>NW_026991716.1:97760014-100260014 GCF_029215605.1 Mirounga angustirostris | reverse complement strand
GTAGCAAGAATAAAGGTTCGTTCGCTTTCTTATTTTTTGTTATGAAAATAGATTCCAATTATATAAAGCTCTAGAAATCCAAATATCCAAATCCAAAATGGCCAGTAATAAATGAGCTCTGGATAGCCTCATTACAAAAAAAAAAAAAAAAAAAAAAAAAATTAATGACTGTGTTTATTTGGCATTACGTGAAAAATCATAAAGAAAAGGCTTCTAATCTCTTCAATTTTTCCTCAAGTTATAAGAAGGATTAAGACATTCCATGCACATATACATTTTTATAAAGTTTTAAAAATATCTTACTAATTGTTGTAGATTAAAATCTAATGCAGAAAACACATCATGACCAAACACTATTACAAATTCAGCCATGTTGTAATTAATGGCATTTAATAATCCTTCTTGATTTGCTTATAATGAAATGAATTTTTTCAGTAAATAATTTCCTAGGCTTATCCATAAAATGATAAACTTGTCTTTAAAAATATATATATAATCAAATACTCAAATATATAGCACAGAAAATTGCCGAATTTATAGCCATAATAAAATGGCACATTCCCATTCCTTAACTACGGCTAAACAAGGATAGTGTGACTTTTTGGCAGTTTTCATAGGGAAAAAAAATCTGAGTAGTAGAACTAATTCATTCTGAACCAAAAAGTGAAAATAAGAATGCGGGAAAATGTAATATGACTATTCCTTCTGATGTTATCTATATTGGTGAAAACTCTGTTTCAAATACTATCCATGACAGAGACAAATTTAATATGAGTATCAGGTATTTTGTTATTACTCCTAAAAATTATTCAAAAGAATAAAAATCCTGTCTCCAGGAATTTCATAGTAATAGCAAAAGGTGTATGATAAAACCATAGCCTTTTCCAAATAAAATATAAATCATAACATCTATGTTTTCATTCACTAAATTTTCCCACCATAATACATAGAGAACAGTTAATCCAGATATTTGGGGGCATTTGTTTGATTCCCATGTATTCAGACTGACTTGTATGAAGACTTCGGGACTTAAAAAAAAACAAAGGCCTTTACAACAAAAAAATCTCTCTTAGAGCTGATATATACAGGAGTTTGAATCTTCTGCTGTCTGAAGGCAGTTAATGAGAAATGAGAAGAAATGAGAAAAGCAGTGCCAAGTTGTATTTTTCAAGGGTGGAAGAACACTATAAATTTATTTCACCGATTCCTTCCTGCTGCACTCCAAGCCACTCTGTGAACCTCTTTGAATCACTACCATTCTATCAAGATGCCTAGGTCACCAAAGACATTTCTCAACTATAAGTACAAACCTTGATTTTTGCCACACACTATAAATAAAAGATCTCCTTTTCCTGTACATGTTTATTTTCAGATTCCAACAAATTTCAACAAAATTATTAGAAGCAAGTTACAAGCTCATTTAATGTTTTAAGAGTGAAAAATAAGTTTGAATAAAACTGGCATTGACGATATATAAAATACGTCATTAAATATAAAATATGAAACCTGAAACTAAAGAGATGCTTTTTTAGTAGCCAAATCAGGCTGCATGTGGTTTTGGTTTTTATGGTATCAAAAAAAAGTTTTTTTTCAACTCAATGCAACCCCTACTTTCTTCTAAGAATATGCCAGGTAACTTTTTTTAAGGTTAAAAAAACCAAAAATGGTGTTTGTAATATTCTTGTCTTTTAAACTTAAATTACTAAAATTGGTCACACAAATTCTAAAAATAAATTAGAACACCTGTGAATATTAGTCTCATATTTTAGAAACAGTATCCATTTAGCCCCCACATAAAGTTGTACAAATGTCAAAGTAAAATGGAATAATATCCTAGCATCAATTCCATTTGCATCATGTACTACAAATCAGCTATTAAATGAAAATAAGAGGTAATAAATCCTTTTTGTCTTTTCATTCAAGTAACTTGAAATTTTTCCTGAAAAAGTAATTCCTATACATTTTCTAGACTAAAAACATCTCATATTTATAGTGTTTTTCTCAGAAAATCACTTATTGAAATAATTAGGACTCCAATCCAGAAAATGTGATGCTAGTTATTGCACAAAAAGAAATACACCTTTTACTTGATTTCAAACGTTAAACATAAGCTTCTGTTAGTGATTTATACAGAACCTTTACAAGTGATCTTAGAACTGCAAATTCTACAATAGGAACAATCATCTACTTTTATTAGAGAAAGGAAAGTCATAAAAGGAAAAATTTTTCTCCACCATCTTTCACAGAGATACAATACCTTGAAGTCCCACTGGAAAGTTGGGGAAAAAGGTAACATAAATAACTTACTGGGTCTCAATGAACTATTTTTAAAAATAGTCTTTCTTGGCTAGATGATAGCTTCAGATAACACAAAAGGTGCCATACATCTGCAACACATATAACTAATGAAAATTAATATCTAAAATATGTAAGGAATGCTAAAAAATTAAAGACAACCCAATAAAAAATGAGCAAAGGTATAAACAGGCATTGAGAGAAGAGTAAACACAAACAACCAACAAATATATGAAACTATGCTTACCCTCATTAGAAATCAGGAATATATAAATAAAAATCTAATGAGATGGCATTTATAACTACTGATTGGCAAACTTTAAAATTTAGATAATACAAGGTGGTTGTAACTCTTATGCCCTACAAGTAGAACATAAAATGGCTTTAGCAAACAATTGGCATTTGCCAGTGAAACAGAAAATATGTATATTCAGTATCCCACTTCTAGATAAAACTCACTAGAAAGATTCTTTTGTGGGTAGCCAGGGAACATGTATAGAAATGTTTAAAGCAGCATTATTTTAACAGCAAACAAATAAAACTTAGCTAAAATATCCATCATCAAATGGACAAAAATAAATTCTAATTACTCTAATGGGAAGATGTATATAGCAGTGAAAAATGAATAAACTACTACACACATTAATATGGATAGATCTCAAAAACAATGTCATATCAAAAAAACAAGTTGCAAAAGCACACACACAGTCCAATACCTTTAAGCATAATTTGAAAACGTGACAACAAAAGTCATTGTGGGATATGTACATGTGTGTTTTTGGGCATGGGATGTGGGAGGGCAGACCTTCCCTGGAGACAGAGGGAATGACAGACACCCAATTCAGCGGAGTTACCTACACAGGGAATTCAGGGAACACAATCAGGGAGGTGTGTGCACAGGGGCCTCAAAAGCAATAGTAATGGAGGTTTCTTTAGCTGGGTAGCAGGTGTATGTATGTTCACTGTGTTCGTATTATTGCTTTTTGTATTAAAAAAATCATGTATACTATGTATGTTTCAAAGCTTTCTCAATTTTAAATATTGATAAAAAGGGGTCTTTGTTCTTGAAAACAATGGAAAGCAACAATGTAAGGCAGAAGAGGGAGAGAGGCCCAATGTGGCCACGAGAGCAAAGCAGTTGCTTCTACTCTGAGAAAGTATATTAGCCAAATGTACTGCTCTGTTAGCATTTCAGCTACAGTGTACAAGGGGTGGAACCTGGGCAAGAGTTGATTGATTTCAGCAACAATCAAAGGAAATTAAAAAAAAGAAGAGTATTTAAAAGTACCTGATAGCATGCATACTCTTGTGGAAAATGCCAATGTAGCCTTTAAACCTGATACGCAAACTCTCTGCTCTGCCACTCACTGGCTTGTTGAACCTGTATTAATTCCATCAAGCTCTCGGGCTTTGGTATCCTTCCACACAAAATAAGAAGGCTAATATATCTATCACATAAGGTTCTTGTGGGTCCAATGAGAGAAGTAAAGTATCTAACACACAGAAGATCTGTCAGTAGATACAAGCCCAATATGAAGGCAAAGTCGAATCAGATCTAACTACAGTGATAATCACAGAATGATATTTAAAAATGACCAACAGAAGACCCAAGTGCTTTACTAGGCTCTTGTAGACAGATAACTTTTATACAAATGGCCCTTACTGTGAAGAAGATGACTTAATATTTATAATATCTCTTAAGCAAAACAAAGTTGAATTCTTATTTCCCTTATTTCCAAGTCAAGAAACATCTAAAGAACCACATAGCTCATAAACATGGTCCCCAAGTACACTTCTCACTTGAAAAACCGGATCCTAGAGTAAAGTGTTATACAGTTAAATTTAAAAACATGGAAGTGCTCTTTACTGTCATGAGATGTTTTTTAAAATTCTGACAAATTTATTAACACTGCATTAACACAGTCAAGAGCATTTTAAAAGCAGTTTAGTACGGCTACATTGTAGCATATAATAGGCATTAAAATATTCAAGAATTTTTGTATCAATATTAAGGGTAAAATAAGATCTAAGAATAGATGGCTTTCAAATACAATATTTTTCAATATTATTGTGAAATCAGCTTTTAAATAGAATCATTTAAACATAACTTTATTATTATTTTTTAGAATTTTAATTTTTTACAATTTATTTATTTTAGAGAGGGTGTGTGCATGCATGAGAGCAGGGGGAGAGGGAGAAAATCTTCAGCAGACTCTCTATTGAGTGAGGAGCCCCACCTGGGCTTAATCCCACGACCCTGAGATCATGACCTGAGCCGAAATCAAGCATCAATAATGCTTAACTGACTGAGTCACCTGGGCACTCCTAAACAATAATTTTATTACCTAAAATCTACATGCGTTTAACCAACATTTGTGCCAAATAACACAGAATTTTGAGCCTTTAAGTTAATTACCCATGAACTGTTACTTAACAGAATGAGAGCTTTCACCCCCCAAAACCCACATTTGGTAATAAGTAAGGTCAGATGTTTCCCATAGGCTACAAAACTCTATGTTTCCCTCCTAAATTCTCCTACTAGAATTTTTTGTCAAATAATTATTTTCTCATTAATCTGCATTTTTTACAGTTGTGCTTTATACTGGAAGCATACATCTATCTTTTGTAACTGCATTATTTTATGTGTCATATATGATCAATATGTCTTTTCCTAAATTAAGCTTTTAAGCTTTTCTTGGCTGCAATTATATAAATCCTACTGGTTGCAAAATTCAAAAGCAATTAGAAACTAGTATTTACCAATGTGAGAAACTATGGTTTAGGGGAAATAAAACCAAAAGCAGGCCTGGAGGCAAAATGGAAAAAATCTAAGTATCCTTATTCTCTTAACATCATAGTTGCAATTAAGAACAATCCTGGGACACCTGGGTGGCTTAGTCAGTTAAGCCCCTGGCTCTTGGTTTTGGCTCAGGTCATGATCTCAGGGTTGTGAGATCAAGCCCCATGTCAGGCTCCATGCTCAGTGAGGAGTCTGCTTGAGATTCTCTCTCTCCTTCTCCACCCACCCCCCGCTCACATTCTCTCTCTCAAATAAATAAAATCTTAAAAAAGACAATCCTGTCATTTTTAACTTGTGCTAATTATAAAATTCTATAAAAATATGAGGATCCAAAAGTGAAATTCTAGATGTACCTCATTAGCATTTGTAAGTTGGTGCCATGTCTTGCAAAATCCCATATAGATACCATGCCACCTGATCAACTCCACTTAGAAATTATGTCTAAAACTAATTCTAACTAATGAAACTGCTATGAACTCAAAGTTAAGAAGTGGTGTTATACTAATGAAACTTTATATTGGAACACAACTTTCTATATTATACACAATACTGAACTTACCTAAATTTGGAGGAAAAAAGATTCTTTGATAGTGTGTTAGTGCTAGTTCAAAACTGGGTAATACTAAATTTTAAATGTATTTAAGGTTTCTGGTGCCAGATTTTCCACTTGAAGGGCAGAAGTGAATTAAACATAGGAATTAATCATGAGCTCAAAGTCCAGTTATTTTGATCCTAAAGAAATACTAGCATTTGAAAAAGTAGGTCAAAGGTCACTAAGATATAAATTATAAGAGAATTCAAATTATAAATCAGTTTATAAAAAGCTTTTTTCTTCCAAAAATCAAACTCTTCAAAGTTGAGAATCCCACATTAAGGTTTCTTAAATGGCATCTCTTTTTTCAGAACAAATAATCTCTTAACTTTTACTATGGTTTATCCATTGTTAGGATTAAAATATTAGTAAGAAGTGGAATGTCTCCCAAAACACTGAGAATTTTTTGGTAAACCCACCCTCCTTTTCAGTCATTGTAAAAGGCCATGATGTGCTATGAACTAAGCATATTGACATTTCTTCAGGATAAGCACCATTAGCACTAATTGAAGTTTCTTTTTTTTATTTAGCAAAATCTGAATTAAACGGAATTAATGAAAAACAGTTTCTACCAATCTGAGATCATGATCTGGAAAGCAAGTGAAGAATTGCACTTGCACACAAATTTTTGACAAAGAAAAAAAATTTTTTTTTGACAAAAAACAGCCCACGCAGTAGTTCTGTATTGAATAGTCGGATATGCAGAATTACACTTGATTCCTCATAAATCCTTAACATAGATCCATAGAAAACCGTAACTCTACCATCACCTACCCTGTGATCTTGGCTCGGATGCTTACCTTCTCTGGGCCTCAATTTTTCATGTCTAAAGATGGGGATAATAACAGTACCTATTTTATGCGCTGCTACAAGGAGTAAATGAAATAAAGATGAATTGTACCTAGCACATGGTAAGAGCTTAAGAAATGTTAGCTATTCAGCTGGACATTCCCTGACAGATTTCACAACTCTAAAAGGTATCTGGTTTTGCCTACAAACTTGTATGTATTGCACACATCCATTTTATAAAAGATATCTTGGCTTAGTAAATAAGAGTATTTGTAAAAACACGACCAAGGGTGGTATGTTGATCCACAAGTTGGAGTAGCACCTGAAGCATAGCTAAAAAACTTTTTTTTCAACTGAATTATAGTCAATGTAACTTGTGAAAAATACTTTCTGGTAATAGAAGTTATACTGTTCATTAAGTAATCACATGACCTATTGCATAAGATTTTAATAGGAAAAAGTTAATTCTGCCCAAATATACTTTTGCTAAGTAACAGGTATAACCCATAGCTCTCTTGTTGTAATCTAGAGGACTTACATGAAGTTTTTTTTTTTTTTTAAGATTTTATTTATTTATTTGAGACAGAGAGAATGAGATAGAGAGAGCATGAGAGGGGGGAGGGTCAGAGGGAGAAGCAGACTCCCTGCCGAGCAGGGAGCCCGATGCGGGACTTGATCCCGGGACTCCAGGATCATGACCTGAGCCGAAGGCAGTCGCTTAACCGACTGAGCCACCCAGGCGCCCCATGAAGTTGGTTTAAAAAAAAAAAAGGGTTTAAGGCTGCTATGAATAAAATTTAAATACCAGTTTCTGGTACTTAACTTGAGATTAGTGTCTCCTGCAGCTCTAAAATTCATTTTTTAGTGATGCTCAATGTGATTCTCGAATTATTCATCTTACAAACTCTGGTGTTCTAAAATGTCATCTAGTACTCTCTTTCCAAATAATAACATTTCCCCCCTTAAATGTCATGTATTTTCATTCAAAAGACAAGGTGCTAACAGGTAGTTTTTGAGAAAGGAAAGAATCAATAAATGCTGTCTGTAGCCTATGAGCCCATTTTTATTTCCTGGCATAGAATATTCTATATCTAATTTCCTGAGGAGCTGAATGAACTGATGTATCCACAAGTAGATGGGGTATGGATGAGTGTGGAAATTTTGAAAATGAAGCACAGGCATATATATACAAAGTTGCTCTGAAACTGTTAACATTCAGGTTCTGAGACATTTAAAGAAATCCCTTTAAATTCCCCAGAGTCCAGGCTCCTCTCCTTTTTCTCTCTCTCTCCATCTCAGCCCCTGTCCTGGACCCCTCCCTTAACTCTATACGCCTGTCATGGTTACCTTGAGAAACACTGTCTTTGGAAAATCTAACTCCCAAATTCTTGGTTGGACAGAATCACTGGACAGACAGCAGCCACAGTTAACATCTTTTGTGCAAGCTGTTGTGGGAAGCACTTGTTCATGCTGGGACCTCTTGCAAGAATTCAGAGTTATTTTAAGGTAGGACATGGACTGAAAAGACCCAGACCCAAACCAGCACTGTGCAAAAGGCCCCACCTCTGGGTGCCCACAAGTGTGAGGCAAAATGCCCACACTCAATAAATACTGAAATCTGGTGTCCTAAAACTCTTAGTCCCTGCGTTTAACAAATATTTATGAAGTTCATGCTTTGTACCAAGCACCACCTGCACAGAGTGGCGTTTCAATGATAAATGACCCACAGTCCTGGAGTTATATTCAGAAATGAGTATGGTGAGAGAACACAGTTTGATGACTGAAACCTGGATTGCCTTTCATGCCAGAATCTGTGAATTCTAGATTCTTTTTTTTTAATTTTATATTTTTAAAGAATTTATTTATTCATTTTGCCAAGAGAGACAGCAATGCACACAAGTAGGCAGAGTGGCAGGCAGAGGGAGAGGCAGAAGCAGGCTCCCTGCTGAGCAGAGAGCCCGACGTGGGGCTCAATTCCAGGACCCCGGGATCATGACCTGGACAGAAGGCAGACGCTTAACTGACTGAGCCACCCAGGCACCCCATGAATTCTAGATTCTAAAAGAAACCAAAGCAAAGGCTGTAAGAGGCTATGTTTGCTGTCTCCCCATGACACTAAGAGCATCATTAGCAGTTAGCAGCATCTAATCTAGGCACGCAGCAGAGGCTCAAAAAAAGTCTGGCAACCATTTGAGAAGACTGATGGTATAGAGGGAATCAAGTATAAATCAGAGATATTTACTTCTTTGACATCATCATCATTCGGATTTATTGAGCATTCCCAGGCACTGTTCCACCACATCACATATATCTTATCTCACCTTCCAAGTTTCCTAACCAATACAAATAACAGAAAACAGGATAGGACTGTAACATGTCTACCAGCCTTACTGTCCATCAGAAGTGGCAAGAGTTATTTTGACTCTTGGGTGATTAAAGATAATTGATAGAATTTTAGCACCAAGAGGGTCACTGGAGAAAAACACCACTATTAAGAGTCATTATATCTCTATGGTGTACAAATTTTCTTTTCTTTTCTATTTCCTACATTTTCTGTAAATAGTGATTACCTTTAAAATCTGAAAGCAAGAGGGCACCTGGGTGGCTCATCTGGTTAAGGCTTTGGCTCAGGTCAAGATCCCAGGGTCCTGGGATCGAGCCCCATGTTAGGCTCCTTGCTCAGCAGGGAGTCTGCTTCTCCCTCTCCCTCTGCCCCTCTCCACTGCTCAGGTTCTCTCCCGTGCGTGCTCTCTCTCAAATAAAATCTTAAAAAAAAAATCTGAAAGCAAGTGAGCAGATGTTAGGGCTTTCACTGATGAGGAAACCAGGTGTAAGGAGGCAGGCGACCTGGCCAGGGTAACTGATGGGCCAGAGATGGCAGCAAGAGTAGTCTTTTAGCATCAGCTCCCAGTTAGGGGCAGAGGTCTGTCAGGCAGGTAACAAAGTTGTTTGCTCAAAGGTTAAGTAGAGTAGGGCCCAGCATTACTTAAACTGAAAACTCTGGAATGCACTGCAGTTCTTACTATGAGTAAGTTAAAGAGCTGCACGAGCAACAGTCTCAAGGGTGGGGTTCCTGACGGTCTGTGCTGCCACGCACAGATACCTTGCTTTGTAACGACAGGTACTCAGGTACCCTCTAGGTACTCTGTACCAACAGATACTTGGTGACTCTGGAGTTGTTTAAAGTATGATAAAAAGCAGGGGAGTAAAAAGATTCAAATAGAAAGTGTCTTCACCAATTAAAAATGGTAATTTTCAACACTTTAACTTGCTGTCTAATTTCTCCTTCCAACTTAGCAGAGGCTGTGTGTGAAAGCGGAACTTGTAAATAGAGTAGGAACGTGTTTGAATAGCCGAGAGCCTCTTGGGTGGCCAAGAAGATCGGAGGTCAAGGAGCCACGACGCTCTATATTATTAACTCAGCAGGTTACTCTGGAAAGATGGTGACGTCATTAAGCGCCTGTGGCACAAAACTATGAGTTTTTAAGTAATGTAGCAATTTATGTGTAATAGAAAATAGAATATAAAGCCCTTGTTCAAACTCCTTAAATGACTCTCAGTTTTTCTTGACCTGGCCTGAAGTTTCAGGGGTTTCATAAACACCTGTGTTTATGCATGAATTTCTCCTTTCAAGCCTTCAGCAGGTATCTAACCACCAAGCCACATTAGACTATTTACACAAATAGATCATTTTTAGCTCCTGGGCTCTGTAATAGCACCTACGAATGTTCTTTTAAATTCTTTTCAAGAGGAATGATGTACTGTGAGGTGGTGGTGGACGCTGTGGGTCTCCCAATGCCCCAAATACACTTCTGGGCACCTTTCCCGTTTCCACTGCTGAAAGACTGAAGGATTAGGGAGACACAGGAAAATCAGTATCCTCCTTGGGTAAGGAGATGAACATATTAGCTTAGTCGGTGGTGCTTTCTTTCATTGGGCTCTCGTGTCAACAGCTCTTCACTTCAGATATTTAACTCAATTAGACATTAGGGAAGGAGACATTCAGAACATAACAGTCAGTTTCCTCCTCTGAAGAATGAGATGATTGATCTAGATGACCTCTCATGTTCCTTATAGCTCTGCATCTATGAAAGAACAATAATATTCTGAATCAAAAGTGTATAGATCAGGCGCCTGGGTGGCTCAGATGGTTAAGCGTCTGCCTTCGGCTCAGGTCATGATCCCGGCGTCCTGGGATCGAGTCCCGCATCAGGCTCCCTGCTCCTTGGGAGCCTGCTTCTCCCTCTGCCTCTCTCTCTGTCTCTCATGAATAAATAAATAAAAATCTTTAATAAAAAAAAAAAGTGTATAGATCTTGGGACGCCTGGGGAGCTCAGTTGGTTAAGTGTCTGCCTTCGGCTCGGGTCATGATCCCAGAGTCCTGGGATCGAGTCCTGCATCGGACGCCTTGCTCAGTGGGGAGCCTGCTTCTCCTTCTCCCTCTGCCTCTGCCCATCCCCCTGCTTGTGCTCTCTCTCTCTCTCTCTCTCTGACAAATGAATAAATAAAATCTTTAAAATAAAACAGAACAAAAAAAGTGTATAGATCTTAAAAGAAAATTTTGAATTTTAAAATAAAAAAACGTTCATAAGCAAAAAAGACAAATGACAAACTGGGAAGAACATGTGCAAACTCTACCATGGAAAAGAGGTTTATATTCCTAAGACAGAGAACACTTCCAGAAAAGTGAGCTAGGAGTACAGTCTTAACTACATGAAAAGATGCTCAACCATATGCTTTGTAAGAAGAATCAAAATCACCACTAGACCAAGATTCCAGTTCTCATGTGTAAAATGGGCAAAAATCTAAAAATGCAACAAAATCTAAACAACATATCCTGCTGGTGATGCTGTAAGGAAACACTCATATTTTGCCGGTGGAAATGTGAAATGATACAAGACCTATGCAGGGGAGTCTAATGACATGTAATAAATTACATATGCATTTACCCTTTGATCTATGATTCCCAGTTCTAAAAATCTCTTCTGAAGATATTCTGGCCAAAAAATACACACATACAAACTAATCCACCGTAGAAATATTTGTAATGGCAAGAGAGAGGAAATAACACATATGCCCATCACAGGGAAACGTGTGTAAAACTGCAGTATGATCATACAGTGGAGTACTATGCAGCTGGAAAAAGGAAATGTGGACCATCTTTACATAATGCTATGCAATGATCTCCAAGACAAACTATTACATAAAATAAGGTAGCATATAGTATGTATTTTGTTATGCCATTTATCCAAGAAGTTAGAAGGGGATATGAATGAATATCTATTTTAAAAAATAATAAAAGTATAAACCAAAAAAGATTTTTTTATTTTTATTTTTTTATTTATTTACTTATTTTAAAGATTTTATTTATTTATTTTCACAGAGAGAGAGAGAGATAGCGAGAGCAGGAACACAAGCAGAGGGAGTGGGAGAGGGAGAAGCAGGCTCCCCGTTGAGCAGGGAGCCCAATGTGGGGCTCAATCCCAGGACCCTGGGATCAAGACCTGAACCGAAGGCAGACGTTTAACGGCTGAGCCACCCAGGCGCCCCACCAAAAAAGATTTTTAAAAAAGGTTATAGAAGGAGGGTGAAAGAGGGTGGACAGGTCAGTAATAGAAGCCAGGCTTCTCTGAATATTCCTGGTTTTATAAATTTGAATTGAGAAATATGCAGTATAAGCTGAAGCTGGCTTGTACTGGCGCTTGATAAATGTTCAGGTATTTTGTGAGTCACTTGTCTTTACCTTGGTAGCCTGAAACTGGCCACAGTAGGAGGAATTACATCATGGATATCAGCAAACATAGCTCCCGACCTCCAAGCCAGTTGTGAAACATTTATCAGCATACACTGGAAACAAGTATTTTAGGAAAGTATAAAACAAAATCAAATTTAAAAAAAGAACATTTCTAAAAATTGAAAGCAAGATGAAACAAATAAACCTAACACTGAATTGAGTGGGTAGCATTATGGCTGTTTTGACTCAAAAGCATGGTAATTTGACTATATAGCTCTAGTAGAAATACTAAAAGAACTGCAGAAATAATTTTAAACTATTTTCAATATTGTGGTGTGAATGTTGGAATTGTTACTGAGAAATTGTGAGTGTTATGGAACAAAGCAAGTGAATAACTCTGTTACTGTCATGAGAATTGGGAATTTTAGTATAGTTTAATATACTGGTCAGTATATTGCTGACCAAAGACAGGGAAAAAATCTGAGCAATAACAGTAATAACTATCATGGATTTTAAACACATAAAATACGTTTAAATCCATGAGTTTATAATGACTCTCAAACACCTCACAGGGTCACCTCTGGAGGATGCTAGGAAAATAAGCTTATTAGGTTGCACATTGATAAAGGCAATTCTCCTGTTTTTTCTATGTACTTCAAGGTAACCAAGTAGTTAATGAAGGAGTGTTTATAGAAGTATTCTAGCTAATAAACACAGGAAGAATGATAGAATTCAAATACTACCATTCTGTAACCTCCAATGAAATAATGAATCTAGGTAATGATCAATGCCTAGCAACACCACAAAACAAAAGACAACCAGCAATGAAGGGCCTCCTGATTGAAATGTACCACATACCACGGTCTATAAAGAAGTGTACTTGCGGGCGCCTGGGTGGCTCAGTTGGTTAAGCGACTACCTTCGGCTCAGGTCATGATCCTGGAGTCCCAGGATCGAGTCCCCACATCGGGCTCCCTGCTCGGCGGGGAGTCTGCTTCTCCCTCTCCCGCTCCCCCCTCTTGTGCTCTCTCTCTCTCAAATAAATAAATAAAATCTTTAAAAAAAAAAAAAAAAAGAAGTGTACTTGCTAAAAAAGTATTTGTACATCTCAAACCTGAAGGAGATCAAGCCTCTAGATCTAACTACCAATCTACAGGAAATATAGGGTACAGAAAAGTATTTTAAGTGACAACAAAATCCAAATTGTGGGAAATTGTACAGAACAGATGACCCAGTTTTTCAACAAACTGCAAAGGAAATAAAAAGACATGGAGAGAAAACATTAACAGGAACATATAAATTATGGACAATCCATGAACTTAATTTGAACAAACAGTAAATCAATCAATAAAAACATTCGAATATGTTATGTACATATATACACATACTGTACATACGTGGGTATATCTCTCTATATGTTTATGTGTATATATGTGTGCACTGACATACATATGCATGTATGTATGTGTTACATATGCATGTATGTGCGTGTACATATATTAAGATAACTGGGAAAATCTGAACGTGGACTAAAGGATTTGATAATATTAAGAAATGGCTAATTTTTTAGGTATGATGAAGATTTTGTTTTAGAGAAAAATGACTCATTTTCTGGAGAAGTATACTGAATATTCATAGGTGAACTGGGATACTATGTATTTGTCCACAATTTTTTTAAAGATTTTATTTATTAGAGAGAGAGTGAGCGAGACAGCAAAAGAGAGAGAGCATGAGCAGGGAAGGGAGGGAGGGGCAGAGGGAGAGGGAGAAGCAGACTCCCTGCTGTGCATGGGGCTGGATCTTAGGACCCCTGGGATCATGACCTGAGCCGAAGGCAGACGCTCAACTGACTGAGCCACCCAGGCGCCCCTATTTGTCCACAATTTGACGTATGGCGAATGGAGGGATTAAGTGGCAGGGAGTTGAGATTAGTTTAAATTGGGCGGGGGGTACCTAGCACTCACTGTAACTAATCTCTATTTCTGTATAAGACTAAAATTTTCCACAATAAAGTTAAAAAGTATATGCACAAAAATGACAAAAAACTATGTAGCTAATATTAACAAGGTGGTTATAGAACAATACCAGACCAAGACATTCCAACTTAGGAGTCCACTGTGATCACCTGAAGAGCTTTTTCACAATATAATCTCGGAACTACCATTATATCACCGAACCTCGAAGACTGAAGGAACCGTGTCATGTCCCTTAAAGACTGCGGACCACTGTTCAAACCCAGTAAAGGTGGGGGCTGCACATTATTCACCCACTTTTTATATCCATGCTGGATACATAAGAGGTACTCAAAAAATATTTGGTGAATTAATGACTAACCCTTGGTAGTGAAAATGAATAGGCAAGCTTAGAGCAGCTAAATGCTAAATGTGCAAAAAACATTCATATTTTATATTATAAAAATGCACTTAGGTTACTGAGTTTAGAGAGCATGGCTTTCTGTTTTAAATGGAATGGGTTTTCATCATAAAGCCACAGACTAGTCACTTCAAACAGCTACAAGTAAGCTCCCAGAATAAAAATAGTTTTAAATACACAATTGGGTGGGGTGTGGCTAGCAAATATTCTGATTCTACAATCTGCTTTGGACAAGACAGTACTTCTTATGTGACTAACAAAGCAAATAGCAGTCAGATTCCCTGTGCTGAAATAAGTATACTATTTGCAGAAAGGGTTGAATGTCCAAGCCTTATCCAACAAAGACACCATATTTTCCAAAGTTAAAGGGGAATATAGATTGACAAATACCCACATGTATTTATATATCCCCAAAAGAAGGCATATGACCACCTGGTATGGACTTTGTCTCTAATAAGTACTAAACAGAGCCAAGCCCGCTGTCTCACCATGGGGAACAGCAAAACACCTCAAACACAAGAATTCTCTAATTTTAAAGCTGGGAGGAGCTTAGAAACCTAGCCCAACCTTTTCATTGTCTAACAGACACCTAGAGAGTTTGAGGTGAGAAGCCCGGAAAACAGCTTGAGTAGCCACAGATGAACAAATGGTCTACACAGGTGCACAGCACGAAGAGCTGAGAATTAATCTTCTGTACTTCCACATGAATGCTATCTAACAGGGTAACAGTCTCAATTATAAATAAATGTGTGTGTGTGTATCCATACAGACATACAAAAATACTAGAATATGTACTTGTAATAATTCCTTAAAACAAATTCAAAACAAAAACCCCCAAATTCTACAGCCTAGCCTTCAAGAGCATCCATGTAACCTCACCTACTTTTTCACAGTCTTATCCAAATGAACCACAAGTAGATGGAAGGCAGCCATTTCTCTTACTCATCTTTTGAGGTATCTTAAAGACATAGTAGAGCACATATAATAATTACAAAAGCTGTTCCATAGACATTCTCCAAGTGATGAAAGAATGATGAGAATATAAATTTTCAAATTCTCCTGTTAATCTGAACTGATATAAAGGTCATATTTCATATGTATCTATGAATATTATATAGAGACATATAGGACAGTGTAGATTTTTAAACATGGCAACCAATGAAAGGTTTAAATGGGAGAGTTAGGAGAAAGGCAGTCAGTGAAGGGAGCTATCCATTTACCCTTCTATAAAGGCTCAGTCTAAAAAATACAGAAAATTATATGTAGGAGAGGAGAAAGGGACAAGAAAAAGAACAAACCTTTATTCCATCCATTGGTCAAACACTAAATTATTTCAATTATCAGTCAGTCCTGAAACCATTCTACTTTAATTCTGCAGAGGTTTTAAAAATGTTATTATTTATGCCTGTTACGGAATTTTCCTTCTCACCTACTTAACCTGTACAGTTGATTTCACTTAGCTCCAAAACAATGAAATTAAATAAGATACAAAATTTGGTCTCTCAATGTCCTGTTTGTATTAGATTTTTTAGGATCCTGAAAACTGACTTTAAGAGTCCCCTAATATTGTTAAAGAGAATTCTAAGTGTTGAAAATGACAATGATAATGTTTACTTTCATCTTTGGGGGAAAAATGTTTCTAACTGGGCTGAATCAAGATTCCTGAAGGAAATTGTAAGGTAAGCCACTGATATTTTTAAAAAGCTGAAAGCAAAGTTTGAGGAATTTTTTTCTTCTGAAATGAACACAACAATCTCATCAGACATGGTATGACATTATCATGTCTTAAGGCTTTTGCCATCTCTACTACAACTCTAAAGTAAAATCCAAAATTAAGCAATAAAACCTGAAGCTATTTACTGAACATATTGTGTTATAAATAAAGAGTCCAAATCCTTCAGGGTAGTTATATTGCTAACTCTACTATCAAATTCATGGACGTCTTGCCTCTGTTTGAAAACTAAAATATTTAATATGTAAAAATTAAAGTAGATATTAACATATTTAAAATTTCTCTTATTAACTTACATTAAAATCCTAAGGACTTACATTAAATCCTAAGATACAAAACAACATACCTACATTTTAATTGTTTTTCTCAAGCTCAAAAGTAAGTAAGAATTGGAGTAAGCTATCTGCATAAAAATTTAGGAACATTAACGGACACACTGAGGGCCTTATGTCATAATTGAAGAATTTAGAGGATGGTTTAAATCCACACACACCCCTCCAAAAGACTTCCTCTCCTACTTTTATATACTACCAAATATTTTCAACCAAATAACACAAGAATGTGCTTTCAAAAATACAAAGGTTGTATTATCATCCCATCATGAACCAACCTAAATATCTGAGTAGTAACTTCTAAAATAAAAACTCAGAAAAGATGGTACATGGTTAAAACTATTAATATATATTTAAGACAAAGAGTTTATTTTTCAGCAAGAAAACAAGGAAAGAGAGCCCAACCTGATCTTGTATGCCTGCCCAATAGAACTTTCCACTATAATTAGTACTCTCCACTTCTCGGGGGGAGGAGCTTAAACTCAGGGGAACTTCATGAAGTAAGGGAGAAAGAGTATAAATACTGCAGGACAGCTCTGGAGAAGGTACCAGTGTGCAGACACTGCTCACCTGGACACAGGAGGGCTCAGAAAAGCTGCCAAGAAACCATCTCCAGGAACTTCTGGCATCCAGGTAAGTCTATGACCTGATGCTCTGGTGGACTTCCATGTTAGCCTGTTTGGAAACGAGCCTCGATAAATTAACTATTTGGTTTTTTTCACTAAAAAAAAAGTGACTTTCCACTAAAGTGTACTCAGAAAGTTTAATCCTTAGCAGTCTCTATAAAAAGACAGTCCTAATAAAACCATATTTGTAAAAGTATGTCCTATTTAGTTTATTTTGAAATTACTGGATATTTCAACCTATGTTAAAGACCTTGAATTATTAATACAGGCATCTAATTCTGGTTTCTATATTTCTTCTTTAAAAATCACTTCGGTTTTACTTGATTGCTTGAATGTGGTTTCCACTAACAACTTAAGTCATATATTCATATAACTAAAAATTTCTAATTCCAGTTTATGGAATATATTAAAAACAGGATAAGGTAAAAAAGGTAGTTAACAAAATAAAGAATTCATGTGTCCAACACCAGACAAATAAAACAGGTCAGTAACAGGAAGTTATTCTTTTCTGTTTTTCAGAAGCCATCTGAGAACATGTTGCCACAAACAGCCCTTTTGCTGCTAATGTCCTTGAACCTGGTTCATGGAGAATTTTATGCTGAGCGATACCAAACACCTACAGGCATAAAAGGTCCCCCACCCAACCCCAGGACACAGTTCTTCATTCCCTATGCCATAAAGAGTAAAGGTAAACTTTATATATTTTGCTGTATTAACCAACTGGTTGTTGCTTTCTACAATCTTAATGATCTCTTGAACAAAATGCTTTTAACTCTATTTGGTGTTTAATTATCTTCAAACTCCCGAATTTGTCCAAAATATTAAAACAAAATGATTGATGGAAAAAAGCAGGTCTATTCAAGAACATTAATATCCTTTACACAGTGAGTAGAGTAGAAAGATGTACCTGAAGGATATTAAGAACTCTTAGGTGTGGAAAGTTTTTCCCTCAAATGGCGCTTCTGCACAAAAAACTAACCATAATGTAGAAATATGAATCCAAAACAAATTAATCAAGTTTAAAAATGTCTTAACGAGAAATAACTGCCAATTATACAAAGAGAGTAGCAGGTTTAGGTATCTAAATACTTAACCATCATTTACTTGTACAACCAATTCGGCTAGCCCACCAATATATACAAAACTGAGTCTTAACTATCAAATGAAATCTAACGCTTTTCCACGAAATTTAACAGGCAAACGAGGTGGCAATTTTCCTAACTACTTAGACATTTTTGTAGGGGTTAGTAGTCAAGTACAAAGACTTAACTGCCATGTACTAACTGTGGGGCCGCAAGTAAGTTACTTACCCTCTCTGTGCCTTAATTTCCTCATCCGGAAAAGTAGCAGCAGTGATCTCAAAGAGCTGTTAGGAAGTTTGAGTTACCCGCTGTAAAGTACTTGAGTATTAGCTGTATTACTGGTACTTCACCTCCTTACGCTGTGGTATTACTGGGGCGGTGGGTAGCTTTAGATACGTTTTAGCTTTGTTCCTGAATCTCTTCCCTAGCTGTTCAGCTTTCTCAGATATTATGAAGAGAAGTGAGAAAATGCATGCACACTACTAAGAGATCCTCAAAGAAGGGCAATTACTAGGTTTCACATTCACTAATTCCACGGAATGACATCTGGCACGCACTGCCTGAAAAACACCTACTGAATTAAACTGCATCATCTGAACTGATTGTAGGATTCAAATTTCCTTTCCTTAGTATTTTTCATTATAGTTACCTATTTTACCTTGCAAATAATGCTAAGGATATTTGCCGGAAACTGTACAAATGATGCTTTTGGAGATGACCATTTTCAGCAAATTAAACTTACAGGATTGTCTTCTTAAAAAGAAAGATGAAATTTATTTATTTATTTATTTTAAAGATTTTATTTATTTATTTGAGAGAGAGAATGAGATAGAGAGAGAGAGCACGAGAGCGGGGAGGGTCAGAGGGAGAAGCAGACTCCCTGCTGAGCAGGGAGCCCGATGAGGGACTCGATCCCGGGACTCCAGGATCATGACCTGAGCCGAAGGCAGTCGCTTAACCAACTGAGCCACCCAGGCGCCCAGAAACATGAAATTTAAAACATTTCATGAAAGGAAGCTTAATGTTTAAAAATAAATGCACAGGTGCATCACAAAAACTCTTGAATGTCTCAAAATACAGATAAAATACGAGAAAGAGAAAAGTTATGAAAGAATAAAAGGTAAGGAAACCTGCTTCTTCCCTTGAAGCAATGAATGGCAAGGTGAAATGTTAGGACATGTATCACTGGGTATATTCTCTATGATCACAAATTCAGACTTTTTATATTTTACCATACAGTCTTGAGTTTAAAATCAAATGCACCACTTATGGAGGGTTAAAAATATTTCTATTTTCCCACCTTACTGTACTGCGTCATCCTGGCTATTTCTGCAGAATAAATGAAAAAATATATCTTACTAACAAATGAAAAACTTAGAAGCTGCATTTTAACTGCTAAACCCACTACAGTTTCTACTTGATAATACAAGGTGGAAACTCAAGTACATTACCACTCACTGGCAGGCACTAATGCACTAAAAGGAAGACAAAAGCCCACAATCTATACACGTGTAACATTAGGTTGATAACAGAAATACAAAGAGTGCCTATGTAATTCCTGGGCCCATCTGTTCACCACAGGCTCAAAGAGGGCTCAGCCAAAACACACCAAATTATGCTGCAAAGGAATGCAGAGCTGGTGGCCCCATGAGTGCCATATTCTGACATGATCAACCACTATTTTGGTTTCTGGACTTTCAGAAACTTTTCTGCTGGGCAATCATTTTTCCTTTTGCATGGTATCACCCTAATCTTTCATTTTTTTAAATTGGCAAGCAACAAACAGGGGCTATCCCCCAAAGACAACAGAACTCACATTCTTTCTTACATTAAGAGGTAGAGGACCTATGAGGGCAACATTCCAAGTGACTGAGATCACCCTGTCCTTGGACTTCCAGTCTCAAATGGTGCTCTATGGAGTCATTTTCTTTTCTTTCTTAAAAGATTTCATTTATTTATTTTAGAGAGAGAAAGAGAGAGTGTAAGGGCGGGGGGGGGGGGGGGAGAGACGGAAAGAATCCCAAGCCAACTCCAAGCTGAGTGTAGAGCTCGATCTAACGACCCTGAGATCACGACCTGAGCTGAAACCAAGAGTCGGATGCTTAACTGACTGAGCCACCCACGTACCCCCACTATGTAGTCATTTTCAGTAAGACTGTTTTTCCTCCCTATTTTAACAGTTAAACAGATTTCCAACCAGACTAAGATAGTCATTTTTAGTATGGATATGACCTTTAGGAGATTCAGAATAAGATTCTGAAGCAAACCCATTCAATCTAATATAGTTTGCATTTGAAAAAAAGTGCTATTTTCTATTTATTCGTCTATTCTATTTGTAATACATTACATCCGTTTATATTTATAGACATTATACTGTACGTACACTAAAAAGTCAATCTATCAATGATATGAGTATATGGAGATCTTTTCCATAAATTAATTTTTCTCATAGTCTTCTTCCTGATGTCATCTTCTGAAAATCCATGAGTGAATAAAGCTCCAGACATTTAAATATTTGCAAAATGAAATATAACTCTAATTAGTACAAAATATAAATATCCAAGTCTAAAATAATGTTCCTATTTTAGCGTATCTACTTTAATGATTCTACTGTGTATTTTATATTTCATTTGTTACCAAATGTATTTCAAATATCAGGAATACCCAAGAGAATAATATTAGCAACTACTACTGGCTTACTACATCTTGCATGCCAGTTAATATGAAAGATTTTTAAAAATATCATAATGTACCAGCAATTGATAATTAATGTGAACCATACCCATAAGCATATGTTTTCAAAGGCAATTTATAATTCATTTAATATTAATTCCAATTTACTCTTCATTCTGATTTCTAAAGCCATTAAAAATTTAGGTAAAGTTTAAGTATATTAATTAGTCACTTTTGTACAAAAAAGATGTGGCTCAAAAGTCACAGCCATAAGTCATTCTCAGGATTTTGACCAAACCAGTCAATAACTATGCCATTAGCTAAATCTACCATAACTACAAACCATTTTCCAGCAGTAAAAGAATCTAAATAGTATGCACAGGCATTCTATCTATCTTCCTAAAGATTTATTAAACACAAAATTATTTTAATACAAATTTTACAAATAGACATTTAAATCATACCCAATTATTACCATTTTTGCTAGCTATTGAAGAATTTCTCTGAGAAAGAAAAGAGTATTTTATTTTATTTTTTAAAGATTTTATTTATTTATTTGACAGAGACAGCAAGAGAGGGAACACAGCAGGGGGAGTGGGAGAGGGAGAAGCAGGCTTCCCACGGAGCAGGGAGCCTGATGTGGGGCTCGATTCCAGGACCCTGGGATCATGATTTGAGCCAAAGGCAGACGCTTAATGACTGAGCCACCCAGGCGCCCTGAAAAGAGTATTTTATAATAGATATTTATGATGATTGCTGCCTAAAGATTCTCTGATATGGTAATATTTCCCCAGTTATATATCTTAATACCAGAATGCTCTGTTAAATCCCACCTTTGTATGACTAAAACCAAATCCCTGGACACCTCTTATCACAGGGACATTTGTTTTACTCCCTTCATGACTGAAGCTCTTATAAGATGCATCCTGTGCTTCCCCATACTTGTAGCCCAAGAGCCCTTTTCATGTCACAGGCAGTGAATAAACAATTTATGAACTGAATTCATAATATCAGTAGAAGTATTTGGTTCAAATGGACCCACAGCTCTGTGAAATCAACAATAACTGTGTGCATTAATCAAAGAAAACTTTAGATAAACATTTTAATACTATCTTATATACTCTGCCCACTGGATCTAATTCTCTAATTCTTTGTTTCAATGTTAAGTCAATGAAAGGAGGGTGTAGGAGCTCATGGTATGTACTGAGGGTGAAAAAAATACATCTAAGCTGCGTTCAGCAGGCTATGACAGATTTTCTCACTGATGTCTGATAGGATAGCTTTTGTGAGAGAAAGCTGTTATAGTTCTTAAATGTTTTCCCATTTATTCTGCATTTGTCTTTTTCTTCCTTTCTATCCAATACCTTTTTTCCCCTTTCCTCTCGAGGTAGATGATATTCCCAAAAGAAATGGGGTAAATACCCCACTGTACTCTTACTCTAGACAAATTCTTCAACCCCAGTTTATTTTCATGGATAATGAGGATGTACTGAAAGTATTATAGTAGCCATGGTCCATCCTCTCTGGCAGTGTTTCTAAATACAGCATAAAATGTATTATCCGAAACCATTAAAGACTAGTCTGCCAAAGTGGACTGACAGTGCAATATCATTACTAATCATCTCTCTCTCTGGGTGTGTCTATCGGGCATGTTTTTTAGGTGTATCAGTAAGAGGAGAGCAAGGTATTCCTGGTCCACCAGGCCCCGTTGGACCTCGAGGGCACCCAGGTCCATCTGGACCTCCAGGAAAACCAGGCCATGGAAGTCCCGGACCCCAAGGAGAGCCAGGGTTGCCCGGACCACCGGGACCATCGGCCCCTGGGAAGCCAGGTTTGCCAGGACTCCCAGGAAAACCAGGGGAGAAAGGACCATCTGGACCAAAAGGAGAAATTGGACCAACTGGTTTACCAGGACCACGGGGCCCACCAGGGCCACCCGGAATCCCTGGCCCAGCTGGAATTACTGTTACAGGAAAACCCGGACAACAAGGACCTACAGGAGCTCCAGGACCCAGGGGCTTTCCTGGAGAAAAGGGTGCACCGGGAGTCCCTGGTGTGCATGGACAGAAAGGGGAAGCAGGATATGGTGCTCCTGGACGCCCGGGTGAGAGGGGGCTTCCAGGCCCTCAGGGTCCCATGGGACCACCTGGCCCTCCTGGAGCGGGAAAAAGAGGTGAAAATGGGTTTCCAGGACAGCCAGGCATCAAAGGCGATCGGGGCTTTCCAGGAGAGAGGGGACCAGCTGGCCTGCCAGGTCCCCAAGGTCCTCCTGGGGAACGAGGACCAGAAGGCACTGGAAAGCCAGGAGCCACTGGAGCCCCAGGCCAGCCAGGGATTCCTGGGACGAAAGGTCACCCTGGGGCTCCAGGAATGGCTGGGCCCCCAGGGGCTCCTGGCTTTGGGAAACCAGGGTTGCCTGGCCTGAAAGGACAAAGAGGACCTATTGGCCTTCCAGGAAGTCCAGGTGCTAAAGGGGAACAAGGCCCAGCAGGTCATCCCGGGGAACCAGGCCTGACTGGACCCCCCGGAACTATGGGACCCCAAGGACCAAAAGGCATGGCAGGCAACCAAGGGATTCCAGGCCCTAAAGGTGAGACAGGGCCAGTGGGGCCTGCAGGACACCCTGGGGCTAAGGGAGAAAGGGGTTTGTCTGGGTTAGATGGAAAACCAGGGTACCCGGGAGAACCAGGCAGCAGTGGTCCTAAGGGAAACCCAGGGTTACCAGGCCCAAAAGGGGACGCTGGAGTTCGAGGACCTCCTGGTCTCCCAGGCCCTGTGGGCCCAGCAGGAGTGAAGGGAATGCCTGGACCCAATGGTGAGACTGGTCCAAGAGGTGCCCCTGGAATACCAGGAACCAGAGGCCCCATTGGGCCACCGGGCATTCCAGGATTCCCTGGATCTAAAGGGGATCCAGGAACTCCAGGTCCTCCTGGCCCAGCGGGCGTAGCAATGAAGGGGCTCAATGGTCCCACCGGGCCACCAGGGCCTCCGGGTCCGAGGGGCCACACTGGACAGCCCGGCCTCCCAGGCCCCCCAGGCCCCCCAGGCCCCCCAGGCCAAGCAGCCCCGTCTGAGGGTTTTATAAAGGCAGACCAAAGGCCTTTTGTTAGTGCCAACCAGGGAGTCACAGGAATGCCTATGTCTGCTTTCACTGTCATTCTCTCCAAAGCTTACCCAGCTGTAGGCATTCCCATCCCATTTGATAAGATTTTGTATAACAGGCAACAGCATTATGACCCAAGAACTGGAATCTTCACCTGCAGGATACCAGGAACGTACTATTTCTCCTACCACGTGCATGTGAAAGGGACCCATGTTTGGGTGGGCCTGTATAAGAACGGCACCCCTGTAATGTACACCTATGACGAATACGCCAAAGGCTACCTGGATCAGGCTTCGGGGAGCGCCATACTTGATCTCACGGAGAACGACCAGGTGTGGCTCCAGCTGCCCAACACTGGGTCGAACGGGCTGTACTCCTCTGAGTATGTCCACTCCTCTCTCTCGGGGTTCTTGGTGGCACCAGTGTGAGCATATTCCCGACGAGCTAATGTAAGTCTGCTTGAAAAGGCATTCCCCAACTCCACCGCGCCCCACAAAGTGCATATGGAGGTGGGCCAAAAAAACGTGACCAATTTTAATTTTCCAAACACGGATTTGAGCTTTCAGACCAAGCAGTTCTCCCCCCGAAAAAGTGAGCAGCAGTAGTAACAACAGGTGAAGACTCTCTTGAATTTCTAGTCAGCAGTCCTAAGGCTCCTTAAAGTTTTCTGTGAACTCCTTCAGTATTTAAAAATTTCACCCTGAAAGTCCTACTGGGCTAAAAAAATAAAATGATCACAAAGAAACCCTGAAATGTGACATTAAATCACGTTAAATTTGATTTCAGAAATTCAGCATTAAAAAAAAAAAATAAGCCTCTTTCTACTGATTAACAGGAGAACTTCTAGGAAACATTCAGAGGGTATCATGTCTTTCTAGAACTCAAATACTTGAATATTCAAATTTAAAAGGCACTGTATGCCCTAAGATCTTTCTCATGGTGCATTACTCGAAGGCTTACATGGCCCCTTTGTCAAGATCTATTCAAATGTACAGGTGTACATCAACTTCCTACAGTTCTAATAAAAAACCAAAGGATGATGTTAAAATCTGAAATGCAAGGTGCTTTAGCCACGAACATTTTCAAACTTTTCTGTGACTGCAGAAAAGCTTTCTATATACCCTTCACAACTTGGAAATGGCTGTCTAACCTAGTTTATTTATTTAACACAAGTGTGGTTAATTTGATTTAATTCCATATTGAGTCTTACAGATTATGATTTTGTGGGTTTACAGATTATTGCCATATGGACCTTGAGCCTCCCACTCTAGTGAAATTATAGTTAACGTCAAGGGTTTCAAAATCTGGCTAGAAATGAAAAGACGTTATTTATTCATGCTCTGTACTGTATTTTTATATTGCTGCTTAAAACTTTTAAGCTGTGCCTCACTTATTAAAGCATGACATGTTTTACCTACTCCTTATTTACAAAGCAATAAAGTAACATCAACAGATTTTTATGCTGAATTTATCTGAGAGCAGCAATTTGCTATTCTCAACCATTCTTTTAAGGGTTTTCACTTTACAAAGTTTATAAAAGAAAAACAATAAAGGGGTAGGTGGCTCTTACAGTTGTCATGGCTACTGCCCTCTACTGGGGATGGTCATTCGCACACGCCCCCCAGCACTCCGTGTGGACTATGAAAAGGCACCCACAGGACCACATGGGACCTACCAGCCAGGGTTGAGGGCCGGTGACCAGGCACAGACAAGTGAGACAATCTCCCCAAAGCAGTGATTTCTTCAGGGAAGGAAATAAGCAGGTGTCAGAGAAATATGTAATTTTTTTAAAAAGTATTCTGCGGTTACTATTTATTGCCTTGACATGTTTTTAGTCCCAATAGTTAAGATTATTTTGATGACTTAAATTACATTAAAAGGAAGGTAGGCAATTTTATGTCAATCAAAAAGCAACCCTTTTCTAAGCTGAGAAACACTGCTCTTGAGCATCTAGCAGTCCACGAGGTATCTCAGGACAGTCTGGTTCGAGTCCCCGAGGTAATCTATGATAAAGCATCTCTGTACTCCTTAGAAGTAACCTCCGAGTAACCTTACCAAGCTAATCTGAGATTCAACTGTGAGGCCCCACGTGCAACCTGGCCATGTCCGTGACCCATTCTGAGTCAACCAGTCCTGTTTTTAAGCAACAAGAATGGAATTCAAAAGAACCTCTTAAAATATAAGCAGTACCAACTTTGTAGCAAAATTTTAGATAAAATCAAGTCCTAATTGAGGAACATTAACAAGATAGGTAACTTCAAAGTAATTTACAAGCCACACAGCATTTAAAAACATCAATTAGAAGGTCTCCCTTCACATTACTCACCCTTAAAAGCTGACATTTTATAATTGTGTTGTATACCAGCAACTATATCCTTCCAAAAATCAAATGTTTTTTGACCATTGTTCTGCTAAAAAAAAAGAAAAAAAAAATCCCAAATGTTAACCCATGTAATAATGATGTTTTTAAGCACAGTAAAAAAAAAGCAAGCAATTACAATATTGCCGTAATCTAAAATCGGGACTCATATTTAGAAAAGATAACCGATGAAAAAACTCATTCTCTAAATGGGACTTTAAGAAGAAAAATCTTCCAAGAAAATCACTGCTACAAATACATATATACACACATACAACTAAATATTAATATAGCTCATGTAGCCCAAATAAAATAGAAATTTCAGGAGTAAATTTACAGTGTTATAGCTTTTGGGATATCAGAATGTACCACTTCAGGTACTGGGGCATCAATGGGGCTAAGAAGCCTCAAGTCCTAAAGTCCTAAAAGCTGGTTACTTTAGAATTCAGCGCACATTTACCTGATTTCAATAAAAAAGAGCAGCAAATCTCTATAGGAGAGATGAAGGAGGTTCCAAATCCAAAACATAAACCACTTTTAGATTTTTTAAAACCAAGATGCAAATAAACATTACATTGAAACACAGAACGCTGCAAGGCCTTGCTTTCTTGGAAACATTATTAACCAGTGTCCTCCTATCTAAACTACTAGACATTTGTCTCTAATTAAACTCTCAAATATCTGAAGACTAATACATTTGCTTGAAGTCACTATGGATGAAAAACTGATCCCATCTCATGTAAATAACGTCTACATAATAAAATAATTGCTCAACGGAAACTCGCAAACACATGACTAACTCTGGCTCAAAAGTAAACCATTATCCATGTTCTATTAATAACATGATCGTTACGATTTTCAAAGACAACATATGCAAAACAGAAAAGTAATTCTGACATAAAACTGGTGTCTGTTCACAGATTGTAAGCCCTAAGTATATTCAGTCTTCATCAACAGTATAAAGTCTACACGCATCAAACTGTTCAAAATGACGAATTTAAAAACTTCATCTCATTTTTTTGATTTTGTATTATTTAGAGTGCTTAAGGACAGGTGGAATTTTTTAAATTTTTTTTTTTTTAATTCTGCTAATGAAACCGAGAAAATATTTTTTCCAGCTGTGAAGTATTTTCTTTTTAGACATTTGCACCCCCTGCTGGAGAATAGGTTTATTATCCCTGGGGGGAAAAATGGTCAGGGCTACTTAATTTTCCCAAAATATTTGACCAAATTCTCTATGTTTTTCTTCCTTAGTCACTTCCAAAACCACAAAGAAGAAACTGAGTAAAACTCACTCAAAAGACATATATAATTAAGTCCTCTGATTTATGACTGAATACCTATCATAATTTCTGAAAAATGAGTCCCTGGCTCACCTTTGTCAGAGAGTCCACCACTCTGGCACATAGAAGCGCTCCTGGCAGGTCAAAGTAGTTATCATAAAAATAATATTTTCCTAAAAAAGAATAAAATTTTACACTGGGAACAAATTAACACCTCATTTACGTGACACACAGAAACTTGGCTGAAGAGACACCAGACTTCGGTTTGGTTACTTAGAGGGGCCTCTATTTCAATTCAGAATGGCTTTATTACAGGCGTTCACTGTCTTTAAAGAAGGGTTAAGCTACAAGAAAGTTTAAAAATGATATCCCTAATTCAAGGATCTTACGGAAAAAAAACTTTACGTAAAAACTAGACTATACCCTAAATATAAAATGGGTTATGAAAAAGCCACAATTTATGGTACCAATGTCACTGAATTTCAAGACCATCAGCCTAACACTGGAGCACCATGAGGTAATCTGCACAACAGTACCTTTTCATATCTGTGCTGGTTGGTCCACCTTCAGTTTAACCTGAGAAGAACCAGAGCGATGGAGGAATAATAATAATAAAAAAATCGGGGGCGCCTGGGTGGCTCAGTCGTTAAGCGTCTGCCTTCAGCTCAGGTCATGATCCCGGGGCCCTGGGATCGAGCCCCGCATTGGGCTCCCTGCTCCGCGGGAAGCCTGCTTCTCCCTCTCCCACTCCCCCTGCTTGTGTTCCCTCTCTCGCTGTGTCTCTCTCTGTCAAATAAATAAATAAAATCTTAAAAAAAAACATTTAAAAAAAATAATAATAATAAAAAAATCACATCGTGTAAGGACATAGTGTACTTATCTGGGAAAAACTCACAAGCACAGCACAGGCACTCCAGGATCTCAGGGAGGAGAGGGATTGAATTTATCCTGTTTGGCCCTAGCACAGAATTAAACTGGAGCCCTTCCTTGGTGCAGATGTCACTTTTGGACTCTGCCATCCCTGGGCAGACACTTGATGACCCATGTCACATTCCTTTGGCTCCTGTCTGATCCCAGCCACTGCTGTGCTAAATGGCATCATCCCACCTCAAGCACACCTGTGTCATGCACTTTCCCCAGAAGGCTATGGAGTCCAGGTGGCTCATGTGGTAAGCCTCGACCAGGAGCCAGTGGGTGAGTCTCAAGTTAAGGGGCCAGTGAAGGCTCCCGTCCCTTGGATTGACAACTCTGGGAGGTACTCTCAGTGCTTCTCAGAGATCCCAGTGGAATCCAGGCCCCACTGTTCCTTCCTTCTATGGCTCACCGTCTCCACTGTCTCACTCCTGTATACCAGATCGGGACCAACCACTCTGCTTTGGGGGGATCCCAATGTCCTAGAATCCCTAGAGAACCCTTGTACAAAGAAGACTCAAACAGAACCAAAGGTGAAGCCAGATTGTAGTTTAATGTGAGAAAGTACTTTTCGAATGGTCATAACTATTGCATACAGTATTACAGGTGCCTGATTTCAAGTCCTCCCTTCTTCCCATTTGCAAGCTAGGTATGAAGCTATGGAACACAGCAGTCTTGTTCCTTAGTGTCCACTAAGCACGATACCCAGCATACTGCAGGCACTCAACAAATGTTTGTTGAATGAATGAATGATCTAACAATGGAATGGATTTTTGGAATTAGGGAGTGCCGCAGGTAAATTAGGAGAAAACCCTCTGCAGGGGCCAGATGTCTATCCCTTTAAATGTCATTTAATGCCCGTCACTTCTTCATATCAAATTATTAAGAACGTATAAGAAATAAAGTCAAAAGTTCTCCTCCTGTTAATTCACAATATGGCTGTGTGGGTTTACATATCCTTTCCCTCAGTTAAAAATAGTTTGGTTGGCATGATCTTCCTGGTTTTCACTCTTACAGCTGAAATTATTGGCAGAACATCTTAGATTACTTTTCACCCCTCAGGAAGGTCAGGATGGCTTTGTCAGTGTGAGGAACCAGGCATCTGGAGGAAAAGGGAGGTAATATCCCACGTGCATTTCTGCTCACATTCTGCTGTGCTATGAGGTCACGTGATGCTCCAGGGCTCCCAAGACTAGGACAGTGGGCACAGCTTCCCAAGGTCCATGATCCTGCACTTGACCTACTCTCCTGCCTGTGACACCAGAGTGGCCAGACACTCCGGGCACCGTGGCAGCAGGAGAACTGTCGTCACTGCTGGTTACGCCCCCTTGCTTTTCCCTTCCCCTGTCGCTCCCTTTGTGGCCATTAACACAAAATTCAGTTAAAGAGCTGGAATACTGATCGTGAGTCTTGGGTGGGATCTAATCAAACAGCTCATGGGTTTAATGAGACTCCCTCCCACAACCCAAGGGGCTGACTCACTGGACTGTCAAATGTGGGCTGGATGACCGCTGTGTGGACACACCGAGGCTTGCTCAGTCCTGACCTATGAACTGGGCCAGGCTGCTCTCAATGCCTCTTTCTCCACCGAAACTCAAAGACTGTACCCCATGAAAGCTTTGACTCTCGCCCCTCCTTAGAAGCAGAGAGCTTACTGGCAATAAAGGGATTAGTGAGTTCTGTTCAATAAAACAAGCCTCTAAGTCCAGACAAGTCCTATAATCCTTAACCTCTGTCCACTGAGAAACCGTTCCCCAAGAAGCCATTGCCAACACTACGTACTTTGTAAACTGCCTACTCGTACTGGTAACAGAACAGAGGCGAGTGAGTGACTGAGGGCAAGAGAACAATTTATGTTAGCACAATGTTCTCAATTGTGCAGATGAGTGATACCACCTTCCCTTAAAGGTGAGCAAAGTGATGCTAAGAGTGGCTTAGTAATTGACCAGATCACTTTGCCCAGCAAGGAACAGTCAATATGAGCCAGGACCACCTGTCTCCACCTCCCCCGTGGTTTCTGCTACACTAAGCTGTTTCTGCATAATCTACCAGTTGACGGCGGGTGGGGGGGATCAAAAGGACTTGCTCTTTGGAAATTGGCTGGTAATGAAAACCATACTCCTGCCAGTGCAACAACTGGCAAAGGGATTATCAAATAAACTGTCAGTAAAATGTCTCTGTCCATCAATGCTTTAAATTACCTAAATGTACTGGTAGGGAATGCACTTTATAATGCTCTCCTTAAATGAAGGTCCTTATTTGGCTATACTGATCAAAATTTTACTTTATTTTCTTTTTTGGTGGGCAGCAAAGCAAAGTTTATTGAATGATAGTAAAACAAAGTTCACTGAGTGATAGTATAAAGCTCCCAAAGATGGAGGGGACCTGAGAGGGTTGCCCTAAAATTTTTAAACCTATATATCCTTAGAGCACTTCTAGGAATTTACAAAAGTGCAAAATACACACGTATGAAAACATTACCGCAGGCTTGTTTGTAACGGCCAAACTCCAGACACAATGCAAACGTGTACTAGGAACAGACTGATGGACGGCACTGGACGGCAGGGCACACCAGCATTTAACAGAACGAGGTGCATCTGTGTGTGTGCTAATGTGACAGGATCTCAAAGACGTCAATTAAAAAGAGCACAGTGCAGGAAATGTATGATCCCTTTCATGTGCTTTTGAGAAATAAGCTTCAGGGAAAGGGGATTCTGGGGGACAACAGGAGTTGGAGATAATGAATTCTTCATTTTATTCTTTTCTATAATATTTAAATTTTCTAACCCTATGCTCACATTATTTTTTTTAACGTAAACAAAGTTTAACTGGGTTGTGGAATCGCAGGCCACTTTTTTCTTTTATATGTCTCTACATTAAAAAAATAGTATTCCTTTTTGAAGGCATCAAGCTTTCCCTTATGATCTGGCAGGAACAATAGGCCTTTGTTATGTGTCACCACCACCTGACCACTGAGCACATAAATGGGAAACACTTCCCTAACCAACCCAATTAAGAGGAGATAAATTCCAAGCTCATCCTCAGAGCGCTCCTGGGTAAACTGAGCACCAGAGGGAAGCTGCTGATTCCAGGAGGTGGCGCTCTCTAGTGGGCAGAGCAGTGAGCAAACTGTGGGTCATCCTGGGTGAATGCTCTTTTCCTGGCTGAGAAATACTTTACTTCTTTAAGTACTCTCTGTTTCTGAACGGATGTTAGAGTGTAACACTTAACTCCGTGCCTGGCCTTTCTGGGAAAGTTATCTACAACTGCCTGCTTCTGGAGAGCAAATAGCCGTTCTCTGTTTTAGGCTGTAAAAGGCTACACAGACACCCATTTAACTTCCACCAGCCACTGGGACTTGAGATGTGTGGAAGCATTCCATCTCGATCCCCAATTTGAAATCTGTTTTCCTCTCAACTTATTTTACCAAGAGCACTCATTTCCTGACATTTTCATCTCAGGACAAAAACAAAACAAACTCTCAAAAGGCAGTGAATGTAACACAGCAAATCTAATTGTAACAAGGAGTAACTCCAACTATTTTCAGGTTACTACATTTTCTTTCCTTTTTTTAGGATTTTATTTTAAGTAAACTTTACCCTCAACATGGGGCTCGAACTCACAACCCCAAGATCAAGAGTCGCATGCTCCACCGACCAAGCCAGCCAGGTGCCCCTCAGGTTACTACATTTTCTGAAGGAGAACAGTGCATTTCAAAAGTGAAGTGTGGGGCGCCTGGGTGGCTCAGTTGGTTAAGCGACTGCCTTCGGCTCAGGTCATGATCCTGGAGTCCCTGGATCGAGTCCCGCGTCGGGCTCCCTGCTTGGCAGGGAGTCTGCTTCTCCCTCTGACCCTCCCCCCTCTCATGTGCTCTCTCATTCTCTCTCTCTCAAACAAATAAATAAAATCTTTAAAAAAAAAAAAAGTGAAGTGTGGGAGAAGATGGCACAAAAATTTAGAACAAATGAAAAACTAACAATTATAATAAGATCTATTTGTTTATAACAATGTCTTAATCATTCCTTATTAATTTATGCACATCAATGTCTACAAATCATTTCTGAGAAACCTTTTCATATTTACACATGGTGAATTTCTTTAAAGACAGTGGGGAAAATGTGTGAAATTATTTAAAATAAGGGAAAAGAAAAGATAAAGGCAGAAGATAGAAGATACTAGAGCTGGCAGTAAAGAAGAGAATTCAAGAAAACAAGAAATGGGGGGTAGTATGAATGTGAGGAGAAATGGGTAATGGAGAAATTAAAGCAAGGACTGAGCATGTAATAAACTGATAAAAAAATATGGACGACTGAGGAATGTATTATTCCTGGGTGCTAGTCTTTTCACTCTAGAACAAGTGGACGTAAAAGGAGAATCAACAAAACCTAAAATAAAGCAGAATCAACTGCCAAAGAGACATGAGACACGTGTGGAAAAACACATCCTGTTCCTATCAAACCACAGCTGCTCCCTTGTGCATCCGGGCCAAGAGGAGGCAAGATGGCATGCTTCCTGTCCTCACACCACGGGTCCAAGGTCCAAAACCCAAGGGGCGGCCATGGTGGTGCTGCCCCGCACGAGCCATACCTGATCGGCAAGCCATTCCCGCGTCAGACATGAAGTGCTTCCACTCCTTCCTGCCATACTCCTCCACCAGTGCCTCAGGAGCCATCATGTTTGTGCCGTGGCTTGCCCTGGTTTGGGGAGACGGGGTACAATGCTCATCAGTGCCTCCTCTGAATACCCCTTCCTCCAGCCTTGCTATGCGTGGTCCCCCCTAAAACGAACCCAGTTTTCTTTTTTCCGTTTCCAACTGGATGATTTCCCCCTTTAGGGCTCTATAAGGCATGTCCCTAAGTTCTTCGTCCATTTCATCCACCTACCGACAAGTAAGTAATCAGGAGCAACTCACTCTGAGGTCCACCCCATGCTAGCTGCTCTAGACCTACAATATCGAAACTATTTCTCCGCAAGAAAATTCTTTCCTGAGAAGTTGTCGTTTGAAGATAAAGGTAGTCTAACTGGAATGTGCACAGACTGGGTGGCAGCTGCAGAGAGAACACGGGGAAAAGGAGGGGGAAAAGCAATGGGGTGAGAACAAATGGAAAAATCAAAATGGGCTCCTTTCTATAAAGGGGACAATGCTTTAGAAAGCTATATGTAAAGATGGAGGAATCTGGAGTAGAACATATGATGGCACAGGAATTTGCTCTATTGGAGGAAAGCAGGCATCAAGGAGATGAGCTAGTGAATCCAGGAGAAACTGCGGGGGAGCTAAAACTTGGATGGAGGGGGTCAGACCTCAGGGGAGGGACGTTGAGAAGGAGGACAGACAGACATAACAATGAAAGAAAGAACCAAAACTGTAGAATGCCTTACATTCTTTGAACTATGACTGAAGAGGGCTAAGTACACTGTACGAATCTGATAGCTGAGTTTAAGGTCAGAGCTGCACAGAGTATGTACACATACGTACATACAAATGTATACATACCTACATACATAAATAACCTCTAGTTGCCCAAGGCAAGAAACGTGCAAACGAGTAACAAAATATTCAGAGGTGGGGCCACACCTGCTCTAGTTATCTGCACCTTAGGATAAGGTCTAGGGTAGAGTATGAGTTTGTACTGTGCAAAAAGAATGACGTATCAAAAGGGAGAGTATGTACCAGGGATAACCCGTGCTGAGTGTCCTTTCCTTCAACTCGGATCACGTTAATATAAATAATAAATCGCACAGCTGTGTGACCATGTTGTCTTGCCTCTACTATTGGTGTTAGGGGAGAAACAGATGCCCACTCCCTCGCGCCCTCTGTAAGACTCAGAGCAGTGGTGGCAGGAGCTTCTCAACTGCTGGTCCCGCTCTCCAACACTCAAAAGTGCCTGGTGCACCCCAAGGGGAGGGAAGGAAAGGGCGTCAGCACTGAGTGTGAGAGAGGGAGATGGATGAAGGTTCGAAATGACTAGAAAAACCTGCAGAAGGAGCTGGAATACAACATCAGTCCTGCACAGAAGGGACAAATTTGGACAAATGGAGAAAGAAGGAGAGGTGTGCATAGACCAGCAACCCCTACCCAACATCCATTCTATCCTTCTTTCTTAATAAAAAGAAATCTAACTTTATTTCAGGCAACTATGCACTTATCTAACACAACATAATCCCCAGGCTCTTTTGTGGGAGGGGTGGTCAATGAGATGAAGCAAGTTATTAAATTTCTACTGGATTTCCTGCAAATATTTCTGGTGAGCTAAATTTAAAAGAACTAGACCTTTAAGTCCAATCCTTTCAGATCTGTATTTAAATTGTTCAAACAAGTCATACAAAGAAACATAGGCACAGGATCTGTCACCTGATTAATAAAAATAATAATCTTATTTAACCCAGAACTTAACAATCAAATGCTATATAAAGTGTCCTGGAAAAAAAGTTTTGACTTCACAACTAAATTTTATTACCTGAGCACAGTGCCATTATCTGCAAGTTTAATGAAGTTCCCATCTTCTAGATCCAATGCCAAGCCCTTGCAACTAAAATAGAAAAGTCTGATTACCAATCAATTCACAGATTCAGCTAACCTAAGAATAATAATCTATATTTTCAAAAAGTCACAATGCTAAAAAGGGATTCTCCCACCCACATGAATGATACGCTAGTCAAAAAAATAAGAATATCCAGGAATCCTAAAATTAAGTGGCATCCACAGAACAAGTACATAAGGAAAATCGTCACGTGGGAAACTGAAAGACAGCATATTTAGGTTGTAAAATCCTTATGCTTTTAAAAAAGAGGAATCTAAAACTTAAAGAGAACAAAAAAAAAGGAACATCATTGTATGTCTCTGTTAAAACGTGCAAATGTTTTTCATTAAATAAAATACACATGCATGCCCACATTTATATTCTGCCAGATAAGCTTGTAGCCAGGTTTTCTCCTATACTCTTCACAAATTGCCTCCATTTGGGTCAGGTTATAAAAACTTGACCTCTGGGCAGGGCATATTATTGAAAACCACTAAAATAAAGTCAAATACTAAGTTTTAGGTTCCTCGCTGTAAAAGACTTGTGGGATTTGGGGAGAAAAGTGGGTACAGATTCATTATTATGAATAATAAAAGCAAGGAGGTATAATGGCCACCAAATACCAAGAGAATTAAATAAAAAATGACAGGGTACTTTAGAAGCATTACTGACTCTGGTTCACAGTAAAATTTCTAGAGTCAGCAGTTTTATATAGCAAAATATTTCTGTTTCTTCTTTTTACAAAAGGGATACATCAAAAAGGACTAACCAAACATTGCAGAAATATGTAATAGATGAACATCATTGCTCTAGAATTAATTTTGCATGTGTTTCTGTGTGTTGTAGGGTTATTATTAATTTTCCACTGAGCAATGTTAAAGTACAGGATTTTAATTTTGTTGTTTAGATGAGGAAGAGGGACAAAATAAGCCTTGGGAAGTGGAAAAACCTAACCCAGGAAAGAAGTAAGCAGTAAGAGTCTTAGACATAGGAATGTCTATTCAAATTATAGAAAACCAAATGTCCCAGTTCAGACCTTTATTCAAAATATGATTCTTCTGCTTCTACGGTTCTGTATTTGAAAGGCAATAAAGCAAATTTTTTTTACAAAAAATGTAAATTTTAGAGACAGTTCTTAATAACCTCTGAAACTTATGACAAACTTCAGCCATACACAAATATCCAAATCAGTTATTTACATATTTAATTAAATAAGTCTAAATTTAAAGTAGAAAAGGCTTTAATTCATGAAACATAAAACTTTTTAATATAGAAAGCATTTTGTCCTTTGACTCAGTTTCAGATTTCACTTTATGTCTCCATAGAAGAGGAAGCATTAAAATTTTATCAGCAACATTTAAGAATCAGAGGGAATGGGAAGACCTTAAAAAAAAAAGAACTTACCAGAAATCCCAATCCTCTGGAGTCACAGTTAGCAATTCCTTGTCATACCCTTTCTCCTTGACCAGGAACTGAGCAAAGCTATTATAAATGAGCTATAAATAACAAGAAGGAATAAAGAAAGATTAAATATAAAATTCACTATTCATTCCTAATTTCAGACTTGAAAACCTACTGGAGTTACTCATGGGGCAGATGGGAGAGAAATATCTCTAATTGTGAAGTTCTGCAGTTTAATCCTTTATTTTTTTTTTTTTTAAGATTTTATTTATTTATTTAACAGAGAGAGACACAGTGAGAGAGGGAACACAAGGAGGGGGAGTGGGAGAGGGAGAAGCAGGCTTCCCGCTGAGCAGAAAGCCTGATGCGCGGCTCGATTCCAGAACCCCGGGATCATGACCTGAGCCAAAGGCAGACGCTTAACGACTGAGCCACCCAGGTGCCCCAATCCCCCTTTAATGCAAGCGATTTATCCACCCCTGAGAGCCCCGGGTAGCTACTGTGTCTTTTTATATTGCAGAATTAGACCACCAGTATACAAATACATAACCAAGGATGACTATCAATCTTACTCCTGAATTCTAAGGGTTGGAGATCATTAAGACCTGACAAAGCTTTGTAAACTTACTTAACACATCACCACGATGATAAACATATTGACCACTCTATCATTACATCTATCCTCAGCCCATCCTTAGTGGACCGTGCTTGTGAGGCACTGTTCCTCCCCAATTCATAGATTATTTTCCCCTGAATAAAGGACATCAAACCTGTCACTAAGTTGTTTTAGTTTTGTCACTGACACAGGGTAGTCTCAAAAGGAAATATACATGGGGACCAGGCAGATGACCTGAAGGAGGAATCAAGGAGCTTCCATTAGATGCAGGAAATATCTTATTTCTCTGCCATAAGAAAAACTGAGGGAAAAGGATGAAGGAAGCTTCTGGAAATAAGTACAAAGATAAATGGATCTTCTGATTTCTCAGTGACAAAATCCCAAGTGTTTGAGTGATGTGTCTTATTTTTTCTAAAGAGTTGGCTCAAATTTTTAGAGAACTGTGTACGCCAAGCAAAAAGGAGGCAAAAGGTGGATAAAGGTCCACACTCTCCCTACCCCATTCTCCTTCAAAGAATGTTATTAAGCCAGCACCAGAGGCACTTGAATCTGAGGCAGAACGCTGCTCTGGGATCAGACCGAGCAGTATGCAAGAAGATACTTGAGCAACTTGACCCTTCTTCTCTATGTTAACCCAAAGCCTCTTTGACAGCATGAGGTGGCACAAGGGAGAAGAAGGTAGAGACACAGTGAAAGGGATGGAAGAAGGCCTCCCTGAGATGATGATGTTTACACTGACCCCTGCAAGCTGTAGCAGTTAGCTGGGTGAATCCAGAGGGAGGGGAGCACACCAAGTCCAGAAACCCAGAGGCCCACACATGCCTGGATTTGGGGGTTGGGTGTAAGCGTCAGGAGATGAGTGCAGAGAAACCAAAAGCTCCCTGTCAAATAGAGCTGTTCTCTGTCCTAAAGCTAATTAAAATCACTATACATGTACTCCCATGCAATGTAGTGTGACCCTGAACCATGTCAATTGTTAATAGCTCACATTATGTCAACACTATATATCAACACTTCTCAACCCTGGCGGTGGTTCAGAAACATGGTTACGGCTCTTAAAACCACCCAAAAATCTCAGGCCTACAGGCTAGGGTAGGGTCCAGGTGAGGTCATACAGGATTCCTGAAGCCCAGAGATGACTGAAAATCATTGGCTTTCCATGTTCTATGGATTTTCATTCAATCATAAAAAAAAAAAAATCAATAAAAAATGTATTGAGTCACTCTGAGGTCCAGAATACTATGGACAATAAAAAATACACATCATGATCCTGCCTCGCAGGGAACCAGTGCTGTGGGATTAACAGATGTAAAGTGCTTTAGAGCAGTGCCTGACATAGAAGTAGATTCAATTTAAGTATTTGCTGTTTATTATCAGTCTTATGCCAGTTAAAAAAAAAAAAGGCCCTGATAAGTACCATGTGCCCATTTCCACGGTATAAATATTCCCACCATGGCCACTTTCAAGCTACCTTAAACTCGCCTCTGATCAAGGCACTTTAGTCAGTCTTGTACTTTCTCACCCCTTAACAATCCTGATAAAGATCTGGGCACGTGATTCCAATGAGGTTGGATACCTTCCTGAGAGAAAGGAGCCCTTTCCAGCAGGGCTGCCAATGGGGCGTCCACAGCTGTGTTCCTTACCTCATGGAGGAGAAGTTTCTGTAATAGGAGAGAATGAGGTCAATGTGCCGGGAGAACCAGAGAATAGTGGTGCTGAAAAAATAAGGGAGTCTGTGCCTTTGAAACCTGTCCTAGTCCAAAGGCCTTGGTTCTTGGATATTTTTCTATTTTGTTGAGTCACCCCAGAAACCTTGATGGCACAGGGCCTCCACGGACAGCCCCCTTCCTCTCCCAGCCTTTGGGGCCACTGACTCGCTCATAGTCTTACGTGACTAATAACGCACACTGCACATCAGCTGCACATTCATGTCCTGTAAGTTGTATGCAGACCACAAATGATGTTTGGTTCCCCCTACAGGTTGCCAGATAAAATAGGAAATACCTAGCTAAATTCAATTTTCAGATAAACAACAATGAATTTTTTAGTATAAGCACATCCCCTGCAGAACACACATCTAATAAAAATGTTTTTGTTATTTGAAATTCAAATTGAACTGGGTGCTCTGTATTTTTCTGTGCTAAATCTGTCTCGCCACCCTATAATCCTGCTGTTTGAAAATGGGAACTAACATTTAAAAATTGAGAGACTTCTCATACAAGGTCAGATTTCTTTCTTTCTTTTTTTTTTTTAACAAGTTCAGATCTCTAACTTATCTTTTTTTTTTTTTTTAAAGATTATTTATTTATTTATTTAACAAAGATAGAGAGAGAGCACAAGTAGGCAGAGCGGCAGACAGAGGGAGAAGGAGAAGCAGGCTCTCCGCCGAGCAGGGAGCCCGATGCGGGGCTCGATCCCAGGACCCTGGGATCATGACCTGAGCTGAAGGCAGCCGCTTAACCGACTGAGCCACTCAGGCGCCCCCAGATCTCTAACTTATCTTAAAAGAATTAGATCTCTTAAGAGACTGAGCCCCTACTTCCTCATGGCAGATAGATGCTGGCAAGAGTTGAGTGTGGTTGTGTCCTCAGAAGGCAAACCCAATCTCCTGGCTGTCCCAGGCCGCACCCCAACTCCCACATCGGGGCTAACTGCCTGGCCCCATCCACTTCTGAGTCTGCAACCCCAGGAGGTGCACAGGGGTCATCATTTCCAGGATGGCTTTCCTGAGCCCCCAGGTGAGCTGACACATCCAGTCCCCTGTTTGCATAACACTCTGCATTTATTAAGTGCCTATGACACTGATGGGAGAGGCCCTCACAGTGTTCCGTGACGTAGTCACCACTAACTTCACCATCTTCTCCTGCAGCTCCTCGCCTGCTGCTGGACACCCGGCACTTCCCAGAGTTCTCATGCCCAGGTCCTTGCCCTGGCTGTATTTCCTCTGTCCGAAGCGCTCCCCTCTGCCTCCTCACCTGCCCCCTTTAACTCCTGCACTGGGACCCAGCTCAAGCCACCAGTCACTCCAGGCGGCTCCTCTAGGCCTTTTGGCACACATACAGCATGGTGGTGGGAACAGAAGCCCGCTAGTGGGATGATCCTGGATAAGCTACTCATCCTTATTGTGCCTCGTTATCCTCATCGCTAAACGACGCCTGTGACAAAGCAACTACCTCACAGTTGTTGTAAAGATCTAACCAGTTCATTTACACTGAATGCTTATTAGAATAGTGGCTGCGCCATATTCAGTTATTAAAATACCTATTTTTTATTCAGTAATTCCACAATTACTGATCGAACCTAGTATATGCCAAGCATGCAGCTCAGCACACAGAACACACAAGAAACTGTCAGAGATACTGATGTCAGGGAGTCACGGCTCTAGACTCAAGGGGTAGATTCCAACAGGTTAATAGGAAATTTTAAGCTGCTTACACGCTATAAGAAATTAAAAGGTTTTATGGAAAACTGGAGGTGGGATGGGAACGAAAGGGTAAACTTTAGGGGGCAGGGGAAAGCTTTCCAAAAGGAATGCTATTTAAGATGAGATCTGACAGAGGAGTTGGTGTGGTGGAGGGAGGGCCTCCAGGAACAAGGAGACAGTCTGCAGCAAGGTCCAATACTGCCCTCACCACAGGGCACTGAAACCAGCTCTTCTGCATCTTCACCCAATACATGGCCACTTGGAAAGCCCGTGTCTATCTCTGTACCCAACTCTATTATGGTGCACAGCAAGCAAACTGCTGACATTTCATAAAAGATTTCTAAGCCAAACAGGATCCATAACACACTAGGTTTCTTTCAATCTTTAAGCCTCCCTTATATTTGAGGTTTGTAGAAAAGAATGCTTGTCTTCGAGGATCTTGCATTCTGGGATGTGATGCACACACATGCACAAAATGGGTTTTAACATGAGTGGCTTAATAATACTTCCTTCAGATGAAGGTGGCCACAGAGGAGATTCAAGAAAACTCACATTTTCCAGGAGGGAATTTGAAAGGCACATGAGGAAGGAAAATATGAATCAAAGATCTAGAAAAAGTAGTAGCCAAAGGATCAAGAAGAAAAGCCTTCTCCACTTTCAGTATGACCAAGGAAACACCTGTATAGAAGGAAAGCAGGAACGGTACACCTTTTTTATTTTTTAGCATCTGTACATGAATATAGCACATGAGCAATTCAGACACTCGGTTTTGACCTCTGACACGTACCTGAACTTCCGATGGGGCACTGACCTCACCCCGATGAGCAGCAGCATGGGCTGATGTCTGTACCAGAGGCCCAGAGCGCTAACCTAAATGGTGAGGCTTAAAAATGGTTTGGATGGTAACCATAAAAGCACTTGTATGGGTCAGACACTGCTCTAAGCATTACACATCGATTACTCCTCACTTAATTCTTGCAACCTTTTGCGGTAAATCCAATTATTTGTGTCATTTTATAAATGGGGAAACTGAGGATTGAAAAAAAGTTAAGGAACTTGCCCAAGGTCACAGAACTAGTAATGGACACGCTGGTGCCCTAAGCTGGGCAGTCTGGGCGTGGAGCCCTGCTCTGACCACTGTGCTCCTAGTCAGCTCTTTTAAAAGGCTCAGAGATCTTTGACTAAAAAATTTCTGTGAATTTTTTACATCAGTTTCCGTATGAAACCGAAGGAATGGGGGAGGGAGGACCATTCACCTGAGGGTGTGGAATCAGACATACTCCACTCCCCCTTCTTTCCAAAGTTCTGGGAAGACCCCAACTTAGTAGCCTGTTGTTAGGATTCGAACTTATGCAAAGGGGGCATGGTGCACGTAGGAAGTGCGCAGTAAATGTTCATTTTCGTCTCTTGGTAGAAGACAAAATTAGGGCTAAGATTCTCATGGCTTTTCGGCTAGCGTTCCTTCCAATACACCACACAATCTCTCCCTGACTGCAGTGTTTAAAAACTGACAGGTGGGGCACCTGGGTGGCTCAGTTGGTTGGGCGACTGCCTTCGGCTCAGGTCATGATCCTGGAGTCCCGGGATCGAATCCCGCATCGGGCTCCCTGCTCGGCGGGGAGTCTGCTTCTCCCTCTGACATCCCCTCTCTCATGCTCTCTCTCTCTCTCAAATAAATAAATAAAATCTTAAAAAAAAAAAAAAAAAAAAAAACCTGACAGGTGGTCGCATGGACACGCAAAAGGAAAAATGCACACCGGGCAAATACAAGCCCAGGTGGCTTGTATCGGAGCGCTGCTGGAGCCCAGAATGACTTGCAGGGAAGTTCCAAGGCCAGGGATCCGCAAAAGACACCCCCAGTTCCCCTGGCCCCGCCCCTGGAATCGTTCCCCCAGCCCGATTCTGCACAATTTGCCCCTTCTCTTCCCCACCGCTCTCTCAAAGCTGGCTAATAGCTGGGCGCAATAAGCCGGTGCGGCGCGCACGGGCAGGGCCCGGGGGCTGCACACTTCCGCCCGGCCTCGCGGTGGGAGGCCGAGTTCTGCGCAGAGGCGTGGCGGCTGCAGGCCCCCGGCAGCGCTCGCCGCCTGAGCCCGGACGGAAGCCCAGCCCCGGCCGCCATCGAGGTGCACGCCGTGCGCCCCGGGCAGCCCGCGCCACTCACCACGGCGCTCTCGGGCAGGTTGTAGCGACACAGAGTGTGGTCCAGGTCGAAGCCGACCACGTCGCAGGCGGCCAGGGAGAAGTGCTGAGCCATGGCTGCGCTGGAAGCACTGGAGAGCTCCTCGAGCGCCGGGAGGGCGCGAGGAGCCAGCGGACGGGACGCTGCGGGACGCTGCGGGACGCTGCGGGACAGGACCGGACGGGACCGGGGCGGGGCTGCAGCCCCGACCCGGGACGCAGCGCGTCCGCCTCCAGTGCTTCCCGCGCCCGCGAGCGCCGCCCCCGGCCACGCTTCTCCCCGCCCCTCGCGCGGCGCGACGACTGCCGCCGCCGAACGAGTCCCGGCGCCCTATCGCCACCCCCTCCCGCCCCGCGGTCCCGAAGGCGGGGGTGACGGGGAGCCGCGCCACCACTGATGGACCTGGGGGTGCGGCTGAGTCCCCGTTGGCACATAACCTTTGCCACAAAATTAGCCGGGGCTCCCCTTCGTTTTCAAGGTGCCACAGAAACCAGGACACTGTAAAGTTAGACCCGACCCTTTGCTCTTGTGCGCAATAAGGTAAGATTATGGCGAAAATTCTATTCACTAATATCCTTTGACAAAGCCTAGAATTTGGAAGGTCTCTTGGCCCACGTGCTCGCTAAGGGTTGAATATTTCGTAGCTTCCTAAGTAGTTAAAAAACCTTTCACTATTTCCCCTCTGGAGTGCATTAGAAAATAAATTTATTAGAAGGAGTTGAAGGAGCATTATTGCAAAATAACGCTGATTAAAAAATCAACGTTGGCTATTTTGTTACTTGATTATCCTATTTTTTATTGGAATGAATTTTTCAATGAAAGGACAGCAGAAAGTTGATAGAACATGCTACAGAATAGAAAACTTTCTGCACACAGATGGTTTTAAGATTTATAGAGCACAAAAGGATTCAGGTGGCAATAATCTGAATTCTCGCAGTAATCTGAATTCTCTCAGTAATCTGAATTCTCTCAATTCTCTGTGTATAGGAGAAAAGTTGCATACAATGGATGCTTAAGATATTTAATTTTGAGAACCCATATGAAAAGCTAGGACTTTGAGATCTTTAAAATTATTTAAAAGAGAAAATACAATATCATTTTAAAAAAGAAAATGTAATTCTATTATCTTTGTACTCCTTGTGTTAAATTTAAAGGAACATTGTCCAATGGAAAAAAAATCAATAGTTATGACATAATGAAAATATAATTCATTGAGAATTACATTTAACCCTTACAAATACTAACCCTTATGAGGCCAATAGACCAATCAAGGGATTAATTTAGTGCAATAAATAGTTCAATTAGGTAGGATATTTATTATACCTAGTGGGCCCATTTGAATAAATTGGATACTTGTTCCATTATAGCTCTTAAAAGCCCCAAACAATGAATCATGGAACACTACATCAAAAACTAATGATGTAATGTATGGTGATTAACATAACATAATAAAATAAAATTAAAAAAAAAAAAAAGATAAGAAAAAAGCCCCAAACAAATTTCTCTGGAATAGGAAGAGGAAAGAATCTTCAAGAAGATTGAGCTGTTCACTGACTGATAAGAGTCCAACAACCATGTTTTTAATGTCCGTGAATCAAAAGAGAAGAACCTGGATTGATTCACAGTTTGTAGCTCTTTCCCTTTTATGACTCTGTTGGCCATGGGACATTGACTTTAATGGTCCTCTTTGCCCCCTGCAGTAGGCCTGCCCAGGTCAAACTGCCAGGTAGACTACACGTTGAAGGCCAGAAGTTTCCTTGAAGGGTATCTTGTACCCACTTTAGGGACTTCCCTTAGTAATGTAAATGTACAAGTGCATTCATTGCCAGAGGGAAGAGTACAAAAGGATTGTTTTTCCTGATGTAAGTATCCCTGGGACTGGAGTTGGCCCTTAGACTTGGACAGGCTCATTAACAGACATTTCTGCTTGCTGAGTGACAGCTGTACATTTCTTACATTCCTCAGGTCCAAAGAGCTCTCTGCTAGAGTCTAGACATTGACATTTTGTGGGAGAATTTAGCAAACAATGCACTCCAGGCATCCTGAGAGTTCTTACCCCTCCCTGAGCTATATTCACCTTTCCTGGCCTATACCTCACACCTCATTCTAACTCCTTTAAGAACATGTGGGATGGTTCCCTCTCCCACCCCCACTCCTTACCTAATCATGAACTTAAATATAAACATTTACTTTGCTTCATAGGGCTTATTTTTACATAAAAATGTTTCCTTTTTTTCCTGTACATTAAACTTTTATCACATGTACTGATAAAATACCACAGCTGTTCTGTTATCAACCAAGAAAGAGTTCAATGTTCTTAGACCAATTAATTTGTTTCTTTGAGTGATAATATTAAATATGTCAGTGTTGTGGCCTGAATTGTCGTTCCCTCCCCACTTCCCAAATTCATATGTTGAAGCCTTAAGCCCCACTGTTGACTATTTTTGGAGATAGGGACTTTGAGTATGGTTAAATGAGGTCACAAGAGTAGGGCCCTAATTTAATATGATGGTGTCATAAAAAGAAGTAGTGATACCACATTGAAGCATTCATAGAAGAAAGGCCATGTGAGAACACAAGGAGAAGATTCAGTCTGCAAGCAAAAAAGGAGTGTTTCACCAGAAACCTACCCAACTGGCACCTTGGATCTTGGACTTCCAGCTTCTAGAGCTGTGAGGAAATAATTTTCTGTTGTTTAAGCCACTAAGTCTGTGGTATTCTGTTAAGGCAGTCTCAGCAAACTAAGACATTAATTAAGGAGATTTGACCCTAACCAATGATGCTGGGTCAAATTTAGTAAATAGTATTTGCATTTGAAAGATCCCTAAATGACATGAACTTCTGCTTAAGTTTTTTTGCTTAAGTTATTTGTTGGTTTTAAGGATTTTGGTATTTTTATTTGAGTATAATATTAATACTATGCTGTGAAATTTTAGGATTTTTTTAGTATTCCGTATACTGAGTTTTCCTTTTAACTCGAAAGTTATGAAATAATTTAGAAATGCTCAGAAATAAGTTATATTTTTGCTGATTTTCTAGAATTGAATTTCATCATTACTACTGACCTATATTTTAATACAGTTAATACTATAACTTAGCAACTTTAACCTTAGGTATGCCTTTTACTTGTTATTTACCTAAATAATTTGTGATCAGCTAGCTTGTTTTAGACTCTATAACTCACTAAATGATCTTTTGTGAATTTAAAATACTGCAATTTGATATCTACATTGTAAATGTTATTTACCAAACTGTTATTTGGGGGCAGGGAGAGTTCTGTTTGTTTGTTCTTTCGTTAGTTTAAAATGTATTTTTCTGGGGTGCCTGGGTGGCTCAGTTGGTTAAATGTCCAACTCTTGATTTCAACTCAGGTCATGATCTCAGGACCGTGAGATTGAGGCCCACATTGGGCTTGGCACTGGGCGTGGAGCCTGCTTAAGATTCTTTTTCTTCCTGCTCCCCTCCAAAAAAACCCATAGAAAAAACTGCTTTTCTAAATACCCCAAAGTAAACATTGTAATGTTAACTTTTTATACAATCTAATCGCCACATCTTCCCTGGATCATATAATTTGCTTAAAGGGAAACGATAATGTTTATTTAGTAATTTGAAAAATATATATATAAATGCCTAAAAATTAATCTCGGTAGCACTTAAATATTAGTCATTTAGCCAAATAGAACCAAAAGCTGATTTGTAATACTGGGCAGTGGCCTTAAGATGGCAGTAGTTCTGCATTAGGAATATTTTTCATTTGATTTCTTTAATAATCCTTAAGTTTCTTAATAAAAAAAGTGATTTTCTATTCTCCCTTTCTGCTCTTGCCACAAGAAGAGACGCCTACTTAGAAATTTTACTGTGGTTTTTGTGTGTGTATATGTTTATTTTATTTTTTTGTGTGGGTGTATTTATTTTTGACAGAAGGAGGGAACGTGGTGAGATGAAGTCCTTTGGTAGGAAACTTCTCATTAAGGTTGTACCTCAATAAATAACTAAACGTTTAAAATATGCAAGGACTTCTTGCAGAGAGAGCTCAAATTCTAAATGGCAGAATTGTGATTCAGCAAGATCTCTAAGGATGCAGCAATGGATTGGAATTTAATTAATTAGGACACATGTTGAGATTTGGGGTCAGGTGCAAACAGTCTACTTTAACAGCATATTATGGGGAATCTTGATTTACCAGCAGTTAAGTTGGAATACAATGTGGATAAACTCAAGGTGAACTCAACTAGTTCCAGGTTAAAGTGAGTTTCTCTTTGACTGTCAGTCTTCCCTTTTTCTTCGCTGTCTTTCTGGGAGGCGTGGGGGTTCCAAATTGCAGCAGGGCTAACATATTGCCAGGGAGTCTGGGAACAGACTTCTGGTCCTTGGCTAATGGCATCCATACACCTGCTTCCCCATCCCTGTCAGTATTTGGTTACGTCTGGCCACGGTATCCTCACTGTCGGCAACCATGACTGCTGCAACCATGACCCTGCAACACCTCTAGTTACAGCATCATCAGAAAAATTTTTAGTTTTGATCCAAGCCATGAGACCATGTTAGGCTGCCATTCTGCACTCAGCCAACCTCTGCTCCTCTCTTGGAGAGTCCCAGGAAAGCTTCACAGAAAACTTTTGGCTTTGAGGCCACAGAAAAGGAGGGTCTGTGTTTCGGCGTGGAAAGGTGGGGTGGCTGCCTCAGACCCTCTATCCAGATGTGACCCACTGTTTCTATTCTAGTGATTGTTCTCTGTTATCACAGGACACTCTGCAAAGCTGTCTTCTCTCAGAATTCCAAATGAGAATCAAGACCCAATTCTCTCTGCTTTGGGATCCCCAAGCTCATGTGGAGGTTTCTCTTGTTTCTCATGCAAGGGATTTAACCTCACAATGGGATACGCTGTAGGGTCTCTTTCTCAGGGACCCATACAAATGACACACTCTAATGCTGCCCATCCTGTTCCCTGGGACTAACATTGTCAGATAAAATACCGAATGCCTAATTAAATTTGAATGTCCCAAATACCCCTGAGACCTAATATTGAAGAAACTATTTGTTGTTTCTCTGAAATTCAAATATAAATTGATATACTTTATTTATATTTGCTAAATTTTGGCAACTCTACCTGAGACATTTACTTTGTATCCGTTCTGAAACCAACTTTAAAAAAAAATTTTTTATGGGGGCGCCTGGGTGGCTCTGTCGTTAAGCGTCTGCCTTCGGCTCAGGTCATGATCCCAGGGTCCTGGGATCGAGCCCCGCATCGGGCTCCCTGCTCTGCGGGAAGCCTGCTTCTCCCTCTCCCACTCCCCCTGCTTGTGTTCCCTCGCTCGCTGTCTCTGTCAAATAAATAAATAAAATCTTTAATAAAAAAAAATTTTTTATGATTAATTTTTTTCTTGCAGAAAGCCCAGAACTTGAAAAACAGATGTGTCCTGGCATTTGTCATGGGCTGAGTTGTGCTTTCCTCAAATTACTGTCTTTAAGCTCTAAACCCCAGTACCTGTAGTGGCTATATTTGGACATAGGGCCTTTAAAGAAGTGGTTGAATTAAAATGAAGCTCTAGGGTGGACCTGATCCAATTTGACTGATGTCCTTTTAGAAGAGGAAATTTGGACGCACAAAGAGATACCAGGGGTGTCACGCGCAGAGGAAGAAAGACCATGTGAGGACACAGCAAGAAGGCAGTAGTCTACAAGACAAGGAGAGAGACCTTGGAAGAAACCAAACCTGTTGACATCTTAATCTTGGACTTCTAAGCTCCAGAACTGTGAAAGATAAATTTCCGTTATTTAAGCCACTCAGTCTGCAGTATTTTGTTATGGCAGCCCTAGAAAACTAATGCAGCATTTGAGACGATCTTTCTGCTTTAGAGTCTAGAGTCCATGCTGGAATACAAAACCAAGAAACTGCTACAGAAAATCTTCCTCTGAGGACTGGACCTAGAGAAAACTTTTAATACTTTCTAAATGGTGGGGAAAATTTGAAACAAATCTGTTAATATTTTAATATTATACTAGTATGAGCAAAATATCTAAACAAAGGCTAATGGATGCATTTAAGTCAAGCCTTCTTACCTAGGATTTGGTATTCCTAAGGGATTATGGGAAACTTAGGAGGTATTTTTGGAGGCTGGTTAGCATTTCAGTGGTAATAGTAGCAAAAAATATGTGAGCACAATGAAATGGTTGTTACATCCATCCATGGCCCTTCTTTCCTCTTTTTCCATTTATGTTTTGATTCCAAATTTTCAAATATTTAAGTGTGTTAGAATTTTGAGTCCTCAAGGGCATCCAAATATGCACATATTTTAGGAATGCCTTATAAACTGTGATACAGTCAGCGTGGAGTTCCCCATGGCTCAGGTAAGAATCCATAAATTCTTTGTCTCCAGGGCTCTTGAGCAGCATGTTTACTTTTATGACTTAAATGACTGGATGCATCTCACCTGTGTATTTTTGTCTTTGATTTTTCTCCAGTTATGTATTTCTTATGATGTACAAGAGTATCATTAAATGAATAACAAGTACCTCTTCTAAGTTGATATTTTTTTATTCTTTAATTACTTTGTCTCTGTTTTCTTATCTGTAAAATTAGATATTTGAAAGTGTTCTTAAAAGTAATATTTATTTAATATTTGAAAAAAAAGGCATGAAAAATTGAGTATCTCATGCCCATCCACCCTTCTCCACTATTTTTTTTTTTTTTACTCCTCTTAACAAAAATACTCCACACCAGCCCTTTTGAAAAGCAATGTATAAATGAGTATCAGTAGTCTTAGAAATGATTTATTGGGTGCCTGGGTGGCTCAGTCGGTTAAGCATCTGCCTTTGGCTCAGGTCATGATCCCAGGGTCCTGGATCGAGTCTCGCATCGGGCTCCCTGTTCAGCGGGGAGTCTGCTTCTCCCTCTGCCTCTCTCCACCCCACTCGTGCTCCCTCACAAAAATAAATAAATAAATAAAATATTTAAAAAAAAAGATTTATTTGTTGACATATTTAATCCAATTCTAGGCATCTAGGATTTCTGTCCCAGAAAAATCTCAGGTAACAGGGTAACTTCTGGACATTGACTATGTAACAGTTTGTCTTTTCTTGGCAAAGTGAAAGGATTAATAGATTATTGTTATACCTAACAGACAGAGCATACTTACTGTAAGACTCTAAACATTCTCTCTCAGAAGAAAATGTAAAACAATGGAACGTATTATGATCCTGTGGGAAATCTCTTTGTATATTCAGAAGTGGTACTAACTTACTTTTCCATAGTTTGCCCTACTTCTGTTTTTAGCTAAACATTCCAACCATCATTTCTCTACAATAGATTTTTGAAAAACATCCAATTAATACAAAAGAAGGCAGGAAAAAAACAAAAGGAATGCTGAATAGGTGAGAGCAATAGGAAGTAAATAACAATATGATAGATTTAAATACAAACATATTGATAATTATACTAAGTATAAATGATCTAAAGAGAGATGAAAAGAGATTGTCAGACTTGACCAAAACAAGATTTAAGTATATGCCATTTAAAGAAACCTACTTTACACATGAAGAAATGAAGAAATAAATACTGTTTGAAAAAAAAATTTGAGATGCAGTATAAGGTATTTGCCATCAAAAACTTTAATATAGTGATCTACTTTATTAATTTTCTTTAAGATGACTTCTATTTAAATCTACTTGTTAAAAACACATAAAGATGTTAACAAAGGTCTATTGTTTAGGTTTCTAAATTTGTGTAGTGTTGGATCTTTCCATCTAACAAAATCAGTGTAGTGGCCAAAAGACTTGTTAGGAAGCAAAAAGAAAATCCTGTATTATCTCTCCTATCTTTGGTTGCAAGTTGCTTTTAAACCTCCTTCCTCCTTTATTCTTCACACCTCCCTACCCACTCAAACTGATTGGGATTTGTGGAAAGCAGCAACCACAAACATTCTGGTTGGCCAGTGTGGGTTTCCACGGGATAGGTGATCCCAACCCGGGCCACATCTGCTCCCTACTTCCTCCTACAGTTCCCACTCACAGGGGGCTCATGGTCCTTCAAAAACGTGGCTGGGTATGTCAGGAGCAGGGATGGGCAGCACAAGGAACAATTGTCTGGTCATTCTGCGGTTGCTGCTTGTTAACTCTTTCACCATTTTCAACGAGATGAAGGAAAGTTCTGTTGATTTTTGCCCACATTAGCTAGTTATACCTCAGGAGCACTAGTTAGAAATGGAGTTGGATAATAAGAAATCGCACTTGTGTAAGGTACACATCTCCTGGCACTGTTTAGTCCAGCATTACATGTACAGTTTAAGAACCAAGGTAATGAGTTTGCACTCAAGAAGAGAGAACCTTATTAAGGAACCAATCAGTCACTGATTTGTAAATTCTTATTGAGTTTGTCAGATGTCCCTGGCTTTGTTTGCTCTGTGCACCAGAATCCCATCGGCAATATTATCTAGATTTGAGAAATGGAACTATGACGATATCTAAGAGGAAATCTTGAACTAGAGACTTTAGGAAGCTACTAAACATTTTAGCTGAAAATGATTTCACTCATATTACATACTCTATGGTACACAATTATACACATGAATATAAGCAACAGGAATGTTATATAGTGGTTTGTGACATAATTTCCAACTTCCTTGTCCTTAAGTTACCAGAAGTTTTTGTTACGGTAAGATAACAAAAGGTCAAGCTTTCTCTTCTTCCAGGCATAGTTCATTTTATGGTTCTTGTTTCACACCAGTGTGCACTGAAATGTTGAGTTCTCATGTCTGTCCCTTATTACTGTTTGCAGAAAATCCATAATTTCTCAAAGGTTAGTATAAGTACTGCATCTTTCTCATGGATGGGTTGTCCTAAACACAGAGCCTGAGACAAAAACTTGCCTGCAGGTGGTTTATTAAGAGGCAGTCCCAGAAATCAGCAGTGAAATAGTAGAATAAGAGCCAATAACAATACGAAAGGGTAACATCAGGGTCAATGTTGTAGGCAACAGTGCTTTAATTCCACTGAGATGTTCCATGAAACACAGAGGATCCTTCCCAGAATTGCACACTGGAAGGAAAGTCTGACTATTTATCTGTTGGCTCCTGTTCTCTTATACTTGAGGGTTACCTGCCACCTGACTTTCAGGCTGTGTGTGAGTTGGAGCCCCTTTAACCTGAGAGAAGATCCTTAGGCACAAAGGAGAAAGACCTTGCATGGTTCTATTGAGGTGGGACACTTAGTGTGAGCTCTCATGTGAGATGTGGCTAAAATCAGAAGTGGGCTAAGGAATTGTGTTATGGGGCATCAGTGCCATCTGCTACAGTGGCTATTATTCTAAAAGCTATTCACTTCAGTATAGTCAATGAAATTTATTCCATTCTGTAAGAATGTATCTGGGAATGGTGTCACTCTGCTAGTCGGTTTGTCTCCAATCCACTGTTCATTCTGTATTCTTCTCTTTCTGTTCCATCTGTGATCTACTCTGTGTATTCTCTGCCCTAATTCAAAGTAGCAAAACTCTGTGGAAACTCCGACAAATATTTTAGTCCAGTGTTTTCCTAACTTGTTCACATCATGGCTCACATAGAAAATAGTAATGTTTATTTAGCATGTTGAAGCAAACAGAAGAATCTGGCCCCGATAGGTGGGGCAGCCTGGGCTCTTAAAGCTCTGAGCCTCCTCTAAGGTTGATAGGGTGGACCTGATCAATATCTTAGCATAAATAGTGTGTTCTGGGCACTTTTTTGGTTGAAATGCTGTATTGAATCAGGATTTCGGTTTTTTTAAGTAGTAGTAAACTCTTGGCTTCTTAGTTTAGCAAATGTTTATTGAGAGTCTACCATGTGCCAGGCACTATGATAGATACTAGAATACAAAAGTTGACAATGGTACCTTCCCTAGAGGGGCCTTCAGTTTAGAGAGGGAGATTACATATCTAATAATTATAATACTGTACATAAAATAGAGGTATAAGCCAATCTGGTATGGCTTCTTCACCTCATGCTGCCTACTCTGCCCAAAATGTTCCCCAGGGACATAGAACCAATAGGATGTGTGTGTGTGTGTGTGTGTGTGTGTGTGTGTGTGTGTGTGTGGAGAGAGATTGATTATAGGAATTGGCTCATGCAATTATGGAGGCTGAAATCTGCTGTCTGCAAAGTAGAAAAGTAGGGAAACCAGTGGGATAATTCAGTTCAAGTCCAAAGGCCCAAGAACCAGGAACCCTGATGTCTAGGGGCTGGAGAAGGTAGATTTCCCAGCTCAAGCAGAGAGAACAAATTTGTCCTTTCTCCACCCCCCCCCCCACGTTGTTTTGTTTTGTTTTGTTTTTCTTTCCTGTTCAGGTCCTTATCAGATTGGATGATGTCCAACCTCATGGATGAGTGCAAATTTCTTTACTCAGTCTACTGATTCAAATGTCTTCCAGAGACAGCCTCATAGACTCATGTTTTACCAGCTCTCTGGGCATCCCTTAGCCCAGTCAAGTTGGCTCAATAAATTGACCATCACACCCTCTTTTATTTGCTGATTTCCAGTCCCATGCAAGCTACCTCCCACATCACCCTTGGAAATAACATTATTTTGTTTAGCTGCAGGAACCTAGAAATACCTTCTTGATTGTTTTGTTAGTATCTGTTTTTGTGTCAGGCTTTTCTAGTAGCTGTAAATTATTCCAGACTGGGAACTATGTTTTGTTCATCTTTGTATCTCAATTCTTAGTGCACAACCTGGTATATAATATCCATTGAATGAATGAATGAATTTCCATTTCCTAATTTCTATATCTTCATCCACTGTGAAATTTTGAATGAGTGCCTGGAAGCACTTACTGGGATGCAGGAGGCTCTGTGTTTGACTCTGAATCCCATGTTCGCAGTAATCAGTAAACCAGGATTTACATTTCACAGGTTTATAATAAAGATTTTAATCGCTTGGAACCACAATTTTCAGGCAGTGTTCTGACAACCATTAATTTTTGGTCTTGTGAAATACTGGTGTAAGTATCAGGCACTAATTTTCTATTTGACCTTTGGTAGACTCTTCACTTTCTACACCAAAAGCTCACATGCAGGCCATATAATCACGGGGTAAAAATGGCCTAAGCCAACATTTTGGGAACCTAAGAATTAACTTACCCAGCAATGCTTACTTTTTAATAGTACATCATTTAGAAAAATACTGATTTTAAACACTTTGTTGTTTTATCATGAGGGTCACAGAATTCTCCTAGTTTCTATTAATAGATTCTGTCTATATTGAGACAACCCTGGCTACTAAACTCTCTTCATTATGACAGTTGACCCTTGGAAAGTATTCGCTGTGATTTATTCTTGTTCTTAAAGCTCTCTTTTAAAAATGTCATTTGGATGTGCGAAGAGTTCTTAATGAGAATGTTTGAATAAATGCTCCTGAGAGTGAAGTTGTCAATATATGCATAATTTATTATTAGTCTCGTCTGGAAATGAGCCAGGTAAGCAATATAAAGAACGTGTCCATTTTCTCCTTTTATCTTTTTCCTTTTTCGCTCCCCAAAATGAAAGTACTCCAAGGAGAGTACACATGTGCCACAGAATCTCTGGGTCCACACGTGTCCTCCATCTCTCTCGCTCTCTCATGTGCATACCTGCACACGTGCACACAGCGTATTTGCATGTGCGTGGGGGGACTTGTCAGTGAGTGGAAAAGTGGCAAACATTGAGCTTCTTCCATGTGCCAGATACTGTGTTAAGGGCATTAAATAATTACCTCACTCAATCATCAAAACACAGAAGTAGGTAAGAATATACTCATTTAGAGATGAAATTCAAATCCTGATTTTTCTAACAGGAAGCCAGCCACTTCTGCTTTTTTTAAAGCTCTATTTCACTTTTCCATTTGAATTTTTTCTTTAGACTAAAGTTATTTCTGCATAATTCATGTGTTTGGTGAAACAACAAAAAAAGAAGCAAATAGAATGAAAGCGAAAATTTCCTTTCACCATTATTCAATACATTATCATTTCTTTTCCCAGAAGTAACTACTGTAAGTTGAACATATGTTTTTACAGACCTATCCCAATATACAAAATGTATATACATAATTTCAAAAAATATTTTCAAGGGCACATGGCTGGCTCAGTTGGCAAGGTGTCTGACTCTTGATTTCAGCTCAGGTCATGATCTCAGAGTCGTGAGATTGAGCGCCGCGTGGAGCTCCATGCTGAGCATGGAGCCTGCTTAAGATTCTCTCTCTCTCTCTGCCCCTGCCCCCTTCTTGTGCATGCATACTTGCTGTCTCTCTAAAAGAGATACATACTTATATTTACACACACATATATTTGTATTTACATGCTTATATACTTATCAACCTACCGCAGCTCCCCTTCACATTTCCCATGCCTTGATTTTAGCTCCTAGCTCATTGTAATTTTTCCATCTCCACTTCTTATTTTTTAATGATTATAATACTCTAGCCTCTCAATTCCTTTAACTTCCCCTCTGTGATGATCTTATCAGTCATACTATTACTACCCTCTTCTGTTCTTCCAGCTCATGTCCTTTCCAATTCCAACACTTTGAGTGCGCTGGTATCTACAACCCAATGATTGCCACCTCCTTTTCACGGTCTTTCACTGCTATTATGTTCTCATTTTTTTTCCAGCTGAATATTCATGGAGAATCATTATAATCACTTAATTGATACATCCTTAGAGAATCATTATAATCATTTAATTGATCTTTAATTCCTGTATTCCTTTTTCACCTCTTCAAACTAGTGAAATCACATTCTGGTGGTGGTAGATATTAAAAAACAACATAATTCTTCCTTCCCTGTATCTATCTATGCCCTTTGCAGTATGACCCTGCAACCCCTCACGTAAGGAATAGAATCTATTTCTCCTTGAATTTGGTCTAGCTTTGTGAGTTGCTTTGGTGAACAGCATGCAGCAGAGGACATTTTTTCAGTTCTGAGCTTGAGTCACAAGGAGTGTTGAGGGATTCCACACTCACTGTGGCATTCCTGCTGCTGTGTGAATAAGGTTGGGTTACCCTAAGGGATGATGAATCATTCTCTCAGTCCACTCTAGTCATCCCAGCCTATAGTCAGGAGAATACCAAACATGTGAGCAAGGTCATCCAAAATCAGTCAGTCCCCAGTGACTTATGAGCCGACCTTAGATCATGTGTGAGCCCAGCCACAATCAACCAAGCCTGGTTCATACCAGCAAGACTACCTAGCTGACTGTAGATTCCTGAACATTAATAAATATTGTTTTAAGCAACTGAGTTTTGAGGTTACTTGTTATGCAGCAGTAGGTAACAGACACACAGGTTGAATTCAACTCTTTTTGTTCTTTGTATTTACACCTGAGCAGCTGATCCTGGCTGAAGAAAATGTACACAACCATTGCACATCTATTTCAATGAGTACTTAATGCTATTATGCAATAATACTTTACTGCCCTGATGCATTCACTCTACTGCTGTCCTAAATGATTACTTTATGGTTTTCCTCATGTCACATTGCTACCATGTCCCCTCATCTTCACTTTCAAGTGTTGACCAAGGTTCTATTTTTCTGGAAAATACCCAGTACTAACTAGCACATATGCTTAGGTACTCTACCTTGCCTCCTGTTACTGGAGAGCAGTCGTTCTTATGTTGTGGTCCCCAGATCAGCAGCAGCCTATGGGAACTTGCTAGAAACAGAAATTCTTGGATCCCACTGGAGAATGACTGAATCAGAAATCTGGCGGTAAGGCTCAGTAATCTGTATTTTAACAAAACCCCCACATGTGAAGTTTGAGAAGCACTGCTATAAACTATCTACACATACATGTAAGGCCAACCCTCTGTTGGAGCACCGTAGCTCATCCTCTCAAAAACAGTGCTTTCTCCCCTTTCCTGTGACATTTTTCCTTTCTACTAAATCCTTTCACCATCATAAAAGCATGCTGTTATTTTTCTCATCTTAAATTATTCCATTTCTCTGCGCCCTTTAATGAAAACTGATTGAAATAGTTGTCTGTCTCACTGCCTGTGATCCCTCCTCTCATGCTCTCTTAAGCACACAAACTTTTTCCTCCAACATTTCACCAACTCTAAGTTTGCCAGTGATACCATTTGCTAAACCCAATGGTCAATCTTCAGTCCTCATTTTATTTTACCCATAAGTGTTACTGGTCATTTTTTTACTTGGCTTATAGTAATGCTTATTTCTTCTTCATTAGGCAAAATACTCGAGTAGACACTTCAGAAAAGAGGGCATACAAATGGAATATAAATAAAGATGTTCAGTATCATTAGAAACCAGAAAAATGAGGGGCACCTGGGTGGCTCAGTTGGTTAAGCGTCTGCCTTCAGCTCAGGTCATGATCTCCTGGTCCTAGAATGGAGCCTCACGTCGGTCTCCCAGCTCAGCGGGGCATCTGCTTCTTCTCCCTCTTCCTCTCCCCCTGCTTGTGCTCTTTCTGTCTCTCTCTCTCAAATGAATAAATAAAAAATCTTTATTTATTTTTATTTTTAAATTATTTTAATTCAATTAATTAACTTATAATGTATTATTGGTTTCAGAGGTACAGGTCTGATTCATCACTTTTATATAATACCCAGTGCTTATTACATCACATGCCCTCCTTAATGTCCATCCCCCAGTTACCCTATCCCTCCACCCCCTTCCCCTCCAGCAACCCTTGGTTTGTTTCCTTTGATTAGCAATCTCTTATAGTTTGTGTCCCTCTCTGGTTTTGGCTTGTTTTATTTTGTCCTCTCTTCCCCGATGATCCTCTGTTTTGTTTCTTAAATTACACATATCAGTGAGATCATATGATAATTGCCTTTCTCTGATTGACTGACTTCACTTAGCATAATACCCTCTAGTTCTATTCACTTCGTTGCAAATGGCAAGATTTCATTTTTTTGATGGCTGCGTAATAATATATACCACATCTTCTTTATCCATTCATCTGTCGATGAACATCTGGGCTCTTTCCATAGTTTGGCTATTATGGATATTGCTGCTATAAACATTGGGGTGCAGATGCCCCTTCGGATCACACTACATTGGTATTTTTGGGGTAAATACCCAGCAGTGCAATTGCTGGGTCGTAGGGTAGCTCTATTTTCAACTTTTTGAGGAAACTCCATACTGTTTTCCAGAGTGGCTGCACCAGCTTGCATTCCCACGAACAGTGTAGGAGGGTTCCCCTTTCTCTGCATCCTCGCCAACATCTGTCATTTCCTGACTTGTTAATTTCAGCCATTCTGACTGGTGTAAGGTGGTATCTCATTACAATTTTGATTTGTATTTCCTTGATGCCGAGTGATGTTGAGCATTTTTTTATGTGTCTGTTGGCCATTTGGATATCTTCTTTGGAAAAATGTCTGTTCATGTCTTCGCCCATTTCTTGATTGGATTATTTGTTCTTTGGTGTTGAGTTTAATAAGTTCTTTATAGATTTTGGATACTAGTCCTTTATCTGATATGTCATTTGCAAATATCTTCTCCCATTCTGTCAGTTGTCTTTTAGTTTTATCAACTGCTTCCTTTGCTGTACAAAAGCTTTTTATCCAGGAAAACGAAGACTAAAACCTCAGTGAGATACTATTCTTCAGACTGGCAAAAATTAAAAATCTAATAATACAAGTCAGATGAGGATGTGGAGCAGTGAGGACTTATGAATTGGTAGTAGAAGTACAGATCAGCACAGCCTGTTTGGGAGTATCTAGTGAAGGTGAGGATACCCATAACCCACAACCCAGGAATGTCACTACTAGCAAGAAAAATGTGTACACTTATACCAGGGGCCTATCCATATAAGTTCATTGTATTGTTCAAAATGGCCCCAAACTGGAAACAATCCAAAAGTTGCATCCCAGAAGAATACACAATTGTGGTGTTTTCAACCAAATTTATACCACGCAGCAATAAAAGTGAATGGATTTCTGATGTATGCTATAAAATGGATGACTCTTAATGACATAATGTTAAACAAAAGAGGCCAGGCAGAATAGAATAGTTACTGTATGACCCCCCCCAAATAGGCAAAAAATCAAATGACAGTTTTAGAGATGGTAAATTAGACTGTGAAACCATAAGGAAATGGAAGGAAGTTGAATTCCCTAGAAGTCAGGGAAGTGTTTGGCTGTGGGCGATGCCTGGGGCTATGATGTCTAAGGGTCCCGCAGAGTTTCCATCAGTGTGCCTGTAATATTCTAGTTCTTTATTTGAGTAGGTGTTACCTGAGTGTTCATTTTGCAACAGTTCGTTAAGCTGTAAATTTAAGTTTTATGTACTTTTTTCTGTGTTTTCTCTATTTCACAAGTTTAACAAATAAGGTATTCACTTCATTTATGGGGTGTTATGAGTATTAAAATCCTAACAGAAAGCCTGGCACCATAACTCCCCCCCTTCCCACAACCAACTTTTTTTATTAGGAACCTATCCTAAACTCTTTAAGATCTTCCTGTATCCAATAACTGGACTCCAGGCTGGTTAGATTCATTTTTTTTTTTTTTAAATTGGTTAAAGGGCTTTAGAAATAGAACAAGACTGTCCTTATGGGAGTGTTCTATTGTCTTTGACCTTGGGAATAAACGACGTTACCTAACAAGTTAAATACCTCTCTGTCCAACAAATCCTGGGATGCCATGTTCATAACGGCTGAAAGATTGAGGGGATCCAGAAGATGTGACACTTTCCTCCAGGGTCAGAAAGCCACTTTCCTGCAGTTTTCGTTGTCTGATATCCACCATCTTGTAAGGCACACCTTGTCCAGCTTTGTGTAACTGCTTTAAGAGTATGAGTTGATCTGATGGGCGAAACAAATGAAGGCATCTGGTCGTGGGCAGTGTTGGTCTGGAGATCTGTGGCCACACAAAGGTGATTCCCCATCTTCTGGGAAAGAAGCACAGGCTTTCTCTGGGGCCCCGCATAGTCCCTGGCATGTCGGAAGTAGTCAGGAAATGTTTGTTCAATGAGTGAGGGAATGTGTAAATGAATACAATAATCAGGAAAGAAGTCAGGGGGTAATTACAGTTCCAGTCAGAGGAAAGAGAGGCCATAATTTAGAGAAAGATCAAATTGAATCTGCACTGTGATCCTACCCACAAAGACCAAATTACAAATTTGCATGGGGTGGCGAGGAAGCCCTGGGATTTAAAGACCACTTTGCCTGCGGATCAGGTTGAAGTCAACAGGAATCTTTATGAAAGGAAAGGCCAGGCAGCCCTGGGCTCCAAGGTCGGCGGGGGGGACTGGAGTTTTAGGGCTGCATTTTTACTGTCAGTGAGTCTTGTGGGAAATGATCCTTCCACTGCCTGGAAAGGAACCAGGAGTTCAGTGTCAGATGCCTTGGCAAAAATTTTGGGCTTGACCCATACTGTAAGTTACTTAACTTCTCTGAGCCTCAGCTTTCTATTTTGTAATAAAGGTAAAAAACAGCACCTACATCACAGGTAAAAACAGATGAAATAGGATGTGTAATATGCCTCTTTTTGTATGAATTACTTCATTAATCTAATGTGATAAGCATGAAAACTTTTTAGGTTTCTTTCCTTATATTTTTTTGCAGAGTCAATCTGATATATGAATAATGTAGAATTATTCTAGGGTAGCTGAAAATATGTTTACTGATTGGGAGATGAATTTTTCAAGAGAATGTAGATGCGTATAATCAAAATAATTTATAATATTGTCTTCCTACTTTTTTTACTCTGATCAACACCTTTCTCTGACAAGTTCAGATTCAAATTGGCAGCCGAGTGAAAGACATTTTATCATTGTTGTTGCTATTGTTATTGTTTTAACTTAGAGAATCAGTGCACAGAGCACTCATATGACAATATATATGTAATTAGTGACTGGGTCTGCAAGGCCATTCAGTGCAGCCAGATCACTGTACCACTTAAGTCTGAGAAAAACACACATGAAAGTTCATCGGAAATGTGTGACCTTTGAGCAGTTAAGTTCACTTACTAGTTTCCATCCTCAAAATAAATGCAATGAAGGCTTTAGACCAATCAGGGACAATTCAGCATGGTTATTCTGGACTATCTCATACCTTTGGCTTCTTTATCGTTGTAGTTGTACAAAGACTGAAATAGATAAAAAACAATCACACATTCTCATTTGTTAAAAAAAAAGAAAGTCCCAGTGCGCCTGTGTGGCTCAGTTGGTTAAGCATCTCCCTTCAGCTCAGGTCATGATCCCTAGTGCCCTGTCAAGCTCCCTGCTCAGCTCCCTGCTCAGCAGGGAGCCTGCTTCTCCCTCTCCCTCTACTCCCCCCCCTCCCCCCCAGCTTGTGTTCTCTCTCTCTGTCAAATAAATAAATAAAATCTTTTAAAAAAATAGCCTAAAAATCTAATAGTGGAATCATTTTTAAAATCTAGAAAAAGACACCACAGTTGAAAGTAAAATATGTGAAGTGTGGAATGAAAGGTGATACAGAATGCTTTGGAATAGAACAGGCTACTTCAGAATAATTTAAAGGTAAGTAATTTTGACCTTTGCTGTTTAATATTTATAAATTTGCATATATAAGTAGGACACATAAATCTGCATATCTTCATAACATACTGTAAGGAAAATATGAATAATTTCAAAAAAATCTTGCATTATTTGACAGTGATGATAAACTTTTGATGAGAGTACTTGTAATAGAAACATGCTTAGGAGATGGGAATGTATGAGTGAAGTGACTCAGCTTAACTTAAAACACTAAAAAACAAAGAGCACTAAGAAAAACCATAATGAAGGTAAGAAACTCTACGTTTGCAGGAAGGAATCAATGTTAAGTGAAGAGTTGTGTGCCAAAATTTTATCTTCATTATCTCATTACCTTTTCACATTCTAGAGTCTACAGGGTCCTGCACATCTGGCCCCTCTTTTCATTCTCACCTCTTCCCACTCTCCTCGATCTGTTCATTCCAGCCACAGTGGCCCTCTTTAAGCATCTGGACAGTCTTGAGATTCCTTACCTATGTCACAACTTTGCACATGCCATTATTTTATTATGACAAATTTAACATTTTTTTTTAAAGATTTTATTTATTTATTTGACAGAGAGAGAGAGAGATAGCAAGAGCAGGAACACAAGCAGAGGGAGTGGGAGAGGGAGAAACAGGCTTCCCGGCCAAGCAGGGAGCCTGATGTGGGCCTTGATCCCAGGACTCTGGGATCATGACCTGAGCCGAAGGCAGACACTTAACGACTGAGCCACCCAGGCGCCCCACAAATTTGGCATTTTTTACTGAAATGGATCTTTGCCCCATGTGTATGTGATTACCTACAGAAATAAAACAACTGGTTAAGTTCACATTGTTGTTCTTCTGCCCTCTACTGCAGCTCATCTCCCTCCCCATTTCTAGTCTCAGCTTAACATGTCCCTGCTTCAGGAAGACAACCTGACGAGGTTGAGGTCCCTTTTATCACTTTCATCACAATGGAACTTACTAGATTTGTCTGTAATTATTGGTTTAGTCTCTTTCGCACTAGGCTATAAACTCAGTGAGGTCAGGGACTGTGCCTGGTTCAAGTTTTTATCTCCAGGACCAGGCAAGGTTTCCGGAGTATAGTACTCGGTAAATTTTTGTTGATTGATTTACTCAATCACTAAATTATTATTCTCCCTATTTCATAGATGAGGAAACCGGAGGCTCAGAATTTAAGCCACTTGCCAAGGTCACATAGCTGGCAAAGGACAATAATATCACCTAGAAGTTTTTCTTCTCTTTACTCCTTAATTTGATGCTGAGGGATACTCCTTTCATAGTTAGAAGCAGAGCAAAAGACTGAGATCTAGGTTCCCAGAGAGAGAAGGAAACAAAAGATCCCTAAATGAAGAGTTAATTTCTCACCTGAGTTTCAAAGTAGACTTTTGAGTCTTTACCAGAAATGAGTAGTAAAAGAAAGGCTTTCTCTTGTAAGAACCAGCTTCTGAGAGGAAAAAAAAAAAGTTATTATTACTGTTTTTATAATTCAAAGCTTGGATTTAAATAATCACAACAAAATTGAAAATATTATTAACTTGTTGAAGGCTTACTTTGTGTCAAAGTTTTTATAAGCATTTCACATTTATTAACTTATTTAATCTTCACAACAACCCACATGCTGTCAATACTATAATAATCCCCATTTTTACAGATGAGGAAACAAAGGTTAAAAAGAAAAACAAGTTTGAAAAAACAAGTTTAAAACAAATAAACAAACTTGCTCATAGTCACACAGAGAGTAAGTAGCTGTAGAAGAGCTAAAACCTGGGGGACCTAGCAGTATATTCCATCCACAGCGGAGAAGTGAATAGATGATGACCTAACAGCTGGTTTCTCTCCCCACGGGAGAGAAGAGTTTAACAAGAAGATGGGAAGAAGAGAATCAGAGGGGCCCAGGTGAGAACTGAGACCTTGGGTGATTGCAATGAGCCTGATCTCTACTTCTGTCCTCCTGGCTGAGCACTCACAAAAGAGGGGTTAATGGGGAGGCCCCAGAGCAGGGAATGTGTCTGGCTTCCCAGGTTGTAACCAGCCAGATTGTAATCTCAAAGAGAGGATCTCATCTAGCTTGGCTCAACAGGGTGGAGGAGCCATGGCAGATAAAACAGGGCAGCCATTCAGATTCTTGTGTATCCTGGAGAACCTTAAGAAGTTTCTCATGTCCCTGACTCTTTAGGACTCTTTAGGGCTCTAAAATAGGGTAGCTAAGAGCCGCAGATGAGAAGAGGCCTTGAGGTGGGACAAGGGGAACTAGATCTCTCTAATTCTGAGAGATCTCAGTCTGATTCTTATGCAAGGAAAGAATTTTTTTTTTTAAAGATTTTATTTATTTGTTTGACAGAGAGAGAGCGAGAGAGGGAACACAAGCAGAGGGACTGGTAGAGGGAGAAGCAGGCTTCCCATGGAACAGGGAGCCCGATGTGGGGCTCGATCCCAGGGCCCTGGGATCATGACCTGAGCTGAAGACAGATGCTTAACGACTGAGCCACCCAGGAGCCCCTGCAAGGAAAGAATCTTAAGACAAGTTTTCAGCATGGATTTTTCTGTACACTGATGGTCCTACCCCATGGCAATTTGACTACTCTATATGAAATTTTACTCTCTTTGAAAATTTGGCCATAACTCACTAAGAGGTATATTTTAAAAAAACTTTGAAAATTTTTGCTCAAGTTTAATTTTACCCAATGTATATCTAATTACCTGCAGAAATAAGACAACTGGTTATGTTCATTTCACCAGTCACATAAAATAAAGAAGCATCAGCATATTTCATTACCTAGAGATAAGATAACCAACATTTGGGTTTCCCTGGTACTTCCTTAGTTTTAACACAGAGAGTCCTCTGTACCAAGAGACCTTCAGGTCCTGGGTCACTGGGATGGTTAGTCACCAGCATGCCGCATACATACTGCAAGCTTCCTAACATTAAAAGCATGCAGACCAAGATGACTTATTCAGATAAGTCAGTCCCAGTTTCCTGGTTTTAACTTTGCAGAATGCAGTGAGTGATATTCCTTCTTGGCTCTAAGTAGATTCTGTCATTCGGGCTTACAGAAGACTTCTTGAAGCAAGTCTCCGAATTACGGATTTGAAATTTTTTTTTTTTTTTTTTTTTTTTTTTTTTATTTGACAGAGACAGAGAGCTGAAAATGTTCTTAATGTTCTCTAAGGAGAAGTGAGACACCTACCTCTGAAACACTAAGAGCTAGGCTAGAAGAATCTGTGATAGCTTCGTTGACCTTGCAGGGGTAATGTAGGAGAAGATGCTTGTGACTTGTGGTGTCACTGTGGAGCCCAGGAGTTAGGACAGGACAAGAAAGCTCTGTGACAGTTTCCTTCACCTTGGCAGCAGCCAGAGCCAGGACTTTTGACTCTGTTGTCAGCTCTCTTATTAATTCCCTCAGCAGTCCTTGGCATCATAGCCAAACATCACTTTCAGCTCTCAGTCTGTCAACTCTGGATAATTCTTAGCTTTCTCACAGTGTTGTTGTGGGAATTGATTAATATTTATGAACACATTTATATGGAAAAGTGCAGTATAAATATTATTGCATGAATTGAAAAATTGTTTCCCACATAATATTATGCACAAAGGAAAATAAGCCATAGACTGTAGGATCTTCTTGGAATAGTTTGAAAATAATGATCAGTTAACTGCCACTTAACCCTCTCATCTTTAGTAAGTTTAGTGCTTTTGTTATTTAATGTTTTTAACAATGATTTGTGTTAAATTTTTTTAAATTATTTTTATTGTACTGATGCATTTTGTTTCATGTTAGTTCAATACATTTCTTTGTTTCCAGTTAAGATTTTCTAAATCATTGACTATGATTTTCCTCCATTGCATTTTGTCCTATAGTAAGCACATACGGCATTACTCGAGGAAAATTATTGAAACCCATTGCTTAAGAGAATAGATATTTCTGTAGTCAAGTTCATTGCATATCAAATTTCTGTTACATGAATTCTTGCCCCACTCTTACATTCCTATGTATAAAATTAAAAATATATTTAACTGGGGGCACCTGTGTGGCTGTCAGTTAAGTGGCTGCCTTGGGCTCAGGTCATGATCTTGGAGTCCCAGGATCGAGCCCCGCATTGGGCTCCCTGCTCAGCGGGGAGTCTGTTTTTCCCTCTCCCTCTCCTCCTGCCATGGCTCATGCTCTCTCTCCCTCTCTCTCTCAAATAAATAAAATCTTAAAATATATATATATATATATACATACACTTAACTGGAAGAAAACTGGATTTTGAGAATAATTATACTTAAGTATTAGGTTAAACTTATAAATCATATAAGGTAGAGAAATAATGCCTTTCTCATAAAATACATAACAGTAACAATTCTTAAAATATTCATAATGGTAATATTTTACAAATGTCAAAAAATGGTAATATCTTACAAATGCCGAAAAATAAATACCTTAAATGTTACAACATAGTCTAGTTTGGAAAGATTGTTTTTTAAAAATTCAGCAGTCTTTTCAACAACTTAACATTTAGTAGTTTAACTTCTGCATCATGTCTACCTTTAAGCTCAAGATTATTATTGTAAATGCTTCTTATTTCTCATAACTTCAACCTGTGTAATTCTTTCCAGTCATAGCTGCTATTTTAGTTAAGACCGTGACAGTGACCAAATGTCGTGTCACATAAGGCTGACAGCCGTTTCAGACGGAGTGCTTTGGAACTTCAGTACATTAATAGAATCAACGCTGGCGTAGGGCCTGGTTCTCAATAATGCATATTTAGAAACTTTAAAAATCAAATTATCCCCAAGCAGTCAAGTTTATAAAATATATACTAGTTATATTCACAGGAGAATGGTTTATCAAATGTATGTCAAATTATTAATTCCTAGGAACAGGTATGTTTGGCAGGGCTAATAAGATTTATTCAGGAATCCAAAACAGAGAAAGTTGCTCAGTGAATACAGAATCTGGACAAGGAAATTGAGTGTCACCAAGCAGATGATAACTTCACCTAATATGTTCTAGAGTGGGAAACTTTTGCATGCTTACCAAAATTCTGTAATAATAAGTGGTAGTTAAAATCAGAGTACAGTTGAGGGACACGTTCTTTTTGTCTTCTCTTTTAATACTTACTAGTCACATACACACAAGTCCTATATTACATAATAAACTTTCTCATGACAAACACATTAGATTTTCTAGGATCCATTTGAAAGGGATACTTCCTTTTTCAAGGAGCACCATAAGTCTTTTGCTGAGGTTTGGGAAGCTCTCTAATCTTATCAGCAGTTTGTTTTATATTCTTGTAGATGTGTCTCTTCCCTACCCACCTCCCCCCATTACACTTTCCATAGATGTCTAACTTCATCTAGGTTATCAGTCAGTTAGGGTTAAGTTAAATGCTACGATCCTTAACAATCTTTAAAATCTCTGAGGCCTGAAACAACCAAGGTTATTTCTCAGTTAGCTTATATGTATCCACCTGGTTGGTGAGGCTCTGCGCCATGTTTTGCTCAGCCAGAGAAGTAGGCTAATAGATCATCCCTCATCTGGAACATTGTTGTTATGGTAAGGGAAGGAAATGCACTTAATTGCACACTTCCTCTTAAAGGCTTTTCCTTGAAAGTGATACACATCAATTCTAATAACATTTCCTTGGTTAAAGCAAGTCATAAGGCCATGCTTATCCTCAAAATGATAGGAAAGTACAGTTCTACCACGTGCTTGGAAAAGAACTGGAAATACCCTTGAATAGCAATAATAACCACATCTAGTCATTTTGATTAATATTTTCACTTTTCAAGAGTGATATTTTCTGACCTAGTTCTCAAATTCAGGGCTCAATTGCTCAACAAATAGTCATTTAAATGTCAGTTTTTTCAGTGTCCTTTTCCAAGCTCTGTGGATAATAGAAAGATAAAACAAGTATAAATCTAAAGACTGCTGTCTAGAATAGAGTATGATAGCCCTCTTATAGAACTTGTATTTCTGTTCCATAGCTCTTAGCAAATAACCATTATTTATTAATTATTTCTGTATTTGTCTAATACTGTCTCCTCTACTAGTTTATAAATTCTATATAGGATAGAGGCTGTGTCTGTTTTCATGTCAACATTTTCAAGAGCAACCGCCATGCCTGATGCCTTGTAGGCAATGTTCAATGATTATATGTTGAATAAATTATAGAAGAAGAAAACTATAGTGGAAGTCAAAGATGGGGACATTCTGTCCAAACAAATTTATATCTTACTTAGATCTGTATCTCCCTCTACATCGACAGTATTTATATGGTCACAGTTTTTGTTTGTAATAATGTCCTTACACAGGAGAGACTATGCTTGCTTTATTTAATTTTATATCCCCAAGCACTAACCCAGTGCCTGACACATGGTAGGAGCTCAGTAAATACTTGTTGACTTAGTGAGGCAAAAGAGATAAGCTCCAAGGACTACTGAAATAGGTAACTGCTTATAGGCCACTGTTTTATAAGTTACTAAAGTGTCCTTCCTTCAACTGCTCCATTAATAACATGTGGTTTAATCTTCTAAAGCATGAGTGTTACACACAGTTGCTTTTGATAGATTAGTGGATGAGTGTCTTTGTAATTGGACAAAATTCTGATTGCATCTGACATGAACTGATTAACAGAGATTCAACATATGACCTCCAGTGGCTAGAGACAGATCCTCTGCTGGCGTCCCAAGTAGTGAATGATAAGAGGGAAGTTTGTCTCACATTCTATACATTTGGGGCTAGACTTGTAGAATGGAATTGCAACTCATTTCATATATACTGTTTTAGGTCCATATTCTGAAATTCCCATTAACTGAGAAGATGTAAAAATATGTATAGTTAACCAAACTGAAATGAATGCGCCTTTCTAAAGATGAGTATAGTACACAGTTTATAGGCTTTTGGTGTTAAAGTGAACCAGATACACATATATCATTCTGTACACAGGAGATAGGTGTGACTCGTAGTTTAACTTCCACTGAGGAAAAGAAAACCACCTTCTAATAGGCTTTTATTTTATATTAAATATATTTACTTTGATGGTTCCCCAAGTAACAGTAAGATGCTGACACTTGCCTAAATTTCCAAAATTATTTTTCAAGACCCAAGACACCAGTTACACCAATCACAAGTCTGTAAATTGCTGTGCCATGTACGACTATACATATAAATGATTTAACAGGAGATTTTCAATATAAACACCACGAAAACATAATTATTATGAGCTTAGTTGTTAAAGTGTAAAGCACTTGAAAAAAAAATCTAACCTTTCTAGAGTCTCATTATTTTTGAAAAATTATTGGAGGTTTTCGTCTGAAGTTAACTAAAATATTTCTTTAACCATGACTTTAAATAGTAGGAATTTATGAGGGTAGTAGTTTTTTTTTAAATTAAGAAACAAATGAAAAGAAATGCTTAAAAACATGAGGACAATTAAACAATAACCATTAATATGAATAGTAGAAACCTGAATATTATTTAGAGATAGTCCAATAATAATAAAAAAAAAGAATGCCAAGTATACTACTTATTTATCAAAAGGGAAAAAAAAGGCCTAGATGAACAGGAAATTCTTGAAATTCTGCCCAATTACTTGGCATGAATATTCTAAATCTGTGAAGTTTATTATAAGAATTTTTTTGTTTCTATATAAAATCATGTATGCATAAGTCAGAGCCAGTATAATTGTTATTGGTAATGACTAAAAATTTTACAACCTTGGGTAACAGAAATAAACCTATTGCATATATCTTTTAATTGGAAAATGCTGATTGGACATATGACAATATTCTTCCCCCTACCCTGGGTTAGGATTTTATTAATGCTATTGGAATTTTGCAAATACAGGCATACCTCGTTTTATTGTGCTTCACTTTATTGTGCTTTGCAGATATAACATTTTTTTTAATGGAAGGTTTGTGACACCCCTGCATCAAGTCTGTCAGCACCATTTTTCCAACAGCATCTGCTCATTTTGTGCCTCTGTATCACATTTTGGTAATTCATGCAATATTTCAGACTTTTTCATTATTATTATATTTGTTATGGTAATCTGTGATCAGTGATCATGACTTGCTGACAACTCAGATGATTGTTAGCATTTTTTAACAATAAAGGGTTTTTAAATTAAGGTTTTATCTTTTGTTTTTTAGAGATAATGCTCTTGCAAACTTAATAGAGTGCAGTATAGTGTAAACTTAAGTTATATTTGCACTGGGAAATCAAAAAATAATTTGACTTGCTTTATTGCAATATTTGCATTATTGTAGTGGTCTGGAGCTGAACCTGCAATATCTTCAAGCTGTTCCTGTGCTGAAATAATTTTGCTGCTGGGTAGATGAGAACCTTGATTAATGAAGTATCTGTTTAACAGGCAAGGACAAGCCACCTGGGTCAACCAGGGATACCTATTTCCATTTTAGAACAGGCATATTAGCTGCTTCTAGGAGATTGTATATACAAGAATACTCCGTTCTTCTGGAAAGCAAGTTCTTTATCTAATCCCCTTAATGGATCTCTTTAGAATATTTTTCAGTCTCTTGCTGAAATCTAGATATACTACACCCATTTCGTGTCTTTTATAGTGCCAAAGAATGAAAGGAAGAGCTTTAAAGAGTTTTTTTTTTCTTTTCTTTTCCAAAGCTGAATTAATTTTCTTGCAAGCAAGGGAACTCATATCAGTAAAGAAATTCACTGAGTAGTTCACTGAAGGGAATAGTCATGGTTTCTGAACAGTGAGAAATGGGGTTTCCTGGTTATGCTCTTTAATATTGAAAACACGCCCTCTAGGTAGGGACAGAATGAGGCCAGTGCTCAGTGTTGGCTGATGTTCGCCATAGTCCATTGTCATTGATCAGGAAAGATGCTTCAGTTATGAACAGTAAGGCTCTGGCAAGCCGGGCTTCTCACAGTTCATGTCCTTCATGCCGTGAAGGTCTCAGCTGGTAATAACCAGTTGCAGTAAAATAAAACCTCAGCATTTGCTCTGATATTTCCTAAGTGCTGCTGCGAGTGAAAAATTTTCCTTTGTGTAGCCATTCTATATGAAGAAAGAAAGTGAGGTTAATTCGGCATCCCTTTTTTTTTTTTTTTTGAGTCCATTTTGGCTTCTAATAATCACAACTTTCTCTTAAATTTCAGGTCTCAGGCAAATATGTCTGGTCCTCTTTCTCAGGTCTGAAATGAACATTGTACTCTTTGGCTGAGAAAACTGGGACAAACTTAGAATTAAGTTGTTACCTTGTGCTTCAGGTATTAATGCTAACCCTTCCTCCTCCTCCTCCTTCTCATTTTCTTCATATGTAACTTGAGCTCTCCATAATATATTTCATATTCTTTAGTTCGTTCTAATAGATTATTGTCATTTGCCCTGTGTCAGGCTAGTGTCTCATCCCACTGAAGCTGGCTAAATGAGAGACTGATGAAGGCTAAGATGAAAGACATCAAAGATCCCAGGGTGCCAGGCGGTATATGGCCAACGGAAGAAAGTGAATTTTGCCAAGAAGAGCCTATTTCCAAATAAGGTCATATTCTGACTTACTGGGAGGTAGGATTTCAACTTATCTTTTTGGAGGGACACAATTCAACCAATAGCACACTCTAAGAGAGAAGCCAGGTTCAGAGGTTAGGGTAACCTCTTTGAGGAGCTAGGCTGAAAACTAAAGGATACATCGGCGTGAAGCGTCTGAAAGGAGTCTTCTTGGCTTGGAGAATGGTGAGTAAAAAGTTGCTGGGCAGAAAAAGGCCTTGGCTGTTGCCTCAGTGAACAGAAATATGGCCACTTTGGCTGGACCACAGAGAGCCAAGGAAGGAGAAAGGGGAGATGATATTGGGGGGGCGGGCTGGAGATAGGCCAGCAGGGCATTGTACCTAAAGATACGAAGTTTGGAATTTATTTCCAGTGATGGGAAGCTATTGAAAAACATACATCTGACTTATATTTTTATTTTATTTACTTATTTATTTAAAGATTTTTATTTATTTATTTATTTGACAGACAGAGACACAGCGAGAGAAGGAATACAAGCAGGGGGAGTGGGAGAGGGAGAAGCAGGCTTCCCGCTGAGCAGGGAGCCTGATGCGGGGCTTGATCCCAGAGTCCTGGGATCATGACCTGAGCCGAAGGCAGATGCTTAACGACTGAGCCACCCAAGTGCCCTTATATTTTTATTTTTTAAGTTTATTTTTTTTATTTATTTAAGTAATCTCTACACCCAACGTGGGGCTCAAACTCATGACCCTGAGATCAAGAGTTGTATTCTCTTCTGACAGGGCCATCTAGGTGCCCCCGAGTTATACTTTTATTTATTTTTAAATTTTTTTTTATTTTTAAAGATTTTGTTTATTTGAGAAACACAGAGAGAGAGCACAAGGAAGGGGAAAGGCAGAGGGAGAGGGAGAAGCAGGCTCTCCTATGAGCAGGGAGCCTGACACGGGGCTCGATCCCAGGACCCCGAGATCATGAACTGAGTTAAAGGCAGACACTTAACAGAATGAGCCACCGAGGCACCCCAATACTTTCAAAGATTATTTCGGGGACACCTGGGTGGCTCAGTTGATTAAGCGTCCAACTCTTGATTTCGGCTCAGATCATGATCTCAGGGCCATGAGATCAAGTCCTGTGTTGGGCTCCATGTTGAGCGTGGAGCCTGCTTGGGATTCTGTGTCTCCCTCTGGCCCCCCCCCCCACTCTCTCTCTCTCTCTTGAAAAATAAAATAAAATAAAAATTTATAAAGATAATTTGGACTGCCATTTGGAGAGTAGACTTGTGGCAGAGCAAGAGGGGAAGCAGGGAGGTCCCCTGTGCGTAGGATGGCGTTCTAGATTCTCCTTGCGATGCAAAGAAATGAGAGACACACTTAACTTCAAGGACAGAGCAATGTGCTTGGGGAAAACAATGCAGTTACACATAAATAGATATTAAATGACTTAAGGTATTACAATCTGTGTTTTAGATGAATGATGTTCACTCTCAGCATGCATTATTGAGTACCTATTCCGTGTTAGGCATTATGTTGATATGGGAAGCAAAGGAAGCCTACATACAATAAGTGTATAAAGAGGTTAGAATTGATTGGGTGAGACAGATATGAGCTAAATGATAGAAATGGTTATAGCATCTGGTGGGGGACACGAATGAGGAAGTAGTCAATTCTGTTTAATAAAGTTGTCAAGAAAGAATTAAGGAGGGCGACACTTTCTCCGACTCTTACACAAGTACCCATATTTATCTGGCAAATAAGTTGGAGGACACTTGGGTTCAAAAAGGGAGAGGAACTGAGGGAAACCATACTAGGCAAAAGGAGAGGAGTGGACAAAGGTTAACATGTATGGAGAAGCAAGGCACATTTGGGGACTTTAAGACTTACATGAGCCCACAGCTAGAGTTTGGAAGAAAACTAGATGGGGTTAAGATTTTTAGTTTTATTTTGTATCACTTTCCAGGATGTCTTTTTTTCTGGGACATCCTAGTGGGAAAAGTTCTACCATATGAGTTGGGGAGGCAAAGTCCCATCTTCCATTGTGAAAGTTCTCTCTGAACCCTGACAGCTGGAGTTGGAGTGAGATGCTTTGGAGGGGACAGTGTCATCTAGTATCCAGTGGTGGTGGAGCTGTGATAGAGCCAGTGGTGGAACCAGTGGAAGTGCCCAATGTCCTTGATGGTAGTAGTCCCTCACTGACTTGTTGTCCTTGTGGGAAGACTCTGGACATGGCCACACAGCTTTATTTCTGCTGGCTTTCACAAACCTTGTTCTTCAGCTTTACTGTTGACTCTGAAAACCACTTGAATCATTTCAGTATCTTCTTTTTCAGCATAATTTAGCCAGAGCTGGTTTCTTAATTTGCCTAAGAACTCTGAGTGATATCGAGTGGAATAGAATGAGTTAGGCAGGAGTGAGGTGATGAGGAGCCTTGGATTCCTTCTAAAATATAGCCTTTATCCTAAAGGCAGTCGGTGGCCATTGAAGAGCCACTGAAGGACCCCTGGTTGTTTCCAGTTTGGGGCTGTTATGAATAAAGCTGCTAAAAACATTTGTGTTCAAGTTTGTATGAACATGAGTTTTCATTTCTCAGGGATAAATGTCTAACAGTATAATAGTTGCTTCAAACAGTAGTTACATGTTTAGTTTTATGAGAAACTGCCAAACTATTACCCAGAGGGACTGTACCATTTTACATTTCCAGCAGCAATGTATGAGTGATCTAGCGTCTCCATATCCCTACCTTCCTCATTGGGTGTTGTCTTATTTTTTATTTTAGCCATGCTGACGGGTGTGTAGTGATATCTCATTATGGTTTTAATTTGCCTTTTCTTATGGCTAATGATGTTGAACATCTTTTTATGTGCTTATTTTCTATCTGTATGTTTTCTTTGGTTAAATGTCTTGTACACATTTTCAAATTGGATTGTTTGTTTTATTATTGTTAAATTTGTAGTGTTCTTTGTATATTCTAGATATTAGTCCTCTGTCAGAGTTGTGATCTGCAAATACTTTATGTATTTTCTCTCAGTCTGTAGCTTATATTTTCCTTCTCTTAACAGGATCCTTTGAGAACAAAAATTTACTTTTGGTAAAGTCCAGTTTATGAATTTTCCTCCTATAGATAGTACTTTGGGTGTTAAGTCTACGAACTTCTTGGTTAGGCCTAGATCCTAAAGATTTTCTCTTATATTTTTTTCTGAAAGTTTTATAGTTGTACATTTTACATTCAAGTTCATGATCCTTTGAGTTAATTTTTGTGTAAGATATAAGCCTAAGGTCAAAGTTCTTTTTTTTTTTTTTTTTTGGTCTGTGCATGTCCAATTGGTCCAGCACCATTTGTTGAAAAAGCTATCTTTCCTCAACTGAATTACTTTTCCATCTTTGGCCAAAATCAATTGTGCATATTTGCGTGGGTCTCTTTCTGGGTTCTCTATTCTGTTTCACTGATCTATGTATCGCTTCTGATGATGATTCCACACAGTCTTGATTACTGTAGCTATGTAATATGTTGAATATCAGGTGGACTGATTTACTCCTTCTTTATTTTTCTTTTCATCAAACCATTTTTAAAAGGTTGCAATATGAGCAGTTTTATACTCTAGTAAGAACACTCTGCCTAAGTGGAGGATGGATGGGGGAGCATGGGATTGGAAAGAGGAAGATTATTAGAGAGTCAGAAAGAGCCAAAGATGTCTTGAGGTAAGGCAGTATCAGTGGGGTGGAGAGGAAGTCAATAATGAAAGCAGATGTTAAACAGTTTGAATTCCCAGGATTTGTTCATTGATCAGCTAGGGGGAGTAAGGAAAAAAGAGGAGTTTAGGGTGCTTCTTAAGGCAATTTGACATGATTTTGACTGAGGCAGAGAATACATAAAAATGAAAGGTTTTGAGAGAATCATAATGAATGTTATTTTGGATCTGTTGAATTTGAAATTGAGGTGCCTTTGGGACATTCTATATAGACCATGACTATATAGTTTGGTATCTCAACAGATAAGGTTGGGATGGAGGTGGAGGTTTGAGAGTTATCAGTAATTGAAGCCATAGATGCAAAGGGCAGGGCCACCCAGTAGTGTGTATACCCAGTGAAGGGTTCTAGCCAGCAAACCCGGTGAACATTCACTCTGAGGGATAGGTGGAGGAAGACCAATCGGCAAATTACCGAGAAGAATTATCAAATAAAGGAGAAAATCAAGAAGACAACATTGTAAGAGGCTTAAAAACAATCTTTGTCAGTGAAGAGTGGTCAAATGGAATTGAGGATGGGAAAGGAGTGATTTGATTTGACAAATGACAAGATATTGGTGACATCCAGTGGACCCAGTTCATTGATGTGGCATGAGGTGAAGCCAGATTGCGGTCTATGAGTGGGGAAGGAAGAGAAAAATGGGAAAGAGGAAATATTCACTCTTTCTCTGAGAAATGTGGCTGAAGAAAGAAGAGAGGCTGCGTGGTACCTACAGTGGGATAAAGGATTTAGCAATTGTTTTCTATTTTTCTCTTTTTTTCCCTTTCTTTTTTTTTTTTTTTAATGCTTGAGAGACTTAAGTTTGATTATAGGCTTTGAGGAAGGTACCTACCAAGAAAGGCAAGAGGAGAGCTAATTGATGGAATCAGATCCTACAAAGGAATAATATCAAGAGCACAAGACATGGGATTTAACCACCTTTTCTGTCACTGAAAGCATATCAGTTAGAATCAGTCTTAGGTACATATAATAAAAAGTCAAAATAATTATACCTTACATAGATAGCAGATAATTTGTCTCCTGTATTGCAAACAAGTCTGAAGGTAGGTACTCCTGAGACCCAAGTTCCTTTTTACCTTTTGCTCTTTACATTTTTAAGGTCACCTCATGGTCCAAGATGTCTGGTGGAAGTCTAGCCATCTCAACTGAGTTCCAGGGAAGCAGAAAGAGAAAAGAGGAAAGGAAAAAAGAATTGACCTCCTGGCTAAGTCCAGCTCCTTTAAGGCACTGTCCTGAAACTCCACCTAAGGATTTCTGTTTACTTTTTTACTGGCCACTTCTAGGTGTAAGGAGGGCTGAGAAATATATCGCTAGATTTTGCTTCTATAAAAGTAAGGTTCTGTTGGTAAGGAAGAAGAAACTGGATATCGGGTAGAGAAGTAGATGTTTCTGTCCCAAAAGGAAAGAACATACAAGGATTTACAGATTAAGGTTTTTTTTTGTTTTGTTTTGTTTTTTTGATGCAAGAAAAGGAAATTGAATTGGTTAATATTGAATAGACTGGGAATTTCTGTGAATGCCTGCAGCAAGGTCATCACTGGAGAAAGAGGATATCCACAGAGACACTGAGAAGAATGGTGGATAAATTTGCAACAGTGTTATGAGAAAATGAAGGGAACAGCAGCTGACCAGACTAGCATATAAAAGAACGTCGAGCAGTGCTAAGGGCTTAGCAGGAGTTGGAGATCATTAATTTGTCTTGGTATAAAACTGAATAACTGTGGGATTTTCTGTTGCAGTGTTCAGCAAGTAGGATACAGGAGCATGGTTAAATTCATTTCACATTGTGTATGTGCTGTGTATAAGCCAGAAAGACTCAAGGGAGGGAAAAATTATTTTGGCAGAAGTGGACAAAGAAGGCCTAGAGAAGGTGTGGGATTTTTATTCAGACCTCAAAATGCAGGCAGGAGTCTGTTGGGAGGCGAAAGAATATTAAGCAGAGGAATGAGACAGGAGGTGGGATCAGACGTGGGAATGGAGAAAGCATGTTAGAAGCCACAGTAAAGCAATCTGGCTGAGTGGGAGGGCTACAGAAAGGCCCATATGGAAGGAGGGTGTGGAAAGGGCACATCTGACAAAGATCGGGTAAGGTTAAACTCTCTAGCCTCAAAGTCCAAGTCATATTTTCCAGGCAGTGGGGATCTGATGAAGGTTATTGTTCAGGAGAGTGATTAAAGAAGATTAATGTGGTGGCAGTCTGCTCCATCCAAGGATGGGAGGGAGATTGGCTGCAGGCAGGTGAACTGGTCTAGGAAGCTGGCAAAGGAATCCGACATTCAGGAAACAGAGGAAAGAGGGTTAGAGGCAAAGGACAGAAAGTCACCCCCACTGTGCTCCCAGTACTTCTCACACTGCAGAATTCTTGTTCTCAAATGTGAGTGACTTGCACAGTGTTTCTCTCACCCTGTGAGGCCCTTCCTTCCCTCCTTCCTTCCTTGCCCTCCCTCCCTCCTTTCACTTCTTTCTTTCTTTTTTCCTTTCCTTTCCTCCCCTCCCCTCCCCTCTCCTTCTTCCCTTTCTCCCTTCTGTGTTCTTTCTTTCTTTCCAGAGAGGGGGAGAGAGAGAGATAGAGAGAGAGGGGCGCAAGGTGGGGGAGGGGCAGAGGGAGAAGGAGAGAGACTTTTTTTTTTTTTAAAGATTTTATTGATTTATTTGACAGAGAGAGAGACAGGGAGAGAGGGAATACAAGCGGGGGAGTGGGAGTGGGAGAGGGAGAAGCAGGCTTCCCGCCGAGCAGGGAGCTGGACTCCCGGCTCTATCCCAGGATTCTGGGATCATGACCTGAGCCGAAGGCAGACACTTAACGACTGAGACACCCAGGCGCCCCAGGAAAGAGACTCTTAAGCAGACTCCAGGATCAATGAGAAGCCTGACATGGGGCTTGATGTCACAATCCTGAGATCATGACTTGAGCTGAAATCAAGAGTCAGACACTTAACCAACTGAGCCCAGGGACCCCTCTTCCTCCCTCCCTCCCTCCCTCCCTTTCTTCCTCCCTCCCTTTCTTCCTTCCTCAATACTTATAGAGTATTTACTCCTTACATACTGGATGTTGTACAAGGCACTGAAGATTCAGAGAAGGAAATCTAATTCTTGTGGGGAAAGCAAACAAGTAAGAGAACCAAGTGGCATTCAGCAGGTGACCAAGTAGAAGTGTGTGTCAGGTTTTAGGGGTACACAGAGTAGGGGCCTCTACTCTGTTATGACAGAGAAAGTATCAATTGAACTCAGCCTGGAAAAATCACAAGGAAGTTAGGGAGTGGGGTGGGGGGGCGGGAGGGCTTCAGGAGCGCTAGTTCCTGGGGAACCTGCATCCCACGGTGTGTGTGCAGCAGGGAAGGGCCATGAGGTCAGAGAGGTTAGCAGGGCCTTATGTGTCCTGATAAAGAATTTAGGTTTTATTCCAAACACATTGGATATCCTGAAGGATTTTACACAGAAGAATGACATTAGCTTCTTTTTAGAGTCATCAAAACTCAGGCTTTGGAGACAGATTGAGACCAGGGTGTTACTCATGGTTCAGCCACTTGGTGGCTATGTAAGCTTGGACAATTTACTTAATCTCCTGGAGTCTTGGTTTTTTCTTCTTTTTTTTAAAGATTTTATTTATTTATTTGACAGAGACAGAGAGACAGCGAGAGCAGGAACACAAGCAGGGGGAGTGGGAGAGGGAGAAGCAGGCTTCCCGTGGAGCAGGGAGCCTGATGCAGGGCTCGATCCCAGAACGCTGGGATCATGACCTGAGCCGAAGGCAGATGCTTAATGACTGAGCCACCCAGGCTCTTTGTTTCTTCTTTAAAATTGAAAACAAACATAAAACCCTACCTACCTCATAGGTATTATTGTTTTTATTTTCTGAGAATTAAATGAATACCATTTGTAACATTCTTAGCACAGGGCCTGGTACATAGAAAGCCCTCCAATCCCGATGGTTACTCTTTACCAGCACTCATCATTATTACTATTATAAAAATTGCTCTGGGAGTGGTATGCAAGGTGAGTCAGAGGTAGGGGATAAGCTAGAGGAAGGGAGACTGCTTAGGACGCCTCTGGAATAATCTAGGGAAGAATATTCTATTTTTATTTATTTTTTGTCCAGTACCCAGCTGTCATTCAGAAGGAATAAAAAAAGTTTGTGGAATAAATGAAAAGGAAGACTGAGAATTTAATGATTGATTAACTCAGAGAAACCAGGGGGAGAGTAAAAAGATGACTTTAAATCTTCAAGCTTGGGTGACTGCAGAGTTCTGGTACTGTTGACACAAAGAAACCTTTTCTCTCCCCACCCCATGGCTCAGCTTTCTCAGACCATTGCTCGCCTGACACCTTCGGATGGTCACCCGCTTTTTTCAATTTCATTTATTAGCTCAGTGACTGTGGTGTGCACATCTGCCACTTTGCCTTTTTCTAGAATGCCTTGTCATGACCATAATGGAGGTATATCTGAATTTAAAAACTTTGAATTTTTGAAGTCTCAAACTCCACTTACAAATTGGGTTTGAATACCCCTCTCTAGCTGCTTCCAAATCTCATTTCATTTTTAGATCCTACAGATGTCTCTGGAAAGACTGGCATCCTATGCCTCTATATGGGGGCATTAATAGAATCCCACACTTTTACAATTAATATTGTGTCTGAAACAAAATATACTTATGGCTTCTCAATATTATATAATTGCCATTTTCTCTTATATGTAGAATTATATTTTCGGTCCCATGTCACAAACAAACAGACAACCCAAAAGTGGCTCAGCTTTCGGCTTTTCTTTTACTGCTAAGTTGGTGCTTCTGCTCTAACTCTGAAGACAACTGGAAAAACCTGGGAATTTGACATGAGGTCTTGTTCTAGCCAGGTCATCTGTCCAACATGAATGACTGATTTTAGTACCAGGTAAGAGCAGATGGGGCTGAAGCCATGGCCATGGTTCCCTGGGGTTTTTTCCCCCCTGTTTTCCTTGAGTTTGATTATTCTGATTACTAAAAATGCCTTGCTGTTTGTCAAAGAACAGGAATTTTGAGGTTGTGCTGAGGCTTGGTTAGCCAGGTCAAGCCTCCAGTAACATATATAGAGATTGTTTTTTTAGAGTGGAGAATTTTAATAAATGTCTTATATGAAAACAAGTGACACATCGTAAATGAGTTGAGAGTGGCCTCTACTAGTGAAAATGGTGGTGTGTTGATCTGTCCACATTCTCTGCCTTATTGTTCTTGGGATCCAGAGCACACATTTGTGAGTCAGCTGTCCCAAACAAGAGGAAGTAGAGCAAACCCCACTGCCAGTCAGGATGGCTGTCTGATCTCAGCGTCATTAGGTCCTGAGGTCCTACCAATGAAGTTAGTCAGAATTCCTGTAGACCCACAGCTGCTCACATGCAGCCCTTCTACTCCTTCTCTCTACTGGTCCCCTAATCTCTCTGTATGTGTATGTATTTCAGAAATAGTACATGAGAGATGGGAAATTAAATGTCTCTGTGGGAAAGAGCAGTGTTTCAGGGTCTCAGCATTATAGTCAGCTGCTCTCATATTTTTCCAGACTGTAAATATATTTTGAAGCTATTAAAAATCTATTTACAGGGGCACCTGGGTGGCTTAGTTGGTTAAGCGACTGCCTTCGGCTCAGGTCATGATCCTGGAGTCCCGGGATCGAGTCCCACATCAGGCTCCCTGCTCAGCAGGGAGTCTGCTTCTCCCTCTGACCCTCCCCCCTCTCATGCTCTGTCTCTCTATCTCATTCTCTCTCTCAAATAAATAAATAAAATCTTAAAAAAAAATCTATTCATAGTGATGAAAAAAGGTAGGAACTCAATAGTTCTTTTCCAGTTGCCATTTGTCCAGTAACAAATATCTAGACACTTTAATTATCCTTTTAATTTCCCCTAGTGGTGGCAAAATAATCCTACTTATCTTCATGAGCGGGGGAAAAAAATCTGTGCTGGGAACATAGCAAGACAAAAAGCTCCCTGGGCTAGCCTGTTTATCCGGTAGTATGGACTTTGGCAGGGCTTTAAGAGTTTGGCTCCCTGGTGAGGGCGCTGGTCTCTCTTGGGTGTGGGAAGGGAGAGGTAGAGAGGACAGGAATCTCTTTTAAATCACAGAGAAAAGGAAACCAGGAAGTAAGGAGAAATTATCACAGTCAGCTCATAGCTCAGGATGTTAAAGGCAATAGGCTCAGCTGGTTGGTTAATCATTAGCAAAAAGGAAAGAGCAGTGGGGGTCAGGACCGGCCAGACCACAGAGACGGACCTGAAGCAGGGAGGGAGCTCCCGGCGGAGGCAAGATGCGATCTTACCTGCAGTTCACCTCTTTCTCTTATTAACTTTACCTCGGGACATAAAGCAAGATGACTCTTCTGTTCACAGACGTTTGTCTAAATAAAGCCCTCTTAATTTTATTTTTGCTGTGGGATTCCTAAGCAGACAAGAAGAAAAGGCATCTTTCCCCGAGCAGCCTCCCAGCTCCCACTCAGCTTGGCATTGGGGCAGCAGCTCCGGCCACAGAAAGCAAGCAGGTGCGTGTTCCCAAGCGGGGATCACTGCAGGCAGGTCTGCCCCTTGTGAAACAGGGCTTTGCACCCTCTCGGAAGCCGGGGGAGTTGGTGCTGACTTCCAAGCTGCCTGGTGGAAGAAGAGAAAGTGGATCTGCAGAGACTGAGGGGAGAGGGAGAAGCCCCTCTCCCCTCCTCCCAACCACAGCACCATGGGCAACATTTGTCTGAGGTTCTGGGCGAACTTGCGGCCCTGCCTCCCCTGCTTGTTCCAGGAGGCCGACAAGCCGGCGGTGGTGATTGAGAACCCAGTGGCCCACTGCTCCCCCGATCCTCCCCAGTCGCAGAGTCAGGAGCCCAGGAGAAGCCACGGCCACTACTTTGTGGCTCTGTTTGATTACCAGGCGAGGACCGCAGAGGACCTGAGCTTCCGCGCGGGCGACAAGCTCCAAGTCCTGGACACTTCCCGCGAGGGCTGGTGGTTTGCCAGGCACTTGGAGAAAAGGGAAGATGTCTCTGGCCAACGGCTACAGGGCTATGTTCCTTCTAACTATGTGGCTGAGGACAGGAGCCTGCAGGCAGAGCCGTGAGTAGTACAAACCCACACTTTCTCAACTCTCCGAGGGCGGGTAATGAGTTTTCCTTCTTACCTCTCCGCAGCCCCCTCATTTCCAAAGAGCTGCCCAGAAAGTAGGAGGAAGCCTTGGTAAGAACCTCCTAATCGAAACACGCCTCTCCTGCTAAGGGAGAGTGAGACTGGCAGGTAATTGTTGTGGAAATGACTTCTATTACAATATGTATATCCATGGGCCCTGCGTGAATCTTCATCCCTGTAAACAAATGGTGCAATTAATGCCCTACCTTTGGTTTGGCTTAAAATAAGTCATGCCTCACTTTAATAATAGAACTGCACTTCATTTGCAGGTATATCATAGATCTTCCTTAAATCTTTCAAATCTGAAGTCCAGCTCTCTCTCTTTTAAAACTTTTGAAGCATCAACCCCCAACCCTAACTCTAATTTTAATCCTTTTTCATTCTGTTAGGCACACACAGGGCCAACTAACATACAGGGTAACATTTAGAAGATGCTGATTTTTCACTACTCTTTCCCAGTAAAATTATGACTAGGCTTTTTTCTTTGAGTGCCAGATATGGACTTAGGCTACCCAAATTGTGATAGTTTGGAGCTTTTATTATGATTAGAAACTGGCCAGCTACAGACACTTAGTAAGTTTTAACAAGGAAAATATAATGGCAGTATTTCCCCAGAGGAGGCGATAAAGACTACTCTGATAGTTGAAAAAAAATCCTGTGAATTATGATGGACCCACAGAGGAAAATTTTATATACTTATCCACTCATCCACCCGTCCACCCATCCGTGCATCCATGCATCCATGCATCCATCCATGCAAGTGCCAGGCACAGTGGTGGCGTGGTGAGTGGGGGAGGAGGGAGGTTAGGCTAGTGGTGGTTGACTATAAAGTAGGTAAAGCAGTCTTGACAATGGATACTTGAGGTTTGGTGGGTTGGGAAGCAAGTGGGGACTGTTACTCCCTAACTTTGTTCCTGCCTGGTTCCAGTGAAACCCAAGACTGGGAATGTCTCTCAGACTCATTTTATAGAATGGATCCTTAGTAGAGGAACGAACCACTGGGGATTCACTCATTTTCTCATACGGTTCTCCTTTTTATGAGAGCTACAGCATCCTTTACTAGCCCAGGGAATAAAATGGCAAGGAAGTGCCATTGGGGCAGTACTGCTGCTTTCTAAACTCAAATACAAATACAGAAGGAGGTTTGGTAATTTTTGAGATTCTTTCCAACACCAGGAACCTATACATGTTAAGAAGGGTCTTATTTTATGCCCAAATAGAAATGAATTGAAACCTAGACTTTTGAGGAATGGAATTGTTCTCAAATGAGAAAATCATCTGCGTAAACATTGTTTTCTGTGTTGATCTATAGGAAATATCTTATTCATTGAATTCTTACTTATGTGCGTTTGTTTTTACTACTGTATGATTTACAGATACGGTATGGTAAGATATGGTATTATGTATGTTTTATATTCAGCGTAACATGCATACTATACGAATGAATACTAGCATATTTATATTAGAGTCTCGAACTCATAATCTACTAATATTTTTATCATTCTATTTTTTATTCATCATGATAAGTGTACTCTTTAATCTCCACCCCATATTTCTCCCATCCCCCCATCCACATCCCCGCTGGTACTCATCAGTTTGTTCTCTCTAGTTAAGAATCTGTTGATTTCTCTTTCTCTCTCTCTTTCCCTTTGCTCATTTGTTTTGTTTCTTAAATTTCACATATAAGTGAGATTATATGGTATTTGTCTTTCTCTGACTTACTGATTTACCTTAGTTTTATATTCCCTTGCTCTATCCATGTTGCAAATGGAAAGATCTCATTCTTTTTTACAGGTGTATAATATTCTGCTATCTATCTATCTATATCCATCGATCTATAGATATCTATGTAAATATCTGTATCTATCTATCTATCACATCTTTATCCATTCATCTATCAGTGGACACTTGGGCTGCTTCCATAGTTTAGCTATTGTAAATAATGCTGCAATAAATATAGGGATACATGTATCCCTTTGAATTAGTGTTTTTATATATTTTTTTGTAAATACGCAATAGTATGATTACTGGATTATAGGATAGTTTTATTTTTAATTGTTTGAGGAAGCTCCATACTGTTTTCTACAGTGGCTTCACCAGTTTGCATTCCCACCAACAGTGCAAGAGGGATCCTTTTTCTCCGCATTCTCACCAACACTTGTTGTTTCCTGTGTTTTTGGTTTTAGCCATTCTGACAGGTGTGAAGTGATATCTCCTTGCAGTTTTGATTTGCATTTCCCTGATGATGAGTGATGTTGAGCATCCTTTCATGTGTCTGTTGGCCGTCTCTATGTCTTCTTTGTAGAAATGTCTGTTCATATCTTCTGCCCATTTTTTAATTGGATTATTTGGTTTTTGGGTATTGAGTTGTATCAGTTCTTTATATATTTTTGATTCTAACCCTTTATCAGATATGTCATTTTCAAATATCTTCTCCCATTCAGTAGGTTGCCTTTTAGTTGTATTGATTATTTCCTTCGCCGTGCAGAAACTTGTTATTTTGATGTAGTCCCAATAGGTTAATTTTGCTTTTGTTTCCCTTGCTTTGGGAGACATAGCTAGAAGAATGTTGTTAGGGCCAATGTCAGAGAGATTACTGCCTGTACTCTCTTCTAGGATTTTTATGGTTTTAGGTCTCACGTTTAGGTCTTTAATCCATTTTGAGTTTATTTTTGTGTATGGTGAAAGAAAGTGGTCCAGTTTCATTCTTTTGCCTGTAGCTGTCCAGTTTTCCCAACACCGTTTGTTGAAGAGATTGTCTTTTTCCCATTGTATATTCATTCCTCCTTTGTTGAAGATTAACTCACCATATAAATGTGGGTTTATTTTGGCTTTTCTGTTCTATTCCATTGATTTGTATGTCTGTTTTTTATAATCAGTACCATACTGTTTTAATTACTACCACTTTGTAATAGAGTTTGAAATCTGGAATTGTGATACCTCTAGTTTTGTTTTTCCTTTTAAAGATTGCTTTGGCTATTTGGGGTCTTTTTTGGTTCCATACACATTTTAGGGTTCCTTGTTCTAGCTCTGTGAAAAATGCTGTTGGTATTTTGATACAGATTGCATTGAATTTATAGATTGCTCTGGGTAGTATAGACATTTTAACAGTATTTGTTCTTCTAACCCATGAGCATGGAATGTCTTTCCATTTCTTTATGTCATCTTGAATTTTTTTTCACCAGTGTTTTATAGTTTTATATTTGCAGATGACATGATACTATATATAGAAAGCCCTAAAGACTCTACCCAAAACACCAAAAAACCAAAAAAACTACTAGAACTGATAAATGAATTCAGCAAGTCTCAGGATACAAAATCAATGTACAGAAATCTGTTGAATTCCTATACGCTAATAATGAAGCAGCAGAAAGTGGAATTAAGAAAACAATCCCATTTACAACTGTACCAAAAACAATAAAATATCTAGGAATAAACTTAACCAAAGAGGTGAAAGACCTGTACTCTAAAAACCTTTTAATCTACTAATTTTAAATGTATTCAATATATATAATTGCTTAGGACCTCTGCTTGCTCATCTATAGGGTCCCTGGGGTCACGTAGATCTCTGGGTTCCCCGATGGTCTGGGAACCTGAGCTCTTAATATCTCATATGTAGTGGTTTAGCTACATTCATACTTGACAAAACAGCAAATGCTGAAGAAAACAAGTAAACAAACTGAAATAAGACAATTCAAAAGTGATAATAGTCTGGGTAACAGGTGCAAGCACAGTGTCCTTTGCTTATTTAGATTATATTTGCCTAACAAACACAAAATAAGATGACTAAAATATTGTGGCTATTTTTTTATTCTCATGGGCTATCTGTAACCAAGAATACTTTTTCTTTTCTGCACATAACTCCTGACATTTTTCCTCTTGGAAATGGTTCTCAGCAGTATTCCTGTGTGTCACTACTGACCTATAGTGGGCTCCCCTTGGGATCTTCACATCCACTGGAATAAAAACTTGATGCCCAGAAGATGTTGCCACTGTGCCTCTTGGTCAACGTGGACCATTTCTTTTCATTTAAGTGTACACCATGGCCTTCATCTATGAACAGAGGTTATTAATGAGAGTTCTTGCCACCAAATGGCTAAATTCCTTCAATACTTTTGGTGCAGGTAGCTGCAGCCTCTAGAATTCCAGTCCATTTCAAGTGGTAGTGATTTGAACTTAACAGTTAAGCAGTTAACAGTCTTCTGAGTGAGGGTGTCCAAGTGGCCCACACAGTGCCTTAGTACCTGGGGAATTACACAAAGAAGTCTTTTAATATCTTTCTTCATTGAGTGTTTCAAAGTTACACTTCATTTTTTTCCTTTCAAATACTGTGGAAGTTAATGTAGTTTATTTTACAATGAGCTCAGTATATAGCATTAAGTAAAGATTATTGTTTATATTTGCCTGTGTGAGATGGGAGGCAATGGGAAACCAATGAAAACTGAGTCATCTAATTCCTAAGTAGACTAGTTTAATGCATGCATATTAGTATTTATCTGTGTGTGTCTTTATTCTTGACTTGCTGAAATGAGAAAACAATGCAAATACTTCTGGAGTTACCAATGTCAGGGCAAAACAGTTGAAGGTTTTAGCTTTTTTTTTGTTTTGTTTTTTTAATACTAAGAGGTAGAGATGTTAAAAAAAGAACTATGCTATTGTTAAAAGATAAACCAATTTAATACTTGATTGTTATTCCACTTTGAAATACCTTTTCTGAATATCTTGCATTAAGTGATATAATAAAGCCTTTCTTAATGACTTATTTTGTCTCTAGGAAAAATTATTATATTTACCTTAACTTCAATTTGAACTCCTAGGTCCTTTCATAGATGAGTGCTATTCTTCAACATCTTCAACATGGAATTTCTCAAAAGCCTTGCTCTTAGAGTCTGAGTACTCAGAACTCTGTTTGCATTTTTTTCTTTTTTTTTAAATTTATTTATTTTTATTTAAATTCAGTTAACATATAATGTATTATTGGTTTCAGAGGTAGAAGTCAGTGATTCATCAGTCTCATATAATACCCAGTGCTCATTACATCACGTGCCCTCCTTCATGTCCATCCCCCAGTTACCCCATCCTCCCAACCCTCTCCCCTCCAGCAACACTCAGTTTGTTTCCTATAATTAAGAGTCTCTTATGGTTTGTCTCCTTCTCTGATTTTGTCTTGTTTTATATTTTCCCTCTCTTCCCCTATGATCCTGTTTGTTTCTTAAATTCCACGTATCAGTGAGATCATATGATACATGTCTTTCTCTGATTGACTTATTTCGCTTAGCATAACACCCTCTAGTTCCATCCACATGGTTGCAAATGGCAGGATTTCATTTTTTGATGGCTGAGTAGTATTCCATCCATTTATATTTTTTTATTCACAGTGTTTTTAGAAATAAAGTTCACCCGGAAAATAATGGTATGGAAATTACATATATAAATCTTGGAGCCAAGAACAATGGCTTTAAATTCTATGTTTTTACTGTAAAAAAAAATTTAATGCAATATAGTGATGAAAAGCAAAATGGTCAGCAATTGTACAATTTACACATAGCAAATCATTTATCCACAAAGGGTTTAAAAAGTTCTTTGCCTAATTGTCTAAGTGTGCTTTAGGTGGTGCTCACACACTTTATACCAAATTAAACTATGAAAGCATTCAATGGAAAGGTTTTTCTCCTCCTTTCAATTACCACATAAAGGCAGATTATTTCCAGTTCCTCTCCTATTCACTATTTTATGAGCTACTTTGAAAAAAAATATTTGTACCTTGTAATTTTGTTGGTAGTTTATGCTATGAAATAAAAGTGTTAGAATTTTATGAAGTATAAATGTAATGGAATTTCTCCCCATCTGTATAGGGCATATTTTCCTAATTGTGCTCCTCTTTACTGTGTCAAACTAGAGTTCTATCAAAATTTTATCTAATTTAAGATCATTGCCATTGTCTGGCTTGAAGAAAGTAGCACTGAAAAATAAAGGGGTCTATTCTAAGGAAGAGAATTCTTTTACCCCACCATTTTAAAATAGAATTGGAGCTTCACTATTTGGTGATTTGAATACTGCTGAATTTGATAACTACCCAATACAAGTTGTGCGTAGTGTTCCTAGTTATTTTCAAACTGGATGTCAGTAGACTTCTTTCTCAGCTGGGTAATGAAGCCACCTTTTGAATCTTATTAGTGGACGATGTAGTTTAAAAATTAAAATTATTATTAAGACATAAATAAATGAAGGCATCAGAATATATATATATATATATATAAATATATATAAAATTTGAGTCTAATTGACATACAATGTAACATTAGTTGCAGGTGTACAACATAGTAATTTGACAAGTTTTTACATTATGCTCCGTTGACCACAAGTGTAGCTACCATCTGTCCCCATATATCGCTATTACAGTACCATTGACTATATTTCTTATGCCTTGCCCCTTTATCCCTATGACGTAGTCATTGCATAACTGGAAGCCTGTTTCTCCCACTCCCCTGCACCCATTTTGCCCAACTCCCATCCTCCTCCCCTCTGACAACCATCAGTTTGTTCTCTGTATTATTAGGTCTGATTCTGCTTTTTGTTTATTCATTTGTTTTTTGTTTTTTTTTAATGAGTGAAATCATATGGTATTTGTCTTTCTTAGCCTGACTTATTTCACTTAGCATAATACCCTCAAGATCCATGCATGTTGTCTCAAATGGCATGATCTCATCTTTTTTATGATTTCATAATGTTTCAGATACCCCACATCTTCCTTATCTGTTCATCTATTGATGGACACTTAGGTTGCTTCCATATTTTGGTTATTGTAAATAATGCTGTAATAAACATAGAAGTGCATATGTCTTTATAAATTGAGGTTTTCATTTTATTTGGGTAAGTACCCATTAGTAGAATTTTTTGATCATGTAATATTTTTGTTTTTAATTTTTTGAGGAACTTCCATACTATTTTCCACAGTGGCTGTACCAAAGGCATCAGTATATTCACAAACCAATCTGACATATCTACTTTGAGTAGCTTAAATCACTAGAAAATCACCTACAGGCAAGTCATCCTGTAATTGTTCTTTTTCCAGATCATTTATTTCTTTCCCTTTGTGATAGTTTTCAAGGAAGACTAAGTGCATATATGTGGAAAATGAAAATAAGGCATTGTTTTAGAAACTAAGTAAAATAGAGATTTCCATATATAAGTAAAATATATCATAAGAATAATATAGCTGTTATCAAAATAAATGTTTCAGATAAATCCAACATAAGAATTTTAAGACAAATAATTTAGTTAGAAAAATGTCTTATTAAGTGACTGTATTACCTATAGAATTATGATGTATTCTCTTCTAATCCCTTGATGTAAAATAATAAATATGGTGCTAAAATACTTAATTTATAAAACATTACATCGCAGATATTATATGGTTGGTTGTTCATATTAATATAACTATTATGCTTATGTTAACATAACTGTGTTTCTTTTAATTTGTTATATAATGAATTTTATGTAAGTTGTCACCATTTTCAAGAAAAATGATAATTAACCGCTAAATTAAAATAAATTTTAGGGCACCTGGGTGGCTTAGTCGGTTAAGCATCTGCCTTCGGCTCCGGTCATGATCCCAGGGTCTTGGGATCGAGTCCCACATCAGGCTCCCTGCTCGGCTGGGAGCTTGCTTGTCCCTCTGCTCCCCGCTCATGCTCTCTCTCGCTATCTCTGTCTCTCTCTCTCAAATAAATAAATAAAATCTTTAAAATAAAATAAAATAAATTTTATAAGAATAATGGCAAAGTCATAGAAGAGAGGAAAAGAGGAACCAACTAAACTGCACTAAAATCACAGTTAAGGGTCATCTGGGTGGCTCTCTTGGTTAAGCATCAGACTCGTGATTTTGGCTCAGGTCATAATCGGAGATCGAGTCCCCTGTTGGGCTCTTGCTGGATGTGGAGTCTGCTTAAGATTCTCTTTCTCCCACTCCCTCTGCCCCTCCCCTTCCCTCCTCCTCTCTAAAAAAAAAAAAAAAAAAAAAAAAAATCACAGTTAAAGTGTAAGTGTAATTAATAGCAGTTTAAAGTAGTTGCTGAATAGTAAAATTTGATTACATGTATCTCAAGATATCTTTGAGAAGCAGTGAAATGACACCCCAAGAAAGAGTTGTTTTGCATGGCATATTGCAATTGAAACTTTCAAAGTATTGGGGCACTTGGGTGGCTCAGTCGTTAAGCATCCATCTTCAGCTCAGGTCATGATACCAGGGTCCTGGGATTGAGCCCCCCATTGAGACCCACATCAGGCTCCCTGCTCAGCGGGGAGCCTCTTTCTCCCTCTCTTGCTCCCCCTGTGCCGGAGTCCAGCTCCAGCCGGGGTGGGTCTCTCGTAGGAAAGGACGGCGTCGGCGAATGAGGAGACACAGACACAGGATCAGGCTGCAAGCATCTCCTCCTGACAGCCTCGGAGGAACTTTATTTATATGTTAGGATATTTTTGTTTTTCCAAATCTTAGATCATTTTCTGGATTACAGCCATAGCCTTCTTTCATTTTTCCTTTGTAATGATTAACATGACCTTTATTGATTTCTGCTTATTGGCTTTTGCTAAAACTAAAAAACAGTAGGCAAAGAGAAAGGTGCTAGACATAGCGTGACTGTCTTGTTATTTTGTTCTATAGAAACTAATTCTTCGTGGAATTAGTTTCATTATGATTGCTTAGATAGGCGTAACTAAGATGAGTAATCACTTTATCATGAAACCACAGAAATATTCCCACAATTATAAAGATTGCCATAAACAAAATGAAAGAGAAGAGCAGGAGCCAGCTGTGGAGTCTCCTGTTTTCAGGATCATCCCCCATACTTGGACTTCGTCAAACAGCATGAGTAGCTTGGCTCGCGCCACCCCTGCTTGTGTTCTCTGTCAAATAAATAAATAAAATCTTTTAAAAAAAAAAAAAGAAAGAAAATGGACAACCACCAAAAAACCCAACTCTTTCTCTAGTAAGAGTATTGATTTTTTTTTCAGGTTTTCAACAAATTACTAATGATGAAAAAAATTTTATATAAAAAAATAAAATGAATACTATAAAAATTTTTCATATGAGTGAATTAACTTATAAGCTACTGTGCTTCAGTCCTCCAGATTAGAGCCTAAATTCCAACTTAATCAGATTCATTTTTTGAAAGATAAAATATTCTATTGGTTTTTTTCTAATTTGTTTTTGTTCAGATGAATTTATTTGAATGCTGAGTTTGCTTCTGTAGATACATCCTGGTGTTATTTTTCATGAATAAAGGTCAAACATCTCACCAAACTGACATTTCCAAAGTAGACACAATCTTCTGTACGATAAAGTAGAACTAACTTTTGTTCGGCAACTATTAGGTCCTGTCTACTAGGTCTTGAGATTCCCAAGAGAAAAACAAACAAGGTTTTGCCTCAGTTAACTCTGCCTGATTATCAACTCAGAAAATTCCCTTTGGACTTCCCAACTCTCAGTACTGTAGTGAGGTAACACCATATCATGAATAAGAATCAGAGCAACCTTTGGGTTCTTGCTGGATATTTTAACTAGGTCAAAATGTTAGTGGCATAGAATTTTAATGGAAATATAATGCTAATTGCCTTTTTTTTTTAAATGTGTTTAAGAACACAGGCTGGGTGACCAGATGATCTAAATTTGAGTCTGGCTCTGTCATGGCTTAGCTGTGTGAACTTGCGCAAATTATTTGACCCCTCTGCCTAAGTTTCTTATATGTAAAATAGGAATAAAAATGACACCTATTTCATAGGGTCATTATGTGACATAAATGAGATTATTTGTGTGAAAAGCGCACATCACAGAGAACTTCACATATAGTAAGGGCTTCATAAATGTTACCTATTACTGGGTTGCATGGCTCCCCATTTACTTATACTTAAATGAATCATACTTTGTGCATCTCCACTCTAACCTCAGCTCACAATATTTTTTCCCTGAAATGGGTTTCACATGCTGAGTGTCTTTTAGTCTTTTTTCCATACTCTCCCTCACTGAGGTCTTGGGCTTCACATGAGCAGGCTGTCTTGCCTACAAACCTCTCCCTCCTCTTTTCCTGACTACTGCTCACTCATATTCAGTATCACCCTGTTTGTTCCTCTCTCCCTGAAGCCTTTCTTGACTTTCTGGACTACGTGAGGTGTACCTGCTTAGAGCCTTTAACATCATTCATCATCATTGCTTATCTATTATCAGAAACTATAAGCTCTGGGTGTGGGAGGCGGAGAGAGGAGCCATTGCCTTGGGCCCCAGAGCTTAGTGTGGTGCCTAAATAGTAAGCACCCCTAAATATTGTTTGGGTAAATGAATAATTACACGAATGTTTACTTATCTACAAATCTCAGATCTTTTGAAGAGCAGCTGACAAAACTACCTTTTTTTTTTTTTTTAACAGTTCTTCTCTGAGTTGCTTTTTTACCTACCAGAAATATCTAATGAGTTTCTAAAGGCATAGGGCATTTTGCATTCTTTTCTCAATGAATTGTTCATGTCTTAATTTTTGGTTAGACTCATAGTCATAATAGCATAATTTCTAGAGTCCCAGAAATTTGTGGCTCTAATCCACTCCTGGGGAAATAATACTTAGGGGTCACAGATTGGTTTGAATATCATCCATAATGTAGAATGAGTATCGAGCCAGAAACAGATTGTGAATCTTATTGAAATGGTATTTAAAAATCATATACATACGTACTAAACTATATTGTGGTTATATTTAGAGTAAAGGAATTATTGGCCTGAGCTTTTAAATGGACAGAAAACCAAAACCCATTTACAAAATTAATGTAATGGGGCCAGACTTGTAATTTCAGTTTTTATGCTTAACAGACATAATTTCAAATTATTATGTATATGAAATATTTTTCAGATTGTGCATGCTGAAAGTTTGATGCTTTTACTGAATATTAATAGATTTTCACTGTCACATTCTAAAACATTACCAAACACAATAATTATATGTTCTTTTTACTAGTTTTCTTACTAATTAGCTGCTAATTTCTCTGTAGCATTTTCTGACTCCCATTTTTAATGGGAGTTCTTAACACTTATTAGCACTGGAAAGATTGGACCAGTTTTTCTGGGGGAAGGTAGTTATGCAGATTGATTGTATTTTAGACCTCCTTATGGCTGTTTTCCTGAAGCCTGCAACTTTAGTATTAGTTTATGTGGATTTTTTTGAAGATTAACGTAACAAGAATTTTGCTAAACTATATAGTTGCAAATGTAGATCATGTGATCTGTATTATACACCTTCATGCTTATTTAATTAATTTCAGATGCCATATAGACTGTCCCTTGTGTATGATCTTTTTGTCATGAGGTCATTTTTTTCTACAAAGTTTTTCAATTAGTTTTTTTCCTATTTAAAAATTGATTTAATTTTAGTGTTAGATTCTTAAATGTTTTTATTTGTCTTCTTTTTTATTCATATGCATATTTTGTAGGCCTTTAAATTCAGACTAAATTTCTCAATTAGAGATTTTTTTCATGAATTTTGTGCCTTTTGAAGGGTAAAATGGGAATGCAATTCAAGAAGTGCTGTAACTAAGAGCTTTTGTAATTCAAGAAATACTATTACTGAGAACTTTTAGAATTTATATTAGCTATCTATTTTGAAAGGCATTTAGAATCTCATATCAAAATAAATATTTCCATTAACACACATGTTGCCTACCACAGTGGCAGCGTGATTCAGAAGAATCCCATATGGTTCCTGTGAAAGGCCAGTATTGTTGGTAGATATAAAGTCACTCTGATGCTATTCCAATCTCACATATATCTTTTCTTCTATATCTGAATATTAATCAATTATGACATACCAAGATTCTCATTACAGGAGGGGCATCATCCTGTAAGCCCCAGAATTGTGCTGATGGTGAAGTCCCTTCTAAGAAGTCCCCTCTGGAGGGTGCTTGTGTTATGTTTATGAAGTAGGATTTAGGACACTTTCTCCAAAATCTCCTCAGCATTTCTAGTCATTGAGAAAGATAGAGTCTATGGGATTCATGTATCCATTCAGTAAGCATTTTGTGTATATTTACTTTATTAAAGGCACTGTTTTTTGATAGTGGGAGATACCAAAATGAACAAGACAGTGCTTCTTCTTCTCAGAGAATTCTAACAATCTCTGGAGGTAAGACAAATAAACCAAGACTGTATGTCAGTGCTTGTCAGCCAAAGACCACCAGGAATATACCTGTGCTGGTTTATTACTCAGTGTGGGGAAGGAGAACACAGCATGGACAACAGTGGACCATCTCAGTAAGAGCATGTTAGAAAGAATGCATAATAGAATTTGGGGGTATAATTTTGGGAAGGGTTGAAAGAAGCAAGGCTTCGCTCTAGATTGACTACTGTCAGGAAGTGGGGATAACTGTATGATCGGGTATTTTAATAAATTTTGTTGAGAAGGAGGAAGACTAGTTCAAGATTAAGGCTGTAATTGATAAAGAAACAACAGTCACTCATGTTAGCCAAGATAAGCGGATGTTTGGTCATTTTTGTGGTTAGACAATGTCTATGTCTTTGTGGGTATTCAGATGTGATTCAGAGTGATCTGATCTTGTGTTGGACTTGCTCATCGTGGTCCCAGAGTGGCCTCATCTGATGATGTTAATGTTCTCTGAGGTTGCTTATGTTCAACGGGAGAACACCAAGGCCTACTCATAGCACAAGGGTAGTCCTTGGATGTCAGGGGCTGTTTTTCTCAGCTAGCATAAGACAGATGCTGATAAATGCCATAAGAGTAGCACAAACTCATGTGGCATGCACTTAAAAAAATTATTATTTAGTGAATGAATGAAGACACAAATACATGGATCAGTCCTGGTTTGGGAAAAATCATACCTTTCTTTCAGGGTTCAACTCATAAGACCCTTTTTTTTTTTTTTTTAAAGATTTTATTTATTTATTTGACAGAGAGAGACACAGCGAGAGAGGGAACATAAGCAGGGGGAGTGGGGGAGGGAGAAGCAGGCTTCCCGCCGAGCAGGGAGCCCGATGTGGGACTCGATCCCAGGATCCCGGGATCATGACCTGAGCCGAAGGCAGATGCTTAATGACTGAGCCACCCAGGCGCCCATAAGACCCTTTTCTAAGAAGGTTTTTCTCACCTTCACTGGAAAAATTCATAATTTGTTCTTCCTATGACTTTGTATTTCTTGTTAATAGAGTGATGGATATAAAGATGGAATTTTGAATTTTGAAGGCATTCACACAGAGGTGTTATAGATGTCACAAGAATAAGCATTGCAGACTATTGTAGACTTCACAAGGATTATAAGAACAATAGAGTGTTAGTCTAAGAAATAGGAGAAGGGGCCAAAGATCACCTCTTTAGAAATGCCCATATTTTAGGTGAGTAAGTGCAGTGTGTAGATCACAGTAATGGCCCCGTTGGTTCACATCTCCTTGCATCCACACACACTACAGACTCTCAGTTTGGCCAACGGACTTGTTTTGGCCGATGGAACAATAGTACATGTGACAAATACAGAGATTGAAAAGTGCTTGCATCTTGGGACTTGCTTTCTTACTGTTCTTGGAATTTTGCAAGTACCATGAGAAAAAACCAAGCAAACCCCCTGGAGGATGATACTGTGTGAAGAGAGGTCTTATTTGTCCCAGCTGACTTTCCAGCTGACCGGAGACTCATGGTCAAGCCCAGCTAAGATCAACAGAGCCCATCCCAAATCACTCACCTCTAGATTCATGAGTTAACTAAATAGTTGTTTTGAAGCAAAACCTAACTAATACAAGGAAGAAGAAGAAGAGCCACCGAAAGAAACAGTGAAGAATTCATGAAAGTAGAACAAAAACAAATAGCATGTTTTTCAAAATAAGAAGATAGAATGTCAAGAAGGAGATTTTTGGGTCAAATGCTAAAGAAAGATTGGAGTAATGAGAAAGAGATAAAAACTACTCAAATTTCTTGGAGATTACTGATGGCACTAAAAAGCAGTTTCATAAAATAATTATGGGTGATTTCATGAGGTGAAGAGAGTTTAATGAGGAACATTATGCTTCATCTAGGACTCTGCACTGGGAAGGTTAGGCTGGGCTGAGTCATAGGAAAGAATATTGTATGATAGGGCTCTGCACATGGGACTTGGATTCGTCCTGACACTCAGCTAAGGGAAAGCAAAATCAAAAGAGGCAGTTGGAACCCAGCTGAACAGAGCATGCACTGTCCTAAGGACTATGTCTGTTTGGTTTCAGTTCTCACACTCTGTAGGGCATCAAAGTTGGTAGCTTTTCAACATCCTCTGGTGGGTTGGGATATTTAGCATTTGGTGGTTGGGGTAGAGCGAGAGTAGGTTGAGGGTTCATTTTTAGCATGGTCAGTTTGGCCTTCCCAAAATTGTTTGAAAAATCAATGAGTTTTCTCTTTGGTGCTATACTTCCAAGTTTTGGGGTCATGTGGGAAGATTGAACTCAGTCATTTAACAGCTCCTTAAGAATACTTCAGTACTTAATTATATACCTTGCATCTACATTTTTATTTTTATTTTATTAAAAACATTTTTTTTTGCATCTACACATTTAGAAATTATTTTCTGTGGTATTGTAGTAGTACTATTTTACAAAATAAAAAGAATGCACTCAGATTCCATCTCTTGCACTAATGTTGTATATACAAACACAATATATGGTCCTCTTTGTGTTTTCCTAGAAGACAGATGAGGAGTGGGTTAGGTAAGCCTTGACTATCTTCTATTGTATACTACAGTTATAGAATATTCCTCTGTTTAGCTTTAGGCTATTATAATACAGTGAGTACAGCGATATTTCAGATAAAAGCAATACAAAAGTGACTCAATATCTTGTATATGTATTATGCAATAGCTTATAGGAAAACAGGCAGATACTGGTTTTGCTGCTGAATCACTTTGAACTCTGTGCTCTTATCAAAAGCCTAACTTAAGGAAGCAGTAGTTTAACAAAATGGAAAATCATGCTGTTGATTTAGTAGGTCCTGGTAAAGTGGTAGAAAGCAAAATAGTTTCATGATAATTAGTGAAGATCAAAAAATCCCAACAGATAATTTTTCACTTATGATAATTTTGGTGCTTAATGAAACTCCTGATAGCTTTTACTTATTTTTATTATTTTTTAAAGATTTTATTTATTTATTTGACAGAGAGAGAGAGCAAGAGCAGGAACCCAAACAGGGGGAGTGGGAGAAGGAGAAGCAGGCTTCTGGCCGAGCAGGGAGCGGGATGTGGGGCTCCATCCCAGGACCCTGGGATCATGACCTGAGCTGAAGGCAGATGCTTAGCTGACTGAACCACCCAGGCGCCTCTCCTGATAGCTTTTAAAGCATAATTGCCCATTTTTCCAAAATTTTAATATAATAAAATATTCTAGTTTATCAATGGCTTTAAAAAACCTTATTTTTTGAAAACGTTTCATAACTACAAAATAATATGTGCAAGTTTATGGTAAATTTTAAAGCATAATGATTAATAAACATCCATATAACCAGCTAGTCCATGATCTAGACTACTACTAATAATGGGCCTATGAATTCCTCCCCTGCCCCATCCCCAGAGTAAAACCTTTTTCCTAGCAAATGTTGATTGTGCAACTCAGTTTCTAATAGCAAAAGACTAGAATTACTCCAAATGCCCATTAATAGGAGGGGATAGTTTGTGGTTTATTTATTCAATGGAGTATTATACAATAGCAAAAATGATGAATTGAGTGGTATGCAACAGCATGGATGAATTTTGGAAACCTAATGTCGAGTGAAAAGAAGATTTCAAGAGATTGCATATAATATGATTTTATTTTATAAATTCTACAAATAAGGGAAACCAAATAACATATTGTTTGGGTAGGCATACATGTTAGTAAACTATAAAATAAAGTGAAGGAATGATAAACAGTAGCTATCTGATTTACTCATCTGAGTATTGTAAATTCTGTACTTCTGTAGAACACTTAAAGAAATGATTAGAAGTCACTTGTGTCATGAGAAATAAAGGGTAGCAAATGTACTGGCCAAAAGGTCACATACAAATATTGTGATTGAACATATAGAGTTCATGATTTTACCTTCCTCATAAAATTACTTTCACTGAATTATCCTTTAATATCACCCTCCTAACATACATAAGAAAGATAGAAAAACATACAGCTTTTGCAATTTTTGTTGTCATTATCCACTATGACTTTTAAGATGCCCTTCCTCCAAATTTCAATGACAAGAATCCTTAACCTGTAAACCATGGACTCCTAGAGGCTCCAGAGATAGGCTTGAGATGGTCCACGAATCCTCTGAAACTGCATGTCAAATTTGTGTGATGTAGATTTGTGCCTTTTTTAGGATACGGGGTTATAGGTTTTATGATATTCTAAAAGGAACCGTGCTAAAAAAAAAAAAAGTGTAGGAAACTGTATTACAAATTGGCACAGGCAAAGTTTGTTTCTCTTGAAAAATTATTTACTTCCGTATAGCAGATAATAAGAATTTTATTACACATTGCTTTTTTTTTTTTTTTTTTTTTAAATTCTTAGGTACTAGGAAGCTCAGAGACCAGTTGAATGCTTGTTCATGATAACCATTTTTTTGAACTTAAGTCTGGCTTATTTTCTTCCTTCTCTCTTCTTTTTTTTGAATTCTTTTTTTGTTCTTGTTTTATAGAACAAATACTGAATTTGATAGGGGTCTGTTATATAACCTACTTTAATACATAAATAATATCATTCTAGACATGTTTTACATTTTAAAACCTTAAATTAGAAAGAAAAGGGTAATTTTGTATCTTTATATACTAATTAAAGAATACATTTTTAAATTGTCTTTCTAAGCTTGATTGAGGGGCTAATTCTAAGGCAAACATGACAAGTTGTTGGATAGAATACAATTAATGATTGTTGGTCAAAACCCAACCTCACCACTCCCTTACATTTCTCCCAATTTTTTTCCGAGCTTCCAACACTGGTTGGTGCTGTCTCCCCTGCCTCTTGCCTCATTTGTTCCCTTCTCAGTTTCAATCAGGCATACATCTTTGTTTGCTGGAGAATTCGACACAACCTCCCCGGGCTTCCTCCTTGTTCCTGGGATTGCAGGCAGTGTATGTTCGTACACGGGCCGGATTCATTCTGCAGACTGAGGCTGGAAAGTGCTGTCAGTGGGGGCTTCGACCCTGTGTGAAACCCACGTGCATCTGAAGAGAAACGCAGGAGGAACAAAGAGAAGGATTGGAACAAAGGGAAGGAGGGGCGTCAGTGGTTTAAAATGTGGGAAAAAGGTCAGATGGATTTTTAATAAACATCAGAAAAGAAGATGTAAGGAACAAACAGAAGTTACCATAAGCAAAAATAAAAGAATATAATGCTGGTGTTTAACTAAATGAAAGGAAGTGAAACTGTGTGAGAAAGTGGGATAAGAGATTGATGAGCAGGTAGATAATTAGCGGGGCATGGTTTGCGGTTGAGGGAAGACTAGATAAGGATGCCTTGCTAAGAATGGAAATAAGTCGGACAAATACGGGCGTATAGGGAAATTCGTGATTCTAGGCTTATGTTATTTTAACCGTGTTTAAAAAATTATCCCTGGGCTTTTACATTTCTTTACATAAACATTTATACTAAGGAGACTATAACAAGATACAGTTTTTCATCTCAGGCTTTACTTTTGGGGCCACAGTGAAAAAAAGAAAATGCTGATTATTGTCGATGAAAGTGAGTTAAATCCTTTTCTTCTTCTTTCTACCTTCTTTTTACCATCCAGTAATATATTACACTTTAGTGTAGATTATCTTTCACAGAGTAAAAAGAAAACAACCCACAAAAATGCACACATCGACAGTGAAACCAAGTAAGTGACTTCTGGAACCTGAAAAAGAATTGACCTCCTACACTGTATGCAAATTGGGTTAAAGCAACTTAATAGTGATGTAAGAAGTCTTTCACATTAGCTAATGGAAAAATGGTCCGTATAGGCAAGGTGGTAAAACAAAAGACTTTTGTAGGGAATTAGAGGAAGTTAATAGCCTTGCTTAGCTCCCAGTGATTAAGAAAGTCTCACAAAGAAAGTACTGACACATTTGGGTGTGTTACATTCTCCCTTAGGGAAACCTGAAGGCTTTGTTATTTGTTGATTTAATGGTTTAAAGAAATGCTATGTTAGTAATAATAATAACAACTCTTTTTTTCTGATGACATGTTCACATGCAGAATATGAAATTGCTTTTTGAGGAGTTAAAAGAATAAACAGGTGAACGTATACTGAGGAAGTCTTCCATAAGCTTCTGCATGGTTCCAATGATGACTTTTCCTAGGACAGAGCACACTTACTTTGGTCACCTTATTTATACATTCACATTTATAGTTAAGTAGACTGATAGTTATCTTGGAAGGCTGTTTCATTTATTAAATGGACAAAGTACAATTAAAAAAAAATCTTTTTCAAAGGAGTATTTTCAGTTTATTTGAATTTTGACAGTAATTTAACAAAAGCTAATCTTCTTCAAATGCAAAGAAGAAATGCCTACCAGGCATCTTTGCTCAGTGGTTCTGGGAATATAAAATATGTCAATAAGCATTTTGATTTAACATTCTAACTGCATTGTCATACCTGACGGAGATCACTGTACATACTGGGTGATTTAGTTTAGTACAGTGGGTATTATGAGAAAAATGATCCCAACTTCTTTTTCAAACCTATGTTTTTATGCATTTGAACATATTTTAGCAACTTTTGGTTGCTATAATTTTGTGCCATTGTAAAGAAGTAAGAGTATAAGTAATGAATGGTTTAGTTTGATCCAGCAGAAAGTAAGTTTATTTGCTGAGGGCAACGCAAGGAATTGGCAAAGTTCACTGCATTCCTGGAGCTTACCTTATCTAATGGGATCTCAGCCACTGCTGAAAGAGGGGGGAAACTATCCCTATTACTCGAGGATTTGTCATGGAAAGAGGCTTTGTCCAAGCACAGAAGGAAACTTTGTTATTTCTTCTTAAATTGCTGATCTATTTTTAGAAACCAAGTATTTGTTCAGACAAACTTATTAAAAAAGAGCAGATAGATCTACTGCATGTTCCTTTTCTATCCAGACACTTTTTCAAGAATGGAAAACTGAAATGGAATTATATTTAATGAAACTTAGAGGTAATGACCCTTGAGAAAGAGAGCCAGAAAAAAGGAAAGAAAATAGTTGAAATGAGGACAAGATGAAGGAGACTAAGGATAGGAATGAGGGAGGAGAAAACAATACTTAAATTTCTATTACAAAGGACAGTAACAAATGTCAAAGATCACTGTGAATGTTCTTCTCCACTGTAAATAGAAACCATAGAAACAGACATTCACCTGCTCACTATTTATTCATGAATAGTTGTTGGCAACACAAAAACTCAGTACTTGTTAGCTTAGCCACCAATATTGGAAACAATAATCAGTATAGTGGAGAATTAAGGAAGACATTTAATAGTAATTCTACTAAAAGGTCAATGAGTCGGCAAGTTTGATTTTAAGGAGTAGCTACATGAATTATATGATAATTTTCCTTGTTTCTTCCTTTCTTTGATTCAGGCATTTGTTACATTTAATCCAAATTTATTGGCTATCATGCACGGTAGTTTGCTGATCAAACATGTTACTAGATTATAACTCTGAAACAGGCTTTTCAATCAATATTATTAGGTAGAAGGTTTCTGAAAGTATGTTTTTGCTGGATGTGTAGGAATGAGTAATGACTGTGATCATATTGGAAAAGAATAAAAACTTCAGCAAGTTTAGAATGGGCCTGATTCTTAAGCTTGCTGGCGGTTCAACTGAAATTGAATAATGGGTCTTGATTTCTTATAAAAATTACTGACCTCTCTTAAATTCACCACTACAATTTAAATTCTAGTTGGTAAAGAATTAAATGATTTTTCAACTAATTTCATCTTGGAAAGCTATGTAGTGGCAAACAAGATCAACATTCTTAACTCTTAAATTCCTCTTAATTCCTCTTCCCGCCTGGCTACTGCACATTAATCTCTTCTGTACGGCATACCTTTGAAAACGTTGCCTATACTTGGGTCTCTTTTTTTCTTTTCTCTCTCTCTCTTATTTTTAATTTTTTTACAGACGTATAGAAAACAGTATCAGCACCCCACCCCCCATGTCTCCTCACTCAGCTTTAACAATTACCAACACATGGCAATTTTATCTCATCCTCATATTCCTTCTTCCTACCCTTACTCCCACCCCACCACTGGGTTGTTTTGAAGCAAATCCTAGACATCCTGTAATTCTTTCTGTAAATTCTTTTTGTAGGCATCTGTAAACAACATGAAATACTCTTAAACATAATTATAATAATCACTCCTAAGAAATTTTTAAAAATTCCTAATATCATCAAATATTCAGTCACTGAGAAACTTCCCAAAGTCTTATTAACCTTTTTTGATACTTTGTTTGAATGTAAATTTTTGTGGATTTCTTTTATGGTTTGTTTGTGAATCCAAATAACATCCATATGTTACAGTTGGGTAATTTGTCTCGTTTAAATCTCTTTTAACATGGATCCCTCCACTCTATTTCCTTGAAATTTATTTCCTTTGTCTGTAGAGTTCCCCACATCTGAATTTTGCCGGCTGATTATCTCTTGAGCTGACTGCAATTAGACTTTTACTCTTACCACTCTGGGAACCTGCTCATTTGACCTTGGTGATCAAAGGTCACCAAGAAAACTCCACATTGTAAAATCCATTGGTCAGTTCTTAGTCTTCTTTTTAATTATTTTATTAACACTAACACACTTGATAACTCCACTAGCCTTAATAAACTTCCTTTAATTGATCTCTCATCTGGTTTCCTCCTATATCTCCAACTGAGACATTTTTGCTTGGTTCCTCTCTTCTCCCTGACCACTAAATGTCATAGTACCCAGTCCTTTAACTTTTCTCCTCTTCCCCGTCTGCCCTTACTTTCTTGGTCATCTCCTTCAATCTGAGACACATGTGTTCAATGATCTACTTAAAATCTCTTTATCTACATGGAATGCTCCAAATTCCAGCTATTTCTACCTCTTCCAAGACTGAGCTCCTGAATCTACACCATAAAGCCTTCCCCTTCTTTGTCAATAGCAACTAGACCTCCACTTGCTTAAGCCAAGTATCTTGGACTCACCGTGACTCCCATTTTTATTTCATACCTCACTTCCAGTCAATCAGCACATCATTTTGCCTCTACTTGGGGCATATATCCACAAGTCAACCATCTCTGACAGGTCTTGCTACCATCTAGTCCAACCCACCTTAATCTTTCAATCTGGCTTTGTGTGATACTCTCCTAACTGGCCTTTCTGATTTGACTATTGCCCTAAAAGACTATACTTTCAGGGGTCATTTCTGTAGTCTGTGACTGTTGCCCTAAATATAGTCTATGCTCAATCCAACAGGCAGAGTGACTCTGTTTAAATGACAGAATATTAAAATTACTTCTCTGCTCAAAATTCTCCAGCAGCTTCCTATGTCATTGAGAGGGATCCCCTATTTCCACTATTACCTTTCTTTCTGACTCCATTCCTCATCTGTCTCTCCTTGGCTTCTACTTCTGCCACAGGACTTTTTTAGTATTTCCACTTAGCCCTTGGAATTAAAAAGTAGCCTTTTAATTAACTAGTGATGATGTTTCATCTGTGTTTGGCATTTCAAACTCATTCTCATTAGTACGTGGTAGACTGTGTGCCGTTGCATGGTCTTGAGAACACAGTCTTTCTTGCTCAAGGATGTTAAGTGTAAGAAGGGAAAATCTGGGACTTGAACAAAATAGTCTCTTGTACTTCTAATAACATCAACAAAAGTCTGTATTATTAATAGACAGATATCTAGACTTCAGTTCTAGACATTTCAAAATCCTTGACATTGAATTTATTTTTCTCTTATTTATATCTTTAATGAAGAATTTTTCTTAATGAATTCAGTACAATATATGCACATCTAAAAATAGTTCTAAACACAAAAAAATTATGAATCAATTCTGTGTTGAAAATTACCCTCTGCAGCTCAAATATGTTTCCCCCTCCCCTAAGAAATTAAACACAGACATGAAATATAAATGAATATATGTTTGCTGTAATGCTACTTGACATTTAAGTGGTAATTAACAGGATTTCTAATATTAACCAACATTAATTAACAATGTAATGTGCTTAAACATGGAATGTAATAACAATGACGAGTAGATTAGGTATGTTCATCAATATACCTCATGCTTATTAATGATTTCTTGTTGAATGCCACATTATTAAACAAGTTTATTATGCCTGCCATCATGAATTTTGAGTTTTCTCTTTTATTCGTTCTGTAGATATTACTTCTTTAAGATATGGTGGTGTTAGGGACAAGCTCCATGGACTGAGTCAGCAGGATTGAGACAGGAACAGCCTTAGTTGGGAGAAGCCCATTGGGTATGGTTCTGGGAGAAGTAAAGCTGCCATCTGGCTCTGATTTGGTTATGTTAGGTTTGTTTTTTTTTTTTTCCAAAATGGACGTAAGTTCACTTTTCTCTGACTGTGGGCACTAATAAAGGCTTACTATAAAATGTTTCAGACAATACTGAAAAATGTGAAGAAAAATTTCCTCTCATCTGAACATCCAGAGATAGTAACTGTCCACATTTTTGATGTGTATCATCTTTTAGAAATTCTTCCTTTGTTCCATATCAGTCTTTTAGGAATTCTCTCTCCTTTCCTTTCTCCATATCTCTATATATGTATGTATATATCTCTAAATAAACCCACTTGCTACATTACATCTCCCCTTAACCACTACAGCTAAATGCGATTTTCCTCTTCTCAGAAATTCTCTTGAGTATTTTTGGCACTTAATCATATGTTGCCTGACGCTGCTAATCTTGAATATTATTAAAAACATTTGCCAAGTGATATACATATATAACAAATATAAAAATATAAAAATATTTTCTAAGTTTTCTTATGCATATGTCCTCTGTATAAAAGTAATCAGTGTATATATTCTGCTTTTTCACTTCTGTGCATTTTAAGGTACTATAGAGTCTTATTAGTTTTTCAAATTTCTGTAATATTCTTGTCAGTGAATGCACCATAATTTATTTAACCCTTCTCTTAATAGTTAGCACTTAGGTTTTCTTCCATTTTTAATTAAAAAAAATTTTTTTTAAAGATTTTATTTATTTATTTGACAGAGACAGACACAGCGAAAGAGGGAACACAAGCAGGGGGAGTGGAAGAGGGAGAAGCAGGCTTCCTGCCGAGCAGGGAGCCCGATGGGGGCCTTGATCCCAGGACCCTGGGATCATGACCTGAGCCGAAGGCAGATGCTTAACCGACTGAGCCACCCAGGCGCCCCCATTTTTAATTTTTTAAAAAGATTTTATCTATTTGAGAGAGAGCACAAAAGGGGGGTGGTGGGAGGGCGGGAAGGGCAGACAGAGAAGGAGAAGTAGGCTCTCTGCTCAGCAGGGAGCCTGACGCCCGGGGTTCAACCCCGAGATCATGACCTGAGCCGAAGGCAGACACTTAACTGACTGAGCCACCCAGGCGCCCCCCATTTTTAAGTTTTATAAGTGTTGTGAATAGCATAGCAACGAATATCTTTCTACGTAAAGATTTGCCATGTTTTGTATCATTTCTTTAGGATAGATTCCCAGAATCTAAATTACAGAGCCAAAGGTAATGAATAGTTCTTAGGCTCTTAATGCTTACTGCCAAATTTCTTTCAAACGGATTCAAAAGGATTCCACTGACAGTATGGAATGCTTACATTCTCATAAAACCATAGTCAGTACACAGTATCATCATTATTTTTTCTAGTGACTGGAAATCCAATTTTTAAAAAATTTTTTCTATACTAACAAACTTGAACTTTTTCCATATGTTCTTTTACTAATTATATTTTCCTCATGAATAAAAATTGGATCTCTTTTGCTTTCCCTTAACATTATGTATGGGCTCTGTCAGAGGAAAACGTTGATTCAGTCTGTTCATTTGCTAGGGCTCTGCGACAAAGTACCTCCAAGTGGGTGGCTTAAACCACAGAAATGTATTATCTCACAGTTCTCCAGGCTGTAAGTTTGAGATCAAGGTGTTGGCAGGTTGGTTCCTTCTGAGAGTTATGAGGGAGAATATGTTTTGCCCCTCTCCTAGCTTCTGGTGGCTTGCTGGCAGTCTTTGGTTTGACTTGTAGAATCTTCACCCCCATCTCTACCTTCATATTCACGTGGTATGTGTGTGTATCTGAGTCTCCAAATTTTCACTTCTTATAAAAACAATAGTCATATTGGACTAGGGGCCCATTCTGCTCCATATGACCTCTACTAACTACATCTGAAATGACCCTATTTGCAAGTAAGGTCATATTCTGAGGTACAGGCACTTAGGACTTCAACATATGAAATTGAAGGGGACATGATTCAACTCACAACATTCAGTAATTCACTTATCAATATATTTATTGATAGTATTTATTGATAATTTAGGCAAGAACATTTATGTAGTGATTCCTGCAATGTTAAGCCTCATGCTAATCACTGGAAATAGAGAAGAAAGATACATATCTTGTCCTCTGGGAGCTGGAAGTTTCGATGTGGACCCTACAACTCTGTTTTTTTTTTTAAAGATTTTATTTATTTATTCATGAGAGACAGAGAGAGGCAGAGGCAGAGGGAGAAGCAGGCTCCCCAAGGAGCAAGGAGCCCGATGCGGGACTCGATCCCAGGACCCTGGGATCATGACCTGAGCCGAAGGCAGATGGTTAAGCACCCAGGTGCCCCATACAACTCTGTTTGACTGACTCTGCTCCAGCTACACTGGTCTCCTCCATGATTCAGGACACATCGGTCACATGCCTTCCTCTGGGACTTTGCACTTTCCTTCTCCTCTGCCTGAAATATTCTTCCACTGAATGTCCATGGGGCCTGCTCCTTCCCCTCCTTCAATTCTCTGCTCAAATGTCACCAGCTCTGTGGGGCCTTCTCTGACTGTCCTATTTGAAGTGGTGACACCACACATCTTGCGAGACCTATTTCTCTTTCCTGCATTTACCTTCTCAAAATTTCTTATCACTTTCTAAGATTATAGTCTACAATTTACTTATTTATTTAGTTTATTGTTTGCCTTTTTAGTAGAATACAACTGACTTAAAGACAGGGATTTTTGTCTGTTTTTTCACTACTGTATTCCAAGGACCATGTTCAATCAATATGCAATGAATGAATGAAGAGAGAACTATGATCCAATGGATTAGGAGATACTACAGTGTTAAGCTTTTACTATTTAATTACATTTTTTATATTTTATTATTATTAAGACTTCATTTTTTAGAGCAGTTTTAGATTCATAGCAAAATTAAGGGGTAGGTATAGGGATTCATATATATTCCCTGTCCTCACACATGCATAGCCTTCTCTGTTACCAAAATTCCCCACCAGAGTGCTACATTTGTTACAACTGATGAACCTATATTGACACATCATAATCACCCAAAGTCCGTAGTTCACATTAATGTTTACTTCTTGTGTTGCACATTTTATGGGTATGGATAAATGTATAATGTCACATACTCATTATTATGATATGCACAGTATTTTCATTGCCTAATACTTCTCTGTTCTCCACCTATTTATCCTTCTCCCCACCTCTCCACCCCATCAACCAATGATCTTTTTTTTTTTTTTAAAGATTTATTTATTTGACAGAGAGAGACACAGCGAGAGAGGGACACAAGCAGGGGGAGTGGGAAAGGGAGAAGCAGGCTTCCCGCCGAGCAGGGAGCCCAATGCGGGGCTCAATCCCAGGACCCTGAGATCATGACCTGAGCTGAAGGCAGATGCTTAACGACTGAGCCACCCAGGCACCCCTACCAATGATCTTTTTATTGTCTCTGTATTTTTGTCTTTTCCAGAATGTCATAGAATTGGAAGAATATCGTATCAAGCCTTTTCAGATTGGCTTATTTCACTAAGCAATAGGCATTTAAGTTTCCTCCATGTCTTTTATAGCTTAATAGCACCTTCTTTCCTTCCTTCCTTCCTTCCTTCCCCTTCCTTTCCCTTCCTTTTCTTTTTTTCTTCCTTCCTTCCTTCCTTTCTTTCTTCCTTCCTTTCTTTCTTTCTTTTTCTTTCTTTCTTTCTTTCTTTCTTTCTTTCTTTCTTTCTTTCTTTCTTTCTTTCTTTCTTTCTTTCTTTCTTTCTCTCTCTCTCTCTCTCTTTCTTTCTCTTTCTTTCTTTCTTTCTTTCTTTCTTTCTTTCTTTCTTTCTTTCTTTCTTTCTTTCTTCCTTCCTTCCTTCCTTCCTTCCTTCCTTCCTTCCTTCCTTCCTTCCTTCTTTCTTTCTTTCTTTCTTTCTTTCTTTCTTTCTTTCTTTCAGCACTGAATAATATTCCATTGTCTGGATATACCACTGTTTATCCAACTACTGAAGGATATCTTGGTTGCTTACAAGTTTTGACAGTTATGAACAAGGCTGCTATAAACGTTCATGTGCAGGTTTCTGTGTAGACATAAATTTTCAACCCCAAAGAGTGTGATTGCTGGGTTGTATGATAAGAGTATGTTTAGTTTTGTAAGATACCGCCAAGCTGTCTCCCAAAGTGGCTGTACCATGTGCGTTCCCACTCTCAGTGAATGAGAGTTCCTGCTGCTTCAGATCCTTGTCAGCATTTTACTGTTTCTAGTGTTCCAGATTTTGGCCACTCTAGTAACAAACTATAGAAATGATCCCTGAAAGTATAGTCTTCAGATTTTGGCCATTCTAATAGGTGTGTAAGTGGTATCTCATTACTTAAATTGTACTTCCCTGATGACATTTGATGAGAAGAATTCTTTTCATATGCTTATTTGCCATCTGTACATAATCTTTGGTGAGGTATCTGTTAAGATCTTGGCACCAATTTTTAATCGTTTGTTTTCTTATTTTTGAGTTTCAAGAGTTTTTTTTAAATACATTTTAGGTAGCCGTCCTTTAGCAGATGTATTTTGTGCAAATTTTTTCTCCCAATGTGTGGTTTATCTTCTCATTCTCTTCACAGTGTCTTCCACAGGGAAATTTTTAATTTTAATGAAGTTCAGCTTATCAATTGTTTTTTTTTTCATGAATCATGTATTTGGTATTACACCTTAAAAGTCATCACCATACCAAAGTCATATAGGTTTTTTTTCCCCATGTTATCTTTTTTTTTTTTTTTAAGATTTTATTTATTTATTCGACAGAGAGAGAGACAGCGAGAGCAGGAACACAAGCAGGGGGAGTGGGAGAGGGAGAAGCAGGCTTCCCGCAGAGCAGGGAGCCCAATGCGGGGCTCGATCCCAGGACACTGGGATCATGACCTGAGCTGAAGGCAGACGCTTAACGACTGAGCCACCCAGGCGCCCCTCCCCTGTGTTATCTTCTAGGTCTTTCCATGAACATGGAATATTTCTCCATTTATTTAGTTCTTCTTTGATTTCATTCATGAGGGTTTTGTAGTTTTCTTCATGTAGATCTTGTACATATTTTGTTAGATTTATACCTAGGTACTTCATTTTTTGGAGCACTAATGAAAGTAATAGTATCATAGTTAAGGTTTTAAGTTCACTATTTCTTTATTTTATAACTATTTATTGAGCACCTATTTAGATAGTACATGTGTAGTCATGACCAATACCTAATTCAATTTTTTTTTTTATTCTCTCTTTCCCTTAAGAATAATTCTCCTAAGTCATGAATTTACCTCTGAGTATTGCTTTTAGGGATCTGGGAAAGTACCCAATGTTCTATTGCATTAAGGAAGTACCAGGCACTGCATGAGTTATTTACATTAATTATTCATCAGTCCTGCAGAACAACTCTATAAGGGAGGCACTCTTATCTTCAATTTGTAGACAAGGAAGCTGAGAAGTAGCAAGTCTAAGGGCTGGAGCAAATCCAGATATCTTAGTCAGCCCTTTCACTCTCTGTGCATTCTTCTGTTTGGCATGATTCTCCTAGAAATAAAAATACTCTGCTATTATATTCTTAATGTCCTCTTTAACCTGACTTTTCTTAGGAAAGCTTTAGTTTCCAGTTATTTTTAATTTTTGTTGTTTGTTTTAGCTTAACTCAGTAATTCCAGGTCTTAATTTCTGACCATCTCAAAAAGTAGTATGTAAATTCCTACTCTTACATTTATTGAATTTCTTAGTGGCCTACCATGATCTGTTTTTATTTGTGAGCCACACACCTTCCGTAAGAAGGTATCATCCAGATGTGTGTGGTACAGGGTTGGTTCTCCCTGCCTCATCGTAGTTTAGAGTATGAGATGATAATGAGCCAGCCACTCCACAGTACAGCCCCTCTCAAAGAATTTCTCTTAAGTGCCAAGGTGGGGAAGGACAGATGGAAGAGAGAATGATCCCTCAGGTGTCCCACAAAATGCTGTTTCTTTTGGTGTGGTAAGCCCAGCCACTCTGGGACTGCTGGCTTTCTCAGATGGTGCTGTCTGTGGATTCTCTTCATTCAGAATACCCATGTCATTCATTGTTGTTCAAGCGACGTGTGGCTGGAATGGCTCTGTGCCTTAGCTGACCATCTTCTTGTGACATAATGTTGCACCATTCTTGCCTTCAACACTTCTTATGAATATCATAATGATTTTCAATGTTCCTTCTCTGGGCTGGCTGGCTCCTCCCTTGAGCCCTGATCTTCTCTCTCAACAGCCCTTTTGGTCAGTGTTTGTAACAATCCTGCCCCTCTACTCCTGTACTTTAGCATTTAAAAAACCTTCAAAGTTCTAGTTCCATCCTCAAGTTTTCTCCTAATATCTTTAACCTTAATCTTTTTAATCATATTATTTTTTTTTCTACTTTAAGCCATTGAAAGTTTTTATAACTGAATCGATTGTAGACCTGTAATACTGGATTAAAAACCTCCCATTTTCCCTTCTAATTTTAAATAGTTCTTTCTTTATGTTATTCTGATTTATCCTATTTTTATATAGTAACATATCTTAAGGTGTAATTATGACTTCTCAATTATAATGACCTTTGTCTTTTCTATGTTAATATTTTTTTTCTAGATTAAAACAAATTAAATTGATAAATTTTTATCTAACATTTTACTGTTTTCATTTCTGTGTCTACCTTTGGTGCCTCAAATAATAGACAGTTAGATTTGTTCTTTTAAACCAGTCTTAAATTCTATGACTTGATGGGCCATTTTGGCTGCTTATAGTCATTATATAATATCCATTTGCTTATATAATATTTATTATTTAAGTATTATTATCTATCATCCTATCTGACATGTTAAAAATTATACCTCCTTGTCTGTTTTCTATCGAGGGTCTTTATTTGGGACTGTTTTTGTTTTTCACTTTGCTAGTATGATGGAAGGATATTCTTTCATCTTAAAGTGTAAGCATGTTTGAACACTGCTAGATGATTTAAATATGTTCTTTCTTTGGTCGCAATCACCATGTGAAGTAGTTAGTAATTACCTTCAACACATTTAACAGTTTGGATGGTCCATGGTTAACTCTTCAAGGCCTGATTCTATCTCTGTGGGAGCACATGATTCTGCGTAATGCAAACAGCATGGCCAATGTTCAAAACTTTCTGCCATTTCTTAAGAACTCCTTACCATCTCTTTCCTACTCCATACCCTATTTCTTGCCCCATTTTGACACATTTTTCTCTGGTTTCTCCAGGTCCCAAGTCATGGCATCATCATTCACTTTTATGCTGCATTTCCTTCCTTCTGGCAAATCATTTGTGACAGTTACCTCTCTAATAACTCATCTTTTGGCTTCTCAAAACCTTTTCTTTCCTGATTACTCTTATGGGAAGAACAGCCAGCTCTCTCTAACTTGAATCTCAAAGAACTTAGCTTCTTGAAGGACACCTTATTCACATACCTGACATTTTTTCATCAATAAAAATAAATCTAATATCAGTCTGTCTGTTTATCTATCTGTCTTATCTTTCACATTCTTATAGTACCTGTTATTTGATCTACTTTGGCCCTTCTAATTGTTCCTATTATGCTTTGGCCATGGATGTAGGGACTACTTAAAAACAACAACAACAACAAATTTCTGGGCACTGTAACTCAAGAATTACTGTAGGCTCATTTCTTCTTCGGTCACTTAGAATTTCCTTATAATCAGTATGTCTTGCTTATCATCTCATTGAATTTGAACACTTTACCAGAAAACTAGGGCACAGGGATTGGTGCCCTGTGACTTTTTCTCTACCATCTTTCTAGAAGTGGATATTTATCTCCTCTCTGTTCCTTTTCTTTTTTTACTTTGCCAATATGTTATTTTTGCTTGCTATTCAAATTCCATTCCTTGAGGTTAGCAGGCACTCAGTTACAACTAATATTTGATTACTTTTAAATATGACACAATTGACATTTTGGCATCTGGTGCCATGGTAATTTGTAATTGCTACAACCATTAACGCCTGCAGCATAGATAAAATAGACCTAATTTCTTCTTTCTAGCTCTTTTATTTCTCAAACAGGAAAGCACACTGAAACATAATCAAGTGGGATAACTGAGTCGGCTCTGAGTTTTAGAAGAGTGAGCGATTTGTAGACATTAGTGCCTTTTTAAAAATTAAACTTTTAATTATGAGATAATGGTAGATTCATGTGCATTTTGATAGAAATAATACAGAAAGATTTGGTATGCCCTTTACCGCCTTTTGCCTAATGATAACATCTTTTAAAACTATAGTGCAATATCAAACCAAGATATTGATAGTCAAGATACAGGTAGTTCTATTAGCATGAGGATCTCCCTTTTTACTTTTTTTCCTTTTTACTCTTTTATAGTCAACCGCCACCCTGCTTCCCACCACCCCACCACCCCGACCCTCCCTTCAGTCCTGGTCCTGACCCCTGACAACTACTGATCTCCATTTCTTTAATTATTTTTCAAGAATGTTAATAAGTGGATTCAGACATTTTGAGATTGGCTTTTTTCCCCACTCAGTATAATTCCATGGCAATTCATTCAAGTTGTGTGTGTATCAGTATGTTCCTTTTTATTGCTACTGCTATGTATTTATTGCATGGAATAGTATTCCACAGTATGGAGTACACAATTTGTTTAACCATTTACCCATTGAAGGGCATCTGAGTGATTTCCATATTTTTGGCTATTACAAATAAAGCTTCTGTGAACTTTCTTATACACGCTTTTGTGCCAGTGTAAGTTTTCATTTCTCTGGGATGAATTTCCAAGAGTGCAATGGATTTGTTTTTCTCCTGTTGAGTCTTGAGAGTTCTTTATTTATTCTAGACACCAGTCCCATGTATGTGGTTTCCAGATACTTCACATATTTTCTCTCAGCCCGGAGATTGCTTTTTTATCCTCTTAATAGGATCTTTCACAGAGCACAAGTTTTTAATTTTGCCAATGTTCAATTTGTCATGTTTTCCTATGATGAATCATACTTTTGGTGAAAAGTTTAGATCTCTCTGCCTGGCTCTAGATCCTGAAGATTTGCTCTGTGTTTTTTATAACAGTGGGTTTTACTTAGAGAATTGCTTGCTGCACTCTTCTCAGCTGAAATCAGTAGTCTTGATTCCAAAGTTTAAAACTCTAAATGAATACATGGATGAATTAGCCATAGCATATATAGCTGGGATCTTTAAAAAGTATATTTGATGGCACCAGTGTTACAAAGAAACACAAAGTGCCGCTTCTGTACGTACTGTCATGAAAGAAGGCAGAGCATGGGAAGATAGGACTCCTGTTCTATGTGCCTTATAGAGTTATTGGCAGATTTCTAGAATGAGGGGAATCCAATAGAAATGTCAGGGAGGAAACTGAGGCCAGAGGTCAGGCAACATGTGAAACACACTCATTTACAGTGAATAAATGGTATACTTTGGAGTCAAGTATAAACAGAACTGTAGCCTGTTCTCCTAAGAGTGTTTACCATCCTGGATTATGGAACCAATGGTAGATGACTCATACTATTAACAGAGAATTATAACACACAAAGTTTGGTAATAGGTAAGGCCATTGTTGGGAAATAGTCAATGACTAAGAAAAATATAACCACATACCTTGGGTATTTGGGTCTTCTAATAAGTCTGGTTTTTTTAAAGGTCAAAATTATAAGGGTACGGTTTCAAGCTTTATTATTTCTAGAAAGGGTTTTCTTACTTAGAAAGTTTATGATCCATGTGTAAGTGCATGGTGACTTCACAATTAGTGGTAGGAGTTTCTTTTTAGAAGTGAAATTTAGGGGCACCTGGGTGGCTCAATTAAGTATCCGACTCTTGATTTTGGCTCAGGTCATGATCTCAGGGTTGTGAGACTGAGCCCCACATCAGGTTCCACATTGAGCATGGAGTCTCCTTGAGATTCTCTCTCTCCCTCTGCTCCTCCCCCTACCCCCCACTCACACTCTCTCTCAAATAAATAAATAAATAAATAAAATCTTTTAAAAGAACACTGAAATTTAAAATAACTTTTTACAGGGTGCCTCAGTGGCTCAGTCCGTTAAGCGTCTGCCTTCAGCTCAGGTCATGATCCCAGGGTCCTGGGATTGAGTCCCACATTGGGCTCCCTGCTCAGTGGGGAGTCTGCTTCTCCTTCTCCCCTTGCTTCTCCCCCCTGCTCATGCTCTCTCTCTCTCTGTCAAATAAATAAATAAAATATTAAAAAAAATAAAATAACTTTTTACAGTTAAATATAGTGCAGATTCTATACATAGATTTTAAGATGTTTATAGTCATTTTTCTCTAATAAAAGTTAAAATAAATACATTTTTGTTTATTTTCTGTCTTTGTATTTCCTTTCTCAAGAAACTAGCTAATCACAGGGCACCTGGGTGGGTCAAGCATCTGCCTTCTCCTTGGGTCATGATCCCAGGACCCTGGGATTGAGCCAGCCCTGCGTCGTCGGGCTTCCTGCTCAACAGGGAGTCTGCTTCTCCCTCTCCCTCTGTCCCTCCCCTCTGCTCGTGCTCTCTCTCTCTCTCTAATAAATAAAATCTTAAAAAAAAAGAGAAACTAGCTATTCAGAAACATAAATTTGCATAACATATTGAAGATTAGATATTTACTTTTTTATTCCAGCACTTGAGCCTTAGCTAGTCCTGTGAAAATTGTGTCAATCTATACCTTTTAAAAAAAAGACATTTGACATTTGACAGATGTTTCAGGGCCTCACTAATCCCAATTTCTCCTGTTCATGGAGCCTAAAACTTTTGTTGTCCTTGAAGTTAAAGTCCTCTCTCCAGAAGATCTTTTTTTAAAGAAGTAACTATCTTAACCAGGGAAGCAGATATTAATATCCTCAAGTGACTCACACTTCTACACCCACCCCTTAAGTGAGAATAGGATCCTAAGGAAGCAGAAGCCAGAACAGTTATACTCAAATGGGGCAGTCTAGTAAGGTGGGGAAGGAATGGGGGACATTTTCAGGCTCCCATGGCAGCACAGACGCAAACTTTATGAAAGGAAGATTTCTGAGGTCCAACCTTCCAATTGAATTGTTTTTGCAAATGCTAACCTAGTTATTTTCAAGTCTAACTAAGGAAATAGTGGGGTTATAAAAGCCACATAGTATAGTTGTTTTTTTTTTTTAAGGATTTTATTTATTTATTTATTTGAGAGAGAGAGAGAAACAGCATGAGAGGGGAGAGGGACAGAGGGAGAAGCAGGCTCCCCGCTGAGCTGGGAGCCCGACGCGGTACTCCATCCCAGGACTCCGGGATCATGACCTGAGCCGAAGGCAGTCGCTTAACCGACTGAGCCACCCAGGCACCCCATAGTATAGTTTTTTAAAAATTAATTTTATGAAGTACAGTTTATATACAGTAAAATGCACAGATCTTAAGCTTACATTTTGATGAAGTTTGATAAATACATATACCCATATGAAGGACACAACAATTAAGATGTAGAACATTCTATCACCTCAGAAATTTCCCTCATAGTCCTTTTCCAGACACTCCCCCTTTCCCTGCCCCTGGACAATAGTTGTGCCTAATCTGGTACTTCATATAAATGCAATCTTACAACATTCACTTTTCTGTGTCTTGCTGCTTTTGCTCATCGTAATGGTTTTGGGATTCAGCCATGTTGTTGAGTGTATCATTAATTTGACCTTTAGTGCAGAGTACTAGTTTATTGTATAACTATACCACAATTTGCTTTTTCATCCTCTTGGTAGACATTTGGGCTGTTTCCCGTTTTTGCCCATTATGAGTAAAACTGCTCTCAACATTTTTGTGATAGTCTAGTTGTGGACATATGTTTTCATTTTTCTTAAGTAAATTCCCGAGAATGGCATTGCTGTGCCATAGGGTTAATGTGTGTTTAATTGTATGAAATATTGCCACATAGTTCTCCAAAGGGTTTGTACTATTTTACACTCTTGCAGCGACATATGAGAGAGGCTTCATAGCTTGCCAATGCTTGATAGTCTCAGTCTTTTTTATTTTAGCCATTCTCCTAGATATGATATAGCTCACTGTGATTTTATTCTATTTTTAAATTTTATTTTATTTAAATCCAATTAATTAACATATAGTGTATTACTAGTTTCAGAGGTAGAATTCAGTGATTCATCAGTTGCATACAACACCCAGTGCTCATTACATCAGGTGCCCTCCTTAATGCCCGTCACCCAGTTACCCCATTCCCAACCCACCTCCCCTCCAGCAACCCTCAGTTTGTTCCCTATAGTTAAGAGTCTCTTATGGTTTCTCTCCCTCTCTGATTTCGTCTTATTTTATTTTAATTCGCATTTCCTTAATGAGTAATGATATTCAGCACATTTTCCTGTGCATACTGGCCAATCCTATGTTTCCTGTCCCAAGTCTTTTGCCCATTTTTAAAATCCAACATCTGGGCCTACTTGGAGTTACTTTCTATTGACTGCATTTTTTCCTGGGTATGGATATCACACTTCCCTATTTCTTTGCATTCTTCTGAGAATTACTGGTTTTCTGTTTTTGTAAATAGTTTAGTAGATAGTAGCCTGGCATCTAAGTGCAAACTTCGTTTCCTTTAAGATATATAACTGCTCGTATCTTTAATCTGTTTTTATTTTGCCTCTAAGCGTGACATTAGGTGAAGGTTTTTCATTGTTGCCCTTTTTCACATTGAGGAGGTTTTCTTCTATTGCAAATTTGCTAAGTGTTTTTGCTTTTAATCACGAATAGATTTGCATTTTTCAAAAGTATTCTGTCTATTGATTTGATTCTGTCGTTTTTATTTTTAGTCTATTAACATGGTCAGTTACATTGATTTTTAAATATAAATCAACTCCTTCCTGAGATAAACCCCATTTGGTTGTGATATATTTTTTATTTCATAGATTCTTGGATTTGATTTATTAGTATATTTTAAGGATTTTTGCATCTGTGTTCATGAGAGATATTTATCTGTGATTTTCTTGAAATGTCTTTGATTTTTGATATCAGGGTAATTCTGGTCTCATGAAATAAATTGGAATATATTCTTTTTTTTTAATTTTCTGAGAGAACTTGGATATAAGATTGATATTATTTCTTCCTTAAATTTTGGTAGCATTCACCTGTGAAGCACTAGAGACATGGAGTTTTCTTTGTGGGAAGGTTTTAAATTATGAATACAATTTCTTTTTTTTTTTTTTAAAGATTTTATTTATTTATTTGAGAGAGAGAGAAAGCATGAGGTGGGGAGGGTCAGAGGGAGAAGCAGACTCCTTGCTGAGCAAGGAGCCCGATGCGGGACTCGATCCCGGGACTCCAGGATCATGACCTGAGCCGAAGGCAGTCGCCCAACCAACTGAGCCACCCAGGCGCCCATGAATACAATTTCTTCAACAAATCTTCTTTATAGTTATTAAGACTTTCTGTTTCTCCTTGTGGTAGTTTGTATAAGATGTATTTTCAAGGGACATGTCTATTTCATCCAAGTTGTCAAAATTATTGGCATATAGTTGTTAACAACATTCCTTTATTGTTATTTTAACATCTGTGGGAATCTGTGATGGTCCCCTCTTTAATTGCAGATATTGATAATTTGTTTTTTATTTTTTTTCTTGAATAATGTTGCTAGAGGCTTATATCTCCTATTAATCTTTTCAAAAAAATCAATTTTTGTCCTTGTGGATTTTTTCTATTTTTTTCTTTTTTATTGAACTAATTTCCACTGTTGTTTTTATTGTTTCCTTTCTTCTATGTCTTTTAGGTTTAATCTGTTCTGTTTTTGTGTTCTTTTAAAGGGAATATCTGGTATGGTTTTGAAAAAGCAATAGAAAGATTTGCATTAGTGTATACTTAAAAAATCTATGTTGAACAGATTTTGCAATCTTATTTTTGTAATTAAGGGATTTTTTTAAATTAAATGACTATTGTTGTAAATATTAATCTCAATTAATTACATATGAAGGGCATGAAGATTGAGGCACATAGAGAAATTGTGAGGTGGAAAATCCTTGTCAAGCCAAACTCCTAAAAATAGCACTTTAATGTGGAGGTAGAAGTATAGTTATATTTTTCAGGCAATTACACTGCATAGGTCTTTTTTTCATAGTCTCTGCCTTATTAGCTATTATACGTGAAATTTTGTCTGCACCATTGACATATTGATCACATACATGTCAATTATGGAACATTTCCTCACAATACATTTCTTTTAAAATATATTTCTTCAATTATCTGACATCAAAATGATGTATGGTATAGTTAGGTAGCTTATATTTTTTGACTTTTGTGTTTTCTTTTTATACTGGTCTACATGTGTGTTTTTCCAGTTGTAATGTCAACTTGTAAGCAAGCATATTGTCTTTTTTATTATTCCTATAGCTTATCGTAGACTTCAATAAATGTTTATTGTGGTGTTTTTCCTTTTAGATGCGATGTTTCTCGGCATTTGAAACATTTAAAAAACCATCCTTCTAGTTTCTAAAGAATGAGAATCTGATTTTAAAAATTAATTGAGCATAAAATATTTTAAAAAGTGAACATGAAACCATTTAGTAGTTCTTTTTTTCACTCCAATTTTCCAACTAAGATTTGGAAACCCTGTAAATGCAGATCAATTAAATATATAGTAAAAAATAAGATCAGAAAAATGTTCATAATTATTGAAGTTGGGTGTTGAAAAAGTGGGTCATTATACTATTATCTCTACTTTGGAATATGAATGGAAAGTTTAAAAATGTCTATTATGAATGCATGTATGGAAACTCAAGGAGATGGGAAAATTGTGTCTTGTCATTGAGATTTCCTAAGAAAATATTTCCAAACATGGATGGATCTTGGTTTCAATGGTCTACCACTAATGTGGTTTGGAGGGGAAGGTTCTCTTAAAGAAAATGAGTACACGGGTGCCTGGGTGGCTCAGATGGTTAAGCGTCTGCCTTTAGCTCAGGGCATGATCCCAGGGTCCTGGGATCAAGCCCCGCATTCTGCTCCCTGCTTGGCAGGGAGCCTGCTTCTCTCCCTCCCTCTGCTGCTCCCCCTGCTTGTGCTCTCTTGCTCGCTCTGTCAAATAAATAAATAAAATATTTAAAAAAGGAAAGAAAATGAGTACAGAACTATGTGAACAGAATTTGGTAAGAAAAGGCATATTTAGGGATGCCTGGGTGGCTCAGTTGGTTAAGCATCTGCCTCTGGCTCAGGTCATGATTCCAGGGTCCTGGGATCGAGTCCTGCATAGGGCTCCTTGCTCCGTGGGGAACCTGCTTCTCTCTCTGCCTGCCACTCCCCCTGCTTGTGCTCTCTCTTTCTTACTCTCTCTCTCTTTCTGACAAATAAATAAATAAAATCTTTTTTTTAAAAAAGGGAATCTTTAGAACAGAAGAAATCACTACAAATTAAAGAAGCTGACAAATAATAAACATAACTATAGTAAAATATTAATGAACTGCCTTCTATGTAATTTTTCCTCCATATTTTTGACTCATTTTCTTTGACTCTTGATATGACAGTGATTTTGTAATACCATTTTCCATAGAAAGAATAAATGATAATTTGATCTTACTTTTGAAATGTTTGATCACATTTTTTGTTGATAGTTTAGAAAAACTACTTTAAGCTTCATAATTCATTATTTGTAATATCTAAATTTTGGGATTGCTTTGCTTATTTAAATATTTATTTTAATCTTATTTTGTGCTTTTTATTTTCAAATTTTGATTCTTGTGTAACCAAGCCTACCTCTAAATAACAAATGGGAAGTAGTGTTTAACTTCATAAAAGTATATTTTGTTATTCTATGGGAATATTTCTAGGAACAAATATGGTGCTAACTACCTATTGAAAGTGATCCATCCTTTGTGTTGTACATATTTTTTCAGGCAAAATGTTAAAGTGAATAAAGGGTAAGTCTCATGGTTTCCTTTTTTTCTGGAAAATCAGTGAAGTTGAAGAGAAATTTAAAAATGAGAAATGAAAATATATGACTTGTCACACTAGCACAAACTCTGTTCAGCATTCCATCTGAGAGATATTATAAAAGAGAGCTTATTGACTCACAATGAAAAGGGGTGTACCCTCCAAATCCTTTTTTTTTTTTATTATGGTCACATTGTGGGGTAGTTTTCTATGAATTTAGGTGAAACTATTTTGATACCTATTTATAATGTTTTCAACCTGGTGTTCCTCTTTCTGCCATGGTTTCTATATATTTCTGACTCGCTCTGTAGAGTAGAATTATGATGTGAGGACAACTCCATATGTCCCACTGTGCACATTCGGCACAGTTGTGGAGAGGTCACATGTAACTGCCTTGCACATTTGCCAACACACCTACACTGCTTATGCTCTTCTCTCAGCTCTAGTTCTTAACTCCATAAAGTGGAGCTAGTGAAGCACCCGCTCTGAGGCTCCCAAGATTTGCCATGAGAATGAGCGCCATAATGTCGATGATGGCACTGGGAATTATAAAGTGGAATCCAAATGTTAGTCTTACTGTGATTGTTATTACAGTCACCTTCCTTTGAGGACTGTGATCATTTGCTTGACTATGAGGATATTCATGACTGATAAAATCTGACTTCTTTCACCCTCTGTTCCAAATCTTCAGATGATCCTCTCCATATTCTTGTCCTATTTTTTTAAAGTTATTTGGTCAGCTTTAATGTTTAACAGCAAGACTCACATCCCCAAGCAATCATTTGTTCATTCATTCATGTATTCATTCAAAGATATTTGTTGAGAGCATATTTAATATCCAGTGCTGTGCTAGACTCTGAGAATTGCAGTAATGAACAAAAAGATAGGGTTTTGCTCTTGGAGCTTATAAGTATAGTTGGGAAGTAGGAATTAATCAAATAATACCAAAAAGAGGAATCCAAGGAAAGGGGTATGAAGGAAAGGAACAGGGGAGGGGGGTGTGTTCTGTCTCATCTGCTCTGCAGATAATCCAAAGGTTGAGGAGTTAAGGGAAGGGAAGTTCTGGTATGTAATGAATGAGTCTGTCATCACTCAGTCTTAAGATTACCTGCTTCTCAGGCTGACTGGGGGCGGGGGGTCCCAATTCCAAGGCTTTAGGGTGTTCCTGTCCTGTGCTCTCATTCCAACAGCAGTCTTTTCAAATCTCTAAGATTTCAAAAATCTTTTCTCTGGGTCACAACTTGACTGACCAGTCAGAATTTACTATACTCTGTGTGTTTCACTGAGTTCTTTCTTTAATTAATCCCAGACAAAGAAGGTAGCATTTTCGTACCTGGATAATTTTTTGTATCACCAAAATTATGGAACAAACCTTACTTAATTGCAATTTGCTAATTAGTAAGGTGGCCATCCAGGCAGGACATACTTCAGTTTCTCTGAACACAAACTTGCACACAAATAGTTCACATGCTACTTACAAATAATATTTACTTTGTGTATCATTAGAATTTGTCCTCTTTTTTTAAAAAAAGATTTTATGTATTTATTTGAGAGAAAGACAGAGAGCAAGGGCTGGGGGAGGGGCAGAGGGAGAAGCAGACTCTCCGCTGGTGGGGCCCCATCCCAGGACCCCAGGATCGTGAGCTGAGCTGAAAGCAGACATTCAAGCAGCTGAGCCATCCAGGTGCCCCTGAGTTTATCCTCTTCTGAAGACATTTTGAGAGAGCAAATATTTTAACCTAGTTCAAGAAATTCATAATTTTAATAAAACTACATTCTTTAAAACATAAATATAACTGAAAAAAAAATCCCCCCAATTCTGCCCCTTCACCCTTATCCTCAGATGTGGACTAGTTTTTGACAGCAAGAGTATGCGTAATTCTTCTTCTGCTACCTTCTGCTGTGGAGAATGGTGTGAGAGGTGTTCTGCCTAAGGATTTATCCTGCTAAAGAAAATTCTATTTTCAAAGCTCTGGTTGTTTGTGCTGTTGAGAATCAAGACCTGGAGTGGATGGGCCTTTATGGAGCAGAACAAATGAATGTCTGTTGGAGTATACAGAAGGCCCAGAATGCTCCTTTGGAGTGGGGGTGGGATTAAGAACTAAATTGCTTTGCATATAAAATCAGGGGTATTTTGTTGTAAAAGCCTGGTCCAGAGGAGAGGGGAAGGGGCCTTAGCAACCTGGCAGGGGGCTCTGGACCTGAGGGAAAAGAGTATTTTGGGAAATTCCCTCTTCAGGACACTTGGTATTAAATTTCCAGGAACAGAGAATTCTGATGTATTTGAACTTGTTACTCTAGATTGTACTTGGCTGTCCACAAATTTTACACAAAGTTTGGGCTGAATTCATTATCTTTTGGTTGGGATGAAAATAAGAGAGTGGGGTCTGGTGTGGGGCAGAGTGGACCAGTGGAGGGCGCCTGGGTGGCTCAGTTGGTTAAGCGACTGCCTTCGGCTCAGGTCATCATCCTGGAGTCCCGGGATCGAGTCCCACATCAGGCTCCCTGCTCAGCAGGGAGTCTGCTTCTCCCTCTGACCCTCCTCCCTCTCATGCTCTCTGTCTCTCATTCTCTCTCTCACAAATAAATAAAATAAAATTAAATTAAAAAAAGAAAAGAAAAGAAGAGAGTGGGGTCTGGTGTGGGGCAGAGTGGACCAGAGACAGAGAGAACCAGGGTTTGGGGTGAGTGATCGCAGACATGAGAGAAAGTCTTTCCCTTCAAAGAATAACTGTGCTTTTCAAAACTCAGCCCCAGGTTCCCAGCCTCAGAATTCTCTGGGGCACTTGGGAACCTGCAGCATCTGGAGCCCCACCTCCAAGCTGGGAGCACCTGTATACACTCTTCTTGGGCTTTCTTAGCAAAATGGAGTTTGAGAACTGAGGCCCTAGAGGAGGTTAAGAAGTGTGGCGGTGTGGGTGGGGAGGGACGGTTTTCCTTCTCTCACACAGCCTTTCCCCATAGCCGTTCCCAGGAGTGAGGCTGTAAGATACTTGTGCAACTGCCCTAGAATTAGAGAATTCTAAGCAAAAACAAGCAGAGAACGAATTTTCAGGTTTCAGAAAAATCCACCAGTGTGCTGGCAGAACCTTCCTTTTGTTTCCTGACAAATAGCTTGTTGGCACTGAAAACAAAAGGTGTATTTTCTGGCACTGTTTCTGGCTTTCCTTTTGACAAGAATAAGCTGCTTTGTGGATAGGTGCAGCTTCTACCATTTCAGGAGTCCAGTGGGGGGCATTTACATAGGTTATAAATACTTCAGTTATTAATACTGGTGTGATTATTGATAATTATTAATGATAGCGATGTTGAGTTGGTAGCTGGGTGCACAGGATCAAATTACTAAAAAGAAAGGAAAAGAAAGAGACTATGTGTGTCCATTCTGACCTTTGTGGACTCTGTCTCACTTCTTGTCTGCCTTGGGACACCTGCTTCATTTAAACCCCTAAAAAGTCAGTGATACTAGTGCACGTCTGTGATGGTAGCTGTGGGTACACACCTACACACATACACACACACCCGCATACATCCACATCCACATCCACAACCGCATCCACATCCACAACCGCATCCTCATCCGCATCCTCATCCGCATCCTCATCGGCATCCGCATCCACAACCGCATTCGCATCCACAACCGCATCCACAACCGCATCCACAGCCGCAGCCACAACCGCAGCCGCAGCCACAACCGCAGCCGCAGCCACAACCACAGCCGCATCCACAACCGCATCCGCAGCTGCATCCGCATCCACAACCGCATCCACAACCGCATTCGCATCCACAACCGCATCCACAACCGCATCCACAGCCGCAGCCACAACCGCAGCCGCAGCCACAACCGCAGCCGCAGCCACAACCACAGCCGCTTCCACAACCGCATCCGCAACCGCATCCGCATCCGCATCCACAACCGCATCCGCATCCACAGCCGCAGCCGCATCCACAGCCGCAGCCGCATCCACAGCCGCAGCCGCATCCACAACCGCAGCCGCAGCTGCATCCGCAGCCGCATCCGCATCCACAGCCGCATCCGCATCCACAGCCGCATCCGCATCCACAACCGCAGCCGCAGCCACATCCACAGCCGCATCTGCAGCCACAACCGCATCCGCAGCCACAACCGCATCCGCATCCACAGCCGCATCCACAGCCACAGCCGCATCCGCATCCGCATCCACATCCACATCCACAACCGCATCCACATCCGCATCCACAACCGCATCCGCATCCACAGCCGCAGCCGCAGCCACATCCACAGCCGCATCCACAACCGCATCCGCAGCCGCATCCGCATCCACAACCGCATCCGCATCCACAGCCGCATCCGCATCCACAGCCGCATCCGCATCCACAACCGCAGCCGCAGCCACATCCACAGCCGCATCTGCAGCCACAACCGCATCCGCATCCACAGCCGCATCCGCAGCCACAGCCGCATCCGCATCCGCATCCACATCCACAACCGCATCCACATCCGCATCCACAACCGCATCCGCAGCCGCAGCCACATCCACAGCCGCAGCCACATCCACAGCCGCATCTGCAGCCACAACCGCATCCGCAGCCACAACCGCATCCGCATCCACAGCCGCATCCACAGCCACAGCCGCATCCGCATCCGCATCCACATCCACATCCACAACCGCATCCACATCCGCATCCACAACCGCATCCGCATCCACAACCGCAGCCGCAGCCACATCCACAGCCGCATCTGCAGCCACAACCGCATCCGCAGCCACAACCGCATCCGCATCCACAGCCGCATCCACAGCCACAGCCACATCCGCATCCGCATCCACATCCACATCCACAACCGCATCCACATCCGCATCCACAACCGCATCCGCATCCACAACCGCAACCGCATCCGCATCCGCAACCGCATCCGCATCCGCATCCTCATCCGCATCCTCATCCGCATCCACAACCGCATCCACATCCGCAGCCACATCCACAGCCACATCTGCATATATGCCTGTGTCTCTGTGCCGTGTGTAGGTTAAGAGAATAGAGATTTTGTTTTTCATTATATATTTGCCAAATGTGAAAGACAGTTTCACTTAAACATTTTGATTTTTATATGGATTTAAGAGATATCTATAAAGAAATCCTACCTCAGCCATTCCTTTATAATCAGAAATATTATTTCTATTCTATGTATAGTTATTTTTTATAAAAGGGTACTCTTCCTGTTAAACAGATTGCTCATTTTTCTTTGGCTAAAGAGCCATAGTCCCAAGGAGACCCTTGGAGGATACCTATAGCTTCTGGTGTTTTGCATTTCCATAAATATCAGTGATTGTCAATGAAGTTGATGGATATCATTTATGTCTTACCTAGAAAAAATGCTAATAGATATTGGCCAGGCTGCAGTTGAGAAATCTGGATATTGTCTCCATCCTAGAGTGCATTACAGTCCTCACTCATCTACTCCTTCCAAAGACTCTATCCAATTTTTCTCCACAGCTGAATTCATTTTGATTACTTTGACTTCAGGAACACACAGGCAAACCCTGTTTGGGTTTGGATGGAATTCCATCTGCCACATATCTCAGCCTACTGAGAAGCCTCTCTCCTTACGTTGCTTCATTTTTTTTCTCTTTTGCACTTATCGCCTTCGAACACACTGTGTAATTATTCATTTATTTTATTTATTGTCTATCTTTCCCCATTATATGGGAGTCCATAAAGGCAGGACTTTCTGTTTGTTCCATTCACTGCACTATTTCTACCAACTGGAACTGAGCCTGACACATAGTAAGCGCTCAATAAATAATTGTTAAATGGAGAATGAATGAGTGAAGGAATTTTATGGTGGTAGGCTGTGGTTATAGCTTTGTTACCTGCTCTTGCATGAACCTGGAAAAAAAACCACTTAGTCTTATTGAAGGAGATATGTAGTTTCTGTCCCAGACATCGTTGAGAATTTAATGAAACACTGGACTCTCTCCCCAGAGAATGCATGTACTCATTAAAACACGTGTACAATAAGTTTCAGAGGTTTACACATGGACCCTCATAAAAATTTCTTTCTAGTTCTAAAATTCTGATCACCTCTCCTGTGTCCCTCCCATAGAATAATTCTCCTTTGCTCTTGCCTTCCATATTTTCATCTATTAAACTTGTTCTTAAATGATTTTTAGAAAAAACAAGTCAAAATTTCCCGTCATTTTTGCAGGTGTGCCCAGAACTCAAAATTCTTTACTTTGTTAAATCTTAATTGGAATATCTTATCATCCTCCTAATCTACCTTTTGAATATTTGCCGAAGATCTACTTCAACCGTGGAGTTAGTAGTTTCTACATGGGAGTACCTATAAACATCGAAGAACTGGTTTTGTTTCTTCTTCATTTAATCGACCCTCTCCCCACCCCCCATTGCCCACCAAACCAGGCTGCTCACAGACATGCTGCTGGTTCTTCACCTGTGACATGCCCTTGTCCTTCATTTCTTTGGGTTTCTCATCTCCTCCAAATCCTTATTCCAAGTGTCTTTTCTCTAAGATGCCTTCCCTTTTTAAAAAAATTTTATTATGTTATGTTAATCACCATACATTACATCATTAGTTTTTGATGTACTGTTCCATGATTCATTGTTTGCGTATAACCCCCAGTGCTCCATGCAGAACGTGCCCTCTTAAATACCCATCACCAGGCTGACCCACCCCCCACCCCCTCCCCTCTAGAACCCTCAGTTTGCTTCTCAGAGTCCATCGTCTCTCATGGTTCGTCTCCTCCTCTGATTTCCCCCCTTCATCTCTCCCTTCCTACTACCTTCTCTCTCTCTCTTTTTTTTTTAAACATATAATGTATTATTTGTTTCAGAGGTACAGGTCTGTGATTCAACAGTCTTACACAACTCACAGCACTCACCATAGCACATACCCTCCCCAGTGTCTATCACCCAGCCACCCCATCCCTCCCACCACCCACCAGCAACCCTCAGTTTGTTTCCTGAGATTAAGAATTCTTCATATCAGTGAGATCATATGATACATGTCTTTCTCTGATTGACTTATTTCACTTAGCATAATACCCTCTAGTTCCATCCATGTCATTGCAAATGGCAAGATTTCATTTTTTTTGATGGCTGCATATAAGATGCCTTCCCTTATTGACACACTGTTGGTTTGTTTATTTCTTGGATTGTAGTTCCCTTAGCAATTAAATGCTCCTTTTGTTTTTGTCATTTCTTTTTTATTTATTACTCAGTTAAAATGATCTCTTACTCCCTTGATAATCTAAAATTCTCAAAGGAAAAGAAATATACCCTTCTTTTGCTCTTATGCTTCTTCATCTGTTTTCCATATAGTTAGTATGAAATGAATGTTACTGATAATTTTAGCACACAAAAAACTGTATCAATATGACCACGTACAGTAATAAGAAGGTAAAAATACCTTCAAGTTGTATACTTTCTGATTTGGGATAAAGGATTTAACGAAAGTAAATGATGACATGGAGTGTAATGTTATTAACCCATGTAGAAGAGGGTACATGCATGGACTACTAGCTCACTAGACTCAACATGTGGTCTTGTTCCTTCTGTGAACATTCCCAAAGAACAAGTTATTTTGTAGATCTTTATTTTTTTAAATAAACTCTGTGCCCAGTGTGGGGCTTGAACTCACTACTCCGAGATCAAGAGTTGCATGCTGTATTGACTGAGCCAGCCAGGTGCCCCATATTTTGTAGATCTTTCAAGAAGAATACTCAGTGCTTTAAATAAAGTGGGATGAGATAATATCATTCATGACTCTGGGAATTAAGATTCTTTAAAATTAAGTGAATTAAAAAGTTCCTTTCATTTTTCCTTCTTGGAAGTGAGAAAGGAAATGATTCATGAGAGGAAATAACTATTGTGGGTTTTTTGTATGTGGGGTTTTTTTTTTTTTTTGATAGGAAACTAAGTGGGGCTGTCACTTCTGAAATTAGAGCTCCCTACAACTATTAAAAAGTCATACTAGTACAAAAAACTTATTCAAATAAAGAATTGGAGTGAACATTTGTGGTATTTTGTGAAGTAAGGCATTTTCCTAGACATCATAAAATCAGTTGCATTTACTTTCTTTGGATGTGACAAAGATGGAAATTCCTTAATGATTAATGCATTCAACTCTAATCCATATTTCTCTCGTTTCTACGACAAACATTATCACAAATGTACAAAAACAAAGCAGACAGGCTAGATGATTGGAAATGCCACTATATATTCACATATTTTGTTTATTTATTAATTTATTTTAAGTAAGCTCCACGCCCAGTGTAGGGCTTGAACTCCTGACCCTGAAACCAAGAGTTGCATGCTCCACCGACTGAGCCAGCAGGCACTCTTGTTTTTTATTTTAAAAGAGAAATCAATATTAGTTTCCATTTCCTTTTATACAAATAGGAGATGGTTTTGAGACCAAAGCAGTGCCTTGAGATTGAATCCCTATCTGAACTTTATTATGCCCTTCAACTTTTCGTGAGGAATTGCTTTTGATTATTAGACACTGGCAGGTGGGTTCAGGTTATAGTCATATCCTTACAAACATATAGCACTACACCTTCCCCAGGGCTGAAAGTACCAGTTAGTTCATCTTACTTCCTTTCTAAAGAAGTTCCCTCAAAATTCCCTTCTTATGATGATTGAACAGGTAAACAACAAAAAAGCTTTATCAAATGAACCAACCAAGGAGCTTCCTGGTTTCTTTGTGACTGCAAGTCAAACATTGATGGTGATACGTCACTTTATCACACATTTTTTTTACATGTGGGCAGCCCTGATACGCTTGTGTGTGGGAGGACAGGAAAATCAGCTTCATTTTTGATCTTTACATTCATAGGCAAATGTTTTCTTTGGGAGAAGAGAGTTGTCAGATTGGAATCTGTGGTCTGTGGCCAATTAACATCTGAATCTGTGTTGCAACTGGCCCAGGACAGATAAGGCTTCTCCCTTAAGCGTTTACCACTCAAAGTATGTTGGCAAGCGCAGATAAATGATTACATGAAAACACAGGTTTTATCTAGTTCAACATACAGTATAAACCGGAAGACATATAAATGCCCACATTGAAGTACAGTGTATTGTTTCATCAACAGGTATTTAACTGTTCCAAAAGGTATATGGGGTGTTAGCCGTTAGGCTTTGTACCGGGGAGGTCTGTAGCCTCAAGTGAACATGGAATAATAATAATAATAATAATAATAATAATAATAATAATAATAATAATAATAATAAAGCAGCTCTAACTTTTGTATGCTACATGCGAAACCGAAGGGTGGTCACTGAAGACTGGGAATTCTGGGGAAGCGGCTTTAAGTGATGCCAATGCAAATAGCCATAAGAGAATGAGTTTAGCTAGAGCCAAAGAGTTGATGGTGGGGAAGACGTTGTTCAGGAAGTGGCCCGTGTCCAGATGGTAGAGGGCCTGAAATTCCAGGTCAATAAGGATTTTATTCCATAAACAAAGGAAACCCTTAAAACTTATTATGTGTATGCCTTGGTGAGATGTATCAGGTCATATGACCAAATGATTAATCTAGTGGCGGTGGTGTAAGCAAGGCAGGGGAGTCTAAGGTAATGCGTGTAACACCGTAACAGCAGTCCCTGGCTCCTTGTACGTGATCAATAAGCAGAAGCTGTTAATATTAAAGGGAACAGAAAGGAAAATATTGCCATGATCTAAGCGGTGATGGTAAAGCACACAAAGGTTGTGATGAGGGAAATGAAAAGGAGGGAATGAATAATAAAATACATACGAGCATTATTTGCTTTTTCTTTGTCCTTATCATGCTATGTGAGTGGGAAAAGAGTGTCAGGCAGGGGTTCACTTTCTGTGAGCTAAAGGGGCTGCTGAGCCTCAGGAGACTTAGTAGAGGAGAGGGACGTGCTTACCTGGACAGGAACGTGCTTACCTGGACAGGAAGGGGACTTCATAGGGGCTGTCCTGGCAATATTGCTGAGACGCAGATAGATGCAGGGGAATCATACGGAACTGCCATAGCTCAAGGGACTATGAGTTCACACCTTACATTTAGATATGATAAATGACTAAACGTGGATGATGAGCGTACCCTGCAAACTATAGGTGTTTTGCAAATGTTTGTGTCTCTGATGTCTCCCAAGCCACGCTGGTGAGGATGATGGGAGGTTTTATCCACTGTGACATGTGTCTGTGAAGACTATGAGGAAGAAATGAGGAAATATTAATGGACGTACCACATCTTTATTTTTTTAATCTTATTTATTTTTTTAATTAAGTAGGCTCCACACCCGATGTGGGGCTTGAACTTGGTACGCTGAGATCAAGAATTCTATGCTCTACCAATTGAATCAGCCAGGTGCCCCTGGAGGTACCATGTCTATTTACATATTGATTTCCCTAAATTTTGATTGATATCTATATTATTTAAATGTTGATATTCAGTAATAACACATAAATTCTGTGTTTGTTTTTTTTTTAAGACTGATTTTGTCTTTTTTGTCAAAGTACTTCAGTTATCACAGTACAACCTTTTGAATTAGTAAAATGGCCTACTGCCACCTGGTGGCAGCATGTCCTAGTCAAGAATGGGCAGGCAGGACCAAAAAATCACTGGGGAGGAACTTTCCAATACAAAAACATCTAGAGAAGTGAGATCACGTTCACATATTTATTCACGTTTTTTCATGACCTCACACCTAACATGTCTAAAACCAAATATATAATTTCTCCCTTAAATTAGTTTTCTGAAAATAGGTGCTATTTATTGAGCATGAATGCAGCCGGGCATCCAGCACTTGATATACATCATTTTTTTTTACTCTCAAAACAAAAACCTACCAGGCAGTTATTATTATTATTATTATTATTATTATTATTATTATTATTATTATTATTTTCGCTAACAAATGATGAAATCTGGGCATAGAGAGGTTAATTTTCCCAGTGAGGTGCTGTAGCTCTTAATCATTGTGGTACCCTGTCTTTAATGCATTGCCGGGTATATTGTTCTTCAGTCTCCAGATTTGAAACTCTGGGGTCATTTTTCCTCTTCTGTTTGTTTCCCTTCTCATGCATCAGCACCTGTCCTGTACTCTTTTGAGATTTTTCTTGTATCTATCAATTCTAACTGCCAAAGTTTCTACTTCAGCTCTCTTATAGCATGCAGATTTTTATAGCATATTTCTGATTGGCTTCCTTAGATTTTTTCTGTTTAAGTAGATTGCAAAGTAATATAAAACTACATCTTGCTGTAAATATCCACATTATGGAGAAGAATGCAGAGTAAAAAGTGAATTTTTTTTTTTTTTTGCCATCGGTTTTGTTCTCTCTCACTAATCTCCAGAGAAGTAAGCACATATAAGTTTTGGTTTGTTGGTTTTTAAAATAGAAATAAAACTAATATTTTGATTCCTCTGCAGTTCACTCTTTTTCGTTCAGGAGTATGTTTGCAGATCTTTCTGGGTCTGTGCTACAGAATTTACACACAGTAGACGCTGGATAAATGTTTGCAAAATAAACCTTAGACTTCAATCACATACTCCTTTCATCCAAAACAGACATTATGCTTTTTGCTCCATTTTCATCTATTTGCAGCATTTCCTTCTCCTAGGTTATAATGGGTCTTCTCTCCTTTTTGGTTATTCTTAATCAAGATCTCTTTCATGGCAAGTATGGTGTAGCAATAAAGATTAGTTTCATTAAAGATCAATAAAATGTGTGTGTAGTGTCATTTTATTGGATAATTTTCACATGTAAACACCAAACTAACAATATTCTCAGCTGTCTCATAAAAAATTTTATTATTTTTTTTGCTATTCCTATAATTCAGTAGTTCTCAAATTTTACTGGGCATCAGAGGCACCTGGAGACTTATTGAAACCCAGATTTTTGGGCACCACCCCACAGTCTCTGATTCAGTAGGTATGGGGGATACCTGCACATTTCCTTTTCTAACAAGTTTGCACGTGATGCCAATGCTCCTGGTCCAGGAACCACACTTCAAGGGTCACTAACCTATAAGACTCTCCTGGGATCTGTCCAGGGTTACCCTGATCACTTCTCAGCACTCACTGTTTACTGCACACAAGAATTAGAGCAGAAAGAGAGCATTAAAAGTGGCTGTGGTGAGCACGCTGGGATGTGCGTGACCCTCTGGAATGGGGCCAACGGGGGCTCTAGCAGGCAGAACGGAGAAGAATGACAGTTCTCACAGGCTCAGACCACAAGTTACTGCACAATTTTCCCATGTGCAGAGGGTGGAAAGAACTATCTTTCTCCGATTAGTCTCCACAGCAGCACGTGCCCTCATGATTCAGCACATGTTCTAACATAGAGTGGTTGCGTCATTGTTGAGTATGAAAGATGGCGTTATAATGCCACTACACCCAGAAAACAATTTTTTATTTATAGTCGCTTCCTGGTGGTAGTCAGCCAAGTAAAATTCCAGGTATTAAGTGAGCTGATGCATCCAGTCAAATATTTATATCCATTTCATTGTTACTGTGGAGTCAATACTGGTGTGATTTGCCTTGTAAAGTGAGTATACAAAACTATTATACAAGAATCCAAAATTGGTGAGAAAAAAAGGATTTAAGGGGCGTCTGGGTGGCTCAGTTGTTAAGCGTCTGCCTTCAGCTCAGGTCATGATCCCAGGGTCCTGGGACCGAGCCCCGCATCGGGCTCCCTACTCTGTGGGAAGCCTGCTTCTCCCTCTCCCATTACTCCTTCTTGTGTTCCCTCTCTCACTGTCTCTCACTCTCTGTCAAATAAATAAATAAAATCTTTAAAAAAAGAAAGGATTAAAAAAATTTACCACAGAGTTCCTCTCTACAAATGTTATAAAATTACTATATCTTTGATTTACAAAAATGCTTGCTTATACATATATTGGGCAGAGAAAATACATCATTTACAGATTTGATTATACAAAATACAAATGTAATGTATGTATATAAAACATATAATAGAATTTATTCTTAAGAATGATGAGATATATGAAATATAATCATACTTCCAAGAATTTAATCTGCTAGATAAATTGTAATTCTTGTAAAGGTTTAAATATTTATATTTTGAGCAAACATTTGAATGCTGATGCATAATCAATGCACTCAGAATCAAGGAAATGCATGGGGTTGATCAGTATATTTGATCCATGTTGCTAATGTGCTTGAAATATTTGTGCAAAGAAATTTTGCCATTTCTGGAAATGGAGTAAAAAAATGTTATTAGCTATTAACTATTAACTTTCATTAAGCATGCAACTGTCCATAAAAATATATAGTGTTTTTTATATGTTCACTTAAACTTTACATAAAGGACATTATAGTAGTATGTATCATTCTTCAGCTCCTTTTTGTCCCTCAACAATTTGTTTTAACTGCTGTATATTATTCTTTTATCTACAACTAAGTTTACCTATTCCCCTACAATGGACATTTAGATTGTTTCCAATTTTTCAGTGCTAGAATTCTTCAGTGATTGTTCTTGTGATTTATTTCCTTGAGCACTTATGGTATATAATCTAGAAGTGAAATTGAATGGTATATAAATGGTATGCAGCCTTATTAGATATTGCCAAATTGTTCTTTGAAGTAGTTGTACCACATGATATTGCCTGTAGTATTGTATGAAGGTTTTTGTTTCACATTTTTCCCAATACCCGACTGTGAAAGTTTTAAATTTTGTCTAGCCTGAGAAGTGTGAAATTTCATTGTTTTAATATTTATTGGTATAGATAATAATACTGGTACAGATACTGTGCTTATTTTCTTATTTTTATTAGTTAATGGATTTTCCTTTTCTATGAACTGTACAATTATATACTATGCCAATTTTTCTACTGTGTTGTCTCTTTTTTAAAAATTCTTTTTAGGGGCGCCTGGGTGGCTCAGTGAGTTAAGCGTCTGCCTCCGGCTCAGGGCGTGATCCCGGGGTCTTGGGATCGAGTCCCACATTGGGCCCCCTGTTCACTGGGGAGTCTGCTTCTCCCTCTCCCTCTGCCCCTGTCTGTGCTCTCTCTCTGTGTCAAATAAATAAATAAAATCTTTAAAAATATATATTTATTTATTTTGAGAGAGTGGGCGTGCGCACCCATGTGCCAGTTCAGGGGAGGAGCAGAGGGAGAGGGACAGAATTCCAAGCAGACACCCTTCTGAGCACAGAGCCCAAGGCAGGGCTTGACCCCATGGCCCCTGAGACTATGCATGACCTGGCCGAAATCAAGAGTAGGGCGCCTAACCAACTGAGCCACCCAGGCACCCCTGTCTTTTTTTTTTTTTTAATTGAGTATAGGTCTCTATGTATTCTGAATACTATGCCTATTCTTGGTTATATACTTTGCAAATATTTTCTCCAGGTCTGTGGCTTGTATTTTAATTTTATTTCACAATAATCTTGCTGTTGTAGAAGTTTTTAATTGTGGTATAAGAAATATTATCAATCTTTTCCCTTAAGGTTTTTATGTCTTTTTCTTTTTCTCTTATCTAAGAAACCCTCCCTAGTCTAGTAGCCTCAGAAAGTTTTTGAAGTTTGCATTAGGTCATTAATCTACACAGAACTATGTTGTATGTTGTAAGTAGTATCAATTTTTTCCGTATGGATTACTCATGGTACTAATATTGGTTTTTGAATAATCTGTACTTTCATCTCTAATTTGTGTGTTTGGGTCTGTTTGAGTTTTTTTTTTTTTTTCCCATTATTCTGTTGACTTATTTCTGTAGTCATAGAAAACATGCATTTCTATTTTTCTGTGAATTCATTACATAGCCCCTTGGAATGTTTCCCTGCCTTCCATAGTTTCCGTCCGATAAACAGTAGTCTGTGGACATCAGCTGGGTCCCTGATATTGAATCGGTGAGGTGATCATTAGTACAATCTACCACATATGATTCCAGCTCTCTGCTTTCTGGGAAACGGTACGACTGCATTTCCTACTCTCTTTGCATTTAGGCACAAATATAGGACTTATCTGCAATAGTTTCATTCTTCTATAGAAGCTTTAACTAGAAACTCCAGGAACCAGCCTGTGATTGGCCACATGTTTTAGTCCTGCCTCAGCGATCGTGGAAGCGTGGAGACGGAAATGCCCTGATGGAGCTAGCGATAGACCTAGAGCAGAGCCCCAGGCGAACTTCCGGACATGCAGCTGAGGGAAAAACAAGTCTTCGTTGTCTTAAACCATGGAGGTTTTTAGCACTGTTCATTACTCTAATATAACCTGGCTTGTCCTAACTGATATAGTTAAGATTGTGTCATTTCCAACTTGATGATTGGCAAAATGGTAAATAAGCACCTTGCCTTTGCTAGGAGGTAATGATTATGTTTTAGTGTCTCTCTTTTCACTTCCTTTCCCCCTCTTCCTTCCGATTGTGTCACCCTCAGTGCACTCATACTCCCCAATATCCATGACCTGTCAGACCAATTGGAGCCATTTTGGTATGGCCTGTATGTCCTCCCTCAGCCTGCAGCTCCTCACACAGCCTGTATATCTTCCCTCAAGCCTACGTTTCCTCTCTTTGAGTGTCTACATTTTTAAAGATGATACCTGAAAAGATAAAATCTGTACCTAAGATTTTGTTGTACCTAAAATCTTAAATGATAAAGATTAACTTTGTGACTCTAGAGTGAGGGGCCATCAGTGAAAAGCAGGTTTTCTCAACTTCCTCTTATTATAACATTAGTGTCTACTGACTTGATATACATCTTAGGCTGGCTCCAGCATTAAAATCCATAATTCTTGGGGTGCCTGGGTGGCTTAGTTGGTTAAGCATCCAACTCTTGATTTCAGCTCAGGTCACAATCTCAGGGTCCTGGCATCGAGCCCCGCATCGGGCTCCCTGCTCAGCAGAGAGTCTGCTTCTCCATCTCCCTCTGTCTGCTGCTTCCCCTGCTTGTGCTCTCTCTCTCTGTCAAATAAATAAATAAAATCTGAAAAATAAAATAAAATCCATAATTCTTTGTCGGGTTAATCACATTCACAAATGTGTGTGTTCAGTATCTGACTTATATTTCTGGAATGTTCGGGATAGGAGGGTAAAGATAAGAAGTGGGGGTGGCACTAGGAAGATACTTCCCAGGTGGAAGCATCTTTTTCACATCATCTCTCCACCAAGGACAATTTCCTTTATATTTGATAAGTTCCTCCGAAACATGCAAAATCATCTCATATTATGGTGGCATTGGGCAGTAATGGATGGAGCTGGGGGGGTGGTGGTGAGGAATTAATGCCCAGAGAACTACATTTTTAATTGTTCATACTTTAATGTGGAGTATATAAATCCATTGATTGGAATGTTTGCCTCCTCATACCTAGAAGGTGTTACGTGAGGCGGTGAAAGTTTGATGGTGATGATGAGTAATTATAGAGCATGGAACACAGCAGGCTAATGTGGTGGGCCTACCCTGGAGGCTTTGAATTTGACAGAAGGAGGACACATTACTTCTCAGAATGCAGATGTGAGAAGGAATGTGGTAGCAGGCATCAGCCAAATTCCTATTCTGTAATTTTTAAAAGGCTCCTGGTGAGGGTTACAGACATCCAGAAAAATCATCTCAAGTATCGAAAGGTACATTTATACCTGTAATAGTTTCACTGAAGAATAGCAAACATTTCTGATGTTCAAACGCTTTCTTGCCAAACTTCCTGCTCCTTAAAAAAATGACTGTTGATTGGTTAATTAAAGTTTACATCTGTCTCTTTTTAGGTGGTTCTTTGGAGCAATCAAGAGAACAGATGCAGAAAAACAACTATTATATTCAGAAAATCAGACTGGTGCCTTTCTAATCAGAGAAAGTGAAAGCCAGAAAGGAGATTTCGCCCTTTCAGGTATGGACATTGTTTTGTGTGATTTAAGTGTGGGTTTGAGAGTCTGTAGGAATGAACCTGCTGTGTGAACATGGACAAGTTAATCTGAAATTTGCCTTATTTCTTATTTTCATAAGTACCAAATTAAATCTGAACTACCCAAGAGTAATATAGAAATTAGCAAGCAGTTTCTATCTATGGATAGGAGTCTCTGTAAACAAATACATGCGCTCTGGATATGAAATGACAATCATATAGATCTGGCCGCATTTTCTCACTTTTGTCTTATCTAAGGGACTATCCTTCTAGGGAAATGATAAGCAAAAAGTGAAAACTACACTGTTGTCAAAATTGATCTTTCCCCAATATAGTTTGAGTTTTTGCATTTCATTTGTCTTTGCCCGGTAAATAGAAAATGAATTGAAATGCTGGATGCAATTGCATTTGGTTAACTCCATGACGTGTAAAATTTAGCCAAATGTAGTTAGTTTTCTAACTAAGAGTCAAATACATGTTTACTTTACATTGTCTTAGGAAGGAAGAAACACCTGAGAATTGTCTTTGATAGTTACAGGTGCTTACATGCATGTCTCTGCCTTCAAGAATCTGTTTCTCGGGGCGCCTGGTGGCTCAGTCGGTTAAGCATCCAACTCTTGGTTTTGGCTCAGGTCACGATGTCAGGGTCATGATATGGAGCCCCCACCAACCTGGGTCAGGCTCCACACTCAGCAGGGAGTCTGCTTGAGATTCTCTCTCTCTCCCTCTGCCCTTCCTCCTGCTCATGCTCTCTCTCTCTCTAAAATAAATAAAGGAATCTTTAAAGAATCTGTTTCTTGGTGTATGTTGCAAGGTACAGAACGTCCTTTCTTCAAGACCATCCAGACCATCTGTCATGTGAGACTTTCTCTCCTTACTCTGCTCTGACCTCTGTTTTGTCCAGGCGCATTGTGTGCTATTATCCCCTTTAAAGCGTGCACTCTGTCTAGATATAAACCTTGGGGGAAGGGATTTTGCCTCCCTTTATCCCTGTTGCCCTGCAGTAAATGTTTATTAAACACGATGCCCAGGCACCTTATTTTGTCTGCCTGGCTCAGTGAGCTGAAGTCAGGACAGCCTCCAAGGTGCACCGGGGAAGGAGGCCCTGAGCTCACATGTCCTAGGAACTTTGATTGAACCTGAACTCAGGCCAGACTGTGTGTGTTGGGGACCCATTTGTCTTACGTACACTAGGCAGTCCAAATATCAGGGCAGGTGGATGGGAGCTGGAAAGGAATAAGGGCAGAGGTGTTGAAGCACCTTCTTTCAGAGGCTCCATCCTTCAGCCCCTGCCTCATCCTGCACCAAGTTAATATGGTGTTCTCAAATTGTTTGGCTTCAATCCACCCCTCCTTAGAGGATGCTGTTCTGATTACCATTTTTGAAATGTGCTCCAGTATGATGTGGCACTGACCTTTCTAATCTTGCTTATACCCAAGGTGAAAATAAAATACAATGACTGATACAGGATGGGCATTCGCCAATTAGAATTGAGGCCCCATCAGCCTGTGACTTCATACCAGGGCACACCTGTACACACCCAGGCGGCATACATGAATATTTTATTAGATCTAATAACTTTTTTCTGATCATGACATTGTTATATAAATAGAGAAGCTCAAAGAAGAATAAAAATTACCACCTTCTGAAGATATATTTTTAATATCGAAATACCTTTCCTGGCAAGCTTTTTTTCTGTGCTTCACCTGTAAGTATATTTATTTAAACAAACACACACTCATATTCAGAAAATAAATGGAGATCATCTTGTAAGGAAAAAGAGTAAATATAGGTATGTGTATATATGCATATCTATATTTATATATACACACACATATTTGTGTATGCACACACACACACAGTGGATCTAGGCTGCATTTTTCTTATTCTGGCTCTCAGTGTCCTGTGAACAATTTTGCATGTCCTTTCTTATTCTTCTACATCATTATTTTTAGAAACCACATAACCTTCCATTGTATGGGTAATTCATCATTTAATCTATTTCATGTTTTATGTATTTTCATTATTTTTAGCTATCTTGCTGCTAATAAAGTATGATGCAGTGAACATCCTTATAGATAAATATTTGAAGATTTCCATGAGAATATTATACTTAGAGGAAGAAAAACGAAAAAAGTCTTTTGGGAAATCTCTATGCTTAATGATAAGAGATAGAAGAGAATTCCTAATTTAAATGCATCCATGTTTGTTTATTTGGCTTTCCCAATACTTATATGCAAAATTAGGTAATCATTATTTAGCTAAGAGCTAGATTATATGTTTTAGACTAGCATTAAACATAGAGAAGAAGATTTCCATGAGGAAAACAAACTAAAAGTAGAATTGCTTGAGTTATCTGTTTGAATAATGCCCAGGCTGCAGTGACTGTTCTGAACACTTTCTAAGTAGAATATTATGGAACAAAACAGCTTTACAGGCTTAGAACAAAATTATAAGGATATTGGTTTTTATGTGCTGAGAATACTCTAGCGCTTGCTTATGGATTTAGGAAGCTTTGTAGGCCTTGCTTGGAAACCAGCATATCATTATATGTTCTTTTTGAAGGAAGTCAAATGATTTAGAGTCTTTCAAACAAATTATCTGATTGCTGTGTATTCACTGGGGGACAGAGTAAATGCAGACCATTATATTCTACTGAAAGGAAAATTTTCTTATTAGCCAGAAGGAGGGTGATCCAAGAGAAAAATGGGAGGAAAAAGGTCTTCAGTATGTCCACATTAAAACAAACAAATACACCAACAAACAGCCCAACTGCTGACTGTTGATTACCATTGAGGATCTTCAGATATACCATGGATTGATTTCTTAGCGCAGTTGTCCCCTTAATCAGTCTGAATTGATGGTCTTCCAGTTTGCTGACTTGTGTGCTGCCAAAGGAAGGCAAATTATACCCCTTTTCTATCCGTCTTTCCCACATGCGTTTTCCTTAGGAGTATTGTTTTTATTCCTTGCGTGGCATTGGCTTGCGGCTGTCAGAAGAGCTTCATGATGGAGCACGATTTATTGATGCTGGGGCGGGCTGGAGAAGCAGCAGCCCGAGGTTGGGGTGGGTGCTAATTGGCCTGTTGTGATCCTTGTTGTGTCGGCTCTTCTGAGGTCTGAGTAGATCTGGAAAGAGAGTTAGAGCCATGGCACTTCTCATAATGGCAAGACATTAATTAGCTGTGAATTACAGCAGCACTTTTGGATACTACGTATTCTATGTGGTAGCCAGAGAATCTGTCTTCTTTGATGCCTGACAGGTAGTTTCAGTAGCCCTACTGTTATTTGTCACTGGTAGTGAATTGTTTTTCTGATAAAAAATATAAAATTTCGATTGCATGTCAACTTGTTTGGCTATTTTTTGACTTCAATCAAGTCCTTTAAAGACAGTCATTATTGTTATTACCATTAATACTAAGTTGATGTTTGAGTTCTATACACATTTATATTATTGTTTAAAATACACTTTAAAGAAAATACACTTTGAGGGCTAAAACTGAGCTGCAGGTAGGTTTTTCAGAAGAGATTCTGCATTGCACATTGTAATTTTACTTTAGGCAACTCTGCATACAAAAGCCTCCAGAGTAGTAGAGGGAATTCCAGATTAGTCCTCAGTGAAACCCTTTCAAGAGCAAGCGGTAACAGATTGAAGATAGTTGAAAAATGACGACATTGAGGACACGAGGCAAACAAGCTCCTCAGCAGTATTCAAGGAGATGCATTCAGGAGTTGACATCATTTATTTATACGTTTGCTTATTTCTTCAACAAACATTCGGGTGCTTACCATGGGCCAGGCCTTTGCTAGGTGAAGCGCAGTGAAGACAGCAGGGCACAGTCCCTGGACCCAGCCAGTCTTTGGGAAGATTATAAGCTTTCTAGTGAGAGGCGGTGGGGGCAGGGACCCAGTCTCTAAGGAGGAGGGCAAAGAGGTTTCACAGAGGAGGAAGCATTTGTGTTCTGGCCAATTTCTGTTGCCAGGTAGCAGTGTGGGAAGGCAAGTGCACAGGGTTGTATGTCTGTGGGGGGGGTGTGTGTATGTGTGTGTGTGTGTGCGCATGTGTAGTGGGGATGGAGTTGAGGAGAGGAGAGAAGGAATAGTAGAAAATGAGCCTGGAAAGGGAAGTTGGAGCTACACCGTTTAGGGCCTTGTATACCATGTGAGGAATTTGGACCTTGTTCTACAGGGGGAAGTTTTAGGCAGAAAGTGACCTGGTCTGACCTTCGAGAGCATGTGGAGAAGGGACGAGGTTTACAGGTAATTGTCTGCGGAGGAGTGACAGGCAAACACAGTGGCATCACTTGTCACTGTTTGAAATCGCAGGTGCAAGGTGGCAGAGTTCATCAGCATTCCGCACAGAGGGGCAACGGGACCCAAGCTCGGCTGGTCCCACTGAGGCTCCGCTCAGGCACAGGGCAGCCCCAGAAGCCACAAGGCCCTTCTGTTGCCCAGCTTTTCTTATGGGGCAAGTGTGGGAATTGCCCGAGGACTCGCAACAGCAGCTTTGTCTTGGTGCTGAGCAGTCTGGGCTTGGATATCAACTATTTGCCAGGTTGTTTGGAAGTCTCACCACGTATGGGCTTTGGGCATGGTGGAAACTGCAGCTCCTTTTTCATCCAAGGAAACCATGGGATCTCTTGGAAGTGGAGTTTAGGTGCAGCCCCTCCTCCTGATAGAGGGTGACAGTGAAACAGGCCCAGTGGGTCCTTGCCACACAATCAAGAATGAACTCCTAGGGTTCTTCACTAGAGAGTCCTGCTTATCTCCACAGATGACAGCCTGAACCAGGGCAGACGTATGGCAAGAGAGAGTAGGAAAGGGAGGTGAGAAATAATTAGAAGATGGAACTGACAGGAGTTGGTGGCTGATCAGAAATGGGGTACCATCGGGACGCAGAATCTAGGATGACTCTCGAATCTCTGACTTGAGTGAGGGGGGCATAGTGTCAAGATGAGAAATATAGGAGGAGAGGGCTTAAGTGGGAGAGGAGAAAAGACCAAGGCAAGAACGCTTAGAGATGTTTGAGGCAATGCACATATGGTGAACATACAAGTAGCCATTATCTCTCTCTCTCTCTCTCTTTTTTTTTGACTTGTTTCTGCTGAATTTGAGCAGAGTACTTACTATGATAAATTTCCATTACAGTGAACATGTCCGTCCCATGGAATATGCACTTATGATAGTTTGTGATTGCTGTGAAGTCCCTTCTTAAGAATATAAGATGGGCCTCTGTAGCGACATATTTTAATTTTAAAGTAAATAGAGATAATTGGAACCAAATCACTGTTTTTGCCCTTCCAAGTAATAGATTGCCCTTGATTAAAGTATGCACAAAGGGTAGAAGTGTCTTATAGGAAAGATATCACTTTCTTTTTTTTTTTTTTTAAGATTTTATTTATTTGAGAGAGAATGAGAGAGAGCACATGAGAGGGGGGAGGGTCAGAGGGAGAAGCAGACTCCCTGCCGAGCAGGGAGCCCGATGTGGGACTCGATCCAGGGACTCCAGGATCATGACCTGAGCTGAAGGCAGTCGCTTAACCAACTGAGCCACCCAGGCACCCGATATCACTTTCATTAAAGGCCCTTGGCTGGGGCGACTATGTGTTTGCTCATTGAGGGTAGCTTTGACGCTTGAAAGTGGCCGGAGTTATCTGAAGCAACTTTCTGAATAATATGGATGATTAACCTGAGTGATGCCATGGATATAAAGTGATACAGCTTTGTAAATATTTCTGCATGTCTTATAAATTAATTCTGAGGGTAACTCAAAGGCTAATGAGAACAGCAGCTTCGTCAGGGAAGATGCTCATCCTTTCGTGTTGACCTTGTGTCTGTCCTTCACATCGAACTTTCATATTCCAAGATTTCATTTACATTTATGAGCACCTCTTTCACTGTAGGTAAAAATGTGCTTCTCAAACTAGATTAGAAACTCCTTGGGCAGAAGACACACACGTGTTTTGCTTCTGTTACTTTCTTCCTCTCTATCTCCACAGTTACCATATCATTTGTAAAGCCAGCAGATGCTCAAACACTGACCTCTTTACCCTACAGTCCACCAGGAGCAGAGATAAGTAAGGCCATTGTCACTTTCTTACACCTCTGAAGTCTGGACCATGCAAGATCACAAATAATCCTATTTGCGGGGCTTCAGGCTTATTTTAGACAGACTATTTCTCACCTTGACAGGTCAGTTGTTTCCAGGTAATGAGACTTTTGTAGACAAGATCAAATTGGACAAGGACATCACTTGTAGTATATGGCCTCTGTCTGTCTGCCTGGCACAGGGTTTAGACCCAAACTCCCTTCCACTGACCACTGAGATACCATTATTACGCCCAGACATCTTGAGATCTGCTGATTCATGCTCATCTGTTGCTGGCCCAACAGCAAGAGTCCGTGTGTTTCATACCAGTCCCCTGAGCCATCCATTCGTTCTTCGTTTAAAATTAACGTGGACATAGTGGCCACAAGAGTGTGTCAACAGTTCTATTACCGTTAACCATGAATGTAAATACAATTGTGTATCTCAAGTAGGAGCCGGTATTAAATGATTGGAAAAAATTGCTCCTTGAATTTATTATGCCATGAGATTTCTATGGATTCTGGGACCATTTTGATATTGGTTAAAGATGTTTTGCTTTTCAAAAAGTGCACGTGCTGCAGAAAGAAATTTTTATGTTAATAACTCCAGTATCTCATATAAAATGTATTAAATTTTAAATATGTTGGTGCCATCTTAGAAAATGCCTTTTAATTAAAGTCATAATTTAGTTGTATTCAGCTTAATTGCAAATATCATTGCCTATAATAACAAGTGGCTTTTTTTGTGAGTTAGGGCATTTCTTAACATTTCTTTTTCTTAACATTACTACTGATAAATTATATTTCAAATGTTTTAAATACTCTATAAAGTTAAATAAACATTTTATTATGTAGTACATATGTATACATACACAGATGCACAGGCAAAGAACCTTTTCTCTAGGGCACTGGCTCATGGAAAAATCTTCTCTCTTATTGAAAATCTATGACTAACATTTCTAGAAGCCACAGTATTCTTTAGGGGCTTGCTTCTATTTTTTTTCTTCTTCTTTCATTTGTCTCTGAACACCACATACTAGTTCATCTTAATTTTCGCTTCTGGTTTTGCTTACCTTGTTTTATTTATTAAAAAAAAAAAGGCTTTCTGTATGAATATTTTGAGCTATTTGGAGGACAACACAAAAAAGAAATGATGCAAATTATTATTGCTTTTTGAATGTAATGTTACAATAATAAATTCCAGATATTAAATAAATAAGTGGGAAGTTGATAAGTCATGTGGAGGTCGGGGAAACTGCTACCTTTTTGTAATTCATGATGTATTCCATGCTGTTATTTTTTTCATTTTATTAGTTGCCAGATTAAACTGATTATTTACATTTTGTCCCATTTTGTACTTCTAGTTGGAAATAGTGGCTAGCTAAAATTATTTGAGCTAGCATCCTCTGGTTTTATATTCAAGAATATACATAAGAGGGGCACCTGGGTGGCTCAGTCCGTTAAGCAGCTGACTTCGGCTCAGTCATGACCTCTGGGTCCTGGAATGGAGCCCTGCTTTGTGCTCACTGCTCATCGGGGAACCTGCTTCTCCCTCTTACTCCCCTCCACCCCATACTCATGCTCGTTCTCTCTCTCAAATAAATAAATAAAATATTTTTTAAAAAAGAACATACATAAGAGATAAAGAATCAGAGCAGCTCTGTAAATGGAGTCTGTCCATTGATGATTTGTTAGACTCTGGGTAGATATTCTCCCCACTTCAGTGTGAATGTAGATGAACTGACATAGAAGTGGCTGGAACAGATTTTGACTTTCACATCTAATCATAAAGAAGAAGGCGGGATGGTTTGACCTGTGCTCAGTGTGTATTTCTGAGGCAGGATATGCTGCTACCAGGAAACCAGGCAGCCACTGCTGTCCTGAGTGGAATGACTTAGTGGTTTGGGTCTTCCCTTGGCATCCATTGGGTGCCCCCTCCTTCTCTGCATCCAAGTAAGACAGCCACTTCCCGCACAGTAAATGTTATACAGATGGAAGTTGACAGGCAATGATAGTGTGCTACAAACTAGGTGAATTTAACCTTATAGAAAGAGAGAAATGAGAACTCTTCTCTCTTGTAATTGTGTTTTTCATGCATTCTTCTGGTTGAACAAACAACTCAGCATTACTGTCTTGGTTTGATATGCTATCACAAAGTACCACAGACCAGTGTTCCTGGTTTGTAGCTAGCTGCCTTCTTGCTATATCCTCGCATGGCAGAGAGAAAGACATCGCATGTGAGCTCTGGTCTCTTCCTCTCCTTAGAAGGGCCCTATCCCTGCATGAGCTTCCACCTTCATGGCCTCATCCACACCTAAGCACCTCCCAAAGGCCTACTTCCTAATACCATCATACTGGGGATTGGGGCCTCAGCAGATGACTCTGAGGAGGAGACAAGCATCAGTCCATAGCAAGGACTGAATTCTGTTCCTTACTGTCAGCAGGTGTGCCAGGGGGTAGAAGATCCACCTTTCTTCCAGCAAGGCCATGGGGGCTGAACAGTTGCTGAACACTGGCAATATGCTCAGAAGCTGGTGCGTTAGCAGCCCTGCTGTGCATGCACTAAGGAAGGAAATGTACGCTCATTCAGCTGGATGGAGAGGAAGACCTGTGCATATGGTTTTTTTTTTTTGAAATGCCAAGTTTCTTTTCGTTGAGTATAATGGGGGGAAAATAGAAGTAATGAGATTCTGTATACTCAATAACAGACTTTCCCAACTTATGTTTCAGCACGTTAAGTCTTTGATAAACTGAAAATGACCCATAGAACAGGTTTAGGGGTTAAATGCATTTGAAGAACACCTCACTGCCTCTGCCCTGACTCGACAAAGCACATGAAAGTCTTAGAAGTCCTATAGCAAAGAAACTTAACTTTTCAACCCAGAGTTTCCCAAACCACTTGATTAGAGAATCATTTCTTTTTCTGTAAGATATGGTTTGGGAAAAAAATCCTAGTATAAGAGATGATAAATGGTAAGCTGAAGATGTACAGAAAACTCATCCTTTGGAGACATATTCACTAAAAGGAACAGAAGAAAATTTTTGAAAGCATTTGATTTGCAGTTATAAAATTCAAGAAAATACAAATTCCAAGAAATTAGGCATAAAAAGCAGCACAAAAGGCAAAAGATGGAGATAGCAAACAGCAAAGTTGTCACCTTAGGGATGTAAAGAGAGACTTGAGATGCTCTCAGACACAGAAGAAAAACGTGAAAATTTGTGAGGGCAGATAATGTGCAAACAGGAGACTTTTCTTGACATTTATAAGAATAATTAATTGGAAGCAACAGTTAAATATGTAGTAGAAGAAAACTTTCTTGAGTTAAAAAAGAAAATCTGTGCTTGTCGATTAAAAGGGCTCACATTGTTGCATGTAAAAAGATCCGTACCTAGTGTGTCTTTTCAGAATAATTTAGTATTGGGGTAAACGAAGAATTCTGTGAGCATCCAGGAAAAAAATAATTTCAAAAGAATGAAAATTGAGTTGGTTTTAGAATTCTTTTCCACACCCTTCTTTTCCCACACCAAAACTCAATATAAACATTTAAAAAAAAAGAAAAATTCACCACTGATGAAAGACTAAATAAATAAATAAATAAAACCCCACAATATCAAGTCTTTTTCCCCCGAATCTTACTGATAAAGTTAAAAAGGTAACTGTATACCTTCACTCCAATTCACCAGTTTTAATACTTTGTGACATTCATCTTCTCTTCATCATTCATATATTGATATATGTCTCTTTATATAGACATTTATATAGAAGTTGCAGATATCATGTTACTTCACCTTTAAAAACTTTAGTATTAGTATGTATGTCCTAGGAATAAGGATATACTTTTATATTACCATAATACCATTATTAAACTCAAGAAATTTCACACTGATGGAACAATATTATCTATTATAGAGTATATACTCAAATCTCTCCTAATGTCCCTGCTAGCTCTTTATTTATTTGTGTTTTGATGCAGTAAAGGATTATGCGTTGCATTTGGATATTGTATCTCATTAATCTCTGTTATCTAGAAGAGTCAAAGCCTTTGATAACTCTCCTTTGCATACCCCATAAATTTTTATCTACCTTGACATTTCAGCCCTTTATAGTACTGCTCAAGGCCGTCTCCCAGCCTAATCTTTCCTATTCTCTGTAGTCAAACTGTGCTTCCTACAAGGTGAACACCAGCTATTACATGACCATCCCTTGAACTTCCCCTCTTCCTAACCGTGTTTTGTTTTTTTTTTACTTTCTGAAATGAGCAAAGTACTCAGGACTTAGCACAGTGTCTTGCATGTAGAAAATTTTTTTTGATAGATGTTTGTTTACTAAAGGTTGAATCATTTGAAGAGTTTGCTACTAATTTTTTTCTTGCCTCGCTTTTTTCTTCTTTTTTTTTAAAGATTGATTTATTTATTTGAGAGAGAGAGTGAAAGAGAGAGAGCCAGGGGCGGGGAGGCACAGAGGGACTGAGAGACAAGCAGACTCCCTGTTAAGAGGCTTGATTCCAGGCCCCTGAGATCATGACCTGAGCCAAAATCAAGAGTTGGACATTCAACCGACTGAGCCATTCAGGTGCCCTTCACTTTTCTTTATATAGAAAAGCAATTTTAAAAAATATTGGGAGGAATATTTATTTTGAACTATTTTTAATCATTTATTCGTTGATTTATTCATTCACCCATTCATCATGAACCTTTCTTTTGTGTGTGTTATGTGGCATAATTGTATAAACAACTAGCTCACACTATAACAAGCATTTGATTATTATGCATATAAAGCACTTATATGCAAAGTGCATTTAGCACCCAGAGAAGAGAACAATTATTTCCTGGATTTTGAAGGGAGGCAATCAGGGTACCTGGGTGGTTCAGTCGTAAAGCGCCTGCCTTCGGCTCAGGTCATGATCCCAGGGTCATGGGATCGAGCCCCGCATCTGGCTCCCTGCTCCGTGGGAAGCCTGCTTCTCCCTCTCCCACTCCTCCTGCTTGTGTTCCCTCTCTTGCTGTCTCTCTCTGTCAAATAAATAAATAAAATCTTTAAAAAAAAAAGAAGGGAGGGCATTACAGGGAATGAGACAGCAGTCAACACTACCTAATAGTGAGTAGAAGTAAGTGGAAAATAGTGTGCACAAAATTAATTTTTTTGTTCAGATAATGGCCATTGTTAAGAACCTTTCTTACTTTGAAAAAAATCAGATGATGCTCCTTAGATGAAAATGGGAATTATTTTGAGCACTTTGACAAAGTAGAGATCTGTAAATCTGTAAATCATTCATCCATTACTACCTGTATGCTTGAATAACTATCAAGGTAGTATTATAAATGTGATCATGATCAAGTCAATATGAGTTTTATTTTTGAATAGCAAGCCAGTGCCCGAACTGAGATTTGAACCCAGGGCTCTCTAGATCTTGGACCCAGATAACATATAAACTTAATGATCTCAAACTGGGACAAAGGGGAAAGATCAAAAGAAAAGTTGAGCAGTGGAAGACAGCAGGAGGCAAAGAGAAGAACATTTGAGAAGGCGTGATGTTGTTTTGGATCGAACAGGAAATTAATCTTGGCTCTGGAAATGAGTCAGTGACCCACAGGCCTTTTAACTCTTCCTCTTTTCCACTGAGCATTCTTGTCTTGAGCATTCTCGTCCAGTTTATACTTCAGGGAATAACTAAATGTTTGCATTTCAAGGCTGCCTGATTCTTAAATTAAGCATCTAAACGATTTCTTTTAGTTACTCTTAAGTGGCAAAAAAAATATTTGAAAAAATCCTGTAGAAAGAATCCTGAAGAAACCTAACCAGCATATTTCATATAGTGTTTATACAAACAGAGACCCTGTCTACAATGCTGAATGCTTTATGTCTATCTTTCTTTTAAAACCAAAACACTATGCTGGCTTCTACTTTCTGCTTACACTCTTTACAACTATGGGTCGTTGGAGGGCTTTCAATCAGACCCTTGCTTTGGGGCTTTGCTCCCTCTTGTGGCACGTCAGGAGATAACATGCCATTACAGAAAATACAGGAGATTTTTGTTTTGTTTTTGTTTTTAGGTTTCATGACCCATTAATTTATGGGAAGGGAAGGAATATCTGATTTTAGTTGAAAACAAGTTTGCAATTTTAAAATATCTTCAGCAGCCTGTGCTATAAATGGAAACACATCCTACTGCAGTAATTTTACTTTATTCATGTCAAAAAATTGACCAAAGTTTAAATTTTCTTAATGATGAAGATATCTAGTTACTATGTGGTGATAGTTACACAAAATGTGTTCATGATGTAGTAAGTGAGTGAAATAAATACAGTCCAGTTTAATAAATTAATAGCTCTAATTTTAAACTATGTATTTAAAATGATATATGCATATTAGCTACTTTATAACTATCAGCATCGAATCAATCACGAAGTCATTTCTAATGCATTTTAGAAACGTGCTTTGCATTATGTTATTAGAAACTTTGGCACAGGAGCTACAATCTGAAAAAGTATTCTGTTGTCTTAAAAGCCTATGCGTGGCAGGTACTAAATTTATTTTTCTATTTGTGTTAGCAGGACAGGAACTTTCTTTAAATCCCTTCTCTCTGCAGAACTAGCTCCTTATCACCTTCAGATGCTTTAAAAAATGTTTTGCTAGAAGTAAAATATGGAGGAGGCAAAAGCATTAAAGGAGAAAAATGAAAATTATATTCCTATTTTTATATAATTTTAGTAAGCATCATTTTCGATTTATCTCTTATGTGTATAATCCTGAACAAAATGATAATCCAGGCCTTCAGGAACTTGTGATTCATCCATCCATCCATTCATTCATTCATTCAGTCAGTCAATACTTGTTTAATGCCCATTATGTGCAGTTAGTATTCAGAGGGCTGAGCTACAATGGCAAACAGTCTCTGCCCTCATGAAGTGTACACTCTAGTCGGCAGTGGGAGAGAAGTGCCAACTAAATATAAAAGACACGCTTATATAGGAAAGATATCTGTAGATGTGCTGTGTTACTCTGGTTTCTACAAGAGTAAGCAAATAGTTGAAATCAAGGAAAACACTTTGTTTTACTATACAGAATAATGATGGATTGGAGTAGAAATGAGAATTGCTTCTTACAATGGCAGTTTGAAAGAAATCTGGAAGCAGAATTTTATGCTAAGAAAATCTAGGCTGGGAAGATGAGGTCATCAGAGCTTTAGTTGGATTCTCCCATTAAAAGTATTACAGTTTATGATTATGAGCTCTGTAGCCTCGTTGTTTGGGTTTGGATTCTTCCTCTTATACAGTGTGGCTTTGGGCAAATCACTCAGCCTCCCTGTGCCTCAGTTCCCTCTTCAGCAAAATGATGATTAAAAATAGTATCTACCAGAGCACCTGGGTGGCTCAGTTAAGCGTCTGCCTTCGGCTCAGGTCATGATCTGGGAGTCCTGGGATCCAGCCTCGCATCGGACTCCTTGCTCAGTGGGGAGTGGGGAATCTGCTTCCCGCTGCCCCCACCCTCCACCATGGCTCATACTCTCTCTCTCAAATAAATAAAATCTTAAAAAATATATGGTATCTATGTCTTGGTGCTGTTCTTTGGATTAGATGAGTTAATATAGTACAGGAAAAGTACTTAGGACATTGCCTGGCACAATGCAAGCAATATATTTGCCATTGTCATTAGCATTCAAACCGGAGCAATAATGAGCCCTCAGACTATTTGGTCCATCATGGCCGCTTGCTGTCTAGGCATAACAAAGGGACCGTGAAACTATGTTAATTGCTGTGTGGGATGAACCTAAGAAGATACTGGTTTTATTCTTTTCTCTTTGAAATTTGTGGTGTAGTTTCAGCATTTTGTTTTGCTGGTTTTGGTAATTTAGGTTGTAAAAAACAAGGATTAGGTATAATAATGAAGCTGCTTTCAAGGGTGGGAGGGATGCCCAGCGAATAGGGTAGAATCTCAAGTATCAAGCATGTTTACCATCAAATATAAATATGTATAACCTGCCACGTTTCCCTGGGTGGGCCTCTGTCACAATGCCGTACTCCCAGGATTTTCACATTTCATCTAACTGTTTAAGTTTGTGTCTTAGTTTTCTCCTTCAGTAGAAATCATAATTTTTCTCCACCACATTCAAATGTTGCAATGACTATATTTGTTACTGTAAAGCTCCTTGCTAGAACAGTAGAATTAGAGAATTTGAACTGAAAAGGACTTTAGGATCATCTAGTCCAAACACTCATTTTATAATTGAAGGAATTGGAGGTCAGATAGAAGTTACTTGGCCAAGGTAACACAAGTAGGTATGAGCAAGGTGTAGTTACCTTCAAAATTGGATCTTTTGACCTCTTTTAAATATTACTCAGAAATCATGCTGCTTTCTTTAAAGCTAGTTTTTGCCCCTGAAATTTGGTGGTTTACTCATTTGCATGAGTAAATTTGATTGTGCTTGGCGAGGCTCTGTCCATGGTACCAGGCCTAGGTTCAGTGCCATGTAGCTTTCATTCTGGGACTCAGGCTGGGGGAGCCCAGCGGCTGTCTGGGATAGGGCACTCTCAGGGTGGAGAGCAGAAGATGGGGACAGAGCAAAGAAGAGGAGGGCAAACTATTCCGACTATTTAAAGCTTCTGCTAGGATGTGGCATAGGTGTGTTTGCCCCCACACCAAAGGAATCACATAGCTACGTGCTAAGTCAGTGAGTTGGGGAAGGATGTTACATCTATTGGAAGCCATGGCAAAGGCCAAGAAAGAATGATTCACTGACATGCCTTATATAAATAAATGCAATTGAAGGGCTCAGAATCCAGTAGAAGAGGTGCACTGTAAATATTGAAGGGGTTCAGGACTGGTCCTCCCCTCCCCCCCGCCCTGAGTGTGCCACTTTGGCATGTGGATTATTTTGAGCTGAAGGCACCTGAGACTCTGCAAGCTCAAGAGAAACTTTTGTCCCTCCCTTAAGCACACAGAAGAATCTAAATTAGGGCCTTTCCAGAATATGGGTTATTAACAAAGATACATTTTATCTGTGTGACCCATCTGTATGGCAGGGCAATCATCTAATTACTAAACATCTGCTCTTCTTATAACCCTGTGAAGTACATTTCTTTCCTCTGAAATCCCAGACCCCTACCCCCTTCTCTTTAGTTCAGAATGACATAATACCTCATTTAGCTTCGCTGTCTTTGGAATTTCCATGTGTGTGTGAATTCCCCATATGTAGGCTTATATTAAATTTGTTTTTCTCCTGTTAATCTGTCTCATGTCAATTTGGTTCTTAGTCCTAGAAGGACCTTTGAGGGGATAGGAATTCTTGCTCCCCAACAATATATGGGGGCAACACTGTGGAATGAATTCAATAGCAGAAGTCAATGTACAGTGAGATCCGAAGGACCAAGTGAGCCACTTCGCTTGCTTAGACCAGGAGGCTTAACAGAGGAGGAGATGCCTGGGCTGGGCCCTGAAAAAAGAATCTGTCTCGAATACATAAATAGAATGGCATTCTAGTTGGAGTTTACAGTTTGTACAAATGCACAGAAACGGGAAACTGCATAGTGCATTTAGGAAACTAAGATAAGTGTTTAAACCTTGAAGATAGGGTGCAGCAGAGAACTGTCTTGAGGTGTCTGAACTTAGGCAATGGGAAACACTGGAAGAGCTTTCAAGAGGAGAATGACGAGTTCAGATTTAGGTTTTAGAAGACTATTTGGGTGAGTGTGGCAGAAGGACAGTGATGCTGGGGACAGGGAAAGCAGTATCTGAGCTTACTGCAATAGTCCAAGAGAGAGAAATTGAGGGGCACTTCCCAAGGTGGTGGTGGTGGGGAGTATAGACTGGCAGGCGTAATGCTCAGTCAGAGATGAGAATTCTGGAGGAGAGAGGAAACCAGGGTGACCCCAAAACCTCTAGTTTAACTGGGTTTCAGGATGGCAGTGCCATTCACTGAGATATAGAGTATTCCAGCGGGGAGGAAACTTGGGGAGTAAGATCATGTGAATTAAAATTTTGATTCGGTACATTTGAGGTGCCTGAGGGATCTAGAAGGCAAGAGAGAGGGCATCATTGCACAGGGAGTCACCAATATTCATTATAGTCATCGGAAGCTGAATGTCTGCAGTAACACCCAAAACGGGTTGTGACAGATTATGTGATGTCCCGGGTCTGAACCAATGTTGAAGGAGCAGATGGAGGTGGAGAAGCCTGAAGCACAGTGAGAATGAGAAATTAGAATCATGGTATTAGATGGGGTACAATGTTTCAAGGAGGGATGTTCAACCTATGTTTCCCTTTAAAAGATGTCAGTTGCAGAAATAAGGCTTATCTGCAGCAGCATCATCACCTCATGATTCAAGAGTAGCAATACATTTACTCGCTTCCAGAGCTGTGAGCACTGCCTTTTGGGAACTGCCTGAAAATACTGTTTGGCAGTCGAGGGAGACAGTTGGTGTAAGGATCAGTTGGTGTAAGACTGTGGGATTCAGAGTTTCATCACCTGCTTTTGAATCATAGCGCTAATATTTATCTGCTTTGTATCCAGGGGCAAATTACTTAATCACTCTATACACTTTAGTTTCTCCTCTGTAATGTGATGAACATTCCCTCAGGGTTGTTAGCAGGATTAAATAAAATATTACATAAAAAAGCACTGAGCACACTGCTCACTTAAGGCAGATACTCAATAATAATCCAATTGCATTTTGTTATTATGCATAAAGAGTGCTGCCTTTTGCACAGAAAGATGGAGGTGTTGGCCCACCTTGCCCTGGAACATGTGCTTTAAACTTTTTCTGGGAGTAGTGATGGGTCGTGCTGAGTGTTCACAGTTGTTCACCTGCTTCACCCCTGAGCTCGTGAGTCATCAGGAAGATGGTTGGTCAGCCTTCCAAGTGCAGCCTGTGACTAGGGGATGGTTTGTCTTTATGTGAAGTGTTTACCTGAATGTGACCTGAACTATGTGAGCACGGAGCAATGACAAAGGAAATGTAACCAGACAGAGCCTTGTGTAACCGTCACCAAATACTTACCTGAAATAAACAGCGGGAATATATCTTATATCATGGGTCTTCATTCAATACAAAGCAATTTCCAAGAATGAGAGCTATTGCCTCTTGGAAATGTGAATGAATAGTGAGCAAATTGTCAACAGTTGCCACGCATATGTAAAAACAATGAAAAAAGTGTAAGGAGACACTATTCTGCTGTGAAAATAAATTAGCTAATACACGAGAAGTTCCTTTGTATTTTCGCAAGAAGATAAAAATTGATTTCAAGGTGTTTTGATTATCACTCATTACAGTCCACAGTGACTTTCATGTTCACTTTATTTAGTATGTCTGCTAGTTACTGAAAGTGGGCGGGGGGAAGAGGAGTTCAGGGCCCGAGTTCTCCAGCATGGGGAAATTTGCTGAGAGTTTTGACAAGGAGGGGACAGAAAGATGCCATTCAGAAAGCTTTGAGATCTAAAACATTCTCCTGAGAAAATAGTAAATTATTACTTGGTTAAAACAAACAAAACCAGGAATCAGGAAATAAGAGTTTGAAAGTTTTCTCTGTTCCTACTGTCATTCACTGACACGCCAGATGACTGGACTTGGCTTCCAGCCCTACAAACAACTAGCAGTTTATTTCAGAACTCGGGGCTTTGTTTTTCCCATCAGTAAAGGAGGGATTGGGACTAAATCAGCTTTAAAATTTCTTCTTGTTTGCATATCACATTCTCTTTGTTGATAAGACTAGTAGAATTTGCAAAGACTGTCTAGACTAATAATGTTTTTTCTGAGGAATCTTTTATAATGTGAAAAGGAGCTGCAAACCTCCCATGGACAGAAACCCCAGAGAACTAGCCTATTCCATTGTTGGGCAGGTCATTCCATTGGGAATTCCTTCTTATGTTTAGTAGATGCACCATTTCTTTGATTATCATTTTATATGTTCATGTGTTTGCTTACCTCTACGAAAGGTCTTACGTTGGCTTACAGTACTGAAACAGTGTAAAATACAGCTAAACATAAAAAAAGACGAAATCAATGAAAAAGAACAGAGAAATAGATTTTGCTGAGCCTCTAACGGGAGATAATTATCACAGTTTAGAAATCAGTTTAGCCGAGGATTCTCTGGCAGACAGGGCAAAAAGGGAAGCACGCTGTGCTTCTTACTGCCTTCGTAGGAGATGCGTTCTGATTTTAAACATTAAGGTCAAAGAAAATGAGTTCATGGGGGTCTTTATATAAAGAATATCAAGTATCAGAATGGACAGTCGTGCGCTGAATATGTGTACCTTGTCTTATGGAGTTAATCCTTATATGGCTTCTCTAAAAAAGCTGGAAACATTATGTATTTGTTCTTATTTTAAAGTCACTGTACCTTTATTACTGTTGGTTAGGAAAACAGAGGGAGTAAAATACTCAAAAATCTGCCAATCTTTTTATGTTGGCAAATGTAATCATCTTTGCCCTTATGAAGTTACGGTTTTCACAGGGAACCTCAACTGGGTTCCCTTAGCGGTAAAGGGCCCCGAGATATGGGAGCCGCCAGATGCATCCTCATGTTTGCAATTACACTATTCTCTTAGTTTTGTATCCCACTTATTTCCTTATCACATTATGTTTTTTCTTGTTACTACATAATTTTTATGATTATATTTTTAACTCTCAATTTTCAGATTTACTACAATTTAGCAGTCATTTAGCGCTATAAAAATGCTGCAGTGAACATCCTTATACATATTGCTTTTCCTATTTTGGATGATGAACTGCAGTTAGTTTCCCATATAAATGCCTTTATTTGAATTTCATGTTGGAAATGGACCCACATTAATGGACATGATAAGAGCCACCCCTTTGCAATGTGTCAGTGTATTTATATTAAGAATGCTGCTGCTGATAATTACTCATTACATTTTCTGTGTTTTCTTTTTCTCTTCTTTTCTTTTCTTTCTTTCTTTTTTTTTTTTTTTTCATGTTCTGTTTTCTTTATGAGGACCCATGTGAGAAATTTCTCGCACTTCAATTCCAGGAATAGTTGTGGTTTTTTTTGTATTTTTGTTTTTTGTTTTTTGTTTTTTTTTTTGGTTTGGGTGTTTTTTTTGCTTTTGTTTTTGAGTAATGTTAATGTTACTATGTTCAGTTAATGGTATTATGTTCTTCACGGAATCAGGTAACTGGATGTGTTTCCCTCAGGGCTATGAGCTGCCAGAAATGCAGAGAGCCAAATCTTTGGCGTGCATCTAGCAAACCTGGATTGGAATATAAAGAATACCTTACATAAAGCATACCAGCCTTGTTCCTAGAGTATCGTCCTTCCCTCTACCTTTTGTCCTCTTTCCTTTACCCACTTATTCTAAATTTTCTTTTATTTTGATAATTTATGCAAGCCTTTGAGTCTTTCTGGAACAAAGCAGGGATAGAGCTAAATAAATGCATGTCAATATTTGGATTATTTCCTTAGGGTAAGTTTTGAAAAGTGGAAGCACCGGCTCACATGTCACATTAAATCTTAGCTCAGTAAAGATTTTCTGTAGGAAACTGAAATAACATAATCCAAGCATGTAAATTCCTGGTGATTTATTGCAGATATAATACTGAGTGAGATGTTAGAGTCCCGAGAGGAATAAAGAGTCAAGTTGTTTCCTGGAGACTTTCTCTGCAATATTAGATGCTGTAAATGGCATTTCATGTGAAACTATGGGAGATACTCCCAGTTATCTAGCAAAATATTCAGTGTTACAATTATGTACTATTAATTAAAGAGATACTCATTTTGCTTTTTCTTTCTTTCTTTCTTTTTTTAGTTTCAGTGTGTGTGTGTGTGTGTGTGTTTTGAAGTAGGCTCTTCACCCAGTGTGGGCCTCGAACTCACAACCCTGAGATCAAGAGTCGCATCCTCTACTGACTGAGTCAGCCAGGTGCCCTGAGATATTCATCTTCTTAAGATAACATTTGTATAAACAGTAAAATTGACATTCTGTTCTGAAAATTTAAGAGCCAGCTTTGATAGGGAGTTGGCTTACTTTTAGAAAGAGTCAGACCGTACGGGTCTTGAGGAGAAGGCCAACATTTTTCTCAAAAATGTCATTAAGTATTTGGACAATATATGGTTCAGGCTCATGATTTCTGTGCTATATAATATGGGAGAGACAGTCGATTTTTATGTGTAAGGGTAACTGATTATGTCATCTTTGACTTATAAAGGTACCTAGTGACTGGATGTGTCCTCAAATAGTATTTTTAGTAAGTTTTTTTGAGTCAACTATTGAGAACATTCTCTTAATCAGTCTTCACTCAGCCTACCAGTTTAATAGAGTTACTGACCAATGTCCACAGCACTCTCAAATATGCCTGGCTGGAAGGCAAATGTCCTTGGGGACCCACTAGTTGAGATGTACGCAGAAAAATAATTCTATTTGTTCACTTTGGTTGTATTGTGTGCGTTTTTTCCCAGAGAAGGAGATAACAACTCTTCTGCATGATACTGCTTTAATATTTTAAGACAGATGTACTTTCTCCTTTCAAAACGATTCATACTGGGATCCTTCTGTACCTGCTATAGAACAAAATAGAGTGTAAAATGAGTGTGTGTCTTGAATTCTGTTTTAATGGGGATACAGTATAATAACTCAATTACATGTTATTTACTTGTTGGTTTAGACCAATCTTAGCCTGATTTCTGAGGCAATGGTGTTGGAGGAATCATCATGACTATCTTCATAGTAGTTTTGAAAAGTACTAATAATAAATGGGAGTTTACAAGTGCAGGAACTCTCTCACACAGAATTAATAGCAATTTCTTCATTTAATACATTTGGTGGCCACTATGTTATGTAGCCATTATTGTGCAAAGAGTGGAAAATTCTACTTTGGGAGTGGCTCTCTTTTGTTGTCAAAGCTATTTGATAATATTGATATTCTAATATAGTACTCACACATTGCACATTTAGATATATCTATCATCCTTTGTGAATAATGACACTCAAACTATCCCTGGGGGGGTATATAGATAAGATCATTATTCTCATTTTCTAGATAAGGAAACTGAAATGAAATTCCTTGCCTAAGGTCAAAGAACAAATCACTGGTGGAATAAGATTAGGGCAGTGAGTTCTTGATTTTCAATCCTTTGTTCAATCATCTAAGTCATAGTGTTTTACTCGGTATGGGAACAGATTATTATCAGTCAAGAGGAATAAGGCTGTGCCCAGATGATGCCAGAAGATCAGCTGAAAAATGAAAATCTGCTCAATCAACCATTTGTTTATCTATAAAATGCCAAGCTACTCATTTCACTGATATTTTTCACTGAGCTACTAGCTTGCCTTTGTGTCTTGCAGACACAGTCTCTAACTGGACGTTCCTGTTGTATTCTAAAGTTCATTTCTGGACGTTCTGTCTTTTAAAAATCTAATTGTGAAATATCGTGGAATTCGTAATGCTTTAATATGTACTGAATACTATGTTAGTGGTGTGGTAGAATGGGGACAGAACTCCTTGAAAGCTCACAGCACTACTTCTGCAGCAAACACTCTTCTACCAGCAGAGACGATATAAAGTAAGATCTCACCGTCAGGAGAAAGCTGGACTTCTGCATCTGCTATCAACCCCCGAGAAAAGCACTGGAGTCTGGCACATAGGACTGCAATCGTTAAGATTCCATCCCTAAGACACAGATTCCCCCAGAATTAGTTACTCTGGAAGTGAAGGTGGCCAGATAATCACAGGCCCTGTGCCGCAGCCCTCACAGAAGTCCATGGGGAGAAATAGTTGAATTCTCTCAACATTCACCAAACCTTTATCGTACTCCTCCTGCATGCTTACCTACATCTCCGCAATATATCCTAATTCTTGGACATATTCCGGTAGATTAATCTGTTGACAGGTGAAACATTTTCCCCTAGGTCAAGCAGCATAAATGAGAGTCAAGATGTAAACTCAGGATGCCTGGCCTTTTAGCTAAATCCATTCAATCATGATGCTCCCTGAGTTTGTTGATATTTTATAGTTAGCCTTATGGTTTTTGCTGATGAACTACTAGAATGCTTAATTAGTCTGAACTCATTCACAATAAGAACGGCACAAACATTATCATTCACTTATAGTCTATAGAATTTGGAATAGGTTTGGTCCAATAATAAAGATGGTAGCGAGCCAGAAAAGGAATAGAAAATTCATTTCTCCCTAGTTCTGAGACCCCGTCAATTCCATCTTTATTAAGAACAACAACTTGGAAATGTCTGGACTCACTACTAACAAATTAAAACCACTTTTAAAAAAACAATCATATATTTTGGATTTGATTACTCAAGAGTACAATATTAAAAGGGCCTTCATCCTGACTAAAATGTATTGGATTTCCCTGATGTAGCTTCTGTGGTCTAATTTGTACATCATATATATAGAGATAGATAGATAGATGTCTTTCAGTCTTATTTAGGTTGAAAACTTGAATGAAGCAAATATAAATATCCGTGCTGTCAGTTAGAGATGGAGTAGTTATTTCTGTGTTATGCTACAGAAATTAAAAAAAAAAAAAAGATCTAAATTTGAATGACGATCCTCTAATAGTATCTATATTCTGGGGCTAAGTGTGTTTTCTTCCCTTTAAAAATAAAATTCCAGGGAATTTGTCTTGAAATATTTATATAAATCTCTAATTTTGCAGCAGACATTTCAGAAGCTTGTATTTCACTTCAAAGTCAAGGGTTGGTGAATCATCTCCATTCATTTAGCAGATGTTTATGTTAGGTGTTACTCTGTGCCAAACTCTGATTAGATATTGGGTCAAAACAGCAGAGCCCCTGCCATCAGGGAGCCACCTCTATCGAGATAAGTAGTTTCATAGTTAAACGGGGTGATAGGAGGGAGCTGGGGAGAGGTGCATTCAATAGGGTGGGTGGAGAAGGGTGGTTCTGAGGATTTAAACTGAGATCCGAAGGAAGGGCTGGCTATAAGTAGATTCAGATTTGTAGGAAAAGCATCCAAGTAAGTGGTGCTCAAGGCTCTGAGGTGAGAATTACTTGTTTTTGAAAGGACTACAACACGTAATGGGAATTCAGGGAAAGAAAGCAACAGCCATCAGAAATGTTTGATTACTAAGGTGGAAACAATTGGAAATTTGGAGATTTCTTAAAGCCTGCTCTTTTATTTTAATGATGGGGAAACTGAAGCCAGGTGAGATTGATGTGTTTTTGGTCATACACAAGTTAAATTGTAACCTGGGACTCCCATTTCCAGATCTATTGCATTTTATATTAAACAAAATTACTTTTATTGTGCTTGAGAATGCTAAATGTATTGCAAAGTATTGGTTTTTACAGCTGAGAATTGAAACCTTTACAGAGTTGGCAAACATTTATTTAGGCTTTCTTTATAATCAATAACAGTTGCCAAAGCCTTATCAATCATTGAGATTTGCGTCCCTTATTAAGAAAATCACAGGGAGTACTTTAACCCTTCAGTCATTTATTGATTTTAGTCTCCAGCTTGGAAATCTTTAGATCTTTTGTGGTGCATCAGAAAGGAATTCCTGTTTATGTTTAATTTTCACACAGTCCACTTCAGTTTGAAACCAGATATTGTCCATCTTGTTTAAAAGCGGGAATTTTTTTTTATTGCTTCCAATCATTTCCAATTATAACCTTACTGGCTTGCTAGACATCTCAGCTATAATTTATGCACTTTTCTGTTTGATAAATGGGAAAGCTTGACTTTTCAGGCCAATCATTTATATAAATTGCAGGTATGCTTTCTATTTAGCTACCTTTCTACTTCTAATATTTGTATTGCTTTGTGGAGAAATGAATTGGGCTAATATTGTTGACAGCTCTCCTTGATTTTTCTGTTAGCCTTTTAATCCATATATAGGGATTGTTATGAGTTTAGCTCTATATCCTGATAAAACCTTCCATTTGGTGATGATTATTCAGGGCAACTAACATTGTCCCAAGAGTCACAGTCAGTGGGAATGGTAACTTGACAGATCAGAGAGTATAAGAATATGTTGCAGATACTTCAAAAATTGTAATTTAAGAAACTTATATGGCTTTTGGGGAATCTGAATATACTCCCACCCTCTGTATTATGAAAAACTAAAATATTTTTCTGTGTGCAGATGATGTGATTCTTTTTTTTTTTTTTTTTTTTTTTATTCATGAGAGACAGAGACAGAGAGAGAGAGAGGCAGAGGGAGAAGCAGGCTCCCAAGGAGCAGGAAGCCCGATGCGGGACTCGATCCCAGGATCCTGGGATCATGACCTGAGCCGAAGGCAGACGCTTAACCATCTGAGCCACCCAGGCGCCCCGATGATGTGATTCTTTTTTTCAGTTTTATTGAGGAAAAATTGAGAAAATTATAAGATATTTAAAGTTTACAATGTGATGATTTGATATACTTTGTGAAAGCATTACTCCCACTGAATTAATTAATACATTCATCACTTCACATATTTACCTTTTTTTGGTAAGAGAACAATTGAAGTTCTTTTTTTGCAAAGATTTTATTTATTTATTTGACAGGGAGAGAGAGAGCACAAGTGGGGGGAAAGGGGCAGGGGCAGAGGGAGAAGCAGACTCCCTGCTGAACAGGGAACCCAATGTGGGGCTCGATCCCAGGACTCTGGGATCATGACCTGAGCTGAAGGCAGACACTTAACCAACCGAGCCACCCAGGAGCCCCTAAAAACATTCTTTTAAATTGACGTGTGACCTACGTAACAAAAGTACACAATTTGTAAGAGTTTGGTTTGATGAGCATTCAGAAGGTGAATACACCCATGTGTAAACCAGCACCCAGTCAAGAAAGAGAATCTTACGAACGTGCCAGTCTGACTCCAAATGTCAGTAGTTTTGCTAGTTTTTAAATAATGGTTTTAAATAATAGTTTTCAATAATATTTGTGAGATTCATTCATGTTGATGTGTGTATTTATAGTTTGTTTATTTACATATCTGTACAGTATTCCCTGGGCAAACATACAATAATTTCTTAGTCTGTTCTACAGTTGATGGACATTTGGATTGTTTCCAGGTTTAGACTCTTACAAACAATGCTGCTAAAAGCATTCTTGTACCTGTGTTTGGGTGCATATATTGTGCATTCTGTTGGTTACATACGTTGGAGTGGAATTACTATCCTATAGGTATGATTATGTTCAACTTTAGTAGACCATGACAGTTTTCTAAAATGATTGTGAAAATTACACTTCCATCATCCGTGTATGAGAGTTCCAGTTACTCTTACTTCCTTGTCACCACTTGCTATTGTCTGTTTTTTTTTTTTTTATTTTAGCCGTTGTGATGTGCACTGATTATTCTGTGAGGAAAACATTGTCCCTCCCAGCAGCGTGCCCTCAGTAAACCTCCACGCTGGGATTGAGCTGTCTTCTACTCAGTCTTCTTTTCTTTCATGAGAGCATTGCTCCAGCTTGACCAATTATTGGAGCACAAGTGTCTATATTTAGCAGGGAATTCGGAATATCTGTATCTCTGGTAAATGCTGCTCAATACTTACCAATAACTTTGCTAAATGAAAGACGAGCTTATGAAATGTATCAGGCAGTATTCTGAATGCAAGTGCTTTAAGAAAGCCCCCAATCCAAACTAGTTTAAGTAAAAAAGGTGACTGATTGATGCTTCTAGCTGAGAAGCCAAGCTTGGGGGCACTCCAGGGGCTAAGCTTCACTTTCCATATCAAGGAAAGAGCTTCTCAGGCAAGCTCTCTCCCTGCCTGGGGGCAAGATTTTGCCAGGTGCTCCAGACTTCCAGCAGTTAAACAGAAACCAAAGCGAAACAACCACCATAACAACAGACTTCTTCCTGTGTTCTTAGAGCTCTCTAGCGCAAGTCCTGGATTTGAGGCTTTTTGGCTCTGTTCGTTCCTTGGCTCAGGGTTGGCACCCATATCTTTGGACCACATGCTCTTAGAGGAGCAATGATTCGCTGAGGAAAACTGGGGTGCTATTACCAGAAGAAGGGAGGATGGCTGGTGGTAAGCAAAAGCAACAAAACACCCACTCTAAGTCAGATGATTTGAAAAAGGGTGTACAGTCTGTTCATTCCTTTAGCTGTTACAAGACTTGTCCTTGGATCAAACAGTAGTGCTGCAAAGTTGTATACATGGATTGCATTATTTGAGGCCCTGTGGAATTGCTTTTATTGGACTGTGCTTGGACATTCTGTTATCGGCCTGCATTTAGAGACAGTATAATGAGCTGCCCTGCAGGATTCCTTATGTTATTGTTGGTAGTACTGAAGACACTGTTTTATTCTCCACTTTATAGGATTTCATGGGAGAAAATTCTCCATGGTCTCTGTACCAGGAAGAGTTGAACTGTTTCTAAACAAGTTTTATGATTTCATCTTAGGGTATTTCTGAAACGGATAATGTTTGCTTCTTTGCATTGCTGGTATGAGAGTCAATTTTTTTTTTTTTTTTTTAAGTGAGCTCTACTTCCCAGTGTGGGGCTTGAACTCACGAACCCGAGATCAAGAGTTGCATGCTCTACCGACCGAGCCAACCAGGCACCCCTAGAATGACAGAGTCAATTTTATGGCTTGTTTTAATCAAGTCAAATAGGCCTCAAAGCCTAGCTTTTTTAGTGGTGACCTCACTCCTTTATTTTTATTTTATATTTCCTTTAAATGTGATTTCCCAATTCTTTTTCCCTTTTCTTCTGCTATATAACTTTTGTAAACTTCCTGAAGTCTTTTCTGAAACCAAGTTGTGAAATAAATAGAACTTACGAAAATTTTATTCCATGCATTGAAACCATCACCGCAAAATAAGTAAATCTGCTTGGCTTTGGCAAGAAGTGTATTAATAGGACTTATTTTGGGTTCTAGTTTTAGATGAAAGGGTTGTGAAACACTACAGAATCAGAAGACTGGATGAAGGGGGCTTTTTCCTTACCCAGAGAAGAACCTTTTCAACACTGAATGAATTTGTGAGCTATTACACCAAGACGAGTGACGGCCTGTGTGTCCCGCTGGGAAAACCATGTTTAAAGGTGAAATGCTTTCAAGCTGTGTTCATTTTGAAGTTAACTTTTTTCCTTCAGATATTGGAGTATCTCTCATGTGATCTGTCTGTTAAGAAAAAAAAAAAGGTCATTTGATTACCTGAGGCAGGGATAGACAAACTATGGCCTATGAGCCATACTGTCCCACACTTATTTTTTAAATACCAAATTTTATTGGAACATGGGCATGCTCGTTCATTTACAAATTGTCTTTGATTTTTCTCCATACTAGCAGAGTTTAATAGTTGCAACAGAAACCTCATGGCCCACAAAGAATGAAATATTTAATATCTCATTCTTTTCGGAAAAAGTTTGCCAACCCCTGACCTAAGGCACTCACTCAAGACAGAAAATATTCATTCTTTGCCCTAGGAAACTGATCTGTTGTCCTGCCACTGGAGTACTTAATGATATGGCTGGAGGGAAAAAAAGGTGCCCAAATATAATTCTTATTTAGATCTGTATTCGAGAATATTAATATGAAATTACTAGACTCATTATCTGGTCTGCATAGAGATGTCATTTAACTAACTGCTCTAACAGTGTGACCAGGCCAAACAACATTTATAGAATTTATCTACATCGATCATTATTCAGTTGTTGCATGTTTTACCTAGACTTATTTAAAGTTATGGAGTGGTCTTGCACTGTCCTGGGGCAAAACCTCAGCTCCTCATCAGAGTTCAGGTCTCATGTCCTGTCAGTGGGACAGCCAGCCCTGTGGTTTATGTCTGGATGATCAGTGAAGGGTTACTGGTAACACCTGACCAAGATTTTATGGACAAGTAGAAGTTGCAGAACTTTGTCCAGTATGTAGGGAATTCAATGACTTAAATCTTGCCAAGTGAACCTGCAGTTTTGGTATAACTGTGTTCATCTTGGATGATATAGGCATGACCCCACAAGAATATGTAAGCTCATGTTAAGAATAGCTTACCTGATGCAAAGATGTGGCTTAAAAAATACTCAGGTTAACCAGTATTGTTGAATTCTGGTGGGGACAAGTGTGTACTCAACGTGCTGATGATTTGGCAGAGGAGCTAAGATAATTTCTGATGGTCGATAATGAACTAGACGATGAACTCCAGGAAGGCAGGGATCTTGTCTGTTCTGTTTACAGAACGGCACCTTGTTGGTGCTTGAAAAATACGTATTTACTAAACGAACAAGTACATGAATGAACAAATACATAAATGAATTTGAAACAAGATGAACATTTTAATTATGCAAAAATATATGATACATATGGTAAATGCTATAGACCAAAGAATTTGGGAAGTAATTGCGAATGAGGTGGAACTTCAAATGGGCCTTAAAATTGGGAGGATTTGGCTAGGCAAAAAGTCAGAGGAAAATCAAGCCAGACCCACGTAAGGGTAGCATTGGATGTGGGGTGGGACAGATGGACAGCAGGTTGCCTGATGTAGCAAGACTTGGGGGGAGATCAGCTCAAAGAGGCAATGTTACAGATTCTGCCATGATTGCTTTTCATTTTAAAGTAATTAGAATAAAATGTACAATGTTTTGGTTTTAAAAATGGTGTCTTCTTAAAAAGTGCCTAGACTATTATTTTCAACCCCCCAAATTCTTAAATCTTTTTCTCATAATTATTCTAATTATTCTGTGAAACAGATGCAAGTGCCAGTGCCTTTTGATTTGTCGTATAAAACCGTGGACCAGTGGGAGATAGACCGCCAGTCCATACAGCTTCTGAAGCGATTAGGATCTGGTCAGTTTGGTGAAGTGTGGGAAGGCCTATGGAACAATACCGCTTCAGTAGCAGTAAAAACATTAAAACCAGGTACGAGACTGAGAATGGCAAAGCTTAAATGTCAGATGTTGATTTTTAGAAGCTCAGCTTGCTACTGTCAATGTCCAAGGGGTCACAGGACAGCCAATGCAGGTACCATGCAAGTGTTGTGATCACTTTTTCTGGACCAGGTGACAAGAAGGTATAACATGCTTTAGATTGTAAAGGCAAGAGCAAGTTCCTGCGATCAGCTAATGCTTAAAATATCCCCAGTGCAAGATTTCAACAAGGCATCTCTTCTTCAGAGTTTGGATTATCCCTCTTCCCATTTTTTTCCTAGGCTTCATGAAAAATACTGACTTCACTGAAAATAACTTAACAAATCAATGGAATCTTGGAGATCTTCAGGGAGAAACCATTTTATTAAATACTAATTGTTTATAGTTAAAAGGTAAAAGGGTCCATCTAAATGCCCTCATATTTGGAAATGTAGGAACTAGTTTTTTCTTCCATCTTCCTTTTTCCTATCATGGAAATTAAAAGTACACTAAAATCATATTTATTCTGCCAGGCATTATCCCCTCCATTTTAAAAGCAGGATAAGAAAATTTAGAAAGATTAAGTAACTTTCCTAAAACTTACTAGTCCTATGAACTTAGGTAAGGTTTTAAACTACTTTAAGTCTCAGTTTTATCATTTGGAAAAAAGAGGGTCATTAGTGCAAATGCTTTGAATAATGTCTTGAACAACAATAAAGCTTGTTGTTCATAGTAAGTGACCAGGAAAAACTGTTCTTATTTTAATTATCATCATCATCATCATCATCATTATTATTATTACTGTAAGGTCAGTCAGTGGCAGAGCTGGAATTTGAACCCACACCTATCCCTGTTGCATCACCCCAGTGAAGTAACATTCCATGACAGTACGACATTACTGTAGTTGCCTCATATCTACTTCTAATAACATAGGCAGGAATAATAACCAGAGGCTAGAATATAGTTCTCTGGGGGACCTTCCTTCTTTACCTAACCCAGAATCCTTAAGGGTTCAGAAAGCCTCCCGGTGACAGAACTTGAGCATCTGGGTGCTGCTGGGTAGCAGTCTTGTGTAACACCATGGTTCCCAAACTGTGTGCCAAGGCACTTCGGGGCACCACAGTGAATTCACAGGAGTGTCATAGGATATTTAAAAGTTTTGAGGTAAACAACTTGAACATAGTTCAGTATTAGATCATGTCACATTCCCTTTTCTGACATCATATCTTTGTGAAAATGGGTTTTTGGTGGGGACTGGGATCACACGCAAGTGAGTTCTTAATAAATGTTAGCTTGAGTGGGGCTGCTGACAGCTGTCCACTGAGGTGCAGATTCGCTAGTGCAGGACTTCGGTCTCAGCATCTACACCTGCCTTCTGAAGTGATGGAGAAGCACTTTTGAGTGGCCAGATGTCATGTGAGCACTCCAGGGGAGGACGATCTATTCCAGCACCTGAGATTTTCCCAATCACTGCATATATATTATTTTGAATCCTGAGCTTGTTGACAATTGAGCCTAAGCTTTATTTCCCAATCTAATCATTGTTTTCCAAAAATGAAGCAGCCAGCTATTCATCCTAACATTGTTCTTGAAGGAAGGCCTTCTGGAGGTCAAAAGAGAACAACAAAAAAAATCGCATTTCTTATATTAAAAAAAAAAGCCACGATGGTTTTCTCTCCAACAGGAATAATTATTATTGATTTACAGTGTAATAGCAGCAAACAGCTTTGGTGATTGGTTAAATGTCTTCACTTCACCGGGGCCATTAATCAATCTTAGCAGCTATTTATTGCTTAGCATACTACCACGCAATAAAGACGAGCCTGAAATCAACTCCCACAGTAGCTTTGACAGGCAAAAATTAATATTTAATGTTGCATTACTAGCTGAGTTGAAATTGGGTCTCTGCTGTGCAGCTGGTCAGCTGTAACCAGCGATGCTACGGAGAGCTCTGAGCAGACGTCACGTGCCGAGGCTCCTGATGTCCCGTGGGTCCAGCTCTTGGGCAGAGTCTGACTTGGCAATGATTTGAGTGTCCTGCATTCCACGAATCTGATGGCTACCAAAGCATTAGGGTAGAAACATACTGTATATATAAATTGCCTGAATGGTGATAGTAATTGCTTTTATCACTGGAAGCTTCATGAATCAGATTATTTTGGGGGTGGGTGGGGAGAATCCCACTATATCCATATTTGACCATAGGCCAGACTAATTGGAACAAGAAGAAAGTCCTTTATTATGTTTTGGGTGCCTCTTTTCTTTTCAGCTCCATTTTGCCACTATTTGATTATGTGGAACAAACCAATGGTAGGGATGGAATGGAGGAAGCATAGAAAATCATGATGGAAATGAGAATAGGTCATTTTTCTCTCTTCTCCCTCTTTGAGTCCTTGCCCCTTCCCCTCCTCAGTCTGTGAGAAAATAGAGTTGATGTGTTTGGTTTTTCCTAGAGTATGCATATTAATAATAATACAAATAATGGCCAATAGTCATTGAATATATATATGCCAGGTATTGCTGTTTCCCGGTGATGATATTATGGTATCAGTCGGGTTTTTAGCCATGTTTTACAGATGAAGAAATTGAAGTTCAGAGACATTTGGTAACTTGCTGAAGATCACACAGTGAGCTAAGATTTGATCAGAATCTGGAGTTTGACCAAGCCTGTGTTCTGAACTTCTACACTCTCAAGGGAATACCAAAGGATAGACTGCCTAAATGCTTTATGTGAAATGGTCTGCAAGTCACATGTAACTCTCCTTAACTTCATATTAATAAACAAGTTGGAGTGTTATCTTAGAATGTCAAAGCTTATCCATGCCTGGGTTCAAATATCAGTCATGAAGTCTTCATCATGAGACAGATGAATGGAACAGTCTCTTTGAGCATCAGTGGAAATGATATTTGCACTATCCGTGGTGAATACTGAGATGTGAAATGACAGTATTCCTTCAGTTACAGTAATGTCTCTGAAACATCATATCCTAAAAAAAAATTGAAAGATTTTTAAAAATTACTGATGAAATATAAACTCCAGGTATCCTTCCTCTTCTTAGACTTTATTTGTTGTTAACTACTTGGCACTTTGCATGGTAAGAGTTGAGCCATTAAAATACAATGTAATTGTAGGCAAGTCTTCATAATAGGTCCCAATACTGTCTCCTTATCATTCTGCTAAGCTCTTAAGAGTCTGACTACAGAAGTATTAATATAGGAGAAAATGTTGAAGATCAATTTCAAGTTAGACATAGAAGACTGGTAAAAAAACCCCACTAAGTTTTGGGTGTAGCCCTTGAATGTTTTCTCCTTGGCCTATACCAAATATCCCTACAGAATGAAGGACATAAATATGGCAGAATGTCATTGCTTTAGGATTGTTATCCAGCTGTTCCCACAGTGGGTACCAGGGACAGAGCAGCTATCGGTCTTCTCTGGATCCTGGACCAAAAAGCTCTGGCTGCAGTAATTAAACATTCAGTGTCCTGAAGCATTCACGGTAATAGAATGTCTTCTCTTTGTGTTCTTAATTTGCTGGCCTTGTTTTATCAATTAGACTGTCAGTCACTCCTTTTCCCTTCATTTTTCATATGGACCAGCATCAACCTCTCTTCACCTACAGGTCATAACACATAAATTACATCCCCTTGATGCACCAACACGTCAGCTATTAGGTTGCCCTGGTTGGACTGATTCTCTTCTTTGATAAATCTGAAGATTTGTGACACCAATGCTCTTACTTTACTGAGAAGCAGGAAGCAATCTTAGTGATTCCCACCAGACTGCTGTGAAGATAGGAATGCCTCAATAACATAAAGTGATTTCCTCCTTTTCTTGTTTCAGGTTCAATGGATCCAAAGGACTTCCTGAGGGAGGCACAGATAATGAAGAATCTAAGACATCCAAAGCTTATCCAGCTTTATGCTGTTTGCACTTTAGAAGATCCAATTTATATTATTACAGAGTTGATGAGACATGGAAGTCTGCAAGAATATCTCCAAAGTAAGCTAAAGACTTAATAAAAGGAAAAAAAAAAGAGGAATTTAGTTTAGCTAGTCCTATAAATGTCAATTTAGCAAGCCTTCTATAACCCAGTGTGATATCTGTGAGAATGAATGTCTTAACAGTGAATGGCTCAACTACATTTTAATAGGATATATACTGTGTACCAAAAGGAGGAAAAATATTTATGTAGCGAAGAACAAATTGTTCACAATAGACATATTGGAACACATAAATGTAATGTAGAAAACTGAAGACTATGAAACACCATGTTTTACATGATACTTTGTTTCCTACAATAACTAATGGACCATTATCAGTCATGGACCAATTTGTTCTATGGCCCAGAATTAGGGGACATGGAATACCTTTGGGGAGATAGGGAGAGGTACTCTCATTCTTTTTCCTTTGCCAGTGTTTGACAACATTGTACTTGTTGGTATTTAAAATACTTCCACGGCTAGGCAACAGTAGAATTTTCAGACTAAAAAGCAGAAATATACTATTGCTTTATTTCTACATCTGCTTCCTGTAGTCAGAGCAGACTTAAGGGCATTGTAAAATTTTGATGTTTATTACAAATGAATAATTTAATATGCAACAATATAATGAGTATTAAAATGAGATGTTCAAAGTAGTGGAGATCAAGTACTGAGAGAATAATTCATGCTTAAAAAAGAGACTTTTTCTATGCTTTCTTGAAATGTCAGAGTCGGATTGATAGAACGTGTAGAGGTAAAGGGAGGTGAGACTAATAGAACAAAGATATTAGAAAGATAAGAGTATTCTCTGATTTCAGGGTGACTTGTGAAGCTGGTGGTATTAAATCGCAAAGGTGGAAAAGAGAACAAAGAACATGGGCCTGTTAAATGCTGTTAAAAAAATATGCCTAGCTCATTTGCATAAAGATAGCAAATTTAACAATATCAGAATATATTAGCCACCAGAGTAAGACTAACCTCAGCCATTGACCCCTTTTGCCTTATTTCCAGGGACAAAAGTACAGTAGCCATCTTGGGTCATCTTTAATAAAAATGCTTTGTCAAGGCCACTTGTAACAATCACGATGGTAAATCTAATAGTCAATTCTCAGTCCTCAGACCTGTTCATAGCATTTATTTCAATGGACTTGAAATAATGGAAGCACTTCCTTCATTTGGCTTCCAGGACACTTCACTCAATGGCTTTTCCTCCTCTCTTTTTTGTTGGTTCTTCTCCCATCTATGTGATTTCTCTCATTTCTCAGATCTCTCAACATTTTGGAATTTTGCAACATCACTAGTTCCCTTGCTAAGCTCAGTCAGTCTCAGGGTTAAATAACATTTATATATCAAAGATTTCTCAAATTACATCCCTCCATTACTTCAGAATCATAAATCCAACTGCTTTCTTGACTCTACTTGAATGCTTCTCTGGATAACATAGATGTGATGCAGCAGCACCCCGTCTCCCAAATCCCAGAGGCATTTATTTCTTGCTCATATTATGTGTGCAAAATAGATTGGTTGGTGGCTCAGGTGTTTTGATCACCTTGGCAGGGGAAGGGGATGAGACTAATCTCGTTCTGGCTCTTAGAGCTCCAGTCGGGAGATGCAGAGATAACTTCTGTGCCTTTTTATCTGGTCAAACCAAGTCAGAGGGAATAGGGTAGTACAATCCTCTAACGTGGTTGAAAGGAGAAAAAAATAAATGTTTGTGAACAGCCAGAATTTCTACTACATATGTCCATTAAAAATCTCAAAACAACATGTCCAAAACTGATTTTATATTATCCTCAATAATTGGCTGCTCTTGTGGTCTTTCCTTCTTTGACGATGTCAACACTCAGCCTAATCTCTTGGATCATCTCTACTTCTTCTCACAGCCTCCATCTAACCAGTCAGCAAATCCAGTTGACTTTTTTCAAAATATATCCAGAATTTTGCACCTCTCTGCACACCCACCCTGGTCCAAGCCATCATCAGCTCTCTTCTGGATGGTGCAGCAGCCTCCTAAGTGGTCTCCCTCTTTTGGTTCTTGCTCCTCTCGGTCTCTTCTCAACACAGGAGTTGGAGAGATCCTGTTAAAATGTAAATCAGATCGTGTCCCTCTTCAGCTCAAAGCCTCAGTGACTTTCACTGGTTCTCTGTGTACAACCTCTAAAGTCCTACATGGCCCAGCTCTCCATTACCTCTCTCCCTTGTCTCCACATCTCCCCCAACGTCTCCGTTATCTCCCTTGACTCTGTCAGCTGCATTGCCTTTTGCTGCTCTTCATATCTTCCACATGTGCTTTGCTTCAGGCCCTTTGCACTTGCTCCTTCCTCTATCTGAATTTCACCCCCATTAACATCCCTATAGCTCACTTCCTCACTTCTGCAGTCTTTCCTCGGATGTTCCCATTATGGTGAGTCCTTCACTGGTCACCCTCTGAATTCTAAAATTTAATCTTCTTCTATCTCTTTGTATGCTTCTTTCCTGCTTTTTTTTTTTTGTTTTCTTTTCTTAGCTGCTGATCATCTTATAATGTATGACTTTGTTTTGTGGCTTATTGTAAGTACCTTCTAAAATACAACTCCAGGAGGTTAGAGATTTTTCTTTGTTTTAGTGATAGAACAGTGTCAGGCACATAGAAGGTGTGCACTAATTATGTATGTGTTGACTGACTGAATGAGAAAATTAATGGATAAATTAAGTGGGGCTATTCTGAACCTAATATCAAGACTCGGGGTTGAGCTTGTTTCGAGACACTTTAGTTTGTCAGTGTTTGTGTCAGCTTGACAAGATCCACTTATTAATTATGAACTCCTTTGACAGTGAGGATTTTTGTGGTTTGTTGATGTGTTTTACTCAGGGGTCAGCACAAACCCTGTCATATTCTGAGTTGGACCTTAAGGGTCAAGTTTACCAAGGCCTTCATTTGTCAAGATACTTAGTAGCCATGAGGAGTAATGAAGAGATGCTCATTACAGACAATCCCTTCCCAATCAAGAGGGCTTAAATTCAACAAAGTGATCTTAAAATGAATCTGCCCTCTTAAACAGCCTACCATGATAACTGTTATAAGATGAAAGACTCTTGAGTAATGGAACATAACTGAAAATATTTTCTTGTGGCAGATGTAAATTGTCACAGGCCTTTATATCAATTTTGACAACTGGCTGTTGTACTGGAAGTGTGTTCTGAAGTTTACTTGGGCACTTCCCAGGCCACTGCAGTCTCTCAGGGTAGAAAACGTGTTATTACTCAATTTTCTTCTCTATTGTGCCTGTCAGTGAAAACTTTTTATATCCACTGTAATAGGATTAGATGTCGTATTTGATAGTTGAAAGGACATACATATTTTTCCATAGAACCAGCTTTGTAGTCCCTAAGCTTGGCTAAATATTTTTTTGTAATAAATTTCTCCAAAATGGAAGAGGCTTGTCAAAAAACTTCAGCTTTGAGGGTAATTGATGTCAGGTATTTCTTATTGAAATTTAAAAAGAATAAATACCTGCATTTTTTTTTTACGTACATACATATTTTTTAAAATAAATAGAGTCCTAGCATGTTGTTAATCAATCTCATGGACAGTTCACTTAGATGGCCTAAAGTAGACAGGAGTATTTTCATTGAGATACTCTTTAGCTGACCTACAACTGTAGCCCCACCAGTCCGGTGCTCAGGAATCATGTGTAAGGTAAGTTTTAGGAAGGAGTATAGAATAGTTTTGTTTTTTTTTTCTGAGTATATATATTTTATTATTTTATTTTTATTCTTATGTTAATCCCCATACATTACATCATTAGTTTTAGATGAAGTGTTCCATGATTCATTGTTTGTGCATAACACCCAGTGCTCCATGCAGAATGTGCCCTCCTCAATACCCACCACCAGGCTAACCCATCCTCCCACCCCCCTCCCCTCTAGAACCCTCACTTTGTTTTTCAGAGTCCATCGTGTCTCATGGTTCGTCTACCCCTCCGATTTCCCCCGCTTCATTCTTCCCCTCCCTCTACCTTCTACTTCTTTTTTTTTATAGAATAGTTTTTAAGAGCGTGAGATTTCAACCTCAAACATGCCCGAACTTGAATCTCCACTCTACAACTTATTACTTGTTCTTCTAAGTAGCAGAAACTGCTATGGAAGGGGACAAATAATAACAATACTTACTTCAGTAGTTCTGAGCATAAAATGAGGTGATGTAGTGAAAATCAACCATATGGGATAGTGGTAGGAGAGGTGCATATATATTCATTTTTTTCCTTTAAAAAAAAAAAGCCACCGTATAGTATTTACTATGTGCCAGGCATTTTTCTTTCTTTCTTTCTTTCTTAAAGATTTATTTATTTATTTATTTATTTATTTATTTATTTATTTATTTATTTATTTATTTATTGGAGAGAGTGAGAGAGTGATCACATGAGTGGTGGGGGGAGGGGGTCAGGAACAGAAGGAGAGGGAGCGGGACAAGCAGACTCTGCACTGAGCATGGAGCCAGATGCAGGGCTCAATCCCACGACCCTGAGATCATGACCTGAGCTGAAACCAAGAATCAGATGCTTAACCAACTGATTAAGGTTAATCGCCTGCTTAACTACCCAGGCACCCCTGCCAGGCATTTTCTAAGTGTTGTACAAATATTAACTTAGTTCATTCTTCTAACAACCCGATGAGATGAGTATTATTATTATTATTGTTATCATCATTTCCACCTTACAGTGGAAGAAGCTGAGGGATGGAGAGGTTAATAACTTATCCAAGGTGGTTGAGCCAGAATTCAAACCCAGAAGTCTGGCTCCGTAGTCTATGCTTTTAACTGTATGCATAACACTGGCATTAGTTTCTTAACGTGAACCTATATTCATTATCTATTGCTGCACAACAAGTTACCCAGAACTTAGTGGCTTAAAACAGCAAGCATTTATTATCTCACAGTTTCTGTGGTCAGGAATCCAGGTACAGCTGAGCTGGGTCTTCTACGCCCGGGTTTCTCACAAGACTGCAGTCAGGTGTTGGCAGATGCTTCAGTTATCTGAAGGCTCTAGGGGAGGTTGATCTATTTCCAAGCTCACTCATGTGATTGTTGGCAGGAATTGGTTTCTCCAGGGCTGTTGGACAGAGGAAGCCAGTTTCTTGCTGGTTGTTGGCCTGAAGCTGCCCTATGATCCTTGGTACGTGGACCTCTCCATAGGGCAACTTACAACATGGCAGTTGGCTTCATCAGAGTGAACAAGTGAGAGAGCAAGAGAGAGGAGAGTGCCTGCAGGATGAAGCCACAGTCTTTTATAATTTATCTTGGAAGTCATACCCCATCACTTCTGCTGTATTTTATTTGTTAAAAGTGAGTCAGTGGTCCAAACCACATTTAATGGAAGGGAATTTCATAAGAGCACAAATACCAGGAAATAGAGAATATGAGAAGCCATTTTAGAAACTGTCTATCACTTGACCTAGGACTAGTCACCAGTTTATCTTGACGTTTGTACATTTCTTTTCATATTGAGTTAATTTGGCATCAAAAGGCATAGCTATTTTGGCCAATAGAGCAGCAATACTTTGCCATTATGCTGCACACTAAGTTATGCTCTGTCTTTGGGGCACCTGGGTGGCTCGGTCAGTTAAGCGTCTGACTCTCAGACCATGATCTCAGGTGTGAGATCGAGACCTGTGATGGGCTCCATGCTTAGCGTGGAGTCTGCTTGAGATTCTCTCTCTCCCTCTGCCCTTCCCCCTGCTCTCTCTCTCTCTCTCAATACATAAATAAGTAAGTAAGTAAATAAATAAATAAATAAAATCTTTTTATTTATTTGAGAGAGAGAGAGAAGGCACAAGCAGAGGAGAGGGATAGAGGGAGAGGGAGAAGCAGACTCCCCGATGAGCAGTGAGCCCGACTCGGGGCTCCATCCCAGGACCCTGAGATCATGACCCAAGCAGAAGGCAGACACTTAACTGACTGAGCCACCCAGGTGCCCCAATAAATAAAATCTTTTTTAAAAAAGTTATGTTTTGTCTTTTTGCTTACATCTCATTTTATACTGAATGATCAATATTAGCTGCTGTAATATACAATTCAAACATTTTAGTGACATAACAAAAATATGCATTTTTGATATGCATCAGACTTGCTTTGCTACATGGCTTTCTTGAAATGGTGACATAGGGATTTAGACTTCTTTCATTATGTGGCCCTGCCATTTCAAAATGTATTTCTTCTAGCTACAAAAATGTGGGAGATTTTAAGGATCAGGCCTGTAAGTGACGAACGTGCTCTTTTGCACACATTGCAGTGCACAGAATTAGTGACATGGCCCAATTTAACTGCTAGGGAAGATGGGCAACATAGTCTTCTATGTTTGCCCAGGAAGAAAAGGGCAAAAGAAAAGGGTCAGTGAGCACTTAGTTTCACCACACATAGTATTTAAATATGCTGCTTGCGTTAAAAAATAAATATATATGTATGTATGCACACAGAGTGCTTAGATCTATACCATTAAAAAAATGTCCTCAACTCTATTTATTTCATTATTTTAAAAGATTTTATTTATTTATTTGACAGAGAGAGAGACAGCGAGAGAGGGAACACAAGCAGGGGCAGAGGGAGAGGGAGAAGCAGACACTCCACTGATCAGGGAGCCCGATGTGGGGCTCCATCCCAGGACCCTGGGATCATGACCTGAGCCAAAGGCAGATGCTTAACCAACTGAGCCACCCATGTGCCCCTATTTATTTCATTTTTTATTGAAAAGATGGCATGCATAAAGGACACACATCATATAGTATAATTTATCATTAATTAGAAGTGAGCAATAAACAATGGTATGGCCACTGTACAAATCAAGAATGAGAACGGGGCTAGCACTCCAGAAACCCCCTGAGTACCATGTCATTGACAGCCTCTCACAATCATGAATTTCCTGCTAATTGCTTTCCCTTGACTTATTCTCTGCCAACTCCCTGTTGTCTTCCCTTCTTGACTAGGGTTTGGAAATTGTTGTCTCCATATTCTCAGCTCCCATTCTGCCCTCAACCCCTTATCCCCCATCTCCAGTGAAAGTGCTCTTTATAACACTAAGGTCACCAATGACTGCCTAGTAATATTTAATAAATACCTTTTAGACCTTATCTTGCTGGACTGACTTGTGGAATTTGACAATGGTGGTGACTTTCTCAAAACCTTTGACTGTTAGGATGCTCTCTTCTGGTTTATCTTTCATTCTTCCGGCTGATTTTTCTCAGTCTTCTTGTAGGTTTATCTTCCTCTGTCCACCCGAAATGTTGGTGTTTCTCATGATTCTGTCACTTCCTAACAGTCTCACCCACTTCTAATGTTTAACTCTACCCACAAACTATGACTGTTAAGTTGGTATCTTTAGCTGCATGTGAGCTCCAGAGCCATATGTTTGTCTTCATTTAGGCATTTCCATTTGGGTAATCCATATGCATCTCTACCTTAACAATTCCTAAACTGTTTAATTCTGCTTAGGCAGCAGCAATGATAATAAAAACAGGTAGGATTTACTGAGTTCTTTCTAGGTGCCAGGTTCTGCTTTAAGTGTTTTACATGTATTAACTCATTTTAATTCTCATTTTAACAACTAATACCATAAGGGAATTACAATGACCACTATATAGATGAAGAAACGGAGGCACAGGAGTGTTAAACAGCTTGCCTGAGGTCAGGAAGAAATGTGAGGCAAAGCTCTGATCCAGATCTTGGCACTCTAGCCTCAAGCCAGTTTTCTAACCCCTGAGCTAGAGTTACCTTTCAAGTCAAGTTGTATCTAAGACTCTTGACCGTGAATTCAACACAGTTTTGGTAATATTTGGCTTATTGAGTCAGGGATGATGATAGTTTGGATTTATAGGAGACCTTTTTAATTCTTCAGAAATCTGAAGACATCTACTAAGAGTATGGTAGCTAAACAGTATCCAGGGATGGCTGACCCCACTGCACAGAGTCAGCAAAGAATAACCCTAACCCCTCTATTAATGATCAAACTGAGTCTACTTTCCTAAACTTAATTATATAGGATGAGTAGTGGTAGAAACTATGTCTATTAAAGGCATGTCCGTGCCTGGAGAGATGAGTGAACTATTTCTAAGAATAACAGGCTTAAAAAAGGAAATTAAAAAAAAAGTATATCAAGCTTAATGGAGTACAAATGTAACATACACATTTTATAAATACTGATAGACCCTTCATTTTTGTTAGTGAGCTAGTTTTTAAGAACAATATGATAGAAAAAAAAAAAAACCCAATATGATGGAAGAATGAGAACTTTTCATTGGCTCAGCCATGCAAGTTAGTATTATTTTATAGCTTCAAAGACTAAAATTATGAAATGTTTGAAGGAAATCTAGAGGCAACCAAGTAACCAAGTAACTTTTCCATGAAGAGATGAGTCAATGATGCGTGCTATGGAAAATGGCAATACCTGGACTCTTTCAGATCTTTAGAGCTGTATTCGAATTACGTGATACTGTTGTTTCTTTCTCTGTGGAATGTTCCTTCAGGGGAGAGAGGGCCACAGCCTTGGAATGTGTTTGGACTCTGAAAATTGTTGCCTCATTGACCCTTCACAGGAAATGAATGGTCTGTATTAATTATGTTTCTTTGCTCAACAGATCAGTGCTATGGCACTTAATCCCACCGACAGCTCATTCATCAAAATTCTCAGAATTCACTTCAATAATTCACATGTTCTCCAAAGTCAATCTCTTACTTTCTCTTATTGCTCAGATGATGCTGGGACAAAAATCCATCTGACTCAGCAGGTAGACATGGCTGCGCAGGTTGCCTCTGGGATGGCTTATCTGGAGTCCCAGAACTACATTCATCGAGATCTGGCTGCCAGAAATGTCCTGGTTGGTGAACATAATATCTACAAAGTTGCAGATTTTGGACTTGCAAGAGTTTTTAAGGTGAATTTTGTTTTGTTCTAACTAGGTTTTGTCACAGGTCAGAAGTCTAACATACCAGCAGACTAATAGATTTACTGTTGTTCTTCAGAATAATGTTTCTCCAAGTTCTGTGGTCTGTAGAACACTTCAATAGCCCAAGGCCTTACAGATAAACTACCTCCTGTTTCTATTTCTTCACCAAGGAGAAAGAAACAGAGAAAATGATGCCTAACCAGATGGGAAAGTATGTGATTAAGTTTGTGGTTGGATTAATGATCTGCTTTTCAGTACAGGAGCCTCTGTTGGTTTGCCTCAATTTTCCTTACAAAAAGCAGCACATTTTGTATAGTTACCCCATCCACCTTTGCTCACTTTCTGCCAGATTAATATTCACACTGCCAGAACTCTTTAGCAATCACTGACTTTTTAATTACTGCCCCTCTCCCCATGTCATGACATCAGGCCAAAAGACACTGACATTAGTGACATACTATTAGGTGTTTTTCTCTGAATTTAATTTTTAATTTCTACCTTGTGCCCTACAAATATGGGTGTGGAACATGAAACACAACATATAAGTGATTCTCTTTTGATCTTCATGAATTCATTACCTTTTTTATAAGTTAATTAGAAGCTCAGTGACTTGATATATTAATTTAAATAATTTGGATCCTACTTTTCAGTATCAGAAAGTGGCAACATGGTAATTATTAAAGTCAGTGGCTCTCCAATACCAACAGTAAGTCTGGAAACAGACAGACTTTGCTTTCCTTTTTTTAAATTTGCTGAAGACCATCACACGTGAGTTCTCCCACATGCAGTAGAGTGCTCCTCTCAGTGCTGTTTTTAGCACATAGTAGGCTCTTAAATAATATTTTATTAATGACTTCTCATAGATTTCTCCATCTTATAAGCCAGATTTGGAATTTGCTACTATAATTATCAATTGAACTAAGCTCATTTTGAAACTTTTCCCTCTAAATTTTAATGTGAAACAGGCTACACATTAAACAGGTTTAATGTGAAATGAGGGTAGCAAAAAAAAATATATATATATCACTTGAACTTGGCTTGATTCCTTAATGCATTAACAGGTAGATAATGAAGACATCTATGAATCCAAACAAGAAATAAAGCTGCCAGTGAAGTGGACTGCGCCCGAAGCCATTCGTGGTAATAAATTCAGCATTAAGTCCGATGTGTGGTCATTTGGAATCCTTCTTTATGAAATCATTACTTATGGCAAAGTGCCTTATAGTGGTGAGTAATTAATTCTGAAGTGGGCCTTTCTGCTGCAGGTCACTTACTTAGGTGTGACTTTAACTGCTTTGCCCAGACTTAGAGGGCAGAGTTATGGGGCTGACCATACCATGTGCCTGTGGGAGCATAATAGATAAAATTTGATGATGATGATTTGCATTAATGAGGTAGTTTATTGCCCCTTTCTCCTTTGCTCTTGAATTGCAGTCTTATGGACATTACTTGCTGCAAGATGTAGTTTAATCTCTGCAGCCTGGGAAGGGGATGGTAGACCTCATAGCTTCACCAAGGAAATCAGTTTGCTCTGTAATCTTGAATATAATTATCTATGAATTTAAGACCCTGAACTTTAACTTGTTTTTTGTTGGTTCCTTTCTATGTTATTTAGGCATGACAGGTGCTCAGGTAATCCAGATGTTGGGTCAAAACTATAGACTCCCTCAACCACCTAACTGTCCACCACAGTTCTACAACATCATGTGGGAGTGTTGGAACGCAGAGCCTAAGGAACGGCCAACATTTGAGAAACTGCATTGGGAACTTGAAGACTATTTTGAAACAGACTTTTCATTTTCAGATACAAATAACTTCGTAAGATGAACACTGAAGAAGAACATTAAATAATCAAGTAACAAAAGAGTTCAATAATCAGTCCAGAAATACAACCTTATTAATCAACTGCCAGAAGAACTTACCTTGACATATTCGAGTGATAGGGTCAGTGTGTCTGTGTATTATGAAGAAGATTATAGGTGCATTATACGTGACTGGGCAACACTGCACGACAGTCTAAGATGATATTTTATCACTGCCTGGCAAAAATCAAACACAGAAACACAGTTATTTTTCTTTTTAAAAAATACTTAAACATTTCTATTTATTGTTTGAAATACCGATCAAGAGGATCAACAGATGATAGTCAATTTTTACTCAGTGACTATTGTAGCATTTTCCTGTTTACTGATTAGAGTGGTTATTCATTATTCCTCGGATTGCTGAATCCCATCAGGCTGTTATTATGAAGGAATCTGATTGCTTTGCTGCACAGCAGGACCTGTGCTTTGAGATTTTTTTTTCTCTTTTAAAATATCCTGTAACTACAATGATGGTAAAGCCATGTGAAATGACTTGATTGTACTTGGAGCAATTGCACATATTTTTTCCTATGCATAAAAAAATGAAGCAGCTGTTGAGAAAAAGAATTAAAATTTCTCTCATTTTGTAGAAGGAAATGATGGGATTTTTCTGTACCTCAGTATGTGTCATCTGAGAATCATCTACATTAGTTTTAATCTCATAATGTTAAGAATCAGATTGCAAAGCAGATGAGTTATTATCTATGGAAATATGTGAGAAACATCTAGTGGCCTGCAAAATCTGAGAAATAAGTATAAAATAGTTTAGGAACAGGAGAGGAGAGCAGTAGGATTGCTATGGCTGAGATTCCTGAATAATTTTTTAAAAGATGAACCTTTGGCATTTAGGCCAGAGTTTTAAATTGATTATAGTGCAGGTCAAGCTCAGTTTTCGAACTAGAGGCTAAGAATAAGGTCTGACCTTGGTTATGAAGCTATATTTTCTGTCTGGTAGGACAAGAGGGTTTTTACTCATCTTAAATGTGCATTAACCTTTGTAAGCATGTTACTGTCTTCTTAAGCAACAGGTGGATCAAATTTTGTGCCCCATAAGATGATTAGGGAGAGTTCTCAAAGGTAGTTTCAGAATCGAGTATATATTCAAAGATCTCTGCTGTAAAGCAATATGAATGAAACAAGCCATGAAAAGACAGAAGATTTTGAGTATATTCTCTCATCTTTAAAGGAGAAGAACATATCTCAACAGTTACAGAAACCCAAATTCAAAGTGGATGAAGTATTAAGAAGTAAATGTGTGAGCTCTACCTGGAAGGCTGGAGGTAGAGAGGGCTTCAGGTACCATATCATTGGCACTTCAGTGATAGTGACGGGGACCCACTTTCCTTCCAGCTATCTTCTCTGTCACCAGCATTGTCCTCATTCTCAAAGTCCCAGATGGCTCAGTAGCAGCTGGGGCTCCCTGTTCTTTTCTCCTCATCTAGTAGCGGAAAATGGGAAACCTCTCTCTCTGCATTTTCAGCTTGCATAAGAAGCATTCTTTTTGGGGGCTCCTGGGTAGTGCAGTCAGTTAAGCCTCCGACTCTTGGTTTCAGCTCAGGTCGTGATCTCAGGGTTGTGAGACTGAGCCCTGTGTCGGGCTCCGTGCTCAGCAGGGAGTCGGCTTAAGACTCTCTCTCCCTCTCCATCTGGTCTTCTCCCCCTACTCTCTCTGTCTCTCTCTCAAATAAATAAATCTTTAAAGAAAATCATTCTTTTTTCTCGTTAGACAAATTGGGTCATATGCTGATGAATAATAGACTTAACGTGAATGTTATGTGCTGATTGGCTTAGAATAAGTTCTGCCACTGAAACTGGACATGTGGCCCTTTTTCCTGGAGACAAGTTGGGAGGTTGGCTTATCGGAATAAAATCAGATGCTGGATAGGTATCCATTAAGGAGAAAATCCCAGTTGTAGGTAGGTGTGTGTACATACATTCAGACTTCTCTGCAACTGAAATGGGTCATGTGGAGCTATTGATAATAGAGCCCCTCGACTTTTTTTTATAAATAGGAAAGATTTATAAGATAAGGTCAACACTAGTTGTTTAAGTCAGTTGACTATGTATAGGACAACTTCATTTGTTTAAAGTCAGAGTCTAATTGTGAAAATTCAACTACTATATAATCTGTCTTTTTTTTAGCAGCTAATAATAATAACTTTCTTAGTAAGATCTGATTTTGAAATGTATAGAGAAGGTTATCCTTTCTTGTTTTAATAATACCTGAAACCGGTTTAACTTACTACGTTTGATTCTTGGAGACGTTTATATTCAAGGTTCTGTCAAAGCAATCTATTGTTCTTGTTTTTGCCTGATGGATCATAGAGAAAAATAATGGATTCAGTTATGAGAAGCAGTAATAGATTTTTTTTAAGCTGACATAAATTTCTTTCCCCGTATAGAATAAAAGGATCGGGAAAAGATAAGTTGAATTTTCCTACAATGAGCCAGTTCTTGTTAAATTTACCTCCCATAAATTGTAGCAAAGCTCTTTCTATGTAATGTTTTATTTATGTAATTCAGTTATTTGGAGGTGGTGGTGAAGGATGTGAGTACCTCATTTCATGTGGTATTTCAAATCTCTTTTGACAAAAACCTAAGAATTTTTGCAATAGGAAAAATTCAAAATTCCATTAAGCCTCTTTTAAGAAGGTTAGGAAGAAAATAGGTTTATATTACCTAAGGTCGAAAGAAGCACAGAATGGATTCCTAAGAGCTGTGGAACCTGAATATTGTATCATGGAAAACAAAGTAAAATCGAGGTGACCAGCAATCTGCAAACTGGGCCGTGGTGGGTGGGAAGGTGTCACAAAGGACACCAAAGAATGAGCGTGGGGAAGTATCAGGCTGAGCACATTCACATCCACTCACAACGCATGTCTGCATGGTGACTACATGGATCAACTGAACCATAAGGGGCCAAAACTCTTCCGATTCTCTGATGGCCCAAAAGGAACCATTGCCCTTGGAAGGATGCCATAGTGTCACCCAGCTGGAGCTTCCTTGAGGAAGCAGTGCCCAGCTGGTGATCCCTGGCTTTGCCAAGCACATGCCCTATCTGCAATAAGGTTTTTCACAGTCTAGTTGAGCATATGGTTTCTGGACCAAAACGCTTGTCTGAGAGTGTGTCCATGGTGATTTTTAAGGACTCTGCAATGATACATTATGTGAACTAGAATGGTGTTTTTAACAACAATGTGTTATTGTGTTCTCCCATTGAAAACACCTAGTCTCAAAAAAAAAAAAAAAAAAGAATAGTAAATGAGGTTCGAATACCTGGATATTGGAATTGCCTGTGGGCTCATCTGGAAATATTCAATTCTCTGGTATTTCCTTGGCATTGTTATGGAGACATTTTGGTCTATAGTCTCCAACATGATCCAAAAATTTAATGTTGTAGCATTAAAAAAAAGAAAAAAAGGCCGGGTAGTTTGATGGAGAGAGAATACTTAAAAATCTTATAAATTCATGGCTCCAGTAATATTTTAATTTTCATAGTGTCATCTTTTTACTGCCTACACTATACCATTAAACTCCTTCAGATTTTTCCTTTTTTTATATGAAGGAAGTGATGGTAAATCTCTTAAATTATTTATTACATTTAGACATAAACTGGAGAATAAAAATAGCATGCAAACCCTGAATTTCAGAGCCTGTTAAAAGTTTAGCTTCGATCTGCACTCGGATGGCACTATCTGCGTGGGAGTTATAAGATTCAGTTATAAGGAAAGAAACACCCAATTATTTCCATTTGCTCTTCTTGCCTGAATAGTTGATCCATTAGTCATCTGAAGTAAAAGACTTGAATGTAACATCTTTTTCATCCTCATGGAATATAATCAGCTCTTCCAGAAAAGGGTAACAAATCTCAAACCTGCGTTAAGTATCTAGTTATGTATATTTCTGTGCAGGGGATTCAAGTCATAGAACATAATAACCCTGAAATCGTATGTTAGGGGAAGATGGCTAAAAGCAACTAAAATTGCTTGGTTTGGAAGAAGCTAAACATTGTCTTGTAATAATTCTCTGGGATTTTAGAATAGAGGTTTGATTGTACTATATGTGAAAGGTAAGATTGCTTGATATTAACCAAGTTGCTTTAATGTTTATGGTCCACACAATTTCAGGGTAAAGGATATTAGAGCTTTTAATCATTTTTCAGAATCTGCATTTAATTATAGATTCAGAAAGTGGGAAACAAAGCCAATTAGCTAGATTCTATACTTTAAAGGTGCCACAATGAGATGTTTGTCTCTAAAAAATGAGTATTTCTATGTTATATGCTTTAATAATACTTACATTGTACCACTACATGCGAATGTATTTACACTTGATTAGTGTGTGTATCAAAAAGGTTAAAAAAACACTCAGGGGCACCTGGCTGGCTCAGTTAGTAGAGCATGTGACTCTATTTCAGGGTTGTGAGTTCAAGCCCCATGTTGGGTGTGGAGCCTACTAAAAAAAAAGAAAAAGAAAAGACTTCTTTTAATTGTACCACTTGTTACAGTGCTATTCCTTATCTTGGTTTAAATGCAACTAATATTTGAAAAATTTCTATCTCTGCGTTTTTAAAATACTAAGGCAAAGGCTTTTCTTGAAAATACATTTTACCCTAAGTGTTCTATCTTTATTTAAGATGGATTTTTTTTTTCATTATGCCAGTTATATCAAACTGATTACTTTTAACTTGACTTTTAAAAGCTGACTTCACTGTTTCAGAGGTCAAGTTGGTAGTGGACCCATGACATAAATTTGATGTATTTTATAGTATTTAAAATGTTTCCTCGGTTGACTACATTAAAAGGCTTACATTTGTGTGGTGGGGAAAGTAAATTGGTGAATCCAGGAAATAGGCATTGCTACATACTCACTGCAGGTCACCTGCTTCATGTCACCTTTATCAGAGACCCAAGCTGATGGAGAGATCCCAGCTCTGACATTGTCAGTTGCTGGTGCAGTGGGAATGAGAGCCCTGATGGGTCTCATGTTGGCAACTGAATCCGTGGGCCCAGAAGACACATATGTTGCTTCTGCTCACAACTAACTCATTGACCATAATCACATGTCTTCACCTAGACAGAAGGAGCACTGGATGTGTGATCCTACCATGTACCCAGAGGGAGGGCACCAGAAATACTCAGTGAACAGCACTAAACACTATCACACCACATTAGAACATCAAGTAAGTTCAACATGATGCTGAGTGTTGGAAGGCCACGTATACTTATTTACTCATCTTTTCCCCTTAATTATTTTATTCATTCATTAAACAAATGTAGATTGCTAATGAGTAGCAGGCATTGGGCTACATAGTTGAATAAAATTGTGAACAAGGGAGAAATTGACCCTGCTTTCTCTAAGGTTACAATCTATCCAGGGAGATGGATTGGTGTATGTGACTCTCAGCTCGTGCATCTATATATGTGCACAATTTTACCTCCCCATTTTCTCCCTAAGAATGAACTTACTGTCTGTAAGCTACTATCCTGTGTCCGTTCTCTCCTTGCTTCTTAATAGAAGAACCTGTTTTCTTGGAGCCCAGCTAAAAGACCACATTTTCAGCCTTTTCTGTAGCTAGGGGTTGCCAAGGAGATGTAAGAGAAAATTGCTCAGAGGGACTTCTAGGAAGACTCCATAAGAGGTGGACAGAGAACTGGAATGGGCTTTTTCTTGTCTTTTCCCCTTTTGTACTATTTTAGGCCTAAAATTCAATATCCATCTTAGATCATGAAGAAAGCTTATAGATGGAAGTCACTTCCCAGTAGGGTCTGGGTTCTTGATAAGAGGGCAGCTGCCATACTTGCCATGGATGGCTGACCTCAGACATTCTACTACAGGGGAGAGAGAGAGAGAGAGAGAAAACGTTATGCTATGTAAGCAGATGGTATTTCCAATTTCTCTCTCTAGAGATTGGAATGGCCAATTTCTGAATGGCACATTATCTACTTAAAACCTCCCTTCCACCAGGTATTGGAAAATAACTTCTCAGGTATTGCTAGGATTTTTTCCTAAGTACTGGGTGCTCATGATATGATAAGATTTGGGAAGAGTTGTAATTGTTTAGTGCTGATATCAGGTCATCAGCTGTCCATGTGGCCATCCCCTGAGATATCTCTTCTCCCATCTGAAGTCACCTCTTGGTCTCAGCTTTTTCTCATCTATTTTCATGCTCCTCCTGGGTCCAAAAGAAACTTTTTGACCCATCTGTCCAGATGCTCCCACCAGCAGGAGCTTTTCTCTCCTTCACCAGGACATGTGTTGGGAGGTACTCCAATGCTTTCCTCTCTTCCAGGCTCTACTTGGGAATTCTGCTCTCAGATTCCCGAGACCATCCGGAAGTCCTCCCGTTCTCCCTCCTCACATATCAGAATAGGGACCTACAAAACTCATATGCATCCCTCTGGCCCCATTCTTCCCCTGGCCTTGGAATCTTTGGTCTTTTAAGGTAGGAGGGTTGGGTGGGGTGGACCAGAAGGCTGATGACTGCATTTCAAAGCCTTGGATATTAAAAGATAAGAATTTGACTCTTGTTTTCCTGTTTTCCACTGTAATAATTTTTTTTTTTTCCAGATAATAGGTTTCTCATGGTCTAGTTGCCTGATATGGGAGGACCAAAGCATAATAGGAAATACCTGGGAAAAAACATCGATATCTTAAATAGTATCCTGCCACACATGGAAAGTCAACAAAAAATACATAAATAATTACTTGACTGTGGTTGTGCTGAGTATCATGAAGGAGAAATGTGGGGTGCTGTGACAGTGAATAAATGCCCCCATAATTAGGTCTGGGGAGTTGGGGAGAAATGGAGACATGATGTTTTACTGTGGTCTGAAGGATAAGAAGGTGTTTGCTGACTCCAGGAAGGAAATAGGCACAGCAAAGACAAAGAACATGGGACAACTGAAGAACTAAAAGAAATCCAGTTTGCCTGGAGTGTGTAGAGTGAGGGGGAAAGGTTCACAAGTTAAGGCCGGCCAGGCAAGTTCTGTCCAAATAATGGGGGCTGTGTGGTCCAGGTTAGTAATCTTACTTTTAATCCTAATGGGCAGACATTGACATCTTTAAATTGGTAGCACGACCTATTTTGGATTTTTAAAATATTATTTTCACTAGCATATGGAGAATGGATATGGGGATACAATTTTGGAGGTTCGATTGTCTGGGAGAGAGACGGAAGTGGGTCAGAGGAGTGGATGGAGATCTAGAAAAATGAACACACGTGAGACGTTTGGAGGTAAAACAAGCAGCTCTTGATAACTGGGTGTGTGGACAAGGAATAATTATGTATCAAGGATGACTTCCTGTGTCCTCTAGAAGCAACTAGATGTGAAACAGTGGAAAAGAAGCAGGTCAGGGGAACAATGATCGGAGGAGCTGGTTAGCTGATCAGTTGTCATGAAACATCCAACTTGAGATGTTAATTAGAGTTGAATATTCAGACCTGGAGTCCAGAAGTGAAGTATGAAGCCAAATGTAAACTTAGGAAGACTTTGGTATAAGGGAACCGTGTAAGGGAAGGGAAACCCCTCAGAGAGAGTGCAGAGGAGGAGAAACAAAGAGGATTAGTTCTGAGGAGATGGGGCATTTAAATGTGGGTGGAGAAGAAGCCAGAGAAGTGGGTGGAAAATCAGGAGCGTGTCATTACAGAAAGCCAAGAGTTAAAGAGTGCCAGTTGTACCGATCCTTAATGAGAGGTCAAAGACCTGGGAAAGTGAAAGTTTCCATGAGCTTTTAGAAACACAGCGGTCCTTCGGAAGTGCAAGTTCACTGGAGAAATGGGATCAAAAGTGAGATTGGAGGGAGCTGAGGCACAAGAGATGAGTGAGGACACTTAGGGTCTGGACAGTCTTTCTACACAGGGCGGTGTGCACGCAGGAGGCAACAGGGAGCATCGAACAGTGAACGTGGGACTCAGGGGCGGGTGTGTGCGTTTCTAAAAATCAGAGAGACCAGATCTTGTTTGAGTGCTGTTAGGATGGTTTCTGGAGGTTATTGTAGCAGGAGTAGAGAACGTAGTGTAGGAACATTTTGCAACTGAAATAAATCTGAAAGAATAACTGCTGCCTTGTTCACCGAATTTGTATGGATTCTATAATATGGATATTTAGTTAAGCTAAATATCTTTGCCTTAAGGGAACTAAGGTCTGGAATGTAGTAAAAACATATTTGAATGGATACGTCTCCTATTCCAGAACCATTTACTTTGTTTGAATGAAAATTTCATGGTGAAATTTTCTTACCTGTTACTCCAAGATTGATTTACTTTGCTAATATTCTGTGAGTAGATAGCTGGCTTTTCTTGAGAAATATAAGTTTTAACTGGATTGGAGAAAGAGAAAGAAAAAAGAAAAAATTTCAAGTAATCCCAAGTAAAATATCTATTCATTTTCCTTGGATATAAATGTCTGGTCTAACTGTTCAAAATGAAACACTATGGCTCACTGCAGATGAATTATGAAATCCATTTAAGAGCACGTTATAATAATGTCAGGGAGGTGATAAGAAGCTGGAGTGTTAATATTTCAGGGGGAAGACATTTGAACCAACCCCAAAGAAGATAATCATAAGAAAGAATAGAAGGGAAACAAAAGGAAGATTCGACAAAGAAAGGCAAGGCTGTTTTAAGAAAACATATCGTCAAAATCTTAGGAGAAATGTTTCTTCATTCATCTTGTTAATCGGCTTATGAATAATGCAGAAATGTACTTACTTGGCTTTAAAATATCCTTAGTTCAAACCCTAGGTTTTTGGGCTTGAGTCAGACAGACGTAATTTCACAATAAAATCTTTTCTTGGGCATTATCTTCATCAACCTATTTTCATGAAGCAGCAGAATTGTAGAGCTGGTAGGCACTTTGGAGATCATATAGTTGGTCTCACAAGAGTTCTTTTCCTTCTTTTGAAATGAAAACTCAGAAGCAAAAATTACAAAAAGCAAGGGATATTTAGTCATTGAGAGATTGTTTTCTTCAAATGAAACTGCTTCCTAGACTCTAAATCCTTGCAGAATTATTTGCAAATCTTCAAGAAAAGACTCGGCATAAATAAGATTGCCTCAAGTTAATTATCTTTCTCCTGTGTTTTAGAGAAACTTATGGTACTTAATTTAGAGAAAACCAAAGATAGAACTCAAGATTTGGTTTTGCGGCTGCACATTAAAAATATTTGAAAGCACGCAAGATGTGCAATGTTGTGCAAATGGGAATGGGAGCCAACATCAAGAAAATAGCAGAAATCAAAGCAACAGGATAAATGAAGTTCACAAGTTCTCAAGCTGACCAGCAGGTGGGGGCCCAGATCGCTGCTGAAGAGCTATGGTTGGCGATTGTGGGGAAGAGAAGAAAAGAACCTTGAAAATAATCTAAAATTCTCATCTAATACTTAGTTTGTGTAAAAAAAAAAATAGTGGAGGTAAGCTCGCGTGTTCATAAGTCCCTATGCTCAGACCTGCAATGAAGACACTGATTATGGATGACAACACAGTGCCCCACAGTTTCAAGAAATGCACAATCGCATAGTTCACTCCTCTCCAAACTCTAATTATCAAAGTAACTTTGAGTGCTCACCGAAGTAGAGTTAAGGGCACATAGCCTTCATGAATGTTCCTTTTTTGATATATAGATTTTAATATGTTAGCTCTCATTTTTATATGTATTTTTATGATATATCCTGAATATCTTCCCACATGCCCAATTATATTCCAAAAACATTGACATACTCTTTATATAGCGTTGCTTGCTTTCTTTGCTTATTCACTCTTATAACAAAGATGGTATGAATAGACTTCTGTGAAATTAATTTTAAAAAATTATAGGCATTTTGATCGTTATTAATACCAAAAGCAAAACATTTTCAATACTGCCTTGCAAAACTGACAACTAATCATAGTTCATTTTTTTTCAATCACAAGAGAGTTAAATTATTTTTATACCAGTGAAAAATTGCACACTTTTTTCCCCTACTGTGCTTTAGAACTTTCAGTTTAGGAAACAGTGAAAATGATATGTTGTTTGTGGCATTAACTCCACTTAATTTGGAACCTTAGAATAATTTTATTTTCCTCCATTAAATTTTTAATGCACTTTCAGCATAAAATTTAAATATATTAATATGTCAAGTATTGATTTTGTGTTCACATTTTAAGGCTATCTAAATCACATTGATACTTTTTGGTGGATCTGAAAACCAGTTGATGTGTACTTTATTATCTGCTCAATATTATGATTTTAAGCTCATTTGTTGACTAAAGAAGATTTATGTCCTTCAGGTTCATTCTATTATGATAATCAGATTTCTAATACTGTGAAGACTTAGAAAGATTCATGCACTTTTTCTGTGTAAATGATACAATTATATTTTCTTTTTCATTTTGACATTACTTGGTTAAATTCTGGCAGTCTCTTACACAATGAGAAGGTCTTAAGAAAGGAAAGCATTACTTGATTAATGCTGGAAGAATGCCAGTGGAAGGTTGACTTCATATCTGGTTGGTCTTGTTGTTTCTGTGGTAAGATGGATGAAAAAAATATAGAATGTTAGAATCCCAGTATGGTTCTGACAGACTGCTGTGCTAAGAGAAGATTTGCCTCTGGGACCATTTAAGAGTACACTTGATTTACCTACACAGCAAGTTTTCAGTAACACCTTTAAAAAATACTAACTAGTTCCAGGAAAAGACAAGGAGAGCAGAAGGGAAAAGGGTGAATGTTGTCTGAGAAATTTAGCAATTTTCTTCTTTATGCATTCCATAGGGGTCCTATTTTTCCCTACTTCATACTCCCTAAGTTTGACAGAGGGTACAAATGATATAAGAGGGAAAGAAGAAAAGAAGGAAACTAGAAAGAAGAAATAATGTAGTGAAGCATTGAGATGGTGAGCTAGGGGGAGAAAACCAGTTCTTCCCTCTTGAGACTACATAGTCAGATTTATAGCATCTGTTTCAGTCTTAGCGAGAGATTTACTGACAGATCTTTGCCAAATCAAATCACTTAATTCCAGAAGCCCTCTCCCCCACCTTTTGGCTCTTTTAAAGATATTATTGTTAGTATTTATGAATTGCACTGAGGATTTCAGAAACATAAAGCCATGAATATTTCATGAAGATCTTGAGATATTTGGATCTAAGTATGGCTACCAAATACAGCCAACTCTCAAATCCCACTTAGTGGGTTACGTGTGGCGAACTTAGTTCTGGACTGAAATCCTCTTGCCACATAATATATTTCTGAGCTGTCTCCTTTTACAAATTTGTCAGTGTGTAGTTAAGGAAAGCAATCTAATTTCATTTCAGTCTGGACAGTAAATCTTCTGCCATGAAGGTTGAGATATAAGGAGGTGGGGTGGGGAGTGAGGAGGAACTGCTATGGGCTTTTATCCAATCATCATTTCAACATTTACTGGGCATCTGCTCCATGCTAGAGACCAAGTTAGGGTTTGGAAATAAAAATACGAGTAATAGAGGAGACCTTGTGTCCTTATGTGATAAGGCTTTGGAGCTAGGCTTTCTGGATTTGAATTCTAGATTTGGGTTACTAGGTGCTAGCCTTGAGCATGTTATTTAATCCCTTTCATCTGTTTTCTTATCTGCAAAACGGAGATGTTACCTAGGTGACAAACATGTTTTGAAAATTAAGTGAGAGGAGCAATTTGAGCAGTATCTTGACACAAGGCTGTGTACTCAATACATGTTATCTGTGAAGATCCGGTCTCTGTCCTCCAAGACAGTCATCTAGGGGGGACTGTGGGTAAGGAATGGATCACTATAACATAGTGTGGTAACCCAGACTTGCATGGGCCTTTATGAGGGCTCAGGAGACACACAGAAATCAGTCTGGACGGTTGGTCCAAGTTGGAAAAGGATGTCAACATCAGGTTTTGAAGAGAACTGCATGCTAAGCCAAAGACCTAAACTGTAGTCTGAAAAAATATTGGTATACAGTGTGTAGGCTTCTAATCTGAGCTTCCAACTCAGGAGATCTTTGTCCAAGAAACTCTAATTAGAGTTTTCTTTTTTTTTTTTTTAAAGATTTTTTTAAAATTTATTTATTCATGACAGACAGAGAGAGAGAGAGAGAGGCAGAGGGAGAAGCAGGTTCCCAAGGAGCAGGGAGCCCGACGCGGGACTCGATCCCAGGACCCTGAGATCATGACCCGAGCCAAAGGCAGACGCTCAACGATCTGAGCCACCCAGGTGCCCCCTAATTAGGGTTTTCAACCTGGGACCGACCCCTCTCTTAAGACATGAAAGAACTTAGTTTTACATCTTTAGCCTTTGACCCTTTTAGTCCATCAGAGATTTGGCTTAGTTCTTAGGGATCTCTTTATCTTATCAAAATTTTAAAAATTAGCTTTATGTTTAACCTATTTTTATCTACCTTCATTAGCCACATTTCTCAAATTACTACTTACTCTTTGCATTTTATTCCTATGTTAAAAATTTAATCTCTTTCTTTAGAGAATTTTGGAATTTCTTGGCCCTTATAAAATATGGTTATTTGCCTCACATTTTTCTTCAAGTCTGGCAGATATTATAGAAGAGAAAGCATCAACTTAGGAGAGCAGGTTCCAGGGTAGTTAACTGCAGTGCCTAATGAGGTTTGGTAGAGCGACCTCTGTATGTGGAGGATGAGGCCTGTTCCTTCACTCTGTGACCTTGAGCCGACTAATTAATTACTCGAACTCATTTAAAAAACTTTCTAAAATATGGGTATCACATGGAATAATGAATATGGAAATGGCCAGCATACAGAATATTCTGAACAGTCTACGTTAACCTAGTTCATGCTCATGAACAGAACCCACCGGGTGGTTTACAAGGATTTGCTTGTCCCAGGGGGAGCAGGCTTCTACATCGCAAACACTTAATGTGAGCATAGTGCTGGTACATAGTAGGCAGTCAAAATATATTATGTGCGGCGATAAATAAAAGAATGGGATAATGCAAACCTCCACAACTAAAATCACAGCTTCTGGCTTCTCAGCAGCTAGCAAGTTAAACATTCCCCTAAGAGCACACTGAAGATTGCATGGTTTGCTTATACCCAGATCAGCTGGTGCCCGGTGGTCAAGTGGGGTAACTGTGTGTCTCCAGTTAGGAGGTAGACATGCAGACGTGCAACTCCTGGGCTCCATCATGCGTCTGGAGCCATACAGTAAATGGGAAGAATGAGCCTGAAGCCAAGTCCAAACAAAGATATTCTCCACTAGTCATCTCCTCACAACTCTGTTTCTACAAAAACTCACGTGGTGCTGAATCTTCCCTTGCAACCTTGCTGCAGAGAAGCATGGGATAGGGTTCCCGATTGATTCATTAGAATACCTGCTTCCAGAATAAGCAAAACCAAGTGAATTAAATTTCTTTTCCTTCAGGACTGAATTTTTAGGAATTCTTTATCTCCATTCTCTTCTCTCAATGTAGAATCAAAGAAGTTACCTGTGGTTGGGATCAATAGAGACCAAATTTAGTATGAAGATGGATCATCTCACATAAACCATATAAAAGATGAATTTTTATTGTCTCAATTTTCATCTGTGCTAAAACAAAAATTAAGTACGTGTGAAGTCTGCTATGGTTGATACCTCAGTTTGTTGGGCTTTGACTTAATAATTTGAGGAAACTTGAATGTCAGAATAGGAAATGCTTTGGCAAATCTTGCACTGAGAAGTTTCCACACTAAGAGCTGGTTCTAGAAGAAGAGCTTCCTGAACCATAAAGGAAATTTTCAGGTCAAACAGATTTCAATATTATAGGCTAATTGAGCTACCCTCAGGCTAAGTCTTCATTCAAAGTCCCGGAATGATTCACTATTACTGCTTTTCTCCATTCTGGAGATAGATGTTTTAGATCAGGTTAAAGTGATCATTCATTTATTCATTTTCAGCCAACAACTATTTACTGAGTACTTATTATGTGCCAGGTATTTTCTAGGCCCTGGGGATAATGGGACAAACAAAACAGAACAAGTCTCTGTTCCCTATTCTAGGTATGATTTCACCCTTAATCTTATTCTGACCCAGTATTCCTGCTTGAATCTTGCAGTTCCCCTAACCAGAAGGGCAATATTATGGGTATATAAGGATGAAATGGAGCTAAAATGCTTCTAATTATGTAGTTAATCTTCAAAGTTCTAAAAGACTCGAATTGTCTACTTACACTGCCATATGGTTGAGCTTTTTTTCAAACTAAATACCAAAGGCTTGATGATTCTTTGAAACCAGTCTCAACTGCCCTATGCCTGGAAAACAGAGAATTAACAATCCCATCTCTTAGTTTAATAATAATTCTGGGGTGCCTGGGTGGCTCAGTTGGTTAAGCGGCTGCCTTCAGCCCAGGTCATGATTCCAGGTCCTGGGATTGAGCCCCACGTCGGGCTCCCTGCTGAGCGGGGGAGCCTGCTTCTTCCTCTCCCTCTACCTGCCGCTCCCCCTGCTTTTACTCTCTCTAATAAAAAATAAAAAATCTTTAAAAAAGTAATTCCTAGAATTTTTTTTTTATTCTAAAAACTTTCTAGAGACATTTTAGGTAGAATTTATATGAAATGATCTAAGTGCCCACGTTTATTTTTTATTTTTTTTTTAAGATTTTATTTATTTATTTGACAGAGAGAGACACAGCGAGAGAGGGAACACAAGCAGGGGGAGTGGGAGAGGAAGAAGCAGGCTTCCCGCGGAGTAGGGAGCCCGATGCGGGGCTTGATCCCAGGACCCTGGGATCGTGACCTGAGCCACCCAGGTGCCCCAAAGTGCCCACATTTAAATATTTTTGCAAAAAATGTAATGTTTCAAGCTTAGATTATCATAGTTCACATTAGGGGAATGACAATAGGGTACTGTTGGCGATGGTAGATCTTTTTCAAGAGAAACTGAAAATACAAATCCCTTTGATGTCTGGACAAACATTTCCATGAGTTCTGCTGTGAGGAGCTATCTGAGTTTTATCAATTGCAGCGTTTCTGTAGCTATAACAACAACAACAACAACAGCCATAAAATCCTTGTGTTGTTTTAAACATCTGATCAGTAGACCAAAGCTTATAAGAGCCTTATGAGACTTCTTGTTGCCAAGAAACTTCAATCCTACCTTGGATTGTGGATCTTCAACCCTTTGCAAAAGTTCAGATTAACCCTGTGTAGGTATTGTACTCTAGATAACAATTGTACTCCATAGGTATGATTCCCTTTGAATGACTCAGTGTATAGCTTACTCCATCTCGGAGTAGGGAAGCATCTCCTTTGTGAAAATTAATAAAAAGAAACCTCATTTAGAATGGAGTCGGGAGGCCAGCAGGGGGAGCTCTCATCCCCTATCGCAAGTCAAATGCAGATCCAATGGGAAGAGAGGGGTCTTGCTGTGGAAACTACTTTATTATCTCTGCAGGAGGAGGGAAGTTTCCTGGGCCACAGTCCAGCCAGTGAGAGACAGTCACAAGTCAGCCAATGAAAAGCCACTCTACTTCAGCTCCTAGTTTACTTCACTGGACTTTTCCTTTCTAATAGGCCCTCCTAACTCCCTCCTTTCCTCTGTAAAAAAGTGGTCCTCTCTTTTGGTCTCTGGAAGTGATTACAAGTCTCTGCTATTCCCGGATACACCCATTTTTGCTGGCAAAATAACTGGCAGTTTTTTTTTTTTTTTTAAAAACCACGTACTTTTTATTTTATTTATTTATTTAAAGATTTTATCTTTGACACAGAGAGACACAGCGAGAGAGGGAACATAAGCAGGGGGAGTGGGAGAGGGAGAAGCAAGCTTCCCGCTGAGCAGAGAACCTTACGCGGGGCTCGATCCCAGGACCCCGGGATCACGACCTGGGCCGAAGGCAGACGCCTAACGACTGAGCCACCCAGGCGCCCCGGCAGTTTTCTTTTTAAGGTTAACACCTTAAAATTTTCAGACTTAAAATTGATACCCATTTTTTTTGCCCGTTACATCTTTCATGATTTTTCACTGCCCTGCTTTTCTGACTTCTTCGATAAAGCAGGATATGTTGCTATGGACTTATTTCACCTTTCCAAGTTTGCCTTTAATATTAGAGTAATTTGCTTAGCATGATGGTGATTGCAGCCAGTGGACTTTCCCCCCTCTTTTTATCCTATTTATCATGTATTTTCTTACCAGTGGTCTCAAAAACAGAACTCTACTTTTTTTTTTTTTTTTTAAGATTTTTATTTATTTATTTTAGAGAGAGTATGTGTGTGCATGTGCATGAGCAGGGGGAGGGACAGAGAGAGAATCTTAGGCAAACTCCCTGCTGAGCATGGAGCCTGATGCTGGGGTCGATCCCACAACCCATGAGATCATGACCTGAGCCCAAACCAAGAGTTTAACAACCGACTGAACCACCCAGGTGCCCCTCTACGTTCTATTACAGTCAAATGAACACCATAAGCCTCAAAATGGATGAGAAATTTGTCTCAACTGATATGTGGGATAGGAAAGCTGGCTATTGAAAACATTCATTAGTAACATTATAGAATCAGCACATTCAAAAGAGCAATGAAAGAATGGGGTGGCCCTCAGCAAATGTCATATTCCTTCTTTTAAACTCCCCTTCCTTTTCTTATTCCCTAAATGCAGGCATTCCATTTGCTCCTAGATTTTCTGTTCATCTCTGAAGGCACTTCTGCTAGAGCTCTGGGTCCAGTCTTCTGGCTTTAACTATCGTCTCTGTGTAGAGTGAACAACTGTGCATGCTCACTGGGCCCTGGGCTGGTTAGTCTCTGCTTGCCCGCTGGCTTCTCTCTGCCCTGCTTTGTGCCGTGGGAGACTGATTTCCGTAGACTGCACCATTGCCCTGGCTCCTTGCTCTGGCCTCTGGTTGGACTGAGACAATGGGAGGCTGGGAGGAGAGGGAATTTGGGTAATGATTTCTCTTCCCCTCTCACTGCTGAACAGTGATCGTGGCTTCAGCTCTTGCTGGCTGGTCCCTTCTCTGCCATGGCAGCTCCCACGGGGCTCACGCAGCGCAGCACTTCCTCCTCTTGATACTTTGTATCTGGAATTATGCAGCTTCCTTCTGTTGCCAGTTTGTGTGACTCACTCTCTCTGTTGAGTCCTTCATCCTGCCCACACTCTGAAGCCCGACAGAGACAGCTTCTGACTGGGTACCAGGAATCATGTTAAGTGTTCGAGATGCAGTGGTGAACAAAACAGGTAATGTTTTTGTCTTTGTGGGGCTTACATCCTAGTGTGTGGGCATAGCCAGTAAACTGGTCAACTAGTAAAAAAAAAAAACGAACCCAAATTACTGTTTGGGGTAAAGTTTACGATAGCAAGAGGGTGACCTCAAGGACAGACAGGTGTGCGGATTTGGAGAGTTGGTGAATTTAGACGTGAAAATCTGTTCCTGTGGAGGTAGCCAGTGAGGGACAAATAAAATAGCCATTGAAGGACAGGAGAAAACAATCAGCAGATAAAAAGGGCCTGAGGCAGGCAAAGAGATTGGTGATACTTCAATCTCTACGTAGAAGGCCTCATATTTAAATTCTCTTCTGACATCTGAAACTTTCACGGATACATATTTTTACGTATTGAACTAAGACTTGGATCATTGCCTTGTGCCAGGCACTGTTGTGAGCGCTTTATACGATCTCATTTAATCTTCGTGAAGATCTTAAAAACAGATGCCATTTTCTTCACTTTATAGAGGGGAAGCTGTGGCACAAAGAAGATACGTCCTAGGTCATCTCAGACTTGGCAGAGTCAGGACCAATTTTATGACTTCGAATTCTATCGGTCTTATTTATATCAGTGGAATTCTCATTATGTCAGTCCCACGGGGTAGAAACTTTGATATTGCCCTGATTTTTCCCCTTGACTCTCATTCCCTTTATCGGACAGGTATCCGTGTCAGTTATCCCTTCAACACATCTCTTCCATGTGTCATTATTTTTCCACTCTCAGTGATGTCCTAATACAAGCCCTTTCCTCCTACCTGGATCAGTACCTGGCTGCAGCATCCTTTGACTGCCCCCCTGCCTTAGAGGGGGAGAATCTGAAGAAGCTGCCAGATCAGTTCTTCCTAAAAAACCAATTCACCATGTTTTTCCCCTTTTAAAAAACCATTAGGGGCGCCTGGGTGGCTCAGTCATTAAGCGTCTGCCTTCGGCTCAGGTCATGATCCCAGAGTCCTGGGATCGAGCCCCGCATCGGGCTCCCTGCTCCGCGGGAAGCCTGCTTCTCCCTCTCTCACTCCCTCTGCTTGTGTTCCCTCTCTTGCTGTGTCTCTCTCTGTCAAATAAATAAATAAAATCTTTAAAAAAAATAAAATAAAAAACCACTAGAGTCCTTATAATTCCAACCAAAAGGACACATCATTAGAGTGCTTTACAATCTAGCTCTGTGCTCTTTATTCCTAATCTCCTTGTTTTTTTGTTTTTTTTTTCAACGTAGGTGTTCTGTACCTGGTTTTCCCATTTCTCTACTATTTCCAGCACATTGAGGAATCAGAAATTGCATGTGTACCACTGCCCCCAAGTATACATTAGGTGAACATCTTAGTTATGGGGAAAATGTGTTAATTCAGGAATCTATATTTAGAAGATTCAGTTGCTATATATTATAAAGGGATTGTGCACAAATGACTGAAACATGTTGATAAATGTGAGAACTGACTTCCTCTTCCAGCATCCACCATGCTGATTAAATAGCAAGGTAGAGTGGTTTAACTGGTCTTGTGTGTGTGTATGCATATGTGTGATTATCTGTCACAATTTCATTTTCTTTACAGCAGTTCTTTTGCTCAGTTGAATGTTATATTCAACCATGAAGAATATTAAGGACATTCATTCAATTAATTTAATATATATTTATTGAGCCATTATTATGTGAAAATCCTGTTTTCAGAGTCAAAGGGAATATAAAAATATGATATGCTTTTCCCCCTAAAAGAACTTAGACTCCACCAACGTTCAAAATGAAGCCTATCCCAGGTTACCTGGAGGGTTCCTGGTGAATAGCGGAAGGAGGTTCTAGAGGAACCCAGGTACCTGGGTAGGTAGAAACCACTCATTCATTGATTCACTACTTAGATTCACCACTTTGTATTGGAGTTTAAGTTTCTCGTTAGTCCAAAGCTGTTCTCTGGCTCAGTGCTTAATCTTCACTTATGCCTCTTAGCATTAAGAAACAGCCAATATTTGTCTGAAATTAAGGATTGAGAAATCAATATTTTAAAAAAGTGCATAGTAACCAGTTTCCAGGGTATTCACTCACTTCCAGTATCACTTCAATTTCAATCAATGCAAAAGCTCTAGGACAGATTGTCCTGCCTCAAGATGGAGTCCCTTTTCCCCAACGTGACATGTTCTTGTGTCTGCATAATTCAGTCTAGAATAATGCCCCGGGAATTCTAGTAAGACAGTCTGCGTTATCTTTTGTCACTCTCTGCATCTCAGGGTAGTCAGGGGAGGAAGGGTTCTTGGTATTTCAAATCCTTTTGAAGTCATGGGAATGGCCATAGGCACCCCAATTTGTTCTCTTTTGAGGTCTCTCCATTAATGTAAGTTGTGTATATGCTTCTTAGTTTTTCTCATTGTCTAAAATAATAACTATAGGAACACACACATACACACACACACCTGTCCCAAAGACCAACATCAGTTCTCATAGATAATACAGGTTAAGCTAGAGGGTCTCAAATTCAAATGTGTGCTGAGGCCAGCCAGGAAAATCAAGTGAGGGTGGGGGCACAATGTCACAGGGAGAGATAGGGACTGTGACAACCTCTAAACATCATCATTTTTGTTACTACCTGGGAACGAGTCCCCAGTGTTGCCAGATCACTGAAATTACGTCTGAGGAGACAGAAATCCATATTTTTAAAATGAAAATAAATGAATCTTAAGTATTGTGATGGTTAATTGTATGTGTCAACCTGACTGGGCCACAGGGTGCCCAGACCTTTGGTCAAACATTATTCTGGGCGTGTCTGTGAGGGTGTTTTAGGACGAGCTGAACACTTGAATCAGTAGACTGAGTAAGGCAGATTTCCCTCCCTAATATGAATAGAACAAAAACACTGAGTTAGAGGGAATTCTTCCTGCCTGACTGATGGAGCCGGGACATTGATCTTTCCAAGCCTTTAGAATTCAAGCTGAGAAATTAGCTCTCCCTGGGTCTCAGGCCTGCTGGCTTTCAGACTGGAACTTACGCGGTCAGCGCCCCTGGTTCCAGGCCCTTCAACCCGGACTGCAGCGCCATTGGCTCCCCTGCGTCTCCAGCTTGTCTCCATGATTGTAGGAGCAGCCTATTTCTTTCTTTCCCTCTCGATCTCTCTCTGTCTCTCAGTCTCTGTCTCTCCACCCCTCTCAGTTCTGTTTTATTTATTTATTTATTTATTTATTTATTTATTTATTTATTTATTTATTTACTTATTTATTTATTTAAAAGATTTTATTTATTTATTTGAGAGAGAGAATGAGATAGAGAGAGAGAGCATGAGAGGGGGGAGGGTCAGAGGGAGAAGCAGACTCCCTGCCGAGCAGGGAGCCCGATGCGGGACTCGGTCCAGGGACTCCGGGATCATGACCTGAGCCGAAGGCAGTCGTTTAACCAACTGAGCCACCCAGGCGCCCCATCTCAGTTCTGTTTTAAATCAAAATAAGACATAATAGTGGCATGAGGTCCTTCGTGACGTGCCTGAAGGCCAGTACCATCCTCTCATATGCTGTATTAAATCCACAAGTCCCCATTAGAGATGTGTTAGGGAAGCTGGGGATGGTAGTTTGATTATTCCAGTTAGGTAAGTAAAGAGACTTTATTTTAAACAGACAAAACCATATGCGTTAAAAAGGTTGTTGATCTTCAAGCTAGTTTCCTTTATAAAACTACGTGTATTTTAATAAGGGTGATGCCATTTTTCTTTTCTTTTTTTTTTTTTTTAAGATTTTATTTATTTATTTGAGAGAGAGAGAGGGAGGGAGTGCAGGCAGGGGGAGCAGCAGGAAGAGGGAGGGGGAGAAGTAGGCTCCCCCGCTGAGCAGGGAGCCCCATGTGGGGCTCGATCCTAGGACCCTGGGACCATGACCTGAGCCGAAGGCAGACGCTTAACTGACTGAGCCACCTAGGCGCCCCTCCTTTTTCAAATAACATTTTTTCTTCCTTTTTCAGAATTGCCTACTAAAACAATTTCACAGGAAAATTTTCTACAGTGTTATGTACTTGCTCTTTGCTTTTGAACAAAAGCATGATTAGCCAAATTAAGATATTTGCCTTTTCAGTGGCGCCTGGGTGGCTCAGTCGTTAAGCGTCTGCTTTCAGCTCAGGTCATGATCTCAGGGTTCTGTGATCGAGCCCCACATCGGACTCCCTGCTCCATGGAAAGCCTGCTTCTCCCTTTCCCACTCCCCCTGCTTGTGTTCGCTCTCTTGCTGTCTCTCTCTCTCAAAAAATAAATAAAAATCTTTAAAAAGAAATTTCCTTTTTCAAGTAAATTTTGGTTAAAAGGTGAATTTAAATATGCCCTCCAAGGCAGAAAAAAAAAAGATGTATTAGCACTAAGAATACATGGAAGAATGCACCATAAACCGGTTGCTAAAATATTTTAAGCAATAGCTAAGTCACTGGAATAAATGGGTAGTATGCCAAGCTGACTGATCTGAAGGGGTCACAGGGAGTGGTTTTGATGTATTTGTTCAGAACTCAGTCTTGTTACCACAAAGCAGGGGTCCTTAGCTCATTGAGTGACTTGGGTTGGGAAGAAGATGACAGGAAGTATGGTGAGTTTAAGGACGAGGCTGTCAAGAGCAGACAGCTACTACTCAGCAACAGCCAGATGTTGTCAGGGATACTTCTGAGCCCCGTGTTGCCAAACCACTAATATTTCAAAATCTGTGGAGAAAACAAGGGAGTCTGGTGGCTCGGAGGTGACTGGTACCATCGACGGTCACGTTTCAGTCATATGGTTGCCAAGACAAGAGGGGAGGAATTAAAGATCCTGAGTGCAGATTGTGCATTTGAGAAATTTGCCTGTGAAAGGAAGAAAATAAATTAGGATGTTTGCAAGGTCCAGTGGATTTTCTTTAAGGTGGATATAAGAGGGAAGGGAAGGATTCTGAGGGTAGGATATGAATAGTGTGAATAGAGAGGAAACAGTGAGGATGTTGTAGAAAACAGGATTAACTAGGAAATATGGAACCAGGGAACTTGGAAAGAATGAAGCCAAGGGCCCAGGAAGAAGGGAAAGTTGTGGGAATGAGGAAGGAGATCTCATCCTCCGGGGAAGAGATTTATTGTGGTAGACTAAGAAGATAAATTATTTGGATGAAAATAGAAAACACACTTATCAAATTTGTGCATGCTCCTAATCTGCAAGGAGTCACTAATATGATTGATAATAGAGTTAAGATTCAAGAAGTCATATTGGAATGTGGGAGTGATGAATTGAAACAAACAAAATGAAGTTTAGTGGTGATAAATGCAAAATTTTCCCTTTATATTAAAGTAAATCATTTAAAGTACAGAAGGGAGGAGAAAGGCCCAATACCACTTCACGTGGAAAGGATTAGCATTTTACTTGATGAAAAGCTTACATACTAATGATGTCAGGAGGGTAACATGATTGTCTTAAAGCTAATACAAACCAGTTTAGTGAATTGGAGGAGTAAAGGTTCCAGCTCAGGAGAGTCTGTAATTTGATATGTGCAATGTGTAAAATTGAGACAGAGGGAACAGCCCATAACTAGGGCACTAATTAAATAAATGATGATAGATTCTCATAATGGAATACTTTGCAGTTATGAAAAAGAATAAAGAAGCTATCTGTGTGTTAACTGGGAAAGACTGTTAGGATGTATTGTTAAGCAAAAAAAAAAAAAGGTGTATAATAGTATATATTGAATGCTATCTTTTATGTATGGAACACAGGAAATAAGAATATATAATCATATTTGTTTTTATTTGCAAAACAAAATTCCAAAATAATAAAAAAGAAATTAAAGAACTTGGTTACCCATAGTAGGCAGAGTGGGAATGGAGTAGGCAGGGACAGGAGAGGAATAAGGGTGCTCAACGTAACCTTTTACATGTCATTTTATTTTGACCACGTGAATAAATTGCCAAATTAAAAATTATTTTTAGAAATGACACTGGTGGTTGGTTGAAATGTACAATGGAGAAGTTCCAGAGACACTATCCAAAATCATCTTCTTCCTAATGATATGGTTTGCATTTCATTTCTCTGTTCTTTTCCATAGGTATCTTCAGTAATACTAGCCATGTAGAAGGCTATCAAATATTTACTGGTCAAATGAAGAAATGTATGAATATGTGAATGATATGACATGAGATGACATCTCTCCTCAAATGTATGAGTGACTTGTTTTACAGAGGAATGAGGCCTGTTTTCAGCTCTACATGATCAAAGTAGGAAGAATGAATGATGGTTACAGGAAGGCAGAAAAACCAGTTTGTTCTTTGAAGAAGCATTTTGGAGAGGCTATTCTGTAGCAGGTACTGGGATTATCAAGTGGAAAAAGAAATGGCTTAAGCTTTCACGCAGTTCACAGTTTAGAAGGGTATCAGGTACAAAGATCATGACAGTTATAAGGAAATGGTCACAATGCTGGGGACAGACCGGAAGTTTGGAGAGTGTTGAACACACGTGCAGAGAGGTATATGTGTGGGTTCGGGGAGGTCAGAGTTAGCTTCCTGGAGAATGGCAGGCTTGAGCTCCATCTTAAGATGAAGAGGGAAAGGGAAGGGGAGAAAGGAAGGGTAATGTGGAGAGGAACGGCAAGAGCAGGGACTCGGGGCAGGGAAGAGGGGGGTGTGTTGTTGCAATAGCAGGATATGTGACAAGAAAGGTACGCCAACAATCTTGAACTCAGTAGAAGAAAGATGTATCTAACAGGCTGCCTCAGCTCAAGAGGGAATGCGCCTTGATGAAGGTTTTCACGTTCAAGCCCAGGCAGGTGACAGGACCACTTATGAGTGCTATAGAAAATAAAAGAGCAGGGGCTCAAAATTTAAAATAGAACCTTGATTTTAAAAAGCTGTATCGTCCTAAGGCACAGCAAAATTGCAGATTTCCTTTTCTACAGGTGCTACTTCAGATCACCTCCCCCCCATTGCCTGCTGGTTAGCAGGGGAAGAGAGGCACCATGACGCTCAGGGAACAGACCAGGAGTCCTCATGATACTAAGCAGTGGGGAGAAGGTGGAGCTTGAAGCGAGTAAACTTGAAAATGGCTGTTTGCAAAGGGTGGTGATAACACACATTTGAAAAGGGCCTTGTAGTCAGCAAAGCATTAAATAGCTATTATTTTGTGGAAGCTCGAATTTTCCCTAAGGACTGTCATATAGATCTGTCTTATTACAAAGGGGATGATTTTTTGTTGTTCAGTAAGGATAGTAAAGAGAAAGAATCTAAGCATGCTCTAAGGGCAACCCCTTAGATGGTCATTTATGATACTTTATAGTCCTGAGTTCAGTAATGTGAAGGATTGTTGTTAAAGTCTGCCTTAGGACGATACAGCTTCATATCACTCCTGTAGAAAGAATCTCTTGGAGAGGAAGGAAGGTTTTTTGTTTGCCTTTGCTCCCCAGAACTTAACATAGGGTCTTGCTACCTAGCAAAGACATTGATAAAGTTCTTTTAATAAATATATGTGGTAGAGGAGCATCGATGTCTTCTATGTTTATACTAATGTCTAACAGGTCTATGAATCTAGTAACACACACACACACACACACACACCTTTTATAGATGCAAAAGCTGAGGAGCTGCAAGGTGAGGTAACTTGGCTGAGATCAGACCGCCAGTCTCAGTCCATGATGGAACACACAAGCCTTTCTAACTCCCAAGCTCATGGTCATAGACCACAGTAGAGAGAGATGTATTCGGCTTGTTCTATGATTCATTCTCTTTCTGTGTTTTTTCAGATTTTAATTATTTTCAAACGCTACACAAAGGGAACAAGGTGGGATACTTTCCCCTTAAATTAAACCACAAGGTCCTCATGCTTGTTAAGAAGGATGCTCACGGTGGCAGCGTGCGTTTCCCATGGGAAGCCCGTGTCCGCTTTAGAGATTTGTCGTGTAATTTGGAGAACCGGTAGAAGTTGACAGTGTAGTGAAAAGGGGACGATCAGCTTCCTGACATGGGAAGAAAGCCTGTGAAGAGGTCAACTCCCTGGAGCCCCTGGGCGCCAACTGTGGGACAGAGCTAACAACTTCCAGAGGGAGTTGGGGCCAGCTTTTCCTCTCCAGATGGCTCATTGCAGGATGGAGGGCCCCACAGTGGGGGACTGTGGAAGGAGCTGTCCTGGAGGCAGGGACAAGCGCTAACAATGAGGGACCCTTCTGATACCAACTGGGGCACAGCTATCCCTGAAAAGGAAGGATCCAGACTACTGTCGCCTCACAGCAGGATGCTGTCTCTCACGCTGCTCAGCCCACTCACCCGGCACTCCCTTTGATGTGAAGAGCTATAAATACACTAGAAACAGTCTTGCCTGTGTTTCATTTTTGGCAAAAGTGATTATACTAATTACTAGCATTTTTGAATGTGTCATTACACTTGAGGTGAATGCTTTTTTACCTCCTGAGAGAAGCAGCGATACCCTGCACATATGGGCCTGTATTAATGAGGTGCCAAGAATATAACTTAAGCAATTTTGGGTGTTTTCCTCTTATGTATGTTATTTCCTCTCTACTCACCTGCGTGATGGTGCTTGCAAATTCTGCAGCGACATCACCCTGTAGCCATCATTTCTTGAACTTCTCTCTCAAACAAGTAAGTAGAAAAAGCAAATATAAAACCCACAGGCGCCTGGGTGGCTCAGCCGCTGGGTGTCTGCCTTCGGCTCAGGTCATGATCCCAGGGTCCTGGGATCGAGTCCCACATCGGGCTCCCTGCTCGGCGGGAAGCCTGCTTCTCCCTCTCCCATTTCCCCTGCTTGTGTTCCCTCTCTCGCTGTGTCTCTCTCTGTCAAATAAATAAATAAAATCTTTGGAAAATAAATAAATGAATAAATAAAACCCACAAAGGTGGTTTCACTTCACATAGCTATAATTTTCGGCTATCTTCCTTCTACAAATAACGTCTGAAACATATGACTTTTCAAGAACTTTTATTTTAGTTTTTCTGAGATTGTAATGATGATAACATTCAGTTTTATCTCTTCTCGTGTTGCTAACCTCAAAGACCTTATACAACTGCTAAGGGATTAAATGTCACGCATTTGGAAACCACTATTTGACTCAACGTTTCATTTTTTTAAAACCATCAAATTGCGATAACATTATATACTTTTAAAAGAGCTTTGACACAGAAGTTATTTGCTTGTTAAAATAATTAGTCTCATTTTATAGCTATAAGCTTTGCTCAGGGCAGTTGAGTGCCTTGCAGGTTGGCGGGTGGTGGATGGAAGCTGGCCTCTGATTTTTTTGTCTGGAGCTTCAGTCATGGCACTGTCTTGCTTTTCTGAGGGGAGACATTTATCTCAGTTACTAGGAACACCAACACAGGCCACTTTCCTCCTTATTTACAGCTGTTTCGTGTACAGCTTTTTAAAACCAGGGGGAGAAGAGGAATGAAGGACTCTAGAGAACAATGAGAGTAAATGAGTATCTGGAGGGGGCGGGCCTGGACTGATTTCTTCTGCCTCCCAGGAATATTTTCTGCTCACTGCTGTTCAGGTGGAACCACCATTTCTCTGAGAGTTGGCTTTTTGGGTTACTCTAGAAGACATGGTAAGGATCGGGAGAAGCTGAAAGATCAAGCAACCCACCTCCTAAATGGAGTGGGGGTGACAAGAAAAGTTTCTGAAATCCCCCAGAACTCCCTGGGTCTCTCCTCCCATCTTCCCTTCCACTGGCTCTCTTCCTCACCCCTCATTCTCTTTTGCTTTTTCCTCAGCGTCCATCTCTCCCATCTCTCTCCCCTCACCAGTTCTGTGAATTTCTTACCCTTTCTGTTTTCTTGTCAGTCTCTCTGAGGCACAGGGAGAGAGTATATCCTTGGCTCCAGGTGGAACAAAGGATCCTGGGCTTTGTTTAACAAACAATTAAGAAGCCAAGAGCTTAGTGGCCACAATGTCATGTCGTGCTTGTCCGTGTCAAGTGATCACAAACAGTAGTACCTCTTTCCTTTCCCAACGGCTTGTTTCGCTAGCGAGGGCATGCAGTCAGGGTTCTCCCCCTATCTCCATCCGCATGTCCACTTGCACCTGCATCTCCTTCATCTTCCTTTTTAGTTCTCCATCTTCACCTACGTATCTTTGTATCCCCATCTCTCTCTCTCTCTCTCTCCTTCTCTGGCTCATTTGTTTGCTTTTACTCTCCTTCCTCCAAAATGGGAAAAAGAAAACTATGAGTTTTCTTTTGCTTTTACATATCTAAGTAACAATTTTTTTCTTATTTTTCCCAAGGACCTGCAAAACCAGAGTGACGTAATGACACTTACAAATAATAGGTCGACATAAAAAATTTAATATTTAATAAGAAAATTAGAAAACACAGCATTTGGGCTGGGGATGCTGAAAGATGTTTGACTCCCATTAGACAAAATTCATTTGAGGAGATCCTTAATTATAAAAGTCTGGATATCTGGTAGTCACTAAACTTGGAACTTTGCCCCATTTTAATAAATTTTATGTCAAAATTTATGGAAAATGTCCACAATACACAGTGATATTTGTGGTTAAAAATCAGTATGGAGGTTCCTCAAAAAGTTGAAAATAGAGCTACTATACAACCCAGCAATTGCACTACTGGGTATTTACCCCAAAGATACAAATGTAGTGATCCGAAGGGGTACATGCACCCTGATGTTTATAGCAGCAATGTCCACAATAGCCAAACTGTGGAAAGAGCCAAGATGTCCTTCGACAGATGAATGGATAAAGAAGATGTAGTATATATACACAATGGAATATTATGCAGCCATCAAAAGGAATGAAAGCTTGCCATTTGCAAGCTTTGGATGGAACTGGAGGGTATTATGCTGAGCAAAATAAGTCAATCAGAGAAAGACATGTATCATGTGATCTCACAGATATGAGGAATTCTTAATCTCAGGAAACAAACTGAGGGTTGCTGGAGTGGTGGGGGGTGGGAGGGATGGGGTGGCCGGGTGATAGACATTGGGGAGGATATGTGCTGGGTGAGTGCTGTGAATTGTGTAGTTGAATCACAGACCTGTACCTCGGAAACAAATAATACATTATATGTTAAAAAAAAAAAAAAAGAAGATAGTAGGAAGGGAAAAATGAAGCGGGGGGAAATCGGAAATCGGAGGGGGAGACGAACCACGAGAGACTATGGACTCTGAGAAACAAACTGAGGATTCTAGAGGGGAGGGGGGTGGGGGATGGGTTAGCCTGGTGATGGGTATTAAAGAGGGCACATTCTGCATGGAGCACTGGGTGTTATACACAAACAATGAATCATGGAACACTACATCAAAAACTAATGATGTAATGCATGGTGATTAACATAACATAATAAAAGAAAAAAAATCAGTTATAAATTCAATAGATAGTAACATGACAGGTCCTCCCATGTTTTTTACTAAAGGAAAATATAAAAAAATTGTGAGAGTCAAGCAATTAGGAAAAACCAGGAACAAAATGCCAAATGAGTAGAATAAACTTCAACAAGAAGTCAACCAGCCATGTGAGTGAGAAAATGACTATTTAGGTTCTTTGTGTGAATGTTTAAGGCAATAATCAGAGGGGAAAAAACCCCCAAGGACTTAACGCAAAATTTATGCTATTAGTTTAAGATTCTTTTAGGGGAGGCTAAGACTAATTACAACTTTATATTAAAACTATTGTGGCAGAAATTGTTAGTTGCCTACCCAATATCCACTTGTCCTTTCTTTTTTTTCCCTAGAAGAGCCTCCATATCAATGATTAGCTATCATCCCAGCTAAAAAATATTTCCCAGTCTCCCTTTAGATATAGGTGTTAGTGAGATATAAACCCAGGTCTGTACCCAGGGGGCTTACTCAGCTGTAGGTGCCTCTTTCTTTTGACTTTGACTTGTGTAGACATGATGAATGGAGAACAGTGACTATTTGTGACCACAAGGTGGCTTTGAGAATTGGGGCCATGAACATGGCAAGCAGAAGAGAGAAGAGCCTCGGGTATTGGTTACACCTTAGAGCTTCCACACCAACTCTATACTGACGCCTTCATCTGCATGACAGCAGAAACATTATACCACTCATACATCTGTGTGTATATATAATATGTGTATTCCATATATCATTTATATGTAATCAACCCAGTTGATTCCCTCAATATTTATTCCCCATCCTTCAACACTCTCAGTCATATTATACTGCTCTATCTTTTCTTTTTTTCTGTACACTTACCCCTTTTTCACTACTCTATAATTTCTTCTGTATTATGTTTATAGTCTGTCTCTCTTGGCTAAAATATCAGCCTTGCTAGGGCAGGGATCCCTGTCTCACTGATGTAACCTGAGTGCTTAGAACAAGGTCTGGCACATAGTACTTACTTAGGAAATATTCATTGGATGAATGGATGTGTTGCTACATACAAAAAGTCAATGAAGTTCTTGGCAACACCTATTAGTAAATGGCAAACAATAGAGAACATAATCTTCCATGTATATGTGGGATATCTGTCCTTGGTTATTAAAACTCAAGGAAGTGTAAGGGGATTGGGTAGGGACTACAGAAGGGCGGCTGAAGAGGGCTGGATGTAAGGGTGGACTTAGAAAGAATTAGGATTGTTTAGTTTGGTCAGCCACACTGAAAGGACAATTAGCTAACGTCCAAAAAACCTTAAAGGACACGAAGAGGAATTGTTTATCAGATTCCAATCCCAAGTATCAGGGGTTGTCAATTTTAAGCTAGTAGAGAAGTTTCAATAAATGTAAGGATACAAAGTATGGATGTCAGTGATGTCCACATAGAACTCATTGCCCTAACTAGCATATGTGTGTCAGCACCAAATCTGAGAAGGTTGGAACTTGGACACCAGAGGGTTCCTCTCAGCTAGAACAGAGGCGAGAATAAGGTCCAACAGGATGTACCAGGGGAGACTGTAGCTGGGTGACCTCAACACAACTCCATGGGGCTCCTGGCGGGGAAGATGCAGAGAGTATTCTAAGAACTGGAGTTAAGAAACAAGGCTCCAGTGCTGGGACAGAATTGGGAAGGGGTGAAGAGAGAGAATGGAGAGCTAGGTGGGAAAGAACACAGGGAGACCCAACCCTGGAACTGGGGTGTGAGGCAAGTACATACTGCTAGTGGAATGTGCTGCCCAAGAACAGGGTGGGTTAGCTGAGGATCTGCATATTGGTGCAAAGATCATGTCATCATTCCTGCTTTGAGCTTTAACTATTCCCAGGGCTTGAGCAGGGCTGAGCATATAGGTGTGCTATAGATGGCCCCAAGTCTACTTCTTGGAGTGCCATTGTAGCAGGAAACCAAATGCATGAAATGACACAGAAAACAATCTTGAATGAAAAGCATGGCCTGCATCTGCATCCGTAATTCGTAAACACTTCTGGTTCTTTACCGTTTCAAAGAGAAGAGAAAACTTGAAACACAAATAACTCCTCGTAAAGTCTAAATATGTTAAATAATTTTGGATTCCTAATAAGTAATTTAAGGGAGCTGAAACTATCTGGAACATAGCAGTGACGTTTTTGGAGCTGATATGTATGGAACAATCATATCTCCCATGAAACTATTTTGGTGTCACTCTCAGAAAATTATGCCCAAATGGAGAAACCATGAAACTAATTGAGTTTATCGATTTGTGTTTTTAAGTGAGCTTGTAAAAAAACCACAAAAAAGCAAAATAAAAAATTTTCCCTATAGAGTGTTAGTACTTAGTATCATAGCCACTACTAACCCACTTATTTGTAATTTGACTTCTCCTTTGGCTTACCTTTTAAATTTGTATAAGAATTTGAAGAATCGCATTGCCCTATTGCCCATTTTAATGCCAACGTGGCAAAACATTTATCTGCAAATTCATTTCACCACATGTCCTCAAGTTTGTTTCTATAAGTCCTGACTTGGCATTTCTTAAAGGCCATATTCTAAAGGAAGATATTTTGGCATTAATAAAACTTTCCTTTGAGAAACCATAATGTGATTGGCTTGTGTGCATGTGCATAGATTATTTATACAGAAAAGGGCCTAGGGACTAATGAATTCATACTCAGAGCACTGTGGTATGCTTTCTATAATAAATATGTTATCATTAAAGATGGGGATTTTTTGGCACCTGGGTGCCTGCATTCTGGATTCTAGGGGTGATTATTTGGTGGAGGACAGACATTTCTCTGGCAGGTGGTCCTGCCAATATCCTTCCTGATGACCTTCATGCGAGTACGGTTGGCCCTGCCTATAAGCCAGTACTGTGGAAAAATCAGTATTAGAAAAAGGAATGATCCTTTTGCCAGTCAAGGAAGCGAATACTTTTTATCCTTTATCTCCCTCGGTCACGATGGATAAACACATTAATTCACTGTGTACAAAGGACACGCAGCTCAATTATTTACTAGAGGCATAAATTAAATGCTGAGCATGGTTCAGGCAGCAGGGCATCTTTCTTTCTTGGAAAAAGTAAAGGGGGGGAAAGAAAAGCCTTAGATGCTCCTAATCCCGCCTGTTCATATTATGGTGAACCAATCAAGTTTAATCCATTTCAGTGTTGGGCTTTACATTTTCATGTTCGCTTCCTGTTTTTCCGTGGAAGCTCAACCACATTGCCTGTTTGTTTTTATCTGAACAATGTCTCCATTCTCACCAAAGGAATTGTGTATTCTTTACCCTTTCTCTTCCAAACGACCAGTCAAAGCTCAGAAGTGTCATGTTAATGTTTTATGGACAGACTACCCCAGCTGCTTCAGGAAATGGCAGGACCAAGTCAATGATTTACATTGTGTTTTTGCTCTACTTTTCCTGGTGTCCGTAAAGTTTCAGCAGTGAAAAACCCAGAAAGCAATAGGGCTTCTAGGCAGCATATCTGTCTCCAGAGCTCTGTCCACTTCTAATCCTATTTTCCCCTCCTTAAATGAAAAAGTCAAGCCATTTCTGTTTTCCAGTGCTGGTGGGAACCATCAATCTGTCCGCACACGCGGGGGGCGATGCTTCAAGTTTATTCTGTGGTTCAACTTTCACACTTGTTTTTACCGATTGGATTTATTCACTGTGCTTTATAAGAAGCAACACATTTTATATTAACTTGTTCATTAAGGATTCCGTTCATAAATATCTTGATCTCTTACCTTGATGAAAATGTCTTGGCCGAGAAGAGAATGCACACCTCCTCTGTGCCAGTTAGATAGATTCATATAAAATCTGGCACATTAAAGCCTCAGGTATTTTTTAAGATTTAAAAATATATCATGAGGGGCGCCTGGGTGGCTCAGTGGGTTAAGCGTCTGCCTTCGGCTCAGCTCATGATCTCAGGGTCCCAGGATCGAGCCCCACATTGGGCTCCCTGCTCAGCGGGGAGTCTGCTTCTCCCTCTGCCCCTCCCCGCTGCTTGTGCGCTCTCTCACTGTTGCTCTCTCTCAAATAAATAAATAAAATCTTTAAAAAAATATTATCACTAGTTGACCATGATAAAAAAATAAATTAACAAAAAAAGATGATCACGAACAAAATTTGCCTTTGGTTTATACATGAGGCGGTGCAAAGAAAGGCTTAGTTGTCAGGAGGCTTCAACTGGAGTTCGAGTTTTGTCCCTGACCTTTTCTGGAATCAGAGTCAAGGATCTCTGTTTCTTCGTCTTCAGGAATTCTAATACTTGCCTGACATCTCACAGGAACTGTGCAAAGATAAAATGAGATGCTGTATGTAAATGTTTCATAAATAGAAGATCCTCTCAGGTCTATAAACGACTCTTGAATCACACATTTGGGTCTCTATCAACCACCTTCCCAGGCCTTTGCGCTCTGAGGGAGCAGAAGTCCAAGTGGCAGGGCCTATTGGAAGCAGCACAACTTCACGGCTTTTGGAAATGTTAAAATACCTCCCAAACAAGGACGAGCACAGTTTGTTGCAATCTTTTGTCAGAGAGCATGAAAGGAATTCTGTAAGAGAAACCGTTTCTGCTCGTTTCCTTCCCATAAAAGGATGCCTTACACCAAGTCCTGGTCACCTTTTTCTAAACTCTCATATTGAGATATTAAAAGGCACATAAGTTTTTTTGAAGAATCTTAAGCTTATAGGTCTTTTGATAAAGATTTTTAAAATAGGAACATATACTTTTCTTTAGGGATCAATTTCCAGGGCAGGTTCACTTCTGTGCAGAATCTAAAGCCTTGGAGTTTATAAAACAAAAATCTAGCATCCACTAAGAGGGGCATATTTTCCACTTTGAGAATGTATATTTGGAGTTTTACTTTGCATATAGATTATCTTTATATATGGCACTAAGTATCTATAATGGAAACAGTATATAAACTTGAATACATAAACTCAAATCTTGTGGTGTGTTTAATTGACCTGAACCTCAGTGGTTTGTATATAGCAGAGTCTGAGGGATTTCCCAGCGTTATTTCTTATCATGTTATTATCTCCCTTACTAAATGGGTTATTGCCTTGATGTGGGGATGGTAAGTACTGAGGTTTAACTTACATACATCTTGCGTTTATAGTCTGCCTTATGTTACGGTTCTTTCTGGGCTTATCTCTCCTTTGATGCAAGAGACTCAATCATGTTTTCATAAGCCACATAATTGCTTGAACATATGAGTTGCTCAATAGATACTTGTACAAGGAACCATAACTATGTACTGTCTTGACAAAATGATTTTTTCCTGAATGATTTTCATAACATTTTCCTTTCAGCTGATATGATGACATGACAAAACAATCTAAATTCTTGAGCCTGTTCGGTGTGAATTCATGAGGCAAGGGATTTCATGTCTGCAGGTGTCCGTTTCCTACCTGTAAAGTGAAGATGCTGACATGGACAATTCCCAAGTTACCACAGGTAGATCCCTTTGTCTTTCTCATCACTCAGCTCAGTGCCAGCTCCCTGATTTATATGCCATCACTCCTACCTGGAATCTCTCGAGTCACCTGCACACACAAAAGATCATAGGGAAATTATGCCATTCTCATTCTACTACAATTTCCCTACTACTACTACTACTACTACTACTCATTTCCCTACAATTTCCTTGCACCTTTGAAGTAGAAATTAAGCAGAGGCAGGAGTGTGTGTATGTGTACAGAAATGGAAAAAAAGATGTTTGTAAAAATAGACCTTATGTGTAAGTGGACAGAGTTTTCTTATCTAACTGAAGAAAAGGAAATGGGTTTATTGAACCAGCAAAGCGTGATTTGCAGAGCTTTGGAGAACTCCCCTATTATCAGCAAATGAGGAAGTTGAGACATGGGAGACCCACAGTATCTTGGAGAGGCTAGTTACAGAGAATAGGGAAAGTACATACAATTTGGGGGCAGGGAGAGGGGGAAGATGTCCTTCTTAAAAATAAGGGATGCAGGTATCATTCTTTATTCCAAGGAAATGACTTTTATCAGCTTAACCTAAATAATGTTACTAAGTAGATGCAAGTGCCGTAACTTGAGTTTACCATTTTTGTAATGGAATATGGGATTATAAATGGAGTTTCTTATATCTCACCGATGGTTATTTTTCACTCATAGAGTCCACACTGGTGTCTCACGCACCACCCTCCTGCTCACATCATGGCAGAGAGGGAAGCATCCCTGGCAATCACAAGGATGTTTATCTCGCAGGATGTGGACGCCAAGTCTCTTGTGCTGCAGAGTTCCAACTGTTCACTCTCAATTCTGATCTTGGCTTAAGGAAGGACCCCCCCCCAATCTGCCACTTGCAGAAAAAAGCGAACCGCTTACCATTGCTGCAGGTCACCAGCCCGCAGATGTTACTACTGTCTTTAACCGAGCATGAGCCATAAAAGTAATTTCACTGTAAAATAACCTATTGTTTAATTTTCCATATTGTGATTTATTAAAGGCAAGCAAACAAGAGGCTTTGCCTTCCCAGAGGGAGGCAGAGGGGGTACGGTTACCAATTTGGGTATCTGTTATAATTTTAAAAAATTAAACCTAGATGAAGAATATTAATGGTTACAGTCACACAAAAAAATACAACGGGGTATAAATATTAGGTATTGAGGGCTTCTTGAATGCTAAAACAAGAAGTTGTGACATCTCCCTCTTGAAGGAAGCTGGGCACTAAGAAATGTGCTATGCTTTTGGCAGGATGTCGCTGGCTCAGTCACCGAGCGGTTTGGTCCCAGCTGTGAGTTGATTGATGGCACCGCATCAGAGAACACTCTTAGGGGAGCTGTTTACCCCCATCTTCCATCTGGAGCTGCTGGGACATAGTTCACTGTGATGATGGCTACTGAATGAGCTGCACTGGCAGGACCTCAGTGACAAGGAAGGATGGTGGCTGGGGAACCAGCCCAGAATCAAAGGATGTCAGGGAAATGAATGAAGCTAAGCGCTGAACAGCCAACTCTTCTCAAATATGATGGGGTGGCAATTCCAAGAGAAAGATGGTGCACAGCTTTTAAAAGTATGAAATGGGGAAATATTATGTTCTTTTGTTCTCTCCCTTAGAGGTTACTTTCTAGAGATTTATATCAGATCAAGGGAACAGGCTACATATGACTGAAATATAATGACTTCATTGACAGCCACCTATTGTTTATAATATATTTGACCACATTCGATTATCAACTTCTTTTAGGGCAGGCATCCAATATTTATCTGGGCACATTAACAACCAGTATAGGAGGTGCAGATTTTCTAGGAATCTGCAATTATTATGTATTAGATACAGGCAAAAGAGGTATCTATAGATGTATAATTTAAAACAATTCTTTTTCCCTATGTTATTGGGAATAGTCCAGAAAGGTCCATAAGAATAGTGTAGAAAAGATAGTGCAGAAAAGCACCTGCAGGAGCTGGCCACATGTAAACACACAGTCCCCCAACCACAGATGTAGCCAGAGTGAGTGCTAAGTATTGCAGGAGTGAGAAGCTGTTGTTGAGTGGGGGACAAGGCTGGGAAAGAAGCCAGCAGGAGAGTGTCTCGAAAACCTCTGTGGAGGAGGGTTGTAAGCAGAGCTTAAAAGGAGCAAGAGATGTGATTTTCTATTTTGCTTGTTTTGTTTGAGGGGGAGGTTTACTCTGCTGCGTACGGGTATGTATTATCACTTTGGCATTCTAGTTTTGCCCAGTGTTATCATACTGCTTCCACTTTTTATAATGGAATCCCTCTCCTTCACTATGGTGACAGGTACAGAGCATGGGATGTGAACATCCCAGAGATGAAAAACAGATGGCTTTCAGGAAGAGTGACCCCTTAGGCAAGATGCTGAGTTGGGCTAGAATTGGGGCAGTTTGGCTGGTGCAATAAACTTTGTGGGCATTACTTGCCATCCATAGAAGAAATAGTCGCTGCAATGAGGACGAAGTGATAGTTGAGGAAGGTGGAGTCAGCTGCATTAAGTTGCTTAGGATTGTGGCTGGGAGGAGGTCTGAAGGAGGGAATGGTCAAGTTTGAGAACACAGATGAAGTATCTATGCCCTTGGTTCTAACACAAGCAAGGAGGGAACCATTCTGAGAGGACATCCTTGTTTGGCGGCACATTCTCTTACGAAAGTCTTGTTCATTTTGCTACCTGGAGTTCAAGGACTGATTCTGTGATTCCTACTATCTTGGGTATGCCATGTATTATCACTTTGCTCCCCATTTTTGCACAAGGTGAATATGATACTTTCATTTTTTGCAATAAACCTCATTTCTTAAACTATGCTGGTTAGATAAAAGAAGGTGCTTTTTGGAAGCAAAATTGCATCATTGGCAATATTTGCTTTATGGGCAATATTTTTAAAGGCCTGCGCTGATAGACATGAATATTCTCATTAACTGAGGCAAGTACAAACAGGCTTGAAATAATTAACACTTGAAAATCAGTAGAAGGCATCAACCAGGCACCTAACTCGTGTCCATTGCTTTGTATTTGCTTGCTCTTTAATCTCTCCGCAGTCTCCCGTGATGTAGGGATTAAAATGAATTGAATCACTTGCCTGAGGTTATGTAGTTAATGAAAGGATGAGTAGGGATTTGCACTCAGCTCTCTGAGTGGACGCCCCTCCCTTTCCCATTACTCAATTTTGCTTGGATTTTTACTACGCTTGATTATCTAGAACTTGAGTTTCTCATACTTTTGACACCCTCATAGCTTCTTGTTAGTTACCTGCTGCAGGGAAAATGAAAGAAGGCAGAATATAAAATGTCAATCTTTTGCCTTAGTACAGCTTTTGTGAAAAGCTTTGCTAATGAGGAAATTGAAACAAATGCCTGAAATTAGAAGTGTGGTTAATAACTGTAATTTTGATTTTTAAAATTCTCTCTCTGATCTAGAAAATTGTGACTCAAAAGCAGGAGTCACTATGGAAAACCTATGCCCACTTGAAGTCAACATTTTAAGGGAATGGAAGTTTTCCATTTTTCCTCATGCTCTCATGAAGTGTGACCAACACTATTTTTTAGCTACAAATATTACTAGCTATATTAAACAGTATTCTGAAGCACTTAGCTCAACTTACAATGCTTTTTAACTTTTTTATTGTAATAGTTTTACTTAAAATTTGGTATTTATTAATGAAAATTTGTATAATGCCCTTTATTTTTAATTGAAGTATAATTGACACATTAGTTTCAGGTGTACAACATAGTGATTCTACAAGAATATACATTATGAAATGCTCACTACACAGTAAGTATAGTTACTCTTTATCGCTATACAAAGTTATTAAAATATTACTGACTATATTCCCTATGCTATGCTTTTCATTACTATGACTTATTTTATTTTATAACTGGAAGTTTGTACCTCTCAATCCCCTTCACCTATTTTGCCCATACCCTCAACCCCCTCCCCTCTGGCAACCACCAATTTGTTCTCTCTCTTCATGAGTCTGTTTTTTTGTTTGTATTTTAGATTCCACATGTAAATGAAATCATATGGTATTGATTTTTTTCTGTCTGACTTATTTCACTTAGTATAATACCCTCTAGGTCCATGCATGTCATTGCAAATGGCAAGATTTCATTCTTTTTTATGGCTGAGTAATATTTCATCACACACACACACACACACCCCACATCTTTTTTTTTTTTAATTTATTTATTTGACAGAGAGATAGCACAAGTAGGCAGAGCGGCAGGCAGAGGGAAAGGGAGAAGCAGGCTCTCTGCTGAGCAGGGAGCCTGATGCGGGGCTTGATCCCAGGACCCTGGGATCATGACCTGAGCCGAAGGCAGCCGCTTAACCGACTGAGCCACCTAGGCGTCCCCACACCCCACATCTTTATCCATTCATCTACTGATGAACACTTAGGTTAGTTCCATATCTTAACTACTGTAGATAAATGCTTCAAGTTACACTGAGATTATCTTTTTTAAATGAGCTGCTGTTTCAGTTAGTAAATAATTTCTGAAAAATTTATGGAAAAGTATTTCCTCATAACGATTATGGAAGAGTTTAAATTTTGAGTCTATTTAGTATATTTGAGTCAGATATTGTTGTGGGCTGAATTGTGTCACCTCAAAATATATGTTCATGTCCTAACTCCTAGTACATGTGAATGTGACTTTTTTGGGAAATCACATTATTGCACATGTAATCAAATTAAGATGAGGTCATGCTGGATTAGAGCAGACCCTAACCCAATGATGATGATGATTATTTTTTTAAAGATTTTATTTATTTATTTGAGAGAGAGAGAGAGAGAGAGCTGGGGCAGGGGGATGGGCAGAGGCAGAGGGAGAAGCAGACCCCCTCTGAGCAGAGAGCCTGATGCGGGGCTTGATCCCAGAGTTCTGGGATCATGACCTGAGCCGAAGGCAGACGCTTAACTGACTGGCCACCCAGGTGCCCCTAATGATGGTTATTCTTATAAGAAAAGGAAAATTTGGGCACAGATACATAGAGACACCCAGGGGAGAGGGCCATGTGAAGATGGGGGCAGAGATTAGAGTGCTGTGTCTACAAGCCAAAAGACATCAAGGATTGCCAGTAACTACCAGAATCTAGGAGAGAAGCACTGAACAGATTCTCCCTCAGAGCCTCCAGGAGAAACCAAACTTGTTGACAACTTGACTTCAGACTTTCAACCTCAGAACTGTGAGAGAATACATTTCTGTTGTTTTATGCCACCCAGTTTGTGGTCCTTGGTTCCAGAAGCCCTTGGAAATACATACGGATATAAAAAATCAACGACAACAACAAAAAATGCATCTTTCTCCACTGGTGGCCATTTTCCTTTTCTAGTTTACAGTTTTTCCTTATGGATATTGATAGACTCCTAATTAAGAACAACCAAGTGATATACACACACAATTTTTAGTTTTATATCTTTTTTGTCAATCAGTGACTAGTTCTCATTCACATTAACTGTCTGTTGATTTTTGAAAGTGGTGACAGGCACATAGGTAACCAACGAATAGAGCTTATTTGTGAATCTTCATCCTCATATGTTTTCTGGACAACCACACATGGATACGGTGTGGAATATTCCTTATTCCTTTGGCCCAGACAACTTTGTTGAGCCTGGTGTCAATGCGCACATCTGGAGTTCCCATCTCCTTCATGGCAAATTTTTGGATCTCTTTGAGTTCCTGAGGGGTACACTTCTTTTTTTTTTTTTTTTAAGATTTTATTTATTTATTTATTTGACAGAGACAGAGACAGCTAGAGCAGGAACGCAAGCAGGGGGAGTGGGAGAGGGAGAAGCAGGCTTCCCGCTGAGCAGGGAGCCCGATGCGGGACTCGATCCCAGGACCCTGGGATCATGACCTGAGCCGAAGGCAGTCGCTTAACCAACTGAGCCACCCAGGCGCCCGGGGTACACTTCTTGAAACCCACTCATAGATGCACTTGTGAAAGGGGATGGTGTATTCTCTGGTCACTACCTCGTTGATGGCAGAACAACCCTTCTTCTTCTCCCCACCCTTCTTCGTGGGAGCCATTCTGCTGGGCCCTGGTTGGAAAGAAAGCACAATGTACATATAGTCTTAAATTTTTTTTGGAAGTCAAAACATTTCCAAGTACGAAAGCATGTCCAATTTCATGGTTCTGAATCCAACTAAAAAATATTTTAATAGTTACAAAGGTTTTTTTTCTTGTGATGAGAACTTTTTAAGATTTGCTCTTTCAGTGAATTTGAAATATGCAATACAGTATTATTAACTATAGTCATCACGCTGTTACATTATATTTTTATTTAGGAATGGCAAAGGAAGATGTCTGTTTCAAGATAAACGGAATCAAACAATTTACTTTGATTCTTGAGCATCAGTTAACATCTGCAGAGTAAGATGTAGTAGATGTATTACTATTAAGAACCAATGTGTGGTCCTACCTCTGGGAAGACAGGAGTTTGTTGAGAAAAGGGGTGATGGGCACATACCAACAAGGAGACACACTTACTTCTAAGATTTTGAGTCCCTGCACTTCACCAGCCTTGCTCATACTTTTCCATTTATAAGTGGCAAAAAGACCCTTCACTTGAATGTCTGTTTGGCAATTAAAAAAAAAAAAACTACAAACAAAACTCAAGATAACTATTAAAAAGGACAAAGTCATAAAAATCATTTAGAAAACCAAACACTAATAGAGTATTATATGTACTTGGTGCTTTTGCATACGTGATCTTGTTAATCCTTCAGTAAACCTCATTAGATATAAAGATCATGGACAATATCCCCAATTTTTCTGTCAAGGAAACAGCATCAGGGATGTTTAATGACTTGCTGAGGCTGCACAGCTTCTCATTTGCAGGGTAAGAATCTAAACTTAAAATTCAAGTGTTCTGACCAGTTGCCTCTCTTACGCTACATGGCATTGAGATGACCTTCTGTCCACTAATCTAGACCATAAAACGTGTTGCAGAACACATCCAGACTGAAGTAAAGCTCAGCTAAAAAGGTGTAGAAATGGTTTCTTACCTGGAGACCAGAAGCTTGACTGCAGAGTCAGATCAGGTCTATGTAATTCAGACATTTATATGTATCAGCGTGAGCATTTTACAAAAGGATCCTTTTTGAGTGCCCGAACTTACATTCAACTATGGAGAAGTGGAAATAATCGACAGACATATAAAATGAACAAACATGCAATAGGTTCTGATATCAGTCTTCAGTTTTTACTCGTAAAGGGGTTGCTGATAATTTGTCACTCGTGACCGAGATTTGTCAGCAGCTGGTCCTGTGGACCCTCCAGTGTACTCCAGGGAATTCCACTCCTGGCAGTGTGGTTGGCACAGTTCCAGGGCATTTGACTAAGTTTCAGTATTGACTTTTGCAATGGACCCAACTACAGAGAATTGAGTACTGGGTCTTGATCAGTGGACTCCTACAACAGTGACATACACAATGGCAGCATGCATTTATTCCCTATCATGTCCTAAATTGTGTGGTTTATGTTCACAATTGTCCTTCAACCCGTTAGCCAAGATAGAATGACTTACGGACCCTCCTCTCAGCTTGTCTGTGTATTCTCTTATGTCCTAACCAAAGAAAGCTCACCTGGGATTTTTGCCCTAGCAAAGATGTATTGACATACAAAAATACCTCCCTTTCTTCTCTTCTTTCTCTTTTTCACATAGACTTTTTGGCTTAGCTGTGCTTATAATAGACTTCTCCTTGCTTTTACTTTGAATACTTCTCTGCAGGAAGGATGTTTCCGGTCACTGCAGTCAGGCTGTACTGAGAAAATTATCTCTGGGGGCTCTAAGTGGGTCATTACACCTGAGGAAGAAGTTCCTTTTGCCATTCTGAAGTCAGTTTGCTTTTTAATATATTTTATAGGATTCTAAGCCCATCTTAGACACTCAGTTTCTATTTTTTATTCAGTTTTTCACTAAGAATATATTCACCATTAAATAACTTTTTTGTTCCTAGGAACTTTCTAAATTTCCAAATGCCATGCTTTACAATTAAAGATGAAGTAGAAACTGAGACATACACATTTTTCCCCCCTCCTCAAAATGATAGCGGGAGAGTACCCACTAGAGGGTGTCGTTGAGCTGTAATGGCCTGCTATGGCCCGCACCCACAGAGGGCTCACTGCCTGGCAGTCTTGCCTCTCTGGAATGGAGAATGTGGATAGCCCTGCTTGCGAGAGACGAAGTGATGGTTCACAGATATCTAAGCTTCTAAGTGTCCAGATGGAAACAAAGAGAGGGGTTTGCATATATTTTAAATTTGATGAACAAACTCAGAAGATAAATCATTGTTCACAAACAAGCACACACACACACAGAGGCACACACACACAGACACACCTTCTAAAACAAAACTTCACAAAAATCTAAAGATATTTGGCTTTAGTAGAGATAATACTTTCTCTGGAACTTAATGAACTTAAGACCTGAAGTATTGCTTTTGATCACGCAGACAGATGCTCGTTTTACAAGGAAGATTCATGGAACGAAACATTTCCCTGAGCTTTACGGTGTGTTACTTACTGTTACATCACTGGGTTTGAGTGTAGAAATGCCAGTCTAGATGAGCAACAGTGTCGGATCAGCCCAACACTCACGGGACACTGAGATGCCATATAAACATTACCACAGGCTCTTTAAAGGTTTGCATTCAAGACGCCAGTTTGTTATTTTTCTCTTGATCTTTGAGGGCTGTTGGATGTTATAATGATTCAGGGTCAATGCAGTTAAGTAGGTGCTAGCCTGAGCTCTTTTAAGCATCTTAGCCTGCTTCCTTTCATTCTATTTTCAAATAAAATGAAGTCAGCTGCTGTTCTTTACAAAGGTGTCACTTTTGCCCACCACTGCTTTTGCACTAATATAGTGAAAAAGGCAAATATGTTCATGTCTTAGCGATATTATTTAAATAGACCTTGTGAGTTTCCTGAAAGTGTCTCAGAGAACACTCGAGGTCAGTGGACCACACTTTGGGAAGTCTTGCACTGATGCAAAACCCTTTCCTGAGACCTAGACCCATATTTTCCATGGTCTACTAGATATCTTATAGGCACCGTGAACTCAAGAATCTTAATTGGATAGTGGCCACATTTCCTTCCTTTCTTCCAAGCTGCTTCTCTTTCATTCTCCAAGTCACTTAATCAGAAACCTAGGAACCCTCCTTGATTTTTATTTCCCTTTAACCTCTTTGTATTAATTAGTCACTAAGTCCAATTTCTCAAATACACTTCCCATCCAACCATATCAAGATTGTGTTAGTTCAAACCTTTTGTAACTCAGACAACTGCCTGTAGCTAGTATGACCCTAAACAAGTCTTACTCTTCTGTCCACCCTCCATATGCCTTCTAGAGTTAGCTTTGAAAAAAATAAAACTAGATAATGCAAACATGACCTTGGCTCTCTGTGTTAGAATAAAACATTGTAAAACAATTTTTTTTTTTTTTTTACATTTGGCTGAAAAGATAGTTGGATCACATAGCCTGGCATATAGCAAGTTCTTAATAAAGATTTTTTAAAGCAACTCTCCTTCCAAGGCCCTTAACATTTTACTATAAGCTTTAGGTGATATAGTCTTTAACTTATTCCTTTGTTTTATTCCCAGGGCATAGCACAATGTCTGAAACATAGTTGATGATTAATAATTATTGACTTAATGAAGAAAAGTTTAATCTGAATTATCTGTAAATGTAGACTTTCTTAGTTTTATTACCTTTCACATTTTCAGTGTCTTAATTCTTGAAGATGCTACTAATTACCAGATGAAAATATAACATAGTAGTTTAAAATATATTATCTAAACTATAAAAAAGGATTAACCTGTGAACATATTGCCCTCAAGTTGGCAAAATCCCTAGCTCCTATTTCTTCTGAGGTCCTAAAGGAACCCTTCTATGAATAAAATCTGGACTGTGACTTAATGATTTTATTTATTGGCTCTTGTTCAGGGGTCAGGTACTTGAGTACCTGTCTTAACTTGCCTATGGGTGAGCATGAGGAGGGGTGGGCAAAGTCCCTGAAAACTCCTGAAATTATTCACCATATTCAGTGTATGCATTTTTTTTTTTTGGCAGTAAAAGTAAGGAGGGAGGATCCATTGCTTTTGTCAGATTCTCAAAAGAGATTTGTGGTCCAGACAAGTAATAACCACTGTTACAGAAGATGGTAAGCAGCATAGTACCAGGGGTCACCAGGTTCCAGCAAAAACTACAGGGATGTATCTTTCAGCAGGGAAAATTTTTAGAAGATGTCAATTCACACAATGAAGGCAATTGTCCTATACTTAGGACTGAACTTTGAAAATAAATTATCTGAAGTCCATGACCTTGAACTCAAGTACCTGACCCCTGAACAAGAGCCAATAAATAAAATCATTAAGTCACAGTCCAGATTTTATTCATGCTTCTTCAGAGTGTCCCCTGGGTTTGCTGTCTACACTGCCGACAGAACCTGTCATGATCATAACCTTGGGTTTCATTTCTTTGGTTAAGTCTCCTGACTTTTTCTTTCATTCTTTACATTGTTCTCAATGTGATGCCTTTTATTTTTTATTTTTAGAATAGAGATCAGAATAGATCTAAAAGTGGAACATCGTGGCTTCCCCTTTTTAAAAAGCCTGAGTTGAAAAAAAGGAGCTGTTCTATGACCTTACGACATCTTTTGAAAACATGTTTGTTACTAGAATTTTTTATGATGTTCCTTTTGAACTTTGAATTGACTATGTGGATAGTTTAGCTAAAACTTAGTAAAATATTGTAAGATCCCTTGGATGAAATATAGAGTCTAAATATAAGATCATAGCCAGAGAGGACAGGAATGTGTAAAAAGCCTAGAAACAATGAGGAGAATTCCTAAACTACCCAGAGTGGAAGTTTTACCTGGTGCCTTTGATCTAAAGTTTCATATGCATTGTTTGGGGGTACCAGGCTCGGTTAGGATCGGGGATCCAGTCCCCTCTGTATTGGGTAACCGTATGTCTCCGTTTGCCCTAGACAATTCCAGTTTCTACCCACTGCCCTGCAATCTTGGTGGTTCCTTTTACACCCTCAAAAGTACCTCAATTTGGACATGCTATTGCCGGCAGTGTGGAGTCGACTGATGCCTCTAGAATTAGGTACTGGTTAAAACCAAAAGTGAGATGTGGAGATGGCATTATGCTCTTTTTTTGTAGATGCAGAGACTCTTAGCCTAGGGAAAAGGCCATAGATTGTGTTGCCTTACGATTCAGCATTATGTTGGAGACATGAAGCATGACCGCACAGAATAACCTGACCTCATCGTTCAGTGTGTTTTTGGTGGACAGCCCTTGGCTCAGTGGTCTGTGTAACAGGGTTATGATCAAGATCTTGTCAACAGAAAATGGAGAAATGCCTCAATGGATACTATGGTCGGCCTTTTCTCATGTGATGTATTTCATTACCACATGTGTGCAAGTTTGCTGAATTAACCCACACGAACTGGGGCTTTTTTCTTTCTTGGTTGCTCTGGTTTGTGAGTGTCCTTTGTTCCGCTTCTCCCTGTGATGACACTTGTCCCTCAGCTACTCCTGCCGCATGAGGCGGACAAGTAGGTGAGAAAGAAGGATGTGGCTTCTCCTCTGCTGGAAACTCATTCTAAGACCCACTTTACGTGTTTTCTTTTCTCCCCTGTGAAACTGGAAACAAAATGGATGCTTCACTTCAGTGGAGCTCTATGTCTCAGAATGTCAGGCAAGCTTCCTCCCTTCTTTTTTATTTTTTTATTTTTTTGAAGAAAGAAATATCTCTAGACTCAGTGTGTGTGTGTGTGTGTGTGTGTGTGTATGTGTGTTACTGTCACTGGAGTTCACGTACACTGAAATTTAGGTTCTTTGCAGTAAATCCTAGGCACAGACTTTTCAGAAACAAACTACTTTCTGACACAGAGCTTCTGGCTATAGGACTAGATTTTAAAAACAGCTTTTAAAATGGTTTGATTTAAATACCGGTTTTGAGCAGATTTAATGCAGTTTTATGATAAATACTTTGTTTTCTTGAGGTATTCTCTGTATACTTCATACCCTGCCAACAGCCAGGAGTATATTCCTTTCTTTTCTTTTGCTTTAGCCCCACTTATTCATTCTATGCAATACGTTATGGCTGTAAAGTTTGTGACTTAGCATTGTCCTCATATGCAAAGTGTTTCAGGAATAGAAGAATCTTGAGGAAAAGAACAGTGAAATGTAGGAAATATTGAATGATACTTAGTTACATGTGTTCTTTTAGTGAAAGACGGGTTAATGCACATTGAGAAACGCTAAGAGGTGGAGGGGATGCTACACAGGCTTCCCTTGTATATTTGCCCACAGGAATCTTGTCCATGGGATATTTCTCTGGCTTCGAATATTTCATGAGAACAGGGGCCCATGGTAGAGATTTTGGGAAATGCTGTGTTTGTCCTATTGATTGAAAACAGATGTGGTTGCATACGTGTGACTACTTCGGCATGTATCAGTAGTGGCCGTGTGTGTCCGTGCGTGCATATATATATCGATAATAAATGTCTGGCCGTGGGAGGCACTATTGTATCGGAACCCTATCTGTACATGTGGATTGATGTCTGCGTGCGGTGTGTGTCTGTCACTCCATGGAGTGGGGATGCAGGTGGGTGGAGATGAATATACTTTATGTCAGTAGTTCCTGGGTAAGACAAGGTGAGAATCAGTTTTCAGCATGACTGGTTTCAGGCCAGCATAAGATGGTGCCTGGCATTTGGCCAAGATGACGATTTCCTTACCAAATTACATCTACACATCGGCTGGCATAAAGAATGTGCATTTAAAAAATGGCCAGAAAGTTAACTGTGAGCTCAGAGTGGAAATTGGAGCTGTGTTGAAGGGGACATATGTAATTGAAGAGCCAGGGGCTCCAGGACCGTGGGTAATTGTAGCTTCATTGCTTCAACTATGTGAGATCTGAATAGGCTAGCACAGACTCCGTCCTATTTATGTATTCCCTTTTGCTTATATGGGGCAGTGACACACCAATTATCACTGTTCAAATCACTTAGTGTTCCAATTACCATTCACTCCAAAGTGGGTGCTTTTGATTTGAGCGCCTAGATCAGAGGGTAACTTGGAAAATGACGTTTGGCTAATGGCTAAGAGCTCTCCCCTACTCCTCCTTTTGATAACAACGCTGCCCTCATTGTATGCTTTTGTCCAAGAATAAAAACACAGAATTTCTTCTAAGGGGAAGCGAGTCAGTTATTTGACACAAGGGCTCCCAGTGCCTTATCCCTGGTGAAATCTCTGTGTCCTCCTGTATTTAGAACTCCTTGTGTCGATGACAGATTATATAATCACAACTGAATCCCCAGAGGAATGCTTCCTAGATTATCACCGGTTTAAAAGCAGATCCATGTCACGGAGGAGGCAGAGTTAAAGTGACCTGAGTGGAAGCTGACAGGTCGTGAAGGTGAATTAGTTGATTTGGTGTCAGTGGGTGCAAATCCCTGCGGGGGCGGGGGGTGCAGCGGCCACCAAAGGAAAGGTCTTTTCTGGGTTAGCTGCTGGGCCAGTTAGGCGCTCATGGCGGCAGAGAACTATTCTTTTGGTGGCATAAGAAGCCCGCTGAGATCAGTGTCAGCGGGATTGCAAAGATGAACATTTTGTCCTGATGTGGAGACAACAGATGCGTTTTAACCTCCTCCTTTTACAACACGCTCCAGAAGCAACAAGCCCTCGCTGGTGGCTGGAAGTTTTACTTGCCTAAGGACCTCTGCCTTCACTAAAAACAATATGTATCACCTCTTGCTTGTTTTATCTTTGTGTGCTTTCCTTCTTTTACTGTATCTGATTCAGCAACATGCAATTCAGATATGCCCTTGAAAGATTTGCTTTATAGTGAGATTCGGGTTTTGAATTCTATTTTCCCATCCCTCCACCCTTAGAATATTGGATGTGAGTTCTTCTAGGAAATAGTTTGTGCCCTAATCTTAGAGAAGTAAAGTAGATGTGATTAAAATTCGGCAACTCTATTTTAAAATCACACATTTTAGAAGGCAGATCAATTATTTTATCTTATTACATTAATGTCTTACACATCATTCAAATAAAACAGTAATTACGATGCTATACACAAATTCCACAACAAAACGCGATATTTAAAGTAAAATGTGTGTGGTGTTGCCCATAGGCTAAGATTTAATAACATACGTATAGAGCTGTGAGAGGTTTGCTTTTAGGTAAAGCCCTGGCCAAGAGAGTAAACGTTTTACCTTGGATTTCTTTATCTATTGAATGTCTTTTGGTTTTGCACCATCTTGGCACTAAACGTTACAGAAAGGAATCCGATAAGGACCTTAATCTGACAAGGAGTTACAGGCGGTATGAAACTGAGATTATTTTGACTGTTAAAGAGGGACCAAAAAGAAGACAATGCTTAGGTAAGAGGAATGAATCACCGCCCCCCACCCCCCCTCACGCACGTACACACACGACACCCAGAAACAGGTCCTGTGGCGGTGGTGGGGGGAGGGAGTGGGCCTTCCTGCTACCTTACCAATCTCAGGAACACACAACCTACTCCATGTCCTCATTCTGGGCGCACATTTTTGTAGCATTTAAAAAAGAATACTTCTTTCCTTTTGGAAGCTCATAAAATATTTGATAAACATGTGAAATCTTTCTGGTTAACTGGGTAGAGATTGTTTAAAAAAATTCGAATTCTTCAAAAATGTCTATCAAACAATATGTGGAAACACTGTTGAAGTGGGAAAGCTGAAGGGACTCCAAGAGTAATGGAGAACTTCTATTCACTTTTTAAATTTATTGATTGATTGATTTTTTTTACTGAAGTGTAGTTGACACACAATGTGACATTAATTTCAGGCGTACGACACAGGGGTTCGACAAGTCTACGCATAACGCAGTGCTCACCGCAAGTGCGGCCACCGTCTGTCACCATACAATGCTCTTACACGGTTCTGTATCATTCACTGTTGTGAAGAACAAAATACAAATCGCCTCAAATTTAGCAGTCCCACTGCAGCAGAACTTTTTTCCTAGCCCTGGCCCGAGCCAAACTGCATTCTAATCTATTGTGGTTAGCATAATGCAACACATCCCTAACTAATCTCTTCTGTTATAGCTAATCCTTGTTATGAAAATTTAAGCCAATAGAGAGAGACATTTGGTTTTTTTTTTTACTTTTTTCTTTTTTCTTTTTCTTTTTTGAAAGGAGAAGCAAGTTTTCATGACAGACAACATGTGGTAAGTTGGGTCATTTCAGGAGATACAGACAATCAGGGCTTGGCAAAGACCGCTAAAGGGATTGCCAAACTAGACTCCAGAAAATGCTAGCCTGTGGGCTCTGGAAGGGGGAAACCGTTGATCTCCTTCATTTCTGCTCTTGCTTTCATGGGCGCTGTCGACAGGAGGGCGTGTGGGCTTCCCCTGAAGCTTGGGAAAGGGCATCCAGAGAGCACAAAGAGGAAAATGAGAGCAAATATTGGAGAATGGAGACATTGGGAAGAGAAATAGGGATGAACAGAGGTCTGGGAAAAAGAAAAAAAACCGAAAGCAAGGCCTCACTTCCTGTACATATTGTGGTGAAGAATTGGGGGCCCTCTTGTACGCAACGCATCGCTTACTGTCTCTGGATGCTCACTCTTTTTATGTGCTTTTGACAATTTCATCTTGAACTTCCTGTCTTTTTTGTTGCTGGGAGCTGCTGGGCCCCCTCTGTGCTGGTCAACACACAGTCTGTTGCTGCTGTCACTTGCTTGTCACCTTCCTGTGCGCTGCCATGGGCGTTCACATCTTGTCAGCCTCGTCACTCCTCTGCACCTATCAACATTACACTTGTCACCTGCTTGATAGACGCTTTTGGAAGCTGGTTCACATTTCACTTTTGCTTTAAACCACGTAAGAGTGTCACCTTATGGACCAGGTAGGAAAAAGGAATGAATGAAGAGATTAGGGAACAGGGAAAATGAAGATCACTAGAAACAAAATCTTGCCAGGAAAGTGCTAAGCTTGAAGATTATTACAACTGAACTAGATAGATGTAAAGTGACCCCAACTTACCTTTTCATAAAAATTACCATCTTGAGTATCTATATTCCACTTCATACAATCAAGTCGTAATCTTGTCCACCGACCCAGAAGACAGAAGGTTAAGCATGAACAGTGATTGCCCTGGATGGTAAAATTATGGGTAGTTTTGTTGCTTTTAGAAATACTTCTGTTAGCTCCAAATTTTCTACTCTATGAGCATTGAAAGATGCTACTCTATAGTTATAAAAGAAATACTTTTATAATCCTAAGAAGTTTAAGAAACAAAACTGATGAAAGAAGTACATATACAGAGCGGTGTTTGTCACATGCTGTCATCTTCCTATTTTCTCAACTGTATCACTACTCAGTGCTTTGGGTAGGGTTGGGGGAGAGGAATAACACGGCAGTAAACTCTTTTGTGACTAGCCTGAACACATCTTTATGCCAAAGATGGTGCCACCATAATATTTATTGAGAACCATCAGTGCTCCTTCTTCTACAGCTTGCTATTCACTAGACTGTTATCCCCTTCGGGCAATACTGACTTTATTTATTTTCACTTTCAAGGCTCTGAGACAGTGTGTAAGGTAATAGGAAAAATAGTTGTTAGATGATTTCGTGGGTGATTTAAAGCATTTGAATTACTTTTTAGGATTTTGGCAATCTAGAGCACTTTTATAAAAAGAATCTGTATGCTTGAGCTAATGTGAGCCACAGATTTTTTAGTATTTCCACAGAATTTATCACTACCTGGATACTATATATTTATCCTGTATGTTTGTTGTTCGCTTTTTCCTTTCCCACCCAAGCCAAGTAGAAATCAGTAAAAAGTGAAGTCCCAAGATGTCAGGGACATCTTTTTTTTTAATGTGCCAGGTTTGTAGCCCTTATGCTTCCAATGGTGTTTACTAGGTATTCAATAAAAATTTGTTGGATAAATGAATAAAGTATCTTTCTTTAAAATTGTAACTGGAAAGAATGTTTGCAGTAAGAATAATTGGCATATATAAATTGTACAGTAAAGGCAATAAAAATCACTCACAATTCAATTACCCAGAGAGAATCACCATTAAACATTTAATGTATTTCTTTCCAAGGTTTTCCTATGTATGTAATATAAAAAAGATTATAATTATAAAAAATGAATTATTATATATACATACCCAGTTATGTAACCTAATTTTTCCCATTTTAAACATGAGATGGACATCCTCAGTTGCAATGGTTGTGTTAGGAGTTATTTGGACAGTTAGGTAGTCAAGGCCAGGGTCCCCAGCAAGAAGATAGGGAGTCAGGGCAGCTAAGATAAAACAGCACTAACACCCTGTTTTGCAGCTTAGACAGGATCACGCTAGCATCCTGTTTTGCAGCCTTTGCAAAAGCGACTTCTGTAAAATGTCTAAAATAAGACAATTAACCACAAGGTATTTGTCCCTATCACGGGCAAGGGGCAGTTAAGAAATAAGCCCCAGATGTCAGCAAAAAAAAAGACCATCAGCACAGTGATGAGAACCTAATAGGTAGACAGATACGTGACCAAAGCCCTGATCGGCACGAGTCAGCACACCCTGATTGCTTAAGATAGTTTGTGAAAGAGCTCATAAAATCCCTAAACTTCGAAACTCTGGGCGCAACCTTCTCGGGCCTCCTTCCCTCTCTGGGAGCTTTGTACTATTACTCAATAAACTTTGCTTTGAAGACCACCACTCTTCTTCTGGTCTACCTCTTCAATCTTCGAAGTGGTGGGACTAAGAATCAGGGGCACTAAAGGCAGTGAATTCTTGCAACAGTTGACAATAGTTCAATTTTTTCAAAGTCTGCAACATAGGTTTGTATTTTGTGGAAAGAGCAGAAGCTTTGGGATTAGTCCAGTTTTGAATTCTGGTTCTTCTATTTACTACCTGTGTAATCTTGGGTAGGCGACCACTGTTTCTGTAGTTTTGGGGCATAGGTGAAGAAAGGAATGCTAGAGAAACAAGGACGAAAGGAAAGGAGACAGTCCTGCAAATGCGGGAGGGGGAAGGCCGGCGACTGGATCCAACTGGATTCCAGCACCACACCCAGCTCTTCCAACGCAGGGTCTTTCTCCACTGCCCAACACCCCCAGCCCCAGGCAGGGATGCTTTCTGCTCAGTCTCCAAACCTTTTGGGCTCTCAGCTCTCATAGCCAATAATAAACACATCACAGATACAGTTTTAAACACAATCATCTTTCTTGATAGAGCTGTGTGTTCAGAGGGTTCTGGTGTTGATATCTCGCTACACTGGCCTTGTGCTGAGACTATCAGGTATCATTATCAGTAAAGAGCGATTTATGCTCCCCCCCCCAGATGAATGCCTTTTTTTTTTTTTGCACCAGTTTTGCACCAGTTGCTTTTCTGCCTTAGTTATTCATATTTTTGAAGGAGTTCATTATACGTTATTTCATTTGTCAATGGCTTCTTCATTTCTTTCTTGTCTTCTCTCTTCTCTTAAAACCTTTATCATTTAGGACCACATACAATTTTAGAATGTGTTTTTCTAGGGCATTAACTAGCAGGCCACTTCTTTGGAGATATACACACTTCCTAGTAGGTATGGCTAATAGTGGTGACCTTTGCTGTGTATTTTTTTTTTTTTTAAGAAGCTCAACCCTCACCCCTGAAACAAGTAATACATTATATGTGGATAAAAAAAATTAAAAAAAAAAAAAAAAGAAGAAGCTCAACCTTCCCCTCGCCTCCACCTTAGTCCAATCCGCAAAATATCCCTCTTGAACCTTGGTCATTGTAATTTAGGATCCTTTCTGAATATTCTTTCCTTGAGATGAATGCTATCTTAAGCAAATAAATATTTACCATCCTGGGGCCAGGATACATTTTAGAGCCATTACTGTTTGAATGATTCATCAAGAAGCAAGTTATTAAAGTAGAACTTTTATTTTCGGGTATATTTTATGTTCAGAGGTCTCACTGAAGTTTTTTTCCAATTGAGGTATTAGGTGGTAACACCTCTCGAAATAGTTTGTACAGGGAAAATCTTAGGGTGACATTCTACTTGTGCAAATGCTTCAGAGTGATTGAAAGGCCCCCCCACAAAGAACCCTGACTTCCAGTGGAAGCCACATGCCAAGGCTCTAAAAGGTTAATGTTTCATTTGGTAGAAAACATGGATCCAACTCTCGAACTTTCACAACAGAAGCTTTCTCTCTCGGCTCCTTTGTTTTGTCTCCATTTTCAGGAAAAGGAAGTTCTTCCTGAGAGGTGACAAAGTGACAAAATGGCGACCAGTGGCTCCAGGTTGACATCCTACCAGCTTAGTGATTCCAGTGGAAAGAGAAGACGTCTTTCTCACAAGCTCCTATAACAGTTTTGGACGTACATCTCATTGGTCTAGCCTGAGTGGTATGATAAACACATACAGACACACAGACATAGACACACAGACACACAGACATAGACACACAGACACACAGACACCCTCCAAAATCACCAGATTGCCCCCTGGTCAAAGAGAGGCTCATGACTCAACCTCAGCCAACCAGTTTCTTTCCTAGGAATCTAAATCATTTTGTGGAGACACACAAGACAAAGGTAGGAAATGATTTGGGGTGATTCCCTTCTTGGTGATGTGTTTTTGGAGTAGTGTTGTTGGGGTCTGGAGCCGATGGCCAAGAAAGAATTCTAGAGATGTTTTTGGTGCCAGAAGGTGGTTTTATTAAAGCACAGGGACAGGACCTGTGGGCAGAAAGAGCTGCAGTGCTGCCCCAGGATTGTGAGAGGCAACTGATTATATGCTTTGGGGTTGGGGGTAGTAAGATAAGGGAAGTCCCAAAAGGATTTTCATAGGCTAAAGAAGATTTACAGGATCCTGGAGGTCTTGCTATTATCAAACTAAGGTAGTTTTTCCCTCTAGCCAGGCATTAACATTAAGACAGTTGGGAGCTTCTTGGAGGAATGTTGTACTCTGCCTGCCTCACGCATTTGTCAATGGGCTGCCGGTTACAAGGATGTTCAGTTTTATCTACATTTCCTTCTGCCTTTGTTTCCCACATCAAAGGCACCCCAAAAATGGCCCTTTTGTTCCAGTTCCTTCGAATAGCTGAAGGGCTGCTTGGTGGTAGCCTTCTGGTGTTCCCTTGACAATTAAGTGAAAACAGAGCATTTTCAAACTCAGACAACCAGTAGCCTTCCACTACAACAAAAAATTGTGAAAAATACCTAACTATAGGTCTTCGTTTTTTTGTTTTTGTTTTTTTAAGTAGGCTCCACACTCAGTGCAGAGCCCAATGCAGGGCTTGATCTCACAACCGTAAGATTAGACCTGAGCTGTTATCAAGAGTTGGACACCTAACCCACTGAGCCACCCAGGTGCCTCTATAGTATTTAAAGTAAGAGCATGAGATCACTAAATTTCATTAGATATACTGACAGAATCTTTTAAAAACTAATTGTTTTTAGGACTTGGGACCCAGACTGAGTGGTTACTATTATTTTTCCGGGCCGGATTTAGAACATTTGTATCAAATTCAAACCATGTTTATTTGATTAAAAATTAAATAATTATAACAACTTGTGAGAAAACGTCTTAGATATATAAATTTTAAACATTTGCTCCAAAGCATAATTAAACCAATTTTTGTTAAAATGGGATGATAATGAGATAAAGTATAATTCATTACAGTGTATTTGTATTTCTGGATCCCTGGTTTTAAACTGATTAAGATGAAAGCTAAATGTCTGCCCACTCTGCTAACACTAACATACAACCAAACCCATTTGAAGGGTCATTACAAAAAAAGATGGTACACAGGAGAAAAATAGCCCTGAACAGAGATTGTTAGGATAATAGTATGCCACAAAATATAAAGTGGAAGTCAAGATAACCAGTTCTCCTGCAAAGGAAATACCAAATTGTTCTATGCCATTTCTAAATTTATTCTTCAGTCTGATTGCTTCTTTCTGGGTTGTTCATGCACCATCAAACATTGAGCACAGAATTGCTATACTAAGTCAAATATATTATATTCTGTTGTCAGCTGAGCGAGAGGGTTTGATATGCTTCCCCCCATGGCACTGGTAAAGGTGAGGCCAATCCCATCATCTTTCAGTAGTCTGTTATGTCTTACATTCATAGATCAATTCAAACTTTTAGAAATTACTTCAAAAACTTCCTGTAGAAAGTCATGTATATTTATTATTCTCAGTATAAAGTAGGACTCTGTGTTTTATTTTTAGTTTAGTTTAACATTATCTGAGCATCTGATATGGGCTAGGCATTGTACTAGAAGCTGGAGATGGCGACATGGGGAAGATACCCTTGCATTTTGGTGCAGAGTCTGGCAAGAAAGACAAGTTAAGAGATAAATCTGGTATAGTGGGATGAAGGCAGTAATAATAGTGACTACATTTGTGAATGTCCAGTGTCACAAAGCTAGTAGGTGACAGAGCCAGGAGTCAAACCCAGGGTGCCTGGCACTGAAGTCCATCGTCTTAGCCACTCTGATAGTCAAGGAGAGCGGGTGCTAAGACATTTAGAAGGGAGTGTGTGGGAACACGGGGAGTGGCATACACTCAGACTCAGGAGTCAGGGAAGGCTTTCCTGTGTTCCCTAAATTTACCTCTTAGAATAATTAGGAATTAGCACTAGTGAAGGTGGGAGAAGGGCTTTCTATGCAGATGAAAGAGCCCAGTGAAAAGTATTGAAATGAAAACATATGGTGTGTCTGGAGTAGAGCACCAGGAATGATTTAGTACATTAGGAACATAACTTGGGATGGCTCTGATTTCTGCCAAAAACAACTGGGAACACTGTTATCAGTTAAGGGGAGTCAGTGATGGTTTAAACGTAGGGAAGTCTTTTATTTTTTTATTTCTTATTTATTTATTTATTTATTTATTTATTTATTTATTTATTTATTTATGGAGCCCAATGCAGGGCTTGAACTCATGACCCTGAGATCAAGACCTGAGAACAAGAGTTGGACACTTAATCGACTAAGCCACCCAGGCACCCCATGCGTTTATATGCCCATTTTAGAAAATGCAGGGAAGATGATGGGTTTGAGATAAAATTTGAGGCAAGGGAACCAGTTAGGAGATCCCTGCTATTGTCTAGATGGTATGTGTTTAACTAAGAAGTAACAGTGGTGATGAGGGCATGGAGAAAGAAATGGAAAGATATTTTAGGGGTAGAGTTGATGAGCTTTACAAAGGGGTAGTTTGATATTGTAGTGTCAGATGGGCTAGGCTCAAAAATTGGTTCTCATACTTACTAGTTATGTGACCTGGGCAGCTGCTTAAGTTTGAGATTGTTTCTTCGTCTGTCAAATGGGGGTAATAGCAGAACTTATTTCATTGGGTTGCTGTGAGGATTAAATATATGTGTGTGTGTGTGTGTGTGTGTGTGTCTAGTGTGTATAATGGAATATTATTCAGCCATATAAAAGAAGGCAATCTTGCCATTTGAGACTGCAAAGATGGACATTGATGGCATTATGCTAAGTGAAGTAAATCAGGGAAAGACAAATACTGTGCAATCTCAATTATAGTGAGAATCCAAGCAACCACAACAGCAACAAAAAAAAACAACAGGCTCATGGATACAGAGAACAGATTGGTGGTTGCTGGAGACCAGGGTGGGATGGGGAGGTGGAGGGTGGGTGACATGGGTGAAAAAGTACAAACTCCCAGCTGTAAAATAAGCAAGCCCTGGGGATGTAATGTGCAGCATGAGGACTATAGTTAATAATACTGTATTATATATTTAAAAGTTGCTAAGAGAATAGATCTTAAAGGTTTTCATCACAAGAAAAAGATTTTATAACTATGTATTGTGATGAATGTTAACTAGACTTATTGTAGTGATCATTTCACCGTATACACAAATACTGAATCATTATGTTGTACACCTGAAACTAATGCAATGTTATATGTCACTTATATCTAAAAAATTTTAATGTGTGAAAAGCATTTAGAAAAGTGCCTGTGACGTATTATTGTTTCTGGTTGGATGCAAGTGACAGACACGCATTCACTCGTGATTTGGGGGATGTGGTACCACTACTTGAGACAGAAAACATAGAAGAAGGAGCTAGCTAGGGAGAAAAATGTATGATTTTAGTTGTATATTTATTGGACTTTTTTGGTATGAGTTGCCTTTTCTTTTCTTTTCCTTTATTTATTTATTTATTTATTTATTTATTTTTAAAGATTTTATTTATTTATTTGAGAGCGAGAATGAGAGAAAGAGAGAGCATGAGAGGGGGAGGGTCAGAGGGAGAAGCAGACTCCCTGCCGAGCAGGGAGCCCGATGCGGGACTCGATCCCAGGACTCCAGGATCATGACCTGAGCCAAAGGCAGTCGCTTAACCAACTGAGCCACCCAGGCGCCCCTCTTTTCCTTTTTTTTAAAAGATTTATTTATTTATTTGAGAGAGAGAAAGAGAGGCAGAGGGAGAGAGATTCCCAAGCAGACTCCATATCAAGTGTGGAGCCCCATGTGGGGTTTGATCCCACCACCCTGAGTTGGAGGCTTAACCAACTGAACTACACAGTGGCCCCTTGAGTTGCCTTCTCAAGTAAAGATGTTTAGTAGACAGTTGCATATATTGCTCTGGAACTCAGAAGAGACTTCTGAGAAGCAGATGTGGAGCTGAGAGTTTTCAGCATTTCCATGCGGGCACCATTGGAAGCCATAAATATTACTGAGATAGTCCACAGAGAGCATTCAGGTAAGAAAAAAGGAGAATGAAGAGTGATGTAGGCAAATCAGCAATGGGGCTGGAGGAGTAAGAGCTGTTGGAGGGACTGAGGTAGGGCCAGGAGAGAGTGGTGTCTGCCAGTGTGCGACCAGAGGTATTTGCTGACTGCTGGATCACTTAGTTGGAATATCCCCTCTGCAGGGACTGAAAAATAGAGTGAACAGCAAGCATTCTTGTGAAGACCTCAGGAGAAAGCAGGTGATAGGACATGAAGTTTCCATTTCTGGGGAAATTCTGCTATTGACATGCAAGTGAGCAAAATCCCCCCTTTTTCTTCTAGCTCACTTTCTGTTTTCATGCTCTGCCTCAGTGGCAGGGCACCTCTCGTTTCCCCACACCCTTTCTGAGAATGTCCGTCACAACTAACACAACTGTTTAGGTATGGAGGAACCGCAGATCCATGGAAAGAAAGATAATATTTTTTGATTATTTCCAACGCTAAAGACTTTGTTGAGCTCATTTACTGAAGACACATTGTTCTGATTTTGTAGGAATCTAGCTTTCCTCCATGACTCACGGTTCCTTGACTGGATTATACAAAAGCTCTCATCTCTTTCCTCTACATGCCCTTTGCAGCCCTGGATGGAAAACAGATATGACAAACATTTCCTCCACTGCCTCTGAGGACAAGTTCTTCCCTATCCTAAATTTCCCTCTCCAGAGCTTCCTTCCATGGCTGAGGATGTAAAATTACCTACCGATTTGGAAGTCAGAGCAATGACCAGTTTATTTCATCTTTCTTTTCCATGCCATATGGATAACTCTGAACCAGAAACAGTTTGAAGACATACATGAACAAGTGAAAGTGATTAGATCATGCACTCAGTGGTACCAATGACACAGAAAACATTATAAAATGGAACATGTTCCCATTTGCACACATATTCTCTTTGTGTAGAATTAGAGCTTATTGTTTCATTGGCATCACTAAACCAAATCTTGACTTCAGCCTCAAAAATGTTTGAATTCATTTCTGTATTGACTCTAGTACTACGAAAGCTGTCTGTAATCTTCATGAAAAGAGCACTTTAATATAAGGTAAATGTCATCTATGAGCATAAATTGCTTTTTTTTTTCTTCCTTGGGTTTTATTTTTGAGGCAAGAGTAAACCACAAAACAAGAAAACACCTGGGAAAAACTGTAGTGTCAGTTTTAGGAGAAGGATTCCTTTCACAATATAAAAACATTTTTCTTTTGTGAGAACTATTGAATCTGTGTAGTTTTCTGCAGATTATGTACACTTTCAAACTGCGATGGAAACCTTGAAATGTAGGATTGGCAGATGCTCCTTCTTGTTTACCATCACTGAGCGAACGAACACAAATATTGCTTGGCGTCTTTGAGAGACTAGCATGCATATTTACACTATAATTATTAAGGATTTTTTTTCCTGTGGTTTTTATACAATGATGGGTTTACATTTCTCCACAAGGTAAAAAAAAATAGCCTGAAACAAGAGAAGGACAGAACAATATTTAAAGCAGGTTTCACTTGTAAAAGCTTGACATTGTCTGTGACTTTAGATTTTGTGTTATGAAAAATCTAGTATCTCAAGTATCTATTTTTTACTTTCTCTTTTATTTTTTTCTCACTTTATTTCTACTTAAATATGCGGCTTCTTGCTTGTCCACAGTATTGGGACTGCCATATTTCTCCTATAACTGAATAAAGAGGCCACGCTGTAAAGTGCTCATGGGCTCTTTGGCGGGAGGAGGGGTGATAGGGATGCTAAGGTGCTGTGAAAACTAGGCAAACAGAAGACTCTGGCTGCATGCATAGCACTCAAAAGTGCCATCAATTTAAAAATTGAGTTTGTTTCATCTAGGGTTCATCTCCAAGTACTCTCCTATTGAAGTATTTCATTTCATTGTTACCAATGCTTCCCTCTGACTATAGATGAAAAGCTGTTCTTACTTGAACATTTCTTTTAGTATTATGATTTACCAGTCAGTTTTACTCTCCCAAATCCACTTTTAAATGATTATTTTACAAGTATTTCAGTTGGTTTAAGACCGTTTTACCCATGGATTACACATCATACTTCGTAAATGGATAGAATCTCTGTTAGAAGTTCCCTCCACCTACTAACCCATCAAATGTATTGGCTAAATGTAATGACAATTTTGGGGGCTCTAAAGCAATTTCTAACTCAGTGTTCCCCTGTCTTTGTATACTATTCCTATGGCCAAGTATTGTAAAGAGTTGCTTAGGAAAGAACAAAAGTTCAGATGATATAAAAAGAATATGTACACTGAATTCCCTCATTTGAATAGCTTAGCATTAAGAAGACCATTCCAGGGGGCGCCTGGGTGGCTCAGCTGTTAAGTGCCTGCCTTTGGCTCAGGTCACGATCCCGGGGTCCTGGGATCGAGCCCTGAGTCAGGCTCCCTGCTCCTTGGGAAGCCTGTTCTTCCTCTCACACTCCCCCTGCTTGTGTTCCCTCTCTCGCTGTGTCTCTCTCTGTCAAATAAATAAATAAAATCTTGAAAAAAAAAAAGACCATTCCAGGGTCTCGTTCACTGGTAGGTACTCAATAAGCATCATGAATGAATTGGGTAGTAATTCTGCCCTAGGGTCCAGTCCCATTAACTGTCACAGGTTAAAGGGAATGGAACCAGCCACTCAATAAGGCAGCAAACACCCTCAAGGTCCTAACTACAATGCTGTTATTGATTCAGTAGGTGGCTCATCTTTCTACAGTTCAATATCTTTAACTAGCATTCCAGTCCAATATTTTAAGGTAACACATCTTTTCTTTGCTTTTTTCCCTCAAGGTAAGAAGACATCCTGTTTCCATTATAATTTAATATATCTGCATTGGTACAATCCTGAAACAATTAGATGTGAAAGGAAATATTCTAACCCTTGAGGTGTGTACTGGTATGTTTGCTTGTTTGATGGCTTTCTTCCTCTTTATTCCCCGGTGGTATGACTAACTGGTATGATTGTTTTCTTTTTGTTCAGCTGACCATTTGATGGAATTTTCTTTCTCTTTTGAACTTTGCCTGTGCTTGTAATCTGTAACGTAAACAGAATCCTACAGAAGAATGGAAATTCAGAGTTCACTTAGTTTGAAACCTGGGTTCCTAAGCAAGAATTCCCTCTACGTTTTTGAAAATGTTCTCTGGGCTCTATTGAACACTTCCAGCACGGTGGTTCTCATTTCTTCTGGGGGCAGTGAATTTCATGGGTATATATTCCTTCTTATTATGAGCCACAGTCTCCTATATCTTTCCCCTATTCCCACCCCATTGCTCCCAGTTTGGCACTCTAACGCATGCAGAATACGCTCATTCCATCTCCCATGTGACAACTATTTCAGAGATTTGAAATTAGCTCTATTTAGACTCATTTTCAGTTAGGATATCAATAATTCCTACAACCATTCTTCTCATTTCATAATTTCCAATGTATAAAAATCCAGGTTCTTTTCTAAATGTTCATAAGGTTGTTCTCATACTCATTAATCCTTTCCTATATAGTTTGAGGACACTTACCTACTCTAATTCTTAGTGTAGTTCTCTGGAGAGTGTCCACATCTTGTCTTTCTTGAAATTCATTTGAGGGTCTAGCATGAATTGTGTCTTCTATACATAAGTGATTTTAAAATAAATATTTTTTTAAAAGAAAGGATTAAAAGAGTATCACTCAAATAAAATTGTTAACTTTCCAAATCAATGAATTGTCTGAAGCAATTAGTTGTTTGCACATCTACTGAGATGTATCTTCACAGTATGTCCATAAGCTTAGAGAGTTGAAAAGGAACTTGGAAATTTATCTAGTCTAGTCCTGTTGTCAACAGGGCCTGGCATTTGCTGGAAGCCTGGCTTTCATGGAAGATAATTGAATCCCTATGGGTTTAATGGGATTCTTTCTCTTTATTCTGATTTCACCAGATATATAATTTCAGAGTAATAAGGATCAAGTTATATTGAAGTTGTTAGGATTCTGTGTCTCCTTATGAGACTACTATTGTTTTTCTAGCTTGCCATGGTTTATTTACATTATCATGCTTAACCTTCCTATTCTTTTTTTTGATTTGGAAACTGAAACACATACATGGTTAGATTAAGTACCCAAGGTCAAATAGCTATAAAGGGGTAAAGATGGCAGACGCAGTATGTTATCTTTGCATTTCCAGCATCACATTGTGCTTGCCTTACCATATATGTTTGTTGTCTCATACACTAGTGTCTCAATAAATGTTCATTGAAGGAACAAATATAATTGTTTGCATTTAAAATTAAATTAAATTTGTATTTATATTATAGTTATTTATGTATTGAGCCTAAAAGGTCAAGTAGTTTTACAAGGCATATCATGAAAAAATATTTATTCTCTCACCACCCTTCCTTATCCCTAATGATGAATTTCAGGGACAATTTTCAATATTTTTGTCTGCAGTTTCTGGAATTTATCCCCGACTTACTAGAAAGAAAAACCATGTTTATTTTGTAATTTTTAATGTTGGATTTGACTTCTTACCGTGGAAGGTAAGGACCTAGCTTTCTTACCTCCCTCCCCCTACATACATGTATTCACTCCCCCTCTCGCACCCTTCTGGGATAGATATATCACAACTTTTACTGATTCATATTCAGCAGTTACTTTACCATGATGATGTGAATATTTCTGGCAACTGAGCCACATATTAAACTACTAAGATAGGGTTTCCTATCTTGCACAATACTTTTGGTTTTCTAGGAGTTAAGAATTTTCTTACACTTAAAAAATGATCAGTTTTCATTTACTATGTATCACTAATTCACCCCCAAACTCTATGATAGAACTTGAGATCTCTGCAAATACTGTCAAGTATATGAAATATATATTTTTTTCTAAGAAATATTCTTTGAGACAGTTTTAACTTCTTGCTCCTGTCTGAACTGTTTCTGTCTAAACTTGCTGATGAGGTTCATTTAAGAATCTTCTCCTACTGTCATTCTGGGGATTCTCATGTGTTCTCTCTTGTGTTGAATATCCTACTTCCTGGATCTATGTCTTACTTTTTTCTTAGTTTATGCTTTCCTTTGCCTGGAGCAGAGTCCTCAGAAAGAGTACATGGGAAGTAAAAATTTCAAATTAATTATTTGAAAATACTTTTATCTTTTCCTTTCTACTAGAAGATAGCTAGGTTATATATTACATTTCAAATTGGAAATGATTTTAGAAATTAAAACTTTGAAGACATTACTCTCTTGCTTTGTAGCTTCCAGAGCTGTTGTTGAGAAATATTGTTCTTTTTATGTGAACAGATGATTTTTTCTCTGGAAGTATTTAGAAGTTTCTCTTTGTCCCCACTGCTCTGAAATTTCATGATGATGTCTTTTGCTATTGTCTCATTCCATCCTTCATGCTGGGAATTTGATAGATCTTTTTTTTTTTTTTTTTTTTTTGAGAGAGAGAGGCAAAAGGGGGTGGGGCAGAGGGAGAGGGAGAGAGGGAATCTCAAGCCAGCTCCACACCATGGAGGCTGACATGGGGCTGGATCTCACAACCCTGAGATCATGACCTGAGCTGAAATCAGGAGTCGGTTGCTTAACCGACTGAGCCACACAGGTGCCCCTGATAGATCTTTTTAATGTATAGTTCTCCATTCAGTAAAGTTTTCTTAGAATTTTTCTTTGAGGATTTTCTTTATTATATTTTATCTTTGTTTCTGGAACTCCTGTTAATTGCATGTTAGATTTCTTAGCTTAATCCTCTGTTTTATTCCTTTCTTTTTTTTTATTAAAGATTTTATTTATTTATTTGCTAGAGACAGAGAGAGAGTGAGAGTACAAGCAGGGGTAGCGGCAGGCAGAGGGAGAAGCAGGCTCCCCACTGAGCAAGGAGCCTGATGCGGGACTCAATCCCAGGACCCTGGAATCATGACCTGAGCTGAAGGCAGCCACTTAACCAACTGAGCCACCCAGGCATCCCTGTTTTCTTTTCTTATATTTCTCCTTTCTCTTCTTTCTGGGAAATTTCCTTAACTCTATCTTCAAACTGTATTAATGATATTTTAAAAATTGTTTAATTTTAATTTCCAAACGTTCTTTTGTGTTTTCTGATTGGCCCTTTTTAATATCCTTCTGTTCTTGTTTTATGAATGAGGTATCTTCTATTATCTCTCTGTGGATATTCTTCTAGTTTTAAAAATATATTTTTTTCTCTTTCCTACAATATCTCTTATTCTTCAGGTTTTTTTCCTATATATATTTTAAATGTGACCCATGTTTTAAAGTTTCCCTAAATTGATGATGATCTTGGCTGTTCCTTCATTTTCAAGATTATGGAGCTAAAAAGCTGATTTGTGCAATTATGTAGGTTGGGCTTATCAGTCAGTAGCCCCAAATGGGGCATTTTGTTTTGCTTCCCTAAATGGTCAGTATTTGTGGGGAGTTTTCTTGGATTGTTCTCTCTTGGACAGAAATCCTCCAATCATCTGCTGAGATGAAAGAAGTACCTCCCTGTTTGATACCTCTCTTTCTTTAATCCCTCTCTTTTTAGGACAGTGTCCTCAGTAGAGCTGAATCTGGTAAATCTAGTAATCCTTAGTAAAAAACCTCTCTCCAAGAGAGAAACCCTGAGTCTTCAGCTGGGGCCGAAAGAGAACTTGTCCTGTAAATATGAAAGGTGGAGGATTTCTAAGGATCTAAGTACTTCTAATTGTAGACTTCCAACCAATTTAGTTTAGAGCCCATTCTGTAGCCACTATCAGAGGTAACTACTGCCTTTCACTTTATCCCCCTGAGGTTCTGCGATGTGAATCAATGGGCCAGGTCAGGAATGTGTTGGGTGAGGAAAAAGATTGGGGGGCACTTTGAAGACGATTCTGAGCCCAATCACTCCTTGGCATTTGGCTAATATCAAGTGAAGACCATTCCAGGCCCAGAGAATAGCTTGTGCAGTGTGTCATCAAATATTTTTTTATACATATATTTTTATTGGCCTCATAGTATTTCATTGTTATAACCAAAGCTATACTAAACATCTTTTTATGGGTAACTTTGCATATTTTTTTTCCTTTAAGATAAATTTCCAGAAGTGGAAAATCTAGGAAAAATCTTATATAATATTTTAATGCCCGTGATAATCCAATGAATGCATTGAGGTTTTCCTTCCTGCTAGATGGCCTTGCCACTTCTTATCTTGAACAGTGGTCTGAGTTCTTCAGAGAGAAGAGAGAAAGTGAAGTGTAAACAGCTCAATTAATAAGTACTTAAAAGGGGTCTTTGGCCAGTAAGTTCTTGCTGCCTCTTTCCCTGTGTTCTTCCGGAGAAGCTTTTAGGACAGGTAGAAGCCAATTCTACCAAGGAGTTTTATTAGAACTGACAGTATCCTATTTTTTCTAAATCAAAAAGTCTTTATTTGTAACTGTAGGCTCTTTTAAACTAACTTCTTTTGGGGAAGCCAGATGAACCAACACAGAACTTTTTCTCTTGAAAAGGTATTTGCCGATTTCAACCAAAGGAGATTAATAAGAGTTGTTTATTATCCCAGTTGGTGTACTCAATCAAATGGACTTCTATGAAGTAAAATGTTCTTTGAACAAGTTTATTTAAAAACTAGATGAAAGAATTGTCCCTAATTAAAAAATATTTTGTAGGTGTAGAGGTCTGGGCACCACTTCACTGGCCCAGGTGGTCTCGGCACCTGTCTCTGGCAGTCAGTATCTCCTGCTCAAGCCCGAAATACACAGCCTACCTGGAGCTTTTGCCCAGATTAAGAAATCACTTATTTTCATGGAAGACTATTTTAAAAACTCCATAGACGTGCCCGGGTGGCTCAGTAGGTTAAGCGTCTGCCTTTGGTCAGGTCATGATCCCAAGGTCCTGGACTCGAGTCCCACATTGGGCTCCCTGTTCCGCGGGGAGTCTGCTTCTCCCTCTCCCTCTCTCACTCCCCCCGCTTGTGCTCTCTCTCTCTCACTCTCTCTCTCTCTGTCAAATAAATAAATTAAAAAAAAAAACCAAAACTCCATAGGGTGAAAGGGTTTAGATTTAACTTGCAGTAAAAAAAAAAAAAAAGAAAAGAAAAAAGTGTGGTGGTTGAGTGGCAGGGATGGAGGTGTTTCATGTGCATGAAAATACAGTAATTGATTTCCTTGGCAGGGTGGAATTCTCAGAGACTCTGGAAATGTACACCTAAGAAGATAATATGTGACAGAAGAAATAAAATGCAATAAAATAACAAGTGTGGGTTAATGTGTATTGTATCTTATCACACACTAATGCTGCAGCAAAAGCAAAGCAATGATACTGGCATTCCTTGCTTAGTGAACCTGTTTAAAAGAATATGTAAAGGATGTCCTGGCTGGGGGCACCTGGGTGGCTCAGTGGGTTAAGCCCCTGCCTTTGGCTCAGGTCATGATCTCAGGATCCTGGGATCAAGCCCCGTGTTGGGCTCCCTGTTCAGTGGGGAGTCTGCTTCTCCCTCTCCCTGTACACCCCTCGTCCCTCTTGCACTCTGTCTCTCTCAAATAAATAAAATCTTAAAACTTTATTTATTTTCTCAAATAAATAAAATCTTAAAAAAAAAAAAAAAGAATGTGCTGGCCGGCATTCATGCTGCATAAATAGAACATTCCTTACAATGTAATATTCACATGTAGAAAAAGTTCTTTTTCAGATGACCTTCACAATTAGAGAGTTTCCCTGGATTTTTTCCCCACTTCGTTTTCAATTGGTTTTGACATTCGGACTCTCAGGGACAGTTCTGGGTAGCTGTCAAGCAGATAAACAAGAAGATAAACACCTCCAACGATAACAAAATCTAAGTAGAGACAAAAACAAATCCTTCAATATCCTGATAGATGAATGCTTCTTGGAGATGGTTTCCTTCAATAATTGATTATCTGCTGTGGTTTGACCATTTGTGTTGGGGACAGCACGTCTGTTGCCATAATGAACTAATTGAGCAATTCAATTGATACGGCTTCTGGCTCCTGCCGTGTGTTGAAGTCTAGGCATGACTGGGGAGCACAACTGTGTCCTTAAAACCATACATGGGGGAGACTTGAGACTTTTCTAATTCCCTTCACTTGTGACCCACTTTATGGGTTTTAAACTTGTGTGGATCTGATCCCAGAAGGGACAGCTCACTGCAGTACCCTGTCCCGTCGGCAAAGGGAGTGGACCATCCATTACCATCTCCCTCCCATTCTCAAGTTAATGACTACATTAAATATTAAATGAGTTTCCGTCCCCAGAGTGCCCATGTAAGTGATTTTACATTAGCTCATCCACTTTTGGCACTGTCCTTTCTTTGATTTCTGATAAAGCATGTTGCTCTGTGTAACATAACTCAGAGGAAATCATGATTGATTTGACAACTGTTAATGTGATGCTTAATATTAACCTTCATCTTTAAATATGGAGGAGGATGGTGAAGGAGGAGGAGAGGAAAAAGAACGAGGAGTCAGAGAGAGAAATGTGTCTTAGGCTTTTTTAAGGTGACAGGAATGGATGATCTCATTAACACACCACAAAAAAATTAACACTTTTCCCCTACTTTGTTCTTTGAGATATCTTCGCATCTTTGACTGCTCGGATCTGGATTCTAACTCCTCCCTTACCACTGCTTCGTGGAGGTGTTCCAAGAAGGCAAAGATCATTTGGGGACACAAATACCTTGGGGATGAAATCTGTGGGATTTGCCGCAGCTTTTCAAAAAGAGTTAGGGTTTCACCTTTAGCTACCTTCGGATTTAACACTTAATGAGGAGAGGAGGTGTGGAGGAGGCAGCAAGGAGAGCAGAATCAAGACATAATCTCCCCACCGACATTGTTACCAGAGCAGACAGGCAAGCCAGACCCCTAGAAAGTGGAGGGTGGAGGCAGGACACCAAGGAAGAGGGTTGCCTGTGGGACTCTGGCTGAAAGAGTCTGACATCTGTCCGCAGCTGTTTTCCGAATCTTCAACCAATAAAGGAAAGTCTTCCCTGAGGCTTTTCCTTCTAAGGCTAAGCTTATTGTTAAAAAAAAAAAAAAATCAACCTTTTTTTACATGCAGGTGAGTATAGTTGCCCATGCCTCTTTTAGCTGTTGTTGCAGGAAAAGGGCTAGATTTATATATTTTTTCATTTCCCCTCAGTAGGCAGAGAAGAAGAAATCTCTGGGTTGCTTTGGAGCTCAGTCTCTGCAACATGGGGACATTCTCACCCCAGATTGTCAGAAAGAGAGCAGCAGACATTGGGTTCTGTTTATGACAGATTTGTCCTTTGTCACCTCTCAGAGACACTTATACATATTTCAACAGGATTAGGAGGATGGAACATGGGGCTAGCAACATGCTTCACTTTTATTTATTAGTTTGTGTATTGAATGAACCAGGTCTGGATGGAAACTTTTATTGCATTTGTATAAATTTTCTCCCTAAAGAGCCAGTACATGAACATGTGACTTGAGTGTTGAAGATATATAATTGAATACACTTTTACGACAGGAAAGGAGCTTTTAACTAGCTTAACTTCCTCATTTGACCCACGAGGAGCCTGAGATCTTAGCCAAGGAAGTGGTCACCCAAGGCCACACAGCTGGTGGTGCACAGTTTAGGGGGGCCCAGCCACAGGCCCCCAGTATGTGAGACGCCACACTGGAGATGAAAACAGATGAGTTAATAATACACAACAGGGAAAAGAAGTGTGGTTGAGAGCCGACTAGCCAGCTTCCCCCTTGTGAAGGAAAAGGTTACAAATATTCCTACTAGTAGAACACATGGGACCAGAATCCTTTTTTTAAAAAAAGCATTTTGTGGGGGCGCCTGGACGGTGTAGTCGGTTAAGTGTCCAACTCTTGGTTTCAGCTTAGGTCGTGATCTCAGGGTCTTGAGATCGAGACCCGTGCTCACCAGTGGGGAGTCTATTGAGTTTCTCTCTCCCTCTCCCTTTGCCCTTTGCCGCCCCCCTTCAAAATAAATAAGTAATTTTTTTAGAGATTTTATTTATTTATTTGCGAGAGAGAGAATGAGAGACAGAGAGCATGAGAGGGGGAGGGTCAGAGGGAGAAGCAGACTCCCTGCCGAGCAGGGAGTCCGATGCAGGACTCGATCCCGGGACTCCAGGATCATGACCTGAGCCGAAGGCAGTCGCTTAACCAACTGAGCCACCCAGGTGCCCTAAATAAATAAATCTTTAAAAAAAAACAAAACCTATTTTGTGAAAAATCTATCATTTGCTACACAGGCTGGCTCGGAAAATCAAAGTGGTAGAATTAAAAAAAAATTATTTAACACAAAGCTCCCTAGCTGAGAATTCATAGTCTTTTTATACAAATTGCTCCTTCGTCTGCTCAGTATGCATGTAAACAAAGAAATCTGTAGTGAAATTCAAGTTTATGCAAATCAACGAAATATGAATTGTATACTGCAACTTACAACCATGGGCAAGATCTCCACTCCCTGATCACCATCAACAGCTTTGGGTCCTAAATAGTCTCTCTGTGACCCCTAGTAGCTCAGAAGCTATAGCAAGCAGGCAGAAGTACGGAAGTGTGGAGTTTTGTGTCCTTAGATCAGAGTTTCTTAATTGGCTATTGACACTTTGGACCTGACAATTCTTTTTGGGGGGAGGTCTGTCTTGTGCATGGAGGATATTTAGCAGGACTCCGGACCTTCACCCACTAGATTCTAGTATCACTGCACCCCCTTCCCTGCCAACTGTAACAACCAAGTATGTGCCCTGGAGGTGGTGGAGGGCAAAATATCCACTACTTGAGAGTCACTGCATTAGATGATAAAGTCCCTTCAGAATTAACTCACATGGCCAGTTTGCTCCAAATCACAGAAGACCTGCCTTGTTTCTTTAACACAGGGAGACAGCACTGTGAAAAAACTTCACAGTAGTGAGGAGCTTACTTTTCTGGAGCAATTTATGTGCCAGACTCTGTTAAATACATGCATTTTGGATGTTTAATTGTAATTATCCAAAAAGTTTTATGATGCGGGCAACATTATTATCCCTTTTCTAGAGATACGAAAACCAAAGTAGAGAGAACTTAAGCAAGTTGCCCAAGGTCACATACCTAGAAGGTGGAGGAACATAATTTGAATTTGGCCCTATGGTATTGCATACCTCAAAATCTTGGCCACGTGGTTACAGCACCACGTCGTGGAAATATGATGATGATGATGATAGTTAACATTCGTCGAAAAGCTGTAGTGTGTCCAGCTATGTTGTAAGTGCTTTTCCATTTATTACTATTAACTTACTGAAGTCACACACAACTTATTTAGCAGATGCGGAAACGCAGGCACAGATTGGTGAAGTCACCAGCTGAAGATCACAGAGCTAGGTCTTGAACTTCAACGACTGGCTTCAGACCTCTGCTTTTAATCACTAACGTGATATCACTGAAGTGTTTATGTGACTTATTTATTCGTTGTTTCATTTCAACCATTCCATTCGATGTTAGGTGCTTTTTTAGGCCCCAAACAAATAGGGCGGGAGTGAGGAACTTATGATTTAGTGGAACTTACTGTCTAGTGAAGTGCTTACAAACATGTAAACAAATGATGGTGATTTCATGTGACAGGTAAGAGAGGTTTGCCCGAGGAGAGATGCAGGGAAGGAGGAAGACCAGGAATTTTCTCTCCGTGGAATGGAACATGGTAGGTCCATAAACGAGAGCCGCATCGGAGCGCTTGCCTCTAAGATATACTTGCAGTGCACGAGGTCTGCGCGTTGGGTGAAGGAAGTGAAAGGAAAGAAAGTGAAACTGAAAGGATATGCATTTGGCTGGAGCATGGGGTCGGGGAGGGTTGGGCAAGGAAGTCCCAGAAGCAGACGACATCCAGATTAACAGAGGTCTTACGTGATCCTGTGTGGAGCTGAGAGGTTTTCCTTTTGCAGTGCTTTTAAAATTCTTCAGGGCACGTGCTGCCTTTATTTTATATTTTCATTTGCTACCAGTTATAAAGCCACAGTTGCTGGTGCCTTTGAGTGCACTGCATACTGTTGGTGAGAACTAAGAAAATCTTCCTCTGACTGTACTTTGCCTTTGCTGCAATGTGAGTGACACACAGAAACTCAGAGCTTGGTCCATCTGGCACTTAGGCGGCTCCAGTGACCTGAATTTAGAACGGGACTTGACCTGAGGCAGTAAAAGCCCTTATGGAGAGATTGATGCAAGGGAGCTGCTGAAATGTCACTCCGGGCTCGCTCTCCACTTCAGCACCAGCCAGCTAGTCCCCAAATGGCTTTCTTTGGTGGTTAGCTTCATGTCGAGTGTTCAGACCCAACTGACAAAGTGGAAACCTGGAATTTGTGATTGAAATGCATCGTTGGAGCTCTAGCCTAAAGATGTCACAGCTTTTATTCTTAGAATACACCTAACACAGAAAGATAATTAAATTCCACCTTCATGGATGCCATGCTTGGCTCCGTATTTGAGGAGGAGCCGCCCTGGGCAATTTGGCCTCTGCCTTGTCCACTGGGCATTTGTGCGACTTCTCCAGTTTCCAAAGCCCTGTCGGGACATGGATCAATGGGAGAGTGGGGACGGGGACATCTGCTTGAATGTGATTTCCCTGTGATGCCATGAGCTCACTTTCGACAAGTAGAGCAATCTCATGAGCACTGTTGCTTCTTTCCCAAAGTGTAGTTCTTTTGTTCCTTGGTTACTGACAATAATACAGTGAATTAAGGGAAATGTTAAGATTAAAACCTAATAGGGTGAAAACACCAACAGAAGTCAGGAGAATGCGGATCTGAGCGTCAGTTCTCCTGCTTTTCTGCTGTATATCCACTGCGAAACTGTTTCATCTGTAAGTTTGAGTTTTTTCATTTGTAAAGTAATTCCTGTCTCATGTAGTTGGCGTGAGGCATATATGAATTAATGCAGTGATAATGATTGGTGAGCAGTGAAATACGGTACAATTTAACATATTCCTGTTAATTAATTGACAAGATCAATAGCCTGTTAGCCCCAAGTATTTTTATAACATTGGGTATAAATATCGGGTAGTATAGAGATTGAGTAGTATAAATATTGGTATCTGTTAGCAGAGGGTTCTTTTCCATATGAAAACTTTTTCTGAGAGCTCACCCTTATTCCTCCATTTGTAACCATGGTCCAGAGTTTGCAAATCATGGAGAGAATAAAAGTTGTTATTGAACCATGGTAATCTCATCCTGGCAGACAAATGACATGGGATCCCCTAGATCCCCCTGGCTTGAGTCTGCATCTGGAAAAGGGGGACAGTAATACCTACAATGGAGGGCAGTTTGCAAGACTAAATGAGTTAATGCTTACAAAGTACTTAGCATAACAGGTGAAACAGAGTATTCAATGAATATTAGCACCTGTTTTTATTATCATTATTAGAATACCCATAATCTACAGGCCCTTGCGAGAACTTTTCAATTTCATTCTGGGTGCAGTGGAAAACCATTGTGGGATTTTAAGCCACTTCTGAGTCAACAGTTCATGTCTTGAAAATCACCCTCATTTTGCGTAACTCATGGTAATGTCTGAGCACCATGTCTCAACTAGCTCCTATACCTTGTTTTTTTGTAGAAAATACTGTGACCTTGTGAATCTAGTATGAAAAGCAACTTTAACCAAGGTGATTCATATGCTAAACAGTAAATGGAAGCTGACAATTTAAGGGAGTCCTCTTAGGAATTTTTAGAAGATGTTCATAAATTTTTTTGATGAATAACCCTCTGCTAACTTATTTGGGCATGTTTAGCTTTACATTGCACAATTGATCTATATTAATACAGGAAAATTAGAAAGGAAAATTAGCATAGAGAAAGAAATATACAATTTCCTATTACTTCACTATCAAATTTTTTGGTTCAAATTTTCAAAATTGCACTCAATTGAATTGGGCATATGTCTTTAGCATTGAACTCAGAGAAGATAAAAAGCCTGTCATGAGAACTTTATTTCAATTTCAAAAGAAATACAATTAAAAATTTAAAATCCTGGGGCGCCTGGGTAGCTCAGTCATTAAGCGTCTGCCTTCGGCTCAGGTCATGGTCTCAGGGTCTTGGGATCGAGCCCCGCATCAGGCTCCCTGCTCCTTGGGAGGCCTGCTTCTCCCTCTCCCACTCCCCCTCCTTGTGTTCCTCTCTAGCTGTCTCTCTCTCTGTCAAATAAATAAATAAAATCCTAAAAAAAAAATAATAAAAATTTAAAATCCTAATCCAATGCAGAATTACATTTGTTGCCCCATTTAAATATATAACTCAGATGAGAGGTACGGGAAATCTTCTGTGGATTTCTTCTCCAAACTGAAATAACCAACTCCCCTTTGTATATTACCTTATTTGCACCACAAGCAATAAATCACAAATTGTCACTTCTGTATGTCGTGCTTTGTAGCTAAGTTATCCTGAAATGTCCAAAGGGAGAGCCATTCAAAGAATGATTTAAAAGAGAGGAGTATATCTGAACGAAATACATTTCATAAAGTGATTCACAGAACATGTCTTTTGTGAATTCTTGAATGTCGCTCTGAATAAATTTTGTCTCCCTCTTCTTTGTTGGTTTTATCCTTACACTCTTACAAATCGCTGGTAATTAGTATTGACATGCCTGTTCTAATGACTTACTATTTGCTCTTTGTTTGATACAGTAGACAGAAGAAAATGGGCTAGAATATTCTAATATAATGTTTGGAAAAATACATTTTAGAAGCTTAGATACACTACTGGTTCAAGGGAAGCTACAGATGGTTTTTGTACTTGTCTTAATTTGCAGATATACAGACAGCCTAGAAAGTCACGAACCTCTGCTGGATGTCTAGGTATATTAATGGTATCCTTCTCTTCCCTAAACTGCAAAAACCAGTCAAGAGTATATCACATTCAGTTTAATCAGAGCATCTGGATGTGAACAATTATTACTGTATCATTGTAAGAAATGGATGCTGTGGGAAGTTAGAGGGGAGGAGAGGAACACAACCAATTCTTTCAGAAAAAAATTTCCATTTTATATATTTAAGGTTGCTTTTTCAACTGAACTTAATCCCCAGAAGCAGGAAGTAGGAGACTTTTCTCCCACTTTACCCTTTGCATATGACCATGGGATCATAAAGGTGCAGAACATTAACAACCTGTCATCCCAGTTTAAGTCTTATCAAAAGATGATCGTGGATGACACACTGAAACTCGCCTCACTTAAGTGGTCAGCAGCAATGCACTACTAGCTTGCTCAGCTTGTCATGTCAAAGAGAAACTGCGCTGGACAAGTTAAACAGGCAAAGAAGACTTTATTCAAGACTGCTGCAATAGGGGTCAAGACTATTGAAATAGGGGAGAGAGAGAGAGTGAACTCAACTTGACTGAAACAAAAGGCGGAGAGTTTTTAAGCACTGGGGAGAGCTAATGGAAAAGTACCGGCGATGTTAGGGGGAGGTTGTCAGTGTGATTAGGCCATCTGTGTTTGCTAATTGGCACTTATCTAAGTTAGGCTCCTATCCTCCCAGAGAGACTGGGAGATAGGGGTGCTATCTTTCTTAATGATTACATTTCAAGGGGATGGCTCCCAGGGCCTTGAGAAAGACATTCCTGGGTTGTAAAAGTGGCAAGAGGCTGAGAAGATTTTATCTCAAAGAGGCAGAGAAAGAATTTACAGTTGTAAGCTTTCCAAAGTAAATGATCTAAGGAAAGGGAGGTCAGGGGTCTAGAGTCAGGAAGAAGTCTGTCTAAAATTTAGTCAAGCTGAGGGAAATGGTAAGGTTGTCTTAGTCACTAGAGTGAGGTATTTAGGAAGGTGACCCTGTAGTCAAGAATCTCTCTTTCCATCCTTCCAGCTCTTGATTGATTCCATTAATAGGTATGAGATGAGGTGGGTGTGGATTTTCCAGAGGGGATGAATTATATGTATGGGATTGGAATATGTATATAGTATACATACATACAGCATACACATAGCTGTGTAGTGATGTATATGTGCAATCTGTTTTTTGTCTTTGTCTATCTGTTTTTGAGGGGAATGCCTGGAGTTAGGAATCTCTCTTAGGAAGAAGGCTCTCTGCCCCTTTGAACAGCAACTCCCATGTTAATTAGATGCCAATTCTTGGGCACCTGGGTGGCTCAGTTGGTTAAGCATCTGACTCTTGATCTCAGCTCAGGTCATGATCTCAGGGTCATGAGATCGAGCCCACGTTGGGCTCTGGGCTCTGCAATGAGCGTGGAGCCTGCTTGAGATTTTCTCTTTCCCTCTCCCTCTGCCTCTCCTCCCACCTCCCGCTCTCTCTCTCTCTCTCTCAAAAAAAAAAAAAGCCAATTCGTACCCAATACACATCACTTCGGTGTTGAAAAACTTTCTCTTTTCTGTTTATTATAATTATTGCAGAATATGATTTTTTTAAACTTTAGAATGATTAAACTTCTTATTATCACAGTAACCATTGTAACACTATTATTTTTTAACACAATACTTACTTGGAAAGAGAAAGGTAGTGTAGTATGTAAACCTGTTTATTTTATTTATCAGATAATATGCTACAAGGTTTGGAAAGCTTATTTGAGAAGGGAAGTGATAAAGCATTGTGAACACGGAAGAAGGAATGGTTAATTTTGACTGTGGATGAAGAGAAAGGCTTTATGGGAGAGGCAACATTTTGGGTGGGTCTTGAAGAACGAGATCTGGCAGAATGCGAGAAAGCAGGGCAGCCCAGATTGAGGTGGCCATAAGCAGGAATGAAAGGGGTGGACTTGTGCAGGGTGTTTCGGGGGGAGTGAGTAGATGGTTTAGACTGGGTTTGAAAGGTATACAGTTCAGGACCAGATCATCAACAGCCTTCTATGCTAGGCTGGGAAATTCTGATTTTTTTTTTCTTTAGAGAATAGGAAAGAACTAAGCCTTTTTGAAAATTGAAATGTCAGCAACTCTACTTTAAGGAAGTGATGACTGGACTTGTGGTTCCTGGGGAGTGAGGAGGGGTTTAAAGGCAGTGAGGACAGAGAGGGAGCTGTGCACTGGGAGGGATGCAGTGTGACTGGGTAGAGGACACGCAGGTCTCAGAACATCTAGGCATTATGGTCTGTATGTTTTGGCTGAATACAGGACTGCATGAAGATTGAGTATAAAAGACAAATAAAAGGGAGCAATGGGGAAAAATAAATGAAGAGGTTTTAGCTGGAATTATTATTATTATTTTTTAAAGATTTTATTTATTTATTTGAGAGAGAAAATGAGAGACAGAGAGCATGAGAGGGAGGAGGGTCAGAGGGAGAAGCAGACTCCCGATGCGGGACTCGATCCAGGGACTCCAGGATCATGACCTGAGCCGAAGGCAGTCGCTTAACCAACTGAGCCACCCAGGTGCCCTTTAGCTGGAATTATTGAGAGCACAATGATGCAATCATCATACACAGTTATAGAAGGGTTTGCAATATATTATGCTATGGGAGCTTGCAGCTCCCTCTGCCTGGGGGTCAAGGAGGATTCAATAAGGGGGTATCTGATCCTGAGGGTGTTGGGCAGTAAGAAGGAACACATGGTCAAGGCAAGTGAGCAAGTGGGTGCAGAGGCCATAAAACAGGTAGGAGTCAGGTGACAGGAGCACAGCTTATGGTCAGGTGTAGTCAGAGATGGAAAGGGGCCAGAGCTGAATTTCCAGGCAAAGGAGTTTTGTTTTAATCCTTTAATAAGTCATTACTATGATTATTACCATTATTATTTACTATTTACTATTTGCTTAGCTGAGTTAATCCTATTAATTTCTTAAATATCCTTTAAGATGGCACAGTGGATGAGAGACATTCCCTAAACAGCTGTGTTAGTTAGCACATAATAATCTACACTGCTACTCACTCCACTAACCTATAACTCTAGTTGACAATAAAGTAATTGCCTTTCTCTCTTTTTAGGCATCACTGTACATAGTTTCCATTGCAGAATTATATGGTTATCTCTCAATCATTTACAGACCTTAAAAAGCTATCTCACTTGACATATGAATAATGGCATCTTTTACTACTTTAGTTTTCCTAAACTATTGTCTTCTACCCTTATCCTAGGAATAAATGTCATGACTTGAAAGACATTTTTGCAAAATTACTGTAATGATGCTATTGCCATGTTTCTAGTATTATGGATGCAAGAAATTAGCAAACTAAGATGCCTGATCTTCATAGATCCTCTTGTAAATGGCCAAACATCTTCCATTATGAACTTAGAAAGAAACAGGTGAAAAGGGCTCTTATAGGTTGATTTTTTAAAAAAGATTTTATTTATTTATTTATTTATTTATTTATTTATTTATTTATTTATAGCATGAGCTGGGGCAGGGGCAGAAGGAGAGGGAGAGAAAAAAATCAAGCAGACTCTGTGCAGAGTGCAAAAGCCCAAGACAGGGCTTGATCTCATGACCTTGAGATCATGACCTGAGCTGAAATCAAGTGTTGGACTCAACCGACTGAGCCACCCAGGTGTCCCTCTTATAGGTTGATTTTGGGGGATGTTAAAATGAATAGGTACTTTTGTTGCTTTAGGTAAAAATCCTTGAAGGGTAGAACAGTAGGGAACCCACAGTGAACTGTTTAAATTGTTGCACATTATCTTGTCTATAAAACTGATCAAAAGGATTTACCAGGGAGTAAGGTATCCTATAGCTTTCACATACTGGTGTGCATCAGCAAATTAATTTTGACATGAATTCTCTCTACTTGAAAGCATTTTAACTAATAAATATTATTAGATAATCTTCCTAAATTTAATTTTCAATCCAGGCTTTACCCGTTTGAGAACATGGAGACATTTCTGCCTCTTCAGTTGCTTGATGATTATGTATACAATCTAGCTTGTCACTGTGATGCTTTCCCACCCCCTCTTTGTCATGGACTGATTCCTTACCAAATTCATCTTTTCATCAGATGCCCTGTATATAAAACTCATAAATTCTGTCCCTAAGAGGAACTGGTCTAGATAAATTAGTTCTGTTCAGCACTAGTAATATTAGAACATCAGCAATTATGGAATCATTTAACCCTCAGTGCCCAAAGGGAAATAATGGGCTTTAACTGGACACTGAGAACATTCTGGAACATGCCTCCTAATCACTAAGATATTTTCTCTGAAAAGGAGATTTAAAATCATTGCTTTACTGAAGTCCTGACTTTTAGAGAAGAGTTTCTGTTACATCCAAGACTTCTGGTTGATTCTATCCTTTATGAAAGTCCAACCTCACAGGGAACAAACTCAAGCATGCTCTTCTGATTTTAGATAAAAATTCTGATAATTTTAGATAATAAATTCTGAACTTTGTACCTTGTGTGATAAGATGTCTTTGTCCAGATCTTAATCTGACTTCATGATAAAGTATACACACTCACACATGGAGAGATAGATATCTACATTCATGATACATACCTGAACATTTTAAGGTAGCTTGGTTTAATATTTTTTCCTTTAACTTTTATAAGAAATGTTTTGTGGTCTTTCTGAACACTCAGACTTTATAAACTTCTGCTGAAGTAAAATATTTACTATTTAAGCCACTTTTTATTTGGCAACAGTTTCTTGATAACCTGTTTTCTTTTATTGCCATTGGTTCTGTCATTGAAAAAGTCCTGTCATTTACATTCCTGTAATATACATCAGTTTGGCTTCTGGGTATGTAAGACACGTACTTCTCTTTGAGAATGTGTGCAGATGATCTATACAAAGTATGAATAAATGGTATTATTATCTACACAGTCAATACTATGGCTTTAAGAATTTTGTAACAATTTTTTAAAACATTGTCACTATCCCATGCTTGTTCTTTTCTACTGGTTCTATCAGCTCCTCTTCATAGCAGCTAGCAATAAAATCCTAGAAAAACAGATGTGTTCTTGGAATTCAGCAAGGAAAGGCAGGCATGGGAGACAGTGTCCTCAGTTAGTCTGTGAATGGGACAAAGAAGAACTCTGATGGTACATGAGGTATGAATAACTTTAAAGGGTAAAAGAAAGCAAGTTGCATTAATGAGCCTGTTGAACTGATAGACGAGAGAACTGGGGGTGAGTGTGGGCATGAGGAACCGAGGCTCTGGTTATTTTCGACCTGCATGTGCCATGACATAAAATAAGACACCAAATGTGTCTGTATTTCAGAAAGACCCACAAACATCAGAGCACCATCGTCCATCAGTGGAACAAAGCAAAGCAAGAGTCTATGCGAATGGGAACTAAGCATCCACCCAGGCTGGTAACGCCAGCGCCGTCCATTTGCAGGGGCAGAGTTTGAGCTCGCTGGGGGCTGAACGGCCCGGCCTAGGGCAGAATTTGGCTAGAAAGTGCCGAGTCAAGGCACCATTATTCCAAGGAAGTCAAAATCCTTTTAAGATACAAGGAAAGTCACTATTCCAGGTTCAGAAACACAAAGAATAAAATAGGATTTAAGTCCCTAAACTTGGCTTATGAGGGTTCACTTCTCAGAGACAGGGCAAAGGTACAGTTATAAGAACTGCTCTGTGAGGGTTATCAGAGAACAACTAAACTAGCTCTAGATGGAATTGAAACTGAGTTCCAGAGGTTTTCATATTCTGATACAAAGTGATATTTCTTTGTTTCAAAAGCTTAAAAGTATACCTGGGGGCCAAGGAGGGACGTAAACCAGGAAAGATGGGAGTGTAAACTGGATGATTTATTGCCTCAGACTTAATTGTTGTGGGTTTTTCTCATCCTGGAATTCCATATGGATGTTTTCCCACTGTGGTGTGGCTTGTCCAGCCCCCCACGCCCTCAGCTTCCACACCCACTGGGCTGAGTTAGAGGCCCCTCTTCTGTTTTTCTCCTCTCTACTTTTATGAGCTCTCCTGCCTTATAGAACTTTCAAATGCTGTTTGACCACTTTCCAAAATGTTCTCTGTGAAGCTGGTGTATTTATAGCCATTATGCAAAGAAAAGTCTCCATCAAAGAAACCTGGGAATTTGGGGGTTAAACATTATTTCCTTGCTGCATGTTGTTTCAGACACTGTAATTGGCTATTGCCGTTGTGAACCTCTAAGAGTATAGACCATTTCCCACTCTCATTCTCAGGGCATAGACCATTTTTTCTGGGGGGGGGGGGGGGTTGTTGGTGGGCAACATCTCAGAGGCTAGTGTTCTCTAGAACACATCGGAAAATGCTCCACATTCCAGGCATTGGTCCTTGCTTTCCCTTACTAGTTTGTGGGAGTTTTTTGAAGACAAACGTTATGTCCTGTTCATTTTTGCTTTGCCGAAGCTGAGCACAAGTACCTAAATGTAGAAGGGTTCAGCATTTTTTGCCCCCCTTTTTTTTTGTTATGGTGAAATACACAAACATTATATTTACTGTCTTAACCATTTTGAAGCGTACAGGTCAGTGGTGCCGAAACCCTTGTAATGTGCAACCATCACCACCATCCTTCTCCAGAACTCTTAGCTTGTAAAACTGGAACTCTATCCCATTAAGCAATAGTTCCCCATTCCACCCGCCCCCAACCCCTACCAATCAGCATTCTACTTTTCGTCACCGTGGTTTGGACTATTTTAGTTACTTCATACAGGTAGAATCATACAGTATTTGCTTTCTTTTTTTGTAACTGACTTATTTCACCTAACATAATGTGGACTCATTATGAATTATTGAAAAATAAGTTAAAGGGAAAAAAGCTACCTCAGTGGATCTTTGGGGACCAAAAATATTGATACCTTAATTCAAAGGATATGTATTTATTTACATGCACAGTGTAATTACTTTCACTTCTTTTTCTTTCGCTTATGGACTCAATAAACATTCACTAAGCCCCTCCTATGTTCCATGTACCTTGATCAGTCCTGACCTTTCAAGATGAGTAAGACAAAGTGTCTATCTGTGAGGGATAGAGTTGAAGGAGAGTTTATCCCTTTTTCAATAAGAAGAAACTTTTGATCAAAATTAGTAACCCTTTATTTGCTTAGACATCTTAAGATTTTACCAGTTTATAAGACTGGGTCTTTCAGCCTCACATCTTTTATGCAGAAGAAGAACATCTTAAGTATATCCGTTCTCCAGATGAACACTGCTATATCATTTTATCTTTCTGAGAGGTCAGTTAAAAACAAGGTAAGAATTTTTCTGCCTTTATTGATCTGGTATGTGCTGCTGATTCCACAGAAAGGAAGTGTCTATGTTCCAAAGCCTATGATCTTGTTGTAGAATAAATTATAAACTTATTTTGACTCCTATCCTCAAATATTGATAGAACTTGTGTGGGTGAGAGTGGTCTTCAATCTTTTTAAACTTTTTTTTTTTTAAGATTTTATTTATTTATTCATGAGAGACAGAGAGAGAGAGAGAGAGAAGCAGAGGGAGAAGCAGGCTTCCAAGGAGCAGGGAGCCCGATGTGGGACTCGATCCCAGGACCCTGGGATCATGGGACCTGAGCTGAAGGCAGACACTTAACCATCTGAGCCACCCAGGCGCCCGAGTGGTCTTCAATCTTAAGCAGAGTAAGAGATGACTTTGTCCCAGGTTGTCATATCTTAAACACGTGCCTAAATAACTTCGTTACACTTTCAATTAATTGGATCCATGTCCTTCTGCCAGCGCAACCTGGAAAGAAATTAGTTTACTTCATAATGATGTTATTATTTATGTGGTTATTCAGCAAGTATTTATTGAGGGGATATTATTATCAGATATCACATTAGGCAGAAAGATTCAAAGTTAAAAAAGACATAACCTTCAAGGACCTCACATTCTACTGGGAGAAAGAACCAGTAAAGTAAAATGACAATACTTACCATACAAAAAGTCGGGGGGTGGGTATGTGTGTGGTGGAAGTACAGAGGAGAAAAAAAGAAGACTTTGTAAGGAAAAGGACACCATTTGTAGAGTAGTTAACATTTGAGTTCTTAAAAGTAGAAATTTTCCTGAAAAAGAAAGACAATGAAGGGTACTTCCAGTTGAGGGCATAGAATGTGATCAGAGCCTGGGTTGCATGGCGGGGAACGCTGCAGGAGGAGACTGAAATGCACTGCATGTGCAGGAGACTGATGGTAAAAGACCCTTGTGTAGCAGGATACAAGCTTTGGACGGGGTAACAGGAAGTCAAAGAAAGACAATTGGTAGGTAACTGACAAGATCATGTGATGGTTGAATGGTAAGTAATAATATTGATGTCATAGTCTAGGCAAGAGATGGAAGAAATCTCTGTCAAAGCAATGCAAATGAAAAGAAGGGAACAGGGAATTTTGAAACAGGACTTGATGGCCATGTGTGATGGTTGTTGAAGAGGTAAACATAGAAAAAAAAAACCTTCAAACATTTCTCTTTTAGCCAAACATGATAACATTAACCCATATTGTGAATGAAGATATGAGGAGGAGCAGAGTTTTGTTGTTGTGGTTGTTTTCTTTGTGGTTCTATTGTTAACTGGTTTGGGAAGTGGCAGAGTGGATGAGGTTGATATTGATCAAGTGAAGTGTGTGAACTAACCCAGAAGGCTCACGTGCCTGAAAAAGATCAAAGTGACCAATGGTGGAGACATGATAGATGATATCCAAATTGTGTGAAGAGGAGGAATTAATGGAAAAGACCAAACATGAATATTTTGGAGAAATAGGAAAAAGAGGATAGAAGAGTGTTCTAGAAGCCAAAAAAGGAGAAAGTTTCACAGATGACAGGAAAATAATAGTAGTGGAGGTTGAATAGATGAAGTCTGAAAATGGGCTACTGGAGGTTTTTTGTTTTTTGTTTTTTTTGTATTTTTGATAAGTAGGCTCCACACCCAGCATGGTGCCCAATGCAGGGCTTGGACTCACGACCCTGAGATCAAGACCTGGGCTGAGAACAAGAGTCGGATGCTTAACTGACTGAGCCACCAGGTGTCCCTGGTCACTGGAGTTTTTAGTCAAGGGACCACTGGGGCTATTTGTGAGGCAGTTTCCTTGAACTGGAGAGAATGACAGATAAAATGGGGTGGGGAATAAAAGGGATGAGAGCATAGACACAATAAAGTAGCCTACTCCTTCAAGAAGGGTCTTAGTAAATAAAATAAGGAAGATAAGAAAGTGAATTGAGGGAGATATTGGGGCACGGGGAGAGTTTTATTTATTTTTTCTCATATAGAGAAAATTGAGTTTGTTTCTTGGCAGAGGAAAAGGATCAGGAATTTGGAACCGGTTCAGTCTTTTGACTTATCATAATCAGAAAGATCTCAATATCTCCTAAAAATTGCTTGGGAAAGATTTCTTCTAGTGTTCAAATGGAAAATAATGCATAAACCTATCAAGCAGGTTAATATTTTCAGCAGTGTGGATAAATATTCTGCTGTGCTCAGCTTTGGAATCCTAAGCAAATTTCCTTTAGGAAGAAACAGAAGCCTATTCATTGGTCTGGACTGCAAGATAAGTGTGAAGGGAGCCAGGAAACTGAGGGGTGACTTAGCCTACAGAAGGGGGACAAATGACCACTATGGGTTAAGGAAGCAAAGACTAGAACACAAGCAGAAACTGGCAAGAATAAACTATTTTTTTTATAACAGAATGACAACTCTTTCATCTGATTGTCAGGATCTAAACTATATGAATCTCTTAATCAATTGCATAAAATATCTGCCCTTTAAGTAGATGTCTGAATCTTCAATTACATACAACTCAGCTCTTGGTGAAAGTGGGCTTGATACAACAGATATTTGGAAGAGATAGCGTTAGAACTGGGTTCCCAGCAGGTAATGATTTTTGCCCCCCAAGGCACATTTGGCAGTGTCTAGAGACATTTTTGGTTGTCATAACTGGGATGGGCACCTGTACTGACATCTAGTTGGTAGAGACAAGGGATATTACTAACCATCCTTCAATGCACAAGACAGCACCCCTTCCCTTTGCCCCCAACAAAGAATTCTTAGGTAAAAAGATGTCAGTAGTTCTGAGGTTGAGAAAGTCCTTTTTAGAAAGATCATAACTACCATTCTTTTAGGTTATTTAAATTTTATTCTGTGTCAGGTTAGATCATGATAAATACTTATTCTATTTTTTTTTTTTTTAAGAGGGAGAGAGCAGGGGGTAAGGGCAGAGGGAGAGGGAGAGAGAGAATCTTAAGCAGGCTCCATGCCTAGAGTGGAGCCAGCCACCAGGCTCGATCCCATGAGTCACGAGATCATGAGAAGTATGTTTAGTTTTGTAAGAAATGACCAACCTGCATTCCAAAGTGGCTGTATCATTTTGCATTCCCACCAGCAATGAATGAGAATTCCTGTTGCTCCATATCTTCGTCAGCATTTGGTATTGTCAGTGTTTTGGATTTTAGCTCTCTTAATAGATGTGTAGTGGTATTTCGTTGTTGTTTTAATTTGCATTACCGTAATGAGAGATGAAGAAAACATCTTTTCAAATGCTTATTTGCTATCTATATATCAACTAATTTTATAATTGGGTTGTTTACTTCCTTACTGTTGACTTTTAAACATTCTTTGTGTATTTTAGATAATAGTCTCTTATCAGATATGTGTTTTGCAAATATTTTCTGGATCTTGCCTTTTAATTTTCTTAATAGAGTCTTTGGCAGAGCAGACATTTTTAATTTTAATGAAGCCCAATGTATTAACTTTTCTTCCATGGATTATGCTTTTGGTGTTTTATCTAAGAAGTCATTGTCAAACCCATGTTTTCAATATAATGGAATTTGTTGTCTTCTATTTAGAGTCAGTATATGAAATAACAATCTGAAGCATATTTCTACAACTCCTGCACACCAGTTGTTGAAAACATAGTCTAAATGTTTTATTCATTTTTTAAAAATAAGAGATTCCCTTATAGATTCCTCTTCTAATTTAATTCTGGGGAAATACTCTCTTCTAAGATGTAGTTGTAGGCTTTCCTTCATTAATTAATGTGATTCAGGTTATCTATTATTGAGAAATTCTAAACCTATGGCTTTTTGTTTTGACTTCCCCAAGAGCTGGATTTATTCCTCATGGTAGTAATTCTCTCATTCTTAATTCCATATATGTCCCTTTCTCTCTGTGGATATCTGGCTTCTTTTTTCCCCATAAAATTTTAATGTAGCCATCCTGGAAGGAATGTCTTCAAGTTATGTCAATCATTTTTGGAATGGTATGGCATCCCCAAAAGCAGCACCATTAAATATGAAGTTTGTCACTTTTTTCTCTAGCTTGGAGACATAACTGCATAAATCAATTTGGTTGCTTTAACTAGAATGCCCAATTTTAAGTCAGAGATGAATGATCAAAAACCAGATTTTAAAACAGTTTACGTCCATTTTAATCAATAGCCTATTGCAGCTGCCTGACTGGAGGCTCAGGTCACATTTGCCGTCAGAGGATGTGATAGATGAGCAGCTTGTGATGGATCTGAAGCTGTGCAAACCCCACCCCTGTGAAGGCATTTGAGATTTCTTTTGAGGGTTCACTAAAGGAAACAATTTGCAGCGCTTGTTGCATAGCCTCTAAGTAGAAAGTCTTTTCTAAGAGCTTTACAAATACACATGGGCTTGGTTAATATTTGGGTTTACATTCCCATTTCTGTCCTTGTTCTGACAGCTCCCGGCGGGGAAGACAGTGTCAGAAGACTAAAGAACGAATTGTAATCACTACCCCGAGTGCTGTAATGGGACTAAGTAAGGTGTTAGCACGTGTAGTGCTTTAAGATCTTGCTAGAAGAGTGAGGTGCATCTATAAAGAGATCCAATCCCTTAACTCCAGTGTTGGCAATCTACGAGGAGATTGATAATTACAAGAAAATTATTACTGTGTAAGGTGGAGAGAGAAAAAGGAATACGGAAAACCATAAAATCAGAGTACATGTAATTTCATTACTGTGTGCGGAAAAGGCAGCATAGGGCCTTCAGGTTAAAGGCAAAAAAAATTTCCTGGCAGTGAGAGCTGTTAACATTTCATGGGCATGGAGAGAATTTGTTAAATCATCCTGGCTGAAAGGGTTTCTAACATCAGGGAGATTTTCACGTGATGGAGAGTCGCATGGGCTTGCCTGTAGGCTGGGGATGGATCCCATGACCTCTTAGGAGCCTTGCAGGGCCAGGAATCTCTGATTCTGTTAGTGAATTTCAAAGTGGAAGATTCATCTTGTGTATTAGAAGTTACATTAAAAAATGTTAAATCTGTCACAAAGTGATAATCAGTGAAATATTTCATGCTCCGTGAAGCAAGAGCAACCTTGAAGCTCTTTGTGAGCCCGAAGCAGTGGAATGATGGCTTACTCGAGAGTCTGCTGGGCGCTCTGGGGTCCTTCAGACTAGTTAGAGAGATAATAGTTTCTGCCTTGGAACCTGAGATTTTGACATTCAAATGGCAATTCACCATTTGTGCTGTGTTGGGTCATTCATCAACATCAGTGGCATTGGGATTTCTGTGTAATACAATTGCATGATAATAGCATCACTGTACCTTCCGTGATCATTTTTGTCGGGATCATAGTTCACACGTGCCACATCATATTTTTGATCTAGAGGCTACCTTCTTATAGTCACGTACTATATCATGTGGTCTTCCCTTACTTAGGTGTTTCTGCTGGTGGGCAGCCTGATTACTGAAATAGCAAAAAATTTTAAACCACTTTTATATTAGGTCCCCCCATCATAGAATGTAGGCAGCAACAGATAGGTTGTGCTCTTCAGCAGGTGGGAAAGCAAGAACGTGGCTAATCAAGAAAGGTCTGCCACGAACTCCACTCAATGAGCCAGAAGTTATATCTTGAAGAGCTAATGGGACTGGCATGCGGGGGCCTCCACAGGTCTGCCTGGGGAGGTTTATTCTGGGGGAGTCGGCCAAGGTCGGAGCGGTAGTAGACAGGTTAAGGGGCTAGTAGTCTGGGGGAGTTCAGACACAAAGGCCCAGCTGCCAGGAGGCCAGCCACAGAGCAACGAACCTTGAGTCAGGAGCAGGAGTCACTTTCCATCTCCTAGACCTTGACAGCTGGGAGTTTAAACTGTTAGGAACAGGCAGATGGAGGCCAGAGCCTGTAGGTGACTGAGGAAGGGCAATGCGTGTTCTCAGGGACAGGGTGGAGGAGAGTGGCTCAGTGACCACTGGAACCAGCAAACCTGGACAAAAACCCAGATCTGTTGTTTGCTGGCTGTGTGACCATCAAGTGAGTCAACCTCTTGGATGTTCAGTTTCCACCTCTGCAAAGTAGGGAGAATGCAAGTCCCTTCATTTGCTTGCTATGATACAACGTCAGCAGAATGCACAGCACATTGTAAGCGCTCAGTGAATGTTTCAACTCCACACACACACACACACACACACTGAAGAATATTATACAGTGTAAAAGAAACAAATCTAACAAAGTCGTGTGAGCAGACTGCCATTTGTTGGATGGTCCCTACTGCCATGCTGAGGGATTGAGGCTCCCTGGACCACCTGCCCCACACAGCTGGGTGACTGTGGCACATTCAAATCCTAAAAATGCAGTAGATTCATTGCGGCACAGGTTTCCATCATTGTTGTCCAACTGGAATAGACTGCCTGTCAGGTCAGACGGTGCCCTTTGAAACAGGACAAACTCAGAAGTTGTGGTTAGGGGCAGACCACTCCTGGATTCTTCAATTCCAGTTACCGTTGGCAAAAAGAGTTAGAGATTTCCCCTGTAATAACTGGATCCCCCAAACCCCAATTTTGTCGAACCCTTCTCTATTAGTTTCCTATTGTTGCCGTCCTAAATTACCACACACGGTAACTTAAAAGAACCCAAATTTATTATCTTAACAATTGTGTAGTTCAGAAGACCAAAATCTGTCTCACTGGGCTGAAGTCAAGTGCCAGCTGGGCTGGTTCTTTCTGGAGGCTCTAGGGGAGCAGCTATATGTTGCCTTCCCATCTTCAAAGTTAGCCACACAGCATCGTCAACAACTCCTTCACCGGCTCTGCTTCTGTCCTCATCTCCTTTCTCACTCTGACCTTCCTCCTCCCTTCTTTCAGTGACCTTTGTATTAATTATACAGGGTCCACCAGATAATCCAGGATAATTACAAGATCCTTAATTTAACCATACCTGCACAGTCCCTTCTACCGTGTAACGTAACGTACGCACAGGCTCTGGGGATTTGGTCGTAGCTGTCGCTGAGGGGCCAGCATTCTGCCTACCACGCCGTCCCTCCCTCGTACCTATTCTATGAATCTATGCTTAGATGGGCATTTACATTTTTCCTGCGAGGTGAGAACATCTTGGAGTAAAGACCAAATAGAAATTAAGTCACAATAGCCAAGTTGAGACTGTGAGAGTTGTTTTACCTTCTACTTCTCAGATAAAACAAAGCACGTCCTCCACCCCCTCCACGCAACTCTCCTGTCCACTTAGGAAGCCCACTTCTTCCGGTTTGCCTGGGAGTGTACCCTTTGATTACAGGCCAAAGTGATTCTTTTGGCATGCAAATGAACCCCTACTCAGGAACTTCTTTGTAATCTGAACACAGCAATTCCCAGTTGCGGGGCTCCTCTCAGCAATCAGCTCCTGTGTTTGTGGGCACTCAGATGTCAACAGCTTCTCTTCTCTAAGCTGCTGCTACTTTTAAAACTCTCAGCACTTTGTGGCTCACTGACTATATTAATTAACTGGTTTCTTCTTGTTTTGCAATCCGAAATCATCTCTAAAATCTGCTAGCGTACCCACAATGATCCATTGCGTCTATAATGCTGAGGATTTTGCCAGTCTGAGGCTGACTCACAGACTGAGACGGTTTTTGGTGCGACGGTTTCCACGCAGCCTCCTGGAAGATTCAGGGCTGGGGTCCACAGAACACCTGCTCTGTTCCAGGCAGTTCACGTGGCTGTTACGCGGTGGAGTTCCAGTGACCTCACCCCAAAGTGCTATCGTTAGCGCATTTTACAGGTGAGTAAACTGAGGCTCAGACAAGAAGATACGCTTGTCAAAGGTCCGCACACTATGTCAGAGTGGGTTTGCTGTGATTCCAGACCCCATGCTCTTTGACTAAACTGCAGTTCTTCCGAGCTACAATCCGCATAGATGTTTGCTTCCTCCAAACTCCCGTTTACTTCCAGCCTGCCCTGCATTTTGACACTTTGACCTTGGCTGTGAATGTTATCTTGCAGTTCACTTTTCCTTTTGTGCGAGATTGTGATGGTCAGGGACCTGTTTTATGCTCTTTTATATAGATTGTGCTGGACACTGTGCTGGAATGTACTCTGTAAAAAGTGATGATTAAAATGATGACTTCTGATAAAACGTCAATACTCTATAATAAATAGGCATCTTCCTGAGATATTCCAACGTATGTGAAAACTTCCAAGACAAGTTTATGCCAGGCTACTCTTCCCTCGGTGTGTTGGCTCTGTGACCACGCCACAGAGAGTAAAACACACATTCAACCTTCACCTGGCTGTTGTGGGAGGGCAGACCCAGCCTTGTAAGCTGCCAAGTGCTCTGTAAATGACTAAAGAAGACTGAGGAGGATTAACTTAAAAAAACCAACAACAGGGGTGCCTGGGTGGCTCAGCTGGTTAAGCGACTGCCTTCAGCTCAGGTCATGATCCCGGGGTCCTGGGATCGAGTTCCGCATCGGGCTCCCCGCTCAGCAGTGCAATGACCAATTTCACTTCCATGTAGGAGATTTTATGTTAGAGTGCTTCTCCCTCTCCCTCTCCCTTTGTGATCTCTTTGACTCACACACTCTCTCAGATAAGTGAATAAAATCTTAAAAAACAAAACAACAACAACACAGAAGTGCAAAAGGACTGGGTTCAAGAGTGTTTTGGACCGGTCTATCCCACCTCCTATGGGATTGAAGGCAGAGCATTTAATCCTTCTGATTTCAGAGTGTTCATTTCTAAACTGAGATAGTCTCTCTTTATTGGTTTCAGAGGAGGTGAAAATAAGTAAGAATACCTCTTAGTAGAAAAGTATTATAAATTCCAGAGTAATAGTGTTATTTCTGAAGTGAAACCCAAACTGATAGAATACCAGGAAAATGTTGAACTCCATCTTATTTCTGGGAATACTGTCATTAAATCTTCCCTGAGTTCACAGTGAGCAGCTTGGGAAGGCTGATGATAAGATGGAAAAGGACCGAACTGGACCCTGAGCCCCAGACCCCCATCAACTCTTGTGAGAGCATCTGTGTCCCGAAAGGAGCCCTCGTTAGCGGGGTCCCTCCATTAAGTCTTTACAACCTGCTAATTTATAGCTCTGTCAGGGAGGCTCAGGCTTCTCCATATACCTTGATTGAATATGGAAGGAAAATAATTGGTGCTGTTGTCAGTAGTTGGCAGAAAATTTGAACTTGGCGAACGACTCTTTCCCAGGGTGACTATCGAGGGCTCACGGGCTCTCTTCTATCTGCTGGTTGGCTGCCAAATTGGAGACTTTAGCATAAAATCCCCTACACGGATGTGAAATTGGTCATTGCAGAGCTGACTCCAGTAGGCTTTAAAAACTATCTGATTCTATATTTCATTTTAGAGTTCTTTTTTCAGTTTGGAGCTTAGTATTTGAGGAAGCTGGTAAAATAATACAAATGTGCGCTCTTTCCTTACTAGTCTTCTTACATTGTTGCTATGCTTTCCCACATTGTAACCCATGCCAATGTAACCGTTTCGGTAAAACCAACTAAACAAACAACTAAACAAATATTCCTGGATCGTCAGCTTGTCAAAAAAAAAAACCAAAAAAAACCCCACATTAAAAAGCCTTTTGGATTCTGATTATAAAGGAGTTTTTCCTGTACGCTTGAATTTTGGACTCTTATCTTTCACTGTTTCTATTCTGGGATTCGGCAAAAACCTCCAAGGGCCTCAGAAAATGAGTAATTGATAAAGAGAGATTTTTGAGACTTTTTTTTTCTCTCTCCCAGTTTTCAGTTTGCTGAAGTTTATTGGTGATAGCGGGCTAGACCAATTGGGTTATCTGAGATTTTTTTTTTTTTAGGGGAAAGTATCAGCCAGGGTTTGATGAAAGAAGCAGAACCTCTCTGAGTGATACGGCCAGAGGAATTTATCATGGGGTTTAGACATTATGTAATTGTCTGAGGTGGCGCAGAATTCTATGGAAAGCTATTGTCTCTGCATCTGATAAGGCCTGAAGTAACTGCAGGTCTATAAGGCTGGTGGTCAGGTGGGAAAGCTGAATATGAAATGCTAGAGAGCAAGGACATGCTGGAAGCCAGGAGGAGAGTATGGACAAACTTCCCCCTATATCTATTTTTTCTCAACACCTCGAACCTCAGTGATGCAGATAACCAGCAGGAAAAGCTAATGCTCATTTTCCAGACACTCAGGACTCAAAGTCCCTGAGGGATCTAGCAGGAGCCCAAGAAGTTGCCACAGTATCAGGGTGAGCCCTCAGATCATGACAATGTGAGTGAGCTATGTTGGTGCCCTGCACACTCCAGAGATTTCAGAGCTTAATGGTTACTGTCTTTCTTCTGCTTAACAGTTACTGTCTCACATTTCCCTAGCGGTCAACCTGAACTCTGAACCACACAGGGAATGGAATTCCAGGATATTATCATTCCAGCTGATCTGAGTCAACGCAGTAAAAGCCACCACGGGGGATTTCCAAGACGTTGTGGACTGATGGTTGAGATCAACAAATACAGTGGTTCCATGCCAGACACCGTATTAAGTCCTTCGGAAACAGTGGTGGACAAAACAGACAAGATCCTTGCCCTCAAATGAACCATAAACAACACAAAAATGGTTACAATTTTGAAATGCACAAAGAGAGTCAAAGGGTGCTGTGATACAGAATAATAGAGGAATGATTATTCTGGAGAATGCATTAGGTAGGTAGGGCAAGAGTCAAAATTTGGTGAACAGAAAGGAGTCTATTGCTGGGAGACCATGTCAGAAAAGATGATGACTTGGGTTAAATTAGTGGGAGTGAAAATAGGAAGAAATGGAAAGCTCTTTGTCGTATTTTAGAGGAAGAAACAACAGCATTTGCTATTAGATTGGGTGTGGAGGATAAAAGGAAAGAAAATTTAAGGATCATTCTTAGGTCTTTAGCCTGAGGTTATTATTGGGAAGATCAGAGGAGGACTGGTTTGCAGAGATAGAATCAAGCATTAAGTTTTGAACATGATAGTTTAGAGACATTCAGTTGGAAATATCTTGTTTGGTTGTTTATCAAATTTGCAGCTCAGGGAAGTTGGAGAATAATGCAGTGAAGATGAAAATTGGGAGTTACTCTTACAGAGATGGAATTTAAGGCCATGATAACAAGATCATGTAGGAAGGAAAATATAGAAGGAGAAGACAGAGGATCTAGCATAGAGCTCCAAGTAACTCTGCAATTTAGAGAATGGGTAAACAAGGAGGATCTCATCTACATAGAAAAAAGAGAAAATCAGTGAAGTATAAAGACAATTAGTAGAGTGTGCTGTTATAAAAGCAAGGAGGGAATTGTCAGTTATATTGCAGAGGGTGAGTTAGAACAAAGGTAAATTATCAAGCATTTTGGTTTCAGGAATCCTTCACGCCTCTAAAAACTTGGGAGAACCTCAAAGGGCTTCTGATTTTGTGAGTTGTATCTATCAACGTTTACCATATCAGAAATTAAAACTGAGAAGAATTTAAGGTGTTTATTAGTTTAAAAGTAGCAGAATGAGTCAATTTCACATTAACATAAATAACACACTTTCATGAAAAATAACGATACCAAAACAAAAATTATTGAGAACAATGACATTGTTTTACATTTTTGCAAATCTCTTTAAAGTCTGGCTTAATGGAAGATTGCTGGAGTCTCATATCTGCTTCTGAATTTAATCTATTGTTCTCTGTTTTGTTTGAAGCATACGAAATATGCTTTTTTTTCCCCACAAAGCAGAAAATTGGGACAGTAACTGAGAAGGATGTATGACTAAAGGAAGCTTTTGCTTTGTTTTGTGTAAAACACAACCACATATTTGCATGTTGATGGAAATGTTTGAGAAGACTAGAAGAGATGGCTAGAGTAGTAGAAAGAGGAGATAATTGCTGGAACAAAGTCTTTGTGAAGTTGTGAGGAGATTATATTTGATAATATGGATTTGCTTTTAAAAAGAACCTAAGAATAAGAGGGTGGGTTCAGCTGTGGGTAGCTTGGTGATTTTGGATTTAGATGGCTTTTTTTTTTTTTTTTTCTGTGTGAAGTCTGAAGTGAATTTACCAGCTAAAACTGGGACTAAGAGGAAGGGGTTTTTGAGACTTAAGAAAAGCTATAAGGTAAGAAATGTTTGGGAGAGGGAGAATATGAGTTTATCAGAGAAACATAATAAAAATGCATGGTTGTCTGGACAGGGGAGGCTTATGTCCATACATTTAAAGTGAAATCAATTACTTGCTTGTATGACTTTTGTTCAGTAGTGTTCAGCTCTTTGGGTGCAGGCATGGAGAATGCAGATGGTCGGGTTTATGCAGGATTAGGGTTTTTTTTTTTTTTTAAGATTTTATTTATTTATTTGACAGAGAGAGAGACAGCGAGAGAGGGAACACAAGCGGGGAAGAGGGAGAGGGAGAAGCAGACTTCCCACTGAGCAGGGAGCCTGATGCAGGGCTTGATCCAGGACCCCAGGATCACGACCTGAGCCAAAGGCAGACACTTAACCAACTGAGCCACCCAGGTGCCCAGGGTTTTTGAGGCTGATGGAAGGATGGGGAGAGGCAAGTAAAGGCAAGTAAAGACTGATGGAAGGATGGGGAGGATATTTGCAAAGGCTTAATTATGATGATGTGTCATATGATCTAAACTGACCAGTGAGGGAATTGAGGGTGGGAGGAGGTTGATGGAAAATGATAGTAGTTTGAGGTCAATGGATTGGAGATCACTTTTAAAGGAGGACATTGGAAAAAAAAAATAAAAAAGACAAGGAGATGGAGCAGTGGTCCAAGAATGTGTTTTTTCTAAAGATTTAAATTGAATTGGTATCGTAATTTCTGATGATGATGAGTTCTATGGCATGACCATGAGAATAATTGGTAAGTGGAAAGGAGGAAGAAGGTTCATGAAGTAAGGCAGTAAAGAAACTGAGAGTCCAGTGTATTTTATGTTCTCACTGTAGGTCAGTTATGATGATGGTGTTGGATGGAAGAGAAGATGGAGTCATGTACTGAAACCCGATGAAAAGTTCATCAAGATTGTGCTGGGACACTAAAGAGATAATAAGAGATTCAGTAAGAAGCAGAGAGCCAAGACACTCAGCAGGCCAAGACCAGGGAGGCTGACAGAAGATAGAAATGGTGGTGTGAGTGAAAATGAAGAGATGTGAGTGAAAATGAAGAGATGTGAGTGAAAATGAAGCTGTTGAGAACAGCTGGGCAAAGGTGACTCCGATAATAACATTAGAGCTGGCTGGAACGAAGAAAAAATAGCTCATTTCATTGTGATATTTCCTACTCTGGCTTGGCCAGTAGCTTCTAGATGGAAGGTATTCCCACAAATGAATCCACTGACTTATTCCATCAGCTGGAACTTATGAACTAGAAATGCATGCATTCCTTTTTCACTATTGGAAGCTTGATGTCTTAAATTAAAAATAAAGACAAACAAGGCCAAATCCAACAATTAGTTCATATTTCTAGCCTACAATCTCCAAATCTTTGAATAAAAGGGTCAGATTAGATGATTTTGGTAGTTTCACTCAATTATAAATTTCTTTGAATTTAAGGGAAAGCCTCTGGAAAAATGTAGAATAGAAGAAGTTCAAATAAAAAGAATTGCTCATTAAACATTTGCTCTGCTTACGTATCACATTTTAAAGATGTTTAGAATTTAGTAATACCCATACCTAGCAAGTATATAATGCACTTCTTGAATATGTCACTGAAGATGGCTCAATGCTTACGGAAATGTGTTAAAATAGATCTTCCTTGACTTATGATGGAGTCACATCTGGAGAAAATCACTGTAAATTGAAAATATCATTAAGTCAAGGATGCATTTAATGTATCTAACCTGCCACAAACATTATAGCTTCACCTAGCCTACCTTAAAAAAGCTTAGAACCTAACTCAATGGCTTACAATTGGGCAAAATCGTCTAATACAAAGCTTTTTATAATAAAAATAAAGTGTTGACTACTTCATGTAATTTATTGACTACTGTACTGAAAGTGAAAAACAGAATGGCTCTGTGAGTACAGAATGTTGTAAGTGTATCAGTTGTTTGCCCCAGAGACCGAGTAGCTGTCTGGGAGCCATGACTCGCTACCACTGCCCAGCACCACGCAGGATTATCATACCTCATATTGCTAGCCTGGGGAAAGACCGAAATTCAAAATTCAAAGTACTAAAAAACAAAAACAAAACCAAGAAAAAACAAAGTACGGTTTCTACTGAATGTATATGGCTTTCTCACTATTGTAAAGTAAAAAAATTGTTAAGTCGTGGGGCGCCTGGGTGGCTTAGTCAGTTAAGCGTTGGACTTGATTTCGTCTCAGGGTTGTGAGATAAAGCCCTGGGTCAGGCTCCATGCTGGGCGTGGAGTCTGCTTAAGATTCTTTCTCTCCCTCTGCCCCTTTGCCTGCTTGTGTTTTCTTTCTCTCTCTCTCTCTCTCTCAAAAAAAAAAAAAAAGGAAGTCGAACCATTTTAAGTCAGGGACTGTTTGTAATACAAGTGCCATGTATTAACAAGATCTTTCACTCTCTTCTGAAGATTAATACTAAGGAAATAAATATGGAAAAATATGTTATTCAGAAGTGTGGTGGGAATATGGTTTATGTATTGAAAAATTGGAAACAGACTACATGTTTGTTTCTGATGGAAACTATGGTATGCCTAGTACATAAAAAACAATGTTTATGAAAAATATTGTATATTATAATATTGCTCATGAAAAGCAGACAATTAAAGAAAATATGTAAGAGATAGTAAACGAAGAAGGCAAGATGAAAATTATTCATGCATAATGATTATACAATTACTGTATACAGTCAATTATACACCCTATGCATAGAAAATAAAAGACCAGAAAGCAATAACTCAGAACATTGAGAGTGATTATATTTGATAAAGAAAGCTGATTACACTTTTCTCCTTTCTACCTTTCTGTCTTTCCAAATTTTCTTTAAAAAGATGATTCCTGTGAGAGCAAGCGTTAAATAATATTTAAAATAAGAGAAAACTGCAGCTCTTTTAAAAACTGTGAGTGTCAGAGACAGAGACCTTAGCTGGGAAAAGGCCTTCATTCTTTTCCAGAGATTGAAGGTGATTCGCCCTACTTGACAGGTGGCAGTTATACACTATGTCCCTTCTAGAACCCAGGTAAGTACTCCTCCCTCCAACAGACACAAGTCATTGCAAACTCAATACTTCACGTATAATTGAGCAGGTGTAATTAATAAAGTACAGAGGAGACTTGGAGATTGAAATGTGTACTCCATCTATGGACCTTCAAATAGAATTTTTTTTTTTTCCCAAAATACTGAACTGTTCATATAAAGTGCATGTGACAGTCAAGTGGCTTTTGACTTTTAAGTTAGCAGTTACAGATCTAGATCTCTTATTTGTATTCCTGGCTAGATAAATGCTTCCAGGATCGTACACAAAAGGTGGAAATCCTGAGATGCCCACATAGCAAGCCTTGCAGATATCAGAAGGGCACCAAATGTTGCTCTTCTTCTCCTGAATCAGAAGGAGAAAAGTTAAGCTCAGACTTTATTGAGTTCCATATCATGTCTCTCCAGTGGAGTTCAGATCTGATCAGCCAGGGGGTCAAATAAAAAGGGCTAGCAACTGGATTCTGATCCACAATTGTGCTTTTATTCAAAAGCAGCAACAACTTTATGCTTGGGGAGTTAAATTTGCTTTACTATTTGGAATCAAACCTCTGCTCTGTGCCCCTGGGCTAGCTAATTATTCTTTTAGAGAGAATTAGTCTTCTGATGACTCATTAAGAGGTTCTTTCAGAAAACAATACATTTTTAACATTGGACTAAGTCCCAGGATATTTGAAATTAGTGTAAGTAATGGTTGGAAAGCCCCCAAATGATGGCTGTAAATGACATCCAGAGTGGCAGGCTCAGTGGAGGCAGGGACTTAATGGGCACAGAGATAGACACCCTATAGGAGCACAAGGCCATGCTGGAGGATTAAATGACCAGTGTCTAAGAGGCTGGATGCTACAATCTGAGATTTATTGGGGCTATTCTAGAATGATTTCTTCAACACCAATGCTGGCATTTCAAACAGTGTTTCCAGAGGTACTGGCTTACAGTGCAATTTGATTTGGGTTCAACAAAACATTTTCAATATGCTTGTTAGAAATACATTCACCTTCTATTATTCTCTGTGTGTGTGTGTGTGTGCGTCTGTGTATATGTGTACACTTTCGTCCCTGAGGGGTAGATGTTGTGACGCTAAACAAGTATTATCGCTGGATTTGTGAACACGATTCCCATATTAATGGTGTCCCAGATGGGTTGCAAAAATGCATGTGAAGGGCGTAGATGAGAGAAGTCACAATATGCTTTTATATAGAAGAGGTGTTTTACAAACATTGAGAAATATTGTAATGTTATATAAAAAGTAATTTTTCTTGTCTTTTTTTTAGCATTTTGTATCAAGTGTCATGTATTATATTAACTTGTGAGATAATTGATGACTGGATAAAATTCTTACAGAGATAGTCTGTCAAAAATAAGACATCAAAATTGGTCTCCAAAGGAAGCAAATAATATGCAAAATCGTTGGTTATTACCTTTTCATTCTTAGGTTAAAAAATGATCCTTCTCTGTTCCTCTGGATGGCTCTTTTTCTTCTTCCCACTCGCTGTTTGTGAATATTCATTCCCCAGGGCTTTAGCCATCATTCAGTTCTATTTCCTTCTCTGTGTATCCATTCAGCCAAGCTCCTAACTTTCCATTATAAATGCATAAATGGTCCTAATCTAATGCTCTAAGATCTTCATGCCATGACTTAGGGGAAAAATGGAGGGGTGATGAATTTTCTGTCAGTCATAACCTTTGTCCATTTACTTGTCTTCTTTGGAAGAACCTCTTTGCTCTAATATGCATACAGTTCAAACCAATGTGTAAATATATTTATAAGCTATAAAGGGATCTGCCGATACATATCAGGATATAAGGAAGGGACATGAGAGATTGTTGATTCTAGATTCCAGATTCTAGTTGAACTTCCCATGCTAGTTTTATTCATTTTTTTGTGATGGTTCTCTATTCATATTTGTCTTATAGGATGGTTTTGGGTCTGTGATAGAAGTTCAATAAGTATCTTTTATGCGCAGCAACACTTTAAATGATTTTAGAGGAAAAGTCATATTTTCTGCTTCTTCATGTCCTTGGTGCTATATTGGGTCTGCTGTGGGTTTTTTTTTTTTTTAAAGATTTTATTTATTTTTTAGAGAGCGAGTGAGAGAGAAACAGCATGAGAGGGGAGAGGGTCAGAGGGAGAAGCAGGCTCCCCGCTGAGCGGGGAGCCCGATGTGGGACTCGATCCCAGGACCCTAGGATCATGACCTGAGCCGAAGGCAGACGCTTAACCATCTGAGCCACCCAGGCGCCCTCTGCTGTGGGTTTTAAGAGTGAGGGAGACTCAGTGGATTCGTGCTCCCTGAATACTCTACTAGGTGTTAACAGGAAGGAGTGAGAGGAAGAAGATAGGATGAAAATGACAACTGCAACCTAGTTTGAGTGATTCAAAGTCATACACATGAAGCTACAAAGTTGCATCTATCAATGCAGATGGGTTGCAAAGCTAAGGAGTCAGTGAGATCTTCTTAAGATGAAAATCTGATCGTGTTACTTCTTTTGTATAAACCACAGCCTTATGTGCTCATTAATATCAGAAATACCCATATTCTTTGCTTGACTTATGAGGTCCTTTATAATCAGCTATTTCTCTACCTATCCAGGCTAATTTTTTCTCTCTATTCTCATGAAACTACTAGTTTTAATTGCTCTAATGTGGGTGGACCAAAAGCTGCAGAAGAAATGAAAATTATTGGCTCAACAGATCACAGACTTGCTCTTAGGAATTATCTACTTCTTTAAAGAAAAAGGAGAAACATATGCACCCAATACATTTACCTAATGAAGGTATGACTTCAGGATTCAGTTGCTAGAAGGAGATATGATCACATTTGGCATTGAAACACATTTGTATTTTTAACTATAAAAACAACTGTATCAGCTATTCAGGATCATAGAATAACATCATCCTACCCCATCATAGGGCTAATGGGGTTACTAACTTCTAATTGAAATCGTGGTTGAACTTCTAACCAGTTCTAACAGGGAACTTTGTGATTGATGCTGTGGAAAATTTCCAGGGTGATTAGAGTCAGCTGAGGGGAGGGGATTGGAATTGGGGAAGAGAAGTTTGGGCAAGAAGTTCCAAAATGGACTGTGACTGAGGCCTGACCTGAATACCCCCGAGTGATCGCTGGAGAGGACACACTGAACAGCTAGAATGGGTTAGATTAATTTGTCTGTACCAGACAGCGTTGGCTCAGAGTCAGAAATGGAATCCCATTCTAACAATATTAATGCTTTTTCCACCCTGAACAGTAACTAAAATTTTATAACCACATAAATACTTACCACTGCATAATATATAACTACTTTTTTTTTACCTAACACTGTCTAATAGTGGTAATAATCATAGCTAATATTACTGAGTGCTTACCATGTGCCAGACACCACTATTCTTTGTACTTTACATGTATTAACACAATGCTCACCAGAACTCCATAATGTAATTATTACTCCATTTTTACAATTGAAGAAACTGAATCTTAGGTCAAGTGTCATCGATGTTCCTTCATTTCTGTATATTAGTTCACTGAGAATACAAGTGTTTAAAGTGGAAGTAAATTCACGCAAAATCTAACTAATTTTTTATTTTACAGGCAGGGGAACTGAAGCCTCGAGAAAGCACATATGTTTATCTGACATTACATCGAGAAGGTAGAAGTGAACCAGAGCACTGTTTCATCATATCCAAGCACTGTATACTGAACATTGGTTGTCGGCCATGGAAGCAAAAATCTCCAAGTCCTGATTCTGGTGATTCTTTATTTTGTTTTATGTATGTATAAATATGTGTGCATATATGTGTGTATGGAAATACATATATACACATACATATAAGATATATGACAATACATTTAAAATATATGCATACACACATATAAAATAGAGATTTTTTTTCTTAAGGCATGTTTTTCAAAGGTAGAAGAATGCCTTAGCACTTCCTCATCCCTCCACCTATCCCTCTCCTTGCAAGCACCATGCATGGTGATGTCATCAGGCTTCCAGGTGTTCTTACGGCCTAACTGGGACTCTGTTATCTTCAGCCGCCTCAGGCCCATCCACTCATCTTTGTTTCTTTGGAGTTGGATGGAGTCAGAAAACTGAAGACCCACATTCTTTTTTTTGTAGTTGTTTGTATCCTGCTTTGATGCTTAGCATATATCTATTCAAACACAAATGATCAATAAGTATATATGGGATTATCTGGTTTCAGATCTTACCCATGTTAGAAGATAAAGTGAACTTGTTCATTTTTTATTCTGAAGCAAGAAAATCTATATTAGTATTTGTTTTGTTGGGCAGACTTTTATTATTTCTTTCTCTATCCAACTGCAAGCATCTCGACTTGTTCTATGATATCCTTACGTGATATTGGGTTCTCACTTTCCACTGTATCCAGGGCAGATTCTGTGATATGTTATTATTCTCAATACCTTGACAACCACTCAACTTTCTTATCTCTCCTTCCTAATATCAGACTGGTTTTAGTCAAACTGGAACCCTAGTTAAACCCAACTATCTGTCTAATCCCTGTCCAGGAGAAAGAACTACCAATCTGCTGTTTGCCTTCCATCAAAATCATGAACATATATTTAAAAGGATACTGCACATTCTCTTGCATTTGTAGTTTGCTTGCCTTACATGCTTTGGTCCTTCTATGCCTCACAAAGATTACATTATACTTTCTTTAAAATCTCCTAAACCCTTACCATGACTCTCTCAAAGTTTGACCTTGCCTCACACATCTACAGATTGAACTTTCTCATCTTCCCCCAGTAGATCTACCTTACTGGCCAGTCTTCATCTAACCCTGCAAACTGTCTTTTCTCCTATTGCAATAGGAGGCCATTAAAGGCCAATCCTTCCATTAAAGGCCAATCCTTCCACATGTGTTCTGTATTCCCTTCTTCGGTGTCTTCTCAAGGACTTGGCTCCTATAGTTATCTCATGGTTCTTCAGCATCCTAAATTACTAGATCATTCTTTCAGCTTACGTATCAGTTAGCATAGCTACAGGAAGCAGATGACAGATTTCAGTTGGGTAATTCAAGAAAGTATTGATAAAGAGGCTATTTATACAGGCATGGATAGGGTGTGGTAGGGACACCGTGACAGGCAGTGTGGTACCAGTGAAGTAAGACTCTCCCAACTCCCCACATCTACTTCTTTTAGTCCCTAGGCCTGAAGGGTGAGGGGAATGAGCCTTTACCTGGAGTCAGAGAGAGAGCTATGTGGAAAAAGTTGCCTAAAAGGGCACTGTTTCCTATTTAAGGGATGGAGCAGAGTCAACCCCTGTGACCTCATGGGGAGGACTTGGGGTGGGGCGATCAAAATCCTTCTTCCTCTCTCCCCTCCTTCCCTCTGGAAGGTCCTGCCTGTCTGTGTTCTCCATCGGCAGACAGAGGGCAAGAGAGCACATTCAGTAGGTGAAGGAAGTGGAGAGTGAATCTGGAGGGTGAGTTAGTGTCAAAGCAAAAATTGCAGTAGATAAAATTAAACAAATGAGGAAGAATTTAGTCCAGGCTCTTGCAATAGGAAAGTGAGATTAGAACTCAACTCCACCAAAACAAGGAACAGTAGGGTTTCGTTTTTTAACGCTTCTTAAAATTTTTTATGTTTTATTTTTTTAAAAAAATTTTATTTATTCATTTGAGAGAGCGAGAGAGCACAAGCAGGGGGAGAGGCAGAGGGAGAGGGAGAAGCAGACTCTCCACGGAGCTGGGAGCCTAATGTGTGACTTGATCCTAGGACTTGGAGATCATGATCTGAACTGAAGGCAGACAACCATCTGAGCCACCCAGGTGCCCCTTAATGCTTTTTTTTTTTTTTTTTTTTAAGTAAACTCTACCTGCAATGTGGGGCTCAAACCTCATGACCCTGAGATCAAGAGTCACAGGCTCTACCAACTGAGCCAGCCAGGTGGGTTTTTAAGGGCTAGGGTGAGCAACTGGAAAAGTGCTGGAGGATGTTAGGAAGAGGCCATAGGCCACCTGTGCTTGCTAATAAACTTCGTGTATCTTTATGACAAGAGGTAGTTTTGCAATTTGGAGCAAGGTCCCCACCAAAGTTAGGTGATTACCTCTCCTCAGAAACTAAGGAGACTGGGTTACTATCTTTCTTGATTATATTTTAGAGAGATGGCTCCCAGATCCTTGAGAAAGACATCTCATATTATGAAATTGACAAGAAGCCTTTAAAAAGATTTACATCTCAAAGGGTCAGAGAAAGAATTTAATTTTACAAGTTGTTGTTGTTGTTGTTGTTTTTAAATAAATGCTCTCAGAAGAGGTCAGGGGCCTATCAGGAAAAAGGTTGAAGTTTAGTCAAGCTGAGGGGACCTTAAAACATCATGGTCACCAGCTAACATCAGCATAGCATATAGGAAAACAAATAAAACAAAGTAAAACTGTTTTTCCTGCTGCTATTGCCCGATTTCTCTGCTTGTCTTCAAGGCACAACTTCTTGAAAGAGTTGCTTCTAGTCAACTGTCTCTGATAGATCACCTCTAGTTCACTCTCCAATCCATTCTATTACTCCATGTCTGATATGCTCCTGTGACTGATCAACATATTGCCAAATCCAGTGGCCAGTTCCTCCTCACTTGACCTCAACAGCATTCTTGAAACTTTTTTCCCTTGGCTTCTGTTTTTTTTTTTTATCCACTTCACTGGATGTTCCTTATCCTTTGCTGGCTTCTCCTCTCTGATGTCTAAAAGTTGGAGTACCTTAGGGTTTGGGCTAGACTTCTCCTTTTTTTTCCTTTTGGACAACACATTCTCTCTAGGTAGTATTTTCCTGTTCCATTAGGTTAAATACCATCCTTTGCTGATGACTCCTATGTCAATGCCTTAGTCTTGACAGTTTTCTTACACTGACTCCAGAACCAGATATCCAGCCAATTCTGTTTTTCATAGGATGTCTACAGGCACCACACGTTTAACTCGTTCCAAAACACAAACTTGTTTCTCCCTCATTTTTATATCTCAGCCAAAGCAGTATTACCAACCTCATGCTCAAGTCAAAATCCATGAGTCTGGACTTCCTCTTTTTCACTCACTTCCCACCTCCAAATCATTAGCAAGTAAAATTGATTCTACATGCAAAAACGTATCTCCTCTATTTCCACCTTTACTTGGTCCAACCCATCATCACCCCTCCCTGGAGTACTTGTCCCTATTTCCCATTTCTGCCTCCGTATAATTCATTCTCCACAGAGTCAGCAGAGGGATCTTTATAAACAGACATTAGATCACTTAACTTCCCACCTCCACTTAGAGCAAACTCCAAATTCCTCCCATGCCCTACAAAGCCCCACAGGAACTGATCTCTGCCTTTGTTTTGGATTTCATGTCTCAAGACCCTCCTTCTCGTCCCTGGTCCCCAGAAACTTTGGTCTTCTCTCTGTTCCTAAAATTCTCTTTCTGCTGATTTTTTCATGGTGAGCATTCTTTTGGTAATTCAGGTCTCAGCTTAGAGGATTTCCCTGACCACTCAATCTGAGGTAACCCTCGTCACTGTATTACATTACTCTAGTTGTTTACAAAACATTTATTCTAGGACATTTTCTTGTTCAGTTTTTATTGTCTGTCTCATTCTGCCAGAATCATGAGATCAGCTCCTTCACTTTATCTGCTGCACTTGGAACATGGGCTAGCTCATAATAGTCACTATATATAAACGTGTTGAATTAATGTTAATAGAGGAGTGAAGGCTACATATTCAAGCAGACTAGTTTTCTGACTATGTCTGGATCTTGAAGCAAAGTCTGTATCTATAAACTGATATCTTTTTTTTTTTTTGGATTGGCAGTAAATCAGTGTATTTTAACTAAGTCAGAGAAAACACTAAGAATAAATGATTCATCAACAAAAGAAATTGCCAGATCGATGGACTGTTTCATGTGACATAGAGGTTCCTTTTTATAAGGTTTTATGATGATGGTGTTTTCCTTGATGGCACATTACAAAGAAGTATGTATGTTTTAGGGTTAGGCCTTGAGGCTTACATGAATACCATATTAATTAATTATCTGTAGCATTTCAAACATCGAAACAAATAAGAATGAAACAAGTTAATGCTAAGTATCTATTTTAAATGACTAGGATAAGAAGCTAATACTCATAACATTTAATTAGGTTGAACAAATTCTTTTTAAAAATCCTTAAGAGAAGTGCCCATGTGTTATGGTTTTGGGGATCACTGAGGAGGATTCTCCCAGAGATTTACTTATCCTTTCTGACTAATGAAATTAATCTTGATTCTCAATAAATAACAGTAATTCACATACTGGCAAATATCAAAGGATTTTATAAATATAAATTGATCATATGGATAATCAGTCTTTACAGGGTAGGTGATAAGATTTATAAAATCTTAGTTGGCAATAACTGACATGGCCACAAACATTAGTGGTCAGGAATATAGTATATTTGAAATACTCAAGTCTAGCACTGATCAGGTTTACAATGTTATATTAGGTTAGCCCTATTTTTCTTGACTTAGGCAATATTTTCAAAACTGAAAATCCAGATTTTTGTCTTCTCTCAAAGAATTGGAATATCTGTCCTTCAATGAGCCTTTGTTGCTACATGGCAACAATCAGTTGAGCAGAGTAGTTTCTGATCTCTTCACCAGCCCTTATTGTTCAATACATCGTCAGCTTCTCACTTCACTCCTTTGTTTTTCCTGCCTGTGCCTTGGTTACATTGTATTGTCAAATCTGTCAGCTGTTCTAGATGGTAGTTGATTAATTAATAATACCTAATTCATACTAGGGAAATATCAAATTGTTTTACCTGTCTTAATATCACAGAAAGATTATATATTTTTTGCATAAAATATGGCACAGTTTTGAATTAAATCAAAAGGTAACTGAAAATTAACTATACAATAATATGATAATATTATTAATTTTGTATTTAAAAAAAAACTGGCCCAATTTTGTGTTAAGTGGTATTAACCTGACACATTCTTTTTTTTTTTTTAAGATTTTATTTATTTATTTGACAGAGAGACACAGAAAGAGGGGCAACACAAGCAGGGGGAGTGGGAGAGGGAGAAGCAGGCTTCCCGCGGAGCAGGCAGCCACATGCGGGGCTCAGTCCCAGGACCCTGGGACCATGACCTGAGCCGAAGCCGAAGGCAGACGCTTAACCATCTGAGCCACCCAGGCACCCCAACCTGATACATTCTTTTACCTAAGATTGCCTAGTAAAAATGATCAATGCAAGAGTATTATCAGAATATATTAGCACATCTCTTCCATATTGGTGAATGAAAATTTACATTTATTTTGTAACATTTTCTGATTACAAATACTACACATATTTACAGTAGAAAAATTTATATGCAGAAAATTCAGAGAAAAACAAAAATTACCCATAATCTGACTATATTATAATAATGGGTATGTATGTATGTGTGGGAGGTGTATGTGTATGTTGTATGTAAATATACATATCCAAGTGTGCATAAAAATTATATATTTATATTGTATAATTTTTTAAAGCAAAATTTAATATTAATATTTTGAATAGTATTTGTTCATTTTTAATACATTGTCAATAATCTCCTATGTCACTAAATTTAGTAGACCTTTCTGAGAGAAGAAATAGGTGTAGTTTTTTTCTTTTTACTTGTAACAATATTTCATTTAATTTTTTTTTTTTAAAGATTTTATTTATTTATTTGAGAGAGAGAGAGAGCAGGAGAGGGGGGAGGGTCAGAGGGAGAAGCAGACTCCCTGCCAAGCAGGGAGCCCGATGTGGGACTCGATCCAGGGACTCCAGGATCATGACCTGAGCCGAAGGCAGTCGCTTAACCAACTGAGCCACCCAGGCGCCCTATTTCATTTAATTTTTAAAGTAATCTGGTTAGGGTCAGTCTTGCTCAGTTCAGTTGAAAGGGGAAAGGTCTATAAAGAAAAGTAAAAATTCATAATAAATAAATAAATAAATATATATTTGCTTACAAAGAAGTAAAGATTTATTTTCTTCATTTTATATTCTTTAGTAAGTTTCTGATTTGATTTGGCATCATAAGCAAGACTTAGAGCTATTTTTACCAGGTTAAAGAAAGGCAAGACAGGCTATTTTAAGAAAACTGCTATTAACATCTGAAAGAGTCCCCATTTCTCCTTATTCTAGTTTGATAAAAACAGAACAGTAATTGAAAATGAATAATTCAAAGACATTATGTTATCCTTTGCTAAATAGGGTTTCTTTTCTTCCTTCATTTGATTAAGCAGAAGAACTAGTCAGTAGGATTTGGGGGAACTTTTAATGACCCTGTATATGTTTGGAGCTAAGTATGGGCTCCTTCACATTTCACAGCACTTAAATTCACAGCTCCACTCTATTGCTAATAATTGTGTCAGCTATGAAATGATTGAGTTCTGTTCGGTACATCCAATAAAACCCATGTAACATTCCATTTTTAAACAGATTTGATAAGTTTTTAATTTTTATAATTGCACTTTATAGATGAGAAAACTTACCCAGAGAAACAAATATTTTGACCAGGTGACATGGGAATTTAGCAGGAGGGTGAGGGAGAAATCATAGCTCTGTATACTGTTTAGCCATTAAATCACCATGTTCCTGGAAGCTCAAGTTGCCTGGTTTACTAAATTTCAAAGAACGTCCAGATCATGTGTTTTGCAAAATAGTATCTTTAAGCTTTCTATTCTATTGAACACTGTTTTTTTTTTTTTTAATTTTATTTATTTGAGAGAGAGGAAAAGAGAGAGCACAAGCAGGGGGTAGGGGCAGAGGGAGAAGCAGACTCCCCACTGAGCAGGGAGCCCAGTGTGGGACTCCATCCCAAGACCCTGGGATCATGACCTGAGCCAAAGGCAGATGCTTAACCGACTGAGCCACCCAGGCACCCTATTAAACACTGTTTTAACCTACCATTCACTTTCTTTGTTCTGACTCCAGGGCTGTGGTTTTGGACTTGACTTCATATACCAACGAAGCATAATATTATCAAAATCTAGTTAGCACTTTTTTTGATTAATTGTGCTAAGATTGAGTTATTAAAAATAGAAATAAAGATAATTTTCATATTGCTTTATGTACCAAGAAACACATTCTTATTTTAAAAGTAAAAAATTAACTTGGAACAAATGACTTTCTATCCTTGCTGCTTCTTAAATTTTCTCTTTATAATGCAAATAATAGAAACTGCTGAATATTACAACTAACAATGCTTAATTACTATCTAAAGCAGAAAGCATGCAAAGGTGACTTGTTTTTGTAAATCAGTGACTGTAAGGATGTTAACACTTAAAGAAAAGCTTTGTCCTGAAATAAACACAGCATTGCCATCTGAGATATGTAATGATTTAAGTGCACGTCTCAGTTTGTTAATAGAACGATCTTTCAGGCAACAGAGACATTTCTCTCTTTAAAAATGGTCATTTATTATCATCCTACAATTTATAATCCCAGATCTTAGTAAAAGATATTTTAATCTCGTAGATTAAATTGCAGCCATCGGATCATCAAGTGGTTTTCTAGAAGTCACTCTTTACTGCTCTCTTTGCCCTGGCTACCACCTGTCCTCCTGCTCATGTTTGCATTTTCAGCAGCTGTATTATTTACTTGGTTATTATGTTGATATCAAGGGTCCAGTGATCTCGATCGGGCATTAGGAAGTTAATCACAGCTGAGATCCAAAAAATGCAACCTACAGAGTGCAAGGTACCACTTTGCCTTTCTCACATAATAGGTTATCTTGTCGTTGGCCTTCCCATGCTCCCCAAGGCTTAACAACTAAGCAAAAATAACTGCATTTGTTTTAGCCACCCTCTGACTGTTGAAATTTGGAACAATTTTGCTTTCATTTCTTTCTAACCCTCTAGAAAATAAAGTTATTTAAGTATAGTTCTGGGATTCTTATTGTCTCTAAAGGTCATCTGCTCTGGCCAGAAAAGTTTCCAGGCGATGAGAAATTGATTTACCCAGAAAACAAGGAGCCTTGTTTTTAACTCTTCCTAATGGTCTTCACGAGGGAATTAGAACATCCTCCTCAGAAAGGCTGACATGCTCTGGCACAGATGGGGGGGCTGAGCTGCACTATAAACATGTTAGTGTCTTGACTGTGAATTGCTTGCCACCTAGATGAATGCTCATCACACTCTCCAGGAGACACTTGTCACAGCTTCGCGGGGACCTGCTTATCATTCATGTGGTCACTTCCATTACCTCTGCTCAGACTGTGCTGACCGGCTATTAGTGACTCTAATTTAATTTCCCTCACTAGTGTCATGGGTTATTTCTTCCATTACTTGAGAGATTTAATTTACAGGGTAAACTCCATCAGATGAGAGAAGGAATTTTTCATGACAGTAAGAACAAGTATCTTTGAAGATTAAGATGATGCTGGTTATTTATCTTGGTCATCTCACTAGCTGGCAGCTGAAACTTCATTGAATGGTAATATATTCCTGTACTGATGGTACCTCTGACAGGAATTAAGCAGTGTATGTTTTACTGATTTTATGGAGTCACTGTTTTGGCGCTCTTCATTCAGAGAATCTTAAGTAACAGGTAGAGCATAAGTTCTGGAAGATAGAGAAAGAATAAAAGGATATTATTTCCCTCTTGTTCCCCTATGGACTTCAGAATATGACTTCCCTCACTTTTATTCTATTTCAAAAGAACAATAGTGTGGGGGGGAAAAGTCTCAATTGTTTAAGATTAGATTAAAGCCTTAAGAGATGTTATTTTCCCTGTTTTTATTTTATTATTTTATTTTTTAAAGATTTTATTTATTTATTAGAGAGAGAGAGAACGAGTAGAGGGGAGGGGGGGGACAGAGGGAGAGAGAGAAGCAGGCTCCCTGCCGAGCAGGGGGTCAGAAATGGGGCTCGATCCCAGGACCCTGGGATCATGACCCGAGCCAAAGGCAGACGCTTTACCAACTGAGCCACCCAGGTGCCCCTCCCTGTTTTTAGATTTGACTTCAAGAAATGCCTAATAAGAGGCTCCCTTTAGAGTACAAATAATGAAGGCAGAACTGATGGTGGGGCATTGGAGAGTATGAAACAATTTAAATGCATTCATTATTTTGTCTATTTTTATCACTAATTGCCAGAAAGTTTAAATATTTTCACTCAACTTTTCCCCTTATTCTTCATCTCAGGACCTTGTCTACATGGATTGTTCTTTTCTCCAAGTTCTTGGCTTACAAAGTCTCAGCAGTCTTGGCGGATAATCACTGCTTTCCTTGGTCTGAGTTTTGTCCGCAAATGAGTGGTGTCTTGTGAACTTTATTGAAGTTTATTAAAGAAAAAAAAATCAAATGGAGAGCTTCATGTCTCTGTGAGAAGAGAGTGAGAGAGAAGGAAAGAGAGGGAAGGAGGGGGAGAGAGAGAAAGAGAGAGGGAGACATGAATGTCTATTGCTATCATTTCCCCCATCTTCATTCTTGGCTTTCTTCTTCAGGCCCCCGAAGCCTGGGTTCATCCTCAATTCTTTTCCTTCTTTCACACCTTAGATCCAATCCTTCAGTAATACTCTGCTTTCAGAATTGATCCAGAATGTCACCACTTCTCCCAAACATAAATTTCTTTGAGGCCCAGAGCAGGCATCCACCCTGCATTTCTAGGGAGCAGTGGGCCGGCTGCCATCAGACAACAGGACTGGGGTGGGGAAAGGAGATGGAAGGAAGACTGATGTCAGAGAGCTCATCTATTTCAAAACTTCATTCCTAAGAAAAAGGGAAAGATTTTTCTTCACATCTCTCCTTTTTTTTCAATTTTTATCTCAACTCTTCTACTGTCTTCTTTTATCTAGGGGATGAGTAATATTTAATTTAAATCAGTTAATATTTTCATTCCCCTTTTCCAGTAATTGGTCTGGCTTGGTCATGTGACCTCATTCTGACCAATGAGTCACACAGAAACTGTTGAAAGGATTTTATTCCAAGATAATAGCAAGAAAAAAATCTTCCTTCAAGTCTTCCTTCTCTCTTGGAACACTAAAATGATATCTGAAGCCAGGGAAGGCATAATGTGGCAGAAAGGGAAAGCATGGGGATGACAAACCAATAGGAGAATGACAAACAGCTTGGATCTTTAGTGACTTTGCTAAGTGACTGAAATAATACTTCTGGAATTCTAGTTGAATAAATAATAAAAGCTGCAAATAGCTGAGTTGGGTTTGCTATCTGCAGCAAAAACCATTTCAAACTGATGTACTTCCACATAATTTTGCCCTGATTTCCTATTATCATGATGCTCCATCCAGTGTTGAGATATCTCATTCTTTTTGCTTGGAATCCTGGTGCAATCCATTTGCTTAAACCAGGATTGGAAAGAGCATTTTTGGTTCCTATGTCTTTTCTGCCAGATAAACTTAGTTCATTTTCTACATTTAGTGCTTTTCACTTTCCCTGGGTCACAGGTTGGGGTATTGTTTAGATTGTTACAAGGTCAGGTTTTCAGCTGTGTTCTCTATCCCATTAACCAGCATGTACTGTTCTGAGGTACCTGGATGCCCTAAGTAGTCCCTAAAATATAGTATCGCTGTATTTTATTCCTCCTAAATGAGATCATGTGTGTGAATACTTCTTTGTCAATTATTAAGAACTAAACACAATGTGTGGGCACTACTAATATTGTTATCATCATCATCATCATTATTATTACTGTTGTTATTGTCCTCTTTCTTCTTCATGTTCATGATGACCTTTTTACTCCCAGAGCTAGAATTCTGACTAGTATTGCCATGATCAGTGTAGGGGGTTTCAATGAGATTCTTCTAAGGTGTTGGAAATAAGAAAAACATGATTGCCTTCTGAGAGTTTAGTTGGAAAATTAATGTAGGAAGACCAGAATGTGTCAACATAAAGAATCTCCAAGGCTATAAAACTTGATTATAACCTGAATGAATACATGAACATATATAAAGTGAAAGGATATCACCTAAAGAGGGGCTTGGTCTTCCATGGAAGCATAAATAAAAAGAGTTACAGAGTCAAACACTGGCAGTGCTCTTCAATATCATCCGGGAAAGAGAAAACCCACAGAATGTGAATATTCTGGCTCTTGAAGTTTGTTTGAATATTGTCATTTCTACTCCTTCAGGGACTTCCCAAATCTTAAAATAGGATTTTTAAATTTGACAAAACCAGTTTCTTCCTTAGGGGGCCTTCTGAATGAGTTTTATGACCATATGCAGATTTACTTCTTTTTGGTGGTTGAATTGGGTTTATGGAGTGTGATTCCTTAATAAAAAGAAAATATTTTTATTGTTTCTGTTTGGAAAGAGGGAAATGATCTTTGGGGTGATGGAGTGGATTGTACCTTGGTAGAACTTGATTTGGCTCTGACAATTGGACACAGAGTCATTGACCTTGAAACTATGACAATTGAAAAATTGCTGAGCTTCAGAATAACAGTAATTTTAGAAAATTTTAATAAATCTGTAATTTAATTATGTACCTAATTTAGGGTTTCTAGAGACAAGATGTTTAGTATTGTTGCAACATATATTTGCTAATTATTTTCTATTAATGTGTGTACAATATATTATTTAAAATGAATAATTCATTGTGGGTTTGTTTGATTAATTCTTCTGTGCACTCCTTTGTCCTTGGAAACCCAGAGGAGTAAAATATTACATCTACTCTTGTGTCTGTCCATGAATGAGTGGATCTAAACGCCTAGTTGGGCAGTGATTAATCAGATCCAGCCTGCCTTGGAACAGCTGTGTCCAGGACGTCTCCCCCTGGAGTTGGTCAGAAGAATAATTTACCTCTAGCGATGGCGTATGTCTCAATTTATTTTACAATTTTCTCCAGTGATTTTTTTTTTTAAGCTTTCAAATGCAGGTGACATTTTGGTGAAGTATTAAGAGAACCAGACTTGTGGTCAGAGATCAAGGTTCTAGGTCTGTCTCACCCCACTGATTAACAGATTGACTTTTGGGAAATCACTTGTTTGCCCTACATTGTACTCCAGGGCAAAGTTTAATATTGTCTTCTTTAATTACCTTGCCATGCTGTCAGGAGCAACAAATAAAACTATATATATATGTATATATATGGAGAGAGAGAGAGAGCCTCGAAATAAATAGTTAAAATGTTTTTGTGTTTCTAATACATAATATTTAATATTTTTCTCATTGCTATGTAAGTGCTGGGTGGCAATTTTCACAGCATAGGCTCACAAGCAAAATTACAAAGTTTTTTTGTTTTCCTATGCCTGAACTTAATAGTCCTGGGAGTTTTCATTCCCTTTAATGGAAGAACACTTGATCTGTGATCTCCTGAGAAAATTCCAACATTTCAAAATTTGCCTTAGTAATCTCGAATTTAACTTAGACAATTAAAATTTCTCCCTCTTTTTCCTCTGCAAAAGCATCGCCGAACACCAGGCTTTCTGCCATGCAAAGGTGCATCGGTGGGTGAGGAGGGGACATCTGGTCCATGGGTACCCTGTGCCCACCATGGTCACACACTCGGGATATTCAATCCTCTCATCTTGTTCTTTCCTTTCTAGTGGTTTGCACAGTGGTCCTGCACCCTGATCTGGCGCTCACACTGACATCACGTTCCCCTGCAGTGTCCCTCTGTCCCAACTAGGAGACTTTTGCTTGAGTTAGCCCTCTGTCTCTGCCATTCTTGGCTCCATGGGAAGGGCAGGATAGCTCCCCAGCCGCCCTCTCTTATTTTCAATGCATGTGCAGTGGGGTAATCTGAGGAGATTGCTATCATGTCAGAGATCAAGATGGAAGGGAAGAATTTGGTTTCCTTTATATTTGGTTTTCAGTACTCTAGATGGCTCAAACACATCTGAAGTTTCAGCTTCCCTCCTCTTTGTCCTGGGGTACTTGGCAGGGTGCAGAGCTGTTCCTTTTCCTTTGCTCTTTCTTCATTTTTTTCTTCTGTCATTAATATATATCTAGCAGGGTAGGACATTGGAGAGGGGAGTGCCAGTTGATTCTGCTAGATAATATTTCATTCACATCCTGCTTCTCTCTCTCTCTCTCTCTCTTTTTTTTTTTACATCCTGCTTCTCTAAAGCCTTGGATGGAGGCATTTTGAACTTAACAGTCAAAGATTTGTAATTTTCCACTGTGATTTCTCTACCAGTGCTGGATAAGTAGGGTCTTGGTAAAAGTGAAGAAACTCAACAAACAAGGTGAACAGAGAGGCAAAATACATGGATTACCCTGTTATATAAATTCCTGTTTGCTCAATTTCTTTTTGACAAGAAACCTCATAGCATTGCTCAAAATGGTGACTTCTGAGAAAGATGAAAACTTGAAATGTGAACATTGAACATTTGGCTCTCCAAAAGACTTTAAAAAATATTCGTGGAAGTATAAATTATAAATCTGACATATACTGTAGTAATTTCATTCTGTTTTAATGAACTTTATTTTTCTTGTATTTTTACAAAACTGTGTGTTGGATGACTGCTACCTTTTGAGGAAGTATGTGTCCTTATAAAATAATTAAGTGGTGTATCATTTAGAGGGAGATAAAAGATCTCTGTGAAGTGCTTATGGACTTCATTGAGATGCCTGTGTGTTTTAATTAATGCTGATCACTGGTGTGCACACTAGGAGGGCTTGAAAAACAGTAAATAATTAATTACCTTTAAATATTTGGAGGAATATGAAATGAGGTCTTGATACAAATCAGATTTAATTCAAAAAATTATTAGAATGAATAGATTATATTTGCACTTGGTACCATATTTGTAGAAAGAAGAGGGCTTGAGGAATAGGAAATAAAAAGAGGAAAGAGGTCAGAGTTTCCATGAAATATTAAATATCAAACAATTTTGACTTATAACACATTTTTTCTGATTTTGTTCTAACAACAGATACATTGTGATGATCAATTTTGTGAATGAGGCAGTGGCCCTACTCCTCGAAGTTAATAGTCTATTCAGAGCAGGAGGCAAACAAATAAAACAAAAAGAAAGAAAGCAAACAAAAAGAATACTGCAAAATACAATGCTGTAAATGCTCTAATCAAATTATGACCAAATAGTATCAGAATTCTACAGAACTGCTAAAATATCAGTCTCTTCCTAAAATTGCATTATGTCCCCGTGCATAACTTTAGACTCCATTAACCATATGAAAATATATCACAGTGTCCTGATATTGACAAAATTTAACATGCTAACACTTCATAATTAACCTCAACTGAGCTTCCTTCAGCTCAAGGTCTCAAAGTTGCATGTTATGCTGTCAGCAATGGAACCCTGAGACATGACTGTGACATAATGGTTCTTTAAAAACATTACAGTTTATGTGTATACCATTTCTTATAGGAGAAACTCTGAAAGGAAAGATGTGCAGTTACTTAAAAACAAATAAGTAAACAAACAAAACCTCCATCAACAATTTTGCTGAGGTAGCCTGTCTCTTTGAGCTTTTTCAAGTGCTCCGGGAGTTACTACGTCGGGAGCTGAGAGGCAGTCCAGCCCAACCCACCCCAGTGCAGTCCAGCCCCATCAAGCCTAGCCCAGACTAGCCGGCATTTTATGCAAACACTTCGTAGTTTATTGGTCTTTAGGCATAGTTATTTGTTGCATGTTCTGCTTTCCTTAAGCTTCCTCGGAGCATACCTATAGCTGGCATCCAGCCACATAACGTGCCATCTTCCCAGTTTCTCTGTGTCTGTCTTCATGGAGCTTCCTAGAACCGAAGCTCTGCCTTCCCGGAAGCAGAAGCTACCCGCACTGCTTTGGCACAGCCGTGGTGTGGGTCTCTGGACGCCTGTCCCGAAGGCAGGGTGAAAGGTGGCGGCGGTGAATGGATACCATAATGCTGCTTTGCCAATACTTCACCGCAATATATATATTTTTTTATTCTTATGTTAATCCCCATACATTACATCATTAGTTTTAGATGAAGTGTTCCATGATTCATTGTTTGTGCACAACACCCAGTGCTCCATGCAGAATGTGCCCTCCTCAATACCCACCACCAGGCTAACCCATCCTCTCACCCCCCTCCCCTCTAGAACCCTCAGTTTGTTTTTCAGAGTCCATCGTCTCTCATGGTTCGTCTACCCCTCCGATTTCCCCCGCTTCATTCTTCCCCTCCCGCTATCTTCTTCTTCTTCTTCTTTTTTTTCTTAACATATATTGCATTATTTGTTTCAGAGGTACAGATCTGAGATTCAACAGTCTTGCACAATTCACAGTGCTTACCAGAGCACATACCCTCCCCAGTGTCTATCACCCAGTCACCCCATCCCTCCCACCCCACCCCCCACTCCAGCAACCCTCAGTTTGTTTCCTACAATTAAGAATTCCTCATATCAGTGAGATCATATGATACATGTCTTTCTCTGTTTGACTTATTTCGCTCAACATAATACCCTCCAGTTCCATCCACGTCGTTGCAAATGGCAAGATCTCATTCCTTTTGATGGCTGCATAATATTCCATTGTATATATATACCACATCTTCTTTATCCATTCATCTGTCAATGGACATCTTGGCTCTTTCCACAGTTTGGCTATTGTGGACATTGCTGCTATAAACATCGGGGTGCACGTACCCCTTCGGATCCCTACTTTTGTATCTTTACTTCGCCGCAATATTTAACAAACCAAAAATTCACATAGGATCTTTCTAGGATGAAGTTTATCTTTTAGTGCTTACTTCAAACAAGACCTCAAGGACTCTACATCTGCAGCCTTCCTCCTTTGAGCAACAGTTTCCCTCCTGAGCTCCTGTTTATAAAACAACCATGCAAATGTCTGCCACAGGGAGAACAGCCCATGTCATATTATTCTGTGGCTGCCACAGAAATGGCTGCCATAAAACAAATGCATTCTTTAAACAAGAAGAAAATCAGGTCCAGAACTGTAAAGAGCTATTACTATTTTTTAATGAACTTTTTATTTTAGAATGGTCTCAGAATTACAGAAAACTTGTATGTAGAGAGATTTCCATAAACCCCACACTTGTGTCTTCTGTTATTAACATCTTACATTACTGTGGTACATTTGTCACAATTAATGAACCAATACTGATACATTATTATTAATTAAAGGCCATCTTTACTCAGATTTCCTTAGTTTTTACCAAAAATCTTTTTTTTCTGTTCCCAAAATTTAATGTGGTATCCAGAATACCATATTAATTTGACTTGTCATGTCTCCATAAGCTCTTCTTGGCTTTGACAGTGACACAGATGGCCTCAACATTCTCCTCAGCTTAACTAAACTTTAGACAAGGTTCTTCCTGATGGGAGGCCTGGATATCCCTTTTCTTAGAGAATGTTCATTAGGAAACATGCAACTGTAAATTATGTGACCGCCTCTTTAGACATATGGAAATCTCCCAGCCCCTTGCCACTTTCCCAGCCCAGTAGTGTCCTTCTTAAGGACCTGGGAACCAACTCTGAGATATAAACATACACTAAAATACAAATGTAAACTGAATATCAAAGTAATATAATATACACATAAACTGAAGATAAGCTGAGATATAAATATAAGCCGGGAGACAGCACCTCTATCTCCCAGCCTCTACAGGAGGGTAGGAACCTAACTTCTTAGGGCCAATTAGCAAACACAGATGGCCCAATCACAGAGAAAAACATTTGCAAACTCACGAATAACTCAATGTGCTTGACACATCCCATCGATCAATCTCTCCCCTAATGTCTTCTGGTACTTTTCCACTAGTTCATTCCAGCACTTACATACCCTCTTGCCTTTTGTTTCCATGAACTTGAGTTCTCCCCTATTGAATGGAGCCTTTCTTGCTTGTTTAACTTTGGTGCAGTTTGTGCTTTCCCAATAGTTTCTGAGATTTTCCTTTTTTAAAATGATCTTGATACTTTTGAGTAGTCCTGGTCAGACATTTTATACAATGTCCCTTAATTAGGATTTATCTGATGTTTTTCTCACAATTAGACTGGAGCTGTGCATTTTGGAGAGGCAAAGCATAAAGTGCCATTTTCATCATATCACATCAAGGGTACATAATAGTCACACGACTTATCATTGTTGATGTTGACTTTCATTACTTGACTGAGGTCACTTTTATCAGGCCCCCTCTCCCACCTTTCTCTACCATATTTACTATGAGCAGCACACAATTAAAGGGAGTTATGCTCCCCTTCCTGAGGGTGGAGTATGTATATATATTATGTGCAATTATTTTGCATGGGAGATTTTGTGTCTTCTCCATTTATTAATTTGTTTAATCATTTATATCAGTATGGATGTATGGATTTTTTTTTTTTATACTGGGGTTATAACTCAATGCTACTCTATCTATTTTGTTGCTCAACTATTAAGAGTCCTTTCAGTGGCTCCTGTGTCACTGATATACCTCTACCTTATCTATCTATCATCTATCTATCACTATCTATCATCATCTATCTATCTATCATCTATCTATCTATCTATCTATCTATCTATCTATCTATCTATCTATCATCATCTATCATCTACCTATCTAAAATACTTCCTTACTCTCTGGAATTACAAGATATTTCAGGCTCATCCTGTGTATTTTCTGCCTCAGTTCCAGATTCAGTCATTTTTTCAAGAAGCTCTGGTTCCTCTTATTTGAGAATGGTATTAGAAATGAATATCTGGGCTTCAAGTGTGCTAGTAGTTATCAGGATATCCTTGTTTCCAGGACTTCTCAGCTCACAGAGGAAGAAAATATATATGTGATACATGTACTTGTATGTACATGTATATTTATAAACATTTCTATATGTAATTACCTATATCTCAATAGACAAAAATAACTATAATTGACTAAATCAGTTCGAATTGATGTCTCCAACTCTAGTCCATTATCACATGGATTATTCTAGCCTTCTCCCCTTGCTTATCTGTAAACTCCCACTCCAACAGTGAGAAACATGGCTCCCACCATTTGCTTCTGCCTCCCATTTACTTGTTTAATTACAATATATATGTATAGCAGTATCAGAATTGTTAATCTGTATTCCTATGGGAAATAACTTTATCAACTAGAGTGCAATGCTTATGCACAGTTCCTTTTGCCTTTAGTTTTGTGGACTCCACTCATTTCTGAAGTTACTTAGGTCAGCACCGTCCTTATCCGTCCTTATCAGTGAGGTTGTTTTATACATTTATAATACAGTTAGATTCTTTTTCACATTCTATATTCTATCCTGGGATTCTCTTAACTTCTTAAATGATTTAAAAAATTTTGAATACATTAAAGACCATTCCATGATTATTGACTTTAGACCTTTTTTCTTTGCTAATACAGTTGACCCTTGAACAACATGGGGGTTAGGGGTGCCAACTCTGTGCACAGTTGAAAATCCATGTATAACTTTTGACTCCTCCAAAACTTAACTACTAATAGTCTAGTTTGACCAGAAGCCTTACCGATAACATAGTCAATTAACACGTTTTGTATGTTGTATGTATTATATATTGTATTCTTCAATAAAAAAGCTAGCAAAAAGAAAATGTTACTAAGATAATTATAAGGAAGAGAAAATATATAATTTCTAGTTTAATTCCATTTGGCCAGAGAACATGCTTTTTATGATTTCTATTCTTTTAAAATTGTTGAGGTATGTTCTCTGGCACAGAATGTGGTCTATCTTGGTGAAAGTTCCATGTGAGTTTTAGAAGATGTAGATTCTGCAGTTGTCAATGGAGTAGTTTATAAATGTCAATTAGATCAAATTGATTGGTAGTGGTGTTCATGTCAACTATATCCTTACTGCTTCTGCTTATTGGATGTATCAATTACTAAAAGGGAGGCGTTGAATCCTCTATTTGCCTATTTCTCCTTTCAGTTCTATCATTTTTTGCCTCACATGGTAACACTCTGTTGTCAGGTGCATATACATTTCGGGTTGTTACGTCTTCTTAGAGACTTCACTTCTACCATCATGTGCCCTACTTTATCCCTGATAATTTGTTTTGTTTTGATGCCTGCTCCGTGTCTGAAATTACAATAGCTACTCCAGCTTTCTTTTGATTTGTACTGGCATGACACATCTTTCTCCATCTTTTTACTTTTAACCTTAGTCTTCTTATATAATACGGGTTTCACGTAGACAACATGTGTTTGGGTGTGCTTTTTTTTATTCACTCTGTGTGACAATCTTTGTCTTTTAATTGGTTTATTTAGATCATTCACATTTAAAGTGATTTATTGATATAGTTAATTCCTTTACTTCACTTGTTTTGTCTCTCTTCTCAACTTTAGGCTACCATGTTTGTAACTGTTTTCTATTTGTTGCGTTTGTTCTTTTTCTTCTTCCCTCTCGTTTTAAATAAGCATTTATTTAGAAGATTTTATTTATTTATTATTTGAGAGCGAGCATGTGAGAGAAAGAGCACAAGTTTGTGGGGAGGGGCAGAGGCAGAGGGAGAAGTAGGCTCCCTGCTGAGGAGTGGGCCCGACCCAGGATTCCATCCCAGGACCCTGAGGTCATGACCTGAGCCAAAGGCAGACACTTAACTGACTGAACCACCCAGGTGCCCCTAAATAAACACTTTATATGATTTCCTTTCTCTACTATCTCAGCATATGCATTAATTATGCTTCTATGCTTATTTATTTTTTTCGTGGTTGCCCTAGAGTTTACAGTATGCATTTTTAAGTAATCTAAGTCTACCTTCAAATAACTCTATACCACTTAAGGAGTAGTGTGGGTATCTTATAACAGGGTCTTCCCAGTTCCTCCCTCCTGTCCCTTATGACATTCCTGTCATTCATTTCACTTACCCATATGCTATAATCACTCAGTACATTGTTACTATTGTTACTTTGAGAAAACATTTTTCTTTAAATCAATTAAGAATAAGAAAAATAAAAGTTTTTTGCCTTTATTTCTTCTCCAATCCTTTTCTTTATGTGGATACACATTTCTGACATATATTATTTTATATCTGACCTATGTAGTGTCATTTTCTTTCTGCCTGAAGAAATTATTTTAGCATTTCTTGCAGGGCAAGTCTCCTGACAATGAATTTCCTCAGTTTTTGTTTGTCGGATTGTGTTTTTGTTTCTCCTTAACTTGTAAAAGATAATTTCTTTGGATATACAGTTCTAGTTTGCTGTTTTGTTTTTCTTTTCCTTTTAATTTAATACATAAGTAGTTCACTACAGTCTCTTATTATGTACATGGTTTCTGCAGATAAGTCCCTCGCAATTCCTATCCTTGTTCCTCGATAAGTAAAGAATTTTCCTCTTCTGGCTTCTTTCAAGATGTTTTCTCTTTCTTTAGTTTTTTGAAACTCGGAATATGGTATCTGTAGGTATGTTACTTTTTGGTGTCTACACTGCTTGTTTTTCTTTGAGTTTCCTGGATCTGTGGTTTGTTATCTTTCATTAATTTTGGACTGCTTTTAGCAATTACTGCCTCAAATATTTCTTCTGCTCTGTTCTCTCTTCTCATCTAGGATCCTAATTCTGTGTACATTGCATTTTTTGAAATTATTCCTGAATTCTTAGAAATCTTGTTCTATTTCATCATTATTATTAGTTTTTGCATTTTATTGAAGGAAGTTTCTATTGATGTGTCCTCAAGTTGACTCCTGTGTTGAGTCTATTGATGATCCCATTGAAGGCATTTTCCATTTTCGTTAGCGTTGCTGATGTTTAGCCTTTATTTATTTTCCCAAGAGTTTCCATCTCTCTGCTTACATTATCCATCTGTTTTTACACGTTTTCTACTTTTTCCACTGGAGTCTTTACTACATTAATCACAGTTATTTTAAATTCCCTGTCTAATAATCCCAACATGTGTATCATATTTGAGTTGGGTTCTGATGATTGATTTATCTCTTTGGACTGCGTTTTCTTACTTTTTGGTATGCCTTGTACTTTTTTGTTGAAAGCTAGATATGTCCTACTAGAAAGAGGGACTACACTAAATGGTTCTTGAGTGTAAGGATTTACGTTAATCTGTTAGGAGTTGGGCTATTTTTAATATTTGCTGTAGCTAGAGGGGACCAAGGCTTCAAATTCCTTTGGTGTCCCTGCTTTTGTCTCTGTCTTCTCAACTTTGGGCTTCCCTAAATACTCCTGCTCTTGGAGAGTCTGAATCTTGTAGCCCTTTCAACTGTGTGCCGTGGTACGTGAGCCCTGTAGTGGTGGTGGTAAGCTGTGGCCAGTGCGGAGGGGAGGCCTTCTATAGTCCTCTGATTAAATCCCAATCATTTAGTCATCCTGTGTCTCAGGACTATGACCTTCACTACTGTGTCTCTGGTGGTATAGTTCCCCCATCCCTGTCCTTGTCCCCTACTCTCTTTATTGGCTGCAGCATTCTCCATCTATTTCCTTGAGCCACGACCCCTGTTGAGTATGTTTTTCTCCCTTCAGGTGAGGTAGGAAAGCTGGAGCAGGATGGAATGGGAAGAATGCCCTTCCCCCCAGATGGGATAAATCTCTAGTAAATTCTTTTCCCCTAGTGAATAGGCTTTTGTTATGGAGAACACCCTGGATATGTTTCATGACCAACACTTCTCCCTTCCTTCTGCTGGAGTTATGAGGTTTCTTTTTTGGACCTTCACTATGAACCCAGAAAGGTTCTTGGAGGTAAAACCCATAACAGTGTAGTGGGTCCCATTAAGACTGTGGCACCTGGGAGTTCAGCCTCCAGCAATTCATCCAAATTACAATTGAAGTATTCCCACCTGCTGTGGCTCCTGCAGCTTTGGGGCCATGTGAACAATCTCAAATGGGGCGCTACTTACACTGTGTCTTCAGAGTTTCAGGTGGCGGTTTGCCCTGCAGCCGTAGTTCTCTGATGGGTCTAAGAAAAGTCATTTATTTTCAGTTTATCTAGCTTTTTCTTGTTGTACCGATGGGAGTGACAAGGGTATATAAGCTCTTTACATGTTGGAGATAAAACCAGAAGGCCAACACTATTTTTTATGTAAATGGCTTGACCAATAAAATTCAGAGTGAGACAGGAAACTAACTTCTTCTCCCTAAGGTCTCATATCAGTAGCTCCAAATGTTCACTAAATGTTATCTTATTCCTCCTACAATCACTCTGAGGAGTAGAATTAAAGAAAATCATTCTAACTGTGGAGTGGGGACTATCTTGGAACTGAGAAAGCTTAAATCACTTGTCAAAGGTGATATAAAAGCATCACGGCAAAAGCAGGTACGGGACTCAGCATAGAGTCAAGTGTTGTAGTTTCTTGACTCAGTCTTTCTCTCTTTCTCTCAATTTTTACTGACTCTTAATACAAGCAAAATATGGTCCTATATTTCACTATAGAAGTGAGATTTGGGGGCCCTGGGCTAAGCTGTGATAATTTTGACACCTACAGCACCGCTTCTTATTTATTTATTTTTTGAGAGAGAGTGAGCGAGCAAGTGTGAGGGGGGAGGGGCGGAGGGAGAGGGAGTGAGAGAGAATCTTAAGCAGGCTCCCTGCCCAGCATGCAGCCCAAGGTGGGTCCCTATCTCACAACCCTGAGATGATGACCTGAGCCCAAATCAAGAGTCTGATGCTTAACTGATTGAGCCACCCAGGCGCCCCACAGCACCACTTACTCTAACACATTGTCTTTGCTCATATGCTAATCCCAAATTATACAGCGCTGCTGTACTGTTCCAGAAAAGCACAACAGTGAAATCTCAAGCAAGACTTTGATATCCTGGGGATTTGATCAACATGGCTGTGTGAGAACACAGCTTGCAGCTTTAAAACACATGTGCAGTGATACACTCAGTGCATCCTACAAATCCTCTAATACCTGGTGTGAGTGCTTAAAGCATCAATTTAGGAACGAAGTGTGAAAAGCGGGGACACGGGCCAAGCAGCTTGTCTAAGGGGCAAGACAGTGAGTATCAGTAATATCATCTGCCACAGTGTCAGAAAGAGGTAAGCGCAGTACCAGTGAAAAGCGATCTGCCAGGGTGCCTGCACCACCTGGTTTCCAAGTCACACAGTGCTCTCTGGTTCCGGAGGCTCAGCCCGCAGCAGGTCGCAAGAGTGAGATAAGGAAGAGTGAGATAAGGAAGAGTGAGATAAGGAGGGCGTTTCTGCACAAGCTGACTCAGCCGTGGCTGAGCGAACTGACAGCTTCCAGCCTGAGGGCCTGCGGCACAAGAGCAGTTCACTTGACAAGGTTCAGGAATCCAGAATGATCTGCAGGACGTCTCCTGTCTCTGCAGCACCCGCTCAACGGTGCGGAGTGTCAGCGGAAAGAAAGGCAAATACATTCCTTGATTGTTTGTTGTTCTCTTGGAAGCCCATAATAACTGAAGTCAACTGTTCTTTTGTATTAATTCTCTTAAACAATAAGTAAAAAATGTTTCTAGTTGTATTACAAATCTATTCCCAAGAGGCAAAAAAGGTGAAAGAGGAGTGTGACAAGTGACATCTTTGAGCAAAGAATGATTGTCTAGGGAGAAAAAGACCTTGAGTCATACATTTTACAAAATAAGTTTTTTAGGCAGTTCTTTCCAAGGAAGACCCAATTATTAAATAAGAAGCAAAATATCTATGTGAAGAAAATAACTTACTGGGAAAAAGTAATATAAACTGAAAATTGTAGAGTGCTTTTATATTGGATTTGAGAAAAGTCTGTAATATGCTGCCTCAAATAAAAATATGGGAGAAAAAAATATAGGAGAATGCTGGGACTGCATAACTTAAAGGATAAAGGAGAGAGATATTCAGAAAATAAAAGAACACATGATTATCATTTGTTTGTTTTTTTTCCCAGAGTTTTCTGTGCAAGATGAATCTGAAGGGTACATTGTTCTTACAAAAACCATTGAATTACTACTATGGAAAAGCCTGAGAAAAGTTTTATGAGTTAGGATAAAATATCCTCTCTGTTATAAAAATAATCCTGTCTAGTTGGGATATCATGGCTCCCGCAAATCTGTAAGTCAGAAAACAGGTCAGGATTCAATTCTACTGCTAGATGAATGGCACAGCCATACCGTGTAACAGGAAGGAAAAATTCAGAGGTGGGTTGGTAAATCTTAACGAAGGGCCCCCTGAGGAGGGGGAGGGAGGGGCCCTAATTTGTAGTGTTTGCTGATTCCTGTGGTGGTACACACACCCACCGTAGCTAATTTTAAACTGCTAGTGTGAAATGGACCATGTATCAAAAGTCATGAAAATTTATAATCGGCTATAACAAATCTATACAGAGTTACTGCAACATACCACCGGCTCAGACATTGCTTTGTGCCCCTGTGGCCAAGAAATGTATTTCGGAAACATTGGAGATTAGGCTGATCGTTAAGGGATAGGAACTATGAAACTAGGTTTTGGGTTGGGGGTGAAGGATCGTTAATCCAGGTAGGAAAGTGGTCATGAGCCCAGACGAGAATTGGAAATGCTTGTGAGTGAATAGAACAGAATGAGTGGTCTGGAAAAAGGGGCCTGATGTAGGGGTGTAGAGTTGAAAAGATAAGATGACAGTAAACCCCACATAGTTTCTTAAATGATACCAAGGTAGTAGTTTTGCAGTATGTAATGGGTAACTATTGAAGATTTTTGTCAAGTCTGAGTCAAGATTATAAGGTAGTGAATTGTGAAGATTAGGCTGGAAGAGAGTACACAGAGGGAGTGAGACAGCAGAAGTGTGGAGAAGAGTTTGTACCCTATCATGATTCCCGCTCCTTAGGAAGGTATTCTGAGGAGATTTGCCTGCAGCCATTTGCTGGGGAGAGCTCTCAGAATGACACCTATTTAGAGAATGAAGGAAACAGGGTTGGGCTGGGAGAGCAAGTTAACCTGCATCTTAGTTGTCACAACAAAGACTGCAGTTAATCCTGTGGGGAATCCAGCTGGGAGGACCCCTCAGGGATGTTCTGATTTGGCGTGAAGGTGGTGGGTCTTCTTATTATGACAGCAACAGGTCATTAGATAAGAGCTACTCCCAGAAGGGGATGTGACCTTTGGAGGCATCTTTCTTCAGCCCAGGACACGTTCCAGAGAGGCACTAAGCTGACACCTGCAGGCAGCCAATCCTCCAGGCAATTGGAGGAATGGATGTCCTGGCATGGGGGGTTCCCCGGTGACACATCACGGCACCACATACCTTTGTTTGAAATACAGGTAAATCAGTGAGAAACTAGTCTAAGGTGGAAATGATATTGGAAAGGAAGCTGTAAACCCTGAGATGCATTTCAAGGTGAGCTTTGTTACTGTAAAATTATTTTTCACTTTTACAAGTTCTATTTTGTTCGAAGTAATTTTTACCCTCTCTTATTGCTTGCTCAATTTTTATTCTGTTTTTATTTCCTAACATTTCTTTAAACATGTTTACTTTTAAGCATGTCCTTTACCCAATATTTCAGATATCTAAAATATTTAGTATGTAAATCCATTGTTTGTTGTTTCCCGAGGCTCTCACTAATGATGGCTGGCTCATCATGTGTTTCATGATATTTGATGATGAGACCATGTTTATTTGATCATAATCCGTGGGAATCCAGGTGCCAGAATCGAGATACCTCTCCATAGAGAGGATCTGCAGTTGTTCCCATAGTAGCTGGGTACTTTAAACTGAGCTCCTTTCTGGCATCCCTAGTTCAGTACAGGTGTTTTAGGGTCAGCCACTCTTTCTTAGGGCATCACACTTATGGTAGCACTACCTTTCCTCTTTGTCCAATGGTCATTGTTCTCTGGACTCCAATCTTCTCTCTAGTTTCAGTTTATCCTGTGTGTATGTTTTCCTTTGTTTTGTTCTTTAGGGGGTGGAAGTTTCCTCGCTTTGGAGCAGTTCACTAACACACTAAAGAATGGGTTTTATAGAGGAGATACTTGCTGTGTAGTGTGAGAGCATACTGAAATATCTGGTCCATCATTCTTCTGGAAGCCAAATTGACTGGGGACATGATACAAGGGAGATGAAGACATGAAACAGAAATTTCAGATTTCTGGATTAGAAAACTGTAATTGTGATTAATAGAAATATGGAAGTCAGGAGAGAAAGTCTTTTTTTTTTTTTTTTAATGGTCTGGGAGGAAGGTGGTATGTTCCAATATATTCCACTATATTCTATGCATGGTAATATAAAAGTTTCACTACTTGAGTGTAAACCAGTATTGAATTTTTATGCAAAAATATTTCAAATAAAAGCTAGAACAGCTGTCAGGACTATTTGGTAACTTACAAATAGTGCAAATGTATTTAATTTGAGAGTTTTTTCTTATTTTGGGTAGGAGAGTACTATATTTAGTATGGAATGTTTAACAGAAATTTGTGATATTTCAAGGAGTTGGATGCTGAAAGTGTGATCAGCTGTGAATGAAAGTGGCTTAAATTAGTCAACATTAGCTATTTATATAAAAAACCACTATATTAATATAATTTCAAAATGAGGAATATAGATGAAACATTTTGCATCCTATATCAGTGTGACCCCAAATAAACCATATTGACTGAATCTATTATAAGGTGAAAGTCTAATTTTATGGCCCAACTATTTGTTTAGCTAATACTACCCTGTTAATATTAGGAGCTTTCTAATATGTTTTAATATTTTGTAGGACAAATTCTTTTCTGCCTTTGCTTTTATTTTTCATATTTTTAAATTACACATAGACTTTCAAATCAGTTTGTTTAGTTTTTTCCCCCTTTGAAATCTTAGATTTTGTTGTTATTGTGCTAAATTCATGAATTAACTTTGTAATTCATGAATTCGTAATTCATGGGTAATTTATGTCTTTATTATATCTTCCTACTTGAGAGTATGATATAATTTTTTTTATTACTTAAATATTAGTTTTTACCCTTTAGAAGAGCTTACGTTTTTTGAACAATATGTCTCATACATTTCTTGCTGGTAAAGTGTTAAATTATTGAGAGAGGTGAGATGGTGGAAGAGTAGGGTGACCCATGTATATGCTACCTACAAGAGACTCATTTTAGACTTAAAGACCCCTGCAGATTGAAAGTGAGGAAATGGAGAACCATCTATCATGCTAATGGATGTTAAAAGAAAGCTGGAGTAGCCATACTTACATCAGACAAACTAGATTTTAAAGCAAGACTATAACAAGAGATGAAGAAGGGCATTATATCATAAGTAAGGGGTCTATCCATCAAGAAGATCTAACAGTTGTAAATATTTATGTCTCCAATTTGGGAGCATCCAATACATAAATCAATTAATAATAAACATAAAGGAACTCATCGATGGTAGTATATAATAGTGGAGGACTTTAACACCTCACTTACAGCAATGGACAGATCATCTAAACAGAAAATCAACAAGGAAACGTTGGCTTTGAATGACACACCGGACCAGAAGGACTTAACAGATATATTCAGAACATTTCATCCAATCTTTGACAAAGCAGGAAAGAATATCCAACGCAAAAAAGACAGTCTCTTGAACAAATGGTGTTGGGAAAACTGACAGCAACATGCAGAAGAATGAAACTGGACCACTTTCTTATACCATACACAAAAATAGACTCAAAAAGGATGGAAGACCTAAATGTAAGATAGGAAACCATCAAAATCCTAAAGGAGAACACAGGCAGCAACCTCTTTGACATTGGCCATAGCAACTTCCTACTAGACATGTCTCTGGAGGCAAGGGAAACAAAAGCAAAAATGAACTATTGGAACTTTATCAAGATAAAAATCTTCTGCACAGTGAAGGAAACAATCAACAAAATTAAAGGCAGCCTACAAAATGGGAGAAGATATTTTCAAGTGATATATCAAATAAAGGGTTAGTATTCAAAATTTATAAAGAACTTATCTAACTCAACACCCAAAAAACAAATAATCCAGTTAAGAAATGGGCAGAAGACATGAATAGATACTTTTCCAAAGAATACATCCAGATGGGTAATAGACACATGAAAAGATGCTCAACATCACTCATTATCAGGTAAATACACGTCAAAACAATGGCAAGATACCTCACACCTGCCAGAATGGCTAAAATTAACAACACAAGAAACAACAGGTGATGTGGGGAAAAGGGACCCTCTCACACTGTTGGTGGGAATGCAAACTGGTGCAGCCATTCTGGAGAATGGTATGGAAGTTCCTCAAAATGTTAAAAAAGTTTAAACCCTACAATCCAGCAACCTCACTACTAGGTATTTACCCACAGGATACAAAAATACAGATTCCAAGAGCTACATGCACCCCGATGTTTATAGCAGCATTATCAACAATGGCCAAACTATGGAGAGAGCCCAAATGTTCACCAACTGAGGAATAGATAAGGAGGATGTGGTATATAGATGTATATCTTCTTCTTCTTCTTTTTTTTAAAAGATTTTATTTGTTTTTTGACAGAGAGAGAGACAGCGAGAGAGGGAACACAAGCAGGGGGAGTGGGAGAGGGAGAAGCAGGCCTCCCGCCAAGCAAGGAGCCCGATGTGGGGCTCGATCCCAGGACCCTGGGATCATGACCTGAGCTGAAGGCAGACGCTCAACGACTGAGCCACCCAGGTGCCTTAGATGTATATCTTCTTTATATATAAAGGAATATTATCCAGCCATGAAAAAGCATGAAATGTTGCCATTTGCAATGACGTGGATAGAGCTAGAGTGTATTATGCTAGGTGAAATAAGTCAGTCAGGGAAAGACAAATATCATATGATCTCACTCATATGTAGAATTTAAGAAACAAAACAGATGAACATATGGGAAGGGGGGAAAAAGAAGAGGGAAACAAGCCATAAGAGACTGTTTCATTAAAATTTTTTTTTTATTTTTAAAGATCTTATTTATTTATATGAGAGAGAGTACAGAGTGAGAGGGAAAAGCAGACTCCCTGCTGAGCAGAGTCCAATGCAGGGCTCAGTCCCAGGACCCTGAGATCAAGACCTGAGCCACAGGCAGACGCTTAACTAACTGAGCCACCCAGGTACCCAAGAGACTCTTAATGATAGAGAACAAACTGAGGGGTGATGGAGGTAGGTGGGTGGGGGATGGGCTAGATGGGTGATGGATATTAAAGAGGGCACTTGTTATGATGAGCACTGGGTGTTGTATGTAAGTGACGAATCACTGAATTCTACTCCAGAAACCAATATTGCACTGTATGTTAACTAAAATTAAAAAAAAAAAAAAAAGAATATGTGATAAACAAATATGCACAGAAAACAGAGTAGCAAAAGCTTTCAGAATGTTAATGACAGTGAGAAATTGTATATAACTTTTATTTTCTTCTTTATATTTTTCCATATTTACAGTTTTCTGAAGGGAGCAGTATCATTTCCATAATAAAAAATAACATGCAAAAAAAAGTGTTAAATTATTATGGTGATAGTGGGCATCCTACTTTATTCCTGATTTTGTAGGAAATGCATCTAGGGGTAACTAGTGTGACTAAGTTGGAATTTTTATTTATATTTGCCTTCATGCCAAGCCTGTTTCTTTCTGCTATGACGTACTAACTCTCAGTAAAACTTGATTCTTAGGAGAAAATGTACATTTACATATTTTTATAAAACATGTATCTGTAAAACAGATTCTAATGATAAAAGTAGTCAAATAACAAAAATAATTGAGCACAGTTTAATATATACATAAGGGTATTACAATTGTGTTTGAATTTGAGTCTGAGGTAAAAGGCATTGCATTTTATAATGGTCTCTATTTCCCAATACTCACCTAAAATGCTAATTTCTTGCATATTTTACCTATAAATATTTCTGTGATATTTGTAGATACAGATTTGAAGATAGTGACAGATTGCATTTTCCAAGATAGTAGCGATAAAATGTCCTCTCATGTGCTATTCTATGATGTGACCTTGCCATTCCTTTATGAAGAAGTGGCTAATTTGCTTCACCGTGGCCAGAAGAGGGCTACAGAGGTGACACTCAGGGACTTCTGAGGCTGGGTCATAAAAACTATTGCAGCTTCTGGTGTATTCACCTGAACTCTGGTGCTTGGGGCCCTGAGCCACCGTGTGAGAAGTCTGAGTACTTTGAGGTTGTCATTCTGTGAGGAAACCAACTACCTGGAAAGACCACACAGTCACTCTAGTTGGCAGTCCTGGCCTCCCAGTCACCAGCCCAGGCACCAGGTGGGCTCAGTAAACAAATTCTAAGATGATTCTAGTCCCTAGCCATCAGGCCACATCTAGGCTTTGAATCTTTCCCTAGGCCTCTGAGGTTACGGAGCACAGACATATGTTCCCTGGATGCCTGACCCACTGAGTCCACGAGCACATACAGTGTTGAATTTTACCAGAGCGCTGTGCTTTTGGAAAACAGTAATGGTTAACAAATCTCACCCTTTTGTGTTCTGGGAATTGTTTCTTTCATGAATGTTTGGTGTTTTTTTGTTTTTGTTTTTGTTTTGTTTTCTTTGTTTAGTTTTATTTGCTTGCCTTCTGCTTTGAACAAATTATTACCTATGACAAGGCCAGACACAGACCCTCCAAATTCCCACTTGTTGTCTTATAAATGATTAGCTGGATTCTTTATCTTCACTAACCAATATGGATAAAATGCCTGTTGACTTGACTTGACCAAACTTTAGTCAAGCTCCTCTCACTTCCCCAGGCCTTAGAACTATTGCCTATGTTTGAGCTTAAGCAAGCACTGGAAAATGGAGTGACCCTCCCCTAATGGCCCCTCTTGAGCATCTGATGACCGCGGAGAAAAATATTTCCTTCTCAACTGTCTCATCACAACACCTGCTCACTCCATTCCCCCACACTCAGCTCTTTCCACTGGGTTGTTTTACTTCTCCCTGTGAAAGAAATCACTTCCCATTCTGCTTTCATGGAAGACATTTGCAGATCTTGTGGTTCGAGCCTTCTCCTTATTGCAATAACTCCCTTCCTTGTGTTATTGCAAGAGTCCCCTTCACATAGTTTTTCCTTACTAATACAAGATTTACATTTTTTTCTTTGACAGCTTAATAAAATGATTAATTTAATCTGCTATTTGGTTAATTAATTGACTGGTTTTTAAGTTTTCCCCAACTTTTTCAAAGGAAAGCAAACATTTTGTCAGTGTTGACTCAAAAATTAAGCCCTATAGGCAGGGTTTATTTCACCATAAAATTATCAGAAATGCTTTGACTCAGATATTTACTAAATAATGATCTGAATAACTTTTAAAGTTTTTGGTCTTTATTTAAGTGAATGGAGTATTTCCTTGATGTATTTTAGAAATCTTAAGAATTTTCACTGCAGCTGAGTACACAGTAATAAATTTTATTTAGGTCCATCCAAAGTGTTATCTATTAGTAGATATAACATGACGTAAACTGTATAAGGAATGTGTTACAGAAACTTGATTTTTAAGACTCTATATTCAGATAGAGAAGAAATATACTAATTGAGCATTGATTTGTGCTAGATCTTTCATACTCATTACTTCATTTAACCCACAAAGCAACCCTGAGAAAAATGTACTTTTAATTACGTTTTTATAGATGATAAAATAATCTTCCTCATGATAATTGAATTGCTTTTTTGAAACTTTTGTTCTCTTAAAAATAAAACTAATCTTTCACATCATAGACAAAGACAAAATCAATACTATGGAAATGGAAAAGCATTTCCTTAATGTTTTCATGGCAAAGATAAGAGATGACTTTATCTTATCTGTCCACATTTTTTACTCTGTGACAACTAAAATTTTAGGAAGAGACAAAGAATCATGGTCCACACACATGCTTACTTAGGTAAAGAGGCAGTGATAAGGATTTCGAATCTGGATTGTGCACTCATTAGCATGATGGCCTTTGGTAAATTTCCTGTCCTCTCTGAATTTCAGTTTGGCTGTGTCTCCTATATCTAGCTGTAAGATGGAGATGTGAATTTCGGATTGCATGTAATTCCTGAATATTGTAAGGTTAAAAATAGATAATGTGCTACGTAGTTCTCGGAGACTGGAGTGTTTTACAAAAGCAATGCATGTAAAATCCAAACTTCCTAAGAGCAATGCATGCATCAGAGCATGTTCACATATATTCTTTCACTTGATCTTAACTTCCAAACCATGTTTGTTGAAGTGGTCCTACATAGAACATTTCTCAGCTATGAATACAAAAATTTTATCGCCACTTCAAGATCTTCCTCAAACACCACCACTTAATTCAAACTTTTTCCTAATCTTGTTAGTTGTATGTACTCCCTCAATCTTTAAAACATTTCTATGGCAATCTGTACTCTTTTTTATGATATTGCTTAGCAATTATTTTTGTGGTTTACAATGCTAACTTTAAACAGAACAAATAATAATTCTATTTAAGTAAAAAAAATGGGTTCATTTGGGAATAGCAGAGGAGTTGCAATTCAGGACAAGCAAGCTATGGTGAACCATGGCCAAGTCCAAAGAGACAAGGCAAGGGCCAATTTTTATTAGGTTTTAGGAAGAAATTGGGGAGGGTTGCTCTGAACAAAATCTTATTAGAGAAGAAGAAGAGTTCAAGGTAGCAGTGATTTCTCACTGGCTGCAAGTGGTGGTTAGCGTGTTGTTACTGGGGCAGGGAAGGATCTTCCTTCTTTTTCTTCAAGGCAGGAGATAAATTCCTACATGAAAATTCCTTTGTCAGAATAATTATCTTCCTTCTTCTGGCTGATTATGCAGGCTGCAATGAGTGGTACTTGTGTGAGAGCTCCCCTTTCAGGGCTTCTGACCCCATTTTAAATGAGGTTTCCCACACGGATCATTTCCCACATTGAGGTGGCAAACTCCTGGAGCGAAAGGACTGTTTCCTCTTTCTCGAAGCTTCTGTACTACCTTGCCCTGTTCTTTGCAGAGAGTAGGAAGCTCAACACATATTTTTTTTCAGCCGAATTCGATAAAACAATTATTAATATTAATGACCTTTTTCTGAAATATTGTGAGAATAACAACTTTTGACTTTGTACATAAAGAATGTAGGGTAAATAATAAAATGAAGGTTAGTAAGGTTCTGTGTCTGACTTATCACTATAGTGAAATAATCTCAGTTAATTTGATTACATCCATATTCGTTGACATGTTGTTATAGTTTTTTGTGTTCCCGTTAATGAAATTTTATCTTTGCAAAGTAATAAAAAATATACCCTGTGATCTCAGGGTATATTTTATTAATATTCCTCTTTAAAGAAGATCTAAATTACATCGATTTCTTGACATCAGTAGTATATTTTACTCCATTTCTATTATTAGTTCCTTCAGGGTTATTCTCATCAGAAGAAGTGGTTGAATTTCTTTTTTTCCTTGAAGGGTTTAACAGTCCTTGGTGCCACTGGTGGATACTTTGTTGCCTATCGCCAAGGAATGCTAACTTGCTCAGCACCCAGAGTGAACTACCCGAGGGCAACCAGCTCTTTTGATGTGGTTCTCTTTCTTTTAGCTAAAAAACTTAGAAGGAAATGGAACATGGTACAATTTTAGTTGCTAATTAGCTAGCGGCTTATGATAACAGAGCCAAATGGTTTCTTTGGTGGAGGAACCTCTTTGTTCCACTGATGGCTGAGGTCTCTTAACCCGTGTTTAACCTAACTGATTTGTGTAGGGTGTGACTCAGTGACACTGTGTGTTACATAAAATGTCTTGTGAAACGAATATGTCTGTGATCCACCAACCTCGTGGTGTGTGAAAATTTTTGTTTAACCCCTTTTGTACAACTTAGGAATGCAGACAGGAAATCCAATATAAAAAACCCTCCATTTTTCCTAAAAATTGCATGTAGAATGGGAATTAGCTGGTAAAGAACAAAAAAAGAGGGGTTGGTTATCTTATTATTCTATCTGAGTCCTTCTATGGTAATAAGAGTAGAAGTTATCTGAGAAGGCATGAGAAAACTCACATGTTAATGGAATATAGCAACACCATCTGAGGTAAGACAATTTAGAATTAGTTTTATTTATTCAACAAATATATTTTGAATACCCAACATGCTCCAGATAGCATGAAGTTTGCTGGGGATGCAACATGGAACAAAGCAGATATGGTCTTTGCTCTCATGGAGCTTGCCTTCATAATGTAGTGGGACATTTGTTTATAGATGAAAGGATGATCCCAAGTGCCTAGAACAGTGTCTGACACGTTTTAGATTCTCAATAAATATTTGTTCAATAAGAAATACTTTCAACAAATTACCTTTGATTAAATTTCTTTTATGTACTAAGCATTTTATAAGACCACATTGTCTTCTAGATGTTACTGGCAGGGGACATGGGGTTGGTACAATTTTGTCACACTAACATTAGAAAGTCATATTTTCCTGACTCCTACTCTTACCTGCCATACCTTCTAAACCCCCTCAAAATTTCACTTATTTTTTGCAAATTCCTCAGAATGTGTCACCACACACATCTGACAAATTCTTCCCTTTGTGACCCAGATCTACTCACCGGCATCCTCTGCCGGTGAAGCTGCTGGAGTGTGCGCGTCATCGACTTAATGACGGGCACTCAGCCTCCACCAGGATTAATAATGTGGTTTGCACCCAGTGTGCTGTCTCCTAACGTTTCTGACAGGCATGTCTGTTTCCTCCATTTTGGACCACATTTCACCAGAGAAACTCCAAAGCGGTGATGCTCATGATGTGGGCCCCTCAGACTCTTTTTTGAGAAGAGTATCTTCAGATTCTGTGAGTAACACTCTTTTCATAGAGCTCTAACAGAAGTTGCTAAGTAGGGCGAGGACACAAGGTGGACCTTGTTACCTGCTCCTTTTGCTCTTCTTTTCCTTTTAATAGGTTGATGCTCAGATGTGGTGGATGCAGTGTGGCCCAAGTGCGGACAGGTAGAATGAACTTGATAGCAACAGGCTCAAAGAGTAAATTACAAAACTAGAACAGAGCAGAGGACAATACTATTACCATCACAAAGCAGCAATTTCTAATCTAAATTCCGTCATTAAATCAGACTACCTCTACAGAAATTCTTTTTTCCTAATTTCAGAAAAGTGAGTGCTCATGTATTTAAATAAACAAACCACCTGAATAGGTAAAGGGGATGTAAGCGTAAATATACATTGAGGCTTCTGGCTACATGTTAGTCTGTTAAAAGCCAGATTGAATAAAATTGTTAATTTATTAGGCATTTACTTGTACCAGGCATTGTCGATTACAAAAGTAGAAAATAAAGTTTTTGTTAACTTGGGAATTATTTTTTGGAGAGAGGGTGGAAAAGTCCTAAACTGCAGGCAGATATTATGGAGTGTACAAGTATATATATGGTGTGATTTTTGAGTTTTTAAGCAGATCCTGTGAACTCCACAATACTTCCTTGTTCTGTGTGCTTATACATGAAATCATACTAAGAGAAATACATTTTTCAGTTTAAGTTAGTTCCCTGTAAGCCTGTCACAAAGGAATGAACACATTACATATATCCTTAAAGGAGGTTTTCATGGGATTGGGTAAGTCGTTGAAACTCACTGGGTTTTCTAAGTCTAATAGGTAAAACGAGGAGGCTGCATGTGATGACCCCCTGGCCCAGTTCTAAAATCTTGTGATTCAAGATTTTAGAACTTGAGGGGTGGTATGGACAGATCTAGAGAAAGATCAGTGGTGATTGGAACAGTCTTCAGCCTTTGTGGGAAAGGTAAGCGTTATAGACTGAATGTTTGTGTACCACCCACCCCAGGTATTATGTTGAAACCTAATCCCCAATGTGATAATCTTTGGGGGTGAGGCTTTTGGGAAGTGATTACATCATAAGGGCAGAGCCTTATAAAAGAGATCCCAGTTGCTCCCTTACCCCTTGTGCCATGTGAGGACATAACTGAGAAGATGGCTGGCTGTGAACCAGGAAGAGAGTTCTCACCAAACACTAAATCCCCCTGCAAGCTTTCTTGGACTTTCCAGCCTCTAGCGCTATCAACATTGTGAGAAATCAAATTCTGTTGATTATAAGCTGCCCAGTCTATGGTATTCAGTGATTGCAGCCCAAACAGAATAAAAGAGTAAGTCTAGGGCTGGGTCATCAACAAGTACAGTAAAAGGGTTCTGCACCAAATTTCCAATGTGTGTGGAATATCTCCATGGCACTAAGTAATTCTCAGATACCAGCTGGGTGTCCTATAACTCAGGTCAATTCTGATACTACCTACCTGGAGATGGCATCAGAGTGCACATGTTAAGGGCTCAGTCCTACAAACTACCCCTATCCTCCCTTCCCAAACACACACTTCAGATATCTGTTGCAAGCCCAGGTTCTCCAACTGACCAGTGATAGATTAGAGGTTCCAACGACCTTCGTCTAACACAGGATGCCAATTGCAAGTCTACGTTGTTACCTGGACTTCTGACAGACTGGCTTTAAATCAGAGGTTTTCATGACTCTCTTCTTGGTTTCAATTAATTTATTAGAATGGCTCACAGAGCTCAAGAAACATCTTACTAGATCACTGGTTTATTATAAAAGGATATAGGCAGCAATTGGTCGATGGGAGAGATGCAGAGGGCAGTTTGTGGGAAAGGGTGTGAAACTTCCATGCCCTCAGAGCGTGCTACTCTTCCCAAATCTCCATGTGTTCACCAACCCAGTAGCTCTCTGATTCCCATCCTTTTGGGTGTTTATGGAAGTCTCATTACATAAGCAGGATTGATGAAATCATTGGCCTTTGGTGATTGAACTTAATCTCAAGCCCCTTTCCCATCCCAGGGGAGGTGCTAATCCCATGGTTGGCTCTTCTGACAACCAGCCCTCTCCTTTGGAGTGGTCCAAAAGTCACCTCATTAACATAACAAAAGACACCTTTATAGTTCTCATCACTTAGGAGATTTCAAGGGATTTAGGAGCTCTGTGTCAGAATCCGAGAGGAAGACCAAGTTTGTATTATTATAAATCATAATATCTCATACAGGAAGTAGATTGTTGGAGAAAGAAAAGGGGAAGGAATTCCAGTAAGAAGGACATCAAGGTCAGAACAAAATGCAAATTGTAGATCTCAGGGAAAGTGGTCTGACTGGCAGAAGGTCAGATTTGTTGTAATAACACTGTCTACTGCATTTTCTAGAATGATCTGTGTGATTCCAATTCCAATTATTCTTCTGCAATTTTGTCATGAAATTTTAAAGTTCTACCCTCTTTCCTATTGTTCGTACCACACTAGCTCTCTAATTCCCTTAAAATGCCCACTTTAACTGCACATTTGTTTCAATAACTAATATCTTGATAATTGTTCTAGTTTCAATGACTGAGGTGTCCTTTCTCCTGTGCAAAGAGGCAAGGAACCTTAATGGATTTTCACTTTTTGTAGCAGAAAATCTTGAGACTGCTCTTCAGGTTGCAAAGCGTATCTGCATTTCTCTACTCCTTTCCTTCAGGCTAGGCTGGATTTTTCTCATCTCTACTCTCATAATAACCTGTGCATTCTTCTATTGTATGATTGATATTTAATTATCTATACATGTGTCTTTCTTCTCACCAAACTCTGAGTTTCTTCCAGGACAGATTTCTTTCTTCAATCTGCAGGTCTAACATAGAGAATAACACATGGTAACGATCCACCTGTGTGAACGAATGAGTTACTTGTTGTTAAGCTATATGTCCCATGTTCTGTAATAGAAAATGCCATCTTGATGTCAGAAACTGAAAGAACTTTTGAACCCAGGCATGTTTTAATATTATTCTGCCCTCAATTTTTTCCCCTAATATTCTTTAGACTCCAGCTACATCTCTCAGCAACTGAAAAAAATGTGAAGCTTTATTAGTAAAGAGAAAATACTCAGACCTAAAAGACCTCAAATAGAAGATCAATAGGCTGTGAAGGCAATTATCTAATTCATCTGGGTCACCCTCACCTTTATTGCTAGAAGAACTGGCTTTATTTCAATTCAGCCATAAAACCAGTGGGTTATTAGCAAGAAAACAGGCAAGCAGTTCTTCTACTATAGCTACAGTTAAGAACAATTATGGTATTAAGTTCATGGATACTGAAGAGATTAATAGACTTTTCAAGGAGTTTTATGGACAATTATATATGAATGATAACAGCACTATATGTTAAGGGAAAAGCCCATATATCTGCATTTTCTTAAATGTGAACAAATTTTAGAAGGAAAAGAAATCTTCTTGAATATAGCTATTCTTCCTACTTAAAACTGCTAACGTCCTAAAAAAGTCTAGGTAAGGTCAGGATGCAGCCAGCTCCATTAATGCTTTGCATTAAAGGTTTCATTAATCTTTTATAGATTGTATGATAATAAGACTATTTTGTCTCAAATGATCCTGGCCTGGATTTTGCTTGACACATGTTTTATTAAGTGCTCTTATCTGCCATCTTAATAATCCAGTGCTGGTATTTATTAAAAGATTTTTCGTTAAATCACATTTTTTTTCTTGCAGTTCTTTCATTTGAAGAAATTGAAAGTGTTCTATGGTTGCTTTATTAATATGTTCTGTCTTTCTCTGCTGGAGATGTATAGACAACATTTCTCTTTCCATTATCCTATCGTGTCCCTCTACTGTGCATTACCTCTGGTTGTTACGTTTCTCCCAAAATAGTGTCTTGGTGGGAAAGGCAAGTAAAGGATAATAAAGGCAAGATGAAGACTTTTCTCTGCTGGGTTCAGGGAACTACTCAACACTGCTTCCTCAGTTAAAGGACGATGAAAGGAAACATACAATCCATAGAGAATTATCTGGAAAAGAAATAAACTTTGAACCATTTTAAAGAATGATGAGTGGGTTTTTTTTTTTTTTTTATGTTTCAAGGATAGACTTTAAGTTATTCTGATACAAATTGGGCTTTTATTTTGAATGATGCATTTTGTAAGAGGTAAATATAGGAAAGGTATGGATATCATTGGTGGGTTGGCTTGGGTGGTTTTGAGAGATTGTTGTACTTAAGAGTTCATTTCCCTGCAGGATAGAATCCACAAGTTTTCAGGGAGTAATTAGATCGGAGTGGATTCACTTTTTAAATTCAACAGATTGGTCTTATAAAGCATCATGACAATTCATTAATTTGTAATATAGAGTATGACTTATTACTGAACAGAATATAAAAGAATACATAATAAAGCACACTGCCTAGAATATTACATGAAATAATGTATATAAAAATCCTTACCTGAATCCCTGGCGTTTGAAGAATACATAAGAAATGTTAGCTACATCTGAAGTACAAAGACGCCTGGGGAAAAGACTTTAATAACCAGAGGTTGTATTTTAAGGGAGTAGCCATTTTGAGAAATCCATGAAAGGCCTTGCTCTGTCACAAGTCTGTGCAATGCGAAAGATAGTTAAAAAACCTGTTGATTTCTAGGTTACAAAATATTTTCGTGTGTCTTAACACTGTTCTCATGATAAAAATATTATGTTAATTAGCTACTCAATCTCTTTTGGACAGTGTTATGTGAACATTGACAAACCTTTCACCCAATTCTCAATATCGCAACACACAAGGAAATATTTCTCCAGTTTTCCTTATCTTTTCTCTTTTTAAAAAATTTTCTTTGAAATCTTCCTGGTGTTGGAAATTTTATTCTCACCAGTAAGTTATTTCCAATTTCAAATAATGTATTACTTTGGGGAGCTTTCCTATTGATGGCTAAGCATACCAATGGGGCATGCATTCTTACTTGCTTCAGTCATAGAGGAGAGTCACTTAATCACTTGAGCCCCTTTTCCTTCTCCTGGCCTTCTCTTTAGACTGGGGATAAAAGTTTGCTCTTGGTTCAGAACTATTTTAGTGATCTTCCAGCAGATATTAATTTACCATCTACGTACCTACTAACAAGCCCAAAGCATCGAAAATGAAACACTCACTCCCTACAGGCATAGCTGTGTGTAATCCCTGTGCCAGAAAGAAACAACAATGTTTGGCTTCATATTAGAAACTCCATCTTCATTAGTTGGGGGATCCTAGAAGAAGGCAATTGCTTCTATGCCACTGTTCCTTGTTCCCTTCTGAAAATAGATCTTTCTATTTACTCACCCCTTACCATATGACAGACTGTCTGCTTAGGCTTCTCATTCCATTTGGAGTTGGGACCTCATCCTGGTTCCCCTTTATTTAGTTCTTTCTATGAACTTTATTTCTGTGTCAAGGAACTGAACCTAGAACTTAAAAAAAAAAATCAATTATTTTAAAGTAATCTCTATACCCAACATGGGGCTCAAACTCACAACCCTGAGATCAAGAGGTGCATGCTCTACTGACTGAGCTAGGCAGGTGCCCCTGAACCTGGAACTTTCTTGTTCCATACCTTGGATACCTACCTGAAACTGAGATTTTCTACCTTCCCCTGCCCCAGAACCTCCACTGCAATGCCCTGGTTCACATGGGGTCCATCAGCCATGGATGCCATCCATGTAAGGCTAAGTATCCTTCTAATGTGTCAATATGAAATGCTGCTTTTTTCTAAAGAGAGTTCACCTTATTCAATTTTCCTAAATTCTATCTGATGTGGTCCCATGGGAGCTTTAGATTTTATGTTGCTAGAGCTCTGGGGAAGCTTTATTATATATCAAACAATGCTACCACACCTCTCTTGAGCTAGAACAATAGCACTCATGTTTTCTAAGAGGTTTTAGGCATAAACATCCACCTCAGTCTCAGACAGTATCCATGCTGTTGACTAATTGGAAGATGCCATCTTTTTTTCAACAGCAGCTTTCTTTCTTTTATTAGCTAAATCCTTGGTAATATACTGTTAACTGTGGTGTGTGGTTTTACTCTAAGAAATAAAGTAGACAAACTTTCAATGCAATCCAATGCCATGTCTCTTGTAATATTCTAAAAGAGGGTTTCAGATTTTTCTTTTTTACCACTTTTTCTAAGCAAATATGACAGAAACAACATCAGAGCAAATAATAATTATAAAATAGTGTTTTTCTACAAGTACAAATAAATTTTCAAATTTCTAGATCCTTTCTGGCCAACCCTATCTGAGACTAAATGGTTCAGGGAGACTGCTGCAATTTTATCTAAGTCTCAAATTTTAAGGAGACATTAATTGCTCATTTAATCTAAAGCTTCCAAGTGAAATAAAACCCTTTGGTAGAGTGAGCTAATTATACAATTCTAAAGGACCATAAAGTTTAGTGTGCATAATAATTACCTGGGATACTTTTTCATAAGCCAAATTCCTTGATCCAGCCCAGAGATTCTGAGCCAGCAGCTTGGAGTGGCACCTGGGAGTTTGCCTATTTCACAAGTAGCTTTGGAGATCTGATGCAGGAGACTCCAGAATCCCATGTAAAAACTGTATGAGTATGTGGGTAACATAAGAAGGATAGCAAAGGAAGACAGAGAAAGGTAATCTTTGCTCTGGGATGGGATGTTTGGAAGAGAGGGGAGTGTTTTTCAAGGTTAGTTTTCTGGCCAACTCCCATGTTTCCTGGTCTGAGTCCGAGGGAGTGTGGAAATGCAAGGGGCAGAAGCAGTGGCTTTCACACTGTATTTGGCGAAGACATTTTGCCCTGTGCATCAACATTTGGCACAAGGTCATTTGAGGGCTGAGGAAGAAGTGATTCTTTCCACATCAGTGGGCCAGCTTCTGTGCCTCGTGGTACTGGCATGAGCGGCAGGAGGAACACTGAGAAGTTGCCCTGTTCTCTTGTCCTGATGCTTGCTGGGACTGTTGGAGCAGAAGGAACCCGACATCATGTTGAAGATGGAAAGGATTTAATGACTTTCAGAAATATTATGAAGATTTCCTTGATGGGGAAAGAAGATGCATGAATTTGAGGTCCCACAACTGGATGAGATAGAGTTAGAAAAATATTTTGCACACCTTAGCACATAGAGCATTATGTTTCCTGAGGCTATTTATATCACTTGCACAAAGACATGTTTTTCAACAGATTCAAACTAGGGCAGCATATATTTGAAGCTGTAAGAATGTGAGCATTTTTAGAACCCATTTGTGTGAATGATTTCTATATACAAAGTGATATTCTCACCTAATTTAGGTGATTTCTACGGATATGTCATAACAGATTTGATGTAACTGTTAGGAAAGTTCAAAGCCCTTCATACCTTTACCTAGTTCATTTTGATAGTTACATGATTATAATATTGCATGAGCTTGAAGACATCTATAAGATCTGGCAAATGTGTTTGGAAGTCTGGTTCTTTACAAATATCTGGATCGGGTCTACGTGCAGACATGGCTTTGTTGCTTTCCCTTGTTATGTTCTGGCCTTACATCTCTTCTGTTAGAATGTAGTGAGAAGCTGTTTTCATGCCACTTTCCTCAAAGCTGTGCTTCTCAAAGTATACTCTATGGATCACCTCATCATAGTCACAAACCTTGTTAAGTATGCAAGTTCCCAGGCTCTCCCCAACTCTGAATGAGACTGTTTAGGAGTAAGTTGGGATCTATATTTTCAATATGCCCCTAATTGATTGAGTGGTTCGTAAGAGGATGTAACAGACACCTCCTCTGTTCTGTCTCAGGTCCTCTTGTTCCCTTAAGTCTTTAGAGCCCCTGATCATTTTACTACCTGATGAAGTTCCTGGCAGTCTATTCTATACGGGATCTGTAGTCATTATTGCAGCAAACAGCTCTGCAGATCTGCTCAGTTCAGCCATCAGAAGCCACCAGGATTCCTGAGTCTTCCCACAACTGTAGGACTCAGGGAGGTCCCTTTCGGATTAACTAATTGAGTGGATTGCTTGCTTTTTTATCTTTACTGTCCCCTTTCTCAATGTTTAATGTGCATTTGTTATCTGTGTTTATACTCCCACACAGTGTGTTTTGTTTTATATACCTTAAATAAAATAGCAAAGTACAAATCCAGGGGCTCTCAAGGCATTGTCCTGAGTGTCAGGGAACTTCTTAGGCCCTAAGGGACACCCTGAGTTTCTCATTCTTTGACAAGTTATCCCCTCTACTTCGTTTCTAAAACTGTTCTCTGATTTCTGGTCTTTTTTTTTTTTTTAAAAATATTTTATTTATTTATTTGAGACAGAGAGAATGAGAGAAAGAGAGCACATGAGAGGGGGGAGGGTCAGAGGCAGAAGCAGGCTCCCTGCCGAGCAGGGAGCCCGATGCGGGACTCGATCCAGGGACTCCAGGATCATGACCTGAGCCGAAGGCAGTCGCTTAACCAACTGAGCCACCCAGGTGCCCTGATTTCTGGTCTTAACCAAACAATTTAATCCTTGGTAATTTAATGCCTGATTTTCCCTAATTTGTAAAGATATCTCAGTTTTTTAATCTCTCTTTTAACATGTACAGCAATTTCTAAAACTGGGTGTTGATCCTGACAAGACACTCCCATTCTCAAGCATCTGCGTTACATTTAACATGTATCAAATAGCAATTTGTCCCACGGGAGAACAGTAGCATAGTTAATGCACATGTACCTGGAGAGAGGGCTGTGTCATAACATTCTGTGATTAATATAGATGTGGGAAGTACATGGAACAATAATGTGACTGGAAAAGCAAAACAGAGACTTACTAATCCCAATTCCTATTTCATTTATTCACTATCTTTCTTAGCTCTTCCCTCTTCCCACAAAGGCATTTGTGCTTTGCCTTACTCATCCTCTGTCTTTTTATTTTTCACTGATATTTCCTCTTAGTTTTGTGGGATATGGCTCACAATGCACAAAAGAGGATTAGTGGGTTTTTTTAAGGTCCTTCTGTACCCTAAGTTTTATGAGTCTGTGATTGCTATGGATCAGTGAATGACCATTGGAATAAAGTTGAGCTATAAGGAAAAAACAACTCAGAATAACATAACAGATAAAGAAAGCTCTTTCATGCTGTACTGACTATTCTCCAAGCTGCCAGAGACTGTAGCAAATCATTTGAGGAGAAAAGGCAAAGAAAGAAAAGATAAGAGAGTTGTACTGTTCAGTTTTCAGTAAAAAGTATCATTTAATTTTTTTTCAGGGTTTAGTTAATAAAATTAGTGCAGGAACATATATCCGGACAAATTATAAAATACCTTGCCCACTTCTTTTTGACACTTCCTTCCTTTTCTTGATTTCAATGTGAAATTTTCTTTTTCATCAAGTGAGTCCATGAAATAGGTTGCTAATTTGTTTGAGTAGGACTCTAGGCCTCATTATATCTGATGAAAAAGATTTCAATGCTTTGTACTAGCATGTTGCAATACAGAAAAGTCACTTGCACTTGGAGTAAGTAATATTTATTGGGTGATATACTCTTAAAATGGAAGGAAATTCCTTCCCCTCATGCCTGTTTCTCTAACAGTCTTTCCTTTTCTTTTTGGTTTTTGTTTTCAAAAACTGGCACCTTCCCCCTCAATAGACTCCGATAACATGTCAGTGTGAAGAACTAGTCCATATCCCGGTGATGGAAGGTCTATTCTTATCCCAGCCTATTGGGAAATACCCTCTGACCTGTCACTCTTCTCTATAAAACTGAGACTAATTTAAAGATAAATTGTCCGGAGCTACTGTGAAGCAGAAGCAAAGATAAAGTTAATGGGAATGTGATTCGATTTATAAAAATCTGATTTACACACAACTTTTCAGTAGCACATTTATAACATCAAATGAGGAACATCTGTACTAAAGGAAACAACAAATTCCTTGAGCTTTCATTATGAAAAGAAATCAAATTGTGAGGAAAGACAAGATATATAGGCAATTACTCAATATCAACATGGCTGACAAGCTCAACTATAGCTGGTTAGAAGAAAATAATTAAATTTCTTGAACCATAAGCTCATTCACTTTTTATCTTGACTGACTGGGGGGGAATTGAACAGTGATTGTATATTGTGAAACAAGGACAGGCTTTTGTTACCGCGAACTTTATATCTTTCAGAAGAGCTGCGATGATGAGAGTTACACTTGACTATTTGATGATAGTCGCCTCTTAGCAGGGACATTTATTGTTCACTAAGCATCCTTGTGCTCTCTCCCATTCTGTGCTCTCCTCCAGTTACATGCAACCATATGACTTTCTAGCCAACAGGTTGGAGAGGAAGTGACCTTGTCACTCTGGGCCAAGGCCTTTTTGGACAGGTATAAATTCTCCACTCTTCTGCCACTGTAAATATCAAAGTGGAAAATCCCCTGCTGGGACCCTCCAAGGAAAATATGGAGCAGAAGCCTTCACTGACTTGCACTGACCTGTGATGAATCAGAAGTAAACCTTGGTTGTATGAAGCCACTTAAATTTGGGGGTTAATTTGTGCTGGTGATGGTGGCATTAATCAGTGTATACTAATTAATATGACCACATAGTTGTTGTTAATTTGGACTTCATACTAATTTTATTGCTCTGTTATCATCTTTTGAGGTATTTCATTTTACTTTTTAAAAACAAATATTTTAGAGAGGTAAAGAGAGTTGAAGACAAACTACCATAGTTTCTCTTTTATTTTTTAGAATTTTCTTTTAAAGACTTTATTTATTTATTTGAGAGAGAGGGAGCAAGCATGAGAGGGGGGAGGGTCAGAGGGAGAAGCAGGATATGGGGCTTGATTCCCAGACTCTGGGATCATGACCTGAGCTGAAGGCAGACGCTTAACCGACTGAGCCACCCAGGTGCCCTGGTTTCTAACTCTTTATTCAACTTCTTTTTAGAGCTTTTGTTTTTGTTTCAGGAGTTGTTTAATGGGACAGTAGTCAATACCATGGGATGCAGGTAAAAATGTGAACCCTTCTGCCAGGGCACTACTTTTTCTAGTAACTTCATCAACTGAGCATCTTATTTCTTAAAGTAGAAACATCTTTCAATTAAATCAGTTTATAGGCTTCAGGGTTGATGTTAAATTTTTTATGAAAGAGATAGGAAATTTTTTTTTGTTTAAGATTGACAGTTTATAAACAGGGACTGGGTTGTTAATTTCAAGCCAAGTGAGAGAATATATGGTCCTGTGAAATTTATATTTCAAATATTCTAGTAAACATAGCTACTGTTCATATGTGGATTTTTATTCTAATGCTTATAGAGCTTAGAATTTAGGAAGTGATTTTTAACACAAAATTCAAGGTAAATGGCAAAACTTTGACATGATAATTTCGAGTGTGAATGCAGTGTATATCCAATGAATTTAGTAATGTTAGGCTGCAAATGTGCATTTAATTCATTAATTAGCAAGTACTTATTGAAATCCTCAAGAGTATTAATTATTTAAATTCACCATCACCAAATTATTATAAAGTTCAAAGTCAGGGCTGTATGTGCAATGATTCTTTAAATTTCATAAAAACCCGATGAAAAATTTACTTTTTTCAAAGAAATGTAGCAAATAATCCTAAAATTTGTATGGAACCAGAAAAGACCCCGAATAGCCAGAGGAATGTTGAAAAAGAACAGCAAAGCTGGTGGCATCACAATTCCGGACTTCAAGCTCTTTTGCAAAGCTGTAACCATCAAGACAGCATGGTACTGGCACAAAAACAGACACATAGATCAATGGAACAGAATCGAGAGCCCAGATATGGACCCTCAACTCTATGGTCAAATAATCTTCGACAAAGCAGGAAAAAATATCCAATGGAAAAAAAGACAGTCTCTTCAATAAGTGGTGCTGGGAAAATTGGACATCTATATATAGAAGAATGAAACTCAACCATTCTCTTACACCATACACAAAGATCAACTCTAAATGGATGAAAGACCTCAATATGAGACAGGAATCCATCAAAATCCTAGAGGAGATCATAGGCAGTAACCTCTTCGACACTGGCCACACAGCAACTTCTTTCAAGACACATCTCCAAAGGCAAGGGAAACAAAAAACGAACATGATCTTTTGGGACTTCATCAAGATAAAAAGCTTCTGCACAGCAAAGGAAACAGCAAAACAAAGAGGCAACCCACAGAATGGGAGAAAATATTTGCAAATGACACTACAGATAAAGGGCTGTTATCCAAGATCTATAAAGAACTTCTCAAACTCAACACCCAAAAAAACCAATAATCAAGTAAAAAAAAGGGCAGAACACATGCACAGACACTTCTCCAAACAAGACATATGAATGGCTAATAGACACATGAAAAAATGTTCAACATCATTAGCCATCAGGAAAATTCAAATCAATACCACACTGAGATACCACCTTAACACCAGTTAGAATGGCAAAAATTGACAAGGCAGGAAACAACAAATGTTGGAGAGGATGTGGAGAAAGGGGAACCCTCTTACACTGTTGGTGGGAATGCAAGTTGGTACAGCCACTTTGGAAAACAGTGTGGAGGTTCCTCAAAAAGTTAAAAATAGAGCTACCCTATGACCCAGCAATTGCAGTACTGGGTATTTACCCTAAAGATACAGATGTAGTGAAAAGAAGGGTCACATGCATCCCAATGTTCATAGCAGCAATGTCAACAATAGCCAAACTGTGGAAAGAGCCAAGATGTCCTTCAACAGATGAATGGATAAAGATGATGTGGTTCATATATACAATGGAATATGACTCAGCCATCAGAAAGGATGAATACCCACCATTTGCACTGACATGGATGGAACTGAAGGGATTTATGCTAAGTGAAATAAGTCAAGCAGAGAAAGACAATTATCATATGGTTTCACTTATATGTAGAACATAAGGAATAGTATAGAGGACATTAGGAGAAGGAAGGGAAAAATGAAGGGGGGGAAATCAGAGGGGGAGAGGAACCATGAGAGACTATGGACTCCGGGAAACTGAGGGTTTCAGAGGAGAGGGGGACTGGGGGAAGGGTTAGCCAGTGATGGGTATTAAGGAGGGCACCTATTGCATGGAGCACTGGGTGTTATACGCAGACAATGAATCAGGAACACTACATCAAAAAACTAATGATGTACTGTATGTGACTAACATAATAAAAAAAAAAGTAACATATATCCCATGCAATATTTGGGACATACACTGAAAAATGATTTGTTGTCTATCTCAAATTCAAATTTAACTGGGCCCCTTCCATTTTATCTAGAGATCCTATTTTCTAGAAGTTTCTTCATTTGTACTTTTAGTTCATAGTCATTTATGACATTCAAAGTACAACTTCCTTTTGTTATGTCTTTGAAGTGAAGTTTGTGTAAAAATGTACAGTTCATTACTGCTACTTATTTACTTAGAACCAGTGGGGAAGATGGGATGAGATAGCTTTTAGTACTTCTAGTGTACAAGATATATAAACATGGAAAGTCATATAAATTATTTTTTTGCATCATTCTCTAGTTATGATGTATTAATTCCTCCTCCTTCTACTTATAAAATGTAGACATAGATGCTCAAAGAGCTGAAAACCACATATTTATTAGTATTTCATATGCATGTGCTTGAGAGACAGTATGAACCTTGAAAACAGACACATATAGCAAGAGATACCATTAGTGTAGACTTTTGATAGTCTTAGTGTTGTTTTGAGAGCATCACTCAGAATTTTGTTTACAAATCAGATTCTGAGAACGTCACTTCGTTTGAATACAAATGTACTTGGAAATCTTAACTGCCATTACTGAGTGCTCTTTCTTTCATTCCTAACAAACCACAAGGTAGTCCGAATATGAAAACACTTCAGAACAAAAGTTTGGATGTAAAATGGTAAATGATCGTTACCCTGGCATTTTTTTTCTCTCAGAAGCTTTTCTTACGATTCCTTCCTTCCTTGGGTTGGGCCGTAGAGAGCACTAACTGCTGTGTCACAAGTCGCAAAAAGCCCAGATGCCTGTTAAAAGAACAGGACTGGACACTCGTGGTTGTTTTGAGAAACAGTCTCTGAGGTGTGCCTCATTCCTCTCTGGCAATTATTAGAGTCAGCTGACTGACCTGTGACAGGAGGGGCTCCTTTCCAGTTTTCATTCATTCTGGCCCATCTTCTTCTCTAAGTTCTTGTTAACGTGTGAAAATCACTTGCAATGTTTTTCATTTTTCAGCAGAATGAAGACACTCATGGCTTGCACTGATGCAAAGTTTATGAGAAGGAATACATTACTCCATGTAAATGTGAACTGTGTAATAATGAAAGTATCAGGGAAGAAGAAGAGAACCATCATGGTTTCACTGCAGAAGAAAGGGAAAGAGGGGAGCAATCTTTTAATCCTAGTGAGTTTCATCTTACTTCTTCCATTGCCTCATCTTCTTTTGAGTGCTCTTGGGGCTGGGAGAGGCTCCTGGTGGGCTTCTGTCTTACCTCCACAGTCTCAAAACTCCACAAATTTAAAATCCGGTGACCCTCCTCCCTGTCCCCTTATTTCTTAGAGTTTCCTTGATGGACTTCAAAATGGACTGACCCAAAATCAGAACACAGGAAAATTATTTACCTAAGAAAAATATCTGAAAATAAAATTTCTTTTCTTAAAAATTACAGAATAAGGGGTGCCTGGGTGGCTCAGTCGGTTAAGCATCTGATACTTGATTTTGGCTGAGGTCGTGATCACATGCATTGTGACATCAAACCCTGCGTTGGGCTCCACGTTCAGCACGGAGTCTGCTTGAGTTCTCTTTCTCCCTCTCCTTCTGCCCCTCCTCCCCCATGCACAGGCATACTCTCTCTCTCAAACAGACAAACAAACCAAAAAAACAAAAAACAAATAAATAAAAATTACAGAATAAAATATATCTAAACCTTTTTTTGTTTAATTGGCTATCACAAGATTACACTTTATCTATACATTGTATTTCTTTATAACAATGAGTTTGTTAGGAAGAAGTCTAATGATGTGGTCTGGCCTGCTTCATTCAGAGAAAAATGTCCTAAGAACAGCGTTTGAGAACATTTTCTACAAAAATGGAGAAACCCATCAGATACAGTATTTATCATCTTCAGTAGGAAGGAGTGTCCTAGGCTCTTCTCTTCACTAATTCTAGGCAAGTTGGCCAGGAAGGAGGTTAAATTGCATGGCTACATATTGATCCCCATATCTTTCTCATCCATATCTGGATTTTGCCATCCTTAGTGCAGGTTTACATAAACGCTTTCAGCTCGGAAAGGCTTCTTAGCATTAAGAAAGCAGTGTAAGAAATCATCCTCATTACTACTTAGGAGAACTTCTTTTCTACTTCTGTGACCCAGTTAGTGGGCTGCACTGCAGCACAGCAGAGAATGACAGAAGTCAGGAAATTCACTTCCAAATGCATGGACTAGAGTACTTTTTTCAAGTCAGAGTACATTGGCACCTGGGGGAACATCGCATGAAATCATGTGCACTGGATAGCTTTTAGGGAGCTCATTATCAAATGGGAACATTAGGCAGGAATCTGGCAGAGCAAATGTAATCAGGATTTATAATTAAGTGAGAACAGAATTTATAAACTTGATTATAATTGTAGGGTTTCTAGGCCCTTTTCCAAATATCAGCCACATGCACTGCAAATATAAAATGAGAATTTGTATAAGAAGAATTCTTTATTATGATTTCAGTAGCAGTTCTGGAAATTGGACAGGTTTAATCTCTAACTGAAAAATCTGCAATCTTTCTGAAGAAAGTTGGTTAAAGGCTATTTCTCGTAGATCCAATGTGGAAGTATTTAAAAAAAAATTGACATAACCCCAAATTACTCCTCAAAAATTCATTGCTTTCTTTGAGAATGTTCGTCTGGCTCTCTTTAGATGAGAGAATCTTTGGAAGATGAAGTCCCAGAGCAGAAGTTTGCTTCTTTACAGGTACCCCGTATGCTGGTTAGGCCTAAGGGCAGCTCCTCTCATTCTTTCATAGTTTTATTGCTGATCCTCTTAGGAGTTTGGAAACAAGGATACAGATGTCTAGAACTAGCAGCCAGGGAGGGGAGTCATGGGTCTCGGGCATTGTGGCTGCCGAGAATGGCCGACAAGCACAGGAGTGATTGCCTGCTATAGGAGCAAGGCCTCGGAATTTGGGTGACTCGATGCTCAATGGTGACAGCCTATGGTCTACAGCATTTGCCAGCATGGAGCAGGGAGAGTATAATGGCTGAGAATTGGGTTTTATACCTCACTTGATCTGGACGTAAAACCTGGCTGTCTTATTTGCTAGCTGTGAGAATATGAGTATTCCTAAGCTTCAGACTCAGTTTCCTCATCTATAAAATGAGGCTATTAATGCCAAATTGAATGATTTTTATGAGGCTTACAATTAACAGGTAAACATATATCCCTGGTATATAGTGGATCCTCAAATAATGGTACCTATTTTCATTTTTATTATTATGCACTGAAAAGCTCTTAGCTGAGCTTTTAGCCGTGTGTGTATCTCCGCATTCTTTTAAAGCAGACCTTGTTTCCTCTCTGACTAGTATAATGTGCTCGTGTACCTACTTGTTAAGTTCTGTAAGTGGAGACCTGTGTTTTACAGCGGGGACGGAGTAGTAAGAACAGACATTCATCATGGCCCACATTTTAGGTTAAATACAGGAAACACTCTTACAACTTAAATAAAATAAAGTTATTGACCACCTCAAAAGTACTCTGACTTCAAGAGCCTTAAAATCCGTTTAGTGAGGCAGAAGCCGTGGACTCATGAAAAGTTAAAACTGACAGAAGAAGACAGTGTATTACTGATGCCATGAGAGTGACCAGGGGTGAGAGAGCTGCATGGCTCCAGGCAGAGCCCTGGGCCAGTGCAAGCTGGGGCCCTTGGCAACAGCCCTGAGCTTCGATCTCCGCCGGGAAATGTGGGTAAGGGGGTGGCAGATCAGGCAGAGGCTCTGTCTCAGAGAGCCACCTCCCCGCAACAGTGAACCACGTCGGACATTCATGGTACAAAACAACAACGCAACTGATCATGCACATCTAATCAGCTTAATGGAAATTAACTAAAACTGTATCAGCACTCTCTTGAAAAAGGAATGTCAATTCATGCATTTGGAAATATTGTTTTATGGCCTATCTTGGAAACATGATACTAAAATAGAAGTTTTTGGAAAGAGAGTCCTGGAGGCTCCGACTGCAGCCGGCAGCACTCAGAGAATGGGAATCCCCGGGCGGGGCTGGTGGAGCTGCAGTCAAGGCAGGGAGACGCCGACGCCGGGAGTGCTGTGGGTTTTGCTGTCTGTCACATATCAGGGACGGGCTTCTTTTTATCAAACAAAGAAAATTTCATTATGTATCCATTTTTTGTTTGGTTTGGTTACCGGGCATGGCATGTTAAATTATAAAGAACATGTTGACGTGTGTTTGTTGTTTGCCCTTCCTACACCTATTATCATGGTAACACACACATACACGCACATATAGAATATACATATTATGAATAATTTGTTGGGCAGATACGCAAATGTGCAGCTGGCAGGGATAATAAGGAGGAGCCCCTGGAGTTTTGCTTTGATCTGCCTCTGAACCTGTGAAGGATCTGTACTTGGGTTCTTTTTAGACAAATTTTGTATCTTCAACATTGTATCCCAGCACCGAACACAATGTTTCGCATGGCAAGTCCTCAACAATGCAGTAACAATAATGCAAATACATTTTAATGTAGTAAGTCACCAATAAATGAATAAGAAAATAATAATTAACAGTTACTGAATGCTTACTGTGGGTGGGTTTTGTGTAACATAATATGTACATATTATTTCATTTAATCCTGAGAAAACCTCTATGAGGTGGGTAGTCTTTCTGACCAAACTTAAATGATTAAGTAATTGAGGTGCAGAGTGGTTAATTAGCTTGTCTGTGGAGACATAACTAGGATGCACCAGAGGAAGATGGGAACTCAGCCAGGTCTACCAGAGGGCCCTGGATTTAACCACACAAACCCTGCCTCCATGAACAGATAAAGGATCCATTAGTGACTCTACTGATGTAGAAGAAGGTCTATTCCTATAGCTGCAACTTCTCTGGAGTGAAACCAAGTAAGAGTCCAATCAAAAAGGACAATTTTAAAAATAGTCATTTTTTTTCAATGAAACAATGTTGCACTTACTATTGTTACTGAAAGTCAAGTTTTAAAACACTTTATTACAGGACAACATACACTCCAATTTATTATGCTGACTTTTACTTTATTATGACCTGAAATCTGTGTTATTCATGTTGACTCTGCTTTTATCTCTCTCTATATATAGATATACATGCACAAACATATGTATGTATGCATATATTATAGGCATGGGGTATGTGTGAGGATTATGTATATAAGCCAATGTGTATGTGTATGAATACCCTCCCTACAAAAGCTATAGACCAAGGGTCCCCCTTTAGGTGGCATTAAATTAAGAAGAACAATGAAACAGTGAAACTGGGGGTAGGAATATTTGTATAGTGTTCTGCTTTGTTTGCTAACATGTTAGTTGAATCTTTAGAGATATGAAAAGATAAAGCATGGTATGTTTGTAATTACTCTTTTCTCTATGTCTTTCTGTGTGAACAGAGGTGAAATGGATGTAAAGATTTATTTTGAGTTCCAAACACAGGAGCCGATATAATCTAGCAGGAGGTATGTAATTCTTCCACTAGTCAGGTGCGTGTTCAGGGCATTTTCCCTTCCATGTAGTTCTGCATCTACACTGGGCAGAGGCCAGTTCAGTGACCATTCATCTGCTTGGCACAGTAGCTTGATATCGATGCCAGATTTTCTCTCTCCACTGATCTCACATGGCATCTCATTTATAATTTTTATATTCTATGAAACAATTCTGCTTGGTATTGAATACACTTGAGTATGGTTCTTATTCCCTCTGCCTGCTATTTTACTTGAACATTTTCTTTCATTTCTGCTCAGGTGATTGGCCAGTATATGGTTACCCATTGGAGAAATAAATATGGTTTTTGACTTGGAAAATAAGAGTTCTATATTACCACACATCACTAGGTTTTAAACTCTCTTATGAGGATTACATTTGTCTCTAGCATTAGAGCAGAATGTAGACAGTTGGGGAAAGAGATTCATCAGTTTCTTTTTTTCCTATTGGATCATGGCCATAAGTATCAAAAAAGAAATTCTTCCTCACATCCTCTTTAGTTACTAACCCATTTTTCTTCTTCCCTTCATCACAAATCTTTAGGACATTGGTGTCTGGGTCTCTGATAGCCTTTCCTCATCAATTGGCCTTTTACCCCATCTGTCCACTGGTTCTGCTCTGCTCAATGACACCAGTACTTTCTCATCATTTTCTCATATAGTCAATTGCTCTCCTCTTTTTGGAACATTTTCTCCTCTTAGATTCTAGAACATTGCAGTCTTTGTGTTTTCTCTCTCATTAGCCACTTCATGTAAGTTGCCTTTGCTGGCTCTGCCTGCTGGGCTTGATTTCTCTCAGGGTTACTTCAGGACTCTGTCCTCTACTACCTCCCTCACTTTCCTTCATGATCTATCTTCCTCCTTGGGTGGGCTTATGAATCCCAGAGCTTTCACTGCTATCTGCATCCTCAAAATTATACCTTTACTCATTGCCTGTACCCCATTTCAAGAGTGAAAAATATCTTACTGTGTATTTGACATCTCTATAAGCTTCTGTGTTAACACAGCCAACCAGAACTTTTGGTTTTCTCCCAAGACCTGTTCTTCCCTCAGTCTTTTGCATCTCATTCAATATCAACACAATGTACCAGTGAATTGCTTAAGGCACAAACCTAGGAATGACTCTCGATTCTTTCCTTTTTCTTCCAACCCTACATAAAATCCTTGTAGGTTCTGTAGTCTTTCTCTCAAAACATACCTTTAATTTTCACTTTATTTCCAACACTACCTCCCTAGTCTAAGACCACCTTCATTTCTTGCCTAGGTTGCTACATTATTCTCTTAATTACTTTCCCTGCCTCTATTTTCCTTACTATCAGTCCCTGAAGTATTAGGAGTAATCTTTTAAAATGATTAATAAACTCATGTCACTTCCTTGTTAAAACACCCCAAAGGCTCTCATCAGTCTTAGAATAAAATTCAAACTTTGCCTCTCCTAGCTTATAACATCTTATATAAATCTGCTCCCTACCTGCCTTGTTTACCTCATGTCAAATTAATAACCAACCTTCTTGCCCCACCTCCCTCCCCTGTCATACACCTTGGGCCACCATGCTTTTGCCACATTGGTCTTTTTCCTGTTCCTCAAACATGACAGGTATCTGCCTGAATTAGGACTTCAATAACAGCTATTTCTTATGTTCGAATGCTCTTTCACTTGATCTTTGCTTTCCCAGCTTCTTGTCATTAGATGTCATCTTAAATGTCATTGGTTCTGAGTATTCTTCTCTGACCACCCAAACTAATGTATATACCCAGTAACTATCTCCTTCTCATACCATGCTAAATTCTCTCCATGACACTTAACACTTTCTGAAAGTTCCCTATTTATTTTATATTATTTATGTATATTTGTTTGCTTATTCTTTGCTATCTCCACTAGAATGTAAACTTCTTGAGAGCACAGACCTTATCTGTCTTGTTCGCTGCAGTACCCAAAGGCCTAGACCACGTCAGGGTAGGTCCTTGGTATGTAGATGTTAAATGTTGATAGAATGAAGTCTTGTGTATTGAATTCAAGATGTTTTTGAATGCATCTTCTGTAGCTCTTAACCCTTTAAACCATGCGTCTTGATTTATAAAGGAATATATAGATTTGGGTGAGTTTTCTGGTAGGTACTAATCATGCTACTGAGTAACACCACAGCTTGAGAGCTAATAAGCAGTTTGCCTTATGTTGGCTTGAAAGGCCACATATAGTTCTTGCCTCATCTACCCATAATTGTTGGCATCTGGAGTGCAGAATGAGAAAGTAATGGCAACAGAATTGATATTTACTAACTCTTGTGTACTAATATAATATCTCAGGGAAATTAGACTGATAAGCACCCTGATTCAAAATCCTCATAATCCATCTCTCTAGGAATTCAAGCAAGCAGGCAAGCAAACATAAACTTCATTGCCAACATGTTGATACTGAAGAGTCTATAGTCACAATTTTCTAGTTGAAAGAGTTATTTAATCAAGAGTATGGTCTAAAAAGCATTTTTAATAAGAGTTGATTAAAATGAAGCTCTGTGGTAGACAGAATTTGAGGAGGTCCTTGCCACCTTCTGGTAGTCCTATAATTATGTTTTCTTACATGGCCCAAAGAATCTTGTAGATGTATAATCAGTGGATTTAAAGATTGAGGGGTTATCTAGGTGGGCCTAATCTAATCCCATGTGTCCTTTAAAAGAAAGGAGTGGTGGCAGAAGGGGAAGTCAGAAAGATTCAAAATATGAATAGGATGCCCCATTACTGGGTTTGAAGTTGAGGGGGGCATGAGAAGAATGTGGGTGGCTTCCACAAAGAGAAAGCAGTCCTCAGCTTATAGTCAACTAGGAAAGCGAACATCTAAGTTTTATAGCTGCAAAGAATTGATGGCTAATCTCCTGGTCCCCACCTGAACTCTGGAGGGTGGCCTCATGCTTGCCGGCAACTACACATCAGCTTCAGCCTAGCCAAACCAGCAAACTTCTCTGTAATCTGGTGGGCCTGACCACATCTACTCTACCCTTTCCAAGTTTATCCTACTGTGGGTCCCCTTCCTCAGCCCTAGTGTACCATATAGCATTCCCTCCGAACTTACTGTTATTCTTTTATCATGTTAACCATTCTTTGTATTAAACTTCCACTATTTAACCTACAGTGTGAGTTCTAACTCCTGACAGGCTTACACTGCCACAGTCAATCACTATGGGCGCCCTTTTTGGGCAGGTACTGCTTGCTCTTTAACACCCAATTTAATCAAATCTACATATAATGTTCCTCTGGATCACTGTCCCCTTTCTTGTTTTGGGAGCCAGAGTTCAAAGTATACAGATTTTATCACAGGGACAGAACCACCCTTGTATTTGAATTTTTTTAAGAAGGTATTTTCTTTCATTTAATAAAAGATCACATTAGCTTTATCCCCTGTATAGCAAAAATTTCCATGCCTATCTCTGCAGTCTAAGGCAGATTTTCAGAACTAATACATAAATAGTTCCTGATGTTTAGAAAGTAGCTTAGCTTACTTAGTAGGCATAATTCTCAGGTTCTGTCTTACAACAAAGTAATTTTATTTTAGAGTATCAAGTAAGGATTGTTTGAAGTAAAATGGCTTTTATTGCATTTTAATTCTTTACATTTTAAAATTTATTTATTCTTATTTTTAACTTACTCTCTTGATTGAGCGCCTGCTTTTAATATTTAAAGTAAGAATGATTAAGATCAACCCTTCTTATGCATTTTGTGGCCAATACTAAGAATGCTTTGTGTTCACTCAAATGTACATATCTATTACTTGGAGCTGAAGATGTCCAGCCAGGGAGGAGCTCACACAGAGCAGGTGGGCTAGCCCGTTCCATCTTCACAAGATGGGTAAGGCATGATCCACAAGTATATCCTGAATGATGCTCTGGTCTAAAGAGGATATGCAAACAAATGAAATTTCAAAATAACTCAAATCGTCCATTTGTACTTCTTCTTTTTGGGGCGGAGGGGCAGAAGGACTGGGGGAGAGAGAATCTTAAGCGGGTTCCACACCCAGCATGGAGCCTGATGTGGGGCTTGATCTCACAACCCTGAGATCATGACCTGAGCCGAAATCGAGAGTCGGACACTTAACTGACTGAATCACCCAGGCGCCCCTCCATTTTTACTTCTTGATTATGGTGAAGGGGACACTCAATCGCTATTAGTAATTTTCTGCCTTTTCTCTTTTCCCCTCCATCACCCATGTTTATTATTTCTGCTCCCAGCTTCTCACTCCCAACCTCTCTCCCTATCATGCCCTACATTTTATCAGTGTTGTCTCTTGTTCTCTCCTTCATCTTCCTTCCTGCTGCTCCGTTTAAGCAAGGGATCTCCTTAAGGGGAGGTGGGAAAGAGAGGAGAGTTAAAGTTGGCAAAGTTAAAATCCTCTTTAGTGGCAGAGGTTTAACTTAGGCTGGAAGATCTCATTTATTCTTCTTTAAAAATTCCATCCCTGTTGTTTACCAACAGTACCAAACCAATGAAAGACAACTGAAAAGTAACTTCCATCATCTCTATTTATTCAAAGTTCTAAAGCAGGAAGGCATCATGTTTCTAAACTAGTTCATCTTTGGTCACAAATTGCATTCCCTGGGAAACCGATTTTGAAAAGGAGATTAAGGAACCAGAGATTTATTAGGGATTGCTATTGGATTGTGACAGGGAGTGGAAGGAAAAAGGATTGTTTAGGGAGAAGTTGAGCTGCAATCAGTCCACATAGTTGGGTTAGCTGATCCTATGGGAGCTCGGGGGCTGGAATGGCTTTTTAGAGATTTCTTGAGAAGGGATGAGGGAGCAGGGTCTTCATATTCCAACACTGATGTGTGAATGCGAGCTGCCCTGGAAGAAGATATAACCTTGAGCAGGGCAGTTTTCTTCAGCCATGTCAGTCCTCAAAGAGGGCTAGTGATTAAAGACCATCTATTGTCAGCATTCTCAATGGCTGGGGGCCACAGTCCTTCATTCCTTAAGAACAAGCTAGGTGGTGTATCAGTGCAACCACTGCATATGATCATATGATGTCATTTGTCTGCCAGGGATGTGCTCAGTCAAACATGTCATTGACTACCACTTGTAGGAAATCTCAATAGAGTTTTATCATGGGGCTCTCCAGAGAAATCTAACTTTATTTCTATCTGTCAAGGAAAATTATAGAATGGCTTGCCTCTGCTGATACAGTTGTAGAATGAGAGAGGCAACTCTAAGCTTGGAATGGGGGAAATTGGCAAGATAAGGATATAAGTGAACATAGACTGGGTCTGAAGTCCATGGACTCAAAGATCATTAAGAAACACTGCTTGTGCAGTTGGAAGGGTGACAGAAGACAGAGGGCAATGGTCCTAATTTTGGATAATTTTCTTTCTTTTATGGCTTCTCAGGTGACTCCTATGTCTCCCCTGCAATCTATTACAAATAAGCAAGGATTGGTGATTTATTTATCTTTTTTATCAAAAAAGATTGTGTTTATTTATTTGACACAGAGAGACACAGTGAAAGAGGGAACACAAGCAGGGGGAGTGGCAGGCAGAGGGAGAAGCAGGCTTCCGCCGAGCAGGGAGTCCGATGCGGGGCTCGATCCCAGGACCCTGGGATCATGCCCCAAGCAGAAGGCAGACGCTTAACGATTGAGCCACCAAAGCACCCCAAGGATTGTTGATTTAGATGAAGGTATCTGTATCTTCACCGTTAGCAGGAGAAATGGCACTCAGGAAAGTGTGAGTAATAAATATACTCCTATCTGCTCCCACCTTACATTCCCGTAAACTTTGTTTGGAATTTTGAGTGATTTTCATGTTTTGAAAAATGTGCTCTAGAATTTTGAGTGAAAGAGGTCTAAATCTTTCTCACAGAGCTATCAGAAGATATATCATAATCAATGATTTTGTTGACTGACGTCTTTGTTCAATTATGAGCTCCGTGGGTCAGAAACCATGTCTCTGTTATTCTCTACCCCTACTGACCAGCATTCTAAGCAGAGAGCAGATGTTCATCATTGTTTGTTGAGTGATTGGATGAGTAAATGAATGGTTACTCTATATTGTTGTTATGGTCTTGCTAGTCAGTGCTTTTTTCCCCTGAGAATTTAAAATTATTTTATTAACTAGCCCCTAGCCTCCTACAAAACAGATACCTATGTTGGAGCTTAATATCAAAACTTAACAGGCATGTGTATTGTGTATCTAATTTAATTGGGAGAAGAGTGTCTTTCCTTAAAGACCATCTGCATTTTTTTAAGAGCAGAGGGAGCTTGTGTAGTTGAAGCCTCCAGATTCTAATCCAATTAGGTACCAGGCTGAAGGGAGCTGTAATTGGAATCTAATAAGGCCATCAATATTGGTAAGAGTAGCAATCAGTCAGAGCTACCACATCAGCCTGAAGAACAGAGAGGGCCTGTGTCTGACCTTTATTTAACTACAGGGCAGTCTTGTTGCTGCAGCATGTGGTGATGAAGCTCTGTGTGGCTCTGATGGACAGTGGAGAGCAAAGTGAGAATCGCCGATGTGAAGGTGGAAACAGAAAGACCAAACTCTGCTGGAAAGGACTGACAGCAAATATAAACTAGGTCTGAAATGAATAACCATATGTGAATGGCATAGGAGCTCCTGAGGTTAGAGTGGGGGTAAACCGCGGCTCTGTAACTTCTCAAGGGAGGACGGAAGCTCTTTAGCTGAGGATGTAGATGTATGACCACTGCACATGGAGAAGGTCCTTCCTTATATTTTCTAAGGAAAGTAAAATATCTTCGGGGGTTCTTATGTCTTGCTCTCCCACTGTATACCACACTGACGCAATCCTCTTGGTATTTACCTATGTGTATTTAAATAACATGCTTTATTGTTACCCCCTCAATTTTTTTTTAGTTCACATTTACTGACTCTCAGCTATAGAAGATGAGGATTTAGTCCTCTTTCATTGCTCGGCCCCATTACAAAAATGAATAGGTGTGTGCAAACACTGCAATTTTGGTTAGACCAATACACAATGTTGATATTATTTTGATTATGTAACAAGATTCACAATGAAGCCACGCAGTATACTGGATAAATTTTCCTTTCCTGTCTATATTTTATCCCTCAGCCCCTGAGCCAGTGCTAATATTTGTCATAGATTTCTTTTATCTGCCAATATCTTTGCAACCGTTAAAATCTACCCTCAATATGTTCAAACACATTAAGTACACTGTTAATTTCATTTCCTTGAAGATTTTTCACTTGAGACTAGTAACCTGCTCCAGAATGGCTGATTGATTTCTCAGTCTTCAGCTCAGGATCATCTCATAAACTTGCTGTGGTTTTGCCCTTCCTCTTTGGTTTAATCACCATTTCCTAGATCCCATGTCCTTCTCCTTCTAGGTTTACTCCCTCATTTTGGTAGTTCACATTCTTCATAGCCTGCTGAGAGTGGATCCATGGAAGGTGCATTTTTTTGAGAACTTGAATGTTTGAAATGTCTTTATTTTACCCTTCCCTTTGATTAGTGATTTGGCTGAATGTGTATATTGGAAATAATATTCTTTCAGATTGCTGTTGAGTAGTCTAATGATGTTCAGATTCTTGTTTTCCCCCAGCTTTATTGAGATAAAATTGTCATATAATATTGTACCATGGTGTTGATTTGATACATGTATATTTTGCAAAATGATTACCAGCATAGCCTTTGCTAACACCTTCATTATGTCACATAATTCCAATTTCTTTTTTGTGATGAGAACATTTAAGATCTACTCTCTTAGCCAACATATAACACAGTGTTATTAACTATGATCACCATGCTATACATTAGATCCCTACTGATTCTTAATCCTTTGTAAAAACCTGTTTTATTTTCTCTGGGAACATGCATTATTTTATCTTTTTTTCTGAAGTTTTGAAATGCCATGATGATATGCACTATGGTGAGTCCATTTTTTTTTCTTTGGTGCTGGACTCTTCTCAGGTCTTCCCAGTAAGGCAACTCGGAGTCTCATTTCTGGGAAAATGCTTACAATAGTTATTTGAAAAATTCATTCCTTTCATTTTCTGTTTTTTCCTTTTAGGGCTCTTCTTATCTTTTTCTATTTCCATCTTTTTTTTTTTTTACAACATATACTTAATCTTCTAAACATTTTATTGAGATTGTTTTTCATTTCTTCCATCATACTTTGAATTCCAAGAGATCTTTTGTTCTCTAAATATCCTCTTCCCTTTTTAAAAATAGCATCCTCTTCTTTCTTCACAAATATAGTGTCTTTTCTTATTTCTTTCTGGCTAATATTGAAAGTATTTGTTTGAAGATTTTTTTTTTTTCTTTGTGTAGTTTCTTTTTTCTCCAGGTGGCTTTCTTCTGTTTTTCTCTTGGTTACCATCTTTCATATTAGATGTTTCCTGAAATATGTGGTGATCTCTGCCTTGTATTTAAAGATGGGGCAGTAACAAGTTGTTAGGAGCTCTGTGCTTGTGGGTGAGGGTCCTTAAATGTGACATTTACTCCTCCCCTTGCCTTGGGTAACTTGGTAAATCTGAATGTTGGTTTCTTTAGATGTTTTTTTCTTGGGCTGGTCAGATTTCCAAGAGCAGTTTTCTCCAGTTTCTTGATTGGAGGGTTGATATCTGATTGCCAGCATTCTGAGAGGCTAGAGGCAAACAAAAGCTGAAGATCTGAACTTCAGTGTGTCTAAGTTGTAAACGGTTTTAAATTGAGTCCCTCTTACCCCCAACATTGAACTATGGCTATGGTTAGCGTACCAGAACCCTTTTTGTTGCCGTTCCAGAAAGCAAACCTGTCAGGATGAGAGAGGGGCACTGGTTTGTGTGAAGACTTGTGTCTTAGACTTCAACCAAACTTTGTTTTTAGCTCCATTTTTATCCCAACTTTTCAAGATATCTGGAGCCACCAATTCCCGAGACTTTGAGGGTTCTACAATATAAAGAATTTTGTTGCTCAGCTTTCCAAATTTGGGATGATTAATTAAGTAAGTAAGTAAGTAAGTAATTTAGAAGGCACATGAGCGGGGGTAGGGGACAGAGAGAGAGTGAGAGAGAGAATCTTAAGCAGGCTCCACGCCCAGCATGGAGAATGACCCGGGCTTGATCTCACAAGGCTGAGATTGTGACTTGAGCTGAAACCAAGAGTGGGATGCTTAACCAACTGAGCCACCCAGGTGCCCCTCCAAATTTGGGATATTTTTAAAAAAATCTCAGGTTTGTAATGCCAGTTACCACTCATCAATCTGAGTTTAAGTTTCTGGATCTCTCCCTTTCTCCTTTTCTTTGTGGGTTTATGCCTTTTACAGATTTTACCTACAGTCATTTTAGGGCTAAATCCCTGTGCTCGATACACCAATTTATCCAGAGGTTTTCAAATGTGTTATTACTTCGTGTTATAAGTTATTTCTGTAACTATAACTAAGCCAGTTTCTGTAGAAAATTTATAATCCAAGATTATATTAGACATCACTAAAGAAAATAAATGAATTCCTTTTTGGTTTTATTTCTCTACAAACAAGGATAAGAGAATAAAAATAACTTTGTCCTTCTCTTTTGACCTGCACTTATTTTTTACTGCTGATATATATTGATTCTTTTGTAGTAAAATAGAATATCCAAGTCTCAATCTCCATCCATGTAAGGACCAAGATCATCCTGGCTGGGATCTGTGTCAGGGGAGTTGATGCTTGACATGAAGTCTTAAAGCCCCCAAACTAAGGCAACATATTTTACTTTAGGTAGCTGGAGTCAAAAGAAAAAAGAGAGAGAATGAATATGTGAGCTAAAATTTTTGTTAAATATTGAGGGTCAAAGTCAGGTAAGCCAAAAGCAAACTTTAAGTCCATGGGTGAAAAATTGGTCTGGGATTGTATCTGGAAAATTTTAAGTTATACCATGAAGTTTAAATTTTAAATAGAGATGAAGAAGTATTCTTTTAATAAGTTCAACTTCAATGAAATTTAAAATATGGAACTAAATTTTTCTGGGTCATTCAGAAACCCTAGGTAAAAAATGAGGGACGGAGCTGAGTGTCGGGAGCCGGGGAGATCTAAAGTTAAGTGGAGATGGCTGTGGATGAATTTGCAGGGTCTGGAACTTGCTTGGTATTGGACATTGACAAGTTGTGCAAGAAGGGTTTTTCTGCTGAAAGGCCAGAGAAAAGCAGAGTATTACATCTGAGATGTTCTCAACATGAATCTGAATGAGAATAGTTCCTGTTGTCACTTTAGGGCACTCTTGAATGTAAGATGTGTTTGGTCCTTAGCATCACAGCTAGTGGAGATAGAAAAGGAATCTAAGGTTGGTAGAAGGGTGGGAGTAATCTGTCAGAGCCCTGGAGTCTCGTTCCTGGGGGGCTAATGCGCTGTTCAATGTATCATTCATTAATTTTTTTACTCATTAATTCTTTCGACAAATACATATCTAATCATTTATATTTGCCAGGCACTGTCCTCAGTACTGAGGATATAGTAGTGACCAAAATACATTCTTTTGACCGTAAAGACCTTATGATTTTTCTAAAAGCTCAAATATGGATCAGGTGAAGAGTATAATGGGGACTGAATCCAACAGATAGGACGGTAACAAAGGGAACCCAGGAAGGACGTGATATCTAGAGTGACACAGGCTAGTGGCAGGGTCATGGGCTAGGAGGGCATTCCATTCCTATCAGAACTCAGTCCAGGGGGAAGTGTTCATTTACTCATTCCTTTATTTCCCTGCTGAACATCTCATAGTGTACCAGGCACTGTGCTAAGGGTTGGCATGTTAGGGATAGACTGTGCAGTTATATATACATGAGATAATATGGTTTCTGCCCCCAAAGAGCTGCAGTCTCAGAACAGAAGCAAGCACGTAAATAAACAATTTTAACACAGGATGAGAAGTGCTCCAATGGGGGAGTACAGACTGGGCATGAACATTCAGGAATGACATCTAAACTACACCTGGGTGGCTCAGTCAGTTAAGCATCTGCCTTCGGTTCAGGTCATGGTCCCGGGGTCCTGGGATCAAGCCCCACCTCGGACTCCCTGCTCAGTGGGGAGTCAGCTTCTCCCTCTCCCTCTCCCTCTCTGCTCTCCATCTCTCTCTTTCTCAAATAAATAAATAAATCTTTAAAAAATAAATAAAATAAACTACACCTGCGAAATCCAGTTTTTGGAGGAAATGGCATTTCTGCTGAGGCCTGAAGTAGGAGAGGTTCCTGAGGTAAGGGTGCAAAGTGCTGAAGGAGGGTCCTATCCACTGAGGACAGAAAAGCCACCAAAGTCAGAAGGGCATATACGTTCCTGGCAGGAAAACCCAGGCATTCAGTGTGCAACTCCAACCCTGATAGAAAGGGAAGTCAAAGAAGGAAAACTGATGACATTTTTATGTGTCCTTGGGCAAGTTACTTTTCCTTCCTGGGCCTCAGTTTTCTCATTTGTAAGATCAGAACTACAATGCAACCTACTTCATGGGGTTGTTGTGAGGATCAAAGAAATGATATACGTAAAACACTCAGAGCGGTTGGCACTTAGTAAGCACTCAATACGGTTTAGCGATAAATAAAAATTATTATTGCTGTTAACATTAGTTGGGTCCCAAACATGTAGGGTGAGAAGAGGCTGTATCTCAGAAATTATATGGATGCCCAGAGCTTGTTCCTAATATGCCATGTGCCAGAGCCAGTGTGGTAAAACTAATATTAGATACCCTTAGCTTGCAGGCTGACTTTGCTTACAATCTTCTTGTTTTCTTTTTCTTTTTTTTAGGATTTTATTTTTATTTATTTATGTGAGAGAGAGAAAGAGAGCATGAGTAGGGGAAGGGCAGAGGCAGAGGGAGAAGCAGACTCCCCACTGAGCAGGGAGCCCGATGAGGGGCTCGACCCCAGGACCTTGAGATCATGACCTGAGCCGAAGGCAGATGCTTAACCAACTGAGCCACCCAGGGACCCCAATCTTCTTGTTTTCTTAGAGATTGTCTCAGAACAACCAGTGGGGGGTTAGTGAGTCAGTATTACTCAAGAAAATATACTGAGTGTGTATTAGTCAGTTTGGCTTGCTATAACCAACTACCATAGACTGGGCAGTTTAAACAAAAATGTTTATTTTTCATAGTTGTGGAGGCTGGGAAGTCTAAGATCAAGGTGCCGGCAGATTTGGCATCTGGTGAAGGTCCTCTTCCTGGCTTGTACAGAGCTGCCTTCTTGCTGACACCTCACATGGAGAGAGAAACTCTGGTGTCTCTTCCTCTTTTATAAGAGCACCAATCCAATTATAGGGTCTTCCCCCTCGTGACCTCATCTAAACCTAATTATTTCCCAAAGGTCCTACCATTTAATACCATCCCATTGAGGGGTAGGATTTCAACATATGAATTTGGTGGTGGTGGGGTACAAAGTTCAATCTGTAACAGTGCCATTGCGGGCCAGGCACCATTTTTCTTGGTGCAATACATTGAAGAAAAGGTACTCAGAGCTCCCCATTAAAACGTTCAAATTATATTGCCAGGTAGAGGCATGGGGCTCATGGAAAACTCACCGACATATGTAAAGGAAGTTACATACATCCTTTAATACAGAGTGATTAGAAAGGGGGGAGGTCTGCTTAGTTGAAGTGGTCTACCCTAAGGTTACACCTATGCTGAATCCTGAATGATGAGAAGGAAGTGGCCATGAAATGACCCAGAGGAAGAGCATTGAGGGCAGAAAAAAGAATGACCATTGCACAGATACTGGGAGGGGCTGAGGAAGACACAGGACTCAGTTTAGTTCTTGGAGTATTGTTTATAAGTTTACCACATGTCTCTTTGACCAAGAAGCTGAATTACATGGCTCTGCAGACTACCTTCGCAAACCACACCACACACCCTCTGCTGGGCTGGGACTCCACTGAGTGCACCTCCCCCATGGCTCAGTGCCCCGACAAGCAGTGTTCTCTCCAGAATACTCCTTTCTTACCTGCCTGCGAAGTTCAGTCTCTTGTCCAAGGTTTAAATACTTCTTCTTTTTTTTTTTTTTTTTTTTAAAGATTTTATTTATTTATTTGACAGAGAGAGACAGCAAGAGAGGGAACACAAGCAGGGGGAGTGGGAGAGGGAGAAGCAGGCTTCCTGCTGAGCAGGGAGCCCGATGCAGGGCTCGATCCCAGGACCCTGGGACCATGACCTGAGCCGAAGGCCGACGCTTAACGACTGAGCCACCCAGGCGCCCTAAATACTTCTTCTTGACAATTTTTTTTTTACATAAAGCTATGCTAGAAATTTTAGTGTAAAGTACATGTAAAAGAAAATCTCTGCTTCTGAAAGCATACAGTGTAGCTAGACAGACCCAAAACACATAAGAACTGTTAGAGAACACTAAGGACACACTGCTGAGAACAGTGGAAGTTTGGGCGAGAGGATCCTGACGTTTCTCTTCTCTTCCTAATGGTAATGTATCCATTCTGGCTAATGTAGCCACGGTAATGTAGTATAGCATTCTTCAAAAAAAGGAAATTGATATTATCCAAGATATATTTAAGTTTATAACTTTCAAATTTTCTTAAACTGAACACAGGGTTTTCTAGGTGTCTTAAATAGTGTAGAACAAATAAATCTGTTATATGTTTCACCATTTCAATATATGTCTAAAAGAGCAGGTTGAGAAAAAGGTACCATTAAGCGCAGTTATTATACTTCATGAACAAGCATTTGATGAGGTGTTTGGAAAACAGCTACAGCAAAAGAAAATGCTATGTAAGTCATGTTAAATTGGTAGATCTGTCTGGAAACTATGAAAAGAAACCTGGTCTATACCACAGTGATGTCAAGGGGGTTGTTTGGGGGACTTTGACAGTCCTAGCTCTCGAGTCTCAAATAAGCATTTGACACAATGTGTTTACTTTAGTAAATAAATCCTGCTTCAAGTCAATTCCGCATCTTCTGACCAGATAGCTGCCCTTAAACGCTATTCATGTAGAAATCTGGAGGCTGCCAATGAGTCTGCAGAGCTTAAAACTTATGAAGGAATTTGTCTCAGCAGAAAACTCTGCAGTTTTTACTGATGGAAAGGATTCAGAAAAATACTTACCTACCAAAGCAGGTTTTAAAGGATAAATCTAGTTTCGTTCAGGAACGGGTGATTCTTGAAAGTTTGCGTTGAAGTCGTATTTACTGCCATTTTATTGTTTTTCTCTTAACCCCATATTTTGTGTAAGATCTTTATCTTGCCAAACAAGTTTTGCTGACCACAGTGCTTTTTAGCAATACAATTTTCACAACAGAGGGACAATTACTAAATTCCTGACCTTGTCCACATGAACTTAGGAAATAGGTAGGGCCAGAGTTGTAGGTGTAAGGGAGGGATTTAGAACGATGGCGCGTGTATGATTGATGGGACAGCCGACTGCCAGCCTTTTTCTTTGCGTCTCCCTAAATAATTCTATTCTTTTGTCAAAACATTAGTAAACAATGTAGAATAAGTCAAAGTGAAGGACAAATGAAGGAGGGAGTTACCTCGTACCCAGCACAGAAGTGACTCAAAAAACTTTCTTAAATGTTTTAGTTTTCAGGGCGCCTGGGTGGCTCAGTCGTTAAGTGTCTGCCTTCGGCTCAGGTCATGATCCCAGGGTCCTGGGATCGAGCCCCACATTCGGCTCCCTGCTCAGCGGGACGCTTCCTTCTCCCTCTGCCACTCCCCCTGCTTGTGTTCCCTCTCTTGCTGTCTCTCTCTGTCAAATAAATAAACAAAATCTTAAAAAAAAAAAAAAAAAGTTTTAGTTTTCCAGAAGAATCTCTGAGGCTGTATCACTCGCTGGGAATCCTCTTTCCCACTCGAATAACTGGCCACTCCCTCACTTCTCCTAGCACCTCACAGAGCTCAGTTCTTCTTCTTTCTGTTTTCTTTATTATGGATAGCCTCTTTCTTCTATCCCAGGAACCCCAGGCACAGCCAGAAGAGGGATCAGCTTATCCCACTTGGAGTGCAGAAAAGCCTCTTTTCCATAAAGCTCTTCTCTTTGCAGAGGCATGAAGTCAAGCCAGATACTAAGATGGCTCTTGAGGAAAAGTCCATACGGAGAAGAGGGCTAGGAAGAAATCTGGAGATCGAAACTTTCTCCAGACAGGCAGGCAGGGGGACTGTAATGCTTACCTGAGTAGAAGTTTTGTCTGTTGAACATCCAGAGCAATTGAGAATCTGATCGTGGCCAAAGAGTCCCTGCTTATTAGTTTATCCAAACTCCATGTCATCATTCTGCATGCCTCGCATTTAAAACATTTTCATGTGAACCTTTGAGCTGAATGCAAAATTCCTAAGGAATGGAGTCAGAATTTCTGCACCTCATTCAGAGTGATCAGGTTTAGATTCACTCCCAAACATCAGGAAATTGGCAAAGCTGGAGCAGAGAGCAGAAGGGTGCCCAATTAGGAGGATAGACTTTATCCCCTTTCCACTTGTGACCTAACCTCCCAGTACCAATAAAGAGAGTCTGCATGTTAAGTAATATTTCAAGAAAAAAAGGAGAATACTTACCTCACTTGCTTTAAAACATTCTAAATTTGGCATTTTTTACATGACTTTCTTTTTTGATTGTCCTGCTTTGATTATTATTTACTGAATTACTTTTAACAATTTCCATTTATCTACCCTCTGTACTTTTTTGTGCATTACTTAAATAGCTCTGAAATTATAACATATTGTGCTGAAAGAAAATGGCAATTTGAATTGGCCCATGTAATGAACATAAATTTCAAGGACAATAAATTGCCATAATCAATTGAAAGCTCAGGAATATAGAAATTTAACGACAGGGACTTTTCTGTGACATATGCACTGTTGTGTTATACAGACATCTTAATGCTTACATCAATTTGGAGATGAAGCTATCTATAGGAATATAAGCATTTGCATGCATTTAGTATTTAGTATTTGTAAGCATATGACATTAATTTATAGGGAAAAAAAAAAGAATGGTTTAATCCACTTAAGAAATGGGCGAGGGGGCTGCCTGGGTGGCTCAGTTGGTTAAGCAACTGCCTTCGGCTCAGGTCATGATCCTGGAGTCCCGGAATTGAGTTCCGCATCGGGCTCCCTGCTCGGCAGGGAGTCTGCTTCTCCCTCTGACCCTCCTCCCTCTCATGCTCTCTGTCTCTCATTCTCTCTCTCTCAAATAAATAAATAAAAAAAATCTTAAAAAAAAAAAGAAATGGGCGAGGAAGGAAATACTAAGTAATGTGAGTAAATAATGTGAGTCAGGTTACTAATTTCCTATTATCTTTATTAGTTTTTGTGTTCACAAAAGTTCACATAATGACCTCTCAGAATTCCAAATTATTAGAGAAATTTTATCTGACCTTTTTGTTTTATGTTAGCATTTAGTAAAGTGAAGGAAATCAACACATGCTGGGATTCTGACAATTGCCATTTTTCTATTATATTGTCTGTTTTCTCTGAAAAATCTTGATTATTAAATATGCCTAACAATGTCATATTACCCATGACCTTGAAATCAGTTACAAGTTTCAGTGCTCAGAATTCACATCCCATCAGCTAGAATCTATGGAAATATATTTCTTCACTACTTCTTCAGGCTCCACATTTTCTACTAGAGGAGATGTGCTCACCTAAGTGTCTACTTTGCTAAAGGACAAGCAGCCATTCTAATTTTTGGGACTCTGTATGTTTTCCAAATATTCACCGAGGGTGTGAATTGCTAGAACCCCATGAGTGAGGTGGTGGCCAAAATGATGATGGCTCAGAGGTGATACTGAAAACAAATCCTCATTTCTTGGCATATTTAACCTTGGTAGGATCTTTCTACTACATGATCCAAGACAAGAAAAATAGTATTTCACTTACATTGTTTCAGTAGATTTTCACAGCGTGGTTAGTGGATATATTAATTGCCTTGAAATCAGCAGATATGAGTTACATTCCTGACAGCATAATTTTCTGTCAGATCACTGAACATGTGAAGCCTGGTTAACTCATTTTCAGATCAGAAATAAGACAAGCAAACTGGTGCAGAGTTTTAGTAAGAATTTGAGAGACTAATGACCATATAAGCATTTTAAAGTCTATTGAGTATTATATTTATTTACTGTGTGAACTTTGCTATTAACTAATTCTCTTGACTAGAATGAGTCATTAAATTTTAAAGTATGATAAAGAGCTATCATTTCTTGAGTGTAGAAGGCACGTATACTAGGCACATGACCTGCATTACTTGTCTTTAAAAATTTTGACTACATGTTATACTTGCAAGTCAATCAAAAGACACAAAAATATTTACAGTGATTAGTGAAAGCTCTTTGTTACAAAAAGATTCATGACTGTTCTATTTTCTTGGCAAATTGGACTTTGTAATGGCTTCCTATTGAGGTAAATGTAAATATTGTAAAATGTATAACTCGAAGCTTTACGTATATGCCCATACCCATGGAAACACCCAAAGATCACTTTTCAGAAGTTCCCCTTATGTTCTTTCTTACTTGCTGTTCTCATCTCTCAAAGATATGCAGTATAGTGACTCCTTTCATCATCGATTAGTTTTGTCTATCCCAGATTCACAAACAAATGGAATCCTATATGTACTCTTCTGTGTCTGACTTTTTATGACTCATCATCATTCAGTGAGATTTATCCACATTGTTGCATTTATCACTAGTTGATTTTTAAACAAATGCTATGTAGTATTCCCTTGTACACATTTATGAGGATTTATTTATCTTCTCTTCTGTTGATGGACATCTAGGTTTTTCCAGGTTTGGATTGTTAAAGGTAAGGCTTATATAAACATCCTGGTATGCACTTTTTGATGGATGTATGCACTTATGTCCCCAGAAAACTACATTTAAAAAAAATTTTTATTTATTTATATATTTGAGAGAGAGAGAGGGAGAGAGAGAGAGAGAGAGCCGGGAGAAGGGAGAGGGAGGGGAAAGAATTTCAAGCAGATACCATGCTGACATGGGGCTCCATCCCATAACCCTGAGATTATGACCTGAGCTGAAACCAAGTCGGACACTTAACCGACTGAGCCACTTAGGTGCCCCTCCACATCCTTTGCTTTCAACCTATGTTTTTCATTTCTTTGTCCTTTTCTGAGAGAATTCCTTCGCTTGGTTTCTCAGATCTCTAATTAAATCTTCAACTGTGTACAATCTATTTAGCATATGTCTATTTAATTCTTATTTCAGTAATTCTGTTCAGAATTTTCGAGTACTCTATTTCTTTTTCATTGCAGGTTGTTCTCTTATTATTATTATTTTAATGTGAATGCACTATCCTCTTGAATATCTATTAGTTTGTCTTATCTTCATATTTCTTTTCTATATTAATATTTTGTTGGTCATTTCATTTTCCTATTTCAGATTTATTTGCTTGTTGCATGTTGTTATTTCTCTTCAAATGTCTATTCATTCATGGTTATTCCTATTTGTAGATGAGGAACTTAACAGATCAAAATTGTTGGCTAGAGTGTATTTTCTCTACACAAGTGAGAATATTTTCTCCAGGCAAAAAATGTGAATGGAGGAATGTAGTACTATCAGCTCACACAGAGGAATATGTGCACGTGTGTTTATGTGTCTTGGTGCATCATTTGAATATGAAACTGTTTTGACTCCTTGTCTTGGATGATGGTTATAAGCTACCTGGGAGCTCTTTCTTTCTTTCTTTCTTTCTTTCTTTCTTTCTTTCTTTCTTTCTTTCTTTCTTTCTTTCTTCCTTCCTTCCTTCCTTCCTTCCTTCCTTCCTTCCTTCCTTCCTTCCTTCCTTCCTTCCTTCCTTCCTTCTTTCTTTCTTTCTTTCTTTCTTTCTTTCTTTCTTTCTTTCTTTCTTTCTTTCTTTCTTTCTTTCTTTCTTTCTTTCTTTCTTCTTTCATTTCCCCCACTCTACTGCCTATTCTATAGATACACACCCAATGTCAGATTTTCTGAGGGTAGAATCAGAAGTCAACTGCTCTGTTCTTCAACCAATTACCTGGCGAACTTCCCACTGATCATTCCTTTTCACAGTTCTTCTCCTTTATTTATGCATGAGGATATTTTTGGGTTCTGCTGTCAGCATTCACTTTGAGGTCGTGCCCTTATTTTTCTGTTGGAAAACAGTTTCGTTTTTCCTTTGGCTCTCTTAGGTTTTCTTATCCTGCTGTCATCTGCCTTGTATTTTCCAGAAAGAAGACTATTCTGATCAATTGGTAACACCATCCCAGACTTTCAGCATTGCTAGAAGTTTATTATCTGTGTTGCATCATGTTAATGGAATTAGGGGTTGAGAAGAGATAAATGCTTGCCTGGTTAGTTGTCTTGAATCAGATATATCATGTATATTATTTCCAGTAGTTCTACCCATTGTATAACCTCAGAGGGGTTAAATAACATACCAGAGTTTATATAGCTGTATATGGAGAAGTCTCACTGATATAAAAATAATTTTTTTCCCCTTAACTCCACCTTATTTTAAAATAGTAGAGAACCAAATGCCCAATGAATCAGTTCGATGTGCTGTTTGTTTAGGATTTGAAAATTTTATTTCTCTTCTCATTTCAGTAGCTTTGTGTTTAGTGCTGGTCTAACACTTGAATCAAATATAATTGCAGATAATGGATCTGACAGCCTGAGTGGATTAGTGTATTCAACAGTGGCTTGATCATTAGAGGGAAAAATACTAATTTAAAACTTCACATTCCATTCTTTAAGCCCATTTCTCAGTATTGTAATAATATAAACAGTTCATTCCCATTAAATCTGATTTAAAAATATAACTCCATTTTGGGATAGAAGAAAGAGGGGAAGAAGGTTATGTGCTTTTTTTCCCCAGGAGTTTTCTGTTTAAAACTACAAGGTTAAGATATTATAAATAGGGCTCAGAATGTTGTTAAAATGTTAAAAGTATATGCAAAGTTGTTTATGTAGAATAACACCATTTTTGACTAATATTTTTTTTTTAAATTACAGCAATTGGAATGCTAATTGGTAGTTTTATTTAAGCTTTGAATATTCCTCCCATTTTTCTTTGAGCAGAGGACCCCATAGATGAAAAAAACTGATCACACCAAATATGTTTGTTTTATTATGGTAATTTAAATAATAAAATTTTAATTTTATTTGTTGGAATATTGAAATTATCCTAGACATTCATTACCTGGTGCACTAATGTAATTAAAAACAAAAATAGCAATGTTTCCTAATTTAATTGCACTTGAACAAAGAATGGAGAAGCAAATAGGTTTTCCTAGTAAAGCTGAACTCTGTGCCTTCAAAGGACGTGGATTACAAGAGGGCAATGTCACTGTAGTAGACTGGAGCTTTGTTAGGTCATATTTTTCATAATGTCAGTTACTGGTGATCACTGATGGTGGCAGTAATTACGGTGGAGGCATTATTTGACAATGAGACTTGAACACTGAGGACTCCAGCTTTTTTCCTTATGCTAAACCTGGACTTGGAGTCAAGTCTTTTTTTTTCCTGTGAATTTGATGTGAAGGCATTATTGAAAAGGACATTTTTTCCATGATAATTTGCACAGTTATTAATAAAACATCTCCTATTACACAATAATTGAATACATTTAATTAAAGTTGATGCAATGACAAAAATAGAAAGAGACTTTTCCCTGATGAGTCAGATATGAGTGATGGTAATCAGTCTGGATTGTGCCAAAAAGGAAGTAATTCCAGGAGATGAGCTCAATCGCCCTTCTTCAGTAACTCTAGGTTTCCTTATATAATGAAATTTTAGTAGGAAATGCTAAGTTATGCATCCTCCTCTTAATAAACAGTGACAGTAACTCAATATGTCATAATCTTTTCCATCATCTGACACATCTTGATGCAGATCAGCAAGTCCCTGACTTCCTTTTATCTTTTCCTTGGTTCTTCTAGACAAACTCTAAAAACATGTCTTTCTGCATCCCAACCAACCAACTATAGACTCTCCAGCTTTCTCCCTAGAAGGGATTATTGTCACTCAAAGGTCAAGAAAGTGCATCTAGAAACAATTAATGAGTGCACATTATTAAATTACCTGTTTCTAATAATTATCCTATTAGCTATAAAAGATTGTGATAATTATAAGCAGAGCAGATATATGAGCTCATGACAATTGTGTAGATTTAAATTTTCACTCATGGTCTCTCTCATAAAAGAATTTCAAATGATGATTGAGTGCGTTTCATTTTCTCTATTACCAGCATTTAACCACTGTTTTGCATAGATATTGAGGAATCAGAATTGACTCACAGTTCAGGAAGGTTCAATTCTCCAAAGCACATAGTGATGACCCATATAATGAATTCTTGGAGATTTGATGTTAAATGGACATTGCCATTAACTCTGAGGCAAAGAAGATGAACTTAGAAAAGGAGGAAAATGCTGTGTTGGGAAATAGATTAAAAAGGCTAGGAAAGAATAGACACTTTAAGAAGATATTTTTAACACTGTAAAATTATTTATATTTAACTTTCTCTCTCTTTTTTCCCCATTGTACACTCACATGACAACCTATACAAAGCACTGCAGAACTCCAAAGCATGTAACAGACGCTCCTTGTCCAATACCGGGGAGGGACATAATCCCTTACACAGTAAGGAAGCATCATTCTATGAGACTATGGCTCTGCTCTATTAGTGGGTGAAAAGCATCTGACTCTTCTCCTGGTTATGCTGGCCACAGAACAGTCAGTGTTTCTTTTATTTCATGGCTCCTAAGAGTTTTTAGGAGGTATGATCTTCAAATATATTGAACAATACTAATTGGACAGAAAATGTTTCTTCTTCTTCTTTTTTTTTTTTTTTTTTACAGATTTTATTTATTTATTTGACAGAGAGAGAGAGACAGGAGAGAGGGAACACAAGCAGGGGGAGTGGGAGAGGGAGAAGCGGGCTCCCCGCTGAGCAGGGAGCCCCATGTGGGGCTCGATCCCAGGACGCTGGGACCATGACCAGAGCTGAAGGCAGACGCTTAACGACTGAGCCACCCAGGCGCCCCGGACAGAAAATGCTTCTAAAGCTTTTGCACTTGGTAAGAATATCTTTTTGTGCTTTCACAGCAACATCATACTTGTTTGTATGTACCTGGGAACTCGCAGGACTCAGATCTCAATTGTCCTGATGCAGCAGCTCAGCTTCGGCCTGGGACCAAGGGGTGCTCCCAGAAAGGAATTTGGTGGTAGAAATGTGTGAAGGGTAGCATGCGTACATTAATATCCACAATATGTTTGGGTTGTCTTAGTCAAGTCTGGGTGGAGAGAGTAAGGCATATTGCCTCCTTATAGACTTGGGGGGATTGTTTCCATTTGTCAAATGTGAACAGATCCATTGCAGGTTAGTCTGGCTGAAGGTGAAGAGAACCCGGACTTGAGAAATCTGGCTTCCCCATCCGGCTTTGTCTATCACAAGCCTTTCTTTTCACCGAATTACTTAGCATTTGAGCCTCAGTTTTATCCTCTTAGATGTCTCACTTCAAAGTTGCGGGATATTAAGATGTCATAATTTTACAGTGTAAAAGTGATTTAAAAATAACATGAGAAGAATAATAATCTTACTTTCTTATATGGGAAACTTAGAGGGTTGTCACACTGTTTACTCTGAAAACAGCCTTTTGGGGCTTCTATCATCCACTGTCCCACACCTTTGCCCATGTTCTGACTCAGTGGGAAGGACTGGTATTAAGTCTGGGTTCTCTCCTTCCTTCAGTGTCTTCCTTTGTTAATATTCAGATTAGGCATCAGTGACAGAGCAAACTCACCTGAGATATCACCAGACCACTATAAGTGGCATAAAACTGTGACTGTTGCAGTAATAATTTTTTTCAATTTTAATTTTTTTACTAAAATTAAAAAAAAGTTTTTTATTTATTTGAGAGGGAGAGAGAGAGAGAAAGAGAGAGAAAGAGCATGAACAGGAGAAGGGGCAGAAGGAAAGGCTAGGAAAGAATAGAAGCAGACTCCCCACTGAACAGGGAGCCTGATGTTGGGCTCCATCCCAGGACCCTGGGATCATGACCTGAGCTGAAGGCAGATGCTTAACTGACTGAGCCACCCAAGTGCCCCTGCAGTAATGATTTGACTTAAATCAGAAACTCTTTGAATTTTGAAACATAAGTAAGAAATTTCTGCTCAATATTGTTTTTCATTAAAGCTTCTTGGGCTCTTTCCCCAGAAATATAGAAAATTTGGAGAAACTATGCTTAATAGCCTAGCCTTTTATAAACTGTTACAAGTATTTTTTATTTTCTGAGTCAAAATTAATTCTAGTTCCTTCTCCATATGTCCCTGCAAGATAAAGCTTCTAGCCAATACTTTGGTGGGGACAATTCAGCAAAGAACAACAAGTTTAATGATCAAGATTCTGTAATGGCTGCTTTCTAGAAGAGAAATAAGATTCCCTTTCTTTTATATGCTATTAACTCGTGCTGATGGCTTGTGACCAGTGTGAATGCCTCAGGCACTTTCTTACCTTCTTGGCCATCCACCTGCAGGCGCAAGTCACTGTGATTTGATCAACCAGAGAGCTTGATCAGGGATATCTTGTAACATAACAATGTCTAATGGCAAGAATATACAACATAATTGGGAATCTGCCATGGCAGATGGCCCAGGGCATCAGGTTTCAAGATTGCTCTTTTAAGCTTGTAGAGAAGCATGTAGTTGAGTGCACTGAACTAATCAAGACCCAAGAGCAGCATATGTGCTGTCATAATTAACTGGAAAAAGGTAGTACACTATTTCAAAGCTTCACATATGCTATAAAGCTTTGCTTCTCATGGTGTGGTCCTTAGATCACTATCCTCTGAGAGCTTGTTGTAAATGCAGACTCTCAGGCCCAACCTCAGATACTGAATTAAAAACTGCATTTTAACAAGGTTCCCTGGCGATTTGTATGAACACTGAAGTTTGAAAATCACCATTCTAAATTCGTGGCACATGGTAACATAAAAGTTGGATTTCTAGCCTTCCTTAACTATGTCATTTTAGTGTTTTTTCCGTTTTCTTTCTTAGCTTGATTTTTATTTTCTATAACGATGATCTATAGACCTCTAATACCTAGATATCTTTTCATTTGATGTTAAAGCTTTTTGTCTCCTAGAAGCTTTCCTTATCAAGGTACCACATTACACCAGACTCTAGACCAGTCCTTCAAGAGAGTTCTTGGCTTTTAGAAAAATTAAAGCAACTAGAATCCAACATCTTGCCATCCTACTAATCCACTTCAACTTGACCTCTGTAGTTTGGACCAATGGGGGGAACTGGTATAGGTCTTTGCATAGGTCCTGCACATTTGAGGAGATGTGTACTGATTAGGAAAAATTACAACCTATGTCGTGTGTTATATTGTTTATATTAGCAATTATGGTTGAGTGGTAGCTGACCAAACTACACATACCACCTTGTTTTCTAACGTGTACGGTCGAAAAGAAGCCAGGAAATCATGAGGAATTTCCTAATGTATTCCAGCGTGCAGCTTGTGATAGAGTCGGGGAGGACCAGCATATGAAATATCAACAGTATGACTTTGGAGATTCCCTGACATTTGAGGAATGAACGAGAGCTAGAGAAGGAGCCATGGGGTGGTGGAGCTGATACTGTTCCTTCTTGAATAGAATATGGGCTGCTTGAAAGTGAAGCAGCCCTATACAGAGATGGAGTCCGTGTGGCCTAATGGGAAGGAACCTAGGAGAATTCAGTGACTTAATGCATCAGGATAAATGGCCTTTAGTTAATGCATTATAGCTCGGGCACTGCTGATTGTGGTGGTTGGAAGAAATGGGGCATAATTGGGGTGGTTATGTATTTCTAAAGACTGAAAAAAAATTAATTCTGAATAGTACACGATACTCCAAGCTAGAAAGACAGTGATGTTCGGTGTCTTGTTTAAGGTGTTTCCATTAGCATAGAAATAAAGGAAAAACGAAACTCCATTAAGAGAAATTTTCCAGTTCAGGAGGTGCTCCCGCATATCCCTGACATGCCTTCCAGCCCCCATCAGGGAGCATCAGCTATTTGCAAGCGATGGCAATTGTGTGTCGGCAAGCCTTTTCAAAGCATGAGAGATTTTAATTACCTTGAGGGATAATGTTGAAACTGTCACTGGTCAAATGTCTTTTCTAATGCTCTTGGAGGATATGGAACAAAGTATGAACACAAGTCCAGAAAAGAATTTTTTATCCCCTGTGTTTGATTCCTGTGGCTGTTGTAACAAATCGTCCAGAACTTGGGGTTGTAAAACAGCTGAAATTGACTCTTTCACAGTTGTAGAGGCCAGAAGCCTGAAGTCAAGGTGTCAGCAGGACCGTGTTCCCCCTGCAGCTCTAGGAGAGAATTGGTTCCTTTTCTCTTCTAGCTTCCGGTGGCTGACTTAGCAGCCCTGGGCTTCCAGCTGCATCATGCAATCTCTGTCTCTGTGGTCACATTGCCTCCTGCTCTTTGTCTGTGTCAAAACTACCCCCACCTTTCTCTCAAAGGATGCATATGATGGCATTTAGGGCCCACCCGTATAATTCAGGATAGACTCTTCCTCTCAAGAGGAATGATGAAGAACCACTTCTTGGGAAGTAATATCTACTGTTTAGCTATAAAAGGTAATAGTCAAAGGTTCCATAGATTAGGAAGTAAATATCTTTCGGGGGGGGGGCACTATTTAACCCATTATACCCTCCCCACCCACCACTGGTTCTGTCTTAAAAAAACTTAGATAGGGCGCCTGGGTGGCTCAGTTGGTTAAGCGACTGCCTTCGGCTCAGGTCATGATCCTGGAGTCCCGGGATCGAGTCCCGCATCGGGCTCCCTGCTCAGCGGGGGGTCTGCTTCTCCCTCTGCCCTCTTCCCTCTCGTGCTCTCTGTCTCTCATTCTCTCTCTCTCATATAAATAAATAAAATCTTTAAAAAAAAACTTAGATAATTGCAAATATCTTGGAAGATTCATCAGTTACTATGAGAATATCAGTCTTACAGACCCAAACCTCTTACACTTTTGACTCAAGATTTGTGTCCTGGCACTCAGATCCTTTGTCAGATAAGGAATGGCCAGGATCAGCTTATGGCTTGGGCAGAGATGTGGCCCTGGTCTATGGGCCTGGGGAAATCTGCCATTCTGGGAAACATAGGACCCTGTGTTTTATACATATTGACATCCATATGGATAATGTCATGTGGAGCTATATAAGCATCTTGGGGAAAGAGTCTAGCCACTAGTCATAGCCTGTCTGATACGCAGCTTGGTGTCTTATTTATAAAATTAATTTTTATCCCTAAAGTGGTATATCATGCATAACTTAAAGGACTTTGTTTCAGGGCTTCCTTCTAGGTGAGGTCTGAAAACCGCCTCACAAATGTCCTTGGCTAAATTGGGTATTATGGGTAGAGTGAGTGGCTTCCTTAGTGGGTTATATTTTATGTATTGACCAGAGATGGGTTAAGTATCAGAGCTGTACATGTTCTGACTCAGAGGCCCCTTTACGTGCACTCCTACCATGTCTAGTAGAGAGTGATATGCCATGGGTTAGTAAAAGTGCTGCCTTTGGGAAAAGAGACAGTGTGCGGTAGGGAGATTTGGGCTATCCCTGAATTGTCATCGCAGCATTCATGACTCCTATTTCCTCACTCTCTTCATTGCTATCCCCAGTCGATGGGGGAGAGAATGAAGAGAGGGAACGCAGAACACTGGGGGATGATCCACAGCTGCAGCCATTTGTGGAGGGCAAAAAGGACCCCCGATAATGGTAGGGGTCCAGGCGCTCTCCAACCTCAGGAGAGTCTCTGTAAATGGATGGAAATATCACAAGCTAATAGTGAACTGTGTGTGGTATTGCTGGGGGTGTAGGTTGTCTTGTTTTAGACAAAATGCTGTGGGTGCCGCATTAGACTGGGGGCTTTTGAAGAAGGGACAGAGGCCAGAGAAAATGAGAGATATGTTTTTCCTCTAACTCAAGAAGGTAAATAAAAGAAATTCAAGCAAAATATGTTACCTGTGCCTAACGCATTCAGCCACATTTATTGTTCCCCAAATCAATCTCCTTAAAAATGACTCACCCACATTCTACTTCTTTCTCTAAAAGTAGGCATTCAGAATATGAGCATTGTTGGCAATAGGCCACTTTATAGATACATCAGAGAATTTTCCATCTAGACAGAAAGCATCACTGTGCGTGTTCTGGGAAAACTTCTCAGTTACATACAATTTGCTCAGATCCAGATAAATTTCCTGATCAGATCTGTTCTAAAGAAAGGAGAAAATTGGAGAGTAAATTGCTATAGGAAATTATTTCATTTGACAAAAATCACCAAAGTGTCAGAGATTGGCAGAATTGTTAGATTTTGAGGGCTTTTTATTTTTTATTTTTTTAACAGATTTTATTTATTCGTTTGACAGAGAGAGAGAGATAGGGAGGGAGGGAACACAAGCAGGGGGAGTGGCAGAGGGAGAAGGAAGCGTCCCGCTGAGCAGGGAGTCCGATGCGGGGCTCGATCCCAGGACCCTGGGATCATGACCTGAGCTGAAGGCAGATGCTTAATGACTGAGCCACTCAGGCGCCCTGGTTTTGAGGGCTTTTTTTTTTTTTAAAGATTTTATTTTATTTTTTATTTATTTATTTGAGACAGAGAGAATGAGAGAGAGAGCATATGAGAGGGGGGAGGGTCAGAGGGAGAAGCAGACTCCCCGCTGAGCAGGGAGCCCAATGCGGGACTCGATCCCGGGACTCCAGGATCATGACCTGAGCCAAAGGCAGTTGCTCAACCAACTGAGCCACCCAGGCGCCCTTTGAGGGCTTTTTTAAAAAAAATATTTATTTATTTATTTGACAGAGAGAGAGAGAAAGAGAGAGCGCACAGAGGGAGAGGGAGAAGCAGGCTTCCCGCTGAGCAGGGACCCCGACGTGGGGCTCGATCCCAGGACCGCAGGATCATGACCTGAGCCAAAGGCAGACAGACAATGACTGTGCCACCCAGGTACTCCTAAATTTTGAAGAGTTTAATGATCATTTAATAGATGAACTAAGTACATACTTGTGTCACCAGCAAAGTGAAAACACCAAAAATGTTTTTTAAAAAAAGGGTTAAAATAATACTAAAGGAAAAATAAGATTAAATTGAACTTTATTTTGTATGTATTTATCATTTTTATTTTGATTTACAAATGGGTGCTCATACAATCTTTTTGGTGCTTAAGTCTTCTAAAAATCTAATTGTAGTATTTTCTGGACTGCAGAAATCAAGATGCTATCGGGAATGGACAAATATGTGGGCTTCCTGTGTCCTGCATACAGTGCTAGTAGAATAATGTTACCAATTTCCTTCCTTGTTTATTGATACTTAAGATGGATCCAAAGACACTCATTGACCAACAGGGGAGGCCAAATGGATAGTTTTAACAGTTGTACAGTTAAAATGAAGAGAAACATTCAAGTTACTCAATACCGTTGGATGGGTAGCACAGGCAGCTCGGCTTAAACATTGTACTAGCAAAAGCACCTTAACTCCAGTGGCATGCAAGGAGATGCAGTCCAGAGGGAGATAGGGTCTTACTGAAAATTTTAGACATTCATGGTAGATATATAAGCTAGTGGACCATGGAAGTGGCTTCTGTTTAGTGGTGAAGTAGTTAAGATTCTTACTAGTGGAATGGTTCCTCAGAACTAAAGCTGTTAAGGTAATGGATTGTAACAACCATTTATAAATTAGGTAACTTGTGGTGAGGTGGTGGGTGAGGGTGGAGACGTCTATGGTGACGGTAGTCATCCATCGCTGCCTGCTGATCGTAACGCTCACGACTGGATGAGCTGCTGCTCTTTCCATGGAGCGGGTTGGCAGTGGATAGTAACCCAAAGGAGGGTGAAGGGTCTGACAACACGTGAAAGTGGAGACCCAGTAACTCTCCATTTTTCAAGAGTTTCCAAAGAGGAATGAATACCCCCTAAAAATGGACACCTCTTTCCGAAGGGCACAAAAGATTCCACCCCATATGAGGCTGACAAGATGCCTGAGAAGAGGCTTCCCATGTGGGTAAGCAGTTCCTGGTATGTGAATTGCCACAGTACGCCTGAGGCTGAGCGCTCTTCATTAAGAACGGATCTGGAGAAATTGTATAAAATACACTCTCTTTTATGCACAGCTTAGATAAGCGAGGAAGTAAGTCAGAGTTCATTAGCGGCAAGCAACAACAACAACAAATAACTCTTATTTTTTAAAAAAGGAATTAACTAGTAAGATAAGCTATAGCTTATGTTACTGAAGGAAAAGCAAAAAATCCAAGCTGGAGAAAAATCAAGAGCCAGGTAGTGCCAGGAGTCTTAGGAGGAGAAATTGATGAACAATTTTCAGGGTTTTGCCATTAAAATGAATTGAGTTCATCTGTTCTCCAGCTGTGTGACGTTCTGTTTAAGCTATAAACATTCAAGGTCTCCCATGTCTGTTTGTCCCAGTTGGCCATGAGGGTGCTGCTTGTCCTGGAGAGGGCAGAGTACTTTACTGAGAGGTCTGGACACATAACAGGAGGGGACACTCTCCTTTCAAAGGTAAAAGTAATGTGATGTTGGCAATATGAGAGGTAAAGCTCAAAGGGAAAAACAACAGATATGCCCTGTAGCCCAGAACTATACATTCCTTTTTCAAATCTTGTCATCAATCCTCCAGTCATGCTGCTTTGTCTACTCATCTTTAGAGAGCGTAGAAAGAGGGATTTACCCCATAGCAGTAAACTTCTGCTTGGTGCCAGCATTTTCTGCAGAACTACCTCTGAATTAAGATCATTGCGTTTCATTCCTTGCCAACTCACAGGGAGTCCTAGCCAAGAGGCCACAGGCAGCTCTGAAGGTGAGATGATGTGTGATGATACCGTCACTGAGTGAGGACCACCCGCTCCAGCACTTCATTGGGCCTTCAGAGCCTGCGCAGTCCTGTCACATGTGTACTCGGGCTGCCCAACCTAGTGATGAAGTAGAACAGGTAGCACTTAGCTCATGAACAGCTCAGATTACCATTACCCAGTGACCCCAGGCTGGGGTTCAGCATCCTCCAGACCCTAGGAGGGAGTCAGGAACCATTTCCCAGGGGAAAGGAGTACTTGTGAAAGGGAACATTGTTTCATTCTAAAATTCTGGAGGTCTATGCTGTGTTTCTTTTCTCGGAGTTTAGTATAAATTACACAAATAATTCCAATCCACATAGACATAGTGAGCACCATAATATCTGCTGTATCAAAAAGGTCTAAACATCAGAGAGCAGGCAGTGTTCCCACCCATGCCAGAAATGGGTCAGAGCAGACCACCCAAATGTGATGTATATTCCCCCCAAAATTCTGAACGTGCTCAGTCCTCTTTTTTAGGGGTTGGAGGTGAAAGTTGTTGTGATTTGTCTTTTATTTTGTGGACGTTCTTCTGAAATTGATTGTGTTAGTTTTTTATTACTGCTACAATATTTCATCACAAATTTACTGGCTTAAAACAACACATATATTATCTTATGGTTCTGTGGGTCAGAAGTCCAACACAGGCCTCACTGGGCTAAAGCCCAGGTGTTGGCAAGGATGTGCTCTTTTCTGGAGGCTCCAGGGAGAATATGTTTCCTTGCCCTTTCTGGCTTCTGAAGGTTACCTTCATCCTGTGGTTCATGACCCCCTTTCTCCATATTCAAAACCGGTTAATATCACATCCCTCTGTCCTTTCTTCCATTATTACCAACTCTTTATCTTTCTGACTCAGCCAGAGAAAGTTCTCTACTTTAAGGACTCTTGTGATTACATTGAGCCTGCTAGGATATCCTGGGTAATCTCTCTATCTGAAGGTTCATATCCTTAATCACATCTGCAAAGCCCCTCCTGCCATGTAAAATAACATAGTTACAGGTCCCTGGGATTGGAGTGTAGATATCTTTGGGGGAGGGGATATTATTCTGCCTACCATAGCGATTAATCCTCATAGTGGTGTTTTTAAGAGATAACTTAATAGATCCAGATGCCAGATACCAGAAGCTGTCTGGTTCCTGTTTATTCTGAAAACTATTGTTCAGTCATCCCTTCAGTTTTATGAATCACCATCCACCATCCAATAAATTCCTTCTTTTTTTTCCCCCTTAAATTCATCAGGCTTAGTTTTATTTGCCTATGTAAGAAATTTATATAGCAGGTTGGGAAGGGATACTGAGCTTGAAGAAAAAAAAATAGCAGCTCTCCATAAGGATGAATTGGTCAAGTTTATAATGCAGGCCAGAGCAGAGAAGGAGCTGTAATTCCCTGTGGATGGGTGGCATGAAATAATGGAGGGAGACTGAATTAAGCTTAGATAGGAGTTAACACCCTTTGACTTAGTGGGCTGGGGTGAGGGGAGGGGCAATAATCAGAACCTGAAACCAAGCAGGGGTAGGCATACTCAATTAGGTCCATGTGGGAAACTGATAATCAAGGAACATCTCCCAGAACCGTGGACCCTACGGCAGCTTCCTATAAAAATGGATGTTATAGATTTGTTGATGTAAAATAAGATTGTCGCAGAAATGGAAAGGCAGGAAGACAGAGCCAGACCTCTAGGAAAACAAAAGCTAATGGAAAACAAATAAGCACATTTCAGACACGTACTTAGACTTGACAGCGTTCTGGGCTTGGACCACAGCGGGACAGGTTTGCACAGTGGTGGCAGGTAGAATGTCTGGTTAGTCTGTGCATATGTGTATATGCAGAAGGCCCTGAAACACGTGACTTTGCATTGCAACTGAAAATTTAGATACTGTTTCAAAATATGCTGGTGTCTGGGGTGAGAGTTCTTATTATATTGACTAGATATTTTCTCAGGGGTCCCAGGAAAGGGTTGGGTGGATGGCTTGCAAATGACTGATATAAAAGGAATAAATTAAGGATAAATGAGATAAGTTAGAAAGCAAAGGCTTTTTGAAGCCCTCACATGCCCTAGCACATGGGTAGGTGCTTTTCATCAGAGCAGTTAATGAGATTGATATCCACAAGTACGTGGTTTATTTTAGTAGCATCTTTTCTTACATAGACACATAATTTTGTATGGCAGAACAATTCATTCTGCACTCATTGAAATGATTTGCTATAGATAATCCTTTTCCTAAGTTGGCAATTTCACCTTATTTTAACTGCCAGTCTTTTCTGGCTATGATATTAACTCTCTGCTCGACTTGGGGTAGATCCCTTTACTTTTTTAGATTTTGCTTTTCTCATCTGTAAACATAAAAGACTATTAGGTGGATGCCACAATTCATTCACTCAATAAATATTTATCAAGCATCATGGCTAGGAGTGCAGAGATAAAAACACATCCTCATCCTCATGAGCCAGGCAAATAGGAATTTAATTTTAAAAAGTGTGGTTAGTTTCTGCATACAGACATTCAAAGGGAACTAAGGAGGTGTTGGGAGCATAGAGCTGAGCAGTGGGAAGGACAGGGAAATAGTCTGTCCTTGAAGGTCTTCAGTATGTGTGGTATCTTATCTGAGTCCAGCAATTCAGGAAGGAGTTGGGCAAAGTTGGCCTCATGTCCGAAAGCCCAGGGGGTCACTGCGGGTGTGACACCATCTAGGGGAGAGTAAATGCACGTTTGCAGTTGCAGCCTAATAATGAGATTTTTTTTTCTTCAAGCTCAGTATCCCTTCCCAACCTGCTATATAAATTTCTTACATAGGCAAATAAAACTACGCCTGATGAATTTAAGGGGGGGGAAAAAGAAGGAATTTATTGGATGGTGGATGGTGATTCATAAAACTGAAGGGATGACTGAACAATAGTTTTCAGAATAAACAGGAACCAGGCAGCTTCTGGTATCTGGCATCTGGATCTATTAAGGTTTTTGCTGGATGAGATCTTGAAAACTAGCTGGGAAAGCTGTTCAGCTCACCACCCCTCCTCTTCAAAAACATCCTATGCAAGCATTCTCAAGTTCTGACCTCTGGAAGACTCCAGAACCCACAAATCTATAAATAGATATGTCTACGACCTCACCTCCTTCTGGTCTTGTTCAAAGGTTGACTCTTTATGGAGGCCTCTGCCACTTATTCACTTAATTATTTCTTCAACTTAAAGTTAAATCTGCCATCCTGCCTTCCTGACATTACCCATCGCTCTTACTCTGCTCTTTTCCTTTTTACAAAGGACTTACATATTCTAAAAGTGTTACACAATTTAATCCTTTATCATGTTCACTGTTTTAAGTATTTCTCATGCTAGAATGAAAAGCTCCATAAAGACGAGGATTTCTTTTTTTCTTCTTTTTTTCTGACTTACACTAAGCAGTATCTGGCACATAGCAGGTGCTCAGTAAATATTTATTGATTGAACAAACCACAGAGGAGTTTAAACTTAAAGGCCATGTGGTATTTAAAGGATGGACGTAAGAGAGTATCGGAGGCAGAGACTATGACTGACGGGCGAGCACATGTCCAATCAGAGGCTATGACTGACCAGGGTAGTGGCAGAGAGCTGTGGGAGGTGGAAACGCATGCTGAGTCCTTGGTTGCCTGACTGAGAAAGTTGTACTGCACCTAAATCCATGTTGTGATGGGTAAGTAAAAAAGAATCTAAATAAAGATTGACGATCAGGCTCCTGGTAAGACATTGCAGAACTATGTGCTTACTACGAACCCTCAAATATCAGTGCTAAGGTGAGACCCTTCCAGAATTTTATACTATAAACTTCTTGCAGTGTTAGGTCAAAGGGAAAGAGACATAAATGAGAAGAAGAAAATGTGACCCGGGTGATGCTACCAAACCAAAATGAAGTGTTTAGGAAAAAAGGAAAGAACATATGGACATATAACATCATTTTAGAGAAAAATGAAAGTAAAACAAAAGCTGAAAAAAGGCCATCAATGAACAAAGGAAAAAAGAAGAGGTTTTAAGGTATGCAGCCTTTGATGCACGGTGGAACAGGAAATGAGAAATCTAGTGAAAAGGTCGGAAGATGTCTGACATTACCAGCACCATAAAACCTACAAGGCAAATTTGATTAAAAATATTTTGGGAAAAGTTTTCAATTAGCAATAATCGCGCCTCGGATAAACCTCATTGGCTATGATACTGCCACTGCGCAAAGCTGATTAAAAATATTTTGAAAGCCATTTTTATTCTGTTTTGTCCATCCCCCCCCCTTATACTCACTGGAAAAAATATCACTTTCCTTATTTTGTATGTTCTTGGAATTATAAAGCCCTGGGGTGACAGAGCTCTTTTCACACTTTCTTATTCAGTGCCATGCAAATGACAAATTGACAATAAGCACAGAAGAGCCTCTTACTAATTATAGATATGATGTCAGCTGGAAAGAGCTGGAATAATGACCTAGTACATTGGTTACTAACCTGGAATTTGTAAATGGGTCGGTGATCTTCGGGGAATCGCAAAATTTAATGGAACCTTTTGTGCATATGTATATACATTTTTCTGAAGAATGGGCCCACACTTTTCATCATTTTAAAAGAATCTATGACAACACAAGATGTTCTGATTACTAGTTACATGTACGGTTCTAGTACATGGTTAGTCATCTCTGCCTGGGACTGAGGGTTTTTATTTTATTATTTTATTTTTTTAAAAGATTTTATTTATTTGACATAGAGAGACACAGCGAGAGAGGGAACACAAGCAGGGGGAGGGGGAGAAGGAGAAGCAGGCTTCCCGCCGAGCAGGGAGCCCAATGCTGGGCTCGATCCCAGGACCCTGAGATCATGACCTGAGCCAAAGGCAGACGCTTAACGACTGAGCCACCCAGGCGCCCTATTTTCTATTTTTTAAAAGATTTTATTTATTTATTTGACAGAGAGAGAGTGTGAGCACAAGCAGGGGGAGTGGGAGAGGGAGAGACAGGCTCCCCTCTGAGCAGGGAGCCCGATATGGGACTCCATCCCAGGACCCTGGGATCATGACCTGAGTGGCAGGCAGATGCTTAACTGATTGAGCCACCCAGGCGCCCCAGAGTTTCAGTTTTAAATCTAGGAAACATCCCAGGTAAACTGCCCCAGTTTGGTCCTCCTAATGACTAGTGTAATCCTTATCTATATATGGAAACAAACCCAGAAGAGTGGCACCAATTTCTAGAGATTCCAAAATTGCTGAAAAGCTGAGGCCTCCAGGTTCCTGCCTTTTCCATGTGAATAGGTAATTCTCAGGTTACAATCTTTGTTCTCTTATGGTAATTCCATATCGTCCTCTAAACTGTTGAATATGAAATAGTTACCACGGGCAAAAATACATGTTCTACATTTGTCCATATAATTTCTCTCTATAAGAGCATATGTTTTCCATATAAATATAGAAGTATAAGTATTTAGAAGGAAATCTGTTATAAAGGAATAGACATGAAGAAATATGGTTTGAAAAGGAAGTTTTAGCCAGGTCCTATCCTGTTTATTTTTTCAAATTCAGCCTCCTAAATGCTGGATCACTGCAAGGTTAATCACAGATGAACTAAAAAAAAATGTATCCTGTACTTTACTATTAAAAGAGAATAAGATGCCTCCTTTGACTGGATTTTACTGCAGGAACTAATTTCCAACTATAATGTGAGTTTTTGAGTAAGTTTGAGCACTGTGTAATTTATTGCTGCTGATGGACTCATCTACAATGGCATCCTCTAAATCATATTTAATGGGATATAGTCTACGTTTTTCAACATGTGGTTTTTTATTCACAGAGAGGCTGTATCGTGATAAATATTATCTTAGAGTAGTAGTTTGGTTGTTAGGCTGACATGCATGTGACAGTACTGAGGTTTCAATTATCCACTTGCATCAATCAATCTTTTAGTTTTCAACACTGTTGCCCGCAGTAATGTCAGAGCTCTTCTGTCAGACAGAAGAACTTTGCGGGAATGTTATTCATTACAGCTGCAAATCTGTCACCAGGCCTGGCATGGCTTGTTAATGACAACATTTTATTTCAAAGGGCCATGTTTCGCTTTGTTGCAGAAGAGTTGACTTTGTGATCGTAAAGTATAATGAAATGCCAAAAAGATGAAGTGAACAAAGTTTTCCAAAAATATACTGAAGTGAATCCAAATCTGTTTTTAAAAAAGAGAAGAATACATTTGCATTCATATTCTTATGCCCTTCCTTGTATTTGCAAATGAGCACCCTTGGAAACAGGAGGGCCGTGTTTGGGTGGCTGCAGAAAGATCCAAAGATTGTTCTTCTCCTGTGTTGAGATAGGATTTCAAGTGGATACAGGTTAATTGATCAGGCTTGGCTGAAACATAGAAAATGTTTAGTAACATTGCATTTCTTCGGAAAACCATTCACGAACGTTGTGTGAGGACAAATAGTGCATAATGATTCATGAAAACTAATTCTTACTCATTTAAGTGTAGTATTTAAAAAAAATGTGAGATAAAAAGGGATATGGTTTAGCAAGGTGAGGGATAGAAACAATGGAGGGATATAACTCAATTTAAACTGAAAAAGTTAATTACTGGTGTTCTTAATGGCTAGACTGATGCAGAAGTTGCTTCAAAGTAAAAGTAGCACTGCGAATCATAAAACTTCTGTTTGGCAGGTAGATTTAAAAAAGAGAAAAAAAGCCATAGTTCTTTGCATCTCCTTCCATCCAGAGATGGGAAGTGGACGCTAGTTCTCCACTCCTGGAATCTGAGCTGGTTTTGTCACTTGTTTGGACCAACACAATGGGAGAAGCCAAGTTGAACTGGTTTCAGGTGTGGGCCTCAGGAGGCCTTGCACACTTCCTCTTGTTCTCTTGGAGGCTAGCCACAAACCCAGCCTGACCTGCTGGGGAGACCACGTGGTTCGGAGATGAGCTGTCAGGTGAGTGACTTAGATTAGCCCGCTCCCATCCACCCTGGCAGCTGACCACGGAACCGTGAGTGAACCCAGCCTAGCTTAGCAGTCAAAGCACAAGAGCTGCCAACCCACAAATGCATGGATTAGATAAATGGTGCTTGTTGTAAGCCACCAAGTTTGGGGTGGTTTATCGTTTAGTTTCTTTATCTGGAAGGTGAGAGCATTGAACCAAATGATCTTTCAGTTTGTTTCCAGACCTGTCTTTTGTGGATCATGTGAACCAAGGCGAAAAGACTGTACAGGAAGATCAAGATTGTAGGTCTGGTGTAAAAATTTCATAATATCTTTTTAAGAAATGTCTACATGCATACACATGCTATTATCTATTCCATCCACATTTCAGCTGATTTATTTCCCTGCATACACCTCTCCATGTCACCTGTTTTCTAAAAATCTTTATTGTTTTCCCTCTGCTTGTAACATAAATTCTAAGCAAGTTAGCAGGTGAATTTTGGTTTCTCCTAGTTTTATTGAGATATAATTGACATATAACATTGTAAACATTTAAGGTATACAACGTAATGATTTTGCATAGGTATATATTGCAACACAGGTGAATATTTGTGTTCGCCCAAAATTCAAAATCATATATTGGAACCCTCTTCCCCAGTGTCATGGTATCAAGAGGTGGGGCCTTTGGGAGGTAATTCAGATTAGATGAGGTCATGAGGGCAGAGCTTTCATGAATGGGATTAGAACTTTTATTATAAGAGACACTGAAAGCAGCTTTCCCTCTCTGCTTTCCAATATGTAAAAACACAACAAGAAAGCAGCCATTTGCAATCTGGAAGAAGTTGCAACCAGAACCCAGCCATGCTGGCATCTCCATCTTGGACTTCAAGGCTCCAGAGTTATGAAGAATTTCTGTTGTTTATAAGCCACCCAGTCTATGGTACTTTGTTACAGTAGCCCAGCCTGCCTAAGACATCAGGACATACAGACCACCAGGGTATTTGTTCCTTTCTGAGTATGCCAACTTGTCATCCCTTATTTGTATGGGCTTTTACATCTTTAGGTATATCCTTCTTTCCCTTCTTCACTGGTGAACAATTACTCATTCTTCAAAGATCACTTTGAATTGTCATCTTCTCTATGAAATCTCTCCTATTTCTCCAAATTGGAGATATTTGTTACACTGACACTTTTGTTATGGCTTCTACTGCATTGGATCGTGATTTTTTTGTTGTTGTTGTTGCTTATATGGTTGTGTCTACTCTTAGATTATGCAATTGTGGAGAACTTCAGATATTAGGGAGAACAAATAATTACCACCTACACTGTTTAGCATAAAGACATATATCTTAATAATCAAATGGAAGAAAAGAGAAGGAATAATTGATTCACATTTAGATACTATCCAATTTTGTTAATATAGATAAAATTCATTTACCCCTTTTTTCAATGATCTCATTGGTTAGTCTTAAAATAAATTACTGAAGGTAAGTGCTAGGACCAAAACAATAGTATATTAAAGGAGCAGCTCATTCGGCATAAATAAGTTATTCTCCATGTCCTTTAACACCAAATGTTCTTCTTTCAGTAGAAAAATATAGACTGAAGGAAATCTAAGGTACCAGCCTCATTGGTAGTAGTAACTATGCACATGCAGAGGATACCTTGAAGCCATTTAAAGCCAGAAGATTATTATCGATCAATTTGTCATCTTCCAAGAGCTTGAGTTACTGAAGCTTTTGAAGCTTCCCTTGGAAAAAAAAAAAAAAAAGTGGACAAGCTGCATAATTGTTGCTTGTTAATTTTCTTGGGAGAAAAAACATGAACTCACTTTGTCTAGACATGCTGATTGTAATCCATCAAGCAATGATTAAAGAGTAATGCTATTCTTCATTATACAGAATGTTAAAGAGACCCTTGAATAACAATTAGTATTCTTGAAACACAGAACATAAAGGGTCCCAGCCCGTAATATATTTTCTGTGAAACAAAGGATTTATAGGAACTCAATGCAAAAAAAAAGTGAGGATAAATTCTTCATTCTTAAGAAAAAGATGATGAAGCAACAATCATGTTACAAGAAACTAATTTCAAGGAATTTAAAATTAGATATCATGTAATCCAATCTTGGGAATAATTCAAATGTAAACATTTCAAGTATAAAACACACACACACGTACATACATGTGTGTCTGTATATATATAATATAACTCAACCCCAAGTGAGTTAACGATTACCACTTGCTTCACCACTGATATTACAGGTTCCATAAAAAATGCATAGATTTTATGCAATTATTATCTCATCTTCAATAATATTTGTTTGCCTTTTCTTCTATTGGGTTTCATCTGTTTAGAGAACAGAATATTTCTTTTTCCAAGCCTTTTGTTGTCATTGCAGCTGAATGAATGTTCAATTTTAATCAATAATTTATTGATGGAAGAAGGAATGTTAGAGAAATAAATTATTAGTTTCTATTATTCCTCACTTATATAGTTTATCATCTTATGAATTTAAACTATCCCCTCCAAACCTTACCCAAATAGTTCCTCCCCATAAAAATGTTTGCATCTGCATCTTGTCAATGTTAATCAACTTCAAGCCCCTCAATTCATAAGATTAACCCTCTGTGAATCTCCTCTGACTATTAATTTTGTGCCAACCATCTTATATTGTTTTATTTTCTGTATTTTCCTTTACTTTTCATTAACTTAATAAGTGCTTATCTCTCCTTTCTTTCAATAGATTGTAAACCTCTTGAGTACGGGTTATAAGTCTTCTTTACTTATGTACTGTCCTCAGTGCCTTCTTGAAATCCTCTCATATGCCATAAATTTTGCTTAAAAAGAATCTATTGATTCTAAAAACAAATAGCAGTAACTGATCTATCAATTTTCCACTAATATTTTCATAAATCCTGACCATGTTTCTCTCTGCCAACCCCTTTCTAATTGTCCCTCTTTCTCTACTACCTTTGTGAAAGTAGGTTTAATATTATCTCTACAGGGTGAAAAATGCTTCTCTCCTCCTAAAATGAGCAGGAGCCTGTTTGGGAGGAAGCAAAAAGTGAGAGCAACAAATATAAGGATCATATTATTAACAGAAAGCTGAAATTTAAAAATATCTAACATATTTTAGTGAAGGATACTTCGGATTAATATGTACTCAGTGATATCAAGAGTAACAACCAGGATAAATAATTCGTTAGGGTATCCTCTGGATATATCCAAGAGCCTTGTTGGCTGATTCCATTGCTCATATTTGAAAATGCCTCACTTTAAGACAGGAGGTGCACTCTAGATCTGACTGAATGACAGTTATCAACTGTCACCAGACCCTTTAAAAGTGAAGTACACTTGCCACCAACTGTCAGTGCCAGATGCAACAGCAAATCACTTTGCAGATTGCTGACAAATTGCATTGATATAATTTCTGAAGAGTCTCAATAATTTACACTAATTAGGAGGGGGCCAGTCTGAAAAGTGAGACATCTAAGCTACTTTGGGAATCTTTATAAAAAATGCACTCTCTTAAGTTTTAGGCTCTTAGAGTTCCATAGACTTGGTTAAAGAAGTCATCCAGAGTGATGAGCAGATGAACGCCTTATTAGCTATGTACTCACAGCTGTTCACTGTGTACTCACAAACAAATGGAGAAATGAAGATGGAAGAATGACCAATATAACAGAATCAGACATTTAAGTGCTCTTCAATAGGTTGAAATATTGGGCTACTTCGGGAAAATGAAATTCTCTAAGCACACAACTATAGCTTTATATACTCTTTGAAAAAGGTCCCAAACTATTGGCCACAGTTGGGTAAGTCACAGACATAGCACTACTAGCAAACAGGCAGACAAAAAAGATAAACAAAACAAAACAAACTTCAGGTTTCCATTACTTGGAAGCTTAATATGAAGTAACAGTATCATAGGCCATCTCCTGAAAAATAAGATGTTGAGTTGTAATAACAGCAGAGTACTATCTTCTTTGGTGAAGAAGTAGTAGTTTCAGCCTCAACACTGGCGAGATCCTGAAACTATAATATTGTGTCTGGTTTGGGATATCAGGAGTGGAAGAGACATTGGCAGAGGAGCATGGGTCCAGACGGAAATGACTGGACAAGTGAGAGGCGGGAAACCACGGTCCACAATACAGAAACTAGAGACATTTAGTCTAAGCCAGAACAAGTTGAGGACTGACTACAAAATCTCTCTCGTGTGGGAGAGTTAATCAGATGTCTTATCTTTGTCTCTATAGAACAGAACCAGGGCAGATGAGTAAAAGTAAATGAGGGACAGATACCATCAAAATATAGAGAATTCTCTAATAATTTGAGCCATTTGAAATTGCAACAGAATGCCTTGGGAAACAGTGAGTTGTCAATGATTGGAGGGATTCAACAGGAATGCTGGGAATATTATAGAGGACATTCAACCATGGACTTGGATCCTGTCCAATTACGAGATACAGTTATTGCAATATTCTCAACGTTTTATTTATTAATCAAACCCATATTTGTCAGGCTCCTCTTGATCATTTTATATTTACCTTGACCTTAAAATAGGAACTTCAGCTTCATATTCACAGTTTCTCCTAATTTGCCTGCATTGTTTTTACTCTTCTCTTGCCTGAGAGTGAGCCTTACTGCAAGCTTCTTGACCTGTGTCTGATGTCACTTCATTTAGGAGAGTAGAAATCCCATTTCAGAATTCAATACCAAGATGTTTTTCCATTCAGCTTTACCATAATGTCCTTGTTATTTTACTTTTGAGCTACTGCTGAGTAGAACAGCATAGTGGTTGAGTGTCAACTTTGGAGCTGGAGTGGCTTGTTTAAACTCTCGTGACATTGGGCAAGTTACTTAACATTTATGTACCTGTTTTTATTTTTATTTTTGTTCTTTTCACCTGTAAATAAGGCATAATAGAAGTACTTATCTCATGGATTGTTGTGATTATAAAATGACTTAATTTATGTAAATCGTACTGAATCAACTGTCACGTCCTAAGTGTTAGCTATTATTAGTATGAGTCAGACTCAAAAATTCAAATTTGAGTAGGAGAAACAGTTATAGGTAGAAATAAAAGAGACTCTGCTTCGGGTATGGTATGGGAGGCCAGAGTTAGTTCATGGAGAAAGTGATACATGATCTTAAATTGTGAATGGTGGTTTTTCAGGCAGAGAAAGTGGGGCTGGGGAACGTGAATTCCATACAGATAAGGTGGAAACTATTTTCAAAGACATGGAATGAAAAAGGATAGGGTAAATTCAAGATAGAGCACAGGGCATTGGGTTGACAAAAGCATGAGACGAGGGTGAGGAGGCCCAGCAATGCCAGTCCCTGGAGGGCTTGCCACACTGTCTTGGGGAGGTTGGTTGTTAACTGTCCCAGTAACACAAAAAGAAGGTTTGTAGACCAGAGTTTGGCACACTTCTCTGTAAAAAGCCAGATATTAATTACTTTAGGTTCCGCAGGCCACTTAGGTCTCTGTTGCATATACTTTCTCCCCCAACAATTAAAATTCTAAAAATCATTTTTAGTTCAAAAGCCAGACATAAGCAAGCAATGTGCTAGATTTGCTGAAACTTAGAGTCAGACCTTTGAGTCTGCACATGTATCTACCCTCAGAAAAGCTGGCTAGAGCAGAACGTGGGTACTAGGAAAGGCTTGAGCTGAACTATACGTGAGGTAATACTGATGCTGGCAAATTGAGAGCCATTGAAGGGTTTTATAGCAATGCTCTAGCTCTCTTTGAGAAAGGACATTCTGATTGCAGCATCAAAGATGGACGAGATCACGAAGGACCATTTTGGCGCATTGAAGAGTTTGGATGACGTCACCGCCAGTTCCAGAAAGTCAATACTCCTGGGACTCCAACCAAGAGGAAACAGAAGGTGTGAGGAGCTAAGCAGATAAATCCTCTTCCTTCCTTTCTCCTGTGAACTACTTCTATCAGCCTTCCAGCTTGCTGAGTCAATGCATCTATTGTGCAAACTGCTCTTTATCTTCATTGCTCATAGGCTTTTCTTTTTCATCCCTCTCCCTGACTGGGCTTGCATTATCTAATAAAGTAATCACATTTTAAATCTTGCCTCAGATCCCTTTTCTAGAAAACCCAGGTAAAGGGACAAGGGGATGAAGGAAGAAAAGCTTGCAAAGAAGTCTGAGAAAAAAGGTCAGCAAGAAGGGAGGAGAAGTAGGAGAACATGTGTGGGAATTGTGGAGAGAATTTCAGTGAGGAAGGGATGGTTGGTGACAAATGACACAGAGAGGTTAAGGGAAGTTCAGGCAGTTGGGCAACTGGGAAGTCACTGATGATCTTGGTGGAACAGCTCCCTTGGCTAAGTGGGGATAGTCACATTGCAGAGGTTTTGAGGCCGAATGGGAAGTGAGGAAATGGACATGGATCATCTGTGGACTTGTCTCTATAAAACCTAGCTTGGAAGGAAAAGAGAGGCAGAGAAAATAGGCAGCAATTTTGAGGAAATGGAGTCTAGACATATATTTTTGTTTAGAGTTTTTAATGGTAAAGTGTAAATGTGTTTATATTTAGGGATCAACACACCTAGGAAAATCATCCAGCTACTTTTAAACCAATCAGTGGCCATCCAAAGGAGTAACATCCATACTCACCCCGAACTTTGGCATTTCCTGTTGCCTTTACCCTGCTTTATTTTTGCCACTTTACTTCTCTAGATATAAGCTGTGTATTTACAAGAATATATTTTTATTCTATGTCTCTGACCTTTCAAATGTAAGTTCTCTTGGGGCAGGGACTCTTGCTTATTTGTTTTGTTTATCCTCAACACCTAGAAGAGTGTTGACCTACAGAAGGAACACGGTATTATTTTTGTGGAATGAATGAATCTGACATATGTAAGATGCACTACTCTGAAAAAATGAAGCATGTTAAAAAAAGGAGGGTGAATCAATTCTATTTTTTAAGTAGAAATAACTAGGACAAATGCTAACATATTAGATGGGTTTGAGATTTATTGAGCTCAGCCTGATCATCAGGATTACAGAAAATGAAAGCCAGTTTGCTAAGAAGATTCTTATACCTATATGTCAGACCGTAAGTGCCACCTTTTTATAGTCTGTATAATTTGGCTTGTTTTATTGCCCACGTGTGTTTGCCACTCCAGTGTCTCCATAAACTCCTTACAATGCAAAAGTCTGCGCACCTAGTTTTTAACTAAGAAATTAAGGAATTTGGGGGAATGCTGTAGAGTGGGGAAAAAAGGCAGAGGGCAGGTCAAAAAGCACATACACCCACGCATTCTGTTTTCAAAATTATTTTGCAGGCTCTGCATTAAAAGCTCTGTTAAGCGATGGTGGCCCCCATCTCAGCTTCCAGTGTTAGGTGGCAGTTATGGTTATTGTAAAATAAAGGGTTAAGCAATTGAAGGGGGAAAACGGGTATGGAACATAAATAAAAAACAGATGTACAATTCCTGGCTCTACAACTTCAAACTAAATGAGCAGGCAAACATGATTCAATGAGGAGAGAAAAATCAATGAGGTACAAACAGTCTTCCTCAGAAAGTGAATGAGGCAAAAATGGACTCCTTCCTTTATTGAGTTTTGGTGCTGCTAGAATCCTGTGGATCTGCTGATGGCAATTTTATTAGCTTTCAACGTTAGTTTAGTATTTATTTAATCAGGGTCTGTGCTGCTCGCACATCTGAGGATAGAGTCCAGTGTGACCTGTGACCCAGGGATAGCAGAGTGTGTGGCTGTCGGTGCCATGAAATAGGAGTCAGGCCCAAAACAGGGTAGAGCACAAGTACCTCGAATCTTCTTAAAAGACAAATTTATCTATAAATGGAAATCACCTTTTCTCTTTTTATATACATATTTATTTTGAAAATGAAGGAGAGGTATAAAAAGTCGATCCTCATTTATATACCCCACCTAGAGGTAACAGCTGGTCACGGTGTGGTGTGTTTCTCGCCGGACTCTTCTGAACGCATTCATGCTTATGTGTACATGAGCACTTCCCCACACACGCCCAAGCACGCCTACCTGGTGGAGTCATGTTCCAAATGCTATGATGTAAACGCTGTTGTTACTTTGATGTTGGTCAGGAATAAAGAATCCGGGAAATACAATTTTCTACTGGGAACTAAAACTTGGGACACATGCAACAGGTGAGATGTATAGATAACCTTAATCAGAGGGGAAAATTGTATTATAATAGGGAGGTATTGATAGATTGATTAATATTTTGGCAAGTGTACTTTCTAGTCAGGTCATCGTATGTGTTAGGGAATATATTATTTTAACTTTCATGTTTTGGTGTACAAATAGAAAGGGTTAAATTGGTAGAATAAAAAAATCATGAGCTTGGTCATTAAGAAAACATTGGTCATTAAGAAAAGTGTATTTTGGTAAGCAAGCTTTTTAGGAACTGATCTGGTAAAGGAGGAAAGAATGAACAGACCTGAAATTCTTGAGAGTATATATAGAGAGAGGAATTAGAATAATGTGGGAAGAGCCTGTGAAGAGGAGGAAGTCTGAGGTCCTGTGGGCAAGGATTTGGGTCAAAAGTGCCAGGTTGGTGACATTCTGAGCACTGATTTGCCTGCTGTTGCCACCTGGTAGTTTTCCTAATCGGTGTAAATAAAGCAAGCCTTTCCTTACCTGTCCTGCTTACTGACCTCACTCTCTGGAAGAAATCCTGGAGTGGGAGATGATGGAGTTCACATTACATAGCACTTTATCACATAAATCTTTCTATGTCATAAACTTTTTTGTTTTTAATGGTTGCCAAGAAGTTCATTATAAGATGATGCCATAGTTCATTAAATCAAACCACTCTTGATTGTCATTAAAGAGTATGGTAGGCAGATAATGGCCCTCCGAAGATGTCTACATCCTAATCCTGGGAACCTGTCAAGGTGTGATGTTCCACAACAAAAGGAAATTAGGCTTGCAGATGAAATTAAGGTTTATCAGCTGATGTTAAAAGAGAGACATTACCTTCCACGATCAGGCTAGGCCCGGTGGAATCATTAGGGTCATTCAAAGTGGAAGGGGCAGTCTGAGGAGAAAGTCAGAGTCGGTGGCAGCATAGGAAGTTCTTGGCCAGATGGTCTGAAGTTGCTGCCTTTGACAATGAAGGAAAGGGCGCATGAGCCAAGGAAATCAGGCAGCCTCAAGGAAATGGGAAAGGCAAAGACACTGATTTTCCCTTAGAGCCTTCAGAAAGGACCCCATCTCTTGACCTTGGCCCAGTGAGATCTACGTGGGATGCTGACCTATAGAACTGCAAAATTATAGATGTGTGTGATTTAAGCCCCAGGGTTTTGCTAATCTGTCAGAGCTGCGACAGAAAACAAATACAAGGTCTAATTTCAGCTACCTAGAAGCTTTCCAGATTTCAGTCTCCATCCAATCCAATTCTCACTTGTGTTTTAAAGTGTAAATCATTTCACTTTACAGCTCTTCTTAAAACTGGTAAGTCGCTTCAAATAGCCCTTAAAGGATAAAATTTGAACTTTTGCAAAAAAACCTTAGAAAGCCCTGCATGATCTAGTCCCCGCTTGTATAATCCCTAATAGCCCTCTGGCCACTCTTCAATTCAGTCTCTGAGCCCATCCTATCCTTTGCTGAGTTCCTCAAACAAGCCAGCCTCTTCACACATAAGCACAGTGATTAAGCACACAGACACTAGAACCAAGTGAGTTTGAATCTTTGCTCCCTGCTGACCACTAGCTCTGTGACCTTTGGCAACCACTTTGCTTCGCTGTCTCTTTATCTGCTGCAAAATGGGGTTAAACATAGTTTTACATTTAGAGCGTGTGGAACAAACAGCTTTTGGTGCGCAGTAAACACTGTGTGAGTGTTTGATACCATCCTGGGTAGAAACACCTGTTCCTGGAGCACTCTTGCACCTGCACTTGGCATAGATGGGTCCATCTCGTCTGTAAAGCCTCACCTTGACTGTCGTCTCAAAGGGACCTCCCCAGATAACCCTGGATAGTCTGACACTCCTTTTTTATTCATTTTCAAGGACCCTGTCCCTTTCCTTCAGGCCACTTCTCACCATTTGAATACTTTCTGCACTTGTTTTTTTTTTTTTTTTTAAGATTTTATTTATTTATTTGAGAGAGAGAGCAAGAGAACACAAGTGGGGGAGCGGCAGGCAGAGGGAGAGGGAGAAGCAGACCCCCTGTGGAGCAGGGAGCCCGACTCGGGGCTCAATCCCAGGACCCTGGGATCATGACCTGAGCCGAAGGCAGATGCTCAACCTTCTGAGCCAGCCAGGCTCCCCCTGCACTTGTTTTTTATGTATCAAGTGTGATTCCTCTACAGTGGAATTCCTGTAAGGGAGAGAGCCATGTCTGTTTTTTTTTTTTTTTTTAAACTTTTGCATGCCTCGTACTGAGCCTGTAGTTAGTCTGGTGTTATTGGTTTTCCTGTTCTTGGAAGCAGGATGCTTATCTTTACCAGCCCCCTTACAGCTGGAAAGGGCTACATTCTAGGCAACGGCAGAAATGACATTTCCTTGCCAGTGTGAGACCCTCCAGTGCTCTCAAGTAGCGTGTTGGGCTGAAGGTGTCACAAGCCGGAAGCAGCCTGAGATGCTAAGCCAGGGCGTAGAGAGCAGCCTCCCCGGGGAGTTACAGAGACTTTGTGTAAGAGAAAAATGAACCTTTGTTAGAATAAGCCCCTGTGACTCGGGTGCTTTTGTTACTGCAGCAGAACCTGGACTACCTGACTGGTACAATTGGCGATTGTATTGGAACAAAGTGCCACAGACTGGGCACTTTAACCAATCAGGCATTATTGTCTTACAGTTCTGGCGGCTAAAATTTTGAAATCGAGGCGTCAGTGGCATTGTTCCTTTTGAGGGTTGTGAGGGAAGGATCGGCTGCAAACTCCCTTTGGCTTATGGATGGTTATCTTTATGTGTGTGCCTCTTCACATCATTTTCCCTCTGTGCTTGTCTGTGTCCAAATTTCCCATTTTTATAAGGACACCAGTCATTTTGGATTAGGGCCCACACCACGCCAGTATAATCCCATCTGAATTTAGCTAATTATATCTGCAACAATCCTATTTCCAAATAAGGTCACATTCCAAGGTGCTGGTGGTTAGGACTTCAACATTTAAATTTGGGACAATTCAACCCATAATGATTATTATACACACTGATGATTGTATATATACACTGAATGGATGAATACATGAAGCTTTTTTTTTCTTAAAGGATCTTTGAAACTCTCGGCCTAGTATCCTTTACCTCACATTCTCCCTTATTACAGAAATTTCCTAAGAACGGAAGTATGCCCCTTCAGGTGACACAGAACTTAGAAAAAAACTATTAACCATTTCCAAAAAAAAAAAATTAACTGTTTCAGAAAGAAGCCTGTTAAAATGACACCACATACCCAGAGTTGCTTGTCTCTGAAGATTTTGTTCTTAACCATTATGTTTAAAGATTTTATTTATTTATTTGAGAGGGAGAGTGAGAGAGAGTAAGTGAGCACAGGGCAGGGGGAGAGGCAGAGGGAGAAACAGTCTCCCTGCTGAGCAGGGAGCCTGATGCGGGGCTCGATCTCAGGACCCTGAGATCACGACCTGAGCAGAAGGCAGACGTTTAACTGACAGAGCCACCCAGGTGCCCCTTTAACCATTATGTTTAATGCCTTCTTCGTCCTTATAAGATGTTTAATTGCTGTTTCTTCCTTTTTTTAATTCTTATTAACTTACTTATTCTGAGAGAGGACTAAGAGCTCCTGGATTCATCACTTACTAACTGTATGACTTTGGGCAAGTTTTAACCTTTTCGAATGTCAGGTTTTGCATCTAAAATATAGAGACGGGCGCCTGGGTGGCTCAGTTTTTAAGCATCTGCCTTCGACTCGGGTCATGATCCCAGGGTCCTGGGATCGAGCCCCGCATCGGGCTCCCTGCTCAGTGGGAAGCCTGCTTCTCCCTCTCCCACTCCCCCTGCTTGTGTTCCCTCTCTCACTGTGTCTCTCTCTGTCAAATAAATAAATAAAACCTTTAAAAAAATAAAATAAAATATAGAGACAGTGATACATCATAGGATTTGTGCAATGACAAAAAAGATAACAAATCTAAGGTGTCTAGCACAGAAGTAGGCACATAATGGATGCCTGAATGTTAGCCGTTAAGAATAGTAATAATAACACTAACAATAACTGTTGACATCTGAGTATTTACTATGTGTCAAAAACTGTCCTAAGAGTATAACAAATATTAGTTGGTTTAATCTTCATAATTAGCTCAATGATATTGACGCTGTTTTTCCCAATTTTTGATGAACTGAGGCCCAGAGAGTTTGAATCAGCTTCCCAAGGACACACGAATAGTGGCAGTCAGGAGTTGAACTCATATTGTCTGGCTCTAAGGCAATGAAAAAAAAAAAACAACAAGATCATTTAAAATTATATTAAAAAAATAATAGAGACAAAAACGACAGCAACTGTACAAACCAACAAAAAGCCAACAAACCTAATGAACTTTTAAAAGAGCTGCAGAAACCTTTGAAGGCGAAGCACTTTCAGTCTGCCATGGTTTGGGACTCAGAGTGTGACTTTTTGCTTCTACCCGAGTGGAGTGCTATGCTTTTGGAGTTAGAGATAACCGTCGCTATGACCTCAGGAAACATAGATTTTCTACTCTGTGCCTTTTTACTAAAAGTTTAAATCCAGTGCCCATCTCCAGACAGCTTCAGACAGGAAGAGCAAGTGATGAGTCAGCAAACTGAAGTTGTAGGAATTAAACACCCCAGAAAGCCTCACTGTGGCAGAGCCAGCCTCAGGCGGATGTGAGGGACGTGATGCCCGATGGAGGATCCCGACCCTGGGGTTGTTCTGGTTCCTTCTTACAGCCCCAGTCCGTAGCCCAGAGTCTGGTCAGTGCTTGGTGAAGGTTTGTTGAACTGATTTAAGCTGAAGTTTGTCTCTGTGGCCTGCAGCCAGGCCTGTCGCAATGGACATTTCTCATCTTCCCCAAATTAACCCGGACCCAATTCTTCCTTATAACCTTGGTTTAAGTCCCTGCTACTGGTTAAAGCTTGCTGTCTCGAAATAGATGTGAACATTTTAGCAAGGAAGTCTAGATGAGTGATTCTCAGGAAGGGGTGATTTTGTCTGCTAGGGGACATTTGGCAATGTCTGGAGACACTTTTGACTGGCACTATTGAGATGGTGTGCTTGATCTGGAAGGTACAGGTTAGGGGTGCTGTTTCATAGCTTACCCTCCCCACCCCTGCCTCCAGCAAAGCCAAGAGCTGTATGCCAAAGAGTAGGACTGGTATTTTGAAGATGGTGAGTGACTGCTGAAAGCATAGTGCCACGGTGCCTGTAGTTTCTTCCTCGTTAGACCAGGATTGGAGCAAGAGAGAATGCAAGGTGCACTAAGACCCATCCATTTGACCCCTGTGTCAATTGGTGATTCTTTTGGAAAACTGGCAAATCCTAGAGTGATTGTAATAAACCAGGAGACAGTGGCAAGAATAGGTAAGGATTTAAACTTTTTAGGTGACACGGTTTGTGTTCAAATCGCTGCCCAACATCTCCTAAATTTCATGACTTTGGTAAATCTGTTTAGGGTCTCTGGGCTTCAGTCATTTCATTACTAAAATGTAGGTAAGACCTCATGTGATAGCAGCAAGGTTTCAATGGGATTAGCATGTACGAAAAGCTTAGCACACAATCAACACTGAATAAATGCTAACTATTAATAATAATAGTAATAATTACTATTATTAAAGTAGTATGGTGTATCAAAAAACCCACAAAATCCACAATCAGAAAATTTCAGTTTTCTCATATATAACACTGGGATCATAAAGTCACAGGGCAGTATGAAAACTAATAATAATGATAGAAGTAATGTTAAAATACATAGTAATATTGTATGTACTAGGTACTGTTTCAGATTCTTTGCAAGTTTTAACGGAGTTAATTCTCACAGCAATCCTGTGATGTGGGTAATAATCTTATCACTATTTTGCAGAAGAAGAAGGTTAAGGTGCATGGTAAACTGTAAAACCCACAAACATGTTAATTGCTATCACCAGTCACATATTTCAAAGTTTTTCCCCTACTCTTATCTCTTTATTTCTATGTGATACCCCACAATACTTAGGTGATATATGATGTCCCTACTTCAAAGGAGTAGTTACACCAGTCTTGTTGTCCACTGAGAGAAACATGTGTTCATTATTTAATGGAAGCTGAAACACTGCCATAAATTTCCCATCATTAATTTTTTTTTTTTTTTTTTTTAATTTTTTTTATTCTTATGTTAATCCCCTTACATTACAACATTAGTTTTAGATGAAGTGTTCCATGATTCATTGTTTGTGCACAACACCCAGTGCTCCATGCAGAATGTGCCCTCCTAAATACCCACCACCAGGCTAACCCATCCTCCCACCCCCCTCCCCTCTAGAACCCTGTTTGTTTTTCAGAGTCCATCGTCTCTCATGGTTCGTCTACCCCTCCGATTTCCCCCGCTTCATTCTTCCCCTCCTGCTACCTTCTTCTTCTTCTTCTTCTTTTTTTTTTTTCTTAACATATATTGCATTATTTGTTTCAGAGGTACAGATCTGAGATTCAACAGTCTTGCACAATTCACAGCGCTTACCAGAGCACATACACTCCCCAGTGTCTATCACCCAGTCACCCCATCCCTCCCACCCCACCCCCCACTCCAACAACACTCACTTTGTTTCCTGCGATTAAGAATTCCTCATATCAGTGAGATCATATGATACATGTCTTTCTCTGTTTGACTTATTTCACTCAACATAATACCCTCCAGTTCCATCCACGTTGTTGCAAATGGCAATATCTCATTCCTTTTGATGGCTGCATAATATTCCATTGTATATATATACCACATCTTCTTTATCCATTCATCTATCGATGGACATCTTGGCTCTTTCCACAGTTTGGCTATTGTGGACATTGCTGCTATAAACATCGGGGTGCACGTACCCCTTCGGATCCCTACTTTTGTATCTTTGGGGTAAATACCCAGTAGTGCAATTGCTGGATCATATGGTAGCTCTATTTTCAACTTTTTGAGGAACCTCCATACAGTTTTCCAGAGTGGCTGCACCAGTTTGCATTCCCACCAACAGTGTAGGAGGGTTCCCCTTTCTCCGCATCCCCGCCAACATCTGTCGTTTCCTGACTTGTTAATTTTAGCCATTCTGACTGGTGTGAGGTGATACCTCATTGAGGTTTTGATTTGGATTTCCCTGATGCCGAGCGATATTGAGCACTTTTTCATGTGTCTGTTGGCCATTTGGATGTCTTCTTTGGAAAAATGTCTGTTCATGTCTTCTGCCCATTTCTTAATTGGATTCTTTGTTCTTTGGGTGTTGAGTTTGATGAGTTCTTTATAGATTTTGGATACTAGCCCTTTATCTGATATGTCATTTGCAAATATCTTCTCCCATTCTGTCGGTTGTCTTTTGGTTTTCTTAACTGTTTCCTTTGCTTTGCAAAAGCTTTTTATCTTGATGAAGTCCCAATAGTTCATTTTTGCCCTTGCTTCCCTTGCCTTTGGCGATGTTTCTAGGAAGAAGTTGCTTCGGCTGAGGTCAAAGAGGTTGTTGCCTGTGTTCTCCTTTAGGATTTTGAGGGACTCCTGTCTCACATTGAGGTCTTTCAGCCATTTGGAGTCTATTTTTGTGTGTGGTGTAAGGAAGTGGTCCAGTTTCATTCTTCTGCATGTGTCTATCCAATTTTCCCAACACCATTTGTTGAAGAGACTGTCTTTGTTCCATTGGACATTCTTTCCTGCTTTGTCGAAGATTAGTTGACCATAGAGTTGAGGGTCCATTTCTGGGCTCTCTATTCTGTTCCATTGATCTATGTGTCTGTTTTTGTGCCAGTACCATGCTGTCTTGATGATGACAGCTTTGTAATAGAGCTTGAAGTCCGGAATTGTGATGCCACCGGCTTTGCTTTTCTTTTTCAATATTCCTCTGGCTATGCGGGGTCTTTTCTGGTTCCATACAAATTTTAGGATTATTTGTTCCATTTCTTTGAAAAAAGTGGATGGTATTTTGATGGGGATTGCATTGAATGTGTAGATTGCTCTAGGTAGCATTGACATCTTCACAATATTTGTTCTTCCAATCCATGAGCATGGAACGTTTTTCCATTTCTTTGTGTCTTCCTCAATTTCTTTCATGAGTATTTTATAGTTTTCTGAGTAAAGATCCTTTGTCTCTTTGGTTAGATTTATTCCTAGGTATCTTATGGTTTTGGGTGCAATTGTAAATGGGATCGACTCCTTAATTTCTCTTTCTTCTGTCTTGTTGTTGGTGTATAGGAATGCCACTGACTTCTGTGCATTGATTTTATATCCTGCCACGTTACTGAATTCCTGTATGAGTTCTAGCAGTTTTGGGGTGGAGTCTTTTGGGTTTTCCACATAAAGTATCATATCATCTGCAAAGAGTGAGAGTTTGACTTCTTCTTTGCCAATTTGGATGCCTTTGATTTCTTTTTGTTGTCTGATTGCTGTGGCTAGGACTTCCAATACTATGTTGAATAGCAGTGGTGATAGTGGACATCCCTGCCGCGTTCCTGACCTTAGGGGGAAAGCTCTCAGTTTTTCCCCATTGAGAATAATATTTGCTGTAGGTTTTTCATAGATGGCTTTTATGATATTGAGGTATGTACCCTCTATCCCTATACTCTGAAGAGTTTTGATCAAGAAAGGATGCTGTACTTTGTCAAAAGCTTTTTCTGCATCTATTGAGAGGATCATATGATTCTTGTTCTTTCCTTTGTTAATGTACTGTATCACATTGATTGATTTGCGGATGTTGAACCAACCTTGCAGCCCAGGGATAAATCCCACTTGGTCATGGTGAATAATCCTTTTAATGTACTGTTGGATCCTATTGGCTAGTATTTTGGTGAGAATTTTTGCATCCATGTTCATCAGGGATATTGGTCTGTAATTCTCCTTTTTGATGGGGTCTTTGTCTGGTTTGGGGATCAAGGTAATGCTGGCCTCATAAAATGAGTTTGGAAGTTTTCCTTCCGTTTCGATTTTTTGGAACAGTTTCAGAAGAATAGGTATTAATTCTTCTTGAAATGTTTGGTAGAATTCCCCTGGGAAGCCATCTGGCCCTGGGCTTTTGTTTTTTGGGAGATTTTTGATGACTGCTTCAATTTCCTTAGTGGTTATAGGTCTGTTCAGGTTTTCTATTTCATCCTGGTTCAGTTTTGGTAGTTGATACATCTCTAGGAATGCATCCATCTCTTCCAGGTTATCTAATTTGCTGGCATAGAGTTGCTCATAATATGTTCTTATAATTGTTTGTATTTCTTTGGTGTTGGTTGTGATCTCTCCTCTTTCATTCATGATTTTGTTGATTTGGGTCATTTCTCTTCTCTTTTTGATAAGTCTGGCCAGGGGTTTATCAATCTTGTTAATTCTTTCAAAGAACCAGCTCCTAGTTTCGTTGATCTGTTCTACTGTTCTTTTAGTTTCTATTTCATTGATTTCTGCTCTGATCTTTATGATTTCTCTTCTCCTGCTGGGTTTAGGCTTTATTTGCTGTTCTTTCTCCAGCTCCTTTAGGTGTAGGGTTAGGTTGTGTACTTGAGACCTTTCTTGTTTCTTGAGAAAGGCTTGTATTGCTATATACTTTCCTCTTAGGACTGCCTTTGCTGCATCCCAAAGATTTTGAACAGTTGTGTTTTCATTTTCATTGGTTTCCATGTATTTTTTTAATTCTTCTTTAATTTCCTGGTTGACCCATTCATTCTTCAGTAGGATGCTCTTTAGCCTCCATGTATTTGAGTTCTTTCCGACTTTCCTCTTGGGATTGAGTTCTAGTTTCAAAGCATTGTGGTCTGAAAATAGGCAGGGAATGATCCCAATCTTTTGGTACCGGTTGAGACCTGATTTATGACCTAGGATGTGATCGATTCTGGAGAATGTTCCATGGGCACTAGAGAAGAATGTGTATTCCGTTGCTTTGGGGTGGAATGTTCTGAATATGTCTGTGAAGTCCATTTGGTCCAGTGTGTCATTTAAAGTCTTTATTTCCTTGTTGATCTTTTGCTTAGATGATCTGTCCATTTCAGTGAGGGGGTTGTTAAAGTCCCCCACTATTATTGTATTGTTGTTGATGTGTTTCTTTGCTTTTGTTATTAATTGCCTTATATAATTGGCTGCTCCCATGTTAGGGGCATAGATATTTACAATTGTTAGATCTTCTTGTTGGATAGATCCTTTAAGTATGATATAGTGTCCTTCCTCATCTCTTATTACAGTCTTTGGTTTAAAATCTAATTTGTCTGATATAAGGATTGCCACCCCAGCTTTCTTTTGGTGTCCATTAGCATGGTAAATGGTTTTCCACCCCCTCACTTTCAATCTGGGGGTGTCTTTGGGTCTAAAATGAGTCTCTTGCAGACAGCATATCGATGGATCTTGTTTTTTAATCCAGTCTGTTAGCCTGTGTCTTTTGATTGGGGCATTTAGCCCATTTACATTCAAGGTAACTATTGAAAGATAGGAATTTAGTGCCATTGTATTGCCTGTAAGGTGACTGTTACCGTATATTGTCTGTGTTCCTTTCTGGTCTATGTTGCTTTTAGGGTCTCTCTTTGCTTAGAGGACCCCTTTCAAGATTTCCTGTAGGGCTGGTTTTGTGTTTGCAAATTCCTTTAGTTTTTGTTTGTCCTGGGAGCTTTTTATTTCTCCTTCAATTTTCAATGACAGCCTAGCTGGATAGAGTATTCTTGGCTGCATATTTTTCTCATTTAGTGCTCTGAATATATCCTGCCAGTCCTTTCTGGCCTGCCAGGTCTCTGTGGATAGGTCTGTTGCCAATCTAATGTTTCTACCATTGTAGGTTACATATCTCTTCTCCCGAGCTGCTTTCAGGATTTTCTCTTTGTCTCTGAGACTCGTAAGTTTTACTATTAGATGTCGGGGAGTTGACCTATTTTTATTGATTTTGAGAGGGGTTCTCTGTGCTTCCTGGATTTTCATGCCTGTTTCTTTCCCCAAATTAGGGAAGTTCTCTGCTATAATTTGCTCCATTATACCTTCTGCCCCTCTCTCTCTTTCTTCTTCTTCTGGGATCCCAATTATTCTAATGTTGTTTCGTCTTATGGTATCGCTTATCTCTCGAATTCTGCCCTCATGATCCAGTAGTTGTTTATCTCTCTTTTTCTCAGCTTCTTTATTTTCCAGCATTTCATCTTCTATATTACTGATTCTCTCTTCTGCCTCATTTATTCTAGCAGTTAGCGCCCCCAATTTTGATTGCACCTCATTAATAGCCTTTTTGATTTCTACTTGGTTGGATTTTAGCTCTTTTACTTCTCCAGAAAGAGTTTCTCTAATAACTTCCATATTTTTTTCAAGCCCAGCTAGTATCTTTAAAGTGATGATTCTGAACTCTAGATCTGACATCGTACTAATGTCCGTATTGAGTAGGTCCCTGGCAGTCGGTACTGCCTCTTGTTCTTTTTGTTGAGGTGATTTTTTCCGTCTCGTCATTTTGTGCAGAGGAGAATAGATTAATGAGAGAACAAAATGCTAGCAGAGTAACCACGTCCCCAGAAAATATACTCTAAACAAATCAGAAAAGACCTGAAGCAGTGGGATAAGAAGGGGAAAGAGAGAAAAAAGAAAAAGAAAAAAAAAAAGAAAAAGATAAAGATAAAAACAAAAACAAACAAAACAAAACAACAACAACAAAAGAAAAACCAGAATGTGATCAAATATGATCTATATGGTATATAGATCAGTGCCACACACTAGATTTGGGGTGTGTTTTGGTCTTTTAGAAGAAAGTGTCTCCCAAAATTTTAAAGAAAGAAAAAGATATATGTACAAAAATAAGGGTTGATATGATGAAGGGATAGAAAATGACTGTAAAAATGGAAATTATAAAAAATTTTATAAAAGGAATTGATAAGAAGTTGTTTGAAAAAGAAAGAAGAAGATTTAAAAAAAGAAAAAAGAAAAAGAAAAAAAAAGGGAGAGGATATGATCAGGCAGGGGAATAGAAAACACCATATACTAGAGATTTAGGGTATATTTTAATCTGTTAGAAGAAACTATCTCAAAATTTTAAAGAGAGAACAACTTATATATATAAGCCAAAAATATGGGTAACTACTATGAAGGGATAGAATATGACTCTAAAAATGAAAAATAAAAATGTTTTTTTTTAAAAAAAGGGATTGATAAGATGTTGTTTGAAAAAGGGAAAAAGAAAAATTCAAAAAGAAATAAAAAGACAAAAAGACAGTTAAAAAAAAAATTAACTTTAAAAGACTAAGGAATCATGGTAAAAAAGCCGTGAATTCTATGTGCAGTATTCCCCTAGCGCTGGAGTTCTGCCGTTCTCATTGATCGGTAAACTTGGTCTTGGCTGGCTGTTCTCGCTGATCTTCTGGGGAGGGGCCTGTTGCCGTGGTTTCCAAATGTCTCTGCCGGAGGCGGAAGTGCCCCGCCCTTGCCCCCTCCCGGCTAAGTAATCTGCTCGGGTTTGCTCTCCGGGGCTTTTGTTCCCTGCGAGCTTTCCGTACAGCTTTGGAGGCGGAGCGTGAAAATGGCGGCCTCCCAATCTCCGCCCCGGAGGAGCCGAGAACTCGGGCCTGCTCCTCAGTGAGCCCCCAGAGAAAAGCCGTCAGTCACTCCCGTCTCCCCGGTCTCCGGCTGCACTCCATGCTCAACCGGCCTGTGACTGCGCGTTTCTATCTCTGGCACCCGACCCGGTCTGGAGTCTCCAAACCCAGCAGATCCCTGCGGTGCCCTCCCGCGCGGCTCCTCCCGGGGGAGGAAGGTGAGTCTCCCCGGATCTGCCGCTTGTTGGGTCCCTGCTGGAGGAGCAGTGGCCCGGCTGTGCCGCAGATCACGGTTTATGGCCACCCCGAGCTGAGAGCCCGCGCCTGGGCTCCGCCTCTGCAGCCGGCTTCCCTGCTCCGATACCTGGGAGCTCTGCCGCCCTCAGGCACCCCCGGTCTTTCTGTGACCCCGAGGGTCCTGAGACCACACTGTCCCGGAGGGTTCCACCCCCCGCTTAGCCACCAGAGTGACGTCCCTCGGCGGAGCAGACTTTTAAAAGTTCCGATTTTGTGCTCCGTGGTTCTATCACTTGCCAGAAGCGGCCGACGGAGGCCCCTCCCCCGCCGTCTATCCTCCCGAATATCGCCTCGGATTCACTTCTCCGCACGTCCTACCTTCCAGAAAGTGGTCGCTTTTCTGTTCAGAAAGTTGTTGCTCTTCTTTTCTTTGATCTCCTGTTGGGTTTGTAGGTGTTCAGAATGGTTTGATCCCTATCCAGCTGAATTCCTGAGAGGAGACGAAATCCAGGTCTCCTACTCCTCCACCATCTTTCCCATCATTAATTTTTTCCTGCATGTCAGGACCAGCACCAGCTCTTTGCTGTCTTGCCCTGGTCTAAGCCCTGGCCTGGACTGACACTTTAGATGCAAAAGTCCCTTCCTGACAAAAAAAAACACACATAGGCCTCAGCTGTCCTTTGCCACATCTCACTCAAGTGGGTTATAGGCAAAGGAGTGTCAATAACAAGGGATTTTGTGATGTTTCGGTTATTCCAGTCAGAAAATGTCCACACAGAGCTGCAGTCCACCACTCCACTGCAGTGCTAACATTTTTGGAGGAAGAAGATGGGGAAATTAGGCCACACCGCCACCTTGCCCATGGCTCTCTCATGCTGCAGGTGGTGAACTGAGGTGATGGGTGAGGACCAGGACCTAGACTCCGTGGGTTCCTTGTGGGTGACAGACTCTCATCACACAGCTGCCGCACCGCAACCTCTGCTTTGACATTCTGATGCACGGCTTTTCTAGAATTTGTTTTGTGGGCGACTTCTGGGACTCAGCAAGAGAATCTCCGTCAGCTCTGGGCAAACTTAGCCTAGATTTTCATGGAAGTGGAAAGACAGATTTTTCCCCCCCACTTTGTCTGCTCAGAAGAAAGTGCTGTTTATTCCCTCTTTGAAAGTGGACAATTACATTGATGTTATTTAAAAACTATTATGAATTAAATGAATGATGCTTGACCAAGACAGGGAGAGAAATTTTATTTTGTCAAATTTTAATACTCTTTGGACGCTCTAATTTGGTAATATTTCCTTAATTGCTTAATGTTGCAATAATGCACTTCCTCCTTTCATTTTCTTATTCAAATGGCAACCATAGATTAGAAAACATTTCTGGGAATCTACTTGCCTTATCGTATATTGTCTCTGATTATAGAGCCTATTTTTAGCAAGATTGTTATTATGGAAGGAATTGTATTGAGATGAAAAGAAAATATCTGGCTATACTATTTCTAAATCTAGAAAGGTATGTGTGTTTTACTCTTCTAGTAATATCAAAGCTTCTTGTTCTTCCTCTGACATAGGTTATTGCATTTTCTTTCTTTTTTTTTTTTTTGGTGTATTTTTGATGCTGAATTTCTTGTTTTTTCTAGAATGATCTTCCTATTCACAAGTTAAGACTGAAACTGTGCTAAAGGGGCATAAATAGTTTTAAATAAATGATTATTAAAAAGCCTTTGTGAGGGTTTTTCTTCTTGTTGGCTTTTCTTTAATTCTAAAAACATACTGATTTTCCAAATGTAACTTACAATTCTGTGTCAATGTTTAAATAAGAGAGTTGATAATTTTTTTCTTTGAATTAATAGTTCCTATTGTCATTTTATGGTCTGTTGGTTTAATGGTGATTTTCTAAACCTTATCTTTGGTGTACAGATATTGTACAAATGATTTTTTCTTTGCCTATAATTTGTTCCAGATAATAATCCCTGATATCACACCAGGAAATTTCTGTGTAATGTGAATTTCAGCATTAAATTATTTATTGCATATAAATTTTCTATCAGAAGGGGATCAACACACTGAGTCTACTAATGCTGGTCTAATAGAAAGTTAATGGCTTATTCCAACTGATTTTGCAAGAACAAAGGGACACACTAACCTCGATGACAGAGTGCAATTAGCCAAACACCTAGGGAATAGGTTTTCTATAGTCCACATTAAGTCTGCAGAACTACAAAGGTAGCACCTTCTTTCTAAGCCGTATTCCTTATTGGATTATCACCATTAAACCTGCAGGGAGCTAGAACCGAAAATCAGTAATACACTCGGGTGGATAGTGGTCTTCTGAGACAGGTTGTCTGCCTAGTGAATGCCTAACACGAGGGTGCTGCTCAAGCCCAGGAAGTGTACACAACATGACTCCTTAGAGATATCCTTGCTCTACTTTTCTGGTTTAAAAATTACATCTGAGGAGGCAGCGTGAGGACTAGTGATGCAGATTCAAATTATCGGCTCTTGACTATGATTTCGGCGGTGACTCTTCTTCCTTAGGGTCAATCAAAAAGCAAGCAGCTGTTTAGCCAGACAGGATTCTCTACAGCTTCTGCAGTATTGAAGCCATGACTCAGACTTCATCAAAATGAAAACCTTCTGCTCTTCAAAAGACATTGTTCTGAGAACAAAAGGCAAAGAACAGACTCATGTCCCTCCTTGGAGAAGCAATTCAACAAGATGGGATTTAAAAAAAAAAAAAAAGTCTTCCACTCTATGAATCTTTCTTTTATCTTACTAATGAGACACAAAGCCATCTTTCTGTTTTCTTACCTTATCGCTTGCCGTACTTTCTATCTTCTATTTTCGTCATTGATATTTATTCGTTTAGTTATGGGACAGATATTTATTGAGCATGTTCTCTGCGCCAGGTACTGTTCCAGCTTCTGCGGATATATTAGAGGACAAAACACAGTGACATCTCTGATGAAGCTGATGTTCTTGAGGAAGACAGACACTGATTCTTTGCAAAACAAATTACAAAGAGATTGTTGCAGAAGGTGCTGTAAGAGAGAAGGGCAGGGAGGTGCTGGGAGAAAGGGTCACACAGAGCTGACCTGGTCTGTAGGGGGCTGGAAGTCTGGCCAGAGAAAGTGACACTCGATGTAAACTTCTTGAGTAAAGGCATTATGGACTCAAAGTATGTTGCCTGTCTCTAGATAAATGCTCTAAATATGTTTCTGAATTAAGTGGCACATTTCCTTATACTAAATAAGTTAAATATGTTGTTAATAATTTGTTTACCCCCCTTTCAAGGTAACCTTTGAATACTTAAATGCTATTAATAAATAAAACAGATCTAATCAGATTGAAATGACATGTATCTTTTAACTTTTGTCTGTGTCTTTTTCTAAATTGAAATATATGTCTCTTTACTTTTAAAAAAAAAATCACCATAAACCCATGACAAAATTGTACTAGTTGAAGACAGATAATCGAGAGGGAAATGTTCACGGATTTACTTTATTAAGGAGAGTGCCTAACTTGCATGTTCACTTTCCATGGTTACACTGATTAATTTTAATTTTTATTTGAAACTGACATTTTCTTTTCTTACAACGTATTTTCCCCTAGACCTCAGAAAAAGTTGGGGCTGGAGAATCAAAATGATCATAGGAGCTTAGTCTCTCTGGACATCATTATTCTTCCTAAACTCACCCTTTTACGACCAGCTGATCTCTTCCTCCAACCAATGGGCCTGCATTTGGAGGCTTGATGAAGCAGGTCTCGTATATATTTTTTTCTCACTTACCTGTCTGGTTCCATGTCAGATATTTTCCAAATACTTTTCAATTAATATTTACTCAAGATCAGTACTCCACTCAAAAAAGTAGGCAGTTTCTCGCCTAATACAGACATAAATAAATTTAAGAAGTTATCTTTTTGAAATGGCTGTTTAAAAATCAGAGCTAAAGCTATTTTAGATATGACAATAATGATTTATTTTAAAAGTTGCTTCCAAAATGTTACATTTTCTTTTCTTTAGCATACTTAAGTGCTCAGTCCCAAGTCGTAACTCACTCGGAAGATCAGATTACAGAGACTTTTGCTCTGTAAATTCTGAAAAAGCCTTTGGCCGAAAGCAATAAGACCAGACTTGATCTGGAGAGGGCATCAAGAAAAACAAGGAGCCTTATTTAATACTGTTCTGCGCCGCAGCCCGGAGCAAGGTAAGATGGAATTAGATGTTACTTCCATTTTACCAAGGAGGAAGAGAAAAATCTTGGGAAGGTCTATGACCATCAAGGAGGCTGGAGGTGTGAAATATTTCTTTGCCTCTCCCTCCCTGATGAGACTGACATGATTTCCTGGAGGATAGCCACCTTATCTCCTTCACAAACAACTCCTTTGCTCCCTTCAATGCTTTAGTGAGCCCCTCTTACTGAAAGAGGTAACTTTATTTTTAAAGCATTTTTTCTTATTGAAGCATAGTTGAAATACAATGTTATATTAGTTTCAGATGTACAACATAGTGATTGGACAGTTTCCACACAGTACACAAGGCTTGCCATGGTAAGTGTAGTCTCCATCTGTCACCATACAACATTATTACAATATTATTGACTGTATTCCCTAGGCTGTACTTTTCATCTCTGCGACTATTTATTTCATAACTGAACGTTTCTACCTCTTAATCCCTGTCACTATTTCGCCCATTCTGTCCCCCACTCCCTTCCCCTCTGACAACCACTAGTTTGTTCTCTGTATTTATGAACCTGTTTTTGCCTTTTGTTTCTTTGTTCATTTGTTTTCTTGTTTAGAGTCCATGTGTAAGTGAAATCATATGATATTTGTCTTTCTCTGTCTCATTTATTTCACTTATTATTATATGCTCTAGGTCCATCTATGGATCTTGTTGCAAATGGCAAGATCTCATTTTTTTTTATGGCTGTGCAATATTCTATTGCATATATACACCACATCTTCTTTATCCATTCATCTATTGATGGATACTTAGGTTATTTCCACATCTTGACTATTGCAAATAATGCTGCAATAAACATATATATTTTTTTCAAATTAGTGTTTTTGTTTTTGTTTTTTTCCTTTGGGTAAATACCCAGTAGTGGAATTACTGGATCTTATGGTATTTCTATTTTTAATTTTTTGAAGAACCCCCCAAACTTTTTTCCACAGTTATTGCACCAATTCACATTCCCACCAAAGGGACGTAAGAGTTCCCTTTTCTCCACATCTTTGCCAACACTCATTATTTCTTGTCTTTTTGCTATAGCCATTCTGACTTGTGTAAGATGATATCTCATGGTGGTTTTGATTTGTATTCCTGTGGTAATTAGTGATGCTAAGCATCTTTTCTTGTGTCTTCTGGACATCTGTATGTCTTCTTTGGAAAAATATCTATGCAGGCACTCTGCCTATTTTTAAATTGGATGATGATGATGATGACTTTGATATTGAGTTGTATAAGTTCTTTATGTCTTTTGGATATTAACCCTTTATCAGATATATCATTTTCAAATATCTCCCTTCAAGTAGGTTGCCTTTTCATTTTGTTGATGGTTTCCTTTGCTGTGCAAAAGCCTTTTATTTTGGTGTAGTTCCAATAGTTTATTTTTGCCTTTGTTTCCCTTGCCTCAGGAGACATATCTAGAAAAATGTTGCTATGGCCAACATCAGAGAAATTTCTGCCCTCTGCTCTCTTCAAGAATTTTTATGGTTTCAGATCTCACATTTAGGTCTTTAATCCATTTTGAGTTTATTTTTGTGTATGGTCTAAGAAAATGGCTCAGTTTCATTCTTTTACATGTAACTATTTACTTTCCCCAGCTTCATTTATTGGAAAGGCTGTCTTTCCCCTATTATATATTTTTTGACTCTTTTGCTATAGATTAATTGACCATATAGGTATGGGTTCATTCCTGGGCTCTCTATCCTGTTCCATTGATCTATATATCTATTTTGGTATCAGTACCACACTGCTTTGATTACTACACCTTTGTAGTATATCTTGAAATCTGGGATTGTGGTACCTCCAGCTTTGTTCTCCTGAAAGAAGTAACTTACCTAGCCCTTAGGCATGTTGACTGCTGAAAAATTAAATATTGAGAACACCTGGACTAGGACATCACCATGGAGAAATCAGAAATGTGTAACAGCTATCTCAGCTCTGGCTGCATATTAGGATTACGTGAGGAGCTTTTAAAAGATGGTAACGTCCCCCAGACATTCTGATTTAAATGGTCTGGAGTGGGCCCAGCTATTGGTACTTTTAGGAGTCCCCTGGTAATTTCCACTCTGTGGGCAGGGTTGAGAATCAAAGTTATATGCTCATCATTATCCTGTCATTCAGATTTTAGGCAGAGGTTTTCACAGTCTTTGTGACCAGTACTCTTCTAAGCAAGAAACTCATCTTCTAAACATCCCCCCTGCTCAATTCTGCTCATTGATCAAATTCAGACTAGACCAAAAGAGAGGATTTAGTGAACTGTTTGCCACCTCTGTAGACCCTGGCATAACAACCAACCAGATAATAATTGCTGTGGGGCTGAACAAGTGATGAACCGAGACACCACACCCCCCTGTGGAAGCCATTGAAAGGGCCGTATCGGAAGTAACATCAAGCAGAGTGGCCCAGCCCAGGGCTTTTCTCTGAATGGCCAGTTCTTACCAAAGACTTTTGCTTGTCGAAAAAAAGTTACTTTTCTTCTGTCATAGCCTTAAGATGCTTGGGAACTTGGGGGTAGCGCTGTCTATGATTTGTGCCTTATAATGTTAATGGGAAAGAAATATGACCATCTTTTATGGACATCTCTGAGTAAGGAGTCTAGCAAACTGAGCTTGGTGAAGCACGATGGAGATAGTAGTGGCAACCAGCTCAGGAGGATCGTAGAATAATGAGTGTGGAGAGTATTAGGTTGGAAAAGATGAGACCTGGGTTCGAAGGATTTCTGCCACAAATGAGCTTTGCTACCTTGAGAAGTTCCTTTGGCTTTGGGGGCTTTCTTTGCCTTCACCAAAAGGGGCCTGGGTTGGGATTAGAAGATATCTAAGATTTTTTTTATAGCTCCAGTATTATATAATTCTCCAAGATCTATTGGTGGATGTTTATCTATTGATGCATACAAGGGGAGATGTTAGATGAAATAGACCCTCTTCGCCTATTTTAAAATGGTCATAGCACATAAGAGCTTGAATTTAATCACACATTTACTGAGGACCTACTGTGAGCAAAAGGCTATGTGAGGGTTAGGGGTTGAGCATCCAAAGAAGCCATTTATGGTTCCTGCCTTTCCCAGACTGGCATGGCATGGAAAGACAGAGGAAACCACACAAAAGGCTGATAGAAAGCCAATTCCGACGAATGATTTAATAGAGGTACAAAGATCAATAGGGGAAGTCAGAGGGAGAAATGAAGATCATTTAACTTCATCGTGGTAATTAAGGATGGCTTTACAAAATCTGCTTTTGTTCTTTGGAGGTGTTGGAAGACATTTGTGGTGGTAGACTCCTCTGGGAAAGGCACCACGTCTCCTTGTTTGTGAGCCCTGTGGTGTTAGCTGGGCACCTGTGTAGACTGAGGGCTCAGGACATGCTACTCTTGATTGATCACAGAATAGAAGTTATTGTTCGTCGTGTTTTCAAACCTACTCCATCCAAGAGCAGCATTAGCAATGGCCTGGAACCCGCTGTATAGATTTGTCATCATATTGTAAGGAGCAAAGCCATTTGGCAGTGCCTCACTCTAGGCCTCTTTGCTGCTCTGCACTGGGTTCTCAAATTAGAAGTGTATAATCATGCCATGTATTCCAATGGCACTGTCACAAGTCATTTGGGCTGTCATGAGGGTGTGGTGATCATCAGCCTGGAGTCTGGATGAGCAGCCTCCTGTAGCTCACACAGCTTCTCTCTCATGGTGGCAGTCACTGAACACTGGGGCAATGAGCTCTGTCATGGGGCATAATGACAGTGCCAGGAAGGATTCTGAACAGAATGTACCCAAAGAAGCTGGTGGTGCCTGTGAATGCCAAGAGGAACAGATTGTACTGCAGAGGGTGTTTAGGAAGGCCCATTAAGACAACTTAAGTTATCAAAGAACTGTGACAAGAGCTTCCTGATGCACAACAATAATAGGCTTAGGTAGTGGAAAGACAAAGAAAGGGAGTTGGGTACGAAGTCAAGGTAAAGACAGCAAAAGGCATATTCTGTTTTTGAGGCATACGGAAAAGTCAGGAATTCAGAGAAATGGTATGTATTGCTCAAAAGTGACTTTTATTTGGGGCCAGAATGAATATAGATATAGTATGTCTGCATCAGAAGTCTCTTCTACTAGCAGGCACTGTCTAGGTTCCAGCTAATGGGGATGGCCAGGTGCGACCTCTAGAATGGAACATCCATGCAAGAAAGGGAACACGAAGCAGGCTCGCTGTAGACAAGGGACTGTGCAAGGCCCTCTCCACACCTTGCTGTTGTAGCCAGTTGAAAGCCAGCACATGCTCACTTCCCAAAGCTGACGTCTGAGGCCCAGAGATGAGAGTAGAAAGCCTGCACATTTGCACATTAGCTTTAAGAGGCCAGAATCTGGATCTTATTGAGATTATAAACCAGAAAGAGACAAGCAAGTTTTGCAGGGATCAGAATCAGTGCTCATACTTCCAGGACTTCTGGTCACCTCTTAGCCGTGGTTCTGAGACAGCCCCCTGCCCCTACACACACACACCTCAGCACAGGGGCGCACACCGAGCAGACGGTTGCACAACAAGGAGACTGATCCGGGTTCCTGTGTCATCTCTTTTACTAAAAGATGACAGTATTTATAGTGATGCTAACTTGGAAATTAAGGAATCCTAGAATATTAGAGATGGAAGTTAATCAGACACACATGGAGTGAGCAAAGGGCTGTGTGTGAGGGTCTGGGATTGACCATAAAAGTGAACAAAATGTGGTCCCTGCCTTCCCTGGACAAGCACCCCTTGGAAGGGTAGAGGCACCCACCCAAATGGCTGATAGAAGCCACCTTGGACAAATGATTTAATTGGGGTGCAAAGTTGAGTGGGGAAATGAGACCAAGAAATAAAAACCTTCCAGATCAAATCCTTCAATTAATGGTTGAGGAATGGGAGGCCCATGCGGCCCCATGGCGAGCTGGTGCCAAAACTGGGACTGGAAACCAAGTTTCCTTCAGGGAAATCTGTGAAGTGCTCATCACCGTGTCCTCTGATTTGGCACCGCAATTTCTGAGATTACAGCATTCACCAAATTATCTCTTAAGTTTGTCTTGAATGTGGTCATTTTAAATGGAAATTTTTTGTTCGTGATTAAGCTCATGTATTCCATATTGACTCACCATCTGGAAGGTAAAACATGTGAAACACAACTGAGCGATACTGTATTCAATGGTATGATCTTACTTCTTTGTGAGTTCAAAGACCACTCTGGCTTGTCCATATCTGAGGCTCATTCCCTCAAACATGAGGAACCCTATTTGAACAGTTTCCCCTTCTATTTAGTGTGAGCCTTGCTCTTCAAAATGTCATCCCTGGATCCTGGCATCACCTGAGAGCTACAAAGAAATGCAGAATCTCTGCTCCCACCACAGACCCGCTGAATCAGAATCTGCATTTTAACAAGATCCCTTAATGACTTCTCTGCACATTAAAGTTTCAGAAGCTCTGCCTTAGATTCCTCTCTGACTCCAGATTTGTAGTTCCCAATACTGACTTTATGTCTCCATCTGGCTGAATCAGAGGCAGCTTTTATCCCCCTGCAAACAGAATTTATGATCATTTTCCCAGAATGGCTCTTCCTATATTTTGAACTCAGGAAGAAAGTTTTCCCAGGAACAAAGCCTTCTTTTTTAATGTCTCAACTACTTTCCCCTGTACTCCCTCCCCTCACTTCCAACTCATCCGATTTCCCTTTGAAAAACATTTCCATTTTCTCCCAACTGTCGGTCATAGCCAAAGCTGCTACAGGCGTTATATGAAAACTCTGGTCAACATCTGTTTTTTTCTGGCAGGACACACATATATAGATTCTCTACCACCCTGTCCCTCTATCTCTCTCTCTGTGTGTGTATATATATATATATATACACACACACATATATAGGTATATAGATATATAGAGATAGATAGATAGTTATAGATATGCATATATATATATATACAACTTTTCAGCAAGTTAAGATCCAAGTTAGAATGGAAAAGCAATTACCCAATTACATTGAAAATTGCAAAATTGTCTCTTTTGCCTTAAAACAATCGGAGTGCAGTTGACCCTTAATAACGCAGGTTTGAACAGCATGGGTCCACTTATACGTGGATTTTTTTTACAGTATAGTACTGTAAATGTATTTTCTCTTCCTTATGATTTTTAAAATAATTTTCTTTTCTCTAGCTTACTTTATTGTAAGAATACAGTATACAATGCATATACAAAATATGTGTTAATTGGCTATTTATGTTATTGGTAAGGCTTCCGGTCAGCAATAGGCTGTTAGTAGTTAAGTTTTTGGAGTCGAAAGTTATATGTGGAAAAAAAAAAAAGTTATATGTGGACTAAGAAGGGAGTCATCATAGTAATAGGAATAAGCTCTGTTTACTTCCAAACTTGGCAGTTTCATAAAATAGATTATATTTTCTGATCAAAAGAAGAACAACAAAAAAACCCCAGACACTTTTGTATGTCTTCCTTTTGGGACAATTAAAAATTACTCTGGTTTAATAGCATTTTTATAATGGAGTTATTCACTTAATAAATTTTAGTTCTACTGTATGGGAATGATGGGTTATTTCTAAGCACAATACATTTAGAATTTTCTTCTGAAGAAATTTTGTAACATATGCTACATTTATGGCCCTGCTTTTAATTTTAATGCAATTTTTGAAATTATTGGAAGACAAAAACAATAATACAGTGTTCACTGGAAAATCTCGGAGGGTCTTGCATAGATTATGCTGTCTTTCTAGATGTGATTCGCCTTAGTTTCCAGTTGAACCTTCTTTTTGTATGAAACATGCACGGGAGGAACTGTGTTGATTGCATTATGGGCTTCAGAGGGAAAAAAGCAGACATGATTTTCTTTCCGTGGCATGTCAAGGATTTTATCCCCTTCGTCTGACCTTTTTACCGTCTCCCTATAAGTCATCCCTACAGCTCTAAAGTGTAATGACAACACTAGTTTATTTTCATTGCTATATGAAATCTGATTTAAAATGGTTCTATCCTTGCTCAAGTTGGGTGCCTATTTATTTATTTAATGAAAAACTGCACTCTTTATTGTGACATTCACATATTAATGTTTAATGCAGTGAACATGAAAAATATATCAAAGGTATTGCTTGTGATAAAACCTGAATCAGAGTCTGATCTGCTCAATATGGACACTAATGACTCCACAGTGGTTTTGTGAGGCCAGAGTGCTTGCTCCACAAGATTTTTAGCCCCAAGCTGCAAACCTTGGCCAAATGAGTTCAGCGCATCCCTCAGGATTTATTACATTAGGCTGGCTGACAACGAGTAAGGGACAGATTTGTTCAGACCCAAAAGGGCATGCTGTTCCAGTGCAGTTGAAAGTAGCCAAATACTCCTGACTTCACATCTCCATTTCTACTTGGCAGAGCTTTTTCTGCTTAAAACCAAAGTGACATTCCCAGTTGCAGCTACAATTTATCATTTTCTAACTGAGAAAATACCTTTGTGTTCTTTTCCTATAATAATACCTCTTATTTGTATAGCAATTTGCGATCTGCACAATTTTCACCGCCGTCATCCCCTTGAACCCCCGAGATAGCCCTCGCAATATTGCCTTATTGTTCTCATTTTTGCAGATAATGGAGTTGCTCTGAGAGCATAAGTGATTGTCCAAGGTTGCACAGGTGGTAATTGAAGTCAGAACTCAAACCCAGATCTTTTGACTCTGAGTATAGCTAAGGGCTTTTTTGACTATAGACCATTTTACAATTCTTAACCTTACAAATTGTGAAAGGTTTTCAAAATTCCTTTAGAACATGGATTGCAACACAGGGACATTTGTAGTGAGTGTTTTTCTTTCAACTAGAACCAACAGTGAGTCATTTCGCTGTTTTCCCTCAGAGCATTCTCATTTTTCATTCTATACACAAAACGCAGTGTTCATTACATTTGACGGTACTTCGGGAAAACTTGTTTTTAATATTAAATATTTCACTGGTGAATATTCAAAGGGCTTATGCCTTGCTCTGTGGATAGCCTGCTGTGTGACCTTGATAAGGTTACTTAACCTTCTTTGTGTCTCTGTAAATTTAGGGTAAAATCTTTCCCTTACTTGGCAATTGTAATGCATAATTAATTAGCGCTACCAGAGTGAAATAAAAGGCTTTGTCACTAAAAGCAAAGAAAATGCAGCACACAACATTACCCTACGTAATCACTGGGGTTAACCGCTCTGAGCCCATGACTGCAAATTTGGAGCTGAGATCCATTTGCTGTCATTGATGACAGTAGGTAACACAATACAGAATCAGGACTCTTTTTTTTTTTTTTTTTTTTCTGTAAACCACCATCTGCCCTTCCCTGTATACCCCAACCCAACAGACGGAAACTCTCAAGGAGTGATTGCAAGATTTTTTCGTGTGCTTAACCCCTCGCCCAATCTCGTCTACACGTTGGTATTTTATATATGGTATATTTTTTGAAAAATTTCAGTCTCCTCAAAGGGACATAATTACAGTTTTTGCTGCTATTTCCTCATTTTTCTTTTTCTTTTTTCTTTTTTTTTTAGTTAGTTAATGGCTTTATAGTGGCGATGTTCATAGTATTAGTTATGGTTACTGAAATACTTTAATTAAAGAGTTCTTTGCAAATAGACTCGGCCCCATCATGGAAATGGTTTGGGGATATCTTTTCTTTTTGTGCTGTTTAATTTTGTCATTGGATAGAAAGAAATTACGGAAATGGTGGTGTTGAAGGGAGTGACTGAGACACTATGTGTTGTTATTGCTCTTTTAACTGAGACAAGTATATGTTTAGATTTAGTGGACACCAGCTAACATTTTCCCATGGAGGGGCGTACCAATTTACACTTCCTAGAAATACAGGGCTTGTTGCTCCATATTCCTGAACAACGTTTGGTATTTTTCATTGTGGCCATTAAGACAATATCACATTATTGTTTTAATTTGCATTTGATGGGGGAAAAGATTGTATGCCATTTCATACATTTATTTGCCTCACCAGTGAAATGCTTATTTTCCTCTTCCTTGAAAAGTCCGATGTCTTTTCTTTTTTTCTTCTATTAAATTATGTCTTTCTCTTACTGATTTATAGGTGTTTTTCATATATTCAGAACACAAATTCTTTGTTGATTATGTATATTGTAAATATTTTTTCCTGTCTTGGTTGTTTTTCACCTCTTAATAGTATCTTTTGATGAACAAGTATTCTTAATTTTAGTGTAGATCACTTTAACCTTTTTTTTTCTTTTATGACTAGTGACTTTTGTGTTCTGTTTAAGAACATTTTGGCTACCTTAACATCATGAAGATGTTTCTCTCTGGAAACCTTATTGTTTTACCATTTACACTTGATCCATCTGGAAATAGCTTTTGTGTATGATGGTAGGTAGAAGATGATGGTATAGATATATTTTGAATATACACATATTATATGGATAGACAATTAGATCCAGCAAGGTTTTTATTGAAAAGGCTCTCCTTTCCACACTTCACTGCACCATCATCTTTTAAATAAAATGGACAATATCTGTGCAGTTATGTTTTGGGACTCTGTTTCACTGGTTAGCTTACTTATCATTGTGCCAGATCATACTGCATTAACTAGTATAGCTTACTGCATGTTGATGTCATGTTGTTTTGTCCTTTTTTAAGTTTGTTTTGACTTTCTAAATGCTTCTCACTTCCCTGTGAATTTTTACAACTCTTTGAAACTATATACATGCCTTCTTTTTTTTTTTTTTTTAAAGATTTTTTTTATTTACTTGAGAGAGAGCACAAGCAGGGGGAGTGGCAGAGGGAGAAGCACACTCCCCACTGAACAGGGAGCCTGATATGGGGCTCCATCCCAGGACCCTGAGATCATGACCTGAGCTGAAGGCAGACACTCAATGACTGAGCCACCCGGTGCCCCATGCCTTCTTTGATATTTAAATTTTTCCTGATGATACTGTAAACTGCATTGTTTAAATTATATTTTCTATTTGTTCCCCTAATTTTTTTTTTAGTTTTTAGCTTTTCTGGAATACTCCTTTCAGACATTTCTCTTGTATTGAAGTTTGCTTTTTTAGTCAATCTGTAATTTTTTTTCATTTCATGTTGAGTTAAACTCATTTACATTTATCATAACTAATAACTTTGGTTACAAATTTAAAAAAATATTTCATTATGCTTACTCATGTCCTTTTATATTTACTATATTTTTCTCTATGTGTTCTGCTTTCTTTTTGTTTATTCTCTATTTCTTCATATATTCTTTCTTCAAGTTTCTTAAAATTTTGTCATCTTTTGTCTCTTTTTGTACATTGTTAAAAAGAAGTCTGATGTCAGCCTTTCTTTTCTTTTTTCAAAGATTTGTTTATTTATTTTGAGAGAGAGAGAGAGAGAGAGCGCGCATGAGCAGGGGGCAGGGGCAGAAGGAGAGGGAGAGAGAGAATCTCAAGCAGACTCCCCTCTGAGCATGGAGTTGAGGCAGGGCTCGATCTCATGACTCTGAGATCACGACCTGAGCCAAAACCAAGAGCCAGATGCTCAACTGACTGAGACACCCAGACACCCTAAGACTAACTTTCTTTCTTTTTTTTTAAAGATTTTATTTACTTATTTGAGAGATAGAGAATGAGAGAGAGCACATTAAGGGGGGAGGGTCAGAGGGAGAAGCAGACTCCCTGCTGAGCAGAGAGCCTGATGCGGGACTCGATCCAGGGACTCCAGGATCATGACCTGAGCCGAAGACAGTCGCTTAACCAGCTGAGCCACCCAGGCGCCCCAAGACTAACTTTCTTTTGCAATTGCTTTTTTCTTCCTGTAGAGCCAGAGTCTTTCTCATCTTTGACGTCTAAAAGATTTCATATAATATGTCTCAGAATTGACCATTGTTGGTAAATTTTCCTAGGTAAGGTACTATATTAATCGTAATGTCTATACAGGTAATTTTGTATTTCCAGAAACTTTTCTTGGAATGTAGTTTTAAATATCAACTGTTCTATTGTCTTGTTTTCCTTTTTCAGGGGTTACAATTATACATATTTTTAATCCTCCTCTCTTTGCAAACTCTGAACAGCAGAATGTCATAGGGCTCAGGGCTTTGGGTCTTCTTTCATTTTTTATCAACACCTGTAGCCTAGGGGTTCCCATCTGGTTCCACGGTTTCAAGGGGCACATAGATGCCATGGCTCTTGGAGTGGCAGCTCCAGCCTTTACCTCACCGCTAAATGCTAGACTCATAGACACGATGACCCTCTGACATTGCTCCTGGATATTTAATATGCTTTTTAAACTTAACACGTCCAACACGAATTTTTTTTTAATTTTTCCACCAATCCTACCATAGCATGCTCCAACTCAGAAAGTAGCAACTCCAGCCTGCTTGCAGGTGCTCAGGCCAAAAAACTTGCCTCATCTTTCTTTTCCACACTCGCGTCCAGTTTAAGAGGAAATTGTTTGTTCTATCTTTTGAAATCTATCCATAGGCTCTACTTCCACCACCACCGTGCTCTTCCAAGCAATCATCACTTCTTTCTTTCATTACTGCAGGAGCTTCTGACAGGCCTGCGTGCCTCATTTTGCCCCCTGCAATCTGCTATCTTCTCCATTGCCTGACTGATGCTTCAATATACAAATCATACCATGTATCTGTTCAGTTCAAGATCCTCTCCAGGGCTTGTCCTCTCAGTGTTTGTGAACTTCAAGGCCATTCCACAGCCTACATGGTTTGGCTCCTGCTGCATCTCTGACTTCATTTCCTACCTTCTAACGTTAGGTTGACCATTGTGTACCACTCACACTGACCTTCATGCTCTCCTTCCATCACATGGGCACACTTGGCCTCAGGACTTTCGCCTTTGATATTCTCTTCGTTTACCTTGTTTCCTCTGACATATCGTTATGATTTATGCCTTCACTTCTTTCAGAGCCTTGATCAGATCTCTCATCTGGTGAGGCCAAAGAGGCCTTCCCTGATCATCTACACCCTACCAAATATAGAACTCCTCACAACGGTTTCGGCCAAGTCCTTTACCTGTTGTACTTTTCTTTTAGAACTCATCACCATGTGGGGGGTGTGTGTGTGTGTGTGTGTACAAGAAAAGTGCCTGCCAAATAGTAAGACCTTAGTAAACATTTGTTGAATAAACAAAATTGCTTTGTCAAAATGCATATTTTAATTAAAAATTTTAAATGTTATTTTAAAAGGCATACTTGCCAATCTCAATGTGGTCTTCTAAGGTAGACTCATTTTTATTTGGACCGGACTGAGCAAAATCACTGAGATCCAAGAGAAAACTGCTTTCATTTCCTAAAATAGTTTTCCTGTCTCATTCAGATGCCTCTAGGTTAAAGTGAGAAGCTGGGTCTGTATCTGAGGAAGCTAATCTTACCACTTAAATCAGAATACCGAGGAGCACTGAGCTCTCTCCATTAATACTGACAAAATTTGCAAAACAGTAGGTTCTTCTGAGAGAATAGTATTCATACTGGAGACGGTAAATTTTGCATGTGGGATAACAAGTGGAAACTATTCCTTAGTTCTTAATATTGCAGGAATCCTGCGTTTGGGAAATATATTTGATTTTTCATATTCCTCTTTAGTAAGATCTCCTAGCTTATGATTTCTGCCTTAACTTGATGCTCCATAGATGTTTCTTGCATTTTCTTAATTTGAATTTCTCTTTGATCATCCGACTTCATGGCTGTTGATCATCTAGTAAATACAGATGAGAAGTGTTGTATGTTTTGTAGGAATGCTGATACTAATGTGGGATGATTGCAGTCTGGATCATATAAATAAATGAAAGTGCTGCATAAGTCAAAATGTGCTATATATCGATACTATTAAGTTTGTTATGATTATAGTTATTATTGTTATTAGGTATATGAACTTTGCTCAATAAACTCAGGAGTGCAATAAATAATATTTCTTATTTTTAAAAAGGATCAATGTAACCTTATCTCAGAGCTCTCCTCTTGCTTAGCTAGCAGGAAATTCAATCTTGTCATGGTTGCTCCACCCCTCCCTTCACCCAGAATGTGCAAAATTTTTTAGGTCCTCCTGAGAGTCGAAGCACTGAGCAATGGCAATTAGTCTAACAAACTGGTTACTGATGGAACTACAGATTCCTTTCTGGTTTGGTTGCTTTGCTGCTTCCATGCCATTCTTGGGGGAAGAACTCTAGAGAGGCTGGGAGCCCAGGGGCCTGGAGTGCAACATTCCCATCTTGTAAGACAGAAGAACAGTCCTCTCCATTGAGGCCCAGGTATTTTATCAGTTCGAGCTCAGAGTTGCTGGTATGGAATTGACTTAACAAAATGGGCACATTATATGGCAATAAGTAGCTTACAGAATTTCCAGAGGGGCCCGGAAAATGAGTTTGAATGCTTTGCTGCCAGATAAATGCCCATCCACAATATGGGACCATTCTGACAGGACAGGGAGATGTTTTTGGGCTACAGAAGTTTATCTATTGATTTACTGTCTTCTGGTGGCACAATAACATTTGGGGGCAGACATACATTGGTTAATACTAAGGAGATTTCAATAGTTTGTTTACTTTGCATCTATCTATATCGATGAACTTTGAGCAAGATTGAGGCTCTATTCCTGCTGATTTTCTGGGCACCCTCAGATGGTTTGATCTATGCCATCAAGTGTACCTACTTATTTGGGAGGAGAACAGAAAACTCTCTTAGAAATATCAGGTTTACTTAGTAATTTGCCTCAAGTCAAGCAGGCTGAAATCCTTAGCGCTGCCTTTAGGGATCGAAACAAAATGACTGTTTTATGCAGATGCTCTTCATCACTTGCAAGGACAATTCCAAATAACTCCATTTCACGGTTCAGTTCCCAAAGTCATTGGAGGGAACATTTTGCTGCTAGCTGATCTTGGCTGGCCAATCAGCATGGAGTCTGTTCAAGAACAAATGTCCTGTAGTAACCACACAAAGACCTTTTAAAGGTTGAAACCACTGATTTGTAGCTGCTACCCTCAGGAATTTTTAGGACACATTTTTTTTTGTATTATGGGAAGCTGTAGCTTTAATGATGCAAGTTTTCACAGGTTTCAGCAGGTGCAGAGCTGGCTTCCTTAGGAACATCTTGGCCTTGTCTTCAGACACTACTGCGGTTTCCATTCTATAAAGGTAAAGCGCCAAGAACACTCCAGGTACTTAATTTTCTCTGAGAAAATACCAGCTTTTTCTAGTGAGACTTATTATCAGAACGATATATATCTCTTTTCAAATAACACAGAAGATAGAGGCTTCAGGCGCTTGCTGTTCAGCCACAGTCATGGCTCTGTTTTCATTTTGTTTGCTTTCTTCCCCCCTGCATAACGTTTTAAACACATTTGAATCAGTTGCTAAAACTTAGGCATTGACAAGTTTTACACAGAAATCCAGACTTGGGTTTTCTTCTTGAGAAATTGGAATGGCAGTGGAATCCTGGTCACGTTGCCACCTGGCAATAGGAGGCCGGCCCTGAGTAGCTGCTGAGCAGCCGGTGGGCGCAGATGAGGCTCTGGTCTGGTTTCCCTCAGGCCACATGGCTTTTGCCCGTGTTCCTCCCAGCCCCCTCCACCCTTACCTGCCTGTCTCCTAGGTAGGGGAGTTTGCAACCTGTAGTCTCCTTACACAACCATTTAGCTCCTTCAAACAGGAATTTTTTTCCTGTTTTTTTCAATGAGTGCACCTTTTTTTTAAAGCTTCCATGTCAAAATGTGCATATCTGTGTTTTTCTAGGGAAAAGATTCATAGCTTTCATCAAATTTTCATAAAAGCTTAAGAACCATTACTTTGGATGCTCTGTCTCTCTCTCCCCCTCATTTTTTAATAGTCAAGCTATGAATGTGTTTCAGTGTAAATGTTTTAAGTCCTTTTTAGGAATTAGGTATAATATAAATGATATAATAGAATTAATACTAATAATGAATGATGAAGAAAATAATATTGTCTGGAAGCTAGCTTGGTCTTAAAGCATGTTCCAGTCTTGTTCCATATCTATAAGTCACAGAGGCTCAGGTTTTTGCCCTGGGACAGTGGTGAATTGTAGAACCTGAAATTTAGCAATATCCATTCTTGTTCATGTCGACTTGGGGGTTTCCTCAGAGTCTAGCACTCTTCACCTGAGGAAATGTCGCCATAACAAATTGTCAGAGGCTTGACTGCTAAAGGGAGGCACATAGCACTTTCAAAGAGGAGCCTATGTGCTGATGACCAACTAGGCATAAAGCGAGGGCTTAAAAACAGAGAACTACAGAGGATAACAATGAATTCATACTTCATGGAACACCTTGCAGGGGAAAACTTGAGGGAATCCAAGTCTGGTGAAGAATACCTTTGCCTATTGTCTCTAACAGCACTTGTGATTTATCTTTCTCATGCATTCCCTCATCTTTCTCAGTGTTTTTTTTTTCTTCTTTCTTTCTTCTTTCTTTCTTTCTTTCTTTCTTTCTTTCTTTCTTTCTTTCTTTCTTTCTTTCTTTCTTTCTTTCTCTTTCTTTCTTTCTCTTTCTTTCCTTTTCTTTCTTTCTTTCTTCTTTCTTTCTTTCTTTCTTTCTTTCTTTCTTTCTTTCTTTCTTTCTTTCTTTCTTCTTTCTTCTTTCTTTCTTCCTTTCTTCCTTTCTTTCTATCCTTTTTTGGAATACTATAGTGGGCAAAGAAATCCTTCATTTAGAATTTCTAGGAGGTAAAGAAATTAGAGCATTGTAATGTACTGTTTATATAACATATATAAGATCCTTAAAAAATACCTCCAGAAGAAGGCATTGTTATATCTAGAGAAAAAAAAAATACTGTGATTTGCCTTCCTCTTTGCTCATATTGGAAGCCTTTGAGTGACTCATTTTTTCACATGATTGAACACTTGGAGGTCATGGTAAATAATTTGGAATTTCGCCAAACTGCTGATAAGAATGTAGCCCCAACACATCGCCATGGCAGCTTTGAACATTGTGCTTTTGGGATGGAAGTCTATAGACTTGTATAGAGAAAGAATGAGCTGTACAGGGAAAGATTCCCTCAGGTATATTTCTGAAGAACAGCCACTCTAGAGGAAAGCATTTTGGGAAATCACTTCAAAAGTATAGAGCAAGAAAAGAAAAAAGTTTGACACACGGTTGTTTTTCATAAATCAGCCTGTGAGCTTGATTATTTGATTATTTTTATTTTATTATTTTTTAGCTTTGTTACATTCTGTTTTGTTTTTTGGCAGAAGGTCTGAGTCGATTTTATAAATATAGTGGTAATTGGAACTGTAAGAAGCGCCAGCAGGTGCTGTTTCTTCAGTGATGGCTTATGCCCAAAGGTGAGTCACTCCACTTCAAATTCTCTGGCACCTTGTGGAAAGACCTAGCGCTAAGAGGGTGAGAGAAGATTTTTTTAAGGGCGCTATAAGCAGAAGATTTTGTTTTTCAAAATGGATGAGGAAAGGTTGGGCAGGGGAGCAGGGCAAGGGCCCCGGGGTGCCGAAAGGGCGGCTAGAGGCTGAGGCAGGGGCTAGAGATGCTCAGGTTCCCAGCCAGGCTATAGGAGCTGCTGCACTGCCTGGTTCTGGCTTGATTCGGAGGCGAGCAGAACCGAGTGGGTGCATTGCTCCCCGTTTCCTCTATCACTGCCTCTTTCTTACCTGGCCCTGTGCTGAGCTCCAGCATGCAGGATGAAATGCAGCTCAGCTGTGAATGCAGCTCAGCTCCTGCTATCAAACTCCAGATCCAATGTTAGGGGATAATGCAGGAATTTGACGGGGTTCAGGAGTACTCTGACACTTAGAAAAACATGAACTTTTTCTTACGATCTTAAAAAAATACGATATTTATAGAATTAAAAAGTACCCACAGAAGATAGTCTTCTTTTGATCTGTTTTATAACAATAGCATATGATATAGGATAAAAATACGCATATATAATGTAGAGATGAAGAACAGGCATAGAAAGAAACCAGAAGCTAGAAGGTCTGTTTTCCAGGCCTACTTGGCTGCTAACTTACTACATGAGGCATTTTCAAGCATTAATATACACTTCGGGGTAGTATTAAAATGCAGGTTCTGACTCAGGACGTCTGGAGTGGGGCTTCTCTAACAAGCTCCTCGGTCACCCTATATCCCCTTAATGGCCTTCACTTTCTTCATTGCCTTTACTCCATAGATACGTATTTATTTATAGTTTGTCTCTTCCCAGTAGAATGTAGTTTCCATGAGGCAACAGGTTTCTCTCTTTCTCTCTTTTCTTTTTTTATTGTATCTTCAGTATGTCAGAGTACCTGGCTTCTAGAGAAGCACAACATTGAATGAATGAATGAGTTGATGGATGAATGAATGATTCATCCTTTCCATCATGAAATGTGTGACACCTTCTTTGGAGTCCAGGGCCTTTTGAAAGAGGACATGATTCCACCTTTGAACCACGTGTATGCAAGAGCAGTGTGGGCGATATCTAGATTCAGTTTGTCACTGAACTTGATGTAGGCTCCAGGGAGTCTGCAACTCTCACTGGTCTGGCTCTTGCTATTTTGCAATTTCTGTTATGATAAAATGAATCCTAGTAAGATCTTGGCTGGAGACATCAGACATTCTTCATTTTCGAGGTCTTAAAAGGTATAGTTTCGGGGCGCCTGGGTGGCTCAGTCGGTTAAGCGTCTGCCTTCAGCTCAGATCATGATCCCAGGATCCTGGGATCGAGCCCCGCATTGGGCTCCCTGCTCCGCGGGAAGCCTGCTTCTCCCTCTCCCACTCCCCCTGCTTGTGTTCCCTCTCTCACTGTCTCTCTCTCTGTGCCAAATAAATAAATAAAATCTTAAAAAAAAAAAAGGTATAGTTTCTCAGGATTACGTGGGTAACTCAAGCTACTTCAGGAATTCTTCCATTTCAGTTAGCACCAGAAGATAGGGAACACTTGTGCCCTTCTTGCTTATAGTTATCTTGTCCGAACACAGAGGAAATATACTGTAGGGGCAAATTGAGTTACAGTTCCAAACAAGGAAAGCTCCTGAGGACACAGTCATGATTGCAGCTCTCAGGAGTGGAAGCCATAGGAAGCAGAGGTCAACCAGAATTGTAAGGCATAATTTGTAAAACACCAGAACATGCAAAGGACAATTGTAACTGCAAATCCAGGACTTATTGTTTCCTTCTGGGTAGAAAAGAGGCAGGAGGGGCTGTGGGATTCTCTCCTGCCACATCACTCTGAGCAATAGGAACTTTCGTCAAAGTTGATTGTCATCAAATTGTACTGACATATATATAAATAAATATATCATTTGAGTGAACACATTTTAGAATACTTTATTCATTGTTTTCTGGACCAACTCTCATATTTTAAAGACACCCCCCCCAATAAATGTCCCATCTTGGGTGTGTATCACACAGCAGAATGCAATACCAAGGAGATGCAAATGACTAAGAAAGTGGCCTTCTTCAATATTCAAACTCCAACTTTAAAACTAATTTACCTTAATTAAATTAATTCAGTTGCAAACTGCTAAGAAAAGAAAAGATGTGATTTGAATTAGTGTTTGTTCTTTCTCCTGGCCAAGAGTGAAAAAACAAGTTTGTTTTAGCTAAAAATCTATGATTTAGGTAAATTAGTAAAACAATGATTTCAGCCAAAAGTTTGGTTTCTTCTTTGCAATTCCAAAATATACCTTCTAATTTTCTCACTCATGGAGAAGCAAATCGTTAAGATTTGTGGCTGATTACTCCTACAACAGAAGGCCCTACACCATTTCTCACAAGAAGCTGTCTCTGCATTTCCAGTTATTTTGTGATTACTGCAGGGAAGTAGAAAGAGAAAACCACAATGAGAATGCAAGCTAATGATGGGGCTGCTGGGAGGCATTTTCTCTTCTCTGAGAATCTCGTTAAGCCACAGGGACTGGGGAGCTCTACCAGGTAAGCCTTCTGGATTTATTGGTATGCAAGCTTATTCTACCTGCCAGATTGTAAAATTCCCACACATAGAGCTTTACTGCCTACAAATCTGAACTAGAGATGACATGGAATTGACATTTTCTTCCAATATGCATCTGTTGAGAAATGGAAAAACAAAGATCAGGTGCTCATAAAATGACCACTCCACCAAACACGGTCACATCTTATAATTATGAAAAATATCATTAATGGGAGAAAATAAAGATGTGAAAAATAGCAAGGTGATAAATAATAAACTCATCATGAAAACCATGAGGGTGGTGGACTTGTGTGAGGTGAGTCCCCCTTTACGCATGAGGTAGTACAATTAGGGTCAAGACAGTGTCCTTGAAGAAGATAGTGATTTTTGGTAAGAGGAAATACACATACATACCTGTAGACACACAAAAGCATTTTTTCCAACTCATAATGACACAACTTTTTTAAAAACCTATTTTTTTAAGTCCAAAGTACTATTGTGAAAACATGGCTGTTGGGCTTTACCAGTGGTTGCATTTTAGTCATACAATAAATATTGCATAAAATAAAATAAAGAATTTCCCCCAAATATGTAAAGGCTACTTATCTTTCTAGCTCACTTCATGGAGCTGAAAGGAACTTGAGAAGAAGGGTGCTTCCCCTGAGATGCCTGGTAAATAAGGCTTTACTCCAGTAGTAGTGGTAGTTACGTCTTGTGCCAGAAGCGTAAGTCTCACCATACAAACCAGGACTGAATCGCTCCTGGGATTTTAAAGGTATGGTGGCAGATGACTACCATATGAGGGCTTCTAGGAAGGGACTCTAGTATTGGTGTAATAAATTAGGTCATACTATTGTAATAACCATTAACTAATGGATAATCACCAGTTAGCAATAGTGCAAAAAAAAAAAAAAGTATTTTATAATTAAGTTCTTGCTGTTGACTAAAATGGCTCTACTATTCATTAATACTCATTTATTAATTAACTAATCACTAATAACAATTATTATTATTTGCTTTAGTGTCTGGCCAGCCTGTTTCCCACAATAGCACCCTCTCAGAGAGGAATGGGGGTGGTTAAAGTGGTATTTTTCAACATGGTGACAGATGTTTCTGGACAAATATGTTATTTTACACAGAGTACACAGAAAGTGTGACCAATATTTGGATTTACAGAATGGTAAAATGAATGAAAATGCCCCTTTAACCAAATGGATAGACATCCTATTAGATTCTTTTCATTAAGTGGCTGAAAAGCACGTGTCACATCTGGCCTATTGTTCAGTCACTTTCCAGTCAAGGTTCTTAAGTGATTTCATGGGGCCACGAAATGCGTGTTGAAAGGGGTCTTTTTCACTCCACTGTGGCCTCTCCTCTCGAATTGACATTACACAGTGCACATCACTGTCATTGTCACAGCATGAGCCGCATATTTTGGGCGAAACCTCTTTCATATGGATGTCAGATACAACGGCCAGTGTTACATGTTCAGAATTCAGACCTTGTGTTTTAGAAAGGATTTTTTTCCCCACTTGGTTGTATTGATTCTTTAAAATTTGCTATTAAACCATCTTCAGTGGGCCCTATAATTGGTGAATTTCTGGAAAAGGCAATATAAATAATTTCATTTTATGGGAAATCCACAACAATGGCTTGGCTAGGGAGTGCTGATTATTTTAACATCTTAGGATCCAAGACTTTTTACTTGCTATTCATTTATATACTTTGTGTGTGTGTGTGTGTGTGTGTGGTGATATTAAATATATCATGCTTATATAGAAAATGATGATCAAAAATATGTATACATATATACAGGTGTTGTTTTGACCACCATTTTCTGTATAAACATCTTTTGTTCTCCTATTTCTTATACAGCAAATGTCTATGTTAAGCATATTATCCTGCACACAACCTTAAAATCAGAAACCTCTAAGATACAGAATCAGCTACAGTATCATTGGTTAGATACATTGAGAATAATTTTTTTCTAATCTTTCTACGTTAAAGATCAAAGTTCTGCCCAACCAAGTAATAGAACTCAGAAACTTTGGTAAATACATTAACTGGTCTTTTCTTTCAGGTCTGATTTGGATCATGGAACATCAGCCTTAGAAGTAAGAAAAAATATCCTGCCTCTGGCATTACTTACAACCTTGGAAAAATCATTTGGCCTCTGAGTTTTATTTACCATGTCTATAAAAAGTTGGGTTTGGAAAGGTTCACGGTAATACTTTGAAAAAATAAGTGTTAACTTCTGTTTAGAATAATTATAAAAGACATTCAGGAGAGAAAAAAAAAAGTTATGGGCTTCTCAAAGCTTTTTATTCAGACCCAGGTTGGAATTTTTGTTCAAGGTAGAATTTCCTTCTGTGGAAGAAATGACTAGATGAGAACTATTTCTTTCTTCCACCCAGGCTGCCATGAAAAAGACTGACAGAGAGGGAATGTTACAATCTAGAAAGTGTTGTAGTTCAGGAAATGCATGCTGGCGTGGTCAGTCTGGTGGAGCTTGGTACCTTAGAATGTAAGTGGCAGGTAGCTGGGGGAAGTGTGGGAAAGCAGTGGATATCAAGGATGTCCAGCTTTGTTTATTGATGGTACAGGATGTTTTGTAAGGCAGACAGAGTAGCATCTAGAATCTTAATCAGGCCGTATTCTGTAATGTTGACAGGCAGATACATGGTCGGTATCAGGGAAGCAGCAGTAGGTATTAAGGACTTAAGCATGATAACATGAGAAGTGCTAGACTGGGGTGACTGGGAAGTATCAGACAGAACTTTAGATTTGAAGTTGATATAACTCCAGGCAGATTATGCAGGTTGAAGCTGAGGAAGGGAAAGATGAAAACCCTCTTCACAATTCTGTGAGTTTCTTTGTGATGCATGTTGGACCATGGACCGTCTGCATCATTTTTGTACCCTTGGCTCCTACCCCAGTACCTGACATTCAGTATATGCCCCCAAAACATCTGTTGTTAAAAGAAATATCAGATTATCAATTCAGATGAATGGTGTGAATTTGATCTTGACAAATCAGAGCCATAGAGATAGATCGTACCTGGCATTCTGAGAAAAACATTGTTTTGGTTTGGTTTACCATGACAGTATAAGGAGAAAAGTATGTATTTTTATATAAAAATAAATATGAGGGGTACATGCACCCCGATGTTTATAGCAGCAATGTCCACAATAGCCAAACTATGGAAAGAGCCAAGATGTCCATCGACAGATGAACGGATAAAGAAGATGTGGTATATATATACAATGGAATATTATGCAACCATCAAAAAGAATGAAATCTTGCCATTTGCAACAACGTGGATGGAACTGGAGGGTATTATGCTAAGTGAAATAAGTCAGTCAGAGAAAGACATGTATCATATGACCTCACTGATATGAGGAATTCTTAATCTCAGGAAACAAACTGAAGGTTGCTGGAGTGGTGGGGGGTGGGAGGGATGGGGTGGCTGGGTGATAGACATTGGGGAGGGTATGTGCTATGGTGAGCACTGTGAGTTGTGTAAGACTGTTGAATCACAGACCTGTACCTCTGAAACAAATAATACATTATATGTTTAAAAAAAAAAAGAAGAAGAAGATAGCAGGAAGGGAAAAATGAAAGGGGGGAATCAGAGGGGGAGACAAACTATGAGAGATGATGGACTCTGAGAAACAACTGAGGGTTCTAGAGGGGAAGGGAGTGGGGGGATAGGTTAGCCTGGTGATGGGTATTAAAGAGGGCATGTACTGAATGGAGCACTGGGTGTTATATGCAAACAATGAATCATGGAATACTACATCAAAAACTAATGATGTAATGTGTGGTGATCAACATAACATAATAAAATAAAAAAATAAGTATGAATATTGTTTATGAGACAGTAAAAATAAAACTTTCAATACTATGTTGATGACTTGTATTACTTAAAGTTTTATATTGTATTTATAGTAATTAGTGGGCTTTTTGCAATTAAATGCTGGTTTTGATGCATAGACAAAATACATGATAAATGTAAATGAAATAAATAAATGAAGGCAATTTACAATAGGCTCTTTAGTACCATCAACTTAATCTATATGTATGCAAAATAATTACATTAATAGAATCACCATGGAAAAGACGGAGTATATAATATGTAATATCTGAAGAATATACTTAGTCATAGGGTTAAAAAGGTATCGAGAAAATTATTTTGCTCATTCTATCACTTTTAGGCAAAGCTAAAATGTTTATAGTTTCCTTTTAAGAGAGCAGTGTACTTTTTTATAGTATAATTTTTATAAATGATAATTGTAAGTTTTGATCAAATGTAATGAATTTCAAAAGAAATTACGTCCTCCAAAAAATCTGAGTGTAAAAACAAATTTCTTTTTGTCAAATGATATTTTTTAGAGTAATTGCAAATCAAAATTTAAAATTTATTCTCATGTTGGGACGCCTGTGTGGCTCAGTTGGTTAAGCGTCTGCCTTCGGCTCAGGTCATGATCCCAGGGTCCTGGAATTGAGCCCCGCATCAGGGTCTCTGCTCAGGGGAAGCCTGCTTCTCCCTCTCCCACTCCCCATGCTTGTATTCGCTCTCTCGCTCTCTCTCTGTCAAATAAATAAATAAAATCTTAAAAAAATTTATTCTCATGTTAAAATATTGTCTCTGAATGTAAAAACATTCATAGGTATAAAAAAGGAGAATTTGTTACAAATAGAAAATTTAAGGAAAAAATTACTTATTTTCTAATGCATGTGTAAAAATTGTCATAAAGCTCAAATATTCTATTAAGAGTACTATAGACAAAGGCTGTATTCTTTTGATTCTGCATCCTTGGGAGAAGGAAATGTAGTCTATGTATTGCTTGATTCTATCTTGTGTCTCTAACTTTCACCCACAGCATTTACATTTTTTTGTCCTCTCTTCTAATTGGGTTTGTTTATTTCATATGCTATGTCTTCATGGTTTATTTAGTAGCTCTGGCGAGGCCTGTTAGGGTATCTGATTTGTTTGCTTAGCATACTTTTGGAAAGAAAATAGCCACTATATTCCAACAGAGAATACAGTTACCATTAAAAAAGGATGGTTCCCACAATGTATTTTTTCTTAAAGTGTAGATCTTTCTTTAGTGATTTTGCTTTTTAAAAGATATATCTATAAAGTAGAAGGGTAGACCTACCTTGTTCAGATGACTATATAGAGATTCCTATTTTTAATGTTGTCTAATAGGAATTGAACATGCTAGGCAAAGGAACTGGAAATTTGGCACTTCTGTTTCTCTTATTTGCAGTGTGGTTACATTAATCCCTTTAGCTCATAAATAGTGAGACATCAGAATCAACTGACTGATAGACATTGCTGATTACTTCATGCACTATGATGAAGCACCGTACGAGGCGCAGGAGGAGCCTGAGACAATGCTCTCTGAATCCATGACACTAATAAAAGCTAGAGACATTTGCATGGATCTCCTTGGCCTTGGCTAACTCATTTTTTTTTTTTATTTCCTTTTGATTCCTTTTCATTTTATGTTCCTGACCTTCAATTTCCTCATCTGTGAAAGACTGAAGTTGCAATAGAGTTCCAGTTTCTAGCTGGAACATTCTGTAATTCCATAAATCTAGAATTCCAATTCTCTCTCTACTGACTTTTAAGTTAATTATTACTATTATTATTTTTACCCAAGGCTTCATCAGTCTTTATTACTTTCACTACCAGGTCATTTCTTTCTTATGAAAGCAGAGGCGACCCTGACCCCTTCAAGGTAACTAAGCCCAAGCTTACTCAACTAGTCACTCAGCAAACATACACCAAATGCCTCCTGGTGCAAAGCTGTGTAAGGCATGCACAGCAAAAAAATACATATGAATTAACCTTTCAGTCCTGTTGCCTCCATCCTTTTAAAGATGAAGATCTCTTTTTCCTTCTTTAAAAACCATCGGTATTTATTGAATATATACCATGTGCCAGGTACATGCATTATTTCCGTGCTAAGTTCTTAATATGTATTATCTCCTGATATCTTTGACTTGCAGTGTGTGTGTGTGTGTGGGGGGCGGGTGGGGAGATATATATATTTTTAAAAACTGTGGTAAGATAGATACAAAATTTATCATTCTAAACATTTTTAAGTATACATTTCAGTGGAATTATGTTCACAATGTTGTACAACCATCACTACTATCTACTCCAAATTTCCACAAACCCTAACAGAAACTGTTCTGATTAAGTAATTACTCCCCATTCTCCTCTCCCGAAACCCCTGGGAACTTATAATGTACTTTCTGTCTCCATGCATTTGCCTATTCTAGATATTTCATATAGGTGGAAGCATCGAACATTTGTCCTTTTCTATCTGGCTTATTTCACTTGGCATAATGTCTTTAAGATGCATTTATATTGAGGTGTGTGTCAGAACTTCATTCTTTTCATGTGTGAGCACTATTTCATTGTGTGTATATACACCACATTTTGTTTATCCAGTCATCTGTTAATAGACACTGGGTTGTTTTCACTCCCCTCTGAGTTTGTCAAGCTTCCAGTTTTCGTAATCATAGATCTAGTTGGTGTCCTGATATTCTCATCTCTTCCTAGAGCTACAGTGAAGCCATTCTCCCTCCATATTTTCCTTCATCCTTATTCTATTTAGAAATTAGCTTTTTGAATGCCCCTCTCCATTCCTCAGTTTTATTTTCTCTCTCTGTTACTGATTATCCTAGCATATGTGTAACTGTTTTTTTTGGAAGGCATAATTTCAGTGTGACAGTGTGTTTACAATTTAGTTAAATTTCTTCCAGAATTCATTGCAGTGAAAATATCAGTGTAGATTTTTTTCTCTTAACTCATTGATATTTTACCATTTCCCCCCAAATAAGATAGGGAACTATAAGGTTTTTAGATAATTTACTGAAGTACTAGCTAGCATCATTCCTTTGAATAATCTCTTAATCTCATTGCTGAGTTTATTTTATTACAAATAATTTTTTTTTAACATTTGTTGAAATTATTCTAACTATGCTGTATTTACTTGAGTCAAGTTGAGGCAGAATGATGAAGGCTGTGCACATGTACAAAATTCTTCTATAGTTGTTGAAGTTTCTATAAACCCTTGTTACCTAACTAAATTTAAAGATTTCTTTTACTGATCGGTTATTAATAAATTGGGTTTAGAAAAAAGTATTCCACATACTTTATTCTCAGGAGAAAAAAAATAGTTTAGACCAGGAACATCAATGAATTAAATTTAATGAGGACGTTTGTGGCAATAATGATGGAGTGTCAAGGTCTCTAAGATGCTGCATGCTAGCTATTTTTCATTCTCTTTAATTTACACATGAAGGCTTAAAGAGCTGTGGGCAAGCTGCTTCAAAGAAAAGAACATCACTGCTGAACCAAAGCTAATGCAAAATTATTTGAAAACTAGAGAGTCCTTTTAGCACACAGTAATAGAGGAATGCAGAGCTTTTATATCACAAAATATAAGCTTCTGTTTAAAGGATTTTCCCCCTCTTTACTGTTCATATCAAGTACACCCAATTCATTTTTTTTAAAGATTTTATTTATTTATTTGAGAGAGAGAGAATGAGAGAGAGCACATGAGAGGGGGGAGGGTCAGAGGGAGAAGCAGACTCCCTGCCGAGCAGGGAGCCCGATGCGGGACTCGATCCAGGGACTCCAGGATCATGACCTGAGCTGGAGGCAGTCGCTTAACCAACTGAGCCACCCAGGCGCCCTACCCAATTCATTTTTTAGTCAGCCCCCAATTTTTTAGGCTGAGGTGGATGAGTTGGTCATGTGGGAGCATGATGAAAAAAATGATATTAAAAAACAATTCTATTTTAATAAGAACAGACTGAATTTAGTTTAACATTTCTTATATTTCCATTTATTTTGTGTAACGATATGCAAAAAAAAAAACGTATGCAAGTGGTATCTTTAACAATCTCTGGGTGAATGAAAGGATAGAGTTTATGTCACTATAAATTATACTTGGAAATTTGATGCCTGAGATTGTCTATACATGACAGGAAAACCAGCACAAAGAACAATTAGTCCATCCTTTTGATTGTCTTCATAATCAATACCGATTTCTGGGGTTTCATTGATCTGGCCACAAATCACACTGAGTCTTAACTTGGAAAAACCCAACACTTTATCTCTCCCTCTCTCTTTTGCTGACTGCCTTTATAAAGGAGATGCTCACTAAATGTTTGTGAAAGAACAAGATGAAAGAAGACTGTGTTATTTGATGTAATTTCCCAGAAAAACAACAACAGCAATAACATGGCAAAATGGTACTCTGTAGTCCAATGTCATTTGGACTAATGATTTATTCTTTTGATTTCTTTTTTAAGAAAGTAAAATAAACCCCCCAAAAGCATCGTCATCCTTTGGTGCTTCTCTGTTAAATATTCTGGTGCATGCTCAACAAATATTGAAGCAAAAATAGAAACACTATTTATGAGTTAAATTAAATTGTATCTATTGCTCATGATAAAACATATAGAACAGGAGTTATGAACTGGGGTTCATGGGTCCCCAGGATGGTATGGTGGGAGGGGGGAGCTTCAGGGTGTCTGTGAAAACTGAAATGATATACAAATTTTGGAACGTATTTTTCTGGGATAAGGAGACATAAACAGTGATTGAACGGTTCCTATTTGTTTGAGCAATGTTCCTGTTACCTTCCTATTACAGATGAGAAAAATGACATACGAAGATTTGATGTACCTTGCCTAAGGCGTCGCGACTACTGAGGGGTCAAGCCAACATTTGAACCCAGAAGTCTGGCTCTAGGATCTATATTCTTAAGCAACATAAACACTGTGCTATCTCTTGATGGAGAATAGGTTTTATAACCTTTCTTTTCAGATTTTCAGGAGGAATCTGTGACCTAAACACAATAAATACCTACTAGAGTAGAGGAGACAACAGAACCACAGAAATGCTGCTTTCGCGGCACCTGGGTGGCTCAGTGAGCTAGGCGTCTGCCTTCTGCTCGGGTCATGATCCCAGCATCCTGGGATCAAGCCCCGCATCATGCTCCCTGCTCAGTGGAGAGCCTGCTTCTCTCTCCCTCTGCTGCTCTACCTGCTTGTGCTCTCTCTCCTTCTGTCAAATAAATAAATAAAATCTTTAAAAAGAAGAGAGAAATGCTGCTTTCATTAGACATGCTATGGAGTATAGTGCAGGGGGGTTGCCATAGCTAAGGAAAATCAGATGTAGTCACCTGTGGTCACTTAGATGTTAGGCATTTTTAAAGTCTGCTGATAAATGTCCCAACCATTTATTAATTTAATCTGGCTACCCAGGATATTGTATTGCATACTACCTATAATAAAGTGGGGAAAAAAGTGATAAGGATCAAGATTCTGACAATGCAGGTAAAATGGATTGAGCAAAATTTGGGGAAAGTTGAAATTCAAGTAGAGACCATAGAATAAGTAAAATACATTTATTTAAATTGAGCTTAGAATTCCTGTTGGTCAAAGCAAATGCAAAACATGGTCAGTTACATGATTCACAGTTTCTAAGAAAACCTACCACTTCCTCAGAGGAATAACACATTACTTTGTTTGAAGTCAGTAGTACATTTTCTTTATGAGTGTATAACAAATGCTTTTTTCAGTAGCTTCTCTTTGATACATGTTATAACTGCCATGATGGGCTTAACTGTGTCCCCTCAAAATTCATGGGTTGAAGTCCTAACCCCCAATAATTCTGAATGTGAATTCATTTGGAGATAGGGCCTTCAAAGAAGTAATTAAGATTAAAGGTCAAATTAGTAAACTTCAATCCGGTATGACTGGTGTACTTATAAGAATAGGAGATTAGGACTCAGACATGCCTATGCACAGAGGAGAGATCACATGAGGACACGATAAGGAGATGGCCAGCCTACAAACCTGGGAGAGAAGCCTCAGAAGAAATCAAATCTGCAGACAATTTAATCTTGGACTTGTAGCCTCCAGAACTGAGAAAATAAGTTTCTGTTGTTGAAGCTACTCAGTCTGTGGTATTCTGTTATGGTAGCCCTGGATGACTCATATAAGCAGGTGCCTTAAAATATTTTATGATAATCTCTACTTCAGCATCCATCTGGTTCTTAAAGTATTTTGCATGGCAGCTGAAGAAGTAGAGCAAGTTAGGTGAGGACAGCCCAGTGAAATTCTGAGGACCCCCTAACAATGTAGTCCACACACAGTGCCTTCTCTGGAACAGCTTCATTTGGAGATGAGATTATACTACTCAGAAGAATGGATGAATTCTGTGTGTGTGTGTGTGCGTGTGTGTGTCTGTATTTGGACTTGTGATGAAATATATTGCTGTAGACGGTACTTAAACTTCATGGTAAAGCATAAAATAAAATAGTGCTTCTATATTGCTAGTTAAGGGTTAAACATAGACTACTGGGCAAAAGACTTGATCTTTGATGGGAATGGAAAGACCCTACCAAGGGCTGGGTCTTTCTAGTTCATGGTCACCTTGGCTCCAAACCAGAGGGAAACCTGCTCAGGAGCAAGAATTTTCATTTGAGAGTTGTGGCCCAAAACTGACACATGAAAAAAATTAATGAATGACAAGTTAAAGTTGCACATCATAGGTTTGTACAGAGTATTTTCAAAGCAAGAGTGACCAGAATCACCATGACCAAGGAAAATCTCATTAATGTAGGCATATAAAATGCAAATTTAAAAAATAATTAAATATAATGGTGATTAAATGTATAAAATGATTCACCATGAAAGTCTCAAAGTAATTTATGAATAATATTATAAATAATTGCATTTTTTATATCTCTGTAATAACATATGTCTCTAGGATTGTAATTAGTTGTTGAATTGGTTGTGTCCTCACTACTCAGTTATATCTTTGAGAGCATGAATTTCCATTTAATTTCATTTTCTTTTCTGTCAGTGATGCTCAATATGTGTTTGCTGAATGATTGAATGAAAAAAAAATAAATGAACACATGAACAACTAAAATTTGTATAGCAATTGGATTCTTAAACTTTTCATATATTATATAATTTAATAATAATTAACAAAAAAATTTGTACACTTTTTCCCCCTCATAACATGAAATTTGATGCTACCCCATTTTTATTTATTTATTTATTTTTTATTTATTTTTTTAAGATTTTATTTATTTGAGAGAGAGAGTGAGAGAGAGAGCACAAGAGCGGGGAGCGGGAGAGGGAGAAGCAGACTCCCTGCCGAGCAGGGAGCCCGATGCGGGACTCGATCCCAGGACCCTGGAATCATGACCTGAGCCGAAGGCAGTCGCCTAACCAACTGAGCCACCCAGGTGCCCCAATGCTATCCCATTTTAAAAAAAATAACATTTTGGAAGATGATTTAAAGATGAGAAATGTTCTCAGTATAGTGTTAAGTGCTGAATACAAATATAGACAATCGTGTGCGCATGCTCACACGTGCAGAAATAAAAGGAAGTAGCCAAACTATTAACTGTGGTTAATACCTGGATGAAAAAATTCATTCTGAAATCCTCCTTCACAGTGAGGTTTATAAAAAAAAATAGCATATAAAATTCACTGTTTTTAATGCATAGTTCTATGAGTCTTTTTGTTGGACATGTAACTACAACAGTCAATAGAGAAAACACTTCCATCACCCCTTAAAGTCCCTAAATGTTCCATTGTAATCATTACTCCTGACTTCACACAGCCCCGTCACGACCACTGATTTTTTTTCTTATAGCTTTGTCTTATCCCCGAATATCATATTCTGGAATTTTACCAAGTTTGAGTCTGGCTTCTTTCATTTAACATAAGCTTTTGAGATGTTGATGTTGTTACATGTACCAGTAATCATTTTTTTCTAGTTGTGAGGTATATGTACAATTTCTGTAGTGTCCTCTCATTTTGTTGTAAAACTGCTCTAAAAAAATAAATTCTTTAAAAAAACCCAAGAGTGGAAATGCTTAGTTGCATGGTGAGTGTATATTTAATTTTAAAAGAAACTGCTCAGCTTCTTCCCAAAATGATTGTACTATATTGCATTCACTTGGCAATATATGAGTGTTCTGGTTGTTCTATCTCCTCGTTATCACATTAGTATTGTCAGGTTTTTATTGTGGCTTAATACATCATAGGTACGACATGACTGCTGGCTGAGCGTTGAGCTGGATCCGGGCACTTGGAGGCTCCTCAGCCCCTCCCCTGTTTTTGGAACATGTTCTGCTTGCTTTCCAGGCTCCTGGAAGCTTCCGCAAGAACGCAGCCTTGAGGTGGTGATGTGCTGTTCAGACCCTCTGGACAGCATATGTGACTGGACCCACTTAAAGCCTCTATATAAACTTTTAAGATTCTGGTGGGGGCATGTGGAGATCTACTCGTTTGTAGTCCCTGAAGACAAGCCTCCTAAGTAAGTTCCCTTGCTTATTAAACCTGCCACCTACCAACCTGGAGTAGTTTGTCCCTTTGATTTCTCCTTGCTGACCATATGTGGGACCAGGTTAGGAACCAACAGGCTTGTATTTTTATTTTATTTTGAAAAGCAGGAGATTTTATTTATTTATTTATTATTTTAAAAATATTTTATTTATTTATTAGAGAGAGAGCACAAGCAGGGAAGAGGGAGAAGCAGGCTCCCTGCTGAGCAGAGGTTCCCCACACAGGGCTCGATCCCAGAACCCTGGGATCATGACCTGAACCGAAGGCAGACGCTTAACAAACTGTGCCACCCAGCACCCTGACTTTTATTTAAATGAAGTTCAATTAGTCAATTTCTACTTTTCTGTGATCGTGCTTTTTGTTTCATATTTTTTTTCCCTAACCCAAGGTGACAGAAATTTTCTTCTGTGTTTTTTCTAGAAATTTTATATCTTTGGGTTTTGAATGTAGGCCTATGATACATTTTAATTTAATTTTGATGTATAATGCAAGGTTCATTTTCTTACACATGGATAGCTAATTGTCCCAACACCATTTGTTAAAAAGATGACCATTTACCACAGAATTGCCTATGCGCTTTTGTCTGAAATCATGTAACCAGAGCTAAATGGGTCTTTTCTGATCTCTTTATTTTATTTCAGCAATCTATGTGTCTATCCTTTTGCTTATACCATACAGTCTTAATTACCATACTTTTCTATTCAGTTTTGAAAGCAACTAGTGTTATGGCCTGAGTGTCCCCACAAAATTCGTAAGTTGAAGTCCTAGCCTCCAGTGTGCCTGCAATAGGAGATAGAGTCTTTAAAGAGGTCATTAAGAGTAATGAGGTCCTAAGGGTGGGGCTCTAACCCAACATGACTGATGTCCATACAAGAAGAGGGAGAGGTACCAGGGATGGCTGTACATGGAGAAAACACCCGTGTGAGGACACAGCGAGAAGGTGGCCATCTACAAGCCAAGGAGAGAAGCCTCAGGAAGAACCAAACCTGCTGGCAGCTTGATTTTAGACTTCAGCCTCCAGAACTGTGAAAAAATGAATTTCTGTTGTTGAAGGCACCCAGTCTGTGGTATTTTGTTATGGCAGGCTGAGCTAAGACAGGTTTTGGTACCAAGCTGTGGTGTGGTGTTACAACAAATCCCTAAAACTGTAGAAAAGGCTTTGGAATTGGAAAATGGATAACAACTAGAAAAGTTTTGAAGCTGGAAGGGGTTTCTGCTAGAAAATATCTAGAATGCCACTGTTGGCAGGAATAAAGACAACGTTAAAAGTGATTCTGGTGAGAGCTCAGGTGGAAATGAGGAACACTGACAATTGGAGAAATGGTGATCTTTGTTATAAAATGGCAAAGAAGTTCACTGAACCGTGTTCTAGAGTATTGTGAAAAGTCAAAATTGCAAGTGACAAGCTTGGGTACTTATCTGAGGAGATTTCTAAGCAAAGTGTTGAGGACATAGCCTGGTTTCTTCTTGCTGCTTATGGCAAAATGAAGAGGAGAGATAAATTGAAGGAGCTGTTAAGCAAAAAGGAACCAAAATGTGAAGGCTTGGAAAATTCTTAGCCTATCCATATTGCGAAAACTGAGAAAGCATGTTCTGGAGAGAACACCAAGGGTATGCCTGGACTATCGCTTGATAAAGCAATTATAGGATTATACCAGTAGTAATACTGAAAGTTTGGATTAAAGGGGCTGGGGATGGGATAGAATGAAGGAAGGCTGTTGGACTTCTTGGATTCTAAAAGAACTATTATTATTCTTTTATTCAATAGAACTAGTCAGGAGCAAATGCAAATGGATGTTATTCTTCAAGAGAAGGGAAGAATGATCCCAAAAGCATTTCAGAAATCACCAGGGCTTCCACTCCCAAAACAAGCCCAGAGCACATAGGCCTTGGAGGGCAAGGCTGTCTCCTTCTGTATCAGTAGGCCAGGTGGCCACCACTCAATGCCTCAGGATGGAGAAAATAAATTTCTGTCTTACATAGACATTTTCTCTTTATCATTGGTCTTTGGCATTTGAAATAGGTTTTTTTCCTAGGTTTTTTTGGAGGGCATTTTTTTTTTCTACTTGAGATTCCTAAGTTTATTGGGTCTGTGGTTTAATGTCTTATTTTATTTTTAGCATTTTTTTTTACCAGGATCTTTTTTAAACATTTCTTCTATCTTATTCTCTCTCTCTTCCTTTTGAAACTAATTGCAATAATGTTATCCCATTTCATGTTATTTCACAGCTCATAGGTAATCTTTCCTGTTTGTATTTAAGTTTGTGCTATTTATATTGACCTATACTCAAATTTATTGATTTTTAAAAGCTATATTCAGTCTACTGATGAGCCTAGGGAAGGTATTACTCATATCTGTTACTGTATTTTTTATTTCCAACATTTTCATCTGATTCTTTCTTATAGTTTACATCTTTTTTTTTTTTTGCTGAAATATCTACCTTATCATTCATGTTATTTACCTTACCCATAATAGTTTTATCATATGTATTGATCATAATTATTTTAAATTTTCTGCTCAATAGTTCCAATAGCTGTATCAACTCTGAGTCTAGCTCTATTGGCTCTTTGCCCCTCAACAATTATTTTCCTTGACATTTTGTGTAACTCTAATTTGTGACTAAATTCTAGAAAAGTCATGGCTGGAACAGTATGGAATCAGGTAAATAGTGTTAATGCTTATAAATGGCTTGCCTCTTCTACTATATTCTTAATGTAGGTAGTTAAATCATTCTCTTCAGGAGGTGTTCTGGGTTTGGGCTTTGATGTGGCTAAGGTTGTCTTCACTGAACTGTAACTTCAGACTCTTCCAGTGTTACCATGTGCTTAGAGTGAGTATCTCTCTTTCTTCCTCAGACCATGGCCTTTCCCGTGTGTCTGGATCTTTGTCCATTGTCTTAACTTCTCCCCAGAGATTCACTGCTATTGCTTTTTATTCTTTGGTAGCTAGTCTCTACTGGAAGACAGAGAGGAAGGAGGGTCTCTGTTTTCTGCTGTAGTCTCAGTCTTAGGCAGGCTCTGTGTATTGGGTTTCAGGGACAGTACGGTATCCGTATTCTAGCCACCTGTATCTTGGGCGGTTCTTACGTGGGAGTTTCCTGCCCCATTTGCCTGCACTAGGAGGACCTTAGTAAATATTGATATAGAATCCTTGGTCCAGGCTTGTTTCTTGCTTCTCTTCCAGGGATATATTAAATTTTTTACCCTTTTCCTGCTGCAAAGGGTTCATTTGTATCCTGTCCCTTAAGTGACAAGGCTTTTGTTTTGTAGGGGAGAACAGCCTGGACAGGCTTTGTTCTTCTCCCTGTAGCTCCAGCTGCTTCTCTCCTTCAGGACTGTACAGTGAGGGGAGGTTATCTAGCCTCCTGCTCTATCCCTAATCTCTTCAGGATTGCTCATTAGAAGTTTGTGGATTAGAGCAAGGGCAAACTCCTCTTTATCTGCAGACCCCGTGGCTTCTATAATTGCACACTATTTGGCTTCTATAAATTTGTTAACAATCTTAGATGAGTTGTTATTGTTTACTTCTATGGTTCCTTGTGTCTTTAACTCCTGAACTCTGCCTAAGGTGAGCCAGCGCTCACCTTCCGTTGTTCCTTTGGGTGTCTACCTCTCCTTAGACTTTAGGCTATTTAGTTTCTCTGGGTCTTCAGCTCTCTGGACGTTGAGGAAAAGTTTATATAGGGCTTGCTTATGCAAAAATCAATTGGAAAACAATTTGCTTGACCTTGAGCTTATTTTGGAAACAATAACAAACCTCAGCTGGTTAATGATTGTTTGGTGTCTAGACATTTATAAAATCAAAAATAACTTTATGTCAAATAAAATTGAAAGGTTTTTCTTCTTTTTTTTTTTGCTTTGGATATCTTTTAATATATAATCTATCTTTTCTTGTTCTTGAATCACGTAGTGAATATTTTCTTGCTACTGACTTAAATTTTACAACATTCTTTAATGTTACTCTTAGGTTTGGAAAGGAGAGTAATCAAATAGTTATTAAATAAAAAATTTAAATTCATAATATTAATTTAAGAAATGCTATGTACTCTCAGCTAATTAGCAGAGAAGTACACATAGTTGTTTTTTTTCACCACAGGCATTAGGATCTATAGATTTATTAATGGAAATATTTACTTATTTGGAAAATGGGACTTAGATTTATTTTTTCTGAATGTAAGATAGGAAAGTGAAGTTGATCATTGATGGTTTTGTTTCATGACTGAATAACATCATTCATTACATAATGTTCTTTGGGCTTATAGCCATACACCCTAACTACCATCATTTTATCTTTTAAATATTTCATTTGAAATACAATGTTCAATTATTCAAATACAATTTGTATTTTTACTTGATATTTCTGGAAACTTCATGGCCCCATGCAGTATTGGTGTGATTAATCTGTCATTGCTTCATAATATTAAGTTGCAACCAGCCATGCAGTAAGTTCTTAATGATACGAAATATGAACCTTTATTTGTCTTTGTGTCTTTTTTGGGAGATTCTGGAATATATTTTTTCCTTGACAGTGTAATTAAGCAATATCTTAAAAAAAAAAAACCCAACTGGAATGATTTAGATTCCCTTAGGGATCAAATAAATCAGCAAATCTTCAGGTGGATAGTGGAAACAAAAGATAAGAGTATTTTAAAATACTGATTCAAAGTTTTTACCTTGCTTAATGCAGAAGATTTCACCAAATACTACAATTCTGAAACTTTACATAGTAAAAAAACTGACATTTTAGACTGCCACATGAGAGATCCACTTGAGAGTTAAAAAAAAATCATCATCAGTTTGCTAGACCTGACATAATAACGTAGCTCATTTCTTTATAAATATAGTTCTTGCTTCCATTTGTGGTTAGTGAGCAGTCAACAACTGAGGAAACTCTACACAGTGAACCTTTGGCTGTCCTTCAACAGCATCATGTGGCATGAAAACACAAGTACAGTCCAGAAAATGAAACAGTTCCATTCTAGTGGGAGGGAGTACGGCATTACCTACAGAAATAAACAGTTTGAGTAAGAGAAGAGAGCTAATTAAGGAAATAGTTAAACATATCTTCACATGTGATTAACTCATGTATTATAAGCAAAGTATGTTGTCTCTGAGTTGATATCTGAGCCATTTATGTAATTTTGATGAGTCACCACTGTGGCTTATCTGTTGAGCTGGAAAGCAGGTCTAGGAGGAGCCGTGGACTTTAGGCTGAGGGAGAAAGGGGAGATTTGCTTGGGTAACTGTCATGGTGACAAAAGGGGAGAGAGAAAAAGGAGAATGTGGAAGACAGAACTGTGAGTTTTTCAGACAGTGGTCTCCTGGCCCTGATCCAGTACTCTGGGCTTGTATCAGTTCAGAGAGAGAGACACACACCATATTAGAGGATCTTGGGTCATCAGGAACATGCAAAGATGCTGTGAGGACCACAGTCATTCCTCAACCATTATAACACAGAATGCATAGGACCTCATGTTCTCTTAGAAAGATGCTGCTACTCTCAAGGTTTCCACTGAGGCAAGGATATCTGGAAGCTTTTCAGAACATAAAAGCAGGAGACTAGAAAAAACTCAGGTGAGATACTCCTGGGGATTCTAGAAATAACTCAGTGAAACCTTACAGTAGAACAGACTAGAGAATCTCTATTATGTTAATGAGGGCTACTTCAAGTGAAATTTGGGTTATTAGTGTTACCCCAGTGGGGAAAGTCTTAAGGCTACTTATCCATCAGATTTTTTTTTTTTTTTAAAGCGAGGGATATGGGGAATGGCAGAAGGAGAGGGAGAGAGAGAATCTTAAGCAGGCTCCACATCCAGTGCAGAGCCCAATGTGGGACTCAGTCTCACAAACCTGAGGTCATGACCTGAGCTGAAATCAAGAGTTGGATGCTTAACTGACTGAGCCACCCAGGTGCCCCTCCATCAGATTTGATCTCCACTGTCACTTCCACAGAGAAGCCTTTTCAGAATTCCCAGACTAGATGGGGTCTCTTACGTATATTCTCAGTATCATTTTGTTTCATGGTACTTTACCAGAGTTTGATTAAGTTTTTTATTAATATTATTCCCTCCATTAGACTGTAAGTTCCAAGAGGGAAGAGACTGCAAGCTTGGAGCATAGAAGGTGCTCAGTATTTGTTAATATAAACAAATGAGCGAATGAATGAGTGAATGACATTTTTGCTTAAGCAAGTCCATATAAAATTCATCACTTCTTTCATGAATATTAATTAATGTTTGGAAAACTTGTTAGAAATTTCTCTGGGCATTTCTCTTCTGATAGATTTTACATTGGTTTTTGGACCCATGCTCATGGTGGAGAGAGGCTTCATTCAGCCCCTGCTGAGGAAATCATAGTCTGATTACAATATGACAAAGTAACTGGTAGAAACAGTAAGAAAATTCAATCAACAGATTAAATAACTGATGCCAGATAGCCAGTTGGTTTGATTTTTACCCCTCAGTGAATTGACTTAATTAACATCTTGTTTTCATACTGTGTAGCTATCTCTATGTTTATTGACACACAAAAATATCATTTACAGGAAGCAAATGATCTCCCCTAAGAACTGGAGTTTGGCTGTCCTGTTACTCTATGTACTTCTGATTAGAATTTCTAACTTTTTTATATGATGTGACTTAATGATTTTGCTCTTGTTGGTGTACACTAAAATTTTTTATCAGTTTAAACACATACTGAACATAGAATATCTTGTTTCTAAATTTTTACACATACATATGTTTTATAATAAGCTTTGATAATTTTGAATATTGGAAGAATTTATAAGTAGACAGCTATGAGTTGTAAAGAATTAATTCTCTTAGTTTCCGATGGCCTTATAAAACTTGATGCAATAAGCTACTCATGTTTATGAAATCATACTATAGATAACATTATTTTTCTCAATATTACTTTTCATTGATCTTTTTACACTTCTTTTTTTTCATTAGAATTAATATTTGAAAATAATTTCACTAACAATATGGGTTTTACTTCACAAGAAGTTATAATAACAGTAGACTTAGGTCATTTTATTCATCCTCTGATGATACTTTCGAATAGTATTTAGTGCGATTGATTTATAAGCTCTGGTGTTTTAAAATAACAGGGAATCCTATCTGTTTCATATCATAAATGGGTATGAGGCAGCATAGGAGGGGTGAAATTCTGCAAATTGACATGTTTATGGGTCTAGTTAAGGCAGGTAATATAAATGAAGGCAGCCAGCAAGTTGTGTCAAACAGAACACTTGTTTTTAAAATGAAGCCCTTGTTACTTGGCTCCAGTAGACATGTAGGATGCAAAGACCTTCAGGCCTTGTGCTTCTGTGTTCCCCCCCTTTTTTTTTAACTTGCAGCTAAGAAGTGGATCTTAGTTTTTTTTTTTAATTTTATTTTCATACCTTAAAATCAGATAGATCGATGTGCAAATCCTGGTTCTGCTGTTTCAAACATTTATCTTAAAGACCATCAAACTCTAAGCATTCAATAAATAATCGCTGTGAATAGTAAAACTAGCACAATAGCTGTTCATGGTAAAACTAGAAAAAAAACCCTTGTAAGTTAGATTGACCTCCAGCTTCTGCATTGCTCAAGATTTCTTAAAACAGGGGTGCCTGGGTGGCTCAGTCATTAAGCGTCTGCCTTTGGCTCAGGTCATGGTCCCAGGGTCCTGGGATTGAGCTCCGCATCAGGCTCCCTGCTTGGCGGGAAGCCTGCTTCTCCCTCTCCCTCTCCCCCGCTGCTTGTGTTCCCTCTCTTGCTGTCTCTCTCTGTCAAATAAATAAATAAAATCTTTAAAAAAAAAAAAAGATTTCTTAAAACAAAATGTCTAATTATACACCCTGGCCTGAGTGTGGGCATATATGTATATATTAGAAAATTAGAGAAAAAAAGAGTTACTAGGATTTCTGGATAGATATAGATCAGGATAGGGTAAAAGCTGAAGACTAATGACAAAGAAGCATGTGTTCTGCTAACTCTGCGAGCATTCTACCTTAGAAATGAAGGGCCTGCTTAGACTACTCCATTGAAATGCATTTTTTATTTGCCCATGTTTGGTTCCCTGAAGGGTCTTTCTGAGTGACTGAGACTAATCTGATGAGTTAAGGCCTTAATGGCATGTGATTGCTTAACATGTGATCTCTTCCACATAACTTAACTAATCACGATACCTCATTTGAGTTTTATCCTCAGTTTAACCTTGTCTGGACTCAAGGAGAAGAGGATCTATAACTAAAATTTGAGAGGATGATTGCATCTAAAACTGAAATTTTGGAGCACAAAGTAGAACAACGAAAAGAGAAGTGATCTACTCATGTAGATCATCAAGACGTGAGCAGTGCCTGTCAAAGATACTGTGCCCAGAGGAGGCAGCAGCCTGGCATGGATGCACATCGTCCTCTGTGATTTTTCTTGGTACCAGCATTGGGTCTCTGTGCTTAGGTTTTCTAATTGCAATTGTGTGAACATAGAAAACTTGTGAGAGTATGGCTCTAAAAAAGACTTTTTCTTCCATTTATCAAGATCTATAAAACTTATTTTCAGATAGACAAATGACCAGCAAAATAAAATTATCTGTCTAAAGGCATGCAGCCCAAGACCAGGCATAGAACTTTAATGGAGAAAGTAAAAGGCCCAGAGGAGTCATTTTTATTTCTTCCACGCATGAGTCAAAATAGAATCTGAACACCATCTAAAATCTTATGTTCTTAACTGCTAAAACAAAGCAAAACAGGACAAACCTCACTACTGTTGTGTGATGTAATATTGATTGCCTATAAAATAACCATTCTGTCTTCATCCATCTGACAGAACCTCCATATTTTTCAGTGGCAATCAGACCAGCACCAAGGAATACAATGCTTTCAGTTAATCATGCCTCCTCTATCCCCTTTTGGTAATGATTGGCTTAGAGATAGGCATATGACCCAGTCTGACGAGGGAGATAAAAGGGAAATATTCTTCTGGGAGGTTTCTTTTCTTCTTTATCAAAGAGAGGACGGGTATGAGGACGCCTCACTCCCAGTGCTTTGGCAGCATTCATGCTTTCTGTGTTTAGAAGTGGGCATTTTAGGATCAAGTATTTAGAGCCAGAGCAGCCATCTTGGGATTAGGTGGAATTGGCCTCGCGAAGCAAAGGTGGTAAGATCCAGTGGTTAGACTCATAAAGCTGCTGAATTAACTCCCAGACTACCAATCTTCAAATTTCATTTTAAATAAACAGGAAATGTTTTTATGGATTAAGCCATGGGTTGGCCTGTAGGCCTGTAGGCCAAATCCAGTCCACTACCTGTTTTTTAAATAAAGTTTTATAGGAACACAGTTACCACATTCATTTACATATCGTCTGTGCTCCTTTCATTACAATAGAAGAGCTGAGTAGTTGTGAAAGAGCCCATATGGACTGCAAAGCTTAAAATATTTACTACCTGCCTCTTTACATACAAAGTATGCCACCCCTACACTGAGCCAGCATTAGCAGAATTTTCTATTATCGTCACATGAATAAATCTGAAGGGGCAATCTTAACTCTAAAACATCTATGTTTGTTAGCCTAACGACCACATTTTACACTTATATACCTGTTAAACCTTGACAAACTTTTTTCTAAATGAAAAGCAGATTTTCGAAAGGAAAGATAAAGTATTTAGGAGCTTATGTCTATGCTTTAATTCATCCCTAAACTCCAGCCAATATATTGCACTGAGATGAAATCACCATCTTAATTGTACCTAGTAAGATTTAAAATAACTTGACTTTTTCTTTCCAAATGAGATGTTTGATGGAAATGCTTTAAGGGCCCAAGCTCCTGAGTGAAGCACTGTTTTCACAGCTATTTCAAAATGTCATTTATGCAAACTATGTAAAATGTTCAGAGTCATTAAATAGCATCCTATGGCCACCAATTTATCCTTCCTTAATCATGTGACAAAGACCTAATCATGATCAAGTCCTAGTTTCAAAAAAAAATTGCCTTTTTAGCAGACTGCCCTGAAGCTTAAATAAGTCAGATTGCTGCACATACTCTTAAAAGGACTTAACACCAATTTCTATACCTATGAACTTAAGAGTTTTAAAGTGGAAATAGCTTGTGATGTTTCCTGGGGATATTCTTTCATATGATGATAATTAACTAGGGCTTAATGTTTCCTTCCTGTTTTCTAACGTATGACAGAAATATACATTTAAAATTAACAATAGTAATATCTTAGTTGGACTGCAGAGTGGGGACTTGGTTATCTTCTCCTCTCCTGTAATTGTAGAAGGTGGGGTATAGACAGTGTGATGGGCTGCACTCTCCATATATACCCTCCTTCTGCTATTCTCACTTCTACTCTTATGATTAAACTGTATTGAAAGATTTTTTCCATGATTCAGGAAGATTGTTTTTTAATATTTATTTTAATATGAAAGAAGGATATGCTCATTCATCATCAGAAATGTTGTTAAAACAGCACTTCTTATCAACCATTGATGATGAATGGGAAGATCTTTTCTTAGTACAGGAGAGAATATTACACAAATCTTTTTGAGTCTTGCCACAAATCTCTCTTAATAAAATTCAGCTCATCAGTTGGCAGAAGAAGAATGTGTCGTCAGTCATAAAAGGTATAGTGACAATGGGAGACGTTTCAGAAATCGTTTTTTCCTCTCTAACTGTGCTTAGGCTTATGAACAGATAACAGGCACAGCTAAAGTCCTATTTGTTTTTAACAGAGAAATTTAGGATGATAAAGTTTGTTTTGAGTGGACAGCCTGTCATTTCATTATAAGTCTCTGATATTTATTTGCTATCAATTGAATGTGTGAATAGCTGTAGATATGGGAGAAGTTACAGTGGAAAGGCAACCAACAAACAACATTGTTTTAGCAGCTAAAGTAAACATGTGTTAAATAAAAGATAGTGCTGTAGCCACTGGAATGATGACGTTCATGCCCTGTTCAGCAGTGACTGAGAACCTGTTGTATGCTGGGTTCTGATAGACCACAAGGGATGGCGCTGCACAGAGCAATGCTCCTGCTATCATGGAACCAGCATTTAACTGGCCCCAGGGGTCTTCCATTTGTCACTTGAGAACATGGTCAGTAAACACAGTCCTATTTTCAAGCATCCAATAATTATAGTTTGGCAAAAATATGCCTTTTTATTTTTATTAAATGAGTTATCTCTTTTATCTGCAGGGGAAAAAAATGATGAGGCACAAATTTGAATTAAGTACTGTAGTCTGAGTAATTTCACTGGCAGTTAGGTCATCCTAAAACGGATCTTGAGACTTACAAGCGTTAGCACCTCATGAATCAATTCCGTTTCAGAACCTTTGAACATATCTTTAGGTGGGTTCTGTATCATCCATCCCACTGAGGTCCCAGGGCTATCACTTTGTGTGCAGCTGGCAGATACATGTAACAAAGTTAATACATGATGCAGATCGAGAGTAAGTAAGAGCACTCATCACAGCACTGAACTATACCTCTTCCCAGGCCACCAACACTGGCCTCAGGAAAACTAGGTGTCATTTCAGGGATCTCTGCAGAGTTCAGAGTCATAGACTGAAAAACTCAGACCTTTTTTCTGCCAGCTAAGCAAAAATGCTTAAAAGTATGGAAAGTAGAATATTTGAATATTGTTTGACTTGCAGAAGAAATTTAGGCAGATCTAATTGTCTTCAAAGTCAACACATGAGGTGCTCATGTGGTGCTTTGAGGTGCTTAGGGTTAGGACGGGAATCTTCCTTCTAAGTACCCATTGTGTCCTACCTGCATCTCTACTTCGTACTGTGCCATTTGGTTGGATGTAAATGTTGCCTAGAATGTGCACAGATGCAGCATTTTGTCTTAAAACCCACTCTTGTAACCAGGAAATAATATAGGTCTAAAATAAAGACTGTAATAAAGCTTTTAATGAGGTAGGAGTCCGATTGGATAGACTATCAAATTCCTTCCCATAGGTGTACAATCTCTGAACTGGAAAGGGGGGAAAATCCAAAGGATATACTGAACACAAATAATTAAATAAATAATTATAAAAAGGTATGAAATTAACTTTACATTGTCATGATTTGCTTTTAAAACCTTTAGAATATTTATGAGGGATTTCTATTTATGTGAATAGGCTGTATGTAGTTTGTGTTGTGAATGATAACTGAAAGTCCATCTGTATTCATATGGCAACATATGAAAATGTGAGGTAATATTAACCAGAATGTAATATTAGCCATAGTTTACTACTTAAAATTTGAATCCAGTAGCTACATAGTCCAGGTATAAATATTGGACTGTAAATCAATCTAGTTAACTTGAGTTTTCTCAAACCTAGCACTTTTGACATGTTGGATCACATAATCCTTTGTTGTGAAAAAGGCTATTCCATGTGTTATAGGATGTTTAGCAGCATCCCTGGCCTCTACCCAATAGAACTTCCCCAAGAGTAATAACTAAAAGTTACCCCAGATATGCCTAAATATCCTCTGGGGGGATTATTACCCTTTACATCCACTGAGTTAATTAAACTTTTTTTATTTCACATTATTGTTCACAAGTTGCTATAGCAGGCATGAAAGAAAGAAGGAGTAATGAATGGGGTGTAATGATTAATCAACTGTTTGTGCTTGTAGAAAATAACTACTTGCCTGAAGTATGTTAGCAATTTCAAGAATGAGAGTACAAAAATTCTAGCTTAACATTAAAACTAGCAAAAGCATAGTTAAATCTTATTTCTATTTTTGGGAAGTCACTTTAGGTTCTTGTAGACTTTGAAAACATTACTAATAATATGATCACCATGATGTAGATATTCAAGGATGCAGTAAATTTAATTGTAGAATTATGTCCCAAAATATAAAGGTAATAGTTTCAGTGTCTTCTGTACTAATTAGTAGACATAGAGACTATTGTGTAGGGTTCTGGAACATCTATTGAATTTTTAGTACACTTTTGGCAAGTATAGAGAAATTTCAGAAGAATACCAAGTTAAAGAAAATTCTTGAACACTTGTCTAAGACATCAGATTGGAGATGTATGTGAACCAGGAGATGGCTATTTATTTATTTGTTTATTTTTAAGATTTATTTATTTTTTAAAGGGAGAGAGAGAGAGAGAGCATGCGTGCAGAGGGGGAGGGGCAGTGAGAGAGGGAGAGAGAAACTCAAGCATACTCCACACTGAGCACAGAGCCTGATGTGGGACTCAGTCTCACGACCCTGAGATCACCACCCGAACTGAAAACCAAGAGTTAGATGCTTAACCAACTGAAGTGCTGCAGGAGATGGTTATTTAGATAAAAATAGATTTAAAGTTAGAATATGATAATTTCTGTCAATAATTTGAAACATATTGGAAGAATGAGTTTACCTGCGTTGTTTTTCTCCAGTAAGTGGACAATTGGATAGATGATGTTGTTATGATGTAGGACAAGTCCATAACATTCAGCCTGTCTGACTCTTCATCTTTTGAGTCTCAGTTTCAGTGTCATTTTTAAAAACATTCTCCCTGGGTTCCTTTATTTAATTAGATTCTCCAGTATTATCTCTTATAGCACCCTATCTTTTACTTCATAAGGCTTATATTAATATGCAATTAAATATTTGTTTGGATGATGATTTGTTTAACATTTGTTGATCCATCTGAATGCAAACCCTAAGAAAGCAGATATTCTGTCTCATTTGTTCACCACTACATCAGCATTCACTTAGGATCTGGCACTTGGTGTGGGTTCAATATGTATTCAGTTAGTAAATGAGTAATATAAGTAACGTGTTTAAAACAAGTTATTTGATAATAAAATAATATGCTGGCACAATAGTGCTTCCACAGTTGTTACAACCATTTTGCATCATATTCCTGAGGTGCAATCAGATTGTGTGTTGGAGCTGGCTCATATTGACTCATAAGAGCCAATTGTGTGAATCTCTTCCAAACTCCAAATTCAGTGATGTTAGGAAGGTAGCTTGAAATTGGTTATGGTGGAAGTATTTACCACTAGAAATAAGCAAACACTACAAATCAGGGATTTTTTTTAAAGAGCTAGTTGTTAAACATTTATCAACATAACATTGATGTTGAGAATATTTCTGGACCAGTAAGAAAGTTGGAAATAGGAACTTCTAATTGCTCTTTCTACTCTGCGTCTCCACTTCTACAAACGTAGCAATTCAACTTCAGAAAATGAAGGACTAAGTTGTTTGAAACAAAGCTGCTGCTAAATACAATCAGGAAAACTGGACATAATATTTAAAGATATATGTTTTAAAGGCAACAGAATGCTACCAAGGTAGTGGATATTTATGGGCAAATGATCCTAGAAAGTAAGGAAACCAAGAGAGGCAAATTGGCATTTGGTCCTGGTTTTCCTCTCAAGACAATTACTAATTCCAACATTTGGTTGAGAAGTTAAAAGGCTAAGCAGAGACTATAACAGGGTGGGAAGTATGAAAATGGAAATGTAGACCCTCCCCAAAATAAAGATGCTTGTTAAATGTCAAGATTTTAGTTGGTAAATAAGAATAAATGAACCTGAAGTAGAAAAACCTTAATGAAAACTGAAGTCCACCTTAGGATCATCTCATCCTTGATTAGATTAAGGTGATCTGTTCTTAATTTAACTAGCTGTCTGCCTACAACAAAAGTTAATCCCTTTTGGAACTTCATAGGGTCTGTACATTTTTCATATACAATATCAGATACTCAAACAAAAATACCATTCTAGGCTTACAAGAAGATATTTAGCTAAAGCAAAAGAAGGAGAAAAAAGACAATGGAAATAGATTTACAAAGTGTATTAGTTTTCTATGGCTATTCTAACAAATCACCAAAAATCGAATGACTTAAAACAACACACATTTAGTATCTCATAGTTCTGGAGATTAGAAGTATGAAATGGATCTTATTGGACTAAAATCAAGGTGTTAGCAGGCTTGTGCTATTTTTTGACACTCAAGGAGAGAATCCATATCCTTTCCTTTTTCAGATTGTGGAGACTGCCTGCATTCCATGGCTAGTGGCCTCATCCCTCCAACTTCATAGCCAGCAATGAACGCAGAATCCTCCTCATACAAAATTCTCTGGTTCTCTCTAATTTGTCTCTTTCTTCCACTTATAAAGACACTTGTGATTACATCAGGTCTAGAATAATCTCACCATCTCAAGGTCATAATTATCTCTTCATTTCAAGATAAAATAATCTCTCCATAAAAAGGTCAGTTTATTAGCAACCTAATCCCATCTTCAATCTTAATTTCCCTTTGCTATGTAACCTATGTATTCCCATGTTCTAGTGGGTCCAAATGGGGATATCTTTGAGGAGCCGTTATTCTGCCTAACACACAGGGTATCTGGAAGATTAAGTTATATGACACACTTTCAAATGACTGATAACTATATTTGAACAATTCAAAGACAAAATAAAGAATTTTAGTAGGTAAGTGGAAACTATGAAAAAGATAACTGGAAATCATTGAAATTAAAAAAAACAATAAATTAAGACTTCAATATACTAGTTGAAGAGCAAATATACAGAGCTAGAGACAGAACTGGCGATGAGGAATATAGCTCAGAAAACAATATCCAGAATGAGGTAGAGACACACAAACAGATGGACAGAGAAAAGAGCATAAGTGGTAAGCAGGACATGGTAAAAAGAAATAATATGTATGTATTTGGAGTCCTAAAGGAAGAGGAGAGAGGTTATGGCACAAAAGAAATACTTCAAGAAATAATAGTTGAAAATTTTACAAAACAAAGAGAAGACTGAGCTATAGAAGAAGATTGAGCTATAGGTTCAAGAAGCTCCAAAACTCTAAGTATGGTAAATATAAGGAAAATCACATGTAGCTATATCACAGAAAAACTACTGAAAGCAAAAGACAAAGAGACACTTGAATAATCAGGATAAAAAGATGTATTAATTGGGACAAAGGGAAGGCTAGGATCGACAGCTGAATTAATCATGATAAACAATGGGAATTAGAAGATAATAGAATCTTAAAGAAAATTATGTCCAACTTATAATTCTGTATTCAGTGAAAATTTCATTTAGAAAATAGAAACAAATAAAAATACTCTTCAGAAAAATATTAAGGAAAATTATCTCCATCAGTGCTCCAACAAATGAAGCACTCAAGAATTTTCTCTAGGCTAGAGGGAAACAATCATAGATAGAAGTTTGAGATGCAGGAAGAAATGCAGATCAGTAAGAACAGTAAATATGTTGGTAAACTTAAGTAAATATTCGTTATACAAAAACAATAATAATTTATTTTGGGTTTCAATATATTTAGACTTAAAATATGCAACAAATGTGGCACATCAATCACAAAAACAAAGAGAATTAATGTGTCACAAGGTCCATATATTATCTGGGAAGTAGTAAAAATATAGGGTGAATATAAGTTCTGGTTTGCAAATGCCCTTATCTAGGCATAATTAATGGCAGAGTCTTGTTTCACTCTCAAAGTGTCCTGATTTGGGTGATAAACTAAATGCTTGCCCTTTAAAACTACTAATATTTATTAGAGGTTGATAAATCCAGAAATCATACTATAATTTCATGAGTAAACACTAAAAAAATAATGACAATTTAGACTCACAAATAGAAGGGAAAATAAAAATAATGAAGTAATATTTAAAAAGGCAAGAAAGGAAAGAAAAAGAATACAGAACATGTAGTACAAATATAAATCAAATAATATGCTAAATGTATCTTATAAGTGGAATTTAAAAACCAAACAAAACAAGCTCATAGATACAGAGAGGATTGATGGTTGTCAGAGTGAAGAGGTGGTGGTGGGAGAAGTGGGTGAAGGGGGTAAAAAGGTAAAAACAAACAAAGAAAAAAAACCTCAAAACAAAAAAACTAATTTTGCTGCTTTCTGTGCAGAACTTTCATTGCCTTATCAGGGCTGACACTGACTTTCAGAGTTTTCTGGTTCTTCAAAGTTAAAGCTTTGTTGAACATAGTTAAAGGAATGGCTCACTGGAGGAACAAAATGGTAGTGGGGGAGAGGGAGAATTATTTCACCAACATAAACAAAATCTATATTTATTTGTAAAACATCTCAAACAGACCTTTTTCTACATAAAAGACTTGTCTCTTGAATTGAAAGCCACCTAGCTCAGCCTAGGCACCAGATATCACACTCTTATTTACTTTTCACTTGGAATAGATGGATCAAAACATAATTCAAAACTGGAAATAAAAACGAAATACCTAGAGCCATGAGTACAGATATTTTATATGGCCAATTAAATCAAGATTAATTTGTTTGTTTATTTATTTATTTATTTATTTATTTATTTATTTTAAAGATTTTATTTATTTATTTGACAGAGAGAGACACAGTGAGAGAGGGAACACAAACAAGGGGAGTGGGAGAGGGAGAAGCAGGCTTCCCGCGGAGCAGGGAGCCCAATGCGGGGCTCGATCCCAGGACCCTGAGATCATGACCTGAGCCGAAGGCAGACGCTTAACGACTGAGCCACCCAGGCGCCCCAAGATTAATTTGTTTTAAAAACCAGCTTGCAAGAAAAAAATATGGTAAATTTAAAGCAAAATTTGTTGGCTGTTTGATTAAATGTAAATAAACTGTATATTCCAATTAAAAAACAGACTGTCACACTGAATATAAATGCCAAATAATTTTTACCTAAAAGGTGCTTATAAAAGGTATAGTGTAATAGAAAGATACAGAAAGTTTCAAAGTAAAATGGAGAAAGTTGTTATAACCACACTAAAATCAAATAAAATAGGTTTTGAGTTTAAAAATACAAATAGGGTTGGGGCGCTTGCATGGCTCAGTCAGTTGAGAGTCTGCCTTCAGCTCAGGTCATGATCTCAGGACCCTGCAATCGAGCCCTGCATCAGGATCCTTGATCAGTGGGGAGCCTGCTTCTCTTCTCCCCACTCCTCCTGCTTGTGCGTGAGCTCTCTCTCTCTCTGTCAAATAAATAAATAAAATCTTAAAAAAAAATACAAATAGAGAGATACATTGCATAATGATAAAATGTTTAATTTGCCAGGGAGGTAACACTCAAAATTTATATACACTTAACAAAAGATAGCATGAAAATATAAAGCAAAATGACAGAACTAAACAATAGAAAAAATCAACAAAGACAAAAATTGGTTCTTCAGAAAGATAAATAAACTTGATATTAAGGTAATTGATAAATCCTGGTGATATAGACCATGAAAAAATGAGAGAAGACACAACTAATATGGATAATTAAAAAGGTGGCAGTATTATAGATCCTACAGACATCACAGAGATAAACAGAGAGATTACTTCCAAACTTAATTTATGAAGGAGCATTATATATAGACAAAAAAAAAAAAAAGCTGACAAGTACATTTATAAGAAAAAGTTAAAAGTCAAAATCTTTAATGAACATTTTACAGAAATTCTAAACAAAATGGAAGCAAACCAAATAGAGCAATATATAAAAAGGAAAATACAGCACAGCTGTGTCTATTTTAGTAATGAAGGTTAGTTGAACATTTAGAAATCAATCAACATAAATTACCATATTAATAGAATAGAGGAGAGAAAAATAACCATAGTAAAGTCAGTTTTGTTAGTCAAACACTACAAATAACTTACATGTTCATCAAGAATAGCATGGATACATAGATTGTACTATAATCTTACAATGTAACATTAGCAGCAAGAGAATTAGAATTAATTAATTAAAATTAAGAGAATTTTGCTGCAACAAAAATATCATATGGGATAATCTCAAAAATACAATATCAAGCAAAAGAAACCAGATACTTCCGTATGACTCCGTTTATATAAAGTCCGAAAACAGACAATATTAATCTACAGTAATCAAGATAGTATTGGCAGTTAAGGGTCTCCTATGGTGTTTTAATGTTTCATTTATTTGGAGGGGATGTGGTAACATAGGTGTGACATTTTTTGATAGTTCATTGAGCTATGCATTATAATTTGTGCATTTTCATCTATAAATGTTACTCCTGAGGAAAATACTTTATTTTAAAAAATGACTGCCTCATAGACTGGTTTACTTCTCACTTGATTTTGACACATACAGTCCTTTGATAAACTTTTTTTTTTCTTTACCAGTTTAATTTCTGTTACTGGCTTAATCTGATAAATCAATGTAAATGACTAAACTGGCTAATGTAGGTAGGCTTGACTTTAGGGGTAATAGTACAGCTTTTCTAACTGACTAAACATTTTTTAAGAAGATTTATTTATTTATGAGAGAGAGAGAGAAGGGAGGAGGGGGAGAAGGGGAGGGAGAGAGAATCTCAGGCAGACTCCTGCTGAGTGCGGAGCCCAAAGGGCAGGGTTTGATTTCATGACCCTAAGATCATGACCTGAGCTGAAATCAAGAATCTGATGCTTAACTGACTGAGCCACCCAGGCGCTCTCTTGACTAAACCTTTTTTAAACAAAAAATATAGCAATTCAAGGCACATATAGGAAAGATTGATACACCTTATAGTGATACAAAATTATTAATAATTTCAAGAAATAATACAATACATACCAATTTTAGGAGCAGGGCATTTGTTACTGAAAGGTACTTCTCCCTCCTTATAGAAATTGTTATTTATGGTAATTTTAGAGCAAAATTTACATAACTAAATATTTGTGAATACATTGTTGATCTCTGAGCAAAGGGATCATTAACTGCTTCTCAGGAGGTGTCCCAGTTTCTAAGCCGTGAGCACTGATAAGCAAATCAGGTTGTGCAAATTTGGGTAGTTGCCACTGGTGGCCCTCCAGCTCCCAGTTTTGCAAATTATTACATGTTCTTATAATACCAGCACCTACAGATCTTTCTTCCAAGAACTCTGTGCTAGAAGGGACTTTCCATTAAAGAGCTTTCTGCTCTGTGGTTTTCTTTTTTTGCTTTGATTTTTGTACTGTCAGAGCTGGGGGCTCAATAGTTGACAGGAACAACAGCAACAGTAAGACAGAGAAGTCAAGTGTTTGTTCCTTCAGGTAGCATAGAATAAATCATTCCTTTTCATGAAAATGACATTTTCTTTTTTCTTCTTCTTTTTTGCTTTCTGGTGTTTGTCTTTTGTTTTTGGTGAAACACCTGCTAATCTTATTTTAACAGAGAGCAGCAGGTATTGCTTCAGAATTTCAAACTTCTTTATTGATTTTACCAAAGGACAATTGTTGAGAGCTGCTCAGTAGATTGAGCTCAGTTCGCACCTCCACACGCAAAATGATAATCAAGACATCCCTCCAAAGCAATCTTGGTGACATGGCAGCAACAGACTCTCCCTGCTTACTAGAGGGAAGTCCTGTCCAGGTCACAAGCAGGAGACAGGCGTTTATTAGTTTGGGCTTTCAGATAATCTTTTCACTGCTTGAAAATCCCATTAAAGAGTACAGTAGTCATTCCAGCTACGTGACAAGGCAAAAGTGCACCTGTCTGCAAAAGAGCATGATTTCAAGACGTCTGATCACTTGATTTTATGAGAAATGACTACCGGAGGAAAGGCAAGCATTCTTCACAGAGGGAAGAAAGCACTTTGAACTTTTTAAGCAATGGCCTCCTTCAAACCATCTAGCATTGCTGACAATTATTTCCTGTTTGCCAGAGTACTACAATCATAGTATATGATATTTTGAAAGCATAAAGCTAGGATTGGAACCTTTGAGGCGGAAACTTCAGCCTCCATCAGCAGGGTGCATGCTGTAATTTACCTCATTTTTCACAAACGTGGTTTTGGAAACTGGCTCCAGAGGAGGCTTTGACACTGTTAATAGATCTGGCGAACACAATCGAGGCTTCTCTGCCAACACTTACATTCACCTTTCAAAGAGCTTATAATATTTTGAATACCAATTCAGCATCATGTCCATCTAGAGATATTTATAGCAAGTAAAGAAAACTCTTAATGAAAAGCTGCTGAGGTCCTACGTACAGACTAGTATTTTTGCACATAGGTCATTTTTCGTTGTAGTGTGATGGGCTAATCCAGACATGGACTTGTATCCTTGTCCCACACTCAGTGGCTTCTTCCAAAAAGTGAATGCCCCCATGTCTCAAGGCTACTGTGATTATGTGAGATCTTGTTTACAAAATACCTGCAAGGCTGTAGGTGCATAATAAATGCTCTCCATTATTTCTGGTAGCCTTTATGATTTCATTAAGCTAGAAAAAGCCATCAACAATGCATTGTATGCACAGGAGTGACTATAACCCCCATACCTGAAGTTAGAGACGTAAGACTTCTAAATGAGGGAGGTACACCCCCCCGAAGTTTTTATCAAGTTTTATAAGAAATCAAAAGTAAAAGACTCTTTTTAAAGTATTTCACTGGAAGTATGGTCTTCATTGTGTCGAGAAGCAGTTGAAAGACTTACAAATAGCAGAGACATGAGAAAACCATGTCATCTGGAGTTTGTCTGTAGATCTGTACTGGGTTCTCTGCTCTCCTGCATAGCAGCTGAGGGACCTCTGGCAAATCATATAAAACTCTCTGAATCTCCTTTACTTTATCCTTTAAAGGGAGATGAGGCCATCTTGTCTGGCCTTCTCACAGGGCTGTGGTAAGTATGAAATTGGACAGTATGGGTCTGCGTAAATACCATCATGTCATGTTTGTAAACTGCAGTGGAAACTTTCATGCTTCCACAGCTTTCCTCCTCTTTCCCCAGACCCAGCTGCCGAAGCTGCTTCTCTATTCAAGTCCACCCTTAGAGGAATGATTTCCTATGTTAAGACAACCTCTCCCTCCCACTTGTTCCCAAACCAGCTTCCAGGTTTAAGGAAGAACAGCTTTGAGAGGAGAATTTCCAAGAGGGAAGATACAGAACCAAGTCTATACCATTAAGTTCTACCTTTTACTGGTTACTACATGGTCACCCATGGGAACTTCTGTGTTCCCCTTTTGAAAGGATAGTTCCCACATCAACTGATGTCCTTTTGTTGGTTTCCTTAGCATAGCTGAAAAAGATTGGCATTTTCAAAAGCAACTTTAAAAAATACATTTCCACACAGAAATGAAATCATTAAAATATGCCAATAAAACCAAAGCTTTTTCTTCAAAAATTTATAACTCTACAGTGTTGGCTGACCTCATTTCTATATACTAGAAAATGCCAAAGAAAGATCCTGAAGAGAAGCTGTGTACCCTTTTGAATAGCAATGTAACAACACTTTATAATAAAATATCACTTTATTTATAAAGTAAGAATTACTGATGTAAGAGGGGGCATGTTCTCTTATACTCATAAACCTGTTCCTTTTTTTTTTTAAGATCTATTTATTTTTATTTGAGAGGGAGAGAGAGAGAGAGAGAGACTCTCAAGCAGACTCCTCGTTGAGTGCAGAGCCCAATGCTCTGAGATCAGACTTGAGCCGAAACCAAGAGTTGGATCCTTAACCGACTGTGCCACCCAGGCACCTCCATAAACCCATTACCCTTTAATGTTACTATCCATTTCCTTCCTCTTACACTTTTCAGAAGGCTAGCCCATCTTCACTGACTTCATTCTTCACCATCCTTTGGTCTTAAACACTTTGACATCTATTTTCTGTTGCCAGTAGTTTACTGATTCCAGTTTCCTTCAGGCTACCTATGAACTACAAGTTAAAAAGTCTAATAGCTTTCTCTCAGTTCTTATGCTTCTTGACCTCTCCTTTAGTCGGGATTCTTGGTTGTTAGTGGCAGAAACCTTCCAATGAAGAAACTGAACTAGGGAAGAGGGGCATTTATTAGAGTCATTGTAGGGAAATGTGCAGATTTAAAAAAGTGGTTAAAAAGTCAGTCTTGGAAGAGTAGGAAAGAGTTTGGCAATAGGGCCCTCTGAGATTTCAGCTTGGTCAGGACCCTTTCATCCATCTTTCTTTACTTTCTCTCTCAGTATCTGTGAACTAGATCCTCCAGATTGTGGGGATGAAGCCACTAGTTCAAAGTTCCAGGCTCACATTTTTATAGCTTTGTCAAACTTAAGGGTAATTCTTCCTCATCCTTTTCTCCCAGCTGTAGGGGAAGGATTCTTACTGATTGGACTCTGGTTCCATGTTTGAGTCCCAACAATTGTGGTCAGGGCTTGAAGTGCTATGTCTGGCCCAGCTTGGGAATCATGGCACATTTGTGTCTCAGGAGAAGGTGGACAGGGTATTAAGACTAATAGCCCCAGTTAGAACCACAACTGGTATTGGGAAGTATTTCCCTCAACACTATTTCCAAGTTCTCCATAACTGAGAGGAGGGTTAGAAAGTGCTGTTATTTGAATGCAGGGATATGGACAAGTCAAAATAATAATATCCCCTATAATCTTCTGAATCTGGCATGTTGCAGACAATCTACAATTCTTTGGTTTCTGGGAGAACACAATTCTCCTGGTTATTCTCCTACTATTCCAATATTCTTTCTGGGTAAATTTCCCTGGCTTGCTTTCCTCTAAATTTAGGCATTCCCTTATGTTCTATCCTTGGGCTAGTTCTCGTCTCTCCTAAATACTTGTTTTTTGGTAACTTTATTTTTGTAGCTTAGTCTCCCCACTTAAAGGACCCCCAGATATAAATCTCTATTTTTTCCTACCTAAATCTTAGACCCATATTTGGATTGTACCCTTTGTAGCTCAATTAAAAATACTCAAAATTAAATTTATTATCTTTCCACTCTTTTAACATTTATCTTCTTTTCATTTTCATGTTGTATTCAGAATAACAGGCAGGAATAGGCAATTGTTAAAAGGTTTGAAATTTTGATCCATATTCTTAGAGAAGGAATGTGAGGAGGCAGTCATTGTTACTACATTGAAGGTTCCTAGACGTTGAGAGATTAGTAAAGAAGACACTAAAAGTTTTGGTTCAAAGCTGAAATTTTTATAGCATTTAGTCAAGATAATAGGGCACAGGACTCAAGGAAATGTGATTGGTTCTCTTTTCCACTTGGGTTTGTTTTTTTCAGGCTTTGTGTGTGCCCTAATCATGCCCTACCACATCTTTAAGTCACCACACACCACCTGTCATATCATTTATATTGTCCTGGTCATTCTAGATCAAAGCATCCTCTTTTCTTCTCACCTTCTCCAAAGAATTAGCTTTTAAATTCCTTCAGTTTTGGAGGGGAGGAGCAAGATGGCAGAGCAGTAGGAGACCTAAATTTCGTCCTATCCCAGGAATTTAGCTAGATAGGGATCAAACCATTCTGAACATCTACAAACTCAATAGGAGATCGAAGAAAAGAATAGCAGCAACTCTCTGAACAGAAAAGCGACCACTTTCTGGAAGGTAGGACGTGTGGAGAAGTGAATCCGAGGTGATATTCGGGAGGATAGACGAATTTCGGGCGATATTGGGGAAGGGGGTCTCTGTCAGCCGCTACTGGCAAGTGATAGAGCAGCGGAGCACAAAATCAGAACTTTTAAGAAGTCAGCTCCACTGAGGGACATCACTCCAGTGGCTAAGCGGGGGGTGGAACCCTCGCGGGACAGTGTGGTCTCAGGAACCTTGGGGTCACAGAAAGACCGGGGGTGCCCGAGTGCAGCAGAGCTCCCAGGGATCGGAGCGGGGAAGCCAGCTGCAGAGACGGAGCCAAGGCGCGGGCTCTCAGCTCAGGGTTGCCAAAAACCGTGATCCGCGGCACAATCAGGCCACTGCTCTTCCAGTAGGGACCCAACAAGTGGCAGATCCGGGGATACTCCCCTTCCTCCCCCAGGAGAAGCCATGCAGGAGCACACTGCAGGGATCTGCTGGGTTTGGAGACTCCACACGGGGTCGTGTGCCAGAGATAGAAATGCTCGATCACAGGCCAGGTGAGCATGGAGTGCAGCTGGAGACTGGGAGACGGGAGTGATTGACTGCTTTTCTCTGGGGGCACACTGAGGAATGGGGCCTCAAGTTTTCGGCTCCTCCAGGATAGAGATTGGGAGGCCGCCATTTTCACCCTCATCCTCCAAAGCTGTACAGAAAGCTTGCAGGGAACAAAAGCTGCTGAGAGCAAACCCGAGCAGATTACTTAGCTGGGACCACGGAGTCTGGGCTGGGCAATTCCGCCTCTGGCAAAGACATTTGGGAACAATGGCAACAGGCCCCTCCCCCAGAAGATCAGCAAGAACAGCCAGCCAAGAACAAGTTTACTGATCAATGAGAACGGAAGAACTCCAGCGCAAGGGGAATACAGCACATATAATCTTTTTTTTATTTTTCATTTTTAGAGTCATATTCTATCCCTTCATAGTAGTTAACCTTATTTTTGATATATATATATAAGTTCTCTCTTTAACATTTTGGGATATAGTTTCTTCTAACAGACCAAAATATACCCTAAATCTCTAGCATATGGCTTTGTTCTAGTCTCCTGCCTGATCACATTCTCTCTCTCTCTTTTTTTTAAATCCTCTTCTTTCTTTTTTCAATCAACTTCTTATCAATTCCTTTTATAAAATCTGTTATAATTTTCATCTTTACAGTCATATTCCATCCCTTCATGTATTAACCCTTATTTTTGTACATATATAAGTTTTTCTTTCTTTAAAATTTTGGGAGGCACTTTCTTCTAATAGACCAAAATACGCCCAAAATCTAGTGTGTGGCACTGATCTATGCACACCCTGATCATATTTGATCATATTCTGTTTTTTTTTGTTTTTATCTTTTTCTTTTTCTTTTTTTTCCTTTTTTCTTTCTTTCGCTTTCTTTTCCCCCAGTTTCAGGTCTCTTCTGATTTGTTTAGTGTATATTTTTCTGGGGACGTTGTTACCCTGTTAGCATTTTGTTCTCTCATTCATCTATTCTCCTCTGGACAAAATGACAAGATGGAAAAAAATCACCTCAAAAAAGAACAAGAGGCAGTACCCACTGCCAGGGACCTAATCAATACGGACATTAGTAAGATGTCAGAACTAGAGTTCAGAATGACAATTTTAAAGATACTAGCTGGGCTTGAAAAAAGCATGGAAGATATTAGAGAAACCCTTCCTGGAGAAATAAAAGGACTAAAATCTAACCAAGTCGAAATAAAAAAGGCTATTAATGAGGTGCAATAAAAAATGGAGGCTCTAACTGCTAGGATAAATGAGGCAGAAGAGAGAATCAGTGATATAGAAGACCAAATGATGGAAAATAAAGAAGCTGAGAAAAAGAGAGATAAACAACTACTGGAACACGAGGGCAGAATTCGAGAGATAAGTGATACCATAAGATGAAACAATATTAGAATAGTTGGGATCCCAGAAGAAGAAGAAAGAGAGAGAGGGGCAGAAGGTATATTGGAGCAAATTATAGCAGAGAACTTCCCTAATTTGGGGAAGGAAACAGGCATCAAAATCCAGGAGGCACAGAGAATCCCCCTCAAAATGAATAAAAATAGGTCAACACCCCGACATCTAATAGTAAAACTTATGAGTCTCAGAGACAAAGAGAAAATCTGGAAGCAGCTCAGGAGAAGAGAGCTGTAACCTGCAATGGTAGAAACATTAGATTGGCAACAGACCTATCCACAGAGACCTGGCAGGCCAGAAAGGACTGGCATGATATATTCAGAGCACTAAATGAGAAAAATATGCAGCCAAGAATACTGTATCCAGGTAGGCTGTCATTGAAAATAGAAGGAGAGATAAGAACCTTCCAGGACAAACAAAAACTAAAGGAATTTGCAAACACGAAACCAGCCCTATAAGAAATATTGAAAGGGGTCCTCTAAGTAAAGACAGAGTCTAAAAGTAACATAGACCAGAAAGGAACACAGGCAATATACAGTAACAGTCACCTTACAGGCAATACAATGGCACTAAATTCACCTCTTTCAATAGTTACCCTGAATGTAAATGGGCTATATGCCCCAATCAAAAGACACAGGGTATCAGATTGGATAAAAAAAACAAGACCCATTGATATGCTGTCTGCAAGAGACTCATTTTAGACCCAAAGACTACCCTGGATTGAAAGTGAGGGGGTGGAAAACCATTTACCATGCTAATGGACACCAAAAGAAAGCTGGGGTGGCAATCCTTATATCAGACAAATTAGATTTTAAACCAAAGACTGTAATAAGAGATGAGGAAGGACACTATATCCTACTTAAAGGGTCTATCCAATAAGAAGATCTAACAGTTTTAAATATCTATGCCCCTAACATGGAAGCAGCCAATTATATAAGCCAATTAATAACAAAAGCAAAGAAACACATCGACAACAATACAATAATAGTGGGGGACTTTAACTCCCCCCCTCACTGAAATGGACAGATCATCTAAGCAAAAGATCAACAAGGAAATAAAAAATTTAAATGACACACTGGACCATATGGACTTCACAGATATATTCAGAACATTCCATCCTAAAGCAACGGAATACGCATTCTTCTCTAGTGCCCATGGAACATTCTCCAGAATAGATCACATCCTAGGTCACAAATCAGGTCTCAACCAGTACCAAAAGACTGGGATCATTCCCTGCCTATTTTCGGATGACAGTGCTTTGAAACTAGAACTCAGTCACAAGAGGAAAGTGGGAAAGAACTCAAATACATGGAAGCTAAAGAGCATCCTACTAAAGAATGAATGGGTCAGCCAGGAAATTAAAGAAGAATTAAAAAAATACATGGAAACCAATGAAAATGAAAACACAACTGTTCAAAATCTTTGGGATGCAGCACATCCAGTCCTGAGAGGAAAGTATATAGCAATACAAGCCTTTCTCAAGAAACAAGAAAGGTCTCAAATACACAACCTAACCTAAAGGACCTGGAGAAAGAGCAGCAAATAAAGCCTAAACCCAGAAGAGAAATAATAAAGATCAGAGCAGGTATCATTGAAATAGAAACCAAAAGAACAGTAGAACAGATCAACGAAACTAGGAGCTGGTTCTTTGAAAGAATTAACAAGATTTTTATTTATTTATTTATTTATTTGACAGAAACAGACACAGTGAGAGAGGGAGCACAAGCATGGGGAGTGGGAGAGGGAGAAGCAGAGCAGGGAGCCTGATGCGGGGCTCAATTCCAGGACCCTGGGATCATGACCTGAGCTGAAGGCAGACGCTTAATGACTGAGCCACCCAGACACATCAGAATTAACAAGACTGAAACCCTGCTAGACTTATCAAAAAGAAAAGAGAAATGACCCAAATAAATAAAATCATGAATGAAAGAGGAGAGATCACAACCAACACCAAAGAAATACAAACAATTATAAAGGGTGCCTGGGTGGCTCAGTTGGTTAAGCGACTGCCTTCGGCTCAGGTCATGATCCTGGAGTCCCGGGATCAAGTCCTGCATCAGGCTCCCTTCTCAGCAGGGAGTCTGCTTCTCCCTCTGACCCTCCCCCCCCTCATGTGCTCTCTCTCTCTCTCAAATAAATAAATAAAATCTTTAAAAAAAAAAAAGAAATACAAACAATTATAAGAACATATTATGAGTAACTATATGCCAGCAAATTAGATAATCTGGAAGAAATGGATGCATTTCTAGAGATATATCAACTACCAAAACTGAAGCAGGAAGAAATAGAAAACCTGAACAGACCCATAACCATTAAGGAAATTGAAGCAGTCATCAAAAATCTCCCAACAAACAAGAGCCCAGGGCCAGATGGCTTCCCAGGGGAATTCGACCAAACATTTAAAGAAGAATTAATACCTATTTTTCTGAAACTGTTCCAAAAAATAGAAATGGAAGGAAAACTTACAAACTTGTTTTATGAGGCCACCATTACCTTGATCCCCAAACCAGAAAAGACCCCATCAAAATGGAGAATTACAGACCAATATCCTTGATGAACATGGATGCAAAAATTCTCACCAAAATACTAGCCAATAGGATCCAACAGTACATTAAAAAGATTATTCACCACAACCAGGTGGGATTTATCCCTGGGCTGCAAGGTTGGTTCAACATCTGCAAATCAATCAATGTGATACAATACATTAATAAAAGAAAGAACAAGAACCATATGATCCTCTCAATAGATGCAGAAAAAGCATTTGACAAAGTACAGCATCCTTTCTTGATCGAAACTCTTGGAGTATAGGGATAGAGGGTACATACCTCAATATCATAAAAGCCATCTATGAGAAACCCACAACGAATATCATTCTCAATGGGGAAAAACTGAGAACTTTCCCCCTAAGGTCAGGAACACGGCAGGGATGTCCACTATCACCACTGCTATTCAACATAGTACTAGAAGTCCTAGCCACAGCAATCAGACAACAAAAAGAAATAAAAGGCATCCAAATTGGCAAAGAAGAAGTCAAACTCTCACTCTTTGCAGATGATATGATACTTTATGTGGAAAACCCAAAAGACTCCACCCCAAAACTGCTAGAACTCATACAGGAATTCAGTAAAGTGGCAGGATATAAAATCAATGCACAGAAATCAGTGGCCTTCCTATACACCAAAAACAAGACAGAAGAAAGAGAAATTAAGGAGTCGATCCCATTTACAACTGCACCCAAAACCATAAGATACCTAGGAATAAATCTAACCAAAGAGGCAAAGGATCTGTACTCAGAAAACTATAAAATACTCATGAAAGAAATTGAGGAAGACACAAAGAAATGGAAAAATGTTCCATGCTCATGGATTGGAAGAACAAATATTGTGAAGATGTCAATGCTACCTAGAGCAATCTACACATTCAAAGCAATCCCTATCAAAATACCATCCACTTTTTTCAAAGAAATGTAGCAAATAATCCTAAAATTTGTATGGAACCAGAAAAGACCCCGAATAGCCAGAGGAATGTTGAAAAAGAACAGCAAAGCTGGTGGCATCACAATTCCGGACTTCAAGCTCTTTTGCAAAGCTGTAATCATCAAGACAGTATGGTACTGGCACAAAAACAGACACATAGATCAATAAAACAGAATAGAGAGCCCAGAAAAGGACCTTCAACTCTGTGGTCAACTCATCTTTGACAAAGCAGGAAAGAATGTCCAATGGAAAAAAGACAGTCTCTTCAACAAATAATGTTGGGAAAATTGGACAGCCACATGCAGAAGAATGAAACTGGATCATTTCCTTACACCACACACAAAAATAGACTCCAAATGGTTGAAAGACCTCAATGTGAGACAGGAATCCATCAAAATCCTAGAGGAGAACACAGTCAGGGATCTGTTCGACCTCAGCCGCAGCAACTTCTTCCTAGAAACATCGCCAAAGGCAAGGGAAGCAAGGGCAAAAATGAAATATTGGGACTTCATCTAGATAAAAAGCTTTTGCACAGCAAAAGAAACAGTCAACAAAACCAAAAGACAGCCGACATAATTGGAGAAGATATTTGCAAATGACATATCAGATAAAGGGCTAGTATCCAAAATCTATAAAGAACTTTATTAAACTCAACACCCAAAGAACAAATGATCCCATCAAGAAATGGGCAGAAGACATGAACAGACATTTTTCCAAAGAAGACATCCAAATGGTCAACAGACACATGAAAAAGTGCTCAACATCGCTTGGCATCAGGGAAATCCAAATCAAAACCTCAGTCAGATACCACCTCACACCAGTCAGAATGGCTAAAATTAACAAGTCAGGAAAGGACAGATGTTGGCAAGGATGAGAAGAAAGGGGAACCCTCCTACACTATTGGTGGGAATGCAAGCTGGTGCAGCCACTCTGGAAAACAGTATGGAGCTTCCTCAAAAAGTTGAAAATAGAGCTACCCTACGATCCAGCAATGGCACTACTGGGTATTTACCCCAAAGATACAAATGTAGTGATCCGAAGGGGTATGTGCACCCCGATGTTTATAGCAGCAATGTCCACAATAGCCAAACTGTAGAAAGAGCCAAGATGTCCATCGACACATGAATGGATAAAGAAGAAGTGGTATATATATACAATGGAATATTATGCAGCCATCAAAAGGAATGAAATCTTGCCATTTGCAATGATGTGGATGGAATTGGAGGGTATTATGCCGAGTGAAATAAGTCAATCAGAGAAAGACATATATCATATGATCTCACTGATATGAGGAATTCTTAATCTCAGGAAACAAACTGAGTGTTGCTTGAGTGGTGGGGGTGGTGGGAGGGATGGGGTGGCTGGGTGATAGACATTGGGGAGGGTATGCGCTATAGTGAGTGCTGTGAATTATGTAAGACTGATGAATCACAGACCTGTACCTCTGAAACAAATCATACATTTTATGTTAAAAAAAACCAACAAGATAGCAGGAAAGGAAGAATGGGGGGGGGGAATCAGAGCGGGAGACGAACCATAAGAGACTATGGACTCTGAGAAACAAACTGAGGGTTCTAGAGGGGATGGGGTAGGGGATGGGTTAGCCTGGTGATGGGTATTAAAGAGGGCACATACTGCATGGAGCACTGGGTGTTATACGCAAACAATGAATCATGGAACATTACATCAAAAACTAATGATGTAATGTATGGTGATTAACATAACATAATAAAAAAAATTCCTTCAGTTTTAGCACCTCTCTGCTATGGTAACCACATTATATTTTCTCTATCTCAAGCATACAATTGTTGTGCATCTCCAGAATTGAGTGGAACTGGATGTGGGAATAAGCAACTCTCATTTTCATAAATCTTCAATGTTTTTCCATTGCTTGCAGACTGAAATCCATAGTAATTATTTAAGTCAGGGTTTTTCATAATCTGGCTTCAACCCACCTTTTCAGCTTTATCTTGCTTCTCTTTTAAGTAATCATGGAATAGGCTAGAAAAATCTCAACTACTTCCAATTCAACAAGCAATAAGCCCATCTTTTTCCTATTCTTTTCCTTTAAAAAATCCTATTGCTACTTCCTAAGTTCAGGCCCTTTTAATTATCTGAAACTACTGCAATAACTTTTGCTCTGGGATCCTTTTTCTTGTCTCTTCCTGCTTCAATCCAACCAACCTACTGATGCCAGAGCAATCTGTCTAAAGCTCAGCCTTAATCGTGCCACTTCTATTGATTAGAAAGAAGGAAGTAGAGTAGGAAGGTAAAGGGAGGTGGAAAGCTGATGGATGGTCAGATGTAGACTTTTCTGAAATGTAATCTTTGGATATATAAAGGGTACTCAAGCCAAATATACTTATTCTTGAGAATTTGGGGTTGCTGTGTGAATGTGTGGATGGAGATAAAATGGTTAACGGAACATCTAAATTGATGTTACCAAAGACCCTACTAATACCATGTAATTCTTTATCCTGAGGAGAAGATTGGTGAAATGTACTTGTCTCTTGTTACACCAATCTAATTTAATTAATACATCTGCTTAAAGAGGAAAGGTTGGTGATTAAGAGTGCAGCTTCTGGGGAAGACTCCATTGGAATCTTGGCTCTCTAATCTAAAAGGTATGCAACCTTGTAAAATTATGTAACATCTTCGAGTCTCAATTACCTCTCCTGTAGAATGAAAATTATTGTATGGATCTGTTTAAAGAACAGTTAATATTACATTATTATGTCAATTTATTGTGTGGTTTACTGTGTGGATGTTATCAGATAATGTATATAGAACATATAGAACAGTGATTACAAAGTAATAGTAATCATCATCACCATCACTTATTGAGGGATTACTATGTATCAGGTGCTGTTCTAAGTACCACTAATAAATAGTGCTTAAGATGCTATTTGTTTCTGATAAGATGCTATTTTACATAATGTACCATGATTGTTCTTTTTTTATACATGAAGAAAATGAAACACAGACATGTTAACTTGTCCAAAGCCAAGCAGCTAACATGTGATAGAATCAGAATTTAAAGTGGTGGTCATGCTCAGAGCCTGTGATTTTTATACTCTATGAAACACTTACCTGCCTGCTAATGGGAACCTTGTTATTCTTTCTCTATCTCAAGCATACAATTGTTGTGCAACTCCAGAATTGAGTGAGACTGGATGTGGGAATAAGCAACTCTCATTTTCATAAATCTTCAGTGTTTTTGGTTGCTTGCAGAATACAATCCATAGTAATTATTTACCTCAAAGTTTTTCATAGCCTGGCTTCAGCCCACCTTTTCAGTTTTATCTTCTGTTTCTTTTAACTAATCATAGAATATGCTAGGAAAAACTCAACTACTTCCAGTTCAACAAGCACATTTTTTCCCAGTTTCTTAATTTTGTACCTTGGCTTTAGTGGGAATGTCCCTCACCCCCAATATCTCTTTCTCTGAAAATCCTTATGGCCCAATCAAAATGTCACTCTTTGAAGAATTTCCCACATTTCTATCCTGTTTACCAATAGCAATATTTTGTAACATTTAGTGTCATTGATTTTAGTTATAGGAGAATCAAGATTATACATATGTACTATAGCCATTTCTCTAGAGTTAACATATTTTGAAGTACTGAAAAGTCTCATGTTTTCTTAATTGTTTTTACAGCTAGATGGATCAAAGCAAGTCAATGATCTGTAGAGAAATAGTTGTGCCTAAAACATCTGCTTACTTATTAGGGGGATATTAGATTTAACACCTCAATTTTAAAATTTGTTGGAAAGAATCCTAGCAGAGTTTAAAAGGGTTGGCCAGCAGACTAATGGGACAGTAATTTGGGGAAATTAGGGGATTTCCCTTTTAGAAGATTGGGTAGAATATACTTCAAATTCATCCTGAGGGAACTATACTTGATGAATTAATTAGAGTAAATACTTTGGCAGTGATTGGGGCCCACCACTTAGGAAAAGATTCAAACATTTCTGGCAAAAAGAGATTCCCTCTTGGGGCCCTATTTAGCTTTGGGCTATTGATCAGATGTTTTAATGTGGTTGTATTTATTGGGCTACAGATGGGGAGATCCTGCAGTCTCAAAAATGCATAGAAATATCATCTTTAGAGCAATGTGAATTAGCTAGTTCAGTTGCTGAGAAGGATGGAGGCTCTGGATTTATTTCACAGAAACTACACTGTTGACAACAACCTCAGATCTCATGGGTCATCGCCCTTTATGTAAAACTCCGGAGTTACCACTGATATCTATTAGTATCTGAGTTTTATTTTTGAAAAGATGAGTTACTTATAAAAGTATCTCATTTGTAAATGTTGTTGGCTATTGTCATATAAAGGTTTTCACAGAAGATATCTAATTGTATCCTCTGTGGGACCATCCTTCCCATGGTCTCTAAAGTCCTGTTTGATCTAACTTCATTTACCTCTTTGATCTTATACTCCCTCTTTCCACCACTTGCTGAGTTAATTCACACTGACCCTTCCTTCTGTTTCTCTAACATACCTAGCTAGGTCCTGCCTCAGACCTTTGCCCTTGTTCTTCCCTTCTTCCTGGGATGCTTCTCCCTGGCTCTGGCCAGGAATGGCTCTTTCTTATCATTTAAGTCTCCGTTTGGAATCTCACCTCCCTAGAAAGGACCCACGTGATCACTCTATATGAAATAGTAATTCTAACAACTGGATAGTTACTGTTCATCACATTTCCCTGCTGTTTTCCTTTATTATATTTTTTGCTGTTTCTAGTTATCTTGTAATTTACTTGGCTTCCCTCCCACTAGAATGTAAATTTTCTGTGAAATAGTGCTTTTTTTTCTGTTATTCATGACTATATTCCTTCCAGCTAGAACTGTGTCTGGCACAGAACACACCAGGGGCATCCTCTATGTATATCTATTGGACAAATGAAAAAATTAAGATGGTATTTTCAACTAAAAATTATGATGAACATAATCTCTAGAATAACACTGTTCAATAAACCAGCCACCAGTGATATGTGGCTACTTAAATTCCATTTAAAATTAATTAAACTTAAACAAAATTCTAAATTCAGTCCCGCAGTTACATTAGCCACATTTCAAGCATTTAATAGCCACACATAGCTAGTGACAATTATATTAGACACAAAGAGATAGAACATGTCATCTTTGCAGAAGTTATATTTGACAGTGCTCTATTCTAGAGAATGCGTGTTTAAGCCATAATAAAAGAGTAGATGTTGAAGGGAGAAAATTTCTAACCAAGACAGGTTATATAATTTAAGGGGTAAGTGGATAGCCATGAGATTTTTCTGTTTTAGAGCTCTCTTAAATAGGATAAATTCTCAGCTCCAGAGAAGGCTTATCTGCCACATAGCCTGAAGGTGGGTCTTTGGACTTTTGACCTCCCAAGGTCCCTCCTGGATCTACACATAATTATCCTTGTGATTATAATTAAACTTGAATTGTGCCAGCCAAATGCTAAACCTTTCACAGAATCCACAGAAGACAAGGTCTTTGATCACAAGGAATTTTTCAAGAATTTTTTCAAAGTGTATTTAAGAATAGATCACATTTTGTAAGAACTTTAATGAAAAGATTCATGATGATTGATGACTCTAAGAAAATGTGAGTGACAGAGCCCAAGATTTCAAAGCATTTACTTGTCCTGTTTAATTTACAAATTAGAAGAAACTGACTTGTCCAATTTAATTTGCAAAACTTCAGAAACTCTCCAGTTTAAACTACTAACAATTGTAGCCATGTTTTATTAGATCTTTACCTAAGGGCTTGTCAGAATTCTTCTAGCAGGTTAGTGTATCTTCCAGCTCATTCCCAGATTGCATTAAGGCTGCCTCCCTTCTTACGGCAACCAGTCAGAGCTCTTTGGAATAATCCCCAAGACAATATTTTAAAGGAGTGCTTTACTGGGTCTGAATACAAATGTGTATCTGTGGGGCTTGTTTGGTTTCAATTCAAGTCAAGCGACGAGAGAGGACATTGCTTGTCTGAGAAAATGTGATCATGGTTCAGAGAATTCTTCTGTTCCATATGCAGCGAGCACGCTGAGAAGGTAGCAAGAAAGAGAACAGAGGGATGGAAGACTCGTGTTTGGAAAACCAGCTCGGGCCTAACTTTACAGAATTACGAATCTGCATGTGGCTCCTACCTGGAGAAAGGCAGCTTACTTGATACTCGGAGAAATGAAATAGCATCAGAAAAAGCTTTCGCGAGCTGTTTTCATCTTTGCTGGCTTGCAATGTCATCGTGTATTTCGGGCAAATAGAGTTTGCATCAGTTCAGTTGACAGGACTTCATGAATTTTAATATCCTGACTCCATATTCATGTTAGCATTGATGCATCCTTGCACCTTTTCTCCCCCTTCATTTTTTAGTGAAAAGCTGGATTTGTGCCCAAAATACAGAGCATGTTCATTCTGTAAAGTATTTGAAACAATTAATGCAGGTTAAGTGAAAAATCACACAAGTTTGTGAAATTTATTCCAACACATTCATAAACTAGAGCTCAGCTTTCATTTAAATGAGGAAAATGGAAGATACATTTTATCATTTTGCTCCTGGGCTCTCCGATTCATTTAAATTTGGGCTCTTTCACAAAATCTTTCAATACCTTTAAGTCTTGGGTTTGGACAACCTGGGAGATGGTGTGTCAAGTCACTGCAAGAGAGCATCAAACGTGTGTGTGTGTGTGTGTGTGTGCAAACCTCTAATACCTTGTGAAGATGATGTTCACATGTAAAAAGATGAATACCAAAGCATACAGCTACTACCAGGTTATTTATTGTCCAGGAGACCTGCGTTTGACACTTTGGAATGATGTTTTCACATGAATAACTGTGGTTCTCCTAATTAATATATTCAGAGTTGGTATTTGGTCACCAGCATGTTCCTTTACCCAAAGAAGGAACATGCAAATTATAATCTGAGGTGCAGAGAAATATAGCACAAAAGGGAAAGGTTATACTGATAGAGAAAAATACACAGATTCACAATTGCATGAAAAGAGCAGTTCAGGGCGTCTGGGTGGCTCAGTTGGTTAATTGGCTGCCTTCGGCTCGGGTCATGATCCCGGGGTCCTGGGATTGAGTCCCGCATCGGGCTCCCTGCTCTGTGGGGAGCCTGCTTCTCCCTCTCCCTCTGCCTGCCTCTCTGCCTACTTGTGCTCTCTATCTCTCTGTCAAATAAGTAAATAAAATCTTTAAAAAAAAAAAAAAGAAAGAAAGAAAAGAGCAGTTCAATCAGCATATTTTTTTCCCCATTCTGCAGCATATTATTGTAGGGAAGACAAGATTTGTTTCCTGAATAGGCAAAGCCAGAACAAATTTCTATTCTTGCAACATAATAGATGTTATTTAGAGACACAGAAGTACATAAATAGCTGAAAAGTTGTAGTTCTAGCTACAATAATTCAGAAAACTTGAACACAGGTGTATCATTGCTCTGCTTGGTATTGTTACATTGTTGTCATATCACATTCCAGCCCACCTTAGGAAACTGAGACAGAGCTTTTATCAGCTTTCACTGAATTCAGCTAGTTGTTCAGTTTCCTGTGGATCTCAGTGCCTTAAGGGTTAGCTCACCAACTCAGCATTATCTCACCAACTCAGCGTTATCTCCTTAAAATGTGTTGCCTAGTGGCGCCTGGGTGGCTCAGTCGTTAGGCGTCTGCCTTCGGCTCAGGTCATGATCCCAGGGTCCTGGGATCGAGCCCCGCATCGGGCTCCCTGCTCGGCGGGAGGCCTGCTTCTCCCTCTCCCACTCCCCCTGCTTGTGTTCCCTCTCTCACTGTCTCTCTATCAAATAAAAAAAAAAAAATGTGTTGCCTAAATAGGGTTAACAACGAGAATATAAAGGCTGCTGTGGCTTTCTGAATTTTTGGTTTACAAAGAATAAGAAGAACTTCTGATTTAGAAGGCAAGAGAATTAGGTTCAAATATTTGGCCTTATGTTAGAGAATATCTAAACCTAAGCCCCAACTTTCTTGCCGAGAAACTGTAGTGGTATGTAGATTTCCTTAGTTTTATTAAAGAGTATTTTCAGCAATTACTCTAAACATTTTCATCCAGTACTCCTTCCAAGATGAACATCTCGAAATGATCATCTCAATCCAAATGTCAAGAAAAGAGAAATAAAATATTTCTAAGCTTATGGATAAAATACTTATTTTGGGAAAAGAGAAAGCTGAAGAAGCATCTTTCCTCTAATCAGTTATTTCAGAAATGAGAAAGGCTTTTACTTGAGATCATGGTTCCATATTTATGAGAGTTTGAAGCTATAAAAAGAGAAGGATAATTAACAAAGGGCAAGGCCAAGCTGCTAAATAATGGAATAAGCTGTGTATAGCCATTGAACTTTAGAGTTGTCTGGGGCTTTAAAGATCTTGGTCCACTTGAGTATAAGCCCATGACGGAAAGGGCTATGATGCTTTTACTTATTTTTTTCCTCCCCCCAGCAGCTGGCATGGTGCTGGAATAAAGTGGGAGATAATAAACATTTGTTGAATAAATAAGTTAACCCAGAGAGGGAGATGGCTTTATCAAGTTAAAACACTGAGTTGTACGGTAGATCTAAGAATCAAATCTAAGCCCTTTGTGGTCTTCTTACTTCTGATCTGATATTCTTTCCTGACTCTTTAAAAATTTTTTTGAAATTTTTACAATTAAACTCTTAACAACCTTAACAACTCTTAACAACAGTCAAATCAAGCAGTGATTATTACAAGCAGTTTTCTTTTCAGTGGGATAAATGCTGTGAAAGGTGAAATGAAATGGGGTCACTTGCGTCCAGGGGTTTTAAAATGGAGCTGGGAGACCATTAAGGAGATGGGCCTTACGCATGTCCTCACTGGATAGAATGATGAACTTTTGAACTGGGTCAAACTGCATTTTTTCCCAGGACTCTGCACGGACACCTGCAACTTATTATAGTAAGGGACTTTTGCTTAGTGATAGCCTTAGCAACCACTTATATTTAGCTGAGCTTAGCTTTCTGCCACCAGCACTAATCAAAATTCTTTGTAAACAACCTATACAAGCATTCCTTTTTTTTAAAAAAAAAGATTTTATTTATTTATTTGAGAGAGAGAGAATGAGAGAGAGCACGAGAGGGAAGAGGGTCAGAGGGAGAAGCAGACCCCCAGCTGAGCAGGGAGCCCGATGTGGGGGCTCGATCCCAGGACCCTGAGATCATGACCTGAGCTGAAGGCAGTCACTTAACTAACTGAACCACCCAGGCGCCCTCTTTTTTGCTTTAAAAACCCCTGACTTTTTCTCCCTGGTGGAACATTATTTGGGTTTCTGCCCAAATCTGTGTACAGCAAATATAAATTTTTTGATCCCATATAAATGCTTTTGCTTAATTATTATCCCCTGACAATTTAAAGTTAACAACGCTTTCCCAGAAAAGATGAACTCTTGTTGCAATAAATCTGACTTTTGGGGAAAACTTATGGGAAACTAAAAGTCACCATTTAAGACCCAGTTATAAAGGTCTAAAGATTTAGGGTGACCAACTGGTAACGGTTTGCCCAGGACTTTCCCAGTTCCAGTATTGAAAGTCCCATATGCCAGGGACCTCTTTAGTCCTAGACAAACTAGAATGGTTGATCACCCTACTCTGATCTGCAAGAGGCATTATAGGCCTAGGGAGGGTTCCTGAGGATATAAGAAACCCATAGGGTTGCATATTTCTCAGAATACCAATCTCATTATGGTATTGTGGGGGAAATAGCATCATTAATATATTTATAAATAAACATCAGATATCAAGAAATATTTGAGATATACCTTACAATTGCTGAGGTTCTCTGCTGTGTAAAAATTATTTGGGTGGAAAAGGATGAGAGAGTCTGATACCTTGGTTGGGCTGGAGAAGTATGGATGAATGCAGTAAAGGTCTCTCATGACTACATAAGGCACACTCAAGAAGACATTAATAAAGAGTCTTCTCTCTTTATTAAGAGTAAGTCTGTGCTCATAAAAATCATGAAAAGTTGGAAAGACTGTTAAATCACTGAAACTTTAAATATATCTTACACAATCTTGTTTGTACAAAAATACAAGTTAAATATAAACATAAAGCAATCAATGATTTTATGCAAATCTGTTTTATGTGATCTTCAGTTATATATAAAAGTTTCTGGGTTCTGTTATTTGTGAAAAGATCAATACCAGATTGAATTACTATCTATTGGCAAAGGGCCCTAAAAAGCTTAATTTCATTAATAAAGATAAGGTATATGGTACAGCAGGAGTAAAAGCACAAGAAGTTATTGAATGGTCCAAGACTTTCAGAGGCAGCTCTCCAGGGATCCCACAGTCAAGCAGGATGTATAGCCTTGGTCTTTGGATTATGAACCATCCAAGACATGTAGGAGATACTTGGTTTTCAAGAGAGCTCAGGTACTAGTTTACCGAATAAGAGTTTTTTGGTATTCTGTTAGAGACACAGCTAAAATTAGGCCAAGTAACCAATGAAACCAAGTGCAAAACATCAAGCTCTACACCCTCAACCCTGCAAACAGGCTAGTATATAGTATACTTCCAAATAAGTTTTGAACTTTAAATAGCACAATAGACCTAGCACATCTCATCTTTATCTTGGCTATTCCCAGAGATAAGCATAGAGCTTATCTAAATATCCAGCTGCAGGTTAACCCTAACTATGCACAGTGGATAGTTATTCCTTGGCATTTTCATAGTAAAATGAATTTAGAATGGAGTTATGATCAATGGATATAAAATAATGAACTTAATTGAAGATTGACTCTCAGAATCCTAGAACTGGGGAGATAATTTTTGATGTCTGAATATTAACCTAGAATAAATGAAATGAAGTATTACTTTGTGATTTAGGTAATAAACCCATGAGACTTGATTTTCTATAAGAAGGTTTGAGAAGACTAGATCATTAGCTTCAAAATAGGTTTAAGTATTTCATGTTGCCCTAACCTTGATGAATTTTTAAAGAAAAGGGAATGTTTGTAGATATCTTTAAACCCTGAGATTGATATCCAAAAGGCTGACACACCTCTCCATCATAACTCCATAGATGCCCTGTTAGAGAATTAGCATTCTGCTCAATACAGCGTGCATATCACTCAGGCTGGTATTTCTCCATGTTTTTAATTGAGTCATTTGATCAAGGCTCAGGATTTGAGAGATTGGCAACTGGAAAATCTGGTAACTTAGTCTGTGTTAATGGATATTAAATGATATTAAATAACGATATTAAATGGTTAATATCAAGCCCCACTTACTTTTTCTGATCCCTTCTTATTCTCCCTTCTCCATTACCTTACAACCCTTTATACCTATCCCCTACTGCTCCCAGCTGGGCTAGTCACTGTTCTCTTATCTCCCAAGCTCTTCTTCACCTCCTTGCCTTTGAAAACATGGTTCTTTCTTCTTGGAAAATTGACAAAATCAACATCTTGTAGTCTTCCACTTTAACTGTTACGTTTTCTATTTTATCTCTTTATGTGGGGACAAAAATCACACTGTTGTTGACCCACTGTAAATGCTTAAAAAATGGTTAAGTAAATGAGTAGATATTAATGTATTTTCCTCTTGATAAACATGTATATTTCTTTTTTTTTTTTAAAGATTTTATTTATTTATTTGAGACAGAGAGAATGAGAGACAGAGAGCATGAGAGGGAGGAGGGTCAGAGGGAGAAGCAGACTCCCTGCCGAGCAGGGGGCCCGATGCGGGACTCAATCCCGGGACTCCAGGATCATGACCTGAGCCGAAGGCAGTCGCTTAACCAACTGAGCCACCCAGGCGCCCCAAACATGTATATTTCAATGGGGTAATTTCCTTACACACATGAATGGTGTGACTATGTTGTTTAATTAGGCAGGGGAAAATGTTTTTAGTTGCATATACCCTCTTACTAAGCTTCAAATAGCACCCTCATGGGAGATTTACTCTACTTAGTGGTGCTCCCCATTTCCCACATTGACGTTTAAGAGAATTTGGCAATCCTGAGTCACATGGAGCTCCACACTGATCATCATCTAGCTTTACAGAAGGTATGCAAAAGACAGGTAAAAACAAAGACTTCCACTTGATAGGCATAATTTAGCAATCTAGAGTAAAGAAGGGGAGATTTGTCATATCTAAAGAGTATTGTACACATTTGTGTGTGTTGTTTTCCTAACTCAGGTGAAAATGTAAATAAAATAACACCATAAAATTATGAGGCTAGATGGTTAAAATTTTATAAAAAGATATAAGTATGGAAATACAGAGTAAAACTTTACTTCCATTTTTAATTTAAAAATAACTGGTTTTAGTTCTGTACATTATTTATATATTTTTCTCACAAAAGCTCCATCATATAGTAAGAATATATCTATTCCATCATTCCACTTAAATAACAAGCCAGGTTATTACTGACCAGCTTTTTGAGCAAAGAAATAGGACACACTTAACCACACAAAGATATCCTGCATTTTGTCCTGTATGTTCCTGTTAGGTCATTCACACAGAAACATCTCTGCGGCAACTGGTAAAAAGCTTTTTATCCAGATATAGTACACACTGGACTGAGCATTTAAAAAGGATGTAGAGGTTATTTCCAGTTCAGCCCAATTGATTTTCAATATAAATTTGTTCAGATATTCTCTCATCCTTTTCTTTTTGCAAATAACTTACCTTTAGGCATAAGCCACATGAACATCCATTTGCAATGATGTGAAGATTTTCAAGAACCCACACCCCCAGCATTTAAAGTTACTTATGGCAGGATACTTTCAGTTGCATTTTAGTTTTGTTTTTTATTTGTTTTTTTTTTTTTTTGAGGGGCAGATGGGGGGGATTGGCATATTCTTTTGGTTATATTGTAAGCCTATTTTCTAAACCATAATATGTGTTGCAGCTCTTGAAAAATCAGTGATTTTTTTTCATTGCTTACCCTCCATGGCTAATTCCTGTCAGAAGTCTGTTTCAGCAGATGCTGCCTCTCAAATTTTAAGTTCTGACTTGGTGCTCTATGTCATGCTTATAACTTCAGTCCCCTCTTCTTCCATGTTACTATAGAGAAGAGTTAGGAATTGATCAGGATCACTTAAAATTTGTGGTTTCTCCCCTAGGTCACCACAAAGAAAGATATGCAACTTGCAATTCTTTAATCTCTAAGAATTACAGGAAGCAGGGACCTGGTTCAGGGCATTTCTACTGGGATTCCAGCACGTTGATGTATCAATCATAAGCCTAACAGTGAAGTGAGAACATTCCTGAACAAGTTAAAGTGCCCCAGTGAAAGAAAACCAAAAGTGTTATTACTTTATTATTTTTTATTTTTTTGGAACACAAAGGGAACATATTACCATTATTGAATATTTTAAAAAGACAAGAGAACATTAAGAATATAAAATTATCATCACACCCCCACCCAAGAATTTTGAATATGTTTTAAGGTCTTTATACAGTAAAAATCTGAAAACATACTATATTTAGTTTGCTTTTTTTTTAATGTTGTTATAGTGTCTTCACAATTTTTAACATAACTTAGAATAGCTGTATAATGTTCCATTATGTGGGTGCTCCATAAAACCCTGGGGTTACTTTGATGGAAAATTTGGAGACCAGGTCCAATCTTAGAATGCAAATTTTCTGTCTTACCAAATATATGTTTGTTGACTTTTTTCCTTTCAGTTATAATTCCCTTGTGTGCATGGGGCTCACAGTGCATGAGCAGTGGGCACTGAGCTGTCCAGTACCATTTAGTGGACAGGATTCTAGTGGAGGCATCGATCAAGGAGTGTGACAGCTCCTTAGAAAAGGTCTTCAGTAAGTTGCCAAAAGTCACACAGGAGGTGGGGGAGCCAGACTTTTAGATAACAGTCTCTGTTTCTAACATTTTTACTCTTTACACTATGCCATATTGTAACTTGAAGACTAAACATGGTAGCTCAAAGCATACACAAGGGGTTAGAAGCAAAAATAAAAAGAAATACATAATTGTGGAACTAGTGATTTGGTGTTTGGTGAGACAAATCCCATGGTTTTTATTTTTTTAAAGATTTTATTTATTTGACAGAGAGAGACACAGCAAGAGAAGGAACACAAGCAGGGGGAGTGGGAGAGGGAGAAGCAGGCTTCCCGCTGAGCAGGGAGCCCAAAGCGGGGCTCGATCCCAGGAGTCTGGGATAGTGACCCGAAGGCAGACGCTTAACGACGGAGCCACCCAGGAGCCCCAGTCCCATGGTTTTTAATCCTCAGTCCCCTTCCCCCAGTAATGGAGGATTCAGTTGCAGAAGCCATCAAGAGAAACACAAGCCCTTTACACAGCTCCTCCTGTCTGCCAGCTCTCCAGTTCCCCTCCTTACTACCAAATTGGCTGATGTGCTAGTTACTTGAAAAATAAATTAATGGCTCCATCAGTAGAAGACTTGTCTTAGGATCTGAGAACTTTTATTTTTTTTTAAGATTTTATTTATTTATTTGACAGAGAGAGACACAGCGAGAGAGGGAAGACAAGCAGGGAGAGTGGGAGAGGGAGAAGCAGGCTTCCCGCGGAGCAGGGAGCCCGATGCGGGGCTTGATCCCAGGACCCTGGGATCATGACCTGAGCCGAAGGCAGACGCTTAACGACTGAGCCACGCAGGGACCCCAGATCTAAGAATTTTTAAAGAACGATAACTTTATATTTATTTATCTTCTCCATTATTTTCCTTACAAATCCTTTTATGCCATTTTAGTTTCCACAACTTATTTGAATGATCCCTTAGGAAAACCAAGAAATATGTTAAAATTCAGATTCCTGGGCCCTACCCCAAACCTTCTAACTTTAATTACAGGAGTAAAGGCCTAACATTTTTCATTTAAAAAAATTATTCCACTGGTAGCTGTGATAATCAGCCTGAAATATGGGTCTAAAAGCTCTGCCTCATTGTGTTGAGGCCCAAAGTTTTATTATGATTACATTTAATGTTAGTCACCTCTTTTTGGGTGCTTTTTATAGACCAAACATGGCTTTTCTCATACATTATCTTACTTAAGCATCAGATCAGTAAGTAAAAAATACCACATCTCTACAGATGATAAAACTAATAATCAGAGCATTGAAATAATATTGAAATAAAAAAGAATTGAAATACAGATTTCCCCCCTGCCCCCATACACGCACAAGCACACACATGCATACACAATACAAAGAAGGTAGGAGGAAGGTCTAAGATTCTAATTAGAGTCTGGGTAACTTCAAAGCCCATTGCACATAATCTTGGCTAGATTAGTCAGGTCGTTTCCGAAACTGTTTTTTATTTTGACAATAGGTTCACAAGACTGAACTGCCAATGATTGTTTTGACTGAAAAATCTTATCATAATGATTCTAGAGTTGTTGGCTTTCATGTGCACAGCCATATCCCAGGTAACTTGGATGGAGATGAAAGGGTTACAGAATGGAAAACATGGTAAAGGAATTCAATTGTCTCCTTATTGTCACCCCAAGAATCACATCAACTTTCTTTCCTGTGCATTGTAGATAGTCCATGAGCACAGTCAAAACTTGGCAATCTGTGCTTGCTAAATCTGCCATTATTGTCCACACTCAGCCTTGTGACCTTTGTGGATAACTGCAGTCACATTGGTACACATCATCCCTGGTGTTTCTACCCATGGCACCTACTCACTGGAAAAGGTATTTCAAGGGTATGCTGAAAATAGGACTCCACAGCAAACGTGGTAACTAACGGGACGTGCAGAGTCTTAGTTTACTTTTGACTGCTCTTCCTAAGCATTCTGAACAGGGCAGTGTTTTAACGTCGCGGAATCCTCCAGAGGCAAGAAACAATGCATCACAAATCTGCATGAAAAGGTAGCTGGATGAGAACTGAATGTAATTCTTTTGTTGAAGGCAGGGCAAATTATAGCAAAGTGCCACTGTAGCAACTTTCCAAACAAATCCATAAAAAAAAAAAAAAACTCAGCTGAAGATAACACTGCAGCTGAGACTTGGCCAAAGGCCGTTATATTTTGAAGGCCAGAAAAAGCCATATATTTCTCTCCTTCAAACACGGCAGTTAAATTGATGATCTCCCTTTGTTTCTTCCTGTTTTCATTCTTTTTACTTCCACTGTTACTCTTATTATATGCCTTGGATGATAAATGGTCAGTGTTCATGGATTTTCTTACATGATCCAAATTTCATTACTTGACCCACACCCTAAATCACCTTCACTGATTATAGTCCTTCATTAGACTTCTCAAATTCATGTTGTTTATTGGCGCAGCTTTGGAAGTGTTTTTTAAAAATTACACAATCCTGCTCTCATATACAAATTTACTCCAGCTGCACCCACACATCCAGGCACATGCAAATTGTTTCAACAGTTTGCACCACTCTCTTTTTGTTTATATCCACTCTTCCTTCCCACTCTCAACCTCTTCCCACATCATAGAACTAAGAGACCACAAGTTCAGAGACAGCAAATCATATTAGAAATTGCCTAAGGTCCGAGGTTTGAAAGAACTATATAATACCAGGCTGAATCTGCTGTTGACCAAGTGTGTAAAACTGGGCAACTTGAGTTATTTTTGTAACCCTGGTTTCCTTAAAAAGAAACAGTGAATGAACTTATACCTGAAATCCTAAATGCAAATGGCTTTCTAAGTAATACGGGTTATTTCCATGACTGAAATAACAGAAATAAGCTGTGTAAAACAGTAGCAAGTCCTGAGGACTGCAGACAAATTGAGAATTGTATATCTAGTATAAAAGCATTAAAAATGCCTGGCCCCAAACAAACAAGCAAACCCAACCCAACCCAACCCAACCCAACTAAACCATGCTTGTCTGTTGTTGGATTCAGCCCACGGGCTAGTCAAAGCTAAAAAGGAGAGAAAAAAGAATACTAGATTACTTTTAGTATTCCCATCTCAGACCTCATACTCTAGACTTGAAGACACCCAGGAATAAGGGACAAGCTGAGGGGCCAGACATAGTCACCACTTGTGAAGAAATAAGCTTTGATAACAACTTTATTCAGGATGATGGCTCCATCGACTTTCAAAGGAAAAACAGGTTGATTCAGGATGCCTGTATGCACACTCTAGAATGAGAATCATATACCTATTGTTATTTAGTTAAACACAAATTATTTACAAAACCTGGCACATAACATGTATGAAGGTTATCATTTATAAAATTGGTGAAAACCTTTAGTTAAGTATGGTTAAGACAGAAGTTACTGATCTATTCCAGTCCTACCTAGCTCTTGCTCAGCATCCAGCTAACCTTCAGTGAACCACAGTATTTTTATGTCATTGCAGTCAATGCAGACGGTTTGCTTCCTTGTTTTAATTTTGTGTTAGTGTTTGCTTGTGTTATTTTTCATAGTTCAGAGTAAGTAATAAATCTTTTTCTTTGTATAGGAAATAGTTTTGTTTCTTTCCCATAACGTGAAAAATATCATCTTCCCACTTATTTCTCCTTGGATCAATGTTTAGATCTGAATGTAAGGTATTGTGAATCACAGAGCAGCATTTTTTTTTTCCCTTCCTTTACATTCTACTCTTCTAGGAAAGAAATTTAACTGAGATTGGAGTCTAAGCTTCAATTCAATTTAACAAGTATTTTATGCCAGGCACAGAGATAGAAGGATGAATTAAAAATAGAAAAAAGAATAAGATTCTTACCTTGAGAGAGTATTCACTTAGAGAATATAAGCATATATAACAGGTGCTTTCAGCACAAGGTGGTAAGTACAATAATGCAGGTCTCCAAGGTGTTTTGAGGGCTCAGCATAGAAACAACTCACTCAAACTGGAGTTGAGGGTGGGAGGACAAGGAGGTTTTCTGGATGATATGCATTATAATTGTCTTATGGAACAATAAGCAAGGAGCTGGAGGCGGAGATATTAAAAAACTGAGCATGTTCAGAAAATTTCAAGTAATTCTATATTGCTTTAGTTATTTAATATATGATATGGAGAATATTAAAGTGAATCTGGCAAGAAAAAGCAGGATGACAAAGAGACCTATACATTATACTAAAAAATTAGATTTTAATGAGTGATCAATGGGGAGCTATAAAGGTTATAATTCAGCAAGTGCACCTGATATTCTGATAAATAAGACTGGTGTAACATGAAATTCAGAAAAGAATTAGGAGGTTACTGTAGTATGAAATAGAAAAGAGATATTCAAGAACAGAAAGAGTGGAATGATTCAGACCTATTTGAGATAAAATAAGACAACTTATTGATTGGATGTTGAGGGTAAAATAAAGGAAACAGGGGAGACTAAATTTTAGATTTTCTTTTGTGACATTGAATTGTAGTAGTGGTACTAAGTAAGATTAGAAAATCATATGGGGAATATGTTTTGGTAAAAAGGAAAATAAAAGAAACATTAGGTTCTGACTGTGATACATAGAGGACAGTGAGGTTAAAGAGCATAGTGGGAGGGACTTGGGTTCACAGTTTGTGGAAGAGAAAGGCCTGGAGATATAATTTGAAGAACCATTGTCATGGTGGTGACAATTGCAATCATGAATATAGATGAGATTATACAAGAAGAGCATAGAGTGAGGAGGGTGAATGACAAGAAAAACCCTGAGAAAGAGGAATAGGAAACCATGACAATAATAGGAAAAGGACAATGCATGGAAGCCAAATTGAAAATATTAACAGTGCAATTCAGGCAGTGTATAGAAAAGATAATTCATGATGAACATGTAGTGTTCAACCAGAAAAGTAAAGTTGGTTCAGTTTTGAAAATAATGAATGTGATTCACCATAATAACAGCAAAAAAGAAAGTAATCTTATGATCTTCTCAATGAATGAAGAGTATTTAACAAGATTTAACAGGAATTGATGATAAAAACTCTCAGCAAACTAGGAACAGAGGAAGAACTTCTTCAGACTAATAAAGTATAACTATGAAAAACCTATAGCTATTATCAAACTTAGTTTTGAAAGACTGGAATATTTCTCTTCTAAAATCAAATTTAAAGCAGGGATGTTCACTTTTAAGGCTTCTATTTCACATTGTACTGGAAGTCCATACCAGTGCAATAAGAGAAAGAAACATTATACAGATTGGAAATGAAGAAATGAAACTGTCTCTATTTGCAGATGATATGAATACATAAATTGACTTATAAGAAATATGCAAAAAAACTTTTACTAGAACTAGTAAGTCAGTTTAGTAATATGGCAGGATGCAAGATCATTATACAAAAGTCTATTACCTTTTTTTTTTCAAAAGAACAATTAGAAATTGAAATAAAAATAGTTCCATTGAAAAGAGCACCAAGATCCACTAAATATTTAGAGATAAGCTTAAACAAAATCTGTGCAATGCCCGTAAACTAAAAACATAAAACACTGTTAAGGGAATTTAAAGAAGATTGAAAGAAATAGAGAGATATACCATGTTATTGAATTGGAAAATCCAGTACTAGTAAGAGGTCATTTCCCCCCATATTAATCTATAGATTTCATGCAGTCCCATTAAAATGTTCAGTAGTGTTTTGGATGAAAATTTCATGCTTATTCAAAATTTATATGGAAATTTGAAAAAAAAAAAAAGAATAAGCCAAACACTTTTGGAAAAGAAAGAATAAAGCTAGAGGACATATATTACTTACATTGCCTGATTTCAAGACTTACTATATAATTGTAGTAATCAAGATGATACTCCACTGCCCACAGAGTAAAATAAAACAGAATTGAGAATCTACAAATATCCATGTATATATTTTTGACAAAGATAACAGTGAAGAAGGGAAAATCTGTTCAACAAAGGCTGTGATCATATGTTACTTTTTGAAAAAAAGAATGAACTCAAAGCTTACCTTATACTAGCCATAAAAATTAACTTAAAATGAACCATAGATCTAAGCATGAAAGCTAAAACTATAACATTCTACAAAAACACATAGAAAATCTTTATTACCTTTGAGTTGGCAAAGATTTCTTAGACTGAATATCAATAGCATAAAAGGCAAAAAGAAAGGAGAGAGAAATTTCACAACAATATTAACTTATTCTGCTCTTTAAAACACACAGTTAAAATACATATGTGAATCTAGAACTAGAAGAAAATATTCTATATATTGTAGATTATATCATATATAGAAAATAATCTATATATTTGAAAAATGACTTTTATTATGAATGTATAAAGAAAACTTACACCTCCATTTTAGAAAGAACAAAACAATTAAACAAAAAGTAGACAAAGTATTTATGGACACTTCACAAAAGGAGGTATAAAAATGGCCAATAAATTTCTGAAAAGATGCTCAACATCTTTAAACATCAGAAAAATGCAAATTAAAATAATAACGAAACACTTATATACACCTATTTAAAAGACCATGAACACTAAGAGGTAGAGAGAATTTGGGGCAACTGGAGCTCTTATATATTGTTGGTAGAAATGTAAAATGGTACAACTACTTTGGAATATTTTGGCAGTTGCTTAAAAAGTTATTTGTTTACTTAGATGATTGAGCAATTCAATCCTTAGGTATTTAATAAAAAAAGAAAACATATATCCACACAAAGACTTATATTTGAATATTCAAGCACTGTAGTCACAATAGCTCAAAATTGGAAATAACCCAAATGTCATTTGGCAGGTGAATGGGTAAATAAATTGTGATCTATCTAATGAAACTCAGGAATTAAAAAGGAATCAACTATTCATATGCACAACATGAACACATCTCAAAAATATTACACCGAGCAAAAGAAGCCACTATGAAAGCATATGATTTCATATATGTAATATGGCATTTCAGAACAGGCAAAACAAATTTATAGTAACAGAAAGCAAATCAGTGGCTGCCTGGGGTTTGGAGGTTTAGGGGGTTATTTATTGCAAAAGGGCATGAGAAAACTTTTTGTAGTGATGGAAATGTTCTGTATCTTGATGGTCAAAATGCATTGAAGTGCACACTTAAAATGAGTGCATTTTACTGTATCTCAATGAAATTGATTAGAAAAATATACTGATAATGTAGAGATTTGAAATGTTTAAAAGCTGCTGTCAAAGTGCCAATAGCAAGTATTTATCCTTTGGATAAACACCTAGTGGTGAAATTGCCGGGTCGTAGGGTAGTTCTATTTTTCATCTGAGAGATCACTAAATTCTATCCCTGAAACTAATAATATACTACATGTTAACTAACTTAAATTTAAATTAAAAAAAAAAAAAAGGAAAGTTGAAGGTTCTGAGGGAGCTTGCTTAAATAGAGAGGTGTGGTATCTGGGAAGTGCTGGGAAGATAGAAGAAAATGAAATCAAGGACAAAGATGGGAGGCAGGTGTTACATAATAAACAGGATATTTTACATCTTGAGATGGAAGGGAGGTAAGCAGTATAAAGACCCAGCACTGTTTCTGTTTATGGGGCTAGATCTGGAAACATAAAGGGATTCATGATGTGTACCCTCAATCCCATTAGTGAGGTAGAAAGAAAGTCTTCTGTTGGTAGACGGAGGAATGACCAACAACAAAATTCTTATGCAGTTGCAAGCAGACATTCTGTATATCCCAGTAGTGAAGCCCTGGATGCCGGAAACAACCGCCCTGGTAGCTGCCATGGCCACAGGGGCCGCAGAAGGAGTTGGGAGTTTGGCGTCTTGAACGCGAGGATCTGTCTGCGGTCACAGTGGAGCGCTTTGAACCCCAGATCAATGCTGAGGAAAGTGAAATTCGTTACTCTACATGGAAGAAAGCTGCGATGAAGTCAGTGGGTTGGGTTTACAACTCAGTCTTCAGAAAGTGGTGACTCTAGTATCTTCTGTAGTCTGCCCTTGGGCTTTTTTTTTAGTGAGTAGCATGGTAATGTTAATCAGAGCAAGGTACATCTCAGGTATCCCATAAATGATACCAACTCATGGATTCCAAAGATGCACTCTTTGCCTAATGAGAAAATCCAGCGATTGTCTCTTAATGTAATGACACTATTTGTAGACTCTGATTTTATTTATAAGCCACTTGCTGCATGACCCTCCAAGTGGACCTGTGGCTTGAAATAAAGAAAATGCAGCAGAAAGAAAAAAAAAAAAAGAAAGTCTTCTGTTAAAATGGATTTTTTCCATTGGCCAAAGACTTGCTTGCAGAACTTTTAAGTCAGAAACTAGCACTTAAAATGGGACATCATTAAATATCAAGCTTCAGTCCCACTGTTGATTCTTATTTCCCTTCTCTTTGTGGTGTCTATTCAGCTCTATGCTGAGTCTTGGCTTAATGAATCTCTTCACTTAGAAAAGAATGTACAAAACAAATTATGGATGAAATATCATGGATATTATTAAATAATCAAATTTCAAAAATTATAATAGAAAAGTAAATAGGCTGTAAAATCTGTAATTGGGAAAATGTATCCTTCTTTTTGAGTTTTAAGATATTTGTCAAAATTATTTTCCTTCAAAAATATCTATTTCCATTTTCTACTTATAGACTGATAAGTAGAAGTTCAGGTGGATTAGACTATCAAATTAAGACAATGTCAAAGAAAATAAGTTATATAATAAAACACCATGGTTAAATCTTCCTAATTTCAAATTCCAGTGTCATAAAGCTGTTCTTTTAATTAAAAGCCTTAGCCAAAAAATACTCTATAACACCCATTAAATGGTGCTGTAAACAGAAATTGACTGAGATGTATAGAGACCAAGATTCCAGGGACCCAGATTTGAAGGTACAGCTGGTGTAATCAATAAATAAATGAAACAACAGTCATTAAAAGGAATACTGAATGATAATATTTTAAAACAGCCTCAATGTCACATTTAGGTGGTAGGAATCCACTTCCAAGGCCTTCAAATGGCTTTTTGTATGCTATCCAAAGAACTAATCCAAACTGTATATAGTGGTCATCAAGAAAGAAATAACACCACACTCTGGGAAAATATGTTCAAATACCATTTTCTCTAATATACAATGGAAACTATGCAAAAAACGCAGGATAGAAATTACCCGAATACATTCACTTAGTTATACATCAGACATAACAGTAATTTTTTAAAAATTGGATCAGTTGGGACTATTTAGCCTGTAAGTCATACACACTCAGTTTGAACTATCTTAAGCAAAAGGATGAGATTATTGAAAGGATGATGAATATCAATCTAAGAGAAAAGTTGACCAATCAAGATATGGGAAGGGAAGGTATATGTCTTGGACTTTGGAACTAATAGAACCAGGGCTTGGAGATTGATGACTTTTCTATTTATGTTTAGACTCTACTTCTATTTCCTCCCATGTTCTCTCTTGCTGAAGACTGGCTTTCTTCTCGTGAAATATATGACTGCTGTATTTCCTGAAATTTTCTGTCTCTTCTTTACACAGTAGAAAGAGACTGTTTTCTTTTGGTTCTATATTCAGAAGTTTTACAGAAGGAACAAATGTCTGCCCCTGGACCAAGCGATTGCAGCCAGGTGGAAGGGAGCTTTTTGTAATGTGGTTGCTTGGGGTGCCTGGGTGGCTCATTCAGTTAAGCGTCTGACTCTTGTTTTTGGCTCAGGTCATGATCTCAGGGTCATGAGTTTGAGCCCCGCATTCGGCTCAGTGTTCAACAAGGAGCCTGCTTGAGATTCTCTCTCTTCCTCTGCTCCTCCCCCTGTTCATGCTCTCTGTCTCTCTCTCTTCTAAATAAATAAAATCTGTAATAAGGCTGCTCACACAACAGCTTTGCAGATGGATTGAGGGACAGGGAAGGGATTCCAACTATGCAGAAAATTCCACAGGTGACCATGCACTACTTTCTCCAAGGCCGTGAGTGGGAAAACATTCATAGTAAGATACATTTACAGGGTTTAAATGTCAGTCTATAAAACAAGGTATAATTGAACCAGTTTAGATTACATTGTTTAGATGCCAAGAATACCCAAGGATGTTTGTTGCATAAGTCACATGGAGGGGTATTTTCTATTTTAAAATGCAAATAAAGGATTCTTTTAAAACATTATGAGTCCTGTTGAATTTGATGAAAGCATTTGTGAAGTCCTATATTTTCTATCTTTAAGGCTGGCTGGTTGGGAGGATGGAGTTACCTTTTAGTCAAGGGAACAAAGAGCTCAGGTTTAGTAGGTCTCCAATAAGGAACAGTTTATGGGCAGTAAAATGTGGGAAAGGAATATACACAGACACATTTACCAGCCACTTCAATATGTGCCCCTGAGTACTTGCCAAAGATGAGCATATTGTTCTCAAAAAGTACCTAATCTATATAAGGAGGAAGATACATATACAATTGATTGCATCTAAATGATGTATACAACTTTCTCTTGATTTTCTTCCTTTTTCTCATCTTTTGTGGGATCCTCTCCAGGTGTTTATCTCTTAATTGTTTAAAAAATAAATAACCCATACAGATCATACGTAGCTTTAAAAAAATTAAACCAGATTCTAACTGCAGACTCTAGGGATGCTCATTACATGGTCTGAAGTTACCTCAGGAATCTGTATTTTATAAATCTATCCCAGATATTTCTGATATGCACACCTGTTAAGAAACCAACGGTATTGATTTTGAGATTTGCCCGCATCCTTATTTTCTTTGTACTCTGCATATTCTTCTTTGATAATTACATATAATCCCATGTCTTTATCTGCTATCCCATAATGAAGAAGCATAAATTTATATTTTCAGTCTGGACCTGTTATTCAGACAAGTGCATTCAACTGGACAGCTCTACTTGCAAGTTCCACAAGCACCTCACACTCAACATGTCCAAAATTAAATTCCTCATCTCCACCCATGTATCCCAACCAGTTCTTTCCATATTTCCTGTCTTGGTACTATTAACATTCACCTAAAATTTCCTGCCAGAAACCTGGCATGCTTCCTCACTTATTTCTCTCCATTTTCACTCGATGCCTTGGTTCAGATGCTTATCATACCTCTAATGATGCAGCTACCTACTAACTGGCCCTGCCTATAGTCCAATCCAGAATAATGCCAGAATGGCCTTGCTAAATGAACATCAGCTCACACAACTCCTTGCTTAAAGCCCTTCAACGACTTCCTGTATCTTCAAGACAAAATTAAAGTGCATTTGCATAATAGACAGGGTCCTCCCCGCCTTACCTACAGTTTTTGCTTATTTTTCATTTGACTAGAATGTGGGGTTTTTTAAGACATTAGTTTAGCTTGCCTTGTTGGTAATTATTATATATCCTAAATCTGAAATAGGCTTGGAGTATTGCTGGTGTCAACAACATATTTGTTGAGTGGATTAATATGTAAGCAAAAGAATGAAGGTATTTGATCTCCAAAAACATTTTGGCTTTGTCCTTTGCTGTATTTATACGGAGCTACTGCAGTTGCAGGGACAAGCCATGATGCTGCAGAATAACCTCTCTTTCACACTGCTTTGTCTCCTTTTGGGAATTCTTCTTACCCCTCCAATTTTCCTTCTCTTTCACTATCTCCCCACAATGTGAACTCACACACACACACACACACACACACAGGCACAGACACATATGCACAAACAAGCATATACACTCACATCCACATCCATATTTGTCCTTAGCTAACTCCAGCACTTTCACTTTTTTTGGTAAGTATACTGTCACTTGTGCAGAAGGTAATCCTAGAAATAATGAAAGAAAGGAAGTTAAGAAATCATATCATATTTAATTAAAACATTAATAAATTCAATTGATTATGGTTCTCCAAAAATTGAAAAGAGAAATGAAAAACGTGTGTAGAGTGAAAGATGGATACCTAAGAATTTTTTTTTTTTTAGAATTCTTTACAGGAAGCAAAATAAATTAAAAAGAATAAGAAGAAGTGAAATGACAAAAGGGAACATAATAATAATGTTATACTATTAAAAATACTCCCTATTTCTTTAATGAGAACTCATGATATGCCAGCAACTGCACTGAGATCAGGGCTTTAGACGGTTAGAAATCAAGTGAAAATAGATCATGGAGTTTCTGGTGCCCATTGAATTATGTATTATTTATTGAAGCATGAGATGAGCAGGGTGGCTTCTAGAGGGGGTCCACGTGGCCACAATTCTGGGTTCTACCATTCATTCAATAGGTGAACTTCAGCAAGTTATTTAGTCTTTCTGTGCCTCAGTGTATGTCCTCATTAGGAAACAAAAGGAGTATCTACCGCATAGGGTTGTAAGGATTCCACTTACATACATATGAGAACAGTGTGCCTGATAAATATTTTAAGTATTATTACTACTACTACTACTACTACATCTTCCACAGACAGAGTAGACATCCCCCCTCATGATAAGTATGTTCATGTCCCATGAAATGTCTTGGCTGACTTAGCGGCCAGCTTTCATGAGTTCCAGGAGGAAGAGGAAGTTCATGTGAAATCAATGTAGAATATTACAAAGGTTAGTTCATTTGTATTTCAGTGTTAACAAGATTTTTTTAAAATGGGAGGAATTGAGAGCAGATAACATTCTGCCAGATTTGTTTTGAAACACAAGTGTTCTGCTTAAGTAGGTTTAAAAAAATAAATAATGGTTCTAAAATTACATGTTTATTACAGAAAACATGAACAATAAAGCATGTTTAAAAAGTACTCATATCTTACTAACCAGTGTTAACCCTCAGGATTTCAGTACAGTTATTCTCCATCATATTTTTGTGTCTAACAGTTTACATGTTTAAAGACTCTCCCATAAATAATTCCAGTTAGCCAGTGAGTCTCAAAACATGCTTGTGCAATTGTGTGTGTGTGTATGTGTGTTGGTGTGCATATGTGCAGAGGAAGAGGGAAATGTAGTCTTTAATAGAAACTGTAGCTTGAAAAAATCCCCAAGTATTTCAGTCTTCAGGGCAAGATTCTCCTCTGTGGGGGGAAATTTATATTAGTACATATCTTTCCATCTGGACATATTATCTTATATAGTTAGGATCAAACTGCATTTTAATTTTGTATCCTTCTTTTTTTTCTACTCTAGCTTTTCCTCATAAATATTTCCATCAATAAAAATAAAACTCTTTATGTACATAACTTTAAATAGCTTCATTAAAGACCATGCTGGGCTGGGAAATTGAACATATAGGTTGTATGAGTCTAAAGCCCATAAACTGTGAAATCTGATGTGTTCAGCCCCACAAAATCCCATATGTCTGTGTGTCTTAGTCCTGCAAACACCTACTCTTCCTCCAGTAGTGAGGAATTAGCAGAGGGGTAATAAAAATGAATTTAATGATATCCATTTTAAGGCTATCAGGCATAAGAAAATAGACAAAGAGATTAATTTTGTGACACCTTTATCTATATGAAATAAATTTTCAAACAAGTGCACCTGGCTTGAAATATTTATCAGGTAGAGGCTGAGCTGGTGATATTTTATCTAGTTCTCTGACTTGGTAGGACAGAAGTGTGGAGGGACATGGCTAGATGCCTAATTAAATACAGTAGTGGGGAACCTGAAGTCTACTTGACTCCATTCTTTCAGCTGTCCTGTACTTTAAAAGTCATGAAAGCTGAGAAGACCACATATAGACCTTGACATATTGGTGGTGGCAGTGGAAAAAACAAGGATAACAATGAGAAACAGTAAGAGCAATGATGAAAAAAAATGGAGCCACATTGCTTTAGAAAGGTTCTTCATACCCATTGTGTGGCCATAGAATAATTTACTTTCTTAAATTTTTTAAATAGTATAGGATGTATGGGTGGTTTTCAAATTTTTTCTATTAAAAATAATGATGTAAGTACATGAAAAGATGCCCAACATTACTAGTCATTAGGGAAATGCAAATAAAAGCACAATGAGATATCACCTTATACTTGTTGGAATGGCCATCATCAAAAAGACAAGAGATAATAAATGCAGGCATGGAGGTGGAGAAAAGGAAACCCTTATGCACTGGTGGTGGGATTGTCAATTGGTATAGTCACTATGAAAAACAGTATGGAAGATCCTCAAAAAATTAAAAATAGAACAACCATATGACCCAGCAATTCCACTTGGAATATATCAAAAGGAAATGAAAACATTACCATGAAAAGATATTGGTACTCCCATGTTCATAGCAGCATTACTTACAATAGCCAAGACATGGAAACAACCAAAGTGTCCATGGATAGATGAATGGATAAAGAATGGACACACACACACACACACACACACACACACACTGGAATATCATTTAGCCATAAAAATGAGGAAATCCTGTCATTTGCAACAATATGGACAGATCTCGAGAGGGCATGATGCTAAGTGAAATAAATCAGACAGAGAAAGACAAACACTGTATGATCTCACTTATATGTGGAATCTAAAGATGTAATGTACATTAGTTAGGATTGTTGTATGATACATAGGAAAGTTGTTAAAAGAGTAAATCCTAAGAGTTCTTCACAAGGAAACACTTTTTTCTTTCTTTTGTTTTCTCTTTTTATTGTATCTATATGAGGTGATGCGTGCTAACTAAACTTATTGTGGTAAGCATTTCACAATATATGTAAGTCAAACCATTATCCTGTACACCTTAAACTTATACAGTGATGTATGTCAATTATATCTCAATAAAACTGGAAAATAAAACAAAACAAAAAACAACAAAAAAGTAATTTTAATAGCTTATTAAATACTTCTTATATACCAGACAATGTGTTACAAGTTTATTTATATTCTTTTGATTCTCTCAACATCTCTGTGAAGTGTCATGCCCATGATAAATGGAGATTTAGAGTTTTCATTACCATATCTGCCACACTGTTGGCCTGTAGCAGAGAGAGAGACTTTGAACCCATGTCAGATTGGTATACACTCTTTTTTTTTTTAAGTTTTTTATTTTAATTACAGTATGGTTAACATGTTAACAATGCAGTGATTCAACAATTGTATACATTGCTCAGTGCTCAACATGATAAGTGTATTCCTTAATCCTCATCACCTACTTCACCCCTCCTTCCTCCTTCCCTGCCTCTGGTAACTATCAGTTTGCTCTCTATAGTTAAGAGTTTATTTCTTGGTTTGTTTCTCTCTCTCTTTTTTTTCCTTTGCTCATTTGTTTGTTTCTTAAATTCCACAAATGAGTGAAGTCATATGCTATTTGTCTTTCTTTAACTTATTTCACTTACCATTATACCCTCTAGTTCCATCCATGTCATTGCAAATGGCAAGTTTTCGTTCTTTTTTATGGCTGAATAATATTCCATTGTATATATATAGATTGGCATACACTCTTATCTACCAATTGTATCACTGTTCTTTGGAAAAAGCCTATGTTATATAGCCTTTTCCAGGTTATAAAATGCTTCACATTCAAAAATATAATGATGTGATGAGTCTTTTAATGCTTAAATCTTTGAATAATGAGTTATCTCTTTGAGGTGAATAAGTCAAAAATACCTTAGCATATGTTGACAAGTGATATTCCAGAGTGTTTGGACCAATTTTCACTCCCCCACCAAATTGGAAGAGTGTCTATTTTTCTGTGCCTCCAAGAGAGATGTTTGGAAACAGAAAAATGCAAAGCAGTGAAATCATGTATGAATGATAATGGAAGGGAGATTAGCATTAAGATGGTAAATTAGTAAAGTATTTCACAAAGAAATATCAGAATAGCTTTACACAAATTGATAGACTTGAATATGGTATTGATGGATATGACAAGAGATAGAACAAGAAGAAGGTACAGAAAATATTTGGAATATTTACTCAAGAAGTGCTCTTTAAAATTAATGCAAGATTCCAAGATATGAGTGACTAAGACTTGAAAGGAAAAAAAAAATGAATACCGTCTTTGAGGTGAAAGGATTGGTATAAATGTAGATGTTGATAAATGGTAAGGGAGATAGACAACAAACCAGAAGGATATTTTTTTTAGTTTAAATGCATTTTATTTTAGTTTATATGCATATTTTTTCTTAATCCTCAAAATAAGAAGAGGAAGAGAATAGGCAAACAGAAACAGACATTTGAGAGTACTAAGTTAATTAGCAATTCATAAGGAATGCACGAAGGTTTTGCTGGAGTTGATCATGTGAACAGAACTTTAAATAGGTAGATACCATATAAGTAAAATATTTAAGATCAAATATGACAATGGATGTAAAAACACTCTGAAAAGTATAAAGCACCATGGAAATGTAATATATAGTTATTAGGTTATGACTCCTATCATTAGATCACAAATTATTTGAGAAATAATTTGTTGGTACACTCCTCTGACATAATTTATCTTTCATTAAATCCAGAAAAATAATCAAAATGGAAGATGTCATTTTACTAGTGGCCCAGGTTGTGTCATGAGGGAGTTTGTCATTAACCACGTTGTTTGCAAAGCAGTTCTGAATGTCAACTTTCAGTGAGGGACAATTTCAACCATCATTGCTTAGACTAAATATGACCTGGTAAACTTTATCATATGTTAATGAGATTGGTCAAAAAAAGCAGTACTAGGAAGCTGAGCAGTTAAATCAGCTTCTAGAAAATGAGTTCTACTGTAGATAATAAATTTTATAATATTGTCCTATCTACTTACTGTAAACACGTGTGGTGTGGCTCTCAGTTTGTGAATAATGGCTTCATTTTAAAGTAATTAGGATTCAATGCCATTAACAGCAGGATGTCTGGATAATTATATTTTAGAATGAAATGTCTAAGAAAAGGCATTTCTGTTCTTATGACAATTATGCATGTGATTAATGGTATAAATGACAATATCCAATATACATAAAAACAGCAAAAATTAACTGTATCTATCATGAGCGACAGTGTGAAAATTAGATGACATCAATAATCAGAGATAAAGAATGGTTCCTTTAATATTGTGTTTTTCAAGGCAGCACAAGTTAGGGCCGGGGCCTGGGGGATGGCTAGAGATGGTAACTTTGTCTGTCTTTCTAGAGTCTTAGTGAAGATTCATCAGTAACTATCATGTTCAATTATGTGCACTGTATAAATGCTCCAAAATTTTAAAGATGCTTGAAAGCTAAAGGAATATCTGAGGCACCAATTTTGAAAATTGTCATATGCAACTCCTTTCAGAAGGAAGATCATTTCTAGGTTTTATCGTATTTTTACATGTTGGGGTTAATACAGAGCATGAAATCAGCCATAATACCTGGTTTGCTAAAATGTAACACAGAGGCCACTGGGGGCAAGGGAGGGTTTTGGAGAAGGGCGTGGGCCTTTGGAATGCTGGGGTCACCACTCCGCTGTTGGAATGCCGTGGGGAGTTACCTTCCCCAAAGCTCTCTTAGCCTAAATGGCTGCCCTGTGATCTAAGAGATGTAAGCGTTGTCCCTTAGGCTATGTTTAGTAGAACACACAGATTAGCATATCTTATCTTTCCCATAAATCCTCTCAGTTTCAGTAAGACCCCTTGTCACACATCCCGTGCTTGAGAAACAGTGATAAGGCTATCCTGAAGGACCAATAAAAGCGGCAGCAAAGAAGAGCAAAGGGTCTTCGTCTCTGAGCGTTGACCTCCTGGCCTTCTCTTTTTCACGGCCAAGTTTGGAGTCATCTTTCATCCATCGGTATAGGGGTTGCTGGCCATTCCCGGCATTTGGCGGGGGGGGGGGTGCTCTGGAACATCTCCCTATATGGTGGGTAATGGGACTGCTCTAAGGCAGGGTACACACCACCAGGCTTCAGTTCCAGGATGAAGGCATTTTTCTACAGTCAGAAACTTCTGCTGGTCTCCAAAGCCAATGGCTTGCATTTCATTTTTTTTTTTTATTGACATATTTGGTTCTTCTTCACCCCCTTCCTACATTTCCCCTCACACAGCCTTGCACATACATACACATGCACGTACACCAATATCTGAGTTCTACTTATTTTGTTTTCTTTAGTGTTGTTATAAAATTTGATAAAGACTCTCATCTTTACTTCCATTAAAAAAAAAAATCCTCCCGAGGGTGCCTGGGTGGCTCAGTCAGTTAAGCCTCCGAATCTTGATTTCGGCTCAGGTCATGGTCCTTGCTCAGTGGAAAGTTTGCTGGAGATATTCTCTCTCCCTCTCCCTCTGCCCCTCCCCGCTGCTCATGTGTTCTCTCGTTCTCTTTCTCTAAAATGAACTAAAAAATATTTAAAAAAATACTTCCTGTAGAGGTGTCTTGTAGCTATTCATTCAGCCTTGCATGTCATACATATATATTTTACTGTCTCTATGTATTAGACACCTATCAATTTCTTTTTTTAAAAAAGATTTTATTTATTTATTTGTTTGAGAGAGAGACAGAGAGAGCAGGCGAGTGGGGGGAGGGGCAAGGAAGAGAGAGAGGGAGAGAATCCCAAGCAGACTCTGTGCTGAGCACAGAGCCAGTCCAACATGGGGCTCCATCTCATGACCCTGAGATCATGACCTGAGCCAAAACCAAGAAGGGGAGGCTCAACCGACTGAGCACCCAGGCACCCCTATCAATTTCTTTATACTAAGCACTTCCTCTCTTATTTCTCTGCCATGTTATTAGTTCTATTTCTAATAGTCCTTAAAATACTTGTTATTGTGGAAAAATTTAAAACACATATAAAACAGAGAACAGTATAATAATATGCTTCCATGTGACTATCCCTCAGTTTCAACTATTCTCAATTCATTTCCTTCCCTACCTCTAACTAATTACATTCTTCCATTGGATTATTTTTATGCAAATCCCAGGCTTCCTATGATTTCATTCATAAATACTGTTGCATGTATCTTTAAAATATAAAAATAATGATTGGGGTGCCTGGGTGGCTCAGTCAGTTAAATGTCCCCCTGTTGATCTCAACTTAGGTGTTGATCTCAGGGTAGTGAGTTCAAGCCCTGTGTTGGGCTCCACAGTGGGTATAGAGCCTACTTAAAAAAAAATAAAAAATATATAAAAAATATAAAAATAATTATTTAAAAACATGATAATAATACAATCATCTCATATATTAAGTCGAACTATCCCCTGAATTTTCCATTCTATCTTAAAATATTCAGACTAAATTCATTGCTTTATCTTCCTATAGGCATAATCGAAAAACAACAACAAAAAACCTGTCTGTGTTCCCACTCTACTATCCTCAAAATAATATCATTCTCTTTTTTTCTTATTTTCACTTGTTATTAATTAAAACTTAGGTACCTAATTATCTCAGATTCTTTAGCTTTCCTTGAGGTACGTAATTTTATTTTGGTCTTGAGGACAATCATAGGAACTAGCCAGGCAGACAGAGGGGAAAGGGCATTCCAGGCAATAGAAATAGTATGAAAAAAGAAACAGAAGCATATAAAGTGTGATTTGAGTTAGATTAAGTCCAGCAATTTCTATACTGCCAGAACCCAAGGGGGCCGGTAGGGATTCACAGAGGATAAGGCTGTAAAAGAAAGCAGAGCCTGACTTCTGTATCATGTATGCAAGTGTTGACCTTTTCCAAGGGGGTGAAACAACCTGCCTGAGGGATATAGTCAGGAGAGTAATCTGATAAAATCAGAATTTTATGGGGACACAATTGAAACAATGTGAAAAATGTATTTGCAAGGGGGCATTTCTAGAGGCAAGTACACAAGAGCCTACTGCAACAGTTAGAGTCAAAGAAACTAGGGTCCTGCAATAATCTAAGGTAAAGATGATAAAGAGGGACAGACTTCAGCTAGGGGATCATGCTAGAAAACATTGATGGGGATTAAAGGGGGAAAATCTTTGCAGACTTTAGAGTTTGGCTTAACTGGAAAGATTTTGCTGCTATTAAACATAGGGGACTAGAATAACAGATTGAAGTAGGAGCACTGGGAAAGGACACAGGGAAAGTTGATGGTTCTAACTTGGGACTCTTTGGGTTGAAGGATCCTGTGGGATACTCATTGAGAAATATGAAGTAGGCAGTTAAATTAATCCAGAGCTCAGGGACGAGGTCTCTACTGGGGACTGACATGGGGAGTTAATGATGTTCGGTTGGTGTGGAGGCCTTGAAAATGCACCTGGCTGAGCACCAGAAGGGCCCCAGCTGCTGAACTTTGAAATCCTTTGCCCAGGCTGAGGCCACACCCATTGCTACTGTGCCAATGATTGAGCAGAGAGACCAAGATGGCAGACCTACTCTTGGGAGAGCCTTGTCCACCAGCTTCCGTTAAAGGAGTCCCTTTGGCACTTGGCAAACCTTTCTTAAACGTCTGTCAGTCTAGGAAGCTTTCCACTCAACCTTTCTCCCAGCCTTCTCTGGTTTCTTGTTTCCCCTCTCTGCAGCCTCCTACCCCCATTCAGCATTTCCCTTAATAAAATCCTTGCTTGTTTAATCCCATCTTGTTGGCATCTGCTTCTCAGAGGACCCTGATGAACACAGTGGGTGGTTGAAGTTATGATGGTGCATAGAGTGTAAAAAGAACATCCACCAACCTGAACAACTCAAGGGATAACTGGAAGAGGAGAGTCACACAGAGGCTGAGGAAGTTTGAGACTAACTGGACAGGTTTTAGCCCAGGCATTCTTTAAAATAGAAATAGAGTAGTGTATCCAGGTCCTTGGCCTGTTAATCCCACCATGTCTCTCATTCCTGTTATGTTTGTCCAGAAATCAAAATAAAAGCTGCAAGAGGCATCTCTTTCTGGAACATTCAGTCTAATAGTGACTGTCAATTCTTCCCTACTTCCCTTATATAAGTGGAGTACTCTAGAACCACTACTCTTGGGTAAATCAATCCCCCTATATCTTACACTGTTCATAAAATGCTGCCTTTTACTTCCTTCCTTCATGGAAAAATTCCAAAGTGTAGCCATCATAGGTCTTTAATTAAGGTTAAACTTATAATATATAGTACCACCTATTACAAATTGACCATTTATCCTGTGCCAGGTGTTGTGCTACTTGCTTGGTATATTTTATGTTATTAATCCTTTAACAATTCAGTAAGAAAATGATTATATCCAGCTTCAATAGATGGGGACAATTACCTGAAGTTTCTTTGTTGAAAGAGTGGCAGTCAAATGCAAACAAACCCTGATTCAGAGACAAGGTTCTTTAAAACTTTCACAGCCCCTTCTTTGTTCACCAGCACTACTCACACCCTGGGCATGTGGGTGGGGTTGTCATTGTGATTGGATCTCCTTCCAATCTTCCTTCTCTGAGATTCATCCCTCTTCCTAGTATCATCCACCAACCTTTGCCTTGTCTGAGATGACAAATTCACTCTTGATTATTTCCCTTACTTTTAATTGTACTTTCTCTGGAATCATAAACTATAAATATTGATTATAACTATCAATATCTCTTATTTTATCCTTCTTAACAACCTGCCCTTTAGTCTCCTCAAGATCTTGATTATATGGATTTATTCTGTTCTTCTTGTCTATGTCATTCATTTTCCAAAAGGCCATTGGTAGTCTGTTTTTACACAACTTCTTCTTAAGAGATTCATCAGTGTGTAAAGTCTGCCTGACTTAAAGAAAGTCAAGATACCATCAACAGCTATTTTTTCATAAAACTTGATCAGCATTTACATGGAGGAGGTGGTGTGAAATGATAGAGTTTATCAAGAATCAAATAGTCTGGTCAAATAGTAATTCTTAATTTGACTATTCAAGGCAATGAAGGGAAGAAGGAAAATGAATAAATGTATTCTAAATCCTTCTTAACACATTATTATTTATAAAAACACTGAAATAATAATGGCCACGATTTCAACTGACTCATCAGGTCTTTATAAAATATGGAAGTTATATGGAGTAGGAGAAGTATGTTCCCCTATACATGGTACATATGTATGTAGTTGTATTATATATCCTCTACTTTATTAGCCTATCTAAGCTACAATCTATGTACAATGGATTAAGCTAACTGCAATGGGTTGCAAAGATATTCAAATAAAAGTTCTGTGTTAAGAACAATTGGTTTTCACTAGGAGAGGCTAACTTGGCTTTTTTCCTAAGAGGTTTTACAGTTTACATACCAAGAGGTTTATTTGTTATGGTCTGGGGTCTAGCCTTTATTTAGCATGTCAGTAAATCAGATCTTTGAGTCTTGAGAGTATATATCCATTTTCACTGATAGACTCCCATTGGCTAAGCTGTGGAAATGACGTATAAAATAAAAAGTCACTTTATTAATATTTACTCAGTAGCATAATTATCAATGTAGTAAGCAAAGAAGCCAAATTTTAGTCAGAATATTAATTGCTAACCATGGAGGAAAACAAAAAAGAGATTTAATGAAAGGATTTACTTAATAACATCTGTTTACAGCGATTTAATGCATCTGCCTCCAACAAGGACGTCAGGAACTGAGGCGTTTGGTCCCCAGCAAGACACTCTCTTGCCTGCAGAGTGCCTGGATGAGCACTGTCTACATTTTCCTCTGTGACTTTCCTGTTTCTACATTTTTATTGCTGCTCAAAACTATATCCTTCCAATCAAAAGAATTTTTCTTTAAACATGATAATATAACAGAGATGTCATCTACAGCATCCCTGCCCCTTGAGATCTAGATAAAACTGCTTTTGAAACTCATATTTCTGGAGTTTGTCAGAGTCCATAGACTTCCCTGAGATTTCCATGCATTCCCAGAGGATGGTTATTCTTTTAGATTCCTCTGCCATTGTACTCCTGCTTCTCTTGTACTCCCCACGTGTTTCCTTCTCTTTTGTGCATTTGTGCAGATGTGATAATCTGCCCTTCATAATTTCACACACATATGCACATTTCTACTTGCAGACAGCATCAATGATTATAGTAGATTTTACTGGAGCATTGGAGGTCTATGGGAGTCTTCATGCTGGGATGTTTGCTTTGTGCCACATAGCAAACTCCTTGTAAAATCTCTGCGAGATGGCCCTGACTCCCAGAATGACTTTCAGTCATGCTGTTACTGTGGTTTTCTCCCCTGGATCTTTCTCTCTGGGTAGGGCTGACCTCAATTGCTCCTCCTCCTTGTCCTCCTCCTCCTCCACCTCCTCCTCCTCCTCTTCCTTCTTCTTCTTCTTCTTTCTTCTTCTTCTTCTCCTTCTTCTTCTTCTTCTTCTTCTTCTTCTTCTTCTTCTTCTTCTTCTTCTTCTTCTTCTTCTTCTTCTTCTTCTTCTTCTCCTTCTTCTTCTTCTCCTCCTCCTTCTCCTCCTTCTTCTCTTCTGTCTCCTTGATTCTTTCCTTCTAAACTGCCTTCTATAATCCAAATTCTTCCTATGGCATGCAGAGGATATAATCTGTATCCCATTTTCCCCAAACTTGCACTGTCCAGCCTTTCAAGTAGCTTGAGAGACAAGGGGTTCTCAACATTTACAGGATTTATCCTAAGAAAGCAATTGTATTTTTAAAATAACAGTTAAAAATATTCATTCACTGCAATACCAAATCTTGAAAGATGGGGAACTTTTCTGGTTTTTAAGATGACTTCATGCATCCATGATGTGTTAATCTTTTCAACTTAATTTCAGAGGAGAATATCATATCAGTAAGACATTTCTCTGTCACCTCTGTGTACTGCCTACAGTTTGAATCTTGTCATCAAAACCTAAACAGAAAATGCCAACAGTGAAAATCAAGGGTAAAAAAATCAATGACAACCCAGTGAAAACAGGTATTTACTTCTTGACAAATACCATTTTATGTAATGTCTCAACATCTGGAAACAAACTATATCTATACATTTGTATTACTATTGGGTCTTTATGGATGGGAATATTTAATCTGATCAACATAACTAAAAAGTTCTAACTATAGTATGGAGAATTTCAATATGTAGAAAACCATCATCCAAATCAATCAAATGCTCTTTGAAATTTTAATGTTTCAAGTTTTCTTTCCCACTTCTAGTGATTGGAGATATCTTTTCAAACAAAATATGCCCAGTGAGTCAGCTTTAGTTAATTGATTTATGATTTAATGACTTTTAACAGGCCATATTGCTTTATTCACTTCAATAATTTTACTTTTACTTAATTGCATCATTCCTTTTTTAGTTGCTAGCTGTTACCTAAGCTTTAAAATTATGATAATAATACTGCATAGAACCATCTATTGAAACACCAGAAAAGTCTTACAAGTTTTAAGAAGCCCTAAAGAAATTTTCTTTCTGGAACATACCCTGGATAGTCACTTATCCTAACTCCTGTTTGTTTGCTTGCTATTTTCCCAAAGTCATCTTAGCTAAGAGCTATGAAGCACTTAGCATTTTAGAGTTCCTAGCTCCACTCCTCTAACACTTGCCACCAAGAATCCTGCCAACTAAAATCAGTGTGTGCATTCTGGTCCTTTTGTCATACTTGACAGCCATGGAGCAATTTGAAGTCATAGGTAAGAAACAATGATGTGGTGCAATCAATCAGAAAATTATCAGAAAATTTTAAAATAATTCCGTCTCTTTTGTAAAAAATAGGATAGGGACTGTGTCATACCTTACCGGCTCAATCCAGGCTTCCTGGGTTCAAATCTCATCTTAGCTGTTTATCACTTTTCGACTTGGGATAACTTAGCAAAATCCTTTGTGTCTTAGTTTTCTCCCATGAGAAAAGGGAGAGTTCTGATACCTACTTCATAAATTTGTGATGAAGATTAAATAAACTAATATATGCAAAGTGCTTACTAAAGTGCCCAGCATACAGTAAGCACTATACATATAGTAGTTGCCATTATTTTTCAATTGTTAATGATTAGTACAATTCTTGGAATATAGTAGGTGCTTATTAATGTTTAGTGAGTGTATACCTTTTGAATTACATATTTAAAAGGTCTGAATGTTCCATGGAACAATCTCAACTTGGTGGGAGCTAGTCTATAATTACACAATGAACTGACACCTATTATACCTCAATATATTAATAAAACAATGTCTAGAAGAAAGTTACTATTAAGTTAGGATCTTTTATTTTTGTTACCCATAATAGTTAAAAAAATAAGTAATCAATAGACCTAGGTGATTCTTTAGGGAACACTTCAGTAGAACATGCTATTGGCATAGGATTAAGCACCAGAAAGTGCAAATACAATATGACTTTTTTTGTAGTAATGAGATATAAGTCTTTTATAATTAGGGTGACCATATAATTTATTATCCCAAGTATGACAATTTAGAGTGAAAGAATCTATTTCATTACGGACTTATTGATCAAGGTCATTAAGTTTGCTAACCATCCATTCACAATATTTTTTTCCAAATATCAGTTATAATGATACGTTGGGTATATAGGAAGGCATGACACTTGTATTTGCCCAAGTTCAGAAAATTATTTAGGCATAAGAAAATAACCTATCAGTTGTTCTGTCATGGAATATTACAGGTGCTCTGAGACAGAATTAATGTATCTCCAAAGACACTTCACTTAGGAAGCATTTCTTGGGCCACGAGAATCATAATCTTATACAGAACCCACAATTTACTTCCAATATCCCAGAGTGGCATAGCCAGTATATTCACCACTGGTGAACCAGAATAATGGCATCTCAAGCTGTGCAGGAAAAAGAGTTGCCCAGAAACCCAGTTCTCAGAGGTGGCTCTGGTTATGGAACCTGCTTTGGTCCCAGCAATCTACAGTCACTCTCTCCATAATTGACAGCCCAAACTACTTATCAGAAGGTAGTTTTTGTTTGAGGACTATAGTGATAACCAACCCATGAACTGTGCTACAGTCTGTTGGGGACTCTGGGTTTTTGTTTGTTTATTTGCTTATTTGTTTATTTCACAGTAAAATAAAGCCTAGAAGAAGATAGAAGACAATTTATTGTTTTACTTTAATGATTAAATAAAACTGACATCTAGAAGCACTAATTAATTTATTCACTTAGAGGTTATTGGGAGAATGTAATTTTATTTTCTTTCTGAAATCCTATTTTATATGTGTGTGTATGTTTATGTGTGTGTGTGTGCATTTCCCCCACAGAAAAATGTATAATATATTATTATTTGTCTATAATTCTTATCCTCGGACCAGTTATAAGCTCCATGAGGGCAAGGGCTAGGTCAACTATATACAAATAATCTTTTTGTCCTTAGCATGGTGTTTTCTTTACAGTAGGTAGTAAATGTATATCTGTTGATTAAATGTACAGATTCTAGTATCATTTAGTAGTATGGCATTATGAAATATGTACATTCCTATGAAACTATCCCACGCTATAATTGAATTAGCAGTGCTTGATTACAGTGAAAGCAGTGATAGGGTGTAGACTTCTTTGATCCTAGCTTTGTAAGGATTATGAAGCAGGGATGCAGCATGGAGAATCTTCACTCTCTTCCAACACCCAGGTTGCAATGTATCTGAAAAGTTCGCTTTTTCACTAAATGGATTTATTCAGGAAGTAAGACTCTTCTTACTGTCTATTCTCTCTTTTTGTCATATTTGACCCTGTGCTCCAAAGTTCCTTGAATATTCCTCTACGATCCCTAAAAAATTAGTTACACCTTCCCTATAGGAAGGTCTTCAAGAAGGTTTTAAACTGACACGGCCTTCCTCTTGATATATAGGGCCATTTTTAAGATACCTTCTTTGCTTATAATTTATAAGGTACCCCTTCTATGATTAGGTTAGAAAGACTAGCATGGAGGGAAACTATTTAAAAACAAACAAAAGAATAGTACAACTTTACTGAGACCAAATTAATTCTAGGTGTTATTTTCTTTAACTGAATCAAGAAACAAATGGAAGTTTATTAAACAAAATACTGAATAATCATTAGAAGCTAAACATACCTATTTTTAAAGCTATTGAACTTTAAATAATAATAAATAATAATAATAATAATAGTAAAGGGAGAGTCAAGCCATAACTGAACAGATACCTCATTTGGTTCAAGCTCCTGATAATTAGTGGGACTTAAATCTTCCTGGCACACCTCAGCATGTTTAATCACAAGCATCCAGTATTTATAGCTCTTATTTTCACCCAGCCTCCGCCTCTTTGGTTTCATTAGCATGCATTACTCTCCAGGATATTTGGGCTGAGTTTTAAGAGCATTGCCAAATGAGTCAGGGTTAAAACATTTAATAGATTCAATTCACTGTTAGTTATATATATATAGTTATGCCCAGGTTTGGGTCATGGAAACACCTTTTCTTTAACATGCTGTGGTAGTGTGGCTGTCTTGGAATTTTACAGATTCATTTTGGATTGTGAAATATTAAAAGGGAAAATATCCTTAGCATGGAGAATGACACAAAAAAGACAATCAGTAAATGATAACTGAAGTGATACATATGAATAAAAATAAAGACCTAAAAATCTTAAATATAAAGGAATAAGTATAACCATAACCATATATATCAAAAGTTCCCAGTCCTTGCAGCACAATCTAGAGGCAAACAGGGAGCGAGTGCACCCAGATGGCTCAGGCAAAGCCATAGAACACTTGAGGGGTGCATTTGTCTCCCCTAGTTGACTTCTTCATTCAGCACATCTTCTTTTTCTTTTGATTCTTCTTTAAAAAAAAAAAATACTACTGCTTTTTAGAGCAATTTAAGGTTCACAACAAAATTAAGGGGAAGGTACAGAGATTTCCTATATACGCTCTGCCCCCACACATATATAGCCACCCTAATGACCAACATCCTCCACTAGAATGGTACCTTTGTTATAATTGAGAAGCCTAAATTGACACATCATTATCACCCCAAAGTTCTTAGTTTCCATTAGGGTTCACTCTTAGTTTGGGGTACTCTATGGGTTTTGACAAATGTATAATGACATGCATCCATCATTACAGTATCATACAGAATATTTTTGCTGCTCCCAAATCCTCTGTGCTCTGTCCTCCTCCATTCCTCTCTCATCTCCAACCTCTGACCATCACTGGTCTTTTTACTCTCTTCATAGTTCTGCCTTTTCCAGAGTGTCATATAGTTGGAATCATATAGCATGTGGATTTTCACATTGTCTTTCACCTGGTACTATGCATTTAAAGTTCCTCCATGTTTTTCGTGGTTTGAATTCATCCTTTTCGTAGTATTCCATCATTTGGATGTACCACAGTTTATTTATTCATTCACCTACTCGAGGGCATCTTGGTTTTGCCCAAGTTTTGGCAGTTATGAATAAAGCTGCTATAAGCATCTTTGTGCCCATTTTCGTGTGGACATAAGTTTTCAACTCCTTTTGGCAAATACCAAGAAGTGTGATTTGCTGGACCATATGGTAGAGTAGGTTTAGTTTTATAAGAAACCTCCAAACTGTTTCCCAAATGAACCAGGAGTGAATGAGAATTTCTGTTGGTCCATTTTCTTGTCAGCATTTGGCATTGTCATTGTTCTGGATTTGGGCCATTGTAGTGGGTGTGCAGTGATATCTTATTATTGTTTTAATTTGTGCTTCCCTGATGACGTATGATGTAGAATATGTTTTCATATGCTTACCTGCCATCTCTGTATCTTCTTTGGTGAGGTGTTTGTTTAATGTCTTTGGCCCATTTTTTGAAATTTGTTTGCTCTCTTTATGCTGAGTTTTAAGAATTCTTTGATATTTTGAATAATAGTCTTTTATCATATGTGTGTTTTGCACATATTTTCTCCCAGTCTGTAGCTTGTCTTCTCACTCTCTTAATATTGTCTTTTGCAAAGCAGAAATTTTTAAATTTAATAAAATCCTGTTTATCAACTGTTTTTCATAGTTGCACCTTTGAAGCTGTATCTAAAAAGTCCTTGCCATACCCAAAGTCATCTAGATTTTCTCCTATCAATCATTCTTTTTCAGGCCTTTACAAATCTCAAAATATCTCCCTTATTTCTTTTAGAGTCATCCCAGATTTCCTCCACAACATTCACCTTTCCAATGCCCCTTCAAGCTCTGTATGAGGTAATCAACAAATCCATGGTCATGTATTTAATGGCACTAGCTAGTTCATACAGTTGTCATGTCAGGCAATATATATTCATGCTAATAGGGATTATCTGGGGGTAAAAAATACCTTAAATGGGATGAGAAACTCTGGGCTGGCTACTGTGGGCAATAGGATAAAAAAGTAAGATTTTTGGAAGACAAACTTTTAAGAAACTGAAAAATAGTGTCATAAATGAATATTCCCACTTGTGAATATTGTAAGATTCCCCATCACCAAGAAGAAAAAAAGGTTGTCAATATTTATACATATTCAAAGAAAACTTCTTAATGGATAAGACAAAAACAAAGCAAAACCAAACCAAAAACAAACAAAAAAACTTTCAGGAAACTAGGAAGGGAGGAGAATAATTTCAATTTGATAAACATCTACAAAAAACCCTACATCTAACGCCATGCATAATGTTGAATGACTGAATGATTTCCCCTTAATATACGGAATAAGGCAAGGATTTTCACACTTACCGTTGGTGTGCAACATAGTACTGGAAGTCCTAGCCTGGGCAATAAGGTATGAAAAGGTTATAAAATATGTAGAGATAGGAAAGGAAGAAATAGACTCCCCCTATATGCAGGCAACCTATAGACTGTCTATGTAAAAAATCCCAAGGATTCCATGAGAAAGGTCCTAGAACTAGTATATGCATTTAGCAAGATTAGAGGATATAATGTCAACATATAAAAATCGGTTATAAATCTATATGTTAACATTAAAGGCATATCAAAATTAAAAATGCAATGCCATTTATAATTCCTCATTGAGATGAATTACTTGGGTGTAATCTTAACAAAACATGTATAGAGGACATGTACCGTGAACACCATACAGTGCTGATGAGGGAAATCTAAGAAGGTCTGCATAAATGGAGAAATCCGCTGTGTTGGTGGACTAGAAGACTTGGTAAAGATGTCATTTCTCCCCAAACTGATATACAGGGTCAACACAATTCCTATCAAAATCCCATCAAGATTTTTTGTAGATAGATGCAAGATTATTTCAGATATATCTAAATATACATATTTGTATAAAGCAAAGGAAATAGAATAGCTAAAACAATTTGAGAAAGAAGAATAAGTAGAAGGAATCAATCTACCTGATTTAAGAATTATTCTATATTTACTTATCAAAACTGTACGCTATAGGTAGAAGGACAGAAAAAAAGGTCAATGAAACAGAATAAAGAACCAACCCAGAAATAGACACACACAAATGTGTCCACCTGATTTTGTTTTCACTCTACCCAGGGCACTTTCGACAATTCTCTATAAATATCCTTCTCTAAAACCGGCCCCCTCCAATTCTCCCTAATTTCTCACAGAATAAATGGTAAATGATGACCCTCCCTCTAAGTTCTTTTACAGCCCCAGAAACTATTCATCTGGGTTCTGGAGTCTTGGACTCATTTAAAATGCACAGAGCCTCAATTATTATCTTTCCCTTATTTTGAACTTCTATTCACACTGAACATCATTCTCCTGAGTGGAGCACCAACTAGGAGAGGCATGGTTTTCCCTCTGTCACTTATAAATTTGGCATCATCTTCCCAAGCACTAGATTAAGGTTTTCTTTATTTTCTTGCTCTATACATTTTTCTGAACAGCTTTATTTAAAAGAGGTATCATTTACTTTCCATACAAGTCACCATTTGAAGTATACAATTGTCTTAATCTGTTTGGGCTGCTATTAAAATGCCATAGACTGGGTGGCTTACAAACAAGAGAAATTTATTTCTCACCATTCTGGAGGCTGGCAGTCTGAGTTCAGGATGGTGGCATGATTGGGTTCTGGTGACAACCCTCCTCTTGGTTGTAGACTGCTGACTTTTCACTGTACCTTCACATGGCAGAAAGAGAATCAGCTAGCTCTTTAGCCTCTTCTTATGAGAGCACTAATCCCATTCCTGAGGACTTCAACTTCAAGAACTAATTACCTCCCCAAGGCCTCACCTCCAAATACTATCACACTGGGGATTAGATTTTAACATATGAATTTTGGAGGACACAAACATTCAATCCACAACAAAAATTTAATGTATTTTTTTAGTATATTTAGACTATATTGCAACCATCACCACAATCTAATTTTAGAACATTTTTGTCCCTCCTGAAGAAATTGTGCACCCATTAGCAGTCAATTCTAAACACTCTTTTCAATATACATATTTTTATTGAAGGTAGGATGGGAATATCAAAGAGTTTTAACCATAAAATACTCTTAACCATAAAAAATGTTAGGATAGATTTTTGAAGGAGAGCAGACTAGAATATGAATTCAAATGGAAAAATGGAAATCTATTAAAATTCTAAGTGTGGAAAAAATAGCTTTCCCATATTTTAAGTGAATAATGGTGGGTATTAAATGGTTATGACATTATGTTATGTTTTTATTGGATAATGGTTTAGTTTTAAAGTACTGATATTTTCAATATACAGAAAATTGTATTTTATGCAACTACCTAAATTTTTATATGTCAACTTAAAAAAGTATAAATGTGTAGTGAAATTTCAACATACTCTCAATTTTAATTTCTCCAGTGGCTGGGATTTTGGATATTTGTTTACAGGCTTATTTACCATCTGTATATCCTTTTTGGTGAAATGTTTCTTCATGTCTTTTGCTCATTTTCTAATTGGATTGCTTGATTTTTTATTATTAAGTTTTGAGAGTTATATATACATTTTAGATATTAGTCCTTTGTCAGATAAGCAGTTACAAATATATAAGCAAACTTTAAACTAAGTCTCACATCTTATAGAAAAATCACTTAAAATGCATCAGACATTAAAATGTAAAACAGTGAGACTTTGGGAAAAAACACAGGAGAAAATCTCCAGTATCTAAGGTTAGGCAGAGAATTTTTAGACCTGACACCAAGAGCATGGAACCATAAAAAGGGAAATCAATATATTTGACTTCATCAAGATTAAAAACTTTTGCTCTGTAGTGACCCTGTCAAGAAGATCAAAAGGCAAGTTACATATTGGGAGCCACTAGGCATAAATCTACTGCTGTGTTACAAAACAAGAAAGTTGTATTTTGACATACCTGAATTTGAGGATTGAGATTAATATCCTTTACGTAGCTAACAAGGCCCACGTCTATCCTGTTCATCACTGTATTCTCAGAGTCCATTACATACAGAGGGTTTAATAAATGTTCATGTGTTGAGTTTGTTGTCTGAAAAAAAATGGGATAATGTAAGAAGATTTGAGAGACTGTAATGAGAAAAAAAGGAAGTGGTTTTGGTTTTTTTGAGAATTAATACCAAAAGTCCCTTGGTGGATGGGGACGCTCAGCCTTCATCTGAAGCCTTGTAGGGGGTCAGTTTTGGTAGGTAAGGCAATGATAGATTGTTTATTAAGAACTTTATTCTGGCTTGAATGAGGAGATTCAGGTTGAGGATGTTAGAGTTCACCCTTTGCAGTATACAGGTGAGGTGAGTCATGGAAAATGTGCACCCTGTGAGGCAGGCATGAAAGCTCCAAGAATTCCTTCCTGACCTCCCCCCTTCCTCCTCAATACACATAAGAGTAGAAATTGTAGTATGAAAGCTCAGTGATGGGAATGTGCACATGCCACGTCCTTCCACCCTGACTCTCTCAGTCCTTATTGACTCTAGCAAGGTAGAGAGAAAATCTGAAAATGCTCTTCTGAACCCTAGGGAAGGGCAAGATGGTAGTTGAGAAATAAACACCCTGTTTCTATCAGGGCCACCTATGTGCAATGGTCTCAATCCTGTATGCATATTTAAACCCCAGGCCACACTCCACAAAGAGATTCTGATTTTATTGCCTGGGGTGGGGGTCAGAGCATAACGTTTAGAAATGCCCCAGGTAATGATAATGTAAAGCTGAGTTAAGCATTACTCTCCAACAGCTGCTACACAGCAGGTGCTCTCACACCTAGGGCTTAATAGGGTTTGGTGGGAGAAGGGTGCAGTTGACGGTCAGAGGTAGCACCATCAGAGCCTTTAGATGACTGGCTTTGACAGTGCCAAAAATAAACAAGAGTTGTCCCAACTGTGGACACAGCAAGACAGAAGCCAACAGGGAGAAACCAACCTGCAGGAGGCACCTTGTGGGTCATGAGGACCAGAAGCTTCTTCCCCAGTGTCCCAAAATTAGGGAAGGTTCCTTCACACTTAGTGCAATCCAGGAGAATGGGGGAGTGAAATGTGCAACATTTATTCTACAGAGGGTGGATTATATCATCAGGACACGGTTCAGAAAATTGGTAGACTCTATAGTATTTTTTCTTAAAATGCCGTATTGACCCAATTTTGAGGACTTAGCTAGACACCAATTAGTTCTACTTCTTGAACAGCTGATTAAGTCCATACCCAACCCCTTCCCTTACACTCAGGGGCCACTATACCCCACTCTAGTCACCCTGGCTCAGGTACCAGATGACTAAGGCCAGCCCCAAAGCCCTGGAGCCAGTGAAATATTCAAATTAACCAATCCCCAGGAAGCCTGCAGAACCTAGCTAACCCCAACCCTCTTGCTATCTATCAGCTGCCCCCTACAGCTCCAGTTTGCTGTTACCCTGTCCCAAGGACAAAACTATGGCCTTACATGATAACCTTCATTCCTTCGGAGTCATGAATAACAGAGTTCTGCCTTTCATCTGTCTACATGTCATTTTTTGTGTCCTGCCACCAAAAGCAATTTTAAATCCTTTAAAACCCTTCGTTATGCTTAATGAACAAGATTAAGGATCCATCACATTCCTCCTTTCCCCACTCGCTCCTCACACATGTTCACCTAAGTTCGGAAAACCGAAGTTAGGAGCAAAGATGAGTTCAGTTGCACAAATAAAGTGAATAAAGTGACTTATCTCGTGTTTAGGTATACACAGAGTTTTCTAAATGAAGAAAACCATCATGCTGGCTGGTATCACTGGCAGTCGGCTAGAGATCCCACTTTCCTTCATGTGGCTCAACCAGTATCCTTATATTGTGGCAGCTGAGTCTTAAGAGCATAAATAGATGATTCAAGACTTCTTAAAGCCTAGGCCCAGAAGGCACATGGCCAAACTTTCATGACATTGTCTTGGTTGAAAAAATTTACAGAGAGGCCACAATTCAGGAGGAAGGAAAATGCACTCTTTCTTAATAGAAGGAGTGCCAAATTGCAAAAGGCATGTGAGATGGATGAGATTGTTAAGCTTGTCTTTGAAAACAATCTGCCCATGGGTTAAGTTTTCTTACTTACAAAATAAGTATTTGGATGAGTGTTATTTTAATAATTTCCAGCTAATATGTTATGATTTAAAAACATAATTAAAATGATTATGGTTTTTGTGTCATTGCTTGTATTATATTTGATTTTAAATGGTGATACTTCTCATGTTGAGTTCTTAGTCAGGTATACAATTTCAGTTGTTATGGTGGGAGACTATATTGAAGATGAAGTTTCCAGGAATAGTAAAAATGGAAGGACTTCTTATATATAATGTGTAATAACTTCTATGTGCTGATGAAGTTTGGTTATACTCTTAGATTTAGTCCTTACTCTCACTCTATGCTCCTCAAATGGCATTAAGTCTCATGGTTTTATTTATGATGACTCCTTACTGTAGGATTCACTAAGGCTCATCTGTGGGCCTGAGAAATCATTTTATTTTCATTTTCCTTCTTCAGCTCCCTGCTGGATATTTTTGCTTCAATATATTTAAAATTTTTAACTTGGAATGCACATAGAACCAAAGTCTAATTTTGCTCTCACCTTGTGAAAATTGAGTCTTCCCATTGACTTTCCACTTTTTGTTAGTGTTGTTTTAGTACCATTTAGCTACTCAATCTCAAAATTCAAGAGGTTTTTTGTTTTTGTTTTTTTAAAGATTTTTATTTATTTATTTGACAGAGAGAGAGATAGCGAACACAAGCAGGGGGAGTGGGAGAGGGAGAAGCAGGCTTCCTGCCGAGCAGGGAGCCCAATGTGGGACTTGAGCCCAGGACCCTGGGATCATGACCTGAGCCGAAGGCAGACACTTAACGACTGAGCCACCCAGGTGCCCCAAGAGGTTTTTATTTTTATTCTTCTTAGAATAAGAACTTCTTTGAACTCTCCATAACTAAATCTTCCCAAAATGTCATATTTAGTCTTCCCTTACAACTTCCATTGCTGATACACTTTTACTTTTGCAGTAATCTATGTAGTTTACATTATCAGTAACTTTGATTTAATTTTCTGCAATGACTTAAACTAGTTTTCTAGCTTCTGTCCTTTTTCTTCTCCAATTTGTCCCAATACACCTCTTTTTTTTTTTTTTTAAGATTTATTTATTAGAGAGAGAGAAAGAGAGAGCACAAGCAGGCAGAGGGGCAAAGGGAGAGGGAGAGGCAGACTCCTTGCTGAACAAGGAGCCTGATGTGGGACTCGATCCCAGGACCCTGAGATCATGATCTGAGCCAAAGGCAGACGCTTAACCAACTGAGCCACCCAGGTGTCCCCACCTCTTTCAACAGTAAGTCTTTAATGGCTGCCTAACTTCTTAGTCTTATGTTTATAACCCTCCGCAGTTTGGCCCTAATATACCATTTCAATGTTCTCTCCCACTCCCTTTCTGTGCAAATCTTTTGCTCTTGCCTGATAGATCAAATTTCAGTCTCTCCTCAAAGGCTCGCAAATGCAGATTCTGAGCTATAGTCATGCCATTCCCTCTGCCCAAAACATCCTCTTCATCCATCTGCATTCTGCTCTTCCTACAAGGCTCAACTTAATGCCTATGTAGCTGAAAATCCATTATTTTTATTTTCTATCGAGGGAATGAAAGTTTGCTATCTGTAATGGGTATGAAGAATAGAGGAATTGGTTTTTGGGTCAAGAATGGAGAGATCTTGACTCTAAGCTGTCTTCAGTGTAGTTAACTACTTGAAATACCAGCAACCTACCAAGAATGAACAAAGGACTTGGTTAGTTTCTCACCCAGGATTGACTAGCTTAGACTATGCTGATACTTGGAAATCGTGGTTTTATATACATCATCTGGTCATAAGTGTTGGTGGCTCTGTATTACTAGATAACTTGTTACATCAAATTTTCTTGTCTATGTTATTTGATTTTAAGGTCCTTGAGAGGTAAAGCCCATATCTTCTAACCTTTTTTTGTCACCCTTTTTTTCTAGAAATTTATTTTACACGTTATAGTATATGCTATTAGATGCTTAAAATGTGCCACGCAAAAGATTATTTAGTACCCAGCAAACACTGGATAAATAATAAAATAAGAATACAACAATTTCTTTCAAAATTTCTTTGCAATTATAAAATAGCTTTGTTCTTTTGTCAACTGCCTTTATTAAATTATTTTTTATTGTGACCTAAGAGCAGTACTCTTATTTTATCTAAACATGCTACATAAAAGTTGAGAATATAAGTTCAAATGATATGCTTGATCTTCATCAACATACTATATATTTAAAGAAGCACTTTATACATTTTCTCCTCTGTACATATCATCAAACTATAAGCTTTTTAAAAAGTAACAGCATTAAGAAATGAATAATTTCCAAGAGATAAAAGTGACAGTACAGCCTAAAAATGACTAAAATTATTTTTAGGAAAATCTTTTCCTACATCAATGAACATCTGTGTTTTTCTTATAGAGGATACCGGAGGATGAGTCTGTTCCTTTCGGAACAAAAATCACTCTATTTTCAGCTTTTTCTGACTTACCAATGTCAGAGCAGGCAGTCCTGGATTTCATGTGTGAAACATACATTATCATTAACAAATGAATGAGCAAGATTCAAATAATCAAGAAAGTGTCTTCCATAGAACTCACTTTAATGGAGTGAAAATGATTTTTGCCAAGTACTGTCTTGCTTAGTGTGCAGTCCAGGGCACAAAGCCCATGTGTTGAATTATAAAAACCCAGTGATCTAGAAATGCAATGAGAGCACATAAATGAAAAGTGTGGCTTAGTGTAGCATGGAAAATACTCCCACACATAAGCGTAGGAGAAGATATTTATGAAACAGATGATGTTTTAAATAGACATTTATAATTATAATTTTGAGGAATAATTGAGTGTTACAAAAAAATTTTAAGTTGCCTGTTCAGAAAAAAAAAAATGTATTTGAAATGGATTTGATTATGGCAATGAGAGTCTACCCCAGGATGATCATAGTTCTTCTTCAAAGATCTAAAATAAAAATTTTCTAATATGCAAATACTTCAACTTTAGTTTTTAAACAGAAGTAGAACACAAAGCATTTTGGATACCTCATTACAAAATTGCTTCCTCTTTGATTTTTGCATAACTAACGAGCTTTAGTTTACTAATAGGGGACTGACAGAACCCCCCATGTATTAATTGCTCTGATAGAATTGCTTGAAGGTAGATGTTAGCAACAAGTTTGAATTTAGAATGTATAATTGGAAATGTCTTATAAATGTTGAGGCTCAAGTGTGCGCAATCTCCTTGATCTTGTATTTATTGGTCATGAAAGATTTTTTTCATCAATTACATGAATAAAACACTTACATACTTGCCATTTGATAGACAAACATTACATTTTCCAATATACTCAGTGATTTGGTGCATGGAAATTATAGCCTTCCTTTGTTTTTTGGTATCCTTTTCAATAGAGTGTGTTTGGATACTATGCTCTAAACTTTCTTTGAAGGAAGCTACTAGAAATAGCTTCTGAATTAATTGTATTTTTGAAAAATGCATTTAATGCATCAATTCCCTAAATTAATACTACATGGAATTTATGGAATTCCATGGAATCTTTGTTAAATGCTTTAATTTCACTCATAACCTGCATGTGTGTATATGTGTGTGTTATCTTTCTGTAGATCTGTGGAAAATTAGAATTGCTGCATTGTTTTCACTTTGCACTTTGACTTATAAGGAGCTCAAGTAAAATTTAATATTTCAGTAAAGCAATATGAGTATTTTTATTACTTGAATGTTTGTGTTTTTCTTTCCTCCTGTTACGGACTTCTATGATTATTTGCATATTTTTTGGGTCACAGTCATTTATTTTTACTTATCTTTTGTCACATATATTTTTCTTACTTTTGTATCAGTGCTTTTGTGGACCATGTCAGGATACAAACAAGCTTGCAGCCCAACACAAATTGGTCATGGTAAACTCGGAGGCAGAAATTACTGAGAGTTGAGACAGGACCAAAAGGACCTAGAAAATGAACGTATGTTTTATATACAGATGGATATTGAGACCTCATACCACTAAAAACATGTATATTCAAATTCTACATATTAATTAAGAGAAAAAGAAGGGGTGTTTCCTAAAATTCTAGGGACTATTCCAAAAAGTATGAGAACTCTGGACTCCACACAAAGAAAAGCTTAGGGATCAGTTTGGAGAAAGACATTGTAAACCACAAAGTAAATTCTCATTTGCAAAAAAAAAAATTGTAACTTGAAAGTAAACTTTTAACTTTGTTGAAATGCAAGAAATAAAAACAAACAAAAATGCAGTGGGAATAAAAGGTACAGCACGGGGAATATAGTCAGTGATATTATAATAGTGTTGTTTGGTGACAGATGGGAGCTACACTTGTGGTGAGCATAGCAGAAGGTATAGAGAAGTTGAATCACTATGTTGTACACTTGAAACTAATGAAACATCGTGTGGCATCTCTACTCAAATAAAAACAATTAATGCAAATGCATCAACTGTTCTCTTAATATTCATCATCCATTTTTGGGGGTGGTTCAGGGGACAAGTGGAACACCATTTTGTGTGCTGACTTAAAGCTGATTAAAGTGTCTTAGAGGAGTCCCAGCAACAAAATGACTGAAAATGACTTAGGGAGTAAGTGTAGAAAATTAACATTGATTAGGTGTCTTTTATCTATTAGCCTGGGAATTTTATATTTCTTGGAAAAGGAGTCACAAGAGACTTATTTATAAGCTCCTTCCTTGGAGATATTATAAAATGCTGCCTAATCTATATTTATAAAGGAATTGAAAATAAGTATATAAAAAGGATGAAATGTCTCACAAAGTTTAAGTACCATTTGTAGATATAGAAAGGGCCTTTTACTATCGATCAATCTATTCATATAGTTGGAACACACAACTCTCTTGAGACTAACTCATTTTTCTCATAATATCTTGGAGCTTCAGAGTCCTCTTCCTTTGTTTTTTGGTATTAATGAAGCAAAATATTGGATTGGGAGATTATGTGTATTAGAAGAGACAAATCTTCATACCTGCAAAGTTTGAAACTGGAGATATTATATAGATGTATTAGTTAAGAATGGTACTGTAAAGGCATTTGTTGTGATGGCTGAAGATAAAGTTTCTAGGTCAAAGAGATGTGGATATGTGCAGGAGAAGATTCTGAACATGGCTAATGCACAGTGAGCTCATGTGAGGTGGAATTGAAGAGCAGGGCTAGCAGGGGCCAATAAAGATAGTTTGCTTAGAACCATCTAGTCCTAAAGACTGGAAAAATAAAGAATGTCTAATAATAAGAAACAGGACACTTTCCAAATTTTATTTAAAATCATCTCAGCATTTATAAGCAAATCATAAATTTCTTAGGAAATGTATTTATCTCCCTTGTAAATCACAGAATGTTTCCTGTTTTGTTAATAACTCTTTGTCTTAGGATTCTATTAGAGAAGCATATATATATGTGTATATATATATGTATATGCATATAATTACATACAAATACAGGTTTGTATACCAATGAGATTTTTGTGGACAAAAAATATATGTATATGTGATTATATATTATGTGTACATGATTTGTTATAGGGATTCGACCTTACAATTGTAGGGGCTGATTAAGCAGTCTCCATATGGCTATTTTCTTGTGCCTGATGCTGAAGCTTTAAGTCAGTTGTAGGCTGACTGTCCCCTCGCACTAACCACATGAGCCACAGATAAACAACAATGGGTATGAGCTCTCCGAAGTGGCTGCCGTTTCACAACTGCGGTCAAGACCTCCCAGATGGTTCTTCAGCAGCCCACTGTAATCAGAAGCCTTTACACAGGAGAAGCAGGATTCAACCTAGTGAGGTTGTCCCATGATAAAGCCATTATATCCTTTTATTCTAAGGAAGCTTATTGTAGGAGAGAAAATCCTCCCGAATTCAAATTAAGCAAAACCAAAATCTTAAAATAGAAAAAAAAAACAAAAAACTCTATAAGAGACAACAACCTTAGCGCTAATGAGGCATAATAGTAAACTAATTAAAAATCACAACTTTAAAAGATATGTTTTCTAAATGTTGTCTGTAAATAGGGCCAGTTTCCTAGATATGTAATCAATGCAGTCACAAAAAGCCACACGCTCAGAAGGACACTGGGCTTAGAGTTTGCTGTCCTGGGTTCACTATTTTGAAATTATTAATAATTGTATCTTTGAATTTGGGTTTTATAAGTGACTGGGACAAAGGAATGTGTTGAGGGCCTGGATCTCATCAGGATCTATTCTTTGCCACTTTATACTGCAGGTGAGGGCCAGGGCCTGGGTCTGGGGAAGGATGGAATCACAGTGTGAGATACATGGTGCCTGTGAGGGTCTCTGCTCAGCTTGCAAGAACCCCTGTACCCAAGTGTGTGTGACAGAAATAAATAAATAAATAAATCCCTATAATTTATATATGTATATTTTATATTAATCTATTTTTAAAGATTTTATTTATTTGAGAGAGAGAGAGAGAGAGCAGGGGAAGGAGCAAAAGGAGAGGGAGAGGGAGAAGCAGACTCCCCGCTGAGCAGGGAGCCCGACATGGGGCTCCATCCCAGAACCCTGAGATCATGACGTGAGCCAAAGGCAGATGCTTAACCGACTGAACCACCCAGGTGCCCCTATATCAATCTATTTAAAGATGAATAAATAAGAATTAATAAACAAAAGACATCATGACAAGGTGAGAGAGAAGCTGTGGAAAAATGAAAAAGCTTTTTCCTAATTTTTGAACAAAAGATCCTGATTTTCATTTTAAAATGAACACTGTAAATTATTTAGACAACATTGCCTATTCAGTATTCTTTTAATGTAAGGGCTTTTATGTTGAAGCAACTGTTAATTAGTGTTTAAATGTTAAGACTACAATTTTGAACATTTTCAGATGTGATCTTGCAAATCGCACATACCCAGTCTCGATTCAGAGACTTAAAGTTTGATTTTTTAAGTATACACATCCAGTTAGTTTGTTTAAAAGTTTTTGCCTTTTCTGTTTCACTAAATGATACAATTTAAGTGGTATATCTTATTTTTCCACTATTTTTTTCTTCTGGGAATTATTTACATATATGTATACCCATTTCTTCTTTGTTTCTTTAAAATGATAAACAGAAGTGTGTGTTCTCTCTCTTTTTCATTTGTAGTTAAGAGACTCCTAATTAGACACCTTCCTACGTGCCTGCAAGAAAAGGTGCCTTAAGGTCAAGTGATTATCTAGCCACCCCTCTTAGCAGCGGGTTGTCCTTCTACTACGTGTTGGGCTTCATGACTAAGAGTGACCAAACTGCTTCATTTACCTTAGTAAGTTCTGACCCTGCATTTGCAACTCACTGACCCCTTAAATTTTCGTTAAGTGCTGTGCTTTAAGCTTTGGAAGTCCAGACTGAGGATCATGAAACGCTTCTTAAAGGAAAGACTGTTAGACCATTATTTTCATCACTTCCAATAAGATTGGATGAGCATGAAGGCACATGGTTTATGGAGCACTCTTCCACTCTCTGGGAGACTCAAGAAGATGGTGAGCTGACCTGCTAGGCTGGTCATCCCAGCAACTTAGCTGCTGCATTGAGGGTTTGATTTGCATTTAGTACCAGGGCACTCGCCAGGAAAATGAAAAGTTGGCACCTATGATATGATTAAGACCTTTCATTACCTTCACTGGGAAGCAAAAAGACTCTACGTTATGTGAAAAAAACGATTTTTTGAATACTCTTTGTTCCGAGGCTTGACTGATTTAATATTTGAGAGGTCAGGATACAAGACACTATTCAAAACATGGGGAGAAAAAGACAGACTTCCTGTCATTTAGGAGTTTACAACCTAGTGAAGCAAGATTTATAATATAAGGTGCTCTCTGTACAGATTTTTTAAAAATTCCATTCTATTAGAAGATGAAGGACATGAAATAGAAAAATGAATTATTGAAATATTATGCTTGATTGCCTCCTGACCCCCCACCTGGCTTTGGAAAAGAAGAAGAAGCCTCTTTGATTCTCCGCCCACCACTTCTCTCGAAGCAGTGACTGTGGGTAACCGTTGCTTCTGACAGTTTTTAGAGTTACTTCTATGGAAGGTAGAAAAACCATCAAAAGAGGACTGCAGACAGACAAAGAAGGCACACAGCCAGTGATCCGAGTTGTAAAAATCAAACAAGCAGTGTTTATGATTATTTTTTTGAAGAAAGAACCATGTTTAAAAACATTACTGTTATACTGATATTATGGATGTCACTTGTTAATAATAAGTGTGATATACCTTGTTGTTTAAGAACTGGCTTTTTTTTTTTTAATAAAAGAAGAGATATTTTTATTGTATCCTGAACCTTTTACTTTATGTCTTTATATTTTTAACTCCTGTAGATGGAATGTCAATAGCTTAATTTCATTTTACTTTTATCCCTAATGGGGCTTAGTATATATCATCTAAAATAGAAGTATCATCTAAAATAGAAGTATATTTTTATCTATCTATTCATTGATCGATAAACACTTCCTATTGGTTCTGTTTCTTTGGAGAACCCTGACTAATCCAGTGGTGTTCTCTGGGCTAAAGAGAATAGAATTGTAGCCTAGAATAGATTGGCCAAGATTTTCCCTGGTGTTTCTGACTCAAGACTCTAAATTTCCCCAGGCTAATTATTTTTCTTACTACTGCTTCCAAAATTAGATTAATATTTGAACCAAATTAAAAATAAACTTTGCTTAGTCACTTCATGCTTTAAGAATCCAGGAATATGATCTTGTACCTCTGGATAATGCTGGCAGTATTTCCTATCTGGTTGCCTTTATAATAGGCCATGATTAAAAAGTAACCTTTAATGTTGCCTTCCCCTGAAGAGCAAGTCAGTCAAACATTCTTGGGCAGCACCCACCCCTTTCAATCAGCAGATAACTATTAAGTATTTGGGGCTGACTTTCATATTGGTTGTTTAATTATGACACAGACATTTGTAACAGGGCAAAGGATTTTCATTTCTGGGGCTTAATCAGGATACAAACTCTGAGGCTACCTTGCAATTATATAAGAAAATCTGTTTTCTTACGTTTTCTGGCTGCCTGTTCAGCTTTTCTTTTCGTTTCCCTGTTGCCAGTCTCATTAACAGATTTTTAAAAACTAGCCAATATATGTGATGTCATTTTCAAGTTTGTGTTGACTCTTCTTAGTCTCTGATCCTCATCGTATTTTTATTTCATTTTTGTTTGTGAAGTTGTATTCTTTTAAAAATATGTAGACAGGAGACCTTCAGCACTGGTCCCACCTAAGCTACTGTCAGGCACCAGGAACAAATTACGGCTTTTTTTTTTTTTTGGCTGAACCTTTGTGAGACCTGAGAACACTAATACGTGGGCTGTTCGACTAGTTGACGAGAGCTGGCAAAGGAGATGAAATCTATTTGCCAACTCTGCCTTTGGGGCTATTTGCCTCCAACACTGACTACCTTTGTCAGATTTCAGGACTGTGGGACCAAGACACAGTAGATACTTATTCTAGTTTTGTTAATAGTGATAAACTTGTTCTTCTAAGAATACAAATATTTTTTAAAATGTTGTTTAAGTCACATCTGAGAAAAGAATTTGCTACATATAAGCAACAGTGGTGATGTTACCTCAAGGCTTCTCTCAGAGCTCTAGTGACACCCTGGAAGATGATCAACTTTTGGTGCTCCCTCATTAATTTTCAGTTAATTGGCTCACGTTATCCTAGAATTTACAATAGTACCTTATTTTTTTTTTCAGTTCTTAATCGAGAAGTATGTAGTTGCAGAGATAAGAACAAAAAAGGTTTTCCAAGAATACAAGTGCTCCATATTAATCCAAGGAAAATTTGGTATCAGCTCTTCTTCTCTATTGTCAGAGGTAACACATTCGAGGTGGCATGCAAACTGCCAAGTAGTGAGCATGTGTATAGCAGTTCATGGTTTAGAAAATTCTTTGTAGTCTCACTCTGCACTTTAGTCTCTGAGATATGCAGAAAGGGTTATGAGATTTTCTATAGCTAGAAGCAAATTGTGACCCATTAATCACAAACACAAATTAAACAGATACATTAAAGTCCTGTGGTAGATCCAAACTTCTCTCTGTGGTTTTTACAGATTGTATGGAGGTTTTAGCCAGAGCAGTAGTGCATGAAGCTGAAATGTTTTCCACTATTCTTTGCTGTAATTCTCTTTATATCTTTTAGGAATGGTGCAAACAACTGCAGAAGTTTTCACACATAGCCTTCCATCTGCCAGCAGCTCAAGCTGCCAGGAATAGGCAGCTTTTCAGGGGTGTGAACGGAATGGATTTATACACACCACTGGATCCGCTCCAGTATATTTTCTCAGCCAGGACCAAACGTAGTGTTGCAAATGAGCTGCAGGGTAGGCTTTTATCTGCTGTTTACTAGGTTGCACCCACCAAGTGCTCAAAGAAGTGCAAGGGAAGAGTGGGTATCACATTGATCAATTCACGGCAGAAGTAAAGAAATGACGATCACATTATGAAGGATGTTTAGTGAGAACTTAGGAGAAATGTAGGTGAGCTTCACAGGTTATGCTGAAGATCAAAAACAGTGGGTGCAATGAAAGCCATACTTCCGTAGAGCAGATTCAGAATTTAGGGAAATGAGGAGGGGTGCAGAGGGGAACGGAAGGGGGTGGCCGCAAATTAAAACTGCTCTCTTTCACTAGCACCCAAATCTTACTCATGGATTGGAAGGAATAAAAAAAGAACAAAGTTTAGATTACTTGGAAGAAAGCTCTATTTTTTTGCAGCGTACTGACATAACCATGTAGCCTGCTTATCTGCTTGCCAAACATGGAATTCCTAACAACACGTTTTCTTGATGAATTTTCCAGGTACAATAGATTAAATATTAAACTGAACTAATAGTATTCAGGTCATTAAACTTAATACGACTTTAAAGTCGTTTTTCCATACATTGAGTGTCTTGTATTTGGTAGTTGAAAAGGATACCATGTCTTTAAGACATACGTAGCTTCTCACAGGGAATTTGTGTGGGCATGTGAAATGATTCTTATGGTAGGAGAATTTTCTACTACTCATGAGTGCACATGGCATATTGTGAACTCATTTGTTAGGAGCAACCTGAAAGTATGTTTAATTCTTTGATAGGAAAATAGAAAGTTTGTATAAATTCTCACATTTGAAATTTATTCTCAGGGAAAAAAATGTCTGTATTTATCAGCTTACCAATCTACTTCAATTCTGTTCTAGAAGCATAACAATGATTTTTCTGATAACTCTTAAAAAAACAAAAAACAGCAATTGCAGTTGTTGAAGATGAACAGTTTTAATAGTGTCTCTATGGAGATGCTGCAATGGATTTATAATAACATTTTTGGAATATTATTTAACCTCATTCTTGGAATACATTTTAGATTTTTTTTTTTTTTTACTAATGTTGAATCCAATTAGAGGATGTATAGTCCCACTGAATAGTGTGATTTTCTGTAAAGATATCGTAACATTTGTGAACTGAAAAAAGTTTCCAGGCTGACATAGGAAAAAGGGAAGAATGGGGATTCTATGTTAGACACGGCAGCCTTCAGCAGCAGAATCAGGGTAGCCAAGACCAGGGCCTAGGTCATATTATAGTGTTTATTCCTGAGTCAAAGTGCATAGAACAAATAAAATATCTGGCCCCAAGCCTGAACCTGAAACCCAGGCTGTAGTGAACAGGTTAGTAGCTGATGGTAGATAAAGCCAGGAAGACAGGTAAAAGCTTGAGGAGGCAAAGTGGGAACTTCAGACCTTGAATTTAAGCTAATTAATGAGGTTGTCTACTCTCGAGGGCACGGTCCAGGACACGCAGGCCACACTCTCCTGCTCAAGGTCCTTCGTGCTTGTGGCCGCTCCGAGCTTCAGACAGCCACTGTGCCCCTCACCTCTCGGCTGGGCCCGTACTCCACCTTCTTCCTCTCCTCACCACCTGCTTCCCATGCTGGGGATGCTACTCTTCCTGGTGCTTTCTCACTCCCTCTATCCATCTTTTTTTTTTTAAAGATTTATTTATTTTATTTTTCTTTTCTTTTTTTATTATGTTAATCACCATACATTACATCATTAGTTTTAGATGAAGTGTTCCATGATTCATTGTTTGCGTATAACACCCAGTGCTCCATGCAGAACGTGCCCTCTTAAATACCCATCACCAGGCTAACCCATCCCCCACCCCCCTCCCCTCTAGAACCTCAGTTTATTTCTCAGAGTCCATAGTCTCTCATGGTTCATCTCCCCCTCTGATTCCCCCCTTTCATTTTTCCCTTCCTGTTATCTTCTTTTTTTTTTTTTTAACATAAAATGTATTATTTGTTTCAGAGGTACTGGTCTGTGATTCAACAGCCTTACACAATTCACAGCGCTAACCATAGCACATACCCTCCCCAATGTCTATCACCCAGCCACCCCATCCCTCCCACCCCCCACCACCCCAGCAACCCTCAGTTTGTTTCCTGAGATTAAGAGTCTCTTATGGTTTGTCTCCCTCTCCGGTTTCGTCTTGTTTCATTTTCCCCTCCTTCCCCTATGATCTTCTGTCTTGTTTCTCAAATTCCTCATATCAGTAAGATCATATGATACTTGTCTTTCTCTGATTGACTTATTTCACTCAGCATAATACCCTCCAGTTCCAACCATGTTGTTGCAAATGGCAAGATTTCATTCCTTTTGATGGCTGCATAATATTCCAGTGTGTGTGTGTGTGTGTGTGTGTGTGTGTGTGTGTGTGTGTGTGTGTGTATACCACATCTTTATCCATTCATCTGTCAATGAACATCTTGGCTCTTTCCATAGTTTGGCTATTGTGGACATTGCTGCTATAAACATCGGGGTGCACATACCCCTTTGGATCCCTACATTTGTATCTTTGGACTAAATATCCAGTAGTGCCACTGCTGGGTTGTAGGGTAGCTCAATTTTCAACTTTTTGAGGAACATCCATACTGTTTTCCAGAGTGGCTGTACCAGCTCGCATTCCCACCACACACAAAAATAGACTCAAAATGGCTGAAAGACCTAAATGTGACACAGGAGTGCATCAAAATCCTAAAGATTTATTTATTTTAGAGAGAGAGAGTAAATGAGTGAGTGGGGGTGGGGTGCGGGGCAGAGGGAGAGAGAGAAGCAGACTCCCCACAGAGTGCAGAGCCCATCGTGGGGCTCCATTTCACGACCCTGAGATCATGATCTGAGCTGAAACCAAGAGTTGACACTTAACCAACCAAGCACCCTCCTCTATCCATCTTTTAAACACCTTCATGTTTTTGAAGGTTTCTTTGAATCACACTTCCTCTGTGGTGACCTTGGACAGCTAGAGGTTTCTTTTCCTCAGTGTTCTGGTAACACACTATTGTTGTATGTACCATGTTACATGCTAATTATTTATTTATGTCTGTCTTCCCTTTAATCCCTGTGCCCTGAGAAAGCAAAGATTTTGTTGAATGCACACTCAAATCACTGGTGCCTGGCACATGGTAGGAATTCATTAACAGATTATTAAAGGGAATTGTGTTAAGTTCCATAACTTTCCTCCATTCTTAGGAAATAAACTGCAGATGGTGACAGGATTTTGCAACTAAAAAGAAAAATAACACAATTCTTACCTTGAGTATAGTGTTTCTGATCTACACTTAAAAAACCCAAAACCTTAAAAATCTGCCAACCTTGTACAACCAAAACTAAGTAAAATGATAATACTCCTACTAGTTCAACATTTTTTCACATTACCTTCTAGAACTTGACCATATATATCCATATTTTATGCAGCTATATTTGCTATTTAAAGTCTATAATTTTCACTTAATAGCATCTCCCAAATATTCCCCCAGGTATTGACATCATCTAAAAATTATCGAGTACAGTGATTTCATAATATTACTTGTGTTCTGCTAGGTTTAAGTAAATGGAAGTGATAAAAATCTCATATACTGACCACCAATTCTGAAGGGGTTTTTCTTCTTTGTGTTTAATTTTGCCAAATCACTGTACCATAGGAGAATTGATTTCTATGATCGGTAACTGTTACCTGTAAATTTAAACACGGTTTTAAATTCTCTGGTCAGAGATTTAGATGTCAACTTTTGAGAGCAGTTAGATGATACTAAATACAAACAAAATGTTTTGATCAGAAGGCTATAATCTGACTGTGGAATAAAAAGTTTGAATCTCTTATGAATGTCTTGCCAAGACTAAAAGCCTCACATATAGAGTATGAATGTGCCTTATCTATGTCCTCAACTTCTTTATCTGACCTTGCTCCTCCAAAGATGCACTTGTTACCGAATGTCAGTCACTAATGAGGCCTAAAGTAATTGAGGCTGATTGAGCTGGCAAGATGCTGCCTAATTAGAATGATAAATGGAACTGGCTGATCAAGAATGGAGGAGTGAATGGCACAGAGGGCATTAAACAAGGTCATTCTGTCAAAGAGGACCACTCATCTGACCCCCACCCCCAATAACAACCATCCTTCATGCCATGTGAACCCATACACTAAACAATGTATGCAGATCGTTGTACGTAGAACTTTCTGACTTTGCTTTTTTGGCAAAGTATGATGAGGGTTTAGTGATTCCCTGGGTGTCATTCAATATGAACACTAAAACGAAATATTTTAAGTCATATAATTCTCTGTCTTTTAAGAGTAAGGATTTATGGATGCATTAGTTCTCTAAACAAATATAGGGCACCTCAAAATTTTGAATTCTATCATGTTAGAATTCTATCATGTTAAACTTTGCACATCACATGGGAAGTACATCAAACCACTTCACATGTTTGAAGGGCACAGATAACATTTAGTCATAGTGTCTAAGAACTTGAACCATGTTTAACAAAGCTTTTTATTTTGTAAATACATTTGTTAGAATCATTTGCGTTTTATTATTTTAACATTTTTTTTCCTTTTAAACAAAACATCAACTTTATTCTTTAAACTGATGTGGATGTAAATGTATATAGATTCATGAATATTTTGATGACAATGTAATTTTTACTCAGCTTATTTGGTAATGCCTTATGTATTTGCCATCATCTGGGAGTAATTGCTCTTAGAGACAGCTACAGCTATTCCTACCAAGTCATATTTAAGTCATTTTTAGTAGAAAACTCTCTAACGTGCATAATACATTTGTCAGAGCACCCATCCCCAAATGTCCTGGAACATAGCCCTTAATGGCAATTTTCTAGGGCGGTTGACGCTTGTCACTCTAGACATCATTTTAAAGTTTGTGTGCCCAAGGATACAGTCTCCAACTTCTTAGAGCACCTGGCTAATGTTTAATAGAAGTGAAATTCTTTGACCTCAGATCATAATCTGACTTTGGCAAAAAGAATCTGAAAAAAGAAAAAAAAAGATATAACCTGATCAAAAAAAGAGGAGGTAAGCAATATTTTGGGGAAAATAATTGATAGAAAGTAACATTAAATAGATGTAAAATTAAAATAACTCAGTGATCGGATACTCAGTCGTTAAGCGTCTGCCTTCGGCTCTGGTCATGGCTCAGGGTCCTGGGATCGAGCCCTGCATCGGGCTCCCTGCTCCACAGGAAGCCTGCTTCTCCCTCTCTCACTCCCCCTGCTTCTGTTTCCTCTCTTGCTGTCTCTTTCTGTCAAAAAATAAATAAAATCTTTAAAAAAAATCTCAGTAAATGGCATTTGGAAGTAATAATTATCCCATGCCTCAAAAATCCCATACATTAGTTTAACTGTCACCTCTTTCAGTGGTGAGTAAGCAGGGTGTTTTTCCAGTCAGATTTCCTAGAGGTCCTTTCTTTACCCTTCCACTTCTGTAGTCTTCCCTAGGGATTTAGTTATGGGTATAACCTTGCAAGATCCACAGGTAAGTACATCATCTTTTCAGCATCGTGACTGTTTGCTTGGCTCCCTGGGTTTCCCTGAAATTCACTGACTTTAGAAGGGAATGATTAAGAGTATACCCTTCGTACTCAGTGAGGCCTGACCTATAATACCATCCCCACTATTTACTATTTATGTGGTTTGGGACAAGTTTCCTGACCTCCATAAAATGAGCATAATGATGCTCACTCCACTGGCTTGTTTTTTATAAGATTTTATTTATTTATTTGACAAAGAGAGAGAGAGCGAGAGCAGGAACACAAGCAGGGGGAGTGGGAGAGGGAGAAGCAGGCTTCCTGCGGAGTGGAGAGCCCGATGCGGGGCTCGATCCCAGGACCCTGGTATCATGACCTGAGCTGAAGGCAGACGCTTAACGACTGAGCTACCCAGGCATCCCGTCACTGACTTATTTTAATTTTACATCAACAAGCCCCGTCCACTGGCTTGTTTTGAAGATTAAAGAAGGTAATGTATCTAAAAAGCTCAGCATCGTGGCTGGTACATAGAAAGCTCAGTAAGTGGCAGATAATTACACACTTAGTGGAAGCAATTAGTAAATCGGTAAAACTTTTCTTTCTCTCTTGCCACTCTCCCACCCTTCTGCTACTCCCATACCACAGCTTGAGATTGGCATCTTTCTCTCCTTTACAACTTTTTCTGTTTGTTTTTGAATTTTTTTTTTTCCTGGCAAAGAGTCACTTCCAGTCTCTGTCTCTGTCCTTTTGGCAACTGTCCCTTTTCCAACAATCTACAGCCCCTTACCACCTCCCTACCCAGCTGTCATATTGCCACTCCCTCCCCTATTGAATGTCCTCTGTCATGTTGCCAGTTCTTCTCCTACTGACACTAAGCATGACTAAAACTGTCACTCATCCCTTCCAGGCTCACTTATATCCACTTTATAAATATATTAGGCAGTCTCTGCTTTATGAAACAGAATACATTGAATGGAACATTTCACTGATGACACAGGGCCATGTCCATGAACACCAATTATTTTTCTGTCCTATACAGTTATAAGATCCATTGAAATACAGAGGTTGCTTGTCCTCATGCTAAGTGGATTTCTTTTAAAGTTTCTTGCCAAGAAATATATGGCCTCTCCAGACAAAGGTATATATGTCCTGTTGTTTGACCATAAACATATCTACATTGCCCATGCAGTATATAAATATACTCCCTTTCACTTGTACTTCAGGGGTTTTCTTTTGGGGGGGTTGCTTATTATTATTATTATTATTATTATTTTAGTATGAACAACTGGAGGTTTATTTATTTATTTATTTTATTATGTTATGTTAATCACCATACAATCCATCATTAGTTTTTGATGTAGTGTTCCATGATTCATTGTTTGCGTATAACATCCACTGCTCCATGCAGTATGTGCCCTCTTTAATGACCATCACTGGGCTAACCCATCCCCCCACCCCCCTCCCCTCTAGAACCCTCAGTTTGTTTCTCAGAGTCCATAGTCTCTCATGGTTCATCTCCCCCTCCGAATTACCCCCCTTCATTCTTCCCCTCCTGCTATCTTCTTCTTTTTTTTTTTTTTTAAACATATAATGTATTATTTGTTTCAGAGGTACTGGTCTGTGATTCATCAGTCTTACACAATTCACAGCGATCACCAAAGCACATACCCTCCCCAATGTCTATCACCCAGCCAGCCCATCCCTCCCTCCCCGCACCACTCCAGCAACCCTCAGTTTGCTTCCTGAGATATCAGTGAGATCATATGATACATGTCTTTCTCTGATTGACTTATTTCACTCAGCATAATACCTACCAGTTGCTTATTTTTTTGTTTCTTGTTACTGGAAAAAGCAGGGAAAGAGCTTATGGTCCAATATCGATAGCCAGTGTATTATATTCAGAATATAACTTCTCCTCCTGAATGTGATGATATCCAAATTTCCATCCAACTACAAAATTATAATTCTAACACCTAATTGACTTTGTGTTAAATAGTTCTATTTTATATATGATTTTACTGTCAGTACCTTCAAACCTCTTTTGGAATTTTGGAATTAGGTGGGACAAATATATGTATGTATAGAGTGGTATATATACATATAATGTATATAATGAATGTAATATACATAATATACCCCATATATAATACAGTTTATATAATCTATATATTATATGTGCTGTATATATTATATATGTATTATACATACAATTGACTCCTGAAGAATACTGGTTTGAACTACACGGGTCTACTTGTACATGGATTTTTCTTTATATAGCACAGTACTTTAAATGTATTTTCTCTTATCATTTTCTTTTTTCTTTTTTTTTTTTGAGATTTTATTTATTTATTTGAGAGAGAAAGAGAGCAAGAGAGAGAGAGCACAAGTGGGGGAAGGGGTAGAGGGAGAAGCAGACTCCCTGCTGAGCAGGCACTCGATCCCAGGACCCCAGGATCATGACCTGAGCTGAAGGTAGGTGCTTAACCAACTGAGCCACCCAGGCGCCCTTCCTGATCATTTTCTTAATAACATTTTCTTTTCTCTATCTTACTTTCTTGTAAGGATACAGGGTATAATACATATAACATGCAAAATATATGTTAATCAATTGTTTATATTATCAGTAAGGCTTCTGATCAACAGTAGGCTAATAGTAGTTAAGTTTTAGGGAAGTCAGAAGTTATATGTGGATTTTTGATTGTGTGTGTGGGGGGGTCCGTGTTCCCATGCTGATCAAAAGTCAACTATATATATGATTATGATTTCTATATACATAATATGTAATATTACATTCTATATATTATATATATGTGTGTGTGTGTGTGTGTGTATGAATTGCATTTATTTCCTAAGGCTGCTATAACAAATTACTACAAACTGGAGAGCTTAAAGCAATGGAAATTTATTCTCTCACAGCTCTGGAAGCTAAATGTCTGAACTCAAGGTTTCAGTAAGGCCATGTTCTTTCTGAAGCCTCTAGGGGAGGATCCTTCCTTGCCTCTTTGTAGCTCTTGGTGATTGCCAAAAATCCTTGGGAAATCTGAAGAGAAATTCCTGTGCAATTATTGGGTCTAACCAAAAACCTCAGTGACACTCAGATTCCTCTTTTATGCTTCACCTTGAGGAAGATATCTTCTTTATCCATATCCATCCATCAGTGGACACTTAGGTTGCTTCCATATGTTGGCTATTGTAAATAATGCTGCAATACGCTTGTGTACATATTTTTTTAAATTAGTGTTTACATTTTCTTGAGGTAAAAACCCAGGAGTAGAATCATTGGAACATATGGTATTTCTATTTTTAATTTTTTGAGGAAATTCCATACCATTTTCCACAGTGGCTCTACCAATTCACATTTCCACCAACAGTGCACAAGTGTTCCTTTATCTTCACATCCTCACCAACATTTGTTCTTTCTTCTCTTTTTGATTTTAGCCATTCTGACAGGTGTAAGTTGATGACTCATTATGGTTTTGGTTTGCATTTCCCTGATAATTAGTGATGTTGAACATCTTTTCATATGTGTGATGGCCATCTAGATGTCTTTTTTTGAAAAATGTCTATTCAAATCTTTTACCCATTTTTTAATTGAATTATTTTTTGTGTTGAGTTGTATAAGTTCTTTGTATATTTTGGATACTAATCCCTTAGTGGATATATCATTTGCACACATCTTCTCTCATTCAGTAGGTTGCCTTTTCATTTTGTTGATGGTTTCCTTTGCTGTGCAAAGGTTTTTTATTTTGGTGCAGTCCTGATAGTTTATTTTTGTTTTTGTTCCCCTTGCCTGAAGAGACATATCTGGAAAAATATTTTCCAATGTCAGAGAAATTACTGCTTGTGTTCTAGGATTTTTATGGTTTAAGGTCTAACAGTTAGGTCTTTAATCCATTTTGAGCTTATTTTTCTGTGTGGTATAAGAAAGTGGTTCAGTTTCATTATTTTGCATGTAGCTGTCCAGTTTTCCCAGCACCCATTTATTGAAGAGACTGTCTTTTCTCTATTGCATAATCTTGCCTCCTTTGTCATGGATTAATTGACTATGTAATTGTGGGTTTATTTCTGGGCTTTCTAGTCTGTTCCATTGATCTGTGTCTCTAAATTTATGCCAATACCATGCTGTTTTGATTACCAAAGCTTTGTAGTATATCCTGAAATCTGGGATTGTGATACCTCCATCTTTGTTCTTCTTTCTCGAGATTGCTTTAGCTATTCAGGGTTGTTGGTGGTTCCTTACAAATTTTAGTATTGTCTGTTCTGTGAAAAGTGTTCTTGGTATTTTGATGGAGATTGCTTTGAATCTATTGATAGATTGCTTTAGATGAACAAAAACAGGTACTAATCTAGGTCTTTCATAAAAGAGAAGTGGCCTAAGGTAAACATTTGGAAAGTGGGGTTACTCTTTGCTTTGTGCCATTTTCGCTTATGAAGGGTTTGATAGGAATGTTCTACTTTCAGAGAGCAGGTGGAACCTGTATACCAGTAAAGCAGACATCAAACTCTTCAGCACCTATAACATTTATTATATGTCCCCTTTTTTAAACTAATACATTGGAGCAGAGGAGGCGACACTGTGAACAGAATTTATAGCTCGTCTGCTATATTATATTATAACAATAGTGTACTGAAAAAAAATACAGGACCTTCAGATGTACCATTTAGCCAAATAATGACATAGAGAAATAGAAATATTAGTCTGCAAGACTTTCATGTTATTTTTTTCAACATCATCACTACCATCAATTAGATGTGTTGTTAGCTACTCTGTGTGTGTTATGTACTAATGTCACATTACTTGCCTAAAAATCAAATGCCAGATTCTTACCCAGATAAAGCTTATAATATAATAGAGTTGAGAAGTTCACCCCAGTGGTGCTAACAGAAATACTTGCACATATAAACATAAAGGTGTGAGCCATTGCTAGAGTCTAGAAGCTGTTCCTTATTAAGTGATATATTAGCTAATTAGTAGTTAGTGCTTTTGTTGGCAACATGTTCTCAACCCAGTGATATATTTACTTATGTGTGGTCAGTTTGTAAGTTTACATTTTGAATGAACCCCATCATCTGTGAATGGATCTCCTAATTTTGCAATGACCCTTAACTTTTAGTTAGCAGATAGAAATTTCACAGGAGACAAAGGATGAGCATGTTGACAACCTAAACATTCTCATCACAGCAACCAACAAAACAACTAAAAGCATATATCTTGTTAAAAATGAACCAGTAGGATCATGTTTATTTGCTAAAGAGCAAAAAGGGCCATTTGCGATATTTAGCTGGGTACAACTCAATGACTTTATTAATAGGAGAAACCCAACATTAGGCAGAGAAAGATTCTTTTTCTTGATAGCATTTTTAAAAATCAAGGAAACTTATTTCCTGACTAATGAAAGCAACTATGAACCAAGAATTTGACAATATTTTAAGAAAGTTGTTCTTTGGGGAAAGATGAACTAACCATTTCTCTCATATGCATGTGACTCTGTTTCTCAAGTATATTTCTCTGGGTTGCATATTATTTCAAGTTAATGCTTCTTTTCAATTCAGCCCATCTGAGGACCAATGTATTCATGAATGCAGCATAGTGGGTAGGCTCAGAACCATGCCCTTGCTACATCAATTTTCTCCTATCTGACCATTTAGTGCTTGTGCGCAACCTCAACCTTCGTGATTGCCAGAAGCAGTAAACTTCTTTGTCTGTTAAATAAATATAGAGCCACCATCGTTCATTTCTAGGTGTCATTGGTTAAGAAAATGGAAGATCAGAAATAGAGGACAGGAAAACAAAAAGGCTAACACAAAATCTAGCTTCAATGGCAATAATAACACAAAATCATTTTTTTCATAGAATTTTGTTTGGAAATTGCACCTGAGGAACCAGACGGATTAGGAAAACCTTGCCAGTCACTGCAGGGTGCAGCTAAAGGCAGGCTCATTGAAGTTGTAGTTTAAAAATGATAAGGTTTAATAAATCTCTGTGGGTAGATTTATCTCATAATTGCAGATCATATTTAGAGGATTGGACTAATTAGACTTGATTTGTATATGCTTTAGGCTTAATTGAAAGTCAGTTTTTCCTATATTACTTCAAAATGATTCTTTGTTAATGGGAAGGAGGTAACTTTTGTATAAGCTAAATTCTAAAACATGACTGTGTTTATCTTCTTCACATGTGAATTGCATACTGCTCAGCTGTTATGAAATACAGTCACTCCAAACAAAGAAAAGATGCTGATTTCTTTGGTCTGTGATTTGTGATACTAAAATGTGATATTTAGAGATAAATCTTAAAGAGAACCCAATAAGATATTTATGCCTACAGGGAGTTATATGTTAATAAAGGAAACAAAAGGATAACAATAAAAAAAAATTTCTTCTATGCACCACCCTTTGTTTAACAAGGCCACTGTTGATAGCTGATTAATTGTTTAAAAAAAAAGCTAAGCTTAAAATACTATATCTCATTGCAATAAAAATTATAATACCTTTGCAATATTTAAATTAGCATAGATGCAAATATGACTAATGTTATATGTTGGTTCCATTATTAGGTCATTATTATTTAAATTTCACATTAATAGTCATCCATCCTGGAATTTTGTCTTTGGATTTCCATAATGTTTCTCTTGGTCTTCATTAGGGTATCTCCATACATATGCTGCTTATTGCTAATGTGGCTACATTTGAGTATCAGTCCAATTATGGATGAAATCCAGTCATTTAAGTACTTTGCTTAGTAATCTTTATTTAATATAGCAAACTTCCTTGTAATTCAGATTCTTTTTGAAATTACCGAGGGGATCCAAGAATAGGAGGAGGGTTTTGATATTTTTTTTGTGTGTCACTTTTTTCCTAGAGTTATTTTTCAGTTTTCCTTCCTAAGACTAAGTTATGAATGAATAGATCATGTGTACAGTTACATGATAAATTTGGAAGCCACCAGGAAGTCTCTCTTACCTCAAAATAATGGTATCCCTCTTTCATTCTCTAATTAAATACTATCTGAATTTCCATCACTATATTTTCCTTAGGTAAAAGTTACTCTTCTTCTAGTGAGTAAAAATGAAGTTCATCAGTACAATTCCAGTCAAAATCTCAGCAAGTTATTTTGGGAATATGGATAGGTAAAAGACCCAGAACACTCAACACAATATTGAAGTAGAAGAACAAAGAGAACTGACACTATCCAACTTCAAGATGTACTATAAAGTTACAGTAATCAGGAGGCTGTGATATTGGTCAAAGAATAGATGAATTGATCAATGGAACAGAACAGAGTTGCAACAAATGGTGCTGGAAACTGGACATTCACATACAAAAAATTAATCTAGGCACAGACCTTATAGTCTCTCAAAAACTAACTTAAAATGGCTCACATACTTAAACATAAAATGCAAAAGTATAAAACTCCTAGAAATTAACATAAGAGAAAACCGAGATGGCCTTGGGTATGGTGGTGAACTTTTGGATACAATACTAAGGCACAATCCATGAAAGAAATCATTGATAAGCTCAACTTCATTAAAATTAATAGCTCCTGCTCTGGAAGAAGCAATGTCAAGAGAATGAGAAGACAAATTGCAGGAGAGAATATTTGCAAAAGACACACCTGTTTTTTTTTTTTTTTTTTAAGACACACCTGTTAAAGGACTGCTGTCCAAAATACATAAAGAACTCTTAAAACTCAAGAATAAGACAACAACATCAAGACAACAACCTAAATAAAAAATGGGCCAAAGACCTTAACAGACATCTCACCAAAGAAAACACACAGATGCCAAAAAGTTATATGAAAATATATCTCATATCATAAGTCATCAGAGAAATGCAAATTAAAGCAACACTGAGACACCACTAGACATCTACCAGAATGGCCCACATTCAGAACACTGACAACATCAAATGCTGACAAGGATGTGGAGCAACAGGAGCTCTGATTTGTTGCTGGTGGGAGTGCAAAATAGTACACTCACTTTGGAAGACTGGCAGCGTCTTACCAAACTAAACATATTCTTAATCATATGATCCAGCAATTACACTCCTTGGTATTCACCCAAAAGAATTGAAAACGTGTCCACACAAAACCTGCACATGGATATTTATAGCAGCTTTATTCATAATTGCCAAAAGTAGAATGACCCAGAATGATAAGTAAGTTTGCATAATTGCCAACCAAGATATCCTTCTGGATATCTGAATAGATAATTAAACTGTTGTATATCCAGATAATAGAGTATCATTTATGACTAAAAAGAAATCTGCTATGAGGCCATGGAAAGACATGGAGTTACCTTAAATCCATAATACTAAATGAAAGTAGCCAATATTAAGAGATTACATACTGTATGATTCTAACTATATGACATTCTGGAAAAGGCAAAAGTATGGTGACAGTAAAAAATCAGTGGTTGCTACAGGGAGGGTGGTATGAACAGGCAGAGCATGAAAAACAGAGCAGTGAAATTGGGGGAAGGGAGCATATGGGAACTGCACTTTCTGCTCAATTTTGCCCTAAAACTGCTTATAAAGTCTATTTAAAAATGAAAAAGAAAAGAATGTTTCTTTTTTTTTAAAGATTTTATTTATTTGAGAGACAGAGAGAGCAAGAGAGAGTACAAGCAGGGTGAAGGGCAGAGGGAGAAGCAGACTCCCCACTGAGCAGGGAGCCTGACGTGGGACCCAGGACCCTGGGACCCCAGGATCATGACCCGAGCTGAAGGCAGATGCTTAACCGACTGAGCCACCCAGGCACCCAAGAAAAGAATGTTTCTATTCAACAAATAAAACAATGAATTAACCTTTACATCCATTAGGTTAAATCATCAATTTTTTTAATATATTTTTGACTTTCAAGAAAAGTAATTTCTCTTCTAGAAACCTCAATAACCCATATTAAAGGGGGACTTCAATTCTCCTTCCCACCAAGCTTATTGTGTGTCCCAAGACTTTTTACATGACAAACTTTGGCTACTGCTCATAGAGGCCAACTGCCTTGATGAGAGATGAGATTTAATATGTATAATTAATCCTTGAACAATGTGGGGGTTAGGAGCTGTGATAGCCTCGTGCAGCTGGAAACCCATGTATAACTTTTGACCAATAACTTTACTACTGATGGCCTACTATTGACCAGAGCTTACAGATAACATAAGTAGTTAATTAACACAGATTTTGTGTCTCATATGCATTATATACTGTATTCTGGCAATAAAGGAAGCTAGAGAAAAGAAAATGCTATTCAAAAGTCATAAGGAAGAGAAAATACATTTACAGTACTGTACTGTATTTATAAAAATATCTGCATATAAATGGACCCATGCCGTTCAAACCAGTGCTGTTCAAGGGTCAACTGTATATCTAAGGAAGACTGTTGTTGGCAGGCAGGAAAGTGGGGGGTGAGAAATACCAGTCTGGGACAGAGGCTAAGGAAGAGAGAGAACAAGTAGAAAATCAAAAGGTTCTGAGAAATGTCTTAAGAAGGAAAACAGTAGAATGACCCAGAATGATAAGTAAGTTTGCAGAGTCATTTCCATGATTGCACTCAGAATCAAAAGTGGAAAAAGGAAAAGACAAGCCTCAAAAGGAAAGGATGAGAGAACAGGCTGAGACACCCAACAAACTGCAGGATGGGCTTGAGCATGAATTGTAGGAATCATATATAACCCACATCCTACCACAACTTTGTGTCCATCGTTTCACACATGTATTCCAATAGGTATAGGAGAGGCCTCTCCTCCCAACAATTGACTGGTAAGTCAGGTATCTCTCAGTGAGTTGGGGTGATTGCTTATTGTGAGATTTTTGTTAGAAATCTGGCAAGAGCTGAGATTAGGTAAGAGAGAGAGTGATGGATTAAAGGGCAGTGGACATTAGAGAGGGGAGACATTGACAAAGACCCACAAGATGCTTTCTAGCTTTTCCTAAAGGCAGGCTCCCTTCTTGCTGCAGAGAGCATGGATAGTGTGCTATGTACCATCTGGGTGGAAAGAAGACAGCAGTTTATTATTAAAAAATGATTGAGTGCAGATGTTTTTACTAAGTAAAGTTAGTTTAAATTACATTAAAAGCTAACATTTTATAAAGTTTTTATTTTTGAAAGTTAAGTCTCATAGCTTGTAAATTCACAACTGCTTCAGAAAGGATGATACAGTCAAAACTCACAACCGTCAAAGGAGGCAAAACAGTTTGGTGAACAGCAAATAATGGGGCATGTGGAAGGCTAAGATATCTTATAATGCTTAAGTAATGCCATTCTTAAGGGCTTTGTTGATGGGTGAGCAGGAAAGTAGATGGAGCTAATGCGATTTGGTACTAATATTCTGCTTGATTTTTCATTGCTGTTTAATGTATATTGTTCACAACTTGGCAACATGAGGGAGAAAGCAGTGCAAACAGAGGCATAGTATTCTAATCCTAACATTCAAGCTAAAGCTGATTTTTTTTTCATGAATTAAATCTAAAGATAGATTGGCATTTGGAATATTTTCCATATAGATTCTTAATCTCTTTTGAAAATATTCTTGATGTTAGGTTTTGAGCTGATAGAAGTAATAGTTGCAAGATGCATGTAGCTTGAAATGAATAATGCGTGCTTTACAATAAAGTGCAGTGTCAAGTTTGAGTAAATACTCCATCATATTGAGAACCCAGCAAGTTAGTCTGATGCTTGCACAGTTCATAAGACATGTGAACTCACATATGTGGCCTTATTTGGGGTCATAAGAATTAGGGACTGGAATTTATCATGTTTGTTATGCTCCTAATATCCTTCTGAGCATTTGTGTGATAGGGTTTTATCAAGTTAATTACCAGTTGATTTATACACACATACATACATATACATACATGTATCTTTCTTTCTATACATAGAGAAGATGGGGAGAGGGCTACAGAGAGTGTGTGAGTACAGGAACAAAGAATATATGAGGATTGTTTTCATAAGAAATCAAACAAAATCAGTAACATCATATAATGTAGATCTTAGTGAATGAATAATCACATCAAAATCACATTATTGAACAATTGTTAAATGTATATTGCTTAATATTATTTACTTAAAATACTTCTATCAACCATTTTAGATGGTAAATATAGTTACCAAGATATTACTCTGTCATTCATTTTTCTCATCCAACCAGTCATTTAATGAATAAGTATATAACGTCCCAAATGATAAGTGTTTTGAAAAAAGATGCAAATTTTGAGAATATCCTAAGGGTAGGGTGGGCAGGTCAGATACTTTCCTTGAGAAAGCAACTTACGGGTGGCTGAGCTCTGAATTAGGAGAGATGTTAATTTGGTAAAGATGTGGGTGAGCAGGGAAAAGCACCTTCTGTTAAAGACATCAGCACACGCAAAGTCCTTGAGGCAAATGAGAACAGGAGAGAGAGGCATGGGATTAGGAGATTAAAACTACATCTCTAAAATCTGAGCATAACATTGCACCGAATGAAAAAGAACACAGCAGATTTTTGGAGAGTGGTTCATCAAGAGAAGTCTGAACTGAAATTTACATTCAGACAGTGGTGACTACCACCAGTCATAGTTCAGAGAGGAAAAAGTGCTCAAGATCTGAGCAGAGATGCTGCAAACATTAAAATAAATAAAATAAGCATGTAAACACATGACAATCGCAACAGACAAAAAAACTGAAAAAAAAAGGAAGATAAAAGTCACATCTGATAAGTTTTAGCTCTTGAATCAGAAGAATACATCCGGAATTCAGTTCTCTACATTATTGTAATATTTGCGAAAATGTTGTGATTGTGTTTTTTTGTTTTCTTCTTTTCCTTTTCCTTTTTTTTTTTTTTTTTTTTGAGAGAGAGAGAGAGAGAGTACATACACATGCAGGAAGAGGAGGGCAGAGAGAATCTTAAGCAGGCTCTGGCTGAGCCAGAGGCAGGGCTCCGTCTCATGACCCTGAGTTCATGACCTGAGCCGAAATCGAGTCTGAGGCTTAACCAACTGAGCCACCCAAGCGCCCCTGCTTGTGTTGGTTTTATGAGAGCTCAAAAAAAGAGTTTAAAGAAGAGAACAGGCCAACTTAAAAGAATCAAAGTGAACTGACATAGCTCAGGAAGAAATGAAAGAAAATAAAACCATTATAGAGTTACAGGAAAATTTAGAGGTAGTAAAAAGTAGAATGAACCTGGCTGACAGCACAGTTATAAACATAGATTAGAGAACTGAGAAAAATCACACAAAGAAAAAAAGAAACAAATAAATAGGATAAATAATATTTGAAGATGTAATATTTCTGGAAGATCTACAAAGGAAATCAACAGACATATAATTTGTGTTCCCAAGAAGAAAATATAGCATGTGGAAAAGATATCTCAATGGATGATAAAGTTGCCTTTTCTATAATAAAGGTGATTCAGATCCCACAAAATTTGATTCAGAAAAGGCAATACCAAGGCACACATTGTGAGATTTAGAATTTAGTTAATGACAATAGTAAAAAACACATGGGCAGGATGTCCAATTTTTTTCATATTTCATATGATGCCAGGAGACAACATTGGACAACCCAAGAATATCATGCTCAGCTTAGTTTTCTTCGAAAGCATAATTCTTAAATTCATAAAACTCAGGAAAGATATCTTTCCCTTGAATTCTTATTGAAAAATGTATTACTTGATAAAAAAATGAAGCCAACCAAGGGATAATTACAATGAAATTGAATAGATGAAGAAGGTATATGGCAAGATAAAGAATAGGCTGAGATTTGACCTATTCAAATAAATATTTAAGACACCACTTCTTGTTTTATGGTCTTGTACTTCCCTGTATTTTATAGTGAGTGAGTCTATGTCATTTTTAAATAAAGCAAATATTTTAAAGTAATAATAATGGAAACTAGTTGAGAGGAAGTTGTCACACTTCAGGCACTTGGGTGCTCAGGCTAGGAACATAGTGGGGTTGGGGAGGTGTGGGCACATGTAGGGGATGTAGGAGTTAAAATTGACAGGTACTGTTGATGAAATGGATATGGTATGTGACAGAGAGGGAGGTGACAAGCAAAATATCTACATTCTTGGTCTATACAACTTGATGGATCATTGCCTGTGACAAGAGATACCAGAAGACCAATACTTGGAGGATTGAGTTAAATGTCACTATTTCAGGTTATCATTTGACTCTGAAGTAGTGATTATCAAACTTCATAATGTGATGACTCCTTTTGACTGGCAAAATATTTTGAGAATTCTCTTTTTGTCCTCCTTGGAGCCTATAGAACAGCAAATATTATTATTATTATTGTTATTCCCACAGTAATCCCTGCTCCAGAGTGTAGACATTGGTATCTCTAGTAGTTAAAACAAAAGTGAATAATCTTTTGTGAGAGTCTGGTAGTAAATATTTTAGGCTTTGTGGGCCATAAAATCTTTGTTGTAAGAAAACATTGTAGCAAGAAAACAACCATAGACAATACATAATGTGTGAGTGTGACTATATTACAATGAAACTTTATTTTGAACACTGGAATTTGAATTTTTTATAATTTTCATGTCATGAAATATTATTCTTATTTTGATTTTTTTTCACCAATTGAAAGTGTAGAAACTGTTATTAGCTCATCGACTGCTTATGGCAATGATGTGGGTTCAGCATGAAGACCCCAGTTTGCCAACCCAGGGTCTAGAATTGTTACTTTTGGTTCTCAGACAGCTTGACAAAAATTGGCCTTCCACCATCAGCTGCGATATTTATGCTGTACTCTTTGATAGCCATGGATGAAATCATAGAAAAATTTTGACATAAACAACCGTGCAAGGATGTAGAGACCAATAGAACCTTAAATGAAAGTATAAAGCACAAATCTGCTAGGGTTTTAAAGTTTGATAAGGTTTTAACCCAGCAAAGGTATCCTCTAGAGGCAGAGAATTTATGCTCTTATCTTTTTGGGATGTTCTCAGAGTGTTTAGAGATCTTTCTTGTTGGTAACTTTTATCTAGTGAAGTAATATATCTATTCCCTTGGTATATGATAACCTCATATTTGAAGATAACTAACTTTCATATCTCTCTATATATTCACTAATTCCTGACCTCTAGTTAATTTCAACTAAAAATTTGTGTTGTGGAATATATTTTTAAGTAAGCAAAAGATGTGAAAGGGGAACTTCTTCATCCTATGCTAATCTAAAAATTTCACTAATTTTTTTTTCTCTCTAGGGTCCATGAGCCCTTACTTCATTCCATGGTTGTTAAGTATAAGGCCTTAACATTATTAAAAACTTGAAGGTATACCAGAGAAGTTATAATAAATAGGTATTTTTTAAATTAGACTTCATCTACTTAATGTGTTTATATAAAATATACTCAATTTGCTAGCTAACCTATCAATATTAATTCTCAGAATTTAACAAAATATATACATGATAGTAAATATTTTATATACAGATAAAATATAATTTAATATTTTTAAATCCTTTTTGAATTTTATAATCTTTTTTAAAAAACAATTGCATGTCAAATGTAACTAGAGAAAGATTCAAAAATAAGAAAATGCTACTATTTTTAATAAAACAATTAGTAGTTGAAAGAATATTTGAGAATAGGACATGAATAAAATCAGGAAATCATTTAGACAATAAAAAAACCCCAAAAATCCAGTTAAGAAATGGGAAGAAGACATGAATAGACATTTTTCCAAAGAAGACATCCAGATGACTAACAAACACATGAAAAGATGCTCAACATCACTCATCATCAGGGAAATGCAAATCAAAACCACAATGAGATACCACCTCACACCTGTCAGAATGGCTAAAATTAACAACACAGGAAAATACAGATAGTGGCAAGGATGCAGAGAAAAGGGAATCCCCTTGCACTGTTGGTGGGAATGTAAACTGGTGCAGCCGCTCTGGAAAACAGTGTGCAGGCTCCTCAAAAATTTAAAAATAGAACTACCCTAGAGCTAGCAATTCCACTACTAGTTATTTACCCAAGGCATACAAAAATACTGATTTGAAGGGACACATCAACCCTGTTTATAGCAGCATTATCAACGATAGTCAATTTATGGAAAGAGCCCAAATGTCCGTTGACTGATGAATGGATAAAGAAGAGGTGGTGTATATATGAATGAAATGAAATGAAATATTACTCAGCCATAAAAAGAATGAAATCTTGCTATTGGCAACAATGGGGATGGAGCTAGAGTGTATTATGCTAAGCAGAATAAGTAAGACAAATCCTATATGATTTCACTCACATGTGGAATTTAAGAAACAAAACAGATGACTATAGGGGAAAGAAAAAGAAAAAAGAAAGGGAAGCAAACCATAAAAGAGACTCTTAACTATAGAGAACAAACTGAGGATTGCTGGAGGGAAGGTGGGGGCAGGATGGGCTAAATGGCTGATGGGCATTAAGGAGGGCCCTTGTGATGAGCACTGGGTGTTATAAGTAAGTGATGAATCACTAAATTCTATTCCTGAAACTAAAGAATACCAATACAGTGATTATTAACAAAGGGTTTAAAATAGCATAGTATCCTAAATTAAAATTAGCTTGAAAAGTATAAATTTTCTTTCACCATAATTTTCACTGCTGTTATGTACCTTGAAATGGTGTCTTGTTATTCAATAAACATTTTAAAACCAGAGAGAGAGAATCATTTAATCATTTCAACAATAGAGTTTATCTGCAATTATTATGTATACATTTTAGAGAATGGGCAATTATAATAATTTTAAAAAATGCAACCCACCGGGCGCCTGGGTGGTTCAGTTGTTAAGCGTCTGCCTTCGGCTCAGGTCATGATCCCAGGGTCCTGGGATCGAGCCCCGCATTGGGCTTCCTGCTCCACAGGAAGCCTGCCTCTCCCTCTCTCACTCCCCCTGCTTGTGTCCCCACTCTTGCTGTGTCTCTCTTTGTGGAATAAATAAATAAAATCTTTAAAAAAAAATGCAACCCACCATCTTATAAAACACAAAGCTTTTTAGGCCATATGAGATTTAAATTCTGGCAAAATTAACTCCAATACCTTAAAATATATGTCTTCTTCATTTATAATCATATTAAATACTAAATGTACCATTACATTTTGATCTTTGAAAAAATGAATGGCGGACCTCCAGTATCATTAGCTAACTTTTAAGTCAAATAAGCTTATTTATTTATTTATTTATTTATTTATTTTTATTTATTTTTAATTTTATTGCTTTTAAGGCAAGAGATGGTGAACAAGAATAAATAGATTCTAAATGGAAACCATAAGGATGTGGAAAAGACAAATTGAAATCACTTTACACCTAAACTTTCTATCATAGTTCTGAGTTTAAAAACAATCACTTAACATTTGAAAAGGAACACACACACACACTCACACAGACCTTTCTCCTCCTCTCTGCCACAGAGTTTTATCTTCCTTGCTTCAAAAAGTCTAGGGCAAATAAGTTTATTATTGAAATGTTTTTCCCGTGAAATGTTACCCTCTAGACCTATGTAACAACAATACAAAGTTCAGTTGACTAGTTGAAATTGTGTATCCAAGTAATTCTGTCTGTTTGGCATTCTTTTCCTATACATATTGAAATACTCAATTCAACCACCTGGGAAAATCACAAGCTAATGCATGTTGGAGTCAGAAATTTGTATAGAACTTTTATTATCTTCTGGTTTATAAGAAAAATACTCACCATAAATATTCACTCCATCATAAAGTGGAGAGAAATATAGAGAAGAAAATAAAGTTACTCACAATCTACAATTGAAAAATAACCATTATAAACTGTCATAGATTTTATCCATTGAATTCCATTTATCAAAACAAAGCCTCAATTATCAATTATGATATTTACATCACTTTACATTGCCTTGAATTACTTATTTAGACTCTCAAAAGGTAAGACATGAAATAACACTTCACATCTCCTGAATTTTGGTAGTGGTTATTATCATCCTTAGACGGTAAATTTAGATGATGTGATGTTCATAGTACAATTCTCTTTTGGCTCTGATAACTTGTATCCCAAGCATCTATGCACCACTGTTTTTATTTAAAATATTGTAAGGTATATGTAAAACAATATTTTCTTATATATATAAGATTAAGACTAATAATATATTCTTTCCTAATATTTTTCTTTTTTACATTACACTGTATTTCTTATTTATAGGATTGTGTGAGTATCCATTCAAATCTCAAAACACCATTATATACTATTTACTTCAGTGTCAGTTGTCCTGAAATTCTGCTCATATTCTATCTTGCTGTTTTCATTTCAGGTTGTGCTTAATGGTGCTGTTATCTAAAGATTAGAATTTGTTCATTTAAGCATTTTTTCTTATATGTGGTGATTATTTCTATAGGTATTCATAAGGCATTGATATTGAGTCATGACACTGCACATGAAATAAAATGAAGAGGTTCCCCGTTCTCAATCTTCTCATCTACAGGTTGTTCTACTCTGGTTCTTGATCCTATCATTTTTAGAAACTTCCACTCTTCTGAAAACTCATTTTCAAGCATCAGTTCTATGAACGTCTGTACAGCAGATCACCTACTCTGGCTTACAGAATACTGCAGTTAGTTAACTTGAAGGCATCAGACTTACCATCTATAAAAGTCCTTAGTCCAAGATCAATTTAATCACTTGCTTAGACAATTGCAATGGGCTCTAAACTGTTTTTTTTTTATTCTTCTAGTCATTCCATTTTATTATTTCTTTTATATACTGAAGAGAACATGCTCTTTAACGGGTGCCTGGGTGGCTCAGTTGATAAGCATCTGACTCTTGATTTCAGCTCAGGTTATGATCTCAGGATCGTGGGATGGAGCCGCATATCAAGCCCTGCATCAGGCCCCACATCAAACCCCACATCAAGCCCCACGCCAGGCTCCGAGCTCAGTGGGAATCTGCCTAAAATTCTCTTCTTCTGCCCTACCCTCCAACTAGTGTGTTCCCTCTCTTTCTCAAATTAATAAATAAATCTTGAAAGAAAAAAAAACATGCTTTTTAAGAAATGTAAAATATACTTCAGTCATCTCCATGTTTAAAAACATTTAATATCTTTCTAGCTTTATTTGGAATAAAATGCAAACTTCTTTCACTGCTTATAAAGTGACGCATGATTTAGTCTTACATCATTCTAATTCCTAGCTCAACATACTCCAGCATTTCTAACTATTCTTCTATTTCTTCAATGATCCAAACTCATTATATACCAAATATTGTCCCAGCTGGGAATGTCCTTCCTCTAAACTTCACACAATTGCTTCTTCCTTATTCAGATCTCAAGGAAAATGTCACTCAATATAAAGTAGCTATGTAATCACTTGCAATCTCATTGACTTATTTAATTTTCTTCTTTTCAGCTTTACTGAGGTATAACTGACAAATAAAATTGTAATATATTTAAAGTGTACAGCATGATGATTTTTTTATACATACACATTGTGAGAGGGTTCCCACCATCAAGTTAATTAACACATCCATCACCTCACATAGTTGCCTTTTCTTCTTTTTTATATTGAATGTTTCAAGTTTTTATTTAAATTCTAGTTAGTTAACATATAGTGTAATATTAGTTTCAGGAGTAGAATTTAGTGATTCATCACTTGTTCTTTAACCTCCATGTATTTGTGGTCTTTCCAAATTTGTATCTGTTAAGCCCATGTGGTCCAGTATGTCATTCAAAGCCATCATTTTCTTGTTGATTTTCTGCTTATGTGATCTGTCCATTGCTGTAAGTGGGGTGTTAAAGGCCCCTACTATTTTTGTATTATTAGTACCTTTTCTCTCTCTTCTTCTGGGACTCCTATAATACAAATGTTATTATGGTTTATGGAGTCGCTGAGTTCCCTAAGTCTACATTCGTGATCCAATGTTTTTCTTTCTCTCTTCTTTTCAGCTTCATTATTTTCCATAATTTTATCTTCTATACCACTTATTTGTTCCTCTGCTTCTTCCATCCTTGTGGTCATTACATCCAGTTGGTTTCCCATCTCAGTTACAGCATTTTTTATTTCAGCCTGACTAGCTTTTAGGTCTTTCATCTCTGAGGTAAGGGACTCCCTGGTGTCTTCTATAATAACCCAGCTAGTATCCTTATGATTGCTGTTTTAAGAAAAGGCATATTACTTATATCTGTTTCAATTAGATCCCTGGTTGTGACCTCTTGTTCTTTCTTTTTGGGATGAATATCTCCATCTTGCATTTTGTCTAGGTCTGTGTCCACTTCTCTGTGCTAGGAAAACCTGTTATGTTTCCTGCTCCTGAGAGTAATGTTTTTATTAAGAAGAGGTCATATACTGCCCAAGGCCTGGCACTTCAGATAGTATCTCTGGTGCATGCTATGTGCACCCTGCTGCTGTGTTTTGGCTGCTTTTTCCTTCAGGTCAGCGCTCTGCAGAGTTTCTCTTTGCCTGCAGTGGGGAGTGTGGTGATGTTTAACTAAGTGTGCTCTGGTCTGCTCGTTGAAAGAGGCTCGATCCTATTTGCACTAAAGCTGAAGCTTTGCAGCACTCTGTGGTCAGTAGCCTTGGTTCATGTAGGGAGTCTGTGCTGGTCTGTGGGGCGGGGATCCTGCTGCTGCTCTGACTCTCAGACACACTTGTCCTAGTAAAGAAGCACCTGCAGAGTGTGGCGGGGGGCGGGGAGTGAGGCTTGGGGTAAGCAACTCCGATCTCCACTGTTGGCCCTATGGAGCTCACTGATACCAGTCCCTGCTGACGGGTGGGGGAGAATAATGGTGCCAGCCCTTTCCTTTGTCCCCGTAGAGAGGAGTTTGTGCCCCTGCATCCGGCTGACGCTCACAGAAGAGTGAATAATCTCCCCTCGCGTGTCCCAGGCGTCCCTCAGATCCCTGGAGCAAATTTCACTTATATACTACAGTACTATCAGCTAAAATAACCCTGTTATACCTTAGATCCTCAGAACTTATTCATCTTATAACTGAAAGTTTTACCCTTTACTATCCTATTCCTATTTCCTTCACCTTCCAGTCCCTGGCAATGACCCTTCTACTATTTTCTGTGACTTTGACTTTTTCTTGGATTCCACATATATGTGATACCAGTATTTTTCTTTTTCGGTCAAGATTATTTCACTTAGCATGCTGCCCTTCAAGTTCATCCATGTTGTCAAGAATAACAAGATTTGCTTCTTTCTTAAGGTTGGATAATATTCCACTGTGTATATATATATGTATATATACACACACACGCATATACATACACATACATACACACACACACATATATATACACAGGTATATACACACACCACATTGTCTTTATCTATTCATTCATTGATGGATACTATGGTTGATTCCATGCCTTAGCTATTGCGATTAATGCTGCAACAAAAATGGGAGTACAGATATCTCTGTGAGAGAGCAATTTCATTTCCTTTGGATGTATACCCAGAAGCTAGATTGTGGATCATGTAGCAGTTCTATTTTTAGTTTCTTGAGAAATCTCCATACTGTTTTCCGTAGTGGTTGTACCAATTTACATTGGTACCAACTGTACACTAGGGTTTTCATTTGACCACATCCTCACCAGCATATGCTATCTTCTGTCTTTTTGACCATTCTAACAGGTGTGGCTTTGATTTGCATTTCCTTTATGATTAGTGATGTTGAGCACCCTTCATGTACCTGTTTGCCATTTATGTGTCTTCTTTGAAAAAAATCTTCATCCAGGTCCTTTGCACATTTTTTACGTAGATTTTTTGTTTTTATGCTATTGAATTGTATGAGTTCCTTGTATATTTTGTATATTAACTCTTTATGAAATATTTTCTCCCATTCTGTAGTTCGTCTTTTCATTTCACTGATGATTTTCTTTGTTGTGCAGAAGCTTTTTAGGTTAATGTAGTCCTACTTGTTTGTTTGTGCTTTTACTTCTTTTGTTTTTTTGTGTCAAATTAAAAAAAACCCAGCTTCCCTAATATCTGGGGAACATTGTAACTCTCCCCCAGTGCCTACTAAATTAAAAGTCTGACCCTCAGGCAGAGCTTTTAAAGCATGCAGATAAATCCTTTTTTTTTTTTTTTTTTTTTTGTGAACAACTGGAAGATGGGTGTTTTTGCCTGCTCTCTCTGTGCTGAACCCTGGAACAATAGTCACATTGACCTGTGCCTGATAAGAACTGCTTCTTTGTTTGCTATTGTCTCATGAGTCTTCTGGAGACAAACCCCTTTTAGAGGCTTTTAGAGCTGTTTTGGAGGTCTATCCCTCTGGTGGATGTCTTAAAAGTTAGGGTGATACATATAAATCTTCTGTTCTTCAGGGAGAAGCTGAGAGATGGGAGCTCCCTTCTGACTGTATGGTACTGTGCCAGGGCTGGGGTTTATGACCAGAGTGTGTCTCATCTTTTTCTGTTTGTTTTGATGTGGGTATTTTCTAATTTGCCTGATATGTAGGAGTCACACAACTAGCTTCTGGATCTCTTTCGGAGGGAATTGCTCCATGTGTAGTTATGTATTTGGTGTATTTGAGAGAAGGGGAGGCCAGGAGTCTCCAATGTCCCATCTTGGTATACTCTGACTTTCATTGATTATTTTTATCTCCAACCCACTAGAACATAGATACCATGAGAACAGAGACCTTGCCTATCATATTCATTGCTGAATCCTAGTGCTTGGAATGATACTGGCACACAGTAAACACTTAAAAGTACTTCCTGACTTACTGACTTAACCAACCTCAAAGGCCAGAAAATGTGTCGTCTAATATCCTAGTTCAAATACATATCTTGTAGGTTCAAAAAAATTTGACACTTTGGGCAAATATGGTGCTGCCTCCTGTAATATGAACATAAAGTCTTGGGTCACAATACTTCTGATCTTTAGAAATGGCACTTTCTTATAAGGCAAATATTATCAAGCTTGTTTTCTTAGGCTTTGTCATTTCTGAATGTTTGTAAATGATTCTATATAATAATGCAAGGAACTGTCATCTTTTAGTAACTTAGATTTTTCACATGACTTTTTCTTAAGTGATATCTTTTAGAAGGAATTCCTGTATTTTTATACCAACTATTTATATTAAGTGTATTTTAAACTATTTTTAAAGTTTCATATGGTAATTTACTTGTATAGTGCATTAGTCAATTGGGGCTGCCATAATAAAAAACCCATAGACTGAGTGGCTTAAACAACGGAAATGGATTTTCTCACAGTTCTGAAGACTAGAAAGTTCAAGATCAAGGTGCCAGCAGGGCTGGGGTCTGGTGAAGCCTCTGCTTGTGTTGAAGATAGCTGCCTTCTCACTGTGTCCTCATATGGCTTTTCCTTGTTGTGTGTAAACACACACACACACACACACCCCTTTCTTTCTCTTTCTCTTCTTATAATGTTACTAACCCGATCAGATTAGGACCCCACTCTTATGACCTTACTTAATCATAATTACCTCCTAAAGGCCCTATTTCCAAATACAATGACATTGAGGGTTAGGGCTTAAACATATGCATATTGGAGGGGACACAATTCAGTTTATAGCATATAGATAATTGAATAAAAATAGATATTGATGTCTTAAAATGTAACAGCCTTAGAGTTTCTGTCTTTGTTGAGTGAAAGTGCAAACAGACACAACTTACCATCTGTCAATCACAGTGTTGAGAGGAAAGGTCTGTAACTGATGAATCTCTGTGGCTTTACCTTCATGAATCTAGTCCATGCAACTGAGAAAGTAAATATTTCTGTCAGGCATTCAGAAACTTGAGAGAACATATAGACAGTTGACTCTACTTTTAATTTTTTGGTGGTGCGTATAGAAACAGAAAAATTTGTATGCAAGTGTCATATTTCTTACTGAGAGCTAAAAGCTTTTTTCTCATGCAGATAATGTACTCATAATCTACAAAATTATGGTTCTTCTTAAAAGATATTTCTAAATAACTGACTTGGAGTTTTGTATGTGTATGTGATTGTGACCTATAACACTGATAAATTTTCAATAAAAATAAAGAAAATATATTGTGACTATGTTAAAGTGCACATTCACTGACAATGACCTTTGTCCTTTTATATTTGCTTATAGTTACATAACACATACTAATTTACATAAATTATATAATTTATATGAAAGATATATATTTTTTAAAGATTTTATTTATTTATTTGACAGAGAGAGACACAGCAAGAGAGGGAACACAAGCAGGGGGAGTGGGAGAGGGAGAAGCAGACTTCCCGCTGAGCAGGGAGCCCGATCCGGGGCTCGATCCCAGGACCCCAGGATCATGACCTAAGCCGAAGGCAGACGCTCAACGACTGAGCCACCCAGGCGCCCCAATATGAAAGATATTTTTTAAAATTTATTTTATTATGTTATGTTAGTCACCATACAATACATCATTAGTTTTTGATGTAGTGATCCACGATCCATTGTTTTCGTATAACACCCAGTGCTCCATGCAGTATGTGTCCTCCTTAATACCCATCACCGGGCTAACCAATCCCCCCTCCCCCCTCCCCTCTAAAACCCTGTTTGTTTCTCAGGTCCATAGTCTCTCATGGTTCATCTCTCCCTCCAATTCCCCCCGGCCATTTTCCCCTTCCTTCTCCTAATGACCTCCATGTTATTCCTTATGTTCCACAAATAAGTGAAACCATATGATAATTGACTTTCTCTGCTTATTTCACTTAGCATAATCTCCTCCAGTTCCATCCATGTTGATGCAAAAGTTGGGTATTCATCCTTTCTGATGGCTGAATTGTATATATGTATATATATACAATGATTCCATTGTATATATGAAAGATATTTTTGAACATTTTCCATGTAATATGCCATGGGTGAAGTTGGGAGGCATTTCTTCATATATATATTGCACATAGTATGTGATAAAAATACATTCTGTGCAGAAAATTAATGATTATCTTAGGGGCTTGTTTTTCTTTCTTTTTTTTTTTAGACAGAGAAAGAAGGTTAGAAAGTTGAAGGATAATTGTATTGTGTTAAGCCAAATGTAAATAAAGTGCTCTACAAGTAAACGGATTTTTTTACCTCCTTTGTACAGTGAAAATAACAAAGTACTTCAGTAGATAGGAATTATTAAACTGCCAGAAACCAGATATATTTTATTGTCAAACTAATACTCGGTGTCAAGCATTTATTCCTTGTTCATCTATTTCCTATTCATATGCGTGGATTTGCCTATAGCTGTGGATACATAGTTCAGCCAGGGCAGCAGTGTTCAGACTGTGGATCCAGTTTAACTTGGTTACAGATGGGGTTCAGTTTTCTTCCATGTGCCTTTATTCTGGGGTCCAGATGAAAAAGCATCATATACCCAGACGAAACTCTTTGCATGTGATCTCTAGAGTGTAATCATCAATGCATATGCCAAACCTTGATTTCATCACATCAATTAGCATTCCATTGGCCAAAGAAATGATGTATCTCTAAACCAACACCATTTAGACAAAAAAAATGTACTCTTCCCATGGCAAGGAGAGTGGTAGGAATTAATTTATGCTGAAAGTAATCCAATTTTCAGTGTGCCTTCTTGTTCACAAGTATTTACTTCCTTTCTTCATTTAAGATTACTCAATCTTTTGGCAAATTTCCCATTAAAAAAATCTCATTCAATCATGGCATCAGACTCAAAGTTTAGGATCTTGTAATTTACCTTGGGCCTAAATTTTACTGGTCTTTAACCAGAAACGAATGAACTAAAAATAAGTTATTTGCTCCCTTTATACCCAGGATAAGACAATGGAACAGGGACAAGACAACTACATTTTTTAATCTCATATAATCTCACTTTCTTTCACAGTGAACTGTTTGTACTTTTGCCAATATAGATCTCTCAAAAATGTTGTACATGTTTTTTGAATTTTTTCTAGTCAATCATATTTGCCCAAAGCTATACCTACAGTTCTTTTCCAGACTTGTCTTTCTTTCTGAATTTATTTACCTCTAGTGTGGGTACGCTTGATTTTGCTGAACCCTGACACCAAGTTTTGTAAGAACCTTTTGGTGCAGTTCAAGGCATCTATTAAAATCACCTTAATTTTTTCAGGGGTATTAAAGAAGTGTTACAGACACACTCTTGGTTTCACCTTTGACTTAGAAACAGTTTTGTTTCCAGCTCTGAATTCCAAGCTGTCTCTATTTCCTCAGAACTCTGCTTGCCAACAGGTCAGCTCCTTTCTGAGCTCATCTTTTTCTTATAGTGTCTTATCCAATTGATTAGTTAGGGCTTTCCAAGTGATGGAACCAATAGGATATATGTAGATATATAGAAGAACAGATTTATCTATTTATTTATTTATTTTAGAAGAAGAGATTTATTATAGAAATTGGTTCACGTGGTTACAGAAGCTAAGAAGTTCCACAGTCTACCATCTGTAAGCAGGACAGCTAGGAATGCTGGTGGTACAATTTGGTCTGGGTCCCACTATCTGGGAACCAGGAAAGCCAAGGGTATAAGTCCCAGAGTCCAAAAGTGTGAGAACCAGGAGCTCTGATGTCCAAAGTAGGGAAAAATGGACATCTCATCCAAAAAAGAGAGAATTCTCCCTTTCTTCACCTTTTTTGTTTTTTTCAGGCCCTCAACTGATTGGATGAAGCCACCCACATTGATGAGGGGGGGTCTCTTTATTCAGTCTACTGAATCATATGCTAATCTCTTCCAGAAGCACCTTCACAGACACGTCTAGAAATAATGCTTTACCAGCTATCTGGGCATCCCTTAGCCTAGTCAGATTGACACATAAAGTTCACCATGATACTAGCGTACTTAATTACAACCAGTTTACACTTTTTTTTAAGATTTATTTATTTATTTATTTGAGAGAGAGAGAGTGCAAACATTGTGGGGGAGGGGCAGAGGGAGAGGGCAAGAGAGAATATCAAACAGATTCCTTGCTGAGTGCGGAGCCTGATGCGGGGTTCAATCCCATATCCCTAAGGCCACAACCTGAATCAAAATCAAGAGTCAAAGGCTTAACCGACTGAGCCACCCAGATGCCACTACAACCAGTTTACACTTTCAAGATACCACCTCAATATTGCCTAGCTCAACGCTGCCAATTTAGTACATACGTTTTCTTTATCCTTTATTACTACTGGAAGCAATTTTTACCAAATATTTTGCCATTACATTATTTATATCATTTTTTTCTCAACTGCATTTGACAATTTCCTTACCATCCTGCGAGTTCCCAAAGTCACTGCCATATATTTTAATTATGACGGAACCATACTTTTAGGTCCAATTCTGTGTTAATCGGTTTTCATTGCATAACAAACAACCATAAAATCTCTGTGACACACAGAAATAATCACTTGTTTCTTATTCATACATCTGTTATTCAGCTAGAGTATTTCTGCTTTCGACCATGGGGATGGGTGCTCTGGTACCAGAGTCTGCTCAAGTATGTTCATTCCGGAGCTAAGACTGAAAGAGGTAGGAGCAATCTGGGGAAGCTCTTCTCACGCAGAATACCAGAGCCCAAGAATGTTTGCCTAAAGGCATGTGCATATTCTAAGTCTTGTCACGTACCTAACATGCCATTGCACAAAGGAAGTAACATGGCCAAACCCAACATCAGTAGGACAGGAAGGATTTCCTTCCCATGGAGACCAATTTGTGAAGGAAACAAGTGAATGTTTGCTAAACAACAATCCAATCTACCAACACAAGGGAAAGCATAAGAAAAATATAGTGATGGCATGACCTGCCAAGAAGGTAAACAAGCATGAACTTCTGGCTCTGTCTGTGTAATCTAACCTTGAGACCATGTCCATGTGAACTTGAAGGATTTTTTCAACCTAAAAATAGACTGTAAGATCTTCTAAAAATAACAGAATGTGAATGGATTTTGGTGTTTGAGGGAAAAGAAAGGAAGGAATAACAGACAGCTCAGAGTAGAAGGGAGCTGAGACCTAAGAAAGGAAGACTGGACAGGGCAAGATTTTAGGTACACTGTTTTTCTCTTCTTTACTTGCTCATTGCTTCACATGAAAGGAGAAAACAAACATCAATCACAGCAGTAGTTACATGGGCTAATATCAAGGTGTCATAAGGACAAAATTAACTATATCCCTTAGGATAAGTAACCACTAAATAACATTATGCAGTGGTCAAAGCAATTAAATAAAGGTGCATGTTTGTGTGTGTGTGTATGTGTGTGTCTTACAAAGATACACGCAAGGTCAAGAACATACACCAAACACATTGCAGGCAATCAGAAAGATGGAGATAGGACCTAGAGAGAAAAATAAATATAAAAGAAGAGCCTAGCACAGACTGATGTTAGTATGCTGTGAACTGAGGAATATATTTAATTTGACTCTCCATTCTTGAGATCACCTGACCATTTGAAGATATGGATGTGAGAAGCACTCAGGAATACATAGAGTCATGGCAGGTAGTAAGACTAGCATATTTAACAAAGATTAGTAATTAAATGAAGGATTCCAGAAACCATGCATTAACAGAATGATAAGTAACAGAGGTGAGAGCAGGCAAAATTTCAAATCCAGTGGGAGAAATTGGAGGAAAGCATCAGCAATCCGAACTATCTTAAGGCCAGTATTCTCCATTGAAAAAAAAGCAGCCTCAGATTCTCTGTGTTTCTTCATTGTCAGGAAGTGGTCTGGTATCAAATGCTATTTAGACAGTGCTGTGCTGGTTGATATGGGAAGAGGGCTTGGGAAACAATGTTAAATAGAGTTAGAAAGTATTTTTTATGTTATTGATATAGTTTCAAAGATAGGAATAAAATATTGTTACCATGGGCAATGCACTGGTATACAAAAACTGCTTTATTAGAAACTTTTTAAAATGACATTTGTTGAATAAAATAAAATTCTGTGCTTTCACCTGATGAGAAAGATTTACTATGTTCTATGTGTTTGTAGTCACCCCCTGGGGTGATTGTTTGGGACCTACAAAATTTTCCTTAAAGGAGAAGCCCTGCTGAATGGAAGGTGGAATAGAGTAAGAGAGTAACGGTAGGGAAATCAATGTTCCTATGAAATGAATAGCTGATTCTGGCAAGATTTCCAGGAGAAATATGACTATGGCTAAAATGCAATCATATCAGAATTGATTTGCTGTGCTTGACCTCATTGTATATCAATCTACCATAAACTGAATGGGAATTACTTTAAAGAGGAGGTGGGTCCACTATAAAACAAACTGTCAACCCTGACAAATATACAATTTTCCCCTGCTGGCCTCCTCTGCTTCCTCTTGTCCTAAGCCAGCAGCCTGGCATATTTGTTTGATGGTGACCGTGAAACATTCTTCTCTATGAACAATCTCCTTGCTTCTCCAGCTGGTAAGAAAGTGTTTTGTGTTTTTAAAATAGATCTCAATTATCTTACAATCCCATGCAATATGCTTCTTAAACCAGAAAGTAATAGGAATCGATATCAAAGCTACTGTTAAATAATAAAAGGGTAGAAAGAGAAACAACATTTCATCTATCCTTAAGTAAACAGAGGCTAGGAGAACAGAGAGAAGAAAAACTCTTTTTTGTTGTTCTTGTGATTCTTTTCTTTGGAACTTATACTATGTATTTTATCAAATGTATTAATTTTGATAAAATATTAATTTCTCAGGCCCATTAAGTTCTATATTTAAAAATCCAAATGCAGGTAGTAGTTGTGGAGTTATTAACAATACTAACCAAATATTTTCTTTGTATCATCAAAAATAATCTATAAACTATCTGGATCAGGTACAAATATTGTTGCTTCTTTCTCCCCTAAACATTTGAAATTCTATATAGTCAACTGAAGTGGAAGTAAAAAGAAGAAAGCAGAAACCCATGCATTAACAAAGTTAATTATTGACAGAACAGAGAAATAATTGGTGCAAAGAGGAGACTTGTCTACAACAAGGTGACATGGTTAACATTCAGGGGCTCTGGCTATGCTCATCATATAGAAGTCCTTGATGTGTACGGTAATTTGCAGCTGAGCCTTCTCAATTTCTTTCTCCTTTCTTACTTTTCTCTACCTATTTATTCTAACTGCTAGTCTACCTGAGAAATTTTAAGAAGTGGTGTGATGCACTTGGCCGAGATTTATAATGTCATGTATTAAGTTGGTAGAGCCAAAAAAAAAAAAGTGATTTCCTGAGTATTATGATTTTCCTCTCCCCCAGTTTACTTTCTTTCCTGCACCTGGGCTGATTGGCTAACATCATTGAACACAAATGGCTGGTCACCCCGCATGTATAATTCATGCAATCAAAACTTTGCAACTGCCTACAATTTTGAGTCCTATGTCCTATGTGCCCAAATGGGCTCTCTCTATGCTGTCAGGACTTTTTGCAACATGGCTTGCTCTACTACCATAAACTGAAGCACTAATGAAGTTGTCCGAATGGTTCTAGAGAGAACAGTTTAATCAGGCACTGCTTCTAATTGGTATTGGCTGACAGGTGGCCCCAAACATTGAGAGACTTAAAAACACTCAAACAGCTCTCCTCATATCAAACCAAATGCTCATATGGCTTACTGGGAAATGTGCAAGATGAGATTTTTATCAGTAACTTTTCATTCCTGAGGAACAAAAGTAGTGCTTTAGGAAAATGTAGGTATTGTTACCTGACTGTGTTTCTAAACCCAGCATTAAATTTAATAATTAGATCTAAATTACCAAAATGAATGCTTCTGAGGCATTGGGACTTGCAGAGTATGTTATCTCAAATATGCACATGACTCTGAGTAGATTAATAAAATTTGCCAACGGTAGCAGGGAAAAATTTCTCACTGTCGTTTCTTAGATGTGTGATTTCATGATTTAGTGTTGTATCTATAACCATGGGCTAGTCATAGAAAAGAAAAAATGGAAACATTATGAAATGTTACATGTTTTCTATGTACCAACAATGAGTTACTTGCAAATTTGAAAATTTTCACCATGGGAAACTCCCTGTATACTTAAGCAGCCCTTCCCAATCCTCCCTTGCCCCTGAAATATAATACTTTCATGCCTTCTTGGTTATCTTTCATAATTAAAAAATGATACCTCAGCTTATTTTGTCTTCAGTATTAAAACTGGGTGCTTTACCTAGTTTTTTTTTCAAAGAAGAGCTATAGTCAAAGGTATAGTCCATCATGTTATTTGGTATTTACTTAAATCTTAAAATTAAAAAAAATCCAGAAAAGCTTGTTGCATGCTGAGAAGGTACACTCTGAAGCAGAGGAAAACTCATTTATTTAATCAACAAGCACATGCTGAAAATCCACTATGTGAAGGACATTGCAAGATAAAAAGCTTCTGCATAGCAAGGGAAACAGTCAACAAAATTAAAAAGCAACCCACGTAATAGGAGAAGATATTTGCAAATGACACTACAGATAAAGGGTTGATATCCAAGATCTATAAAGAATTTCTCAAACTCAACGCCCGAAAAACAATCAAGTCAAAAAATGGGTGGAAGACATGAACAGACACTTCTCCAAAGAAGACATACAAATGGCTAACAGACACATGAAAAAATGTTCATTATCATTAGCCATCAGGGAAATTCAAATCAAAACCACATTGGGATACCACCTTACACCAGTTAGAATGGCAAAAATTGACAAGGCAAGAAACAACAAATGTTGGAGAGGTTGTGGAGAAAGGGGAACCCTCTTACACTGTTGGTGGGAATGCAAGTTGGTACAGTCACTTCGGAAAACAATGTGGAGGTTCCTCAAAAAGTTAAAAATAGAGCTACCTTAAGACCCAGCAATTGCACTACTGGGTATTTACCCCAAAGACACAGATGTAGTGAAAAGAAGGGCCACATGCACCCCAATGTTCATAGCAGTAGTGTCCACAATAGCCAAACTGTGGAAAGAGCCGAGATGCCCTTCAACAGATGAATGGATAAAGAAGATGCGGTCCATATATACAATGGAATATGACTCAGCCATCAGAAAGGATGAATACCCAACTTTTGCATCAACATGGATGGAACTGGAGGAGATTATGCTAAGTGAAATAAGTCAAGCAGAGAAAGTCAATTATCATATGGTTTCACTTATTCGTGGAACATAAAGAATAGCATGGAGGACATTAAGAGAAGGAAGGGAAAAATGAAGGGGGTGGAAATTGGAGGGGGAGATGAACCATGAGAGAGTATAGACTCTGAGAAACAAATTGAGGGTTTTAGAGGGGAGGGGGTGGGGGATGGGTTAGCCCAGTGATGTGTATTAAGGAGGGCATGTATTGCATGGAGCACCGGGTGTTATACTCAAACAATGGATCATGGAACACTACACCAAAAACTAATGATGTAATGTAAGATGACTAACATAACATTAATAATAATAATAATAATAATAATAAAGACATTGCATTGTGCTGTATACCAAAAGGTATACAAAAGTCAAAACAATTCAGATATTGTCCTCAAATAGCTTACAATCTAATAAGGGACAGAAGAGAGTTATAGAGAAAACTATAATACAGTTCAAGGTGTGATAGGGCCCTATAAGATGTCAAATAGCTTTCTAAAATGATTCAGAAGAAGAACGTTTTGACATCAAAAGCCAAGATTGTTCCATCTCCCTTTATAGCTTTACTCTATTAATTTCACTTTTGAGAAAATGACTCTTCCCTTGGTTCCAAAGGATTAAAGTACTTCCATATTTAAAATCACAAAATGTCAATACCTGTGGGCAATGAGACATTTTATAATGAGTGAGGAAAATGATTTTTGAATCCACAAACTTCTCTTTGGCCAGAATTGGGTTATATGTCTAACACTTCTAGAAGAGACAGAATAGAACTACCAAATTTGGGCACAGGGTCACCTGTCTTTGAAAAGGGGCTGGACTTCTTTATGAATCAGATTTCTGTTATCAAGGAGGGATAAGAAGAAGGATACTAGTTGGATAACCAGTTGTGTCTGTTCCAATAGAATGAGCACAGTAAGAGAAAAGTCAAGGCCTCCAAAATTACGTGAAATTTTGTAATTAATTTTTGTATTTGGGTGAGAAGAATTAAAGAGGTCAAAGGTTAAAGCTTTATGGGAGTATCCTTTATAGAATAAGTTTATCAAAACATCTGATGCGGAAAGGTAGGAGAGCAGTGATATACTTAGGTAGAAAATTGTTAGAACAGTAGAAGAATTTTTCCCCTAAGTAAAAGAAACATGGATATTTTTACTCAGAAATACTGTCAAGGAAAAGACCAGAGACTACAAAAAGGCAAGTTAATTGCCAGAAAAGGAGTCTAGAGTAGGGCTTTTCAATATGTAATGTGCATACAAAACGTGACCAGAAGGATCATGATCAACCTTATCATCAATATGTATCTCACTATAGAGTGCAATGTTTTGTGTTGAGACTGGGTTTTGTTGAAGGGAAAGAGGGCAGAGAGTCTGTGAAAACTGGGTGTCTGCTAAGCAAAGGAGTGAGGAGAAAAATCTGCAAAACCAGAGCTCTTTTTTTTTAATTTTTAATTTTTTAAATTTAAATTCAATCAATTGACATATAGTGTATTATTAGTTTCAGAGGTAGAGTTCAGTTATTCACCAGTTGCATATAACACCCAGTGCTCCTTACATCAAGTGCCCTCCTTAATACCCATCACCCAGTTACCCCATCCCCCCACCCACCTCCTCTCCAGCTACCCTCAGTTTGTTTTCTATGGTTAAGAGTGCTCATGATTTGTCGCCCTCTCTGATTACTTGTTTTATTTTTCACTTCCTTCATCTATGTTCCTCTGTTTTGTTTTTTAAATTCCACATTTGAGTGAAATCATATGATAATTGACAGAGCTCTTGATAACTAACTTTAATTGTTTACAATAGCTAGAAAGAATTTTTTTTTTTTTTTTTTAGAAAGAATTTGTTTAGCAAAGGTGGAAGAGTGGCATGCATGATTTAAAGAATACCTTAGGTTTATTTTCAACATATTTCACACATAAAAACTTAGCTTGAGAATAATCAAACTATTTCAAACTTTTTCAGTTTTACCAAAAGAACAAGAAAGAGAGAGAAAAATGGAGAAATAAATAATTTAATTTACCACTTATACTCTAAGATTCTATAAAAGTGATACATTGTAAGCCCTGGGTTATAGCTGATGTTAGCCTTTTTAATTTTCCATATATTAAGAAATCAACTTTTTAAGGATATAGATGTGAAATTGCAAAGTCCTTTATATGAAATATTTTAAATTATAGTAAAAAATCCAATAATCATGAGCTTACATAGGGATTTTTTTGTTCTTTGTATGCTCTAAAAATTGTAGCTTTGAACAGGTTTACATTTCATCTAAGCCACTGATAAATTGTGTGGAAGTTTGTGTGTGTGTTCAAAATATATGAGGTGATTCATATTGATTAAGTGTCTAAAAACCATAGTTTAAAAAGTATGGCTCTGAAAAGAGAGAAGAGAAAAGGCTATGAGAGCTATTTTTAAGAATAGGAGTTTTAATGTAAAAGTAAGAGTAGACTCAGAGGTCCCTAGAGAAGCAGACACCCGTGGATAAAATTTATAAGATGGCAGTTTTTGACTTAATAAAAAGAAGAAGATTTTAACAATTTAAAATTCTCAACAAATGATTAAGTTGCTTTCAGTGGAAGCAAGCCTTGATCTCTTGAAGGCTGATTGACCATGTGCTTTCAGTGGAAGCAAGCCTTGATCTCTTGAAGGCTGATTGACCATTATAGAGGAGATACATTTATTGATGGCCAGGACAAAATGGATTCTAATTTCCCATTTAATTTAATGATATCAAGCTATCTGTATGGATGTGGTCTTCAAGTTTTTCCTCTTATTGTGAAATTTTACTCCTTAATCAAGGTTAAACACATTAAATTCAATAAACAGAAAATACAAACGTGATTACATTAGTATGGGTAACAGCAAAATTTAGAGAATATCATTAAAATGTTCCTATGCCAATTAGCCTTCAGAAGTATATTTTCTGGGCCTGAATCTGGATACCTGGGATTTGTTGAAGTGATCAAAACAAGGCAATTATACTACAGTTCCTGTGCCTATTTTCCTGTTTCTCTCACTGTTGATTGATTGGAAAAGTGTTTCTCTCAAATGATCTGTTAGTAGTATTTTTATGCTGTTCATTTGAAGAACTAGTCTAGATTATATAAAAGGACCTAAGGCTTAGCCATATATATATTGTTAATCACTCAAGTATTAATAAATACCTGTGAGATGAAGATGAAGCCACAGGGGAATTAATTTTAGTTTATAAAATTGATGAGCTTACTTCATGTCCCAAATAGCTTTACATTTATCCCTATTAGTTTATGCAGTTACAAGGAATCATGATTTTTCACATTGTTTTTATTTCAATTTTTTTCCTTTTCAAGCAATTTGTTTGAAAACAGGAGTTTATCTTCTGGCAAAGATAAACATGAGAACAAATTCTATACCATATATTCATAATGGTCAACACATACAATGACTACAAAGTGTACAATAGTGGAGGGAGAGATGTGAGAGGTTATTTTATCATGAAAGAATGTCTTACAATTATTACACAGAGTGATCAGTTTTTAGACCAAAGTGAAGGTAAACTACATATGTTAAACATCATACATTTTTTTACTCAAATTTAATGGGCCTCTTTTAGCTTGTGAAGTTCAATTCATTGTAGCATACATTTTTCTTTGTTCTTGAGCATAGTTTTGGTATACTTGTACAAGAAATGGGGGTGTCAGTGTGGATAAGATGGTTCCTGTCTTCTAGTAACTCAGGGTCTTATGGAGATGAAAGTCACAGGAATAAATGTTTAAGTCCTAATCAGTTAAATAAAATGTTAGAAAGGATCCAGGGGCTATGAAGAAGATCTAGAGTAGGTCATGGCTAAGCTGAGTTTTGAGGAATATATCAAAAGCATGGTTATGATTTAAAGACTATGAGTTGTAATTTTATCATGGCTATGATATTCATGCAAATTTCTTTATTTAAAAAATTACACTTATGAAATTGTGTGCAAAACATAGCATATTATAAGGAGGAAAAATCACAAATTTTCTTGCTAAAAAAGTCTGTAGAGCAAACTGACATAGTGAATGGAATGTAAAAGTCCTTTGAATTCAAATAAATATAACTTAATTAAATACACTTTCTTTTTTATAGTTTTTTTTTACTTTTCCCTAATTATAAAAACAATTCTTTTTTTTTTTAAGATTTTATTTATTTATTTGAGAGAGAGAGAGAATGAGAGACAGAGAGCACGAGAGGGAAGGGAATCAGAGGGAGAAGCAGACCCCCCGCTGAGCAGGGAGCCCGATGTGGGACTCGATCCCGGGACTCCAGGATCATGACCTGAGCTGAAGGCAGTCGCTTAACCAACTGAGCCACCCAGGTGCCCTAAAAACAATTCTTATATATTGCATAAAATTTGAAAGATGCAAACAAATCGAAGTACTGCCAAAATCAAATTTTTCACGTAGAAGTTGGGAAACAAATATCTTATTTTGTAATTTCACACTCACAATTCCTTGTTTACTAAAAGATCATCACTATCATTACTACAAACATTTAGTATGTGTCAAGGTATGCTACAACTTTTACAGGTATTTACTCATTTAAGTTTTAGAACTACTTTAAAATGTAAGTACTAAGTACTAATATTACTCTCATTTTAAAGAAGAGAAAACTGGGACATTGAATAATATGATTGTCCAATATAGTTTCAAAAATGAAGATTAGACAAATTCTGCTCTTTTCTTCAGCGTTAAAAGTAACAAGAGAGTCTCAAACATCAGCAACTGGAAAAACCTGGTGAAAGTGGTCAAGATCAGATTGAAAGGAGAAACAGTATCCTGAGATACATGAGGTTGCTTAAAGAGAAAACTATCTTTTATTTTTCACAGAAGCAGTATTGAGGAAGCTCCATGTGATAGAAGCATCTAACAAGAATGCAATTGACTAAGGCAATTAAGCAGTATCAACCAGGGAGATCAATTTTCTATACATCATCCCAGTTCCTTCAGGCAGAAATTATTGAAAGGATTGTTCTACTTTAAGTAGTAGGTGCTCTTGAAATAAAAAGGCAGAGGGGTGGGCCCCAGATGGCTTGCCATTGAATGGAAAAGTGGGTAGTATATAAACCTAGAAAATCAGCTGCCAGTGTACTAGATACACATTGGTCACTGTAACTATAGAACAAATATCAGTAGCTAATTTCTCTCATACAAGAAGCAGGCTATGCCAGTAGAGGGTACTTCCAGCATAGTCAGTGATACATTGAGCAGATGAGATCAGAAATTGAAATTGCTAGAAATCTGTGTAATGCCAACATCATGAGAGATAATAAACTAAAGAACTTACACTTGAGGAAATAAACTTATCCAAAAATGAGAAAAGGTCTTTAAATTTAAATTTTATATCTTCAGAGAAATAAATTATTTTATTGTAGAAACAACTTGTAGAGATTTGGGAAATATAAGTTTCAATTGATTTAAAATTTAATATAGCATCTAAATAGCAGAACAGAGGGAGCAAAAGGATCAATCAGTATCTTGAAGATTTGTCTGCCGAATCAACCTAAAATGTGGGACAAAGGGATAAAGTGAAAGTATATACAAAATGAAAAGGAAGGAAAAAATGATCAAGAGTTACATAAATATGTTTATTAAAAGCTCCAGAAGAGAAAATAGGAAGAATGGTGTTGAAGCACTATTTGAAAAAATTGGAATTACCAGGAATGATGTCATCAACATGGCAGAATAAGAGTTTTTCACTGTATTTCCCCCATAGAGCACCAGTTTAGACAACCACCCATTGATGAGAGACTCTTTCTTAAAGTCCAGGAGTCCAACAGAGGAATTCCAGTGGAATTCCCCTGGAGCAAAAACATGAGATCAGAGACACTGAAGAGGGTAAGAGGAACAGTTTTACTTTATCTGCATCACTTTTTCCTTTAGGTGGCACTGCTCAGTGCCAACAGACACCTTCTTGGCTAGTAACTTCTCCCTGGAGTGAGAGCTCACGAGTGCCTAACTTTCCCAGCAGTGCAGGATGTTGCCAAAGAAGCTTACTTCTTTCTTGCCCCATCCAGAATACTGAAGTGCAGTGCACAACTGGGGGCTTAGAGGAGCTGGGACTACAGCAGACAGGGCTAAAAATTGAATTTGGTTGCATGTAAATAAATGAACGAGAGTAACCTGGAAAAAATTAGATAGTCCAGCACTCACCCAGCAGTACCACAAAGACCCAGATCCTGTTTGTTTCCTCTCTCTTTGTCATCCACAGGTGTTCTTTCCTTATCTTGTAGATATGTTCCAATTAGGAAAAATGGGGAAGTGTGAGGAACATAAAGGCTCCTTTCGTCTGAGTCTCTCCCTTTTTATGAACCATTGGTGGCCATGTTGATTTTTGCTTATATATTACAGCTTTGCTTATAGCCTTTTAGGTGGTGAACTGAAAAGGATCAACACATTTAAGGCAGTGCCATTCACATTATAGCCATGTACTAGATTTAAGGAAATACAAATAAGTTAGTCTTTAGAATTCTCTTCAGCAACACTGGATGCAAGAGCATGATGGAATAATATTTTTCAAGTACTAAAGGAAAATCTTTACTTCTAGAATTCTTTATCCAGAAAAACTATTATTTATTTGAGAGTTTAAAAACACATTATGTAGCCAACTAAGACTCAAAAAGTTCACCACCTTCAGACTTTCTTTGAAAAAAAAAATTTAACATTAAAAAATCAATTAGTATTACCCATTATATCAACAGATTAAAAAAGAAGAAGTACATGATCATATCAATAGATGCAGAAAGAGCATCTGATAAAATCAAATATCTTATTCATGATAAAAACTCCAAGTAAAACTAAGAATAGAAGGAAACTTTCTCAACTTGGTAAGGACTACCTACAGAAAATCTACAGCTGGTATCATACTTAATGATGAAAAACTTGAAGCTTTCCCTCTAAGATTAGGTATAAGGCAAGGATGTCTCCTCTCATGACTCCTTGTCAACATCATACCTGAAGTCCTTGCTAATGCAATAAGGTAAGAAAAGGAAATAAAAGATGTACAGATTAGGAAGGAAGGCATAACACTGTCTCTGCAGATGACGTGATCAATTATGTAGAAAATCAAAGAATTGACAAAAAAAAAAAAAACCCTCCTGGAACTAATAGATAATTATAGCAAGGTTGCAGGATATAAGAATAATATAAAAGAGTCCATCTCTTTCCTACATACCAACAATGAACAAGAGGAACTTGAAATTAAAAATAGTACCATTTACATTAGCATCAAAAAAAAACCTAGGTAAAAATCTAAATAAATATGTACAAAATCTATGTGAGGAAAACTACAAAACTCTGATGAAATCAAACAAGAACTGAATAAAAGAACTAAATAAATGGAGAGCTATTCCATAGTTATGGATAGGATTCCTTTCTTGTAATACAATCTATTGCATGGGTGCAGACTTAAAAAATTTGACAATATGCATTTATTAAACAACAACAAATATTGTTTTGCCAAAAGTAACAATAACAAAGTTATCATGCAAACAACAGAGGGAGAGAATATATATAACATATATGTATTAATCCAAAATATATAATAAATATCATTAATAAATTTATATAGATATAATAGATTTTATATATTTATACAACTCAATAGAAAAAGTGGTAGAGTGTACAATCACTTTACAGAAAAGAAAATAGGAATGATCAGTAAACATATGAAACTATATCCAACCTCACTGATAGAAATATTAAAATAGAAGTAAAAATAAGATATATTTATCAGTTTTGAAAAAGTTATAATTATAAATTATAAATATCTACAATGTTAAAACAGTCATGGAAAAATTATTCTCTCTCTTTTTCTTTATAGATTTCATTTATTTGACAGAGAGAGAGAGGGGGGACCAGTGGAGGGAGAGAGAGAAGCAGGTTCTCTGCTGAGCAGGGAGTCGAATGTGGGGTTTGATCCCAGGATCCCGGGATCGTGACTTGAGCAGAAGGCAGACACTTAACCAAATGATCCACCCAGGTGCCCTGGGAAAGATTATTCTCATAAAATGCTGATGTGTTCCAACTTTAGGGAGCAATTTGCTGGAAATCAGGTAAAATTGAAAATGCTCACAGCATTTGTATGCCAGTTTGTTTTTTCTGAACACAAAATCCTGCCATGTTTAAATATGAAGTAAATCTATTAAGGAACACTTACAGAAATGTTGGAAGGGCTGAAGAAATAAACTCTAGCTGCTGTTACAGGGACAATCCCCAAAACAACACTGCAGAATTGGCCTAATAAGGAGACACTATTACAACTGGATTATGCCATGATGTAATATTCTTGACAGATTGGGATTCTGCCTTGGACCCCACTGACCCCAGAAACACACTGCCTTTACCACTGGCTCCTTGAGAGTAAAATGCATGCCCTGTCCTTGTCATATTTTCTTAAATAGCTGTCTTCTGGATTCCGGGCAGTGTCTAATGGGTGGAATCTAATTCCCGAATAAGCACCCTATTAGAAAGGGAAGCTGGGAATTTTTTTTCCTTATTCCATGTTAGAGTCAGGTTCACAATTTGGATGAATATTGAAATGTGTATTAAGTGTTCCAAACATTTGGACAATAATGAAGAATAGATATCCACCACAACCTTTGAATAAGCAAAACCATTTTTAAATATGCACCTAGAGAAATTTTTTTAAATATGCAAAAATAAACTAAACGATATCTATCACTGCATATTACAATGCCAAAAATGAAGCATTCCCAGTGTCCCTAAATAGGAGGAATGAGTGAATAAAATGTTGACAAAGTCAAACAATGTAATATTATAATGTGGTTGAAAAAGATAAACTAGCTTTCTTGATTTTACCAAGAATTTATATCAAAAACATAATGGTGAGAAGGAAGAGATGCAGAATGATATATATAGAAAAAAATAAAACATTTATGTAAATAATAAAGAAGCCATTATCCCCAAATAGTATATATTGGTTAATGATCACACACACATGTGTGTGTATACACACACACAATATTTACACTATATATATACTATATATATACACTATATATATACTATATATATTGTGTTCATGCCATGCATATATGTGTATACATGTATGTATGTATCTGTGCACGTATATACGTATACTATGTGTATTTGTATAGCTACATAGATGGATGGATGAATGGACAGGTAGATTGATAGATGGACAGATAGATAGATTACTGGAAAACTGGGTCTGTAATTATTAGCATTTGCCATGGGGGTGGAGGGCTAACAATAGGGAATGGGAATATGATATTGGGAAGGTTAAAAGAAGACTTTGTATTCATTTGTAAGCTTTATGTTTTTTAAAAATGGCAAATCTGACAAAATGTTAGCCTTACTAATCAAGGGGTAATGGCCAATCTTTAGATTATTCTTTATACTTTCTGTATTTTTAAATTGGTGTAGTAGTTCCAAGAAGGAGAGCAGAAGCATGCAATGCCTCTGGAGGGCCAGGTTTAGAACTCATGCAATATCCTTTCTACCATATTTTACTGGTTAAAGCAAGTCACAAGTCTATCCCTAATCCAAGAGGCAGAGAAACAGACTCCACCTCTTAATGGGAGTAGCTTAATAGAAATTGAAAGAATTATGGCTGTTTTTGAAATCTACTACATAATCTTATCTTTCTACAGGGATATTGTTGTCTTCTCACACAGAAACATTTTCATAAAATATGCAAGAATTGTTCCAAGCAGATGGACAGTTTATATATCTCATTTGTGTATAGACTCTTTAGTTTTATCTCACTACAAGAGTATCCAGAATGTAGTCCTAAAAGGTACTAAATTCATTTTTAAAGATAAAGTGAAGAATGAAATCAGAAACATGCTACCTGAAGATTTAGGCAAAAGCCGTGAGGATCATACTGACTCAAAAAACCCCTCACTTCAAAATATACCTGCAACCTTAGTTTTAGTGACGTCCAGGCTGTGCTAGCTTCTCTTTGGGGACATGGTTATTTCAAAGGGATCTTCAAGCATAAAGTTTATAAAAGATAAAATAATGAATCTGTTAATTAAATGGGATGTTAATCATATTGAAACATGGATTAATGAACAAAATATAATTAATTCACTCAGAGAGAACTATTCTGTTTAGTTCGCTAAAATGAATTAAGAAAAGACTTTTTTTTAACTGATAAACAAGAAATTGGAAATTTTCTTGTGTGTTTTAAGGTACATATTTGTGTTATGGTTTTTAGTTTAACTAATTTAACAAAATTGACTTAATAGCCACTACCATCAAGTTCTTTAATAAAGACCAAAAGTTAAAACAGTAATGACTAAGGCTTTTTAGGAAACACAGTTTAACTCTTTTTTAGAATAGAAAATCTGACTCAGTCTTATCAAAATTGATTTTTATTTCTCTAAATTTCTTTCTAGAGGTTAAATAATATATAAAAATTACCACTTATTGCTTACTATTCCTGCTAAATGCCACGTATTTTTCCGAACACTGTCTTTTTTAGACCAGACTTGGAGGTGGGTCTATTAGCCCTGTTTTACGGATGGTGAGAAGAGAGAGTGCACAGAGGTTATGGATTAAGGGAATGTCATATGCATTTGTCCAGCCAGGGTTGAATCCAAGTCTGTATGATTCCAGAGTGTATGCTGTATCCACTACAGACTTTCCAATATGAAGGCTGTACAATCTATAGATAATTTCTGCCCAATTCTTTATAAAATGATGGCCCCTTTTTACTTTCTCTAAGTCAATTATTTAGATAAATTTGAGACAAAGTTTTTATGCAGTGTACAAATTCTCACCTACATCATATATTTGATTAGCAAAAAACATTATAAATGGGCCCAAACTTTGGGTATTTCCAGAGTTTCCCAATATTTTAAACCACTCTTGATGCTTTTAGTTGTGATGAGATGCATTAGTGACCTTACAGTTTATCCTCTTCACCCCCACTGACATTTCAGGCACAAATAATATATTTTCATGTTGTTTTATAACATGTGAGAGGGCATAAGCTCAGAAACAGAATAAAGGAAGACTTCTCACTGTGTCACAGGATTTGAAATCTGGTGCTATTTATTTTTTTCAAAAAAAAAAAAAATGTCCTAACACAGAAATCCAGTGAAGACCAATTATCATGGCTGCATGGCTGGCATTGACTGAAACTTCTTTCCAGTGGCTCCTTTTTGCCATTCAGTTTTGCCCAAGCTTTATTTTTCTTCAGGAGTTAGTTTTCTATCTAAAATGTGGCCTTTCCCCAGTCATTCTTTATCACACTGCATCATATAATATCACATCACATCACTTCACTCCACGTCACTTCTTTTCACGTCATTTCACATGACTGACTTCAATTTTCTTCATACCATTAATCTTTAACTGAAATTATACCTTCATTTAAAAGTGGTTTCTTTTGTAGTTTAGTCCTACCAGGCCTGTCCCTAACTATTGTGAGGCCCACGATAAGAGTACACATGAAAACCTACATGCTACATGTCAAATAATTAAAAGCTAAAAAGGAAATAACAATATGTCAAATAAAATGTTGCACTTCCTCTGGTAAATATGCCTTCATAATGATGAAACTAACAAAAAGATGGACACACTATGCTATTAATATAAATAAAACTTGGGAAAACAGAAAAAAACCTTGAATTTAATTTTTATTGTACTTTTTTTTTTTTTTTTAAGTAGCCTCCATGCCCAGTGTGGAGCCCAACGTGGGGTTTGAACTCACAACTCCGAGATCAAGACCTGAGCTGAGATCAAGAGTCATACACTTAACCAACTGAGCCACCCAAGCACCCCAGTAAATTTCTTGCACATGTTTTATTTTTTCTATTGATGAGTAAGAAAATTTTGGCTGACATATTTAAATAGAAACACATAATGCATAAAGTATTTTATTACTTATAAAGTATTTTTGTTTCAGCAAACTCATTAATTGTGTTTTTAAAATAAAGATTTCAAATAATTTGTGTTCAATTGGTGGTTATGACCTAAAAGATTAAAAAGTGATTATGCTCAAAGTGGACAAGCTTTAAATATATTTTTATTAAAATGAAAGTAAGGATAATTTAAAGTTCTCTTCGTATATATTCAAAATTTAATTTTCTTCTAAATCATTTAAAATTGTTTAATGAAAACAAAGTCCAATTGTAATTACTAAATAAAAGTTAAGATCCAAATTATTGAAATGTAGCTAAATTTTTTAGTTAATATTTTTAAATTGTGAAATCTTATTAAATATTTTTATAAGAAGAAACTATTGGAAATTCACATGTTCAATATCAATCTACTTGCAATGTTAAGAATCTATATCACAGTCCAAGTATGTTACATCTAGGCCTGTATATGACTTGTTTAATATGGCTAAATATTCCTCAGCTGCTATGGGAAACTCTTGTGAATACAATACTAATTCTGAGTATCTTTGGAAATGAACTAAAGCAGGTCTTCAGCAAGGAAGTGAATGCTCAGCACTTCTGGAAATGATTTGTTGTTATGTAAAGGATGATCTTACATCATGCTATCTGGAAGGAAAGATTTTACAATTCAGTTTGGTCTGTTTTTCTCTTACCTAAGCTCATTGCTTTTTAAATGGCCCCCACACTCCAAAGCAATGTCTGTTTCCTCTAACACTGCCAGTAGCATGAGAAACGAGCCTTCACAGCATTTAGACATGTAAACTTTGGTATTGAAGATGAAGTATAAGATGTGAAGTATTTCTCTGGGGCCTGAATGGTGTTCAGGGTAATAGGTTGCTCTGAGTCGATGCCAAAATCAGAAGCTAAGAGCAAAAAGCAGTGTCTTGTAATGCATCATATGTTTTTGTGCTAGCTATACATATAGTTTGGAAATCTCTGGCTTAGATGATCTCAGCAGAGAGTCAGAGAGGACAGAGGAAAAATTACCTGTGCAGACACTGAGGATAGGATATAGGATGGTTCCAAAATCTGTGATGGCTAACAAGGGGGAGTAGTAATGGTAGAGAGGGAGAGAAAACAGATTAATATGATAATTAATGACAAACAACCACTATGTTATTTCAAATGCTTACTCTATGTCAGTCACAACAATAGGTTAATAAGCATTATCAGTCTCAATCTTCACAGCTGCTGTGGAAACTACTATTATTATCTCTTGACCAAGATAGTCAATAGGTATATGAAAAGATGCTCAATATTGCTAAATCATCAGGGGAACACAAATCAAAACCAATGAGATATGACATCATATCTGTTAGAATGACTGTCACCCAAAAGACAAGGGCTAATAAATGTTGGTAAGGACTGGGAAAAGAGGGAACCCTTGAACAATGTTGGTGGAGATGCAAACTGGCATAACCATTATGGAAAACAGTATCTGAGTCCCTCAATTTTATTTAAAATAAAACTGTATGATCCAGCAATTCCACTCCTGAGTATATATATCCAAAAGAAATGGAAATAGGATCTTGAAAAGGTATCAGCACTCCCATGTTCACTGTACCATTATTCATGGTAGCCAAGATATGGAAACAACCTAAGTGTTGTCTATGTATGAATGGCTAAAAAATGTGATATATATATAACATTATGTGTTATATATTATTATATTATGGAATATTATTCAGGAACTAATCCTGCCATTTGTGACAACATATATGAAACTTGAGGACATAGATGAAACTTGAGGGTGAAATAAGTCAGACAGACAAAGATAAGTGCATGATCTCACTTATGTATAGAATTTTAAAAAGATAAACTCATAGAAACAGAGAGTAGAATGGTGATTGACAGGAAATGGGGGTAGGGAAAGTTGAGAAATGTCAGTCAAAGGATACAAACTTCAAGTTATAAGATGAATGAGTTCCGGAGATGTATACATGGTGACTATAGTTAATAATACTATATTACATATTTGAACGTTTCTAAGAGATAGATCTTAAATGTTTTTATAACAAAAAAAGAAATGATAATTATATGAGGTGATGGAGATGTTTACTAACCCTAGGGTGGTAATTATTTTGCAATATGTAAGTGTATCAAATCATCACATTGCTCACCTTCAACTTATACAATGTTATAGGACAGTTGTATCTCAATAAAGCTAGAAAATACAACAACAATGACAAAAATACAGATGGCCTGATCATATTAACCAATCTCTCCCAGTGTCCTCTAATACTTTTCTACCAGTTCACTCCAGTACTTAACAACCCTCCTGCCTTTTGTTCCAGAGGAGTTATGTACGATCTCTCCTATTGCAATATTTTTGACCCCTATTGAAACAGTTTTGAATAAAGTCTTCACCTACTTAAACCCATTGATGTAATTTTTCTTTCACACTCTTCATTTCATGGATGTGGAGCTGAAGTTTAGGATGATTAAAAAGTTTACTGGAACTCCCATAGCTGGTAAATAATGAAGGCAAGATTCTTGCCAGGTATTGAGTCCCGAGCCTGAGTTCATAGAGTTTGGTACGGATTCATGTTTTAGGAGGGCCAGAGCATATGCCTGCTTGGTGAAGGTGACAGCTTTTGGTCTTTTGATTGTTCCCAGATAACTATGTCCAGGCACCAGGTATAATCAATGCTCACACTGTGATGCCCACCAGGGCTTAATATCTCTCTAAAACTGACAACATGAATTGTTACTAAACTTCCTGAATTTCCAGTAACTAGAAGCAAGAAGAACTCTAGAGTTTGGAATGGGGCTTAACTTCCAGATAGTATGAAAATAGGAGTCTGAGAAATCTTGATACAGGGCTGAAAACTCGCAGATCTAAAGAGATTGCAGTACCTTTGATCAAAAGCCCCGTATTTAGAGATGGAGACTTGGTTTGTGCATTGATTCTGTTCTGGTACCAATTATTAATATAAATTCTGTTCTGGGACCAATTATTAATATAAATTACTTAGCACATAGTAAGCGCTCAAAAATATGTAGCTAAAAAGAAATCTGCCTTGGTGCCTCTGTTAATAGCCTGTGTAAGAAATGTCTTGATTCTTGTTGTAACTACAGCTTCTCTTCGGTTTAAAGTGCTTGTTTGAAGAAGCATGTTTATACTATGGAATCTATTGTTTCAGATGGAAGGTGTATGTGGCATTGCTTGCACAGTAATGAGTTTGCTTAAACAACACTGCATGACTGCCATCCTTTGGGACCCACAAGAAAATGAGCCTCTTGTGAGTCAATCTCAGCAATGAAAAAATTTACAATAAAATTGGCTTCTGCTTTGTGTGCAGTTTACATCCACTTGTACAAGGTGAGCTGATACAGGATATCCGCATGGGTTCTCACCAGGGAGGTCCTCTTGAGACTTGTAAAATAAATGATCATTTCTGTCAAGCCCCAATGGTGTCTTTTTTCATTCCTTGCTGAAGCTCTACTTTGACATTACAGTGTTTTCTTATGCAAATTGTAACGATTGGCTTGGTATTGTGCTGATCTATTCCTCTACAGATAATGGCAGTAAATTTTATAGAAATACAGGCTTGGGTGAAACTTCCTCAGAGCGCCCTTTCTATTTGGGCAAGTATAAATCTCTCCTTCTAGTCTGGCCAAGGATGCCCAAGATGAAGCAGGAGGAGACAAATAACGTGCATTTCAATCTGAAAAAAAGGGGGGAGGGTTGAATTAGTCACCCTCTCAACTTAAAAATGGCTCCAAACTCTGTAAGGAGTTCCACTGAATTCTTTGGTGCATAATATGACCGCTGTCTGATTCTTGTAGCTGTTAACTCCTGAACGTAGCAGGTCTCGGTTCTGGCGTCGGGTAGCCTAGTGATTTGGGAGAACCAAACAGATTATACAGCATTGCATTTTTTTCCCTCCCTTTCATATTTCTGAATTTGGGAAATTAACCCTTGAGAATAAAATCAGAGATGTAAGCAAACCTTTGCTACTGACTCATTCCATTCCATTCCACAGCAGCTCAGAATTGGGCTTATGATAGACATAAGTGACTTGTATGGGAAGAAAGCAAAATTGTATTCAGGAAAGTGACTGATTTCCCATGTGATTAAGAGTTTTACTTAAAATCTAACTAATAAACACCAACCTAATAACTTTTCCAACTAACAATAACAAGAAAATAAAATCACAGCTGAGCTGGCTTAGTAAAAGTTTGAGCTTTTGTTTGTTATTCTTGATCTGTGGGGTGGAAGCAGCTCATCCCTAGCTGTTCTTATGTTATAGGCATCTGGATGTGGGTAAGTTCATTCTTTTACTATCTCTGTTCTGTTTACCAATTGCATGATTTATTAGACCCTAGCAAGAAATGAAAGATTTCTTATTCCCAAGACATGGCTCATCCCATCCTGCCCTTCACATTTTTTGTTTTCCAGATCCTAGGTCTTAAAATAAAAGTTTGAACTCCTCAAAGTCAGCATCTTTTCTTCTACATCTAATTTGCTGTGGATAAAACAGGAGGCAGATGGTGGCTGACATAATAATATTAATATAGCACATTGCAAATTCCCTTTATAAATGTGAAATGGCTAAATGCATTAGAGCTCCTTTTGATAATGAGTTATTTTAATATTAGTATACCTTTAATATAAAATAGATAAAAAGTATATTATATTTTGAGATTCATGAAGATGCTGGCCTGCACAAGCCTAAGTGGTGTCAGATTTGGCAAACTCTATAGTGATAAGCGCTTACATATTTGAGATCTGAATAGTTGGAAGTATCTAGATAAGAGAAAGACATATGACTGATACACCACTGAAACAATGAAACTTTCATTAATTCTGAAAAGTAAACTTGTGTGTTTTCATGGCATAGAATTAAATTTTGAGTGTTAACACCAGAAGCCTGAATCCCTTCTGAATAACTGCTTTATGCTGCCTCATGTTTTATGCAGATTATGTTTTTGCTAGAATTGCCATTGCTAGACTACATTAAACTTTAATGCACTTAGAGAAGAATTGGATTATAAAAATTATTGTTAATATCTTCATGTCTATGTAAAAAATTAAGAAACTTATTTGAGCACTTTAAAAAGAGACATTGAGAAGAGAAGAAAGATGAATTATAGTAGAGGAGAAAATTATTAGTTTTAGTTTAAATATAGTATAGTATCATTTGATACTTGGTCTTAAAATTAAGCCAATCCTTCAGAATCAGATTCACAATAGGATGCACATTCAATAGTTACTCTTTATTTCTCTTTAAAAGGAGCTTAGGTCCTAGGTAGTCTCTTTGACTTAGATTCTTCCTCAGAAATGAGTGTTTAATACTTGTCATAAGTTTCTGGTAAAGTAAAATGATTATTATAATTACACAATAATATATTATATATTATACATATTTGATTTAACTATAGAGAGTGTATTCTTTTCTTTAAGTTTTTATCTAAATTCTAGTTAGTTAACTTACAGTATAATATTAGTTTCAGGTGTACAATACAGTGATTCATCATTTTCATATGACACCCTGTGCTCATCACAAGTGCACTTTTTGATCTCATCACCTATTTCACCCATCCCCCCACCTACCTCCCCTCTGGTAACCATTAATTTGTTCTCTATAGTTAAGGGTCTGTTTCATGGTTTGTCTCCCTCTCTCTTTTTTCCCCTTTGCTCATTTGCTTCATTTCTTAAATTCCACATATGAGTGAAATCATATGGTATTTGTCTTTCTTTGATTGACTTATTTCACTTAGCATAATACTCTCTACATCCATCCACATAATTACAAATGGCAAAATTTCATTCCTTTTTATGGCTGAGTAATATTCCTGTGTGTGAGTGTGTGTGTGTGTACACCACCTCTTTATGATTCATCAGTTGATGGGCATTTGGGCTATTTCCATAATTTGATTATTGTTGATAATGTTGCTATAAACATTGGAGTGCATGTGCCCATTTGAATCAATATTTTTGCATGCTTTGGGTAAATAACTAGTGGTGTAATTGCAGGATCGTAGGGTGGTTCTATTTTTAAATTTTTGAGGAACCTCCAAACTGTTTTCCAGAGTGGCTCCACCAGTTTGCATTCCCACCAACAGTGCAAGAGGGTTTCCCTTTCTCCACAACCTCACCAATATCTGTTGTTCCTTGTGTTATTGAATTTAGCCATTCTGAGAGGTGTGAGGTGATATCTCATTGTAATTTTGATTTGTATTTCCCTAATGATGAGTAATGTTGAGCATCTTTTCATGTGTCTGTTGGGCATCTGTATGTCTTTTTTGGAAAATGTTTATTCGTGCCTTCTGTCCATTTTTAATTGGATTGTTCATTTTTGGGGTGTTGAGTTGTATCAGTTCTTTACATATTTTGGATACCAACCCTTTATCAGGTATGTCATTTGCAAATATCTTCTCTCATCCTGTAGGTTGCTTTTCAGTTTTGTTGACTGTTTCTTTTGTTGTGCAGAAGCTTTTTACTTTTATGAAGTCCCAATAGTTCATTTTTGCTTTTGTTTCTCTTGCCTCAGGAGATAATATCTAGAAAGAAGATGTTATGGCCGATATCAAAGAAGTCACTACCTGTGTTCTCCTCTAGGATTTTTATGGTTTCAGGTCTCACGTTTAGGTCTTTATTCCATTTTGAATCTATTTTTGTGTTTTGGTGTAAGAAAATGGTCCAGTTTCATTCATTTGAACGTTGCTGTCCAGTTTTCCCAATACTATTTTTTGAAGAGACTTTTTCCCATTGGACATTCTTTCCTGCTTTGTAAAAGATTAATTGACCATATAATTGTGGGTTCATTTCTGTGTTTTCTATTCTGTTTTATTGATCTATGTGTCTCTTTTTGAGCCAGTACTACATTGTTTTGATTACTACAGCTTTGTAATATAACTTGAAGTCCAAAATTGTGATGCTTCCAGCTTTGCTTTTCTTTTTCAATGTTGCTTTGGCTATTTGGGATCTTTTGTGGTTCCATACAAGTTTTAGGATTGTTTGTTCTAGCTCTGCAAAAAATGCTGTTGGTATTTTTATTTATTTATTACATTTTAATTATTTTAGAGAGAGAGAGCACACAAGAGCAGGAAGAGGGGCAGAGGGGAAGAGGGAAGGGGAGAGAATTTCAAGCAGACTCCATGCTGACTGTGGAGCCTGACACCAGGCTCAAAATCACAACCCTGAGATCATGACGTGAGCCAAAGCTAAGTGTTGGATGCTTAATTTACTGAACCACCCAGGTGCTCCCACTATTGGTATTTTGATAGATTCAATTTTTTTGCTGGTTATTTGTCTGTTCAAGTTTTCTATTTCTTCCTGTTTCAGTTTTGGTAGTTTATGTTTCTAGGAATTTATCCATTTCTTCCAGGTTGTCCAATGTGTTGGCATATAATTTTTTCATAATATTCTCTTATAATTGTTTGTATTTCTGTGGTGTTGGTTGTTATTTCTCTTCTCTCATTTGTGATTTTATTTATTTGGGTCCTTTCTCTTTTCTTTTTTTTTTTAAATCTGGCTAGAGTTTTATCAATTTTATCATTTTTTTCAAAGAACCAGATCCTGGTTTCATCAATCTGTTCTATTTGTTTTTTAGTTTCTATATCATTCTGTATTCATTGTTATTAGATTAAGAGGCTAATTGAAAACAAACAACACTTAATTAAAAATAATAGTGCCAATGAATCTAGCTCTGCACTTGGTGAAAATGAGTCAGTTTCTATAGGACTGATATAGAGGTACATTTAAATTTTATTAAAACTCTATGATTTTTAAGTTTCCTATATCATACCCTCATTAAATGTAAGTATATTAAAAGTGAGGTGATATGAGTACTTTATAGCCATGTTTTAAAAAAAAATCAGAAATAAGAATGGAGGGGCGCCTGGGTGGCTCAGTCATTAAGCGTCTGCCTTCAGCTCGGGTCATGATCCCAGGGTCCTGGGATCGAGCCCCGCATCAGGCTCCCTGCTCTGCAGGAAGCCTGCTTCTCCCTCTTCTACTCCCCCTGCTTGTATTCCCTCTCTCGCTGTGTCTCTCTCTGTCAAATAAATAAATAAAATCTTAAAAAAAAAAAAAAGAAATAAAAATGGAAAAAAGGAAAGTTATACAGAAAATTGAAAAGAGAAAAGGAAAATAAACCTACTCAACCAGAACTATTGCATCCAGGGTGTCCATAGAGAGGATGACTGATGAAATTAGCCCAAAAGTCAAAGAGGGAAGGAAGTGTTGATTTGAATATATTGCAAGTGTATTATATCTGCTTTCAGCATTGATTAAGTCTTTGGAATGCACTAAGCAAGGGAATAAGGGCTGTGAAGTAAATATTAAAAAAACTACCACAGCATACTATTCTCAAGAAAATCAATATACTAAAGAAAAATGACACTAAGGTAAATGCATACACAAACATATTATATTAATATAGCTTAGTGGGCTGAGAGTAGACACTATCAATCATGTTACTTTTAAATATAAATTTGTATATTATATCCAAAATTATATATTTATATACACATTTAATGTGGTATAATATTAGTGTTTTATATATATATTAGTCCAGTAATTTTTGAATATAATATTCAGAATCACTTTTAAATTTGAGAAACACCGCATAGAGAAAATTTCAAGTATAAAAGCTAATATGGCTTTGTTAACATGCAGCATACGAATACATTCATCTCTTGGGCATGGTCTAGAGTTGATCAAATGGTTAATTTAGCTGTTTACAGATAATTGTCAAGAGCAAATATTTACCAAATTACACTAAATGTACTTATCTTCTAGTGTTGAATCCAGTAAGAACTGCTATTATTTCTTCTCATTTCATCTTTTCTATTTTTCTCCCATCCTCAGTCATTCTGTGTGTATATCATGTTGAACTACTGAAAAATCTACAAATTTTCTATGATTTTTTTAAAGATTTTATTTATTTATTTGACACAGTGAGGGGGACAGAGAGAGCACAAGCATGGGGGAGTGGCAGGCAGGGGAGAAGCAGGCTCCCCACTGAGCAGGGAGCCCAATGCGGGGCTTGATCCTAGGACCCTGGGATCATGACCTGAGCAGAAGGCAGATGCTTTACTGACTGAGCCACCCAGGTGCCCCTCTATAATTTTTTATTTTTATTTGGTAGGACTCTGATACATGCATACCCCAGATCTCTTTCTGTAGGAACTCTAGTTGTATGTTCCTCCACTAGGGAGCCTTCTTGAATCCCTGAGACTGAGTCAGTCCCAACTATTTACATACTGTCCCATGCACTGTTTATATCTTGATCACACTGAATTGCAATTATGATTTTATTTGTTGGTATCCCCAGATAAGCTTGAATCCGAAGCTGGGCTGTAGTCATATCTGTAGCATCTAACTCAATGATTGACATCTAATTGAGAATCATCTCAATAACTATTATAAGCTAAAACTATATCAAGTTAAAAAAATGAGTGTGAATATCTTTTACGTTTACCATTTTATCTGAGCAACATATTGGGTATGTAAGCATCCAGAATAATTTTATTTTTGGTCACTATACCTGTATTGTAGGTAATTCTGCTGATATTCTTTTTGTTCCCTTATCCATAATAATATCAATGGACTTTACATTCTATCAGAAAACAATCATTAAATTGCTGAGAAAATATACTTAATTGTATTATATATGTTGTTTTCTTAGAACTCTGAAGATGGACTATAATATAAATTTAAATATGTAAGTATATATATTTATCTAAATTTAATACAGATTTAAATTTTGTGGTATAAAATATATAAATGTATAAAAATGATTAGAAACTAGGATATATATGTTATAATGCTAAATTATGTGGCATAAACAATAAAAGTCATAAGAATTTTGAAATGCATGTAATTGATTTTCACAGAAATTATGAAAGCTTAGCTTTCCCAGGTGTAATACAGCAATGGTAATGAGGATGATTGGTGATGATGGATAATATTTGTGGAGTGTTAGGTATTTCCTGGCCAGTCTGCTAAGTGTATTTTTAGATAATCTTATCTAACATCCTCAAAACCTTATAAGGTATGTGCTATTATAACAAAATTTGCCTTCACGTGTTTCTGAAAATTATATGAATAATGGGAAAAATCAAGACAGGAGACACTCAATAGTAGGGAATTACTATTAGTTGCTCATGAAAATCTGTTTTAGGATTGTGATAGTATTATTGGAGAAAAACATACAAATTTGAATTACATTTTAGAAAGAGTTCGCAAAACCTGGTTGGTGACTGGATTTATGAGATAACAAGTAAGATTTAATAACAATGTAAAAAGACCTAGATGTAGAAATAATATTAAAATACTTCTTTCAATTAGTTCCCATCCATGCTAAGTTGTCCGAAGGACTGGTTGATCATCAATTAATAAAATAACTTGTAATGATGACCTGAACAATAAACAGTTGGGTGCTAACTGAGGCACAACTCATTTACTATTATTGACAATAATCATAGCAGTTCAAAGTTGGAACCCAGAGGTGACTCTTGTTATCAACATAAATATTCAAATATCCACTCATCACAGGCTAAAGAGCATTTCCTCTGTTGAAAATATTGAATATATTAAAATGATCTTGGCTTAGATAATTTGGAGATTAAAAAATGGGAAAAGCCCTGTTTTCCAAATTTTTATCCGCATTGTTTTTCCCTCCCCCCGATCAGTAATCATGTTTAAGGAAAACATCACTGCAAGATACCACACGGCCAGATGTCATGGTAAGAGTCAGTCAATAGAGTCATTGTCAGGCCTGCACAGGCTCTGGTGGACTGATAATTCCACAGCAGTCCTGAAACTCTTTCCTTACCAGAATGATGTGCTCCTGAAAACCTGATTGCCATATAATTAAGGCAAATTAGATTCAACAACACCACCAAATTGAAATTTGTTGTGAAAAAAGAAGCTCCAACTGTAATTTAGCTGACTCTTAGTGTTCCAAAGAAAGTACTGAATTTTTCTTCTCTTAAATCACTGATAAAAAACAGTCCATTCTCAGCAGATTTTACTGAGGAGAGGTTAGTAATAATATAAAGCTAGAATTCTACGGTATTAAGTAGTAAAACTCTTTATTTATAACATGCATGGAAAAGAAGAAAGGAACTTTCAAATGGAAAAAATATCATTATTGAAAAATCTCAAAATCTTTGCTATTATGTTAATTTAAAATATATATTTCAAAGTGTTGTTTGAAATATCAGCTTTATTAGCAGTTAATCTTTTTTCTTAATAGTTAAGGTTATATGAAATGCTGTTGAACATGCTTTTACTAGAAGGAAACAATGAAACAATACCCTAAATAAATTTTTAAAAATCAGAAAATAGATAGAATTAATTTAGGGTTTGAGATGGATTAAAAGTGGCTTAAAAATTATCAAGGCGATGAAATTGCCACCACTAGTCATTAAGATTCATATCTCACAATTGAATAGAATTAAAGAATTGATAAATGTAAAAAAAAAAGTGAAAAATAATAACTTTTGGCTTTTCCACAAAACACTTTAACTTTCTATTCTCTAGAGGATTTCATTATTTCTGGATAGCAAGTGCTCTATGCTAAAGACCCTGATATTTATAATGCCTACTTAAAAGCATAGTATAAGAGTTACAAATAAGTGGTTCCATTTGTAGAATAGAGCCATTCTCTTGGAATCTTATGCTTTCTCAGTAGTTCAAAACACCTTATTTCTTAGCACTAACTAGCTTCCAAGAAATTTGGAGGCCATATTTTTGCTATTGTTCTGTTTTTCTACCTTTGTATATTGGTTTCAGTTATTTTTACTTATGAGGAGAATAAAAAATTACTTTTTTCTTCAGAAAAACTACTTGACATGTTTTCAAAAGTAATAATGGACTAAAAAATAAGACTTACTAAATTTAAGTTTCTTTAAATTCATCTTTAACTTTGGAAGACACTTTCTTCTATAATCTATTGACATTTTAGGAACTTTTTTGGTAATTGTTGAAATATTATGGCTTAGTCTTCGAATAATGAATTTAATTTATTCTCGGTTAACTGAAATGTAAATACTGTAATATAATATCTTTTCTTTTTTTTAAGATTTTATTTATTTATTTGAGAGAGAGAGAGATAGTGAGAGCAGGAACACAAGCAGGGGGAGTGGGAGAGGGAGAAGCAGGCTTCCTGCTGGGCAGGGAGCAGGGAACCTGATGCGGGGCTCGATCCCAGGACCCTGGGATCATGACCTGAGCCGAAGGCAGAAGCTTAACGACTGAGCCACCCAGGCACCCCATATCTTTTCATTGTTAAGACAAAGTGTATGTGTAGTGAGACTTGCTGGCTAGACAGTTAAAGAGTTGCCTGTTCATCTTGTATGTGGAGTATTGTGAAACTTTTAATCTATTTATCAGTGATTTGCAAGCATACACTGAGATTATACCATTCAATACCTTCTCTTAAATCCTTGAAGGTCTTCCTATTACAAACAATACTAAAAGGGACATGCCTGCTCATGTATGTCATGTGAACATATAATAGTTATTTTGTCGATTAACTCCAACAAGTAAAAGTTCTAGGGAAAATGGCATGTACATTTCTGATTTTTTAGAGATATTACCAAAGGATCCTTCTAAAACATATATATATAAGGATATTTTTTTCTCCACATCTTTACCATCACTGCTAATCTTTGCAAATCTGATAGGTAAAAATAATTTCCTGTTATTCTTTTAATTTACATTTTAATTTGGGAGTGTTTCTTGTACATATGTCCCACTATGAGCAGTGACCACAAATGGACAATCAAACTGACAAAGCACAATAACTTTAATCTGATGTTATGCTGGTTTAGATTTAAAGATGGAACCTGGATGGGAAATACAGCATATGCTTTGTCTTCATTCTACCACAGCTGCCATACACAGCCTCAGTAGTGAAGCCCCCATAACACAGACCCTACGTGCAGCTTCTTTGTCTCTCTGCTCCCACGTCTCATCCATCTATGAAACATTCATCTCTTGAGAGTGAGATCAAGTAGTTCGCCTTGCCCTAGGGAAACTGTAACCTTGGTTTCTACCCATGCTTTTATGTTATAATCACACAGGCCCAAGACCTCCATATGGAATCGTAGCTTTCTCAGCTACGATTCAAATCAGGGGCTGCCTAGTAAAATTCAACGTGTGGTACTTCACATTCTCCATTTATCTTAACTCAGAAAGTTAAGAAATAGGGTTACTGTGTGAAGGCAGACGTCACCGTCCCAGGCAGTTGTAGGTTTGTTCAGGGGACAATTTTAATCTTTCACTCAAACTTAATAGTTATTTTTTAAGGACGTCGTTTCTATTTCTCCTCCACAAAATGTTTTTGTAGATTTGCCGTTCGCTTTTGAATTTGTGAATTATTTACTGGTTGTTCTTTGTGTATTAGGAAATCAGTCTTTTGTCTTAAAAATTTTTAGTATTTGTCTTTTATCGTTTTATCATCTAGATGATTTTTTTCCCTATACAAATATTTTAAAATATTTCCTTTATAGGTTCTGGATATTATACCTTACACACATTAACCATCTGTTTTATGTATTTAAATATTTGTCCTTTTAAGAATTAAAAATCCTGAATTTCAGAGTTGTACGAATTAATATCTTACATGTTTTAAAACAATTAGGTAAGTATTGAATACCTGTAGTACATTTAACATACAAAAGTAAAGCTATATGTAAGAAACTAAAAACGATAACATGAATAAACTTTGAATAATTAAAAAAAAAGAATTACTTTGTTGTAAAACGTGGTGTAAAATTTGAATGTTATTCTTTTCTTACTTATAACTGGCTAGTGCATTATCCCAACATCATTTATTGAATAATTCCTCATTTCCACTCTGTTTTAAAATGCCTTCTTGGGGCACCTGAGTGGCTCAGTCGGTTGAGCTTCCGCCTCTTGGTTTGGGCTCAGGTCATGATCTCCAGGTGGTGAGACTGAGCTCCATGTGGGGCTTTGCGCTCAGTAGGGAGTTTGCTTGGGACTCTCTCCCTCTCCCTCTGTGCCTCCCCAACCTTTCTCTCTCTCTCAAATAAATAAATAAATAAAAACTTTTAAAAAATAAAATGCCCTCTATCATTTATCAAATTGCCAAGGCACTTGTGACTTTATTCAATTTCACTAACTTGTCTTTCTCTTCTTTACCAGACTATTTTAATTACTCTAGCCTTCTGGTATGTTTTAATATTTGCAAGGTCATTACGCTCAGATTACTTCTCTTTCTGAAAGTTTTACAGCCTATTTTTGCATTTTGATTATTCCACATGTATCTAAATCAGGTTTTCATATTGTAAATAAAACTTGTCACTGCTATTTTTACTGTGATCAAGTTACATTTATAGATTAATTTGGGGGAAAATGACATTTTCACAATATTGACCCAAAGAATGTGATTTTTTTTCATTTATTAATTTCTTCTATGTACCTCAGAACAATTTTTTTTTAAGATTTTTTTTATTTTATTTTATTTGAGAGAGAATGAGAGAGAGCACATGAGAGGGGGGAGGGTCAGAGGGAGAAGCAGACTCCCTGCCGAGCAGGGAGCCCGATGCGGGACTCGATCCCGGGACTCCAGGATCATGACCTGAGCTGAAGGCAGTCGCTTAACCAACTGAGCCACCCAGGCGCCCCCTCAGAACAATTTTTAATGTACAGATAAATTTCTATACATTTTTAATAAGTTTGTTTTCAAAAATTGTTTTTCAGTGTATTTTCTCATTAATTATATTGAAATATGGAAATGTGGCTAATATTCTATTATTGCACTCAACCATCTTACTGAATTATCTTATTATTTTTATTTTTTAATTTTTACTTAAATTCAATTAGCCAACATATAATACATCATTAGTTTTAGATGTAGAGTTCAATAATTCATCAGTTGTGTATAACACCCAGTGCTCATCACGTCACGTGCCCTCCTTAATGCCCATCACCCACTTACCCCATCCCTCCACCCACCTCCCCTCCAGCAACCCTGTTTGTTTCCTATAGTTAAGAGTCTCTTGTGGTTTTTCTCCCTCTCTGATTACTTCCCATTCAGTTTTCCCTCCTTTCCCCTATGATCCTCTGTGCTCTTTCTTATATTCCACATATGAGTGAAACCATATGATAATTGTCTTTCTCTGAGTGACTTATTTCGCTCAGCATAATACCCTCCAGTTCCATCCATGTCAATGTAGATGGTAAATATTCATCATTTCTGATGGCTGAGTAATATTTCATTGCACATATACACCACATCTTTTTTATCCATTCATCTGTTGATAGACATCTTGGTTCTTTCTACAGTTTGGCTATTGTGGACATTGCTGCTATAAACATTGGTGTGCAGGTGCTCCTAAGGATCGATACTTTTGTATCTTTGGGGTAAATACCTAGTAGTGCAATTGCTAGGTCATAGGGTAGCTCTATTTTTAACTCCTTGAGGAACCACCATACTGTTTTCCAGAGTGGCTGCACCAGCTTGCATTCCTAACAGTGTAAAAGGGTTCCCCTCTCTCCACATCCTCGCCAATATTTTTTGTTTCCTGACTTGTTAATTTTAGCCATTCTGACTGGTGTGAGGTGGTATCTCATTGTGGTTTGATTTGTATTTCCCTGATGCCAAGTTGTGGAACATTTTTTCATGTGTCTGTCGGCCATTTGTATGTCTTCTTTGGAGAAATGTCTGTTCATGTCTTCTGCTCATTTCTTGACTGGATTATTTGTTTTTTGGTATTGAGTTTGAATGAATTATCTTATTTTTAATATCATTTTTGTTGTTTCTTAGAATTTCCAGGTACTTGTAAATACCTGGAAATTTGGCAAATCATGAAATTTCTATTTCTGCAGAACTTTCATGACAATCTTGTCATATTGAGCATACTTGTGTTTTTCCTGATTTTAATGGAAATGCTATTTGTTTTTTTATTAATAGTAATGCTTTTTATTAAGGTATTTTTTAAAAATACCTTAGATTTAAAGATGGAATCTGGATGGGAAATACAGCATATGCATTGTCTTTTATTTATTTATTTGACACAGAGAGAGAGAGACAGCAAGAGAGGGACCACAAGCAGGGGGAGTGGGAGAGGGAGAAGGAGGCTCCCTGCCGAGCAGGGAGCCCAATGCACGGCTCGATCCCAGGACCCAGGGATCATGACCCAAGCCGAAGGCAGATGCTTAACTGACTGAGCCACCAGGCGCCCCTTATTAATGTATTTTTAAGAATAAATGTTGAATAATTTTATATATATATATATATATATATATATATATATATATATACATGGGAAATCAATCATTCCATATAGTTTTCACATCTATTTAACATAGAGAAGGAAATGATTCTTGTATTGCTCGTCTTTTCTTGGAATCTGTAATCATCTGTGTTATGCACTGAATGTTTGTGTCCTGCCCTTCTCAATTAATTCATATATTGAAATCTTATAGAAATGTAGTTTGCATGGGCATATGCAATTTTTAAAATTCTTGGAACGGTATGTTAAATATATATGCATTTTTGTATGTAGATTATGTCCTTTGAAAAATTCTCTATAAGTGATATGTTTTTTGACTAGTCAAAAAAAAAAAAAAGTCCCTTGATGCTTGACACATTAGGAGACACATGGCCAGTCACTCCTGGGCTGCTGAACACAAATGGCATTTCCCCATTTCTCTGTCATTCTCTTCCCTTTGCCATCTATGGAACAGTGACTCTTTTGGCTTAGAGAAAATCATTGTTCTGGCTTAGATTTGAAATTTTACAACCATGTCTGCTTTTCTATAACACAGTTTTCTCAATGTAGTCCTTTTCTTTAATACCTGTTTGTATAGACCTGGGTTAAAAAGCCTCTTCTCATGAGTAAAATCATCCTTTTTATTTAATAAAGTTATTGAACCAGGATATTCCTGATAGAAAAGTTATTACAGTCATAGACACATCTGAAAGCAAAGTGAAAGGAAATGTGTTTGAAACAAGAGAACAGTGATTTTTTTTAATAAAAACATTAATAGCACACTATTAAGGTGGCAAACTTTTAATGAAGAAGAAAAAAGAGTACAATTAGCTGTAATCATGAGATAATGTTGAAAGCATTTAATGAATTTTTTAAAAAGATATTACATTAGAGATATCTGTAATCTATTTTTCTTTCTCTTTAGTTTAAAAAATATATAATTTCCATACTCTAATTCTACTGGGTTGTAAAACTATTTAAAAGCCAAACCTAACAAATGAAACATTTAAAAAATGTAATAAAACAGCCAAACACACCAGAATGTTATATTGTTAATACTGTAATATGCAGTCTGTCTAATGTCCCTTCTGATTAAAAGTTAGGGAATTTATATCATTAATCACATAGCTTCTAATGGCATTTATTTCAGGTGTATGCTTAGATTTAAACATTCTAGCAAGATACAATTTTTTTTCTCCCCAATACATTAATACTTTTAGGAAATCAAGAAATAAATTTTAATGAAGGTAAAACATTTGTACAACAGAAGAGAATAGGCTATATATGAGGATTTTTGATGTTTTGGTATGAGAGACATTGAATGGGCTACAAATATTTAGAATATTTCTGCCCATGGTTATTTATGACTTTTGTCTCTTATAAACTTTACTTGGAGACTCTACTTGTCTTTTATAATCTTTGTTGGAAACAGTTATTTTCCAAATTGTTAATAAGAGATGACATTGGTGATATGGAAGGAAAGAATGTGGATCAATGTACTTGATATTTCTGTTACAGAGCCCATAGATTTCTTGAAATTAAGGATTGCAATTGAAAATTGCAAATACCTAGGAGTGTTTGGAGATCAACTCTTTGAAAAGTTAACTTTATGTTTTTAGTAACTGTATACATATTGAGAAGCTTGCACAAAATTAAAATCTGTTTTATGAATCACTTTTGATGATGTTTGCACTTATATAAGAAAAAAAGTTCTCTGTAAAATATATAGAATATTAGAATTCAAAGCATCCTCTTTTCTCCATATTTAAAAAAAGGTTATTAATCTTTTTATAAAAGACTCATTTGTACTGTTTCAGTTACTGTAAATTATTGAAGTCTGTTAAGCTATAAATAGGTGGTGTTCTTTGCTGAAAAGTGCTATGGGGAGGTTAAACATTCATAAAGATTAAACTGCACACAAAAAATTCATTTAGTTTATATCGCTCAACGTGGAGGATCTGGAACTGCTTTCTATTATAATGCACTTATGTATTAATCTAAATGATGAAAGTCCACAAATAGATATCCTAGAGACTTTGGTGCTCATAACTAGGTTTTCGTTGGGCAGATGTACTAGGAATAAAATCAAATATACTGCTTAACGTGGTTAAGGAGTATAAAATATTCTGGTTCAATAATTTTATGAAATAAAAAGGTTAGGTTTCTACTCACTAGAAGAGGTTAGTAACGTCGTCCTATGCAAACAAGTCTTAAACAAAATGACTACTTTGAAGTTTAGATGGAGTTGTGATTAACTGAGATAGGGAAGTTTTTGGATGTCGGGTTACTGCTTGCCTTAAAATTTCTCCGTACTTTCCAAGAATCAACTTAAGCAGGAAAGTTCTGGCAATGTGTAAGCCAAATGCAAATGATAGTCGTGAGGAGGTGGAGAGTTTTGAAAAAAAGAAAGAAGAAAGGGGCACTTTTATTTTATACCTTCTATTTTTTCCAATACACATTTAAGTGGCTTTCTTCTATTTGCGACTTAAAACTCGGTTTTAGTTATCTTGAGATGATCTTTTCAAGACCTCTGTGTCTTTGATTGCAGTATCTCTTTTGTTTGGTTCTTTCTTAGGGAAGAAAACATGATGCAAACAACTTTATATTCTCAATTCTGCACAGTTCCTGGCACAAAGATGTACTCCATAAATGGTAAGTGTTGATTAATTTTATGCACTTGTGTTTCCATGCAGAAAATAAACAAAACCCCACACATGTCTCTTTCCTTACAAGAACAGAGGCATTGGTAACATTTGGTGTGAGCATTGCTGGGTGTCAGTACTCCTTTACCTGCCCCAAATAGTCTGAGCAAGGTCATCCTTAGCACCTTCCTTTCCCTCCTTCAGCTTTTCCCGCCAACCCCTGACCCCGATTCATCCACATAAACTCATGGGCAAATCATTTGGTTTGTAAGTACTTCTTCTATCATTCCAAACTCCCTCGTATCCGATTCCTTTTCTGCTTTGCCACAGCTGCTAGTGTAGCTTCACCCCTCACCCTTTCTCCGCACCACCCTCCACCTCTCACCTGCAACACTGTAATAGCATCCTTGCTGCTCTTTCTGCCTTCAGAGTCTCTAATATTCCAAGTCCATCATCTACAGAGCAAGCAGCATAGCATCATCATTTAAAAAATAGATTTAGTAGGACACCTGCCATGCTTAAAACAAAATATTTGTGATTCCCTGTTGCTTACAAGACAAAATCTAAACTGTGATAAGATAGAGATTTAAAAAATCTGCTTAATATTTATGTTTAAAATTCCGAATTTCCATGGATTACTCATAGATGCCTAAATATGTTAGCTGATTTTCATTTTTAGAATAAAATAATAGGTATCTATTTTTTAAAAAATACTAACCTACTTGGAATTCATCTTAAGGGCAAAGTTGTACCGGATAAACAAATATTATTTCTCTCCATTATAGTGATTTTTGCTATGTTCATATAATCTAAAATATGAGCTGAAGGATTAATGATAGGTCAGGTCCCCTTTAAATCTATTCTCAATGGCAACACAAACTGCAAAAAGAATCCACACTATTTAAGTGGAAATACATCAATCACGGAAATGAGCAGACAGCAGGTCCAGGTCAATACCTTCCAGCCCATTAAACAGAGGGAAGGAAAGCAAGTTTGCTTACGTTCAATATGCCAGAGAGCAGGGATGAATAGCAATAATGCATGTCTCTGACTACAGCTTGCCAATATTAACTTGAAAAATTATCAATCATTAATCCATCACAGTCCTAATTATTACTGAACTTCTGCATTAACAGGAAAGGAAATTAAATAAAATAAGTTAAAGAGCTCTGGTTTAAAAAACCGTCTTATTAGATTATATATCTAAAGACCCATTCTGATACTAATGAACCTAGACATTCCAAAGGAATCCTGTGGCAGGTTATGGATGAAGTTATGTCGTAGAAGAAATTAAACATTCTAATATCTACTCATTTCTTAAAAACAGAAGTCTTGTTATTCTAATATTTATTCATATTTAAGGCAATGTAAGAAGATCCAGAGCCATTTTCTACTATTAGATATGAACAGTGGAGGAATGCATGCTCATTCTGCTTTCCTTAATCAAGTAAGACCCAGTGACAATTAGGGGCAACAAAATTCTCATAATAGAGTAAGATAGTGTTTGGCCTTAACACGACCAGCAGTTCAGTTGAAGCGTCAGGATGATATAATGAACACTGAGAGGGAAGCTTGAGTAGTTTAAACAGGAAGCCAGACTGTTCAGTTGCAAATGCCTATAATATTAAGCCTGGTCCATCTGTCATGTTTCTCCTTTCCTCTTCTCTGGGCAGACAGAGGGATGATGCTGTGCTTTACTCCTTGAAACATGCCTGTGGAATACGTGCAGAGTAGAAGATTCGTGATGCTTCATCATTTAATTTTATAATATGCTTCATAAATCTTTAACAATCTTTATCTTATTTTTGGCTTAAATAACTCTTAAATCTTTGCAGTGAATTTTTAACGCGTTCGATTAATCTCTAAAGAACAGGACCAGCTAAGGAACATTTTTATTTATTTATTTATTTATTTTTTATGTTACATGTCTTTAGTACTGGTAGTTCTTTTAAATTTCCTTTTACAAAATCTGAATGTTTCAAACATACACAATTTCATTGCTGTTGTTTTCAAAATGATAGCATTTTGATAAAAGAAAAGGAGACCCCATTTGGTTTTCCTGATTAGAGAAGGAAAAGCAGCAGGAAAAAACTGCTGCCCTTCAAGTCAATAACAGTCAACATCAGTAAAGCAAGTAATGCTTGGGAGCAATGTTTAAAGTTGAAAGCAGAGTAAAGTAATGGCCATTAGCTTCTAGTGCCTAGTTGTGCCTTCCCAGGCAATAGCACGTACAGTAGAATATTATATTTGATAATTCAACTAAAGTATAGTCATCCATTAACCTCAGGAGAATCAGGGCTCCATGGCAAGCCCGAGACGTGCCTCACACAAGGTCTCTACTACTTTCAGCGGGCAGACACTGGAACACAGTGAATATAAATATGTCCTGAAGTACTTCCGGTGTTTTTTGCAGAAAGAATTTTGCATTTTGAATATTCAGAGACTCTTAAGATTAAGAGTTAGTTAAACATGAATTAGATTATGTAGAAAAAGAGATGATAAAAACTGCATTTAGCTGCAGTTTTTTTCACAGGAATGAAAAACATTCCTATGTTATTTGGTCACTAAAAACTCTGCCATAATTCTCTAACACTTCCCTTTTTGGTCAAAACGATTAATGCAAGACCACACTGTATTCCCAAAGAGATTGAGATTTGGAAAAAAAGTGTTGTCTTCAAGGTGCCTGATTACTTTATCCTATTTATTTAAACTTTGTTGAAAAATCAGTGCAATCAAACTCTAACCCTTAAATTTAATTATATAAATCATCAGTTACTTTTCCTTTTAGTGTTTAACCTCAGTGTGCTGTGTCTTTAAAGCTATAATTTTTATTCACATGTGGAATGTGAACCTAACCATGCGTTGTACTTGCCCTAAAATTGCTTTTCTTTTCATGATTTCTTTTCATTGTTTTGATGCTGAGTAAAATGGCAAACTCGGTGTTAAGTCAAATCACTCAGCGCACGTCCCATTATGAAAATGGGCCAGAAAGAGGAATAAAAAACGAGTGAATAGACTCTCAAGAGAAAAGTGGGAGAAAAGAATGGTTAGCAAGAAAAATACTCTTCCTAACCATGAAGAGATTCATTTACACTTTGACTGCTAAAATATTTTGCCAGATCATTTCGAGTATGTGTTTGAAAAAACAATGCTCATTGCTGAATATATCAATGTGCTATTCTCCATACTTGGCTTAGTGTGTGTACTATTCTTTTTACAGTGTCCTCAGTTCTGCATTTTATTTTAAGTTTTATTTTTTTAAGTTTATGCATGCAGATAATTTTAAAAGTCAAATAATTCTTTTTTTTTTTTTTAATTTTTAAGATTTTATTTATTTGTCAGAGAGCACAAGCAGGGGGAGCGGCAGGAAGAGGGAGAAGCAGACTCCCTGCATAACAAGAAGCCTGATGTGGGACTCGATCCCGGGACCTGGGATCATGACCTGAGCCAAAGGCAGACACTTAACCGACTGAGCCACCCAGGCGGCCTGAAAGTCAAATAATTCTACTAGCTCAGGAGAATTAGAGCACCTCTTCCCTCCCTGCAGTTCTCATACACCATAAACTCTCACTTCTTTTAGCTATTTTGGTTTTTATTTCTTTTTCTCTGGTAGTTGTCTCCATATTTCTAAGTAACAAGCTCATAATAAGTTTCTTAATTTTTCAATTTCAGAGTTATTGGATTTTTACTAGGAAAAATGTAGTTCTGTGACGATTTGCCCCTTGTAGACTCTGGTTTACTTGTCGAGGCCTCAGTGAAACCCCCACCGTCAGCAGATTTGGGTTTCTGTTTCTCAGGTTCTCCGTCTACAGTAGTGACCCGCCACAGCTCTGTCATGCTGGGGAAGGACTCCGAGCAGCTCAGTACACAGACTTGCAGCCAGTCCTATTCCTAGCCCCACCCGAACCCCTTTCAGCGGAGTAACACCTCGGCCTGTCTGGGGTTTTCTGGAGGCAGTCCACTTACCTCCTTGACTTCACCCTTTCAGACCTATGTTACCACTTTCTTAAGGCGTGCTTAATCAGGCGTCCCGTGTAAATGTGCTTTCCTGCTACCCCAAGTTTGTCATTGTCTGCTCTTATCTTGTTCTCTTTGTTCTTGTGGAATTCCATGGCCTTTTATCCTGTTCTTTCCATATGTGTGGGGGGGTGGGGGGTTGGGGGGGCAGCTTGGAAGAGTGCACAGGGACAAAAATTTTTCTCCTGCCATGTTTGTGTTGCTGATTTGTTTCTGTCTGTTATGAACTCATTGGATAGGCTTAATTCAAATGTAGTAATATTACAAAAGATAGTTTTCTATAAAGCAGCTCAAATCCTTCTGATCACTTCTGCCTGTAGTCACTTTTAATCAATGATCTTTATTTCAACAATGTATGTATTTCTATTACCACTACTTCAGTTCTTTCTCATTCATATAATAGCTATTTGTACACGTGTTTGATAATAACAGTTCCACTCGCAGTATAAGGAAGTGCTCATTTGATGTTTCCAAATGTCGACACAAATGTCAACTCGTTCGTCCTTCCTCTAGCCCTGTGGAATGGTTGGTGAGAGGCAACCTTCTCTCTCCATTTGCTAGCAGAACGGGTGAGCCACTGTCCGGACTGTGAAATTCCCGAGGCCACCCCCAAAATCAGTTATTCAAGATTCAAGTATTTCTGTCCCCTCTTGTTTTAATATAATCGTTAGACATCACTCTGCTCTTTAAGTGAAATTCGCCTCAGTACAATGAAATACCTTCCAACACAATCAATCTCCACTATTTCCCAGAAGGGTTTGAGGAAAATTAGGAAAATCCATACATTACAAGCATATCTTTTGGGTAGCAGAAAAATTTCCCTTGGAAAGGACCTACCCATCTGGTATATTTTTTCATCATCAATATTTGTCAAAGATTCAAAATAATGTAATACCCTCTTGGGCAAACCAGGCACTTGGTTACCGAAGAAGGGAAAACCTATATGCATGCTGTCTTTCCACTCACCCGTATAATGCAGCACTTTACCGTCTCCATTAAAAGACTGACTTTGTACCCTACCATGCATTTTATAATATTTCTATCTAAATGCAGATTTCTACATTCCATGTGTACCATGTAGTCAGGTTTTCCATAAAAATACCAGCAGGAGAGTACATTGAAATTCATTTTGCATATTAAAGAAATCTCTCTCTGAGATTCCTTCTTTTATTTGTTTTATCAACTCAAGCAATAAGCAAGAAAATTAGAGTTTCAGCAATGATGGAAAAGCTATTTATGATTTTATCAGCCTTGTTGCTTTTTTTTCCCCATGCTTAGACAAGTTGCAGGCTCTTAAGAGGAAGCCGGTTAAAATGTTTCACTGGAAAATGAAATAAGTCTCTCTGTATCATTTCACCCAAGTACTGTAGTGCTCTATTACCTGGCGACAGCTTCACTGTGAGTAACATGCCCCCTGAATGCGTTTCTTCCCAATATCTACAGCACACATAAAATATGTCCCACAGGGATATGTTCTGCTCAAAAGCATTATTACAAATGCCATAATATTTTGTAACATATATCTTACTGGCATGGTCGGGTCAGGAATGCAGTTAGAGCCTAACAGATAGAAAATACTGTCTCCACTCTTCTTGCAGAATTTTTACAGAGAAAGCAAATTTGGAAATGACTGTCACTGGAGTTATGGCAAATTTTCAAGTAGCTTATATGCAGTTTACCTAAGCATTCCATATGCCCACAAGCAATTTAGTATGTAGTGAATAAACATAATACATGGAGAAATAAAGCACACATGAAATTAAAGAAAAAATGTTTCTAAACCTCTAAATACAAAAATTAAAGTTAAAAACACAACACTTTCCCATATTTATTTTCTGCATTTATTTTTTAACCTCCATCTTACTTTTGAAAAATATTATGTGAAAGGAAACCAAAATATGTTATCTACACATCCACGCATTCAAATACAAATGAGAGTTTATGTCTGAGGAAAAGCATTTTAGTAAACCAATAGCAGTAACTTAGAATGTTTAAACAATTTAAATGAATTTGACCTACTCCAGATGAGTGACTATAAATGGCCTGAAAACTATTTATTATTTTATATGCATTGTTATTTTACCCTCGTTTAGATGATTTATATCTCTAGCATAAAAACAAATGGTTTTCTAGTCTATTTTTTTATTGTCCACACAGCTTTTACAACTTTTAAGGCCAAACTATTTTTAAATGTATTTAATTCCTGCATGCATACCTTCTTCTCTGTTTAAATATAACAATTTTGGGGTTTTTCATTGTTCACTGTATCTGCAACAGTGAGAACCCATTTAGGGGAGAAACAGTACTGTAGTTTCTCCTAACTTTCAATGGGTCAATTTCATATCATGATGAAATATATAGACAATCACGATATGTTCACACATTTAGAAGCTAATACTTTGAATACATTTTGAATAGAGCACATAGCACACACTTCCCTTTTATTTAATTTTTTAGAAACTGAAAGAAAGCTGCGAATACTTTAGATATTTCTGATTTTTTAATAGCATCATGGTGGTGATTTAAATTCAGTCAAGGTGGAAACAGCTGGTGGAATGGAAGGCCTGACCCATACTGCTAGGTGACTACATTATGGTCCAGGTCCAGGGGCATACTGAGTTGTCAATGATCTGAAAAATGGCACGAGTCAGTATTTGACTCTGCAGATACTCTCTTCTTAGTGGTAGAATGAGTCTTCCAATGACTGTGCATATCAGCTGTGATTATGATATCATGTGTATTTTTCACCACATCATCTATAAACACTGCGTACCTACCTTTGCTCCAATCTTTATTTCCTCCTCAGCAGAAGTCCAATAACTAAAGCACATTTGGTCTGCCTCTTTAATCATTGCATCCTAATATTTTATTCTATTCAGCTGGGAAAAAAACAAAGTCAAAAATGCTCTATGTGGCCTTCTGTGGGAAAACAAGAACAGGCACTGTTATGAAGGGGAGAATAGTATATGTCATAGACTTTTGAAAGGATTTAGCATGGAGCTCAGCAGAAAGGGAATGATTTTCACAGCTTTTAGAGGAAGAAGTTGGGAATACTAAATCGAAAAAGAGCTTACTGCAAGGCCAAAAAGACAACTATTTTTGGCAGCTTTAAAATGAAATGAAACACCTCACTTCCAGGAGAGGGTTGCACATTGTCCCTGGTGAGACAAAGAATTAAATACTTGTCACAGGTGATCTATGGCTGACATTCTGAACGATATGGCAGAGTGAGGTTGCAGACCTCTCTGGTAGTTGTTTCCTCCCAGTTGAGCAATGAAAAGCCAAGGACAAAGCTTCAGCTCAGTGGTTCTTTTCCCCTTCAAACCATCCTTTCTATTTTATCCGCAGGAATAACATTTGAAAAGAAAAACAAGTTTAACCAAGTTACTCAAAATGGTATAATGGTGTCCACAATTTACAGTCAAAATATTCCTTTGCTTGAAATTCCCATACCGTGTTACTATTAACCCAAGTATTAGGTATTGCGACTCCTACTATTTAGTCCCCGAGAGCAAACATTCATCAGCAGAGTGTAATATAAAGTAAACAGAATTTTACTGCATACCCCTAGCTGATCTCCTACCTGCTTTCGATGGATATAAATCTAATTTGGAGCAGGCCTTGACACCTGCATTGAATAGCAACTATCTGAGTTTATATGAACGAGGAAAGGATAGTCTGTTCAAGTGTTGTCCTCTCATTTTTACCCTTTCATTTCATATTTTTTGATCCCTCAATGATGAATGAAGGTGTTTAGAAACTCAAATTCATGAGCTAGGATTTGCTTTACTGAAGAGTTAGAAATGTCTGAGTGCTAAATTGCATAATTATTTCAGTATTCTCTCAGTATACAGAACTACTTACGCCAGGTAGATTCTTAGGTCATATTTCTACAAAGGTATTTCTTCAAAGTGTTCATAGATCAACGCACGGTTTTATCTTGATACTGAGTTAGTGAATCTGGAGGAACAAATGGTTCATATATCTCTTAGGCCATTCCTCTAGAATATCCGGTGAGCCAGGCTAAAGCAATTTAATTTCTCATCACATTACTGACCATGTTGTGATATGAGTCTAGACTTAGTGGGTAGAAACTTTATTTATCTATGGACATACCAACTGCAGCTTGACTCTCAGCTTGTGCATGGCAAGAAACTGTATGACAAATGGCATTAAAATACTCTAAGGATATATATCTATATGCATGGTCTGTACATATGTGAATGGTCTATACATATGCATCATATGCAAATGCACACACTTACAGTGTTGCAAATGAACTTTAATCCCCTCAGCATTTCACTGTGAATGCTGTTTTCAAATCTTTAAAGTAAGTCCTTTGAACTCTCTGTGATTTCTATAACCCTATCCAATTCGTGATCCAAGGGAAGCAATGATAAATGAAATGGAAATGTATTAGATCATAGTTTCTACACATAAGCATGTAGGTTTTATTTTTAGTTCAGTTAAGAATTTAGAATTAACCCCTTTCTCTTATGAAAGAAAATGTGACTGTGCATGTGCAATGAATTCACATAGTAACCCAGTCTCTACTGAGATTATTTCCCAGTAATATCCTCCATAACTTTTCTCAAAACCAATTCACTGCCTCTGGCCCCCTTTTCTTCAGCTCATCTTGAGTCACTTGAAGTTAGTGTGTTTGTTTCCAAGTCGTTGAACAAATGTAATTTCTCAGTGAGGTCTACTCCCAACACCCTATCTAAAATATTAACCCAGCTGACTTATCATTTTTGATCCCTCTTATCTTGCTCCAATACTTTTTCTATAATACTATCATCAATTGGGGCGCCTGGGTGGCTCAGTCAGTTAAGCATCTGACTTCAGCTCAGGTCATGATTTTGGGGTCCTGGGATGGAGCCTTGTGTCCGGTTCCACACTAAGCGGGGAGTCTGCTTCTCCCATTTTCTCTCCCTTTTTCTCTCCCTCTGTCCCTCCCTCCACTTGTGCTCTCTCTCTTTCAAATAAATATACAAAATCTTAAAAAAAAAAAAAAAAAGAATAGCATATGATTTGTATGTCTTATGTTTACTGTTTGTGTCTGTTTCCCACATTAAAATGAAAACTCCACAAGGCTGGTTTTGTTCCTTGGGTTTATCATCTATCCGGGACCACATCTGGCACAAAGCACATGCTCAAGAAATATTTGATGAATGAATTTCTTCTTGTACCTCTGAATACAAGATCTCAGAAATGTTTTTTGCCGAACTATCTTTCTGGATAAGTGAGGCTCTGGTATAGTAATGAGCAACTCCCACATCTTGGTGAGTAAAACAGCAAAAATCTATTTTTCACTCATGCTACCTGTCAGTCATGGATCAAGGAGGGCTTTGATTTATGTTTTCATCGTCAGGTACCCAGGCTGAGGGAGACTCCATCTCAGTGCTTCCATTGTTGTCAAGGCATGAAAAGCAAACATGAAACATGATGTGCTAACTCTAACAGTTGGAATTGACATCTGGCTTTTCTATTCATATGTCATTGGTCAAGGCAAATTGCATGATCACATTAACTTCACATAGCCAAGGAAGTCCCAACCTCCCATGTGCCCAGATTGAAAACTGGAAAACGAAATGGAAGAATATAAGTATAGTCCGGCTACAATTGAATTATCTTCATGAAAATTTCACAATTTTATGTATGACAGGCATAACTGTGCAACCTCATTGGACAGAAATCCTTACTGCAAGTTATCCGGGCCAAGATCAGCTGGAAAACACTCAATAGAAGGGAGACGTGCAACTCCAGGAGTTGGTCTTGCCTGGTTCCTTCTCTGTGTCTTGGAGTGCTAAGCCTTTTTTCTTCTATAAAGAGCTGATCTCTAAGGCAAGTCAGTAGCAATAACCTGGCCTCAGTGTTTTTTCCTCCTTCTTTTCCCTCTACTTCTCCTGCTCCTCTTCCCTTTTTTTTTTAACTTCTTCCACTTTTTCATATGTTAGTCTTCACTTTTTCTCTTCTGTTGAAAATGGGAAAAGCTTAATTTTTAAAATGTTCTGTATATAAAAAAAATAGAAGTTAAGAGAACAACATCAGAGTTCAGAAAAGAAAAAAAACCAAACGATTACCTGAAACCTCAGCTTAGTTTTAACCATTATATATGTGGATTTATCATTTCTCTGTCTCTCTCTGCCACACACAGCAGCAGACACACACACATTTATCCACATACATGGAAACACACCATACACTCTTATTTATTCAGATGTCACCACAGTATATAACTTGATTTTTGAGGATTTCTTCTCCTACAAATGCATGGTGGACATCTTTCTTTACCAATAAATTTAGATCTACATAAACATTTTAATGTTTGCACAATGTTAATCTGATTGAATTCATATTCAATCCACAGTGTTTTTTTATTGTAGTTTAATGTATATAATGAAAGTTGCCATTCTAACTCTTTTAAAGATTTTATTTATTTATTTGACAGAGAGAGAGAGAGAGAGAACGCGAGCGAGCATGTGCACAGGCAGAGGGAGGGGGAGAGGGAGAAGCAGGCTCCCGACTGAACAGGGAGCCTGATGTGGTGCTCGATCCCAGGACCCTGGGATCATGACTGGAGCTGAAGGAAGATGCTACTGAGGAGCCTCTAACTCTTTTAAAATATACTCTTCAGTGGCATTCATTACAGTCACAATGTTGTGCAACCATCACCACTATTTCTAGAACTTTTTCATCACTCCAAACAGAAACTCTGTATCCCTTATACAATAACCTCATTCTTCCCTAACCCCAGGCTCTGGTAATCTCTAATCTTTCAGATGCTATGAATTCTAGATAATGCATCTAAGTGGAATCATACCATATTTGTTCTTTTGTGTCTGTCTTATTCATTTAGCATAACGTTTTCAAGGTTCATCCATGTTGTAGCATGTATCAAACTTCATTTCTTTTTATGGCTGAATAGCATTCAATTGTGTATATGTATATATATACCATATTTTGTTTATCCAGGCATCTGTTGATGGTCCTTGGGGATGTTTCCACCTTTTGGCTACTGTGGATAATGCTGCTATGAACATCGACATGCAAGTATCTGTTTAAGTCTTTGTTTTCAATTCTTTTGGGTATATAACTAGGAATGGCATTGTTGGATCACATGCTAATTCTATGTTTAACTTCTAGATAAATAAACTGTTTTCACAATGCTGCAGTGTTTTACGTTCCCACCAGCAATACCCAAGGGTTCCGGTTTCTCCACATCTTCTTCAACACTTATTTTCCTTTTTTTTTTTTTTTTAATTATAGCGCTTTGAGTGGGTGTGAAATAGTATTTTGTTATGGTTTTGATTTGCATTTCCCTAATGATTAAAGATGTTGAGCATCTTTTCATGGACTTGTTGGCCATTTGTATTTCTTTGGAGAAATGTTTATTCCAGTTCTTTGCTCATTTTTGAATTGGGTTCTTTGTCCTTTTGTTGTTGAGTTCTAAGAGCTGCTTCTAAGCTCCTTCTAAGAGCTCCTATTCCAGATATTAAACCTTTATCACATATGTGATTTACAAATATTTTCTCCCCATCTGTGGATTGCATTTTCACTCTCTTCAGTGTCCTTTGATGCACAATTTTTTTCCTACTGCCTACTGAAGGATGTTTAGATGGTGTCCATTTTTTTTGGTATTATTAACAATCTTTCAATAAGCATTCACGTCCTTGCATCTATGCATGCTTTTCTGAATTATACCTTACAGAAGTAAAATTGATGGATAAGGCCTACACACTTTTAAAACTTTTGATAAATATTAACCCATTACCTCTATTCAAGTTGTTCACCAGTACCATATAGAAATACTTAATTTTTCCCACATTGTCACATTATTTTTCTTTTTCATCCTTTCCCATACTAAAATAGCTTTTTAATGACTTCACATTCTTGGACAGTAAATTACAATGTGTGTGTGTAGGGAGAAATTTTGGAAACAAATTTTTAAAATAAAGTGATATTTAAGTATAGTAGTTAAGCTTGTTAGCAAAGGAAATCCAGGAAAATATTTGAATAATAAATTTTAAATAAATATTTGATACATTAAACTAATAATCATTTATAAAGTTAATCATTTTGTAATTCATCCACTGTTCAAATATGAATTTTTACCTCCTCACTTGCACAAATGATGGTGTAGCTAATAAGTAATTCCTGGGTGTAAGAGAAAGGCATTACCATATGAAAAATATTCACTAAATATTAGTCATGTTAATAAATAGTCCTATGTTACATTTGTGTTTCTCACATATTCTAAATTTCCTATGGAAATTACTAAAGCAAATAATTAACACCTAAAGATATAATCATTGTAATAAGATAAATATGTCATTTAAAACCCAATAACTGCCTGAAGAAAATATTTATAAGAGCAGAAGTGATGGAAAATATTCAGAGATAAACTCAGTGCTTCTTGCATATAAAATATGTGATTTATTTAATTTATACAAACACAATAGTTTATATTTATAAGCACTGGAAATAAGTAGATGTAACCATTGTATCACATATGTTAATCTGAGATTAAGAAATACCGTAGTCAATGTGACTTGGAGAAAAAAGTCATGAAGCTTTGCTCTCAGACAGTCCTAGGTTTCGGGCTTGCTTTGGGCTGTACTATTTGTGACCTTGGACAAATTACACACATTTTCTAGCTCTCATTACCTTCACGCACCCATAAAGATGATATCAGCGTCATTTGGTAATTGTAGCGATTAAGTGAGATAATATATGTATTTATCACAGGGCCTAGCAAATAATATACAGTCAGTATATATTAATCTGCTTTCATATAAATATATATGATTCATAATACATGGAAATGAAAGCTCAAGGCTTACCCATATGCTGCTCTTCCACAGAAATATATGGAGGAAATTGTTCTCTAATTTGAGGTCTTTTACTCTTTGATTTTACGTGGTTATTCTGTTTTGTTAAAATGCTTAACTGCAGCCTGTGGTGTTATTTAAATAATGAAAGATTTGTCTCTGAAATTAGGAGCGTCTTTATCCCTAATTCTAAGCACTGCATTAATATCAGCGGTGAACGAAATGGCTATGATACATAGGGAGGCAATGATAGCAATTACTGTCTAGCAACTAACAAACAGGTTCTCTCAGAAAGGGAATTCCAGATGTCCCTCCTGTTGAGATGCTTTCATTCAGCCCTGCAGACTGCCTATACTAATTAATGTGTGTGTGTGTGTGGGGGGGAGGTGTTTGCATAGATTATGGAATAAACATTATTTGTTTTTAGAAAAGATAATTGCAAAAAAAAAAAAATACCTTTGATTCTATTTAGAGCCAAAGGTTTATGTGATAAATAAACCGACCCTCTTAAATGTTGCATACAACCATTGTCCCTTTTCTATAAGTCCCAGATTTCTAGGCATGTGAACACAGACATGGTACATGATAGGCATTTAATAAATGTCTTTCAAAAAGACATGAATAGATAAACATGGTAAAAATAGTAAGAAGAGAAATGATTGTGGTTTTCATCATTCTGTGAGCTTGCTGATGTGGTCCATGAATCAGTCATCTGTTCACAAGATAAATGCAAAGCGTGCACAATTTTTTCCAAGAAACACTGATCTATTAATTAAAAATAAAAAAGCAAGAGCCATTGCTGTATGAGGATGCCACCACCTCATGCAGGTACTTTCTTGACTTTCTTGACTTTGCTAATTATTGGCCAGTCCCACTGTTCTTTGTATTAACCCTGACCCCACTGATTCGCTGAGTCCAATCATCCATCACTGCCAGCCTACCACTTTAAAAAGTCATGATGAAATGTAAAACCAAATGGAAATATTGATAACTTGATTGCTCTTATTTCATATTTTTCATATTTGCTAATAGAATGGGCAATCCATTGAAAATTACAAGGTTTTAAATGGGAAATTTAATCCTCATTTGTCATTACTACCCCAACGTTACTCTACTGATTATTACACTTTTCATTTCCTCTTCTGAGTCTATTTACTTCTTCCCTTCAATTTCCTCTGAGAACCATGCTCACTAGGGCTAAGAAGTAGGAATCTTGAGGGGTAAAGAATGGCTGTTTGCAGAGCTATCTTGTTTGGCCCCATTTCCTACAGATCCTTAAGAAAGAGGAAAAAGTCTAAAAGCAGCATCTATGATCTTGAGGGAAAAGAAGTGCCTGCTCAGAGATGCTTAATGCTCTCCAAGCTTATTTTTAAAAAGCAGCATTTGGGCCTCCAACCAGCTCAGCTCTGGGGCTTGCTTCTTCCTGTTTTCTTGTTAAAAAGCTTTGTCAAAGCTCTTAAGCCCTGGGGTGATAACTGCTTCAGAAAAATAGTAGTGATGGAAAGATATATTTTCAATAACCCTTGACTTTTATTAGTTCAGCCACTGCCAGAATAAAGAGTAAGTGGGCCCTTGATATTTTAAATGTTCCATGTCCCCCTCCATATACTTCCCAGGTCAGCATTCTTTACTGATGAAAATTCTGGTCTGGATCTTGGTTTGCTGTCATGGGGAGAAGTGTCTGCAATATTATCTACCTCTGAGCTTTGGTTGTTATCCCCAAAAGCTTAAGATCAATAATGGTAGCATGAGCTTTGTGGAGGTTTCCTTATTTTCATTATGTCTGAAAACCAGGCATCAGATTAATAAATCTCCAGGAGTGTTCTTGGAGGGTGGAGGTTTCCTGAAGCAGGGGAGAATAGCACAATCTTCTGTGCTAAAAATTTAAATGTAATCAAGAAGATTTTAAAAATGCCACATAAAACTTCTTGGAAGAGCTCTGTAGCTTCAGGTCAATGTTGTGGATAAATTTTTAAAAATTCTATTATCCATAAAACCTTTACTAGCCCACAATTTTGAGTATCTCTTTCTACATTAACTGGTGCTAGCATGAAATGCATTACACGACAGGAAGTATTTAACATGAAGATGTATGAAGCTAATGCTATTATTTTTAACATAACTTCAAACTTGCTCAAACAATTAATCCAATATAATTGTTCATGTATCCTAGGATAGCAGATCCATACTAATCTAAACACTACACTGAGAAAGTTTTTACTCATGCATTTGAAAATAAATTTAAAGGTGACCTTCTAATTTGTAGATGAGCTAGATTTATTGCCGTCTGATTTTCAAAGCAGATTTCTCAGGCTTTCAATCAAATGACCACTTGATATAGTGAAAAGAGCACTAATATGAAAGCTAGGACAAGTGGGTTCTAGCAATGACACTGGATGTGGGGCTATCAATTCATGTTTCTAGACCTCCGGAAGCCCATCTATAAATGAAGGAGCTTGATTATGTGGCCTCTGAGGACCTTTAAATTAGAAAGTTCTGTTTTTATTGAGTGGTACTATTCATAATTTTTGCAAAACTGTTGAAGCCAGTTTGAGATGAAATTAGTTGAACACTTTATAAAAAGGAAGCATGTTTCATTTATATGGATTCCCAGATATATTCTGTCATTCGGGCATTGATATTACATCATTAGTTCATTGTAAAATAATTTTAAATATTATCTTATCTGATCCCCTTCTTAAATTTGTGATGCAGTGGAATAAATTTAGAAATAAATCAATATTGCTTTTATTTTTTATAGCATCTTATATATTTTATAAAGGGCTTTCTTATATTTTATCTGGTATGATGTGCAAAATGAATCCCATGGAGTATAGAGAATGGGAATATGGTTACCACGTTAGAGGTTTGAAATAAATGAGGTTAAATTATTTATTCAAGTTCATATTAAAGAACAAAAAATTTTATAAAGAGTAAAGCTTATATGGAATCAATCCTCACAGTTTAAACATGGCAATTTTTAAAAGAAACAAATATAAGGACACAAACTGAAAATAGAAAATTACAAAATGGTAAGAACTTAATTTTCAGTATTCAGAAATTCAGTTGAAAAGAAACCAAAATATACTTCATTTAAAATAAATTTTAAAATGATGCTCAGTGAGTGATCTGTTAGAGGTACTAATTTGGGAATATCTTTAGATATCTCCCTTCTTATCCAAATATTGCCATTTGTTACTACTTAAGACTCATAACACGTTTTAGGAATTTCAGCTCAAGTGTTTTAAATGTCAAGTTCAAGACTTCCTTGAAATCTCTTTCCATTTAATCAGCTTGTGCATTCTTCATATCCTCTGGTGAAAGACTTGATGAAGTTTGAAAGAATTGATGAAATAAGTCTGATTTGGGGAAGAATTTGGAAGAAAGGTGGTGACAGACTTCTGGATAAAAGTAGTTATTTTTTTTTTAAAGATTTTATTTATTTATTTGAGAGAGAGAGAAAATGAGAGACAGAGAGCATGACAGGGAGGAGGGTCAGAGGGAGAAGCAGACTCCCTGCCAAGCAGAGAGCCCGATGAGGGACTCGATCCCAGGACTCCAGGATCATGACCTGAGCCGAGGGCAGTCGCTTAACCAACTGAGCCACCCAGGCACCCAAAAAGTAGTTATTTCAAGAAGCACCATCATTAGATTAAAATGAAAAGAATATTACTTAGATTAGATTTGAATGTATTGAAAAAGGCTTTGAAATTCCAGAATCATAAGAATGCTTTGAAAAGACTGTCTTATCTAAATAAATATTGAGATGCCAGTTATGCTGTGTTTAAACAAATCAACTGAACCTGCCAGTTGGTGGAACCAATGGTGGAATACCACATTAAAGTTGACTTTACATTTCTATAGGATTTAACACACACACACACACACACACACACATTTTTTTGCTTGTTTTAGATCCAGAGTCCATGTAACTATAAGATAATATATGATGCTTGAAATTCATATAATTAAAACGTAGTTTAATTAAGTAGTATATTTGGCATGGTCATTGATTTAAAAATATGAAGAAAGGATGGTAATTATTCAATCTATACAGTGGACCCCCATTTAGCCCATCTTTTATATACTTTTCCAGGTTGGTAATTCATAAACAACCCTATCCCATTATTTTCTATGCTACTAACAGAAAAGATTTGGTGTGAGGACCAAAGATATGTTACACTTTTTGAAAAACATGTGTTCTGCATTGTTTAGAATAAAACAATAAATATTCCCTCTACATCACATAAGAGGAAGACAATCTTATTTATTTCTTTATTATGGTTTTTTTACTTGAACCACTTAAAAGAAAATATGGGTAAATATATATTCCTTGAATGATAATAGAACATACTGCTAGTTTACAAACTCAACTTTCCTTTAAAAATTATTCTTTTGACACTTCATTTGTATGATTGCTTGAACATAGGACATAGATACATGGTGGTAGTCTCATTCATTCCAGCAAAATCTTCGTAAATTTGCAAAAATGTTTTTGCTGAGAGAGGTCTAATGTTATCCTCTCATTGTATAGATGAAGACTCAGAGGCTCTTTAGGATAGGGAAGTCTCCCAAGGTACAATTACAGGTTTAAAATAGCATCCAATTATTCTAACATCTGTCAGAGGATTTTGTCCTTTCCACTATCTTCACAGAAAATATATTTAAAATGTAACTGAATTCACAAAAATTCAATTTATAGGGAAACATAATTAAAACTACAATGAAACATCAGTTTAAATGTGCCACCCTGATGAAGTTTTTAAATCCCGCAAAATAAGATATGGGTAATATAGGGAAACTAGAGTATTTTTATTCGCTCTTCTCCTAATACAGAATATACCCCTGATAGCAGCAGATACATTTGTGAGCCAGTGTATAGAAAACTATTTGGTATTGGCTGGTAAAGAGGAAAATGTATATAACGTGAAACCTAACAATCCACTTCTGCGAATATTTGCGAATGTTCAGACCAGTGAAAAACTAAAAACAACAGAATGTATAAGGATTGTGATACATTCAAACAATGCAATACTACACAACAGTCAAAACCAACAAACTATGAAAGTATGGACATCATTTAGGATGAATGTGAAGAAATATAGTATTGAACAAAAAAGCAAATGAAAGGAAAACACATAGAGTACAATTTCATTTTTATAAGTTCCAGAACCTACCTTTAAAACAGTAAACCTAAGGGCTCGAGTATTGGACCAGTAATGAGAAGGAAAACATAATTAATACAATATTATCAGTTACCTTCAAGGGAAGCAGATTAAGGAGTTAGATTGAGGAGGGGGTTCACGAATAACCCTGGTAATATTCCATCCCAATGCCTGATGGTGGATACATGTGAAATTTTATTGCTCTTCTTTCTTTCTTTCATATATATTAAAATGTATCTATTTACTATTATATGCAAAAAAACCTCTCAAAATTCAACTAATATAAAATTTTCCAAAAACAAAAACAAAAACAATAACCTTATTTCAAATAAAAAGCTGTCCAGGAAAAGATCTTTGGCAACTTTAAGATGATCAACATCCAAACACTTACTACATTTAGTCATTCAACATCTCTGACTCCATAATTCAGAAAACAGAGTAGGGTTGACAGGGATTGATGGAAAGGGGGTCTGAAGCAGTCTAGTGGAAAATTAACTAAAAAAAGTGAGGTTGCATCCAAACTCTGACAACTACCATTGCTGGACTCACTGTTACTAGTGAAATGACACAAAAAGCTGTTTCAGGGAGACCGATTGGATATAGCCTGAATGATTATTTGAATTTGGGAACAGTTAGAGGCTACCAGACCATTTTGCAGCGGCAGTTACAGTACGAGCACAAATAAATAAGGACCTTTGTGAGGGTAGTGGTACAGTGGGCGTGGAATGCAAAAAAAAAAAAAAAAAAGAAAGAAATTCAAAAATAAAAAACAAAAACTACATCAATACTGTAAAGCAGAAAAGAATTTGGTTTTATTTCTTATTTTTTTAAAAGATTTATTTATTATTTATTGTAGAGAGAGAGAGGGAAAGAGATGAGCAGAGGGGGAGCAGAGGGAGAGAGAGAATCTCAAGCAGATTCCCTGCTAAGGGAGCCTGACGTGGGGCACGATCCCACGACCCTGAGATCACGACCTGAACTCTAACCAAGAGTTGGCCACTTAACCGACTGAGCCACGCAGGTGCCTCAAGAGTTTGGTTTTAAAAATAGATGTGAGCAGTCAAGATAAAAAAAGTTCAATTCTGACTTCAGATAGTAAAAGCAGGTAACACAGGGTATGGTGATATAAGCAACAAAAAATATGAAGCCAGGAAGTTTGTATCATTTTAGACTTTGAATAAGAAGAAAGTAAACTTAAAAAAAATTTTTAGGAACATAGCAATTTAAAATTTCTGGTTAGTAAGTGATGATACTCATTAGTCAACTGAGTATGTCTCAGATAACTGGGAGTGGTGATACCTCTGTTTTTCAGACTAATGCATACATAAGCACAATTTTAAAAACTTGATGAGACAAATGGATACACAGCTCTGTGTCTGATGACATTAAGGAGAAAATGATCTGTACATATGGCACTATAAAAACAGAATAGTGGTGATAAATAAGCCGAGACTCCATGACTGTGTTGTAATACATGGTCACTCCCATGTGTTTTCCACACTGTCGTTCTGTTACATTTCATTCTTCTTTAAGAGTGAGTTCACACTGATCTGTAAAAAAAAGAAAACATCCTTTGGTCAAATGTTAGACTTTATAAATATGGAATTTATTTGCAGCATATGAGATAATCATAGCAGCAAGTACAGAGAAATATGCTTTTCTGAAAGAACTTATGTACGTGAAGCACTTAGAATAATGCTCTTTCTACATCAGGTTGTTCTACATCACCAACACCAAACTGAACAAAGTAAATATCACTTTGCAAATATTCATGGATGTATCTTCTAACTGATTTGAAAGGTAAGGTCAGTGATCATTGTCTGTTTAAATAATGTTTGGATTGTGAAAATGCAAATCTCATAAGTTGATGACAGAACTTTATCATTTAATGACTTAGTGGCCAGTCACAGACCTCTCTCTAATAGGTCAAAAAAAAAAAAAGGTAAAAAAACACAATAAAACAATGAAAATCACTACATGATAGGCCCATTTGAGTTATGTGGTTTTTTTACACCTCTATGTGAATTAATTAATTGAGTAAGCTAAATGAGTATACAGATAAATAATAAATAAATAAATTCCAGATATAGTATTAGATACTGGGACTATAATACTGAGCAAAACAAAAACATAAATAAATACACATCCATATAAATAACAAGATATATTGTAATAAAACTAATAGATAAAATGGACTGATTTCTTAAAAGACACAATGTATCAAAAGTCACTCAGGGAAAAATAGATAATCTGAATAGGCTTATGTTTATTGAAGCAATTTCATTAATAATTAATGCCCTTCCAAAAAGAAAGCATCAGGACCAGATGGTTTAACTGGTGTATTCTCTCAACTTTTTAAGGAAGAAATAATACTAATTCCACACAAACTTTTCCAGAAAATAACAGAGGGAACACTTCCTAAATCATTCCAAGAGGCCAGCATTATCTTAATACCAAACGGAAATAAAGACATCACAAGAAGAGGTAACTACAGACCAATATCTCTCATGAATATAAACAAAAATGTGAAATCTTTGGAATTGTGATAGTACTTATTTTAGATCATTTCTCTGATAGAGAATTTGGATAATTTAATTTCCTATCCTAGAGCCATAACATGCAGTTTCCAAGTATCTAATTCAATTTGAAATATCAAGATAAACTTTGATTAGAGAAATCAGCCTGTTGAGAGCAAACCAAAGGCATAGGTACATGTGATATCTCTTTTGCAATTGAATAGCATATGTATCCCCTGGCGGAACTAACCAATCCCCATACATGCATTATTGTCTTTCCATATTTTTCAGTAATCTCTTGCATGCTTCTTCACCAATCTGGAATATTTAATTCTTGCACCCTTTCACTCTGTTTCTTTGAATTTATATCCCTCCAAGACCTTCTTAACAGACTTCCTAAATTATCATAATCTATAATAATGAGAATTTTGTCTTCTTTCTCTTCACCTTAAATTGATAAAATAGATCAAGAAAATAAGGGAACTAAAAGACCCCTAAAACAGATTTGAGAACTTGTGTTCTGAATCCATGTGCTAAGACACCAGAATGTGATCAATGAAAGTCTCAATTATGTTCAACATAATTTTGTGAAAACTATAGTATTCTCCTAATGGTTAAAGGGAAAAATCAGATTTCCATATACAGAAGCAAAGTTAATGGAAAGTAAAATGGAAACAGAAAATATGTCTTTGAAACATACATAAAATGAAAGAAAAATGAAAAGGAACAAGATGTGACATTAGTGTCTCAATTGAAGTCTCCTCCCTTTGATGATTGAGGATAGAGTTGAAACTCCAAAGGAGTTTCAGCTAAAACAGCAATTACTTGACCACTCCAAGAAATCCGAGGAACAAAACCAATACTATAGAGGAGGAACAAATAGAGCTTGATTGAAACAGAATTGATAGTTATTTTAACTGTTTGCAAGACATCACACTCACTACAGACTTTTAAAAATTATTATTGGATTATAGTTGACATACAATGTTATTTTAGTTTCTGGCGTACAACATAGCAATTCAACAATTCTATGCATTACTTAATGCTCACCACAATACAGGTAGTCACCATAACTCATTACAATAGTATTGACTATATTCCCCCTATGCTGTACTTTTCATCTTTGTGACTTATTTATTTTATAACTGGAAGTTTGTACCTCTTAATCCCCTTCACCTGTTTCATCCATCTCCTCACCCCCCGCCCCTCTGGCAACCACCAGTTTTCTGTATTTATGAGTTTGTTTCTCTTTTCCTGTTTGTTTGTTCATATAAAATAGAATGAGATCTTGCCATTTGCAACAGAATTTACATGGAAGAATAAGCTGAGTACAGAAGAAAGAAAATCTGAAAATTTCTCATGAAAACTCTGGAAAAGTAGGTTTTAATGAAACAAAATGAATTTTCCAGCTGATGAATCCCTGAAGCTTCCAATTTATCTATTCACTTAATAATTGATACAAACATTTTTTCTTTTGTTTTGTTTTGTTTTAAGTAGGCACCACACTGAGCGTGGAGCCCAACACGGGGCTTAAACTCATGATCCTGAGATCAAGACCTGAGCTGAGATAAAGTCAGAGGCCGCCCAGGTGTCCCAATACAAGGTGTTTTATAATTAAAATGTTTATTGTTTTTTTTTTTGTAGTCCAGATTATCTCATTAGCTTGCAAGGACCCTGACAATTGGATGCACAACTTTTTGCGCATTCTAGCTTAAAACAACATTTTTACACATTTTAATACATTTTATTATTTTCTGCATATATTTTCCCTTTAAAAATTGTCAAACTTTTAATCTCAATTTTAAAAAATCAAAATTTTCTTTCACACTATTTGAGATAAAGACAATCCCTTAGAAAACTAACTTGAAATTTTATAAATTATCTTTCTTGACATTATTGAGATCATAAGTCAATGTTTTAAAATCTGTTCCTTATTTTGAAAGTTCATGAAAATATCTTCCCCTTGATGGTTTGTGTTCCACACTCAGAGGAAGTAAAACCAGTATTTTCTACTATTTCTTTACATAACACACGGTGATGATGTATTCTTGGTGACCACAATTTCATTATATTCCTAATTTTCACTGCTTTATCCCACACTTAATCAGAAAATCAGAAGTCATATTGTTGACCTGTTACTATTTTGTGTGAATAAAGCCATGTTAGGATTGCAATTTTTAAATACACTTATGAGTTCCATTCCTTACTGTGCTCAACTATGTTAATCCTAACATTCTTTTTTCAGTTTACATTATAAGTGAAAAAAATTATTGAAAATACTTTTTCTCCTGTAGAATAGCTTTTCAGTAATAAACAGAAACAATGTTGTCATATATATATGTATGTGTGTGTGTATATATATATATACAAATATGTATATATATGTATACTGAATCAATTCCAAGAAATGATTCTGCCTGTTAGCAATCCTGAGAAGCAAACAACTTTCTAGCTTGTACATGGAAGAATGGTGATTATTTTTCCCATTGTATGATGTCGATTCTGTTGTGCTATTTCATAGAAGATTTTTCCCAAGAGCTTTTTCCATTTTTTGAATATATGTCATTAGCATTATATCTAGTTTTATGAACATCTTATATATTTGCCACAGAAAGTGAAACTTTTAAAATTCTATCTTTACTGATGAAGGACTAAGGGAATGTATTACTAGGAAAATGCAATCCAATTTTCAGAAATTAATCTTCTCATTTCCAATTTGCAATTTTGTTTTTGACTGTTGAAAAATAATCACCTTTTCAGATTTATTTGACCTAACATCAATTGAATCATATTGTGTAATAAGTCTGGAGTCTTTTTGACTAGTTGTGTCTATAACATTACTCTGAGTTTAAACATGTACATTACTTCACTGAAATAATTTTAAGGCCTTTGAGTCATTTGGTGAAATTTGAATGTAAAACAGTACAATAGAGACACCACCAACAACAGTAAATAACACATAAATGATATGAAACTGCTGGGTGGGCAAACTGCACCCTGTTAACTGATCTTGCACAATTTGTGAAAAAAACTAATCATACATATCGGTCATTACAGTGGAGTGGGGGTTTCTGTGAAAATACAGTAGTCATTATCTGTATTTTCTGCCATTTCAGTTATTCGTTTTAACTGCATTCCGGAAACAGATGATTCTTTTCTGACATGTATTCAGAATGTCCACAGTGTCATAAGGCTATGTCACAATTTCTTTTTTTTTCTTTTTATTTTATTTTATTTTATTTTTTTTTACAATTTCTTTTTTTTTAAAGATTTTATTTATTTATGTGACAGAGAGAAAGAGAGAGATAGAGATCACAAGTAGGCAGACAGGCAGGCAGAGGGAGAGGGAGAAGCAGGCTCCCTGCTGAGCACAGAGCCCGATGTGGGGTTCGATGCCAGGACGCTGGGATCATGACCTGAGCCGAAGGCAGATGCTCAACCCACAGAGCCACACAGGCACCCCTATGTCACAATTTCTACTCAGTTACCTCACCTCATCTCATCACACAGGCTTTTTCTCATCTTACATCATCACAGGAAAAAGGGTGAGTACAGTACAATAAGACATTTTGAAAGAGAGACCACATTCACATAACTTTTATTATAGTATATTGTTATACTTTTTCTATTTTATTATTACTGTTGATCTCTTACTGTGCCTAATTTATAAATTAAACTTTATTATAGGTATGTATGTATAGGAAAGAACATACGCATGTATAAGGTTTAGTACTATTTGTGATTTCAGGCACCACTGGGGGTGTTGGAATATATCCCCCATTGATAAAGGGGTGCTACTGTAGTAATTATTGGATTCCAGAAGTGTAAAACATATGTGTAGTGGGTTGAGTAGTGTGTTCCCCAAATTCTTGACCATTTGGAACTTCAGAATGTGCTTTTTTTTTAAAGATTTTATTTATTTACTTGAGAGAGAGTGAGAGGGAGAGAGAATCTGAAGCAGAGTCTGCACTGAGCACAGAACCCAACATGGGGCTTGATCTCACGACCCTGAGATCACGACCTGAGCTGAAACCAAGAGTTGGACACTCAACTCACAGGGCCATCCAGCTACCCCTCAGAATGTGATCTTATGTGGAAATAAGATCTTTTACATGTAATTAAGTTAAAATGAGGTCATACTGGATTGGGGTGGGCATTAAATCTTTTGGGTGATGACTTTAGAAGATGGAAAGGCACAAAGAAACATAGGGAGAGGGCCATCCAGAGACAGTGGCAGGGGTGATGGAGAGACACAGGATTCAAAATATCTTTTAAAGGTGAAAGTGACAAACACTTTTGGATAAAAATGAGAGATGAAAAAGGATGAAAGAATTAATTGATCACGAACAGACCTACATTATAAGAAATGTGAAAAATTTCTTCAAGTAGAAAGGAAATTACATTAACATTAGATTTGGAAAAATTATGCGTGTTAGAAATGTTACATATGAAGTTAAAAGGAAAAAGATTATCATGTTATTTCTTTTAATATATTTAAATATTTTAAAATATGTTTGTTTAAAGCAAAAATAACAAAATATTTTTTTAAATAAAGTGAAAATAACATGTAAGATTTAAGATATATGTAAGTAATAAATAATGAAAATAATGACATGAAAATGGAATATTAAATGAAACTAATATGTTTATACATTTTATATGTTTTATAAAGTGGAACAAGTTCTAAACATGTATGGTAATCCCCATGGTAGCCACTACAAATATACAAAGAATTATATAAACAAAAATACAAAGAATTATAGAAAACATTCCAAGAAATGAATAAATAAATAAAATGAATACTGATTTTATCTTATTGGCCAAAAGGAAAGAAAGAAAGGAAGAACAGAGAAATAAAAAACAGATGGGACTAAAATTAAATAAAATTAAAGATCAGTACAAATAAGTAAATAATTAACTCAGGCTTTGTAGTGAATTATAGTTATTTCCAAGAAAATGTTGAGTTATTGCTGAATTGGAATGAAGTATATGATTTTTGTAGGAGACACATTTTTGATGCTTTAAGAATTCTCATAATCTCTGTATATGATCAATCTTGAAAATAACATTTAGTGATAAAATGAGATGTTCTTTCATTTTAGTTCTTCACAAACCTTGCTCCAGATAATCCACACAGATGTGAGAATCTGAAGTGTCATTTGAATTAAATCTCAGGGTTCAGCAACTGTGATTATAATAACACATATCAAGGGAATTACTTGCTTTATTTTATTTTAAAACCACTAAAATAACATTCATCAGTACATGCCAGAGTGCATCCTTCATATTATTTGTTTATATTTTTTTCTTCTGATGAAAACTTTTAAGGTCTATTCTCTTAGCAACTTTCGAATATATACTACTTCATGAACCATAGTTACTATGCTATACATTTCATCCTCAGAACTTATTCCTCTTATTACTGGAAGGTTGTACCTTTTGATCACCTTCATCCATTTCCCCAACTCCGTACCTCCCACAACTGGCAACCACCAATCTGTTTTCTGTTCTTTGAGTTCAGTTTTTTTAGATTTTATATATAAGTGAGATCATACATTATTTGTCTTTCTGTCTGACTTATTTTATTCACCATAATGTCCTCAAGGTCCTCTACGTTGTCCCAAATGGCAGGATTTCCTTCTTTCTATGGCTGAATAATATTCCATAGTATGTACATACCATATTTTCTTTCTTTATTCTTCCATAGATGGAAACTTAGGTTTTTTCATGTCTTGGCTATTCTAAATAATATTTTTTTGAGATAGTGATGTTGTTTCCTTTGGATATATAAACACAAGTGGAATTGCTGGATCATATAGTAGTTCCTTTTTTAAATTTCTTGAGAAACTGTTTTCCATAGTGATTATACCAATTTACATTCGCACCAACAGTGCCCAAAGGGTTTTCTTTACGATCTCTTGTCTTTTTAGAAACAGTCACTCTAGGGTGCCTGGGTGGCTCAGATGGTTAAGCGTCTGCCTTCGGCTCAGGTCATGATCCCAGGATCCTGGGATCGAGTCCCGCATCGGACTCCCTGCTCAGCAGGGAGCCTGCCTCTCTCTCTCTCTCTCTCTCTCTCTCTCTCTGTCTGTCTCTTATGAATAAATAAATAAAATCTTTAAAAAAAAAAGAATCAGTCACTCTAACAGGTGGTATGTAATATCTTATTGTGGCTTTGCTTTACATTTTCCTGGTGATGAGTAATGTTGAGCACCTTTTCATGTGTCTGTTGGCCATTTTTAGTCCTCTTTGGAAAAATTTCTATTGAGATCCTCTGCTTATTTTTTAATTGGATTGGTTTTTTGTTTATTTGTTTTTACTATCGAGTTGTATGAATTCTTCATAAACTTTGGATAGTAACGCTTTATCAGAGGGATGACTTGCAAATATTCTCTCTCATTCAGTAAGTTGTCTTTTAATACTGTTGATTGTTTTCTTTGCTATGCAGAGCTTTTTAGTTTGATGTAGTCTCACTTGTTGATTTCTGCTGTTTTTGCCTTTGCTTTTGTTGTCAAATCCAAAAAACTATTGTTAAGACCAATGTCAAGGAGATTACCCTATGTTTTCTTCTAAATGTTTTATGGTTTCAGGTTTTCTGTTCAAGTCTTTAGTCCATTTTGAGTTAATTTTTGTATTTGGTATCAGATAAAGTCCAGTTTCACTCCTTTGCATGTGGCTGTCCAGTTTTCCCAATACCATTTATTTAAGAGAACTATGCTGAATAGCACCAGTTTAAAAAACTGAATTTTCAAAAGATGGCAAAGGTTAACACCTATTGGCCAACCAGAAGATTTTGTGACATTTGGCTAGAATCTGATCATTCACATCAGTAAAGATCTTCCTTTAAAACCCTTCTATTGTAATCTACTTAACATAAAGTCTATAAAGATTTTGTTTGTTTTCTTATTTGGTATCATAGACTTTAATCTCAGTGGCTGGTAGGTTATTAAAACTACCAGAATAAGAAATTATTGATCTAGTTTTAAAAATTGTGGCATTGGACTAGGAAACAACAGTGTGTTTGAGCGTTCTCCCTCACTTTACAGCATGTCTTAAAAATTGTGCACAGATAGTGACAAAGTGGACTGTTCTGATATAACACCTGTAAAAAGAGGATCAGAATGTATAGATATAAAACTTATTTAGCTCAAAATATCAGGAAAACAGCAATTACTCTTGCCAACCACCAATAGTGACTTTGTTTTGATTGCTTCAGAAACTGCCTTCCTTTTCTTGATAGTCTTTGTAACTGTTAAATAGATTTATTCAAGATAGCAATCCTTATTTTCATCACTGTCAAATGTACACCACACTTGGATGGATCATTTGAGATGACAGGGAATGTTTCATTGATACACTTTTTACAAAAGGCATCTCTGGTTGTGTAGCCTCCTACTTGACTACTGATTGATTATATTCCAACTCCTCAATTGTCCTCACCTTATTTTATACCAAATATTTTTCAAAACTCAATTTGGATAAGAAACATTACTTAAAAAATTGTTGGTGCTATTCAGTATATATACATGACTATCACCTGAGAGACAGAAAATGCCCATAAGCTTTTTGTCAGTAATGAGTGCTCACACAAATAGCCTGGTTTTAGAAATAGTGATAAAACCTTTGGTTTCTTTCTTTGAATCAGTCACAAGACTTTAGGATTTTCCTGACTTCTTAAAAGGAAAATATCTGTTTCCTATTTTACTTACGCTCTTGGACAGGAAACCCAAACTTCCTATTGTAGAAATTTTAAGGAAAAAAAAAAAAACTGATCTGAGTTTAAATATTGATGACAATAACAGAAGCAAACAAACATATGAGCACTTTCTATATACCAGATTCTACCTACATAGCACATATATTATTAATACTCCCCCAAATCCTATCAAGTATGAGCTATCTCTCTCTCCACTTTGAGAGAAGAGAACACTGAGGCTCAGATATATAACCACAATGATGATTCAGAAGCTTTTCCAAAGTCACACATCTACTAAGTGTCAAAGATAAATTTGAACTTTGGCAGTCTGAGACCATCCAGAATCTATATTCTTAACCATTACAATTTATAAAATGTTCAACACAGTACCTAGGACACAGGTAATCAACAATACAAATATTTGTTCTCTTAGTTTCTTCCACCTTTAGGAATCTATGTAATCAGTTCTTTAGGCAGCCATGTAAAGGTGCTTTTATTAATCACCCTTACTTATCATGTCCTTTGAAAGTTCTGATGAAGATGGTCACATTCCCCAGGCCTGAACAAAATCCACCCTGTGTCACCCATGAGTTTACTGCAAAATAGACAGAAACACAGCACACTATAACCTCTATTTGCAAATCTTCTAAATCCTGAAGTGGTTCTATGTGTGGAAGACGTGGCAGGATATTCCCCTGAGGAAAAATAAAATTGGTGGTTAGAAGAAAACATTTTGAATCTTTGTTGAGACAAGAGAAATGTGGAAAACTTTTCATTTTCAGAACAAAAGTTCTCTTAAATGTATTTTTTGTGTGTGTGATAAGGGGTAGTTATTTCCAAATAACATCCTAATTTGGTTTAAGCAAGGATTTCTTCAGGATTGCTGGGCATTAGAGTTGGTTATGGAGATAGAATAACAACCAACAAACTACCACTACTACTCTTAAGGGACTATAGAATACTAGGGAAGACACACAAATACATATGAACAAACAGATAACATTATAATAGTGTGATAAAGGCCCTAGTAGATGCTGTGGTTGTATAAAGAATGGACATCCCACCCATTGATATGCTGTCTGCAAGAGACTCATTTTAGACCCAAAGACACCTCCAGATTGATAGTGAGGGGGTGAAAAACAATTTACTATGCTAATGGACACCAAAAGAAAGCTGGGGTGGCAATCCTTATAACAGACAAATTAAATTTTAAACCAAAGACTGTAATAAGAGATGAGGAAAGACACTATATCATACTTAAAGGGTCTATCCAACAAGAAGATCTAAGAATTATAAATATCTATGCCCCTAACATGGGAGCAGCCAATTATATAAGCCAATTAATAACAAAAGCAAAGAAACACATCAACAAAAAACAATAATAGTAGGGGACTTTAACACCTCCCTCACTGAAATGGACAGATCATCTAAGCAAAAGATCAACAAGGAAATAAAGAATTTATGGACTTCACAGATATATTCAGGACATTCCATCCCAAAGCAACGGAATACACATTCTTCTCTAGTGCCCATGGGACATTCTCCAGAATAGATCACATCCTAGGTCACAAATCAGGACTCAACCAGTACCAAAAGATTGAGATCATTCCCTGCATATTTTTGGACCACAATGCTTTGAAACTAGAACTCAATCACAAGAGGAAAGTGGGAAAGAACTCAAATACATGGAGGCTAAAGAGCATCCTACTAAAGAATGAATGGGTCAGCCAGGAAATTAAAGAAGAATTAAAAAATTCATGGAAACCAATGAAAATGAAAACACAACTGTTCAAAATCTTTGGGATGCAGCAAAGGCAGTCCTAAGAGGAAAGTATATAGCAATACAAGCCTTTCTCAAGAAACAAGAAAGGTTTCAAATACACAACCTAACCCTACACCGAAAGGAGCTGTAGAAAGGACAGCAAATAAAGCCTAAACCCAGCAGGAGAAGAGAAATAATAAAGATCAGAGCAGAAATTAATGAAATCAATGAAATAGAAACCACAAGAACAGTAGAACAGATCAACAAAACTAGGAGCTGGTTCTTTGAAAGAATTCATAAGATTGATAAGCCTTTGATAAGATTTTGATAAGCCTTTGATAAGATTTTTTCTTTTTGATATCAAAAAAAAAGAAAGGACCCCCCAAAAATAAAATCATGAACAAAAGAGGAGAGATCACAACCAACACCGAAGAAATACAAGCAATTATAAAAACATATTATGAAAAACTATATGCCAGCAAATTAGATAATCTGGAAGAAATGGATGCATTCCTAGAGTTGTATAAACTACCAAAACTGAACCAGGAAGAAATAGAAAACCTGAACAGACCTATAACCACTAAAGAAATTGAAGCAGTAATCAAAAATCTCCCAATAAACAAGAGCCCAGGGCCAGTTCGCTTCCCAGGGGAATTTTACCAAACATTTAAAGAAGAATTAATACCTATTCTTCTGAAACTGTTCCAAAAAATGGAAATGGAAGGAAAACTTCCAAACTCATTTTATGAGGCCAACATTACCTTGATCCCAAAATCAGACAAAGACCCCATCAAAAAGGAGAATTACAGACCAATATCTCTGATGAACATGGATGCAAAAATTCTCACCAAAGTACTAGCTAATAGGATCCAATAGTACATTAAGAGGATTATTCACCACGACCAAGTGGGATTTATTCCTGGGCTGCAAGGTTGGTTCAACACCTGCAAATCAATCAGTGTGATACAATACATAAATAAAGGAAAGGACAAGAACCATATGATCCTCTCAATAGATGCAGAAAAAATATTTGACAAAGTACAGCATCCTTTCTTGATTAAAACTATTCAGAGTGTAGGGATAGAGGGTACATACCTCAATATCATAAAAGCCATCTATGAAAAACCCACAGCGAATTTCATTCTCATTGGGGAAAAACTGAAAGCTTTGCCCCTAAGGTCAGGAACACGGCAGGGATGTCCACTATCACCATTGCTATTCAACATAGTACTAGAAGTCCTAGCCACAGCAATCAGACAACAAAAAGAAAAGGCATCTGAATCAGCAAAGGAGAAGTCAAATTGTCACTCTTTGCAGGTGATATGATACTTTATGTGGAAAACCCAAAAGACTCCACTCCAGAACTGCTAGAACTCATATAGGAATTCAGTGAAGTGGCAGGATATAAAATCAATGCACAGAAGTCAGTGGCATTCCTATACACCAACAAGACAGAAGAAAGAGAAATTAAGGAGTTGATCCCATTTACAATTGCACCCCAAACCATAAGATACCTAGGAATAAATCTAACCAAACAGGCAAAGAATCTGTACTCAGAAAACTATAAAATACTCATGAAAGAAATTGAGGAAGACACAAAGAAATGGAAAAACGTTCCATGCTCATGGTTTGGAAGAACAAATATTGTGAACATGTCAGTTCTACCTAGAGCACACATTCAATGCAATCCCTATCAAAATACCATCCACTTTCTTCAAAGAAATGGAACAAATAATCCTAAAATTTGTATGGAACCAGAAAAGACCCCAAATAGCCAGAGGAATGTTGAAAAAGAACAGCAAAGCTGGTGGCATCACAATTCCGGACTTCAACCTCTATTACAAAGCTGTCATCATCAAGACAGTATGGTACTGGCACAAAAACAGGCACATAGATCAATGGAACAGAACAGAGAGCCCAGAAATGGACCCTTAACTCTGTGGTCAACTCATCTTTGACAAAGCAGGAAAGAATGTCCAATGGAAAAAAGACAGTCTCTTCAACAAATGGTGTTGGGAAAATTGGACAGCCACATGCAGAAGAATGAAACTGGAACATTGCCTTACACCACACACAAAAATAGACTCAAAATGGATGAAATACCTCAATGTGAGACAGGAATCCATCAAAATCCTAAAGGAGAACACAGGCAGCAACCTCTTCGACCTCAGCCACAGCAACTTCTCCCTAGAAACATCACCATAGACAAGGGAAGCAAGGGCAAAAATGAACTATTGGGACTTCATCAAGATAAAAAGCTTTTGCACAGTGAAAGAAACAGTCAACAAAACTGAAAGACAACCGACAGAATGGGAGAAGATATTTGCAAATGACATATCAGAGAAAGGGCTAGTATCCAAAATCTATAAAGAACTTATCAAACTCAACACCCAAAGAACAAATAATCCAGTCAAGAAATGGGCAGAAGACATGAACAGACATTTTTCCAAAGAAGACATCCAAATGGCCAACAGACACATGAAAAAGTGCTCAACATCCCTTGGCATCAGGGAAATCCAAATCAAAACCTCGATGAGATACCACCTCACACCAGTCAGAATGGCTAAAATTAACAAGTCAGGAAACAATAGATGTTGGCAAGGATGTGGAGAAAGGGGAAGCCTCCTACACTGTTGGTGGGAATGCAAGCTGGTGCAGCCACTCTGGAAAACAGTATGGAGTTTCCCCAAAAAGTTGAAAATAGAACTACTCTATGACTCAGCAATTGCACTACTGGGTATTTAGCCAGTAGATACAAATGTAGTGATCCAAAGGGGTACATGCACCCCAATGTTTACAGCAGTAATGTCCACAATAGCCAAACAATGGAAAGAGCCCAGATGTCCATCAACAGATGAATGGATAAAGAAGATGTGGTATATACATATATATAATGGAATATTATGCAGTTCTCAAAAAAACAAAATCTTGCCATTTGCAACAACATGGATGGAACTAGAGGATATTATGCTAAGCGAAATAAGTGAATCAGAGAAAGACATGTATCATATGATCTCACTGATATGAAGAATTCTTAATCTCAGGAAACAAACTGAGGGTTGCTGGAATGGTGGGGGTTTAGAGGGATTGGGTGGCTGGGTGTTGGACATTGGAGAGGGTATATGCTATGGTGAGTGCTGTGAATTGTGTAAGACTGATGAATCACAACCTGTACCTCTGAAACAAATAATACACTATATGTTAAAAAAAATAAAAAGATAGTAGAAAGGGAAAAATGAAGGGGGAGTCTTGGAGGGGGAGATGAACCTTGAGAGACTATGGACTCAGAAACAAACTGAGTGTTTTAGAGGTGAGGGGCAGGGGAATGGGTTAGCCTGGTGTTGGGTAATAAGGAGGGCACATATTGAATGTAGCACTGGGTGTTATACACAAACAATGAATCATGGAACTCTACTTCAAAAACTAATGATGTAATGTATGATGACTAACATAACATAAAAAAAAAAAGAAATATGGACTGCCCCCCCAAAACAAACAAACAAACAAAAAACACAAAGGAAAAACCAAAAAAAAAAAAAAACCCCACAAGAATTAAAAAGTTATCTGAAAGGCAATGAAAAAGAAAAACATTTAGTAAGTATGAAAAAAATAATGAGTAAGAAGATGGGAAAATAGAACTTATGAAAACCTATTTATTTGAAAAATGAACAATGTAAATAAAACAATAGCATTTATGCATTTATAGGCAAATAAATTTGAAGATACATATAAAATAATCTACCAAAAGTAATCTTAATAAAGATGCAATGTTTAAATATATAAATATCTATATAAAAAATAAAGAAAACTTTCAGAGATCCCCTCACAAAAGAGAACCATGCCCAGATGTTTATAACAAACCTTTAAAGGTCCAGTAGTTCCAAATGTGCTGAAATTATTCTGGAGAATACTAAAAGAAGAAAAACTTTCAAAGCCAAACTGATAAAAATTGAATCAAATAATACTAATGAATATCAATGCCAAAATTTAAATGAAATATTAGATAATAAAATCCTACATGATATTTAAATATAATTTATATGGTCCAAAGAGGTTTATTCATAATGGCAAGAAAATTGATCAACATTGACCAAGATGGCCTTTATGTTCTCAGCATGACTAAACATTAGATTTCTTGCTACTCTAGGTCTCTGAACTTCTTTTTCTTAGAGCGCTTACTTTAGAAAATCTGTAATTGCAAATCCTTTCTCTGACCTTTTGAAGTGTAGATAAATCTCCCAACCTCCTGCCAGTTTCACAGCCCAGCAATGTTTTTTCTCAAGGACCTGGCAGCCATCCCTTTGAACTGTAATCATCAAGAAAGATAGGTCTCCTGTCTCCTCAGAAGGTAGGGGACCACTTTCATAAGTACCAAAAAGCAAATACAGATGGTCTAATGACATGGACCAAGCTACCCAATATCTTCCAGGACTTTTTCACTAACTTCCCAGTGCTTAAAGATACTCCCATGTTTTGTTTCAACTGAGTTGGATCGAACCTCTTCCCTATTACACTAGTCTTCAATTAAAGCCTTCCTTGACAGTTTAACTCCATCTGATGCAATTTTTCATTAAGGAGATATGTATCATCTTAAGATATTCAAGGAGAAATATTACATAGCCATTTCCATAGATACCAATGAAAGAATTTTATAATTCCACACAGATTCCTCATAAAAGAACCAACAGATAAAAATGAATCTATCCATATGTAAATGGACACACACACATATCAGGCCATTACTGTAAATTATGGAACAAAATAAGATGCTCACTGACAATGAACAAAACAAATGTACAAATGAACAAAAAGAAAAAAAAGACAATAAACAGGAATAAACAATTTAAGTCATAAGAATTGGTAACCCAAGAGAATAAACAATAAAACTAGTATAAACAATTAGATAATTTAAGGAAGCTGAGTATTAAGCTGGTATACAGAAATTAATAGCCTCATATATACAAACAATAAAAAAAATTAAAATGGTAGGGGCGTCTGGGTGGCTCAGTTGGTTAAGTATCTGACTCTTGATTTCAGCTCAGGTCATGATCTCTTGGTCCTGGGATTGAGCCCCCTATCAGGCTCTGCACTCACCTAGGATTCTGCTTGGGGATTTCTCTCCCTCCCCCTCTGCCCCTCCCCCACTCACATGCTCTCTTTCTCTCTCTCTAAAGTAAATAAATAAATCTTAAAAAAATTTCTAAAAATTAAAATGTAGAGCATTTACAATAGCAAATATTTTGAAATGCCTAGGATAAAATTAGCGAGAAATATGCCAACCTACCTAAGGAAAACATTAAAACATCTTTGAAAATCATAAAAGTAGACTTGAATAGAGAGGAATTTTATGTTTTTGGAAATCTCAGCTTCACTAAGATCTTCATTCTCCCAAATTGATATACAAAATCAGTATGATCCAACTAGAAAGAAGAGCAGTTCCTTTTTAAATTGAAGATATATACATTGATTTTAAAGTTCATATAGAAAATAATCAAGGATACAGTTTGCTGTAGTCCTTACACTGTTTATTTTTGCTTTTGTTGCATGTGTTTTGGGTACTATGTTGAATAAAAGTGGTGAGCATAGGGGGTGCCTGGGTGGCTCAGATGATTGGGGATCTGCCTTCGGCTCGGGTTGTGATCCTGGGGTCCTGGGATCGAGCCCCGCATCGGGCTCCTGGCTCGTCGGGGGGTCTGCTTCTCCCTCTGCCTCTCTCCCTGCTCATGCTTTCTCTCTCTCTCTCTCTGTATCTCTCTGTCTCAAATGAATAAATAAAATCTTTAAAAAAAAAAGTGGTGAGCGTAGACATCCTTGTCTTAGAGGTATTTTTGATCTTAAAGAAAAAGGCTTTAGCATTTCACCAACAAGTATGAGGTTAGTTATGAGCTTGTCACATATGACATTTTATTATGTTGAATTATATTTCTTCTATACCTTTTTATTGAGTGTTTTTATTACGAAAGTATGTTAAATGTTGTCAAATGCTTTTTCTGCATCTGTTGAGATAATTATATAATTTTATCTTCTATTCTGTTAATGTAGTGTATCACATTTATTGATTTTAGTATGTGAAACCATCTTGCATCTCAGAGATAAATTCCATTTGTTCATGGTGTATAATCCTTTAATTTGTTGTTAAATTCAATTTGCTAATATTTTGTTGAAGATTTTTGTATCTATGCTCGTCAGAGATATTAGCTTGTAATTTTCTTTTCCTGTGCTTTGTCTGGTGTTGGTATTGGGATAATGCTGGCCTCTAAAATTATTTTGGAAGTATTTCTTTCTCTTCAATTATTTCAAAGATTTGAAAAGAATTGGCATTAATTCTTCTTTAAATGTTTGGCGGAATTCACCAGTGAAGCCATCTGGTCCTTGGCTTTTCTTTCTTGGGAGACTTTTTATTACAAATTCAGTCTACATGTCTATTCAGATTTACTATTTCTTTATGATCCAAAGAAAAAAGCTGCACAGCAAAGGAAACAATCAACAAAATGGAAAGTAACATACAGATTGGAAGAAAATATTTGCAAACCACATATCTAAAAAAAGGTTAATATCTGAATATATGAGGAACTCATATAACTCAATAGCAAAAAAACCACAAATAACCCAGTTTAAAAAATAGTCAAAAGGGGTCTGGGTGGCTCAGTCAATTAAGCGTCCAACTTTTGATTTCAGCTCAGGTTATGATCTCAAGATTGTGAGACTGAGCCCCGCATCAGGCTCCATACTGGGTATGATGCCTGCTTAAGATTCTCTCCCTCTCCTTTTTCCCCTCGCCCAGCCTCTCTCTCTCTCCCTTTAAAAAAAAAAAAAAGTCAAAGGATCTGAATAGGCATTTTTTCAAAAAAGACATACAAATAGCCAACAGGTACATGAAAGGTGGTCAACATCATCAATCATCAGTGAAATGCAAATCAAAACCACAATGAGATTATCACTTCTCACAGCCTTTAGAATGACTATCATCAAAAAGATAAGAGATAGCAAGTATTGACAAAGATATGGAGAAAAGGGAATTCTTGTACAGTGTTGGTGAATGTAAATTGGTATAGCTGTTATGGAAAACAGGAGAAGGGACCCCCAAAACTAAAAATAGACTACCATATGATTCAGCAATCCCACTCTTGAATATATATCTGAAGAAAACAAAATCACTACTCTGAAGAGGTATCTGCACCCCCATGTTCATTGCAGCATTATTTACAATAGCTAAGTTTCAGAAACAACTGGTGTTTACTGATGCATAAATGGATAAGGAAAATGTGGTCTACACACACACACACACACACACACACAATGGAGTATTATCCATAAAAAATAAGGAAATTCTGTCATTTGCAACAATATGGATGAAATTGGAGGACATTATGTTATGTGAAATAAACCAGACAGGGAAAGACAAATACTGTGTGATCTCACTTACATGTGGAATCCAAAAAAAACAAACAAAAAAAAAACAAAGTGGAATTCATAGAAGTAGAGAGTAGAATGGTGATTGCCAGAGGCTGGAGGTGGGGGAAACGGGAGGTGTTGGTTAAAGGGTACAAACTTTCAATTATTAGAAGAATAAAGCCTGAGAATCTAATGTAGAACATGATGACCATAGGTAATAACACTGTATCATATACTTGAAATTTGCTAAGACTGTAGATCTTAAGTATTCTTATCACACACACACACAAAGACAGCTATGTAAGATGATGGATGGGTTATTTAATTTGATTATGGTATATGTATATGAATTTATCACCTTGTGAATATGTATATGAAATTATCACCTTGTACACTTTAAATATATATAATTTTATTTGTCAATTATACCTCAATAAAGCTGGAAAAATTAAACAAGTATATATAATTAAGAAATTTATCTTAAGGGGCACCTGGGTGGCTCAGTCAGTTAAGCATCTGCCTTCAACTCAGGTCATGATCCCCAGGTCCTGGGATGGAGCCCCACATCAGGCTCCCTGCTCAGTGGGGAGCCTGCTTCTCTCTCTCTGCCTGCTATTCCCTCTACTTGTGCACGCTCTCTCTCTGTCAAATAAATAAATTAAAAAAAAAAAAGAAATCTATTTTTAAAAAGAGCAAAGATATTAATAAAATATATATATGATAAGGCCTTTAAGGCTAAAATCGGGAATGAATAGATGGACAAATGAAAGTTAAGGAAAATCTCAGAAATAAATCTAAGTGAATTTGATAATGAAGAGTTGACATGGAAAATCAGTGAGGATTAGTTAATCTTTTAAATCATTAGATTAGTTATACAAGCACCAGAAGGAAGCATGGGTGAATTATTTTATGCCTGGTTATAATAAAAACCTTAATTATGATTCAAAATTGATATGAAATGATAAAGAAGAATAATATATTTGATTACATAAACATACAAATTTAAATTAACAAATGTCAAAAGACAAATGGGAAACTAAGAAATTGCAATTTATATCACAAAGAACTAATATCTCTAAAATGTAAACAACTTCTGAAATGAAAAGAAAATATAACTGAGCAACTTAATATGAAATTTGCAAATAACATGGATAACTTAGAGAAAATAATACACAAATATCCATTAAAAACATGCAAGAATGTAAGTTCACTCATAAAAAGAGTAGCAAATAGAACACAACTGAGATTCTTACCACACAGATTGGTACAAAAACAAAACAAAAAGTCTTAGAATATATCATGTTGGTGAGTATGTAGCGAAATAGTCACTCTTATATATTGCTAACAAGAATGCAATGTGTTACAACTCTTACAGAGGAGATTTTGGCAAAATTTAGCAAAGTTATATCAAACATTGGACCACACAATTTCACTTCTAGATATCCATCCCAAAGGTATATTAGCAAACCACAAAGTAGTTTATATATAATATTATTTGTTAAAATTATTTAGAATAGTAAAAGGTTAAGAATAAGCCGTATGTCTATTAGTAGGAAATGGCTTGAATAAATAATTATACATACGACAGTGAACTATGAAGCTGTAAAAAAATTTAGAAAGATGTCTGCCCACTGGTATGGAGTGATGTTCAGTGTATATGTGCATAGCAGGGTACATAGTTTGGTATACTTTGTGTAAGAAATGGACTGGGATCAAAATATGTATACTTCATTTGCTTAAATTTGGAAAAGGAAACAATGAAAAAATAAAACATAAAGCTCATGAAAAGATTAACCATAGGAGAAGAAAAGGGAGCAAGAAGGAAGGGAGAAGGGTAAGACTGAGATCAGAAACTTGTCAAATTTATAGTTTATCTTTGAAATCATGTGAAGGTTTTACAAAATAAAATAACAAAACCAAATAAAAATTTTAAAATCTCTAAAAATTAAAAGTGAGGCAAAACAAATCTAAATGTTTCAGTTTCATGACATAACTACTCACAGCAAAGAGTTGCTCCTGCTAAATTTAGAACATAGTATTTTTACTATGAATAATAGCAGGCTTTTACTCTAAAGATAAAATTAGCTATAAAGAAAACGTAGCTTCATGCAATCATCTTACTATTAGTGATAATACTGATATAGTTATTAAGACACAATTACATGTATATTGTAAAAGAGATTTAAAAAGTCATTTTCAGGAGCAAAGATTTTCAGCATAAGAGGAAAAAGTGTTAAGTGAAAGCTCTCTAATCTTAAGGTTAAATTTGAAATATCAGTATGAACATTATTACTCTCTTTTAAAAACTATTTCCTATCTTTAGTCATTGGAAGAAAATGTTAATTACAATGAAAGAGCAATCTACTCCTAACACTCAGACTGACCTCTAAATACCATTCTGAACCTTAAAAAAATATAGATAAATGTATGCCTTGTATAAATGGTTGTTTATAATTATGGGTTAAGAACTATATCAGATGAACCTAGAATGTAAAATAAAAAAGAAAGATGCCATAAAGGCTAATGCAGTGTGTCAAAAGAACAGATGGATAAACTTGAAGTCCTCTAGCCAACATGGTGCAACTTGAAAACTAAAAAAGAATAACTATATTGATGAAAACAATAAACATTTAAAAAATAATGATAAGAAGAAAGTAGAAATAAAACTTCTTGGACACCACTGGAGATTACTAGAGCACCAACTCAGTACAAAAAACATCAATGATAACAAGAAAAAACTCCAACATTCATTTTGATACCCAGTATGAACTGTATTGAGGGTAATCAAGTAGCTTGAATGAATTAGGGAAAGTTCTATACACAATAATCCCATCTAAAAAATGCAGAAGAAATGATAACACCATTTTCATCCTTAATGAAAAATTGATCCAAGAGAGTCATCAATGGATAGTAAAATCATTAGGTGAAAGGTCGATTGGAAACTTCAGATTGACATAGTCTTGCTGTCATTCTGAATACATTAACCAATATTACATCACTACACATCACTAACATGCAGTGAGAAAACCAAAATGTATATGTCTACAGATAGAATGTAATATCAAATACACTACATATCCTACACAGTATTATTGTGCCAACAAAACAAAATAAAAAGAACATGAATCAAATCCAAATGACAGGAAATTCATGAACTAAAGGGACAACTCAAATGACATACTAAAGGAGCAATCAGTCAAATACAAAATTTGGGGCATTCACTAGATTTCTAATGTGGTTTCCAAAAGAATATTGCATACAAAAATTACAACAGATAAGCAAAAGAGAAAAAGAAAAAAAAAATGTTTTTGGCTTGATAGTCACTTAAAATACTAAAATGAGCATAAGAATCAAATATAGTGACTATATAACTTGTCTAGATCCTAGTTTGAATGAATTGACTATACAAGGAGAATTTTTGTCACTTGGGGTAATTTGAAAATAGGCTAAAAATTAGACAATATTAAGGCATATTATTAATTTTAAGTGCGATCATGATATTGGATAATTTAAGAAAATTCTCTGTGTTTTGAGATGCATACTGAAGTATTTATAGATGAGTTGATATGGTGTGTGCATTTTGTTTTGAAATACACCAGGAATACAATTTTGAAAATATTTCTAAAAATATGAGTGGAGGATAGATAAAGCAAGAATGGAAAATGCACCTTTCATCTAACTTCAAAAACTGTCAACATTTGTGAGAGTAAAGGAAGATGGCAGAGTAGAAGGACCCTAAAGTAACATCCTACATACACATCAGCGGAAATAACCCAGAAAATGACCCCAAAACTAGGAGAACAAATTCTACAACTAAATGTAGAGGAGAAGCCATATCAAAGAGGATAGGAAGGGCAGAGATGCAGTCGGGTGACAAATGGATCGCGGGACTGTCCACTGGTGGGAGGGACCTGCTGGTGCAGAGAGGGGAGAGAAAAAGACTATACACCAGGGAGCCTGCTCTGGAAAGATGAATCCTCATAAGGTTTGGCTTTGAAAACCTGAGAGGCCGAATGGTGTGAGTTCTTATAGCCAGCAGGAATTAAAGCCTGGAGTTTTAAAAAATCAGTTGGCATGGTTCTGGGGGAGCCTGGTGGGTGAGGGGAGGCACTCCTCACACTTCAAGAAACAGCGGAACAGCCAGAGGAGACACAGCATAGAAGCAGCAGTTTGGAAAATGCCGGCGGCATATGGGAGGGAGAGTTATTTACTAATCTTAGAGCTTGTACCAGAGGGACAGAGATCTCTGGGAGATTCCTCCAGGAACAAAGGAGCTGGCGCAGGCGCCATTTCCCGCCCCTTCTCCCCTGCGGTGAACACACTGGCTACCCATAAGAAGCAGCACGGTGCCGGACATTCACTACCTAACTTGCTTACACTGTACCTCCTTGCCCCCCTGGCTTCAGGGTCTGCCTCCTCCAGCCAGGCTTGCCTCAGTCCCAGCACTGCAGGTCCCCTCCCCGAGGCCAGTGCAAGCCTTGCCAGCACTTTGTCTCCTGAAGGTGCACTTTCCCGGGTGGGGGTGGGGTCTTAGTTCCCTGGTGGTGGCCACAGATCCCCTCTTGGGGAAGACCCACATGTACCTCAGTAAAATTGTGTGCCCCACCCCAAACACTTTGCAAACCAGCCCCATCAAGCATGGTCCCAGAGGCAGTGGCACGTCCCCTCTGATGGGCACTGCACACCTGCCCAGGCATGCTTTGCAGATTGGCCTAGGCCGCCCTGGTATGGAAGCAGCTTGTCTCCTCTCCCAGAAGACTGACTGTGCACCCCTCCCCAGGCAGGTTGGGAATCTGCCCCCTCCAATACATTGGTGGCCAGGGCCTGTTCAAATCAAGCCCACAAGCCCAGCAGAGTGCAAGCAGTCCCAACAGGGGCCAGCACCACTCCAAAAGTACTCCTACCCTGGGGAGAGGGAAAGAAAACCACACAGACCAGCCTGACTCTAGCCCCAGCAGTGGGCTGGGGACAGAGGGCTGTTCTGATTTCAGTCCCTGCCCAGAGTGAAAGCTTCTCAGGGGACAATACAGGGAAAGTACCCTGCAGTTTGGTGCTACTGTATCTCTGGAAAATGCTCCGTCTTACTCAACTCAAGCCCAAGGCAGCCCCAGGCTGGCCCACTAATACCACAGGGACCAAACACTGCTCACACAGGCAAAGAAAGCCACTGCAGATGACTGTACTGAAGGGAAAGGGGGCTTAGCCCAGAAGCAGGGTGCACACTCCCCCGAAGTTCCAGGATCTAGTAAACAGGGGACATCACACTGCAGGGCACTGTAGGACCTAAATGAAACAGAAACTGAAAAACAAACAAACAAACAAAAAACAATAGAACAGATTGATGAAACCAGGAGCTGGTTCTTTGAAAATATCTACAAAATTCATAAAACTTTAGCCAAACTCATCGAGAGAGAACTCAAAATCAGAAATGAAAGGAATAACAACTGACACCACAGAAATATAAAGGATTGTAAGAGAATACTATGAAATATTATAGCATATCATACATACACATCATATACATACATCATACATATATCATAACAAATTAGACAGCCTAGAAGAAATGGATAAATTCCTAGAAACATATAACCCCAAAACCAAAGCAGGAGGAAATAGACAATTTGAATACATCAATTAGCGGCAAGGAAATTGAGTTAGTAGTCAAAAAACTCCCAACAAACAAAAGTCCAGGACCAGATGGCTTCATGGGTGAATTCTACCAAATATTTAAAGAAGAATTAATACCTATTCTCAACCTATTCCAAAAAATAGAAGAGGAAGGAAAACTTCCGAATTCACTCTATGAGGCCAGCATTACCCTGATATCAAAACCATATAAAGACACCACCAAAAAAAAGAGAGAGAGAGAGAGAGAGAGAAAACAATACAGGTGGGTATCTCTGATGATGAACATAGATGTAAAATCCTCAACAAAATCTTAGCAAACCAAATTCAACAAAACATTAAAAAAAATCATTCACCATGATCAAGTGGGATTTACTCCCAGGATGCAAAGGTGGTTTAATATTCACAAATCAATCTCAACATGATACATCACATCAGTAAGAGAAAGGACAAAAACCATATGATCATTTTGATAGATGCAAAAAAAAATTTGACAAAGTACAACATTAATTCATGATAAGAAACCCTCAACAAAGTAGGTTTAAAGGGAGTGTATTTCAACATAATAAAGGCCATATATGAAAAATCCACAGCAAACCTCATACTCAATGCTGAAAATCTGAAAGCTTTTCCCCTAAGATAAGGAATAAGACAAGGATGTCTACTCTCACAACTTTTATTCAACATAGTACTGGAAATCCTAGCCACAGCATTCAGACAAGTCAAAGGAATAGAAGGGAACCAAATTGGTAAGGAAGAAGTAAAACTTTCACTTTTTGCAGATGACATGATACTATATATAAAAAACCCTTAAAGACTCCACCAAAAAACTACTAGGACTGATGAATGAATTTAGTAAGGTCTCAAGATACAAAATCAATGTACAGAAATCCATCGCATTTCTATACCCTAATAATGAAGGAGCAGAAAGAGAAATTAAGAAAACAATCCCATTTACAGTTGTCTCTCCAAAATAAAATACCTATGAATGAACCTAACCAAGAAGGTAAAAGACCTATACTCTGAAAACCTGAAACATTGATGAAAGAAATTGAAGGCCACACAAAGAAATGGAAAGACATTTCATGCTCATGGACTGGAAGAACAAATATTGTTAAAACGTCCATACTACCCAAAGAATCTACAGATTTAATGCAAACAGTAACAAAATACCAACAGCATTTTTCACAGAACTAGAACAAACAATCCTAAAGTTTGTAAGAAACCACAAAAGACTGAATAGCCAAAGCAGTCTTAAAAAAGAAAAGCAAAACTGGAGTTAACACAATTCTAGATTTCAAGCTATGTTACAAAGCTGAAGTAATCAAAACAGTATGGTACCTGCACAAAAGTAGGATCATTCGAACAGACTAGAAAAGGGACAGAATAGAAAACTCTGAAATAAACTCATGATTATATGGTCAATTTATCTTTGACAAAGAAGGCAAGAATATGAAATGGAAAAAAAATAGTGTCTTCAACAAATGGTGCTGGGAGAAAATGAATGAAATGGACAGCTACATGTAAATGAGTGAAACTGGGCCACTTTGTAATGCCATACACAAAAATAAACTGAAAATGGATTAAAGACCTAAATGTGAGACCTGAACCCATAAGAATCGTAGAAGAGAGCACAGGCACTCATTTCTCTGACATTGGCTGCAACATCTTTCTAGATATGTCTCCTGAGGCAAGAGAAACATAAGCAAACATGAACTATTGGAACTGCATTAAATAAAAAGCTTCTGCACAGCAAGGAAACAATCAACAAAACTAAAAGGCAATCTACTGAATAGAAGATATTTGAAAATGACATATCCAATAAAGAGTTAGTATCCAAAATTTATAAAGAACTTGTAAAAGTTAACACCCAAAAGAAAAATAACCCAATTTTTAAATATGGGCAGAAAACCTGAACAGAAATTGCCTCGAAGAAGACACACAGATGGCCACTGGACACATAAAAAGATGCTCAACATCACTTATGATCAGGAAAATGCATACCAAAACTACAATGAGATATCACCTCACCTGTCAGAATGGCTAAAATAAAAAGCACAAGAAACAACAAGTGTTGATGCAGATATGGTTGTGGAGAAAAGGAAGCTTTATGCACTGTTAGTGGGAATGCAAACAGGTGTAGCCACTGTGGAAGACAATATGGAAGTTTTCTCAAAAACAAAAAATTAAAAATAGAACTACCCTACTATTCAGTAATTGCACTGCTGGGTATACCAAATAATATCAAACCACTAATTTGAAGTGATATATGCACCTCCATGGTTACTCCAGCTTTATTTACAGTAGCCAAATTATGAAATAACCCAAGTGTCTATCAATAGATGAATGGATAAAGAAGATATGATAATATATATATTATTCAGCCATAAAGAAAAATGAAATTCTGCCATTTGCTACAAATTGGATGGATCTAGAGAGAATAATGCTAAGTGAAATAAGACAGAGAAAGACAAATACCATAAGATTTCACTCATACATGGAATTTAAGAAGTAAATGAGCAAAGAAAAAAAAAAAGCAGACAACTATAACTAAAAAACTGAGGGTTACCACAGGGGAGGTGGGTGAGGGAATGGGTGAAATAGGTGATGGGAACTAGAGTACACTTATGTTGATGAACATGAATAAGACATGGACTAGTTGAATCACTATATTGTACACCTGAAACAAATATAATACTGTATGTTAACTACACTGGAATTAAAATAAGATAAAAATAAAACAGAAAAAACTATCAATATTTTGCTATGCTTATTTTTGCTATTACCAACTCTTTTTTTTTTTTTTTTTTTTTAGATTTTAGTTATTTATTTGACAGAGAGAGACACAGCGAGAGAGGGAACACAAGCAGGGGGAGTGGGAAAGGGAGAAGCAGGCCTCCCGCAGAGCAGGGAGCCCGATGCGGGGATCGATCCCAGGACCCCGGGATCATGACCTGAGCCGAAGGCAGACGCTTAACGACTGAGCCACCCAGGCGCCCCTACCAACTCTTTTTTTAAACAACACTAAGAAAAATTTAAAACATACAAGAAAGTTACAAGTAATATTTTAATCATGCTTTTGTGTATGTTTAGATATTTTCTTAACAATTTTAATTCCTTCAGGGTGCCTGGATGGCTCAGTCATTAAGCGTCTGCCTTCAGCTCAGGTCATGATCCCAGCGTTCTGGGATCAAGCCCCGCATTGGGCTCCCTGCTCGGCGGGAGGCCTGCTTCTCCCTCTCCTGCTCCCCCTGCTTGTGTTCCTGCTCACGTTATCTCTCTCTGTCAAATAAATAAATAAAATCTTTAAAAAATAATAATAATTTTAATTCCTTCATAGGCATCCCATAGATGATCTAGTTAATTTTAAGTTCATTTTGAATTATTTAATTATTTCTGAATTATCTTTTAAATATATTAGAATAGATTAAGCAAGGCTATTCCAGAAACCTTTTTCTATCAGGTGTACTTACTAGGCTGAGGAAACCAAGGAAGGCTTCTCAATCACTTGTTCATGAATCATTCAAAATGAGACCATCTGAAACATATGAAATAAAATGTGGAGAACAAATCACTATGGGCAAAGTAGTATGTTGTGAAAAGGGAATTATCTAGCACTAAACCTCCATGATTTTATTATGCTTAGAAAATTTGTCCTGTGTTCTTACATTGCTACACTGAAATGCCAGAAGGTTTGCTTCTCAGCATGCGGGCTCATGGAAACAGTGTAACTCTTGGTAATGTCTCCTGAAAATGCATACCTTGCTGAGGCACCAAATGTCCAGAGGGGTTCATTAATCACATTTGAGCTTTGTGAGTTAGGAAAAACATTCTCTTCCTTCCATCTTCCTTATCAAAACTCTATCTTATGGGCTGTCAACACATTGAATAGGTAAAATTTCATAATTTAATGTTTAAAGATGACAAAATGATGTTAAATTTGGATTGTCTTGGGGCATTTTTGTGTGTAATCTAACAATTTAACATTTTGACATCATTTAAACAACATATCTGGAGGAGTACTTTGTTCATGTAATTAGTACACCATGAGGCTGTTTCAATGTTTGAATCATCCAGCATTGTTTTTAAGAGAAGCTCACTGATAGTACAATATAACAAGTAGCTTGGGGGGAAAATATGCCTTATACTTTTCATCCTTTACAAGAGTAAAGTGTAGGAGTGGAGTTTTAGTAGTAGTAGGACTAGTAACTAAAACTTATTACAGATCCCATTTCAGGTCCCAAATTTCAGGTCCCATTTCAGTTCCCAAATATCAGACTCTCATGTAATAGTCACAAAAACCCTATAAACTTAGTACTGTTATTGCCCTTTGCAGTTTGTATAGTATCCAGAACATCACTGTTAGTTAAAGTTTGTGAATAAATAAATGAATACATTGATGTGCAGAGGAATATCATATTTAGAAAGTTTCTGAAAAATATTTTACCTTTTCTAAAAAACTTCTTTTATCAGTTGGATACATTAGAAGCATATGCTCCTAGGATAAGAATAAAGCATGTTGCAGTTTTTTTTTATTTCATGTTTCTAAGTATAAAATAACAATTGAATTGAATGATAGATAATCTCTATTTTGGCAACTTATGAGAAAATGATATGGTAAAATAATCAGCCTTTGTTTTTGTAATATTATTCTTAAAACCGTGATATTCTGGTTACATAGGGTGATGACAAGATTTATGCTCTTGTGTTTTCTTCCATACTCTCTTTTCCTTTCTCTGTGGACATGGGGTTTTGGATTCAAATCACTAATTATTCTGCAATTGATAAGCTTAAATCTCTGGGGGTACAAACCATATAGCCTGGATCTGAAATTGAATCTCCTTTGGATTTTGTGATAACATCGATCCAGCCCAATTAAGTTAGGTAGATAATGCCTTTTTACTATCTGCCTTTGAGGCCTCTGCTCAGGTTTATTATTTCTGTCAGTGTTATTCCAGCTTTGATTCTTTGTGCAACTGATTCTTTATGTGGCACATGTTAGGCTTAAATTCTTTTCCAAATGCTGCTGAGCAAACGTCCATATATATGTTGTGTTACTTTTTTTCTAGTTACAAAAGTAATATCTTCTTATTACAAAATGTCATATTACTTAAATTAAAATTGCTACCATATTTGTATGTATGTGTGTGTGTGTGTGATTGCATTTCTATGTGATCAGGCTGTAGATATTATTGCTAAGTTTTTTCTGTTTAACATCATGAACATTTTCTGTTGCCATTAATAATATTCTGCAGCATAAACTTAATGGTTATATAGTATTATGGAATTAAATTATTTGGATATATAATCCAATCTCATACTGTTGGATACTTAGTTTTTTCACCAGTTTACTTGTTGAAACAAAAGTCTGATGAACAGCCTTGTATACAAATTTCCAAACTGAAAATATTTCTTTATTGGAAGTAATTTTCTAGGTCAAAACACATTCAGACTTTTGTACAACCACCTTTAAATGTAGAAGTTTTTCTAATAGAGAATAATATTAAACTTCTTCGCAAACATTTTGTATACATGAAGAGCTTCAGGTGTTTGCATTAATTTATGGGTTAGCTCCTTGAATGTCACCTTTTATAAGAAATTTTTCATTCTTGTTTTTTGTGTATACCTTTGACTCCATTATTTACAGAGTGATTCTCCCTGGAGATAACCACGACAGGTTTCCAGGTTATCTCGTGACTTGATGAAAATTGCAATTCTTCCATCTCTACTGTCTTACTCCATTTACCTAGCAGAACTTTTCTGGCAAACAAGATATCTAACATTTTTCCAAGCAAATTACTATCAGATATTTCCTGTGATAAGCTTAAAATAAGACCTGAACTTGCCAATATAAACATCTTTCTGTAATATGCATTTTTTGCTTTGTAATCGAAATTAAATTTTCTTGTTTTACCTTTTTCTAGGAAAAATGAAGACTGTGCAGCAAGAGTCACTGGTTCTGTACACTTCATAGCAAACAATACTTCTGGCAAACACACTCATAGTTAACAACCTGATCAGTTGCTAAGTCTCAAGCTGTGAATGCTGCAAATGTATATTAACTGATTTATATCACCAGCTTGTGTAGGATAATTAATTATTTGATCAACAGTCTCTAGGCCAAGTGACCCCAGCAACAAATTTCACAAGTTGGTTCCCAATGACTTAACAGATTGAGCCAGTGTTTTGCTGAGGTCTTTTTATAGATTGGGCACTAGACTCAGCATTTTCACTGAGGATATCTCACAACATTCTAATAAGTTGTGGCAGGCAATTTTATACCCAAATTACTGATGAGGAAACTGAGCTCAGTGAGGTTAATTAACTTGTTGAAGTCATGATCTATAAAGTTTAGCCCTGGGAATGGAGCACAGATCCTTTAACTCTAAAGTTACTGCTTTTCCCACTACCCTCTGTACAAAGTATTTTGTTTACATGTGTTTCATTCTTAGAAAATATGTACTGAATTTTAACTTACTGCAGGCTTTGGGCTTAGTACTGGGAAATGAAAAAGGGTAAAATTAATTAATTAATGAGATGATAATAAGTAAAGTATATGGATCCTAGTTTCTTAGAGTGAACTGTCTGGAAGGGAGACAAATATTGATCAAATTCCTCAAAGAATGTAAATGACAAGTATTCCTTAGACCTACATAAAGAAAGGAAGATTACCATAAAAGGAATAATTGAAGGTAAAATTAAAAAAAAAACTTTTATTTTTCTTATTTTTAATTGATCTAACAGACAGTAATATGTTCAAAGTAATAACAACAATGTATTTGAGTATGTATGCTTAATTGAATGACAGCAATGACACAGGGATGGGAGGGAGGGATTAGCAATAGTTGGTTATAAAGTAATTGCACTACCTGCGAAGTGGTATAGTGTTATTCGAAGGTGAACTTGGGTTAGTTGCAAATGTATATTGCAAATTCTAGAGCAATCCCTAAAAAAAAGGTAAAAAAAGAAATATAATTGATATGCAGAAAAAAGAAGAAAAATTAGAATCATAAAATGCTCATTTAAAACTATAAAAGGGAGGCATCTGATCTGGGTGGCTCAATTGGTTAAGCATCTGCCTTAGGCTTGGGTCATGATCCTGGGGTCCTGGGATCAAGCCCCGCATCAGGTGGGGAGGTAGGGAGTCTGCTTCTCCCTCTCCCTCTGCCTCCCACCCCAGTGCTCTGTCTCTTTCTCATATAGATAAATAAAATCTTTAAAAAATTAAAATAAAACTACAAAAGGCACAAAAAGAGTGGAAGACAAAGATAGGAACAAAGAAGAAGGACAACAAAGAGAAAACAGTAACAAATATGGTAACTATTAATCCAACTATATCAATAATTAAAACTTCAATAGTCTAAAGAAATGAATTAAAAGACTGAGACTGTCAGAGTAGATAAAAAAAGACTCAACTATATGTTGTTTAGAAGAAACCCACTTTAAATAAAAAGACACACATAGAAATGGTTTGGGGAAAACTGGACAATTACATGGAAATGAATGAAACTGGACCACTTTCTTACACCTAAAAATAAACTCAAAATGTATTACAGACCTAAATGTGAGACCTGAAATCATAAAATCCTAGGAGAGAACCTAGTCAGTCATTTCTCTGAGTCGGCTATAGCAACACTTTTTTAGATAAAAATCCTAAGGCAAAGGAAACAAAAGCAAAAAATAAATTATTGGGACTATATCAAAATAAAAAGATTCTGCATAGCAAAGGAAACAATCAGCAAAACAAAAAAAACAACCTACTGAATGAGAGAAGATATTTGCAAATGACAGATCCAATAAAGGGTTACTATCTAAAATATATAAAGAACTTACACAATGCAACACCAAAAAACCAAATAATCCAGTTAAAAATGGGCAGGGGAGTGCCTGGGTGGCTCAGTCCATTAAATATCTGACTCTTGATTTTGGCTCGGGTCATGATCTTGGGGTTGTGGGATTGAGCTCTGTATTGCACTCCATGCTGGGCATGGAGCCTGCTTGGGATTTTCTCTTTTCCTTTCCCTCTGACTCTCTCCTCCCTCACTTAAAAAAAAAAAAAAAATGGGCAGAAGACATGAACAGACATTTCTCCAAAAAGACATACATATACATGAAAAGATGCTCAACATAGAGCCAACAGACCCATGAAAAGATGTTCAACATCACTCATCATCAGGGAAATGCAAATCAGAGCTAGAAGACTATAGATCAATGCTAACAAAATTCTGATGGAAAATAATTTCCAACCAAATCCTACATCTAGCTGAATTTCCACTCAAGAATAAAGAAAGAATAGAGATATTTGAAAGCATGGAATGTTTTTAAAAATTTACTTCTTGTGTACTCCTTCTTAGCAAACTGGTGAAGAATTTGTTCTGTTATAATGAAGGTATAAACCAAATGTGAAGAAAACATGGCATCCACAAAACAGGGAATTCAATACAAAAGACAATTCAACACAAGAGAGGTAAAATAATTCTAAGTATGATAGTGAAGGGAGTTCCAAGCAGAACAGCTGTGTAGCTGACTGAGAGGACAATCATTGGCAGATGTTTCCAAAAGGACTTTTTTCCCCCCAAAGTTTATGCATTCCGACGATTTGAAGAAATGAGAATTTTTATTTTGAATTATTGGTATCACCATTAAATCCCTGAAAATTACATGATTGTTTGCATTATTTAACATCTATGTAGTGTTTATTAAATCTTTGCCACTGTTTTAAGCTGTTTTTTATTTTTTTACATGTATTGATTCATTAAACTCACGTTAGTCCTCTGTTATTTTTTACCCTGAGAATTTAGATTGCTGTTTAGTGGCAGAGTTAGGATTTGAACTTAGGAAGTCTACTCCAGATTCTGTGCTGTGAACCACCACCTATCTCCTTCTCATCCAGTCACAGCTTGTATTGAAATCTGCCCTATTATAAGAATGTAGTCAACAGTTTTTTTTTTTTTTTTCTTTTTAATTTTGGACTGCTCAATGGATCTGAGAGTTAAGATTGTGACTTGTGCTGCTTTATAGGTATGTAAAAATTGAGTCTTATTGTTGAGTTTTAGCAGAAATGTTATATATATTTTGCCTTCAATGTTAAAGAGAAGGAAATTAGTAAGTGCAGCCAACCTCCAGGGGTGGTTTTATAAAACAGCAGAATGTTTTATTGCTTCCAACATTACATTTCAATTTTAAGCATTTAACAATCTTTATTATAAATGAAAGTGATTAGAACAAAGGCATTCTATATTTTGCTCTTGGGATTCAAGGTAGAATTATTTTATATTGAAGTCACAGAAGTCAGTGTTACAATGGAGTCCTAGTATAATAAATGTCTACATCTGCAATTAAATTAGTTGAGAGCACTTTTTGTCTATTAAAGAAGCCTAACTAGGAGTTTGCATCTGACACTAACTAGCTCTGTCAACTTAGAGCCAAACCAATTGTTTGATTTGTACTCCATGGTTAATCAACATTTCTCTGCACCTATGGAGTATAATTGGGGGTAATAATAATAATACTCTCTTCAAGGGTTGTTTTATGGTTTTGAAGAGGCTGAACACACACTGATGGATTATGAAATATTCAACAGAGCATATGAATAAGTGCATATTATTTTTTTTCTGGACCAAAAATGCTGAAAACTAATGTAGCAGACAGGTTACTAACAAGGATTATTCTTGCTCTGGAAGAATTCACACTTTCATGAGGAAAAAACAAACAAACAGAACACAACTGCAAAGCAATATGAAAATTGCTAAAATAGGGGTAAGTGCAAACATCTATTGAACACAGAGACAAGAATCCCCAACTCAATATATCCCTAGTCTACTGATTTTCCCACTCTCCTAAACAAATGTCATCACCTTAAATTCCCAATACGTGTTAACATTTCCACTCTGTCAGCTGATAAGCTTACTTTTTTAATTAACTCTAAAACAAAGACAATGCCAAGGCCACCATTGCCATATGAAGTCAATCCAGGTGCTCTGCCAATGTGTCTGTTTTCATAATTGAGCTATCCATGGTCATATCTAAATCCAGTTCTCTCTGTGGGCATTATGATCCCATTCCTTCTTGAATCAAAGAGAACATGACTCCAGTAACATAAAATATATGTCATGTCTTCATTCCTCCTCTCAGAAAAAAACCTTTTCTTGAAGGCACTCCACCAAATGGCTACTGCTTGATTTTTTCCCTTTGCAGCAATAGTCCCCAAAAGAGTTACCTCCCTTCACTCTCTCTAATCCCTCTTCTCACATTGTCTCTTCAACAAGCTCCAACACACTAATCTCCAATCACTCCACTGAAACTTTACTCCTTACTGGTGACTTTGTTTTGCTAAATCCTATGGACAAATATTAGTTCTCCTCTTGCTTAACCTGTCAGCAGCATTTGACACAATATGTCCTTCTTAAAATAACCTTCTTCACTTGACTCACAGCTTATTTTTTACACATTCTCATCATTTTTTCCTTCTCATGCCTCTTGGCCCATTCCTCACCATCTTTGTTACCTCCTAACTTTCGAGCCCTCTCCTCTCCCCCTGGGCTTAGTTCCTGTTCCTTTTCGATTCTCTCTCTCCAAACTCATATCCACGCTCTTGTCACCTCATTTCAACTCATTGTTATGTATACCACCTGTATATCTCCAATCCCACATTTATATTTCCACTCAGGACCTCTCACTTCACCACCAAGCCCAAAGGCACATTATTTTAAAACTAAGGTTAAGCTTTGACTCCTTACTTGCATGAGTCACTTTCAGGGTTCTGGGTCTATGTAGTGGTCTAGTAATGTGATCGTATGGGCAACCATTTTTGTAAAATGTGCATTCACAAGAAAAAAACTGAAAAGACAGTTTCAGTAACATATTATGAAGGGATTTTTCTGTAGTTTAAGGCAAATGGAAAATAATAGGATAGAAATGTGTCAAAAATTAGTAATTTGCTACAAACTGGACGTTTGTATCAGTGGTATATGAATGGAGAGGCCTTTGTATTTCTGACATGTAACTAACTATCCTTTCATGACAGCCGAATACTTGGGAACACATAAAATTTGAGATGATTCAAAAGGCTTATATTTTTACATACAAATGATCAGTAAATAATGGGAACATACAGTATGTTCAACATATTCCTTGAAGTATTTATGAATTCATTCAATTGATCATTTAATAACTATTAATTCAGTGCATACTATATTCAAAGCACCACACTTATGAAGGAATGTCCATACATGTCTCTCAAGGAGTTTTATCAAGGAGTTTATAAATCTGTTGAGATAGGGTGCCTGGGTGGCTCAGTTGGTTAAGCGACTGCCTTCGGCTCAGGTCCTGATGCTGGAGTCCCGGGATCGAGTCCCGCATCGGGCTCCCTGCTTGGCAGGGAGTCTGCTTCTCCCTCTGACCCTCCTCCCTCTCGTGCTCTCTGTCTCTCATTCTCTCTCTCAAATAAATAAATAAAATCTTTAAAAAAAAAAATCTGTTGAGATAATAAAATATAGATACATAAGCCTCTCACTAGGCATCCTCATGAGAGTAACATTGTTGTTAAGCCCTGTGTGGCAATCCCTGACGCACTGCTGTGATATCCAGGGAAGACATGGAGACCTGGAAATCCAACTACTTCCTTAAAATCATTCAACTTCTTTTATTTTAAGATTTATTTATGAGAGAGAGAGAGAGAGAGCGTGCACGTGAGTGGGGGGGGGGCGCAGAGGGAGAGAATCTTCAAGCAGATTTCCCACTGAGTGGGAAGCCAGACTCGGGGCTTTGTCTCACTACCCATGAGATCATGACCTGAGCCAAAACCAAGAGCTGGACGCTTAACCAACTGAGTCACCCAGGTGTCCCCTGATCATCTAACTTTTCAATGATTATCCAAGATGCTTCATTGTGGGAGTAGACAACAGGGCTCCAAGCAGATGCAGCAGATTGGGATGTCCCTTCTTGGGAAGGCTGTGGTGATACAGGCAAGAACATCATGATTTGCAAGGCCATCTGAGGGCATCTGTAGAACATCCCAGCTCTGGAGAAACTGTCACCTCATATCCAGGGGGATGTGGGCTTTGTGTTCACCAAGAAGGACCTCACTGAGATCAGGGTCATGTTGCTGGACAATAAGGTGCCAGCAGCTGCTCAAGCTGGTGTCATAACCCCACAGGAGGTCAATGTACCAACCCAGAACACTCATATAGTGCTAAAGAAGTCCTCTTCCTTCCAGGCTTTTTAAATCACCATTCCTAAATCTCCAGGGGAACCACTGAAATACTGAGTGATGTGCAATTGATTAAGACTGGAGACAAAGTGGGAGCCAGCAAAGCCATACTACTGAACATCTCCCCCTTCTCCTTTGGGCTGATCATCCAGCAGGCGTTTGACAACAGCAGGATGTACAACCCTGAAGTGCTTGCATCACAGAAGAAACTGCATTCTTAGTTCCTGGAGGGTTCTTGCCATGTTGCTAGTGTATATTTGCAGACTGATTGTCCCATTGTTGCATCAGTACCCTATTCTATTATCAGTGGATACAAATGGGTTCTGTCTTTGTGGAAGCTGATTATACATGCTCACCTGCTGAAAAGATCAAGGCCTTCTTGGCTGCTACTCCAGTGTCAGCCATCCCTGTGGCCACTGCCACCACAGCTGCTTTGACTATTGCTCTGCAGCTGCTGCCCCAGGCAAGGTTGAAACAAAAGAAGAGTCAGAGGAATCCCGTGAGGCTATGGGATTTGGTCTCTTTGACTGATCACCGAAAAAGCAACCAACTCAACCAACTTATTTATGAGACAAGGAAATAAAGGCTTACTTCTCTTTAACAAAATAAAGTGTAGGTGTATAAGTAGTACAAGGCAATATATGAGAATAATTAGATCACACGTTTAGGAACTGATATAACAATAAAGCAAAGATCCTCTGAGGAAAAGTCAGTGGACAATTGCTTTGTTTAAAGTAGAGAGTTGAAAAAAGAGGAGTGGAAGATTTTATTAACCATTCAAGTAGGGCAAGAACACACAGGACCTTGGCAGAGTGGTTAAAATGGATTTTTCTTGGGACACCGGGGTCGCTCAGTCAGTTAAGCATCTGACTTTTGATTTTGGCTCAGTTCATGATCTCAGGGTCGTGAGATAGAGCTCCGCGTTGGGCTGTGTGCTGGACGTGGAACCAGCTTAAGATTCTCTCTCTCTCCTTCTCCCTCTGCCCCTCCGCCACCACTCTAATTTTTTTTAAAAAAGGGATTTTTTTCTTGAAGAGATAAACCTTCCTTAATAGTTGTGTAAAAAGATGTATTTTTTTCATTAAAATAGAAATATTTTCAAAAGTTAGATAACCAGAAAAATTAGCTATCTAAAACAAGGTTCTTATTTCTGGGAGAGTTCACTTTAAATACCAAAAATGTTAAGAATATAAGTATATCTGTTTAAAGGATAAGTAAAAGCTGTAATTGAAAGTCACATGCTGTGGAGAGAGGTTTTTTCTTTACTGTTTATAAGAAAAAAAAAGATATAAGAATGTTTCCAAGATGATAAGAAAAGTTTCCTATTGGGAAAAGAGAGAGGGGGCTTTGTTGTTTCTTCTACAGAAAATTGAAAGAGCAGAAGTTGAGTTGCTATTGAATTCTTTCACTAAAATTTGACTGTAACTCATACCTCTGTCCTGGCCCTGGGTAAAGAATTAAAGATCAGATAGAATCCTCATAGTCTGTTAATTGAGGTCCAGAAATCATTCAAATAAAAATTCAAGTAAACGATGAAATTGTGTTTGTGTTTTGTGGAAGATTGCTCTGTCAAAGGGAGCCAGGTCAAGACTGGAGGCAAGGATAGCAGTAAAATTTTGACCTAATTCATGGGGAAAATAGTGAGAATTTAAAATAAGGAGATGATTGCTTGAATAAAAACATTTAACATTTATTAGAATCTTATTATATGCAAGGATAGTCTAAGTGAATTACAAATAATTTGGTCAAGGTTGAACGCATTTAACAAAGCTGAGATTGGAACCCCTGCAGTCTGGTTCCAGACATGTACCACTAACCATTGAACTGAACTGTTTCTAAACATAGAATGGAATGAAAGGGTTTTTTTTTTTTTTTTAAGAAATGCTATTTAAAAAATAAACAGAATTTTATTATTAGAAATTTAAACTAAAAAAACCTAGTGGCTTTGGCACAATTATTGCCTTATGAGTATGAGACATTTGTTTGAATTGTGATATCTACTGTTTGATATTCCAGCAGCCTTCTCTCAACTATTTAACTTTTAAATTTCTCTAATTCTCAGTCATAACATTGGTAAAACTGGAATAATAATACCTATTTTGTAGAGATTTGTGTGTGTGTGTATAAGTACTAGCTCACAGTATATATGTATATGGCATGTGATGCGACTGCTGATTGATGATTCTAAGCCTGGATAGCAGAATAAATTATGGCATTATTGTAGAATATACAAGATTAAGAAAGATAATGTATTGGAGAAGTTGTTGAGACTTTCACAGATATAATAAATTATTTATTATTTCATTTGTTTAAATTGTGAACAAATCTCTCTTAGTGAAAGAGGAAAAAAAAAAACAAGGAAACACATAAAACAAAAAGAGAGAAGTTAATGAAAGTAGAATTCAAGCAATCATTTTAAAGCACACTCCAGTTTCTCTTTTAATCTTAAAAAGCTAGGGCCTGGGAAGGATGGGAGATATTGTAAGATAGAGTTTGTTCCTATTGGGACAGGTGTAAAGAATAAATCTTATAAAGTAAAAACAAGAAATAGTATTCTTTGTGAAATAGATAATATCCAATTCCTATTTACTCAGGGATGAGTGAATTCTGTTGAGGTCGGCATATCTCTCACCCCCAGAGGTTACTTGTTAAATTGAATGACACTGTCAAACCATGTAACCAGTTTTCATACATTTGCATTTACTGTACCAATAGCTGTTAAAATTCTGTATGGATGACTAATAAAAAGGTGAGAGATAAAAGAAGTCATCACTGGACATATTAATAATAGAAGATTTGGTTTATGAGGAAAGATAAAAGGGAGAATAAGGAATAGCACTCTTGGTACAATTCCCTTGAAAAACAAGAAATAACAGTTAAAAAAAATGAGGAAGAAGGCCATGTTGTGAGATAGGAAAGCAGAAAAGAAATGTCATTTTGTCAAGGCCAGTAATATAAGTAGGAATCCTAGTTCGAAAAAGAATATTCCAGAGTGGAAGGGATAGGGGTGATATCCCTTAGGCTTTCCTTAAAGTATCTCGTACTTTAGATTTGACTTTGAAAACATGGAAATATTTTGCATAATTAGGAAACAACATCAAAGCAAAACGAGACAAAAAAAAAAAAAACAACCTCTAAAAATTGTAAGCAAATGAGGCAAATAAACCTAACTGTATGACATTGTGGCTTAAATAGAGGAACTTGAAATAGAAATTTAAAATAAGGAATTGACTTATACATCCTCATGAGATTTATATCTTAAGGTCAAACAAACTGCAAAAAACAAACAAAAACCCCCAAAACCAACAAAAAAACCTTAAACTGATTTTTGTGATCATGTAGTTATTAATATTAAAACTTGGCATGTTGATTCTGAAAGTATGTGCATGCATATACATATGTACACATTTGGGTAAGGAAGTACCTTAATAGAAGTTTCTTATTACTGTTACAACAAATTTACCACAAATTTAGAAGTTTAAAACCACACAAATTTGTTATCTTGTAGTTCTGGAGGTCAGAAGTCTAAAATAGTTTCACAAGGCTGCTTCCTTCTGGAAACCCTAGGAGAGAATCTGTTTCCTTGCCTTTGCCAGTTCTGGAAGTCACTTACATTCCCTGTTCATGAATACTTCTTCCATATTCAAAGACAACAGCATGACAACTTCTAATGTCCCTTTCTCTATCTGTCCCTTTGCTTCCGGCATCACATTGTGTTCCGTGTGTGTAAGACTCTTCTGCCTCTTTCTTATAAGGATCCCTGTGGTTATAATGGACTCACCTGGATAATCTAGGATAATCTTCCCATCTCAAAGATTCTTAATCACATCTGAAAAGTCCCTTTTGCTGGATATGGTAATTTATTCACAGGTTCCGGGGATTAAGACAAACATTATTGAGGGGACATTATTCAGTGTACTACAACAGGGGACTAAGAGTTTTAGTATATATGTGATGTATGTAAATAAATAAATAAAGTTAGATTTATTGTGCTTGCTACATGAAGGGAAAAGCTCTCCAGAGGATCTATGAAATCTTTCTTTCTTTTCTTTCTTTCTCTTTCTTCCTTTCTTTCTTTCTTTCTCTTTCTTCCTTTCTTTCTTTCTTTCTTTCTTTCCTTCTTTCTCTTTCTTTCTTTCTCTTTCTTTCTTTCTTTCTTTCTTTCTTTCTTTCTTTCTTTCTTTCTTTCTTTCTTTCTTTCTTCTTTCTTTCTTCCTTTCTTTCTTCCTTCCTTTCTTTCTTTCTTTCTTTCTTTCTTTCTTTCTTTCTTTCTTTCTTTCTTTCTTTCTTTCTTTTTCTTTCTTAGGATCTATGAAATATCTTAAAATGAGAGAAGTTATGGAAGGATATATATACTGGTTGGGAGCCTTAAGGAATTGTTAATAATTTGTAAACTAATCAGGTTGCTGGTACAGTCATATTATATGAAGTTACTGTTAGATCAATTTATCTGTGATCTTAGTCTTAGACTGAAGACTGAGCCAATACTACATCTATTTGAGTTTAGATATTCTGTGCTATACACCATGGTTGGGTTTCTTAAATATATCTCCTTTACTAGCCATAGTATAGTCCATTTTGCATATGTGGCTTCTGCTTTAATTATCAGCCCACTGCCTCCAGGAATTCTTCAGCCTAAGAAAACGGATAAATTATTATCTTCTTAGGATGTGATTAGTTCAAATTTATACCACTGTTTGATGGGTCTTGATTATTTGTTGAGTTTTTAAATGCAAGCCAAAAGACAGCAAAGCAACATCTTTAAAATACTGAGGGAAAGAAACTGTCAACCTAGAATTCTGAACACATTGAAAATATCTTTCAAAAATGAAGAGGAAATAAAGACATTTAAAGACATAAAAGTAAAACAAATTAAATAACACCAGACTAGCTCTGTAAGAAATGTAAAAGGAAATCTTTCAGAAACAAGAAAAATGACAACAAATAGAAATTTGAATCTATGCAAAGAAATGGTATATAAAGTATAAAAGTAAATAAATTAAAATAACTTTTCCTTATTTTATAAATATCTTTAAAAGATAAATTGGGATAAAAAAATAGATTGGGACTGCTGATTTCTGGTCATTCAAGGAACTTAGAAGTTGCTACTCCATCCTAACAACAAGTTGAACAAACTGAAAAATCAACAAGATTTTTAGATCTATCAAAGATCTAAACCTCTGGTCCCAAAGTTGGAGAGACAGATAGGCAGACAGGTAATAACCATTTATTAGAGCAGAAACCCACCTTTTTGGGAACCACTACTGGGGTGGGAAAACCTGAAGTATAATCAACAAGTTGCTGGAGTCTCGGAGTGGTCAAGCCTGAGAGAGAAAATTCCCAGGGGGATTCCCATTTGGGGAGGTTCTTACATTTTTGTGAGTTTAACCTCCACTTTAGATTCCATGGACATTAAAAGAATAAAAAGAGAGTAATACTAACTACTCTATGCCCACAAATTTGATAACCTAAATGTAATGCACCAATTCCTCAAAAGACACAATCTGCTAAAATTCAAATGAAAAGAAATAGACAATCTGAATAGACCTATATCCATTAAAGAAATTGAATCAATGCTAGTAACTTTCCCAAACAGAAGACTACAGGCTTAGATGGGCTCACTGGTGAATTCTATCAAACATTTAAGAAATTATACCAGTTCTCTACAATCTCTTCCCAGAAGATGGAAGTAGAAGGATTACTTCCTAACTCATTCTATGAGGCTACCGTTACCCTAATACCAAAGCCACACAAAAATGTTAAAAGAAATGAAATCTGTAGATCCATATGTCTCATGAGCATATATGCAAACATTCTTAACAAAGTCTTAGCAAATATATAAAAAGATATATACAATATATAAAAAGAATGATATACTACAAATAAGTGGGATTTATTCTAGCTATGCAAGGTTGGTTCAACATTTGAAAATCAGTTATGTAATCTATTACTTCCACAGAAGAAAAATCATACCAATAAATGCAGAAAAGACATTGGACAAAATAGAACACCCACCTATGATAAGAACTTTCAGTAAATTTGGAATAGAGGACAACTTCCTCAATATCATAATGAATAGCAACAAAAAATCACACCTAGTATCATACTTAATATTTTGAAATTGAAAGTTCTCCTGTTAACATTAGGAACAAGGTAAAGATGTTTTTTCTTCACTGTGCTTTTCAACATTGTACTGGATGCCCTAGCTAATGTAATAAGATAAGAAAAGGGAAAAAGAGAGGCACCTGGGTGGCTGTCGGTTAAACGTCTGCCTTCGGCTCAGGTCATGATCGAACCCCTCATCAGGCTTCCTGCTCAGCAAGGAGTCTGCTTCTCTATCTTTCTCTCCCTCTGCCCCTCCCCACCTCTCATTCTCTCTTTCAAATAAATAAAATCTTTTAAAAAAAAAAAAGAGTTAAAAAAAAGAGAAAAAGAAAAGATATATATATTGTGAAGGCAGAACTAAAACTGTGTTTGTTGGCAGAGGACATGATCATGTACAAGAAAATCTGAAAGAATCACATAAAAAACTCTACTGGACCTAATAAGCAATCATAGGAAGGTTGTAGGACATAAGGTTAATATACAAAAGCCAATCGCTTATCTATATACTATCAGTGAACAAGTGTAATTTGAAAATAAAAACACAGTATTATTTACATTAGTACTCCCCCCAAAATAAAATACCTAGGTACAAATCTAACCAAATATGCACAAGATCTTCTATGAGGATAACTACAAAACTGGTAAGTAAAGGGAAAGGATCAAACATTTATCCTTCCTTTTCAGTATAAATATAAATTAGGATAACCAGAAGTCAATAAGAATTCTTTCTGGCTGTAAAATTTACAACTAATAAAGAAGGAATAACAGAATTAAATGTTATTATTATACTGTTTTTAATGAACTAAGAATATAATTAGGATAATTCTCTCTTTCTTCTTAAGTAAGTTTGAATTTGGTTTCTGTTACTTGCTATGTACTATGCACTTTGATGGGTGATACACAAATACATTTTTAGGGATCATAGTGGGTGTCTGGCAACATTTATTTTTCAACACAAGTCTCTGTGATAGGAGAGCCCAGTCATCCATACAAAACCTGGCTTAGGCTCAAAAAGACATTTTTGATAAATTGCCATTACTCCATTAAATACACTACTAAGAACACTGTGGAAATCAGTGAAAGGGAACTTATATCCTTGGTAGCTGTATCAAAGAGAAAATAGAAAAAAAAATTAGACTGAAACAAAGTCTAAACTTTGACACAGAATAGTAATATACTATATACTATGATACACTATATTACATACTATATTACTATAATAGTAATATACTACTCTATTCTGGAAAACAGTCACCCAAATGCCACTTGAATGTTTGATTATGGAATACCCAGTACTTTTTAAGGTTTTTAGCACATAGAAAAAAAAGGGAATAAAATACCTAAAGGCAGTTCTAGGTTCCTCATACTTCTCTACTCTTCAATTCTATCATTCTTTAGTGATGTGGTTTCTATGTATTTTATCCCTCTGTTTACATATTTTTGAGCACATCACTCCACATTATGGCTCTTAGAATAGAACAAAATACTCCAAATGTAATCTGGTCAGTGATATTCTTTTGGGACTATTACATGGTTTCAAGCATCCTACATAGAGTTTTCTAGTATTGGTATCTGGTCACAGAAATTCAAGATCTGGGCAGGCATGGGAAATGAGATCATGCAGTTCTATTAAACCAGAAATACAAGCTACTAAATTTTGGCTATTTTTTTATTAGATTAATTTTTTTATTGAATATATTAAATTTGTCAAATGCTTGGTAAATATTTTCCCCAAATTATGACTTAATCTTTGACGTGGTTTGTGGTATACAAATTACCTATATTATTATAAGTAATATAAAATCACCTTATATTAAAATTACTTATAAGTAAGGAATCATGGTGCTCTTTCATTTTTTAGCTTCCAAATTTCCAACCCTGAGTAAGAAGAGCTGCCTGACCCCTGGATTATACATTTATTCTCCTAAATCTTCCTTAATATTTTATTATTTTACTTTTATATTTTATAAGAAAAATTCTTATAAGCCTAAAATGTATTTTTTTTATGGTATATAAAAAAAAGGTCCAAAGGTATATCCTGATTTCATGAATAGCAACTTGAACCAGCATTGTCTAACTTTTTTTTTTTGCTTTTGAATTGAGATAATAACTTCTTCATATGTTAAATTTGCATATACCCTGGGCTTTATTTCTGGACTGTATCTTCGCTTATATATTTTTCTTTTTCTATGTTATTTCCAGAATATTTTTGTTATGTGAAATTATAGCATATGTTAAGCAATGACCCCTTCTCAAAATAGTTGCCTTAGTTATTATCAGAGAATTAAGTTTTCCTACACTTAAGATAATTTTAAAATTTAAAAACCAAGTTAGAATTTTATTTGGGATTATGATAAATTTATAAATTAATTTTGGGAATATTAACATTTTTATGATATTCAGTCTTTTTATTTAAGAAAAAGAAATACTCTTCCATTTACAGAGATCTCATTTTATATCCTTCACTAAAATTCCATGGTTTTCTTCCTATGTATTCTATGGTTTACTTATTCATTCTTGAGCATTTTATAACTTTTATTGGTATTGTGAATTGAATATTTCCTTTTCTGTTTTCTAAATCTGTTTTACTGGTATATTTTTTATAAACTTACATTTTAAAGTTTTCTCATTAATAATAAATATATAACATAATACAATTATGTATATATGACATGGCTTAAGACAACACAAATTTATTATCTTAGAGTTCTGGGGGTCAGAAGTCTGCAATCCATTTTGCTAGTCTAAAATCAATAGATTGGCAGGACTGTGTTCCTTCTGAAGGATCTAGGATGAAAACCCATTTCCTTGCCTTTTCTAGTATCTAGAAGCTACTCCACTCCTTGGCTTGTGGCATCCCATCATTCTGACTTCTGTTGTCACATCTTGTCTGACTCTGATGTTCCTGCCTCACTCTTATGAGGACCTTTGTGACTACATTGGGCTCACCAGCTAATCCAGGGAAATTTCCTTATTTCAATGCCCATTACCTTAATCACATCTGGAGAGTCCCTCCTGGATGTAAGGTAGCACATTCATAGATTCTGGGGATTAGGAGGAGGACATCTGTGGGAGGCCATTTTTCAGCCTACCACATGCCTGGGTACATTACTTTCAGGACTCATCTTTTTGAACTCAGTCACTGCTGCTAGCTCAGGCTCTGGGTACACCTGACGGTATCTGAGTGCTGGGATCCTCACTCTGGACCAAGTTTTAGCATCTGACCAGTGCCTCTGTTGCAGGAATGGATGGGCAGAAGAGAACACTGCTCACAGAGAGGTCAGATGCCTGGATCTTGTTCTATCCCTCAAGTTCTCTCCTCGATCCTCATGGTGCCTGATTACTTGAGTCTCTCCAGCTTGTGCTCATCTGGTTTTCACACAATTCTTTCTCCTAGGGCCTGCCAGCACTCCTGTCCCCTTGGCTAGGCTCCCACTGACTTGGAACAAGCCCTTCTTCCTTTTCCCTTCCTTTGTAATGCCTGGCTTCAGAGCACTCCACACCCCTCATTTCCAGGATGAATTCCTGGCTGTGTTCCTCCAAGCTATCTTGTTCTCCAAAGTATAAATAGGGGAGCCCTGCTCATTGTCACAGGTTTGCTTTGTCTCCCTGAACTGAAATGTGCCTAAAAGTCATCCTTCCTTTGCTTTTTCCAGGCTTTGAGCATCTCTGCCCAGCTCTAAATGTTCTACCAGCCCCAGGAGACTCTCTACTGCTTTGAGAGGCCACAGGTCCTAAGATCTGAGGCTCAGTCAGGGCACCGTGGCATTCACACCATAGCTGGACCACCGGAGTTGGGCACTCTGAAAGCAGGGGTACAAGAGTCCCAAATATGAAGTTGGTATAGTTGACTGGCAAGATGCTCTGGGCCGGTGGGTGGTGCAGCCCTTTCCTTGGAATGTCCCTGCTACAAATCTTCTTAGGCAACCTTCTGGGATGTAACCTTTGGTGAATGGGGCCTGTTCAAGTCCTTCTTTCCAGTTCTCTCAGTTCCTACCCCTCCTCAGCAGAAAGCCACTTCTCATCTTGTTTTTCTCCTGCCACAATGAACTTTAAGTCCCAATTAAAGTAGAGGGAATTACCCTTTAAATTAGACCCTCAAATATTTAGTAACATAAAATTGTCTCTCCCAAGCAGGACCTGCTTGGTTGCTTAGAAGCATGATGCTCTGTTTTTTAAGCAACAAGTAAACAAGTGGCCTTTGGATATAAAAAAACATTTATTTTTTATCCTTCTATATAGATCCTACTTTCTCACCCTTATGCAAACAAGAATGACTGTCTATTCTCCACCACTTCTACACATTAAGTCTGTTTTTCATTTTCGTTTTTTAAAATTTGCTCAAGCATTACAGAATCATTGGCTGAATATAAAGAGAGAAAATAATCACCCATGATATCACTGCCATCCCTGACAAATTAACTATCTTTTTTTGTTCCATGTTCCCTTACAGTTTTTGTCCCCATGAACATATAATTCAAATAGTCATAATCATAGTGTAGCTCTCATTTTGTGTTCTACATTTTCCACTTAGTATTAATTAAAAGTATTTTTTCCATGTTGCTGCAAAGTCATCGTAATTATCATTTTTAATGACTATAGGAGTTCAACAAGAGGGAAGTAGATTACTTAACCCTTGCTCTGTTGTTGGGACTTCTGTGACCCTTTCAGAGTTCTGTTTCTCCTTCAGGGTTGCCCTTGATGTCATGTCTCTCTTCTGTCCTCTGGGAGAGGGAGGGGAGGCAAGCAAGGGGATGGGGAATGGGAAGAGGAGAAAAATAGCACCGGGAGAAGCAAGCAGAAGAACTTGAATGACACACATTCATAGTTAAGACTCCTGAAGGTGAGAGCTGGAAGGAAACAGGCCTTTACCTGTTAAGTTCCTTCACTAATGGATATTTCTGAGAATGACTTTTTCACTTACACTGGAATGACTTTCAGTGCCTAGAGAAAAGATAGCTATAGGGAACTGATTGAGAAAAAAAATTTAACCTATCAGTTTTAACTTCTCCAGCCATCAAAATTAACTCCCAAATGCTATTCTAAATTCTAAAAATATATATAATTTTTGTCAATCAAATATTTAGTGCTGATTAGAGTTAACACAGTAACTTGAGAGTATTTCAACTATAAGTGTTTCTTAAGTTTCACAAGCTCTAAGCTTATAAGATGCTCCATAAGAGAAGGGTACCTTGACAAAAAATGTTTGGGAAACAGTGATGCTGCATGTTAGATCCTTTTTTGGGGTATCACAATACCCATTAATATATACAATGTTCTTAAAAGTCCTGCAGGAAGGAAAACTGCTTAACTTTGGTTGACTTGGTGTTTCCTAAGGCCACGGGGCCCTTTTGTCATATGGTACCTCCACTAGTCAGAATTTAATCAAGAAAATGAAAATAAGCTAGATAATTCAGAGAGGATTAACCACAGAGGCATATGTTAGGAAGTGTTGGAAAAGTTGAAGGAGACAAAAAGGTGTTGAAACCCAGAGATCTGCAGCTACAGGAAGTACCTGCAACTCCAAAGGGTGGACATGGTGTTCTCAGAAGTTTCTTGTCAGCTATCCTGGGAGTACACAGACACAGAACATGGTGGGATGCAACAGATGGTGGGACCACTGGGGAGATGCTAAGCTTTGGTGCTAGATGATAAAAGTGGCATGAACTAAGTGCTGGATCTGTGGAAGGACCCTGGAGCACACAGCTATTTCCTGGAGGGGTGTTACCCTCTGTGATAAGCAGATGTCTTGTCCCCATAATCTCTGTCCCCTGGTGTCATGCTCATGAATATGTCAAGTTAAGTGGTGAAAGTGACTTTGTGGATGTCACCAAAGTTACTAATCAGTAGACCTTATGACAGGGAGCTTATCCTGGGTTGCCTGGCATGGTTCCATATAACCTCATCAGCCCCTAAAAGTAGAGAAGGAAGTCAGAATTGGAGTCAAAGAAATTCAAAACATGAGAGGAGTCAAGGTGCCATTGCTAGCTTTGAAGATGGAGGGGGCCATGAGCCAAGGAATGTAAACAGTCTCCAAAAGCTGAGAAACCACTGGCTGACAGCCAGCAAGAAAACCTCAGGGATCTCAACCACACAACTTCATGAAACTGAATTCTTTTCTTTTTTTTTTTTTTTGTTTTATTGAGAAATATTTGAAATACATCATTGTATAAGTTTAAGGCATGCAGCATGATGGTTTGATTTACATATATTATGAAATAATTACCACAATAGGTTCAGCTAACATCCATCTTTTCATATAGATAAAAGAAAAGGAAAAAAAAGAAAAAAATTCTCTTTGTGATGAGAACTCTTGGGGTTTATTCTCTTAATAACTTTCCTATATATGATACAGCAGTGTTAACCGTAAACATTATGTTGTACTTTATATCCCTAGTACTTATTTATCTTATAATTGGTAGTTTGTAGCTTTTGACCATCTTTTTCTAATCCTTCTCCCCATCCTCTATCTCTGAAATCTGATCTCTTTTTCTGTAAGTTTTTTGGTGTTTTTGTTTGTGTTTGTTTGTTTAGATTCCACATATAAGTGATCATACAGTGTTTGTCTTTCTGTCTGACTTGTTTCACTTAGCATAATGCTTTTTAGGTCCATCCATGTTGTCACAAATGGTAAGAAATTTTTCCTTTTCTTAATGGCTGAATAATATTCCAGTGTGTGTGTGTGTGTGTGTAACAACTTCTTTATCCATTCATCCATACATGGACACAGGTTTTTTTTCCATGTTTTGGTTATTGTAAATGATGCTTCTCTGAACATGGATGTGAAGATATCTTTTTGAGTTACTGTTTTTATTTCCTTTGGAAATATGCTCAGTAGAATTGCTGGATGGTATGGAAATTCTATTTTTAATTTTTGAGGAAACTCTATACTGTTTTCCATAGTGGCTTTGCAAATTTACAATCCCACCAACAGTGGACAAGTGTTCCCTTTTCTCCATATCCATGTCCACATTTGCTATCTCTTGTCTTTTTTATAATGACCATTCTACCAGGCCTTAGGTGATATCTCATTGTGGTTTTAATTTGCATTTCCCTAATTACTAGTGAGGTTGAGCATCTTTTTGTGTAGCTTTTGGATTTTCATATATATTTTTTGGAGAAATGTCTATTTAGGTCCTTTGCACATTTTTTTATTTATTTTATTTTTTTTTTGCTTTTGAATGAGTTCTTTATACTTCTTGGATATTAACCCCTTATCAGATAAATGGTTTGCAAATATTTTTTTCCCATTCCATAGGTTGTCTTTTCACTTTGTTGATGGTTTTATTTTTCTGTGCAGAAAGTTTTTAGTTTGTTTAGCTTATTTTTGATTTTGTGGCTTGTGCATTAGGTGTCATATTAAAAAAATCATTACCAAGATCCATGTTAAGGAGATTTATTCCTATGTTTTCTTCGAGGATTTCCATGATCTCAGGTCTACCTGAAAAATCTTTAATCCATTTTGAGTTAATTTTTGTGAGTGGCATAAGATATAGTTTCATTCATTTACATGTGAATATCTGATTATTCCAACACTATTCATTGAAAGGACTGTCTTTTCTTCATTGGGTATTCTTGGCTTCCTGGTCAAATATTTATTTGACCATATATGCTTGGATTTATTTCTGGGTTCTTGATTCTGTTCCACTGGTCTATTTGCCTGTTTTTATACCAGTACTGTACTGTTTTCATGACTACAGCTTTATAATATAGCTTGAAATCAGAAGGTGTGATGCCTCTTCTTTCTCAGGATTTCTTTGGCTATTTGGAGTCTTTTGTGGTTCCATACAAATTTTAGGAATGTTCTTTCTACTTCTATAAAAGATGCTATTGGAATATTGGAGGTGATTATATTGAATATATAGATGGCTTTTGGTAGTACTGACATTTTAACAATATTAATTCTTCTAATCCATGAACAGGATATTTTTACATTTATTTGTCTTTTTCAATTTCTTTCATCAATATGTTGTTGAAAGACAGGTCTTTTACCTCCTTGGTTAAATATATTCTCAAGTATTTTATTGTTTTTGATGCCATTGCAAGTGGGATTGTTTTTTTTTTCCTTCAGAAAATTCATTGTTAGTGTATAGAAACACTACTGATTTTTGTATGTTAATTTTATATATTTTTTGTATATCTTGTATATTCTGTATATGTCTTTTAGGTTCATTTGATCTATAATGTTGTTTAAGTACACTGTCTCCTTATTGATTTTCTGTCTGAATGTTCTACCCATTGTTGAGAGTGGGTATAAAAATCTCAAACTATTATCGTATTATTGTTTATTTTTACTATTAGCTCTGTTAGTTTTTGCTTTATATATTTAGGTGTTCCAATTTGGGGTACATAAATTTTTACAATTGTCGTATCTTCTTGATGTATTGGATTCTTGATCATTATATAATAATCATCTTTGTCTCTTTTTACCATTTTTAGTTTAAGTCTATTTTGTCTTAAGTATAGGGGCCATGCTTTTTTTGTGGTTATCATTACCATTTGCTTGAAATGTCTTTTCCATTCCTTCACTCTTAGTCTATGTGTGTCTTTAAAGCTAAAGTTAGTCTCTTTTTGGATTGTGGGATCTTATTTTTTACCTAGTCAAACATTCTATGTCTTTGAATTAAATAATTTAATCCATTTACATTTAAAATAATTATTGATAGGTAGACTTATTATTGCCATTTTAATTGTTTTCTGGTTGTTTTGTATTTTGTTGTGTTTTTTTTTTTTAAGATTTTATTTATTTATTTGACACAGAGAGACACAGCGAGAAAGGGAACATAAGTAGGGGGAGTGGGAGAGGGAGAAGCAGGCTTCCTGCTGAGCAGAGAGCCCAATGTGGGCCTCGATCCCAGGACCCTGGGATCATGACCTGAGCCGAAGGCAGACGCTTAACGACTGAGCCACCCAGGAGCCCTTGTTGTTTGTTTTTATCCTGCTGTCTTTTTTCATGTTTTGATTTCTTTTGGTATCAGTATATTTTGACTTCTTAGCATGTTATTTTGTGTAATTAATACACGGTTTTCCACTGTGGTAAGGCTTACATAAAATATCTTAAACTTATAGTATCCTTTTTCAAACTGATAGTAACTTAACTTCAATAGAACTCATAAACTTTACACTTTTATTTCTCCTCTGTGTCACATTTTATTTATTTATTTATTTATTTATTTATTTATTTATTTATTTATTTATTTTTATTTGACAGAGAGAGACACTGCGAGAGAGGGAACACAAGCAGGGGAAGTGGGAAAGGGAGAAGCAGGCTTCCCGTGGAGCAGGGAGCCCGATATGGGACTCGATCTCAGGACCCTGGGATCATGACCTGAGCCGAAGGCAGATGCTTAATGACTGAGCCACCCAGGTGCCCCTGTCTCACATTTTAGGTTATTGCTTTTACAGCTTCAATGTTTTTATACTATTTAACTAATAACAGATTATTATAGCCATTGTTATTTTTATTAATTTTTTTTTAACTTTTAAACTAGAGTTGTAAGCGGATAATGCACCACTATTACCATATTGCAGACTCTATGACTACATATTTACTATTACTGATGAGATTTACACTAACTTTTTATGTTATTATAATGTTCATGAGCATTATTTACTTCCAGTCAAAGAGTTTCCTTGGCATTTTTTGTAAGGCAGTTATGGTGGTAATGAATTCCCTCAACTTTTCTTTGTTTAGAACAGTTTATCTCTCCTTCATTTCTGAAGAAAGCTTCACAAGGTATAGAATTCTTGGTTGACAGTTATTTTCTTTCAATATTTTGATTATGTTATCACTTTCTCTCCTGTCCTGAAAAGTTCTGTTGAGAAATCTGCTGATAATCTTATCAGGGTTACTTGTATGTAACTTTATTTTTCTCTTGCTGCTCTTACAATTCTTTTGCTGTCTTCGGCTTTTGACAGTTTAATTATAGTATGTGTTGGTGTTGTTCTATTCATGTTCAACATATTTGGGGTCCTTAGGGCAAATTCTAATAATTTTAATAGGATCTGTTGAATTTTCTCTTACTTTTCAAGAAAAAGATAAAATATTTCTCTTCTATTTTCATTGATTGTTTAAATTTCTTATTGATACCCATATAATGTTAAATGCATTATTCTGACTGAATGAGAAATGAAAAAAAAATATTTTGGGAAAGTTGGCTCAGGAGATAACTGGGTAGGGTTGCTGCTGAGTTTTGACCATCACTTTCTTTCTCCAGTCTTGTTCTACCTCAGGCCCTGTGTCATGTCTCCTACAAACTTACCTTTACCAGATCCTGACTATATTGTAAACCTTGGCAGCATCCTATAACCATATACTCACAAGTAGGTGGTGTTAAAAATTAACTTCATGCCTTCAGTATGAATCCAGTTTATGTGCCTGGACTTCTGTCTTGGTGTCCTCTTTCCTTGCTTCTCCTGGCTATGATGGGACCCTGAAGACCTTACCTGGCTGCTACAACCTAACCACACAATAGGTCCACTGTGCTTCTCAACAACAACTATATTCTCCACACCCAGCTCTAAATAAAAAAAAACAAAGAAGCAAATGATCCTTGCTTGGCTCTATGCATCATCACTACTAATATACCCATAGATACAGTCATGGTATAAGTTGAACCTGGGTTTGCCAAATTCCACTAGATATAGTAAGTTGAAATATTGTCATTCAATCTCTTCCACTCTCTGGGGACTTTCTCCTAATCCCCATCCTACTAATTTTCCCATTCCCACTGGGCTGCCACTGAACCACTAAACATCCTGTGATGAATCCATGTCAAATATGGGTAGATTGGTGGATTTACAGAGTAAATATATGATAATCATAATTAGAATCAAATGAATATTAATCTTACTGAATGCTTATTATATATCAGATTTTTTCTAAATGTTTTACATTAACTAATTCATTAATTGTCATAACAACCATATGAAATATCCTAATTTTACAAATGAGGAATTAACTGACATATAGAATAGCTTTCTGCTTTTGAAAACCGGGTTTCCCTTTTCAATTTGTCATCTGTCATCCTTTTAAGATAGCAAAGAGTGTTTCCAAAATCAGCATAGTATGTGTATATCCTTTCTGCTCTCTCCAATCATGGATTACTCTGCACTTTTATTTTTTTTAGCACTTTTTTTTTTATTAAGCCTTATCTAATTTGTGCCAACATTTTCTGATATTCTTAACATTTTGTAATATTCCTTTCATGTATTCTATTTATGGCATTTCTTGTTTGTACAGCTTGTTTCCTTTTATAACTCAAACTCATCTGTAAACTTATTGTGCATTCATACTGGTTTCTCTAATTTGATTTCCTTTCTTTTTTTATAATGAATTACATAATAAAAAATTTAGTATGTTCTACCATCTCAAGTCATTTTATTTATTTATTTATTTATTTATTTATTTATTTATTTATTTATTAAGATTTTATTTATTAAGATTTTATTTATTTATTTGACAGAGAGAAAGAGACCACAAGTAGGCAGACAGGCAGGCAGAGGGAGAGGGAGAAGCAGGCTCCCCACTGAGCATGGAGCCCGATGTGGGGCTTGATCCCAGGACCCTAGGATCATGACCCAAGCCAAAGGCAGATGCTTAATGACTGAGCCATTCAGGTGCCCCACGAGACGTATTTTTTTAAATGGCTCTTGGTACAGTATTATTTATATATTTTGAAATCAAATTTGAGATAAATGATTTACAGTGCCCACAATTATATACTGCCTTTCTTTCTGGAAGCTCCTATCATCTTCTCTTTATGCCAGGTATATCAATATTTCAATAAGATGTGATTAACTGTGGGTTATTTTTTGTTTATTGTACAGGGCTCTTAGTAAGTCCATTCAATCAGGAAACTTCAGTCCTTCAGGCTGGGGAAAATTGTCTTTTCTTAGTAATACTATCACACCCAATCTCTTTTGCTCTCTTTTTCTGAAATTCCTATTAGCCAAATGCTTGCTATCTTGAATAAAGACTTTTACTTCTATTTTTTTTTTTTATTTCTCTTTCTTTTGTTATACTTCCTGGGAGTTTGGAAACCCCCTGGTTTATGTTTCCTTTCAAATATACACTGGGGGAGAAGTCACTTGTCTAGTGAGTGGTGGGGAGGTAACTGGATGTTTAAATGATCCTTATACAGGTATTCATACATAAGTCTCACTTTCGATTACTACTATTGCTAGATTTCTGGCATATTTGGGAGGGCTCTCCAGGATGAATCATCTGGCAGCTCATTCAGTTCTTCCTTTAGGGACACTGAAGTTTACCTCCCCATTTTTTTCTGATGAGTTGTTTTAATCAATTTTCCTTCATTATATATTGTGTTTTGAATTTACAAATGTTTCCTCATTTTGTTGATGATGGGATTAATATTCCTATTTCTCAATTGTTTTGAATTTTTTGAGTGATTTTTAAATCAAAATTGTCAAAATTAGTAAAGATGCACCACTTTCAGTTGACTATTTTATTTTTCTCTTTTTACCCCCAGACTTGGTACATGCTATTCTTTCTTCAGGAAAAGACTTATCTTACAGTGCACTTTACTTTTCTGTCATAACAAGAATCACTCTCAATGGTTATTGTCTAAATGCTTGTCTGAACACAAGCTTGTAGACCCCATGAGAACAAAACCATGCTGTGTTTATGGTTGTCTCCACTAACATACCACAGGTTTGCTGAATAAATATATGTTGAAAGGATAAATGTGTTTTGTTTTTGTTTTTGTTTTTTTGACCCTCTCCTTCATCCCTACATGGACCAGTGGAAGTAGAGAGGAGCAAGGTTGATGATTATGGGCAGGCTTTCTGTCATGTCTTGGATTCACACTCCAGAAAGACAGCATAAGAGCCAATTAGCCATGCCATCTATGCATATGGCTGTCACCATATGCCTCAGCAGAAAGTCACCAGACACAAATACACCATCATTTCTTCCTGGAATTACAGCAGTGTTCATGCATCTGTTATTGCTCATGTATTAAATTATTGTTTATTGCTATTTTGTAGAATGCCATAATTAACCCTCTAGAAGACCCTCATACAGATTATGTGTTTTGGAAATTGTGTCTATTTTCATTTATCCACTCTTTCATTTTCTTACTTTAGTTGTCAACATCTTAATGTTTTTTGTTTGTTTGTTTAAATTCTCCCTTGCTTCCTCAGAAACTTTTTCCCCCTTACCCCCCTTCCTGGAATATTTCTCCTATCTTACATAAGAATTCTTCCTTTTCTTCAATAAATCAGAAAATAGAGATGTTTCCTAAATGTTTTCCCCTTTTTACCTAGTCAGGGCCAGGCTCCATGTCTAGTATTTGGAATAATAAATAGCCTTAGCAGGAAGATAAATATAATAATAAATATAATACATCTTCTAGTTTCCAGGAACAATTCCACCTGTGCCCATGTGAGACTTGTTGCCTGTTACTATCCATAGGGGCTATATGGCCATGTGAGTACTAAGGTGTTAAGCCTTTCAGGCTTTCTCTCCCTGTCTTCCCACTCTTTCTTAAAGTATTAATAAATGTATGTCTCTGTTGCAAGTCTTGCTTTCATCAACAAATACACTAGAATGCACAACCTTGCAGATCTGTACCAGCAAATTTGAAAAATCTTCTCTCATCTCTAACAGTCCTATTTGGTTGTGTCTACTCACCAGGGGATTCTAGCAGGTCACCTTTTCCTTCTACAAAATAAGGCTCTCAAAACTGTAAAAGCACTCACCTTCCCACCTCTCTCATTTGAACTCAAACAGCTTTAAATTATCTGATTATTTTCACCCTTTGAAAGCTGAGTCTAAAAAATAGAAGGATTTACAGTGGCCGTCTGTTGCTATTTCTTTGTCCTGTATCATTAAAAATGAGGCCGTAACTCACAAGGATGCATGGATTTCCCCTTTGGCACATTCATCCACTAAAAGTCATCACTGAGTGAGGGTATGGACAGGTGCTCTCCTCAACAATTTTCAACCTGCTGTTAGAGGGCTCACAAGTTGGCTTCTAAATAGACCCAGAGATGATTAAAGATTTATTCTTTATAGCATTTTTTCTCATTTATCTCAGCCAAACTGAAAATGAGTTGACAGAAAGAAAAAGGTGGATTAGTAAAATAAACAAGTCCTGTGTGTGTGTCTGTGTGTATGTGTAAATCACTCTCTTTGCCCCAAATGATAATCCTTTTGTTATCTAAAGAATGCAAAGGATATATTTATTTATTCTCACACATTCTACAAGTGAAAGACCCAATCAACAAGGAGAATAAACTGTCTGCATCTTGCATAACACCTTCAGATTAGGAAGCTGGTATTTGTCCTTCCTCTTTCGGGCCTTTGTCCTTCATGGCCATTAGTCAAACTGATGCTGATGCATCAAAAAGAAGCAAAGAAGCCCCAAGTGCCACCTTCTTTGCTTTGAGCCAATTGTCAAGTGGAACAGGGTTACAAAGGAAAAAATATCTTCCTGACCCCTACAGTGTTGAGCTTATTTTTGAAGCATGAGATTTGATTACTCTGATTTCTCCAAGTAGAATCATCTAGAGTTTGTCAAAAAAAGAGTTGAGCTTTTTTTATGGTTAAGGAGCCACACAAGATTTTTAAAGCTATAAATTTCACAAGGCAATTCTTTGCTGGGTGGTATAGAATTTATTTTTTCTACCTACTCTGTTTGCTGTTGCCTATGTTGACTTACTTTGCTCTTACAGTATTGATCACGTAAGCTTGCTTTTCTAAGCTTTATCATGGGGGCCAGATTATAAAGTGTGTATGTACAAGAAATATGGAACAACATTTTAGACAACAAACTTTCTACTTCTTGTCCTATTATCAGCCATATTATATTGGGGATAGGAGAAATAGCTCTTAAAAAGATACTCTCTTCTTTCCCATGAAAAGTATATATATATAAATGGCTTTGAAAATTGTAAAGGACCATACAAATAGTCTGGGCTGACTGGAATATGATCAGTGACTCATAAGTGTTAGTGCCTCTAATCAGTGTTGTTATAATTGGTATCAAAGGTACAATTGTCCTTAACTGAGCAATTCGGAAATGCATATTGGGATTCTATCATCATATCATCATTCACTTCATCATATTGGTAAACTCTTTCACCAGGAAAGGTATTTACAGGCCATACAATAAATTCTTTCACAACCATCCCATCCAGGTTTTTATCTAGTTTCTCCCTGAATTCTTCCTAAGAGAGGAAGCCTATTACTTTTTTGAGGCAACCAGCAATATTATTGATACATTATCAGTTATTATTAGGTTCTTTCATTCATTAAGCCAAATCTGCTTCATTTTCACTTATTACTCCTGCTTCACACCCAGTGAAATTATAAGTAACAAACTTCTCCTTCTCACACAGTATGTTATTACATGCTCAGGACTGGATCAACTATTTTTCATATTATATTTGCCTAGCATGTCACAACTTACATAATGCATTAATGTACATGATTTAATTTGACCTGCTCAACAACTTTAGGAAGGGGATAGTATTATTATACCAGTTTTATAGGTAAGGAAATTGGACCTTAAAGGAACAAAATGACTAGCCCCAAACTGTTCAACTCTTATCAAGCAAAAAGTGTTTGAACCTAATCTTCACTTCTAGAGCTCTAGTTAGTCTATAACACTGAAGAGTTTCTGGATTCTTCACTAGTTTTGTCCTGGGTGAAATCTACCACTCTCACCTAATTACATAGCTTACAAAATCACTTAGGTGAGCCGTGTCTAGTGTAGAATTTAGTGAGTTGATCTCTACCTTGCTTGAATTGAGAATGACATTGTTAGCCAGTCTAAGGTCACATTGCCTTCCTTAGACTCTCTACATTGTTGACTCATGATGAACTTATAATTAACTTAGAGCTTGTAGTCATGAAATCACTAAAAATTCATGACTCCTTTTTGCAGAAAATGTACCATTAATTTTGAAATATAAATTGTCGTCAAATAGTTTCATCTATTCTCCCAATACTTCTAGATTTTTTTTAAAAATGGGTTCTGTTTTGAGTTTATGGTACAACTGAAATAACAAGCTTTTTGTTTGGCATCTAACAGAGCATTTTCCAGTGGATTACAAATTTATCTCCCCTTCTCATATTTAGTGTTCATTCTCAACCAGGGTTCAGTGAGCAAAGGCAAATGACATATTTAATTTTATCAAAAGCTTTCAGTACCTTAGGTTGAAAAAAAATTTGGAAATTTTAGTTACTGTAAGTACCCAGTGATAGAGATGTATTTGGCTGGTGGTAGCTTCTATGTATTCTGCTTATACACAGAATGGCCCTATAGATAAAATAAGTGAGATAGCTATGAACAAATATAAATTATAATTAAGGCTGTATCAAGTTATAGCATATAAAAATAAATGTCTTATACTCAGAAGAACTTATTATTGGATTCACATCCTGAAAGGCAATCTGAATTATTTGGAAGGAGCTCAGTACTTGTTTTCAAAGCTAATAAGTAATATTAGATAGCTATGGTAAAAAACAAACATGTTTTTCATTAACTGGACTGTTTTTATGCTATCTTTTCTATTTAATTTTTTTCTATTTCTTATTAAAATTATTTTTCAAAAATCAAGTTTTAGCTCTGCTAAGGGAAATTGGCTAAGGGAAATATGGGCTGAGTTGGATGAGCACTCTTCCAGGGTCTGGCCTAGGACCGGTTGTGGGAAATAAAAGTGAGCAAGTAATAGGGGAACTGAAACTCAAGGGAGAGTTGAGGTCATTTGGACAATGACCTGTTTCCTCTTGAACAATGCCCTCACAGAAGATTTCTTGAAAACCTTGGAACTCATGGGTTTAGCTTCATGAAAGAAGGGCATTTTTTTATGTGAAATTAAATCACAGAGTTCCACCTTTGAGAAATTAGTATCATTCTTGAATCATAGCTGTGATTTAGAATCTAGTCTGTGCTCATTTTTTACCATTTTATTTTATGTATTTTATTTTTTTAAAGATTTTATTTATTTATTTGTCAGAGAGAGAGAGGGAACACAAGCAGGGGGAGCAGCAGACAGAGGGAGAGGGAGAAGCAGGCTCCCCGAAGAGCAAGAAGCCCCATGCGGGACTTGATCCCATGATGCTGGGATCATGACCTGAGCTGAAGGCAGAGGCTTAACTGACTGAGACACCCAGACATCCCATTTTTTACCCCATTTTATAGTTCCTTAGTTTGATTTCCTAGGGCTGGCTATGGTGAGCCCCTAATAATAGTAGATTCTGAGCCTAATTTTCCTTCTGAGCAGTGGTCATCACTTGCTACTTTGGTTTTAGTGTCAGGGGTCTTTTGTGTAGATGTGTCTTCTCTAAGTAGATAGGTAAATTCTAAAGTGTGCAGGTTTCTTCTCTTTTTATTAACTTCTCTTAAAAAGCTCAATGAACAGGCAGCACACAAGAGGAACAAAGTATCCTGTGTAAAGTGTGAATCCTAAACAGGGGATTAACCCTGACAAATATTGACTGGGATTGTGCACGAGTTTTGCCAACACCCAAAAGTTTGTTGATCAATAAGACTCCCCTAATGGTTTCACTAATTATCAGAGTGGAAAGGCTCTCTTCGCCAGCAGGGGAACACTGACTGGGCATATGGAACATACCAAGATATTTGAAAACAGCATTTGTCCAAAATTCAGAAGATTTTGTCCAATAAGTGGCCAATGCTTTTACTTTGCCACCCCAGAGTGACAGGTAGACTCTAGTCCAGCTCCAGATGCACCAGTGATATCTCCATTATATTTCTTGCAACAACTAACATCCCAAAGGAAAACTTGACAGATCAACCATGTGATGAATCATCCTAAACCTGAAATGTCATATCTCTCCAGAAAAGCTAAATACCATTTAATTCTCTACTGGACCATTCATCAATTCTTAGTCCTTGTCATTGAGAGATTAGGTTCTACAGAATAGAAGATATGAAATCATTTTAAAACATATAAAGTAAGTTCTATATCAGCAAAACTATTGTTACAAAGGAGATCATTCAGCTGGAACAGTCAATTTTCTTTTAAGGTTGTGTCATGAAACTCATGCAAATGTACATGTTGCATTGCTTACCCCGGCAAACTGTGATAGCTGAAAACTTTATGAATTGGCATCTTTTTTGTTTGTTTATTTGTTGATCTATTTTGTAGAATTTTCAGTTGCAACAATAGCTTGTTTTCATACATTTAACATATATACATTTCTCAACCAAAGATACTGTAGTCAAAATAAATTGTAATTTAAAAATGAGCTGGTAAACTTCAGAGCAGCCATCCATTAGATCAAGCGTGAATTCTAGATGTCATGACCTTTAACTCCTTACTTTTCTTAGTAAGTAAATCACCACAAAGTTTTGAAATGATTATTCAGACTTAGGGAATCCATGAGTAGAAAAACTAGAACTTAAAGAAAGTTCTCTTAATTATTCATGTGTAGAGTTGAAACCTCAAGAGGAAATGTCAGATACTGTGGTGGCATTTATATAGCAAATTGGTTTAAGAACATGGGCTTTGGAGTCAGGTGGACTTGCTTTTGAATATTGTCCTTGCCATTTACTAGATAGATTATCTGGTAAACTCCTTAAACTCTCTGAGCCACAGTTTCTTCACATCGATGTATTTAATAGATCTAGAAATAATAATACCATCCTAGGGTGCTATTTCAAGAAGTAAAGGAGACTGACTCCATAGTACTTAGCTTTAGTTAATTTCTTTCACTCTACTTCTTTTCCTATTCCCAAGGCAAATGTATTTCATAAATAAACACAATCCACGTTCCAAGTTAACAATATCTTTCAGAGGTAAGTTTAATGTTTATTTATTTACTCATTCAACAATTATTTAAAGTTCATAAAGATTGTGATCTGAGATGGAAAAGAAAAAAGTCTTCTGCAAAAATAATTAGCTCTCAAAGAAACAGGCTCCAAATGTGGCACAGAAATTTTCCACCGTGACAACATATAGTATAAGGTCAGAGTTAAAAGCATTCCTGAATGCATGTGAAGCGTGGCTCAGCTACTCACGAGCTGTGTAATCTCAAGTAATCACTCAGCTGCTCTGGACCTTAGGTGTGTTGACATCAAGACTGTAAATAGTGCCCACAAGGTTGTGAGGCCATAATCATTGTTATATGCAACTTGCATGTAATAAGCACAAATGCTTACTATAAATACTTGTATACTTACCATACATACTCTACTATATATTACAAATATATTTACCATGCAAAACAAGTATACAAGCACTATAAAAGTGTATTTTCTAAGCAATACTGACTAAACAATAAATGCTTACTATTAATAATGTTATTTACGTGGAGATTAAAGTGTGACTATGTATGTATAAGAGGGTATATATGAGTGTGTGATATGTGTAGGTAGATTATCCCAGCCATCTGAGTGCTGAGAGTAGGCACCTTTTGCAATTTACTCCAGAGTATATAGGTAACCTCAAAACATCCCAAAGAAAACATACCTTAGTAAGCAGTAGCACAAGATCAGAAGTAGATATAACCGGTGGGAGAGAGGTATGGAGAAGAGACTCATAATCAGGACTGGGGAATAGGGGTGGAATGGTAATTTTGACAAAAATAAATAAAAGTAAATAAAAAAATTGTGCTTTCAAAATATGATTTATTTAAAATTGTTTTTATTAATTTAAACTGTGTAGAGGCAGGCATATGCCACTTGTCATTCATTTGGCTATTCTCTCATTGAACAAATATTTATTGAGGGCAGGATTATGAAGATGATGTATAAAACGCAGATGTGGCTCCTGCTTTTATGAAGCTTACAGTCTAGTGGGAGTGGCACTTCTTAACTCTTACCCCTAAATCATCCATTTCTCACCTCACACCCTTTGCTCTATGTTCATATGCTTTTCAAAAAAGAGAGAAAGGAAAAGAGAAATTTCTTATATATGTCTAGGAGTAACTTTTATGATTAGGTTAAATTTTCCTAAATTTGGTGTCTAATATCAATCATTAATTTTATGCTATTGAATACAATTTCATATGCATTTAAAATTAGAGAAATAGAAACATTCAAAATGAAATGTACTTACTCATAGTTTAGTTTAATGCCTAAATGTAAAGTTTTCTTTTGGCAGTGTTGATCAAAATGCTTTCATATTGTCTCTGAGAAAGTTCTATATGAAGATTTTACAAATGAGTTTTAATATGCTTTATCATGCAGGTAATATAAGGATTTTCATGGATGTGAATTTACTTAAGAAAAAAGTATTTTCTATTAATAAAATGAGATATTAGTGTAAATTTACTCTCCCATAGGACAATTACACAGTTGTAGTTTGTGGTTGTTGGTATTTATGGAAGTCATTAATGTAAACATTGGGGGGAAAATAATAACTTTAAATAAGGCATTATAATGAGAATCATGATCAATATGTGCCAAAAAACCACATTTGCTTCTGGAAAGTTTTATTGGAGCTAGAAATTTTGATTATCATAGTTGTACAATTACAAAGTAAGTTGAGTATAAAATTCAGAGAATAAAAAGTGTTTTATACATATATATTTCCTTTTATTTCAAATATTCCCCACCCTTTATATTCCCAAGATAGTGACAAAATCACAAGTCATGTTAAAAAATATCTTTAATACAGGAAAATTTAATTTCAGATTTTCAATGCACCTGTGTTTCACAAGGGAACCAAAGACTATTTTTGTGTTTTATGTCTGAAAACCTTTCTATTGCTATTTCCTAGTAAAAATTAAAAATATGTCCTTTAAATATATTCTAATTAAATTGCACTATACAATGTTATTTATCAATTCTATCCTAAAAGTTTACACACACATACACACACACAAAATTCATTTTTGTCAATAAAAATAATCACTTTTGAGTTAAATAGATTTAGTTTCAAATTCTTGCTTCTTCAGGTACTACTGCTGTGACCTTGGGAAAATTACTAAATCTCTCTGAGCATTATTTTCCTCAATTTAAAATGGGTTGGTATTTAATAATATTATTCGATGTTTGAACCATCAGATGTTTGATTTAAAGCTTAGTAAAGTGTCTTTTACACAAAACAAGTTTAAGTAAATAGCAGTCATTAGCTCTTAAGTTTATTGTCAAAAACATATTTATAGGTCTACAAGTCCATTTTTCTACAAAAGCTGTGAGTAAAGGAAAATTCTGAGTATATAATATTCAGTTAACATGAGTTTCTTGTTCAATGTGGTGTTTGGTTAGTGAACTCTGATAAAGCTTATCATTCATTATCTTCAACTGAAAAATGATCTGTGAACACGAAAAAGGAAGGGAAAATGCAGAACACCTAAAAACTAAGAAAATATAATACTATAATATAGGAAGGTAGAATTGGAAGAGGATAATTCACTGATGACAAAATCAATGGAGTTTCATTAAGAATTGCGATCTATGCTTTGCCACATGCATTGATTGAGAGCAGTAAGTGGAATGTTTCATTCTTTTTCAATTTCCTATTTATCTTGGAGACCCACTGTCTGTACCTATCAAAAAACCGGACAGTGTCTCTTCTCTTGTTTTGGTACTAATATTGTAGACAGTCAGAATACTTTTTTCATAGGCACCTCCTTTCTTTTTCATCATGTTTCTTTCTCTACCACTTCTAATAACAAAATGCCTAGAAAATAAATGGCAATGAATAGATAGTTACGATCTGGGGAGACTATTTGGGTCACACAGCCATGCATGGCATTCCAGGATGATGGTGTATTTTCAACTAACAAAAACAGAAAATTAATAAAAATTAGTAATTTATGCAAAACCCTATCACTGCCAGTAAGGCACATTTTGCTTAAAGTTGTGGTCAAGATAATAGAACACAAAGAGAAATGAGAAAAATCACAAGTATTAGAAAGGAGAAAAATTTAACATTATGCACAGATAATAGGGTTATATAATTAGAAAGTCCTCCTGCAGCACTAATAGAACTTTTTGCAATGACAAAAAGATCCAGCAAATGCCTGTCCAAAGCAGTAGCTATTAACCACATGTTGTTACTAAGCATTTGAAATATGGCAAGTGTGACCAAGGAACTGAATATTTAATTTTACTTAATATTAATTAATTTAAATTTAAATAATCAAATGTGGCAAGTGGCTACTATATTGAACAGCGCAGCCTGAGGGAATCACTTACAATTCGGAATTAAAAGGAACATCCAACCAAATGGCAGATACTTTTAAATGACTTTTTCCATACACTATCATTAAGCAATTGAAGTTATAATTGGAAAATTCTCTCAATTCATTATTGCATTAAAATATCCAAAATCTATTATAAACTGAATAAAATGAATAATTCTCTCAGAACTATTAAAAATTTAGAAGCTTAGCTGAGAGTTTTGAGGATGAGATTTGAATAAATGAAGAGAAATGTGTATCTGGATAAGAAAACTGGATATTGTAAAAATGCCAGTGCCTGCTAAATTATCTATGGGTTTAGGATAATGTCAGTCAAAAGTGCAATGGGATCTTTCTTGAACTTAATTAAATTATTTAAAGTTGATTTAGTATAGACTTATACCTTGGGCTACATCGTGCCTTTCTCTGCAGAAAGGTAATAGGATGCCATCCTTTTGAATTCAGGCCTTGCCTTGTGACTGGATTAGCCAATGAAGTACAGGAACAGAGGGCATTCTAAGAGCCAGCTATGTGTCTTTTCCTTCAGCCCATGAATCTGCAATGTTCCAGAGTGAAAACATCCAGAACTGCAGCCAACCCAGACAGACATGACACATGAGCAAGAAGTAAAGCTTGGCTGGCAAGGCTCTGAGATAAAGACATATCTATCAATATTTCCTTTGTGTTTCATCCATTTTAGTTCATATTAAAATGCATTCTAAAGCTAAAAATATTATACCAACCTGGTATTGGTATAAGATGCAAAAGACTGGTTATAGGAGCAGAATGTAGACCTTAAGTAGATCACAGAATGAATAGAAAAAGATACTTTATCAGGTACATAGTATTTAATATTAGGAATTTGGGAAAATATATCGATATCAATATATCAACACAAAAGAAAAGCTTTCAAAATAAGGCTACCTAAAGATACCTTAACTAAATAAAAATAAAATAGTTAAAATTAAGAAAAACATGACACTTTAGGAAAATGTTTCCTGTAAATAATAGGCTAGACTTGATTTCCTTTGTGTCTAAATAGATAGATGGATAAATTAGATAAATAAATAGGTGAATAATTTATTTCACTCTGTCAGTAAGAGAACACATTTTAAATAAAAATGTGAAGGTGATATGAGCAAATGATTTATAGAAATTAAATATATAGAATTTATAATATTTTATTAATAATGAGAACTATAAACAAGTGTCTCTTTTTAATATTTCAAAAGGGGCAAGATTTTAGTTTGAAGGCAATACTCAAGGCTGAAGATGGTTTATTGAACATAGCATTCCCATACAGTCATGGTAGAAGTGTGAATTGGTACAAACTTTCTACCGAGCAATTTTTCATTATATATTAAGAATCATAAATGTATTGATATTATTTGCAACACTAATTCCACTTTTAGAAATCTACCTCAAGAAAATACTCATAGAAAAAATGTATATACAGGATTTTGACAGAATCTTTCTTACAGTAAAGAGTAAATAAGAAATAACTGAAATATATAATAATGGAGTGTGCATATGGTATCATCATTTCAGATAATATAAGTCATTCATTAAAACCAGGGTTTTAAAAAATTCTTAAAATCTTAGGAAATTGTTTGTCATGAAATATATGATAAAAAACATGAATAATAATTCTCTGTATCTCTGTGTCTCAAATAAATAAATAAAATCTTCAAAAATAATAATAATTCTCTATAATCTGAACTTGGGGGAAACATACACATATGGAGAAAGAAAATCAACTGGATTAAAAATATAAAAAATGTTTATTCCTAAGTTTTCATTTACTTGAAACTATTTGCCTTTCGTAATCACAATTGCTTATCCAAAAGTGAAATTGAATTTGTGAGAAGAAACAGGATATTTAACAGATATTTCACTAATAAAACTAACATTAACTTATTTACTTTTTAGAACAGGAAGAATAGATCTTGTGCAAAGTGCCTGTTTTTTCAGTACTTTTGAATTTAAACTTGATGAGTGAGTAAAATCTCTTTTACTGTAAATTTTTATGTGGTTGCTTCTAAGATGGTTGTTCAAATGTGGTTACATTGAATAATGTGTTTATCTTTGGGTTGCTTATTATTATAATTATTGTAATGAAATTTGACCTATACATTAGTATATTATGCCTCTTTTGAGATTCTAATTAGAAATGGCCAAACCAACTAGAGACAGACAGTAATAAGCATTTATCCTTCTGGTTCTGAGTTGACTGAAAATGGATCTATGAAAGTTCTGTAGGTTTTACGTCCTGCATCTCAGGAAATTATTGGTCTACAAAGGGAGTAGAATTCTTTGTTTTCATGGAAGTAATTTTGAAGGATAACACATTTGAATACAGGAGAAGGATAGAACAAATTTTACAATGTGTTGTTTTACGGTTAAAGAATTTAAATGTAGAGTAGGAGAAGTCAAGTGAACGCACACCTGGCTTGGCGTTTCCGTCTTAAAGTTTGAGCTATTCCTTTAGGTTTCATCTGGAGGAAGCAGGCTGATAGATGCCTGCTACTGGGGGTGTGTGTTGTGCTGCCACTACAGAGGACAGACATTTTACCCGGAAAGCTATTAGACTTAGGAGACTGTGTTCTCCAGAGTTTCCAGGTCAATGGTTGTTCAAATGTCATTACGTTAACTCAGAAAATAGAAACTTTGCCATAGACCCTGGAGAATTCATGAGCTGGGAGTTGGGAATGGATGTTGGGGGGAAAGTTGAACCATGCACTTTTAGGGTTTTTCTGTAAGATCTGCCAGCAAGTTAAGTTCTTTTTCTTAGCTTTAAATATGAGATACCAACAATTATTGCTAGATCATTTTTGTTCTGTATCTATTATCCTTTAATCTATATAGTAGCCAATGGTTATATTTTACTGAAAAACACAATTTTGCTTAGGCTTTCCAAACTAGAACTATTTCTCTTAATTTCTTAGTGGTTGTGTAAAGGATTTCATTTTAATAAGATACTTCTGTTAGGCTGGAGAGACAGACACTGACATCAGAAGCATGAGCCTTGTAACTGGAGAGAAAAAAGATAAGGCCAAAAGAGTAGATTGATTAACCAGCTATGATGACTGGCGTTTACAATGGCAGCCAAACAATCTGGAACACAACAGCAAAGTTAGGTGTGGTTTAGCTGGTGTTGTTATCCACAAAGATGTAATATGGTAAAAAAAAAAAAAAAAGAAGAAGAAGAAGAAAAAAGAAAGAAAAAGAAAAGAAAAGGACAAATAACATTCAAGACTTTAAATTCAATGGAGGGCAGAAATGAATTTCCAGGCCACCCATTCATTCAAAATAAGACCAGTATTTAGGTTGGAAACAGTAGGATCTACCTCCCAAAAACAAAGGAATAGAAAGAGCTATTGGTTCTGGTTCTGGTCATGTTAGCTGTTGCTGCTCCAATGGCAAAAGGAAATTGGAGTAATAGGCAAAGTAATGTATGATAGTTAGAGTTAACCTGGCAGAAAGACCCTGAAGACCAAATGGTCAACCCCATAGACTTGCTGTTGTCTGGAGTCCAACCATACTGAGTAGTTGGACTTAATGAACAAAAATAATGCTAGACAGTAGGAGTTGGTAGGATGAAGGACTATGTCATCATTGGTTTCAGCTGAGGATGACAGGTCTAAGCCTACAAAGATAGAATTCTTGGAGGGAAGCCTTTGACAAATGTTAGTAATAAAAGGATGGAAAGAGGATAAGGAAGGGAAAGAATTTAACATTTGCCAAATGTACTATAACTAGGTGTTTGAACTGTATTATGGTTCATTTAATATTAGTGAAAGATGGGTAAGTGTTATTATTTTCTTATTATAATTGATGTGATGGGATTCAGAATGTTAGATAGGATTATTTGTGGCTCAGCGTGTCATAATGTTGAAATACATATTTTCATATGTATGCCCCATATCATGATGCATCCACAGCCAGTTTATATTAAAAGAGGCCAAATGTAAATGTTCTTAGCATACCTGTTCAAATGTTCAATGTTCAAATGACATACATGTCATTTGACTAAAGAGATCTGATGTAAAGTTTATTGGAAAGTCTCTAGGGCTTTATGGAATTATAATGAGTAGATTACTGAATCATTTTGTATGGCCCTCATGTAGATTCAGAGTACACTAGTCTGTTTTACATGCCCTTTAGAGAATCAGAGAGACAACTTCTTTATCTTCAAGGTAGGAAGCAAACTGGAAGAATGCACAGACTACCCTATAAACCTGTCCCCTAAAAAATCCAAGTTGTATTCATGGAATTAAGATTGAGCCTGTCAGTATGAAGAAAAAGATTAAAAGTTGAAGATCCTTGAAAAGGAGCTTAAAAATCTGAGTTACAGTAAAATGATGGTTGGCTCTTTGAAGGCATTAAGCTGCAGAAGGGTATGCTGATAACAAGTGTGAAATGGGGACAACCAGAAGCACACAAGGAGATTAAAATGCCAGTTACAGGAACAAATGACTTCAAAAGGGGTTATATTAAGATATCAAGAGCAGAGGGATTTGTGCAGCTCAGGTTGTTGGTGAAAGTTATGACAGTTTTTTTCACTAACTTGTCAGCCTGAATGTAATTTAGGCTGTTATGGGCAAATTGGATACCAATAATCACTGTTTGTTTGAGTTTTTACCTCAGATGTTAGCAGATGATTTCCAAATCCATAAATACCAAGGAAGCTCTTGAGTTCCATTCCCTTGCTGGTCTGAGAAAAGGTTGGCAATTGTATTAGTTTCTTATAGTTGCTACTTTGTATGTTTAGTATTTACACAAAAATTTGCCAAAGACATTACCAGAAAAATTCAAATCAAATTGAAGCTATTGGACCACAGAATAATTAGAGTCACTTCTTCATGTTATTAGTATTTATGGAATACTTACTGTATGTTAAGCAATGGAGTAATCGCTAGGTAACAATGGTCCATGCCCTTATCTTGCAGTCTAGTTTTATCAAATAACCACATACCTAAATGTAAGTCTGCAGCTATGAGGAAGACAATGAGGGAGAGTGCTTCTTTATTCCCTAAGGAAATTATTTTCATTCCTTGGATCATCTGAAGGATGATTAGTGTTAACTAGGAGCAAAAGGATGGACAGAAGTGTCCCATCAGGGGTCATAATGTGTGCAAAGTTTCCCTGAGGCAGAAGGGAACGAAATGAGTTTGCAAAACTTAAAGAAGGAGTGAGTCAGAGACATCAAGAGGATAGAGGATTTGGTATAGGGAAAGGCCTGAGAAGTGGCAGAGACCACACGATACATCGGACATATTTTTGAGTAACAGTGCTCAACGGGGATGCCACCAGAAGATGTGATTATTTAAATCTGGATTTAAAGGAATTAAGATTAAATAGAATTAAGAATTTAGTTCCTCAGTTGAACTAGCCACATTTCATATGTTCAGTTGCCATTTGTGGTTAGTTCAGAGAACATTTCCATTATCGCAGAAAGTTCTACTGGATAGAATTGTGTTAGATTTAGCTTTATGCTAAGAGCAATGGGAAGTCACAGAGGGATTTTCTTCAACATTGAAGAATGGAATGATATGACCAGAAGCCATGTTTTGAGAAGAACTTGATAGTTGTAGTATGGAGACTAGTTTGTCTGGGGAAGAGCAAATTGCATTTAAGTAGGCAATTTAACAAAATCTAACAAAAATATTATAATACATGAAGATGAGAGATGTGAACAGAGTTGCATGATTTTAGCAGCTAAAACGAACAGGATTTAGTGATGTATTCAATTTGGGAAATAAAAAAGAGGTTCTTTGGGGGATTGCATGGGTGGCTCAGTTGGTTAAGTATCTGACTCTTGATCTCAGCTCAGGTCTTGATTTCAGGGTCTTGATCTCAGGTTGTGAGTTCAAGCCCCATGTTGGGATCCATGCTGGGCATGGAGTTTACTTAAAAAAAAAAAAAATGAAAATATGCCCAAAATCTAGTGTGTTGCACTGATCTATTCACCAGCCTGATCATATTTGATCATATTCTGTTTTTTTTTTAATCTTTTTCTTTTTCTTTTTTTTTCTTTTTTCTTTCTTTCCCTTTCTTTTCCTCCAGTTTCAGGTCTCTTCTGATTTGTTTAGTGTATATTTTTCTGGGGTCGTTGTTACCCAGTTAGCATTTTGTTCTCTCATTCATCTATTCTCCTCTGGACATAATGACAAAATGGAAAAAATCACCTCAAAAAAAAGAACAAGAAGCAGTACCAACTGCCAGGGACCTAATCAATGCGGACATTAGTAAGATGTCAGAGCAAGAGTTCAGAATGACAATTATAAAGATACTAGCTGGGCTTGAAAAAAACATGGAAGATATTAGAGAAACCCTTCCTGGAGAAATAAAAGAACTAAAATCTAACCAAGTCAAAATCAAAAAGGCTATTAATGAGGTGCAATAAAAAATGGAGGCTCTAACTGCTAGGATAAATGAGGCAGAAGAGAGAATCAGTGATATAGAAGACCAAATGATGGAAAATAAAGAAGCTGAGAAAAAGAGAGATAAACAACTACTGGATCACGGGGGCAGAATTCGAGAGATAAGTGATACCATAAGATGAAACAATATTAGAATAATTGTGATCCCAGAAGAAGAAGAAAAAGAGAGAGGGGCAAAAGGTATATTGGAGCAAATTATAGCAGAGAACTTCCCTAATTTGGGGAAGGAAACAGGCATCAAAATCCTGGAGGCACACAGAACCCCCCCTCAAAATCAATAAAAATAGGTCAACACCCCGACATCTAGTAGTAAAACTTATGAGTCTCATAGATAAAGAGAAAATCCTGAAAGCAGCTCAGGACAAGAGATCTGTAACCTACAATGGTACAGACATTAGATTGGCAACAGAACTATCCACAGACACCTGGCAGGCCAGGAAGGACTGGCATGATATATTCAGAGTATTAAATGAGAAAAATATGCAGCCAAGAATACTATATCTAGCTAGGCTGTCATTGATAAGAAGCTTCCAGGACAAACAAAAACTAAAGGAATTTGCAAACACAAAACCAGCCCTACAAGAAATATTGAAAGGGGTCCTCTAAGCAAAGAAAGAACCTAAAAGTAACATAGAAATGAAAGAAACACAGACAATATACAGTAACAGTCACCTTAGAGGCAACACAATGGCACTAAATTCATATCTTTCAATAGTTACCCTGAATGTAAATGGGCTAAATGCCCCAATCAAAAGACACAGGCTATCAGATTGGATAAAAAAACAAAACCCATCAATATGCTGTCTGCAAGAGACTCATTTTAGACCGAAAGACACCTCCAGATAAAAGTGAGAGGGTGGAAAACTATTTACCATGCTAATGGACATCAAAAGAAAGCTGGGGTGGCAATCCTTATATCAGACAAATTAGATTTTAAACCAAAGACTGTAATAAGAGATGAGGAAGGTCACTATATCTTACTTAAAGGGTCTATCCAACAAGAAGATCTAACAATTGTAAATATCTATGCCCCTAACACGTGAGCAGCCAATTATATAAACCAATTAATAACAAAAACAAAGAAACACATTGACAACAATACAATAATAGTGGGGGACTTTAACACCTCCATTACTGAAATGGACAGATCATCTAAGCAAAAGATCAACAAGGAAATAAAGACTTAAATAACACACTGGACCAAATAGACTGCACAGATATAGTCAGAACATTCCATCCCAAAGCAACAGAATACACATTCTTCTCTAGTGCCCATGGAACATTCTCCAGAATAGATCACATCCTAGGTCACAAATCAGGTCTCAACTGGTACCAAAAGATTGAGATCATTCCCTGCATATTTTTGGACCACAATACTTTGAAACTAGAACTCAATCACAAGAGAAAAGTGGGAAAGCACTCAAAAACATGGAGGCTAAAGAGCATCCTACTAAAGAATGAATGGGTCAGCTAGGAAATTAAAGAAGAATTTAAAAAATTCATGGAAACCAATGAAAATGAAAACACAACTATTCAAAATCTTTGGGATGCAGCAAAGGCAGTTCTAAGAGGAAAGTATATAGTAATACAAGCCTTTCTCAAAAAACAAGAAAGGTCTCAAATACACAACCTAAACTAAAAGAGTTGGAGAAAGAACAGCAAATAAAGCCTAAACCCAGCAGGAGAAGAGAAATAATAAAGATCAGAGCAGAAATCAATGAAATAGAAACCACAAGAACAGTAGAACAGATCAACAAAACTAGGAGCTGGTTCTTTGAATGAATTCATAAGATTGATAAACCTCTGGCCAGACATATCAAAAAGAAAAGAGAAACAACCGAAATAAACAAAATCATGAATGAAAGAGGGGAGATCACAACCAACACCCGAGAAATATAAGCAATTATAAGATAATAATACGAGCAACTATATGCCAGCAAATTAGATAATCTGGAAGAAATAGATGCATTCCTAGAGATGTATAAACTACCAAAACTGAACCAGGAAGAAATAGAAAACCTGAAGAGACCCATAACCACTAAGGAAATTGAAGCAGTAATCAAAAATCTCCCAACAAACAAGAGCCCAGGGCCAGATGGCATCCCAGGGGAATTCTACTAAACATTTAAAGAAGAACTAATACCTATTCTTCTGAAACTGTTCAAAAAAATCGAAATGGAAGGAATACTTCCAAACTCATTTTATGAGGCCAACATTACCTTGATCCCAAAATCAGACAAAGACCCCATCAAAAAGAATTACAGACCAATATCCCTGATGAATATGGATGCAAAAATTCTCACCAAAGTACTAGCCAATTGGATCCAACTGTACATTAGAAGGATTATTCACCACGACCAAGTGGGATTTATCCCTGGGCTGCAAGGTTGGTTCAACATCCTCAAATCAATCAGTGTGATTCAATACATTAATGAGAGAAAGAACAAGAACCATATGACCCTCTCAATAGATGCAGAAAAAGCATTTGACAAAGTACAGCTTCCTTTCTTTCTTTCTTTCTTTCTTTCTTTCTTTCTTTCTTTCTTTCTTTCTCTCTTTCTCTCTTTCTTTCTTTCTTTCTTTCTTTCTTTCTTTCTTTCTTTCTTTCTTTCTTTTTTAAGGATTTTATTTATTTGACAGAAAGAGACACAGCGAGAGAGGGAACACAAGCAGGGGAATTGGGAGAGGGAGAAGAAGGCTCCCCACCGAGCAAGGAGCCTGACGTGGGGCTCGATCCCAGGACCCTGCGATCATGACCTGAGCCGAAGGCAGACGCTTAACGACTGAGCCACCCAGGTGCCACCAGTACAGCATCCTTTCTTGATTAAAACTCTTCAGAGTGTAGAAATAGAGGGTACATACCTCAATATCATAAAAGCCATCTATGAAAAACTCACAGCAAATATCATTCTCAATGGGGAGAAACTGAGAGCTTTTCCCCTAAGGTCAGGAACATGGCAGGGATGTCCACTATCACCACTGCTATTCAACATAGTACTAGAAGTCCTAGCCACAGCAATCAGACAGCAAAAAGAAATAAAAGGCATCCAAATCAGCAAAGAAGAAGTCAAACTCTCACTCTTTGCAGATGATATGACACTTTATGTGGAAAACCCCAAAGACTCCACCCCAGAACTGCTAGAACTCATACAGGAATTCAGTAAAGTGGCAGGATATAATATCAATACATAGAAATCAGTGGCATTCCTATACACCAACAACAAGAGAGAAGAAAGAGAAATTAAGGAGTCAATCCCATTTACAATTGCACCCAAAACCATAAGATACCTAGGAATAAATCTAACCAAAGAGGCAAAGATCTGTACTGAGAAAACTATAAAATACTCATGAAGGAAATTGAGGAAGACACAAAGAAATGGAAAAATGTTTCATGCTCATGGATTGGAAGAACAAATATTGCAAAGATTTCAATGCTACCTAGAGCAATCTACACATTCAAAGCAATCCCTATCAAAATACCATCCACTTTTTTCAAAGAAATGGAACAAATAATCCTAAAATTTGTGTGGAACCAGAAAAGACCCCAAATAGCCAGAGGAATGTTGAAAAAGAACAGCAAAGCTGGTGGCATCACAATTCTGGACTTCAAGCTCCATTATAAAGCTGTAATCATAAGACAGTATGGTACTGGCACAAAAACAGGCACATAGATCAATGGAACAGAACAGAGAGCCCAGAAATGGACCCTTAACTCTGTGGTCAACTCATCTTTGACAAAGCAGGAAAGAATGTCCAATGGAAAAAAGACAGTCTCTTCAACAAATGGTGTTGGGAAAATTAGACAGCCACATGCAGAAGAATGAAACTGGATCATTTCCTTACACCACACACAAAAATAGACTCAAAATGGATGAAATACCTCAATGTGAGACAGGAATCCATCAAAATCCTAAAGGAGAACACAGGCAGCAACCTCTTCGACCTCAGCCACAGCAACTTCTCCCTAGAAACATCACCATAGACAAGGGAAGCAAGGGCAAAAATGAACTATTGGGACTTCATCAAGATAAAAAGCTTTTGCACAGTGAAAGAAACAGTCAACAAAACTGAAAGACAACCGACAGAATGGGAGAAGATATTTGCAAATGACATATCAGAGAAAGGGCTAGTATCCAAAATCTATAAAGAACTTATCAAACTCAACACCCAAAGAACAAATAATCCAGTCAAGAAATGGGCAGAAGACATGAACAGACATTTTTCCAAAGAAGACATCCAAATGGCCAACAGACACATGAAAAAGTGCTCAACATCACTTGGCATTAGGGAAATCCAAATCAAAACCTTGATGAGATACCACCTCACACCAGTCAGAATGGCTAAAATTAACAAGTCAGGAAACGACAGATGTTGGCAGGGATGTGGAGAAAGGGGAAGCCCCCTACCGTTGGTGGGAATGCAAGCTGGTGCAGCCACTCTGGAAAATGGTATGGAGGTTCCTCAAAAAGTTGAAATAGAGCTGCCTTATGACCCAGCAATTGCACTACTGGGCATTTACCCCAAAGATACAAATGTAGGGATCCGAAGGGGTACGGGCACTCCAATGTTTATAGCAGCAATGTCCACAATAGCCAAACTATGCAAAGAGCCAAGATGTCCATCGACACATGAATGGATAAAGAAGATGTGGTATATATATATAATGGAATATTATGCAGCCATCAAAAGGAATGAAATCTTGCCATTTGCAATGATGTGGATAGAAATGGAGGGTATTATGCTGAGCGAAGTAAGTCAATCAGAGAAAGACGTGTGTCATATGACCTCACTGATATGAGGAATTCTTAATCTCAGGAAACAAACTGAGGGTTGCTGGAGTGGTGGGGGGTGGGAGGGATGGGGTGGCTGGGTGATAGACATTGGGGAGGGTATGTGCTATGGTGAGCGCTGTGACTTGTGTAAGACTGTTGAATCACAGGCCTGTACCTCTGAAAAAAAATAATACATTATATGTTAAAAAAAGAGAAGATAGTAGGAAGGGAAAAATGAAGGGGGTGAGTCAGAGGAGGAGAACCATGAGAGACTTTGGACTCTGAGAAACAAACTGAGGGTTCTAGAGGGGAGGGGGTTGGGGGGATGGATTAGCCCGGTGGTGGGTATTAAAGAGGGCATGTTCTGCATGGAGCACTGGGTGTTACATGCAAACAATGAATCATGGAACACTACATCAAAAACTAATGATGTACTGTATGGCAATTAACATAACATAATAAATTAAAAAAAGAAAATTAAAACCGTAACTATTAAACAAACAAACAAACAAAAGTGAGAGAGAGAGATTTTTAGCTTCTAAAGTTTGTGGATGGTGTTGTCATTCATTGGCAGGAGGAACGCAGGGAAAGGATCACATCTGTAAAGGCGAGTGCTTTATTTGGGGTACCTGGATGATACAAGATGTCAAGAAGCAGCTGGATATAAACTTTCTTTTTCTTCCTCCCTTCCTTACCAGGCACCCTACAACTTAGTCCATTTAACAGACTATGCAGCTTAGAGGAAGGCTTTGAGATTTTGGTCACACTCCTTATAATAAGACCTGGACATTTAACTGATCGGAAAGGTAGCAGAATCATACTTTGAGAGCTGAGTGGGGCACTAGAGATCCCACAGTGTACTTCCATTATTTTCTGGATGTAAGGACCAAATGCTGGAGAGTTTCTATCTTTTCTTGGTTAATGGCAGAAATAGTTCTCCTGCTTTTGCATACTATTTTTTCTTCTTACACTCTGTTACTTCCCCAGAGTGAGAAAAGTATGTCTTTTCTGGTCTAAAACTTCTGCAGTAAGCAGTTGTATGAGAAACATCTAGGGATTGCCTAGCCCACAGGCAGGCAGTGTAGAATTCTGCTTGATAATGAAAGAGAGAAAGATGCTGGCTAGGTTTCTTGGCACAATTTTAAAGGCATAATTATTCAACATTTCATCATACTATGGCAATATATTTTGATGGTATCTGTGAGTTGCTCAGAGAATTTCAAAGTAGTTTTAAATTTCCTTAGCCACAGAAAGCTTGTCAAGGACTGCTGAACGACTATGACAATGTGAAAACAAACACTCCTGGTGAATATAAAAAGCTTACTGATTTGGAACAGGTTTCAAAAGACAAAATACAGCATTTCTTGTTGAGATAATATACTTTCTGCTGTTTCATTCTGTTCATTCATTCTCCTTATTTATTATTTCCATCTGCCTAGATATGCTCTAAATTTCCATTGGGTCCCGATGTTTTGTTAGTGTGAGAATAAAATAAAATTCACTTACCTGGGTAGTTAATTAATTACAAATGTAATGGAGGAATGTTAATCTTACATAAAACAATTTTTTTACAAATATATTTTAAAGGAGAGAGATAGATCTACACTTAATTTAAAGCAAATATTTTTCACTTTAAGATATCTTGTTTTTTTAAATTTCATATCTTTATAGGAAACAGAATCTACACTGCATATTAAAACAGAAGAGAATGTAAACTAATCCTTTCATTTTATTTATGTAAATACCCAAAGCATTTGGCATTTGTTCTAAATAACCTGTTTAAAAATCTGGTGACATACAAAAACATTGCCACTCCTTTTTAAACACTAGGAGGGTAAAATGTGGGCAAAGTAAGTTTGTAGTATCTGATAAGAAATTAGTCAATAAAAGCTAGAAGAAGAGTTAATGGTTCTTGTTGAATATTAGCCAGTTAAGCATAACTTTACAAATACATATCATTGCATCAGTACTGTAAATATATATATATATATTTCACTTGTACTAAATATTCTATAGTCATAAATATTTTTTTTAACACTTAGGATTCTGGAAATAAATGATCAGTGTTAATGTTAACATGATTAAGAATGAACTCTACCCGTCAGTTGCTGACACACTATGGTTCATTCCAAAATATCTTATCTATAACAAATATCAAGGCTAGAATTAATATTTCTGGTTTTTAAAAGATTTTATTTATTTTAGAGAGAGAAGGAGAGAGAAAGCAGGAACTGGGGGAGGGAGAGAGAGGGGGCAGAGGGAGAGGGAGAAGCATACTCCCTGCTCAGCAGGGAACTGCCAGCAGTCTTGATCCCAGGACCCCAGGATCATGAACTGAGCTGAAGGCAGACAGACACTTAACCGACTGAGCCACCCAGGTGCCCCCATATTTCTGTTTTAATAACTACATTAAAAGGTAAAACGAAATTTTCAGAAATTAAACTTAGGAAAGGCTGAGATATATAATTGCAACCTTACCAAGACAGGTAAATATAGAAGTGATTGTTCTTATTTCTAATTTAAACCCAATATTACTTTTAACAGGTAGATATTACAGATGACAAAAAAAAAAAAAGAGTTCAGTTATTGGAGTGTAGGGTAATACTATGTCCTGTTACTTTCATTATATATTTTTCAATTTTGAATTAGAAAAAAATGTAGTCACGGAAGTCACTTAGTATTATATCAATTTTATACAGACTTGACCTTGACCAAAGAAACATGCATTGAAAAGTAGAAATGTTCCCAGCTAAGTAATATACATTAGTCATTAACATTAACTCAGTTTTCAGATAAATAATAAATCTCTTCTGATTTTACAGCTGGGAGTTAATCCAGTAGAGTGGTTATCATCAACTCCAAGCCTTTTGGGGTTTTTAATTGTTCTATTCAAATGAAAAGCTTTATGCCAGCTTTTGTTACCACCCAATTAATTTTCAAAACCAATTAAGATAAAATCATACATAATAATATCCTACTTATTACTAAGTGTATAAAATTTGCCTCCATCACTTAGTTCTTTTGACCCACCATTGACAACTCCTGATTAGTGGAGCTCCAGTCCTCTGACTCTTTGCTTATTAGCATTAACGGACATTTGAAAAAAAACACTCACTGCAATTTGTTAATTCAAATCGACATTGCACATTTTCTATAATTTGAATAGCTCCACAGTTGTTTGTCTTTGAATACCTGACTTCACTTTATCTGGCTTTTTAACGTCACTTCTGCTTGAGAACAACATGGTACTAACACAATATGATGTGATTAATCTGGCTGTTGACTGGTGATCATTCTAGTTCATATAAATCTTCTGAGAATAAAAACCTAAATATTAGAAGCAACCTTTTATTTAGGTTTGTAAATTCAAGGGTGTAAATTATATTTCTGATTAGTTTTGATTCGGGCAGTTAACTATTGTATTTCTCAAATTCTGGATACTATTTTATACATTTGTTTAACACCCATTTAAGTAATTTTATTGTAAAGCATTAAGAAAAAAGATCCAAGTCGCATTTGATTTTTGTATTCTTTCCATAAACATAATTTAGCATTGTATAAATTTAAATGTATTGCAACAGTATTGTAAAATTTTGTTCTTTTTTTTTTTTAAAGATTTTATTTATTTTTTTGAGAGAGAGAGAATGAGAGAGAGAGAGAGAGCACATGAGAGAGGGGAGGGTCAGAGGGACAAGCAGACTCCCTGCCGAGCAGAGAGCAGGACTCGATCCAGGGACTCCAGGATCATGACCTGAGCAGAAGGCAGTCACTTAACCAACTGAGCCATCCAGGCGTCCCTGTAAAATTTTGTTCTAAGATACTTTTGCCATCTGGATTTTTAAATAATTAGTCAAATTTATGTCAGGGAATTAAAAGCATTAAATGCATTTTTATACTTCATCTATATAAATGAATTCAGTTAAAATATTTTAAAGGAATATATATTTTAAATATGTAAAAAAAAATAATGAATTGGTGTTCATGCCCAACTCTAGGATAAGCCATAAATGTTATTAGCTCCCTAAAATTTATCTGTGTAAACATCTAAAATGTCAATAAATTAATTCATTTTTATGTCCATCTTTATAATGCTTCATTAATGGGATATTTCTAAAATCTCATTAGATAAGTATATAAGATATCTCATGTATCTAACATACTTTTTCTAATGAGAGTAATAATTGTCTACTAAGGCAGTGGTTTCCAACCATGATTTTAACAGGGAGTGGGGACATTTCTGTAATTTTGTGAAAGCAGTTGGCGAAGATGTACTATGGGAGGATTATAAAGTAAAATAAACAAAGATATATCTTAACTTCAAAATATGAAGAGTTGGGGAAAGGGTGAATTAATAGGACATGTAGTTAAAGAATAAGTGAAAACAAGAGAACCCGTTATGAATGCAAGACAGCTTCTATTTCCTCAAAAGAGATTTTGGTATGGTTGAAGGAGATGAGGGTGGTAGGGCAGTTATTGAAAATGTATCTGTGGGGGGTGCCTGGGTGGCTCAGTTGGTTAAGCTTCTGCCTTTGGCTCAGGTCCTGATCTCAGGGTCCTGGGACTGAGTCCTGTTTAGGCTCTCTGCTCTGTGGGGAGTTTGCTTCTCCATCTGCCCCTCCTCCACTCGTGCTCTCTCTCTCTTTCAAATAAATAAATAAAATCTTTAAAAAATTTTTTTTAAGAATTAAATGTAGTTGTGGGGGTTTTTGGTTGTTTCGTTTTGTTTTGTTTTACCATCTTACTCTCAGGTAATAATCTACTTTCTTAATTTTATGCAAATGGTGGTATACATTTAAAAAGGTGTATTTTGCTAGACTGATGATTTGATTTCAATTGGATAAATGGGAAGAAATAAGTCAGACTATACTATTTTTCACTGAAACTGCCGGGTGCCCTCAAACAAAGCCTTAAATTGATAAGAAGGAAGTTAAACAGCTTAAAAGAAATTCAGGTAACATTTCTTAACACAAAGTAAAGATAAGATAAAGAACAGAATGTCAATGATATCAACAGAAACAATGACCATAAGCCAATCTGAGACAGCTGCGGAATGCATTCTGGAAGAGAAATCTGGAGCCCTGTGTTGCTAGAGAACATGATCCTAACAGTGACTTTTACCTATGTTTGACTTAACTTGGATCAACTTAGAAGAGGAGGCATCTTTTTCAAGTAAACTGTATCTGTATTTGTTGCCAGTTTTTTCACCTGGAAACATTTCACTTACAAAGATATTAATACATTTTCCTAAATAATCTTTTTGATAAGGAAATGACCCTTGAAGCCTTATTTCCCCTAAAGAGTAACAACACATGAATATGCCTTTGTCAACAGTTGCCATTTTTAAAACCTTCTTATTCAGCAGTGGAAATAAAGGCATACGGTGTGGTTTCACAGCTTTGATATTTCATTGGCTCCAGTTTACCTAGTGCAGACTGAGAGTTCACTACTCAACAGAGATGCCGAAAAAAAGAATCCCTGTTGGTAATGCTACTTTACCTGTATTAGAGAATTCCACTAGAGAGATGCTACACGTCTCCTATAAATTTTCAGAGTTACCATTGTATTTCGATTCACAGAACTCAGTTAGAATTTATATATTGATGTAATTTCTCCATTAGTGTTGGCTTCCTCACTAGACTGGGGGCAAGCTATGTGTTTTGCTCAGCAAAATATCTTTAGATCCTGTTCTTTTAATGAATATTTGCCATTTGAATGATTGGATAAATTAATGATCAATTAGAGGCATATTTTAAAATATGCCATGAAATTCCTGAAAACAATCAGCTTACTTGTAAACTCATCTGTACATGTGATCACAAAGTCAAATATATATATATGTATCTGCATGTATATATATATATATATATATTCCATATATATTGAATATAATTAATGTTGAAAGCATTTTTTGATAAAAGACTGGAAAATGAAGAATAAGCCATATTGAAATGTCAAAAACTCTTTACTTTGTCTTTATTTGAGTTATGCTTTTAAAAAAGCTAATTAGAGAATAATCTTAAATTTCATCATGAAGAAAAAAAATGATGCAGAGCTCTGTGAGATTCTATTATAGCTAAATTCAATAAGTGGTTTTAAGAAATTGCTGTAAAAAGTTTTTGAAAGGTTACCACATGGAAGCCAAAGAATTGATGTAATAAAATACCATATAGTATACAATAAAAATGTCTGTTTTGTTGACCTTCTTAAATCTATTACTCATGGAGTACTCAGCAAATCTTGTTAAAGCTTTCGTGAGGGAAACTTTCTTTTATAAATTCATTTACTAACGGCCTGTCCTGGTAGTAACCCAATAAAAATATTTCCTGGGAATTCAACTTAGACTAAACTGAAAAGGCTCTGGACCAAAATCCTGCCTCCCCGACCAGTGGCTCTGTGCCTGGGACAATGAGAAGAGAGGCTAAAGACTAGGAAATACGTATTTCATCTAGCTCTCATGTTCTGTATTATTGTTTGTTTTCAATAGAGACTTGGTTTTCTCTTCCATGTGAAGGTAGAGATATGAACTCTTTGGACTGCAAACTCATATATAGCATCAGATTTGGGCATCTGTACAGGGCCTCACTGTACTCACAATGGGTTCCAATTCAATATTTTCTGTGTATAAAAATATTTCCTGTTTTTTGGACCAAATATTGGGGGCTAAGACAAATGCAACTCAACCACTTACTCGCTGTTACTTACTTTTCACATCTGTTGAAAAAGTGATGATAATGGTACTAATCTCACAGGTTTGTAGTGAGGACCCCATGTACTGATACATATAAAACAACATATGGAACGATATCTAGTGTGTACTGAGAGCTCCAAGCATTTTAACTCTTAACATTGCTGGCATAGAATTTTAAAAAGATAGATCTGTGTCCTCTAAAATCTCACAATATATTTAGATAAGATTTAAAAAAAAAAAACACAAGGAAAATAGCAAGTTCGAAATAACAGTTAACACATTAACTAGAGAAATGTCACAAGGCACATACAGTTAATTGCCAAATGAGCTGTCTTTTTAAGATTGTTGTAGGAAAACAGAGGATGAAGAGACCAGCCTGGCTGGGGGAGTCTCCAAATATGTTTACAAAGAAGATCAGTTTTGGCTAGGGCTGGTAAAATTAGTAAATACTGGTCTCCCCTTCAGTTAAAAATTTATAGCAAATATTTGCTTATAACTGTATCTTAGCTTGCATCCTGACTTGATCTAAAATTATTGGGACAATTATATCAACAGATAAGAGCACGTATCAGAAGTGTGGTGAAAATACACTCTAGAGGAATAGTCTAAATAAGCTAGTACAAAGAGAAGTGTCAAATGCCATATTTCTGGGGAGGTATCTAAAAAAGGTTGAAAGTCTATTCCTCTGGAGTCCCTACCAATACTGGATTCCTGGTGTAGGCAGCCACTCAACCACCCAGAAAATGAACGACATGCACTGAGACAAAAAACCCAAAGTGACATTTTATTAGTGAACCTGTTAAATTGCGTTTCCTTTTGCTTAGTTGCACCATCCTAAATCTCAGAAGTGACACTGGCTGGAGTCAGAGGACAGAGACCAGGACCAGGGCCAGACAGAAAACATTTGTTGCACCATGTGTGGATTTGCCAGCCCTTGTGGGCTTTCTCAGATCTGAACAGTCCAGCTCTAGCTGCACTCCCATGGAAGAAATGTAAGGAGACATAAATGCCATGGGCTAGCCTAGGTTCTTAATCCCAGGAGAATCTTCTATAGAGAAGGAGAGAGAGGTCTTTCCTCTCTTTGAAAATATCTCCACAGACACTGGAGATTGAATCCTGCTAATCAGGCTCAAGGGTCTAAACAGTTTCTGTCAGGACTTCTGAGGGGCTCTGGGTGGTACTCAGCAGAGGGACTTCCCTTGAGAAGTAGCTTGTCCTAGCAAGAAGGTACACAGTGAAGTAACCAAGAAAATAATCTCTCTTTTATGAGGCCAAGACACACAAACTCAACTTTCTTTACCTAATGGCAATCTAGGAATGGCTATGACCAAACTCATCTCCAAGTTTATACTAATTTGTTCAAATGACAATGAAGGGAATATTTTCTTCATATTGTGTTTGGGGAAAAACTGAGAGGCTCCTTATCATATCAAAAGGCTAAATAAATATAAGGCAGCCCAGATTATAAATAGCTTGAAAACACTTAGTAACAGCTTATTTTAGAAGTCACTTCAAGGGCGCCTGGGTGGCTCAGTTGGTTAAGCGACTGCCTTCGGCTCAGGTCATGATCCTGGAGTCCCTGGATCGAGTCCCGCATCGGGCTCCCTGCTCGGCAGGGAGTCTGCTTCTCCCTCTGTCCCTCCCCCCTCTCATGTGCGCTCTCTAATTCTCTCTCTCTCAAATAAATAAATAAAATCTTAAAAAAAAAAAAGTCACTTCAAAAAATTACAGTATTTGTAAATCATCTTTTCAAGAAGCTGAAATACTAAATACGAGCTCAAATTTTTCAGTATAAATTTATATGAAGGAATGGTAGAAAATGGCATGTTGATGAATTCTCTACAAAAAGTCATTATTCTTCTGATCCTAATTTTGCTTTTTTTGTCCCCCCACAGACACTATATTTTTATGAAATTATCAGATCTACCACCAAGTAGATGAAAACCCTTGAACATAAAGAAAACAACTGCCAAAATTTTGAAGGGAAAAAAATCCTCATGCTCCTAGGAGAAATTAATTGCCCTGTCTAAATTGTTAATAACAGTGGCAAGAAAAAGATGTTACTTTCATCATTTATTCAAAGCTGCCAAAACTGTATTGGAGACAGTGATAAAAAATAACTACATTTGCAATTTAAATAACAAAATATTTCATTTTTAGTTGTTTTCCTCCTTTTATTTCTTGGGCAAACTCATTCCTCTTTTCAGCTTGGCTGGGCTTGCTTGCCTTCATAATATACTGTTTAGAATGATTTAAATTCATTTTTTTAAATAGAAAAAAAAGATAAATGGAATTTTTTAAAAGCCCACATACATTGGTATGCTTTGACATGCAATTCTTTACTCAATTTATTATAAAATTTTATTTCAAATTGTAAGCTTTAGAATTTGGATATGTGGGGAAGGGGAGAAAGGGAAGGATTTGCCTTACAGTATGAAATAGGATGTCTCTGCTAGCGAAGTCTTCATGGGTTTCATTTTAATTAACCTGCCTTCATTTTTATTGTTGTATTATTCAGTTTCACTTTATGGTGCCATTTAGACAGTAAACTTTTCACACATCTGCAGGGACTGATAACAATGAGTTTAATTTAAACTAAAACTATCAGTACAATTTAAAGATACCAGTGCCACTAAGAATATTTGCTACAATAGCATATATCAGTTCAACCTTTTTTTCAAGAAGCCTATAGAAATACTGGAGGTCATGCTGGAATTTTTACCCATTTTCTTTTTTTTACACCAAACTGCTCATTTATATTAGGATTTGGAGATCTTCAAGTAACTAAATAGTTCTTCTTGATTCTCAGCTAATTTGTTCCAGCTTCTGTATGACTAGACGAATCCTGAGTTGTTTAAGCTATACTGATTATTTGGGATTGTTAGTGTTTAATTATGCTTTTTATTGAAAAAATAGGAATTTTAATTATGTCTTATAAATAGCATTATTTGAATGGCTTTTGGGCAATCAAGAAGGTACTTAGTGAAACAAAGGAAATATTTTTTAGCAAAATTGGGGGATAAAAAATGAATAATATGAGGTAATAAAATACCTTATGGGAAAAAATAATTACCTGATTGTATTTCCACTACTTGGAATATTGCTTCACATATATCTGAATTTTTAGACCATCCTTATGTTTGTTAAGATCTCACCTCTGATTATACAACCATATATTATCTTAACATTAGCTTTCTCTGGATTCCTTCACCCTTACTATTTTAAGCATATTATTGATTTAAATACTGTCTTGGCTTTCTTTAAATTACCTATATTCCAGTGTAGACAGTCATTTGCTTTTTACTGTCCTAGTGCTTACAATGTCTCTGCTGCATTTGATGAATTGAAAAAAGTGAAATCAATAGATTCTGATCCATAAATTTATTTTTAACTATAACTTAAAGGAAAATATTACCAGATATCAATGATTGGTGGAAAATATGCAAATAACTCAAAAAAATAGCACTGCAGTAAATGAGTTAATAATAAATTTAAAGTCCAACTGCAACACATAAACAGATAACAAATATTAGCAACTAAAACTACAAAGTAATATATCACAATAGTGTGCTGTGCACAAAATTAAGCATTTTCTAATATTCCTTCATTCATTAAATAAATATTCACTGAGTATCCATTATGTTCTAGTCATTATTTTTAATGTTAATGAGTGTTTTCCTTTGTTTGTTTTGATGTATATATATGTGAAAGTAATAGAAATAAAAATAAAGCAATGTAAGGGCAGAAGGAAAGTTGAGGGGTTGCAATTATGAGTAAGGTTTTAGGGAAGGACCAAAAACATCTGAGCAGAAATCTGAATAAGGTGAAATAGTCACCAAGGGGATATTTGGAGTATCAAATAAAGCATTCATTATGCAGTATGGATGCAATGCAAAAACTATTAGAGATGGAAGTCTATTCTGTTCAAACAGTGACATTTCAGAGGGTTCTAGAAAGTAATAGGTTGTGGATAAATGAAGAGGAAAAGGAATCACTGCGAGTGGGAGGAACAAACCTATAGAAGGCCATAGGGAGATGTAAGTTTGGTGGTGGGGTAGAGTGATGCTTAGTTGCCCCAGAGATTCATTCAGTGATCAGATAATTGCTGGAGACACATAGGGAAAAACTGGAAGAGAGTAAGTCAAGTGGAAGATCCAGAACTCAGGGGAAGAGCAAAGGAGGATAAGAAGAGCTTCAGACTTACTTAGTAAGAAGGCATGAACAGCCAAGAACTCAAGGAGACTGAAATAGGTAGGAATCATGCAGTTCTCCTAAGACGGTTTACTTGTTCTCCTCTCAGTGCTGAGAATTTTTTTGGTCTCTAATGCTGTCATTTACTGTTTTTGAGATATTAAAAAAAAATTAAGTGTATAGATCAATGAATTTTTATATATGTATACATCCATACCATTATTAATCAAATCAAGATATAGAATGTTCCCCAGCACCTCATACACTCTATCATGTCTCTTCTAAACACCCACCCACAGCAATAACCACTTTAGATCCCAAATTTTAAGTCAATGTGCCTGTTTTAAGTTCATATAAATGGAATTAAATAATACATACTTTTCTGAGTTTGGTCCTATCGTGCAACATAATTCATATAAGATCCATCCTGTTGTTTTTATTTTAGTTTAATTTAATTCTATTTTATTCTTTTGTTACTGTGCACTGTTTCATTGTGTGACTATCACATGGTCTATTTTTCCCATTTATTATTGAAAGGCATTTGGATTATGTCCAGGTTTGGGTTATTATGAATAATGCCTGTAATAACCATCCTCATACAAGTCTTTTGATGAACACAAACACTTGTTTTTGTTGGGTATATCCCCAGGTATGGAACTGCTGAATGAAAGAGTCAGCATATGTTTAGTTTTAGTAGATATTGCTAGTTTTCTCCAGGATGGTTGTATAAATGTGTACTCCTATCAACAACATATGAGAGTTTGAACTGCTCACATTCTTCATTGTCTATCTAATTTTAACTATCCTGCAGTGGTTATCTCTTTGTGTTTTTAGTTTGCATTCCTCTGATGAAAAATGATGTTGAACATGTTTTTTATGTTTATTGGTCATTTGAATATCTTACTTTGTGAAGTGTCTGCTTGGGTTTTCGGCCATCCCTTTACCATGTTGTATGGATTTTTCTTATTAACTTGTAGAACGGCTTTTTATATTCTGGTTATGGCTGCTTTTTCAGGAATAATTGAAGTTTCTTTTTTAAATTTAAATTAATGTTTTTTAAATTGAGATATGATTGACATATAACATAATATTAGTTTCAGTGTAGGACATGATATGCTACGTTTCACATGTCATTGTGAAATGATTATCATGATAAGTCTAATTAACATCTATCACCATACATAGTTACAATTTTTTTTTCTTATGAGGAGAAATTTTAAGATCTACTTTCTTAGCAGCTTTCAAATATACATATATTATCATTAACTACACTCACCATGCTCTATATTGTATCTTTAGGATTTATTTATTTCATAACTGGAAATTTGTACCTTTTGATCACCTTCACTAATTGAAATTCTTAATTTAAATGAAGTCTAATTCTTAATCTCAGGAAACTGAGAGTTGCTGGAGTGGGGGGTGGGGTGGGAGTGATGGGGTGCCTGGGTGATAGACACTGGGGAGGGTATGTGCTATGGTGAGCATTGTGAATTGTGCAAGACTGTTGGATCACAGATCTGTACCTCTGAAACAAATAATGCAATATATGTTAAGAAAAAAAAAAAAAAAGAAGAAGAAGATAGCAGGAGGGGAAGAATGAAGGGGGGGAAATCGGAGGGGGAGACAAACCATGAGAGACGATGGACTCTGAAAAACAAACTGACGGTTCTGGGGGGGTGGGTGGGAGGATGGGTTAGCCTGGTGATGGGTATTAAAGAGGGCACATTCTGCATGGAGCGCTGGGTATTATGCACAAACAATGAATCATGGAACACTACATCAAAAACTAATGATGTAATGTACGCTGATTAACATAACAAAAAAATTAAAAAAAAATAAATGAAGTCTAATTTTCAATCTTTTATTGTATTTTTTTTTTCTGTTTAAGAAATCTTTGTCTATCTCAATGTCACAAAAGTACTCTTTGTTTCTTTCTAAAAGTTTTATGGTTTTAGCCTTTACATTTAGTTGTTATGATCCATTTTGATTCCATTTTTGTGTCTGGGGTGAGATAGGAGACAAGGGACATGTTTTGAGATGGATATCAAATTGATCCAACACCATTTATTGAAGAGACCACTTAAAAAAATTTTTTTTAGATGAACTGCAGTGGTGATATTGCCATAAGCCAGGTGACACTATATGCATATGTTTGTTCTGGTCTATTTTATTCCATTTACTCTTGCCAATATTGTCATTTGCCAGTACTTTTAGTCTTGCAGCTTTGTTCTTCTTTCACATTGCCTTTAACTATTCTAGTTCCTTGGAGTTTTTATAGAAATTTCAGAATCAGCCTTTCAATTTCTACAAAAAAACAAACACACACAAAAAATCTGCTAGGATTTTTATAGGCAATGCTTTGAATCTATAGCTCACTTAGGAGAAGATTGATGTCTTAAGATTTAGTGTTCCAACCCATTAACATGCTATGTCCTTCCATTTTATTTAATTTCTCCTTTAAGGATTTTACAGATTTCAACGCAGAGGGCTCATCTTTCATTAAATTTGCTCCTAAGAATGCAATGCTTTTTGGTAATTTGTAAAAGAGGTTTGTTTTTATTATTTTCTTTGGAGCTATTTTTTGTTAGAACCTATTGTATATTGATCTTGCATTAGAGTATCATTAAATTCACATATAAATTATAATAATTATAAATTATTCTGGATTTTCTACATATAAGTCAATAGTATATAATGAAAATTTGTTTATTTATGTCTTTTATTTAGTTAGTTATTGTAATTGTTGTACTGGGTAGGGCTTCCAATGGAATGTCAAATAGAAGTGTCTTGGTTTCCATTTCAGGGTTTATTAAAATTTTCACAATGACCTATAACATTTTCTTTAGAAACTTTTTTAGATATCTTTTGTCAAGTCAGGAAACTCCCTTCTATTTCTCATTTGCTCATAGTTTCAACCATGAATGGGTGTTAAACCTAACCAAATTATAATTTTCTATTTATTGTGAAAATAATATTATTTTCCTCTTTATGAATGTATTGAATTGCATTGATTAACTTTGTATGTTACACCAAATCTGAATTATTGAAATTAACCTCATTTGGTTAAGATGGATTTTTCTTTCCTGTAGATATACATTTAATTTATTTTTGTTTTATCTTGATTAATTTATTTATTCAAGCTGTTTGAGTTTACTTAACTGTTCTCTTTTCCAGAGTCTTGAGATTGAAGCTCAGATAATTTATTTTTATTTTTTCTTCTTTTCTAATATATGCATTAAGAATAAGAATTTCCCCCTAAATTCTGCTTTAACTTTATCCAACAAACTCATTGCTTTGTCATTTTGATTACTAACGTAAACTCTGTGTGTCTTTAACCTATGTTTGTCCGTGCTACTAATTCTGTAGCTTCCTTTCTAATACATTACTTCTTGCCTATAATTTTTGTTCCCTGCTTTCTTTATTAATATCTTTCAACTTTGGAGTCTAACCACCAAATAGTTGCTCTCTCTCTCTGTTTTGTGTTCCAAATCCATGTGAGCAATTGTCACAGAAATTGTCTATTAACTACTGAATATTGGACACCATTTAACTTGTCTACCTTTGTATCAGTGCACATCTCTGGTCTTAGTAGCCAGGATGGTTGGAGAAATCAAATAATTATTCCCGACTGTATTAGCTTGCCAGGTCTGCTGTAATAAAATACCACAAAAGATGGGGCGCCTGGGTGGCTCAGTTGGTTAAGCGACTGCCTTCGGCTCAGGTCATGATCCTGGAGTCCCTGGATCGAGTCCCGCATCGGGCTCCCTGCTCGGCAGGGAGTCTGCTTCTCCCTCTGACCCTCCTCCCTCTCATGCTCTCTGTCTCTCATTCTCTCTCTCTCAAATAAAAAAAACAAAAAACAAAAAACAAAACACCACAAAAGGGGTTGCTTAACCAACAGGAATTTATTGTCTCACAATTCTGGAGGCTAGAAGTCAAAATGTCAGCACAGTTAGTTCCATCTGAAGGCTGTGAGTGTGAGGAAGCATGCCTCTCCCTTTGTTCTTGTGGTGTGTAGGCAGACTTTGGCATTCCTTGGCTTACATGTATTTATCTTCATTTTCGTATGGTGATTTCCCTATGTGTATGTCTCTGTCCAAATTTCCCGTTTTTATGAGTATACCATTCATTCATCTGCAATGACTTAATTTCCAAATAAAGTCATATCCTGAAGTAGTGAAGGTTAGGAAGTCAACATATGAATTTGGCGGGGGGGTGGGGCACAAATTCAACCAATAACATCACCCACAGATGCTCCTCCTAAGAAAAAAGGGTCATGAAGTTAATCCTAAATTATTATTACCATTATTATTATTTAGCACTTATTTTGTAAGAACATTTTAAGAACCAGCTCAATCATCAAAAGAAATGGCATGAGGCATTGTGATTATTTTTCCATTGTTTTATCAACTTCAAATCTACCTTCTATACTCTATGATCCTGGTGCTAGGACTCTAAGAGCTACATTTCTCATACTCGTTTGCCATTTGGCTTTCTGTTTGATTCTGCCAAAAAATCGTTAAAAGAAGATTGGCAGGTAGGATGCACTGTATGTTTAGTCCAGGCACATAAGTAAAATGAACTAAACAAAAGCAGAAGGTGTACGCTGAGCCATGTAAAATAAAATTGAATCTTAGAGGAGGAGGAGGATCAGATGATGATGAGCTGGTAAGAAAAATGTGGTTATTATCTGAGAGGGTAAGAAGCCCAAAGAAACCTTGTAAATATGAAAAATAACTATGATCACATGTGATACTGGTGACTGTGTATTCCTAGTTCAGATGAACCATCATCTCAGGATGGAAATGGATGTGCGTGGAAATTAGGTGCTTCTATTATCCATTGAGTGACTTTCTTCTCTGCTTTGCTAAGTAATCAACTGAATCAATGTCCCAGATAGACGTAAATGATAGGCCATGGCTTGAGTAGAGTATTGTGTAGCAGCTGGTAGGGAGATGGGGAAAAATCAAGTATTTAGCTTCTATTGCAGGTATCAATAGAATGTGGTCTTTTTTAAACATCAGGGGATGATTCAGATGATGACAAAATCCAATAAAGTTCATTATGATGATTAGAGTTCAGAGTAGGTACTTTATGTTCCCAACCCAGGGATAATATAAAACCTCAATATGTTGACCATTTTTTGTTGTTGATGTTGTTAGACATCCAGAACCTTTAAATTTGTAAGTAAAGCTATTGATTTTACCCTCAGAAATTTATTGGAAAATTTTCCTCATCCAACAAATAAATGTTATGCCCATTTTCATAAACCTTCATAATTTGAGGTATAAAATTCTCTTTTAATTAACTGTTATGGGGGCACCTGGGTGACTCAATCAGTTAAGCATCTGCCTTCAGCTCAGGTCATGCTCCCAGGGTCCTGGGATCAAGTCTGACATTGGGCTTCTTGCTCAGTGGGGAGTCTGCTTCTCCTTCTTCCCCTGCCCACTGCTTGTGCTCTCTCTTGCTATCTCTCTTTCTCAAATAAATAACATCTTTTAAAAAAAAATTAACTGGCATGTGTTTTGTTTTTTGATGTGAGGTGAAAACCCCAGTTAATTGTTTTCTCTATTTGAATAATGAATTTCCCTATTGCCACTTGAGTATGTGATAATTCTTGGATTGTGTAAAATGTATTTGTATTCTAGAGTGTGCTTCTGTCCTGTAACTCCTCTGACATTTATCTGCCTTTCTATTTTTTTTCTAGTACCAATGACTTCCCTTGCATAGATAATGTAGACAAAAACTTATAAAAACAAGAAATTCCCAAAATATATTTTGACTCATAAGGCACATTTTAATAATGAAATCAATATAACACAATTTATCTCATAGATTAATATACTTTTTATATTATTGTCTTTAAAAGTTGACAGTTTTACATATTATAAATGAGAGTGGGTATAATTAATTATCTCTTTTTAGGGATAGGGAAAAGCAAATAAATAAAAGCCCTAGTTTTTTTGACCTGATTGTCTGAAAGGCAGGAATAGTGGCAGGGGATGGCCAGAGCAAACCTAAAAACTACTGTGCCTCAACCTAGAATGTTGGGGGATTTGGAGGATTCTGGCAGAAAATCTTATAGAGTGGGACCTCACATCCAAAGTGGTAGTGATTCCTCAAACCACAAAAGGAAAATCAAGGAAAGTAGAAATCCACAAATGAACTTAAAGTTGAATTTAGCTATTAATGAAACTTCTGCTGAGGGAAAGGGTGAGTTCACACACCCCAAGAAAAAAATGGTGAAGAAATACTGTGACTTAGAGATTTCCCTTAACCTTATCTCCCTACATACCTGAGAGGTGAAGCTCACCTATATAAAACCATGGAGTTGCCAGAAGTGACTGGGACACCTGAAAGATCTAGATTCTTTGGTTTCATTTTCCTCCTTTAATTCACAACCTCACACCACCTCCCATACTGCAGCAGTGATTATAGCGTTGAGGTTCTGACAGTGATCTTCTAGAAGACTCAAAGACCTCAGGGAAGGCACCCAAACTAAGGTACCAGTCATTGAACAGTTGGAACATAATCTGCTTCTCATTTATCTCTCAGAGAAAACAAGTTACTTAGGAAAAATCAAAGGTTCCTAACCCAGTAAAAGGACCTCTGTTTTCCAGGACATTACTCTCGAGATAGTTTTAATAAACCCACATCCAGGGGAAGGAGTTGAAGAAGAGAGAGTTATTGGGGGTAGACTTTTGACATTCATTGATATGTTTATATTTTGCAAAACTGAGGGAACAACTATTATTTATATGTGTTTGCATCAAAATTCCAGTCCCCAAAGAGTTTAAAGAATTATTCCCATTCAAATAAAGGTAGTGACTATTAAATTATCAACTGATTAAATGATTATATTTAAAATAACAGTCAGAAATATGACTCTTGACTCCCTTCATATTTAATATTCTATCTATAAAACCAAACTGCCTCATTGCTCATTATAAAGTAATAATAGTTCCTGGCTTATAAATCCCTTGACCTGGTCAAGCTCATTTCCTACATTCTAAATTCTGTGCTCAAGAATTACGAACCTCCACAAATCTTCTAATCATAGTAATTATAATAGTAAAACTTTGACAAAATTAGATGATGGGCTTTATCAAATCAGAGAAAATTAGGCAATATAATACTGTAATATTAATAAGAGCAAATGGAACAACATACTATTCCTCAACAGGTTCTTGATTAGGAAAGATTTCTGGACTCCTCTTACAGTATTTTTAAGACAGTCAAATTAGAATGGAATATTGCTTAAGTGAAAATATGAGTGTATGAAAATTAGCTTAGGATGAGTTTTTCCAGTTTTTGTTAGAACAGCCAGATCTACAGCCTCCAACAGAATACAGCACTTTTCATTAACCATTTAGAATATAATTATTCCCTGTCTTATCCAAATATTTAGAGAATATTTAATGGGATGCACAAATATTGTGTGTGATGTGAGTGTGCGTGCTCATACATGATATACATAGGTTTCTCAACTATCCAGGTACCTATTTCAGTCTTTTCAAACCATCCATCTATCCTAAACATTTAAACACATCCACTACATGTCAAGAATATATAGAACATTTTGATACAAGATTGTCTTTTTGTTCTGAAACATTGCTCTCTCTTTTCTAGCCTCTTATTATATGTTTTCTTTTCCTCATTCTATCTTTGGTTATGATTGTTTCTCATTAAAACTTTGGGGTAGGATAATTATTAAGATATTAATTTATATATAATTTTTCTCTTTATTTTTTGTCCTTGCTCCATTTTAAGAAGGACGTCAAGGCTTTTTGAGAAAATTTTCCTTAAGGCAAGACCAAAATGAACATTTGTATACAAAAATCTTCCATTTGGCTTTTTGTTTTATAAAACTTGGACTAACCAGGGGCAACTGGCTGGCTCAGTTGTCAAGCATCTGCCTTCCACTCAGGTCGTGACCTCAGGGTCCTGGGATGGAGCCCTGCATCGGGCTTCCTGCTCCGCGGGAAACCTGCTTCTCCCTCCCCCACTCCCCCTGCGTGCGTTCCGTCTCTCGCTGTGTCTCTCTCTGTCAAATAAATAAATAAATAAATAAATAAAATCTTAAAAAAAAAAAAGAAAACTTGGACTAACCAAAAACATAATGATAGGATGCTTCAGAAAAGGAGATGAAAGAATGATACAGTTAAAAGAAGAGAGAGAGAGAGAAGTGATTCTGAGGTCTTGGGAAGAGGTTGACTATGTTGTCAATAAATCTTAAACCTTTAGGAACTGTATCATGCCCAATGGAACAATTTAGGAAGACAGCAGAAAACAAAATTACCATCCTTGGAAGAGATATGAAAAGAAAGTACAATTCAAGGGACCACTATAAGCTTGAACCATGAAGATGTCAGGGTCAAAAACAATGTACTGGAGGCTGATACACCACTTTTCCAGTGAAGATTGTAGACCCATTTTCTACTCTTCCATAGTCTCTTAGGTTGTGGACAGGATATAAATGGAACCCAACAATGACCATAAAATGGATTGTAATTTATTTAAAAGAAAACATTAAAAGTAGAATATTTCTTGCAGACCTTAGTTTGGGGTCCAATTAATACACAATACAAATTCATCTTCTATAATTGATCATTACTGAACTTTAAGAAACATTTGTTTCCTCTTTTAAAAAAAGTTTTGGGTAGAGACCTGATGTGGGTGTAATACGATATTAAGAAATGTTTAGTGGGTTTGTCAAATGATCAAAGAAAATGTAGGAACTATAGCTATATAGTTGTCCTGTGATAAGTCACATGGTAAAGCATTTTGTAAATATAGCTCAATATAACATATAAGTATTTTAGTCTTATTTTAAAACTTCAGTTAAAAAGGGTCAAGCCTTCAGATGTTCCCTTTGAATTGTTGGTTTATAGTTAGGTACTATTTCAAATAGTGAAACTATTTCCTTACATTATTTACATATATCACTACAAGTGTCATCTATCTTCTTATAATTTTGTATAAAAAAGTAAAAAAATTAATAACAAGAATAAATGAACAAGAGTTTTCTTCTCTTTCCACTTATATCACCAGTAAGTGATATTAAGTGGAAAGAGTGCTTCATGTAATTTTATAATTTTATCTTTTTAGTCTGTTCTTATCTTTTAAAAATTGCGATACACGTTTCTTCATTTTTGTCTTATAATTAAAGGCATTACTAAAGATAACTATCAGATTTGGTAAGTTTAGCCTAGTTCATTTATTATATGTAAAAATATTTCTCATAAGCATAAACACTCCAAACTAAAGTTAATTTTCACCAAGTGAAAAACTCTGAATAATACCATGTTCAATGCATAGTTATAAAGATAACCTATAAATCATACTGGATGTAAACCAAAACTATATTTTACATGATATACAGTATCACAGTAGAATAGATCTAATTTTTATTTAATGGAAGTATTTAATAGTTAAGGGAAGTCAATTTCCCATAGAAAATATATTGCTTACCGTAGGTATTTTACAGCGCTTCCCTAGCCTATGAAAAACTTGCCTTTGCTCTTCCAACTTACCTGAATGCTAGTTTTCTTCCAAAACTTATTTAATCTCTTTTTACAACTATAAACTTTTCCTGAGATGTTCAGTAACCTTGATCTTTTCCTTTCTTGAATTTCATTGTTATCCATTTTATAGAATTTATCACTTAATGCAATGCTAGGTGTACGCTTTGGAATTTTCTCTGACGTGGAGTTTTAAGCAGGGACTTATTTCTAGAATTTTGCAGGCCAAATGAACTTTTTTCCCTTATATACAAAATAAAAGCAATATAATAAAACTGAGACAATAAGTCTGTACAAAGATTGTCTATCTTCACCAAGTTTAGTTGAAGAAAGTATTTATTTAAAATTAAATATGTACAGTTAATAAGAAAATATCTTTTTTGAAAATGGTCAGTGAGCAGATTTATTCATTTATTTATTCAATTAAAATTTATTGAGGTCTTGTTATGTACCAGCCACTGGACTTGCCTCTAGGGATTTGATGGGGCCTGCCTTCATGAACTTTACTTTTCTAGTGGAAATACTGATAATTTAAAAATAAATAAAATTATGTAAAATGGGATAAGTTCTATAAAGAAACATTTATACTGTGCTATAAAGATACAAAAGGAAGAGGAAGGAGATCAGGTAACATTAATAATAAGATCTATACAATGAAAAGATAATGCATGCATAAAGCTTGGAAAAGCACATTTCATGTAGATTTATTAGAAAATGAAATTAATTTTTCTAGAACTCTCAGAGGGTCAATGTAGTTAGGACTTAGTGGGCTAGGCAGATAGTGGTGATAGATGAAGCTGGGTCAGATAATGAAGGCCTTTTGTCAGTTACAGGAAACTATTGATGGCTTTTTAAGCAGATGAATAGCATGAGGCCACATTGTTAAGAGATTCCTTTGGTGGCTTGAAAAGACTAGGCAGGTAGCTATCACCATAGTGTAGGCAAAAATTTACGGCAACTTGGACTAGGAAGGTGTGTAGAAAGATGAATAAAAATGAATATTAAAGTAAATTTTGGTTGTAGAAACATGAGAACTTGCTGAAAATTTGGATATGAGTAAGAAAGTAAATGGAGAAAACAATGATGAGTCTAAGTTCTGCCATTGTCACATTAGTATATATTGCAATTTACTGAGTTGGCTACTTCTAAGGGTGGGGTAAAGTTAGTGTGTGGAATAATTAAAGGTATAGTTCTGGACAGTCTAAATTTAAGATCTTACCATTTTTTCTAAGTAAGAATATGAGATAAGCAGTTATGATGAGGGAATTAGAGGGCAAGCTGAGGACAAAGCAGAAGCTGACACCCCACAACCACCACCGCCCCCCCATGGGATATATGTGACATTCCTCATACACTCCTGGCTGCCTTAAAGCTAAGGAAAGGAAAAACAAATAGTTAACTTATAGAGATCAGGAGTCTCCCTCAGTTTACAAATGTTTTGGCAATCTACAAGAACAAAGCATTTCTATCAATAACCTAGCTTCCAGAAGGAAATGTAGATGCAATTAAATGTCCTTACAACCTGCAGCCCATTGACAGGTACTTGAGGTGGGCAGAGTGTAATGTGCCTCCAGGAAGCTCCCAGCTATCTTCATGTTAATGCCTTGCTAGAGGGAAAAACAACCTTGACAATGGCAAGGCCTCCAGGATCCTCTGAGTCTTCTTTAACATATGAAAACCCTTTTGAAACCTCTCTTTTCCTTACCTTTCCCAATCCCATAGTATATAATCAGCCACCCCTCACAACCCCAGGGCAGCAGCTCTTTCTGCCCATGGGTCCTGTCCCCAGGCTTTAATAAACCACCATTTTGCACCAAAGATGTCTCAAGAATTCTTTCTTGGTTGTGGGCTTCCAGCCTCATCCCACTGAACCTCACCTATATTCCAAAACCCTATCAGTTACATGTGTATAACAGCAATTCAGGAAAGAGGTCTGGACAGAGTTCAATTTAAAAATTATAAATCTATATATGGCCTTTCAAGTAATGGGACTATTTGATATTAACTGATATATTTAATATTTATTGAGGGCTCACTCTGTGCTAAACATTGTGTTACATTCATTATATTTATTACCTTAAAGAATTCTCATAATTTTGTCATATTTGTTCTATTTCAATACCCACTGTACAATGAAAAAAACTTAGTTTTAAAGGGGACAAAACAAGATACCTCTTAATGAAAATATTGTAAAATCCAGTTCTATCTAGATTAAACTGAAGATATGTCAGTTGTGTGAGTGCTGATCTAAGAGGCAGAACTAGGGCCAAAGTATACAATGTACAAGAAGATAGAGTTCTACTAACTAGAAGGAAGAATTATCTAGTAGTCAGAAATTCCAAAAATGGGATAGACTTCATCAGAAAGTAATGGATTCATCTCCTTGGAGAAATGTCAATAAGAGAAAATATAGCTGAGAGATGATTCAACTTTTGAATATATAGTTGTAGTATGTGATGATAAGATCCATTAGAACACTAAAAATCTGTCATTTTGGTCAGCATTCAAAGCCCTTCCTACTTATTAACATTAATTCATTCAACATTTTTTTTTCAATTAAATACTATACGCATTTTTAAGCATTGGAGGATACAGCTGTAAATAAGAAAGGGAAGGTTCCTTTGCAGCATACCCTATTTAGGAGGAGTTGGTGGATACAGATTAACAATAAATATATGATTAGAAGAAAAAGAAAGTAGGATAAGGGGCAAAATCTCCATACCACTGGAGGAGTGTTTTTTTTGTTTTGTTTTGTTTTTGAGAGAGCGTGTGCGCATGAGCTGGGATGGTGGGATGGAGTAGAGGGAGAGAGAGGGAGAGAATCTTAAACAGGGTCCACACCCAGAGCAGAGCCTGACTCAGGACTCGATCTCATAACCCTGAGATGAAATCAAGAGTCAAATGCTTAACGGACTGAGCCACCCAGGCACCCCTGGAGGAATGTTTTTGATTGACAGGGGCTTACCCCTGCTTGGGAAACTGCTGCATTCACCTTCTTATCTAGTGGGCTCTGTCTGGGTGTCTCCTGTGTCTCTCACTTCCTGCCATTGAGTTCATCCTTAGAGGGTTGTCCCTGCTGATCTCTCTCAGATCAGTGGGTATAGGGCATCACTAAGGATTCTGATGGTAGGAATACTGTAGTTACTCCATCAGGTAATGGGATTACAGGAGGGGCATATTAAAGCTATGGATACAAATACAATCAGCCAAAGATGGCTCCTCTAATTAGAAATATCATCATATTAAAAATTCAGTATCAAAGTTACTAAAGCTATGTGTCTCAAAGCATGATCTGAAAGTCACCTACGTAAGAATCACAAAAAATACTCGTTTAAAATAGATGCCTGCTCCTTTGAGTCACAGTTGAATGCTTGTGGAGAGAGACTCTCAATCACTATTTTGAAGATTTATTTATATTAGACAGAGTGTGCATGGTGTGGGCGCAGGGGGAGGGGCAGAGGGATAGGGAGAGAAATCCTCAAGCCAACTCCGCTGAGTGCAGAGCCTGATTGGGGGCTCAATCCCTGGACCCTGAGATTATGACTTGAGTCAAAATCAGGATGTGAATGCTTAACTGACTGAGCCACCCAGGCACCCCCTTCAATCACTATTTTGAGCAAACTTTTCACATATACATGCTAATGTTTTAAAACCTCCATATTAAAGAATAAGAACTCAACCAATAAAAAAAATGAGTAGCTTAAAGGGAACTTCTTAGAAACATTTAAAAATATAGAACTTTCATTTACAAGAGCCAAATAAAAGAAGATATGACCCCTGAAGGCCCATGGCTGTGGGACCTAGAAAAGTTAGGGGACTTCTTAGTCTCCTCTCAATTATAAATATGGCACAGAGACCATGCTTTCCCTTATTCTAACCAGCATGTGATGCCTCTGGAGAGGTGATTCTGTTGATATCTAACAACATAATGTAAAAAGGGATCAGATTAAAGCTAGAACTCATTTTCTAAAAAAACAATGTTTCTACAGTGGCCTACAGGAATTTATGAAAAATTTTTAAAATGACTTATTAATTACTTTCAAATCTGGCCATATTATATGCTAATAATCACAAGCATACTTATGCAATGTTCCTATCTAAATTGTAAGTTCCTCAAGGAAAATTTCTTTGATAACCTTCTTGTGTATAATTGAGAGAGCTTAAAAAAATTCAGCACATAGTAAATGCTCAATAAATACTCAGTTTTGCATGATGCTGGGACAATGAAAGCTCTAGACTGTTGGCCAAATGAGGATCTTTCTAGGATGATTCAGAAATGAAAACAAGGCTTTAATGTATATTATAGTTAGATCTATACAGAGAATGGGATTTAGCCATATTCATTATTCATTGTCACTAAATATCCTATATTGAGGGAGACAGAAGGAAAGAGTAAGACAGAGAGAGAGGGAGGGAGGGAGGGAGGAAAGGGAGAAGGGAAGGAGAGGAGAGAAAGAAGGAGAAGGAGAGGGATAGAGAGGCACTTATGGACTTGATTTATTGCCATTAAAATAAGAAAAAAATGATAGCAATGAATTGTAAAAATCCACTTACCAGTGCGCCTGGGTGGCACAGTTGGTTAAGCGTCTGCCTTTGGCTCAGGTCATGATCCCAGGGTCCTGGGATCGAGCCCCGCTTTGGGCTCCCTGCTCTGCAGGGGGTCTGCTTCTCCCTCTTCCTTTGCTTGTGCTCTCTCTTTCCCTCTGTCAAATAAATAAACAAAATCTTTTAAAAAAAAAATCCACTTAACAATATCTTGAAGACAAGAGAGCTCCTGATTAAAATCTGCATGACTTTTTAGACAACACAGTGAATTAAATTCATTTAAGATCTCCAATGACAGAGTGACAGGCCTTGTAGATCAAGAGAAGTGCTAGCTACAACGTCCCCCGGTTTTAGTAGTTTAGATTCTATAATTTATGACGAAATTAAAAATTAGGTGTGAGCATTCAGTACAAAGCAAAAAGCTAAATGGTGGTTAAATGAGTGAAGCAGAGTCTTCCTATTTAGAGGCAGAACTTTCCAGTATTTTTCTCTGTATCTTTTAATCAAACTAGTCAGACTTGGCATATCTACATGGTGTTGTAATTGGAACAACTAATCCTCATGGATGCCTATAATTACGTTGTCATGTAAATTAGTTGTGGCTGATTGGTTGGACTCAAAGTCAGAATTATTTTCTAATACTTCTGCCACAGAAAGTCTAGACAGAGCTTGAATGATGTTACGAACACTACACAACTACATCCACATATGCCAAAGCTCAGGGGACAGACTTGACTAACTCTGACTACAACTCTGAGAGTCATTTGTGCAATACACATGGAACACAATATCTTGCAAGTTCAAAGGTAAGGTCTTAGAGAATCCTATAATGAAGTTCACAAAAGAATAAGTACGCTTTTGAGATACTGTAAGTCCTTAGAATGGACTACAGCAAATTCACTGGGGAATCAGATTTACACCCAACTACTTCAAAGATCAATGTTTAAGAAAATATAGATATTGTTTTCAGTTTTAAAGTTCCTACTGGAGACATTAGCCATAGGAGATTAAGTTCATAAATTCAAACAGAGAGATTCAATTGCCAAATGTTTAAGAACCAGATTAAAAAGATGAACAGAACTGAAGGATTTAGTACAGTCCAGTGTGTTCTTTTTCACACATACGTCAACGATATGGTGCTTAGTGAGTTTTATTTCTCTAGGTGTAGCAGCAGAAGGAATTATGAAACTGTACAATTAGAGCCTATGATTTTTTCCTGTGATTCCATCTCCCATTCTGCTTCTTAGGTCTAGGATGCTGTCTTGAGGAAAGTGGAAAGTGTCTATCATCTATGTAGCCAGCATTCTACTTAAGTATCATCTCTCTGCTGTCTCTCTGTCTGTGAATGTCTGTCTATCCATCTACCCATCTATCTACCCACTGTCATATTCCAGAAAAGATTTAGCTTGGTTCTTTGATATGTTCTTAGGAAAATAGTGTACAAAATTTAGCAGTCTGCAAATTTGCATTGGCTTATATTTGCCAATCATAAAAATAGTTCCATCTTAAGGAGGCAATATTTGTTTGAAAAAAAATAGATTGTGTAATATTGATTGATTAAGAGGCTTAGTGGCAATACATAATAATTATTCTTTGATTATATCTAAAGAAGAAATCTAATTTAATGAAAAGAGAGTGGTAACACCATGCCAGGCTACTGCAGGGAAACTTCTACCTTTTCTTTGTTGCAGTGGTAGCACCATCACATTGTATTCCTCTCCAGCACTCTGAGCAGAATTTCCATTAACTCTCCTAATTGCTATTACACGTAGGGCAAGAGTTTTCAACTCTGCAACAGCTTGTTTGACAATAATTCACTCAAAAAGTCATCCATGTGGAGGTCTCTATAACAATGTAAAGTTCTCCCTAGTGTATAGCAGGTAATTATTTTTCTCAAGTTGAGTTGGACAATAATCTTTGTGTAAACAAGACATTCCTACGCAGCCTGTTGATGATTGTTAATTAATTTTTGCCCATTGATGTAAATGCAAAATTTCATTTTGAGGCTGCTAACTGTATGAAATATTAATTACATTATAGAGGTTTCAGAGCACCACAGAATGATAACAAAGTGGGCATTGATAAGCTTCTCATTGCAAACCATTCACTGGAGCCATTATTTTCATAACTCTTTATTTTTCATTAGTTATTTGTCAGTTTATAATATAGTTGTTAATTGAAGTAGAAACAGAATGTGTGAACTCTGTTTTCCCAATTGCATGCTTGAGTTATACAGAAAGACAAACATATGCATAGCCGTAGCTACATTGCCTTTTCAAGGCTGACAGAACTAACAAGATAGAACCAAAAAGAGAGGAAACAGAAGAGAGAACTCCCCACAGTCTCAGGGAGCAGCCTTTCGATGGCCCTCCATGAACAGGGAGAAGCCAGATGACCTAACTGACTACCAAGTAGAGGGAAATCCCAGAGCATAAACTCATTTAGTGTCCATCCAATGTAAACATGTTGGGAGGGAAAATGATTAGCTGTTCAAGGATAAAATAAAACATGCAGAAGGAAAGAAGCTCTCTCCCACTTTCCAAAATTTAACCTTAAATGAGCCTTATTATTGAAACTACTTTATTATTTAAAAAAATACTCATTTGTCCAAGCATTTGATACCAATTATCATATTTTTAACAATTCTGTAAAAATAATACTTGATAATAGAATTAGAAGAAAAATTTTATAGTTTATTGATGCTCTCCTCATAGGCAATAATAATCCATTAAAAGATAAATAATATATACATTTTGTTTAACATATATTTTTAATCATATTTTTAAAGCCCAATTTAGTCTTCTTTGTCTAATATTAAATATTATATACATGATGCTGGTTGCTTCTATCATACTTTCACTTAGAAACTGACTACTTACATTTGTCAGAATGATATTTTTAAAAATTATCTGGAACTGAAAAAAGTAAAATAAATTTCCATATATTGTATAATTTTAGTGAGCAAAATTCATTTTTTTAAAGATTTTATTTATTTATTTGACAGAGAGAGAGAGCACAAGCATGGGGAGTGGCAGGCAGAGGGAGAGGGAGAAGCAGGGACCCCGGTGGGGGACTCGATCCCAGGACCCCAGGATCATGACCTGAGCCGAAGTCAGATGTTTAACCGAGCCGCCAGCCCCCCCAAAATTAAGTTGTTTTTCAAAATTCATTTTTATTAGCAAAAGAAAGCTAAAGTTTCCCTGCAATGAGCCATCTTTGAAAACCATAACTCTAGAAAATATCCCTTGGTTAGTTGGAATGATTGAATGTCCATTTTCTTCATAGGATGGAAAATGCAAAGCTTTCATGTTTTATTAAACTTTAAAATAATAATTATTTCATGAAGCTAAATAGGGCCTTTCTAAATCACCTGTAGAACTGTTTGCCTTCTAGCCCACACAGATGCCGTTTATGGTGTTTAGTGAAATTATGTTATTGTATTACTTTGAAATACAAAAACTAAGCAGTATGAAGTGTTTAAACACACACACACACACACACACATCATTTCATTCTCTACTAATCTCACTCTCCTTTAGACATTTCCCTCTATATTTCCATGAGTACATAAATAATGTATATTTTAAACATAAGTGGGTTAATTCACATTCTATCAAATACATTATGTCAGAAATATATATCTATTTTTTTAATGGACACTCCATTTCACATATTAAGAATGTGCTATATTTTACCTAACCACTTCCTTATGGATGGGAATTTAGGTTGTTTTTCAATATTTCAGTATTGCAATCACAGCTGTAAAGAGCATTCTTGCACTCATCTTCATGTGTCTGTGTGAACATTCTTAAAGGGACAGCATCCTGTAAGTCTTCTAATGCTCACCATTATGATCAAGAGAACGTTCCCTTTGAACTCATTTAATCTTCTGGTTGCCTATTTTTTGTTTTAGGAAATAAATGTTAGGAATGCTACCATTGGCCTGGTTAAGAAGCAGCCAACAGAAATTTAAAGGAAGATAATTTCTTTGCCAGCTTTTACAAAAATCTTGTATGATTAAGAAAAAGATACCCTCTCTGTAGGGAGTGAGAGCCTCAGGGGTATACGGCAGCGTGGTGAGCGGATCACGCTCTATTAGCAGTGGTTTTCCACCGACAATTTTGTCTCCCCCTCCCTCCACCCTAACACACATGCACACTTCAGGGCCATGTGGCAATATGTGGAGACGTTTTGCTTGTCATAACTAGGGGTGGGGGGGATGTTACCAACACACAGTGGAATGATGCCAAGGATGTTTCTAATGTGTAGGATAGCTCTCCACAACAAAGAGCGATCTGGACTAAAATGTCTCATACTGAGGCTAAAAAACCCTATTCAGATAAATTAGAAAAGTACATCCCTTTCTCTGGCTTTAATAACCCAGGTCACAGATTGTGGCAAATAGAACAGTGATTGAGTTTTGCCTCAACTCACACGTTCAAGCAGGTGCCCTTGTATGGGGCCTACCTGGCAGCCTTGAAGGAAGTGCCCTGAGACTGACTGGCAGCACCTCATGAACCCTAGGTTAATTGTAGGAAGGCCATGTTTTCCAATAGCTTCAAAAAAGTAACAATATTTCACCACTAAACAGATTGAGGCTGCAATGGAAAAATCCTAGCGTGAGTATCAGTGAACTTTGGATTTTCTAAGTTCCAGCTTAGCTCTGGTCTGATAGTGTTACCTGTGACATGGAAATCTTGAATTGGGTAACTCTTTGACCAGTTACAGAATTAAAATCCTGCCACTCTTAGGCACACAGTGTATGGGTTAATGTAAAGACTCAGGGCCCCAAAAACCTGGGTTCAATCCTACCTCTGCCTCTTATGAGGTCACTACTTTGAGAAGTTACCTCTCAGTGCCTCAGTCTCATTATCTTAAAAAGGAAATAAGAGTAGCTCATACCTCATAGGATCATTGTGAGAATTATGTACCTTAAAACACCTAAAATACCCAAGAAAAGTGTCTGGTACCTGATACCTCCTGAATTTATGATAGCTATGGTAATCGTAGTGAAATACGAATCTCTAAAAGAACTTAGAATGCCCTGGGCCCTTGACTGCTTCTCCATCCTAATTTTCATTTTCCTGCAGATAAGGCTGCTCCCAGCATCCATCTCCCAGGGGCTTTTGCACCTACCATACCTTCTGTTTGCTATCCCCTCAGCTCCCACGTTGTTTTCTCCCAGTACATGTTAGTGTTTAGCAAGTCTGTGTGGAATGCTATTTTTTTTTCATTTTTTTTTTATTCTTATGTTAATCCCCATACATTACATCATTAGTTTTAGATGGAGTGTTCCATGATTCATTGTTTGTGCATAACACCCAGTGCTCCATGCAGAATGTGCCCTCCTCAATACCCACCACCAGGCTAACCCATCCTCCCACCCCACTCCCCTCTAGAACCCTCAGTTTGTTTTTCAGAGTCCATCGTCTCTCATGGTTCGTCTACCCCTCCGATTGGAATACTATTTTGACTGCTGACTGTGCTCCACATTTCTGGAACCTTCCCCCGCTGGGGGTTGTGGAACTAGGTAAAGTAGCGTGGTAGTGGGCAGGATGGTTCATGAGTGCCAGTTCTTTTGTTCTAAACACATGATGGGACCTCCATCTTGCATGTGCTTGACACCAGCTGCAGCCATGTCACTGGCTTACACCAAGGAAATGTAAGGAGAAGTGATACGTATTTGCATCTACTTTCTGGATGTAATTTAAGAGCCACCATGTAGCCACACTCTTCTCTCACCTTCTGTGATTACAGAAGCTTGTCTCAGTGAATCTGTCCCACCTGGGTCACTGCCTGAGTCAGTGAACATAGTTTCTTGCCAGCCCACAATAGATGTAACCTGGGCAAGAAATAAACTTTGTCGTTTCAAGTTGGATTATTTGTTACCTTAGAAAAAACCAGCTTATCCTGAGTGATAGGTAGATGAGAGCAGAGCTACTCTCAACTCAGTCCTTTCTCTGCTTTTTGAGGGCAAGTCTCGCAAATGTAATTTATCTTATTGTTGGTAAAATATGTCTAATATAAATTATGAAAATATAAATTTAATTAAAATTAAAATTTTACTCAAGCTGTGAGAGTGGAATAACTTGGCTTGCTTTCATATATACTATCCAAAATATCTTATTAATTAAACATTTTTCTGAATCCACATTCTCAATCTGGATGTATATAGGATTTTAACCTGAGGAGTTAAAAAACAAAAAAAGTTCCTAGGGCTTAACCCCCAAAGATTGTGATTGGCCTGGAATGGGGCCATGGCCTCACTGCGGTGCATATGATTCCAATAGGCAGCCAGGGTCAAGAATGACTGCTCTAAATGTACATAGAGTCTAATAGGAACTGTTATCACTGGGCTCAACAGGTTGCTTTAAAAATTTTCTGAGTCAGGTGAAGATAGTTGTAGTGTGAACTTGTACAGCCACTTAATTTTTCTAGGTTTGTTTCTCATTTGTAATGCTGGGGTAACAACTCCCATTCCCCTGTCTTGTCTGGATTCCCATGTTTTGCACACGTGAGAAGGAGTCCTTCATTCACTCCTCACCCAGAAAGGATCCGATAAAGGTCAGATACCAGCTATCAGTGGCGATGTCTGAAAAACTACGGGTTCTAATGAACAGAGTGGATTTCCAAATTAAAGATTTCCTCTCACAGGACACCTAATATTCTTTGGGATTTTGATAGACGCTGTCCACGTCAATAATAGTTGGAGGTCAAGTGCTGGTTTGAGATGGGTAATAATGAAATGGAATCTTTCTTCTAAAATTTGAAATCACATTTTCTTTCCCCTTTTTTGTTTTAGAAAGAAACTAAAAGTATTCCTCAGTAAGAGAATACATAAAACAAACTTAGTTGGAATTCAGCAATGCAGTTATGTGAGAGAAAGGAGACGTGTCAAGAACTATTATGTTTGGAATAGTGATGTCATTAAGATATTTATTCTTTCCTGGTTGTTTCGCTTACTCAGGGAAATAGACATACTCTGTTCCAGTGCATGCCATATAGTCTTTTAGGTAATAACAGGTAATCTCACAGCTGATTGTTTGGGTTTTATTGTGATTGTTTGGGTTTTATTGTTTGAGTTGAGTAGTATATTACAAAAATCATACATTTTGCCTACATTATGCTCATTGTGTACAGATACTCTGAGACGATTTTCCATGTCCTACATGGTGAAATAGGTAAGAACTGTTAAGTCTAATTTTTTTTTTGGTCACGAACTCAAGTTTGCTTTTAAAGATTGTATCTAGATGTCTACGGCCATCCCACCCTGAGTGCGCCCGATGTCGTCTGATCTCGGAAGCTAAGCAGGGTTGGGCCTGGTTAGTACTTGGATGGGAGACTGTATCTAGATAACTCAGTTGCTTCCTTTGTTGTTCTTTCAATCTGCCAAAGCATCGGGCTGAAGCAGTTGTACCACAGCAGTTAGACATGTTCTTGTTTTTACTCTTCTTGCATGTAATTGCAGCCAGTTCATTTGCTATAATGTAAAAGGAGCAAGAATTCTACTAAAACAAGAAAGAAACAAAAATTCAACCTTTGTAAATAAATATGCTCAGGAGTGACAAAATTAGTGCAATATTAAATCGAATATTAAATCTCTATAAACATATATTTATAGCTCTAAAAATAAAAGTTATTTTAAGTGTATGCATATATATATTCTTAAATTGTCATTGTTCATAAATGGTCAGCCTTAACAATTGTGTTTATATTGGTATGTAATGTTTGTTATAATAATTTGGTCATTTAACTTTTTTTTTTAAGATTTTGTTTATTTGAGAGAGAGCACAAGTGGAGGGCGGGGCCCAGAAGGAAAAAGACAAGCAGATTCCCTGCTGATTGCAGAGCCCACTCGGGGCTTGAGGGGGGCTCAAGGTGGGGCTTCAGGTGGGGCTCCAGGAGGGTGCTTAATCCCACGACCCTGAGATCATGACCTGAGCCAAAGTAAGATGCTTAACTGACTGAGCTGTCCAGGCACCTTCCACTCATTTAACTTTTTAACCTTGGGACCATAGCATCCAAAATCAGTAATTAGTTTGAGGAATAGAAAGGCAAGCGGAAGCATAAAGGATTATTCTTTCCTGTTCAGAAAATACAGTGCTAATATGATAATGGTCACTAATGAAAGCTGCATGCATCAGTTTAATAAATTATTGGCTTGAAAAGAGAATTGCAGACAAAGCATTACCTAAAAATGTCCTGATTTTTAATGGACAACCAGCACTGTATTTACTTTCACATAGAATTCATTTGGGGTGGTGACTAATTTCATAGTAATAGAAAAAAATTAGAAATTAACAAATTGTTCTCTTCTTAAATGTCAAACAAAATGGCAGTTGTTTTACTGCTGAAATTGAATTTGTATTTCAAAAGCCTTAGGATTTCAAATTTTATTTCACTTTTTATTTCACAAACCCAATCTCTTTCGGTTATTTTAAAGCAAAATTATATCCTTGTTCCTGGTATGAGGTAAAACAAAAGGTAATATATGCACATTTATATGTGACAAATATACAAATTATTTATAAATTAGTAAATTTCAGTTTTTTTTTTTAAGATTTTATTTATTTATTTGACAGAGAGAGACACAGTGAGAGAGGGAACACAAGCAGGGGGAGTGGGAGAGGGAGAAGCAGGCCCCCTGCAGAGCAGGGAGCCCGATGCGGGACTCGATCCCAGGACCCTGGAATCATGACCTGAGCTGAAGGCAGTCGCTTAACCAACTGAGCCACCCAGGTGCCCTTCAGTTGTTTTTCTGTGCTTTGTTTCCTGTTTGGCCCTTAGAGTATCACTGTGTACATTCTGTGACAGTGTAAAGTGGTTAATTCATATACTTATTTCAGGACTTATCCCTTCTTTTTATAATTTACTTTTTCCAATCGGACTTTTTACTTTACCTACAGATATGGTCACTTCTCTAATCAATAAAATATCTTTTAAGCTGCATAATCAGTGCCATTTACATATTTTTCTCTTTTAAAAAATTATTTCAGTTTTAGTTTTGCAATTTTAATTTGAAGGTTTATCAAAATAACACATATACATTGTTGAAGGTCAAATAATATAAGGCTTACAAGAACAAAAGAACAGTCTCCTATCTCATCTTCCTATCCCTAATATCTTCTCTCTACAAAGCAACCAATTTCAACTATTTTTTCCTTGAAGTTACTGTTATTTTTTTTTTTAAATGTATGGACATTGTTGATTTTACTACTTTGACATGCCTTATTGACTTCCTACTTAAGGAACGTAAGAATTTACACACACATATGCACACACAAGTAGTACTTTTCCATCCTTTCAATGCATTGATTTCACAATTTTTCTTAAATCTATATTCATTTCAACTATAAATCAACTTTTAGCTAAATCACATGTTATAGTGTTATCTTGTGTCTTTTTTCTTGTACAACTTTTTCTCCTCTCTGGGAGTCATAATGGCTTTGATTTTTGAGTTGTTGAGGTTTTGTTGTAACTGTTGCTAATCTGCAAACGGAAGGCTTTCTCAATGAGACCAAACACACCAGATGATCTATCAGGTCCACTTTCTCCCCTGAAAATATCCTTCCTGGTGCCCCTGACATTGTGCACCAATCTGAATTGTCTGAAGAGGCAAGCAAGGATGACTTCCCTGGGTTTTTCCTTCACCTCTTTGGAGCTTTTCTTTTTTTTTCTTTTCCAAAGTAAATCCCTTCTTCACTAAATTTCTTTCCTTTCTCTGTCTTACTTTATGGCCTCATTTTGATGAAGTAAATCTTCCCATATCTTCCTGGAAAAAGGTACGTAGGTATAAAATTCTTGAGTCCTTGCATCTGATAATGTCTTTATTCTTCTCTCTTATGTGGTGAATGCTTAGTCCAGTTTAGAATTTTAACTTGAAAATTATTTTCCTCTGAATATTTAAGGCATTATTTCCAGCTTCTAGTGTTGTTATTGAAAAGCTCAAAGCAGTCTGAGCTCTGATCATTTCTATGTGATCTGTGTTTTTCCTTTCTAAAAGATTTTATGTTTATTTTTCTTTAATTCTGATGAACTTAGTTTTTATAAAGCTATGCATTATTGTGAGTTGTGTGGGTCTTTCTTTTTTTAGAAGTAGTGCTACTTATATATGAAGAAATTGAGACACAGGTAAGTGTAATAACTTGCCTGAAGTTACAAGGTAGTAAATAACAAAACTTAGATTAAAATCCGGTTAATCTAGCTCTACCATCTTCTTGCTTGACCATTAAGCTACAAAATGAATATCTTTTTGTAAATGTATCTTAGGACAAATCTTTCTCCCTTGATTGGTCATATCCTGTTGTATGTTGGGACTTTCATAGAATGAGAATTTTGTGAATGCTTCATGGAAAATGACACAAGTTTTACTAAAATACTACAATGATTAAATCATAGTACCCATCTTAATACATATATTCTGTTGGAATAAGTTGTTATAAATACCTTGTATACATATGAATCATCTTCAAAATAACTGGAACAGCCAATCTATATAATAGTTATAATTTTACACCTAACAATTAGTAATCACAAAGCAGAAATGATAGCTAATGTAAGAATGATAAACTCATCAATTAACACACAAACAAAAATACATACAGGGCTTTTTTGTTGCTGTTGTTAATAAAACAAACTGTAAACTTCATGTGAAAAAAACAAAAGAAAGCAAGAAAAACCAGGCAAGTCTTGAAAACAAAGAGTAATGATGACAGGCTATTATTTTAGATATTAAAATTCACAGAGCTACAATAATTTAAATAACGTAGTTTTCAATGAATAATAGACAGATTAATGGAATAGACTAGAAAATTCAGAAGCAAGATCAGATATTTTCAGGAATGTAATATGTGATAAATAAACAAATGAAGAGGAAAAAGTAAATTATTCCACAAGTAATACTGAGCCCTTCTTGCCAGTGAAAAAACAAGTCAGGAGCAGCTAAGATATATTGCAGTATTAAACAATCCCCACATAGCAGTGACTTAAAAAATCAAAAGGAAGATTTCTTTTTTATGCTACATGTGCATTGTAGGTTAGATGGGGACCCTGCTCTGCATCATATACAGGGTATTCAGTTGAATGAGGTTCCTTCTTCATGCTTCCCAAATTGCCAGAAAGCTGCAGGAAAAAAAAGAAGATGGCATATTATGCATTGGTTCTTCAAGCTTCTGAGCAAAGTGACAAACAGGTCACCTCTATTTTCATGTCTTGAGCCAAAGTAAGGTGCATATGCACTTGCTTTCAAGGTAGATAATAAGAAAATATAACTCTATGTATGCTTGGAAGTGGAAAACTGTAAAGATTTGGGGAAAAGCACATTCATGCCTTCCTTATCTTTCTTCTCAACCATACTCATCCACACTCCCAAGCGCAACTACCCAATAGCACCTTCTGGTAATGTCATCAGCTGGAAAGTTCAGGAGCTCTGGATTACGCCCTGCTATAGACTGGATGTTTCTATCTCCTCAAAATTCATATTTCGAGATCCTAACCCCCAGGGTAATGGTGTTAGGAGGTCGGTCTTTAAGAGATAATTAGGTCATGAGAATGGTAATTCTAAGGAATAGGATTAGTGCCATTCTAAGGGGCTAAAAAACTAGAATTCTCCCCTTCAGCCATGAGAGGGCACAATAAGAACATGGTCTTCTATGAACTGGGAAGCAGGTTCTTACCAGACATTGAGTTTGCTGGTGATTTGATCTTGGATTTCTCAGCCTCCAGGACTGTGAGAAATGAAATCTGTTTATAAGCCATCCAGTAAATGGTGTTCTGTTATAGCAGCTTGAACTGAGGAAAACATGCCCTGTAGTCACTACAGAAGCTCTGAATGTGGCACCTATGAAGTTTAGTTAATTTAGTTCATAGGTCATCCCAATAGACGAAAGAGACAAGTCGTCTGTCCTGTACATCTGATGTATAATAATGAAACAGGGACATAATAATGACAATAAACACTCTTATTTGGAAAGAGACAACTTTGAGACTCACAGCAAACACTGGTATTTATTTAGGCATTTCTGAAACTGCAAAGAAGATACTCTGAAGGAACTTTTATTCCATGATTGGGTCTTGATTTCACTCCCTGGAAGTAATGCCCTTCTCTCTTGCTTTCCTCTGTCTCTGGCTTCGCTTGCAGTGAGATTCTTCCTTTTTCACTGTCTTCTAGATCACAGCTACAGTGGACATCTGGGAATATACCCTCCTTGTAGACTGAGCAGAGTTCTCTGTCCGCCTGGTAGATGGCGGAGGACCAGTGATGTTTAACAATTGCAGATGCTTTTCTCCACAAGCTTGAGGTTGCTTTAGCAATGGAATATTCTTAAAAACTTACTAACATTCTTATTTATGTGACACTAGTTAATTCTATGTGCCAACAGATACAACCACAGTCTTCAATCTCATGCCTTTCTCTCTTAAATGAACTGGGGTGTTTTGCATTTATCTTATTTGAAGGGGAGAGCTTATTCTCATTTCCTTGAGACATTTATCCAAATGAATGAATTTACTGCCTGCCACACCTTTACTTTCATGTACTTTCATTCATTCAGAATTTTAACAGTGAGCCTGACAGCTAAATTTCTATGACGAGACTAAATTTGAATTTCCTTAAAATATTTTTCACATTTAACTTATACTTTTGGGGGTTGAGGAGTTGCCAGTTTAAAACTTACAAGTCCCCGAGTTGTAGACTCTATTCTCTTTAATTATTGATTGCAAACTGGCCGCTTTAATTTTTTTTTTAATCTCAGCTCATTTTTGCAAATTTTGCCAAATGTAATCAGCAATAAGCAAAGCACAGTGAAACATTTAGTTAACCAATGTCTTGCTGTGAGACTGAAAGTTCATTGATCTGCTTCCAAAAGCAACAATATTGCTAAGTGTTTGATCATATCATAACATGGTTCATCATGTCCCCAGTCTCTGATACAGTTTCCATGGTGGTCATTTCCAAGCCCATATAACCACTGCTACATGCTCTACATGGTTTTGGGAGTGGAGGAATGTTATGCAGTTCCCCAATTCTAGATACCAATTGTTGTATTCAATGCGATTGGACATTTGACACAAATGTCAAAGGCTAAAAATAACAAGTTTAAGGGGCGCCTGGGTGGCTCAGTTGGTTAAGCGACTGTCTTCGGCTCGGGTCATGATCCCAGAGTCCTGGGATAGAGTCCCATGTCGGGCTCCCGGCTCAGCAGGGAGCCTGCTTCTCCCTCTGACCTTCTCCCCTCTCATGCTGTGTCTCTCTCTCTCTCTCTCTCGAATAAATAAATAAATAAAATCTTTAAAGAAAAATAACAAGTTTAAGGGATGCCTGTGTGGCTCAGTCAGTTAATCATCTGCCTTCAGCTCAGGTCATGATCCCAGGGTCCTAGGATCGAGTCTCACTTCGGGCTCCTTGCTCAGTAGGGAGCTGGCTTCTCCCCTGTCTGCTGCTCCCCCTGCTTGTGCTTGCTCTCCCCCCACCCCTGTGTCAAATAAATAAATAAAATATTTTAAAAAATTAATTAAAAAAATAAAAATAACAAGTTTATTTCTTATTCATGTTACAGGTTCATTGTGGTTTGAATGGAGCTCTTTGCTCTATGAGGACCCAAGCTATCCAAACAGTTTCTCTCTGTGGAAAAATAAAAATAATTTTGGTGGAAGAAAAAGAGATCATATTGAATTGTACACTGACTCTTAAAATTTCTATCTGGAAGGGATGTATGACACTTTTCATATTTTTTTGAACAAAGCAAGTACTATGACTACATCTGAATTCAAAGAAGCAGGGAAATACAATTCTAGCCTGTGCCTCTAAAGAGAACTGAAAATATTAATAACTAGCACTAAATAACTTCCATAGTTCCTCTCTCATTGTTAGTAAGACAACAAATTTCTAATATTTCTATAATTTAAAGCTAAAAATATTCATGAAAATAAATACAATGTTTCATATAATCTCAAAGTTGAAGAGGATTTTTAGATAGGACATAAAACTAAAGATTCATAAAAATATACTGGTAAGTATTACTGCATGACATTTTTAAAACTGATAAAATGTAAAAAACAATACCATAAACAAAAATCAAAACACAAATAACCAATAAGTAAGTTATTTGTAACTTATATTACAGGAAGAGAGAGAATTTCCTCAATGCAGAAAGAGTTCTTAGAAATCAATTAGATAATACTATGACTCAGTTAAAACTTGGATAAGACATATAAAAAAAGAAAAGGAAACATAAATGGCTCATTATGATGTCAAGAATAATATTCATAATAAGAGAAGTGTAACTAACATAGGGAGACCCCAATTTTTGACTATCAGGTTGGCAGAGGTGAGAATGTTTGATGACGCATTGATTTTAAGAGAAAGGTAGGGGGATAAGGAATTTTTATTTAATGCTGATGGGAAAGCATATTACTACAATACCTGTGAAGAAAAATGTGACATTATTTATTCAAGTTAAAAATGTATATACATTTTGACTCAACCATTCCAATTCTAGATATTTGTATTACAGATAGGATGTGAAAAGAGACATACGTAATAGGTAATATGAATTGCAATATTTTTTATAGAAGTTTAAACACATCCTATGTACCCATAAATATTGGAAATTGGTTAAAAATAATCCTTGGTACATACATAAAATTGAATACTAGGCAGTTGTTCCATGAGCACTAACAGAGACATATTCCCAAGATATTCTGACTCAAAAAATAAAAATAAAAATAAAAATAAAAATAAGGTACAAAGGCAAGTTATGATAGGATATGCTACTAATTACTGTGAAAACAAGAATACAAACAGATCTGAAGAACATATGAAGTAGTAACAATAGTTGCCTCTAGATGTCTGGTGACAGGGGAGAATAAAGATTTTTATGATATTTTATACCTTTTGCTTTTTACGCCAGATGCCCTACCTATTCTAAAATAAATTGAATTGACAAAGATTATTTTAAAGGGATTTTGACCTCCCAACTCTTTCTCTTTAAAATAATAGATTATTGATGCTAATGTATTTTTTGTTGGGTGAATTACATTTAACTTTAAAGAATGTAATTTCACATGGACCTGATAAATATTATTTACAGCAATGTTTTGTTTAACTGTCCCACATATTTTAAAACTCACCTTTACATACACAAGACATCTAACAGTGACAATATCCTTACAAAAATTATAATCACTGAATTCTATTGAACTATGGTACTCAGGCAAATTCACCAGATTTTCATACACTTAATATATGAAAGTTCTATAAACAAAATAGTTTTTTGATCAAATATATCAGTGAATCTGCTCTCTCTCCGCATTATTAGGTTTGTTTTCATATGTTAACTTTAGTCCCAACACAATTACTCCTACTTTTGCTTTTTTGAGTTTATTTAACATGTGTGTGTTCTTCCTAAACAGAATTTTTGATTTTTTAATTTTTTTTAGAATTTATTTTTTGTTTTTTGTTAATTGCTCTGAAATTAATATATTATGGTACAAACAAGCAGTGATATTTCTTCTTATTATTATCCATTACATTTTTATTCCTAAAGCATAGGTGTGATCAGCAGATTTATATAACAACCAGGGATTTAGATTAACAAATGCTAGTATGAATCGATCATAACTTTTGCTATATATTCTGTAGGAATACATAAAACCGAAAGTAGGACAAAGCAATTTAATAGTTCAGATAAAGTTTAGAAAAAATTGGAATGTAATTTTGATATAACAATGATTAGATAGAAAGTGAATCAGATTTAATACATTTTTTGCAAATGCATTAAATTTAGATGAGCAATTGGATATTTATATCATATATATTAAATGATTTGAGATAGGTTCCCTTTCCACTTTCACCAACATAAATAACAAATTTTCTATAATAAGACTGTGAGATAATGTATAAAGTGTAAAAGACTAAGTATTAATCATGGAGTTATTTAGGTATGTATATTTGATGGAGCCAGAATTGATCCAAAGCACACTTGTAGCAAAGAATAAAACTTGGGGAATGATAACAAGAATATATTTACAGTTCTAGATGGAAAGTAGTCATTTATTTGTTTTATGCTTTTATTTTGTTATTACTTAAAGATAGCAGTAAACTCTACCCCTGATATCAAGGTAAGATATATAAGATTTTCACTTATTTGTGGAAGTGAATTCAAGCATATTATTTTATAAATAATAAATACATTATTTAAATAAAATAAAATATATTATGGTTTCAGCAAACAAACCAGTAAAATGTTTCAATACTGTATATTTTAATTTATCCATGATTTAATGGATTTTTAATTTTCTTCCTAGTATCAGTATTAAATGTTGACAAATCCACATTAATCTTGTAGGATGCTATCATAATTAGCATACAAGTTACGTTGCTGTAGCAAAGTAAACCTAAAGTACGGTGGCTTAATCAAGCTAGAAGTACATTTCCGCTCTGGGTATGGGCATGTGATTCAGGGCTGCTATAGTGGCTTGTTTACATTGGATGCAAAAATTCCCTCTATCTTGCCAAATTATTAAAATGCATCTTTTATTCCATAGTTCCAGATGCTCCTGTTCCCGCCATTATGTCCACACAGTTACCAGACAGGTGAGAAGAAAAAAATCAAGGCACTAGATCTCTTCTGTTCCCATTGCCCGGCTCAGAACTGAGCTACATGCCCACACTTAGCAGCAATACATGTTGAGAAATTCAGTCTTGACTCTGAATGTTATGTTCTCATCTAAAATTGAGGTGTTTTGTTATTAAAGGAAATAATGGATTTGGGGAATAGCAGTGTCTGCCGCATTTACAAATTTTATTTGATTATACCATCCCCATCCTTCTACCTGCACCCCCATGTTGGTGGTGGTAATTGAAACAGCTACTAAGACTTAATGCTATATTCAAATATAAGTAGCAAGAACTGTGTTCCATCTCTCCTTATCTCTGCCCTAATTTTTGAAGACTGTTTCATGTTAGTCATCCTCGAAACTTGTGAAAGAAAAAATTAGTAAATAAAACATTGTGAGTCAGTCATTCTGTGTTTTCTTGAATGTGAATACATGGAAATAAAAGAAATCTGACAGTACTCGGTTCTATTCATTGAACCCAGTTTTCTTTGTCTTGTGTGAGACCTCAAATATTTTTAAGATGGAGAGGAGGTACACAGGGGCTGCGACCAAGTTGATGAAGGGGCAGCAGAGATGGTGCCGGTGACAACCATAAAGAAAAGCAAACCCATATGTAGCTCCTTCTGAAGATCAGGAGGAGATCCCTGTTTGTAGCAATCCTGAAAACAATGCTTAATGTCACAGGAAGAAGGGAATACTTCCCTGGTTGAATTAAGGTCTGGTCTTCATCAAGCAACATTAAGTATTTTGACTGCAAGAAAATTTCCACAAGAGGTTGGAGAGGGAATTGATGAGAAAGGAACAAATTCAGGTAGGGGAACGTTCTTTACTTGTGTGCATTGAAATTAAGAGGATTTTTCATTGGATTTCCCCAGAGAGAGAACCTGAGACAAGGATTGGAGTACAAATTGTTCCTTTATTTAAAACAAATTTTTTTGTTATGTTAATCATCATCATCATTAGTTTTTGATGTAGTGTTCCATGGAGTACAAATTGTTTCTTTGTGAGGTATCTCCAGAAGCCCTAGTAGGGGGTGGGAAAGCACAACATAAGGTGGTAAGTCAAACAATAAAGAATTCTCAAGCAAGTTATTCCACTGGGAAACTCAGAGATGCAGTGGCGAGCATCCATCAGAGTTATTTCTGCTTCTCATTGGCTGCCCGCCCGTCCCCCCCCCGTCCCCCCCCCGGAGCATTTATTGTGCCAGTAGTTCTGGTTCCTGCACTCAGGCAAATCTAGCCCTGGCCACTAGGGAAATCTCTTAAGAAAAGAGATGTGGGAATTAGAAGTCAGACTAAGTATGCCACCACCAGGGCAAGCCTGAAGTGATCATCTGTAGTCTGCACTGTCTGCTATGATAAGAGAGCCTGATACTCCATTCAGTGTGTACAGTTGAAAGTACAGTCGAAAGTCTTTTGAGTATAATTTCCTTGGGTGGTTGAGACTCTTCCACTTAAAAATTATAGGAATAATGGAAACAATTACCTTTCTTCATAACTCCTCCTCTGCACCTTCACTAATTGAGAGGTTTTTATCCTCAGATTGCTATCATTTGTGGTTAAAAAAAAAACAAAACAGAAAGACCAAAACAAAACAAACAAGCAAACTTCTAACATTTTATTAACATTTTAATTCCAGGGGAGGCTGGGTGGCTCAGTTGGTTAAGCATCTGCCTTCAGCTCAGGTCATGATCCCAGGGTCCTGTGATTAAGCCCCACATCAGGCTCCCTGTTCAGTGGAAAGCCTGCTTCTTCCTCACCCTATGCCCCTCCCCCCCACTCGGGTTCTCTCTCAATCACTCTGCTCTCTCCCTCTCAAATAAATAAATAAATAAATAAATGAATAAATAACATTTTAATTCCAAGGATTTGGTGCTGGGATGGTCCTGGGATTAGAAATAAAAGAAATTATGACAGTGTTCTTCCCTCTAGGAGGTTGTAGTCTACTGTAGTAAACTATGTGGTGATAGTAATTTGTAGGCTTCGCTTATAAATATTCTACAATATCATGATAGGCACTTTGTCAATTCTGGTATTCATCTAGCCTAGTATTTCTAGACCCGATAAAAAGGTCACATTGGATATGTTCTCCATATTCTTGTGGGTTGATTTGCTTGCCAAGCTTGCAAGGTTTGATGAAATGTAATTCTTCAGAATGGGTCTTCCATGAGAGTGTGGTTTAGTTTAACAAGAAATCTGGGCATGTATCATGGCCTGTGTTAACTAATTAAAGATAATAATCTCTTCAAACATTATCAAATGTAAAAAGACATAAAAGAAGCTATTGAAATACAGTTTGGTTAAAAATACAAACCAACCAAAACCAACCAAATAAATGAATATATAATAAATAAATAACTTAAATATCCTTTTTCACTATTAGATTTTACTTATATATTTAATACATGAACATGTTTTTACAGCTCATTCCTTCCCGGCACTTCCTCATGGATTAATTTCCTTTTACTATTCGTGCTTTTGAATATTGTCTGTGAGAAAGAAATTTTCAGTTTCCATATATCCAAAAATGTCTTTATTTCAAACCCAACATTTGGATACTATGTTTTTTACACAAAGCTTTAGATTCAAAGTTATGCTACCCTAGTACTTTGAAGATATTGTAGCACGGTTTTCTTGAAAACAATGCAATTAATTATAAGTAATCTGGCAGTCTCATTCATTGAAAGTCATGTAACTTTTCTCCCCTGTTAGCCTTGAGAATTTTATCTTTAACCCCAGTGTTCACAAAAGAAACTGTTATGTTCCTACATCTGGGTTTTTATTCTAGTATGCTCTGTCCAACAACAGACATCTCATCTATATGACCTGTTTTTTTTATGTATTTCTGGGATATGTCATTAAATATCTTTATTTAAAACACTACACATTTCTAGTCTCTTTCTTTCTTTTTTCTTTTTAAGATTTTATTTATATATTTACCAGGGAGAGAGAGAGCATGAGAGAGCACACAAGCAGGGGGAACAGCAGAGGGAGAGGGAGAAGCAGGCTCCCTGCTCAGCAGGGAGCCCAGTGCGGGACTCAATCCCAGGACGCTGGGATCATGACCTGAGCTGAAGGCAGATGCTTAACCAACTGAGCCACCCAGGCATCCCTCTATTCTCTTTTTTCTGGAACTCCAAGTAAATGGGTATTGGGGTTTCTGTATGTTATATGACCCTTAAAATTCCTTTCATACCTTTGGCTTCATTATGTTTTTGTGTTATGTTCTGGAAGATTTTCTTAATTCAATTTTTTAGCTCACTAATCTGCTCTACAGCTGTATCAGTATGCTATCTATTCATATTAGTTGTGTTGTCAAAGCCTTTTGATTTTGTAGTATATTGCACGTATTACAGAATATCTCTACAAGTACTTTTTGTTTTAAAAATCGTAAATTGAATCCCTGATACACTTAAAATTCCACTTAAGAAAGAATATCATTAATAATATCTTTAGAGTCCTCTTGTCTATCCATAAATAATTATGTCCACCCTCTTCCACACATGGTTTGATTTTTGGACTTCAGATAAATATAATAATAATGTATGCATTCTCCTGGGATTGCTTCTTTATTCACTCTTTATTTTATTTTGTTTACAAAACTCTAGTATTTATTGTTTATTTTAATATTAAAGGACATTTGGTTGTATCAATTACTTTGTTATTATGGATAATGTTGCAATGAACGTTCCTGCATATTTCTACAGGGGCACATATACAAGAGTTTTCCAGGAGTGGAATAATGGAATTCCTGGTTTGTAAGGTATTTACATTTTTATATTTGCTACATAATTCCTGAGCAGTTTTCTAAAAGGACTGTGCTTATTTAAATTTCCACTAGTACTATACAAGAAATGTTATGCTTTATATTCTCACGAACTTTTAGTATTTTCCAACATTTAAATTGTGTCAGCCAAGTGTGTATGTGTTTCTGTGCCTGTGAGATATTGTATTTTGTTTTGATTTACCTCATTATCAAACAATTGCACTTTTCATAAGTATACAGAACTTTTGTCTTTTAATCTTCTGGAAAACATCTTTCTAGTCTTTGCCTAACATTCTATGGAGTTGCTTGTTGATGTCTTTCCTTTTTTGTGAGGGAATTTTTTAAATTTTCTGAATACACAATATCACAAAGTCTATTTTATTAGAAAGTGTTGACTATCAGGGTGCCTGGGTGGCTCAGTTGGTTAAGCGTCTGCCTTCGGCTTGGGTCATGATCCCAGGGTCCTGGGACCCAGCCCCGCATTGGGCTCCCTGCTCAGCGGGGAGCCTGCTTCTCCCTCTCCCACTCCCCTGCTTCTGTGTGCTCTCTCTCTCATTCTCTCTGTCAAAAAGAAAATAAAGAAAAAAAAAAAAAGGAAAAGAAAAAGAAAGCATTGACTATCTCCTGTAATTTATTGAGTACTGTACTGAAAGTGAAAAACAGAATGGTTGTATGGGTACAAAATGCTTGTCCGTGCATTGGTTGTTTACCCTGGTGATGGTGTGGCTGACTGGGATCTGGAGCTAACTGCTGCTTCCCCCCATCACGAGAGGATAGTCTGCATATTGCTAGTCCAGGGAAAGATCAAAATTCAAAATTTGAAGTATAGTTTCTACTGAATGTGTATAGCTTTCATATCATTGAAAGCTGAAAGACTGTAAGTTGAATCACAGTAAATTGGGAACCATCTGTATGGCCTTGCATTTGTTCTAAGTTTGTAAGTTGAGTTTGTCTCAGTCAAGCATATTCTTAATCTATATGAAATTGATTTGGCATATAGCACTGTCATTTATTTTGCATTTTATAGTATGTTGCTTCTTTAGTAGCATCTTGCTGTATACATGGCTATCAGCTTTCCAAATAACTTTTGCTTTCAACTTAAAGAATTCCAAATTTGTTGGGATATGTGCTCAATACATAGGTTGGTCTGGGACTGAGATCTTTCTACAGTGATATCTTTCTATATTGAATCATCTTATCCAAGAACATGGTGTATCTCTATGTTTGTTCATTTCTTAAATTCTTTCAATAAAGTTGTTTAACTTTTCTCTTAATTAATCTCCATTTTAAACAATTTAGTTCACTTTTAAAATAATTTCTGGGTTGGGGTGCCTGGGTGGCTCAGTCGTTAAGTGTCTGCCTTCGGCTCAGGTCATGATCCCAGGGTCCTGGGATCGAGCCCCGCATTGGGCTCCCTGCTCTGCGGGAAGCCTGCTTCTCCCTCCCCCACTCCCCCTGCTTGTGTTCCCTCTCTCGCTGTGTCTCTCTCTGTCAAAAAATAAATAAAATCTTTAAAAAAAAAATAATTTCTGGGTTACTTGTTTTCTTGGGTTAAAACAAAATTTTACATTAAAATGTAAATACCATAACTGTAGAGCTTGATGAATTTTTGCAAACTGCACATGCCCAGATCAGCCCCAGATCAAGAAACAAAACTCTATCATCACCTCAAAACTCCTTCTCAGTTTCCTTCCAGTAATAAACCTCCCCAAATAAAATCACCTTTCTGACTTCTAATAGCACAGATTAAATTCTCCTATTTTTGTGTCTTATGGAAATGGAATAGATAGTATGTTTTAAAAATTTAAATTCTGATTGTTTTTTATAGAGTTTTTGAAGCAGATTTAATTATTCTTATAAATAGCCATAGAAAAATTTTCTAATTATATTTAAAAATCCATAGATGGCGCCTGGGTGGCTCAGTTGGTTAAGCAACTGCCTTCGGCTCAGGTCATGATCCTGGAGTTCAGGGATCGAGTCCCGCATCGGGCTCCCTGTTCGGCAGGGAGTCTGCTTCTCCCTCTGTCCCTCCCCCCTCTCATGTACTCACTCTCTCTCGTTCTCTCTCTCTCAAATGAATAAATAAAATCTTTAAAAAAAATTAAAAAAAAATAAATAATAAAAATCCATAGATACTTTTAGAATTTCTTTGTTGAATATCATATCACATACAAAGAAAAATTTTGTCTTACCTTTATGTTCTTCCTGAATCAATCAGTCAATATTTTTTGTCTTACAGTTTAGTCTAGGATCTGTAAATATTAAATAGAAACAATAAAAATGAGCACCTTCATTTTGTTACTAATTTAAAGCAAATACATTTCACATTTTAGCTTTAAGAATGACTTTTGCTGTATGCTTTCAGTATCTAAACTTTATCATGATCAGGAAATATCCTTCTTGTAGAAGTGTGCCAATTTTTAAGATTTATTTATTTATTTATTTGACAGAGAGAGACACTGCGAGAGAGGGAACACAAGCAGGGGGAGTGGGAGAGCGAGAAGCAGCCTTCCCGCTAAGCAGGGAGCCGGATGAGGGGCTTGATCCCAGGACCCTGGGATCATGACCTGAGCTGAAGACAGTTGCGTAATGACTGAGCCATCCAGGCACCCCCTTTTTTTCCCAATTTTTTATCATAAATAAATTTGGAATCTTTTTGAAATGTTTCTGCAACTATTATAATCATATTATTCCTTTAATCTGATAATATGACCAGTATAGTCTGGTCATGATTAATTATTTCAAATGCACTTGTAGATTCACTTCATGAATAATGTATATGGTACTTTTGCACATTTTTTTTTCATAAATGAAGTTAGGCTATAATTTCCCTCTAATGCTGCCTTTGGCTGTTTTTGTTTGTTTGCTCTAGGTTTATGCTGGTTTCCTAGAATATGTTGTGCACATTTCCCCTCCCTTTTCTGTTGGAAAGTGTTTGCACAGGACTGATAAGTAATTTTGCCTTTAAGTTTGATAACTTCTAGCTCATCGCTATTTAGTTTGAATTTTTTTTCTCAGAAAATTTTAAAATACTGAGTCAACTTCTTTATTATTTGAAGATACTTCAGGCTTTCTGGAAGTTCTTTGTAAAATGTCTTATCTTATTTACTCTCTATGTATAGATACCTACCTACTTATTTCATTCTTGATATAATGTGATTTTTTTTGTTTCTCCTCAATCTCAATAGAAGCTTGCCTATTTTATTAGCTATTTCAAAGAACCAAATTTTACTTTTGATATATCATTTTATTGTCATACAGCTTTAAACTCTAAGTATTTTAAAATTTCCATTGTATATTAGTTCTTTGTTTTTTAAATATTTAAGTTATTTGGAACTATTGTAATTTCCAACTGCATATCATGCTCATTTGTACTTATTGTACTGATATTTTCAGTATGTTAAAATTACTGTAGTTCTAGTGCATGTTATAAATATGATTAAAAAACACTGACTAAAATAATACACATAGTAGAAGTTCAATAAATACATGTATAAATAAATAAATAATATTTAGCTATTAGTTGTGTTTTCAATTCCTCTATTTTTAACCTTTTATGGGGCTACCTCATCTATAAAATTGAAAGAGATATATTGATAGCTCCCATATATGATGTAGGATTTGTAAACTTCTTTCCATATATCTATCAGTTTTATAAAATGCATTTTGAGACATTAGATGATTATAAGTTTAAATGTGTTTTATCTTCTTGGTAAATTAAATTAAATGTTTTCTTCTTAAGTAGCAACACTATTTTTCTTTGGTATTGCTTCTATCTTAAAGTTCATTTTTATTTGTTATTAATGTAATTACTCCAGCTTTATTTTCATTAGTTTTTGATTTTTCCTATCATTTTCCTTTCAGCCCTTTATGGCTTTATAGTTCGTGAATGGCTCTTGAGAAAGATTATAGCTGGATTAAAAGAACTTTTTGACAATCTCTGCCTTTCAACTAGTAAGCTTAGTTTATTTACCCTTGTTATGATTACTAACATATTAGTCTCTTTTTCACTACCTTATATTGCACTTTTAACATATCTCACTTTTTCTATGCTTCTTTTTCTTTTTTCCTGATTTTACTTCTATATTTTGAATTCACATGTTTGTTGACTATTCTCATTTGTCCTCCATCTATTTGTTTAGAAGTTACACATTTATATGTGTTCAATTAGTGTTTATCCTTGAAATTGTAAAATACGTATTTAAGATCACAATCAGTGAATCAACAACATCCTAATCAATCTACTCACATCCACAAAAAATGCAAGAACTTTAGAATGCTTTATCTTAGACAAACCCTTAGCAGCTTGCATTATTATTGTTTGGTATTATGGTTCTGCCCTTATTTTAAATCTCATAAAAACAATTGTTATTCTTTAGACCTTTTAGAGCTAATAAATATTTTCATCTTTAGTTTGCTCACCATTACATTATTGGATCTCAGATTTTCCATGTGGGGACATTTTCCCTCATTTTGATATATGGCTGCATATACCTTTTAAGTACCTTTAATGGAAATTGGTTTGAGGTAAACTATTAATTTTGTTTATCTGTAAAATTTTTATCAATAATTCCTCTTCAAATACACTTTTGGGGGCACATTGTTCTAGTCAACACTTCTTTTTTTTTGGTACTTTGAGAATAATCATCTCTGGTTTTCTTTGTTGCTGCTGAGAAGTCAGCTGTTGGTTTAATGGTGATTCACTTGAAGTTCTCTGTTCTTTCTGGCAGATTTCAAAATATTCTCTGATATGTATCTAGGCATGAATCTCTTTTTATTTGTTGTATTGATATCTATTGGGTTTTTTGTCTTTTATCAATCTTATAAAGTGTTTTTTTTTTTCAAATATTACCTCCCCTCCTTGTTCTAGTCTCTTCTTCTAACATTCTGATCTTGCATATATTGGTTTTCCTCACATGTGCTTCATGACTTGTAATATCACTTTCATGTTCCTTATTACACTGTCTGTCTGGTCTGCATTCTGAGTATTTCTTCAAATATATCTTACAGTGTATCAAAGCTTTTAAGTCTCTTTTTAATCTTCTCTTTGTTTATTAAATTGTTAATTACCACTTTCATATATCTATAAGTTCCATTTAAACTTAAAAAAAATCTTTATCTTTCAACATATATTTAATATTTTTTACAACCTTAAACATAACGTGTATTTTGTATATGTTGCTTATAAGACTTGTTGCTTACCAGATGATTTTACGGTTTTTAGTCTGAGTAGGTCTCATTTTGGATTTTATTGTTTCCTAAGACTTTTTCTTAATATGACTTTTTTCCTTTTGTCTGTGTGTGTGTGTGTACTCATTTCTAGAGGAAATATTTGAGGGGTGTGTTCTATTTTCTTTTCCCATATATATGGGCATTAGCAACTCCAGATCATGTTTTATATATATATATATTTTTTTTTTCAATTTTCACTGGGTCTGGCTTTGTAATTAAAAATTTTTAATAGTTCTTTTCCCTTTATACCTAGTGACATGGCTGAAACAAGTTAGTATGCAAGGCTTTCCTACAAGGCATATTTTTTCCCAATTCACCAAGAAACCTGAGTAGCTTGGGGGTTCTGTCTTTATTCCATGTGGCCCTGATCTTCTTTAATCTTGTTCAAACCCCAGACTTTACCTCCTGCTCCCCATATTTGTATGTTTAGTTAAAACCCAAGCTCTAAGTAAACAAAGATTATCAAATCAAATTCTAACTCCAGTGTTTGCTGACTCCCACTGGATCTGAGTTATCTGAATTCTGTTTTAGCATTGTGTTCTTTACTACTATTTGATCAGCCATGTTTTAAAAAATATTTTCAAACATTATCCAGCATTTTTGGTATTCTGAATAATCAAGAACTTCTCTAAACATCAAACCTAAAATATTGTTACAGATAAAATCCTCTATTGAAAATGTATGTTAGCAGTTAGATTTTTATATCTAAATATTCCATTTGATTCTTTTTAAAAAAATTTTTTTGCCCTTCTTTTTTTTGAAGTTCTTATTTTAATTCCAGTTAGTTAACATACAGTGTCATATTAGTTTCAGGTGTACAATACAGTGATACAACAATTCCATACATCATCTGGCATTCATCACAAGTGCACTCCTTTTGATTCCTTTTCATAAATACTTGCTCTTTTTTCTTAATTCCCTATACTTGTTTTGTAGTTGTATTATATCCTCTATCACTTCCAAATTGCAAATGCATTTATTTTCAAGGCACTTCTTTATTGCTTTCTTATTTTCTTATATAGAATTCCTTCAAACCATTGGGATTGGTGAGAGGAAAAAAAAAAAAAAACCCAAATAGTAGCATAGTAAAAACATGCCTTGTTTTGCAAACTCCATCAGGGTTCACTGACCTTGAAATCATTTTGAATAATTAAAAAAATAAAATAGATGCATATTGTAATCTTGAAATATCTTTAGTTATATCTAAATGGAAAGAATCTTAAAAGATTTCTAAGAAGAAACCCAATATATCTTGTAATAGTTACACTATAGAGAGATGCAAACTGAGTTAAACTTTCTCTAAACTTGCCTGCAGTGCATCCATACTGTCCATACAGCTGCCAGTCCATCATCCTTATCTGTTTGGGGGCTACAAGAGCTACTACAGAGCATCCTGTGGGCAAAACCATCCCAGAGTGGCACACTATCTTTGACGAGCTCTCAGTGAGTGAGTGCCAGAGAGGAAAAATAGGCTCTGTTGAGTAGAGAGAAAAGGTGAACTGGTAGCTGGTGTTAAGGAGAGGATACTCATGTGAATTATGTCCCCATCCTGCCAGGACCTCAAAACATCAACAATCAAGATAAAGTGGGCAAAGCTCTAACTACTCCCCTTTGGGGTGGTCTCTTTTCTTGTCATATCCTTTGGTAGTGATTTTCTGAGAATTTTAATGGTGCAAACATGATTTTAATATGTGTGTGTGTATGTGTGTATGCATGTGCACATGTGCACACACAACCTTTTAACCCTTTGTGCATACCTCCTGTGCAATTTCTTGAATCCGCTGGTGAAGAGACTGGTGTCCTGACTACCTATGCATGTTTGTATTTTAATCTATTTGCTTTTAGAGAAAAGAATTTAGGATGCCCAATGGATTTGTGCATCACTTTTATTCTGGTTCATATCTCAGCATGTTCTGTTTCTTTCAAACTTGTAGCTATGGAAACATTTATCATTTTTCTTGCTTTTCATGCAATAGATGTACATAATGTTTCCTTTTATTCAGTGACATTTAGTGGTATTAGATGGTAGCAATGAACTCAAATTCTGAATGAAGGCTCAGACAAACATTATAGTTCCTGAAAGTACCTGGAACTGCTAATCTCATGATAAATAGCCCACTGTGAGTTGGTGGAAGATGTACAATGGATTGTCACTAGCTGCTTTTGAATTACAATTGCTTTTTATGATGTTAACAATTGCCTGACCAAATGCTGGAATGGAGACAATCAGAATGAAGAGGCTGTTATGCCTAGATCTTGTTTTATCTTGATTTGATATAGAATGCATAAAACATGCCAAAGTAAATTTATTTTGAAGTCAGCCCGATTGCAAATCGTTCTGTACCTTTTCTTTCTTCTGAGCAATGTGGTATGAGTATCAATAGCCCATGGGAAGATTACGAATAGAGAAGACTTTTAAAAAATCTATACCCAAGTGTACTACGGATGAATAAATCATATAGAGTATAAGTAGTATGTTGGGGTAGATTTACTCTTGACAACAGTTCTTTGAAGCGGAAAATGTTATTATCAGTTTATAAATGAGTTAACTTAGGTTAACAGAGATTTAAATAATGTTCATCAGAGCAGTAAAATATACATTTCCTGCTACATTGTAAGTACACAATATATGTTAATCTTTCCAATCAGCTCATCAGTTTGGAGGTTCTATTTAGTTTTATCTCATGTGTTTGCAGACAGAGCAGAATTATGCGAATGCTATTTGGGAAACTGTTCTTGCAGAAAGCATAACCAGATCCTCCTTATGGCCTCCTCACATTCTCTAATTCCAGTCTTTCAGACTTTTGAACAGGTTTCTAGACCACAAGTTGCTGTTTCATAACCAAATTTATTTGGGCACAAGCAAGAAAACAAAACAAAACAAATGTCTGCTTTTGAAAATGCACTAAAGCGCATATTTTTTAGTTAGGGGAAACCCTTTCAAGACCTTATTTAAAATCCTTTTACTTGTTTTCAAAACTTGCTGATCATCAGAATTACCTACATGTGAAATGCTCTTAGAAACCTCAAGTCTCTGCTGGAGAAGGAGTAGTAAAACTTAGAGGGTAGAAGCCCAGAGCCTGAGTCAGACAACCCTGGCTTATATTCCAAATCTGTGTTCATTAGCTCTTAAAACTTCAATTTCTACATCTGTAGAAAAGAGTTTATAAGATTGTAGGATACTTGTGTACGGTTTAAATAAAATACCATCTATAAAGACCATAAAACTATGCCAGGCACACAGAAAGCTCTAAATAAATGCTAGCTATTGATATTCTTTACGTTTTTAAAAATCTCAAAGCCAGGACTATGAGAGAACCATTGTTCTACCTTACATGTAATTCTAATAAGGCTTTCAGAGTGGAGACTTTCTGCAAGAAGACAAGCCTGCTGCCAGCAGAAATGGCAACCCATAAAGTTGGGGAAATAACTACAACTACCGTTACTCCTCCTCCTCCTCCACACACACACACACACACACACACACACACACAGTTGTGCATATACACCCATAGAAAGAAAAAAGGAAAATGGTAGGGTCAATACCCAGATTATTAGCAGTTTTAATAGTAAAATACTCAAGACTAGAGTTACTTTTATACATATTGAGTTATACCACAGATTGGCAGACAGAACAAGTGTGAGCAAGGTAGAACCATGTGGTTTAGAGGCAGATAGTTTTTTATTCCTCAGAAGATCCTGAGTGGATCACTATGTTCCTCTCTGCATAATACCATTGTATTCATGATGATTGTTAAGTCGATAAGCAAAAGCAAATATGTATCTACATTCAGAATTATCTGTTAAATGTGATTAATATCTGTTAATAGATTTTGGAAATACCATATCTAAAACATTTTATTTTTAAAATTTTTATGTTGAGACATTTATAAAGCCAAGGTATCTAGACTAACATGCTTTGAATGGGCTGGTTGGCCAAGAATTTGTTGGCAATATAAGAGAAAAACGCGTCTATTTATATAGGATACTCACTAATAGTTACTTATCTTTTGCTCTAGGCCTGAGTATAACTAGGTTAAACATTAGGCATTTATAGTTTTTTAAATCTCCAAACAGCACACATTTTTTGTTATTTTCTTCTCTATCCCATAATTAAATGCTTGCATATAATAAATTAAGACTCTGAACACCTAACCTCAACTTTCACAGGTACAGATATATAAAGGACTTGTCACTAAGCATGTCAGAAACAGGTATAGTTTGAGGTCTTTTAATATACTGGTGAATGCACATGATATACCTGTGAATAGAAGAACTCTGGGTAGCAGTTGTTTCAACTCCTACATCTTTGTAATCTTGAGTCATGCTTTTCACTTTTATATACTTGACTGGCTCTAATGAGACACTGCATACCATTTCTTTGAAGGTGAAATCTCAGGATAAGAAAAAAAAAAAGATATTTTAAGTCACATGAAAGTGCAAATGTTTTCTATGTGAGACAATTATACAAATTAATTTGTCAGTTTTTGCACCAAACAATCCTGAGAATGCTGTTCTGTAAGTTGGCCACAACTGTCTAAATTCCCAATTATCTCTCTGGTCAAACAATAGCTAACTTTAGTGGGCATGAGAATTAGAACCAGAGTATATTCATGATAAAGCTTCACCTTCAAACTTTGTAGGCACCTTCAAATTTTGAAGTAGAAATAGATTTCCTGTGGGGTAAAGAAATCGATATTCTTCCAATTGCCTCGAGTGATTTTGATGCTTCGGGCTTGTTGACTAAGAACAACCCTCTGAGGAGCCTAGGTTAGCCTTTGAGAAGCTGCGAGGTGCCCAGGCTTGATAAAGTCTTCAACTGCTCACTTTAATGTCAAAATTGAAGAGTTTGAGCACCCAATTACACTCTCATATTATGTTAGTTTAGTCAAAATTCCCATTATTTCTAAGAAAAGATGGACAGAAATGCATCACAAGCTTAAGAAGGGCAAAAACCTAAATTAAAACTTTAAAAAATCTATTCTGCACATCAAAAACTTGTAGATAAGAATTGGGAATTGGCATAGGAAGGAAAGTTCTGCAAGCAACGATGTCCCTCAGGTAAAATAACTCTATGCCAGTTCTTGTTTCACTCATTCTCAGTACCTAATTTTAAGAGTACTGAAGTTATATCAGTGGTTCTCAAATTTTAGCATGTAGAATCATTGAAAAGGATTTTTAAGACACAAATTGCTGGAACCCAAAGTTCTGATTCAACAATCTGGGAGAATATCCAAAATTTGCATTTCTAAAAAGTTCACAATTGATACTGGTGGTGCTGGTTTGGGAACCACACTTAAAGAACCACTGAGTTAGGTGGACATTATGAAGGGTGTTTTGGACTGGGAATCAGGTATGGCCTTTGGCCTCAGTTCAGCTGAAGCAGTGTTTACACACCATCCAGACTGAATACTGAATCTGGTACATTGCTATCAGCTCATTACTCAGCTCTTTTGTGACAGGGATGGTTTGTTGAGGACACTTCTCACCTCTAAGCATCTGGGACCTCAACAGAACCCAGGAAGAACCTAAATGAGAATGGGCACAGACAGCTATAGCCATGATTCTCACTGAAGCCAGACAAAAAATAGCCATTCCACCCTCTGGACAGCCTGTGGCTGCCCTGGGTATCATAAAAAAGAAAAGAAAACCCACTAAGTTATACCAAGGAGAAGCTACTGTTTCAAATCTTTATCTATATTGGACCATAGCTTTTGCAGCTGCACCCTTTTTTCAAAATCCCAAGGTAACCTCAGCAATGTCTTTTTCTTTCTTTTTTTTTAAAAATAAGACCATTAAAGGCATAGAGATTGGAGATGAAACTAAGATATAACCTATAAAAAATAAGGTAAATTGGTTTGGGCATAATAGCTTCTTGCAGGCTTGAAAGTTAAGAAGTTTTGTTCTTAAGCTCTGTGAAACAAAAGAAGTGTATTTCAACGTGATGGTGCTGTAACTTGCAGCTCACTGGCAAACATGCTAAGTCTCAGAGGTTGGAAGGGACTTTAAAGGGAAGGAATAAAATTCACAGGAAGAGGAAAATGTGTAAATGTTTGGTAAAGAAATGTTTGTTGGGCCATGCAGAAACAAGGGGACTTAGAGAACATTGAACAGGCCTTGCTAGGTTCCTCCCTGTCTACTATACCTGGTTCATATTATAGTGTAATTATCTATGGTGATAGCTCTCTTTCTGAAGCAGGTCCTCTATCTAAATTCTTCTATGCATATTTGAAGGGAAGGGATCAGTTTCTTCCTCAGACTTTGGGCCTTGATTGTTTTCAGCTTGAAATAATTTGCCTGCCAAGGTGGTGCATTTGGGGGCAGCCTGCTCTTGGCCCTTAAAATAGACAATTTAATACATAAATGGTTACTAGATATGAATAAATTACAGAGTGCTTTGAGGACACAAAACAAGGATGTCAACCCAAATTAGGGCTCAGAGAATCAGGAAGACTTCACTTAGATTGAGGTAACTAGGCTAAAAAGAAGGCAAGCAGAGGAAAAATTTGCCCCCAAAAGGGCAAAAATTAAAGAGTGACACTTTTGAGGACTTCTCATTAGATTTGTTGGGCTCAAGAACTGGAGAAAGTTGAGAAGTGACAAGAATGCAGGAGAAATAAACTTGGAGGGGTTATTTCTGAAAAAACCTGAATGCCACACTAAAGAGTTAAAATGTTATTCACAAAGAAGGGAGAAAGTGAAGAGTTTCAAGCAGGAGAGATTTATCCTTAATTTGCATTATAGGAATGTAACTCTCAGGGAGAATGGATGGATGCAGGTGAGATTGGAGACAGGTAAACCATTTAAGAGACTGCCCAGTAATTGCACTTGCACTTGCTCAGACTGGGAAACAATGAGGCTATTCAATGAGTTTGCAAGGAAAGGATGTAAGGTAAGTTACAGGTAAGTTAAGGTAAGGGAAGTTTTAAGGACAAAAAACCAGTAAGAATCAGTGATTTAATGTGACAGCTTTGCTAGTTTGTGGGGCCAGATGGAGGACAATAAATATATGAGGTCTGATTTCACTTATAAACATTTCAAGTTATTGTGAAAGCATACAGCAGAAAGCTCAAGCCAAGAAAGACAATGTCATGTTGTGGGGGTTGGTAGGCCATGTGGCTTTGATTGTGTTTCAATTAAGGGAGAGGGAACTGCACTCTACAATGGTCCAATAGGGCCCAGAAAAGCCCTCTCTGGTGGGTGTGGGCCAGGTGAAGTTGTCTCTTGAGTGCAGGTCCTTAGTTAGACGGTTACTTTCCTTGTCCAACATTTATTTTTCTAAGTCAACCTACTGTTTGTTTAACTGAGATGATATATATATATACACACACACATATCCAACCTACTTTTTATCACAAAAATTTGGAAATATATTCACTACAAAAGGAAACTCATTTCTTGATTTTTAGCTGTATAAAGGAAGAGGGAAACAATTACTAAGAACAAGTTACTTTTTTTTAAAGATACAAAATAAAATGACCACCCTACCACCACCCAAATAACTAGTCTCTCTGTGAAACTAAAATTCAGAAAAGTTTTTTTTTTTTAGCTACATTTTTATAGTTTGATCACCATTTTTACAACTTCCTTTCTCCTGTGAAATTCTGAACATATGTTCTGCTATATTCCATGCCTCCCAGATGAACAAGGAGTATGACTTATAGTAAATGTAAATGGGGATTTGTTCTCAGGTTTTTTATATAAATAGAAATAAAAAAAATACTGCTAACCCATGGAACTCTGAAGGTTGTTTAATAGCTCTTAAAGAAGTAATATCAAAGAATGTATTACCTGGACACTTCCAGATTGAATTATTATTTTAGATTATGAAGATGTAGCCCTTTAGAAATTTTGGATACCAAGGCACATCAGGAATTTTTAAAATGTTATATACTAAGTTCCGGCATTTGGAAGTCTTAAAGGTATAGAATTTACACATTTAAAAGTTGTTTTTGTCCTATTTGGATATATGTACATATATAGCATATATGTAGTATATATAATATTGTTATTATAAAGACATTTTTAGATCAATATGAATTTTACGAACTTACGGAAGCAGGATCTTCTTTTGCAAATAGGGGATGATATATTGTTATTTAGCCAATGTTCAATGAAATTAGAGATGGAACAGTGGACGTTTTATAATGTTTATATAATATTGTCTCATATTCTTATGTATGTTTATGTATTCTCATATTCCTTTCAGAAAGAGCAGTGAGGTAGATGCAGCAAATTGGAACAATTCTGCCAAAAAACCCAATAAAGAATATATTACATTCAGAACACTGAACCATTATTTATTAATAGAATTGCAAACATTGTGATCTAAGTGAGCTAAGCATGACACAAATATGAGCTATTCTTTTACAATTGTCAGTATTTTGAAAATTTCCTAAATACTCTTGAAACACTTCATTATCATATCACATTATTTAAAATAAATACGGATTGTTAAAGCATTAATATTAGGGGACTTAAAAGGCCCACTTCATCTGCCATGAAGAAAAATCACCCACATATCACATAAACAGGGAATATACTCAGCCTATAATCTCAGCCTCTTCAGTTTTGTTGTCTTCTATTTCTTTCTCCCAAACTTTAATTGTTCCCTTCAATATCCATGTATCTTCTGGTAGGTTGGATGGGGCTTGGAGTGGAATTAACATGATCTCGGTTCCAGTCCTACGAGTACCCCCCTCATGGTCCTGAGTATCTCAGGCAAGTCTTTTGACTTCTTAGAGAGCTTCACGTTTTTTTGGCTTATAGAAAGACAGCATTGGTTAGATGATATTATAGGGGACAAGGGCAGGCCACCCTAAGTTGGGCCACTTTAGTATGAAGATTATTCTGAGCTGAAGGCAACTGAGACCCTGCAGCCTCAAGAGAAAGTTCTGCTGCTCTCTTAAGTACATAGAAGAATCTAAATTGGTGGTCCTTTCCAGAAAAAGGGTTAATAGCAGAGATAAATTCTATCTGCGTGACCCATCTGTATGGCAGGGCAAACATCTACTTAATTACCAAACATCTGTTCTTCATATTACCCTGTGAATTACATTCCTTCCCTTTGAAGTCCCAGACCCCTACCCCCTTCTCCTTCATTCAGGATGACATATATATATTCATTTTTCCTGACTGTCTTTGAGATTTCCATGTCTATGTGGATTCTCCGTATGTATGAAATTAAGTCTGCTTTTCTCCTGTTAATCTGTCTCATGTCAATTTAATTCTTAGTCCAGTTAGAAGGGCCTAGAAGGGGACAGGAAACTCCTGCTCCTGGACATTTATATTTAGCCTCTTTTTAACCTTAACCATCAAAGCTTTCCTGATCCAAGGACTGTCTTCATGGTTTGTTGTACCGGCTCACTTGAGTTATCCATCTTTTCATTGCTAATTTAGACCCAATTTTTAAAAAAACAAGCAAAAAACCCCCGCTGGTTTTCATAATTAATATTTCTCAATATTTCTGTAATATTGCTATAATAAATTTAATAAATTTGAAAGGTTGTAGACAACTGTAGATTCTGTGAATACACATAAACAGAAATAAAACTGTGAAATAATGAGGTCCCATGAAGTAAATGTGCTCGTGTATGCACGCCTGTGTGTACTCCCGGGCACTGGCAGAGCCATATGGCTGGCAGGCTCTGTGGAGTGGAAACATTGAAGTCCTGCTGCTTTATGTCCTGCTTTTCAATTTCCAGTCCCTGCCCTCTCAGCAGCACGATGTGCAACAGAAGCCTGAAACACACAGGTGACATTGCCATTGTCTCCATGCTCTGATCACCTGCTTGCAGAAAGCCAGAGAAGGAGCCAGTCAGCGATATTAGTCATTAGATATGTACTTTCCAGTTTAAATAGGTCACAGTGATCTGGAGCAGAATGGACTGTGATGAAATTCAGAATATTAAGCTCCTTTCTTGCCTCTGCCTGGTGGGTGAAATCAGGGAAACAACTTACTTAGTTCCCACATGCTTCTTCTCTTTTTCTCTTTTGCTGCCTTCCTTACCCCACTCAGTTGACCCCCAGTGAATTAGCAAGGAATTTGGTGTTCTTTTTAATATGAGAAGGATAATTCAGGGGTGAGAATTGTTCTACAAAAAGGTGCTTTGCTTTGACAAAGCACTTAAAATTTCTCATACTAAAAACACTTGTCATCCATTGATATCAGTAGGAAGATTGTAGTTATGGGTTAAATACATTTTATATTTATTTACAATTGCTTCAAATCACACAAGAGCAACAGAGAGATTTCATGTATGTTCACCTAGTGCCAGAGAATAATTAGGTGAAAACCTAGAGGGTAATTTTAATTCATAAATTCTGTGTCTGTGTGTTTGTATGTATGCTGCAAAAATTAACCAGCTTGGGTCTTTCCTACCCTCTACCCGACTCCAGCCACCTATTTGATAGAACAATTCTTGTTCTTGGATCTTTTTTCCTTTTCTGAGACAGAAATCTAAACTTAATAAAAAATGGAAAAAAGGGACAGTTTATCAATCCTTGGTATAAACTTCATTTAAAATTTTATTATAAGCCAAAACAAGGTTGAGAAACTTTTTTCTTTGGTTTTATATAATTAAGTATAATGTCACCATTTTTAATATGGTATTCCTTCTTTTAATTAAAAATGTCAATTCTTTCTAATTAAACACTCTTTCACTTACACATCTACATGAATATCCAGTTGGTCATTAGAAAATCTGCTAGAAAATTGAATTATTTCAGTTCTTTGCATACTATACATTGAAGGAAATCCAGCATCTTCGGCTTCTTCCCACTAAATGCCAGTTATGTGACAACCAAAGATGCTCCCACGGATTTCCAAAACACTCCTTAGTGAATATCTTTTTCTCTATCAAGAACTGCTGTTGTAAACTCAGATGTAGGAGTGTAATTTTCCTAAAGGAGAGTAGAGATGTATCCTGTGGATTTGAGAAGGATGTACTCTTAGAGACAAGAGTAGGCCAAGGTCAGGAGAGTGGGACCATAGTCTGACTTAAGCATGCAAAAAAGGATTTTTTTCTTTAAGGATTTGCTTTTCTGTGTTTCTCTCTTAAATTTCCAGAGATGACTTGGGGATGATAGGCACTCATACTTAGGAAATATTAAATTTTTCCTTTTGTATGAGTAATTTTCTTTGGTCAACTCAAACTTTGAATTAACTAGCAATAGACTACTAGTTTCCATCCTCTTCCTCTCAATTAAAGATGTACATATATACTAGGTTAGCTGAAAGGTGTGTGGGAAAGACAGGGAAGAAAAAGAAAAGGGTTTTACCCCATATACTCTCCTTTCCTGAGGCTCAAGAGAAGGTGGATGCATCACATTGAGGGCCAATATTTTACTCAGTGACCAGCATGAAAGGAGAGGTGACTCTTTGGAGCTAGAAGTAAAGAAGAACACATGTTCAGAAAAGAAGCCCATGGGACTGTGGGCATATGGGAGCCAAAACTTTCCATCCTAAAAGTTCTATGTCCTATTCTTTCTAATGGGGTAGCTACAAAGGCTCTGAGCATTAACATGTGGTTAGTTCAAATTGAGATCTCCTTAAGTGTCGCACAGACACAAAATTTCAGAGACTTACTGTGAACATTTAAATGTTAAGTCATCTCATGGTGTCTGGGTGGCTCAGTTGGTTAAAGTCCTACTCTTGATTTCAGCTCAGGTCATGATTTCAGGGTTGTGAGATTGAGCCCTGTGTCAGGCTCTGTTTAGGATTTTCTCTCCCTCTGCCTCTTCTGCTGACTTGTTCTCTAAATGAATGAATGAATAAATAAAAGCTATCTCATTAATAATTGTCACTGATTTTAGGTTAAAATAGCAGTCTCTTGATATGCTGGATTAAATAAAATTTATTGTTAAAATAAATTGGGTGCCTGGGTGGCTCAGTTGGTTGGGCGACTGCCTTCGGCTCAGGTCATGATCCTGGAGTCCCAGGATCGAGTCCCGCATCGGGCTCCCTGCTCAGTGGGGAGTCTGCTTCTCCCTCTGACCCTCCTTCCTCTCATGTTCTCTGTCTCTCATTCTCTCTCTCGCAAATAAATAAAATCTTAAAAATAAATAAATAAATAAATAAATAAATAAATTCACCTATTGTTTTGTATTTCTCAATTGTGACTACTAGAATGTTTAAAATTACCTATGTGGCTCACATTGGACCATACTGATACAAATAAAGGGAACTTTTGAAGGAGGACAGGTTACTACTAGGTTATAATTCTTTCAAAAAAAAGAAGAAAATAATAATTCTTTCAACAACTATTAACTGAGCTTCTTCTCTATGTCAGACACTCAACAAGATGTTGGGTGAATAATGATGAATTAAACACACATAGTTCCTTCACTGATAGTGTCAACAGTATCCTCAGGGGACAGAAGTTAAATAATTATAAAATTATAAATTAGGATAAATACCATTAAGTTAAAGTAATGGAAAGACTATAACAAAGACTACTAGCTTAGATCAGAAAGTCATAGAAGACCTCTCTGAGGAAATGACACTTACTGACAACTGACATATGATTGAGAGTTAGCCAGGCAGAGCATTGTAAAAGGAGAGCCCTAGATACCTAGGGAACAGTCTGTGCAAAGATCTTGAGGCAAGAGATGAATAGGACCAATGTGCTGAAGAAATAAAAAAGAAGGTAACTATAGATGGGATGTAGATAGACATGGTGTGACTACTATTGACCATGTTAACACTTTGGAAGGGATTTAAGCAAGATGATTAAATGATTGGCTTTGTAGTTTAAAAATGTTTCTCTGAGGGCACCTGGGTGGCTCAGTCGTTAAGCGTCTGCCTTCAGCTCTGGTCATGATCCCAGGGTATTGGGATCGAGCCCCACATCGGGTTCCCTGCTCCGCGGGAAGCCTGCTTCTCCCTCTCCCACTCCCCCTTCTTGTGTTCCCTCTCTCGATGTCTCTCTCTGTCAAATAAATAAAAATCTAAAAAAAAAATTCACTTAAAAAAAATAAAATAAAAAAATAAAATGTTTCTCTGGTGTGGTAGTGAAGTTAGGCATAACAAGCAGGAGTGGGGGGCAGAGCAATAGGGGAGACTGGTGCAATTGGCTGAGGTGAGAGAGAAGGTGCTGGATCCAAGCAGAGCAGATGGTGCTGTTCTCTGCCCTAGTACATACTGCTTGCTTTTGTTAACTTACATCAGATTCTTTTCTTCCATGGGTGGTGATCGTTCTCGATTATTATACTTCTTTCTGTTCATTTTCTATTAGTTTTAGGAAATTACTCCTTTATTTGCTCTGTTTGGATTTTGCCAAAGGTAGAATTGAACTTTCTGATTCTTCTGCCTTATTATACTTGATTAAGGCCTTTTTGCCTCCTTTTTCAAAAGTGACATGCAAAAGGAAGCTTATTTCCTTTGTCCTTGTCATGGCTAGAAATTATGAATTTTGTGGATTCAGAATACCAGAGAACATTATTGCTAATACCTGGGTTTGCTAGCCCAAACCAGAGATTCTTTTATTGGTAATGAAAGTGCTTGGGAATATTTTATTCCCTTAATGCTGGATGGGGGAAACTTTTAAAATATGTCCCAAATGCATAATTTAAAATGTAGTTATTTAACAGTTTATTAGGTAATATTCTACATGGTTAAAAAATCTAGAAATTATAAAAGTCTTTAGAGAATAATTCTCTTTCTTCGCTTATTTCCTGACCTAGATCCTGAACAGGTTAACATTGCTGATGGATCTTGTGCAACCTCCCAGAAATTACTATTTCATACACAGAAGAGTATTTGTCTAAAGAAGAAAACCCCTCCTTTCCTTGTTTTTTTTTTTTTTTTCACACATGGAGAGCATACCATGAAAATTGCTCTGCACAGTGCTTTTGTTTTTATTTTTACTTTTATTGAGGTGTAATTTCCATATAGTAAAATACACAAATCATAAATGTACCAGCTCACTGAGTTTGGGAAATTGTATATAGCTGTGTAGCCCAGAGAACTACACGATCCATCAGGAAATTATCTCAACCCTACCTTCAAATCCTATCTTTATTCTCACAATTTACCACCTCCACTCCTACCTGGTCTGAACTTCCATCATCTCTCACTAGGGGTGGAAATACCACTTAACCCATTTCTAGGTTCTCTCAAAACAATAGCAAAAGCTTTTTAAAATATAAAGCAGATTATGCCATATCCCTACTCTTTTTAAAACTTGAAGGGACTGTCCTTCAAATGAAAAGCCTATACCATCCTAAATAATCTGCCCTCTCTTATCTATCTATAGGACTGACTATATGATTTTCAGGGCTCAGTGCAAAATGAAAATGCAGGGCTTCTTTTTCTGCTTTTCTAAGTTCCATTAAAAGTACTAAACTATAGGAGTGCTGGGGTGGCTCAGTCTGTTAAGTGTCCAACTCTTGCTTTCAGCTCAGGTCATGATCTCATGGGTCATGAGATCGAGCTCTATGTGGGGCTCCATGCTCAGAAGGGAATCTGCTTGAAGATTCTCTCTCTGTCCCTCCCCCCAACTTGCGTGCATGCACACACTCTCTTTCCCTCTCAAATAAATAAATCAATCTTTTTTTTAAATTCTAAAATATAGGGTTTTTTTCTTCCTTTTGTGGTTTCTCTTGACCTATTGTGCTATTTTCAAATTGCTATTTAATGTGGTACTCCTTCAGGAAAGGAAAGGTTCTCCTGATGCCCAGGTGCCCTGCCTCACTTCAAATGTGGTGTGGCACTGACTGGCTTCTGGATTTCCTTTCCCTCTTCCCCACAAGCTGCAGGACCTAGAGGCTGTGCCCTTGCGGGGAGCAGGGAAATCCAGCTAGGCATGTCCACTTCCCACAGGCCCATGCCCCCAACATATGGCTGATGGGCAACTGCTGAGGGTATTGCAAACTCTGTACCAGGCACCTGGATCTGGGATGGGTGAGGCTTCCCCAACTGAAGCACCCGGGGAAGGCACAGAGCACTGCTAGCCCTGAACCGGATGGCCACCACTGTGCTCTGCTTGGAGACGTTAACATAGACCCTTTCCATTCCCCATCCAGGCCCCACCAGGCCTTCAGGGCATGGGGGAACAGGAGAGTTAGTCAAGGAAGGCCTGGAAGGTGGGATTGTGCCTGCATTGAGCCTCCAAGCTCTGGAGAATACTAGATTGTCCCATCAGTGCAGACCTACAAAAAACAAGTCCAAAGACAAATTATTAATAATTTCAAGAAGGTGGCCGTGGAGCATTCAGCCCCAAACTCAGGGCCTTTCTGAGTACAAGGACCTGCGTAGGACTGATCATGCCCTTGTTAGCCCAGCCCTGCCAGGTATAACTCAGCCCTGTTCCTATCCTCATCTTTTTCCTTCTTTCCTTACACTGGCCTCTTGGCTGTTCTTAAGCTCCTTTGTTTTCTACCAGTCTATTCAAATATCACTTTCTCAAGGAGACCTTTTATAACTAATTAATTTCTGATTAATACCCTCTAAGTACTGTATCCTACTTTATTTTTTTCAAAGGATTTATCACCTTCTAAAACTCTATAGAAAGTGGTGCTTTATTATGTACGTATTTATCATCCCCTACTAAAAGATAAGCTCCATGAGGAAAGGTACCACTGTCTGTTTTGTACACTGGTTTAGTCTAAGGGTACATAATGCTGATTGGCATGCTTAAAAAATTTTAGCTGATTACATGAATAGATAAAGGAAGGAAAGATTTCTATTTGGAAATAAGTGAATAAAGTGATATGAATCTCCCAGGAAAGACTACTAGTGTGTGTGTGTATGGGGGGGTGGCGGTTGAAGGGGAGGGGGAGGGGGTGCTGGGGAGAGAGGAGGAGGAATGAGGATCAGTATTTCAAGAAGAATGCATAGTTTAGGGAGAGAGAAGCTATTTGCAGTTAGCCAGCCACAGCAGGTCTTTTCCACTATATTGAAGGGAGCAAGTCTTTGTAAAAATCAATTGATAAATAATAGCTACTTACCCAAGGTCACATGAGTAGTCAATGGCAGAGCCAGGATTCAACAGCAGATATATTTGACCCCAAACCCAGTACTTCATCTTCTCAGGGGTTATTTGCATTTAAAAAGAGAGACTTGTTAGTTCACAGTAGGTTTCTATAGTGGGCAACATGAGAGAGATATTTCTGATTGGAGGATCTTCCATATTGTCTCCATCTCTTTCTTTATGTCCACTCTGTTCCCTTCTTTTCCCACATTCCTATTGAATGCAGGTAGACAGACATGGAGCGGTTGCTAATCCCTGAGTTACACGCACCCCCAGGTGTTGTTCAGTTTTTAGATTGGTATATTCCTAAAATCACGTCATTACTGACATCAGTGGAGATTTTGAATGATAGAAATTATCCAGAGCAGTTGATTAGGGAACAGAAGGCAAGCTGAAGACAAAGCAGAAGCTGACACCCCACAGCCCCCACCTCCCCAGATGGGATATATGTGACATTCCTCAGGCACTCCTGGCCCTAAAACTAAGGAGAGGAAAAACCAATAGTTAACTTATAGAGATCACAATCCTGCAAGACAGGAGTCTCCCTCAGTTTACAAGTGTCTTAGCAATCTACAAGAACAAAGCATTTTTTCAAATTTTATTTTATTATGTTATGTTAGTCGCCATACAATACATCACCAGTTTTAATGCCGTGATCCACGATTCATTGTTTTTGTACAACGCAGTATGTGCCCTCCTTAATACCCATCACTGGGCTAACCCATCCCTTCAACCCCTCCGCTCTCAAACCCTCAGTTTGTTTCTCAGAGTCCATAGTCTCTCATGGTTCATCTCTCCTTCCTATTTGCCCCCCTCATTTTTCCCTTCCTTCTCCTAATGTCCTCCATGCTATTCCTTATGTTCCACAAATAAGTGAAACCACATGATAACTGACTTTCTCTGCTTGACTTATTTCACTTAGCATAATCTCCTCCAGCATTTCTATCAATAACCTAGCTTCCAGAAGGAGATGTAAATACAATTAAATGTCCTTATAACCTGCAGCCCATTGACAGATACTTGAGGTGGGCAGAGTGTTAATGTTCCTCCAGGAAGCTCCCAACTATCTTCATGTTAATGCCTTGCTAGAGGGGTAAACAACCTTAACTTAACAATGTCAAGGCCTCCGGCATCCTGTGAGTCTTCTTTAGCATATGAAAGTTCTTTTGGAAACCTCCCTTTTCCTTACCTCCCCCAACCCCATAGCATATAATCAGCCACCCCTCACCACCCCCGGGCAGCAGCTCTTCCTGCTCAAGGGTCTTGTTCCTGTGCTTTAATAAACCACCATTTTGCACCAAAGATGTCTCAAAAATTCTTTCTTGGTCATCGGCTCCAGACCTCACCCCACTGAATCTCACCTATATTCCAAAACCCCATCACAGTGAATAATCCAAAAATCATTTGGGCCCAGGGACTTAAGGACATGTTCAGTCTGGAAAAATCACTCTCTCTTTTTCTTTCTCCTCCCCTCCCTCCCTCTAGATCTCTTTCTCCCCTTCTCCCTCTTCCTCTCTCTGTATCTGAAATTATAGCTCTTGAAGGTAGATGTGTACAGCATGTATTCTAAGTGGCAGCTAAAATGGTTGATAAATACTAATGATTTTTTTTTTTAAGATTTTATTTATTTATTTGACAGAGAGACAGAGCCAGAGAGCACGAGTGGAGGGAATGGCAGAGGGAGAGGGAGAAGCAGGCTCTGCACTGAGAAGTGAGCCCGACGCGGGGCTCCATCCCCCAGATCCCTGGGATCATGACCTGAGCCGAAGGCAGACGCTGAACAATCTGCGCCACCCAGGCGCCCCAATGCTAATGATTCTTATTACCGATTAAGCTCCAAATACTTTTTTCTAACAGTTTTATCCCAAATCATTTCATGATAGAGGGGAGCAAAAAAGAAACCTTCATCCATGTGTATTTCGTACTATCAGCAGCCCGTTTATTGTTGATTTGGTATATTTATAGCTCTACACATTCTAATTATTAATGAGGGTTTATGTCAAACAGCATTTTCATGAGAAGTTCTACTTATATATTATTTTAAAATGTTAAATAAAGCTTGAATAATTATAGGGCAGAAAAAATGAACAATTGACCAACAAGACTGGTGGATCCATATGTTAATATGCTGTAACTTCAAAATCAAATTCAAATATATAAATATTTACAGAGTATTTATTGTAAACTGAAGGCATTCATGATCCAGGTAAGACACAGATAATGTTCTAACCCACTTTCATGAGATGACTGCAATTTATACTGACTATGGGCCACCAGTTTTTAGTTTTATGCTAAATACATTCTCTAATACTTTAATATTCCTTTCTATTTACTGGGTTCTCATATCAATCCTCCCCCTAATACTTGTCAAGAAATCCCTTTAGTGGGGTGCCTGGGTGGCTCAGTTGTTAAGCGACTGCCTTCGGCTCAGGTCATGATCCCAGGGTCCTGTGATGGAGCCCCGCACTGGGCTCCCTGCTGGGCGGGAAGCCTGCTTCTCCCTGTCCCACTCCCCCTGCTTGTGTTCCCTCTCTCGCTGGGTCTCTCTCTGTCAAATAAATAAATAAAATCTTTTTTTTTTAAAAAAAGAAATCCTTTAGTTATCCTTTTACTTCCTCTTGACAAATAACCCTGCCCTAATTACCCTGAATCATTCCTGGATTATTACAATGGCTCTTCCATCTCCACTTTTACCCCCCATAAATTTAGTCTCAATACAGTAGCCAGAAATATCTTTTTAGAATGTAAGGTAGCTCATGTCCCTCCTTTGTTCATATTCTTCTAAAGTTTTCCCATCTTAAAAAAGGAAAAATCAATGTCCTTACAAAGTCCTTGAGGGTCTATGGGATTACCTACCTGCCTTCCCATCTCCCTTCTGACTTCCCAGGCTCACTTCCCTTTACCTATAGTGCCATCCTTGTCGTTCTTCCAATATGCCAGTCATCTGCCATTCCAGGGCCCTGCACTTTTGTCGTGCTGGGACACCCTCCTTCATGTCCGCACCATTATCATTTCTCAGGGCAGTTTGCATTGTGCCCCTTACTGAAATTGTAACACCTGCCTTCCTGCCCAGCATTCCCTTAACCTCCTTCACAAATTCACTTTTCCAAAGCACATGGCAATATCTGACACTATGTATGTTAAGTAGTTGTTTATTTACTGTATGTCTCTACTCATCCCCATCACTAATAAAATAAAAGTTTCATGAATGCAGGGTTTTATCTGTTTTGTTCTTCATTGTATCACCATTGCTGGGATAGTAACTTGCACAGAATGTGTGTTCAGTACATAGGACATAGGACCTCCCCCTCTTCCCCGCCCCCCCCCCCCCCCCGCCTTTGGGTATTTTAGCAGAAGTTCAAAATAATGAGAAAGCTTGAGGGTGCTTATTAAAGTCTTCTTAGCTTCCCAGTGGATTTTGTCTTGTAATAAATATTTTGTAAGGAATGTTACTTTTCTACCATGCCTGAAACTTCAGACTGCTTTAAATAGTAGGAGAAGGTTGGTATGTATAAACAGACAAAAGTAATAATGTGTTCAAATGAACTGAAGACAATTGGAAATAGATCATGAATTAATACATGAGTAAGTGGTATTTTTATTTCTTTACACTCATTCAGAAAGCTAACTCATTTTAATGATTTCAGCTATTATTTCTGTACAAATCTCAAAACTCTAGGGCTTTATCCTTGACTTTTCTTTAGGATCGGGTTTTCTTGCATGACTCCGTACAGATATCAAGCTTCCTAATTTCCTATTTATTACAGTGGCATCAGTATTTTTCTAGTTTCCCAACCCTGAAACACTGTAGTTAGTTGCTTTTTACTCGACTTTAGATAGAAGAAGGGAATAAGGTACTTTTTATGCTAATAAGTTAATGAGGAATGCCTTATCAAGGATACATTTTTCATCAAAATAAAATGATTAAAAGGATCTGAAGAAAGTTTTTTTTGAGGAAGGAAGTAACAATTAAATAAGATATTTGGGTCATCTATTTAAGAATGAGATCTAGGAATAGGATTTTATAAATTGAACTCATTAGACCAGCAATGGATATGCAGTAAAATTTCCTTATTAAATTAAAGGACAGAGACCTTGCCATATACTCATGCTCTCTTTCCAGTCACTGAAGAACTGAGGAATGGAAGATGTTCTCAGACAATATGAACTCAGGATATAGAAACTGACACACATAGAGTGTTATCTAACATTTGTGTGCACTTATTGACCTTCTGAGAGTTGAGTTAGGCTTTCAACAATATGATTAGGATGTGCAAGGGGGCTAGGCAACCTAAGTGAAAGACATAGCAAGGGCACACAAGTTTTGGAAAAATTAACCCATGTTCTTATAATCCACTTATCAACTCTGCAAGGTATTGAGAGACAATGGATATTGTCAGGATATGGAATTCGGCTGAAAATTTTCTTAGCTTTAAATAAACCCTCTCACAGGAAAAGAGAGAGAGAGAGAGAGAGAAACCAAGAAACAGACTCTTAACTTTAGAGAACAAACTGATGGTTACCAGAGGGGAGGTGGATGGGGGATGAGTGAAATAGGTGAGGGAGATTAAGGAGTGCACTTGTGATGAGCACTGGTTATCGTATGTAAGTGTTGAATTACTATATTACACACCTGAAAATACTATAACACTCTATGTTAATTATACTGGAACTTAAAGTGAAATTTGAAAAATAAATATAAAAAACACAAATAAACCTTTCACTATAGAATAAAGTTTTGTTTGAACTTTGTAGAAATTGCAGCAGCAAGCTATTTTTGAAAATCAACCAGAGCACATTTCTCAGGTCTGACATTACTTGGAGCCTAGGTAAACACACATCAAAGCAGTTTGAACCAGAACGCGTGAGCTGAGAAAGTTTTAGTCTAAATGATTTCTATTGTTTCTTAGGTCCTTTGGCTGCCATGAGTTCAACCATGGAATGAGCCACATCTGTGGCCATTTAGTCTGTTGCCTTTCTTTTCAGGTATTGCATTTGCCAGCACGAAAAGAAGTCCCAGCTCTTTTACACAGGCTTTTAAAGCACAAAAATAGTTGAAGCATATACAAGCCACAACTCCCATTGTCTCTGCTATGATCACTTAACTGTAAAACAAATAACTCCCAAGCTTAGTGGTATAAAACAACCATTTATTACAATCATGGATTTTGCCTGTCAAGAATTTGGACTGGGCACAAGGATGGCTTCTCTTTCTGCTCCAGAGGTCTGAGGTCTTAACTGAAAGGCTCCAAAGGTGGGGGGTGAAATTTTCCAAAGGTATGTGCATATGCAAGAGAGAGAAAAAGAAAGAGACAGAGACAGACAGAGAGAAAGAGTGAGACCTCCAAGCATTTGCCATCTCACCTTTAAGACTTGGATTGAGTCATACAGCATCTCTTTGGCCCCATTCTCTTTTTTTAAATTAAACTTTTTATTTAAATCCCAGTAGAGTTAACATACAGTGTTATTGGCCCCATTCTCTTTATCACAAAGTCACAAAGCCCTGCACAGGATCAAGGGAAGAAGAAATGGATTCCAACACGTGATAGACAGTGGCGAGGTCTCGAAGAAGCATGTGGGTTCAGAAATATTGCTGTGGCTCTTTTAGGAAAATAGAATTGCCCACATCCTATTTCAAACTAGACCAAATGAATAAAATTATAATGGATATTATATGGATATTAATGGATATATGTATCTCTTTATATATGTGTGATGACGTGTGTGAGTGCATGTAAGATGGTATCCCTCTATATTAACTATTAGTTTATTCTAATGTCAGTTTAAGGACAAAGACACATGACTCAGATGGTTTTTCTTCTGCAAAGCTGTAAACTCTGATGGCAACTAAGTTTACTGACTTTCTCTAGTTGGAAATCTTTAGCAAGGTATTCTATTCTTGCTGTGGTACTTGTTTGAGTATGTTGTGGAGGATTGTGGTTGGAAACATACTTGTGTGTATTGAGGACTCTACATTTACCACTTCAAGAAAAATATTTGTTCACACATGCCCTGGGGGAGCAAAAACTAAAAGGAGAATAATCAGAGCTGTTCGCACATTGCCTTACAAAATCCATGTCACTCACTGTCGTCCATCCATAGCACTTTCTAACTTGTGTGCCATCCTTACTAGAAAAAAAGGAAGGTAACAAATAATAATTATTAGTATTCACTGAAGACCACAAATTGTGCCAGGCACAGCTTCAGATGTTTTTGCAAGAGTTGTTATATTGAATATATTCTCCATAAGAGTTAGGTAGAGTTGCCCACTCTAACTGTTAGTGTAGAAACCCTTAATTTAGATGCTTAAAGGACCCAGGGTTGTGGTTTATGTCTGAATCTGGCCAAGTGAGACAGAGACAGAGTGGTGGCACTTGCCACAGGCTGGAGAGGCCATGAGCATTTGATGAAACTTTAGACAAATTTCTTCCTGACTCTCGGCCCTTCCTTGACTTCCCTTTTCTTAGAACATTTTCTTTAGAAAACTCATACTTGCAAATCCTTTCTCTGCCCCTTTGGTATATATGTAAATCTTTTAAAAAGCCTCTTGCCAGGTTTATAGCCCAGAGATGCCTTTCTCAAAGACCTGAAAACCATCCATTTGAAATATAATCATCAAGGAAGATAGAATCCCTATCTCCTGGGAGGGTGGGAGCCTAACTTCAATGGACATCAGTTAGCAAACACAGATGGCCTAATCAGAGAGAGCAATATCCGCAAATTCAGGAATAAATCCATGTGCTCATCACATCCCATTGATTAATCCCCCCCTTGTGTCATCCTGCACTTTTCCACCGGTTTATTTCAGCCTTTCAAAACACTCCCACCCTTTGTTCCAGTGGAGCTGAGTTCCAACTTAGCTCTGATCTCACTCCCCTGTTGTTATAACTTGGGTAAAATCTCCCTTGCTTTTAACTTTGTCCAGTGCAATCGTCGCTTTGCCACTTCACATTTCTCTGGATACAGCCTTCTCTATCTGCAGTGTCTGGGTGCTTTTTGATTCACCAGAGAAATCAGCTGCTTGTTCTTCTTTCTCCTTTGGTCGGTCTCAGTTCCTTGTGTCTTTTTTACTCTCCCTGACTCCAGGCTCTGTAATTGTTTTCCAGAGCCAACCACTACAATATTATGCTAAAAAAGTATCATCAACATATAATTATGAGAGGCAATTTTCAGAGAAGAGATAACTTTCTCTTCATACCTAATTTGAGGTGACAATGAGAAATCATAGGCTAAACACTTTTAGCCAGATGATCTTGCTCTGCCAACTTGAAAGATACACTGTTATACACAGCACACGGAAAATAGTTATACAGATCTTACCATGGGGTTACATCCTGATAAACCCATTGTAAATTGAGAATATCATAAACCAAAAATGCATTCAATACACCTAAGATACCAAACATCATAACTTAGCCTCGCTGACCTTAAACATGCTCAGAACATTCACCTACAGTTTGGCAAAATTAGATAACACAAGACCTCTTTTATTATAAAGTGTTGACTATCTCATGTAATTTATTGAGTATTGTACAGAAAGTGAAAAAACGGAATGTTTGTAAGTGTATGGGTTGTTGGCCCTCATGACCTGGGGCAGATGGGGAGCTGTGGCTCACTATTACCACCCGGTGTCACCAGAGAGGATCATATCCCATATTGCTAGCCCAGGAAAAGATCTAAATTCAAAATTTGAAATACAGTTTCTACGAAATTCATATTGCTTTCACACCACTGTAAAGTCGAAAAGTCAAACGTTGTACCTGCATAAGTCAGGGACTATCTGTACTCTTAAAATGCTTTCAAATTATACAAAGTGATGGGACTTGTTCACATTCAGAAAACAAAATATGGCATAGAGGTTTTGAGGCAAACTATTCCGAAGCAAGAGAGAGGACAGCTATGTACAGATGTGCTTTTTCCAGCCTTTCCTGAGCCAACTGTCCTGGCAACAATCACTGGACCTCAAACCATACCAGACTCAGCCTTTGCTGAGACCCTTTGCTAAATACCCTTTCTGCCTTGCAGAAGGGTATTTACTTCTGCCTTTGCCTGGCTTCAGGGCTCTGCCCACGGGGAGTACTGTGCTGGGGGAAGATAAATGTCTCTCTTGCTAATTATGAGTCTGGCTCTCCTTCGCCTGCCCCGAGTCCGGTGTAAATACCTCATCAGAAGCAATTCCCTTTAAAACAGGATGTAATTCCCTGTCACAGCACTCCAGGCAAGCCCCAGCATTGTTTGCCAAGTCTTGTATCCTCCAAAGAGAAAAATGGAAACAAAAGAATGATGGAAAAATGCAACAAGAAATCAAAATAAAAGCACCAGAATTCATAGTCTCCTGCCAATATTTTAGAAAGGCACTTTAAAAGCTTTTGGAACTTTGCCATATCTGGGTTTATAAGTGAGAGACTTCATAGGAATTCTTGTTGTCCAGAACAAAATAAAATTTACACCTTGCAGGCAAAAACAGATGCCCGTGTCCAAATGAAGGCTACCTAATTACATTACACCTTTACGGATTATACTTTTTAAAGAAGGTGTTCTTACTAGTAAATAGAAATAAAATTTCTTTTTTTTCTTTTTTCTTTTTTATTATGTTATGTTAATCACCATACGGTACATCATTAGTTTTTGATGTAGTGATCCATGATTCATTGTTTGCGTATAACACCCAGTGCTCCATGCAGTACGTGCCCTCCTTAATACCCATCACAGGGCCAACCCATCCCCTTACCCTCCTCCCCTCTAAAACCCTCAGTTTGTTTCTCAGAGTCCATAGTCTCTCATGGTTTGTCTCCCCCTCCAATTTCCCCCCCTTCATTCTTCCCCTCCTGCTATCTTCTTCTTCTTTTTTTTTTTTAAACATATAATGTATTATTTGTTTCAGAGGTACAGGTCTGTGATTCATCAGTGTTACACAATTCACAGCGCTCACCATAGCACCTACCCTCCCCAGTGTCTATCACCCAGCCACCCCATTCCTCCCTCCCACCTCCACTCCAGCAACCCTCAGTTTGTTTCCCAGAGTCAGAAATAAAATTTCTATGAGAACCAATCTGATGAAGTATCAATTTATTGATCTTGAAAATATATTCTGATAGGTATATTAAATTAGCCCACCTTTATCAGAAAGTATAGTACTGGGTACTATTGGGTAAATGCTTTTGGATATTTTAGTATGTGATTACAAAGTAGGTTGTAATTCATAATGTATTGGTGACATATCTACCAGAACTTCTGGACTCTAATAGTAACTTGAAATAACTGGTCAGGGAAAAAAATGGGTCAGCAGACTTATTGTCATAAAATGATCAAAATTTGATTCATAGAACTTGTTGTTTTGTAAGAAACAAAGATAAAAAATAATATAATTAAATGGTTAGTTTTTTACCAAGGACAATGTGACGTAGCCTATAGACCAGTAACAATCACACCAGAAATATTAAATGGTTAAGGAATGCTGCTTCTGTGGACAGTTTGAAACCATGCACACTTGAGTCTGGTCATTTCAACTGCCTGGTTTTCACAGTTGTGGCACATTTTAAAAAGAGACTTTCTCATAATAATAAACAAAGTTATTCTAACAGAATTTTCATAAATCCTTACTTTAATAGGCTTTATGAGATAGACTGTGAAATATTTGTTCAATCTTGAATAAATGTGGTTTCATACCTGGGAAATGTTACTCTAAAGCAGAGCTAATAAAAGTGTGGTTCCTGGACCAGCAACGTGTGCATCATGGGGAAACTTAGACATGCACATTCTTGGGCCCCTCTCCAGGCTTACTGAATCAGAAATTCTGAAGGTACAGCACAGGATCTGTCTTTTAACAAATCTCCAAGTGATTCTCTGACTGGAGCTGGGTTTGAGAACCACTGCTCTAAAAGAAGCCAGCCTTGGGACCAGGTAAAGAGGAGGTTTCCAGGCAGGGACAATTTATGAGAGCTCAGTAATGAAGTGATGGGTCGCATGGACTTGGACACTGCTAGCAGCTGGCCATTGGTACTTGAGAAAACTATATAGGCCTATATTTTAAAACTTTCCAATATCTGGAAAATTTCCTATTAAATCCTGAAATGATGTCACTGTTTCCTCTGTTTATCATCACATGTTTCAGAGCTAGTTATATTTTCCTGTTGAGTCCAAAAACCTAATCAATTTATCTGAAGGAAAAATCTGTACTGGAGAACCAAAAGAAGATATTATTAACCTGAGTCTATAAAACTCTGCATATTCATTTCCTACCTTAAAAATAGCTTCTGATGAAGAGAGAAATAGAATTTACTTTCCTGACAGTCATTCCCCCTGGATACAAGGGATTCAGTGGCATACAAACCTAAAAATTTAGGACAAGTGAATGCTTCAAGAAAGTCTTCATATTCTCTTTAGCGAGAAAAATAGATCATGCCTATCTAATTGGTGTTTACATTGTCAGAAGGCTAAATTATCCTGGCATGCATTTATTTATCCATCCCTTTATCTACTTACCCTTTCATTCTGTATTCATTTGAGCGTCTCTGTCTTCTCCTCATTGGCATCGATTGTCTTTTTTTTTCATTCAGTTTGAGATTTTCCTGGTTTTTGACATAACGTGTGATTTTCTGTAGAAAGCCAGACATTTTAAGTATTATGCTATAAGACTCTGGATGTTACTTTACACCTTGCATTTGAGCTGGCTTCCTCCAAACACCACTCCAGCAGAGAAAGGAAAAGAGACTTCCTACTTACTGCCAGGTGGGGGTAAAAATCCAGGTTCCCCCATCAATTTCTATTGACACCTGAAGGGAGTGGGGGGGCGGTTCTTGTTCCTGTTGGGTGGAGGTGCAAGTTTTGGCTTTCCCTGAGAACCCCACTAATACTTCCTTGGCTGATAGAAGAAGAAAGCTAATTATTCCTCCCCAGGTGGTCTCCACTAACACCATGGGGGCAATAGGGCAAAGGTAGCTTCATTTTTGCCTGCTGGTGGTAAAAATCATGACTCTCTGCCAGATGTCTCTTCTGTCTTTTTAATGGAGAAGGGTATCTTGTTACTACCAGGTGAGGGAAGAAGTCCTGGCTGCCCATGTGGTCTCCACTATTCTGTGTATTGGGTAATGCCTCTTTACTGCCTGTTGGGATTGAAAGTTGTGGTTCCATCTTTGACACCATCACAGTGAGGGGATAGGTTTGCAGGCTTAGAGTCTGGTAGCATGGAGGTCTAGGCTCCCCGCTCAGCTGGCATGGATGGGTCGGGTGGGGGGGGGGACAGTATCTCTGCTTTGTGGCTGGGGTAAAGTAGTGATTGATTAAACATTTTTTGTCTTGTTATGCTGCTCATTCTTGGTTCTATGGCTAGAGAAAACAGACTTCTGTTGGAGCTTTGTTTTGTTTGTGCCCATTTTTGTTTTTTGATTTTCAGCTTCTTTAGCTCTAGGTCATGAGGCAAAAAAGAAACAAGAATCCCAGAGGATTCACCACCATGTCATTTGAATTCTGTTTCCTAGCTAGTGTGCCTTATTCTGTCTCCCGTTCAGAGACCTGTGCTTGTTCTGTATGTAATGTCCAGGGGTTTTTATTGTACTTAGCTGGAGAAATAAGGAACAGTATGACTAATCTATCTTCCCAGAAGTGAACGTCTCCACTCTTTCATTTGTAAAAGTTGCTATTTTTAAGATATATGGTTACATTTATGATTTACTTTAAAAAAATCAATTAAGCCTGATTGTGAATGAAAGAGAATTGTGCTGCAATTTAAACAATAATATATTTGGCCATGGTTATATAATTTAAATTCAACTAATTATTCTCAGGGTAGAGAATTTTTATATTTATGTGAAATTAGTACAAACCCAGAACATTTATTTACATGAAAGCAATTTTTTTTTTTTTTTAAGAACAGAAAAGATAATTGCCTGGTAAATCTCTACTTATTTAGTTGTAGTCCTGATGACACACTGGAGAAAATACATTGAGTTAATTAAATTTCTGGTAGAAAGTCACTAAAGTCCTGATTAGAAAATGCCAGAAATGCTAAAATTAAAATTCCAGGAAGCACCGTGCTGTTTTATTTTTACTGTCTATGTCAAAAATATGCTTTTGGAAAATACAAAATTCTAGACTCAAGAGAAAGTATATGGTGAAATAAAACTTAGAGACTCTAAGAATAAATATCTATTAAGAGAAAATCTGTAATAGAGGAGGGCAGCAAGCTTTCAGGTATCTCATTCTAACTAATGCCATAATATTCATTTATTTTTCAGGTATTCATGAAATCCTTTTAAAAGTTTTCTTATGGCGTGCCTGGGTGCCTCAGTTGGTTGAGTGTCTGACTCTTGATTTCCGCTTAGGTCATGATCATGAAAGCCAGCCCCTAGCCAGTCTTCGTGCTCAGTGTGGAGTTGGCTTGGGATTCTCTCGCTCCCTCTCTCTCTACCCCTCCCATCTCAAAAATAAATGAATAAATAAAATCTTCAAAAAATAAAAAATAAAAATAAAAGTTTTCTTATGATTAAGAGCATAGGAGTTAATAGCAGAATCTCAGATTCTTACACTTTCACTGAGCAAAATCTCTACTATACAACATGACAGAAAATCCCAAATATTGGTGCAAATTGTGTATTATGGATATATTTATCTTCCTTAGATGCATTTTCACTCAAATTTATAAGCTAAGCCATTGATAAGAAGATACATTTTTAAAGGTGGTAACTTAATTTTGTGTGTGTGTGGGTAAATACAAAACATAAAATTTACCATCTGAACCATTTTCAAGTCCACAGCTCAGTGGTATTAAATACATTCACATTGTTGTGGAGCCCTCACCGCCATTCATCTCCATCATTCTTTTCAACTTATAAAACTGAAATTCTCTATTCAATAAACCATAACTTCCCATTTTCCCCTCCCCTAGCCTTCGGCAGACACCATTCTACTTTCTGTCTCTATGATTTTGACTTCATGTATCTCATTCAAATGGAATCATAAGTGTGTGTGTGTGTGTGTGTGTGTGTGTGACTAGCTTATTTCACTTAGCATAATGTCTTCAAGGTTCATCCATGTTGTAACATTGTAGCTGATGATTTTTGTAGGTTTGATTTGTTGACTGTGAACCACCTTGGGGACAAGGAGTGGGTCTTATTCATTACTGAGTTTCCAATATGGTTAATGACAGAATATGTATATTTATTGAAAAAATATATTAATAAAAGTTTACTTATAAAATCATCCAGAAAGAATGATGTCCTGACAAAAGCATGTAAGTATTTTGTCAAGAACTGAGACAGAAATAAGTAATCTAATAATACTTCTTACCCGTCTCTACCAAATAGTCTAATAATAAAAAGCAAAAATAGTCTCCTGAAAATCAGAAATATGGTTAGAACTGGTCAGTTATACTATAAAGTTACAAAAACATTTTGTTTTAAAATTTTATGACAGTATTTGAATTTTAGCGAGTAATATATTAATGTCTATTTTAATATAAAATAATGTATTTGTTCCACTAAATCTTGAAATAAAATTAAAATTCCAGGAAGCACCATGCTGTTTTACTTTTGACTGTCTATGTCTGTTGCCATAGCTAAAGACAATACAAGGATATGCATCCCAATATTTTAGAAGCCCAATCATAATCTTAGCATCATTTTACATTATGTTATATGTTTATAATATTAAAACTATATCAGTTTATTAATATTTTCAGCTGCTCTGAAACACAAACGTTTTAATTTTGGGGTTAAAAATCCAACACTTAGTGTCCAGATATTTGCATTTGAATTATTTTTCAACATGTAACGATAGACTTATATACAGAGAATCAAATTTCTATATCAGAACTATATAATTTAACTATGGATCACCAGGAAAAAAAAATAGTTACTTTTAAAATACTGTTAAGGTATAATCTGGGTACTTTCAAACAATAGCTATTTTTGCATGATTTCCACAAGTTTAACCATACTTGTATCTTTTATAAAGCTTCCAATTGGATATGCTTAAGAAAATTTGATTTACATAAATTTGTTATATTACCTACCAAGATCTAGAAGCATTTTCATAACCCTTAAATATTGTGAAGAACTATCTTAATTGTTTTTTTAAGAAAAGGTTGTATGCAATATAGACACTAAAAAACGAGAGTCGTAAAGTCTTTTATAATCTTCCACAGTGCTTTCACAAGATAGACAAAACCTAAGTCTTCTTAATAGTATCACAGGTTAAATATTAAGCTACTTTCTAACAGAATGTTTTTTTCTTTTATAAGCACTGTCCTGATTCTGATTTAACAGATGGGTTTTATATCTACTTTATATAGTAATACAATATTTAAAATCATGAGTGGAAGGTTTGATTTCTTGAAAGATTCACTAATGACTTATAGAGCTGATTGCACAGAGATCCATGGTAACTTTTATCATGTAATAAGAAAATGTATTTATTAATACCATTTTATAGTTCTGAAAGCCCCTCTAAATATTATGTTTAATTTGACAGAAAGTGGGACATTTAATTTTGATTTTAATGAGAAAGTCATATTATAAATCACCTCTAGAAATACTAGCCAGAAAATCAAAATTATAGTTTTGTTTTTACTTGTAGAAGTTAACTATTACTTAGTGTATGGTCCTTAATGTTTATGTAATTTAACTTTTCTGTTAGTAATAACAACAACAAAATTTCCTTTGCTTATATAACCCTTATCACAGACCATACAAAGATATAAAATGGTAAAATTGTGAATAATAAACTATAAATCAGGTAAAATTGTGAAAATGGTTTATTTTCATAATAAAATATTGGGTTTGGTTTCTTAAGAAACACACACACACTAAAAGCAATTAAGGGGAAAATAATTATTTTCAATGAAAAACCAAACAGTTATATTCCACTCCATTAATAAAAATACTTTTTCTTAATCACATTATAATTTAATTTTTTCTATCAGGAATTGAGTTGCTTAGTATTAAGTAAATTTTGATCACTTTTTGAAGGGATTGTTGACATAAATGATAATAAAACCTCATTTAATTCATATTCCAATTAGGTATACTTAAGCCTTCAAATCTCTTATTTCCCTCCTGTTTTTGTAGAAAAGGTAAAAATTAAAGCAACATGACACTTAGAGGCAGATGATGGTATATAGCACTTCAATGTGCCACTGTTCTTGCTGCTTTAGAGATATTTACTCGTTTAACATGTGTAAAAACCTAAAGCGAGAGATATTATTTTCTTATTTTCAATTAATAGGTCAGAAAACTGAAGCACAAAGAGTAACTTGCTCGAGATCATGTAATGCTTCATATTGAACTAATCTGACTCTAAGGCCCATGAACATGACTGCTACACTTAATTCTTTCTATTTAAAACGGTTAAACAAAATGTTATAATACAGAAGCTTTTAAGTGCAAGGACCCTTTGGTTTGTCTCTTACATCTCAGAGTCACATCTTAATATGATTCTATTTAAAGTGGTACCAGACTTTCAGTTTGAATTTTAATAATTTCCCTGAAGGAGACAGAGCAAGAATTAAATTATTTTTAAATCTTAAAGTATTTGCTTAGTTTACCATATAGCAATTGATAATTACATTCTGTTACAAGTAACTAGTTTTAAGAAAAAGGAAACACCCTAAATACTTAAAATAATTGAACTGTTACAAGTAAATATAATTTATTATGAAAATTTATCCGAATAAATGAATGTATGTATCTACCTGTATATGTACATGCATGTGTCTTCATTATTTTATGAATAATCAAGTTATTCTGGATCATTTGTTTTGTTCATTCATTTTAAAAAAGCCTGTGGTTGGCTTTGAGATAATACTTGTGTGGCCAAATACACACTTTAATGAGTAATACCATTTTTATGCTCTCAACCAAAGAAAAATATTTATTTTATTTTATTTATAATAAATTTTCCAACCAAGTTGATGTAAGGCTGCTTACAAAACAAGCTTATGATAAAATTATTTTTTTTTATGATTTAAGAAGTAGAGGCACAGGAAAACAAGGATTATTCTAAATAAGATGAAGCTAGTGGAGATATCAGTAGACAAAATGTATGGTAACTACATACTGCACTTGAAAAGGATTATAAAATACAGGGCAATACCGTCAGGAATATGATTCACAGTGCCCTTAAAAACCACAGATTTTCAAAGTACCAAAGCTTAAAAGAAATTTCTCTTGTAGTTCCACAGTACTGTGGAATTATTGTCATCAACTGTTTTACAGAAATTCCAACCTAGATATATTAGAATTTTTTAATTAAAAAAATAAATATTTTTTATCTATTTCTTTAAAAATTGAATTTAAATAAAAATGCACATTACATCATTTTTAAATTTTTAATTAATTAATTGATTTTTTGAAGTGTAGTTGACACAATATTACATTTGTTTCAGGTGTACAACATAGTGATCCAACAGGTTCATATATTACGCTATGCTCACCGTGGGTGTAGCTACCATCTGTCACCACACAGCATTATTGCAATACTATTGACTATATTCCCTATGCTGTTCCTTTTATTCCCAGGATTTATTCATTCCATCATTTTAATAAACAGTTGTTTTAAAAATAAATAATATATATAATATAATGTTATTCAATATACTATCTAATATGTATTTCATAAATTGTCACTGCATTCCAGTGAAGGCCACCAGGGTATATATCTGTAGTTTTACAAATGTGGGTTCATTTCTCATTGCAGCAAGGGAGAACAAGTGCTGGGGAACCAGTATGGGAAACCATATGTGTCTCAATAAAAAGGTGTTAGAAAAGACTTAGTGTAGGACTTGAGCAAAGTGATTTGGGGGAGGTTTCAAGTAAGCTGGGATTTGTTCTGGATTGGAAGCTGTGAGGAAGCAGGTTAATTCTATGACCAGGTATCTTGGTTAATTCTACCCAGAGGGAAGGAAAAATCTGTTGAGGCTAACGGGGTGGATAAACTGCAGTCACTAAGCCAGGAAAGGAGAATATTTAGCATTTGGTTTACACAGCGGCTTTGTTTGTGTCTGCGCTTAGGCAAGACTAAGAAGCTGTATTGTTTGTTTGTTCGCTTGATTCCACAATATTAAAGTCACAAAATGACCTCATCTGATGGTAGTGTTCTGTGAGATTGTCTGGGTTCAACAGGATGACACCATGGCTCTCACGAGAATGCCAGGGTAACGCCTAACAATGCTGACATGTTGCTGCTAGTATGAAGCCAGGTTTGAATATCAGATTCTACTCTTATCTTGCTATCCCTTTCAATATAATCTTTCAATAATAGTTATGAATGTACATATTCATACTTGTTTAAAAATAAAATTATAATATGGTAATGCATATAGAGATATGTGTTTTTTACCTAACAAAATGTTACTAAAACATTTCCACATCAACAAAGACACTTTCTAAATTCTCATTTTTAATGGTAACTAGGTATTGATTATATGGATATCCTTTGATTTATTTAACCTATATTTTGATATCTAGTTGGTGAGGTAAAGTTTTCTCTCTTCTTTTTTTTTTTAAGATTATTTATTTATTTATTTGAGAGACCAAGAGAAACAGAGGGAGCATGAACAGGGGGTGGAGGGGCAGAGGAAGAGGGAGAAGCAGACTCCCTGCTGAGCAGGGAGCCAGTGCGGGACTCGATCCCAGGATCCTGGGATCATGACCTGAGCCTAAGGCAGACACTTAACCAACTGAGCCACCCAGGCACCCCGTGAGGTAAACTTTCAAGTGCATTTACCTTTGCTAACTTATGTGATTTTTTTTTCCCTTGAGGATAAAGTTCTAGAAGTGGAGTTGTTGGGACAAAGAATAGTGATATTTTGGGGCGCCTGGGTGTCTCAGTTGGTTAAGCGACTGCCTTCGGCTCAGGTCATGATCCTGGAGTCCCAGGATCGAGTCCCACATTGGGCTCCCTGCTCAGCAGGGATCTGCTTCTCCCTCTGACCCTCTTCCCTACTATGTTCTCTCTCTATCATTCTCTCTCTCTCTCAGTAAATAAATAAAAATCTTAAAAAAAAAAAAGAATAGTGATATTTTGAAGACTTTTAACTGATATGATAAGTGGTCCAAGTTACATCAGTTTATACATATATCATTACTGTATAAGATAGACCTTTTGTTCCTACAACCCCCTCAACACTAATGATTGTTTTAAGATTTTTTAAAAAATAATACCTCTCTAATTAAAAAAGTGATAAAATATATCACATAGTTGTTTTGATTTCCTCTAGTAACAGTAATACTAAATAGATAGCATTTATTAACTATGTGCTAGGCACTATGCTAAGTACTTCACAAATCTTAAAAAGAGGTACATAAAATGTACATTTTAGTTGAAGAACAAATGGCTAGATGCTATTATCAACAGTCAACCCCAACTGAAGTTAAAGTTGAATATCATCAAAGCAGAATAATATTGAAATTTCATTCAAAGAAACATAGCTAATATTAGAATTTTACTTTATTATTTTGTTAACTACTAAAAAGTTTAGTAAACAATATGCATTTTCCAGAAACAGTAATTTTTCAAAACTTTCAGCTGCTACATTGCTCCTATGGTCACTAATTACAAAAATGACAAGATGTCCACTTTCAATTGGAATGTTTTATAATATCACTAATTTTTTTTGTACAGAGTAGAATTTATTTCTGGAAAAATATTTTTAAATTTATTTATTTATTTTAGAGAGAGACAGAGAGAGCAAGCATGGGTGGGGGGGAGGCGCAGAGGGAGAGATGCACAAGCAGACTCCATGCTGGGTGTGGAGCCCAATGCAAGGCTTGATTCCACCATCCTGAGATCATGATCTAAACCAAAACCAAGAGTCAGATGCTCAATCAACTGAGCCACCCAGGTGTCCCTGGAAAAAATATTTTTTAGTAACATTTTCTAGAAGGAATGTTGTTCTTAAGGTTCATAACTTGAGAAAAATCCTTTTTAAATTACTGAAAATTGCCAATGGCCTCAAGCAGTTATTTAAAAGTGAAATTTGGTTTAAATTCTTAGCTATTCAGGTGCTCCTCACAATCTGAGAGCAGCTCTTTCTGCCCATGGGTCCTGTCCCTGTGCTGTAATAAAAGCACCTATTTGCACTGAAAAAAAATTCTTAGCTACTATACTGCAAAACTATAAGGCATTGTCTTAATGCAGTCTTATAAGTGGAAAGATTTTCTGTGCTCATGGGTTGGAAGAATCATTATTGTTAAAATGTACATACTACTCAAAGCGATCTATAGATTCATTGCAATCCTATCAAAATTCCAATGACTTTTTTCTAATAAATAGAACAAATCATTCTAAAATTTGTATGGAACCACAAAAAGCTCCAAATAGTCAAAGCAATCTTGAGAAAGAAAAACAAAGCTGGAGGCATCATGAGCCCTGATTTAGACACATAGATCAATAGAACAGAGTAGAGAGCCCAGAAATAAACCCACACATATATGAACAACTAATTTACAACAAAAGATTCAAGAATATACAATGGGGAAAAGACAATCTCTTCAATAAATGGTTTGGGAAAACTGGACAGCCATATTCAAAAGAATGAAATTAGACCACTATCTTACAGGACACCCCACAATTAACTCAAAATGGATTAAAGATTTGAATGTAAGACCTGAAACCATAAAAATCCTAGAAGAAAACATAAGCAGTAAGCTCCTTGCCATAGATCGGGGTGATGATTTTTTTAAAATCTGATAACAAAAACAAAAGCAAGAAAAGCAAATATAAATAGGTGGAACTAAATCACACTAAAAAGTTTCTGCACAGCAAAAGAAACCATCAATAAAATGAAACAACCTACTGAATAGGAGAAAATATTTGCAAGTCATATATCTGATAAGTTAATATCCAAAATATGTATATTTAAAAAATTCATACAACTCCATGATCAAAAAAAATCTGATTAAAAATGGGCAAAAGATCTGAATAGATATTTCTCCAAAGCAGGCATACAGATTGCCAACAAGTACATCAAAAGATCTTAACATCATTAATCAGTGGGTAAATGCAAATCAAAACCACAATGAGATGTCACTTCACAGTTGTTAGAATGGCTATTATCAAAAAGACAAGAACTAACAAGTATTGGCAAGGATGTGGAGAAAAGGGAACCCTGTGCACTGTTGGTGCGAACACAAGTTGGTGCAGCCACTATGGAAAACAATATGAAGATCTCTCAAAATTTTAAAAATAGAATAACCATATGGTCAAGCAATTCCATGTCTAGGTATTTATCAGAAGAAAAGGTAAACACTAACTTGAAAAGATATCTACCCACCCCATGTTCAGGCATTATTTACAATAGCCAAGATATGGAAACATCCTAAGTGTGAATTGATGGATGAGTGGATAAGGAAATTATGGTATATGTACAGAATGAAATACTATTCCACCATAAAAAGTAGTGAATTCTTGATGTTTGTAACAATATGGATGGAACTCAAGGGTATTATGCTAAGTAAAGTAAGTCAGACAGAGAAAGACAAACACCATGTGATTTCTCTCATACATGGACTCTAAAACAAGACAACAACAACAAAATAAAACAAACTTCTAGATATAGACAACAGATTGGTGGTTGCCAGAGGCAATGGATAGGTGATAGGAGAAATGGGCTAAAAGGATCAAAAGGTTAAAAAAAAAAAGGAAAAATAAAGATTCACTTTAGCACACTAATAATTCTGATTAAGCTTTTATTTTTTTATTTTATTTTTTTTAAGATTTTATTTATTTATTTGAGAGAGAGAATGAGATAGAGCATGAGAGGGGGGAGGGTCAGAGGGAGAAGCAGACTCCCTGCTGAGCCGGGAGCCCAATGCGGAACTCGATCCCGGGACTCCAAGATCATGACCTGAGCTGGAGGCAGTCGCTTAACCAACTGAGCCACCCAGGCGCCCCTGATTAAACTTTTAGATACATTCTTCCCCACCATCTGTGATCATGTTGCCGCACTTTCTTTTACAATATAGAATGTAAAACCTAATTAATGAATCAAAACTGTCTAGGTTCTAACAATTACTCATAAGTAAACAATTTCATAGTTTCCTGATACTGCTCTGAAGGCCAGGTAAAAGGATATTATTTGGCAGAAAGCACATAGCAACTTTTCCTTTCATATGGTCTAAGCATGAACATTTTCCATAATTTGATCACAAGTTACTACTACTAAGCATTCTACTGGACACATGAAAAGGGAATGTACAGCGTCAGTTTTCTCAGAAATAACACTTTAAGCTTGTGAATAAAAATGCACTGAGTCCTGAGCAATAAGCTAAGAAGCCTAAATTCGATTTGACCCAGAAAGATATAGACACATAACCCTCTGTGGAATGACCAATGCCATCTCTTTGAATCCACACACTAAAAAAATAAAAAATAAATAAATTCTTACCTAGTATAATGCAAAACTATAAGGAGATGTCATAAAGTAGTCTTGTAAAGCCTACTGCTTTAACATTTGATTAGCATAAAATATGATTTGACTATTTTCTTTTTCTCTGATTATCTTCTCCTTTATTGTGTGAGGATGTAGACAATCGCTTATTTTTGTATATGACATTAGAGTTTTTTCTTTTCTTTTTTTTAAAGATTTTACTTATTTATTTGAGAGAGAGAAAGCATGTGGGGGAGAGAGCATGAGCAGGGGGTAGGGGGAGAAGGTGGGAGAAGCAGACTCCCCACTAAGCAGGGAGCCAGATGCAGGATTTGATCCCAGGATCCTGGGATCATGACCTGAGCCAAAGGCAGATGCTTACCTGACTGAGCCACCCAGGTGCCTGACATTTAACATTGTAGATTTGGCAGCCTGATTTTAATTCATCCCTCAAAAGATATAAAGAATAACTATTATAACACTTCTTGAAAGACTCATAATCTAAATGAAATTTAAGGAGTAAAAATTAAGTAGAATTCATAAAGAATTTAAGTGTAAGAGTGTTAAAACACCAAACAATTTGAAACATTTAATATTATGATAAAATATAATTTTCTATTATGCTGCCTTGCAATTTTATATACATTTTATAAGAATTTTTAATGTTCTTATTTTAGGACGTTGGGCTAAGAGCATTTTTTCTAATATTCTTAACTTTATTTTCTTCTATACAATTTAAAAACATTACAACAATCATTATTTATTACAGTATTTTATTCGTAACAGTAAATGTAGGATTTAAACTTTAGCCAATTCTAGAATTTTAACAAAATCACAAAAGGAAATTTATAAAATGCTTACATATCCTGCTCGTAAATAACCCAAGGAAAAGCTTGTTTCATTACCAATGTTGTTATGCTAATTAAATAAGGTAATAACCAATCAAAGGTCACTGATATTGCTTAAATTCTGCAGTGCCATGAAATATCATTCAACTAGTTGATACATTACTTGGATATTCAGAAGCCAACTCTAATTATTGAGGTAGAAGTAAAACTCTGGTATAGTCTTGCTTTTGACATTTGATACTTAACACTCTGAGATAAGTAGCATTGCCTTATTTTACAATGAAATACACAGAAGGAATAAAGAAGTTAGTAAATATATCTAAGTAGTAGGTGATAGAGCCAGGATTCACACATTCCCTCTAATCTCTTAATTCCCAAATCTAAAATGTCAATTTATTGAGTATCATTTATTTGATTATTAATAAATGGGAAGGTTTTTACATGAGCCTATTTCCTATTTATATTTCTTCTTTTAAAATTACCTATCACGGGCACCTGGGTGGCTCAGTCGTTAAGCGTCTGCCTTCGGCTCAGGTCATGATCCCAGAGTCCTGGGATCGAGTCCCGCATCGGGCTCCCTGCTCATCGGGGAGTCTGCTTCTCCCTCTCCCTCTGCTTGCCGCTCTGCCTACTTGTGCTCTCTCTTTCTGTCAAATAAATAAAATCTTAAAAAAAAAAAATTACCTATCAGTAACATTCAATCATTTGCATATGGGCTTATTACTGGTTACTGATTTTCAAGATATATTTATATGTTAATAATAATCTTTTATCCATAGTATTCTCTACATTTCTTGTTCATTTATTATTTTATCTTATAAGATTTTAGGGCATTTTTAGCTGTAAGATGTTTTTAAAATAAATATAGTTAATGAATATTTTTTGTTTATGGCTTTTGGTATAATAGAATGACCTTTAAAACATATTTGTAGGAAAAAATAAATGAAGCATTCTTTTTCAGCTAAAATACACTGAAATTTTCTCAATTTTATTAATCATCTATTTTATTATGCCTAATAGCTAGCATAGTTTTCCATCATATTTGTTCATTTAATATTTATTGTGGGCTAACTATGTGTAAACACAGGTGCTATTGATAAAGCCATGAACAAAAATGACACAAAGGATTCACACCCACAGGGGTGCCTGGGTGGCTCAGTTGGTTAATCTTCTACCTTCTGCTCAGGTCACAATCCCAGGGTCCTGGGATCAATGATTGATGATCAAGCCCTGCATTCGCATTCGGGCTCCCTGCTCAGTGGGGGTCTGCCCTCTCCCTTTGTGCTCCCTTCCTCTGTGCTCCCGTGTACTCGCTCTCTCTCCCTTTCTCTCTCTCAAGTAAATAAATAAAATCTTAAAAAAATAAGAAAGAGTTTGATCAACTTATACTTAAAGGAAATTCTTCAGACTTTATTATGCCATTCAGTTTCTATTTCTACTTGAGTCATTTTGATCATTTATGCTTTCCTAAAATAGCATATATTTAATGGAGATATTTAAATTCAATTGCAAAGAATTATATATGTTCTATTATTTAAAAATATCTTAGTGCCCCTCTAGTTATTACCCCTTTTATAATTCATGTCATGTTTTATTAAACTGATAATTACCTCTTTATGTAATGAATTAGATGACAATGCAGTTATCAATTCTACCATTTTATCACTTGATGTCTTTTACTTTATCACTTTATGTCTCTCTACAGAGTGATACAGAAAGATATTCAGAATATATTGCTAAGAAAAACAAAATGAAGAAAAATGTATTCAGCATGCTACTTTTTGTATATGAACAGAGAAAATACATATATGCTTTTCTTTAAAAATCTGCTCTAATTATAACACCAATTCTACTTACTGTAATTTAGGCACATAATATTTCCTTTCTCTTGCCTAATTATTCTCTTTCTACCCAGTTTTATTAGTATAATATGGAGATTTATATCTAGTTTATTTTTTTCAAATTACTTTTCTTCTCTTTTTAAAAGATTTTATTTATTTGAGAGAGAGAGAGAGGGAGTGTGAGCAGGGAGCAGGGGGAGGAACAGATGGGGAGGGAGAGGGAGAGGGAAAGAATCTCCAGCAGGCTTCACACTGAACACAAGCCCCATTCAGAGCTTGATCTCATGACCCTGAGATCATGACCTGAGCCAAAACCAAGTGTCAGACACCTAACTGACTGCGCTACCTGGCCTCCCCTCAAATAACATTTTATAACAAATTTCTTTTAAGAAACATTGACATCTTGGGGCACCTGGGTGCCTCAGTCGTTAAGCTTCTGCCTTCTGCTCGGGTCATGATCCCAGAGTCCTGGGATGGAGCCCCTCATCAGGCTCCCTGCTCAGCAGGAAGCTTGCTTCTCCTTCTCCTGCTCCCCCTGCTTGTGTTCCCTCTCTCACTGTGTCTCTCTCTGTCAAATAAATAAGTAAAATCTAAAAAACAAAAAACAAACAAAACAAAACAATACAGAATATGTTTTAAAAAAAAAGAAACATTGACATCTTAATATTCTCCTATAATTGTATTTATAGCACTTTTCTAAAGCAACCCTTGTTTCCTTTGTTATTTTAATTATTGTTCTTATTTGTTCATTTGTTTATCTGCTTGAGTATGCTTTATATTTTTCTTTTTTTTAAGAAAGACAAGCAAAAGACACTAAATTTAGAAGTTTGAATCAAAATATATATATATTTTTAAAGTATAAATATCATAGTTTGGAAACTGTGAGCCTTAAACAATAATTAAAAGCATGAAGACTGATGATAACCAATTTAGGAAATTGTAAAGAGGAAAAAATGAAAATCGGTCTCAGGGCTGAGTACTGAAAAACGACATTGAGAAAAAAACTGCAGAAGAGGAAAATCTGACCTATTAGCCCGAGATTTTTGCTTTTATATCATAAATCTTTTTTTTTTCTGATTCTTTAACCTGTCACTTAACCCTGTGACTTAATTTCCTCAGTTTGACTAAACTTTAGATAAGCTTCTTTCAGACTGTAAGCCCTTTTCTTACAGCATTTACTTTAGAAAACTTACAATTCTAAATTATTTGCTCTTTTGAGATATAAATCTTTTTTAAAGTCTCTCATGGGTTTTAAAACCCAGGAATCTCTTTCTTTAGGACCCGGAACCCAGGGCTTTGGAATTTAAGTGCTTTCTGGTCTCTGTGGGAAGATAAGAGCCTAAGTTCAGTGTGTGCCTTATTCTAAGTTGTACAGCCACCTCCTGTCATGAAGATATGAGGAAGTTTACCTTTCCCTTGGGTAAGGCCAAGTAACGAACACAGATGGACTCAGATTCCCACCATCCCAGCTCTTACAAACTCATGCTTTTTGATTCCACAGACTGGCCTCCCTACCCTATCGCCATAACCTTGAATAAAACATCTTTCCTGCCTGTTTAATGTCACCTGGCACAGTTTTTGCTTTGACAACTGTGTCTGCCATAATCTTTTGGTTAATTGTAGTCACCTGAGCCCTGCTTCATGATGCCACAGGTATTCTTAAATTCTGTTGACTCACAGGAAATAAAAGGACTCGATGGAGATTTTTTTTTTTTTTTTTTTTGGTAGGTTTTAAGTTCTCATAAGCCTTTGTTCATTTCATCTTGGGTTTTCTTGGACTAGTGTTTACCCTTTCTTTCTACAAGTCAGTCCTGGTCTTACTTGTAAGAAGTATCCTGTGTGCCAGAATTCTGTTCTCTTCAATCTGATTTCATCTGCATTTAAACTGCCAAATCCCTCAGAGTTTCTGGCTTGCTCTTGTCTCAGGCTTCCAATTCAGAAGATGTTATTCTCCAAACTGTACGTTTTCTAGGTGATTTCTTTGAGCAGTGAGGAAGTGTGAATCATATGTATCCTCAAGATGCCACCACTTTCCTGGAATTCGTCCTAGGAACCAAGAAAACTACTTGAAAAGCAAATAGAAATAATAGACACACTTTCAATTCATATTTACTTAAATAACTCATTGTATTTCTTCTTTAAAGCCAATACTTACTCATGTCCTCCACTCTACCCCAACTCTGGAACTTTTTATAGCTTTAAGCCTCCGTCTGGGCAAACTTTTCTGCATAGTAGTTTCCTTGACTGATGTCTCATAAACGATATTTAATTGTCTTCAAAGTGGTCCTTATTGGCCAGGGTAGTGTGGATGACCGTACTGAGACTGACTTCCCGTTACAGTAACATTATGTTCATCCACATCTTTGGGCAAGAATTCATGGTTCTGTAGGCATGTACTTTTACAATTTATAGAAGACATGCTTTTTATTTCTCCTACTATCTTCCTAGACTTGTACATAGATATTCAACCAGCTTGTTGAGGCATTTAGAAATCTGAGTGTGGCTGGAAGACCAATCTGGTGACCTTCTCTTGATATTTCTAGAACTTTTGATTTAACAGACTGAAAGGTTTTTCAGAAAAATAATTCTGAATTACTCATTACATTGTGAATATGTATGCTAATCATGTTTACACACAAATCATTGCTTTATCATTATTTTTTGTTAAAATAAACAAGTTAACCTCTCTAGGTCCTGTTTCCTCATTTTTGGCAATAAGAATCATTATAATTACCTCTGGGTTGTTATGAGGACTCAATGATATAATGCATAAAAGAAATCAGTACATCAGAACCTATTATGCGATCCATAAATAGCTAGTATAAGTATGATCATAATGCTATTCATGATGAAGGGGTAAAAGGAGATTATTTGTAAAATTTTAGGTTTGCTTCACCCTTTCAGCGGAGAAGTTTCTTATTTTTAACTTAGAATTGAAGTATTTATTGGGCGATATGCAGTCAGAGAGAGGCAAGGACACATTTTCTTTAATTCTTTGTTTATGTACATTCAAGTTTTAAAGACATCTTTCCCCAAAATAAAATAGTGAAAAGCACTATTACCATGTCTAACTAGAGAAAGATTACCATTGACAATGGCAAATTAATAAGTAATAGTTTAGTAGGTGTGTTTATGTGGTTATTAAGGCATATAAATCATTTAAGCCTCTTCTGTGTGTTAAGCATCGTGATGGATACAATGAATTCATGAACTAACACTGAGTTTATAGGGTAGTTGAGGAGATAGTTAAAATATAATACAAAAACTTAAAAATATAAGCATGAAAGAAGAGAGTTCTCTCTTAAGTAAATGGAGGTAATATTTATAGGATCATACATATTTACACTTTTATGGTACTGTAATATTAATTCTCTAATTTAAATCTCACAAACAATAGCTGTGAGGTAGACATATTATGTTAAACTAAGCATTAGAGATGTTGATTCATTTGCCAAAATTCACATACATGGAAAGTTCTAGAGCTGAATCTCTAACCACAGCTTTCTGATTATAAGTTTACACATTAAATTAGCTTGACTTTACAACAAATTATCAATGTGACCCAGTCAGATTCACTTAGATTGCTTCTCAACCCATATTTTTCTGACTTTACAAAATAGTTCTTATACATCATTTTTTTTCTTTTGCCATGAAACTGTTTCATTGATTATTGCTAAGAAATAGCCTGTGTTTAATAATTATGATGCAAGGGTTCTACTGAGATTTTTTTTAATGCAATTGTTAAAATCTAAAACCCTACTTTTTTTTTTTTTTTTTTGTGAGAGAGAGAATGAGAGACAGAGAGCATGAGAGGGAGGAGGGTCAGAGGGAGAAGCAGACTCCCCAACGAGCAGGGAGCCCGATGCGGGACTCGATCCCGGGACTCCAGGATCATGACCTGAGCCGAAGGCAATCGCTTAACCAACTGAGCCACCCAGGCGCCCAAAACTGTTTATTTTTTTAAGATTTTATTTATTCATTTGACAGAGAGAGAGCGCACATGTGTGAGAGAGCGAGCACAAGCAGGGTAGTGGCAGGCAGAGGGAGAGGGAGAAGCAGGTTCCCCACTGAGCAGGGAGCCTGATGTGGGGCTCAATCCCAGGACCCTGAGATCATGACCTGAGCCGAAGGCAGACGCTTAACCAACTGAGCCACCCAGGCGCCCCTAAAACCTACTTTTAATCCACTTACCTTCATATATATTCATTTCATTTTGTTGTACCTTGAAATAGAACACATCCAAAGGGTTAAAAGTATTCCCCGTTTCTCTGTGGTTGTCACTGATAAAGAAACTTTTGTTTCATATGGCTTTTGCAAGCAGCAAATGAGGTTCAGCTCTCTGAAGGCCATCGTGATGAAGATTTATGACCCCTGAAGGCACAGAGTCCCTAAATTACAGGTCAAAGCATCAGTGAAATTTTTACCAAAGTAACAACAAATTCATTTCTTAAACCTTTCCTTTGCTTTGAAAATCATGGCAATGATACATTACTTGGTAAAAGGTGGAGTGAGGACTTTGTTTTGTATTTCAGGATATGATTAGGTTAATAATTATCATAATGTAGAGTAAAAAAAATAAAGAGAAAAAGGACTCCTAGGAAATTCTGCTTAGTATCTGTTTAGCATTCATAGGGAATGACTATGAGTTATTAATTATGTTAAAGATTATTATAAAAATTTATATTTGACAGTATTTAATTTATGCTAGTGTATTGAGAATCCATTGATAAGTTTAGGGGTATATATTTTACCAAGTGGTTGAAATGCAGTATTTCATAACCTTTTTCAACCACTGCCTCCTGTGAGAACTTAATGAAAGCTATGAAATCCCTTCCCCTAAAACTTACACATGCATATAAAATTTTGTCTATATATTGAGATGCGATTCATAGAAACATCTGAAGCCCTGACTTGGGCATATGACACATCTGAGCATAAACCAGTCACTGAAGTCCTTTCTCTAAATAATTCAAAAAAATTTCTGAGAATTATTTCTGACAGAGCCAATATTATTTTATGACAATTGTTGGACACATATGAATGCAGTTTAGAGCTAACTATGAGGCTTTCTGAAGTGTGGCATTTACTGTCCCACACTCCAGCTCTGCTTTTTAAAAGTAATGGAAACTAAATTGAAACATCACTTTAAACTCAAATCAACAAAGAAAAAATGCCAAACATGATGATGTCCCCAATTGCTTACCCATTTAGGCCTGTGTCTTTGATTTATTTGAAGTCTTTGTAATGGTAGAGACCATTGCAGCTAACATAGAAAACATTCGTACCCCAAAATATACAGCCTTCTATCCAGAGTCATTACAAGCCACTGTCTTTTAATATGTCACTTCCTTTAATGGGGTTTGCCTGTCACTTGTATACAGACAGTTGTGTTTGGGAGGCTGAGGAAGTCAAATTATAAAATCCAGGACATTCTTTATACAGACACATATACAAATAGCTCTGGGAAAGGCAAAATATTCACTCAGTTGACACAGACTTGTAATGATAACATTAGGGATGGTGACATAGCTAAACTTAAAATCCAAGGAAATCCAATAACTAAGAGCATGTTAACTAAGCAACAATAATCTTGAGATGGGGATAACAGGACTCAAGAATTTTGACTAGATAATTAGAGAAATCTAAAGACATCATAAATAAATAGCCTCCTCTCATTTTTCATTTGACCAGAGTGATTGACTTTATTTAGTAATCTCAAAACATGTATAACATTTATCAAATACTAAATTCTAAACAGTTAATTTATTTGCTTTGTAATAACTTTTATTCACTCACTCAAAAACTATTTACTGAGAGCCCACCATATTCCAGAGATTATGATTGATGAAGGAGATAAAATAAGAAACGGTACACAACCTCTGCCTCAAGTAGCCTCAGGTTTAGTGAAAAAGACAGGCAGGAATATGGGAAAATTCAATGTTATGTGACAAGTGCTTGATGGGGGAAGTCTAGGTATCAGAAGGGTGGATAGATCAACTAACTTTCTTGCAAATAGGATATTAAAATGGAAATGATGGGGATAAGAATAAAGAAGGGTGTGCCAGACAGAGAAAAGGGTGTATGAAAACCTGTGGAGACAAAGAAGTATAGGAGTTTCTTGAAATGCTGAAGCATATAATTCAGGATGGGTATATTAGGTTTCTACTTCCAGTGTAACAAATTACTATAAACATAGTTGCTTAAAACAACACAGATTTATCATCTCACTGTTCTATAGGTCAGAAGTCTGACCAAGGTTTCATGGGGTTAGAATCAAGATGCAGCAGGACTGCATTCCTTACTGGAGGCTTTGTGGAGGGAATCAGCTTTTAGGCTCATGTAGGTTGTTGGCAGAACTCAGTTGCTTGAGATTGTAGTTCTGAAGTACCCATGTTTTTTGTGGTGTCAGCGTGGGCTGCTATCACCTTCTAGAAGCTACTCACATTCTATGGCTCAAGCTTCCCCTCATCTTCAAAGCCAGCAACTGGGATCAAGTTCTTCCCCTATCTCCTCTCTCTTGCTTTCTTTTCTACCTCATCTCTCTAACTTCAGCTAGGGAAAGGTCTCTGTTTTAATGGACTCATATCATTAGATTGCACTCATTCAGATAATATAGGATATTCTCCCCATTCAAGGTTTGTAAATTTAATGACCTCTACAAAGTCCCTTTTGACATATGTATTATTCAGCTAGGGCTGCCATGAAAAAATACCATAGACTGGGTGGCTTAAACAGCAGAAATTTATTTTCTCACAGTTTGGGAGACTGAGATGTCTAAGATCAAGGTGTGGTCAATGTGGTTTCTGGTGAAAGCTCTTTTCCTGGATTGTAGATGGCCACCTTCTCATTATGTACCCACTTGGTCCTTCCTTGATACTTGAATGCAGATGGAGAGAGCTATCTTTTCTTAGAAGGCCATTAATCCCACCCTGAGGGCCCCAAACTCATGACCTAATCTAACTCTACTTAACTCCCTAAAATTCTACCTCTAAATACCATCACATTGAAGGTTAGGGCTTCAACATATGACTTTGGGAGGACACATTCAGTTTATACGACCATGTAATGTAACATATTCACAGGTTCTGAGGATTAGGGTGTGGACAACTTTGCAAGGGAGGGCATTATTCACCCTATCACAGAGTGAGAATCAAGACTTGATTCTGAGGACAATGGGAAAATGCTGCATAATTTTCCAGAAGATTGCTGTGTAATCAGATTTACATTTACATTTAGAATGATCATGGCTTCAATATTGAGATTGGACAGGAGAAAGACAGATCTAAAACAGTGATACTACTTATATAGTAAAATAGTGGTACTATTTAGAAGACATTTGAAACATCTGGTTACAAGAAAAACAGTGCAGGACTAATATAGAGGCAGTATTATTGGGGAAAAATAGAATTGTGAGATATGAAAGAGAAAAAAATCAAACTTAATGATTGATTATGTGTGGGAATATGGAAGAAGAGGTAAGGGGTTACTACTTAGTTTAGAATTTGTCTAGTTTGGAAAAGATGAGAATCATATATTGATATAGGAAATACATAGGAGCAGAATTAGGGAAGAACTATTTTACACATTTTTAGATAGAGGTACCTATGAAAAATTCAATGTAGATATCAAGTAGGCAACTAGATAATCCAATTTGGCTCTCAGAAGAGTTATGAGAGTTGAAAATTCAATTAGAATGTGTACTATCACTTATTTTGGGAAATAAGCATAGGAAAATGCTGGGAATCATCACTCTCTTAGGAATGGTCATTAACAAAGTGGGTCAAAGAGGAGATGAGGAGTGGAGATAAAACAAGTTAGGGGAAAACCAGTGAGTGTAATATCATGGAGCCAAGGAAGTAGATTTTTTAAGTAAATATATCAAGTAGTCTAAGTATAATCCATAACTCTTGCATTTAGCAAAGGGGCTTTTAAAGAAAGCAGTTTCAATGAAATCATGTGGGAAGAGAAACAAAGTGTAATGCATTGATGAGTAAATGAGAAGTGGGCTGTGAAGGCAGTAAGTAAACCAGTCTTTCAAAATCCTTGTAAAAAGAGGAGCTATTAGAGGATGAATTTTTATTTGTTTGTTTTTGTCAGGTTCATGTGAGATTTGTCAGATATATATTTTTTCCCAACATTTTATTATGATTAGCTTTAAATATATAAAAAAATTGAAAGAAATTTTATAGCAAATAAACATACACCTACCACTAACATATTGTTAATTATTATTATTCAATTAATATTTTACTACATTTGCATTCCTACATCTATTCTTATATCCAACCCTCTGCCCATTCATTGGTCTAATATATTTTTCATGTTCTGCTCAGTAATTTGTAGCTATCAATACATTTTTCCCCAAATATGCATATAATTAAAGGAGCCGATGTTTGTTTATGTTTCTTTAAATTTTGAGATAGAATTTAAATTAAATTAAATGTAAAAATTTTTTTTTTTAAAGATTTTATTTATTTATTTGACAGAGAGAGATACAGCGAGAGAGGGAACACAAGCAGGGGGAGTGGGAGAGGGAGAAGCAGGCTCCCCGCAGAGCAGGGAGCCTGATGCGGGACTCGATCCCAGGACCCTGGGATCATGACCTGAGCTGAAGGCAGTCGCTTAACCAACTGAGCCACCCAGGTGCCCTAAATGCAAAAAATTTTTAAGTATGCCTTGCATTGACTTGTGACAAATGCATGAGGATTTGCAATCAAAATCCCCATCCACACACACAGCACTGCCATCAACATAGAAATTTCCTTCTTACCACTTCCCAATCACTCCCAAGAGGCAATCAATATTCTGATATTTTCCATTTCATATTGGTTTTACCTCTTTTAGAATTCATACAAATAGCAATTTACATTATGAACTCTCTTGTAAAGTCTACTTTCAATGAGCATGCTTTTTAGATTTATCCATCTTATTGCATGTATTAGTAATTCATTTCTTTTTATTACTAATGAATGAATATACAGAAGTATATTTGATAAACACGTAATATATTTCCAGTTTTTGGCACTTATGAATAAAGATTCTTTCAACATTGTTATAAAAGTTTCTTTGGGCATATATGCTTTTATTTCTCTTGGGTGATTACCTAGGAGTGGGATCACATGCTTGTAGAGTATGTATGCATTTAATGATATAAGAAACTGTCAGAATGTATTCCTAAGTAGTTCTCCAACAATATAGGAGAGTTCCAGTTTCTCCACATACACCTTAATATCTGTTATTGACAGTCTCTTCAGTGGAATCCATTCAGGTGGGGATGTAGTAGTATCTTGTAGCTTTAATTTGTGTTTCTTTGATGATTAATGATATTGAACAATTTCATGTGTTTATTGTCCTATCACATATATAACTTTATGAAATGTCTGTTCAAATATTTGCACATCTCTAATTGGGTTGTTTCTACTTTTAGATTGACTTATAAGAATTCTTTAAGCAACCAAAATACCAGTTCTTCATCATATATATATATTTTTTACAAATATTTTCTCCTAATATGTGGCTTGCCTATTTACTTTTCTTATTAACCTATTTTAATGAGCAGGACTTACTGATTTTAATTCTCTTTTTTTTTCTTTAATGGTTACTGCTTTTTTTTTAAGACTTATTTATTTGAGAGAGCAAGACAGAGAGAGAGAGCAGAGGGAGAGGGAGATAAGCAGACTCCCCACTGGGTGCAGAGCCCAACCAGGGGCTCAATTCCAGGACCCTGAGATCATACCTGAACCAAAATCAAGAGTCAGACACTCAACCAACTGAGCCACCCAAGCGCCCCCCTGGTTACTGCTTTCTATGTTTAAGAAATATTTGCCTACCCCTTGATATGAAAATATTCTCCTATATTTTTTCCACCAAAATTCTAATAATTTTAGGTTTAGTACCTAGGCTTATGATCATTCTTAAATTAATTTCTGTGTAGAAAGTGTGTAGTGGTCAAGTATCATTGTTTTTCATACTGATATCAGGTTGTTCTCTAACACCATTTGGTGAAAAGACATTTCTTTCTTTTAAGTCTATTAAGTGTGCAACGTACTATGTCTCAAAATCGGTACATACCTTAACTAAAAAATATTTTATTGCTAAAAAATGCTAGCAATCATCTGAGTCTTCAATACATGTTAATCTTTTTGCTGGTGGAGGGTCTTGCCTTGATGTTGATGGCTGCTGACTGATCAGGGTGATGGTTGCTGAGAGTTGGGGTGGCCCTGGCAATTTCTCAGAGAAGACAGTAATGAAGTTTGCTGCATTGATTGACTCTTCCTCTTATGAATGATTTCTCTATAGCATGTGATGCTGTTTGATAGCATTTTACCCACATTAGGACTTCTTTCAAAATTGGAGTCAACTCTTTCACACCCTGCCAATGCTTTGTCAACTAAGTTTATAGTTTAAATCTTTTGTTGTCATTTCAACAATCTTCACAGCATCTTCACCAAAAGTTGATTCCATCTCAAGAAACCACTTTCTTTGCTCATCCATAAGAAGCAACTCCTCATTTGTTCAAGTTTCATCATGAGTTTGGAACAATTCAGTCACATCTTCAGGCTCCACTTCTAATTCTAGTTCTCTTGCTATTTCCACTGCATCTGCAATTACTTTCTCTGAAGTCTTGAACTCCTCAAAGTCATCCATGAGAATTGGAATCAGCTTCTTCCAAAGTCCTCTAAATGTTGATATTTTGACCTCACCCCATAAATCATGAATATTCTTAATGGCATCTAGAATGATAAATCCTTTCCAGAAGGTTTTCAATTTACTTTGCCCAGATCCATCAGAGAAACAGTATCTATGGCAGCTAGAGCCTTCCAAAATGTATTTTTTAAAAGATTTTATTTACTTATTTGAGAGAGAGAGAGAGCACAAGTGGGGTGGGGGGAGCAGAGGGAGAAGCAGTTTCCCTGCTGAGCAGGGAGCCCAACATGGGATCATGACCTGAGCCAAAAGCAGACGCCCAACCAACTGAACCACTCAGGAACCCTTCAAAATGTATTTCTTAAGTAGTAAGACTTGAAAGTTTAAATAACTCCTTGATCCATGGGTTAGCAGGCATGAAAACAGCATTACTCTTGTTATACATCTCCATTTGAGCTTTTGGGTTACCAGCTACATTGCCAATAAGCAGTAATGTTCTAAAAGAAATCTTTTTTTCTATGCAGTAGGTCTGAACAGTGGGCTTAAAATATTCAGTAAACCATGTTATAAACAGATGTGCTGTCATTCAGGCTTTGTTGTTTCACTTACAGAGCACAGGCAAAGCAGATATAGTATAATTCTTAGGGCTTTCGGATTCTCAGACTGGTAAATGAACATTAGCTTTAATTTGAAGTCACCAGATGCATTAACCCCTAACAAGAGAGTCAGCCTGTCCTCTGAAGCTTTGAAGCCAGGCACTGACTTCTTTCTAGCTATGAAAGTCCTAGATATCATTTTCTTCCAATATAAAGCTATTTTATCTACATTGGAAATCTGTTGTTTAGGGTAGTCACCTTCATAATGATCTTGGCTAGATCTTTGGATAACTTGCTACAGCTTCTACATGAGCACTTGATACTTCATCTTGCACTTAAATGTTATAAAGATGGCTTCTTTCCTTAAACCTCATAAACCAACCACTGCTACCCTCAAACTTTTCTTCCACATCTTTCTCACTGTCTTAGCCTTCAGAGAATTGAAGAGAGTCAGGGTCTTGCTCTGATTAGGCTGTGGCCGAAGGGACTATTGCGGCTGGTTTGATCTCTTCAGTTCACCAAAACTTTCTTCATATCAACAATAAGGCTATTTCATTTTCTTATCATTTGTGTGTTCACTAGCACTCTTTCCTTCAAGAATTTTTCCTCTGCATTCACAACTTGCTTAATTGGTGTAATGGCCTAGTTTTCAGTCTATTTTCACATGCCTTCCTCACTAAGCTTAATCATTTCTAGCTTTTGATTTAAAGTGAGAGATGTGGTGAACACTGAGAAGCCATTGTAGGGTTCTTAATTGGCCTAATTTCAATACTGTTGTGTCTCAGAGAATGGGGAGACCCAAAGCAAGGAGGAAAGATGAAGGAACAGCTGGTTGATGGAGCAGTCAGAACACACTCATTTATCAATTAAGTTCACTGTTTTATAAAGGTGTGGTTTGTGGCACCCTGAAATAATCACAATAGTAACATCAATGATCACTGATCACAGATCATCATAACAAACATAATAATAATGAAAATACTTAAAATATGGGGCACCTGGGTGGCTCAGTCATTAAGCATCTGCCTTCGGCTCAGGTCATGATCCCGGGGTCCTGGGATAGAGCCCGGCATCGGGTTCCCGCTTTGCGGGAAGCCTGCTTCTCCCTCTCCCACTCCCCCTGCTTGTGTTCCCTCTCTCACTGTGTCTCTCTCTGTCAAATAAATAAAATCTTTTAAAAAAAATAAAAATAACTTAAAAAAAGAAAATACTTAAAGTGTGGTAAGAATTATCAAAATATGACACAGACACACTAAATGAGCAAATGCTGCTGGAAAAATGGTTCCAATAGACTTGCTCAACACCAAGTTACCACAAACCTTCAATTTGTAAAAAATTCAGGATCTGCAGAGTGCAATAAAGTTCAATAAAACAAAGTATGCCTGTAATTTTTTTAAGTAGGCAATTAACTTGGATGAACTAAAATTTGAAACTACCCCTGTCATCTGCAGAACAGCAGCTCAAGTGTAAGTTCGCTATTTCCCCCCTTGTCAGCCAGTTATACTATGTAGTTAAGAGAGTGGGGTAGAGCTTAACATAGCACCTTGCCTCCCTCTCACTGGATGTCTTCTTTATGAGTTTCATGTTTCAATTTCTAGCATCTATGCTTGCAGTGAAATCTGCCTTCCATTTCTCCATGATAGTAAAACATAGGTTTCTATCTGTATTCCAGATACCCTCTCATAGCCAACCTGACTTGGGCAAATTGTAGGTCAGAAGCTTATAAAGAACAAAATTGCTAAAAAGTGGAAAACTTACCCAAGCTCTTCTCTTGTCTAAATATTAAGCCCTCTATATTAATCTTATTTTATTCACTCTCTAGTGTCTTCAGGTAGTTGTTTTATATATTTTGTTCAGAGTTTTGCTTTTATATGCCTAATGGTTAGTCTGATGAGCTCCCAGCAGTAGTGGCAGCATGGAATAAGAGTTGAGTTAACCAGAAGTGAGGTCAGTCTTCTTAGTGCTGTGGCTCAGTACCAGATGAATGGAATACTTCACTGCTCTGTTTGGTACAATGCACAGAAAGAAGCTCACACTTTCTGGTGAATAAAAACCAAAATATTACTATACCTGCCTCATCGTTGTTCTATATAAACTATCCAGTACAATTATTCTTTAAAGCATAGGAAATACAAAGATGCAAGTAATGTGACACCTAACCAAGAATAAAATTAACAGAGGTTAACCTACAGATGAAACGGGCATTGGAATTAGCAGGTAAAGCCTGCATTTTTTTCAGACAAAGACTTTAGAGCAGCTATTAGCAATAAATTCACAAATATAGAAGAAAAGGTGCAAATAATTGGTGAATAGATGCAGAAATCTTAGAAGAAACATGAAAGATACACAAAAGAACAAACTAGAGCTTCTGTTCCAAAAAAGCTAAAATCTCTGACATATTTATATAGCAGAAATACAAAAAGATTCTGAAAGGTAGAGAGAAGAAAAGAGACTCTCTTGGGACATGGTGGTGATTTCTCTCAGGTTTTCTTTTTTGCCTCATAGATCCGAGACATGGAGTTGAAGAAACTGACAACCCAGAAATGTCAATAGGCATAGACAACAAAAGCTCTGACAAACACTACTCTCTAGCTAACTCACCATGAAATGGGCAATATAGCAAAATATAAAACTGTCTCCCACACCCATTCATGCTAGCTAAAGCCAGGTAGAGAGCTAGACTTGCACCCTCCTGAAGCTATACTGAGGGACTCCAAAACCACTGTTGTGGTTGGTTCAGAGAAGGCCAAGTAGGGAGTTGAGAATTTCATCCCTGTTAGCCAGTAATAAGACCACCACCAATTCTCTACCTCTGAGCCCCACCAGTCCGTGGAGACAACATGAGGAGCCTGGACTTCCATCCCCAGCTAGCACCCCTCTCCTCTCCACTGGGATGGTGTTGGAGAAGACCTAGTGGAAAGTCAGCACTTTCATGATGATTGCCCAGTGTTATAAGGTCATCTCCACCGTGGTGTCTATAGAAATCACAGGGGGAACCTGATCTCCTACCCTGTCCAATAGCAGTGAAGGACACCTTCAGGTGTCAATGGAGGCCAAGTGGAGAACCTGGACTTTCATTGTCCCCTTAGCATTAACAAAGTGGGGTTCTGCCTTCCGCTGCCAGAGCAGTATCAGAGGAAGCCAGCTAAAACTGAAAATTTACATAGGATAAAATTTCCTAACATAATACAGAAGCGTCAAGGTTTCAATCAAAAATCATTTGTCATACCAAGAACCGGAAAAATCTCAAAGTAAATGAAAAAAGACAAGCAATAGATGCTAGCACTGAGAAAACAGATATGTTAGAAGTATCTGACAAATATTTTAAAGTGATCATGATAGAAATGCTTCAGTGAAGAATTATAAGCACACTTTCAACAAATGAAAAATTAAAAAACTTCAACAAAGAAGAAGAGACTCTGCAAAAAATGGAATATATAAAAAAGAAAGAAATGACAATTTTCAAAGTAAAATACATAACTGAAATAAAAATCTCAACAGGATGCAAAAGCAGAAAAAAAGGGGACAGAGGAAAGTGTTAATGAACCAGAAGAGGCAGCAGTAACCATTGCCCAAACTGAAATGAAGTTTTCTAAACACAAAGGAAACAATAAATGAATAAACCTTGGAATATCAGGAAGAAAGGAAGAAGACAGAAGGCACAAATATGGATAAATAAAATTGACTTTTCTTTTTCTCTTGAATTTTCTAAATTATCTTTGATGATTAAAGCAAAAATTATAGCACTGCTTACTGTGGTTATAAATACATATATATAAAAGAAATGTTTTCAATAACTTTATTATGAAAGCAAAAGTAGCTAAACTGGGTAAAGTAGACTCCAGATCAAGTAAAGTAACAAGAGACAGAGAAGGATATTGTATAATGAAAAAAAAAAAAGTAAATCTACCAAAAGGACATGGCAATCCTAAATGTGTTTGCCACAAACACCAGAGGTGCAAAATACATGAAGCAAAAAGTGATAGAACTTTACTGAAATTAATTTTTTTAATATTTAAAAAAGTGAAAAGAAACAAATCCACAATTATATTGGAGATATCAGTAGCCTTCTCTCAACAATTACTAGAATAACGGGACAGGAAATTAACAAGGACTTAGAAGATTCAACAAAAGGATGTAGTCAACATTCTTAGAATACTCCACTCGCCATCAGCAGAACACACATTTTTTTAAGAGCTCATGGAACAAATTCTGATATAGACTATATCGTGGGCCATAATCCAGAGCTTGGAAAATATGAAAGAAGTGAAATCATACAGTTTGTTCTCTGATCATAATGCAATTATATACTAGAATTCAATATGATTAACATAAAAAGAAAATCTCCAAAGATTTGAAGACTAGAAAACATAATTGAAAATAATCCACATTTCAAAGAGGAGGTCTCAGAGGAAAGAGCACATAAATTCTCAGGGACCTAAATGCCCATGAGCAGAATAATGCATATACACATTCTAATATATTTATACAATAGAATACTACTCAGCAGTAGGAAGGAATGAACATTCAGCAACAGGAATTAATCTCAAAATCATCCTGGGAAAAAGAAACTAGGTACACATGTGAAAGTTCAATAACAAATCAAACTAACCCAAGGATATAGAAGTCAGAATAGTGGTTCCATATGGCTGATGAGGTGCAACCAGACAGAAAAAGGGTAGAAAGGAACTTTCCGGGAAGATGGGAATGTATTATATCTTAATTAAGGTGTGGGTTACATAGATGTATATGTTTTTTGAAGCTCATCAAATTGTATACTTAAGATCGCAACATCATTTTAATGTAATCCCACCTCATTAAAGATACAAAAAATAAATAAATAAAACAAAGTCAAACAATAATTCTTAACTGTATCCTCTTTTTCTTACATATTTCCAAATGCTGCTGTTCTATCTATTCTCTAAAGTATCTCTTAAAGTTGATTACATCATCTTTAGCCTTGCTATCACTGCCCTGGATCAGATCTTCTTTGGACTAGGGTGATTCTCATAGTTATACCCCTGCCTTAAGTCTTCTTAAACCCTTCTCCCCAAAGTTCCCAATTGATTAAAACAAAGTTAATGCCTCCCGTAGATAATGTTTCAGTTCCTTGGCATGAATACAAGGTACACCTTGCCTTGGGTCTGCCAATTCACTCACTACTTTATGCTGTAATTATCTTTTTCATATGCCTGCCTTCTCATTAGACTATGTGCTTCGTGAAGACAAGACTAAGTCTTATTTGTTTTTAATATTACCAGTGCCACATACACTGCCTGGCTCATAATAACTCCTAATAAATGTTTGCTGAAAGTACAGTAGTTGATGCTCTTGAACTGGTTATGCTCTGCTATGATTCTGAGGCCTTCTTTTGTCAAAGCCAATTAGGTCTCATTGTACAAATGTTGCAAAATTTTTATTAGAACAATGTGACCCTGTCTAAAAATTTGGCTGCCAGCCAGATATGAACTAAAATCCTTTTTTTTTCTAGAAATTAATTTATCACAAATTGCAATTGAGGAAGAAATCAAAAAATAGATGTTGATACATAGTGAAACAATTTCTAATTGGGACCTACACATTGGCAACACAAGAAATGTCCTAACAAATTCCTTCATATTTGATTTCTTTCCTTTTCATAAAAATTGTTTGAAAAGACTTTGTATTCACTGGGAAAAGTAGTCATTTAAGAAAAGTAAACAAAGAAAATACACTAATACCACATTAAGTAGTAATACAGCTCATAGCTTGAAACTAATTAGCATTCTTTTAAAAAAATCCTTCAAATGGTCAGGATTAAAAGTATTTTAACCATAGGTATTAATTCTACGTTCTCAAAAACATAAACCCGCAAATATTTCAAAGTCTCAAGCATTTTGCCAGGTTCCTGATATTTTTGTTAAATTTATATTTTCATAAATAAAGATTAATATTAAACCAAATCAATTACTTTGGACAGTTTGCTAATTCAACCCAAATTGCACTCAAGGTTTATTAACCTTTTGATAAACTCTACACCACTTGAAGTCTTTGAAGATAAATTGTCACAAGCCCAACAAGATTAACGATGCTCTTTCTCTGCTTCAAGAACATAAGAAAACACTGATGAATATGTGATTAAGTTATTCTCTCAACATCCTGTAGGGTTGAACTTCAGTGCAAACATGAGGTCTGTTTTTGGCTGAAAGCTTTATTCCTTTAGCCTAAAAAATACGCTTGGTGATAAATTTTTGGCAGGAAATAATATCTCAGGGTTCACACTTAGGAAACTTCTGGGTTTCAAAAATCTAAGATTATGAAGGAAATGACCTTAAATGAAATGTGGTATATTCCTGAGGTTCTTTGGCATTAAGTTAATAGGAAAATAATTTAATAAATTACTTCAAGGGCCAATAAGATGCAATGTCGGGAGAAAACTTGTGTTCTTGTTTTGGCTTGGCTACTTATTAAAGTCTGGACTCGGAAGCAAACCACTCCACTTATCAGAGTTGGCATTTCAATATTTGAAATAGAATTATAATAACATTTACTTTCTTTACCCTGAGGTTCTAAAAAGAAAGGACCTCTGAGTCAGGTAAACCTAGTTTTAAATCCTAGCTTTGCACTTGCTATGGCCAGTATGGCCTTAGGCAAGATAACCGCTTAAAATTTTGTTTCCTCGTGGTATGTAATAGGGATAATAGTTTCTTCATAACAAGTTGTTTTGAAAATTAAATGAAATAATGGTTCTTTAATTGGAGTGTTCCTCTTAAAATCTGGAGGTACAAACCACAGGCTCTTCAGCTTATAAGCAATAGAGAGCCCCAAACTGCAGCACATGTGATATTGAGCAATATGACGGAAGTCTAGTCTCTTGTCTTTGTGTCCTTTTCACTCACTCTCCGGTGTTGATGTCTTAGAACTCCCAGATTCATACTGTCCTTTGTCTTGTTTGTATTTTCCATGAACCTAATGCTTGAGTTGGACTCACCAGAGCCCCTGATCTAGAGAATTTCCCAATCGCTCCATGTCAACTCCAAAGAAGGGAGGTGGGTTGTAAACCTTACAGTCTTTTTCCTGCCTGGGTAACTAGTAGAGTTCAGCCTGGCCTGCATCGGGCCCATAAGGTACAAGGTGGGACCATCCTCTGCCTGTGTTAAATTTTGCCAAAGCTGAGCCAAAGCCAAATTGAACCGAGTTTCCCAAACTACAGTCCTTTAAGAAATCAATCACCTTTCCTTTTAAACTCTCCTCTGGCACAATTGCTTTCTTTCAGGATGATGTGTTTGGGAGAGATTTGCTGGTGTCTTCACTGAGAGACATTAAGCTGTGACTCATCAGTTTTGAGCTTTTCCGCCTTGAGACCCACTATTCTCCCCAGACAATGGCTTTGAGAGACATCAGCTCTACCCACAGGACAGAGTTCAGTAGCCTTGAATTTGTGGGAAAGAGGTTTACCAAATTAGCCTGCCTTTATTCCCAGAAGGTCCCTTGTTCCTTATACAAATTTGATTATATTGCCCAAAAAAACCCCATAAAATATGTAACTAGAGTAAATGTTCTTTGCCAAAAAATAAAACTCCAATTGTGTCCCATAAATAATACAGATTTTGAGAAAATAGTGTAGCACATTTTAAACTATAATTGAATAATTTTAACATCCCACATGATTTAGGGACTATCCAGATAAGTATGGGGAAATAATTGAGAAATACATGTATTTTTCATAGAGAATTGGTTAGCCTTTTTCTTCTGTAATATCTCTTATTCAAAAATGTGCATAGTGTCCTTGAAATAACATTGATGGCTTCACAATACTGAGAGACAAAGCAAGACCTTTTGAGGTTAAACTTTCCAATAAAATAAAAATGTTCTTACATTTATCTTTTAACATCCTTGAATTCTGAATCTAGGATTATCATTGAATAACAGCCAGCTACTTTATACTTTGGAGCATTTAATATGTTCACAGGATCTATGTTAAACTGAAATTCAGAATAAAATTCTGAGGGACAAAAAAGAAGAAGGTATAGAATTCCCTTTCTGGATTAACCATTTAACATATTTATTTAAAAATGAATATATATTCTTGTTCAAATCAACACAGAAATGTTTTTAAAATGCTTGATACTATTTTCTATCCATTGCACTTTCAAACAACCAAAATAAACAATTTGGTATACATTACTGCAGGGACACATTTACTCACAGACATATGTGCATATGTTATTAGTATTAAAGGCTATTATTCTGAAAATGTTTTAGAAATAGGTAACAGATTACAAGATGAAAGTATTTTAAGGAGGGTGAACTTAAATTATTTGTCAGGCTAAAGAGATAGACATTTATTTTAAATGAAAATTCAGTGTAAATTTACAAGTGAGATCTAGTTTTTATAAAGTGCTGTTGAGTATACTACTTAAACAGACTTTTTTGAAATATTTGATGGTTAATAGAACAAGTCCTCCTTGATTTATTAAACAGAAAATCATCAGATGTGAAAATTCAAAACAAAATTAAACATTTAGCAGTATATTTCTTAAGGGTATACCTAGAGTAGTTCTCCGTATGCTTTTAAAGATTGTATTCTTTATATGGTTAGTCGGCCTGAAATTATATCACAGCATATCATGATTTCAGCGACATCTGAGTGTTGCTCTAAGTAAATATAAAATTGGTGAACGTTCACTTTCTGCCTTTGAAATGCATTTGACCACTAATTTTTCCTGAATGTTTTCATTTTCTGAGTATATCTGTCTTTCTCTATTTCTATTGTGCTTGAGTAGAAATTAACAATTGTTCATGCCTGAATTTCCCTTGATACTTATGATCCCAAGTTTTAAAATGTTGACTTCTAATTGTACATGTACACATCTCTGAGTGTGATAGTGAACAAATTAAATGAAAGACTTTATTTAGATTATTTTACCACAACATCTAACATCAATTCTGATCTTGGTTGTATTATTTTTTACAGTTACTTAACTCCCCCTTCTCAGTAAGATTATATATCCCTGACTATTGCCATGTGATTTACCTTTCTCCTGTAAAAAGAATACCCATTCTTGCCTCATTGCACTCTGACTTGATTGTGTGACTTACTTTGGCTAATGGGAAGTGAGCCAATGTGACATACACCATGTCTGAGCAGAAGTGTTAAATACTATTGCATGGCGTGGCTCAGCCCTTGCTCTTCTCTACTGTGAAAATACTTACGTCCTATAAAGGGGCTGCTTCTTCCAGCTGGATGTTCGAAGCCACTGAGACAGGGAATGAAGAGGTCATCACACAAAACAGCTGACTAATGCTAATACAAATTTTGATAAATAAATCTGACTAATACAAATACTGAAAAAGAAAAGCAGATATTTACCTATAAAGTACTTATTATAAGTAAATATTCTTTACATAGACACGAAGCCTGGTCCACGAGGTTTGCTCAAACCCACCCAATTCTCTTCCCTGCACATCTGACTGAAGGATAGCATTAACACAAATACACAACTTCCCTTTGAACTAAGAAGTTAACAGTTCAAAACTATTTCCAATTTCAAAGACTATAATCAAAGGTGCAACCATAACATATTCTTTTGTCTTCTTATAAGATCATATAAGCCAAAGATTCTTTAAAATACTGAACGAATTGTTTCAAAATCAAACACGTTCAGGAATAACTGATAATAGCTCACATTCTATTGAAAGCTATGTAAGAAGTCTAACAAAGCAATTCTGATAATATTTATTTTACCACAGTACATGATATTTGTGAAGAATCCCTGCCACTTTTTCATACTGAGATATTGAAAGAAAGGGATTTTCTGAACTCCTTTTGCACTTAGAAACTATAAAGTCCCACAATGCATAGGAAAGTGGCAGTTAGAAACCCCAAATGGGTTCTTTAAAACTACTGTTTCTTGATAATCCATATTGGCAATGAAAAACCCTGGCCATGACTGGCTTCTCATTGCAGCCTGATATCTAATTTCAGGATGTAAACAATTGAATTTCATGTTGCTGCTTCTCATATATACCCAGATGTTACCATTTTAGTGCTTAAAAATTGCCAACTTTTTGTTGGCATTTCTTTTTATACGACGAAATAGCTAATCTTACACTGTAAGATTATACATTTCCTCCCTTGAACTCCCTGCGTGGGACCCTATAAAGATTCATTTCTTCAGGAAAATAAAAATGGCCTGTACATATTTTTTAATTGTTTTTGAATTTTATTGAGTTCCAAAATAAAGAAATCTAGAAATAGTGTTTGACAGATATCTTTTAATTTTTGCTAAGTGGAAAACAGAGAGATGATAATTCTCATGCAGGGGATGAATATTATGAATTAATTGTTACAAAATAAGTGTGACCTTAATACATATATTAGTTTTCTATTGCAACATAAAAAAATACCACAAACAGTGTCTTAAAACAACATCCATTTATAATAATACATTTCTGTAGAGCAGGGTAGGAGTTCATGCATAGTGTAACTGGGTTCTTTGCTCAGTCTCACAGGCTGGATTAAAGTGTCAGATGAGCCACTTTTTCATCTGGAACTTGGGTTCCTCTTCTAAGTTCATTCAGGTTGTTGGCAGAATTTAGTTCTTGGGGTTATAGAACTGAAGTTCCCACTTTCTGGCTGTTGATTGGGGGTCACTCTCAACTCCTAGAAGCTGCCTTCAGGTCCTAGCCATTTAGCCTCTTCATAACATGGAAGCTTCCTACTTTAAAGCCAGTGGGAGATTCTCTCTTGAGTCTCTTTAACATACTCTCCTGATTAGGTCAGGCCCACCATAGATGATCTCCTTTTTGATTAACTAAAATCAACTGATCAGGGACCTAAATTACATCTTCAAAATCTTTTTTGCCATATAATATCATGTAATCATGGTAATGATATCCCATCATATTGATAGGCTCCACCCACACTGAAAGGAAGGGGATTAATCACACAAGAATATAGATAGAGTGATGGGGAGAGCCTACATTTTATTCTATTTTATTCTAAAATCAAAGTTATTACTTTTATTGATATCCCTAGTATTTGACAGGTGTGTGATTAATAATCTCATCCATTTTCTTAAGTACATTAAATTTATCATGGGATAATAATGATGTAAATAACCTATTTATTGACTTGTTTATGAATTGTATATGACTTAGTTGTTTACGCAAGGAATACTATCATGGCAACCATGTTGCATGGGAAGAATTATATACTCAAATGTCTACAGGGAGGAGGTAAGTAACATAAAATTGTGAATTGGGCCAAGGAGTCATGACTATGTTGAACAGTCAATGCATTCCCCTTCCCCCAGGAATTAAAAGTAATTTTGATAAGATAAATACTCTGCCAGCAATAAAGCCCATCTACTTACTGTCCCTATTATGAGATGACTTTCTGCTCTTTAGAGAAAGATATTGGATCCTTGACATGCTCTTATCAGTGTATAGGAACAGAACAAAACATATTTTGTTTCCCCTTCAAATTCCTTCTTTAAAGAGGTATGCGAACTCAACAATGTTCAGGAAGTTAATCACTACTGAAAAAACAAACAATAGAGTAGATTGGTAACAGCATGGATTAATTATAATCACCAACATACGGGGCCTGTCATGATATCTGGATACATTTCTGTGTTCCTCATAACTATGAATCTCCTTCTTCCTACTCAATCTTGCCTCCTACTTCACAGAAAAATAAAAACAGTACACGTGTAGCTATCACAAATGTCACCAATGACCACCTCTTAATAAAACCTTGACTTTGGGGTTTTTTCTACTTGAACACTTGACGAAATTCTATACTGATAATTATATTCTCTTTAAAGAACTCTGTATCTCCAATATTTCTCAAATGTATCCTTTTTTTTTTAACCCTAATCTCTTCCCTAAGCTTTGGACCCAAAAATTCATGACCTACAAAATTCGATGTTTCTAACTCTCTTATGTTCAAAATTAAAGTCGGGATCTAACCTATCAAATCTGGTTCTCTTCCTATGTTAGTAAATAGAGTGAGTGGATCCCATCCAGTGTGTGGTTCAACTAGAATCCTAACATCCATTCTTCATAACCCCCCCTTCACTCCGTATCTAATCCATTATTAAACCCCTCTTATTTTACTTTCCAAAAATATCTCTGTGTTCTCTTGATACTCTCTCTGCATTTCTCTCCCATACTTTATGTCCCCCAGGACTGATTCTGGTGCTCTGGCTAGAAAGCTGAAGTTGCTTACCATGCTGTGCAGGCTTTCAATAGTTAGGTCTGTTTTGAGGAAAAGTGATGTAAAAAGAGAGAACAAGTAATAGAGAACCCCACTCCCACCCCGCCGTGCTTTGATCCCAGGGGCCTATTTCCTCGGTTGCTCTTGTCAGTGAGGAGAATATTTTTATCAACATTTTAGGGGCCCAGGTGACTGCCATTTCTGCCACTCCTGCCATCATCCCTCCTTGGGCATGCAGCTTCCTAAGAGGGACCTGCTCTGAGGCAGTGCTGAGAGAGTGCCAGGAGAAAGAAAACAAAAGGATTTCCTTCCATTCACATACAGGGGTGGCCCTTCCAAGTTCTCTGATTTAAGAGAGAGTGTTTTTCTTGGAGATCTGTCTATAACCACTGAAAATTTCTATTCATGGGTTTTAGTTTTAATTCATGGGAGAGAGACTCTACTTTCCTTGTCTTAACCTGATCCAGAAGTTGGGCTCTGTTACTTTGATTGTGAAAAGGATTGTTCTCATTATGCTTTCAGCCCACCTGGAAGGATACTATCCAAAAGTGCCTTTAAAAATCTCATTGCCCCATTCACTGTAAAGATGGTGTTGAGCAATGTGTTTATAGTACTGTGGAGTGCTATTCTCTTCTTGAAAACTCAGAGGATATTTTCACTAGCTTCAGCATGTGGTATAATTAGGCTACTTCTGTGTACCAAGTTTATTTTTTATTATAGATGATGTAATTTTTGATTTGACCTTTTCATCTTCTTTGTTTGGTTACTTAATTGCAAAGAAGTATATTTTTCTCCCACATTTGGCAAGTTTATTGACTAAAGTTTATACTAATCTCACTTTTGACTTTACCATATCCTGCCTCTTTTCATTTTTTTAACCACTTCATTCATTTGGCTTAAAATTTATTTTAGGAAAGCCTGGGTGGCTCAGCCACTTAAGCATCTGTCTTTGACTCAGGTCATAGTCCCAGGGTCCTAGAATTAGGCCCTCAATCAGGCTCTCTGCTCTGCGGGGAGCCTGCTTCTCCCTCTCCCTCTGCCTTCTGCTCCCCCATGCTTGTGTTCTCTCTCTCTGTGAAATAAATAAATAAAGTCTTAAAAAAAAGTTTATTTTACATAGGGCTGCCTGGGTGGCTCAGTCAGATGCTTTCTCTCCCACTGATTCCCTTCCCTCCCTACTCCCCCTCATGTGTGCTCTCTGAATAAATAAATAAATAAATAAATAAATAAATACAATCTTTTAAAAAATGTTTATTTTAACATATTGTATTATAGGTATTTAAGGTAGGCAAACTTAATACTTCTCTGGAAAAAGAAAGGATATAAACAAATAAATCTATACATTATAATTACACTGCATATCATAACTGAGAAGTCAATGTACATCATCGGAACAGAAAAAATATGTTAAAACTAAATGTTGTTTTGAACTGGTTTAATTTAGTAAGCATTAAATAATTTGAAGTTTACCTTTGCTGTAGGAAACTTTCATTAATGGACTATGGAAATTAGTTTTGGGAAAAATACATTCAGAGGAAGGTTTAGAAGAAGGTTTAGAATAAAGTTTTTCTACATTTTCTTGAAGCTTGTCAGAAACTACCATTTAAAAAAATAGCTAATACTACTTTGTAAGCAATAGATGACTAAAGCTTAAGTAGTCAGGACTCCTCACAGGCAACATGTAATTAGTTTAATTAAAATTACTACTTTTCGAAATTAAAACATTTATGAAAATAAGAAAAAATAAGTTTCTGTAAGTCAGATCTCCCATTCTCCTATTCTTGGCTCTCCCCAGTATCTGCCCTGCCCACCCTTCCACATTGCAACTTGGGTATATATTTTTTTCATGCTGGCATTGAGCTTAGAGGCACAAAAACTTGATTGGCACATTTTGGGAAGAAACTAAGCAATTAAGTTTTCTGGTAAAGCAGTTCCATGACTTCTTACTATAACCATGTCGAATATTTTATGTATAAGTATATTCCTTAGTCTTTCTCCTTTATAACCTGTTACTTTAATATCTCACACAGAGAATCGGCCTCGTTTTTTAGAATAGACTTTTTCTTTCTATCCACACAAACTTCTGCCTAATTAATGTGTGACATTCTTAGTTGAAGGGGCTTAAAATCCAGCTGTCATATCACCTTCTCTTTGCTGCTATCATGGAATAAAAGTTTTTACTTTTTAGAATGGACAACATTGCATACCTTTGAGAATTTTACTGAGGTTTTTAAATAATAAACATGAAATCCTGTCTTAGTTATAAGCATGAACTGGAAAGTAAAGTGTAAACCAGTCATTTTAAACTCACATGCCTATCAAAAAATTGTATTTCCAAGGTCCTATGCTGGACAGACAGGCATCTCATGTAGGGTTAATGTATAGTATGAGATGGTAACGAAAGTGATATTACAAAACAAGAACAATGTGATTTCTGATATGGGTGGCACTGGATTTGTAAACTGAGTCATCAGGCATTCTCTGATCTCTGACATACATACATACATACATACATACATACATAAAATGCCTGTTGAGCCAAGAATCGAGGACCAGGATTACTGTAATTTCCACTAAAGCCTGACACTAATCTTTAATAACCTTTGGAATTATAAGAGCACAGCAGAGTTGTTCCAAGGAGAATTATTTTTAGTGAATCTGTTTTTTTTTTTTTTTTTTAATAGGCTCCATGCCCAGCGTGGAGCCCAATGTGGGGCTTAAACACACGGCCCTAAGGTCAAGACCCGAGCTGAGACTAATAATCAGACGCTTAACTGACTGAGCCACCCAGGCGCCTCTAGGGAAGCTGTTATTTCTTGATTAAAAAAAATGTGTGTGGAGTGGTGGTGGTATAAGCCTTGTGATATCCCATATCTAGATGGGGAAAGAAAAGTGACTACGATTGCTTCCTGCATTAACTACAAAAACTTCACGGAGAGATTTCTGCTCTCAGAACCCAGTGTTGAGAGTGCTTTATTTCATTAACCTTGTGGTTTATGAAAGAAATTAGAAGCCCTTCGCAAGTTCTCATCATGATGCTTGTGTTCAGACCGCCAAACAGGTGGAGTGCTGAACCTCATCTCTGCCCTCATACCACTGGGTGTATGACTCAGAGAGTATATGTACTCGCTGAAATGTACTTTTTGCATGTGTCTGTATATAGTCTTAGAAGTCACTGTTGGTAGAGACTTTATCTCCGTCATCTTCTTAACCTCAATTTTCAGCTGAGGTCAAATTGCCTTTTAAGATGTAGATAGTATCAGCTCTGATACTCATTTCATGATTTTCATGATTGTAGAAATTTCAAGGGTCTCCATAAGTTGCTAAAAATTATGGGGGATAGGCAACAAGAATGGATTTAAAATGATTAGCAAGAAGGATCCAGACGAAGTGGAAATGTAAATGATTATGGTGACTTGAGGCTCAGAGCCAAATTCAGTTTAGGGGTTTTCTTGAAAACTCACTTCCATTTAGGTTTTTCATCTATTTGGTTTTTTATTTATTTTTTTGCCAGCCTGTTATTCCTTGATCGTCACTGACCTAATGTATTATGTTCACAGCAGATTTTATCAAATGCTTCAGGGAGGCAGATATTTCCATTGCAGAAATATAAATAACTTAACTTTGAATCTTCAACATTCTATTTCTTAAAAATTTTGGCTATTTCTGCAATTTGGATACCAGTTTCTTGATATTTATTCATCCTTCTCTCTCCCCTTCCTTCCCGATTCTATACCTCCCTTTTGGTACTCCTGTTTAGGACAAAAAAATAAAATCCTACTGTATCAGTCAACATGTTCCAAAAAAACAGAACCAATTGGATATCTATATGTCATCTATCTATCTATCTATCATCTATCTACCATCTATATACACCTATATATAGAGATTATATATACACACACACACACACATATATATGTATATATAGTGAGAAAGACAGAGACACAGAGACAGAGAGATCAACAGATGAGAAGTCAACAGATCAACTGCTTGCAGGTGTTAATTATATCTATAACACACTTTCACGACAGCACCGAGATAAGTGTTGCATAAAATAACTGGGTACCACAGATCTTCAAGTTGACATATGAAACTACCCATCACACCTGCTATTTTCCAATACTAAGCAATGTAGCTCTCTCTATGTCCCCAACTCCGTTGTTGATAATCATATATCTGGGTATTTACATTTCATAATTATAATTTGTAAAGACATGTTGCATTAATTTCATAGGCAGGGGTGTCTCCCTCTCTAATCTCTATCTAGGATAAAGATGGATCTCATTATTTCTAGGAATATTTGTACTCCCTGGAGCTGGAAAAAAAGGCCTAATTGTATGTAGATATTCAGCATTTTGTATTTTTGTCTGTTTTTATTGGGTTAATAGCTGACCAAAATTACTCTAATCAGCTTTCAGGTTAATTTTTCTGTGGTTTCTTTTTGGGGCAGATAAATAATTAATCACATTCATCTACAAACTCACATGTTTAAAATTATATAGCCCAGTTGAAGTGGATGTCAGAGAGATGGAGTTGATGGCGAAAGTTAATGCACTAAGAGGAAGGGACGGAATTTGATATTATAGTCCCAAAGAAACTGTTTAAAGTGGATATTTAAATATTCAAAATGCTATTTGCTGATGATTATTTCAGCAGCTCAAGACCTTATGTTGAAAGGGAGAAACAAGAAACTCAGGAAGCACTTAGAACACAGGTCAGCAAACTTTATTCTGTAAAAAAGAATGATGAAGAAGTCTACATCTTGGATTAGACTCTTAATTTGGATAGAATTCAGTTCTACCAATGAGCAAATGTTTCCAGAGGACAATATGTTAGGTAAGGGCAGAAGGCCGAGGTTTAAGGCTGAAAAGGATTGACTGTAAGAAATAATGGGTGCAATTGCCTGTGAATATGTAACTGTGAATACTTATCTATAAGCATATGTATTATATATATGTGTATGCATGTGTATACATATTTATATGATTTTATTACAAAGTTCATAGTCTTTCATTAAGTGATTTGCCTTCAATCCTTGTTTTTCCATTAGCTCTATTATTTTTAGTGCATGATTTTGCAGAACAGTTTTTATAAATAAATACTTTTTACGGTATTAGGATGAATGCTTATATCTGGATATTTTTCTGGAACGTTATCTAAAGAAAATGGGCTAGACTAGTGTTTATTATCATGAAGTCTTATAACTCTGAATGGAAATATATGTAATTATTGAAATGTCAATGAATAATTATTTTATTGGTAGACAGCCAATATGCTAAGAAAAATTTAGACATAGGGCTATAAGCCCCCACAAAGCTGCTAGGTTCTAAATGTATCTACAGTGCTAGTTCTTTCCAAGCAGATTAGTCTATTCAAACCCAATGTCCCTATATTACCGAATATATTTTAACAATATTTGGATTCCCTTTGGATTCATTTTTATCCTCCCTTTACATAGATCATATACAGTAATTAAAATTATAGCCAAGAAATAATTTTGCATTTAACTTATAACGTCGATAACCATAGAATACATTTGGGTTGTATTTTCTATGGAAAAGGAGCCAATGAAGTGTGAACTCATGCATACAAATCTGTTTCTCTTGCATCTGATATTCTATGAAAGTGGCTTCAGAAAAGAAATATAATAGTTTGGGTTCTTTTGTCTGTGAAGGCAATATACTCTTTTGAAAATGTCCTTTTTCTATTTGAAAAATAAAAATAAACATTTTTATAAAATGCAAACCTGTGTATTGGTAGTTATGTTAAAAATATGTTACAAAACACTGGTTTTCCATTTGTCCTTGGGAAAGTGGAAATAGAAATTACAAGAGTTGTATTCTTCCTTAATTGTTATACTATCTCCCAAGGTCAAGCTCAAACTTCATTTTTTTTTTTTTTTTTTTGTGGCTCTAAACTAGGAAGTTCTTTTTTTTAAAAAAAAGATTTTATTTATGTATTAGAGAGAGACACAGTGAGAGAGGGAACACAAGCAGGGGGAGTGGGAGAGGGAGAAGCAGGCTTCCCGCCGAGCAGTGAGCCCGATGCGGGGCTCGATCCCAGGACCCTGGGATCATGACCTGAGCTGAAGGCAGACACTTAACGACTGAGCCACCCAGGTGCCCCTAAAGTAGGAAGTTCTTAACTTTCATTGATCTTTTTAGCAATTATTGTCTTGATCAGACATTTAGGTAATTTATTTGGTAATTAACTTTATATGGCCTTGCTCTGAGTTTTTTTTTTTCTACCTCTATTTTTCCTATGTGAAATTCTTAGAATAGGCAGTATATCTTTCACAAGCTCTTCAGTATCTAGGTGTGTCATACACATAGCGTAGTTCATAAGTATTTAGGAAATAGATGAATGAATATAATCAAGTTACAGGGCCCAATTCTATCAAACCAATTGGTTGTTCTTATTTATTTTTATTTTATTTTTTCTTATTTATTAAAAGTTTATTAAAAGCTGTGGTACCCAGTTATTTCAAGTAAACGGTTTATAAAATTAAATATTCCAAAGGAATTTAACCATATCGATATTACCTGGCAAAAAAGGGAAGGAAAACGTTAATATAGTGAAGCATCAAATTAGCTCAGAATTTAAACCTGAGAGAAACACAGAAAAGTAATGACATTAAACCTGAGAGAAACACAGAAAAGTAATGACAAAGCCATTACCATCTACTTCGAACCATATTTGCTGATAGTAAAGATGCAAAGCTGAACCTGCAGCTCTTTATGATGTTTCTGGATCATTACTCTGTTTCATTTTCTCAACTACCTGTATTATCTTTCTGAAGTCTACATTTTATACCAATTTGTGGTGGTTCATTAACAGGAAATATACTACTTTAATTTTATCTGTTTTCTTATTCTCTTCTTTGGGTATCACTTGATAAGCTGCTCTTCTCTTAAGGAAAAAATAAATAAATTGCGTTCTGTTACATAACAATTCCTGTGTTTCTAAATGAAGTAGCTAATTTGAAGAAATAATCATTTTTCTTCATAAAGTACTTTTCTTCAATATAAATTTAAATCAAATGGCATTTTAACTAATAATTATTGATTATGATTATTTGATTTCTTAGGAATACAAGAAGTTAATGGACTTGATACACATTTTTTAAATAAATAAAAAATTTTATAGAATAGTTTACACATTAAAATGTGCTTTGTTTAACTACCCAGATGAATGAATATTGGCAAATGTGTATGCTCATCCAAACACCATCGCAGTCAAGACATAAAACATTTCTATTATCCTTTAAAAGATCTATCATGCCACTTTGTAATTACGCCACGTCCACCCTAGCCAGACAACCATTGCTCTGCTTTTGGTGACAAACATTTTAAAAAATCGAATAATGATCTATATCTGATTTTAGTGACTTCTTTTCAAACTGCTAAAGTATAATGACATCCTATTGACTATTGGTCCTTTTATACATATGTTTCAAAATGGTTTACATAAAACATAATTTTGTAATCATGTAACACTGTGAAAATATATAATGGACATTACTGCATCATCTTGAAGTCAATTTTCATTGTTTATTTTTTCTCTTGGAAATGAGTCATGTTTTCCTTATCTTTGTAAGCCAAATAATTTTGGAGTGTATCCTAGACATTGGATGTTTTCAAGTATTAAGGCAATAAGAAATACCTCAAAATAGTCAGCACAAAACCTTATAGCTGATAGATTCTCATTCTCATTTTAAGTTCACACTCTTTCCTCACTGGGAAACATTAAATGCTTAAAAGATTTCATGTACAGTAGCTTTTGAATTAAGATTAATGAATTAACTGGAACTTTTTTCTTTTTTATTGCTTTAGCATCATCCCACAGCATTGATAAGGTCATCATGTAAACATCGTAAATTCAGTGTTCATCTTCTTACATTGTTTTTTAATTATTGCCAAAAGGACCACATTATATATTCCTAATTATCCCACTGGACCTCTTCTCATAAAATGTAAAACTCTTGCAGTCATACAGGTCCATTTACCACACCTAGCTCCATTTTTATGCTATAGAGCTATAACATTGCATCCAAATATGTTATTAATCCACAGTAAGATATTATAATTTTTGCTTCAGTTTTATGTGTTTCATACAATATAACAGAAAAAATGTCTTTTCATGTTCACATATTTCTTGAAGATCTGAGTTTCCCTTTTAATTCCTTTCCTTTCAGTCTGAATAACTTTCTGTGTAGCATTTATTATAGTACAGGTCTACTAATGTTGAATATTCTTGGTTTGTATTTTACTCAAAAATGTCTATTTTCACCCTCCTTGTTGAAGGATATTTTCACCATACACAGAAGTCTGTCTTGACTTTCTCTTTTAGTACTTTAAACATTATTCTACTTTCTTATGGCCTCCACTGTTTCTGATGAGAAGTCAATTGACATATTGTTATTTCCTTATATGTGATGTGTGATTTTACTTTATTTACAAGATTTTCTTTTTTTCCTAGGCTTTTATCAGTTTGAAAATAATGTCCTTTCTTGGGATTTTCTTTGCATTTACCCAACTCAGGGCTCACTGAATTTCTTGAAATTAGAAATTTATACTTTTCAACAATTTTTCAGAACTTTTTTATCATTCTTTGTTCAAATACCTTTTTCTTCCCTATCCTTTGTCTTCTCTCTTCATGGTCCTAAAATTACATGTATGTTAGATGTGCTAATTGTGTATGTTAGATGTGTTAATTGCGTTCCACATGTCACTGAGAAACTATTTTTATTTTTTCCCAGTGTTTTCTCTATTTTCCAGGTTGGCAGAATTGGAGGCAGTGCAGTCAGAGAAGGCAATCAGATATCCAGGATATATATCTGATTAGACCAAGAAAACCACTACTGCTTTTATGGTGGAAGGAGGGCTGTGTTTCTTAGTCAATGAGAACACATTAAGTGCTCTACATCAGTCTCTGCTCCTGGAAGGTTAAGCATTTTGCAGTGGAAGTAGCTATATTAGCCTTGGTCAGATGGAACCCAAGCTATTGGATACATGCATAACCTCCGTCCTTGCCATCATGGTCATTCCATTCATATGCCCACTGTACAAATATTAGAGGGGTCCAATGAAAATGGTTGGTCTTCCACATATCCCTTCTTCAGATTGGCTTGTTTCTGATTTTCTAGTGTCTTTCTAGATTCTAACCATAACGAAGCCCTTTACCACTACCCAGGAGTTCATGTATATTTGTACTTTAGTCCATTACTCCTTCCATTTCAGCTATCTCCTGTAAATGTACTGGGGCCCCCAAAGATGCAGTTCTTTTTCAAATGAAAAGCAATTATCCCAGAAGCAAGCATGATGTTGTTTCTGAACCTTAGGGATCTGCACTATGCTTAATAGAGACAGTCCACAAGTTTGTTATCTATCACAAATAGCTTTAGTATTATTGGATTTGTTAGGTCAAATATTTTTTTTTTTAAAGATTTTATTTATTTATTTGAGAGAGAGAGAATGAGAGACAGAGAGCATGAGAAGGAGGAAGGTCAGAGGGAGAAGCAGACTCCCCGCCGAGCAGGGAGCCCGATGCGGGACTCGATCCCGGGACTCCAGGATCATGACCTGAGCCGAAGGCAGTCGCTCAACCAACTGAGCCACCCAGGCACCCAAGGTCAAATATTTTTAATAAATATAGGGCATCTTATTTTGTAGCTTAAGCCCACAGCATAGTTCTTTTTCTTTTTTTTCTTTTTTCTTTTTTTTTTTAAAGATTTTATTTATTTATTTGAGAGAGAAAGAGAGAGAGCGTGAGAAGGGGGAGGGTCAGAGGGAGAAGCAGACTCCCTGCCGAGCAGGGAACCTGATGCGGGACTCGATCCTGGGACTCCAGGATCATGACCTGAGCCAAAGGCAGTCGCTTAACCAACTGAGCCACCCAGGCGCCCCATAGTTCTTTTTCTAAGCCATACTTGGAAATGGGATTCTTTTGAGTTAACCAATAAATGAGTTAGAATATCTTTTCACATATGTTGTCTTTCCCATCCAAAGAAGTTCATCAAGCACTGCAGATCTTTCTTAGTGGTTGAGTCATAAGGCATATCTGTTGTCATTTTCCTTAGAGAGGATTTTTGGCATACTCCATACCATTGGGCTCTGAAAAACATAGATAACATGGATATCTCCAATCTTCTGGCAGACATGTGTCTTACTAGGATTTATCACCATCACACAAACAATTAAATCCATTGAAATATCAGAGAAGTGAGTGATATAGCTTCCAGATTTTACTTTTTAAGTTCTCTTTTAGGATCAGTTTGGTACCAAACATCACCAGAAAGGAGATCCTGAGGTAAAGTGTTATGACTTTATTTGGAAATATAATCCCAGGAAATAAGAGCAAGAGAAAATGCAAGTGATTAGGGGAATGGAAAATCCCATTATGTGGGTGTACTAATAATCTGGATACCACTTAGTGTCAAGTGTGCCTGCTTGTGATATTGGTCATTTTTCTCTTATATATATTTGATCTTTGTCCACAGTTCCTGGCTCACAGGTTTGAAGACCCTTCAGAATTTCCAGAGGACAAAAGCAATGGGAGCATCTTTTGTCATGATGTTTGGTCTCTTGTCCTCAGTTTCTAAAATTGCTTTAGAGCCATCAAAGTGAAATGGTTGTCTTGGTATTCTTAACAAGCCCCTTTTCTTCCACAACTGGGTTTATGCTAATGAGATGATATTTGGAAAATATTTATAGATGGGGGTTCCTTGCGAGGGGAACCAACTGTGAATCGAGGGTTGGACATTTCAGTCCCACCCCTCTGACCTCCAGGAGTGGGCGAGGCACTGGAGGATGAACTGATCACTAATGGCCAATGATTTAATCAATCATGCCTGTGTAATGAAGTTCCATTAAAAACCAAAAAAGCAGAGGGTTTAGAGACCTTCCTGGTTGGTGAATAAGTGGACATTTGGGGAGAGTGGTGCACTCAGAACATGGACATTCCATGCCCTTCCTTCCTACTTTCCCCAATGCATCACTTCCATATGGGTGTCACTGAGTTATACCCTTTCTTAATAAACTGGTAATCCAGTAAGTAAAATGTTTCTTAGTGTTCCATGAGCTGCTCTACAAATTAAATTAACCCAAAAAATTGGGGTCTTTGGAACCTCCAATGTATAGCCAGTCAATCAGAAACACAAGTGATAACCTACACTTGCAACTGGTGTCTGAAGAGGTAGGTTGGGAGGGGGTGTGGATGGGAAGGCAGTCTTGTAGGATTAACCCCTTAATCCATGAAATCTGTTAGAACTGAGTTAAATTGTAGAACGCCCAGCTAGTGTCCAAGAATTGCTTGTTGGTGGGGAAATCCCTCTTCCCTGACATTGGAATTAGGTCCAGACACTTTACAGCTTAATCTTGGGATAATCTTCCGATGGCTTGTAAAAAGGCTGATAAATTATTGCTTCTGAGGACCATACACCTAAGCAGAAGAAAGGAAAAACAAAATAAAACAAACTATTCACTGGGTCCTATATCTTATTATTTAAAAGTTTGCCTTATATGGTCTTACCCCATTAAGCTTCTGGTTTGCACAAGAGTGGACACTGAGTGGGGATATAGGGCATCTGATGTCTCAACATCAGCAGGGAAGTTCTAGAGGAGTGTGTAGTGTTCACCTCAAGCAAGGCACTCTCAGCTTGTGTCTGCATATAAGTCAGAGACACACACAGCTAGTGAACCCAGCAGTGGCTGCGACAAGAGAGATAAGGCTAAAAGGACTCGAAGTGGTACACGGTAAGTTTCTGATATACACACTAAGGCATGTATATGCCTTCTCTTACTGTTAGCATGTTTGCAACAGTCCTTGAGTATGATTGCAAGTCCACTAAACTCGCAATCCCCTAATATGTGAGAGACTAAAATACAAAGACTGCTTTTAGCACATTAATTCTCATTTACCCCAATTGCAAAATCAAAACAATGAAACCAGTTAGAATAAGCCTGAGTCATTACATAACTGACCTGCAGCTTCTTTGTGTGCTGGGTGGGATGCTGAGCTAGGGAACCTGATCTACAGTGACAGATGCCAGGAAGGTTTATGCTGTGGGCAGGCATGCGAACAGGTCCCTTGGTGGGAACTTGGTATCTTTCTAAATGTCTAGCCCAGGTATTATTTTGCTTGATTGTTCTTTTTTGCACAACCACCCTTTCATATATGCTGAATATACTTCAATTAACTTTTCCCTAGATGGTCTCTGTCCTTCAGGCAACTTCTCCCTCAGATCTCCCTGAAAGCTCCATCATCTCCCAGGGCAACATAGTTCCTCGCCTATATAACAGCTTTTAGCGTTTTCTTCTTCCTTGCAACTTTGGACAGATTCTGCTGGAATATTTTTCATGTAACTTTGATTTACATTTACTTACTTTTAATACTTTTTCATAAGTCAGACCAGACATACCACCAGATTCATGATCCAACCAAATAAGGACATTTATGGACTCCGGAATGTATTTAGAAAAGGCAAGTTAACTCCGTGCCTGATTTTACTTTTGCATTTTGCAACGTTTGTGTTGAAGATTGCTCTTGTCTCATTCACTATCTAGGATTCCTTCACATCATTAAATTTATAAAATAAAACCCACTACCAAACTTTGATTTTCTGAGCCACCTATCTTCATTTTTCTCTACATATGTTGAAGAGGTTAGTTTTCAAAATGTAATTAATTTTGCTACACTCATACGGAATTTCTAAAATGTCTCTGACCTGTTGCAATTCTGAACTCCATATTAATCAACACACTTACAGGTTTTAATAAACTGTGTTTTTATAATTTTACTTATGACCATTTTCCTAGCTACATCTTTTTTGTTTTGCTAGCTCATATTAGACCTTCTTTCTTCTACATCTCTACCACTTTTCCAGGGCCAGCACTGTGACTTCTCTTCTACCTAGTATAGTTTCTGGCTCTTCATTTCACAATGGAATTAATTTCCTCCTGACTACCATGGCAATGCATGTTTGCTCTTATTAGTATAATTTATATTTAATATATGTCTGGTACTGTTCTAATTACTGTAAGCATATTAACTCATTTAATCTTCAAAACAACTCTGAAGGTTGAAAGCTATTTTTGGTCACATTTTGCCAATGAGGAAATTCATTACACCATTAATAAGTGACAGATGTAGGATACTGACCTAAGTAGCTTGTCTCCAGGCTGTTCATAATCTCCACAGAATCTAGATCACAATGACCAATCCAGAAAGAGATGGAATTAAACCCAGTAATGACAGCAGAGCATTTAGACAAGGAGACTGATCACATGGGCAGAGGGATGAGATCTTATAAAGGGCAAGAAGTCTGGCTTTCATTGACCCACAGTCTTGCAAAATAAATCTAGCCCAGGAAAAGGCTGATATTAACTGATAAAGAAATCCTCTTGTAACAGGAATCCATTTTATAAATGCAGCCATAAGTATATAAAAAACAAATAGTATATAATGTGTGAAGGTTAAAAGGTATTGACATAGAGAATGTATGGAAGAGAGAAATGATATTGTTTTTTATACCATATTAAAGGTTATCGTGGTGACTGAAGAATTATGGCACTGGCTTCCCAAACAGTGGACCTAGGAGTGGAGGGCCATGGATACACAGCTCAAGGTGTAAAGGGCAGCAGGTAGTAATAATGGCCCTGCTAGGGAAGGGTGTGCCCAAGGGGGCCAATATAGAGACAACTGTGATGGCAACATAGGGGTACTAATGGAGTGACCTTGAGGATTTGGGGACAGGGCAAAAGTTCTTGTTTTTTTCTAAGTCATTTTATCCTGGGGCAACAAAATTATTGATAATGAAGTGTCCTTAAAAATATTCTCATTATAAAAAAGAAGTAGCATTTAATTTCTGTTTATATTTTGTTTACTTTTACTGAAACCTAAATGACCTTCAGTTTTGCTAAGACCACTGTTCAAGTGACTACATGTACAGGGTTCTAAATTATACAGGATAGTAATGTTTGTGTCATTTCTTCACTCCTCTCAGAAAAATTCTTTTGAACTTCATTCTATCTCAGCCTCCAGATTCCCTACATAAGGACATTATTTATTATTTTCCTGCCATAAAATAAAGGCTGCCCTAGAAGGTTTTCAATATAGAACCATGGCTATTTTCAGGAAATTGCAAGTAAAAGATTTTAAACGGGTTTCCTAATGATTAAGGCATTCATTATGAGGCTTGCTAAAAGAAGGAAAAAAAAAAAAAACCCTCTCTCATGTCTGCATATTCCCCAGAAACAAAAATCCTAAATCATTTTTGCATGGCTTGACAGGAAAATGCCAATACTATCGCAAAAGGTGAGTCTTCTAAGGTTGTTACAAATCTCTTCATTTTTAAACAAAAAGAATTTCACTGCACTTTTGGAAAGCACCAAAAACAACACTTGCTCAGGCAAGATGAAAACTGATGCTTATAATTGTGTATTCAGATGATGGCATTTGCCATGAATGCATTGATCATTGTTCAATGCATGCACACTCTATTTTAAAGTTCAATTTTAGAGGTAAAGACTTTTCAGCACACCAAGTTTTTATGGCTTGTTTTGATTGATTACTCTATTTCTCATCTAATACATGTTAGTTACTAGAGTGCTTTCTATCTTTCTATCAAAGTATATGGCATACTGAATTTTACTTTCATTGGCCTAATAATTAAAAGTGTACCTGTCTTCCCTGGCCAAAATAACAATAACAACGAAAATAATGCTTTGACTGTCTTTAGGGTTGTAGTGTTTAATGTGGTGACAGAATGCCTTTCAATTTGAAATCCCATGATTCAGTGTGGGGCTTCAGCTCAAGTGGAGGTACTGAAAGTTATTTGTTGGAATCACTTAAACTTTGCAAACCACATATACTAGTTCACTCCTTCCTTGCCACCTTTTAGAGAATTCCCTTTGTAGAGGACCACTATTAATACATCCTTAGGAGTACTGAATAGGAACTAAGTGCTAGCCACTAGTCAGTGTGAAAACAGGAAATTGACTTCCACCAATTTCCCGAAGTCAAAGCAAGTTTTGAATATTTTGATTTTAGTCTAAATGGTTAAAAATGATTCTTCACTTAGAACTTGAGCCTGTCTTCCCTGTACAAAAGAATAATATTCATTGACTTCCCACAGATTGCCTAGTTTAATTAATGATGGGACTGACAAATAATCTATGTTGGTATGGTGACAAACCAGCGATGACAGGAGAGCTGCTCTTTTCCCATTATTTTGTGGTTGTTGTTGTTGTTAGTGGAGCAGTCAGTTTATTTCTTAAATTTATGTATAACCTAAGGATTTATCTTGGCCTTCAATTGTAAAAGAACTAAGAGATATAATTAAATTCTGACCCTTTACCTGTAATTATGGAGATCTCATTCTTTAAAAAAGTCATTTTTTGTTTGCTTTGTTTTGTTTTTGTTTCAATCATGCTGGACAATCAGCTTGACAGTTTGCTTAAGAAGTTATCACAATATTCTGTGAAATGACCCATTTAAGATATATTTTTTTATCTTTAATTAGCTCACAGCCTAAGAAAACTTATTGACAATATAAATTATGAAACTTTATTCCATTACCATATATTTATATGTGCCAGACTCCACTCTAGCCATCTGAAGATCAACATAGGAATGGTGTTATGGGCTGAATGTTTGTGTTCCCCCCAAATTCATATGCAGAAACCCTGACTCCCAATATGATGGTATTGGGGTGTGGAGCCTTTGAGAAGTAATTGGGTTTAGGTTAGGTTTTGAGGGTGGTACATAGACAGTAATCTCTTCGACATCAGCCACAGCAACTTCTTTCAAGACACATGTCCAAAAGCAAGGGAAACAAAAGTGAAATGAATTTTTGGGACTTCATCAAAATAAAAAGCTTCTGCACAACAAAGGAAACAGTCAACAAAACAAAGAGGCAGTCCACAGAATGGGAGAAGATATTTGCAAATGACACTATGGATAAAGGGCTGGTATCCAAAATCTATAAAGAACTTCTCAAATTCAACACCCAAAAAACCAACAATCAAGTCAAAAAATGGGCAGAAGACATGAACAGACACTTCTCCAAAGATGTATGAATGGTTAACAGACACATGAAAAAATGTTCAAAATCATTATCCATCAGGGAAATTCAAGTCAAAACCACATTGAGATACCACCTTACTCCAGTTAGAATGGCAAAAATTGACAAGGCAAGAAATAAGAAATGTTGGAGAGGTTGTGGAGAGAAGGGAGCCCTCTTACACTGTTGGCGGGAATGCAAGTTGGTACAGCCACTTTGGAAAACAGTGTGGAGGTTCCTCAAAAAATTAAAAATAGAGCTACCCTATGACCCAGCAATTGAACTACTGGGTATTTACCCCAAAGACACAGATGTAGTGAAAAGAAGGGCCATATGCACCCCAATCTGTTCATAGCAGCAATGTCCACAATAGCCAAACTGTGGAAAGAGCCAAGATGCCCTTCAACAGATGAATGGATAAAGAAGATGTGGTCCATATATACAATGGAATATGACTCAGCGATCAGAAAAGATGAATACCTACCATTTGCATCAACATGGATGGGACTGGAGGAGATTATGCTAAGTGAAACAAGTCAAGCAGAGAAAGTCAATTATCATATGGTTTTACTTATTTGTGGAACATAAGGAATAACATGGAGGACATTAGGAGAAGGAAGGGAAAAAAGAAGGGGGGAAATCGGAGGGGGAGACAGACCATGAGAGGCTATGGGCTCTGAGAAACAAACTGAAGGTTTTGGGATAGTGAGGGGATAGGTATTAAGGAGGGCACATATTGCATGGAGCACTGGGTGTTATATGCAAACAATGAATCATGGAACACTACATCAAAAATAATGACATACTGTATCATGACTAACATAACATAATAAAAAAGTAAATAAATAAAGCCACCCAATGTGGGGAGGAATTAAGATACTGGAGTAGAAAGAGGACCTTATGCTTGCTTCATACCTCAAACACAGCTAGATAAATATCAAAACACTTTGAAGACCCAAGAAATCAATCTGAGTATTGAGAGAACAAACTGCACAACTCAAGGGAGAAAAGAGGACACATTGTGGAAGAGGTGTAATTTGGGGGCGAATTTGCTGTGGAGAAGAGGGAGCCCTGATGAAGGAGAGAGAGGAGAGAGAGAGAGAAAGAGTGAACAGAGAGCAGGGCTTGAACAAGAAAAGTACTTCCCAAAACCATTGACAGAGGAGAAAGAGAAGGGCTGATAATCACAAATTTTTACAAGCAGTGGAGCTCAAAGCCTGAAGTTTTAGAAGTCGAAGCCCTTGCTTAGGCGGAGCCCAGTGGGTGTAGTGGTGCTTCTGTGGAGAAGGAGGGCAGAAGCCTGGGAAAGGACAGCATGGTCTAAGGATCACACTGGGAGAGACATATCCCCTTCTTGGAGCATCTGGGAGAGGTGGTACTGCCTCTCTGGGGACAAAAGAGCTGGTAGGCACTGTTGAGCTGCCTGCCCCATTCATTAGCATAGGAGCAGAGATGCCTGCTGACGGTGGCTAACCTGGACTCAGACCTTTGGCTGTGCTTTACCATAAAATCCAAGCACCTGCACATTTGTGTGACTGACTTTTTGGGACAAACTGGTGGCAGCTTCAGCAGAGTCAGACCCTACTCTAGGGGATCAGTGAGGGTCCATGCGGTGCCGGATCCCTATATTTTGATGTTTTGAAACCTAGCTAGTGTGCCTGAGATAAAACACAGGAGGTGGGTGGGCACATGGCTTGGACACAGATAAGGTAAAGGCAGGGACCTGAGGGATGCCTGGGACAAATGAGGAGAGATTGTTCGCTCTTCTGTGAGGGCTTCCTGAACAGTACTGGTGAAAACTCCCCTCTCCAAGGACAAGAGAGCTGGCTGACACCATTATTTCCACCACTCATCAGCACAGATGGACTTCTGCGAGCAGCACAGCACACACAGTGGAGGCCTGAGACCCTTACACCAAGCCCCACCCACCTGTGCTCTGCAGGTGCTTTTTTACTAGTGCAAGTGTACCTGAGAGCCAGAGCAGCAGTGGGTCCCTTCCCCAGAAGATGGGTACAAACTCTCCACACCCACCAAGTCTACTGACCCTAGAGTCCTGCAAAGATTCAGCTCTAGAGGAAATAAGATCTAGTTTCTTTTAACAAGCAGGCCAAAACACACTTAGTTAAACCTAGCCACACACTGGACAAGGTCCAAACACTCCCCACTGCAGGCAAGGAGAAACTATGCAGAACACTACCCTGAGGGAAAGAGCAGCCAAACACAGCAGTAGAGTGCACACAGCATACACCAGAAACACTTCCTGAAGCATCAGGGCACTAGACACTATATAATCTCTTCTTAATATAGCCATTACTCTCAGGAACAGAAAACACAACAGGCTTTCCTAATACACAGGAAACAAGAGACTTAGACAAAATGCAAAGACAGAGCAATTCATCCCAAAAGAAAGAGCAAGAAGAGGTCACAGCCAGAGATCTAATCAAAAGAGATATAAGAAATACGTCTGAAGCAGATTTTAAAACAACAATTATAAAGATACTAGCTGGGCTTCAGAAAAGCATATAAGATACCAGGGAATTCCTTAATGCAAAGATAAAAGACCTAAAAACCAGTCAGGTCCAAATTAATAAAAAAATGCTAGTACCAAGATGCAAAACCGACTAGATGTAGTGACCACAAGAATGGAAGAAACAGAGGAATGAATAAGTGATAAGGAAGATAAAATTATGGAAAATAATGAAGCTGAAAGAAGAGGGAAAGAAAAATATTGCATCATGAATGTAGCCTTAGGGAATTCAGTGACTTCATAAACTATAATAACATCATATCATAGGAGTCCCAGAATAGAAAGAAAGGGAAAAGGGGCAGAAGGTTTTTTTAAACAAATTATAGCCTAAAACTTCCCTAATCTGGGGAAGGAAACAGATATCCAAATCCAGAAGGCACCATCAAAATCAACAAAAGCAGGGCAACACCAAGACATATCATAATAAAAATTGCAAAATACAGTGAAAAAGAAAGAATCCTGAAAGCATCAAGGGAAAAGAAATCCCTAACCTACAAGGGAAGATAAATAAGGTTACATACAGATCTCTCTACAGAAACTTGACAGGCCAGAAGAATGTGGCATGATTTATTCAATGTGCTGAACGGGAAAAATATGCAGCCAAGAATACTTTATCTAGCAAGGCTGTCATTTAGAATAGAAGGAGAGATAAAGAATTTCATAGACAAACAAAAACAAAGAGTTTGTGATCAATAAACCAGCCCTGCAAGAAATATTAAAGGGGACTCTTTGAGTGGGGAAAAAAACAAAAAGAAAAACAAAAAAACAAAAACAAAAGCGGCAAAGACTAGAAAGGAACAGAGAAAATCTCCAGAAACAACTTAACAGGCAATACAATGGCATTAAGTTCATATCTTTCAATAATCACTCTGAAAATAATGGGCTAATTGCTCCAATCAAAAGACATAGGGTATCAGAATAGATAAAAAACAAGACCCATCTATATAGGCTACTTACAGGAGACTCATTTTAGACCTAAAGACACCTGCAGATTGAAAGTGAGGAGATAGAGAAATATTTATAATGTTAATGGACATCAAAAGGAGCTGGAGTAGCAATATTTACATCAGACAAAACATATTTTAAACCAAAGACTGTAACAAGAGATGAAGAAGGGCACTGTATCATAATAAAGGGGTCTATCCAACAAGATCTAACAATTGTAAATATGTATGCTCCCAATTTGGGAGCACCCAAATATATAAATCAATTAATAACAAACATAAAGGAACACACTGATAATCATACAATAATAGTAGGGGACTTATATGCCCAACTTAGAGCAATAGAGAGATCATCTAAGCAGAAAATCAACAATGAAACAATGGCTTTGAATGATACACTGGACCAGATGGACTTAACATATATATTCAAAACATTTCATCCTAAAGCAGCAGAATACACATTCTTTTCAAGTACACATGGAACATTCTCCAGAATAGATCACATACTAGGTCACAAATCAGGCCTCAAGGAGTACACAAAGATTGAAATCATAGCATGCATATTTTCACACCACAATGCTATAAAACTAAAAGTCAATCACAAGAAAAATTTTGGAAAGACCACAAATACATGGAGGTCAAAGAGCATCCTACTAAGGAATGAATGGGTTAACCAGGAAGTCAAAGAAGAAATAAAAAATATACATGGAAACAAATGAAAATGAAAACACGACAGTCCAAAATCTTTGGGATGCAACAAAAGTAGTCCTAAAAAGGGAAGTATTTAGAAATACAGGCCTACCTCAAGAACCAAGAAAATTCTCAAGTACACAACCTAACATTACACCTAAAGGAGCTAGAAAAGGAACAGCAGATAAAGCCTAATGCCAGCAGAAGAAGGGAAATAAAGATTTGAGCAGAAATAACTGATACAGAAACAAACAAAAAACCCAGAGGAACACATCAGTGAAACAAGGAACTGGTTCTTTGAAAGAATTAATAAAATTGATAGACCCCTAGGCAGACTTATCAAAAAGAAAAGAGAAAGGATAACCAACACCACAGAAATACAAACAATTATATGAGAATGTTATGAAAAATTATATTGCAACAAATTGGGCAGTCTGGAAGAAATGGATAAATTCCTAGAATCATATAAACCACCAAAACTGTAACCGGAAGATACAGAAAATTTGAACAGACTGATAACCAGCAATGAAATTGAATCAGTAATCAAAAATCTCCCAAAACCAAAAGCCCAGGGCCAGATGGCTTCCCAGGGGAATTCTACCAAACATTTAAAGAGTTAGACCTATTCTTCTCAAAATGTTCTATAAAATAGGAATGGAAAGAAAACTTTCAACCTCATTCTACAAAGCCTGCATTACCTTGATTCCAAAGCTAGACAAAGTCCCCACTGAAAAGGAGACTTACAAGCCAATATCCTTGATGAACATGGGTGCAAAAATTCTCAACAAGATACTAGCAAATTGAATCCAACAATACATTAAAAGAATTATTCTCCATGATCAAGTGGGATTTATTTCTGGGCTGCATGGGTGCCTCAATATTGGCAAGTCAATCAATGTGAAACACCACATTAATAAAAAGAAAGGATAAGAACCATATGATCCTCTCAATAGATGCAGAAAAAGTATTGACAAAGTACAGCATCCATTCTTGATAAAAGCCCTTGACAACATAGGGATAGAGGGAACATACCTCAACATTATAAAGACCATATATGAAAGACCTACAGCTAGTATCATCCTCAATGGGGAAAACTGAGAGCTTTTCCTCTATGGTCAGGAACAAGACAGGGATGTTCACCCTCACCATTCTTATTTAACATAGTACTGGAAGTCCTAATCACAGCAATCAGACAACAAAAAGAAAAGGCATCCAAATTCCCAAGGAAGAAATCAAACTAGCGTTATTCTCAGACAACATGATACTCTATGTAGAGAACCTGAAAAACTCCACCAAAATTTGCTAGAACTGGTACATGAATTGAACAAAGTTGTAGGATACAAAATAAATATAAAGAAGTCTGTTGCATTTCAATACACCAATAATGAAGCAGCAGAAAGAGAAATCAAGGACTTGATCCCATTTAAAATTGCACTAAAAACCATACGATACCTAGGAATAAACCTAACCAAAGAGGTAAAAGATCTGTACTCTGAAAACTATAGAACACTTATGAAAGAAACTGAAGAGGACACAAAGAAATGAAAAGCATCCCATGCTCATGGGTTGGAAGAACAAATATTGTTAAAATGTCCACACTACCCAAAGCAATCTACACATTTAATGCAAGTCCTATCAAAATACCACCAGCATTTTTCACAGAGCTAGAACAAACTATCCTAAAATGTGTATGAACCACAAAAGATCCTGATTAGCTAAAGCAATCTTGAAATGGAAAAGCAGAGATATAGGCGCCACAGTTCTGGACTCTAGGTATATTACAAAGCTGTAGTCATCAAGATAGTATGGTACTGGCACAAAAACAGACACATAGATCAATGGAACAGAATAGACAACCCAAAAATGGACCCACAACTATATGGTCAACTAATCTTGGACAAAGCAGGAAAGAATATCCAATGGAAAAAAAGACAGCATCTTCAACAAATGATGTTGGGAAAACAGGACAGCAGCACACAGAAGAATGAAATTGGACCACTTTCTTACACCATACACAAAACGAATGCAAAATGGATGAAAGACCTAAATGTGAGACAGGAAACCATCCAAATCCTAGGGGAGTATACAGGCAGCAACCTCTTTGACCTCAGTCATAGCAACTTCTTACTAGACACATCTCTGGAGGCAAGAGAAACAGAAGTAAAAATGGACTATTGGGACTTCATCAAGATAAAAATTTTCTGCATAGAGAAGGAAACAGTCAACAAAAATAAAGGCAGCCTACAAAATGGGAGAAGATATTTGCAAATGACATAGTTGATAAAGGTTAGTATCTAAAATCTATAAAGAACTTACTCAAACTCAACACCCCCCCCAAAAAATAATCCAGTTAAGAAATGGGCAGAAGACATGAATAAACATATTTCCAAAGAAGACATCCAGATGGCTAACAGACACATGAAAAGATGTTCAACATCACTTATCATCAGGGAAATACAAATCAAAACTGCAGATGAGATATCACCTCACACCTGTCAGAATGGTTATAATTAACAGCACGGTAAACAACAGATATTGGTGAGGATGCAGAGAAAGGGGAACCCTCATACATTGTTGGTGGGAACGCAAACTGGTGCAGCCACTGTGGAAAACAGTATGGAGGTTTCACAAAAACTTAAAAGTAGAACTACCCTAGATCCAGCAATTGCACTACTAGGTGTTTGCCCAAAAGATACAAAAATACAGACTTGAAGGGACACATGCACTCTGATGTTTATAGCAACATTATCAACAATAGCCAAATTATGGAAAGAACCGAAATGGCCATCAACTGATGAATGGATAAAGAAAATGTGGTATATATGTATTACACAATGGAATATTACTCAGCCATAAAAAAAGATGAAATCTTGCCATTTGCAACAATGTGGATGGAGCTAGAATATATTATGCTAAGCAAAACAAGTTAGTCAGAGAAAGGCAAATACCATATTATTTCACTCATATGTGGAATTTAAGAAAGAAAACAGATGAACATAGGAGAAGGTCGGGGGGAAGGAGAGGGAGGCAAACCATAAGAGACTCAACTATAGTGAATAAACTGAGGGTTGATGGAGAGGAGGTGGGTAGAGGATAGGCTAATGGGATTAAGGAAGGCATTTGTTGTGATGAGTACTGGGTGTTATATGTGAGTGATGAATCACTAAATTCTGCTCCTGAGACCAATATTATACTATATGTTAACTAGAATTTCAATAAAAACTTGAAACAAAAAAAAAATACATAAAGCCACCCAATCTATGGTATTTTGTTATGGCAGCCTGAGTTGAATAAGACAAATGATTTCTTCTCTCAAGAAACAATGTAATGATTAATCAAACTTGTATAAATATGTTATGCTTAAAAACTTCTAAGATACAAGAGGGCACAGAATAAAGCATTTGTGATATGGTAGGCTTGGTCAAGAATACTCTGTCCTTTAAGACAGAAGAGATGGAAGAAGAGATCTCAAAATCAGGTTGTAGATCATGTCATAGAAATTTGGTGGAATGTTTTAGGACTGAAGGACATGTGACTAAAGGAGAAAGACAAAGTGTATGTCAAGAATTCAGAAGGCTCTAATGTGGAATAAAGAAGAGGTTGATTTCAAATCATGCTCAAGTGTTAAACTAGGATCAATAAGTGGAAATTCCTGGAAGATAATTTAAATTTCATAATCAAGTTGTATTGGAAGCTACTGCCTGTATGAAAATTAAGTGGTTACTGAAACAGGCGTTTCGAAGGAAGGTATTCCTGTCTCAGAAAGGAAAGTAGGGATATAGTGACTCTAAGTTCTCTTCAAACTCTAATTTATAAAATTAAATTTTGAGATTTCACATTTTGATTTTAAGCATGTATTAGACATAGTCATATTTTATAGAATGAGCACCTATAAATCATGGATTATGATGTTAAAATAACTAAAACCCATTTCATATTTCTTTCTTTTAATGAGACCATTGGATTATATTACAATTGGAGTGTGTGTGTGTGTGTGTGTGTGTGTGTGTGTGTTTAAGCACATTGTTGTTTTATGTACACACATTTGGGATATAGTTTGCTGATAGAATATAAAAAGAACAGAGGAAATTTAAACTCACCTTGAAAAAAGGCATGCTTCTTTTTTTCCTGGAAGGTTTAGGTTTGTATTGTTTTGCTGCATCTATTGTTTAACTATTGTTTAAAACATGGCCTTTATATTATTAGTTATTACTTATTACTTGTGGCCTACTATCAATTACTGCAACAAGAGACATATTGCATTATTGCATGTTTTGTATAGGTAGAACTTCACAAAAGTAATTAACAAAGTACACTAAAAGTAATAATCAGTGTTAACAACAGTTATGTAGATAAAATCATTTTCATAAACAAAATGACCTAATTAGTCTGAATTCTTTCTTGAGGAAGCATAAGAGCTCTAGATAATAAACTTTTCAATATCTTTAATTCACTGGAACACCTCTAGTGATGATAATAGTCTCAGAAATCTATCATATGGAACTACTTTCCTTGGGAGATTAACATCTTTAATGCTTTCTCTGTACTGATAATATTAAGCTTTTGGTAGCCATCTTTTGGATGGTTGCCATTTAACTCTGTACTGCATGTAAATTTTAGTCAATGTGTTTTTGATAGCTTATTCATTCAAAAAATATAAACACATACTGTATGATATCTACACACTAAGGGTATAGCAGTTTTCAAAAATTTTTTGGATTATGTGTTTGACTTTTACAAGTGATCAATTATCAATGGGTTTTTATAATTCAATATATTTCTACATAGATGTGAATTTATATATTTTAAGAAACTTTGTTCAAATCTGTTCAAAATTTCAAAGTAATTTTGGCAATAAAACAATTTTTGTTTGTATGAAACTAAGGTCTTCCTTTGATACATCTACTTGTATATCTATCATCTATCTATCTATCATCTATCATCTGTCTATCATCTATCTATCATTTATTGATCAAAATCCCCAAATAACTGGGTTAAATAGATAGAAGTTAACTCATTACTCACTTAAAAGAAGCAAGATGAAGGTTATCCTGGGCTGGTGTAGTGGCACATGGCCAGAGATGTTTGCATCCTTTATCTTTCTGCTTCTCCAACAGCAGCACATGACTTCCACCTGATTCTTCTAGATGGCACTTCAGCTCAGGCATCTCATCCACATTCCAGTAAGCAGGAAGAAGAAGAAGAGCCAAAAACAACATTGCGGAGATTTCCTGTAGGCTACCATACAGCATATTGACGTGTCTCTCATTGGTCAGAACTTAGTCACTGGACTATATCCCACAACAGGGAACACTATGAAAGACAGTCTTACTTTTAAGCAACTAAAAACACTCAATTTCTGAAAAAAGGATAACTAATATTTATGCAAGTTGTCGTCTCTGCTACACTTTACTTAAAAGACTCTTGAAAAATAAAATAATTTATAGATATCCTATCCTGGATGAGTGGTTTTTTGGTGGCCATGTTCAGAAAATAGAGTTAGAGAGCTGGAAGAACAGAATACAGAGCTATTTTAAAGGGATTCCCAAAATGCATAAATGATAAAAACACCTGGGCAAAAACTTGGGAACAGGAAGTTAAGTAATTCTACTTTTATAATTTACATACTTAAGTATTCTTCTTGTGATGAAATTGTAGATCTTTAGAGAACGTGTTAGATATAATCAATTTTAATATCCTCAGAAAATTAAGGTTAAAAAATACACGATTTGTGTAAGAACAAAAATAATAATGGCCAATATTTATGGACTAGTTACCACATACCAGGAAGCCCTTTACATATTGTTATTGCATTTGGTCCTCACAACAACCCTAGGAAATTGATACTTATATTATCTCTTTTTAGAGATGAGGAAACTGATGAGCGGAGAGGTTAATTGCGTTGACCACATTCACAGGGCCATGAGGATGCTGAGATAGGTCTCGAATCCTGCAACAGGATTCAAAGCCCTCATTCTTGACCACTAAACTAGTGCTTTCTCTCATTTGTTGGTACATAACAGCACCCTGGATAAAAGCTCAGAGATGACCATTCTAAATCTGGTTTCCTCTTCTACTGTCTAGTGTAACCTCATCAGGACAGTCAAGAGCGCCCGCTCCTTGTCCCTCTAGCCTTTCCGCCTACTTTCAACATCACCTTCTGGGAATTCCTAGGGTCATTCTTTTAACTTTTCAGGCTTCTTTCTGACTCTTGACCCCGAGTAGTACCTGTAAACAACTTTTCTGAAAACCTGGGTCTCATCTACATTCCTGTCTTCTGCAAACTTCATTGCTCGTGTTAAAAACAGAGTTATTTATGTTAAGCCCTACATCACCAAACCAAGACTTAATTACAGTTTCATCTCTCCCCAAATGGAATCTTAATCCAATCAGGAGTAGCTTGATCAACAGCCGTTAGGTGATCTTCCTTAGAGACCTCTGCTATCCCCGAAAGGAAAGTAACCTTGCAATAACCAACCAACTTTCTTTTGACCAGCACAGTTTTCTTACTCCCATTTCCTCTGGCTATCAAAATCTTTCATTTTGTATAGCTCCCTGGAGCTCTTTTCTATCGGCTAGGTTGGATGCTGCCAGATGTGAATCAATTTTTATTCAAACTCTTAAAATTTTTAATATGCTTCAGTTTCTCTTTTAAACACCTGTGACCTCAAAACTCCATTTTCCCAAACTTTTTCCAATTTCTTGTCTTCAGACTTTCACCACTATGCTTCTGCATCCCATCCTTATCCCCTTCGTAATTTGAATTCTGCCAATGTCCTTGGCTTCAATCCTTGCTCTTTTTTCAACTTGATGTTAGAGCCACCTTGGCCTTGCCGGGCTTGCAGTGCAACATGATTCTATCCCACCAGGGCCTTCACACTTGCTATTCCCGCTCATGAAATATTCTTTGCCCCTTCTCATTCATCATTTAACTCCTACTTCTCCTTTAGGTCTCGATGATTTATTCATCACTTCTCAGAGAAGTTATTCCTAATCTCCTGAGTTTGGTCATTTTCCCTCTTGCGCATTCTGCAGCATCCAAATTCCTTGCTACTTAAAGTGAGGTCTGTAAGGCTACATTACTTAGAAGTCTGCTGGAAATACAGAACCTCAGGCTTCTGCCGGATTTACTGAACCAGAATTTGCATTTTAATAAGATCCCTAGATCATTCAGATGCACATTAAAGATAAGAAGCCCCATCCTTTTGCATCACCTCTCACAATTGTATGGCATGACTGGAATCCATTCTTTAATACAGAATCCTGCCTTATATAAAGATGAGTTCCGTGAGGGCAAGGGCCTGATCTGTCATTTTCACTGCTTTATTCACAGTTCCTGGTACAGTGCATTACCCACAAAAAACACTCAAAATAATTATTGAATGTTCAACAGATTTTGTATATTTTGTAGAGAGCAACAAACATAAATCAAAATGATCCGAACAATCTAGCAAAGATGACCTATAGCTATAAATTGCTTACATTTGTCTTTTCTCCAAAGAGTAAAATAGTGTAATTATTATAGCACCTTACCTAGAGCATACTATTTTATGCTATATTCAATTCATGTAAAATGTAAATCTAAACTTTGACGTGTATTAGTGTCAAGAGTTCACAAAAGTATCCAATGGATGTACTATCAAATGACTATACTTTAAAAAATTGGTATTAGATGGCACACAAAAATAATGGATCTTTCAATATGCTTTGTTAGCTATGATGATAATGTTGAAGTCAAAGTTTCTTTCTTTCTTTTTTTTTTTTGACAATGAAAGGCAATGCTATTTTTTTTCTTTGTACCTCTGAAAATACATTTATATGTGTAGGGGTAGAAAAGGTTGGGCTTGGGGTAGTAAATTGGTGAGGAAATAACAAGGTTTTTTTTTTTTTATATAGTATTCTCAGCCCTAAATTTCTTATTTCTATGTCTCTCTTCCTCCACATACAGGGAGGTTACCTTTCACATGGGAAATTCATTTCCTGCTTTCAGGGGGACAAAGACGCGTCAGAATGTCCTTCTTGCAATGGCTGTTTTGTACGTAATTTTAATTCAAAATAGTTAGATATGCCAAATTGGCATATTTGGGGTGGCATATTCTGCTGCCTTCAATAAGACTGAGACTTTAATCTGTATTTGGGAAACTGAAGTTTTACTAAAAACACTATAAGGGAATAAAAGTTTATTTGTCCATCAATTATAATGGGAACTATTTCTTCCTAATTGCTACTACCACCATGAAGCATAAAATTAAGCGATAACTATACTGGATACTCTTGGAAGAATATCTAGTGGACTAAAACAAGATGAATTTCCTCTCTAAGGTTATTGTGGCTATTAAATCAAAGCCTCTTGAACAGTATGAAAGTTGGGGTTGGTGTTTCTTGCCTGTTATCCCCAGCTGGGTGTGATATGGATTTTAAAGTGTTCTGAGTCAGTGACATTTAACTATCCAATCAACTTTGATGTAATAAGATACTGTCCTTGCATGAGCCTGGAGTTTGTCTTTGATTTTGTTTTTCTGAGCAAATCTTGGTGATTTTATCTCTTACCTTATACTTAAGTTTCAGATGACTGGGTGATTCAGGGAGTGAACTTGATTAGAATCCTGTCATTACCTGTTAGAATAAAAAGTCTTTCTCAATTTATAAAAGAAGTATAGATATGAAAAGTTCTCAGTAAAACATGTTTGGTAATTGCGAGTTTCTGACAAATTACTGTCAAGAGCATTGCTCCCTTTCAAGATTCCATAGGCCTCCTTCAGCTTACAGAGTTATTGATTGAGCAATGATGGAATTCCTTTTTTTCTCCCCCGAAAAAAATGAGAGGCCACGAGAGGCCCAGCTCATCAAGGATATAGGTATTAGGCCTCTGTGATTAGGCACCTGTGATTTCAAGGGTAGTAAATGTAAAGTTCTGGTCTCTCCTACTAGCTGAATATTTTGCTTTTCTTTTAAAAATGGAATCTACTATGTCAGCATGTTTAAGTCATCTTTATGCAAAAGTTTGAATGGAATCATCACACAATATGCCTTTTGTTGTCATTTGTATCTCACACTTCTCAGAATAATGTGAAACATGCATTATAAATATCAGAAGTCAGGGATTTCTGAGCCATTTCATATTTTGTGTTATTCGACTTTACATCATTTTCCTCTCATGGGCAGTCATCCTAATATATCAGCAAAGTATCATTTCCATCCATTTTTTACTTGTCTGTTGCTTGAATACTTAATTTGCCTTGATAATCTCTACAAAAAAATTGAAATATTGGTGGGACTTATTTTAATAGATCTGCAGCATCAAAGAATAGACACAAATATAAGAGTGAGTATAAACTGCAGCCTGATATTCCATATAACGTGACAGATCACGGGACTAATCAGCAAGTATTCACCCTACCAAACTGTGTGAAAAGTCTTCTACTCTCTAGCAGGTAGGGAGAAGAAAATGGGCTTCCTTTTGGAGGTTGTGATTAGCATCCTTGTCATTGTCATCATGTAGAGAGACAATAACTTTACTGACCTCATCTTCTCAGCCTCCACTGATCAAACAAGAACCAACTCAAACTTCAGTCCATCCAAAATTATCATACAACTAATTTTGGAAAAATTATCTGGAGAAAAGTCCATGATGACATTGTAAATGTTTAGTGATAAAAGCAGGCTCCAAGCCCATGTGTATATTACAGCATACTCTATAATTTGTCTTCAGGAGAAAACCTTTTAAAGCGTGTATGAGTTGAATATATTTTTTTAAAAAAACTACAGAAGAATAAAAATACTGTGGTGATTCCTGTAAAAAAAAAAAAAAGAATAGACACAGAAGAAAAATATGTATCATTACATCAAAGCTAGGACTCCCTAATTTTAGCAAGTACGCTTGTTGGTGTCTTCCATGGTGGGCCTTGTTCTGGTTAGTTGTTCTGCAATATGTTTCAACTTTATGGCTTAGGAACTAGAAAAATATGGCTATGCCAACCATGACACAGACTAATTTCACCGAAGTGAAATGATTATTATCTTGTTTGTCATGTGGTGCTGAGCTGTATAGATGATTTCAATGATCTGCCGAAACTCAAGGTGCACCGTAGCAGAGTCCAGCAAATGTTTAACCAACGTGGTGGGTTGGTTCAATCAGTTGAGCTCCAGTATTGAAACACTCCTTTAAAAATGATCTAAATAAGATCTGCATTTTAGTAGAAAAAGAAAGCATTTATTCTTACAAATAGGACACCTAAAAATGCATTGACTTTGGCAGCAATGCTGTGCTCAGGTGTAATAAAATTGATGAGCCCATATAATAAAATTTATGGAACCAGAGTGAATTCAATTTATTTGAATATGCTCAGTTATGTTTTTGTTTATTCCCATAGCAGATGTTTAATTTACAAACCAGGCAATTACGACAGCTCTTCCAAACAAATAAGAGCAGATTAGTCAAACGTTCACATCAATTTTTATGTTTATCATTAGTTTTATGAGGTGTCATGAATATTCAGTGGTAAGAAAAACTATCATTATGGTACCTGGAAAACCTCAAAATGATGTTTTGCATCTCTAAATGCTATTTCCCCCTTTTGATAAACCTATTAATGTGTGTTATCTCTTATTACCAGTTAGGTTTATGGGCTACAGTGGAAAAAACAGTCATTCTCTCTAGGGATCTCGCACAGTCTAATCAATGTGCTGATGGTATTTTTGTGGAAAGTGTGTGAAAATATATAGGTGACCATATTTTGATTTTTACTATGCAGATAAGGACATCTTTGTATATTCTGGAAAATTACCATGCAGATTTATAAAATTTGAATTGTACTTAATTATAGCTCATCGTGCTTTTATTTCTAACTTTCATTTGCTTCCTCTCATTGAAACACCTTTTGTTACACGAAGGGAAAGTTTTGCTTTTCCAGACACCAGACCTGTTGTGGCTCTCAATGTGAACATGTAGAGAGGAAGTCTTAACATGAAGCCATTTATGAGGGAGGTTCTCACACAGCAGTTTTATTTTTCTTCATGGTGCTTAAACTGTCACAATAAAAAGGCGGTGGCTCCATTATGAATCAGTAAAACTACATGGCATCATCCATAAACAAGGAAGAGATATTTCTAGCCTGGCTGCTTTTGAATGGATTGTACTTTGACAAGCTCTGTTCTAAAAGCAGTGAAATGTCCTCAATATCCTAACTGGATTCCCACAATGCATTTTCCCCAATCCATTGTAATGGCAGGTTTCCTGTCATTAATCAGCATTCAGACTGAAAAGAAAATTAGGAGATCTATGTGTTGAAATAGATCTGGAGGGAATAGCTTTGATAGAAATATTTTCAAGTAAGTTATACCAAGTGCTCAAACAGAACTTGGTGGAAAACATGCTTTTATTGTTAAAGGTGCTTTGAACTGAACTCTAATATATATTTTTTGGTGTTCTTTTTGTTGTTGTCCTTACTAATGTACTTTTTCTGACAACAACAAAAACATCATCTGCTTCTTCATCTGCTTCTTCATTATTAGTTACAATTATTTACAGTAGAAATCTCCCAGGAGTGTTAACTTTTTAAAATATGTGTGTGTGTGGTGTGTGTATGTTTGTGTGTTAACTTTAAAAAAGTTAAGTTATATAACTATATATTAGTTATATAAGTTACATAATTATATTAAAAGTTATATATATCTCTACATATAATTATATATAACTTTAAAAGTTAACACACATATATATGACATGTGTATATATATATATATCTCATAATGATACATAATATATCATGTTCCACATATGACGATTATATGTTCTAAAACTGAACACAAGCCATGTTAGAATATCATTTTGTGTATAGTCACCTCTTGGATTCTTACTGAAATTTCTAAATGAATTAGTCATTTAATGTTCAAAACTGAATCTCAATTTGGGTTTCATGTTCCTATGATGTCTATTTGCAAGGTGATTTTTGAGTTATACACACATACATATTCTTGATTTGGCTTATTTTAGCTAGATTATTCCATTTCCATCAATCGGGTGGAGGACAATAGACTAAAAGTTGTTGTAAGATATTTCTTTTTAATTTTGCTTTTTAGATCCACTAATAACAATGATATAAGGGGGTGATAGGGATGAGGGTTTGGTTTGTAGGGCACAAAAGAAACACAAGCCTTCCACAAGAAAGCACACAGGAACAGATTGCTCCCAGCTCTAGATGTACTGTTCAGTAAAGGCAATGCCATTCTAAGGAAGTAATGACATCCTCTTCAGGAAGAAGCTAAAATACACAGGCACGTAGAAAAGGCTGCCGAAGAATAATTTCACACAAGTACATTGGCACCCAGTATTCTTTTGGGAATCCGGGAGATACAAAAAATGGTATGCTCCTTGTTCTCAGACTACAAAGTTCTTACAAAGTATGAATAACCTGTGGGATTTGCTTTACTCGTAACAGGAACTCATCCTATCAAATTGAAGCCTGATAAGATTATCTGCTTATCTTCCACAGCAGTCTCTTACAAAGAACATGATGGTCTCTGTGTGTGATAGAACGAGATTCTTCACAAAATGCAAACTAAGATGTTCACATTTATGGTTGCTATACTAATAATTCACTGTAATTGTGTCTTGTCTTTTGTTTTCTGAATGGATTTCATAGTTTGCCTCTAAATACTTTGGATCTTTATATTTTATTTCATCATTGTTCTGCAGTGGCAAACATTATAAATATTTCTGTTCAATGAGACAAAACCTTTTGACTTCCATAAAAACATACAAAGCAAAACTCCATATCTTTTAAGGGTTTTCCTAATAACTGGAAGTCAAATTTATTAACCGCACTTCAAAGGGGTCAATTTAGACTAATAAACACTAAAGGTCTTGTAGATAAAGTATAGGAAATTTATTCTTTTTTTTTAAAAGACTTTTTTAATTTATTCAACAGAGAGAGACACAGCGAGAGAGGGAACACAATCAGGGGGAGTGGGAGAGGGAGAAGCAGGCTTCCCGCGGAGCAAGGAGCCCGACGTGGGGCTCGATCCCAGGACCCTGGGATCCTGACCTGAGCTGAAGGCAGACGCTTAACGACTGAGCCGCCCAGGTGCCCCAAGAAGTAGATTTCAAACTGTTAGTTACAATTTAGAATCTGAAACAGTATCAGTGTATTTTTGACATACTATTATATTAAAATCCATCAATCCTTTTTTTTTTTAAGATTTTATTTATTTATTTGAGAGATAGCATGAGCAAGAGAGCACAAGCAGGGGGAGCAGCAGAGGGAGAGGGAGGAGCAGACTCTCCGCTGAGCAGGGAGCCTGACGTGGGTCTCGATCCCAGAACCCTGGGTTCACGACCTGAGCTGAAGGCAGACGCTTAACGACTGAGCCACCCAGGCAACCCAGGAAATTTGTTCTTCTAATGCATTGAACACAATTTCCAACTTAACTTGTATTTCCAATTGTTACATTTATGGTTGTTTCAATCCATTAAAATTATCTAGGTGGAATTAATTTCCTTGTTTTAATATAGTAAATGTATATAAATAAAATAATGCAAATATAAAAGAATAAGTATATATAAAAATTTTAGCATACTCATGAATATCAATATTTTTGTGCTTTGCTAAATATTGAAGTGTTTTCTGTGAAGCAGTTTTTTTAATAAAGTAATATTTTAGTCTATCATCTTATATACATCATAAGAAAAAGTTTTATATTTTGTCTTTTTATTTTAATAACAAAATTTTATTAATTAGCATATTTCAAAATTAAATCACATTTACTTTTCTTTTTTTATTGAAGTATAATTAACATTCAATGTTATATTATTTTCAGGTATACAATTCTATACATTACTTAGTGCTGATCAAGATAAGTGTACTCTTAGTATCCTTTATCTATTTCACCTATACCCCCACCCACCTCCCCTCTGGCAACCACCAGTTTGCTATCTGTATTTAGAAGTCTGTTTTTTGTCTCTTTTTTCCTTTGTTCATTTGTTTTGTTTCTTAAATTCCACATATGAATAAAATCATATGGTATTTGTCTTTCTCTGACTGACTTATTTCACTTAGCAATATATCCTTTAGGTCCATCCATGTTGTTGCAAATAGCAAGATTTCATTCTTTTTTTTTTTTCTTTATATATATATATATATATATATATATATATATATATATATATATAATCACATCATCTTTATCCATTCATCTATGGATGGATACTTGGGTTGCTTCCATAGTTTGACTATCGTAAATAATGCTGCAATAAACATAGAGGTGCATATATCTTTGTGAATTAGTGTTTTTTCTTTTCTTTGGATAAATACCCAGTAGTGGAATTACTGGATCATATGGTAATTTTATTTTTAATTTTTTTGAAGAACCTCCATACTATTTTTGACAGTGGCTGCATCAGTTTGCATTTCCATCAGCAGTGCATGAGGCTTCCTTTTTCTCCACATCCTCACAAACAATTGTGATTTCTTGTCTTTTTTATTTCAGTCATTCTGACAGGTGTGAGGTGATACATTATTGTAGTTTTGATTTGTATTTCCCTGATGATCAATGATGTTGAGCATCTTTTCATGTGTCTGTTAGCCATCTGAATGTCTCCTTTGGAAAAATGTCTATTCAGGTCCTCTACCTATTTTTAATTGTTTTTTTATTTTTTGATGTTGAATTGTGTAAGTTCTTTATATATTTTGGACATTAACCTCTTATCAAATATATCATTTGTGAATATCTTCTCCCATTTAGTAAGCTGCCTTTTTGTTTTGTTGATGCTTTTCTTTGCCATGCAAAAGCTTTTTGGACATAATTTCATTTTATTCATTCCTGAAAACAGACAACAGCAACTACTTAAAGATACAAAATAGTATTTCAGAAGGAACACTGGACAGAAAATGTAGAATGCCAGTCAAGTTACATAATTTCTCATTCTTTCATGCATTCATTTATTCAACATTGAGTTGATACTTATTCAACTAATTATTTACTTCACACTTACTATTTTCTAGTTAAGGGGATGCAAATATAAATGTTTACCTTAACTTCACTTGATGATGTCAAAGTATAGTGTGAGAAATGGACTCACCATGTGAAAATTGGGGCACCAACTGCTTTGAGCCTTGTTTCATTAGATGTGGAGTAAAAGGTGATACTGGATGTCTCTAAAACATGTTTCAGACTTCACATTGTTTAATCTATCCACTTTGGTTATTTTTCAAAGATAAAAAAACCAATAACCTAATAATTAAATACTATATTTAGTGTTTATATAAATTTAATACATATATGTTTAATCCATTTTGAATGTTAAAAAATATATTCATAGTTCTCTCCCAATAATATCTTCAATGATCAGTCTTTACTGATTTGAGGTTTTTTTTTAATTGAGATATAAGTAACATCTAAGATTATATGAAACTAACACCTGAAACTAAGGTGTACAACATAATGTTTCAATGTTTGTATATATTGTATAACAATAACCATAATAAGTCTAGTTAATATTCATAACCACACAAAGTTAAATATTTTTCTTGCAATGAGATCTTTTAAATTTTACTGTCTTATCAACTTTCAAATATATAATACAGTATTATGAACTATAACTACCATGATGTACATTATGTTCTCAGGACTTATTTATTTTATAACTGGAAGTTTGTACCTTTTGACCACCTTCACCTATTTTGCTCTTCCTTGACCCCCCACCTCTGGTAACCACCAATCTCTTCTCTGTATCTATGAGTTTTTTAGATGTCACAAATTAACAAATTTTCATTTTCAAATTATGAAAACTAAAATTGAAGACGAAAACCACACAAGGTCCAAAATGGGGTAATCAGAATGAGATGTTTCTCTTTACATATATTTGTACTCAGTTTCTGAATTCCTATAATGATATTTTGAACTACTTCTGCTTAGTGGTAGAAAACATTATGATAAAATTAAAAAAATATATATAACACGTTTGCTATCAACAATAGTTTTAAAGTATGAAATTGGTCTTTTTTTCATTTTCATAATCTTTCAGCTTTTTATCTACTTTTATTGACCTTCTATGAGTTAGTTTCCCAAGCTCTCTTACTTTTAACCCTTGCTCCAGTTTTATGTAAATGAATAATGCACATATTTAAAAAGAGTTATTTAAACTAGTTTATTAAAGTTGCTTTCCTCAGCTTGACTCTTTAAAGGTCAAATGACCACATGATATTGAAGTTGTAAGGGATTTCAGAGATCATCTGGAGTTACTCTCTTTTAAAATGTCACTGGCGGGCAGCAATCTTATGGGTGAAAAAGAATTCAGCCCTTTCACTGCTGGTCAGCTCTAATTGCTAAAAGCTGTTTCTTTGGCTTTACTAAAGTCTGTTTTGGGAGAGAGAAAGAAAATGAATCATATTCCCCTTCTTCCAAATGTTAAAGTTAATGAGGAATGAAGGAAATAGGGCTTAAAGGGAGCAAATAGAGTGTTTTCTAAAAAATAATGAGTGATGGCCTTATGTGAGTGGGAGCAGCAGAACACATGCGAAGGAAAATAACATCAGGAAGGTAGATTTATAATCATAAATGCTCACTAGTAATTCTTGATTCTTATCTTTCCTCCTTCCCTCCCTCCCTCCCACCACAACCTATGTCCCCAAATTCCAGGATAGTCACTCTCAAAGACAGTGACATTCAAGCTTTGTAACTGTGTATCTTTATCAACTTAATCATCTTAATCATCTAAAAAATTGTATGATAAAATATACTCTACTGAGAAATTTTATACATGATTTATGTGATAAGGATCCACCACTTACTACTTGAATTATTTATTTAACCTCTTGGAGTACCAATATTCTCCCATTAAAATAGGTTATGATGAAAACACTAAGTCTATAGGGTGATTGGGGAGATTACACGCACACAGACACACACACATAACTGAACTGTGACTGACAATGGTAAATACTATTTAAGCTTTAGATGGTAGTAGTATTAATTGAATTAATTATCTTTAAATTTATAAAGCAAAATTTTACATATAAATTAAAAGACAATAAGTTTAAAACAAAAAATAAATTCCTACTACTCTAGAAACTAACAAAGTCATTAAAGATTTTGAGTAGCAGAATAATATTCCTTTCCCTGGTTTTCCTTTGGGACAAAAGAACATCCCATCTCTAAGACTTGTAATTTACAGCATAAGATTGACTGGCAATGTTACTTACCAGCCCAACTAGATTTTAGCAGTTTTTAAACCCAAAGAAACAGTATTGAACATGTTCTATCTGATTTCCCAATAATCTGAATCAGTCTTCTACTAAGTCAGCTCAAACAAAACTGGGTTACTTTATGAATTGCCCTATATAATGGACATACTCTGTTTTGTTATCTGCTGTGAACTGAAAAGACCAACTCATGGAATTGGCTTACTTATGGGAATTAATTTGCTTTTTGTAGGGAAATATCCCTAATATCAAAGAAATACATGTAGGCAAATGTAAAATAAATCAAATTGCGGTAATATAATGAGAACTGTATTTGTTGCACACCTAAACTCTGCCTAGTTCTAAATCCTAACTACACCCCTAAAAGTGTAATTCTTAGAGCAAGTTAGTGTCTGCATTTGTTCCTTCATTGGTAACATAGGAATGAGAACCTACCTATTTCATAGTGTTGTTTGAGGATTATTTCAGGTGACCCGTGCAAAGTGCTAACAACTGTGGCCAGCATATGTTGACCATTATTTTATTATTATATAGTTAAAACTATATTGATATAATGTAAGCACTTGTAATTTCTAAATTTACTTTAGTTGTTATGTAGATAATTTTAATAATTTGGTTATGGGTAATATTCAGAGAAATATCGAAAAGCATTTAACAAACATAAAGCATAATTACTCAGTCACAAAAGACTGATGACAGATACTCCTAAACCAACTTGGACCCTGCAGCTTTTGCAAGACACCTTCCTTTTGTGTTTATTCTTTTACTCAATGAACAGTATCAATTTATAGTTGTAGAATATTTTTCTAGATTATTAAATACCATTTAAGCAGCAAGTCACAATTTAGGGTATCACAAGTATTTTAAAAATTTAAACTTAATACCCATATCAAATTCCTGCGATATGTTCAATAGTTTAACTTCTTTTACAGATGAAGAAACTGAGACACAGAGTAGTGAAATAAATTCCTGTAGGTCACAGAATTAGTATATGGCAGAACTGGAATTCCATCCCTAGCAATTTGGATCCAAAGCCTGAACTCATAATCATCATGTTACATTGTCTTTTGAATGATGGGAATGAGAAAATATATGTGTATGTTTCTTCTCAAACTTACACCCAACACCAAACAAACAAACAACAACAACAACAAAGCACAGAGGTTGTGAAGCCTTTGAAGATTCAGCTCTGAAATTGTTACAATAGTTATTTATCTAGTGGAGAAGCTGGGTAAATATCTAGCAGACTAGCAAAATAGTACAAATTGTTTCTATACACCAACAATTCAGGTATATTACACAACAAATAATTCCTCCACTATGTTTCCCTAGGCACCAGAAGGTTCACACTTACTGGAAAGGACTTTATCTCTGTCCCTTAATACCTAAAGTAAAAAGAGGCTCTAATAAATACTCCTCAATTATTACTAGGAGCTAAATTTTAAAGTCAAAATGTACTTTTTATGGTGTATTTAATGTGCTTCACCTTTAGCCTAAAGTGGAAGTTTTGGCTAATTTTTCCACACATTAAATCTGCCCCTGATTTGCTCTTCTGTAGCCAAGTTGGTTTTTTGTTTGTTTGTTTTTGTTTGTTTGTTTGTTTTGTTAATCTGTGAACAGTCTGAGAGAATTTATTATCCATGCATTTATAGACTGTTCTTCAAACAAGAGACCTTGGTACTCTGGGAAATAGAGTAACTTGTGAAGAAACATATACTTGTGGCTTGTCTGCTTGTTTCCCCAAGGCCATTCCCTCTCTAACCCTACAGTACAACTCTTACTGCTAGTTCAATATTTCTTCACTACATCAAATTAATCATTATAGAAACTTTTTTCCACATTAGTAGCAACTTTGTGCCACGAAAGTCTTTTATATATGATACCAAAATTATTGAAACTTCTTAATTAAAAGATCTGTAGTATATTAGTTATTATTATTATAGCAACAACTAGAAATTTACAATAGACTCTTGGTGTGAGAGGCTTTCTCAAGATTTCAGTTGTAGCCAAAAACAAATCCAATTCCTTGCACGATAGTACTTCTGAATGCATTTCTTACATCCTCACGGTCTGATTCCTCCTCTTCAGAGAGCTGGGGTTAGGAAGGCAGCCAGAGTCAGGCAATTTCTAGGTAAGGATCGAAAGCATCTACAACTCCAATCCTGATAGGGATGCCAAGATTAAATAAAGTCTAGATACACACCTAAGACAAATATGCCAAAGGATGAGTGAGAGCGGGGGAGCCCGAAGAGAATGGAAATACCAGATATGGGGAGAGAGAGCAATAAAGAGTAGCCCAGCAGATGCCTGGGTATCTATGAGAGCCTTCTCTGTGGGATAGCACATACTCCTGAGGATGCATTAGATTCATGGAAGGGAATAGTTAGTTACATCATCCTCACCAGGAGTTAAGACTTGGAAAAGATAGAGGAGAATGGATTGTGGCTGAATATTTCATTCCTTCTTAGGAAAATGAGAGGAGAATCTAAGCTTGATTTTCATGCTTCTCAACCCATCGTAGAAACCTAGGGATCAGAAGGAGAGAAAAGTATATGGGAGTTAGCTGGGGTGAAATTGTCCATATCCCTTAGGCTTTTCTCAACGCAGTAGACCAAGCGACTGAATACTACTGGCATGAGGGTGTGCTCCACAGGCATGTTGCCTGTTTACTACTTTTTCTTGAATACCAGTGTACCCCATAAAATTTGACAGTTTTATTCTCTCTTGTATTTTTTATGTTTTTCAGATATTAACAATAAGCGAAAATAATACTATTTACGTATTATGTTAGACAGCTGGTGAATATCTTAAGCTCAATATCACACTTAGTGAAAGAAATCTCACTACTCAAATAGGTAAAAAAAAATTGTGAGATTGTGTTCAAAATCAAGTCTGCTCAGCCACTGAGGCTTTGCCAGAACTCCTGTAATAATCATTGTGTCCCAAGATTGCAATTTCCTTAAAGATAGTGATTGTGCCTTTTACTGCATGATCTCATCAAGCTGAGGACATCAGGTCCTATTTATTAATAAATCTTTTAATCCTTAAATATACAAAGTTAACATGATCAAATTTCCTACCAGGTAAATACTTTAACATACAAAATGCATTTTTACATAAGGACACAAAATGATCTATATTAAGTTGCTCTCCTACAGGAATCCATCTCTATGTGTCTGGACTTATTCAGATAAGGTTTTGATAAAAGACAAATGGAAGAGTAAAATTTTTCTGAAAAATCATCCTGTATAAAACCTTATGTAGAAAAAGTGATTTCTGTGAAATCCACTGCCTTCTAAACATTATTGTCATCAAAGAAGTGTTATCCAGGGTCTTCTTCGAATCGACCTGTTGTTGGTGTGCCTCCAGACCTGGTGTTCACCAGCAAATGGACTATCAATCCGCAGGCAGTCTGGAGAGGCTCACCTGATGGCCACACAGAGCCTGTGCCTCCCTTTCTTCAGTTTCTGATGCATCTGTTTTCTGTTCAGCTTTCCTGTGGACACACAATCAGGTGCCATAGTCCTGATACGCTATCACTTGCTGCCTTCTTGGGTCCTGTCCCTGTGCTGTATGCTATTGACAGTGTCTTCTCTCCCAGGTCTCTCTTAGGTGCTGATTCTCCTTTCCTATCATGCACTATTTAGCCACCTGTCACTGAATTTATTTAAGTGTACCGTGCGAGGCACAGAGATTATATTATACCCAGATGAATCATTTAATTCTAGTATTCTTGAAACTTAATTGCATGTAACTACTGTACTTGGCATTTTTATTTGGATATGATTCTTTTTTGAGCATTGGCTAAGGAAGAAGAGTTTGCTTTCCTATGAGATTTACATTTCTTCTCCAAGAGAAGAGGTGTTGAAATTATTTATAATATAGATTTTCTGCAGTTTTACATAAATCCTTTGAGAATTACATTTCTCACAGATCTGCTTTCTGCCTATAATTCCAAATACAATTGACACAGGACTTATATTTGTGCTGAAAAGGCTGATTTCAAACTTCTCTTTCTTTCCTGGGAATACTGAGGTGAATATTAGCAAAATGCTATGTCCCTCACCAATTTGGATCATCGAGATGAGAGCTGACACTCATTAGACACAATATAAACAAAAACTTGGGTTTAGTAATTTATATGCATTATCTTATTTATATTAACAATACTTTGGTCGGGTAGCCTTACTCCCATTTTATGATGATAACATAGACCTGAAAACTTACAGTGATTATCCAGGGAAACTCAGTTTGGCAAGTATCAAAAGTTAGACCCAAACACAGATCTTTCTGCAAATGAATTGTTTACTCTTAGACATTACACTAGAGTTGTTTAATAATTGCTTTTGTGCTTTCTATTCTAATATTTTCCTTAAACATGTAATTTATTAGTTGAAGGGGTCATTGTTTAAAATCGCTCCAGTTCAAGATCCAATATAGCCATTGGTTGTACTATGTCTGAAGAAAATTTATTAAAAAGCAGTAAAATGAACATTTTTACACATGTGATGTGGGTTTGCCAATAAATTTAGGGACCAGAATGTTCTTAATCTTTTTTTTTCCATCAATTATCTAAAATCATTCATATAAATCCTGAAAGGAGCTGTTGTTTTAGAATTTCATTTAATTAATGGCATATTTATTTTTTTTATCTTTGCTATAGTTGGGATTAATAGCAACTGTACCAAAAAAAGGAGAAATAAAAGCATCAATTGCTAAAATATAATGTTTAAATTCTAATCCTAAAAAAACAAAGATGTTATAAAATGAAATGCTGGTTGTTATTTATAACATTATCTTAGTAAAATAAGCAAATAAATAAAAAATTAGCCTAACTGTGTTAACTTGTATAACTGCTGTGGATTTGTTTCTACAATAAGCACATTTCAAATACCACAGTGGCATGAAAAAATATTCCAAAAGAGATTAATCTAAAGAAGAAGAAAAAGGAGGAAGAGGAGGACAAAAGTTGCTCAGGGAAAAATAAGCATATGGCATTATATTCATAACGTCTGTAGGCCCAAATTTCTGATAAAGGATGGATTCGGAAAGGTAACTTTTCTTTAGATAATGCCTAAAAAGTGCAGGCTATCAGATCTTGATCACAGTCATTACACAATTTCTGGGGTTTTTTTGTTTGTTTTGTTTCTTTTTGTTTTCCAAATACTAGTGAGTAATGAAAATAGTTTACGCTTGACACTTGTAATCCCTCTTCCCTATTTTGGTCTGTTTGATCTTGTCCCTTATCATTTAATTACAATAAAATGTACTACATATTTTATGTATGCATCTTATTATTGTCTGTCTCCCCATCAGAATGAGAATAGGAATCTCTGATTTATTTATTTACTATTAGATGCAAAGTGCCTACAACAATGCCTGGCCCAAGGTAGGTGGCCAATAAATACTAATTGAGTGGGTAAATTTGCATAAGTTATAAAGAACATATTCTGTCAGGAATAATAAAATCATAAATATGTCTTTAATATTATATATGAAGATGTCAGAATAAAAGGGTATTGTTTGTGTGGTTGTAGAGCCAGTAAAATATGGAATATGAATCTGTAGAGATTTATAAATAAAAACAAAAACTTCCTTGATATAGCAGCACTTTGAGACCAATTTATATGTAAAAACTAAGCATTTAGTTGTCAGACATCACGGGCAGTTCACACCGTTTTCCCCATGCATCACACTATTCCCTAATGAACCATGGGGGGCCCTACATATCAGCTGTTTTACTCAGCAAGTGTGAATCAACAGCTCTTTCCTGTAAGGCACGTGCAGCTGAGATGTTTTCTTTTTTAATTTAAGAAATCTAAATTTAATCTGCATGAGGTAAAATATAGCTGTTCTGTTTACAAAATTCCAAATGCCAGGAGCCATCTATCATTCTGATTATCATTATCATTGTTGTCATTGCAGCTTTTTCGGAGGAAAAAAGTTTTAAACATGGTAAATGTCCCCACTTTTTAGAAGGAGAAAGCAAGAAGAAACATTAAGTTTTGGTTTTCTCTTCTCTTGTTACCTCTAATTTTTTTTATTAGACTACTGTCCAATCTAAGTGTCTAATCTAAGGAGGCTTTAAATGTATATGAGGGTTAAGAGTGTAGCTTTTGGAGGAAGAAAAAAACTTCACTTGAATTCCAGACATGCCACTTACTTCCATGTTGGGGAGTCAGCTCTGGTGATTACTCTGTTTGTCCCCTTCCTATCCTTCTCTGTGCTCCTGGACCCTGAGCTCTGTGGGCTGCCACACCAGGCTGCCTTGGTCTCTAGAGGCTGGGTAGGTTCAGCCAATGTGAGGCACAAGATGGAGCCTGGAGAATGAAAGAAGCAAAATATTGGGTATTTGTTTCCCCTCACAGCAGTTCTGACAGTGGCTATGTTCCTCTGTCCTAACCCTACTGGTATGAGTATGTCTTCTTCTTAGGTTCTAGTGCTCACAGGATTCAACAACACCATTCCCTCCCCTTGCCTTTTTAGGTATAGGGTATGATGGCTTCCTGCTATTGCACCTGCCTAATTAGTTCCCCTAATCCTGCCCACTAGTCTGTAAATAGTTTCTCCATAGGGACTGGCAGGTACACGCATTGAAACATCAGTTTCTTTATCTGTAAACCGGAGGCAATATCTATCTTTTGGTTTGTTGGGATGATAACATGATATTACATATGGAAGTTACCTAACAATGCCTGGCATATATTAGAATACCTTGGTGGTGACAGGGTTGGTAAGACTAATAACTAGTGATGGTTGTTAGTTATTATCTAGCCAGATCAGCACTGATTTTCTCAGTCTTTGTGGTAATTGCATGCATTTCTTGAGGACAGAACACAGAAGAGCTAGATAAGATTTCTAAAGGAAAGAAAACCAATCTCTCTTATAACTGTTTTTATAATAGTTTCTGTGACAAAAACAACAAACAAACACATCTTTACTCCTAAGAAGGACGATTCTACAGTTGTATATCCGTGATGCCCCAAAAGTACATTTATGAGTTTAATGATTGTGTTTAGGTTTCTTGTGGCTAACCACAACCCCAATTTCTTTTTCCTTCTGAAACTCTATACAAATGTATCTTGCATCCTAAAACTGGAGCGTTGCGTAGGCTCTGACTATTTCCAGAAACTGAGGTTGATGCTTGGGCTTTGAGTGTCACTCAGCCATCTTTACAGCAAAGATCCTCAGCCCGGAAGACCGAGATGACTACTCTTCAACTGAAGATTCCTACACTGAAGCTAGGGCAGCCCACAAAACGAGAAGTTGTATCATGGTGATACTTCCTTCCATGCTGCCCAAACTCTTCAGTTTTCATAATTTGAATTAGGACATTGACATATATCCATCAGAATCACTATTAAAATGATGCTCCATAATTCACAGCAATTAGGAAACTTTTGGGTCTGTGGACTCAAGGAATGAGAGAAATTGTGGAGGAAGACAATTTTTAACATAGCAATTTAATTTTCAAATTGGTATATGTTACCAAACCAATAAACTAAAATTTGAAAATATTTTTATGAATAGAAAATAATCTTTTAATATGAAGTTTGTCATGAGCTTGAATTAGAACGACTTACATAGGAATGGTGTACTCATGAGAATTGATGTATTTGAAAAAAAACCACAATTACATATACAATATTAAGGCAATAGGTAAATGGAGTAAAAGGAAAACAAATGAAATATGATGTTTAGATAAGTACATTGGCATTTTGAAATAGAGTTGATTACCATTTCAATCCAGTGTCTTAATGCACAAAGATGGTGGTTTAGTTTTACAAAAAAAGCTACTTGGAAAAAGTAGACTCTAAAATTAGGTTCAAAACTCTTTCTTCCACTGATACAGGTAAGGCAGAGTATATTTTAGGAAAATTTGCTTTTCTATGTAAACAATCATTTGTGGTCACATTACAAAGAATTTTTCCATAATAATATACTAATTTTCAATGCTTTTGTCGTGAAAAGAGGGAAAAGCTGGCATATTAGCTCAAAGTCACATATCTTCAGCAATAATATTCATTGATTATATTTACATTCTCTCATCATATGGCTGATTTTTCTTTTGTTTGCTTGTTTTTGTGTTTCTAAGGAGAGCTTGGTTTTGTTGTTTTGGTTTGTTTCCTCTTCTGGAAAGGCATGTTAGGTGGATAATGACAAGATGAGAGAAACAAGACTAAATACTTGATTGTCATGTGTAAAGGCATCCATAACTTGGGGAGGGATATGCTTTTCTTTTTCCATAAAGGCAAGAAGCATAGAAATTTAAAATAAAATCACATAATTTTGTGGATATGCCTTACACTGAGTTTTTAATATCCATCTGAAATGCAAATGCAAGTCAAATAAACAGGTGGATGTAATTTTGGTGAATATTCTTTTTTCTTCTGTTTCTCATCAGAAATAATTTTAAATATCTCCACCTTAAAAAAAAATTGAATTGAAGACCAAATGATTCAGAAGAAGATGAAACCATGGTGGGTGCCCAATATATAGTATAACTTTTGCTGCTTTGGTATCATACAGGAAAGTTATCCCGAAGGAAAACTTCTTAAAGAAATCTGATTCCAAGTCCTTTTATAACAGTTGCAAGAACATTCACAGCTATTAGCTCTAGTCTTGTTGGGTGAGAGTTGTAACTCAAACGTTTCCCTTGCTTTCATGTTCAATTTACTTGCTGCATCTATAAGAGAAGAACAGTGGAAATGTCCAGTTTTTCAAAGTAAACAAATGAAGTGCAACTAGTACTTTATTTATTGGTTGTTAAATGGTCATTCAACCCGAAACAATGTTCAAAATCGATATATGTGTGCTTTTATCTCTCATAGAAGTAAATTAAAGTTAGGAAGATCTGAGTACGCTAATTTCTTTTGTAGTGTGCTACAAAGTAATTTGTCCATGGAATTAAAAAAAAAATGCTGCTGTTTTTCAATGCATTAACTCCATAGTAAATGGGTTGAGCAGTATGAAATATCTATTCACTAGAAATAATGTATTTCTTCAGCCTACCAAGTTTGAAGGATTTTTTTCTTGGTTCTGTAGAATTTGAGATAGCATCTGACGGGGAAATAAAAAAAATGTAGCCTTAACAAACTATGTCACAAAGCTAAAATTGATTTAGCTGTTTCCACAATTTTCTAAAATGAAATAAAAAAATAGTATAAGAATAATTTAGTTATTTTAATAAATCAGGAGTCAGAACAAGACTTTTCTAATCTTATTGACACAGATTGACACTGTTCCATTACTTTCAATTTGCGATTGCCAAATATGTTTGTAAAAAGCTCCTTAACTAAACTTTTCTTTTACAAACAAGTGTCATCAAGAAACATATTTTTAAGCATCTACTAGGTTGGACTATGATATTTTGCTTAATTTGGAAAAGTAATGGTACCTGTATTTTTGAAGATTAGCAAAATGTCTCTTCCATACGTGGCATATAAAAAACCCCAACAGGGGGAAATGCAAAATGTCATTTTTCTAATCCATTACAATGCTGTTTGCTTCCTGGATGAAGTAGGTGGTTGGAGACAGGATTGGATAGGAGATTTTGACTGAATATGCTTATGTTTCTTTTGAAATTTAAATTATGTGACTATAGTATTGATTCAAAAAGTCAAATTAAAATTTCAAAAAAGTGAGAGTATCCTCTCTCTTTAGTTCAGTTGTTACTTGTTTTCATACTTGCTCTTTTATTTTGTGAGAAAGCTACTATATTATCAATTTAAAGTTAATAGACAGGGATATAATTAAATGGTAACCAGAACATTCTGGGCACATTTCTATGTTTGTATGTGGGCATAGAGAACTAGATAATGCTTGGTGCCATGTCAGCTGGATAAGAGGTAAATGTTTTTCCTTCTCCCTAAGGAAGACAAATGCTAATACAAATCACAAATTCTTAGACCCAGGCAATCCTTTTGGAAGGAATAATCCACGTTTAAGTTCAAATGACCACCCTCCTGCTTGTATGTTTTGGGTCCTCTATGATTTGAATTCAGAACACAACATCATTTGCCTGTTAGAAGACCCTTCCCCAAGTGACCCTAATGCCAGATCAAAGCTGAACCGACCAGTTGTCTGAATTTGAGTTTCACACAACAGAGAGTCATGGAATGATGCCAAAATGATCCTTTTTCTAAGGAACACAAAATATTTTATATAGTTTGTTATTTAGTTAGTCTTTGCTACGTGTCTGTATGGCAGGTATGAGAATCGCCTCTTTATGGAGAAGAATAAGAAAAAAACTTAATTGAAAAAAAAAGAACAAAGTTAATTGCAGGAGGAATTTACCATAGAAAGCATACCTTCTGCTCTGTTTCTGTATGATTTTATCAGAGTGATGCAATCTTCACATGGAGTTACAATGAGGAAAGCGCTGTGAAGATGGTTGCAAGGCCTCATTGGAGAGAATGACTATGGCCCTCTCCCCTTATTGACAAGGATAGTGTGTCTCATTTTTCTACACTTAAACAATACATTTTCCTCTTTTGGCTACACTCCTCATCTTAGTTCTCAGTAGGCAAAGTGTTTCTGAGATGTTTTCTTTTTCTTGTTAAATAATGACAGTATTTTTTCCTTTATATCTGCTGTTCTTTAAGTGTGGTTTGCAAGCATCCCAGGGTCCTTGAGACCCTTTCATGAAATCTAAGAGCTCAGAACTAGTTTAATAATAATCCTAAAGCATTATTTACCTTTTCACATGTTGACATTTGGACTGACAGAGCAAAAGCAATGGTGGGTGGGGCGCCTGGGTGGCTCAGTCCTTAAGCATCTGCCTTCGGCTCAGGTCATGATCCCAGGGTCCTGGGATCGAGCCCCGCATCGGGCTCCCTGCTCCGTGAGAAGCCTGCTTCTCCCTCTCCAACTCCCCTTGCTTGTGTTCCTGCTCTTGCTATGTCTCTCTCTGTCAAATAAATAAAATCTTAAAAAAAAAAAAAAGCAATGATGGGCAAAAATGCCAACACCATACTGTCATGGTGCAGCCAACTACACAAGTAGTCCATGTATTCCTCCCTATTATGCACCACAAGAAAAACAGAAGGCAGTCACACTTAAGAAAGTCCTTAGTGAAGTGGTAAAAATTATTGATTTTATTAAATGTCTACCATTAATTTTACTAAACCTCACAGCCTAGCGTCTGACAAAATGAGAGTACACAGCAGGACCTCTGCTGCATGCCAAAGTCCAATGTTTGTCTCCAGGAAAAGGATTTGTGTGATTGTTTGATTGTGAACTGGTTGCTTTTCTCTTGGATCACTATTTTTATTTGAAAGAAAAATTGACAAGCTATGGATTATTCAGATGTAGGTATTTGGCAGACATTTTCTTAAAAGTGAACAAAGTAGACTGAAACTTCAAAGAAAATAATTGAGAATATTTGTTGCCAATGATGAAATTTGAGATGTCAGGTGAAAATTAGAATTTTGGAAATTGTACCCACTGGTATCATCTTGACAACTCTTTGAAGCCTTTTCTGATGAGATAGGGACGGGCGGTGATATTAACTAAGAGACATAATTGATATTGTGTAATGAGATGTGTCAAACCTCAGAAGATTTATATAAATAAGTGAACTGATATTTTCCAGATGACCAATGGATGATGTTATACAATCATGAATGGGTAACAAATCCTTTCAGAGTGCAAGAGGGATCAGTGGATTTCACTGTAAAAGATACAAAAAGCTTGCTGGCGTGGTTTCAGTTTCCATATCACTTGTCAAATTTTGGTGTCGTAATAAAGAAAAATATCCATAATTATCTGAAAAATCTATCAAAATACTCCTCCCTTTCCTAACTACATATCTGTGTGAGACTGGATTGCTTTTGTGTACAACAGGTAATGCAATATGACTACAAAAGCAGAAATGAGACTCAGGTTGTCTTCTATTCGGACATTAAGGAGTATTTGAAAAATATAAATCATGACTGTTCTCACTATTGCTTTTGGAAAATATAAGTTTTTTTTTTAATTTTATTTTATCATGTTATGTTAATCGCCATACATTACATCATTAGTTTTTGATGTAGTGTTACATGATTCATTGTTTGCATATAACACCCAGTGCTCCATGCAGTTGGTGCCCTCTTTAATACCCATCACAGGCTAACCCATCCCACCCCCCATTCCCCTCTAGAACCCTCAGTTTGTTTCTCAGAGTCCATAGTCTCTCATGGTTCGTCTACCCCTCCGATGTCCCCCCTTCATTTTCACTTCCTACTATCTTCTTCTTTTTTTTTTTTTTAACATATAAGGTATTATTTGTTTCAGAGGTACAGGTCTGTGATTCATCAGTCTTACACAATTCACAGCACTCACCATAGCACATACGCTCCCCAATGTCTATCACCCAGCCACCCCATCCCTCCCACCCCCCACCACTCCAGCAACCCTCAGTTTGTTTCCTGAGATTAAGAATTCCTTTTAATAAAATACCATATTTATTTTACATGTAATAGGCTTATTTTAAATTTTAAATGATCTAATAAAATATTTTATTTTTTATTTTTAATCTCTAGTGTGTGTATATCAATATATAAACCTATATAACAAAAGCTCTTTGAAGTTCTTATATATTTTAAGCACCTAAAAAAGTCCTAAGAACAAAAAATTTTATAACTGCTCTCCTTCAGAAATCCTCAGTTGAATACAGTGACAAGATTAATCAAAGTACTTACTTGAGAATATCTATCAAATTGAGGTTATCCTAATAATTCAATCACTGAACAGTGACTGATAATGAGCAAAACATCTCTAAAGGTCATTTTGTTTAAATTAAATGGAATAATGCTGATTTCTTTAAAAAGTTAAATGGATAGCACAGCTCTAATGTAAATCCAAGTTAGTTGAAAATATCTACCTTTCCAGATATCCTGAACGATTTAACATTCTGTGGTGGTATTATTTACTGTGTTACATTACTAAGCTTTGTTGTTGTTTTTTCTTGAGTGTTAGATGAAATGAAATAGCTAATTTGCATGTTTGCATATATTTGCATACCATGCTTTAAAACTTTTATCTTCAGTGTGTAAACTAAAAGAAAAAGAATGAATTAGAACAATTTACAATGATTATATTCATGGGCAATATTCTGGTATACAACACTTAAACTCTTTAAATTAACTGATGTGATACAATTTGAAATTGAAAATAATAAGTATACAGATAAATAGTGCAAAACATGTAGAAAGAGCTCAATATAAGATATAGAGAACCTTGTGCAGGGTGATGGTGGGGGTAAAGTAAATAAACAGAGTATAAAGAGATAACAAGATATTCTTTATCTGCCCTAGCTGTACTGTTATACAACATGTATTGTAAATATTGATGATTCTAAATAAACTACTTACAGATATGTGTGTATATTCTCTCTATATATTAATATTCTACGTATTCTATATTAATATTTTACAATTCACTAAACAAAAACTTCAAGAGTTCTCATGGTGATATTGACATCTTTGGCAGGTTGCCATATCTGTTTGTAATGCAATTTAGGTTATGCAATTATTTTAAAGTTACTGTACCTTTTGCTCTTATTATTTTATTAAAATTAATGGAAGCAAACCCCAAAAGTCTGTTAGTGCAAATACAATTGGGACTTAGGTACAAATCATTTTTCATGTTAAAATCAATGGATAGCCTTAAGTTAGTATTTGTCACCGCTTGGTATACAGCCAAAGTTGATCTCATGTTTAAATTACATGTTGTTGAAACCATTTCACACTCTTTCTCCTGACTTTTTTTTCTTAAAACTTGTGATTAGCATATCTTTGAAGCCTATGTGATTTTAATTTGTTATTTTTTCAGTATTTTATTAGATAGAATCAGTGAACAAGTTTTGGTGCATTAAGCCTTATTTACATATGCAGACATAGTTTACATTTGGTGTCAATATTAAAAAGACTGGATTAGACAAACATTCAAGTAGTAGATCTACTATTGTAAGGGGTCAAATTAATATGTCATGTCATGGTAAACATTATTTTCCTTTCACACAGCTCCTTTAGAAATAAACTTTTAGTTTATTCTGCCATTCTCTTTTAAAATTGACATAGAATATTTCTCCTCTGTACTGTATAGGTTCACTTACCCTTTCTTTCCAGTTAGATTGTTCAAATAAACTTGGTTTGCTTTTGTAACATTTGTAAAAACAAACAAAAAATCAATGGATGGCCTCAATAAGACATTCAGTAGATTTAAGCTTAGTGCAATTGTGAGGAAAGAAGGTAAAAAGAATGTGTTCAACATGATATGATATATATACATACACACATTATATACACATATACACATACATATGCACATAATCTAAATACACATACACCCATGTATATATATGTCCACATATACATATAAATATATATGCATGTAGGTTGCCTGTGTACATGTGTGCATATATATATATAAAATAAAATATGGTGTTTAAGAGAAGACGTGATAGGAAAAGATCCATGAGATATTTGTAAGGATAGAGCTGGACTATAGATTCATTTTAAGGAGATGGATACTCCTGAAATTTTTTTGGGGGGGGGCAGGGTGGCGGTGGCAAATATTATAAGAACATGTTAGTCATATCTGACTTGGTTTGCCAGTCCATTCTCAAGATATCAACCAGTAATCTTTTAAACCACAAAATGGATCAAAATGAACTCTTCAAATACTACAATTGTATCTGGGATAAAATTAAAACATTTTTTTGTGGTATATAAGGCAAATAACTTGTTTCTTTCTAACCACTCTGGTCTTCCCCACAATCACTCTCTCTCATCCACTACACATCAGCATGATGGGAATTGCTCAGTAGTTGGCATAGGCCATGCTTTTTCTTGCCTCAGAGTATTTACTCGAGCCCAATGCTTCTGTTGGAAGCTCTATTCTCATCAGGTTAATTTTTACTGATAGATAAGTGCTTCCAATTGCCCTCTCCCCGGCCAGTATAAGTCCTCCAACCTAAATTATTTCCTCTTACTTATGCTTTCCTACCTGTGACTTTCTTTCATAGAAAATGCCATGCTATGCAAGTGTATATATGTGAAAATATAGTGTAATCTCTTTTTCCACTTTGGAGAATGTTTAAATTGTATTCACTGTTGTGTTCACAGGATATTTCATGTAGATAACGCTCAATAATTTGTTGAATGAATAAAAAAAATGAAAGTCAGTATTACAATCCATGCTTAATTTCTTGCTCAATAACCTGCAAGATGCCTAGCTCAGTGTCCTGCATAGTTACCATCATTCTTCCTTTTTCCACATGTCAGGTTAGTTCTAATTATATATCTTGCAATGTAATTTCTGTCTTTTGAGTTTGATAATAGAAATATTGCCTTGTATTTTGTGTGTCTGTGCTTTAAAAAAAGCTCTATTTAGATGTAATTATTACATACAATTTAACCATTTTAATTCTACAACTATCACTATAATCAAATTTTGGAGCATTTTCATCACTTTGAAAGGAAACCTAGTTCCCATTACCTCTTCCTATGCTCCCTCCAGTCACAGGCAAGCCATGAATGTACTTTCTGTCTCTATATACTTATTCTGGACATTTCATATAAATGAAATAATATAATATGTGGTCTTTTGTGAATGACTTCTGTTTTTTTAATTCATTTTTCTAGTCATTAATATTTATTCACTTTTGGGATGCCTGGTGGTCCAGTCGGTAAGCTCAGGTCATCATCTCAGGGTTCTGGGATCGAGCCCTGCATCCAGGCTCCCTGCTCAGCAGGGAGTCTGCTTCTCCTTCTCCCTCTGCCTGCCCTCCAGCTCTTGTTCTCTCATTCTCTCTCTGCTCTCTCTCTCAAATAAATAAATAAAATCTTTTAAAAAATTTTATTCACTTTTATAAAGATGCCAAATGTGACTGATTGAGAATTAAAAAAGAGGTCTTTATCCACAGATAGTTTGAGAAACAGTATTTTAATTATCATGCATACACCATGCATGTAGTTGTTAGACAAATGGCCATTTATAATGATTAGAAGTTTTAAATATGTTCAGTATATACGATTAAAAACAGTCTAACCACTCTTGTATATTTGATTTTCAGACAAGTCTTCAGAAACCCATGATAGTTGAACGCAAAGTTTATTTCCTAGGTGAGTGTGGTCTGGGTGACACTGGCAACTGAGGTAGCTTCTTTGAGATTTTCGCCACCAAATTTCTGATTCCTCAAATCTTTATTGCAAATGCTGTCAAGTCCTTCTAATTTAGCAGCATGTACTAATGTAGTCCAGTTGTATGTAGGTTTTTTTTTTAAAGATTTTATTTATTTTTTGACAGAGAGAGAGACAGTGAGAGAGGGAACGCAAGCAGGGGGAGTGGGAGAGGGAGAAGCAGGCTTCCTGCAGAGCAGGGAGCCCGATGTGGGGCTCGATCCCAGGACCCTGGGATCATGACCTGAGCTGAAGGCAGACACGTACCGACTGAGCCACTCAGGTGCCCCTGTGTGCAGGTTTTTAAAAAGAATTTCTTTTGTACATGATAAAGTATGATTTTCCCACATACGTATATATATTTGCATTTGTATATTATTTTTCAAACTTTATTACCCCCAAATATTTGAAGGCTCACTCTTCATCCAGCAGGGCCAGCTTCAAAGTCTGTGGTAGTGTGTTTGTAAAAGATATTTTGAATAAAGTGTGCATAGTGATGATATTCCCTAGAAAACTCAAGACTGATTTTGTAGCAAAGACTTACTTGTGAATAACATAGATATTACATGTTAATAATATATATGTATAAACTTATCGAAATGCAAAGAAAATGAGATGGAAATAGTCAATCTATAGAATCCAAAAGTTGCTGGGTTCTTATTTAGGATTATTCTTGTTTGAGTTGTTACTGATTTAGCCAAAAGAATAAAAACAGGGGAATATAATATTTCCTATTCTACATTTGATTAAAACTGTGCAAAGTTACAGCACATAAGATCACCATGTAAGGGGTGCCTGGGTGGCTCAGTCATTAAGCGCCTGCCTTCGGCTCAGGTCATGATCCCAGGGTGCTGGGATCGAGCCCCGCATCGGGCTCCCTGCTCGGACAGGAGCCTGCTTCTCCCTATCCCACTCCCCCTGCTTGTGTTCCCTCTCTAGCTGTCTCTCTCTCTCTCTCTGTCAAATAAATAAATAAAATCTGTAAAAAAAAAAGTTCACCATGTAAAAGCTTTATACACAAGAAAAATTTTTTCTATACACAAGTACAAGTAAGAAAAAGAAGATTATATTTTTTTAAAGATAATTTGCCATGGCAACCAAAATATAAAGTAACTTGTGATAAATTTAATGACATTTGATACAATTATAAAACTTTACTGAACTGAGTTTAAAAACCTAAATAAATGGAAAAAATATAATCATAGACAGGAAGCCTAAGCATCATAAATGTATCCATTCTTCTCACTGATTTAATAAAATTTTATTACAATCCCTCCCCTCCCCCCCAAAAAACTGTGCTTACTGTATGCTAAAGACTGTTCCATCTTAAATATACTAAATCTTTTCATTTTTACAACAGCCCCATTTCTGTCATTCCAATTAAAGATGGTGTCAACACCTGTAGTGGAGTGTGTTTCAGACACAGAGTTTATGTGCTAATCAACATTCCCTATTTCTTTATTAACACTGTGTTCTTCACACACATGAAGGGGGAGGGGGAGAGGGAGTTCTGTATGTTGTTCGCTGAGTTCACTGACAGAGGAAAAAACTGACACAACCCAATATCCCACCCTTGGTTCCAGGGTAAAACACTCTCAGGACAAGGGTATTCTCTTTGAGGGTATGGACCACAGTGAATGTTAATGAATGATTCTCCCTAGAGCCAGCTGTCGCTACTTTAGTCTACTTTTTCTTTTTCTTTCTATTTTTTTTTTTCAAAATGTTAGCAGAAAGGTGATTAAAATCTTAGCTTATCATCCAAATATGAAGGGCGTACATAACCGCAGAAACTCCCTGTGGCCTGGAAGAATCATAACCCACTCCCTACTCCATCCCTAGATATCATCAGATGCAGACTTTTCTGTTTTGAATTTTTCACTGGGGAAATGATAAAAACAGTAGGCTTACTTTCTGTTGGCTCACAAACTCCTGAGGCCAGAACATTGTAAGTGGGGTATAACAATTATTCGTTCCACTGGTTTATTTTGCTTGATGAGACAAATTTGAATGACTACAGGTTTTACAACATTTCTGTGATGGGGCCAGCACTTGCTGACCACTGCAAGGTTATTGCTTTTGCATTTCTTTTTAAATCACAACATCTACCATTGAAAAACTAACTTGACATTTGCTTTGTTATTTTCTCCACTACATAAACAGTGTAAACACAGAGAGTACTTGTGGGATATCTCCTATACATTTCTCTTCAAACAAATGGATTACGAAATGAGTCCATTCAAAAAACTGTCTCAACTATAACTAGAATGCCTCTAGTGGATGACCATATAACCAAATGTCCTCAATTAAACTGCTCTTATTTGAAGTTTCCTGTCATAACAAAGATTCTAACTGATAATTTCTGAAATTGAGATAAGTATGTAACGGGGTCTTAAGGGACAAATATTACAAGAGTCTTATGACTTCTGACCCACCAAAATTATCCTTTGGATCATATTATTTCTGTACTAGAAGTCAAGCCTATTAAACTGGTGACTATTTTTTTTTTTTATGAAAAACAAAACAGAACGCAGCAAGAATATCTGTTGATGTAAAATTTTTGTTTTTGTTCTTATTCCAATGTTCTCCATATTTTAGATTTGAAACATCTTCTCTGAGAACCTAAATGCCCTGTTAATATTTTCGTATCTATGCTTCATCAGTACCAACTAATACCTATCAAAGGAAAATATAAGAATGTTTATAATTAATTAATGTGTTTAACTCACAAGAAAACAAAGGAACACTGAAGTTTTCCTGTGAGAAAAGTATCCTTTCCATGAGCTTTAAAAGCATGGATCTCCTGGGCATATGACAAAATTGGTAAAAACTGCAGCATTGGTTATTTTTATCAATAATTTGCTTAGATCATGCTCGCTAACTATTCTTTGTCTCAAGCTAAACCTTACATACATAGTTAATTAAGTATAAAATTGTAGGGCATGAGGTTTTCTTTTCCTGTTTTTTTCTGGGGATATTTTAGCTATTATTGAATTATGACCTGAATAAATAGCACCATTATTGTTTAGTTTAATAATTATGTTTTAATTATTTTTCAAGATTTTGCAGTCCTTGGCAATACATGCTTCTAAAGCTTACAAGAACATAACACTACTTGAGGTAGTTTCTCCGGGATCAAGAATAATGAATTAATTATATATGCTGTATCAGTTTTGGCACAAAACTAGCAAAAGTACAGCACATTTATACATATCTGGTCAAATTACTTGATCAATAGAACAGCTATATAAAATGACTGGGATGTATATCTGCTAAAGGAAAGCACTGCTTATTAAGCTGGAAAAAGGGAATATTTCTTAATCATTTTGGAAAAATAGAACAAAAATTCATATTCCATTGAATATTTTATTCTATGACCTTCGCTTGTCCTTATAATTATTATTTTGTTAGTTCTTAATTATCTATCAGATATTTTCCAAGAGAGATTAAACTTTGTCTTTAGTTCAGCTGTAAATACACAGATAATAGTTCCCACACCAAATATTCTAATTTCCATTCATAAACTTTTAAAGGAACAAAAAATTCAGTCCATTATCTATCTATCTATCTATCTATCTATCTATCTATCTATCTATCTATCATCATCTATCTATCTAATTATTGACAGAAGATCATGTTCCTATGTGGAATACAAAATAAAGGGCAAATCCTCTTTTCCTCTGTCCAGTGTTCACTTGGTGTCTTCACCTCTCTGTCTTCTCTACTGGAGCTGGATTTTAGATGCCCAGTTTCTTCCAGAGGTATTAGAAACAAAGACCACTGTCATGTTATAGGAAACCAAGGGCCATGGGTGAGGACAACAGGTCATGAGTACTGTCACAGGAAGGGATTATATCTATAATGATAGAAAGGGGGAAGACATAGGATGAAACAAGATAAAATATATGTAGTACTGACCTTGACATACAGAAAGTAAAATACTAATATTATTTATTATTTTGAATAACAATTGTGGTATAGTTAGATTAATTTAATTTTCCCGTCCTTATTCTTTTAGTTTCCTTAGGTATAACCAAACAAGAAGCTTAGAAACCTTTGTTAGTAAATGTTTATTCACTTCTTTTTGTGTTTAGAGCTATTTTTTAAAAAGATTTTATCTGTCAGAGAGAAAGAGCACGCACAAACAGAGGGAGTGGGAGACAGATGGAGAAGCAGGCTCGGGACACCCCCCCCCCCCCGATGCAGAACTCAATCCCAGGATCCTGGGATTATGACCTGAGCCGAAGGCAGATGCTTAACAGACTGAGCCACCCAGACATCCCATAGAGTAATGTTTTTTATTTTCATTTATCATAGACAAGACCTTGGTCTGGTATTGAGTGTCAAACATATTTGGGGAAGATAAGCTTCACGTTCTTTTTATGCAAAAGTATCTGCCATGAGGCCAATATTATAACCTGATGCTTTTTGTTTATTACCAAAGAATAACATGTTAGTTTATTTTGAAAAATCAAGAAATACATACAAAAGAAAAAAGAAAAATTAAATCCACCAGTCTCAAACTAGAATCAAAGCAAAAGTCCATTTGTAGTAGAATGAATAAATAAACAGGTTGTATTCATTTAATGCTATACTGTTCAGCAAAGAGAATGAATGAAACATAGCTACATACAATAGCAATGACAAAATTGACAAACATAATGTTGATCAAAGTATGCCAACTACAATATATTACATGATTAGTAATTGGGTGCTTTCAGAATTTATTCAGTTATAAATTACCCAAAGTGGCAATGCTAGCTTCTGTTAGCATTGGGCAATGGTAGTGATTAGGCAGAGCCATGAGAGGATATCCTTGAGTACTAGGCTTGATCTTTATCCTGACTTGTATAATGTTTACAAAGGTATATTATTTGATTGAAAATTCATTGCTTTTCTTTGTTCTTTTTAATGTATATTATGATGCAGCACACACACACACACACACACACCCCCATACACATATTCACCATTAATATGAGACAAAACCTCTTAACCAAAACTCCCTTAGTTAAGATGTGCATTGGGATTTAGAATATTCATATTTTAGAAAATTAATATAGTTTCTGCATAACAAAGGAAATCATTTCAGCAACAAAATAAAAGGGAACCAGCAGAATGGGAGAAAATATTTGTAAACCAAACCCAATAAAAGATTAATATCCAAAATATGTAAGTAATTCATGCAATCAATGGCAAAATACAAAAAATCTGATTAAAAAATGGACAGATGAACTAAATAGACATTTTTTCAAAGAAGACATGCAGATAGCTAACAGGTACATGAAAAGATCATCAACATCACCAATCATGCAAAGTAAAACCATGATGATGTAGTACCTTACACCTGTCAGGATGGTTTCATCAAAAAACTAGAAGCAAGTGTTGGTAAGAATGTGGAGAAAAGGGAATGAAGGGAACCCTTGTGTACCATTGGTGGGGATGCAAATTGGTGCAGCCAATATGGAAAACAGTGGAGAGGTGCCTCAAAAAATTAAAAATAAAGCTACCATATGGTCTAGTCATTCCACTTCTTAGTATTTATCTAAAGGAAATGAAAATAGGATCTCAAAGAGATATCTGAACTCCCATGTTCATTGCAACATTATTCACATAGCCAAGATATGCGGATAATCTAAGCGTTCATCAGCAGATGAATGAAGATGTGGTGTGTGTATGTATACACACACACACACACACACAATGGAGCATTATTCATCCATGAAAAAGAAGAAAATGCTGACAAATGCTGACATTTAGGACAACATGGATGGACCTGAGAGCATTATGGTAAGTGAAATAAGCCAGACAAAAAGTTATATGGTATCACTTATATAGTTAACCTAAAAAAAAAAAAAGTCAAACTCATAGAAACAGGGAGTAGAAAAGTAGTTGTGAGGGGCTGGGTGGTGGAGGAAATAAGGAGAAGTTAATAAAAGGGTATAAACTTTCAGCTTTTAAAAAAAGGGACCTTGTTTTCCATTTATCTTTTAATAATTCCATGTTTATGTCTGTTACCAGTTTTCCATGTTACTATTTCTAAAATAATGGACAGAATTCATTAACTCCATATGAGCTCACATTTGTACCACAATTTATTTAAAAAATAGTTGAAACAAAAACTTTAAAGATATTCTGGCAAGGCAAGAAAAGGAGGAATACTTATTGAATCAAATACTTACTGGATCAGTAAGACATGTCAAAGATAAAATCTTTATAACTTATGTTTCCCTGACCCCTCAATCTCTTCAAGCTTCAGTTGGAATATTTTTTCAATGAAGCTGTCCTTGACTACACTTTCTAAAATCACAAATATCCTCCTTCCCACCATACTTATTGCTTATTTTTTCCTCCATAACACATACCAGCATCTGATAGTTATATGACAATTCTCCATAAATCTGTCTGTTGTGTTTCTGAACATCTTATAAACAGAACAACTTCCTGTTTTTGTTCTGCACTACCTTTTCAAAAATGTTCACATAGCAATCTTGATGATACAGGTCGCATCTGGAACAAAGTCAGGCATCCTTACTGCTCATTAAAAAAGATTCAGATTCCCAAAGCTAAGGGTTCCCTTCTGGTAATGCAACTCTTTGTGTGTGTCACCTGCCTTCGCTTCTTCCCATGGAAATGGGGCTCAGAGAATTAGCAAAAGAAAATGGTGATACCTAGATATTACTAGTGTTTTGGGTAATAAAGTCATTTGGCCTCTGATCCAGGAGTCTCATGTTTTCTGGCAACATCCATAAAACTGTGGCAGGCTAATATATTAGCTTACAAGTAGAGTAAAATCCACTTCGCAGTTGTTGACACTGATAGAGTTTAAATTTTACTTACTGATTTCTTATTTTCTATCTCCCCACACCATGTGGATTGCAAGTTCAAAGAGGATGACAACTTTGGATATTTTGGTCACTGCTTTATCTCACGTGGCTAATACATGTCTGGTATACATAATAAGCATGATAGATTCTTAATGAATTAGTTAAGTCAGAATAGATTTTTAAAGTTGTATACTAAGAGGAGATGTCTGAAATGGGCTCTGTCTGGAATACTCTGCACTGTTAGTAGTGAACTATTTTGTGCAATTAATTTGTACTTTAATGGCAGTTTCTATTAGAATTGATAAATATTTTATTTATTTTTTAAAAAGATTTACTTATTTATTTTATAGAGAGAGAGAGAAAGAGAGTGTGAGGGACGGGAAGCAAGGGGTGGAAGAGAGTCCTAAGTAGACTCGAGCGGAACATAGAGCAGGGAGCCCGACTCTGGCTGGATCCCATGACCCTGAGATCAAGACCTGAGCAGAAACCCAGTTGGAAGCCCAACTGACTGTGTCACCCAGGCACCTCTGATAAATATTTTAGAAAAAAGTAATTAGGGCGCCTGGGTGGCTCAGTTGGTTAAGCGACTGCCTTCGGCTCAGGTCGTGATCCTGGAGTCCCTGGATCGAGTCCCGCATCGGGCTCCCTGCTCGGCGGGGAGTCTGCTTCTCCCTCTGACCCTCCCCCCTCTCATGTGCTCTCTCTCATTCTCTCCCTCTCAAATAAATAAATAAAATCTTAAAAAAAAAAAAGAAAAAAGTAATTAAAAAGATGAGATTGCTGCTATGATAGGTTAATTTTCATGACTAATATAATTAAAAATAATAGCTAATGTGAGAATACACCTGGCTTGCGGATGTGGCTAGAGCAGCTCCAGAATTCTCAAGCCTGGAGTGGGATGTGTGTGGCTTTGGCTCCGCCTTGTCCTTGCCTGGCCCTGAGGGGGCCTCCCTTAGGTTGGCCTGGTGTGAATAGGACCAGTAGTCCATGGGCAAAGAGCAGAACTGTCACGGAGCCTGAGAGTAGGAGGAAAATGTTATTGCAGAGATAACGTCACCCAAATATCACTGCTGTAGAAACAAAAAAAAAAACTGTTGGCAAGAGAAGTTGGTGGCAGTTTATAGATAATGCCTAGTAAAAGTTAACTCTTTTCATGGGAAGAAATTTAGCTGCTATACATATTAAGATTCACTGTAATGACCTATATGGAGGAGAGAAATTTGCGACATTGGCTGTATTACAGTAGTACATGGAACATTATGAGCAAGTAACAGAAAATAATGGAGATGCTATTCAATTGTAATCTCAGTTGAATTTTGCAGATCCTACCTTTGAGAGGTAGTTACATGGAAATGCTCTGAAAAGGGGGCAGAAAAAACAAAACTTGGCAGCTTCCATGTGCAAAAGAGTGAGAGAGAAGAGCAGGCCTAGAGCTTGTTCTCTCCATCTTCACTGGTGATAAGAAAGAGGAGAACAACAATGACAAGTTCAAGTGACCCATGTCATGATTCACTGTTGCAACTGAAATATGTTGTTGAAGGAGATGAACATTTTAATTATTTGACAGATTTTGAGGAGCATTACCAGGAGGATCCTATAATATATTGAAATATTGGATTCGGAACTACAAGTCAAGGAGATTTAACACAACTTGTATCAATGATGCTGAGTAGATGTGGAGAAAATGGAACCCTCATGCACTATTGGTGGGAATGCAAACTGGCACAGCTACTGTGGAAAACAGTATGGAGGTTCCTCAAAAAATTTAAAATAGGATTACCATATGATCCAATAATTCCACTACTGGGTATATGCCCCAAAAAACAAAAACATTAATTCAAAAAGATATATGTACCTCTGAAACAAATTATACATTATATGTTAAAAAAAAAAAAAAAGAAGAAGATAGCAGGAAAGGAAAAACTAAGGGGGGGAAATTGGAGGGAAGACAAACCATGAGAGACGATGGACTCTGAGAAACAAACTGAGGGTTCTAGAGGGGAGGGGCGGGGGATAGGTTAGCCTGGTGATGGGTATTAAAGAGGGCACATATTGAATGGAGCATTGGGTGTTATAAGCAAACAATGAATCATGGAACACTACATCAAAAACTAATGATGTAATGTATGGTGATTAACATAACAATAAAATTTTAAAAAATGTAATAAATAAATAGCTCGAAAAAAAAAAGAAAACTAAGAGAATTAGCTGAATAACAGAGAGAGTTAAACAAGAAATTGAGGGAAAGAGTGGTGATGCTAAAATACAGTAAGTCCAAATTTCTCCTCAGTTGAAAAGAAAGTCTGAGGCAAGAAAATAAAAACAAAAATAGAAATAAAAATACCTTGTCCTTTGCTCATGCCAGAATTATCCTATATGAAACCAGCCTGTTTCAAACCAGATAAACAGAAATATTATAATGCCCGAATTTTAAACCAAGTGCAATGATTCAAACCCAAGAAAGTATTATATTGCCACACAAGGCTGCCTGAAAAATATGGCAAAGGACTTCTGGAGGATGGTATTGCAAGAAAGCAAGTAGGTGATTGACATGATAATGAAAGTGAAGAGGGAAAGAGTAGATGTGTCAATTATTGTCCTGACAGGTATGCTCAAAAAAAAATATGTCATCACACATTAGGAATGTCAAAGACAGTGCTGCTCATGATTATATATAAAGTGAACTTTAACTTCAAGTTTGAATAAGCTCTACTTTGGGGAAATAAAGTTTCTGGCAATATCACTTTCAGACCTGGCTGAACAGGATGCCCAGTGACCCAGTGGTGTGTTGGACTTTTTGGAAGCTGTCCACCATAATCTAGATAGTATGATGGACGTAGGGCCATGATGGTTCACTGATGGCTGGGATGGGCCAGGCAAGAATATTCATTGTGATTAACATCTTTAGTGACCTCATCAGAGAAAATGTTATGACATTGATGTCTAAAGAGCTTTCAGATAGTGTGGTCTTGTTTTTCAGATAAGAAATAATCTCTATAACAAACATAATGTTATGTTGTTCGGAATTTTGTTTTAAATTGAAGAAGCAGTTTTACTGTTGCGTATATTCTGTGATATAAAGACATATTACCTACCTATAAGTTGTTTACCAGAGTTTGCTTGCCAAATGTACAGAACATTTAAACTGTGCCTTCCTCTGCAGTTTATAGGTCACATGTTTATCACAGTAGATACTTGTTCATTAGGTAACAGTTTATAAGCAGCCTAGTGTTGAATACATTGCTATAGTAACCTGACTTCCTTAGATAATTTTGTTTTTATGATTTTATAATTTCTTTTATGTATATAATTCTGCTTGAGGTCCCTTTTTACTTTCCTCAGTCCATTCTCTTTTTTCTTTATCACAATCTCACAGAGATAGGGCACACACTTGCTGGCATCTAGCTCCAGATTAGAATATTTTGGGGGGAGGGATAGTAGTGGTAAGAAAGGTGCTGCAGCTTAAGTCTACATTCAGATTCATATTTAGGCATATTTCTTATTCTTTATGCGAGAAGCTGCTGTAAAGAGTGTATTCCAGTCCTGTTAGAGGAAAAGTCCCTTTCTGGCTTTCCCTTCTTGCAGAACTCTTGTTAATTACAAGTACAATGATGGCATTTTTGTGGACTTGATTCTCTTCATGGGGTCTATTGGATAATGGCCATTTGAAGTCATCAAAATATCTGTTTTTAAATACTTTTTGAAAGTACCTTCTTGTACATTTTTATAGAAGATGAAGTTGTCTCTCTTCCCTTATCTCTGTCAATCACTAGTTTCTAAGCGTGTGCAATATTCTATGTTTAGGGCAGAAATTAACTTGGTTTGTAAATATTCTATTAGAACATTTCCTCCAGCTCAAAAATATTTAAAGATATTTTATCACTCTTAAAGTAAATTTATTTTGTGTTAGCTTTTTCACTAAAAAGAGCCGTATTTAAAATTATAATATGCAAAAATTTAAAAACAATTGATGTTATTTATTTTTAGAAAGTATCAATTGTATAAAATATCATTCATCTACACTGTGAAGAATTTAATAGGTTCTTCCTCATGGTGAGCTAAGGGCTTTTGCCAGTTCAAGTAATGCCCATTAACCCATAAAGCATTGATCTTTTCAACAACTATAGCAGACATAAAACAAAATCTTTTTTCCTCCACTTCAGTAACTGTGACTATTTTGTGAAAAATTTGCTAAGCCTAAATATGTGATTGTTTTTAAATTGCCAAGATTTCTAATTTCTCTAGTGTGTTTCTTTTCTTTTCTTGGAGAAAAATGCTACCAGCCATGGTATATCTTCAAAAAACCCTTTGTCTTTACTGAAATCACACTGAAATACATTAGCAGCTCTGTGCCCAGATTTTATTGGTTTATAAGATTATAACACCAACGTTGCTTTAAAAAGCACAGCATCAGCAAAAAACCCTCTGGTGTGCATCAATTTATGCATTTAATTGAACCACCTGGTTTTACAATACATTACATTACAATACAAACATTCGCACACAATTCAGGAGCCCTGTTGAGGAGGAATAGATTTGTGAAACCAGGTGAAGGAGTCCCGCTATTTCTACCAACTTCATTTAAATGTATGGTTTGACTGGAATGATTGAAAGTAAAGGACTGATGCAGCATCACAACAGGTAAGCCTGGGCCCCAGTGATGATTCGATATTTGTTTTGTAAAGGCTGAATGACTAATAAAGTGCCATATTGATGGAAATATTTAGCCTCTTTGACAACTTTATTCAATATCTCTATTTCCAGTCATATCACCCATCTGCTTAGAATATGGCATGTCTCCAAGTAAAAGATTAGTTCAATAATTCTTCTGGCTGTTTGCATATTTTGTTAAGTATGCTTCCAGAATTTTAAATTGGATTTTTAGATCAGGTTAGTTAGACTATTGGTTATTGTCATAAAACTACTTTGATTGCTCGTATTTTTGTTCTATTTACCCTAGAATGATTGAACTAAAACTGACTGAAACATGTCACTGCCCTGTGCCAAAATACAATTCCAGCATAGCTTAACAAAGTCATCTCTCAAGCTATGCCAAATGGAAATATTGATCCTTTATATACTTTTTGTTAGGTGTTAACTTTAAAAATATGCAAATATGAGAAATAAAATGTTTATATTTTTATTTCCCCCCAAAATGAGGAAAATTTACCAGTCATTTGTAACTATTTTTATCAATATTATTCTTTTAAATGATATATTTTTTTAAAAAGTAACACCATGTTTTTTTTTTTTTTTTTTAATTTCTCAATTTCTCTTTTTCTCATAGATGTGAGTCATTTTCTTTAGAAGGAAATAAGAAGTGTTAAATTCCTACTTAAATTAAATCCTAGGACTGAAGATAAGATTCTAATGACACCTCAAACTTATCCATCTCACTTTCTAGGATGGAATGGATGGTATGATTTCTAATTTAAAACTATAAAATAACAAACCTGAGATACATTTTCTTGAGGAAACAATACAGGTCTTCCAAGGTTCTCCTGGCTTAATGTGATCTCTTTTTCGAAGAAGAAGAAGGAGTAGGAGAAGGAGATGGAGAAGAAGATTATAATCTGATTTACTTCAAAAAGTAAAGGTGCATTAAAATAATATCTTCACAATATTCATTGCAGTTTTCATGTATTTTGCAATAATTCCAAATCTGCAATGTATTTCCTGCTTCTTATAGGAATCCTTCCTTGGGACTACACATTGTCCAATTCTCAATGGTGTGTTTCAATGCCATTCCCATTCAATTTAGCAAATTCTTTTCCAATCAGGATGTTTATGCAGCGTTTACTAGAAGCCTAGCTTACAGGATGCAAAAATGTCCATCCAATTCACTTGAAAGTTTGATTAGATTTTGTTTGTTGCAATGGGTAGGAAAAACTTTCAGAAGGCTTACTGACTTTTTGGACTACCGGTTAGATTTGTTTGCCCATCTGTCAGTAATACCCAATCAGGAGTTCCTGTGTAACTGGGGTGGCTGCATAGTTTGGGCTCTCAGATGGGATAGTCTTCCCAATGAAAGAACATCATGACCACCATCAAGGTCTCCAACCATTTATTCAAATGGAAGCCCGTTGCCTTATTACTTGTATCTATTGCCGTCCCTCTAGTCTTCACAGCACAAACTAGAAGATGCAAAAATAAAAATTATAGATTCTTAGAAACTTGAGGGGCGGCTATGACTGTATTGATGTAATTCACATAAAAATCTTATATTCCTCTTTAAAACAACTACCAGTGCTTCTATAGAACAAGAATCTGGAGGAAAAGAAGTATGTGCTTTTAGCTGGCTTGAAATAGGAAAATATCTCATTCTCTTCCATCCACTGCATTTTACTGCACCACATTTAGACTTTTAACAATAAACAAGCATATTTAAAAGATCTCACTATTTCATTAAATCATCATGCCAAAACTGAATTCACTGTTAAAAATAGGATAACCTGTACTCTCAAGTCTTATCTCATTTATGCCATTTTTCATTGTCACTTTTCTAATGCTTTAGTATCAAAACATAGAATTTTTCTTTGAATGGCTGAAGCATATGTTTCACTGGTGTTCCCATAACATGTATTGGTGTAGTTTTTAAAATAGCTCTTCCTCATCCTTTTTCTCATTTTGTTTCAATGGGAATATTTCTTACACATGAGTAAATGAAAATTGAATTAACCTGTGACCCACCAAGGTCAGTTTTTAAACATCGTTATTCACTAAGTTGCACACATCAAAAAATGATTAAGTGTTTCATCAGAAAGGCAATGGCATAAAATGGGCTAAATAACAAAGTTGGAATTTATTAATTTTCTCCTCTAGCCTTAAATTTAACCAATTTCTGGACAAAGACTGGCTACCGTAAAAAGTTTAGAAACATATGCATCCAACAAATCAAAGAAAAGACTAAACCTTTCCCATTTACCCAAGCCAGAAGCATTAGTAATCTCCTAATTCTCTTTTTTTGTGAGAAATAAAGAATGTAGGTAACGAGAGGTGGGGGAGGGGATCGGAGTTATTTTATGGTTGTCATCTACTCTCCCCTTTCAAGAAACATAATTTCCTCCTGGAAGGAAGCAGATTTCATGCCTCGGGCTGGGCATAAATCAAACAGAAATGCTCTAGCATAGACTGTAATTTTATAAACTATCATGTTGTGGAAAATAGAGTTAAGCTGTAATCTATGATGCAGTTACCATCCCTCTAAGGAATAATTGAGTAATGGGCAAGCAGCTCTAAGGAGCTTTGGGTATTATGATCCTTTGGCACCTCTAGAGAACAGCTCAGCTCCTTCAGGTAAATGATTTGGGAGAAGTTTTCATTGTGTCTTTTATACTACAAAGGTTCCGTATGCAGGTTTCAGCAAAACCATGAGCATCTCTTTCACAAAATGAGCAGATTTTTCTTAGCATGAATAGATTGTTAAGCTGTTTACAAATAGCATTTTCTTCCCAATACTATTTAAGAGCTCTGAAAAAACTTTGAAGCATTTCTTGTAAGATTACACTGAGAGAGAAAGAGAGAGAGAGAGAAGAAAACTGCCATTACGAGCTTCTAGGACAGAATTAATTTTAATGACGTAGGATATATATGTAAAATTTGTTCAAGTTTCTGAACATCATAGTTTAGAATGATAGAAATCTAACAGGGCCACTGTGGCCCAGCTCCAGCAAACCTGATCAGCAGGGACAAACAGTGAGATATTAAAGAGTGATTTTTAGCATGTATCTTGCATTTCCCGTGTTCAAAGAATCATCAACTCTCAACTGTCCAGTGTGCTAACAGCTCAGAGCTTTACTTTTTCGTCCATTTTCTGCAGCCTGCCTTCTGGGTATTTCACCAGTCACTAGGCATCTCCGTCACAGACTAGCCAGAGAAAAAGAAAGAAGACCCTTTCAAATCAGTCAGTTTCATTGTTCATTCTTAGTACTTTTTTTTTTTTAACAGACCAGTGGAGGATAGTTTGAAGTCATTGTCTAAACTCAAATATTACATTAACTTCATCTGTCTCTTATCCATATTGTGTCACTTGAAATTACAAATATTCTTCACTTTTGACAACTCGAGTACAAAATGTAGATTCTTAAAGGTGTATTTTTATGTTTTGTGCAAAGTATGCAATAATTTATAAAAGGCTTGGCAAATTCTTGCCTGTTTACTCTGTCTTAACCTCTATCTGATATTTTAATTATAAAATTAATATAGGTTTATAATAAGGAACCAAACCATAATAAGAGATATTCATGCTTTTCCCTATTCCTAGTCTCCCAAATCACCAAATTTTATTCTTTAGAAGAAATTATAGCAAACATATATTAACATATATCCTGCCAGATGCTTTTTTTCTTTTTCTTTCTTTTTTCCTTTTTTAAATAGGTGATATTCTGTATTCTGTTTTCAATTTAAGTAATTTTTTTTTAATTTTATTTATTTATTTGAGAGAGAGAATGAGAGACAGAGAGCATGAGAGGGAGGAGGGTCAGAGGGAGAAGCAGACTCCCTGCTGAGCAGGGAGCCCAATGCGGGGCTCGATCCTGGGACTCCAGGATCATGACCCGAGCCAAAGGCAGTTGCTTAACCAACTGAGCCACCCAGGCACCCCTCAATTTAAGTAATTTTTTAACAAAATAATAATAGATATTTTTCCACATTGAGTTATATAGGTCAATTAATAGATATTATTGTATTATTTACATATACAAAAATTCATTTCAACCAATCTAAAATAAAAGGACATTTAGGTCACAATTTTTTTCATGCTTATGAACCATGCCACATTAATGTCTCTATCTACCTTTATCTATCCATCTATGTATTTATCTATCCATCCATCCATCTATCAACAATGTGTGAGTGTATCTGTTGAATAAATTTCTAGAAGTGAAAACACTGAGTCAAAAGTTATGAATATTTAAAATTTGCATAGATATTGTCTAGTCTTTCTTTCTTTCTTTCTTTCTTTCTTTCTTTCTTTCTTTCTTTTGTTCATTTATATATTTTTTTTAGAGAGGGAGAGAGAAAAAGAGAGAGGAGGGGCAGAAGGAGAGGGAGAGAGAGAATCCTAAGCAGGCTCCACCCCCAGTGCAGAGCCTGATGCAGGGCTGGATCTCAGGACTCTGAGATGGTGACCTGAGCCAAAATCAAAAGTGGGACGCCTAACCAAGTGAGCCACCCAGGTGCCCCAAGTTGTTCTTTAAATAGCTAAATTTACTTTTCAAATGCTACAAAATGTTTGCTATAGTTGTTTTAATGAAACATAATGATGAAAATAAGAGCTGGAAGGGGTAACTATGTAGTACATGAATGCAAAAGTAAATGTTCAAGTAAATGAATTTTTATTTGTAACGATTCAACTCACCAGAATAAAAGCATATTGGCACTATTAAAAGTTTGTCATATGGGGGCACCTGGGTGGCTCAATCATTAAGCGTCTGCCTTCAGCTCAGGTCATGGTCCCAGGGTCCTGGGATCGAGCCCCACATTGGGCTCCCTGCTTGGCGGGGAGCCTCCTTCTCCTTCTCCTACTCCCCTTGCTTGTGTTCCCTCTCTCTCTGTGTCTCTCTGTCAAATAAATAAAATCTTTAAAAAAAAAAAAAGTTTGTCATATGTATACTCAAGTGTGCCTCTCTGTTCTCTCTCTCTGATATATATATCTATATATCTATATATCTATCATTATTGGTAAAGAATAAAGTTCTAAATGCTCAATGTTTCATGACTTAATTGACTCAGCTAGTATAGAAAAACAAATTGTAATTTAAAAACATCTACCAAACAGTGTTGAGTCTGTGGAAATGGATAACACTATATCCTCCTTAAATAATAGAGACAAATGATACAATGGTTCAAATTTAATACACTGGCTGAGAAAAATGAAAAAAAATTCCAAATTCTGGATGTTACAGTTAATGTTTAATATTACCAATAAAAATAATACCTTTATTTCACTATTTATTTATTCAAATATTTACTAAATATCAGCCTGATCCATGTTAGATTTTGTGAAATAATTCATACCATACTTATCCTCAAGAAGTACACATTTAAAAGAATTTATATAAATAAATTATAGCAAATTTTATAACAGCAGTCATTAAAGTATGGCCACAGAGATTCAGGAGCCTGGAAGAGAAGAAAGCCAGTGATTATTTCGATTTGTTAAATATAGTAGTGATACTGATTTTCAACAATAAGACAGAGCAAAACTAATGTTTCTATGTTATGGCTTGTTCTTCATCACAAGATTAGGAATCACCTCTAAAGATCTGATGCCTTTCTTTTTAACTCTGACTTATTTTCAGCTTATTTTTTCTCAACTTATTTTTCATTATACTACTGCTATCCTCTCCATTTCATGGAGCTTCATCACTATAAGCTTAGTCAACACCAGCCTGCTTCCTTATTTATTTTTCCTTTCTTTCTTTCTTTCTTTCTTTCTTTCTTTCTTTCTTTCTTTCTTTCTTTCTTTCTTTCTTTCTTTCTTTCTTTCTTTCTTTCTTTCTTTCTTTTTGAGAAAGAGAGAGAGAGGATGGAGGGGGAGGGCCAGAGGGAGAGAGAGAATCTTAAGTAGACTCCTAGCTCACGTCGAGACTCACATGGGGTTCAATCTTACAACCTGAGATCATGACCTGAGATCATGAACTGAACTGAAACAAGAATCAGATGTTTAACTGACTGAGCCACCCAGAGGCCCCTAGGCTCCTTCCTCTTTAATAAACATACCTTTCATTGAGGTTCAATACTCCTGCCCCCTTGAAGGTACATCCCCATATCAATTTTCTGTGATTCTATCAATGCAGCAAGGGCCAGAACTAGGGCCATCTCTGTGATAAACTAAATGTAGTCATCAGCATGCTTCTTGGCACTTTATCCATGCTTCTCTAGGTAGCTTTCATCAGAATATGATATTTTATTTTTAGTAACAAACAAGTCTGTCTTATGCTCAAGTTTTTGATTTGTAATCTCTGTGTTTAGTACGTAACTATAGAATGGATTTAAAATAACAGTGTTATATAAACTGTACTCCACAAGTGTTTTTTTAGGATACTGAATTTATAAAATTGACTCAACATAGGATATGGTCTGTAGAAGTTTACAGACTCTTCAGACAGGCTTTTCAGTTTCCCAAAATCTCTTAGGAGCCTAGAACACAGTAGACATTGAAGAAATAAGGTAATAATTCCATTGATCATCATCATCAAATATATCTTCTAATGCAACGGTTCTCAACCTTATTATTCCCAGTGTTCTCCCTTTGCATCATGAAATCAAATGTATAGATAATACAACCAACCACATAAATATCATCCCCCCAGTAATCAATGTAATGTTGACTGTGATATAAAGAAGACACATACCAATATGTAAATGCTCAGGTATTTACTGCAGTAGAAAATATAATTAAGTAGTTGGGTGTTTGCATTTATATGCATGAATACAATGACTACAATTACACATCGATACCAGTTGTTTTGGCAGCGTAAATACCGTCGGCAGTATTGCTCTTAGGGCATGAGTAGAAGTGGAGAATTCTTGATGATGTGTTGCGTTACACTGAGTACAATCTGATTTACACGGTAGTTGTACTTCTCCTTTAAAAATGTGTTTATAAATATGTTTTGTTTGTAGGCAAACTAGAGCTTAATTGTAGACTAAAAAAGTTACAAGCATGTTTTTAAACATACAAGAGTTGTCCAATGGGGACATTTAGAAGTCATATGGAATAAGGAACAATATGTCAGTGTTCTTCCATGGAGAGTATTTGTGGCTCTCTACCTTACTAAGCAGGCTCTTCCAATATTCTCCTTCACAAATTTCCAAAACACCTTAGCAAGGCAGTATTATCCCTTTTAAAAAATAATGTTCTAAATGGATATGATTTATACTTATCATTCTAGTTATTATAATTATGTTATTCAATTTAATTTTTTCTATGTTTACCTACTAGGACACCCATTATCATGAACGTTGAAATTGTGGAAACTGTTAAAAACAAGAAATAGCATCAACATTAAAAATGATCAGTGGTTATCCTACTTTTTGCATGTATTAATTTCTCAAGGTGACAGCACTGAAAATAATAATTTGATATTATTGTGAATTAATATTAGAAATCTGTCTTTGATACAACAATATCTAAATGCAGTATTAAAAGAAAATATTACTGATGTAAATGCTGAGACATTAGGTTATATTTTGTATGTCTTCTACAATGAAAAAGTATTCGTGGCTCAGATGGAAAGAACACATTATTGGTCATTCAGGAGACATAAAATGTGTTCATCTGAAAATTAACAATTTTTACTAACTAACAATCATCACTTCAGTAAATCTCTTGATGCCCTATTTCTTCAAATATTATTGAAGTTAATTAGGAAAAATGTCAAAATAAAATCGCTACAGTGTGCTGAGTATGCTTTTATGAAATGAACCTACATTCAATGTTTTGTGCACACCAATGTTTTTCTTTTTTTTATTACTTTTTTTTTTTTAAAGATTTTATTTATTTATTTGACAGAGAGACAGAGAGAGACCACAAGTAGGCAGAGAGGCAGGCAGAGGGAGAGGGAGAAGCAGGCTCCCCGCTGAGCAGGGAGACTGATGTGGGACTGGATCCCAGGACCCTGGGACCATGACCTGAGCCGAAGGCAGACGCTTAATGACGGAGCCACCCAGGCACCCCACACCAATGTTTTTCTAGTGTTATTTTATCTTTCTGTTTTTTCACATTTGTTGAAAAAATAAATGATATTGGAATGTATTTTATAAAACATAAAATTTCTGGGGCACCTGGGTGGCTCAGTCAGTTAAATGTCTGCTTTCAGCTCAGGTCATGATCCCAAGGTCCTGGGATCAAGCCCCGCATGGGGCTCAGCGGGAGCCTGCTTTTCCCTCTCCCTCTGCCTGCTGCTCTGCCTACTTGTGCTCTCTCTCTCTGTCAAATAAATAAATTAATAAAACTATAGACATATAGTTTTCAATGACAAGATTTTCAATTCATTTGATTTTACTCTTCATTCTTAAAAAAAATACATGAGCTGATTAACTTATATACTTGATTATTATAAACCAAATTTAGGACTTATTTTTAAAAATGTCAGTTACTATTATATTGTCATATGTCCAACTGTCACAGATCAGTGTAGATGTATTCTGAAGCATTTTCCAATCATATGAATAAGAATCATTGCCAATAAACATTGATGATTTAGCAAAACCAAACACATGAAATTGTATAAATTAAACAAATTTATACATTCTGAATGTATATACATACATAATTACATATAAATATCAATACACTTTCATTGTAGATTCATTACTTTAGGAAAAAATGGAAAAAATGTAAATAAATTTCAACATTCTTTTAGCATATGACAACAGCACGTCAGTTCTAAAAGCTTTCCATGTGTTAAAAAATTTGATTATAAGTTATTCACATTAAATAATAAATGCATCAAATGCAACTATGGGACATAATAATACAGTGAATACCCATGTTTGGATATCTAACCTAAGAACTTAGCTATTACTGAGAAAGTACCTATTTATATGTTCCCTCCCATCTCGTCACAGGCCTTCCCTACTCTAGACAGCATTTTCTTCTGATTTATCATTTAGTGTCTTCCCCAAATATGTTTTTTTTCTAAGTATGTGTATATTACTATAGAATACTATAATATACTATATAACACCTGTTTTGCATGATTTTGAGTTTTATCAAAATAAAATCAGTCAATGTATAGACTTTTGTAATTTGCTTATTTCATTCAGTGTTATTTTCAAAGATACATTCATATTTGTGTAGTCAAAAACACTTATTTTGATTGTTGTGTAACATTTATTTTGGTGATTATAATCAATTCACAATTATATTATTATTTATACGAGGTCCTATTAATGAGCATTTGAATTTTGTCCAGTTTATTTGTAATGCTATTACAAACAATGTTGATAGTGTTTTTATACATGTACCTGATGCACTTATTCAGGATACACACAAACACACACAGGAAATTCCCAGGTCTTAGGGTCATAGGCATATGAGAGTCAATTTTACTAGATAATACCAAATTGTTTCCCTAAATGTCATAGCTGTTTTTCCTCCCACAGGAATTGTATGAGTCCTACTTATTTACTCATTCTCCCAATGATTACTAGTTGAATTTCACTATGTTCTAGGAACTGTTCAAGGAAGTTGATTTATCCTGACATAAATATTTGTGCATCTGATGGGTATAAAATGGTATCTCATTTGGTCTTTTTAATTTTTTTTTAAGATTTTATTTATTTATGTGAGAGAGAGAGAATGAGAGAGAGCACATGAGAGGGGGAAGGGCCAGAGGGAGAAGCAGACTCCCCACCGAGCAGGGAGCCCGATGCAGGACTCAATCCAGGGACTCCAGGATTATGACCTGAGCCGAAGGCAGTCGCTTAACCAACTGAGCCATCTAGGCGCCCAGTATCTCATTTGGTCTTATGTTTCATTTCCCTAATTACCAATAAGGTTGAGCACCTATTCATATGTGTATTGCTCATTCTTATTTCTCTTTCTGAGAAAAATCTGCTTATTTTAGTCTGATTATATGTGTATTTTCTTACTGATTTTTAGGAATTATTTATCCATATCAGATACTAATTTTTTTCAATAACATATTTTGTTAATAACTTTTCCAGTCTATAACTTATCTCTTGGTTCTCTTTTTAATGAACGTTTTAATTTTCATGCATACAAATATATCTGTAATTTCTTTTAGTTATAAAGATTTTTAATGGCTTCTTTAAACATTTGTTTATGAATCATGATTTTAAAGATATATTTTTATATTTTAGTCTAATTTTTAAACATTTATCTTTTATCAATCTGAATTGATTGTTGTGTATGGTATCTCATAGGAAACAAAGCTATTTTTTTAGTATAAATAACAAAAAGTCTCTCCTTTTATTCGAGTTCTGCCATGCCACATCAATTATTTAATAAGTCCATGCATTTATATGGATCTGTATTATTTTATTCGTCAATTTGTCTTTTCCTATACCTGTGACTATTGCACACTTCATAATTATTTTAAATCATGATATCTGGTAGAACAACTCCTAGGGTCATTTTTTTTATTTCAAATTTATGAAAAGCAGCATTTAAATGGTGATTCTCTAACATATAATTGACAAGAGCTTCTAAAAATTTGGAAAGAATTCTGCAGATAGGTGATAGTAAGAAAAAAATTGGAAGAATAAAAAAATACAGTAAACTTTCTGACAGCGAGGGAGAAGGTAAATTACAAGATACAAACACAGTTTATGGGACACGGAAAACAACTAATCCTATTTAATTACCTGATGAGATTGCTATATTATAACTCATAATCACTGGCATTTATGCCCTGTTTCCTCAAAGGAGCACCTTTTAATTAATTGTGTTTTCTTAACACAAAAAAACTAAAGCCAAATTCAAGCCACAGTTTGACTGAAAATAAGCAGGCTCTAGGAAAATCCTTCTAAGCCCCAGTTCCCTCTGTCACAATGTCATGAACAAAATGGGAAGCACATCTTTCAGAATCTTGGAGTTCCTTAGGTTTTGCCGTGCACAAAATTGACCTTATTTATTTATTTATTTATTTATTTATTTATTTATTTATTTGAGAGAGAGAGAGCACATGAGAGGAGGTCAGAGGGAGAAGCAGACTCCCTGCTGAGCAGGGAGCCTGATGCGGGACTCGATCCTGGGTCTCCAGGATCATGACCTGAGCCGAAGGCAGTCACTTAACCAACTGAGCCACCCAGGTGCCCCAAAATTGACCTTTTTTTTTTTAAAGAAATAAATACTCCCTTTTTCAGATAAAATATTACAAAGGAAATCTTACGATATTGCTTCATTTTCTATTTGGATCTCCAAATATGTTTGGGAATTCAGGTCAATTCCATGCCTTTCCTACATTTGGGACATAGCCTGTCACTGGAGTCTGTGACACTCCTGGACAAAGTCAGGGACTAACACTACTCACAAAGAATGCTTCCTTTTTTTCCAAATGTAACTGAAGTTTTACAATCTTATTGGGAAAACTAATATTACTTTTGTTAGCATTTCATGTCAGAGCGCACATCCTCAGGTGAGTGGCTTTGCCTTGGAGGATACTTTAGGAAGTCTCCTTTCTAGATGGTTCAGGAATCTAAAAGCAAAAAGCAGCCAAGCACCATGGGGATCTTGGCTAAGAATTTGAGGTTTCTTGTTCATATAGCTTTATTCACATGACTAGCATCTCTAAATTGCATAATCCTTGACTTTCCACATGATGACAGTTTCATTATTGAAATGTTTTTTGGTCTTACTTCAGCTCCTCAGACGTTCAAAATCTTCCATAGGCCCAAACAAGTTTTAGTTCCTTAGTGAGAAGGCTTGGATAAGCTCGATATAAAAAGACACAAGAAAGAAAATCTTCCTCAGTTTGGGAAAGTTTAAAGAGATGAATTAAGAAGAGTCTGCAAGAAGCATTTTGGCAGCCAACTGGAGATAATTGGACATGGAATAGTCCATGGGGATAGTACAGAATTGGGGGAAAAGAAAAAGTTAAAAGCAAATCCACACTGGGGAGGGTATGTGCTATGGTGAGCACTGTGTATTGTGCAAGACTGTTGAATCACAGACCTGTACCTCTGAAACAAATAATACATTATATGTGGGGGGAAAAAAAAAAACAAGAAGAAGATAGCAGGAGGGGAAGAATGAAGGGGGGAAATCGGAGCGGGAGATGAACCATGAGAGACGATGGACTCTGAAAAACAAACTGAGGGTTCTAGAGGGGAAGGGGGTGGGGGGATGGGTTAGCCTGGTGATGGGTATTAAAGAGGGCACCTACTGCATGGAGCACTGGGTGTTATGCACAAACAATGAATCATGGAACACTACATCAAAAACTAATGATGTAATGTATGGTGATTGACATAATAAAAAATTAAAAAAAAAAAGCAAATCCAAAGGGTTTAGTGTGGGGACACATTAATTCAAGGGGAGAGAAGATAGAGAGTTCTAAAAGGAAATTTTAAAAACTACCATAGAACCATATAAAAGAGGGAATGTATTTGAATATTGACAAAATACAATTTGAATATGACATCTATTCCTGCCAGCTGGTGCATTTATATAAGAAATCCACATAAAACAGTAATCTTAATTTATGTGACGTCAAATTAAAAGAATTCCTTGACCCATTTGTATGAAAATTACCAGGGCATCTTCTCCATTTGTAACAAATTTTAACAATAAAAGTAGTTAAAAATTCTAGAATCACTAATTGATATAAAAACCTATATTTGTCACAAGTTAAAAGGGGGTGATATGGAATATAGTTTAATCACATTGGTTTATATAACTGCAACCCTCATCTGTGATTTTTAATCCCCCCCAAAAAAGTAAGTGAAAATTATTGTTTTTTCTTTTTTTTTCTTTTCCTAAATAATTTTGCAGAAAATCTGGCCTTCATTCATTTGGTAGCAAAAGCTAGGCCTAAATTATCATAAAGCTACTTTTTAGACTCTATTGCATTTAGTGTAAATATACATATATTTGGCTGCAGAAATATTAATGTGTTTGATTATGTAGCATTCTCTTTGATCATGTCGGGGTTATTACATAATGAATAGTATATGTGCCATATTGCCTTTTTAAAATACAAACAAATGTTTTTTGAATTCTAAAAATATCTGGCTACAGAAGTAGATAAAAGATTGCATAAATGTGACACTTCTTCCTGCATATATTTTTTTGTCTTTACTTATTTTAACTTAATCATTACTAAGCCAAGAGTTTTTATTACATGCTATTTTAATGTATTTTCATTTTTAGTAAAACACATGTTCGTAAATGAGTAAGATCAAACAGTACTATAGGACTTATAAACAAAACAAGTAGCAATTCTCTATATTCCCCAGTTCTGACATCTGCTCTTTTTTTTTTTTTAATATTTTATTTATTTATTTGAGACAGAATGAGAGAGAGAGAGAGCTCATGAGAGGGGGGAGGGTCAGAGGGAGAAGCAGGCTCCCTGCCGAGCAGGGAGCCCGATGTGGGACTCGATCCAGGGACTCCAGGATCATGACCTGAGCCGAAGGCAGTTGCTCAACCGACTGAGCCACCCAGGCGCCCCTGACATCTGCTCTTTAGAGGCAACCATTTTTATTATATTTTTCTCTTTTTAAAAAACATTTTTGAGCTATAATTCACATACCATTCAATAAGCCCATTTAAAACACACAATTCAATAGTTTATTATATTCACAGCTATGTGCAACCATCATCACCATCAATTCTAGAACATTTTTGTGACATCAGACAACAAACCCCATCACCGTCCAGTCATAGCCAAGCCCAATCTACTGTTTTCCACAGCAGCTGTACTATTTTGCATTCCCACCAACGGTGCTCAAGAGTTTCAATTTCCCCACATTCCACCAACACTTGTTTTTTGTTGTTGTTGCTGTTCTTTTGTTTTATTGATAGTAGCTATGCTAATGGAAATGAAGTCATATCTTAATGTAGTTGTGATTTTCATTTCCCTAATGATTGGTAATTTTGAGCATCTTTTCATGTGTTTATTGGCCATTTGTATATCTTCCTTAGAAAATTATTCAGATGCTTGGCTCATATTATATAATTACATAATTACCTTTCCTGTGCTCTTTTTTTTTTTTTTCCCAATGTGGATTCAAATTACCATATGTGGTCATTTGCTTTCAGCCTAAAGAACTTTATTATTGTTATCATGGCTCTGCTAGCAACAAATTCCTTCAGTTTTTTATTTAACTGGGAAAGTCTCTATTTCATTTTCATTTTTGAAAGTAGTTTTGCTGGACTTAGGGTTAATGGTTGACAGTTTTTTCTTTTGAATACTTTGACTATGCTATTGCACTGCCTCTGGCCTCCATTGTTTCGGATAAAAGTCAGTTTCAGATCCTATAAAGGTTCCCTTGTAAGTGACTAGGTATTTTTCTCTTGTTACTTACAAGATTTTCTACTTGTCTTCAGCTTTCCCCCTTTTCCTATGATAATTCTGGGTATTAGTATCTTTTTACTTATCCTACTTCAAGTTTGCTGAGTTTCCTGGATGTGTCAGTTAATTTTTTTAAATAAATTTTGAGTTTTCAGTTTTATTTCTTCTAAATTTCTTTTGCTTTTCCCCCTTTCCTTCTGGTTCCCTTATTACATGAATGTTGATGCATTTCATGGTGTCCCACATTTCTCTAAGGATCTCTCTTCATTTTTCTTCATTCATCTGTCCTTGTATTCTGCGGATTGGGTATCTGGTAATCTCTCTTCAAGTTTATTAATTCTTTATTTTGCCAGTATCAAATCTACTTTCAAATTCCTCTAGTGAATTTTACATTCAATTATTGTTCTATTCAACTTCAGCATTTCCATTTGGCACTTCAAAAAATTATTTCTATCTCTTTATTATATTGTCTATTTCATTCAGTATTATCATTATACCTTCTTTTGCTTTGTTAATCATGGTTGAATTTAGTTCTTAGAATATATTTACAGTGGATACTTTGAAGTTTTCCTGTTATAGCTGACTTCTGGCCACTCTCAGAGGCAGTTTTCTGTTGCTTGCTTTGTCTCTGGTGCATGGGTCATACTTTCCAGGGCTTGTTCTTTGTTTTTGGTTTGATTTGTTTCGTTTTGTTTTGCATGTTTCATAATTTTTTTGTTGGAAACTGGACACTTTAGATAATACCTTAAAGCAAATCTGGGTACTATCTTTCTTAGGATCTATTATTTTTATTTGATTGTACATTTCGGACTGTTACCCCCAATGTCCCCTGACACCTGCAGCATTTAGTTTTTGATGTTGCTCCTTAGTGGGACACAGCCTTGAGAAAGCTCACAGTCACTGTGGGGAGACCATCATTTTGGCAGGGCTCCCTTTGACTGTTTCCTTGACATTAGAGCTGTTAAGTAAGCTCCACTAATTACCGCCTGATCAATCTATTGTTTTCACCAATGCATTGGGGCATACATTGCTTTGCAGAATAATCAGTCAAATTGGAGTTCTGAAACAAAAATGCCTAGGTCAGTGTTTTGAGATTTGTTCTGCCTCCAGGAAGACTTCTTCCAGCTGCCTCCCTCCCCAGCTCTCACAGTGGAGCTAATTAGCCTACAGTTAACTTATATGCCCAGTGATTCCACCAGTTTTCTCCCAATTGCCTTTCACCAAAATTTCCATTGTTTTTGAGAGCAGCTATAGGCTTAAACTTTTCCACCCACTGTTACAAATAAGTCAGTTACCCTGGGAAGAAATTTTTATGCTTTATAGCCTGCTTCTCCCTCAGGGGAAGAACTCCAAGCCAGGGCTCTGGAGTTGAGGATGGCAACTGTGAGTTCTCCCCGCTGAGCAGGGAGCCTGATGCGGGGCTCAATCTCAGGACCCTGGGATCACGACCCAAGCTGAAGGTCGACTTCACCGACTGAGCCACCCAGGTGCCCTCTGAATAATATTTCTACCTGAGGAACTGAGCCCTCAGTGCAGGTGAAGGGGATGGGGTGTAATAGCTTCATGTCTTCTCAGCTTGCCTTTCCAGTGTAAAATCGTCACCTTCCATGCTGCGACAAGAGTGATATGGTCCCAGTATTCTCATCAATGTCGTGCTGTAGTTAGAACCTCCACCCCACCAAAGATGGCTGGGTAAAAGAAGGAAACCTCACCTTTTGGCCATACTCACCCAGAACTTTCAGCGGCAAATACCTGGGGGCAGAATAAGAAATGCTGATATCTTGATTTTCCTAAGAAGATAGCCTTCCAACTGGGATTGGGGGGAAGGGAACCCTGTGTTCTTAGCTGCAACAATCTGAAGTGGAGTTTCCATCTTGTTGAGTTGGGAGAGGGGAAGGAGGGAATGGGGCCTGATTCAACAGAGACCCTCCCACACGCTTACAGAGCTCTCTTTGTTGTAATGTGTGAGTTTGTATGACCTGACCATTTACAAAGAGTTTAAGAGGTTGAACCTTTATATTTCGTACCAGTTTCAGAGGAATGGGCCCATGGAGTTCCTCCTGCTGTCATGCCAAAAGTAGAATTTTCTACTTTCATTGCTTTTTTTTTTTTAAAGTTTCTGACATATAACTCCAAACTTCTAAATAATTAATTAACTTACCAGAGTGTCCCTCGATATATGAGTCTCAAATCTTATTTATTTAATTCCTATTATGAATGACAAGGACTTGGTAAAATTAAACAAATATTTTTTCCCTATTTACCCCCTTCATTTCTCTCAATATTTCTCTCAATATTGTTACATCAGAGGCTCCTGATTATGGTTTTGATGAAGTTGCTTGATTTAAATCAACTGTCTTGTGGAGAATAACTATAAAAACAGATATTGGCTTGAAGAAATAGACAAATGAAATGGAATAGAGACCTCAAAGAAATCACACATGCCTGTTTAACTTATGTATGACTGTATTAATCAGGGCTCTCCAGAGAAACAGAACCAATAGGATATGTATATATAGAGAAAGATTTATTATAAGGAACTGGGTCATGCAACTATGAAGCCTGACAAGCCCAAATCTGCACTGTGAGCCAACAGACTCAAGATCCTGGAGAGCCAATGATGCAGACGATGTCTAAAGGCAGTGTACTGGAGAACTCCCTTTTGTTCAGGAGGCTGCTCTTTTTGTTTTATTCAGGCTTTCAACTGATTTGATGAGGCCCACCTACTCATGGAGGACAATCTGCTCGCTCAGAGTTTACTGATTTAAGTATTAAAGTCATTCAAGGCACCCTCAAATTTGACACATAAAATCAACATCACAGTGGCAAAGAAGACACCACAGTATAGTCCCCACTACACTGGTCTTTTCAAAAGAATGGTCTTTTCAAAATATGATGCTATGTTGATTTCATATTCAAATGGAAAGTGTTTTCTGATCCTTAATTCACATGATACACACACACACACATTCCAGATCGATTGCAGATCAAAAGTGAAGAAAAAATTTATAAAGGTTTTAGAAGGACACTTTAGTATCCTTGGAATAGGCAAAGATTTTTTTAAACATACAAAATATTTAACCATAAAAGGAAAATTGAGAAAATGGACCAAATTAAAATCAAGGACTTCTATTTATTAGAAAAACAAAACAAAACACTAAAAGAATAGAAAGGCAACCCACAGCACAGGGGATGATACTCAAATAGAAATGCCCAATGAAGGACTTGTATGGATATAAAATGATTTATACAAATTGAAAAGGGGAAAGTCAAATAACGTGAAATGTCATTTCACAAAACAGAATGGCCAAATAGCCCATAAGTATGTGAAATGATGCTTAATATCATTACTCATAAGGGAAATGTAAATTAAAAGCACAGCATAATACCATTTTTATACCTACTGGAATGGTTAGGGTTTAGAAGCCTGACAAAACCAAGGGGGCAAAATTATGTAGGAAACATAACTTTCATATATTGCTGATTGGGGTATTAGCTGGGGAAAAACCATTTGGGAATATTTGATAAAGCTAAATATATGCTTTTTATAAGGTCCAGAAGTACTATTCATAGATATATACCCGAGAGAAAGGAGAGCTTATAACCAACAAAGATATTGTGGAACAATGTTTAACCAATTTTATTCACAGTAGGAAAAAACTGGAAATCCCAAATGCATGTCAGTAGTATAATGAAAAATTGTGGATGAAGAATGATAATAAATTACACATTGACATAACATGTACAAATCTCACATCCATAGTGACATCCAAAAGAAACTAGACATGGAAAAGTACATAGTGTCTGAGTTCATTTCCATGAAGTTCAGTAACAAGAAAAACTAATCTGTGGTGGTAGAATTGAGAATACTGGTTACTTCTGGGGAGAGCAATATTGACTTGAAAGAAGCATGAAGAAATCTCTATGAATACACTATATCTTGATCTGGTTCCTCTTTACATGAATATATGCATATTACATATACATTTCTATTTGTACATACATGCACATACAAGTAATCATCAATTTGTACATCTAAGATTTGTGCACTTTACTGTGTGTGTTTTTGCCTCAGAAAAAAATTTGATATAGCAATATGTTGGCTATTTTAATAGACTCAAGAGGAAGGAAAAAATTCTAAAGAAGAGAAAAATACTCACTGAAAGCAAAGTACTTATTGAAATACTCACAAAGAAGTAACAACAGCATATTTCATAATTGTCAACATAATTGTCAAGTCTTGAAATCTGCAGGTATTTAATGATGAAAATGATGCTATGTTTATGAAACTCCATCATCATGGAAATCACTACATAGCCAACTGCTTCCTAGGCAGCCACTTTGTCCCAACATGTCTTTTCCCTTAAATGTCAACATCTTTTGTCACTTTCTTAAATGTCACAAGATCTTTTGTACAGAACATTATAGATGGCCTAAGTTTCTTTCTTTTTCTGGGGGCAGAAGCCAAACCTGAATTACACTTGTGCAGGTGTGGAAAGGAAAAAAAGATGTTGTTTACTGGTGACTTTGAGTTGTGGCAGGCCCAGGCAATAGGACCGAAATGTTTCCACTATGCCATATTACAGGCTGTATGGGGCATCTAGAGTACTTTTATTGGACCTCCCTAGTTTAACCATTAGCTCCATCTAATACAATCTTAAGCGTGTGAAAGACTAATTTTTGAATACTAGCTTCAAATATAGTGTGACAGAAAGATAAAATATCTTCTTTCCTAATTTTAACTTGATTCTCTGGACTTCCTCTAGGTTATAGCAGGTGTGATTGATAGTGTGTAGGCTTCTCAGGATTGTAGACAAATTGAGATATTTCACATTGAGCTACCCCATTCAATTTTCAGATCTTTAGTTTAATCTTGTACTGGGGAATAGACAACACACATTTTTATCACCATCATATCATTTTCTGGTCCTTTACTTTGGTTGGCTTTCCCCTGTAAACTTTAAACTGCTTCAATTTAATCCCCTTTAGGCTTTCATAAAGAATCTGTCCTTTTTGAAATGCTAACTTCAGATTCTGACAGCTATTTCCCATGGTGATTTTTTTCTACCCAGGGAATGTTATTGGAATGGAGATAGAGCCTTGTTCTTATACTAATTATAGTTCTTATGGTGTTATAAGTAACTGAAAGTTTAATGCAAAATATATTGGTTTCCATTAACATATCCTTGTCGAGGACTATGGGAAAGTGGGCTTTCACAGGACAAATGTCATTGTGAATGAAGGTACCCTGGGAATGGGATAAAGGCGCATGACTGCTGCTTGTCCCATTACTAATGTGCAGGGTTTTGTAGAGTTGTATGAAATATGAGCCAGGTAGAAGTTTGCACATTTAACAACAACTAGTAGTCTTGGTGAGCTTTATTCAAGTGTCAGAAGTTAAATCAGTACTCTTGTAAAACAATAACAAAAACAACAAAAAGCCCTACCCCTCTTAAACTTCTCATTTTCTCTCTATATTATATTGGTCGTCTTTGTGAATTGCTGTTACTCTAAAGCTACTTAAATTTCTCATCCCCGTGACTGCCCACTTCTTGCTGTTTTTCTACTTGTGCCTTTTGTCCTTCTGTGATCTCATCTGTCCTCAAAGTTTTACGTAGTGTCTGTATTCTAATAACTCAAATATATATATTCATTTCTCCTACATTTTTAGTAGCAATATCCTGATTTCTTCTAGACACTTGGGGTTTTTCATTGAAACCACAAAAAAGTATATGGTTGTAATTTATTTATCTCTGTGATAAGCACATGCTTTATTTATATATTTACAATGATTCTGTGAGCTATCTGTTATTGTCCTCTTTTTTTAGAAGAGAAAACAGAAGCAGAAAAGGGAACTAAATTGTCTCAGTCAAGAAGCTAGTAAGTGGCATATCTGGTCTGTATAACTTCACAAATAATTCATTCTGTACCATATTATTATGTGGGCTTCCTAAAAAATGTCCAAAAAAACACATCATTGTCCACTCAAGGCCTGTTCCTGATTTTGTACACATTACCTCATTAACAGAGTTGCTGTCCTCCCAGATACCAAATAAAAAAAAAAAAAACTGAGTTATTTTAGACTGCTTTCTCTCCCTTATTCCTTATATTTAATCAAACAACATGTCTTACTGTAATGGCTAGCCGTGTATAATGTTTTAAATTTGCCTCATCTCTCCATTTCCATTTCCCTAAGTCAGGTCCTCATCATCTCTAAAATAGCTTTTGTAATGACCTTGATAATCTCTTGGAAAAGTAGAAATGGTAAGACTGTCATCACCAAAGCCTAATTGAAGTTTGTGAACCCATTTGTTCTCCTACTCAGAAGATAAGCAACCATGTATACCTAAGCTCTGGGAACTGAGGTCTTGAGATTTGATCACTAGCCCAAATCAAGTTAGCATCTGACTTCTCTAGTTAGGAAGCCACCTGAGGTTGGTGTATCTTCTAATTGTATCTGGGCTAGATGGGATGTCCTTAAAATCCAGCTAACCTCCTGAAACATGGAAAAAGGAAGCAGTTCTTACTCAAATAAAAGAGTTTCTTGACCTAGAACTGTGTTCCACGGGGCTTATCCCAGTGACACTAGAGACATGGAGCGGTCTCAGACTAGACCTAGTTACCTAGAAGCCTGGGCCATCTACGGGGGAAGAGTCTTTTGAAACCTCCTATCTATTTTATGCTCCTCTTTCTCTTCCCAACTGTAATATTTATGCATTGTCATATTTATTCCACAAAGGAATACATGTAAGAAAATTACCACTTATGCTGGTTCTAGGCTTGGGTACCACCTGTCCCTTATATGAAAATCAAAGACCATGAAAAGCCATCTTACTTGTGAAGAGCTTTTAATTTATTTGACACACTTTTGAAAAACAATAGAAGGGAGTTAAGAAATGTTAAATAATTAAAACATTAGGGAAAAAAGTATAATGAACTCCCACGTGCTTGTGACCCAGCTTCAGCAATTGGCAGACTTATGACATCTACAACTCAGTGCATTTCCTCTCCTTCCACTATACAATTTTGAAGTCAATCCTTGATTCCATATCATTTTATCCTTAAATATTTCAGTATTTACTGTCTATCAATAAAAGGATCATTTTTTTCAAATCTAAACACAAAAGTCGTCTTTAAACATTAAGACATAAAATACTTTGTAATAGTGTTAATACAAGCAATTATCAAGATGAAATCAGAATTCCCTCAGTTACCTCATAATTGTACTTTTAAAGTTGATTTGTTTGAACAATATTGCTTGGAGAATATCCAAACTAGGTTCATTTTATTTAGAGTTTTATTGATATGTTTTAAAACTCTTCCTTTACCATATATATATATTTTTTCTTCTTCTCCTTCTATTTACATAAGAAACCTGGCTGTCCCATAGCCTGGATTTTCCTGCTTGCATCTGTAGGGTCTTGTTTAAATCTGTTTCCCTCTCATCTTGTATTTTTTTTTTTTTAAATGGAGGTTAGATCTAGAGGTTGGATTTGGTTCAAGCTTGACTTTTTGGCTAAAAAAAGAAAAAAATCATAATTTGCTCCGTGTACTTTTATCAAGCAAAATAAAATGTGCCTTCTTTTTGTTTGTGTATGTGTGATAACTGCTGTCTTACAATGTTAGCTATTGCCTAGATCCGTTCTACTGGGGATGTACAATGTGTCAATATTTTAATTCTACCACTCTTTCTCCATTTATTAGCTAAAATGATTCTATGAAAAGAAACACAAAAATTTGTTTATCCTAAGGTATTGTTAGTATGGGAAAAGCAAAATAGATGAATTATTATTTCTCTTCATTTAATAATTTCAAAAATTATGTGTTTATTGCTTAGCAGTTTTTGAAGGTGTTTCTTTTTCCTCTTGCAGATTATTGGGGAGACCTAGATATTAATATCTTTAATGTGTTTTGATTCATTATAATTATTATTCATGTTAATGCTCAAATTGTCCTATTTTGTTAGTGGCAACCTTTTCAATTTGGTCCCTGATTCCTTTTTACATTACTTCATACTTTTAATTGTTTGTTTTTGCTTTCTGGCTTGATAGGATAGTCTAGGTTCATTGTATTACCTCCTGCAGATCAGGAATCGGTCACATTTCCAAGTTATTTTAATTCTCTTTATGGAAAATGATGTCTAGAGGCTATATTCTGGGCTCCATGATTATATGTTGCTACTGAGTCAGTCATTGTTTTCAGGTGTTTACATTTACAGAGCTGGGAAATAGGCTTATTTTTTTTAAAAAATTTTTTTATTTTATTCTTATGTTAATCCCCATACATTACATCATTAGTTTTAGATGAATAGGCTTATTTTTAAGAGGAAAGGCCAGTATGTTAGAAGTATAAAGTTTTGCTTAATTTTTTAAATTTTCTATTTGTATCTTTTTCTCTAGCACTGAAAATCTTGGATCTTAATTCCATTACAGTCTGCTGTAAACAGACATTACCATATGGGTATGTCTATGTAAGTGTATATAAAATATATAATTAATAAAATATGATTACCATGAGGAGATAACTGGGAGATAACTGGGACTTGTTTTATCCTTCCTCTTTAAACAATTTTTAAAAATAAGGTAATATATTTGAAACAATTTTTAAATATCAGATATGTAACTATCAGATGGTGCGGGGCAGTAATCCCTGGGAAAAGGAACACACAAAAACTAAGTGAGCCAAAATGATTTTCCTAGTTTACCACATGGACTGCAGAACAGAGAGAGTGAACCCAAAGAGCCTGGCAGTGTTGCTGAGAAGAGGAAGTGGCCTGCAGAATTTGATGAACAAAGATGGCTAAAAAGACAGGATACCAGAGAGAAGAGTAATGCCAAAGAACTGAAGAGGGTTCTTCAAAAGGCTCTCATTAGCCAGGGTGCAAAGAACTCCTAGTACACGAGTAGAGTAAAAGGGGAATTTATTCTACAGTAAAGGCTGTTTTTGATTTGATAGAATAGCTTAAAAGCAAGAATTAGGAAGATTATATATTTTTTTCCAGATAACTTTATTACCTCTCAGGAATAAGTCAAAAAGAAAAGAAAAGAATAGTAACAATAATAGTAAGTAGTGGATCTAATAATCTAAAATTCATAATGTATGGAATCCAATAAAAAATTACCAGGATATATGAATGTATGATCCAGAACAACAACAAAAAATCAATCAATTTGTGCCAGGGATGGCACAAATAATCAAATTACTAGAAAAGGATATTTATACAGCTATTATAAATATACTCTGTTTTAGAAAGTAGAGGAAAGTAGGATCATGATAAAGAGAGTTGAAATATATAAAAAACACTCAGGTGGAACTTCCAGAGATAAAACCTAAAATGTCTGAGGGTAAAAATACTCCATCTAGGGTTAACAGCAGAATAGACAATGCATAAGAAAAGATTAGTAAATGAAATCCATACAATAGAAGTGATCCAAAATAAAACAAGAAAAAGACTGAAAAAAAAAGAAAAGAGAACAGAGCATCAGTGAATTTTGAAACTATATTAAGTAGACTAACATATGCATAATTGTAGTCTTCAGAGGTAATAGAGTTGGGGGGACAACTTTTGAAGATATATGCATGCCCCATTTCCAATTTGATTAAATTGGAAATAATTTTCTTGTGTGCTATTTGCTGCTAACTGTATACAAAATTTGATTTGCTTTTGATTTTAAAAAACTTTATTTTAAATTTGATATAATTCTATTTTAAGATTTTGTATAAAAGTTTCATAATTCCAATGTTAAATCTTTGAAGCAAGGTGTATTCTGAGAAATCTATCCTCTATCCCTGTTTCTTCCAACTAGTTTCCTCAATTCCTAACAACAACCTTCAAAAAATTTTATAATTTATGGTTTCAGTTGTTATAAGTAAATACATGTGGGGGGGTGTGTGTGTATGTGCATGTGTGTGTGTGTATCTTTGGAGAGGCATATAGATACAGAGATTTATTTGTATTAATTCTTTATAAGTAATACTATACACTTTTTTCCATCTTGCTTTTTCACTTAACAGTTTATCATGGAGAACATTCTATTTTCATTTATGGACAGAGTCTTTATTCCTTTTTATAGCTGCTCAACTGCATAGTATCCTGTTGTTTATCTTTAAACTAGTCGTCTGTGGACAGGAATGTGGGTGATTTCTGTCTTTAGTTATTATAACAGTGCTGCTACAACAAATAGCTTGTACATATATCTTTTTATATTTTTCTGATCACTCTTATTACTTGTTTCCTTCATTTTACTATCTCTTAAAATGGCAAGAGTGTTAGTTAAATCAAGTAGCATTATAGGGGACCTACTATGCATCCTTGTGTGATATGCTTATAACTGATGAAATTTATACTATAAGTGAAGAGTATATGAGTTTCTATCCTCATACACCTGTCAAAATTTTTGTTATTGATCTTGGATACTTGCTGATTCATTTGTAATCTTTTTAGGTATAGATGATTTATCTGTTGGGAAAAACTCAAGGACTCAATGATTATGTTGATTCTATATTTTCACGTTGGTGAGCTGTTGCTTCCCACATGAGAAAGATAACTAAGGGGAGAGAGGACAAAAATAAAAAGTATTTCTCTGTACTATAAATCAAATAATATGTGTAAAGTGCTTTATAATATCCAAAATACTTCCACATCTATTATTATTTTATTTGATTTATATAAAAATGTTTTTTATTTTAATTCCACTGTAGTTAACATAACAGTGATTTCATTTCATTACATCCCACTTTGGGGAATTGATATTGGAAAAAATATTAACAGAAATATAAATTAAAATTCATGGTACTATTTCTTACTTGCTTCTGTGCTTATGATGGTAACAGCAACACAAATGGAAAAAAGCCTAAATGCCATTCCAGATAGTTTATTGTTACATACCAACATGATGTAATATGCACAGGTAATGATAACTACCTGGTTTTTTGCACAGACTGCCCCCCCACCCCCCACTGCCAAGAGAGTCTTCGAAGAATAGTGTCATGCTTGATACAAATATTCCAGACTTTTCCTCATCTTTTTAGGAGTGATGATGATGGGCAGAGGGGGAAAACTGTGAAATAAAATGACATGTGTTACTGCCTACACTGATTTTTCCAGAATGAGAAGGAAACACAAGTCAGAAGGACCGAGAGATGGCCTGGTGATTGTCAGCGCTCAAGTGAATCCTTTTATATATTCCTAAAATTTTGCCCTTCTAGGTATTATACCTTGTGTGAAACAACCGTCCCCCTCCCCCCAGATTACTTCCCAGTCCTTTTCTATTACACTCCCCCTCTATTACTTACTTCATTTAAACGTGTTTCTTTCTCATCATCATAAAAATACCATAACTAGAAGGTGGCATTCTTTTTACCAAGACAATTCAGGATGAAGTGGGCCTGGTTTTGCCTTGATTCTGATTTTCTAATCTGTTGGGTCTGAGTGTTCTTGGCTTCCTTCACTTTTGAAGTTAAAAGCATGACAACCATTTCACACTTCTGTGTGTATTCTGGTCTTGTTCTCTTTCTCTCCGTCTAAGTTTGACTGATCTGGAATAGTTTGTTCTGAATTCACTGTGTTAATTCCATTTATATGTACTATCTAAACTTAATCCATGTTCTTCCTTCTGAGCAATTGAGTCCCTTGTTTAAATTCTTCCTCCAATTAATAAAGTCTATTCAAAAATTAAAATAATGAAGAAAACTTTACATTTTGAAAATAATATATTAATTGAAATAGAAGTTAACCAAGTGAATGGAACCCGTAATTTCAATTCCATAAACTATTTATACTTATGAACCAAGGCTAGAAGACATCTGTAAAGTTAAAATTGTTTTTGTATGTGGAATATGGGATTTTGTGTGAGTTTTAAAATATATACAGCAATATTATTTATAATTATTATTTCAATTTTTAGAAATCCTTAAATCTACAACCTAAATATAAATGAAGGGCACAGATAATGATAACTACCTGTTTTTTTGCACTCCCAAAGAAATGGGAGTATGACACAAATTTATTTAAAAAAAATATAAATATGTGATGGATTTAAAAAAAGCATAGATTTTTGAAATTAGTAAATAGTATTCGAATAGAGTATATGCCTTTTAAAAGGCAATTTTTAAAAAGACAGTCTTGTTGTTCTAGAGTCTGGCAATCCATAAACCTGATTTTTAAAACAGAACAGCAATTAAAACAGATAACAAGAATTTTTAAGTTGAAGATAACCACAGGGAAGAAGATGGATTTCACATTCTCTCTTCATCTCTTCATGTTTCTTCCTTGGACCCCACATAGAAACTCCCTATGACATGTCTGGAAATTTCTCATTGGAGTGCTGGGAAAGGAGCATATGTCCACCTTTGCACTTCCAAATCCTTCTTCCTTTTCCTTGCATGGAGAGCAAGGACTTTTCTATAAGTTGGGGATAGTGCTAGTCCGACATGTATTAAAATGTTCTTTCCTCTTAAAGACACTTATTAAAATTTCTTTCCTGTTTTGTGCTGTATGTTAACCCTATCCTTCCTACTGTGTTTTTTCTTGCCTTTCAGCAAGTTTTGTAATGTTTGTTGAAAGTGAAACGGTATATTGGGAAATAGAACTGAGGAAAATAGGCCTTTAATGTGACAATTTATGTTGTTGAACTGGGCTGTATTTCAATGTTTATTGTAGCTGTAGGTAGAGGCTTAAAATTCTTCTAGTTTTCTTATTTTTTTCTGCCATCTTGCCTTTCGGGCTTCCTTCCCCTGGCATTGCTGCTTAGAGAGGGCCTGCCCCTTGCAGCTCTCACAGTCTTGCAGCTGTAGTCCACCATTGTTATCCCGGGGCTTCCTTAGTGTAGTGGTGGATGGAAGAAGCATTCTGTGATCTTGCATTTAAGTCCGTAAGATGGCCTATGTTTTGGAGCTGGGGTCTTCACAAGTCTCTCAGACTCTCTGTCTTTGGTATAACATTTTTCTCCCTGCTTCCTATACTGGTTTCAGCCTTCCCAATCAATTTCCTCCAAGCCCTGGCCCCTGTTGACTATTTCTCCCTTCTTAAGTGAGAAAGGAAGCTAGGAGGAGCTGGAAGGAAGGAATTATATTCTCCCTGATGGATAAGGTTTCTGAATAGCGCTCTGGCAAAGAGGTCTTTTGTTAAGGAGAAAACTATAGGACTGGCTCACAAAGGGTCCAAGAAAAGTCGTTATGTTTTAATTTGTCTAGTTGTTTCTTATTGTAGGGATGGGAGTGATGATTTCCAAGATATTCACATGTAGGAAATTTAAGCCCCACATACTATATATTTCTTTTAATATTTTATTTATTTATTTGACAGAGAGACACAGCAAGAGAGGGAACACAAACAGGGGGAGTGGGAGAGGGAGAAGCAGGCTTCCCATGGAGCAGGGAGCCCGACACGGGGCTCGATCCCAGGAGCTGGGATCATGACCTGAGCCAAAGGCAGACTGAGCCACCCAGGTGCCCCCCACATACTATTTTTAACCAAGAACATTAATATTAATTTACTTAAATTTAACAGTATAAAAATAAAAGTTGAATTAGAAATCCATTAGTTTTATAAAGGTAGGAAAAATATTGTGAAATACATTTTAATGTAAGAGTGATTATTTTATACCACATAGACCCACTTCATATCATATTATCGACTACTTATTTGAGAAACTTAGGAAATTAATACATTTATATTTCATCCCACTTGTCAACTGTGCCCCAATATTTTTTATTTCTTTTAATGTGCCTTTCGTTTTGACAGTGGTCTTAATATTTTTTCTCTATTTCTTTCCTAATTTCTGCCATTGTGCTATTCATCTCCTATAACTTGTAACTTCTTCTTTGAATCTGTTTCTGGAAATATTATATTTTGCCAACTTCTTTGATTCTATGATAAAATATCTATATTCTTCCATAGTACTCTTAGATAATTCCTCTTGTGATGTATGTACTTCATATACCTTTATTCATCTGTCTCATCTTTTTTGGGGGAAAAAAAGCCAACCTCTATGCATAGCTTCTCTCTTGATTTCTTTCAGATTATCTTTCATCTCTGGTGCTAGGTATATGTTTGAGATAAACAAGAGTGGAGAAGAGAGGGAAATAAAGATCTAGTAATTCACACTGTTTACTTCGACTCAATGCATCTTACCTCATCTATCATTTCTTTGCCCAGGGAGAAAGTCTCTTCCAAAGCTTATGGCATTCAGGGTGTCAGCATGGCTCACGGCAAAAATGCTTTAGTTCAAAGTTTCTCTTCATCATGTTCACTGCCTGCCTGGCCTTCTTCTATGACATTTATTCCCGGCACCTTCCTTTGGCTGAGGGGTTAGATTATAGAAAAATAAATGGCTTGACAGCACAATGTAATTTTTCAACTTCAATCCTATTGCTGTTCTGAATTGTCACAGAGGATCACTAGAGGGAAAACTGCCACTTTTCCCCAGCCCACCCAACCTTTGCTCTTCATTTTAATCAAAGAATCAATAGAGATATTTTTTTTCCTAAATGCCAATCTTAATATCAGAGAAAACTGCTTCCAGCTGGGGTAAGATAGGGTTGTCGATCACCTTGCAGCTTCCTTTGGGCAACATTCCCAGCATCTGGCAAAATATCATTCATAGATTCTGATTGGAGTTATGTCATTTTTTTTTCTTGATGCTATTTTGAAATGTCATTTTCTGATCTCAGAAATAATTTTAATTTACCAGTGAAATAATACTGCCAGGGAAATTAACAAAAGCATAATGACTACCACTCCTTTCTTTCCTTCATTATGCTTATGAGTGTTCTGAATAGCTATCAGTAGATTTTTGGCTCTGAATTGGGCTATGAAATATTTTGGGCAAGTTTTGAGATTAATTTAATGTGTTTGTGTCAGATTGGAAATTAGCAGCAAGAACCTTTTGGTGGTCGACTTTCATCTCTAGAACTTATTCCGTGTAGACCTTTATGAAATTCTAGGATATTAGATCTCAACACAGGAGCAGATTTGTTACCTGAGTGACTTGAAGGGCCTGAAAACTTGAATATAAATAAGCTTTCAGAGTGTCGGGATTTTTCTTTCCTTCTACAATATTATCTTGAGAGCTATTGGAATTCCTTTTGCATTACTATTTCTATTTTTATATATCCTCCCAGAAGAGTACATTTTAGCATGAACTCCAAAATAGAATAAAGAGAAAAGTTTCTTTCTGAGATAAATATATGTATAGGAGCTAATATATAAGAAGGATCATATTTTTATTATTAATTTCCTTTAACTTATTATAAATCTGAAACAGTTAATGAAAGACACAAGCAGCTTTTTTTTGGTTCCAGAGTATAAATATAAAAATAGAATTACTGTTAAAAGTGCAAATAACATCATTCCCTGTAAGTGTTTCCTTTAGAGGCACAAGTTTATTCCAATTCTTTTGAGATCTAGTGTGTATTGCATTTAGGTTGTCTAAATACTCCCTGAGTACACCTGTGTAAATGTAATGAATATTAATAATTCTTCCATATCTACACTGAAGAAAAGCCAGCCAGTTTTTTTTTTTTTTATGTAATTAGAATCTCACAATATGTTTACTGCTCTTTGTTATTACTTTGCTTATCTGAAAAAGTGCCTAAGGCCATTTTTTACTGTTAACTGAATATTGTGTAATCTCATAGCAATTTCCTATAAAATTTCAAGTGACAAAGTCAGACTGCTAAAACAATGAATCTGAATACAGAAAATAAATTTAAATTCCATTAACTCTTGAAAACTCTGGAGCTCCAGCTTTCTGCATTAAGAAAAATAATTGAGAAATTTTTATCTGTAGGTAAAACTCTGTAAAGTATCACGTGAGGTGCTTTTGATTTAGTAAATATCACATGTACTATATTATAAGTTAAATACATATGTAGAGATTTGAATACATTGCTTCTATTGTGTTAGAATGTACATTAGACTCTAGTAAAAAACTGTAGTAAAAGTGGATTTCCAACTATCAAGTAAAACTATGGAGGAACCACATAGATAATGGACAATTACCTTAAAGCATCATTTTTAAAAATGATCAAAAATATATGAGTTTCCAGGGGCGCCTGGGTGGCTCAGTTGGTTAAGCGACTGCCTTCGGCTCAGGTCGTGATCCTGGAGTCCCGGGATCGAGTCCCGCATCGGGCTCCCTGCTCGGCAGGGAGTCTGCTTCTCCCTCTGGCCCTCCTCCCTCTCATGCTCTCTGTCTCTCATTCTCTCTCTCTCAAATAAATAAATAAAATCTTTAAAATATATATATATATATATGAGTTTCCAGTTGTATATACATTTATTTAAACTTTGGCACTGGAAGTCAGGGTATCTTTTCATATAGTATTGGCACACATTAGGAAAGTGTGTTTTGTCAAAAGTATCAAACTACTGGCATGTAACAACTTTGTCAACTAGGCAATTCAATACTCTACAGCATGCTTCTTCCTTGAAATGAAAGAAGAAGAAGAAGAAGAAGAAGAAGAAGAAGAAGAAGAAGAAGAAGAAAAAGAAGCAGTAGAAGAAGAAGCAGCAGCAGCTGGCATTCCTTGCTTCTGGCTCAAAACTAAACAGCAACAAACTTGAAAAAAACCACTCCTGATATACAGTAACAATTTTAAAGAATATCAATTGTACAAGGGAAGGACTAAAAAATGTGTTTATAGAGATCCAGATATAAAAACGGTACCAAAGTTATACTATCACTTGTAATTACTGGTAGCAAATAAAGCTGAAGAATTAGTTGTCTAATACTTTAGGAAACAATACAAATATCCTAAGGATAATATAGGATTCTTACCATCTATAGTAGGGAAGCAGTCTTCCAATTTGTACTAATAATCTCAGGTGTGTGGTGCTCCTTGAACTGGAACAATAGTGTGACAGGGCAAGCTGTGAGGACAGCAGGGCACCATGACCTCTCTCCCTCATAAAATCAGGTGCAATTTTACTTTCATTCCTGCTGCAAATTTATTAATTTTGAACCCTTTGTACATACGTTTCCTTGAGATTTCTTATAACTTCCACATTCTTCTAGAATAGAATACACATTCTTTCATTTTTCTTTTCCAGGAAGATAAAATAGCAGGTTTTTCATGGTAACAAATTTACAGTCCTCAGAAAATCATGGTTTTAAATTTCAGGAAACATCATTTTAACTCCAACCTTATTCTAAAGCTTATTCATTTTCATTGGGGGGGGTCTTCTGAGATGGCTGAGGTATTTTGGTGTTTCTTCCAGAACCACCAATCAGAATAGTGAGCTAAATGAAAGGTTGGTTTTTTAAGTCACTAAATTGTTGGTTACTTTGTTACTTTGTAATAGATAACAGATAACACCATTCTAGGCTCTCTGTTAATTATGGCCTTTGCATATATCATTTAACTGCTCACTGTAACTCTGTTGTATTAGATGAGATTGCATTGCTTACCTAAGATCACATAGTTGTTAAATGATAGCATTGAAACCTTGACTAAGTTCACAATCCTACTAAGTTACCACAATGATACATACAAATTTCTCATATTCATGTGATAGTATAAAGAAGGATAAAAAAGACATCAGCATTAGCATGGGGAAATCTTGGGTATGTACGGATAAAATAACTACAAGAAATAATCATTGAATGTGTAATGTATGGAGATTAACATAACATAATAATAATAAAAAAGAAATAATCATTAACTTTTTAAAAAACAGCTTTATTGAGATATAATTCACATACCATATAATTCACATATTTAAAGTGTATAATTCAATGTTTTTTAGTATATTCAAAGATATGTGCAACCATAACAATAGTCAATTTTAGATAATGTTCATGACCAAAAAAAAAAAAAAAAGAAAACCCCCATATTCTTAAGCTACCCTCCCTCTAACCCCTTATTCTCCCTAGTCCTAAAAAAAGCACTCATCTGCTTTCTATCTCTATAAATTTAATTCTTCTGGACATTTCATATAAATGGAATTATACAATATATGACCTTTTGTCTCTGGACTATCTCAATAGCATAATGTTTTTAAGGTTCATCTATATTACAGCATGAATCAGTACTTCATTCCCTTGAATGGCTGAATAATATTCCATTATATGTATATACCATATTTTGTTTATCCATCCATCTGTTGATGGACCTTTTGACTACTGTTATGAAGATTCTGGTACAAATTTTGTTTGAATATCTGTTTCCAATTATTTTGGTCACATACCTAAGAATGGAATTCTGGGTCATTGTTAATTCTATGTTTAACTTTTCAAGGAATCACCAAACTATTTTTCATAGCTGCTACATCATTTCACATTCTCACCAGCAACATACAATGGTTCTAATTTCTTCACATCCTTGAAAATTAATATATATAATATACATATATATATATATATATATTATTCTAGCCATTCCAGTAAATGTGAAAAGTTATCTTGTTGTGGCTTTAATTTGCAATTCTCTAATGACTAATGATGTTGAACATCTTTTCATGTGGTTGTTGACAACTTTTTTGGAAAAATGTTTATTAAAATGTCTTACCCATTTTTAAGTCAGTTCTGTGTTCTTTGAGTTATAAGAATACTTTATATATTCTGGATACTAGACCCTTGTCAGATATGTATGATTTGTAAATATTTTCTCCTACTCTGTGGGTTGTCTTTTCACTTTCTTGATTGTGTCCTTTGAGAGACAAAAGCTTTTAATTATTATAATTTTTATAGTTTAAGCTCTTACATTTAAGGCTTTGATTCATTTTTAGTTAATTTTTATAAATGGTGTAAAAATCCATCTTCATTCTTTTGCACAATGCTACCCAGTTGGTTAGTGATTAACTTTCACACTAAGTTTTGCACGTCAGTCTTTGCAAGCAAGTTGGGGGAACTACAGAGGATTCTGTATTATTTTATATCTGCATTCTTAGTGTCTATCCTGTTGCCTAGCAGATGAGAAGTATTCCATTCAAATAACTGAAATTATTAAATAAAATACTATTCAAAATTAAGGAAGAATAATTTTTGTACATATCATACCCTATGTCACGTGGAAAAAATTAATTATATAGATTTTTTAAAAAATAAAATAGTGATACTTTTACTTCCAGATTTCATGAATTATTTTAATAAAAGAAAAATAGTAATACTACAGATTCTTAGCCATAAAAAAACTTATATTTACATTTTCTGCTGAGTTTTGGTTTCAGAGATAATTAAAAATAGGTATTATATCTCTTTTATATATTAGTAAACTAATAGGAAAATTTGCCCAAGGTCTATAGCAACAATATAATATAGTAAAAAAAAAAAATCAATTTTATCTCTCGTCTCAAATCCATATTCCCTTCATGCCATCATAAGTGCTTCTCCTTTAAATGAGATCTTTAAGTACTTTTTAAATAATAACAAATAAAAACAAGTAGAAGTGTTCAAAATCAATCTTTTTCCCCCTTCTGCCTAGATTTCTCTCTGGTAGTCCACTATAATATGCTCATCACAGAACCATATTAACTGCTATTTAGTATCCTAGAAGTTAATATATTTCAGAAGGCAGAGATGAGTACTTGTTATAGGTGATTGATTGCTAGGAGAAGCAGATGGAGATGTTTTAAATCTTTAAAAGTAGGAGACAAGTATTTCAAAGAACTTAGTAATACTTAATGCTCATTTTCCTTTTTCAATAATTATCTTTAAACAGAAGTCAAGAGAGTGCAGAATGGGGAATCACACACCATAAGAAGAGAAATTTGATTATTAAGGTAATTATTTTCCATGTGCTTAAGGCATTAGAAAAAGGTTCACAAGCAGTCAAGGGCTCAGAATGTATACCGTCCACAAAAACTTTCTCGCCCCCTTCCCCCAATTACTTGAGAATGTGATTTAACCAATTGGGAAATGAGTGAAAAGAAGGAACCTAATAATGGGAGAAAGGTGGCATAAACTATTGGTATAATGTTCACTGAATGCTTTTAAATGTGATTAAATCCATGTAATTTTGCATATATGATTATAAAACAATTCAAATGTCATAATAAACCATGAAAGAAAATATGCCTAATATCAAAACTAATTAAAAAATAATGAACTTGTTTAGAAATTATGATTCAACAATAGAAATTAGAAATGAAAAAGGAAGATGATAGGGGGGAAAGGTTTTGTCTTATTTTTCTTTTTACCTAAGGGCACTCAGTAGATCCACTCTAAAGTTTTGCCATTGTTACTTATAGAGTATATCTTCAAGTATACACTGAAAAAAACTCTCAAATATATTCAATAGTAGGATTTAAAGCATGATATATATCTTCCAAAAGAGCAGGAAAAAAAATGTTTTGATGTTACACGTTTCCATGTAACAAAGCATAGAAGGAACTTATTCCAAATGAGAGACAGAAAAAGACAAAGAACATATAACTGAGTTAGCAAGCTATTCCTATGGGCCAAATCTGGCCCACTGCTTGCTGTTTGTAAAAAAAAACTGCTGTTGGAATACACTCACTCCATCCATTTACATATTACCTATGACTGTTTTCATGCTTCAGTGGCAGAGTTGAGTAGTGACAAAAACTGTAAGGCTCACAAAGCCTAAACTATTCATAATCTGGCAATATTTGTTAATATTACAAGTTTTGCCAACCCTTGATCTGTAGTAACAAACATATATACATGATTCTTTCTTTCAAATAGCCCATAAACTAACAGGGTAAGAGAAAAAACTGGTGATATGAAAAATGTTGTTAAAAGGAAATTCACAAAATGTGACAAGAATAACTAGAAAGAGCACCCTAATCCTCAAATTCCTTCCTTTTCAAGCAAGTGAGTAATGAGAGAGCTTCACAGGGGATGTATTATTTCTGTTGGCTCTTGAAACCGAATTATGGGTTTTCTAAGCAGAGGACAGAAAAGGGGCCTAAGCCCGAAGAAAATATCCTATGAAGAAGGCATGAGAGTGGAAAAGAGATGGATATTGGGAGGCAGTGGGAAGCAATCAAACAGAAGAAATCGACCTCGGCAGGTCTTTGCACTCATTATTCCTTACCCCCTGGATCTTTCTGAAGCATTCATCACTTTCCAAATCAGTCTTACACGCTCATTAATACAGTTGCCATCACCCTTCAGAAGGTAAGCTCCATAAGTATTTGTTGAATGAATCAGTGAATGAATGAATGACCAAATTAATACAGGGCCTTGTACATTAAGCACAAAGGACTGCCAGGGGAGTCCCAGAAATCAAACAGCATCATCGCCTACTCACACTGACCCTGGTTTAGTGACTTATGTATAATCACCACACCTAGTAAATTTCCTCTGAGCCACGGTTGCTCTACTCCTTGTCTGCAAATTATCATTTTCCTTAATAAAGATGGTAAAAGCAAAAGAGTAATTGAATACTCAGCTTCCTCTCAAATAGTTGTAAGCACTATAATGTCATTTTTGGCCAATGCATTTCTTCTTCTATCTACAAATATAGTTAAAAAGTCATTGTCTGCAGTTTTGTCTGGAGTTCTTAAAACATATTTGGTCAAACCTACCGCAACTGCTTGCCCTGCTACTTAGATGTGTGTGGTCTATTACTTCAGTCTTAGCCTGTGGCTGACAAGAGCAAAGTTAAAGATCCAAAATGTCTGTGGTCTAGTTAACTTAATTCTGTTCCACATCACAAACTCAAGGTCTATGACAGTCCTGAGAAATGCTGACTACTCAATGTGAGGGACCAGATGAGAGTCAGCGGACAAACTTTTGTCAATTTATCCTTAATCTGGAGACAGCAACTTTCTGCACAGGCCAAATTATTGACCAGTTATTTTCACTTTGATACATACATATAATTAGCTTAAAAAGCTAATGCCTTATTTTCTTTCAAAAACAGCATAGCTAGAAACTTTATATAATGGATAATTAAGTCATAGTAAATGCTTTTTATGACTTTTTAAGGATGAAATAATCAGAGTAAGAATAATAGTATATACAGAGTATATTTCTAACTTTAGATGAAGTGTTAAATGCATATTCACCCCTTATTTAATAGGATTATCACTTCAAAATGAATAACAACTAAATTTTATTTATATCAAGGGAGCAATTTTCCGAGATCCCTTTGCCTGTTAGTATTAGTTAACAAAACTAGTTACTATTTTCATCACAGTAAGCAAGTGACATTCTTCCATGGAGCAACAACCCTTTCTCATGCTTCCTAGCCTTGCTGGGAAAAAAAAAAGTGACAATTTTATGTTATGGTGAAACAGTCACACAAATGGGCTGTGGTTTTCATTTTCAAACAAGATTGTTCCTTCTAAAACTGGAGGAATCAAATTCAATTTCAAATTACATGGCTGGCTATATTAGGGCATGGTTGGTTACTCACCTATGCAGACCCGCAAATCTTTGTGCCAGATGAAACAATCCTGGATGTAGGATTTTCAAGATTTACAGAGGTAACCCAATTATTTTGGAGGTGTTTTCCTTTGAGATTATTCACAGCTTTAGAGGAGGAAGAAATATGATCACAGGATTTAGAATTTAAAATCCAGGATAACAATAACTCAAAATAAATCATGATGCTTTGTTGAGTCGTTTGGTATCCTTACACTTCTGAGAAAATGAGAGAATTGTAGATATTGTGATATAAAGATGAGGCAGAAAGTAAAAGACAAAAAAATCTGGGTGAGTATAACTCAATAAAAATTCGTATGCCTACAGATGTCTTATCTTCGTGTTTTTCTCTATCTTTTCTATTCTAAAATCTCTGTTCAGATTCAAATTTTTAAATAAACTGTTACTGATAATATTTGCAGGTTACACAACTGTGCTCTAGAAATCATCTTACTCATTTTCAGTAGTCTGACCAGTAGTGGTCAGTGGGGGGAGATATGATTGCAAATGAATGAGCAGTGAATTTGTTGTGTGTCTTATATAGTAAAAATAGGTTTATCAAAATGTTTACATTAGTTACATGAAATACTTTTGAGGCTCACAGACATGTTGCTAATACCTTTTTTCTTGTTATGAAGTGAATATTCTGAATTGAATTGGAATACAAAGCAAACTAGTTTCAAAGACCATCACTCATTTTAACCAGGGCATTCTGAGTTACGAGCGATAGACTGACATTTTTGAAGCTCTTGTTTCCCAAGATGACTTTCTGCAAGAAAAAAAAATTGAAAACAAAATAATATTTCTCCCAGGCGCCCGGGTGGCTCAGTTGGTTAAGCGTCTGCCTTCGGCTCAGGTCATGATCCCAGGGTCCTGGGATCGAGTTCTGTGTCCAGCTCTCTGCTCTGTGGGGAGCCTGCTTCTCTCTCTCCCTCTGTCTGCCGCTCCCCCTGCTTGTGCTCTCCTTTCTCTCCTGCTCTGTCAAATAAATAAATAAAATCTTTAAAAAAATAGTATTTCTCCCATTGAGATTCCAAATTTTTCCTATACACCTTATTGTAGAATACATATGTTACACATCTTTTGCACATTTTATACTGAAAAATACAATGTTTGGTACAGAACAATCATTCAGTATTTGCCAGTGACCATTGGGAATCTGTGGCTTCACATTCTTTTTTTTTTTCTTTTTAGAATGGTCACTGTAATTAAGCAAACTCGGCAGAGTATATCACAGATGCAAGTATCCTAAACTAAATACTGTTTTTGGCTAAAACATTCACAGCTGACCAACAATCTATTAATAAATTATTTGGGAACAAGCCAAAGACTTCTCTGGAAGATACACCCTGGTAAGGTGGTTTCAGAGATAGAGCTTTTGGGACAAATTAATATATTTTTTTTAATAAGACACTGTCATTCTTGGACCTACCACATGATCTTGGCTTAGTTGCCTTTAGCACTTAATTGTTAGGGATCTTCATTCTGAAATGTAATATCCTCATGATTACTTTTGTTTGTTTGTTTAAGTGTGCATAATTAGGCAAACTTCATCCTGGAAATGTGTTTGCTTAATACCGGGCAGAATAATTTCTAAGTACATTAAGAAATTTAGGTAAAAGACACTTTATCAATTCAAACTGTTTTCATATACTGAAAGAAAATGAGAGCTATTAGTGAATGAAGACTCTTCAGTCATTTTCTCACATAGGTACAGGACCCTGTTTACACCTACAAAGCTTTTCAATGGATGGTCTCATTTCTCTGTTCTGTATAATTATGTTGCAGTTTCATTCCTATGAGAAATTTCCAGATGCCATCAAGATGCGAGAGCTGAAGTGACATCACTGTAGGCAGCAGACAAAGGCAAACAGTATGGTCGACTCAGCAGATTCCAATATCACAATTAAGAAATAATGTGGAGCCTGGGTGGCTCAGTCGGTTAAGTGACTGCCTTTGGCTCGGGTCATGATCCCAGGGTCCTGGGATCGAGTCCCACATTGGGCTCCCTGCTCTGCGGGGAGACTGCTTCTCCCTCTCCCACTCCCCCTGCTTGTGTTCCCTCTCTCGCTATGTCTCTCTCTGTCAAATAAATAAATAAAATCTTAAAAAAAAAAAAAAAGAAAGAAATAATGTGGAGTGTTCCAGAGAAGATTATCAGAGGCATGAAAGGGCTGCAAGAAAAACAGTGTTTAAAAAAATTGTATAAACTTATAATTTTGTATGTAAAATGGAGAAATGTCTGTAATAAGCTCAGGAAATCATCCTGAAACTGAGAGGAAGACAGGAATTTGAAAACCATGGTAATGGTACAATCTGGCGAAATGAACTACCTGTTCAGGAAAGGAAGAGGGGAGGGAATACCTAGAATGAATCTGAAGAATATTAAATCTGGATTAAGGTTATATTAACATGAGGAAATAACCACTCAGGCTTGAAAAATGAATATTGCCCTTTCACTGTTTCTAACAATTATGTCATCTAGCTGTAGGCAGTTGCTTGTTTGCATTTTACATATCCAATACTGCAATGCTTGTTATCTTTATGTCCAAAATGGGAAAACTAGAATATAAGGGCATTCACTGCAAGTTTTGCACAGAGGACTTTGAAAGTCTCTGCAAAACTCTTAAGAAATTCAAATGATCAAGGCTTTGATAAAGAATTGAAGTCATACATTATCTACATATTTGAACAAATCAACAAGGGGGGGCAAAAAAAATCATTAAAATGTAAATCCAAGTCTATGGTATAAAATTCTCCACTACAAGACCACCTATATTTTAACTTTACTTCACTCATCCATAAATGAACATCCTGAATTTTCACATATGTTCAAATTTCAAGCACTGAGTTGGCCTAACAGAGGGATTTAGATATATTCCACTGCCCTGATCTGTCAACCATAGGAGTTCAGCAGAGCTTGAGGCCCTCGAGGAGTTTCACAAAAGAGCAAGTATTTTGCACAAAACAGCACCTATATGGTCAACAAAGCCCCAGGGGTCCACAAAGCTAACAGTATTAGGCCTAAAGTCAAGCAATTCTAGAAAAAAAAGTGTTTCTTGTGGATAGGAGAGAGGTTTCATCCAGATGACCTCTGAGAATGGAGGTTAGACAAGTTTGGATCCAGACTCATGGAGACAGGAGTCTTTGCCAGTGAAACCAAAGTTTATGCAGCCCACCCACCTGAGTCGCTGGGCTTTTCAGACCAAACTTGCTTAGAATAAATTCAACTGAGTTTATTAATAATGTTGATTTACAAGAAGAAACTCACCAAACCACACTCTACCTACTTTCTGGAAAAAGAAAACACTCAAAAAACAGTAAAGATGAAGCAATAAAGATGTGAAAAACAAGGCCAGGGAAAATTAAGCATACCTAAGCCACCTCTGATTATTTAATAATAACAACGTTTTCCTCAATCACATCCATGCAGAAAATGGAGTAGATGTGGGCCTTATTGTATGGGAAATTCCAACATCAAGGATAACAAAGAAAACTGAAATGAGCTGGCATCACTGAAGTTGGAGTGTGATAAAGGCAAGAATTCATTACTCTGTTCCATCAAAAAATAAAATTTATATATTTAGAATGATCTATCATAATTACCAGGCAAGGAGGTTACATGGCCTGTCCAAACCAACTCAGAGCTGATGGATATTCAAAAAAATGACTTCTCCAGTGAGGAGGAATTCCCCAAGCTTAAGAATAATAACCATCTCAATGATTTGCATCAGAAATACTATATTTTATCAGCTTTTTTAGAAAGACAGCAGTTTTTCATTCACCTGAATACACGTATTTATTTTAAGACTCAAATAAGCTTAAGAAGCCTTAAAAATTGTGGGTGTGTGTGTGTGGGGGGGTGTGTATTGAGGTGGGAATACCATGTGCAACAATTAACAGCAGACTTCACTATATTATGTGGGATATGAATTTTTTATTTGTATTTGATTCAGAGCACTAACAAAGGCTGTAGAATAATGTTTTGGTCTTTTACTTTTTTACTGACACAAAAATATCTCCATTATCTTTCAAGGTTAAATAATCATTTAAATTTCAAAAATATTATAGTTTTTGCCATCAGTATAGATATAGTGAATTTCCTAACTTTTATGGTTTGACACATACTATTTCAGGAATGAAATTCTATTTCTATTCTATTCATTCTCAAAAATGAAATTTTGAGTTCTTTTTTAGAATTTTCTTCTTCTTCTTTTTTAATTCTCAGTTTTATGAAAACATGCCCAGTGTTAGGCTTGACAACTTGAGAGGAAGAAAAGGAACGTATGATGCATATTTCCTAACTACAAGCACATGATAAAAGATATGCTCTTTTTGTGAGTGAAAACAGTGAATGTTCAAAGAGGGCACTCAATATAAATGGGAAGAGCCAAGTAAGTCTTCCTGGAAGAACTATAAGTCTTGAAGCAAGAGGCATTAACACTGGGCAGGATTAGGCAGCCAGTCGATATTACTTTGAGTTGTCAAGAAATTAAATATTAAATCATGAATCAAGAAAATCAAGCTTACATCAGTTTCTGGAGAATGTTATAATTTGCAATACTCATAAGATGAAGCAACATTTTTATAACAATATCCTAAGTCAGAGTGGTACTTTTTGCTCTTAAACTTTCACTGGTCAGTTCTAGCAAGCCAACATTATTTTTAAAAATACTTAGCTTCTGTCAACAGATCCAGGTGACTTTGAGAAAGATTAAAAAGTCTCAGGAGAAATATGACTCTTACTTTAGAAACATCTACATACATACATGTACACATACACGTATATGTAGGCATAAGCATATACACACATAGACATGACTGAGAACCTACAATTTTCATTCATTCATGCATTTTTTTTTACTTACCTAAACAATGTTGGACATGAAAAGAGAAAGAAATGCAGTTCCTGCTCCCAAAGTATTCAAGTCTGCATAGGAGAGACAAATGTATATGAACAACCACAGTGACATGTTGAATGAGTAGTAGAAATACATCTAGAATAAATTAGTAGAACCAATGAAGACATGATTAGCCTTGATTGAGTGTTAGCTTTAGGATTTCACTCAATGAGATAAAATAAGCAGTTTAAACACTATTAACAGCATATGAGAAAATGTAGTAAACTTCGATAGCTTATTCAGGTTAGGCAAGCTAATTTAATACTGGTGCTTAAGATACAGATGGATGGAGAGAGGCATTGATAAATGTGGTGGCTTGGTAGTCAGAGTCAGATTTTGAAGGCTCTTTTACTAAAGAGTTTGGATTTTGTACTACGAGTTATGGAGAGTCATGGAACAATTTTAACTGAGAGAGTGTCGTGGACAAATTTACATTTCCGAAGTGCCGGCTGCATGGAGTAGAGACAGCAGTACAATTAGGATGCAGATATAATAATCCGAGAGAGCATGATGGCAGTGACTGGTTGGGGCAGCAGCATTATACCTGTTTTTAAAGATTGAATCCAAATGACTTTTGGTGAAAAATTAAATCATGTGGGAAAGAAGCAAGGACTATGAGTTGACTTTCAGGTTGCTACTTTGAGAAAATAGCAATAAGCTAGTAAATAACAAAGTGAGGTACAAATTTGGTACTGAAGAGTTCAGGTTTTAAATACTCCACTGTTGAGTTGACGATTCTTTTTTGATTGGAGGGAATTCTTTTGTGCAGCAGGAATTTCCAGCAGGCAATTGGAAATATGAATCTGTGATTTAGGAGGTATAATGGATTGGATATATAGTTTGGAAGTCAACAGATTTCAAAATATTGTTAAAAATAGGGCAGTACATGAAATCTCCCAAGGAAATTATTTAGAATAAGATGACCAAAGATCACTCCCTGCTCAGCGGGAGGCCTGCTTCTCCCTCTCCCACTCTCCCTGCTTGTGTTCCCTCTCTCACTATCTCTCTGTCAAATAAATAAATAAAATCTTTAAAAAAAAAAAGAAAAAAAGATGACCAGAGATCTTGAAGTAATATTGGATTAAAATTATTAAGAGCCAAAATATCTGATACAGACATTGGACATTAAAAGAATTTTTTTAAAAAGGAAAGAAGAATGTTCTTTAATCTTAGACTAGAGCCTCATAGCTTAAACTAGAGAACGGCTGTGTCTCAGAGGCAGCAGCCCTGAGGTATGAAAAGTCTTGAGAAAAACAGAAAATCCAAAACCAGAAGATCCAGAAGAATTGTTAGTTTGTCCAATGAATGATGAACAGTTTTCTTCATATATTGAAGTGGATTTGAGTTTATTTCATATTGTATGCTGTGTAGTATCTGACCTTTTCCTTGATAATGTTTGAATAAAAGAAATATTGTTATTTTTTATTCATAGTGGTCCCAGAAGTTAGTATATTTGGCTAACTCACAATAAATGTTCTGTAAATGTTTATTGATGTATAATTTAATACACTGAATAACTGTTATGATTATTATCTTATCTAATACTTAGGCCACTCGGATAAATTCGTTATTACAATTTACAGATGAAGAAATTGAGATTTAGGAAGGTTAATCAAACTGTAGTATGTGGACTAGCCAGGACTTGGACTCAGAAGGGTGTGACTTCAGGCCAATGTTACTTCCAGCATAAAGTGCTACACTCCATGAAAAGAAAATGAGAAGTCTACCACTCTTTTGCACATCTTTATGGGCACTCACTTCTATTAATTGCCTACCATGTTTCAGGCACTATGTTCAAATATTTGTATGCATCATCTAATTTAGTTTTACAACAGTCCTACAAAAAAGTAATTAACTTCCATTAAAGTGGATTGATATGCTTATTTCTATTAATAGTTGTACTAGTCTTCTAGTTACTAATGCTCAAAACTCGAACATGTCTTTTGATTTTTATATCTCCTCAGTCTCCAAGTTCTATGAAGTCTAATTCTCTGAATCATCCATGTCTATCTTATTTCAGTTAGGAACTATGTCTCCAAAGTCAAGTGTTTCATTCAGCCTTGTAAACCTTCCAGGCAGATACAAAGCTGTTGATTAGGGTTTTGCATTGAATTTAATCATAGGATTAATAGCACCTTCTTACCACCTTCACACAAAACTCCATTTCTGTATTTATCCAATTATCCTCACTTCTCTTCTTAGTCAAATCCTCTCCCATGACTACCTTACTTCTCTTCCTCAAATGACCCGTATCTCTCATTTGTAAAGACCACTGCCTTTGCCTAAATCAGAACACCTTTACCTGTGTCCTGTTTATCCCTTTACACTTGGCCTTAGATGACAATTCCTTTATAGCTCTACCCCAATCCTGGATGGTGCCATTTCTAGGTCAACACTGTTCCTTGACATTTTAATCAGAGTGTACCACATTGCATTGATTTTTTTTCTATTAATATCCAAACTATGTTTTCCAATACAGTAACCCTAAGCCACACATACCTATATAATTTAAAATATAAAATAATATAATACAATATAATATAAATTCTTATTTTAATTAATTATGAAATGAAATACAATTCCAACTTCTGTTCCTTAGTAGGCATTAGCCATATTGCAAGGGTTCAATAACCACATGTGGTTGGCTATAGCCTAGATATGAGGCAGTGCAAACGCAGAACATGGGATGATAACTGTGTCTAAATATATGTTTCTGTCTGACTGTACTGCCTGGGACCAAAAGCTAAGACCAAAATGTCTGTTTTATGTACCTTCAGGCCTCCTACCATGCCCAGAAGATTAAATGCCTAATAAACCTAATTGGTAATTGACTGAAAGAATGAATAAACAAATAAACAATTTGGGATGATAATTGTTTCTACAATAATCCATTGATGACTCATTTCTTACCTTTTTCATCACAAAAGCAAAATTTAAGGCCTTCTGTATGCTGATTTTGCTGCTATGTGTAGATACAAAAATGTTTAAATGTTTCCGTTTTCTACCTTCAGAGAGGTTACTGTATTACAGAAAAAAATAAATCTACAAAAAAATAATTATAATAAGACTCAATGTAGACTTGTGGTCCAGGGAGTAAGCCTTGCTGCTTTTCCCCCTTGTCCAAACACTGTACAGCATAGAACAGCCTGTGGATGACAAGGTCATCGGAGGTAAGAGCTAAAGCCACCAGGTCAAAGAGTAGAGAAGCATCAACTATCCAGAGACTCTAAACTGTGTCAAATAGTATATAATAGAGATCAGAAAACCTAGCTTGCCTGGTGTGATATTGTGATTTATAATAAGAAATATATTTCTGGTCTTTGTCCCTTTTCCTGGCACAGAGCTCCTGAAACTATTGGGATTTGCTAAGTGATGAGCACTGTAAGGGAGTCTTTTGTTATGTTTATGAGGTGACTTTGGGAACCAGATGGGGTTAGTGGAGCAATCATGTGATTAGAGGGTTAGAACTTTCAGTCTCACGACCGCCTCTGGGGAATAGAAAGGCTGGAGGTTGAATCAATCTCCAATGGCCAATGATTTATTCAGTCATGCCTATGTAATGAGATCTCCATAAAAACCTAAAAGGCTGGAGTTCAAAGAGTTTCCAGGTTGATGAACACATGGAGGTGCTGGGAGAGTGGTGCACCTGGACGGCTTGGAAGCTCCAAGCTCTTTCCCCATACTGGCCCCTTGTATTTCTTCACCTGGCTGTACATTTGTATTCTTTAACATCTTGTATAATCAATTGGTAATCTACTGAGTAAACACATTTCCTGAGTTCTGTGAGCCATTCTGGCAAATTAATCGAACCAGTGGAGGGGGTCATGGAACCTCTGATTTATAGCCAGTTGGTCAGAGGCACAGGTAACAACCTGGGCTTGAGATTGGCATCTGCAGTGGAGTGCAGTCTTGCAGGACTAAACCCTTAACCTGTGGAATCTGATGCTATCTCCTGGTTGTTAGTGTCAGAATTGAGTTGAATTGTAATACACCCATCTGGTGTCCAAGAGTTGCTTGTTGGTGTGGGGAAGCCTTTATACAGACATTAGAATTAGGACCAGGGAACCCAAAAGATTTGGTTTTACTTTGACTCCAAAGAATTCTCTCCAAATGAGATTTGAACTTTGGGAATATACTTTGAAGTCACACCACAGAAAAGGAGACAAAATTTTTCCAATGGGACTGACTCAAAATAAAACACTACTTCCTTCTGATGAACCAATGTCAAAATTCAGAAGAGCTTGGAGAGGTAGCTACAATATGCAGTCGATGCCTTGGTTTTCAAAAAGCTTGGACCCTATCCTTCTGTTAAAGAGAGAATTCAAAGGTCATTTTCAAAATCAGTCATGTACAGTATAAATCAATTTATAATTTGGCCCTGATCTCCACTGGAAATTTTATTGAGTTCCTGTGGTCATTTGAAACCAAAGATGTGACCATTGCCATCACTGCTTTACCTAGGCAGTAAATCTAGTTGGAATGAAGTACTTTCTTGATTTACCTAATGAAATAAGATATTCACAGTGTTTGGGGATTTTTTTTACAGTTCAAGTTATGCAATTGCTCCAAAGAGCTATCCAACTCCTCCGTTGGGTATCTCAGGTTAAGTCTTTACTACTTACTGAGAAAATTCTTAATTTCTAACAACAGGTGAATGACACCAGAACCCTTAGGGCCAGAGAGGTAGAAATTCTTTACATTAACTGACACTTGGCAAGGAGATCCAACTCCAGTACCCTCTATCAGAAATAATGTGGAAATAGCTAAGTTACTTCTAGATTTCTGAGAAGTATCCTTTTAGCAATTTAGTAGAAGAGTCTGGCGCTAAAGATTCTGATTAAGACTTGGCTCCACCATTATGTAAGTTGTACAAATGATTTCCTCTCTGTGCCTCAGTTTTTCCATTTTTAAATGAAAAGTTACTGGATTTCAGGACTTTCAGAGAATTGCCAACTCTAGCTTCAGAGATTCTAAGTAGCATAGTTTTGCAATAATAATTCTCTGTTGTTGACATATAAGACAGTGGCCAAAAAACATTTTGGTTTAAAAAAATTACAATACAGGGCGCCTGGGTGGCTCAGTTGGTTAAGTGACTGCCTTGGGCTCAGGTCATGATCCTGGAGTCCCGAGATCGAGTCCCGCATCGGGCTCCCTGCTCGGCAGGGAGTCTGTTTCTCCCTCTGACCCTCTTCCCTCTCATGCTGTTTCTCATTCTCTCTGTCTCAAATAAATAAATAAAATCTAAAAAAAAAAATTACAATACAGTGTAATTTGAGTAATAATAGAAATGTATACGGCACAAAATAAGGGATAGCTAATTCTTTTTTTGACAGTGGGGTTAGGATTAGGGTCAGAGGGACATTCACTGAGAATGTAGTGCTCTGTAAATTTAATAGTGTGATCTACAACAGAGTATTTTCAGGCTACCAATTCATAAAGGATGATCATTGAATTTAACTTGTACATAATTTGGTGCAATACTCTGTACAATTAAGTGTTTAATTAGACCTTTAATAGTCAATGAAAAAGAGGTTAATCTGAATGTAAAAGATATGTTGAGACCATTGTTTACTGTAATGAATAATAAGAAATAATGTTTCCCTTTTTTCAGTCTATTTAATGACTAAAAGTAATAATTCTAAGAAGCATTAGAAAATGATCATGTCAACATGTGAAATTCTTGGAGTCCTTCACAGTGACAAACATTATGCTTTGTACCTAGCATTATTTTCAGCAATTATTTGAAGATGATACTAAATTTCTGTCATAAAATGATTTTCTAAAAATATGAGAATAAAAATCTGAGTATTTTTTATTCATCAGTGATGAGTATTTTGAGATATGCCATAATTATAAATCAGTATTTACCAAGGTGTTATATTTGAATGGAAATTATTCTTCCTATTAAATAAATTTTTAAAAACTCAGGCAAACAAGTGTTACGCATCTATAGGCACATCATAATGTCACATGATATTAGATATTGGTTGATTAGAACTTCCTGCCCTTATGGATGCGTTTCTTTGCTTTGGGGTTTTATGTTTCAACTCAACATATTAAAGTATACTCTGTGAAATGTGAATATAAGACAGTTAAAAATGTGAATATAAAATAGTTAAAGGAAACATTATTTATACTAAAGGTTCTTTCTTAGGATTAGTTCTAGCCAAGCTTGTATGCCTAATCTGAAAAATTCGCAGTTGCTATAGTAATATCCATTTGAATTTTATCATTTATTTAAAGACAGAGAAGAATTAATTTTTTTAAACACTATGGTTTAAGTAATTTTAACCAGACATTAAAATAAAAATACATTAAAACAGAGACTCCTTGAGATGTAAAAAATTGGATAGTTTTCATTTAAGTCAGTCAACTTTACATTGAAAATGGTTGTATCCTAGAAAATTTACCTTCAAGAGACTGGAGAGATACAGAGCACTAGTTTTTCTGGGAACAGTTTTGTCCCTGGGAGACATTTTTGACTGCCAGTACTCAGGGAGGGGACGTTACTGGCATCTAGTGAGTGGAAACTAAACAAGGAATTATCTGGCCCAAAATGTCAGTAATACAGCTGTTAAGAAATCCTGATTGAAATAAAATGGGTGCAACTTATTTCCTTTTTTCACAGCTGGCTATTTTTGGCTCTCGCTAGATTCTCAGCATCTGACTGTCTCAATCTTCTCTTTCTGTCTCTGTCTTTCTCTCTCAATTTTCTTTTTCCTTCTCTAATAAACCTCTCTGATGAAGATCCATTAATGTATTAATGGAAAAAGACATTTTTCTCATAACTAGAAGCAGAGACCTGAAGTTCTCAGAAATAAAAGCCTAAATCAAGAAAGAGTAGAGTAGAGGTTGCATCAGCAAGGTTAAAAAAAGAATCTGTTTCTGTAATACTACTTTTAAAGATACTTCAAATTGTCTTAAAGATGAATTAAGGATTCTAAGATGGAATATTTCAAAACTTCATGAAAGTCAGTCTCAGAGACTGTAAACCAGGATATCTACCAGTGTCGGTGGGAAACAAGGACTTTACACTTGTAAACTTTGCACTGTAAAATTGTTTCCCTGCCATGTCCTCAATTAACCTTTGTGAGGAAACCCCTGGATTTCAATCACTTGCAGTTCTTTGTCTTTGCTTCTATTATTTTAACTAAAAAATAAGACCAGACTTTTCTTATTTGTGATTCCATAAAATCCTTCAGCTGGGTTCAACATATTATTTTTTATTCTTTCCTATTTCATTTTTCTTGTTTGCCACCTTAACCATTTTTAAATGTACAGTTCAGTAGTACTGACTACGTTCACACTGTTGTACAACCATCCCCACCATCCATTTCCAGAACTCTTTTCACTTACAAAGCTGAAACTGTACCCATTAAATGAGGGTAAAGAAATAATATCCACCCAAAATTGTGAAAGAAATTACAAAATACAATATGATAATTTTGGTTATCATTTTTTTTATGAATTTAATTTACTTATTTAAATTCTAGCCAAAATCTTTTCCTTTGGACCTAATTGCTCTCTATAAGAAATTTCTCTTAAATTTGTCTTCTCATTCATTTGCTGAATTAATTAATTGAAGACAAGGGAATAAGAAAATGAGAAAGAGTCTCATTACTGAATTAATTGAACAGGGAAGTTGAGATGTGAAATAATGAAAGGAAAGTGAAATGTATTTCCACAATCAATTGATCATTTTATACAGCTCTTCTCCTTACATTATCTCATTCTTCTTATTAACTATTTTATTTACTTTTGCCATGCATCCTTCTACTATGTCTTATTTAACCCAAGCACACAAGGTTGATATTTTTCTGTTGTCTACTTCCTTGGCATTTTCACAGGCATAGGCAAAGCTACATTTAATCCCTTATTTCCTGGGCTTTAGGACTTTTCATACTTCTAATTTTGGTAAAATATGGTCCTACATATGGATAAAGCCATAAATTTCACATATTGATAAAAGATGGGATTTACTGGAAGTGCTTGTTATTTACAACCTACATTCTGAACAAAGCATTTTAGAATCAAATGCCTACAAGTGCCAACAAAGTAAATAAAGTGGCAGGGTACGGAGACATACAGGTAAGAGGAAGGGACTGTGGAGAGTAAAGGCAAGCCTCAGGGAAAAGGGGCTAGTTGCTACTCAATTCTCAGTGTCACCAGATGTTATGATTTTTCTAATGAAGCCAGAAAGTTTGTTTTCATATAAAATTTCCCAATTTTTAAATGTTTACATATTTTTAAATCTCTGTAGGCCAGCAAAAGTAATCTGCATGCCAAATGCTTTTTATAAACCTCCAGGTTCCTACCACTGATCTAAGCAGACACATACATTTTTCATGTTAGACTACAAATAGAGTAGAGGTTGTCAAAGTTCTGTGGATAGTACTTGTGGACCCTTGGGAGAGAGAGTTTACATGCTCCTGCATCTTCTACTTATAATGTACTTTAACTTAATTTAACATTAACTGAAAAATTGTTTAAGAATACCTATATTTAAATTGGAATAAGGGAAAGCTTTTCTGTCTTGCTAGCTACCACATCCTTCTTTTTCCTTTCATAATTATTCTTTTCTCACATGTAGGAGTCTCTGGGAATACCATACTTGCTAACTTTTATTCATTCTCTTTATTATTCACAGTAAACTTTAGAAATACTAATTTTAAAACAGTATTTCATATTTCCACACATATATTAAATATAATAAAACTAGTATATTTAAATGAACATATTTTTTATCATGGCATTTTTCATTAAGAATTCTTCATAATTTCTCATCAATTATGTTTCTCTTACTAATTTCCATATTGAGAATCTATATGTCGGTTCTAGATCTCCAAGCCTATATATTATTTTATTCAGTGCATGGAATTTCCCCTTCTTTAGTATTTCTGCTTCTCTAGTTACTAAGTTCTTATTGATGTCTTTGAAAAGTCTATTCTATTCCATGAATTTATTTTTTTAAGTTTATATTGAAATGTATCAATATCTTGATTTACAAAATAATTGAGTTCCACAAGAGTATCCAATTATTTTTTTTAAAGATTTTATTTATTTATTCATGAGAGACAGAGAGAGAGAGAGAGGCAGAGGGAGAAGCAGGCTCCCAAGGAGCAGGAAGCCCGATGCGGGACTCGATCCCAGGACCCTGAGATCATGACCTGAGCCGAAGGCAGATGCTTAACCATCTGAGCCACCCAGGCGCCCCAAGAGTATCCAATTATTAAAGCTCAAAGAAGAAACTTGACATTTAAAGGAATACTATAATAAATAATTTGCAAAACAAATAATCAACCTGTTTAATTTATTCATTGTATAAAGGATTTTGTAAATGTTAGATTTGTTCATAGCAAATGTACATTTTCCTGACATCTCCCTTTGGACTATAATTTGAAAAACACTTAGAAGTTGTCCTATATTACTGTCAATTATTCAGGTCTCTCTGTTTACAATGTATATACTAATATCCAAAACCAGTCCAAAAATCTGATGTCATGTGTGTGAGCACATGTCCAGACACACACACACACACACACACACACACATTTTCCTACTCAATTTCAGGACAGTTTTAACAATTTCCATGAGAAGACTTTATCTCTATTTGCTTATTTCAAATAATATTTGTAGCTAAGAATTATTTTCTGGGGTGTGGAGGGAGGGGAATCTATAGTTAGGCTGCATTAACAGGGGACAAACTTGGTGGTTCTCCTTGAATCTATTCCACTGTCAAGACTCAATTCCTTGTCTCAGAGGTGACATTTAATATATGATTGACCTTTATCTCAAATTCTAAAATTGTCAATTTTCTTTATGATAGCCTCCAGTAAGGAAATTAATCAAAAGTTTAGGAAAATAAATTGGTTATTTAACTTTTGTCACTCAGCACTAAAAATAACATGTGAAATTTCTTGGTGCTGCTCATAAGAAATATGCGATTTATGAATTTTTTCCTTTGAATATTTGATGTTCCTTTCACTCTGGCTTAAATATCCTTAGCTTCTCAGGAACACTGACCTCCCTACCAGTAGGTTCCAGTCACTCACACGAGCAGTTACAGTATACATTTCACTATCATTTGAATTTTTTCTTAGGATGATCAACTCCAAAATCCTATGGTCTGATTGTGCCTCCTGATGCTTTCTATTTCACATTTCTAAATTTCTACTGAACTAGATTTTTATCCTTACCAAGATGGAGATCTCCAGTTGTCCCTTTTGTAGCATATTCTCCCCCACTTCTAATTCTGGAGTCACTTGCCTCTCTTCCAAGTCAAAACCTTATAACCAGCTGTTAAAATCACACTTTTTCAACTGTTCTTTTGTCAATCTGCTCTAACTTGCCAACCGATAGTTTTTTTTGGCTCCAATTATGGAAATTTATTTGACTGTGATCTTCTGGATTTTCTGGACAAAGTCACTAAACAGTGATGAATGAGTAGATGTACCATCAGGCTGTTCTTATGTTCAAACTCAGTTACAATCTTACTTTTGCCTAACAATCCTGTTATTTATATTCTGCCATGGAATCCTCCATTAGCCACTGTAACACTTCTGCAATATCAATTGGAAGCTGTCCATTCAAATATCCCCTTTGTCAAAAACGATCTACTTCATCGGTAGTCTCACAACTTCCTCTCTAGCAATATAGTCTCTCCTGATTTTTTTTTTTCTTGACCGAACTAAATACTACACTAATCCATTATAATTGATCTTTGTTAACCACCTCTTGACACAAACACCAAATCTAGATAAACTCTACAATCTACAGATGCAATGGCTAAAGCAGAAATGTTGACTATTGTTAAGGAAGAATTATATAAATGGGTTTATTTGTTTCACTTGTATTCATGATGAACAACAAAAAACAAAAAGAAAAAAAGCAAAGGAAGATTATTTCTTAGATTATCTCTGTTACTCAGTTCTCCCAGTTTTCCATAGCCTTTTCTCAATACTCACTCCCAGCTGATGACCTCACCTAATTTCTCACTGTCTTAATCTTCTCCTCAACAAATCTGTAATCCTGCCTGCATTTACCACATCTCTTTCTCACTGCTTTTGTAATAAAGGGAGTGTCTTTCTTTCTACCAAAGGCCTGTCTTCCCTATGTGCTCCGAAACCCCTCCCCTTAACTCTCCACACAACTCTGCTTTTTAATTTCTTCTCTCCTTCCTTTCTATGGAAATTATGTCATTATAACAGCATCTTCTCATATCTTCAACCATTATGCAAAAGAGAAGCAAAAGAGAAAAAAATGCAAAACATCCACTTCCACACTATCTCCAACTATCTGGCCCTATCCCTGACCTCTCCCAGAGCCAACCTGCCCAGAAGACTCGTCTGTACAGCTATCTCCAATTTTATGTGTTCAGTCATACTTTGATCCAACCAAATCTGATCATGTCCCTACTACTGCATTAAAAAATGTATCTGTCAAGGTCACCAATTTTGCTAAAAATATTTCTGCATTTAGCTTACTCAATATCCTCCCAAATCAGCCACATCCACATTATTCAAAATTCTCTCTCTCATGGCTTCCAGGACTCTAACATGTCTTTTTTTTTTTCTTTTTTTTCCTTACTTCAACTGATCCCCTTATGGTCTCCTTTGCTGTATTCTTCTCCTTCACAGTATTACATATTGGAGCGATTTGCAGCTTAAATCTGGACTCTGCTCTCCATATGCATTATTTTCCATGAGGTATTCTAGCCCACTCAGAAGCAGTAACCAACTTGTTTGTATTGTTTTGAAACAAATACATTCCATAATTGAGTGGGTTAATATAATTCCCACAATAAACGTGTCTTTTAAGTTTTTGGTCATGACGAGGCTTGAGGTTAAAAATTAGATTCCAGGAAAAAAACTGAAATTTTTAGTTACCAACTGAATAAATTGGATAGCTTCTTGATCTCTTCACTGTCACTCAAGACTGTGATTCAAGTCCTGACTGTGAGAAGAAATAGAATATATAAACATTTTAACTTAAATAGGAATTTTGCCCACTTGCCTAGTCTTCTATTTGCATTCTTTATACAATATATTTCTGTGGTCTCCAGAATGCATATATTCAGAACTTTTGTAATCTTACTGAAAATGTGTATTTCAACAAAGCATTTGCGCATTAAAAACTAAGTGTTTTATGCTAAATAAAAATGTGGCAAACATTTCTGTAACTAAAGAAAGTCTATTAATTATGATCCCTATGAGCAAAATAGGCTATGAACAATTTCCTGAACATGATGTATGCTTTCTATTCTCTGCATTTTTCATAAAAAGACAATTCCCATCCATTATTCTTTTGAGTAAATATCACCTTTTCCTGATCATCCCTGTTATATATTTCTTGAACCCTGATTAGTTAGGTGCTAACCCTTCTCATTTTTTCCTACAACTTTCTTAACCTCTGTTTTATAAAAACACTATTTCCCACATCTTTTGTTCTCTGAAATCTATTCTGGAAAATTTCTTTGGCAATATCATTTATTTAATAACTCTGTTTTTACCGGTGTCTAAACTTCTGCTGAATGTATCCATTTAATTTTTAATTTGAATTTTTATGGTTATTTCATGGCTAAAATTTATATATCTTTAAAAAATCTGCTGTTTTTTATGACCTTGTGTTATTTTTTACATATTACAGGCTTTTGGAAAGGTAGTTTTTAGATACATTCAATACCCAAAAAGTGTTATTTTTCAACATATTCCAAGTTTTATCCTTCAAATTTTTTAAGTCTTTGTGAGGCTAGCATGGCTGATTTTTATTTTAGCTAATTCCCACATAAGTCTTGGTTTTTGTTTGCGGGGGAGTGTATGTGTTTGTGTGTGTGTGTGTGTGTATTTGTGTTTGAGTTTTAACCACTAATATTTTTTTGACACATTATCTCTGGAAATTGTTTGACACTTATAATTTGAGTAATGTCTTGTGTGGAATATTTGCATTTGCTTTTGCCAGTGCCTTATGGGAAATAAACTAGATTCTCAACTTTAGCTTTTTGCACCACTAAGGTACTTGAATTCAGTCATTAAACTTATGTGAGAATTTGTGACTATGAGTTATATAGGACATCTTTCTTATCCCAATTCAAGCTTAGTGTCAAGAAAGGCAAGTTTTGGGGCACTTGGGTGCCTCAGTCTGTTAAGTGTCCAGCTCTTGATTTCAGCTCAGGTCATGACCTCAGGGTCGCGGGATCAAACCCCATGTTGGGCTCTGTGCTCAGTGGGGAGTCTGCTTGAAGATTCTCTCTCCTCATCTCCCTCTGCCCCTCCTCCCCCGCTGTCTTTCTCTCTTTCGCAAGTAAATAAATCTTTAAAAAAGACAGGCAAGTTTCCTTCTTTATGTGACATTCATTTCTTAGTTGTCCTAATGTTGAAGAGGAAAAATATTAGAGAAAATCATTAGATATAAAATATTAGAGAAAGTCATTAATAGAGTGTGATTTTGGCACATGACGAAGCAAGGAAATACATGAACCACAATGACAATCCTGTGTATGTGGAATTTGACGTAGTGCACAAGTGCTATTACATTTAGTGGGGAAATGCTTTTCCATTTTCTATTGAATAAGTAGTGCTGGAAAGAACGTTACCCATAGGAAAAAAATAATATTACATGACTACATTACTCCATATGGAAATACTAATTTCTAATTGATTACATCCTGAATGTGAAAACAGCCCATTTAATATTTGAGAAAAATATATAGGATATTATCTTTAAGACTGACTGAAGAAACTTATTGAATAAGATAAAAAAATACAAACTAAAAAAGTTAAAAACGATAAATTTGACTACATTATCATTTAGACAATTTGACCAAAATCAAAACAAGTAAACAAATAAAAATCTCTTAATCCAAACACATCACAATTAATGTGAAAAAGGAAGTCACAGACTAACTGAAAACATTAACATCCCACATAGCTAATATATACATATTAGGTAATGTATATGTGAGTGCAAAAAGACAACACAATGGGTACAGGAGTGCAGGATATGAGCGAGTAAGTGTTTCACAGAAAAGGACACCCAACTGGCCAATGAACATATGAAAAATGTACATATTGCTGGTAATGAAGGAAATGCAAATTAATGTCCTAATATGAAACCATTTAATGTCACTCAGATTAGAAAAATTTAATTCTTGGACACTACTACATTTTTTGTAGGATTTAGAGTAGTAAGAATCTCATTAATCACTGTTTAAAAAGGTAGAGAACATTATTATAACAACTCTGAAGAAAATTTTGCCACTGCATAGATAAGTTTACCTACATTAAGTCTTGATGATTCAACTTTTAGAGAAACCCTAATATATGTGCAAAAAAGACATGTACAAAAATATTTATCGAAATGTTGTTTGTTTGTTATCGAACAAAAATGAGAATACAATTATCCACCAATAATAAAATGGATAGGAGGCACCTGGCTGGCTCAGTCAGTAGAGCGTGCAACTTAGGGTCATGAGTTCAAGCCCTACATTGGGCACAGAGCCTACTTAATTAAAAAAATAATAATAATAAAGTAAATAATGTTTGGTATCTTCAAAGGGTGGGATACTATACTGTTGTTAAGGTAACTGCGTTAGGAAATATATACACAGTAGTCCCCCTTACCTGTAGTTTTATTTTCTTGATTTCAACTACCCACAGTCAACCATGGTCCCAAAGCAGATGATCTTCCTTCTGAAAAATTGTCAGAAGGTCAATAATAGCCTAATGCCATATTACAATGCCTATGTCACTCACCTTGATTCATTATAAGGCATTATGTCATTTCACATCATCACTGGAAGAAGGGTCAGCACAGTACAATATTTTGAGAGAGAGACCACATTCACATAACTTTTATTACACTACATTGTTACAATTGTTCTATTTTATTATTAGTTATTATTGTTCATCTGTTACTGTCCCTAATTTATAAGGCTTTATCACAGGTATGTATGCATAGGAAAAAAACACAGTATATACAGAGTCCAGTACTATCTGTGATTTCAGGCATCCACTGAAGATCTTAGAATGCATCTCCTGTGGATAAGGGAGAACTACTGTACCTACGACTATTAATCTCAAAAACAATGTAGAGTGTAAAAAGATGCTGTAGACATATAGTGCAATTTATCTAGACTTTTAAAATATGCAAACTAAGATTATGGTTTATGAGTACACAAAATGTGATGACAATATCTTAAATAAAATGCCTCTTAAATAAAATTGAAGGTAGCAGGAGGGGAAGAATGAAGGGGGGGAAATCGGAGGGGGAGACGAACCATGAGAGATGATGGACTCTGAAAAACAAACTGAGGGTTCTAGAGGGGAGGGGTGTGGGAGGATGGGGTTAGCCTGGTGATGGGTATTGAGGAGGGCACGTTCTGCATGGAGCACTGGGTGTTGTGCACAAATAATGAATCATGGAACACTTCATCTAAAACTAATGATGTAATGTATGGGGATTAACATAACAATAAAAAAATTAAAAAAAAAGAAAAGACGTAAAAAAAAGAAAATGAAAGAAAAAGTGATGAAAGATTTCTCAACTGCATTTCTAAGGATTAATTTTTAAAGAAATGATCAGAAGATAAAATGTTAAGATTTGATATAATTGGGTTATAGGTAAACATATGCATTATATTATTTCTCTCTCTCTCTTCTTTTTGCATTACTGAAATATTTCCAAATATTTTAAGTGGGTAAAAAAGAAAGCAATGTCCATGAGTCTCTTTACTCTTTTTAAAAATTATATGCTCTTCAGTGGAATGGAGTTTCTTCTTGGGGGCCATCTGCTGCTAAGCATGTTCTGTTTACTCAAATGTTTAATTCTATTCATCAGTAATATACTCTGATGTTATAATAGTCTGTGTGTTTACAAAGTATATAAAATAATTTGTGTTTCCTTCTCCAAATGATGAAATAAGATGCACACTAGTAATTTTTCTATTAATTGTAGTAATGGCAATAGCAGGATTGGGGCTATTAATGAACCAGAAAAGCCAAGAAGATAGAGAAAGATTGATATTTCTGCATCCTTCCCTTTCAGGACACAGTGTAAACCCCTCTGCACTGTGTTGGGTCTTCATGGTGATTATTCCAATGGTTCAGTCATTCCACTTGAATGGTAATATTTGTTTCTATGGCTTTGATATACATTTAGTACACGTGTGAGTGTGTTTCTGTTTAATGTTGTATTCTATTTTTTTTCCCCACCAAATCAAATCTTTTCTGCAAGTAAGCAGGACATAAATTCTAAATTAACAGCAACTATTCCTGTGTTAGGCTTCGTGATGCACATCCATGTAGGGATCAAGGCCATATGCCTTACTAGAAATGATGCACACCCACAGGGCCATGTAATTCAGAAAATCATTTGTAACTGCATGAGGTTAACTCATTTACAGCAGGGAAAAATAGATTGAAGCTTAGTGTATGTAAGTTTTATATTTCTCGAATGACTTAAGCTTCCCACTATTTTTCCCATTTAATAATTAGTACTGTAAGGGCTGCTGGATTCTTTTCTGTGCCTGCTTGACTGCTCAAATGCAGAATTTTTAATAGTACAGCACCCGTGACTGAGTATATAACTAACAGCAGTGTTCAGAAACCCCTCCAAGAAGACCTCAATGGTGTTTCTAAGCTCTGAACTTAATTTGCAAGTTAGATACAAATGTATATGCTGGTAGAAGCCTTATGAAGTCAACCTCTGTTTGAGACTAATCTTCCAGGACAAATGTATAACACATTCTCAGATTTTCTTGAGTTTTTGAAACAAAAGAAATCTTTAATGGTATTTGTTTATCCCCGTGCTTATTTCTACCACTTACCAATCCAAATTCTATATTTCCTCAGCTTTCCCTGAAAGATAATTATGCTTTAATAACTGCATACATTTAAAAAAAAATACCATCTTCATTTATCAGTTTTAAGCTTTGTTTCTGTATCTTCAAAGGGACAGTTCCAGCTGCTACAATAATTCTATGAACATGAACACCAGCATTCTCAGGAGCTGTGCCAATGTACACATAAGCCCAAGAATTCTCCCTGAATATCCTACTTCAAGTAACTCAAGCTGGGAACCCCAGCAGTGTCTCTTGTTCCTCCCTGTCTCTGACAACCGTGTAATCAAGCTTCAACTCCTATCGATGCTGGTTCTTTTATCTCTGCATCTTTCTACATCTGTGTTTTTCTTTCCATTCCCACAGCTTCTACTCCAGGGCAGATCTTCTTAATGGCAATAACTTGCTGATAGTCTCTCATCTTTAATTTGAACACACCCCCCGACCCCCACTGCTGATAATAAGGTTGACTTCTCCAACACTATCATTCTTTTTCCCTTAAAAAATCAAGCCTGAGCACCTTAGCATAGAATTGAGATTTTCACTAAATCATGAATTATCTGTTTAAATATCCTTTTTATATTATGCCAAATATTAAAAGCCGATTTAATAGAAATATATGAATCACCTTCTATGTCTTTATTCTAATTTTCAACTTAAATCTTAATTTATGAACTCAAATCTTTACCAAACCCACCTATAGATTTTCTCATTAGGAAAATGAATATCTATAGCATCTATTAATAGCATTTAAAGTACAAGTTTATGTCAGAGGAAAACAAGAAATTAAGTGTACTCAGTTTAAATAAATAATTCTAAATATCAAAACTGTAATTCACCAAATTGTACACTGGAAAACCAGAATATACCTGCAGAACAAATTTTGTATTCCACTGTTGCCTACCTTCTTTGGACAACATATTATGCAGATAATATTGACTAAGAGAAAATTCTTCTTAAGCTAATGAATGGTAAACTTTATTTTCCAAATGCTTTACTAATGGAGGTGCCTATGCAGAATTATGGTAATACTTTCAACATTCTGAGCTTATTCTGTTCTTAGTAAGAATAAGATTATTCTAATATATATTGAAGAATTCCTTTTCTTTCATAAAGATGCAAAGTAAACACTACTTTATCTCTCTTTTGCAGTCTCTTTTGGTAAAATAAATATGAGCATTCTCGAAAGAGTGGACATATTTTCATGCCACTGACTAATATGATCGGGAGAGAAGCAATTGAATTTTGTTTTTAGAATTCTACACAATTATTATTATTTTTTAAAATAGCTTCTTCTGGGGGGGCAACTTGGTGATTGGAAAATTGTCAACTTAAAGTTAGGGATCTCCATGCAATCAGCCTACTTTAGAGAAACATCACTGGTTTTAGTGTGGGAGTTGTATGGATCATGTGGTTTCCTCCTCTGAACATTTAGCCAAAATTATAGTCTTTTCATGTCCCATTCATAAACAGTAAAATTTCTCTCCTGTTGCCAGTGTTTACTTATATGCTAGTGTTAATTTTAGTGGTGGTGCTATTTTACTCTAACGAAGATAGAAGCCACTATGGATTTTTTCAAATTCAATTTAATGTGACTTAGAATGGAGAAAATTCACTGAAAGAATTTTTCTTTTTCTTTCTTTCTTTCTTTCTTTCTTTCTTTCTTTCTTTCTTTCTTTCTTTCTTTCTTCTTTCTTTCTTTCTTCCTTCCTTCCTTCCTTTCTTTTTCTTTCTTCCTTCCTTCCTTCCTTTCTTTTTCTTTCTTTCTTTCTTTCTTTCTTTCTTTCTTTCTTTCTTTCTTTCTTTCTTTCTTTCTTTCTTTCTTTCTTTCTTTCTTTCTTTCTTTCCCCTCCCCCCCCGTCAATATTCCATTAAAACAGTGTTCCTGGAAAACTGGAATAATTTGTCAAAGTAGGTTTTTTCTGTAGCATTCATAGACATTATCATTATTTCTTTCCACTGAACTAATCATATATTCACAGGTACAAAACAGTGGTGTATATATATGGATATCTAAAGAACTTCACACTTGTATTGAACACAGCTAACTCACAGGCCTCAAAGTGACCATGATTGTGGACCACATGTTATAATTCTCTTTGACAAGATAAGATAATAGAGGAATTTAAAATTTGAATGAATCCTCAACTACTTCATAGATGATTAGCACATTGTGTAGTCTCCTTATCAACAATAAGTTAGCAAATTAGAAATAGACCTCCTCATTTCCCTACACCCTCTGTCAGTAGCAGTCAGGGCATATGTTATTAATACATCAATCAGCACATCACTGATTTGGGGGAATGATTTGTGATGGTTGAGAAAGATTCTAAAGGAAGATGAAAGTATCTCCCACTCCTCTCCTGAAAGAAATTAAATATACTTCAATCATTTACTCTTTGTACACAAGGGTAGAATCTACTTTGTTTGACCTTGTATCCCCAAGGCTTATTATAATGATTTTGAAACATTCTAGTTAATAATTATTTTTGAAAGAACTCATACACTGAGAACAAATTTGGAAGCAGCTAATAGATCTTCAAAGCAAAGTGCTGTCATCTATGTCAGGGTTTATATACAATGTATTAAAGAATGATTTGAAGAGATATCCAGAACTTGTTCTCAATGTCAGCAGCAAATAGATGGCTTGCAGGGTAATTTACTGCTTCATTTCCATCAGTATTCTATGAAAAATCACACCCCTCCCACTCCCTCCAAAATCCTTATACAATCTAAGTAAAAGCAATGTAGATAAAACATTTTGACAAGTGTCCTAGCTCTCCATTTCAATTGGATATCTACCTAAAGACCCTCCTATTATAAAAAGATTGGAGCAACATTACTGTTTTACTTTTACTCTGTAGCAAAGAAAAGATTACTGCAAAGTGCTTCATTCCATGTGGGAGAAAATAATTCCATCTTGTTTATGAGTGTGTGAGAAATAGCTTAATTTTCCTTATCTGTGATTTACTAGGATGAAGAGAAAACATATCACAAATAATAAATGTAGCAAATTATGCAATGCAATTTGTCATAGTCTGTTTCTTGCTTCAGTTTCTTAGTTCATCCTTTCCTTAAAATGATCTATAATATTCTTCCAAGACAGATTTGATTGTGTAATGCTTACTTATGTGTTAAAATTTTGGATGGGCTTTAACTAATGTAGGGGGCCTTCTTGGACACTATGGTTCTACAACAAAAGTCTGCATGTCTTTATGCTTGTACTTACTTTAGTGTACTATAAATACAACTGTCTAACTGAACAGGTTGAGTTTATTGGGATTATCATCATAAAATTATTTTAATTTTCTAATACCTGCTACTAACAGTGCTCTATTCAACACTTCTTTCTTTCTCTGAGTTGTATACTATTTATGAAATCATGTTTCCATTCCGATTTCTTAAAACAATATACTCAAAGATTCAAGCTACCCCTCCCACACACACAGTAATTGAATATATTTCTTTTTTTTTTAAAGATTTTATTTACTTATTTGAGAGAGAGAGAGAATGTGTGAGCAGGGAGGGGAGGGTCAGCGATGGAGAGAGAAAGAGGGAGAAAGAATCTGAAGCAAAATCCACACAGCGTGGAGGCTGATGCAAGGCTTGATCCCACGACAGGAGATCATGATCTGAGCCAAAACAAAAAGTCTGACACTTAACCGACCAGGCATTGGCACCTATGAACATATTTCTTAACCAGAAAATGTAGTATTATCTTTCTTTTCTTAAAGCTCCTCCCCATCCTCACTTACACTTTATAGGTGATTCCTTGGGACCTCCTCCCTTTCTTTAGTAAGGGGAGCCAGTTGAGCCTCTGCACCTTATTGATAGGGAGGTAAAGAAAGGCAAGAGAGGGCGCCTGGGTGGCTCAGTTGGTTGGGCGACTGCCTTCCGCTCAGGTCATGATCCTGGAGTCCCAGGATCGAGTCCCGCATCGAGTCCTGCATCGGGCTCCCTGCTCTGCGGGGAGTCTGCTTCTCCCTCTGACCCTCCTCCCTCTCATGTGCTCTCTCTCATTCTCTCTCTCAAATAAATAAATAAAATCTTTAAAAAAAAAAAAAGAAAGGCAAGAGAATAACCGAATAACCTTTCTTACAGAATGATACATTTACACAAAAGGGAGCCCAGGCTCCCTCTCCATTCACGTGCCTCTCCAGGTAGAGAGCTCCAAACTAGCCCACCACTCTGCCTCCATCTAAAGACTCTCATGGCTAGCATAAGGCCTCCTATATAATTCAAGGGAAGACTATCTCTACTCAAATTCTCTACACTATTAAAAAAAACAAAAAACAAAAGCAAAAACAAAAACTTCTCGGGCACGTAGATTTCAATCAGTATCTCCTACTATAGAATCATGCCCTTCATTGTCATGGTACCCACCCTAGAGTATAAGCCAGTAAAGTTAGGGCCTGTGGCCTTTTCATCTGCATATCTCCAAATAAGTTGTAATATTAATATTATGGATTATAATAAATTCTTCTTGATTAAATGAGTGAGTGAAGTTGATTCTCTGTTAAATTAACCGTTTCTTGAGATATGTTACAGTAATAACCTGGAGATGCCAGTGTCTACTACACAAAATAGTGTACTAAGTGCTTTACAGTGACTATTTTGAGACCTCAAGATACTCTGCAGAGAAGTTATGATTGTCATTAATTTATCATCAAACTGAGGCTCAGAAAAAATAAGTCTCCCAAGGTGTCCCTTAGAGGCAGAGTAAGTATTCACATTTGAGCACATTTGATTCCCCAGTTTACACCATGTCAACTGTAACATAACGGCCTTCACTGAAGTGCCCAGATAGCATTTGTTTTTAGTAAACTATACATTAACATGTTGTGTGCATATGCACATATAAACACACAATTTTATCATACATATATTATGCTCATTATATACATACATACATATATAATATACATGTTGTAAACATGATAAACATTGTGTAATTGTGATATGTTATACTTAAACAGATATCAATTACATATGTTTCTGTTTTATTTTCTTATATAAGGATGTTGAAGCAATGAATAAAATTTTCTGAAAATGACCCTAGGGGTTCAATCCGGGTTGCCAAGATCTTGAGCTACCTGGGACGCTCTCCTTCTCTCAACGAGAGATGACGTACTCAGGCTCAGCTTCTCAAGAAACTGAAATTTTTTCCTTCTGGCCAGGTTGACAACAATATTCTTCAGACCCAAATGTCTGCAAGAGCTGGGCAACTGACATTCCCAACAGTCTCCTGTAAATAACTAACAGCAAACATTCAAGTTTCCTGTCAGCCTATTTATTCTTCCAATGACAAACCTAATTTCTTATACTTTTTTCCTATAAGATGGGGAACTCCTGGAAAGCATGGTGTCTTCGCTGGAATGCCTTATTTAACAGATGCTCTGATATGATGAGAAGCTGGGGGCATGCATATTTCTATCCTGCTTCCCCTGGCTTTGAGAGAATTCCTTTTCCAAGATAATACCTATAGCTTAACTGATGTTGTGACATTATTATGAACCCTGGTGTGTGACCTGGTGAGAATAGGGAAATGAGTTCAATGAGGAAACAATTTCAAACAATGGAGAAACAATTGTGAAGTCAGATTTAACCAAAATTTTAATGTGATAGACCCCGAAACAGTGTCTTACCTTCCTTTTTTTATTTTAATTAATCTTGCCTTTCAAAGAAAGGCTAAAATCCTAGCTTACCTTCCTATAGGTTTCCCATCATCCTTAAAAGGCTGAAATGATAAGAAAGAAGAGAAAAAGGGGGAGGGGAACAAAAAAGAAGAGAAAAATAACTGAAACAACTACTGGAGTTCCAATAAATGTGGCTCACTACTGTTGTCATTGAGAGGCCAGTGGCCATTAATGTCAGTATTCCAAAAGAAAAATTACTCCCACTTTATCTATCAAATCAATATCTACACAGAAGAGGGAAAGCATCATAGATTGTAATCAGCAAGAAGCTCAATAAATTGAGATTCCTAAGCCACATTAATCAGATCCTTGTTTTAACTGATAATAATGCAATAGATTCACAAATTGTATTGCATGCCTTTGTTATTTCAGAGATATCTTGGATACTTTCCCCCATCCACCAAATTATGGTAATTATATGGAGGTGGGGGACAGGGGAAGGAGACAATATTTACATAATTTCTAAGTCATATTTTAAAGTTTATATAAAATTTCATAATGCATCAATTAAATAAGTATATTAATGCTGAGGGGGAGAAGTGATTTCATAATATCTTCATGAAAATGATATAATATGGTTGTGGCATACGAGATACATCATTTTTTTTTCCTTTCTGATTCTAGTTCTGCTACTGACTATCAGTATATGTTTCCTGCATCTCAGTCATCAAATGCCTTTAAAATATTTACATGAAAAATATCCTTTTATTCACCTATTTTTTATTTATAAGTTACTGTTTTTCCAAAATACTTTGGTGGAAACTTCACTGGTTGTGAAACCATCATTAACTGAACCATCTTGGCATCCTGCTCGATGAGGTGGAGTAATTTGAAGTCACTCCCTTCCATATATGTTCAAGTGCAAAGTCTGAATTTCCCTGAAGTGAAATGTCTCTGCTCACATAATGCCTTTCCTGAGTGCATTTTCTTCTCAGCTAGACACGTCTTTGCTAAGGGCAGTTATATTCTTGCTGAGTGGGGGTACAGATATAGGAAGAACTAATAAGGAATGCTCTGCCTTCTGGAAATACTTTGTTAATACTGAACAAGGAGGTAAGATACAAACATTAAAATGTGATATGGGATGTCACAAGACGGTAGGGCTTTGCATGGAGAAACTGGTTTTGCAGACAGGGTTATTATATAACTATTTTAGAACTATGTGGGTCATCATTTTGAACAATTTCTTTGATGTTCAAGGATGAAAAAAAAAATCTCTCCGAAGATTCTCTGAGCTGGACTTTCCTTGATTCTTCTAAGTTGCCCCAGAGCACTAGATGTCCTGCCACTGACAAAGAAACAGTAGATGGTAATAACAAACTGAGGGTGGGCACTAGGCCGGGCGAAGGGTGAGTAAGATAGATGTCTTCTTCCTCATGCAGTTTAGTGTTATAGGGAAAACAGGCAACTAAACTAACATGAAAATAAAATAATAATAAATTATAAGTAAGGTCTCATCTATCCCATTTTCTAAAGAAAAAGAAGTTTTTTATTTGCTGGGTGAAGTGATTGGGAAAGTGGTAACTGGTATCAGATTTTGGCTGATAGATTTTATTTTTCTGTTATTGTTTGTGATGTTACACTATGGTGAGATTGGCCTCTAGGTTGGAACATGAGGGTCCAACAAAACGCCCTAACATTTGATTACATAGAACACTGTGTGGCTCAGTCATTAGGCCTCTGCCTTCGGCTCAGGTCAAGATCCCAGGGTCCTGGGATCGAGCCCCGCATTGGGCTCCCTGCTCGGCCAGGAGCCTTCTTCTCCCTCTCCCACTCCCCCTGCTTGTGTTCCCTCTCTCACTGTGTCTCTTGGTCAAATAAATAAAATCTTAAAAAAAAAAAAAAAAGAACACTGTGAGGAAGTAAGGAAGGGGGGAAAAAACGTAACAAAAAGATGCAGTGGCACATCTTTTATTCCATGGTGACCAGAGAATATGTATTCAGAAAATGAAGCTTAAATGTTACCTCTTATGTAAATTAGAATTAGCCAAGCAAAGTAAGGTAGCAGGCATGGATTTTTCACTCAGAATAACTATGAAGGTCCAAGAATGAGATCAATGAAAGCTTTAGATGAATGTAGTTTAATATCCAATATTTGGGTATTTTCCAGATACATTTTTCTTACTAATTTCTAGTTTGATTCATTATGGTCTGAAATACAGTTTGTATAATTTTATTTCTTTTAAATTTGTTAGGGCTTGCCTTAAAATTTATGATATCTACCCTGGTGAATATTCCATGTACATTCCAAATGAATGGGTATTCTGCTATTGTTGGCTATCTCTGCTACAGGTCAATTGGATAAATTATGTTGATGATGTTATTTGGCTCTTCTAAAATCTTGTTTCTTTTTTGTATCGAACTATTGATCATGAAGAGAGGAATGTGGAAGTCTCCATGTGTAATTGTGGATATATTTACTTTTTATTTCAGCTTTCTCAGTTTGTATTTCATGTCTTTTGAACTTCTGTGTAAGCGTTTCGAATTATTATGTTTTCTTGGTGCATTTTATAAGGACCACTTTGGTCATTATAAAATCTATTTAACCTTAATGAGTCTTCTTGTTTTGAAATTTACTTTTTCTGCAACGAACATAGCTATTAATCTTCCTTTGATTAATGTTTACATGCTTTCCCCATGCTGTTGCCTTTAATTTGCCTATAGTACTATAATTTAATTTTTTTTTAAGATTTTATTTATTTATTTGACAGAGACAGACACAGCGAGAGAGGGAACGCAAACGGGGAGTGGGAGAGGGAGAAGCAGACTCCCCGCCGAGCAGGGAGCCCGATGCGGGACTCGATCCCCGGACTTCAGGATCACGACCTGAGCCGAAGGCAGTTGCTCAACCGAGCCACCCAGGCGCCCTATAATTTAATTTTTAAAGGCTGTATATCATTGGATATTGTTATTTTGCGTGGCCTGATAATCTTTGTCTTTTATTTTTATTTTTTATTTTTTTTAGATTTTATTTATTTATTGGACAGGGAGAGACAAAGCGAAAGAAGGAACACAAGCAGGGGGAGTGGGAGAGGGAGAAGCAGGCTTCCCGCCGAGCAGGGAGCCTGATGCGGGGCTTGATCCCAGGACTCTGGGATCATGACCTGAGCCCAAGGCAGATGCTTAATGACTGAGCCACCCAGGCGCCCATTCTTTGTCTTTTAATCAGTGTGTTTAGACTATTTGCTTTTACTGTAGTTATTGACATGGTTGGATTTTGGTTCACTATTTTACTTTTTGGTTTTTATTGTCCTCTCTCTTGATTTTTGTTCTTCTTTTCCCAGCCTCCTCTCTTTTGTTGGATTATTTTTAGCCTTTAGTTTTAGTTCATCTATTTGTGTTTTATCTTTTTCTCTTTCTATTGTTTTTAATATTTTCTCTGAGAAATAAAAAATATATATCAACATTTTATAAAAGCCTCTTCAGCGTTAATATTTTACCACTTCAGCTAAAATGTAGAAATCCTACAACCAGACAGTCCCTTTATAGCATATGTATTAGATCTACATACATGGAAACATCACCAAAAATATTATATATATATACATATATACATATTTTTTGCTTTGATATGTCATTTATATTTTTAAAATCTTAAGAAGGGAAAAATAGTTTATTCTAAGATATATACCATCTCTGTGGCTTTGCCTTCATTCCATTCCAAGTTTCCCTCTGTTAAGTTTCCCTTTAGTTTGAAAAACTTTCAAGTTTTTGAGCATTTCTTTTAGATCAGTTTGTTGGTAACAAGTTCTTGGTTTTCCTTCAGCTGAAAATGTCTATTTTGCTTTTTCCTAGAAGATATTTTCCATGAATACAGAACTCTGTATTGACATTTCTTTTTTTTTTTCAGTCCTTTGAGGATACTGTCCTTCTGTCTTCTGCCCTCCATTTGTTCTAGTAAAAATTACACTTCCCTTATATGTAAATGGATCGTTTTTTTCTGCCTCGTTTCAAGATTTATTCTTTACATTTTTTTAAAGATCTTATTTATTTATTTGACAGAGAGAGAGAGAGCACAAGCCAGGGGAGCAGGAGAGGGAGAAGCAGGCTCCCACTGAGCAGGGAGCCCGATGCAGGGCTCGATCCCAGGACCCTGGGATCATGACCTGAGCAGAAGGCAGATGCTTAACCAACTGAGCCACCCAGGTGCCACTATTCTTTACATTTTGAGGCAGTTTTATTTTGATGATTCTGAGCATGATTTTCCCTATATTTATCCTTTGGGGAACTAGCTAAACTTTTGAATCTGTACATATATGTCTTTTACCAAATTTTCAGCCATTATTTCTCCAAATACTTTTTCTGCACCTACCCTTTCTACCTTCCTCAAATGTTAAAACTTTTGATGATGTTCCACAGTTCTCTGAGTCTCTGTTCATTTTTTTCAATCTTTTATTATGAGTCTCTGCTCTTCAGAGTAGCTAGTTTCTATCAGTCCATCTTGGTATTTGTTGGTTATTTTCTCTGCTACCTCTGCTCCACTATTGAAACCATTCAGTGAATTTGTATTTAAATGTTCTTCTTTTTAGTTATTTAATTCTCATTTGGTTTCCATTTATAGCTTCTCTTTGTCTCTCTTGTTCAAAATATGTATTTCCACACACATTTCTAGAAGCTTCATTTTTACCTCATAAAATAGAGTTATAATAATCGCTTTTATAGTCTGATATTTTCTGCTTTTGCCATCTGCTTATATTCTTTTCAAATGGATGAAATTTCCTTCTTTTGGATTACATCCTGAATAAAAATCATCTGGAGAATGTTGAGTTGTGTGTGTTTGCATGTGTGTGTGTTTGCTGTCAATAAACTCAGTTAGATTTAGAATACAAGCCTAGTCCCACTTTCTATGTGCGGTGGTTCCAATGTCAAGTTCAGTTTTCAAATCCATTGCTATGCTTTTTAGTTCTGCACTATACATGTACCACTCTGAGGTTAACGTAGTGGTTGGTCAGTGGTTTATATCATAGTTCAGGTCTCAAAGCCTATGCTGTGTTTCTTTGGGTCAGTTGCATGCATGTGCTGCTCAAGATTTGGTGCACTTGTGAGTCCAAGGCTTGGGCTGGTATGCACACAGTTGGTGAGTGAACTTCTTTAGCTCTCTCCTGTTTTTGATTTCCTGTATACTTTTGGTCTCCCAGAGGCCCATTTTCCCAGGTCATCTAGCCAGAGAATTTGGTTTATTTCAAGGTTTTAGTCCCTGTACTCTTATATAGCTGTGTGTAACTGGGGCTGCCCTTGAGGCAACAGAGCAAGAAAAAAGAGTGAAAAATGAGTTTCCTGAAACATACTATTTGGTCCTCAAGGAACCCTTTCCTTGATTCTTCTGGCCCGAGGAGTTGATTTTCTTTCTAGATTTTGGTACCCACACTATTGTTTTCCTGAAGGTAGTGCAGTTTAGCAAAGGAACTAACGTGTCAGAGTTGAAAATTAAAGGAGGAAAAAGTAACCAAGAAACTCACCACTGATTTTGTTGCTTTTCAAGTTTTGGCTTCACTCCCAACCTTCCTATTATTGTTGCTTATTTTTCATGTCCTTATTAGTTCCTTTTCACATCTGTCCAGAGTTTGCAGTTGTAATTAAGGGAGGAGATAGCCTGTAGTGGGCTTACGCCATCTCGACGGGCACTGGAAGTTAACAAAATGATTTTGAAGAACCTGTCCCAACCTCTGGTAGGCATATGAATCTGAATCTGAAGGACTCTCACTGCATTCAATTTGGGATTCATATATAAGTAGATGATAATTTAATCCATAGAAGTGGCTGAGAGTACCCAATTGGTAGTGCAGAGTGAAGAAAGAAGAGAATCTTGGCATTAGCAACATGTAAGTGACATTTGAGGAAATGGAAGCATGCAACCCAGACTGAGGGGGGTGAGAGAGATATGTGTGTTACAAGGAAATTACAGAGTATGAAGTCTCAGCACCTATAATGTTGAATGCCACAGAAGGTAAGAAAAATGAAGTTTTGAAAAGAAAAGAAAATGTTACATTTTGAAATTCTACCCAGAGATCAAGAAAGGTAACATCTGAAAAGCATCCATTTGACTTCAAGACAAAGATCATTGGTGACCTTGGCAAGAACATAGAGCCTTTAAGGCCAAATGATAGTGATTTGACTGGTGAGTGGGAGATGAGGTAGATACTTCAAGTTTGGACAATGATAAAATGAATTTGGCTGTGAAAGGAAGGAGGTAGGCCAGTAGCTAGAGGAAGAAGTGTTTGATGGACCGAGAGATTTCTTTTTTTTTTTTTTTGAAAGATTTTATTTATTTACTTGAGAGAGAGCAATAGTCAGAGCCAGAGAGAACAGAGGGAGAAAGAGAAGCAGACTCCCCACTGAGCAGGGAGTACGAGGTGGGGATCTATCTCAGGACCCCAAGATCATGACCTGAGCCGAAGGCAGACACTCAACCCACTGAGCCACCCAGGCATCCTGAGAGATTGCTTATTAAGTTTTATTTTAGTAGATGTTTTTTGTTCTTATATTAGAAGTGGCTTTAGTTAGGATGCTTGGGTGGCTCAGTGGGTTAAGCATCTGCCTTCAGCTCAGGTCATGATCCCAAGGTCCTAGGATTGAGTCCCACATTGGGCTCCCTGCTCAGTTGGGAGACTGCTTTCCCTCTGCCCCCTGCTCCCCCTGCTTGTGCTCTCTCTCTCTCTGACAAATAAATAAATAGAATCTTAAAAAAAAAAAAAAAACCGAAGTGGCCTTAGTACTTGAAAGAAAATATTAACAGCAAAGAACCGGTAAATTAAAAAAAAAAGTTAAAAGCAGAGAAAGGAATAAAATCCTTGAAATGGTGGTAGGAAAGGGGATTCTAAACACAGGTGAAGGTATTAGTTAAGAATGAACAAAAGGAAACTTCTCAGAATAACAGTGTAAGTTTTCCTCTAAAGCTCCCAGTGGAATTCTTGTCCTATTTCTTCTCCTACCTCCTTACTGGCTTCTCCCAGAAGCAATTGTCTAATGAATTACTGGCATATAATTTTTTATTCCAGAGTCTGCTTCTGGGGAACCCAAACTAAGACAATTACAAATGCATTTGTCTATCCTTATTTTAAATTATTTACAGAATTCCAAATGCATCTATCCTAATGCCTATTTTGTATCTCTATTTGTTTTGTATAATAAATATCTCAAGCTTAATATGTTCAAAGCAAAGGTCGTGACTTTTTTCCTACTGTCGTTCTTCTTTCAGCCTTCTTCTTTTAGTAATTGAGAATATCTCCCCACTCAAGACAAATGATCATCTTTCATTTTTCCTTTCCCCTTAACCCACATCCAAACCATCAGCAAGTGGAGTTAACTTTGAGAGTTCTAGAATTTGTTAACTCTGTCTGTGTAATTTCATCTGTATTGCTACCACTCTTGCTAAGCCCCTTATAATCTTCTTCTTGGACCACCACAATCATCACCTGATTTCTGTAATTCAAACACCTAGTTAATCTAATTCATCTAATATTAGCCATGGAGAGAACTTTGTCAATGCCCTTCAAATCAAGTCTATGCTTCTTAGTTCATGTCAATGCCCTTCTCATGTCTATGCTTCCTTATTTTGAACTTAGAGAGAAATTTTTGCTTATTACCATGCCTATATGCAGGGTATATGAAGTAAATATTTAACAACTGGTGGGGAAGGAACATTCACCATATATACTGGCCACAATGTGTAATGCCGAAGCAGTCCCTAATGGGGGAATATCAGTCTTACCTATGAGATGCTACAAATCCATTCTCTCTCTCATTCATTCTTTCCAATCATGCTGTCTTTCTTCCAAAGATTCCTTTTGTCTAGAATTTTCCCATGGCTGGCTATTTCTTGTCATTTATGTACTGTCTCAGATAATTTCATTCCCTGTGAGGCACATTCTTTTACCAAGTTATAACGGGTCCTTACCTTGCCCTGCACAGTCACAGTCACAACTATTTATTGCATTTCCTCCATGGAACTGAAAACTATATGAAATTATTTTTACATTTACTTACTTCTTCTGTTTCCCTTCACTAGAATTTAAGTTTATCAAGAATAGGGATCTTGTCTTATATTTTCACCACTGTATCCCCAGAACCAAGGTCTATACCTGGCACATGGCACACATTTAATATTCACTCATTAAATGATTGATTGAATGAATGAATGAATGAATAAATGAATAAATATAAGAATAGATTCATAGGAAAAGTCATTATAAAAACTGTGAAATGAAATAAATTATCAACTTAAATATCTATGTCTTCTACTTCTAGCCTACACATGGGTTTCAGACCTATACATCCAAATTTCTATTGGAACACTCACCAGCAGCTAAATCTCAATATGAATTCATCTCTTTACCTCGATGTACTCTTTTACTCCCTGTCATGATATACATAAGGCACACTCATTCTGTCATGATTTGCAAAACAGCTTAAAATATGGGCTTTGAACTTGAATTGAATAGGTCCAAAACCCATTTCTGCCACTGATTACTTATGGGAAAGTTGCTTAACTTCTTTGTGGCTCAGTATTCTCTTCTACAGAATGATGATAATGGAAATACCTGTTTTATAAATTTCTTGGGAGGATTATATGAATTAATTAATTCATGTAATCTCTTGAGAACGGCAGAGGATAAGCACTCTTTAAATCATCGGTATCAGTATTTATCAAGCAAGAAATATGGAAATAACCTTAGTTCACTCCAGCTTTCTTACCTTCCCTATCTGGTTGGAACACAAAATTGTGTCATCTGACATGTCCCCATCTACTTCTCTAATAAACTCTAATTGCCGTTTATATTTGCTACATATCTTGCCTACTGCAAGAACAGCTCAGCTACTCCCCCTTTGCTCTGTCTCTGCTTTCTTGTCTATTCTTTTTATCACACTGATCTTCCTAAAATAAAAACTGATATATGACTTCCCTGCTTATAATCTCTCAATAACTTTGTATTGCCTTCAGGATAAAACCTAAACCTAGCATGACAAGGTTCAATTTCAACTTCTGTTTTTAAGAGTTTAGGCACATCAACCTCCAAGCCACAGGCATCACAGGGCTAGTGGAATAAGAACTCCCTGGTGATAAAAGAATGCAGTGCTCTTAGCAACTGCTCATCAATAAACCATAATGAGACCTGTTAAGGACCACAGTGTGATGCACAGCCTGTAAAGTGTCAAATGCTGCTGGGTTGCTAAAGATGAAGAAATTCAGACTTGTAGACCGGAAACGTTTCTTCTTGGTGAAGAGTCCTCCCAAGGTTAATTACATAGACCTTGAAAGAAGAATTCAGTTTCCCATTCATCATGAAGATAGATGAGATCTTGAAGGTATGGCAGCAAAAGTTCTGTTATCTTAATACTATTGTCCATTACCAAGGAATCGCCATACAGTCCTTAAAAATTGGTCAATATTTGATAACAACATCTTCATATCTCAAAAATAATGCTTTTCTTGACAGGGTTGTTTCCAACAAGGCCATGAAATAGTTGGTATAAGAATTCACAAATTGCACATCATCCAAAATGGAGGATTCAAGATTATTTTCTTGGAGACTGGGGGATTTTGCTATAGTCACTCGAGGACTGCTCTGGTTGGAGGAGTGCTGGGCTGAAGCTGAGTGACCAGGACTGCAGCCTGAGCTAATGCATCCAAACAGAGAGGCTATTCTCTTACCTGATTATATAAGCGATGTCTACATAAGCTTTAAACAATGGAATACAGGAAATAGTGAGGACGGAATAAGGGCTGAGGTATTTCAAAAATCTTGTACTTCAACTCCTTACAACTTGTATATTTGTAACTTTTATACACTTATTTTTAAAAATAGAAATGGATTCTCAGGCTATTGCATTTTTTAAATCCACTACTCTCAGGTAAGCCTATTTACCCTAAAGTATTTTAGAAGCCCCTTAAAACAGTTTAAAGGTGTCTATTGATTTTGGCATTTTCTATTGTATTACAAAGAGTGTATTTTCAGTGAATATATTGCAATCAAAATATACAACCTAAAATAATATAAATGTGATCAGGGTGATTTGAGAGTAGTCATAACTATCTCCTAAGCCATCCATATAGTAGAAAGCTGCACACAGATACCAATGCTCTGTAATTATTTAACAAACATTTCACGATATAATGCATAATCCTTAAAGTAACTTGAGTGGTTTCTGGTGCATTATAATTGTTTTTTGCTGTAAATACCACATAAATAATTTGAAAGAAATTTATGCAATGCTACATCCTCTCTCCTACACATCTGGTAGCTATTTTAAAATACCTAAGTCTTTTTGCTAACTTGGAGTGTATCACTATCAAGTATTACTATAGAATTTTTGAGAATGATTGTCTTGAGGCTTTGGAAATTATGAACTGGTATTGGAGATTTAAACATATACTTCTATATCCGGACTAGCATAAGATTTAGGGTAAAGAACATCATGTTTGAAATTTATGAAAAGTTGTCATTATCAATGAATTATTTGTGTATATATGATGTGCAGCTACAAAATGCTAAGTGTTATGGAAATTTGAAAGTAATGAACAATATGATATGGCTCTGCACTGAAGAAACTTAAATTTTGTTTGAGGCAAAAGTTATTAAGCATGTCATAATGAGATGGTAATGATGTATTCAACTAATCACTCCATTTCTAATCTGTCGCTACTGTGCGTTGATGGGCAATCATTGATGGAGTCTACCACAAATTCATGCTACCTGGAATGAATAAGCTTTCAATTATCCTTGCCAAATATTTTATGCATCTCTCTCCTATCATATTCCCTGAAGATTATTCCCAGGAGTCCCTGATTGTTAATAGCTTTGAGTCTGAACCCCAAACGCTTCCATTTGGAGATCAGGTCACCTGTGGTGCATGACAGAAAAAAAATCAAGGGCATTCAACAAATGTTTCAATTTACTCTTTAAAGCTGAAACAAACAAAATACTCCTTCCCTTCATGTTTATCTGCTTCTTTCCTGGTGGAAGGATAGGCCAAATTTTTGTTCAGGTGACTATTTTCACATGCAACTGATATATACTAATCCTTCTCTCTAAGATTTGATTTATCATTTTTTCCCTGTCAGATCCTTCAGGCCTCTCTTATCAGTTGTGTCCTTCCTTATTATCAGAAAACATGCTTGGGTTATAGCTATACTAAATATGCACAAACAGAAGTAACCCCAAAGTCATAAATAAACAATACATTTCCTTCTAAAACAATGGCCAGTTTCCTTTTATAACCAAATTTCTTGAAAAATAATATACCTGTCAACCCCACTTTATCGCCATTCACTCTTCACTCTGCACTTCAGTTTCTTCCTTAGCCATTATACCGAAAATCTTCTCTTGAAGGTTACTAAGGTCTTACTAATAATTCTACAGGAATTTTGTTAAAGATCATAGGTGAAAGCTAAAAGCCATGATGATATTTATTTTGTGAATATCTGCTTTTAACCTATGTAATCTTGTAATAAAAATGAGCAGAGTATAACACATTAGCCTTTAATAAATATGTGCTGAATTGAATGAAATAAAATTCTTATCTATGAAATCCAAGAAAACCTCAAAAAAAAATCAAATCAATGATCCTAGCTGAATTTTCTTTCACTTCAACTTTAGTGTAACATTTGGCACTGTTGAACCATAACCTTCTCCTTGGAATTTTTTTTCTATTGACTTTCATGAAATTACTCACATTCTATTGGTCAAAACAGGATTCGGCAGAATGCACTTACTTAAGAATTGATGGGCCAAACTGAGATGGCCAGTGAGGCAAGTGTAGGCTTTGTGGATGGATCTGGAAATCAGAAGGACTTGTGTACAGTAAAGAAAAAGTTAAGCAGTGGGTGAGAGTTGTCAGGTGGACATTATGGAGGTGGTCTGTCAACAGAGGACTATCCCAGCATGTACACTCAGCATGGAAAATGATGCTCAAGAAACAGGCAGATGGTTGAAAATCAGAGATGGGGCCCACACTCAGCATCAGAGAGTAAAACATCAGGGAATCTCATCTCCAGGCACACACTTCATTCTAGAGAAAGTGAGATAACATTCTTGGGATCTTGGAATATATTGTCAAGAGAAGGACTCATGTTCAGATCTCAGTTTTTCAATTGGGAATAGACCCAAAGAGCATAATTAACAGACATTTGACTCAAAGACATGAGCTCTAGGATGAGGCTAACAAGGCACTTGTCTTGGGGAGAAAAATTAAGAGAAAGTCAAAATATTAATTAAGTAATAGTTTAATGCAATGTTTTAAATCAAATTAATGCAAAGATTTATGGAGAAAAATTATTAAAGTTTTAAATTTCTACTCTTACTCAATTCAGCTAACATAGCAGATACTAGAAAGCCTAGGCACCTAATTGCCAATTAACTGCTATAAACAATAAATACTCTAAGTGGTAAGAAGAAAAGGCATTTCTGGATTTGTGAAGGCTGGAAATAGTTTGGAAATAGGAACTGACCTGGATTTGGAGGGAGAGGCAGAATTGGCCAGTACCGAAAGCAGTAAATACAGCATGTTTCATAATTATGACAAAGAACCTGTAAAAAAAGATGGAATCAGTTTTATTCACCTGATTTTCTCTTGAAGACAGCATCGTATGTGTTTGGAAGAATTATTATTTTTTGAAGAATTATTTTGATTAGTATCATAGGGTGAGGGTTAGAGTTTAAAGACATATTTTGAGTAACAAGGTATGATTCATCAAGGGACTTACATAAGGTATTTAACAGATAGTCTTTTATTTTAATACTGGCAAAAAATAAAAAATAAACCCACATATAAAATTCATCCTCCCAAGTGCACAATACAATACTGCTAGGCACATGCACATTGTGTAACCAACCCCCAGAATATCCCTATCCTGTGTGAAACTTTATCCTTACTGAACAGGCAACAGTTCTCTCCCTCTATTGCTCCAACCCTTAACTGAAAGTCTTTGTTTTGAAAATTAAAGATGGGCTGAAGTAACATATGACATTTGGAGATAGGAACTGAATAGATCTAAATCTCCTCTCTGCAGTAGAGGAAAGTGGAATCAGAGAGCAAGATAACTAAAAGCAGTAAACCTGGGGGCTGTATTGTTTAAGGGCAGAAAGGGGAATCCTGGTTTGGGGATTGCACAGGGAGGGGCAATTGAATGAAGGAAAGCTAATTTTTTGTTATTTGATGTGAACTGTAATCTGCCTCTTACATGTCCCTTAAAATATCATCAGCAATTGCCAGTAATGCAAGGGGGAATTTATTTTATTTTATTTTATTATGTTATGTTAATCACCATACATTACATCATTAGTTTTTGATGTAGTGTTCCATGATTCATTGTTTGCGTATAACACCCAGTGCTCCATTCAGTATGTGCCCTCTTTAATACCCAACACCAGGCTAACCCATACCCCCACACACCTCCCCTCTAGAACCCTCAGTTTGTTTCTCAGAGTCCATAGTCTCTTATGGTTCGTCTCCCTCTCTGATTTCTCCTCTTCATTATTCCCTTCCTGCTATCTTCTTTTTTTTTTTTTTAAACATATAATGTATTATTTGTTTCAGAGGTACTGGTCTGTGATTCAACAGTCTTACACAATTCACAGCGCTCACCATAGCACATACCCTCCCCAATCTCTATCACCCAGCCACCCCATCTCTCCCACCCTCCACTACTCCAGCAACCCTCAGTTTGTTTCCTGAGATTAAGAATTCCTCATATCAGTGAGATCATATGATACATGTCTTTCTCTGATTGACTTATTTCGCTAGCATAACACCCTCCAGTTCCATCCATGTCGTTGCAAATGGCAAGATTTCATTCCTTTTGTTGGCTGCATAATATTCCAGTGTGTGTGTGTGTGTGTGTGTGTGTGTGTGTGTGTGTGTACCACATCTTCTTTACCCATTCATCTATCAATGGACATCTTGGTTCTTTTCATAGTTTGGCTATTGTGGACATTGCTGCTATAAACATTGGGGTGCATGTACCCCTTTGGATCCCTACATTTCTATCATTGGGGTAAATACCCAGTAGTGCAATTGCTGGATCGTATGGTAGCTCTATTTTCAACTTTTTGAGGAACCTCCATACTGTTTTCCAGAGTGGCTGTACAAACTTGCATTCCCACCAACGGTGTAGGAGGGTTCCCCTTTCTCTGCATCCCTGCCAAAATCTGTCATTTCCTGACTTGTTAATTTTAGCCATTCTGACTGGTGTGAGGTGGTATCTTATTGAGATTTTGATTTAGATTTCCCTGATGCCGAGTGATGTTGAGCACTTTTTCATGTGTCTGTTGGCCATTTGGATGTCTTCTTTGGAAAAATGTCTGTTCATGTCTTCTGCCCATTTCTTGACTGGGTCACTTGTTCTTTGGGTGTTGAGTTTGATAAGTTCTTTACAGATTTTGGATACTAGCCCTTTATTGATATGTCATTTGCAAATATATTCTCCCTTTCTGTCGGTTGTCTTTTGGTTTTGTTGGCTGTTTCCTTTACTGTGCAAAAGCTTTTCATCTTGATGAAGAACCATATGATCTTCTCAACAGATGCAGAAAAAATATTTGACAAAGTATAGCATCCTTTCTTGATCAAAACTCTTCAGAGTATAGGGATAGAGGGTATATACCTCAACATCATAAAAGCCATCTATGAAAAATCCACAGCGAATATCATTCTCAGTGGAGAAAAACTGAGAGCTTTCCCCCTAAGGTCAGGAATGTGGCAGGGATGTCCACTATCATCACTGCTATTCAACATAGTATTAGAAGTCCTAGCCACAGCAATCAGACAACAAACAGAAATAAAAGGCATCCGAATCGGCAAAGAAGAAGTCAAACTCTCACTCTTTGCAGATGATATGATACTTTATGTGGAAAACCCCAAAGACTCCACCCCAAAACTGCTAGAACTCATACAGGAATTCGGTCAAGTGGCAGGATATAAAATCAATGCACAGAAATCAGTGGCCTTCCTATACACCAACAACAAGACAGAAGAAAGAGAAATTAAGGAGTCAATCCCATTTACAATTGTACCCCAAACCATAAGATACCTAGGAATAAATCTAACCAAAGAGGCAAAGGATTTGTACTCAGAAAACTATAAAATACTCATGAAAGAAATTGAGGAAGACACAAAGAAATTTAAAACATTCCACGCTCATGGATTGGAAGAACAAATATTGTGAAGATGTAAATGCTACCTAGAGCAATCTACACATTTAATGCAATCCTTATCAAAGTACCATCCACTTTTTTCAAAGAAATGGAACAAATAATCCTAAAATTTGTATGGAACCAGAAAAGACCCCAAATAGCCAGAAGAATGTTGAAAAAGAAAAGCAAAGCTGGTGGCATCACAATTCCAGACTTCAAGCTACATTACAAAGCTGTCATCATCAAGACAGTATGGTACTGGCACAAAAAACAGACACATGGATCAATGGAACAGAATAGAGAGCCCAGAAATGGACCCTCAACTCTATCTTTGACAAAGCAGGGAAGAATGTCCAACGGAAAAAAGACAGTCTCCTCAACAAATGGCATTGGGAAAATTGGAAAGCCACATGCAGAAGAATGAAACTGGACCATTTCCTTACACCACACACAAAAATAGACTCAAAATGGTTGAAAGACCTCAATGTGAGACAGGAGTCCATCAAAATCCTAAAGGAGAACATAGGCAGCAAGCTCTTTGACCTCAGCTGCAGCAACTTCTTCCTAGAAACATCACCAAAGGCAAGGTAAACAAGGGCAAAAATGAACTACTGGGACTTCAGCAAGGGGGAATTTTAAAGAATATGGTGAGGAAAGAGTAAATATCTAAATTGCACATGAAAAGAAAGTATCTGTCATCGATTATTTTGTTGGGTGTTTTTTGCAATCTGTAAAAAGGGGGTAGGAAGTGTTTTTGAGCTAATGTAGCTATAGACTAAATGATTCTGATACCCCTCCTTCCATTTTTTCCCATGAAATTGCTGAAAAACTGACATTTGCCCTGAGAACTAAAGAGAAAGACATTGACCAGTATTTGGGACACTTATTTTACTTCCATTGTGGGTGGTGTAAATTGTGAAACACTTCCCTAGACTATGGCCTTGGGCTCAACTCTTTGAAGCAGAACAAGACAGGTATTTATAGTGGAAATGGACAACGACATTAACACTTTCCTACCCTTTGTCATTACCTCAGGACACATTAACGCACTGACTGGAAAATTATATACTTGCCTTTTGTTATGTTGAAGCATTTTATGAACCAGAAAAAAAATCTGCTACCTCTTCTTCCAGGACTTGACCTACCAGGATATAACACTGATGAAAGAGAAGAAAATGAGAAAAGGCTCATTGACACCGACATGTTTAGTTTAAGGGAAAATTGAAAACAAGAAAAGAGGCATGAAAGATTTATGGCAACAATGCAGTTGAGGGTGTAGATGTTCATGCACTGAAGTTGACTCCACCGTCAGTACCCTTAACTTAGCATATCTGACTGACCATATGAGTCAGGAAAGATTTTTCCTTTTTCCAGCAGCCTCAAAGTAGATTATTGATGCTGAAATATTGCAAGTGGACTGTACTCATTAACCTGAACTATTTTACAGTGCAACATGTGAAAATTTTGAGTAAAAGATATTGATAAGGAATAAATCATTCCACCTCTCCAATCTGTAACAAACTGATGAAATCTGGAAAACCTCTTTTCAATTTAAGGTTAAAAACAAAACCAGACACATAATAACACAGGAGCCTTGAAAGATATTAAATTATGAAAGAAAGAAGAAAGAAAGAAAGAAAGAGAAAGAAAGAAAGAAAGAAAGAAAGAAAGAAAGAAAGAAAGAAAGAAAGAGAAAGAAAGAAAGAAGAAAGAAAGAAAGAGAAAGAAAGAAAGAAAGAAAGAAAGAAAGAAAGAAAGAAAGAAAGAAAGAAAGAAAGAAAGAAACGGAGGAAAGAAGAAAGAAAGAAAGAAATGGAGGAAGGAAGGAATAAAGGTAGAAGGAAGAAGGAAAGGGAAGGAAGGAAGAAAAGAAAAAGAGTTTGATGAAAAAAGGAACACATTCCTGAAAATAATTTTAAGAATATAAGCCAAATAAATATACTTTAAAAAATGTTTTTGTCCAAAATGCGTTCACATGGTAAATATCTCATACAACATTAAGTGCTAGGACACAATGGAGCAACATCTATTGAGAGAAAAATATTGTGACCCAAGAATTTTGTATTGAACCAAATTGTCAGATGTGTATAAAAGGACAGAAGACATGACTCAGAATATAAAAAAACTTCTGTGCATATTTTTTAGAAGTCTACCCAAAGATCAAACATAATTTTAAACTAATTGAAGTCAGGAACTCATGAATGAAAGCTTATTATTCCATTGTATAGGTATAAAATAGGTAATTAATCTCATGTTGCTGAGGCTAAAAAATTAAATTAAATTCAACCTTTCTGAGAAGCATTTGTTGTACCATGGTTAAGGCCTGGATTCTGACACTAGGCTTCCTGGGTTCAAATTGGGCATGAACTATTACTAGCTTTACAACTTTGACAAATCTGACAAACAGAAATATAATAGTTTTCAAATCTGATAAACAGAAACATAATAGTACCTGCCTCCGTGAGTTGCTGTGAAAGTTATGTATATAAAATTATATGCCTGGCACATAGTAAGTCCTTGATAAATGATAGATACTGTTATTCTTAGCTCTTTAGATATTCTATTTTTTTCATTATTATAAATAATGTTTGATTCACTTGGTATGTCTCTTTATATGGATGCCATTATTTCCCCTGGACAAATTCCTACAAGTAGAATTTCCAGGTCAGAATATGTGAACATTTCAAAGGCTTTTTGTTTGTTTTGTTTTTGTGTTTGTTTTTAACACTATCATGGCTTTATTCAAAAAAACCTTACTCAAAGTTTTTTAAGGAGAGTTTTGAGGAATTTAACATACTATATACATACTGCCATACAAAGAGCATTAAAATAGGACCAAAAACTACAAAATATAAAACCCACCCTTACTTATTTGCACAAAAATGCTACCCACAAAGCTAGATAAGTCTTTTTTTTTTCCTTTCAAGGTTTACTTAAATTCACGTTAGTTAACATATAGTGTAGCATTAGTTTCAGGGGTAGAATTTAGTGATTCATCACTTGCATATAACACCTAGTGCTTATTACAAGTGCCCTCCTTAACACCCATTGCCCAGTTACCCCATCCCCTCCCACCTCCCCTCCAGCAATCCAGTTTGTTCCCTATAGTTAAGAGTCTCTTATGGTTTGCCTCTCTGCCTGTTTTCATCTTATTTTATTTTTCCTTCTTCTCCCCTGTTCATCTGTTTTGTTTCTTAAATTCCACGTATTTTGGCTGCTGTGGATAGTGCTGCTATAAACATTGGATAGCATATGCCCCTTCGAATAACTATTTTTGTATCCTTTGGATAAATACCTAGTAGTGTAATTACTGGGTTGTAGAGTAATTCTATTTTTAACTTTTTGAGGAACCTCCATACTGTTCTCCACAGTGGCTGCACCAATTTGCATTCCCACCAAGAGTGTAAGAAGTGTAAGAAAAAAAAGTAACATAAAATACAAACATCAGGAAATAAAGGTAACATACAATGGAAAGGAGAGCCACCCTCTAAAGACACAGCTTTCAGGAGATATGTACCAGGATGGGCCTCAGCTGCCCCCAGAACATCTACATAGGCTATTGTTTGCAGGTGCCCTCATGTTTGTATGGACCTCAGAGCAACAGTGCTCTGTAGAGCAGAGCTCATAAGCCTTTTGTTATATTTTCCATCCTTAACATAGTATTTCTAACTTTATCATATATTCTCTGTATATGCATGTGTGTGTATGAGTGTGTATGTGTGTTTGTGTATATAAAGCATAAATAGTGTTTTGTTATGTGCAGATGTGTGCTGGGGGGTGGGGACCATGTGGTGTATGTATTTTAAATTACTGAATCCATGAGCCATAGGGTGTTACACACACTAAACATCAGAACTATCTAGGATAAAATAATATACCCTAGTCTCATGCATTAATATTCTAATCAGTCTGGGAGTGGGAATTGGACGTCTTCATGTTTAAAAGTCTTTATTGCTGTTTACTCATGCTTAAAGTTAGGAATCGTTGAGCAAAGACTCAAAGAAGGATTTACTTGTACATGTACTTCCATATCTGTAGTACATTTGGATTTTTATTAGAAATATGCTCTTCAATTGAACGCTAAAGATTCTCTCTTGGTCCTTGTATTAGTCAAGGTTCTCCAAAGAAACAGAACCAATGAATTTGTATATAGAAGGAAAGACAGGTTTATTTTAAGGAATTGGATCACACTATCGTGAGGGAGGGCTGGCAAGTCCGAAATCTGCAGGGCGGGCCTGTAGATTGAAGACCCAGGGAAGAGTTGACGTTGTTGTCCTGAGTCTGAGGGCATCTGGAGGCAGAATTCTTTCTTCCTCAGGGACCTGTCTTTTCTCTTAAGGCCTTCAAAAGACTAGATGAGGTCAGCCAGGTGATGAAGGGTAATCTGTTTTATCCCAAATCTACTGATTTAAGTGTTAATTATATCTAAAAAATACACTGACAACAACATCTAGACTGGTGTTTGACCAAAATCTGGATACCCCTTCCAAGCCAAGTTGACCTATTAAAATTCTTCTAGTCAAAATGATAGAATATTATAAAGTCATTAAAATCAAATATGTTCATTCCATCAAATGGTATGTTCTCTAATGATGTCCAATGAAAAATTTTGGAAGTAAGCAACTTATAAATATGCACTCACATTTCTATATCTGGCAACTTTGTGTATTTCAAGTTCTCAAAATCTTCTAAAGTGTGGTCAGCCTTTACCCCAAGTGGGTAAAAAGAAAATAATTCAGGAAAGAGGAGCCTAGAAATGGGTAACTTTCAGTCAACTGGGGTTTACTGCAGTCTCAATGGTTTTTTATTTATTTTTAATTTCAGGAGTGGTTATAAGAATGTAAAAGTGAGATTTCTTGTAAATCTCCAGGTAGATGAGACACAGTCACTGCTTCTTCCCACCCCTGTGCTTCCTATCTCATCTGCCTGGTACATGCTCCGATACATGTAACTTTCTTATAATTTTTCATCATTTCCTGTGGGATGTTTCCTCAGGGTCTCAAGTGAGATCCACCACCATATCGCATGCTCTGTTTATTGCAGAACTAAATGAAGCATGCCGGGCAGCATCTGAAAACAATTAAAAATAATTGAAATGAGCTGTGGACTCTACCAGTCTCATTAAGCTTTGTATTTCATCCACCACACATTGGGGATTTAGATCTGAACCTCCAATCCCTCAGGCCTCCTGCTGACAAAAGGGATTCCTTTCCCAGGGCAGATAAAGGTCCATTGGCTTAGGATGTTGGGGCTGCCAACTACGTCCAGGCAGGGAAAAGGCCTGATCACTGCAAAGAGGCTTCTGTGAGAAGAGACGGTGTCTCTCTCCACTAGCTGCCTTTGAACAGCTGCTTTATGAATTAATAAACATCGCTATGAATATGCACACATCCCTTATTAAGAATTCACAAGCACATTAATCAAGCTGCTCACATGCAACTCAGGATATTGAAGTTAGCTTTTTTCTGTTGCCTTTCTTTGAGAGATACAGGAAGAGAGAGAGACAGCCAGAGACAGACAGGAAACTAAAATATAAAAATAATAATATTTCAAATATTTCTTTAAATGAGAAGTAGAGATAAAACAAATTTTGAAATAGTTCCTGACATGACACCATATTTCCAAAGTCCACAGTATTGTAACTTGGACACAAATAACTGAAATATCTCAAGTGTTATACTGGAACTGATGAGATAGTTGAGTTATGTCAAAATAATACATACACCCGTCTGCAGAACATAAAAATGGCTATCCTGGAAGACACTGTTTCTGAATGGATAAAACCATTTCCTTTTTTTGTGCCCAGGAAGGCCAGGGAAGTTTAGCTGCGAGGTAATTATTCTTGGTGAGATATTTAACATGATTCAGTGACAGGTATGAGGAAATGAGATTAGTTCTTACCATGAAGAATGACTTAGATGTGAGGTTGGAATAATGTGTGTATAAGAAAGATAAAGGTAGGTATTTTATTAAACTGATAACTTGTGAAGATGATTCTATAGGCAACATTGTGGATTTGCATGTTTGACAAAAAAAAAAAGAGCACTGGGGAGCTTCAAAGTACAATTGACCTTTTAATTTTCTCTATTTCAAAAAGATCTGATTACCCGGAGGCTCATCTGAGAATATTCTTCCCCTGTCAACTGTAGAACACTAATATTACAATTTATTCTAGATAATCATGTTGATGAGGATTGGAGAGTTAGAATCCCTTTAGTTTCTTCTTTAAATTTATATAAGTAAATTAACCACAAGAGAAACTCCAACACTTCAGATGGAGGGCCTTTTTTACGTAATATTGTAAATTTGTGCTTATTCTCATCAGAGCTGTATTAGGCAGTAACACATCTCTTTCTGCCTCGTCCAAGGAAAGAGAAGAACTTGCCAATTTCTTCATCTTTAAATAACATGGTCTTTATGGTAATAACTGCTGGCATTTATTGAATGCTTACTATGTGCACTTCACTGTTCACGATTTGCTCACGCTCTTACAACAAAGTAGACCTAAGGGGTAGAACACCATTATTATCTCCATGTTTGCACATACAATGAGGAGCTGAATGGGGAAAAGTAACTTGCTTAGGTAACATTTAAAGGCAGATCCAGGACTCTGATGCTAACATTCTGGCTCTCATCTATATTCTTAGCCGTCACGTCTACTGCCTGTATGGATTGTGTCCGTTTTCCAGTAGTCTGATTTAGAAGCAAAGTCCCAAAGAAAAGAGAGAACAGGACACCTTTGAGGAACTGAAAGGAGTTCCAAAATCTGGAATGGGGGAAGCATAGATTATGAGGGAGTTAGTGGTTAGTGGTGTGAAATGAAGCTGAAGACTAAATTAGGGTCTGACATGCCAATGGTCACACAGATGGGTTAAGGAGCATGAACCTTATCCTACAGTAATGGGAGGCTTGTGGAGAGTTTTATTTATTTTTTTATTTTTTTAAAGATTTTATTTATTTATTTGATGGAGAGAGACACAGGGAGAGAAGGAACACAAGCAGGGGGAGTGGGAGAGGGAGAAGCAGGCTTCCGCCCAGCAGAGAGCCCGATGTGGGGCTGGATCCCAGGACCTTGGGACCATGACCTGAGTGGAAGGCAGATGCTTAACAACTGAGCCAGCCAGGCACCCATGGAGAGTTGTTTTTTTTTTTTTTTTTTAAGATTTTATTTATTTTTTTTTGACAGAGAGAGACACAGTGAGAGCAGGAACACAAGCAGGGGGAGTGGGAGAGGGAGGAGCAGGCTTCCCGCAGAGCAGGGAGCCCGATGTGGGACTCAATCCCAGGACCCTGGGATCATGACCTGAGCCGAAGGCAGACGCTTAATGACTGAGCCACCCAGGTGCCCCCATGGAGAGTTTTAATCATGGAAGTTTAATGATAGGTCTTGGGTTTTTAAAAGCAAATACTGATTGATAGTTTATGGAGGAAAATCAGAGATTGGATTAAGAGGCTATTGCCATGGTCCATTCAGAGATGCAGCTCTAATTTTTGCCCTCAGTATCCTGAGCGAGTGTCTTATACGTACTCCAACAATGTGCAGATAGGTGGAGTCACCAGAATTAATCATTGACAACATATGTATGAATTACAATAGACCCTAAATACATTTTAATTTATTTACCTCTTTCTTTCATAGAACTAAATGGATAAATTTCCTTATATCTTTCTCATACTTCTCATACTTAATGTTTTATGTAGACACTTATGTAAGCAAGTACAGAATACCAGGAAAAAAAAAATTTGTTGTAGGGGACTGGATTGGATTTTTTTTTTTCTTAGCTCATTTAATAATTCTCAGTGTAACTTTTTCTAATTGTGCCATTCTTTTCCCTTCTAGGCCTATGGCCAACACTAATTTCCATGACTACATGAAATTGCAGCGCCCTATTGAGGGGAATGTGAGAATGATTTTGAGATTATTATGGCTCTATCATTATGTTTCTTGCATCACAAGTCTCAGATTTAAACCATTAAGACAGTTTAAAGGAATGACAGCAATCAAGACAAGACCAAAATAATATAAAACACAAATTCTCTATATCCCTAGAGTCCTTTTGTCCTTTATTGCTCTTGTTCTACTTGTTCGGGAAACCAGAAATCTCACCTGTAGCTTATAATCCCTTTTTGAAACTCTAGTGATTCCTGTTGTCATCAGCAGGAAAGTGAGGGCTAAAATTTGAGAACAAAACATGCAGTAAAGAAATAGGTTATTTCTATGAAATGGCTTTGGTGGGGGTAAAAAAAGTTTTTAAGGCCTGGAAGCAGAGAGTAAAAAATAACTATGAAGGAAATAACTGGCAGCTTATGCTTTGGAAGGAAGAGATCACGGGCAAAATTAAGCTGTAAAAGCAAATATAGTTAAGAAATGCAAACATATATAGAGAGACTGATAAAGATAAGATATATGAAAAATTATATTTAAACATATATGTATACATAAGTATGTGTGTATATAACCAACCTGTATCTGTATCTTTATCTGTGTCCTTGTATATATTTATGTCTATATACATCTTTATAATATCTATCTATTTATAAAGAATGATTAAGTAAAAGCTATCTAAACTTAAAATACCCAAGTTTTCTACATCTTCAGATCTGTGGAGCTAGTCTAGGGAAATAAGAGTCAATGACACTCAATTATGACATCAGGAGAATTTGGATAAAGGAGTAGATGCAGAAGAAATGTCTTTTGGGATTCATTTTATCTATAATTTGATTTGTTTTGATTAAATCCTTCTGGAACTAACAAGGAGTGGAAGTATGGGTGATGGATGTTATACTACCAAGTCTCTCACAGGAAGAGAAAATAAACTGAAAATAATTGCACATTTTTACTAACTTACAATATTGAAATATTGAGATTCTGTTTATTTGAAATGCTATCCTTTGAATTAACTATAAAAATACTTGTAAGGGCTTATTTATGACCTCAGTCACACACACTGTTTTGTTTGTTTGTTTTTTTTCCTATTAAGGTTTGGTTACTTAGTGGAAGAATTCTCTTCCGTAATGATACATGCGCTTGTGAATTCTTTCTCTTTAAATAGTCTTTGAAGAGGCTCAATAATCCAACACCCACTTTATAGCCTTATTGGTATGCTATCTTTCTGAAATTATGAGTTTAAAAATATGTCTAATTTGTTTTATATATCATGTAGTAAATATTTACTCTATGTAGAAATTAAGTACTTTCTGATAATTGATTGGATTTGAGCTGTACTAGTTTTGACTGCATCATCTTTTTGTTTTTCTGATGTTATGCAGGTCTGCATTCACCCCAAACACTCATATGCTCCCAATTTAATAGATGAATGATAACAATTCATAAATTAATTAAAATTTATAACATGTATTGTTACTTAGAAAGATGGCTTTAATGTTCTCCTCGGTTTGACTAAACTTTAGACAAGTTTCTTCCTGACTGGGGGCCCCTGACCTCCCTTTCCTTAAAGAATTCATTCTAGAAAACTTAGAAATGTAACTTTTTCTCAGCCTCTTTATGATAAAAATCTTTACAGCCTAAGGATGTCTTTCTCAAGGACCTGAAAGCCAAAACTTTAAATTGCAAACAAGAAAAATAGGTTCCCTATATTCTAGTCTCTGTGTGAAGTTAGAAGTCTAATTTTAATAAGAGAAACATCAATTAATAAGCACAGAGGGACTAATCAAGTTAGTTAAGCCCCTTCTGACATCCTTCAGTACTTTCCCACTAGCTCACCCTAGATTTAAAAATTGTTTATAATAGTCAAGATATGGAAGCAACCCAAGTGTCCATTAAAGCATGAATAAAGAAGATATATATACATATATATATATATATATCTGAATATTACTGAACCATAAAAGGAATAAAATCTTGCCATTTGCAACAACATGGATGGACACAGAGGACATTATGCTAAGTGAAATAAATCAGACAAAGAAAGACAAATACCATGTGACTTCACTTACATGTGGAATCCAAAAAACAAACAAATGAACAAACAAACAAACAAGCAAAACAACACAGACTCTTATATACAGAGAACAAACTGGTGGTTGCCAGAGGGGAGGTGAGTAGGGAGATGGGTAAAATAGGTGAAGGGGATTAAGAGGTACAAACTTCCAGTGACAAAATAAATAAGTCACAGAGTTAAAAAGTACAGCATAGGGGATATAGTCAATAATATTATAATAATGTGGTATGCTAACAGATGGTAACTACACATAATGTGGTAAACGTTGAGTATTGTATAGAGTAGTCAAATCTCTGTGCTGTATACCTGAAACTATTTTAACAGTGTATGCCAACTACACTTCAATAATAAATTAAAAAAAAAATTCCCCTGCCTTTTGTTTCACTGGAGTTCAGTTGAATATCCTCCTCTACTGCCATAGTCTTCACCCCTCTAGTGAAGCAATTGTGTTGAATAAAGTGTATCTTGACTGTATAACTTATCTGGTGCAGTTTTCTTTGACATTCCCCAATTTTATGCTTTATTTTGAAATATTTTATAGATAATTTAGGGATTTTTTTCAAAGTATAGTTGAATATGACACTAAAACTAGGAAAAAATAAAATTAAGAACTTTGTGTATATTAAAATGACTTTATAGATTTAATGACAGAAAAAGTCATTAAAATTATCAAAAACATAATTTTAATAATTTTTGTATGGATCCAGTTTTATGAGAGAAGAATATCAATAGTATAAGTATTTGTATGTGTACATACAGAAAAATATATAGTAGCCATCATTAGAAAGTGAGATTATTACATCATTTAAAATTTATTTTTCTGTTTTCTTGATTTTTTTTTTTCAAAATTTTTCAACTTAGGTGCCGACTGGGCTCCTGGGTGGCTGAGTCAGTTGAGCATCCAACTCTTGGTTTCGACTCAGGACATGATCTCCTGTGTCCTGAGATTGAGCCTTGTCTTGGGGTTTGTGCTCAGTGGGGAGTCTGCTTGAAGATTCTCTCCCTATGCCCCTCCCCTCACTTGTGTGCTCACACTCTTTCTCTCTAAAATAAATAAATAAATATTTTTAAAAAGTAAAATTAAAAAAAATAAACTTAGGTGCCAATGTTTAAAATTATTAAATGTGAATATTTAATTCTTTAACTAGTCAAGATAGAGTCTATTGTTGGCAACTGGCTTAGGGTGTATTCATTAGTTATGCTTGATGGCTCTCTTTCCAATAAAAACCATATGGAGAGACCTCAGTGCTCTCTGCAGAAAAAATAAAATGATAGTTAAGTTTTCTCAGTTTTCTAAAAACAATATGGAAACTTTTCTATGGAAAACTAAAAACTTCCCTTCAAAGTTTCTACTAAGCTAATATTGAGGGAATAGGGGGAATTCCTGAGCTGCAAGGTGTTGAAAATAAATATGCCCTACAACCACAGGAATCAGTCTCTGTCTATTAAACATAAAAAAAGAATCCTTACAAAAAATATTCTACATCTCCGTTGTTCTAAAACCTCATTTGTACATTGGTCAAACTGAAGTCTTTCCTGGAAGAGTAATTTACCACTTGAGTGATTTTCATTCTTGTTTTATATATGGACTAGGGAAAAAGCAGCCAGGGAGGCAAAACTGTGCAGTCCAGTGTCTGAATTGTCAAGGTGCCAAAGTGACTCTGTCTATCATTTTTGCACATGGGTAAATGTCTTTGTTGTTAGGGAGACTTTCTCCCATTTTTTTCAAACTTCTCCTTTGTTTGTCGGATTGAAATGTTCCATTACAATATGGCTGTGCTAAAGCCATATGCCCTGCAGATAATTATCAGAGGTTATTTATAAAATAAAATGCCCCCAGTCTTGTAAAGGGCATTCAAATCTTTAGGAAAGAAAAGCAATGACACAATAAGGGGGGAAAAAGCAGTTGGCATTATTGTACTATTGTACTGCTTTGTGGGGGTTTTTTTATGGAAAATTTAAAGAGAGACTGAAGAAATGTATGAGCTGATGTGTTTTTAAAAAATCAGTTGCTAAATTATAAACATGTTACTTTAAGAGAAGCTGAAAGGAGCCGGGGTGGAGGGGGCGGGCACCTGGGTGGCTCAGTGGGTTAAACAGCTGCCTTTGGCTTGGGTCACTATCCCAGGGTCCTGGGATCAAGTCCTGCATCAAGTTCCCTGCTCAGTGGAGAGTTTGTTTCTCCCTCTCTCTCTCTCCCCCCTCATGCTCTCTCTCTCTCTCTCTCTCAAATAAATAAAATCTTTAAAAAAAAGAGAGAGAGAGGGAAGCTGAAAGGTGTAAGAAGATAAATGAAAGATTATTTCCATAATAAAATAGATTTTCTCACATCACAAAAGAATTTCAAGGGAGATCTTAAAAATAGGTGTCTTTTATCTCAAATTTTAACTACATTTTGGTTTCCAAAAATTAGTTTTATGTAACCTTTAAAAAGATTCATCTATTTACAAACTTAGAAATTCAAAAATGACTGTTTTCTAAACTTAGGGACAAATTTCATAAATATTGTTAAATGCTGACAAATAATTATAAGAATTTTTATTATTTCCTATTGATCAATAGACAACACTGATCACAATTTTTTAATCTTCTATTTAAATGAAAATAATTGGTAAGAGATAACTTATGTTTTCTTAAGATACAATACTTTTGCAATCAATCCTGTGTAATCCAGTGTTTTCTTTAGCAGTGAAGGATTATGTGATTTCGCTATAGTGTGTGACTTGTGAAATAGCTGAAAACTCATTCTCCTCCCTTAAACAGCCCTACATGGTTCAGCAGCTCTCTTCTGCCAAAATCACTGATATGGATGATCGTTTTTTGACTTCTAACCTCTGCATAATAGAGATTAAGTGCTAGATGAATGGTCAATGTTGTCCAGTATTGTAACTCCAATAACTACATTAGGATCTGAGGGACAGGTGGAGCAAAGCAGAGGAGGAATGTTTGATAAAGGGAGGGAGGAATTAACACAACCAGATTTCATGGCTCTTATCTCTTTACTGAAGTCTAGATTAAATAGTTTATAACTGAGTGTCCTTATTACTTGTCTAGCTAGTGAGTGCTACTACATTTACTAGGTTATATTTGTTGACCTGTACTAACTTGCTAAATCCTTTGAGATTTTTAACAGAAGGTGAACCTCTAAGATCACAGTACTGAAATTGCTGTCTTTCTCTGTAGATAAAGAAACTGGCTAAATACATATATTCACTTGCATTTAAACTGGATAAAGAACCACTCTCCTTTGTATGTTAGCACCATTTACAAAGTGTATGTCTATAACAGATATATTTGGAACTTCATTTGTTCTTGTTAGAGATCACTACCAAAATTAATTTTATGCTATGAAAAACCTAAATGCTGGTGGAAATTATTCTAGAATTTGATAGGGTAAGGGCCTGCAAAAAGGCAGTTGGAACTGGAGAGAGAGAGGACATTTTAACTTTCCCTGATATTTATAGATTTCTTTGAAAATTTTACATTTTTTAAAATAAAATTATTTTATTAGGAAGTAAATAGTAGATTGCTTATTTATAAGTATTTTATTATATAAAGAAACATGCCTAACTTTTACCTGATGCGTAGAGAGTTCTAATAATATGAACAAAACTTCTCTGAAAGACCCATTTATTCTGCTTTTCTCCCTGTGCAAATGGTAACATCTATGGATTGACTTTTCTGCATACTATCTTTGAGAAGCCAAGCTCTTTGTTTAATTGGACAATAACCCTATCACGTAATAGTTACTTGCAGAGAGGACATTCCTTTCAGCAAACTGAAAATAAATTAACAAAGAGAAAGCATACTGAATTATGATTAGACACGGAAAAGATTGGGAAAATCACACAGAGAAAAACATAAAACTGAATTTTTATTATTGATGGTCAAGAAGATCTACAAAAAGTCATATTTGAAAAAAGAAAGTTTAAATATTGCTTGTAGAGTTTGCAGATAGAGCAAAGGGAGTGAGTTAAATGACTACAAAGACTTCTGTCCTGGAGCTGTGAGAGCTTGGTAGATTCATCTTCCTGAAATAATCTACCTGTCAAGAAGATGGGAGGCTTATATTTGCTCATCAGACATACTTATTCATTATGTCTTAAAGACATAATGTCAATTTTTTTTTCACAAGATAAGTTTTTTAGATCTCCAAGTAATGCTAATCCAAGTTTGCACAGATATTTATAACTAGAATCCAACAATGAAGACAAAGAAGTTTAATGATTTTGAAATTTTGAAGAAAGAGAAAACAATTAGGGCTAGATAACCACCCAAGTCTTTTGAAGATGTCCACATAATTGGCTTTGCTAACCCAGCAATTTCTGCCCTCCAGACCCCCTTACCCAGAAGCACACTTTTATCTCTACAGGCAGACAATTCAGGAAAGAAAAGACCATTTCAATTATCCTTAGAGTTGCTAGACATTCAGTGGTCTTTTCTCTTTCCACATGGACGCTGGGGATACTCCATGTACTTTGAACCCCTGCCCCCACCTTGTAGTGAGAAGAGGCCTTAGGAAAGGGGCCCTCAGGAAGGGAGAGAGGAGCCTCTTGCCCTGCCTGGATGCTTGATGCTGAGGAATTAAGTGACCTTACTCTGGTGCTGACATCAGAGTAAAGTGTGGGGTGGTCACCCTCAAGAAAGCAAAACTGATTCCCTGCAATTTGGTTCTGGTACATAGACATGGTCACTAGTGCTTGCTACTTTCTGCAAAATTCTGACAGTGGGATGTTTGTTAAAGAAGCCCACATTATGAAGATAAGTAGGGATTACAGGGTTCCATGCCTTGAACAAGAATCCCATAGCTTCTCAAGTTTTCAATGGTTCTTGGAAAGCTGGAAAGCAGGGTAATAGTTTCGGTGGCTCTATCTGAAGAAACATAAAAGAACATAAAATATTGCCGAAGTGGCTGCCAAGGAAGGAGAGTGAAAACACTTAAAGTCAGGGCTGAGAGCCTGGTCTACTGCCAGGGACTGAGACTGACTAGGCTGAACCTGCCTTAGGAAGCTCTCTATGATGTTGGAGGAAACTAAGGAAACTAAGGAAACAGGGATGCTACCTATGTGGAGATCATCACACTAGCAGAAGCTAGCTAATAGGAGCAAGCAGAGCCAGGTCTGGCTGGAGTGAGATTAGCATTGTCTTTCCACCACTACTAGGGAGAACACAGCCATGGTGGTCACTCCAATTCCTTCTCTCCATCTCAACATTAAGGATGGGTAGAATTAGTCATGTGTATCTTTCTAGTGTGGGCCCCCAGAGCGAGAGTGAAGCATGATGTGCAGGGAATGGGAGCTCTCAGAGAAATATAGAAGATGAGAACACATAACTGGACAGAACTGAATGATTTCATGTTATAATCTGAAAGGGATCAGGAGGTTAAGGATCTCCCTGAGATGTCTTTAAGAGTTTGGAAAAGGAGATTTTCCAGAGCATGATTAAGGACAATGTTAGAGAAAATAAAACTATTTTATATCTGCTTCCCCACACATACACCCATGTTGTATTGACTCAGTGCAATAAATCTTAGAGAATTCTAAATTAAATGTGGTAAACAAATAATCAAAAAAAGCAATTTTCATTTTTGACTGTTCATGTCCTAATCTATTTATTTCCAGCATTTAAATGAATTTAACACTTATTTTATCCTAACAGAAAGCAGCTAGTACATGACATACCACAACTGGTCCCTGAAGAGTACCAATTTCATCTTTAAATCAGGTTTTAGCTCAGAGAGCCAGTTACCTAGTTCTGTTAAAAATAAAATAGTACAAACAACAACAACAAAAAACCATAGTAATTGTATTTCATTTTTGCTTAAAGAAGCCCACTTTGTAGGATATAATTGATTTGAATATAAATCTTTTCAATAGCGGCCTACAATTCCAAGATTTGAGCATCAGGAAGCCATTTGTTATAACTGAAGAAACATGGGCTTTAGAAACAAATAAATCTGGGCTCTAGTCACTCTTCCACCATTTATTTTCATGAGACTTTGAACAAGACTATTCTAAGACTTAGTTTATTGAAGGATAAGTAGTGTTGTTATGTGGTGAAGGATGAGATTAATTGAAAAAGCAAAGGCATCTAGCACAATATTTATACTGTACCTAGTAGTAATCAAGCTAATATTACTGAGTTTTCATTTTGGTTCCCATCCTTTGTTACAATTTGCGGTGCTGGGGAACATCTGTGAACAGTGGAGTTCTCCCTCCTGCAGGCATGGACATGAGTGACAGGGACCACCTTGGAGGTTGTCCTCTCTAGGGGAAGCAGGAGTCAGGTAAGAAAGAGTTTCAGGAACAACAGAGTGATTCTAGGCACAGAACAACATCAAAATGATCTCCAGGCCCATCTTACTATGCACTTATGTCTGAATCTGCAGAGGACATGGGGTCTGGGATAGGAAAAGGATAAACAAAAAGAAACATCTTTTAATAAAAATTGTACTATATATTAAAAATAGACAGTAATATGAATTTGGCACATTATAAAGAAAATTGAAAAACTAAACAGGGAATATAAAAGTCAAAGAGAAAAAATATAAATTTTTTTTAAAGATTTTATTTATTTATTTGAGAGAGAGAGAATGAGAGAGAGAACATGAGAGTGGGGAGGGTCAGAGGGAGAAGCAGACTCCTCGCCGAGCAGGGAGCCCAATGCGGGACTCGATCCAGGGACTCCAGGATCATGACCTGAGCCGAAGGCAGTCACTTAACCAACTGAGCCACCCAGGTGCCTGAAAAAATATAAATTTGATAAAGAAAATGACAGGTTTTGGGTTACAGGTTTTGGCTTATAAGACATAAAATTCTGGGACATCCAAAAATAATCAGAACATTATAGAGGCCTATATGTACTACAATAAAAGTGGATGCAAGCGTCAGTGAAAAATAAGTTGTGTTTTACCCAGCATTAAAAACTTATTCAAATCTCCATGAACAATTTGAATAGGTTAAGCTTCTATGAGATATTTTTCATTTTTGATGTCTTTTTATCTTGTACAGTTGTAGCCCATCCCTTTTATAATATAAATTATGAGCAGGAATTTTGAATGATCCTGAATTTTATACAGTCTCTCATACTACTGATACTTAGTTTATATTATCTTACATTTTTTTAATGAAAGTTCTTTCTTTTCATTACAAATGTTTCTATGAAACAATATTGCAATTAGACACTTTGACAGGCTTAAGTAAAGATTCTGGAACCATGCTAAAAATGTAATATTTTAGATATATTCTGTTCAAAACATATTTTTGTGTAATAATAATATGTAAGATTCCTGTGTACATATACATTTTTACTAAAATGATTTATAGTAGTGATTAACATTTCTCAGATAAATAACCAATTCCATGAGACGAATACAATGAACCTAACTTTAAAAGCTTTCATGTATGGCTATATTGATTCAGTCATCAGTGAATAGGTAGATTTCACAGACATTTACTGATATGTTTTATGGTAATATCTTTGTAAATGAAACCCTTGATTTTCATTTGTTTCCTCTTAGCCAGTACTATTGATGTTAAATTTTGATAATGCTCCTCAAATCTTTTATCTCATCTGTATCTTTTCTTCAAGGAGTTTTTAAGTAATGTATAACATGTATAATTATAGAAGGTATAAAACATGACATAATATTTATTTTGTTATCTTATGATTTCATTTTTATTCATTCATTTTCTTATTTATTGAACGATAAGGCATTGAATGGTCTTTCAAGTTTCTGGGTATTGGAAATTGCTTTTCTCTTTGACATGTCCTTCTTTTCCCTTTGACTCTGGAAAGTTTCCATTTATCCACCAAGACTTAGGTAAGCTGTGCTATTTTCAGTGTAGTAGTCACGGACTCCTTCACATCAGGTTAATTGCTACCTTTTCAGTGGTCCCCTGTATCTTTATTTCTTATTGAGTGAACTGAGTGCAGGCTGAACCTGCAAATGTATCCCCCCCATCCTCTGGTTTTACAAAAAGGATTGTGTTCCTACTTCCTCCATGGCTTTTGTTCCACATCTTCTACCTCTCCATGAAGATAGAGTGACTTACTTGGTTCCTGAGTGACAAGTCAAGAATATATTCCACCTTCCCAAAAGTTGGACATTATGAAGTCTTTTACACTTAATTTAAATGATTATGAATGGTTTGTTGTAATGCAAATATTTTTGGTAGTCATTAATTGGCAGATTCCTGTAAAACTATCATAGGCGATTGAGTAGAAGATGAAAAAATCTATTGACTATAGACTTTTATTTTCCAGACCCAACAAGGAAAAGTTCTATAGAGTCTTCTGAAAAGAGGTGGCTTCAGATACTAGGAAATGATGTTCAGTTGCTACGTTAAAGAAAAATAGTGACCTCTGAAAATTTCTTAGTCACCATCAAATGGCTACTGGGAAGTTTCCCAGGGGAGTAGACATTTGTATAAGCAAGAAAACTAGAAATGATTTCTTTATTTTAACCAAATTATAATACCATTGATCATTAATTTTAAAAACTTTGAGGAGGTGATAAAAAAGATAAATCAGTGTTATTAACCAAGACAAAAGTTAATTGTAAAATTGCAGCTTTTCACTAGTTGCAGCTCAAAAGAAAGTAGAAATCTCATCTTAGGAAATTAAAACCAAACAAACTTTCTTGTGCCCATGTCCCGGTCCATAGATTATATTTACAGTAGAAATAGAAGGGATATGCTCTATAAGGTAAACTACATGTTTAGTTTAATGTGTATATTGGTAAGGACAGTAACTGCTGGTTAAGGTACAGAGAACAGAATGAACTTCAGTTGATGAATATCAGCTCAGAAAAGTACTTAAGTTATTAAGAGCCTTAACAGTACAATTCCAATATAGGTAAATTATTTCCAACCTAAAATATTTCTGTAATGTTCTATCGCTATCCTGACTTACCATCTGTATAATAGAAACTATGTGAGGATATATGATACCTGTAAAGACTTTGGTTAGATAAAAAAGGCACAAGAAAATGAACACAAGTGGCCAAATCTCACTATTTTATTCTTCCTTTACCCTTTTACAAAATAGGAGCAACCATCAAATGTCAGATATAATATTGAGATTCAAGTTAACTTCGAGTTCTAACGAAATACAAGGGTTGAAAAGATGTAGTTCTATTTTCCCGTGGTCTACAGGGAACTTTCATTTATGGTGATGTCGTGTACTTGATACTACATCATTTTCTGAACCTGACATAAATCAGAGATCTAAGGAAAATAATATTGTTTATGATTTTATATTTGGCATAGAATGTAGTCATAACATCATTTTTACTGTTAATTTCTGAATGTATAACTGGGCTTTCAGTATTTAGAGCATGTTTACAATGCCTAAAGTGTTTGTTTATAAATCCCTTTTATCTTTTCCACTGAAGATTTGTTGTATCTTGTAATTTAAAAATAGTATAACAAGAGGAAAAGTGCAATATGATCAATATACTCCGCAATGGTCTTAAAATATTTCAGAACAAGCAAGAAAACGTTTTCTTTCTTATAATCTCTTTCTATTCCTCTAATAGGTCTTTAATTTTGTTGATTCTTTTTCACTGTTAATGAATTCCTCAAGTCTGATAAACTTAATGGTTGAATTTGGGGGTTTCTGTTTTTCTCTAGCATGTACTTTTCACCTATTTTCCTCTCTCTCTTCTCGCATAAGACATTCTTTCTGTCTGCAAGTGATTACTTATGTGAAAGAAAAGCTCTGAAAGGTAATATATCATGGAAAAAGTAGATCAAGCGCTGTGTCCTCCCTGAGGGATAGCAGACTTGCTTTGCATTCTGCTGCAAATGGCCTTGCCTTTGCTCAAGCAGAGAATGACTCATTTTATCATGTGCAATTATTATTTAACTCAATATTGTCTTTGTACTTTTGTTAGCATTTGGATTTTTTCAATCTATTTTGGATTATTTTTCATCCATTTATTTTATTTAGATATTTATGTAGAGATATGTATCTAGCATTCAATGAACTTTTTCTTGTAAAAACAGCAGTAATTTAGTAAATATTTGTTCAGCTGAATGTGTTGAACTCAATATATGCTAGATACTTTAAAAATATAAATGGTATGGTGTGGAACCTGCAATTACAGAGTATTAGCATAAAGAATATTCTAACCCTTAGGTCTACAGATGTCCTGGTTCAGGAGATGCAGTATTACCCCTCTCTGAAGAGCTTAAAGGAACATGGCTAACCACTAGACAGAAATATAGAATAGGCATTCAATGCTTTTTGGCATTGGCTAACCTTTATGTCCTTCTTACAATTTTAGGAAGTGCAGGTTTGCAGGTTAGAAAATCCATCTCTCCATTCCAAATATGTTGTATTAATTAGATTCTCAGTGCTATGAAGAACCCCTAGAGGAGCCAGAAAAACATGCCTAATGATTGAAAACAGAAATCTGCAACATGGAAAAGACATGGATTTAAGAGGTCATACAAGAAAAAAAAATTAGCCAATATGGAGAGATTTTTCTAAGAAACCCATACAAATGCAGGCCCTTTGGAGGTCCAGGACTACCAAAAGCAGTGAAGGAATGAACAGCAGTAAATGATGTGATATGGCTGGGCTAGCTTCTCTTTCCTTACATCTTCATTGAAGATGGTCCATACTCCTTCCTCTCATCCAGAAACACAAAGCACTTTAGTATTCTCTCTCTCTCTCTCTCTCTGTCTCTCTCTCACACACACACACAAACACACACACACACACACCTGTGTGCCAGCATTCAGATTAAGATTAAAAACCTTTTCAACATCTCAGAAAGCTCTCATGTACTTCTTCTGGGTGACAACATCTTCAACCCCAGCAGAGGCTACTATTTATTGACTTCTATTACCACATTCTGTCTTTTTTCAAAATTTCCTTCTCTACTCAACAGTGTTTTTCTATATTGCTCTAGCTCAATATTAACTACATAAAAGATTATTAACATATGTATAAAACTATAAAAACAATGAAATGGACAATCATGTATTGATCAACTATCCCAAGAAATAGAACATCGGGTTTTTGAGATTTATCATTTTGAGAACTTCTATTCTGATTTATTCCAGACAGATAAAAAGGGGATTTTAGTACAAATTTACATAAATATAGTATGATTATTTATGTACCACTAATGTCTAAGAAAACTTGGTTTATGTGCACATTTTCATTGTTACCAAACTCTGGACAGAGGAATAGGACCTCTAGAAGTGTCCTAGTATTTATGAGAGATTTTCTGGTGTTGAAAACTAGAAAATGGGTCCCAGAATATAGATTCTTGAGCTCTACTATTTTTAAATGGTTCTCTAATGACTTTACATTGCCATCAGCAATGTTTTTCCATTTCCTCCTCTTTGTTTACAGTATTTGGTGACATTGGACATAACATTTCAAACTAATGAGTGTGACATGGCATTTAATTTTTGTTTTAATTTATAATCCCCTTAGTACTTTTAAAGTTGAACTTTTTTAACACTGACTGTGTATACTGATTTCTATACAATGTTCATTCTCTTTGCTCATTTCTCATTTCACTTTTTCCTTTAATTCATGATTTATAGAATTACTCATATACTCATATATATTTACAAATGTATGTAGTGTGATACAGAAATCCAATTTCATTTTTCTTTTCTTGTCTGACTATCCAGTTGTCTGGCACCATTTGTTTATTTGACCATTTTTTCCTTCCTAATTTATTAGATATGTCATCCTTTCTTTTTTTTTTTTTTACATATTTATTTATTTTAGAGAGAGCGAGCACAAGCAGGGGGAGGAGTAGTGGGAGAGGGAGAGAGAGAATCTCAAGCAGACTCCCTGCTGAGCACAGAGCTCTACTTGGGGCTCAATTCCATGACCCTGAGATCCTGACCTGAGCTGAAACCAGGAGTCAGTTGCTTAACCGACTGAGCCACCCAGGTGCCCTCTTTTCCTTTTAATATGTGATGGTTCATCTGTTATATAATATTTTTTGTTTTATTAAAGTCTCCTTCTAGGGTTACTATCCTATTACATGGGTTTATTGAAAGTCTCTGTACCAATAACACTATTTTAATTAGTATAGCTTTTTAGAAAGTCTTGAGAACTGACAGAGTAAGTCTATAATCCTCCTTTTATAAATTGGCTTGGTTATTATTGACCATTTAATTACATATATTATGACATATATATATAATTATAAATTTTTATACAAAACACTATATAAATTTTGAATGGAATGTCATTGAATTTATAAGATTTTAACATTTATAAGAATTTAACATACTGACTGTATATGTTTTATCTCTACAGTTATTTAGATTAATTAATTAATTAATTAGTTTATCTTTACTATTTTTTCCTGTAAAAGTTTTAATATGTATCACACAATTTAAAATATTTTGATTATTTTCCTTTTAGAGTTTTTTCCATTTATCGGTCAATTTATGTATATACTCTATGTTTGGTTTCTATTATAAATAAGGTAATCTTTTTCTTAATTACATATTCATAAATTTATTGTGCAATCTTTTATGTAAGAAAATCCTGATTTTGTTTGTTTGTTTTGTTTTGTTTTAAGATTTTATTTATTTATTCATAAGAGACAGAGAGAGAGAGAGACAGAAAGAGAGAGAGAGGCAGAGGGAGAAGCAGGCTCCCCGCTGAGCAGGGAACCCGATGTGGAACTCGATCCCAGAACCCTGGGATCATGACTTGAGCCAAAGGCAGATGTTTAACCATCTGAGCCACCCAGGCGCCCCAGAAAATCCTAATTTTGACCACACTCTTACTTCCAGCAAATTATAATTTTGGTTTGTATTTGCCCCTTGATTTTGGTAGATAATCATATTGTCTGTGAATTATAGCTATATTACTTCTTCTATTTTGTTCTTCTTCACTTTTTTGTCTCTTTTCTCAATGCATTTGGTAGAGCCTCAAGTAAAACACGAAATTAAAATAAACAGTGATAGTAGTTATTCTTGCCTTTTTTCTGATGATTAGAGAATGCTTTAATATTTTATCATGAAGTCAAATTTTTGCTCTAATTTTCTGATAAATACCCCTTTGTATTAAGTAAGTGTTTTGTTGAATTAAAAACTTGAGTGAGTGCTGAATTTTATCAAGCACTTCTTCTTCTACAAAGAAGAAGATATATTTTTTCTCCATCAATCTGTTAGTATATTTTGTGAACACATTTTCTAATATAAGAACATTCTCAGGGGCACCTGGGTGGCTCAGTCAGTTAAGCATTAGACTCTGTTTCAGCTTGGATTATGGTCTTGGGGTCTTGGGTTTGAGCCTGTGTGAGGCTCTGTACCTGACAGGGAGTCTGTTTGCCCCTCCTCCTCTGCCCCATCCCACCTCCCACTCTTTCGCTCTCGCTCTCTCTCTCTTTCTAAAATAAATAAATAAATCTTTAAAGAAAAACATTCTCAACTATCTGTGATAAATTTTACTTGGTTACTATATATATGCATTTGAATTCAGTTTGTTATTATTTTCTTTAGCATGTTTAGATCTATTTGTTTTAAATGAAATTGGCCCATAATTTTACTGGTATAACTTTTATCCAGTTCTAATACCAAAGCAGTGTTAGTTTCCTGAACTGCATTAGGAAGATTTATCTCTTCTTTCTTACCTTTAAAACAATGTATGTACGTTTGGACTACCTATCCTGTGAAAATGTGATAGAACCCATCAGTAAGAACCTGTGGTAAGAACAAGAGGGTATAGTATGATGGAAGACATGTGAAGTATTATTTAGGGGGAGAAAAATGTTTGGTCAGATAAGAGGACTAAGAATTGACCACTTGATTTAGTAAAATTGAGATCATTGTCGACTCTGCCAGGAGGTTCAGTGAATTAACATTAGTAAAAACCTATATGAAGTAGATTTAAGAAAAAGTGTGAGGAGAAGATTTGGAAACTATGAGAATAGACAACATTTTTGGCAAATTTTGCTGAAATAGGAAGCAGATAAATTAGGTGGCAGGTTGGGAATGTTATTATTGTGTTGCTACTTTTCTCATTGTTTCTCTTCCCTCAGTTAAATAAAAGGCAAGGTTATCAGCTAAAATACAGAATGAGGAGGAGGTACTGGAAGTTAAGAAAAGATGAGAAGGTATAGAATGATTATCTAACACAAAACTGAATATACTAAGGAAATGTGTGATGTTGCTAAATAGCTCTAACTACCCGAAGTGAGTGTAGTGGTAATTAATTTAAAGTGAGACTAGTCAACAAGATTATATGATCGCTCCTGCTGTACTCAGCTCCATCAATGTAAGTGTACAAAGGTACAGAGTTTAAATTATCTGGAGTTCTTTTCTTTTCTTTCTTTTTGCCCACTAAATACAACAAAGTGAGAGAAATTAAAAGAAGTTGAAAGTTAAAGAGTGATTATAATGATAACCCATGGAATTTAAGCTGAGTATGAAGGAAAATGAGGACATATCATGTGAAGAGGAAGAGATTGTAAAAAGTTTCAAGAACAATAAATTGTAAGTTTATCTAAGGGAAAAGGATTGTTAGTGTCAGGATAGTAAAGGGGGGAAACTGGAGAGTAAATAAAGGTCAGAGAGTGAAATTCTTAAAATTAAGATTATAAAGGAGTGAGTTATTGATAATCTCAAATTTAGTAAGTGAATGGCTGAGTTACAGTGATACGTAAAGTCTCAGGAGTAGATAAGGTCAAGGATTTGAGCAATCTGAGCCAGTCATATAGATATTAAAGTCATAAGATACATAGAGTTTCAAAGAGACTAGAAATAAGCCTAAGAATAAAATATTCAAAAGTTGATCCTGGTTTAATAGATATAAGGGTTCTATAGTTGTATGGTCTGATGATAGGAGACTTGAAACTAGGAATGTGAGGAAAGACACAGAAAATTCTGGAAGACGAAATGTGAAGCCAGGAACATACCTCATCATCACCAGAACAAAAGATTTCAAGGATATGGGAGAAAAGAAGCCCCTACTTGACAGAACTGCCAGGGAAGCAGTATCCTAGGGGGATTCTGGGGTGGTGGTGGGGGGGTCTAGATGACCCTAAGCTTTAGAGAAATTGAGGATACAGGGAAAGTGAGATGAGGAAGATTGCCCCAGCCTAAGAGTGTATAGTTAATAAATGGTACTTCCATGGATGTCTTTCCATCTGTTCCCTAACACACTTTTTATCTCCTCTCTCTTAAAAAAATTCTCCAATTAATATTTGTAATCAGGTCTCTATACAAATCTCACCTGCTCAATAGGACCAATTCTTACAAACCATGAACACACTCTCCATCCATCTTATTCTTTCTTCATGAAAGCTTTCACCTAAGAAACTGCATAGTTGACTTATTTGTTATGTCTATTATCAGTCTCCCTCTTGTTTCTCCTGTTAGACTGAAAGCTCCGTGAAGCTATAGATCCTTATTTCCTTCACCCACACACCCAGAATGGTGCCATGCCCATAGTCATGTTCAATAAATACTTATTTTATTAAACCTTGTGCAGCTAAGTATTTTCTTTCAGGTTCTTAAATATAGAGATACTCTTTTACCTTTAATATTTCTCCTTTTCCTCCTACCCAGCAGGCTCTATCCTCTAGCATACACTCTTTGAATCTGTTTATGAAAGTCTTAGTGTTGTCTTATAGAAACCAAGTGGGGAAATGATGATGCGGATCTGATGTGAAAGCAGTTTCCTTTCAGGGCACTAGAAGAGGATGGATGTTTGCAGACATCCCCAAACCAGTTACTTATTTTTCCTTTCCCATTATCTCCATGGTTTTTGTTTTATTTTCTACTCTGTTAATTCTTTTCCTTAACTACAAAGAAAAGGTATTAGAAGGAATTTAAGTGGCTTGCCTGACACCCAAGAATTTTATGTATCAGGATGAGAAGCAAGTAGAACAATTGTAGGACAAGTCATTGAATTGTCTGCCAAATTTTTCAGTGACTCTCCACTGTCATACTAATTAGTCTTATACACCTAAACTGTAATGTATAGTGATTTTTCCAGTTAATATTTAACCAATTTTTTATGCTTTATATTCTACTCATCTCTTAAATGTAGTATGGACACAGAGCAATTTGAAGTACAGGGACCTGGTCCTTAATATTTTCTATATTAATACATTTGACACACTTGCATATAGGTTTGGTACAATTACTCTAAACCTCTTCAGGAAGACAGGGACAGAAGGTAGCAATGCTGAGTTTCTAGAGGTATACATGTGACTGAAGTAAGTCATGAGATTTTGTCTGAAAATCTCCATGCAGATGCTTGCAGAAAGCTGAAGGCTAACGATATTTAAGTTAACCTAAAATACAAATAGTTATTTAATGGACTATTTAAAAATACTGGGGATTATATATAAAGTTCATGCTTTGTAGAAGAAAAAAAAAGATTTAGGATAAAATTTTAAAGAGTCATTCCATTCATTGATATTTTAACATTGGTCATTGTAGAATCTATAGTAATACATGTGGCATGAGATCTCAATAGCCCAAAAGTTAGTACTGTAGTACAATTTTTTACTCACTATGATCCCTTTTGGATAAAGTCCCCAAAATTTGTGACAGTGACCATGTAGAATATATTTTTCATCTTTTGGAGTATTTGGATTCTCAACTCTGACAAAACATAGAAAATAAAACTTCAATGTAGAGCATAAAGAAAATCAAGAATTGCTGAGGCCCACAAATGATTGAGCTGCACCTATAAAGAATTTACTAAAAATGTGTAAATGTTACATGCTAGGAGAGTTTCCTGCTGAGCGGGGTTAATGGGTTCAGTCAGATAAGCCAGTGGCCTAAGTAGGTCCTTCACTACGTAGCTTTTTCTTCAAGGACCCCTCCAGGTGTGTCTGCTGTGACAGCAGATTTAGGACTTTAACAACACAGTGGCTTTTGATCTCATTTCAGCTGCTGTGATTAAACAGACACACATCACTTGCTGTGCCACAGCGAAAGAAGCTTGTGGTTCACCTTTGCTGAATTAGTACCCACTGAGCACTGCAAATATTTAAAATGTCAATCCATTTGATAATGTCAGGGAGGCCTGCAAATACCACAAAATGGCACCAAGGAAGCATTCAACACAGACAAAAGAATATTTAACGTCTCTCTCCTTCAAAGTAAAATGAGAGTTAAATGGAAACAGTAAACCTCCGATGAAGTTACTAAGGTTAGCAAATTTAACAACCCTGAGTGGGACATGGGCTTATAACTCACTATTTTAGTACGTTCTCTTACAAAAAAGTTCTATTACTGATCTTAAAACCAGTGCTGTTGTAGAAGAATTAATTATATTGACACAAGATTAGGAAGTTCTTACCACAAAACCCACCTGATGTCATTCTTAGGCAATCTGAAAATACTTGCCCCAAGAGCCCAGCTCCAACTAGAGACTTCAAATTTCAAGTGACATCTTTATTTCATTTCCAACTGTTTAATTCCAAAAGGCAAGAAAGAAGGACACCATACTAGTGTGAAGTTCAGAAACATCAGCAAAACCACAGACCACCCAGAAATCTCATGATCTTTCCATAACCTGCTGGTACTCAATTCAAGTGCAAAATGCAACTACGCTTTTGGGGTGTTTTTGTTTTGTTTAGATTATAATGATTTATACACAATGCATAAGATTTTTTTTTTAAGATTTTATTTATTTGACAGAGAGACACAGTGAGAGGGGAACACAAGCAGGGGGAGTGGGAGAGGGAGAAGCAGGCTTCCCGCTGAGCAGGGAGCCTGACGTGGGGCTTGATCCTGGGACCCTGGGATCATCCTGAGCCAAAGGCAGATGCTTAACGACTGAGCCACCCAGGCGCCCCAATGCTTAGGATTTTTAAAAACGTTTTCTTGCTTACATATGTATTAATTCAAATAGAAGGTTTAACTGTTTTTCAAAAATATCAGGTCATTCCTCAATCAGGGCATGTTAGGAAGTAAGTATTTAATGTCACATCCAGCTCTCCACAGGGTCATTTAGGGCTCAGGAGGGTGGCTCTGCCATGTTCACAAAGGACTTCCAAGGCCATCTGAGTGATTAATCATTCTCACTTGTGATAAAAAGGAAAGAGTTCTGATTGCCTTTTAATATGTAAGATGAAAGTTGCACATATCCTCCTCTTTCACATTCTACTGGTGTGAGCTTAGTCATATGACCGCACTTAGCTACAACTCCTGGAGATATGGCCTAATGTCCAAGAAGAAGGCAAGGAAATTAATTTTTCGCCACGGAATATTTATTCATCTATGTTTTTCAGAGTGATTCTATTTTTGTCATCATACAAGGAAAAGGATGGGGCTTTGAATTGAGCCTGACATAGAGACAAAGAACATGTGAACACAAAAGTCAAGAATATTCAAATATTGATAAATATAAAATTCCCATATAAAAAGTTAAAATAATATTGAGACATTTTTGTCAGTATTTAAGATCACAAATCTCTTCTAATGAACACATGGGTTTTTTTGCTGCTGTTGTTTTCTGTTTTGGGGTTGGTTTTTTTTTTTTTCTTTTTTGCTCTAATAAGTAAATTTTGTTTTTGTCATTAAATACTTCTAATTTTCAAATGTAAAAATGTTTAAAAGATGGAATTGAATTTAACTTAAAATACAGTAAATAATAATGACCCAAAGTTTGAAAATTATAGGGAAACTCATAGGTGAAAGTAAAAGATTGTGAACACTACTATATTTCCAATAGTTGCTTTACTTATATTTTATTTATTTTTGAGTTTTAGGCCTCATCCTCAATACCATCTCAGCCTGGTTATTTCTTTAAATTGTTGCAAAATAGATATTATAAGCATTCACTCACTAGAAAAACCAACGTTTAGAAAGAAATTTTATGCTTGATTGAAAATTTCTCAAGCCTAATTTCATTATACTAATTCTAGAACTAGTTGTTCTATCCAACAGCTTCTATTTTCAATCAGTGTTTGTGTGCTTCCAGTAATTATAGATAGTTATCGTATTTCTTTTAAACTATCTTTGAGCCTTGGTTTTAAAATGTAATTACCGTACTTGGAAAAGAACAATCTAATTTGATGAAATGTATCATGATTAAAATAGAGTGGAGACTTATAACGTAGAAAACAAGCTCTGTCATATGTAGTCTATATAGAATGTGATTCAAATTCAGTGCTGGGCCGATTATTACCCTACCCACATGAATCAATCCCTTTAACTCATTAATCCTTTTCACTGTCTTTCTTAGAAGACCCCCCCACTTCATCTTCATCACATACAACTTTTCTAACATGTTATACCTAAACGATACTATTGTTTTAGATTTAGATTTTAAAAATCAAATACTGATATATTTATTACACTTCCAGAGTTGGTTATTGTTCTTAATTTTAACTTGAATTTCTGTCAGGTTAACAGTTACAATAGATTCTTTCTCAGTATCAGAATTTCTATTCTCTGACATATAATATCCAAAATTCATTCATTTATTTTATCATCCAAGAACTATTTCTTGAGGTCCTACTAAGTACAAGGTACTGTACTAAATACTGGGGCTTCCATGATGAGTACAAAGAGACACAGAACTTGCTCTCATGGAGTTTATTTCTAGTAGAATAGATAGACATTAATGTAAAAATCAAAAACTTATTTTTGAAACTTTAGATGTAACAAACAAGTTACTAAGTATTTTACAAACTTGCAATGAAGAAAAATTGACCTAGTCAGAAAGATAGGGAAGCCCTCCTTGAAGATGATCTGGCTGAACTTTGATCCAGGGAAATACTGCAAATAAACAGGTAAAAGCAAAGGTTAAAAGAAGTACCAGAGGTCACAGTTTGGGTCTTAGTGGAGTATAGGCACATCTTGAAAATTAGACATAAGTCAGTCTTGTGAAAACATGTTGTAAAGAAAGACTAGAGATGTAGGAAGCAGCTACAAAGCTCAGCTGTATCAAGGTTCCTTTACGATTCTTAGAATTTCTTTAAGCATGTAAGTGATATGACCAGCCTTATGTTTTGGAAAAATCACTCTGGAAATGCCAGTACGAGTGCATGAGATGATCCGGCGAGTGAAGTTAGGGGTATTGTTGTCCTTTATATGAGAAATTATTGTAGTTTAGACCATAGTTATAGAAAGGAGAGGCAGAGAGGTGGGTTCACTCAAGGGCTACTTGGGAGGTAAAAAACAGTAGGATTTTGTATAATACACATGGATGAAAAAGAGAGGTGTTGAGAAAGGCCCCTCGATGGGGATGGTTTCCAGGACCAAAGGGGAAATATCATACAGGTCAATTTGAAAAGTTTTGATTTAAATTATTCTGGAGATATCTGGTAGAACTGTCATGTAGGCAATTGCATACATGGGTTTGATGCTCAGAGGAGAGGTGTAGTTTGTATACAGAAAGTTGTGAAGTCTTCCTTCATGAAGGTGAAAATTTAAGCCATTGGTGAAAAGAGAGGAGATAGAAAAAAAAGAGAGAGAGACTTGAAGAACTTCAGCTTTAACAGCTTGGTAGAAGATGAGCCTATAGAAGAGAGGAAGGAGGTAAAAATAAAGAAATAGAAGAAATGTTAAGATAATGTTTTATATCATGTAAGCTAAGGCAATAGAGTGTTTACAGATAAAGATCAAGGCCAACAATATCAAATGCTTTTCAAAGTTAGCATAAACTTTGATAATGAAAAATGTTCATTAGACCAAATAATATTGTAGTTACAGGTTACCATAAGCTGAAATGAGAAATATAAATCAAACTGGAGGAGTTGAGGATTCAGTGATAGGTGACAAAATGGAAATAGTAAATACAGATCTCTCTTACAAAGAGTTGACTTCGAAAAGGTAGGGTGAGATTAAGCAGCAGCTGGAAGGACTGTTGTATTCATTATTTTTACTAATATTTTTGTTGATATCTTTTAAAATGCTTGAATGAGAAATACTTGATTATATTTAAAAATTATTAAAAAGAAATAAGTTAAAAACATGAATGAGAGAGAAGGGATAAGCAATAGTGGAGAGAGGTGTGAGGGCTCAGGTTGCAAAACACCAGTGGGAAATAGATGACTTTCTTTTATCAGCAGAGAGGAAGATGGTGGGTAAAATTAATAAAGCAGACATGCATGTTTAATAGAGGTAATATTAAGCATTGGGCCTTCTGATGGCTTCCAGCTTATCTGTAAAATAGGGGCTTCTTTGTCAGAAATTTGAGGGGATTGGAAAGTTTGAAAAAGTTCTTGCAAAAACAAAGAGAGTGCACATTAAGGGGAGGCAATTGTTCATATATCTCTTACTAGGAGACATCTCCCTTGGTCAATTCTAATTTTATTGGGCTTATTACATTAATAGAAGGAAAAATAAATAAATGTCTCTTTTCAGTATTCATTTATATATGAATGATACTAAAGTCTATAGAAAAAATAATAAGTGGTCAAGGACTCTTTTAAGTTTTTGAGATTGGATACAATTTGACATTTGAAATGAAAAACTTTGCCTTTTGTCAAACATGTTTTTTTTTTCCATTTGACTAACATACAATTTCCACTATCTTCAAATGTGTTTGATGCAATAAAATACTTTTCCAAGACCTTCTTAACTTAATTGCTAAAAACATGGCTTTTAAAAAGATACTATAGTTTGTAAATGATAAAACTATATATGCTGCATCAGTGTTCTAAATCATTTACTTGAATGACATATCTTCCAAATATTTTGAAGCAATTTTCACATTCTAAAAGAAGAAAAAAATTTTAAAAACCTTTGACAAAAACATTTTAAAATAAAAGTATACTTTTCTATTGCAAATGAATAAAATCTTAAAAAAAAAAATTGGAGTGAGGGCGCCTGGGTGGCTCAGATGGTTAAGCGTCTGCCTTCGGCTCAGGTCATGATCCCGGGGTCCTGGGATCGAGCCCCGCATCGGGCTCCCTGCTCGGCGGGGAGCCTGCTTCTCCCTCTGCCTCTCTCTCTCTCTCTCTGTCTCTCATGAATAAATAAATAAAATCTTTAAAAAAAAATTGGAGTGAGAATAAAATTCAAAATCTGTTAGGTTTAATGGGCATTGTTCATGTTAGTGTTATCATACCAATTCAAAGTACACCAGGTATAATAAACAGGAGGATCAGATAGTGTGTCTAACTTTTACACTCAGAATCTAATAAAAACTCCCACTTCTTTCCCCAAAAATAGGAGTTACCACTTTCACGACATTTATCTCTCTCTCATTTTATTATCATTCAACTTCTATAGTAAATATCAAATGGTGATAACTGTTTCATACTGGCTTCAAGATGACAGACTGTTACACACACACACACACACACACACAAATTGATACCACATTCTCATCTCATTCAAGCTGAAATGCTTTTGAAACACCACCAAATACTGAGTAGATAAATCAATACATTTATTTCTGCAAAAGTAAAAAATTCCTACATTTTACAATATGTATTATGAAGTTACAGGTTTAATGGTGATTCTCAAGCTTCTTTGTAATGTCTGGCACAGTTGAGAGACTCACAATTTTAATCAATAATCATTGCTATCTAGGGCAGTATTTCTTGAAAAGGGAGATATGCTAGTGAAAGGAAATAGAATTTGGTGACATATAAGAATAGAAAAGGTATAGGTGGTCAGTAGAGACAAGATAGGAATTTTTAAAAATGCTTAAATACTTATTGGAATAAGTTCTCAAAGGGGAAGAACCCTGAAACCACCATTGAAAATCACTAGTTTACTATGCTTGGCTCTGAGGTAAAAATCTGGCTCATTTACTGGCACATGTTTCCGTTAGTGAATACAGAAGAGAAAGAGACAGAAACAGACACCCAGATATCAGTCTCTTCAGTGAGACTTGAGCTGTTAGAGGATCAACACTGTACTTCCATATTTTAAAATGTAGCAGCAGCCCAAATGCCCATCCCCAGATGAACAGATAAATAAACTGTGGTATAGGGCGCCTGGGTGGCTCAGTCGGTTAAGCGACTGCCTTCAGCTCAGGTCATGATCCTGGAGTCCCGGGATCGAGTCCCGCATCAGGCTCCCTGCTCGGCGGGGAGTCTGCTTCTCCCTCTGACCCTCACCCCTCTCATGTGCTCTCTCTCTCTCATTCTCTCTCTCTCAAATAAATAAATAAAATCTTTAAAAAAAAATAAAAAAATAAACTGTGGTATATATATTTTATTGTGGTATATATATAATTATATACATTATATATATATAGATTTATATGATACATATATAATGAAATATTATTCACCCATAAAGAAGCAATAAAGTACTGATATGTGCTACAATGTAGACAAAACTTGAAAACATTATGCTAAGGAAAAGTCAGACACAGAGTATTACATGACTACATTTATGTGAAATATGCAGAATAGATAAATTCATAGAGATAAGTCCATAGAACCCTTATGATTGGGGTTAGTATCTTTATATACAAAAGAGACACCTGAGAGCTAGCTCACTCCTTCCACGATGTGAGGATTCAATGGGAAGACTACCATCGATTAACCAAAAAGCAAACGTGCCAGTACCTTGATCTTGGACTTAGCTTCCGGAATTGTGAGAAATAAATTTCTGTTGTTTTTAGGCTACCTAGGCCCTGGTGTTTTGTTATAACAGGCCAAAGAGATATAGTGAATTTCACCTCACCATATTAATTTAAAAATTTTAATGTACCATAGTATAAATGTGATTTCACTAACTTTAATAAACAATGTAAGTTTAAAGTCCATATTTATTACATAATAATGTTAACTCTCATTTATCAAGCAGCTATGTTTTTCATGGAATTCCTCCAGTGATCTTTTGAAATATGTATTATTATTCTGCTTTCTCATATTGAGAAAGCAAAAGTCACAAAGTCCGAGTTATTTGCTGAAAATCAATTAGTGAATGGCAAAGGTTAGCTTTCTATCTTGGACTTCAAAATTTGTGCTCTTTTCATTATACTTCTCTGCCCCTAATCATGAATGCTTGAATTCTGTTATGCTCCTTTTCAGCTGGATTCTATTATGTTAGGATCTATAATGAGGACTAGATGATCTCTACTTCCTAAGAGGGAAAGTTAGTACAAGTCAGAGAAGTCAGGCAAATATACTTGGGGAGGGGTGAGAGAACAGGGAAGGAATAAAAACAAATGCATAAATATACCTGGGGAAAATATTTGAAATTCCAATTCTTATTCCAGTCTCCAAAATGTAAAAATATTAAAAATATGTGAAAAGCTAGAAGAGGAGAAAAGAACCTATTTGTCATTTAAAAGAGTAAGTTGTGCAAATAGCTAATATAATACAATAATTGCATGGAAATGACTAAGCAATTAATTATTTTGTTCTTTAGAATCATGAACATGAGAACATAGGCATAGATTCTGGTGCTTCTCTTTCAATGTAACGGATTGTTTGGTGTAAGAAGGAGAACTTAAAGATTAAGATGGATGGCATTGGAGACATAAAAAAGATATAAGTGGAACATAGTGGAATATCCTTTTGAGGAATTATAAAATATAAGGCAGAAATAAAACTACAATGCCTTTTACAAAATTGTAATTTTTTAGGAGGAATAAGAACAAAAATTAGCAATAGTGAAATTTACACATACATAATTATATACACAATCACAAGTGTATACACACACATATATATGTATACATACATATGTGCGTATGAAATGCTGGATTTATTATATTCTGTACAGATTTTTTTACTTCTCCCATTATTTTTATGTAGCATTTTTCATACTTTTTCTATGAAGGAAATATAAGAACCAGTTAACTCTTGTTCTTTTCAAATTCATTTACTTAACATCTAAGAAAAATTACATATTCTGAAAATTCATGAAAACAACATCAAAATTTTAAAAATCAATTGAAGAATTTAATTTTTCCCTTTTCTTTTCAAAAGTTAAATTTCTGATTTACTGTATTATTATTGTCACTATGTTTCTCTCCTTCTCTCTCTCTAACAAACCCTCTACATCCTTGCACAATGCCTTTGAGCAAGCCATGGAACTCAGAAAAAACATTTACAGCATTTCATTACTATGCATCATTATATATCTTGTCTCTTGCCATATAAGTTTCTATCAATCATTATGGCTGCCATTGTTATTATTACTACATTTATACACACATTATACTTAGCTTCCGGAATTGTGAGAATTATTTCTTAAAAATTTTAAGGTATTTTCTATGCCACTTCTAGGATAATTGGATGCCTTTATTTGCATCATTTTCAAATAGGAGGAGTAAGATTAGAAAATAACACTGACATTAAAAAAAAAAAAAAGATGCCAGATTTGCAAAGTGACAACAGGCACATTTTCTCTCAGATGCTTCTGGTTTGGATATATGAAATCCATATTTCTTTATTTTACTTTATGTATCAAAATGAGGAGACTAATACATTCAATCTATGCTCAAATTTCATCCTGCTCAGCATATTTATTTTGTTCTGGCAGGCTTAAGTTTTAAAGACAGTGGTGAGTTTACCATGGATACTACACATTTTCTAAAAACACTTCATAATTTATCCTATACCATTTTCTCAGTTGATGGTTTCTCACATGGAAAGGATAAAGGAGAGTGCTGAATATGAAAATAATTATTTAATATCATGGAGTTTTATTTTAGATTGCTCTAATTTGTCCTTGGATTATGTTATTAGGCAAGTGTTTAAAAGAGTGTTATTCCTTTTTTGTAATTTAGTTCAAATCTCTACTCTCCATCCTCCATGTAGGAATCACTGTATACTTGTGATTAATGCCTGTGTTCCTCAGGCATTCATTATTGTAGAGGTTTGTTGACTGATTTCCTTAAACACTCCCTTCAAATATTTCCAATATTTCTAAATGTTGTAGTACAAATAGAAATTACTTAAGCAATAGAGGTGTAACTCTCAAGTTAATCCATGTACTATTCCATAAACACACAGAACAAATTAATGAAGAGTCATTTATGTGACCTGACATAGTGAGGATACTAGAAGTATGTGAGAGCCTGATCCAAAGGTATGGCTGGGGACATCTGGGGGGCTCAGATGGTTAAGCATCTGCCTTCGGCTCGGGTCATGATCCCAGGGTCCTGGGATGGAGCCCTGCATTGAGCTCCCTGCTTAGCGGAGAGCCTGTTTCTCCCTCTCCCTCTACTGTTCCCCTGCTTGTGCTCTCTCACTCTCTCTGTCAAATAAATAAATAAAATCTTTTAAAAAAAAAAAGGTATGTTTGGCCTATATGTCTTTTTGAAATGAAAGAAAAGGAAGGAAAAATGTTTGAGGAAGAAACACAACAATCAGTAAGTCTTTGGGTAAATGTAGATGGTAAAAAAAAAAAAGCTACAGAGTCATTTTAGACACATGTGCTTAATTATGTTCCTTTCCAAATGCTGAAAGTATGCTGACTTACTGATTTTAATGTTTGACCATACTGTATGATTTAAAATGGTGACATTATCAATGAGCATAAAACAAAGAGCAAAAAGAGTAATGGTAAAAGTAATCAAAGCTAAAAATTGACTAAAGAATTATATCTTATGTTAATATTAAAATGACAAAAAGTGACTTAAAATCATATTGATAGATAGAATATTTCCTTTTTGGAAGTTGATGAAAGGCCACTATGACACCAATAGTAGGAAAGAACTGGATACAGACTAATACTTGTACCAAACTTCATTCCCATGAGCTAATATGTGTTGATCATACATCTTGGGATTTTTCCAGGACAGCTCTATTTTATGTCCATTTTTCAAGCTCAATTATTGATAAATAGCACTCACTTTCATTATTAAAATGGCACCAATTTAAGATAAATTCTGTATACATTACTAAAGCATCGCGTTCTCTAGTTCATTAAAAAAAAATGCTCTACTGGTTCAGAGTTCACATACATTAGTACAAAAGTATCTGTTCATTTGGGTTATACCATTCAACAAATTTCTCTACTTGTGTTAGGATGTGTGTGTGTGTATGCGTACATTTTACAATTTCTAATGGTATCATACTTGGCTTATTATTCTATCTGGCATTTTCATTTATAATTACATGATAATGCTTCATCATTTAAATAAAGATCAAATTCATTCATCTTAACAATGCACATACAGTTGACCCTTGAACAAGTGTTTGAACTGTGCAGGTCCACTTATACATGATTTTTTTCAATAAATACAGTACTGTACTGTAAATGTATTTTTTCATCCTTATGGTTTTCTTAATAACATTTTATTTTCTCTAGCTTACTATATTGTAAGAATACAAAATATAATACATGTAACATACAAAATACGTGTTATTCAACTGTTTATGTTACCAGTAAGATTTCCAGTCAACAGTAGGCTATTAGTAGTTATGTTTTAGGGGAGTTAAGTTATACACAATTTTTTTTACTGCTAGGGAGGTCAGCAAACATAATGCCTGAGTTGTTAAAGGGTTAACTGTATACCGTAATTTTTTTTTTAAAGATTTTATTTATTTATTTGACAGAGAGAGATACAGCGAGAGAGGGAACACAAGCAGGGGGAGTGGGAGAGGGAGAAGCAGGCTTCCCGCAGAGCAGGGAGCCCGATGTGGGGCTCGATCCCAGGGTCCTGGGATCACGACCTGAGCCGAAGGCAGACGCTTAACGACTGAGCCACCCAGGCGCCCCTGTATACCATAATTTCTTTACTTGTGATCATTTGATAGACATACATATTTCTATTCGTCACTATTTTCTGCAATAAGTATCCTTGTCTTTAACCCAGGAATCAAAGCTGAATATGGAAATTATCCTTATCTGCGAAGACAGAAAACAAAATTCAGGATAGTAAAATCATTTGGAATCTGTAAGGCAGAACACAAGAGAGGAAGGAGCTAACTTAGAGGGCAGATTTTCCCATAAATCCTTTACTAGGGGCTCTCTTGTACATTTGCAGATTGAGTAGAGTTGTTGATATGAGTTTGGAAAAAAAAAAAAAAAAAGAGGGAGATTCTACAGGCTGGGCAGCCTGCCAGAATGTAGAGATCTTGTTAAAACTTCCCAAACACACTAAGCACCGAGCTGAAATACCAGAAGTAGTGTGCTTTAAGTTTAAGAAATACTCCCTAGAACTAGGTACTCATTAGGTAGATCTGCCTGAACAAACCTTAAAAAAGGCTTCATAATATCCACAAGGGACAGAAAATATGTGTATTGAATGATATGAAGAAGGGCTGAAAGTATATCGTGATGCTGGTACATATATGCACTAACACAACATATAAACAAGCTTACGTGAGATCAAAATGATTTGCCATTTATTGAGCTACCTACTTAAATGAAAACCAACATTACTTAAAGGAAAACAAAAGATCCAAATTCTCTATATGTTATCAACAATGTAAAGTATACAGTCAAACATTACTAGATAAGGAACAACTCAGGTAATTTGATCTATGATTAAAAAATAATTAATTAATTTAAATTTAAAAAGCCATAAACAGGACCCAATCCTAAGATGACTAAGATACCCAGCTGTTGGATTTGGTAAACAAATATTTTAAAGTATATATAAATACACTGCAAAAAAAGCCAAAATACAGTCCCAGGGCCAGCTCTGACATATAGAAGTCTTGGAAGTCATCACTTTCAACCCCACAAGAATGAAAGCTCAACAAACAGAAAATCAGTACATTTTTTTTAAGATTTTTATTTATTTGAGAGAGAGAGACAGACAGATGGAGATAGTGAGAGAGAGAGCACAAGCAGGGAGGAGAGGGAGAAGCAGGCACCCCCCTGGGCAGGGAGCCGGATGCGGGACTCAATCCCAGAACCCTGGGATCATGACCTGAGCCAAGTCAGACGCTTACCGACTGAACCACCCAGGCACCCCGAAAATCAGTACATTTTCTTGAACCTATCAGAGATTTGAGGTCACAGGGCAAATCACTTGAAACCTGGAGAGAGAGGCAAATACAAAGAATCACAGCTGAAATGAGCTTACCTGGAGAAACAGCTGGATGCATAAACTAGAAGTAACTCTCAAATGGTAACTTTGATGAGGAGCACCTGGATTGCTCTGTCGGTTAAGCGTCCCACACTTGGTTTTGGCTCAGGTCATGATGTCCTGGGTCTTGAGATCCAGCCCCTCGTAGGGCTCCGTGCTCAGTGAGGAGTCTGCTTGAGATTCTCTCCCACTGCCCTTCCCCCCACTTGTGTTTTCTCTCTTTCTCTCCCTAATAAATCTTTTTTAAAAAGTAGTAACTGATGAATTGCTAGAGGCTGAGTGTTGACTGACTTAAGACTGGGAAATGCCTGGGGTCTGCAGCCTTTGAGATTGCACTTTCATGGGTCTTAATTTCAGAAACACCACCAGGTCCCATGCTGAAAAGCCAAGAAAAAACCCTCATGTTTTGGGCAGGAAGGGAAAATTAGTCATTTTGAAATATTCCCAGTGTATTCTCCATGAGCCTCTAGCCAGGCTAAAAAAGAGAAAGAGAGAGAATAAAAAAATTACTTATATTAAAAATGAAAGAGGAGTCATCACTATGATCTCATGGACCTTAAAAGGATAAAAAAGAATACTATAAACAATTTATGACAACAAATTTGATAACCTGAATGAAATGCACCAATTCTTTGACATATACAAACTATCAAAATTCACCTAATCTGGTTAGGGCTATGTTTATTTAAAAATTAAACCAAAAATGTATAATCTTTAAAACAAAACAAAACAAAACCTTCAGACCCAGATAGTTTCAATGATGAATTCTACCTAGAATTTAAAGAAGATATGATACCAATTCTCTACATTCTAAGTAAATAAAGCCAAAGGAACACTGTATTTCATTCCACCAGGCCAATATTACACTAATGCAAAAACTCCATAGACATTACAAGAAAGGAAAACCAGAGGCCAATAGCTCTCATAAATATAGGTGCAAATACTTGCAAAAAAAAACGGCAAATTTATCCAATAATGTATAAAAAGTGGGATTTATTCCAGCTTTATAAATCTATTAAATCTGATTTAAAAAGCATTAAATCAATCCATCATATCAACAAGCTAAAGAATAAAAACTATACCATCATATCAATAGAAGCAGAAAAAGGAGTTGGCAATATCCAATGCAGTAGACAAGAAGAGGAACTAAAGATCATATATATATATATATATATATATATATATATATATATATACTTAAAATCATTAGTGATTTAAGAATTGCAAATTAAAATAAAAACAAGATATCACCACCTAACTACAAAATGGCTAAAATCCAAAAAAACATTGACAATATCAAATGCTATAATGATATAGAGCAACAGGAAAGCTCATTCTTGGCTGGTGGAAATTCAAAATGGTACAGTCATTGGAAGATACTTTAGCAGTTTCTTAAAAAGCTAAACATCATCTTACCACTTGACCCAATAATCACACTACTAGGTATTTACCCAGTTGATTTGAAGATTACATTCACACAAAAAACTGCACATGAGTGGTTACGGCAGCTTTCTTCATAATTTCCAAAACCTGGAAGCAAACAAATGATGCCCTTCAATAGGTGAATAGGACACACACACACACACACACACACACACACACACAACTGTGATACATTCATAAAATGAAAAAATTATTTAGTAATAAAAAGAAATGAGCTACCAAGGCATGAAAAGACATGTGAAAACCTTAAATGTATATTCTTTTTTGTATTGTAATTTTGTTTTTTATTTAAATTCAATTAGCCAATAAATAATACATCATTAGTTTCAGATGTAGTGTTCAACAATTCATCAACTGCTTATAACACCCAGTGCTCATCACATCGTGTGCCCTCCTTAATGCCCATCATCCAGTTATCCCATCCCCTCCACCTACCTCCCCTTCAGCAACCCTCAGTTTGTTTCTCATAGTTAAGAGACTCTCATGGTTTGTCTCCCTCTCTGATTTCTTCCCATTCAGTTTTCTCTCCCTTCCCTGTGATCCTCTGCGCTGTTTCTTATATTCCATATATGAGTGAAACCATATGATAATTGTCTTTCTCTGCTTGACTTATTTCACTTAGCATACTACCCACAAGTTCCATCCACGTCAATGTAAATGGTGAGTATTCATCCTTTCTGATGGCTGAGTAATATTCCATTGTATACTGTGGTATACACAATATCACATATCTTTATCCATTCATCTGTCGAAGGACATTTCAGCTCTTAAGTGGAAGAAGCCAATCTGAAAAGTGTACATACTATATGAATCTGTCTACGCACATTCTGGGAAAGGCAAAACTGCTAAGATGGTAAACAGATCAGTGGTTGCCAGGGATTCAGTATGGGGTGAGGGAGCTGTACAGGATTGAATATGTAAAGCACCATTTTTTACAATAGTGAAACTCTTCTCTGTGATGCTGTAATAATGTTACATGAACATGTGCATTTTCAAAGCCTGCAAAACTTTATAGAACAAAGAATGAACCTTAATGTATGCAGATTAAAAAAATATTAAGGAGGTTAGATGACTCCAGGAAGGAATGCAGACTTGACAAGAGATTCTAACTATATTGCAAATGTATGAAATAGCCTCACTGAAGGGGGTGGGAAAGAAAGACACTGGCTAAGTAACTGAAAATGAGCAAAGTCTGTAAGACCAAAACAAAATAACTGTGTGTAAGTGCTATACTATATTTGATAATGTTGTTCTCCACAGGAGTACGGGTTAAAATTTTTGATACTGCTATACATGTATACCAGAAACGAATGATTAAATAAAAGGATGGCAGATGGTGAGAGCCAGATTTCTCACTTACGACATTGGAATTTGGCAGTAAGCAAGAGGCAGAGGCTAAATGATCCAGATGTTAATGAATTACGGTTGGAAATATCAGTAAGAACTCATCTTTAGTTTTAAATTGATACAGATTTTTATATTTAGAACTGCCTGTATGCATAAGTATATGCATAGGTTGACATACACACATATATATCTTTGTTCTAGCAATTAAGAAGGTCTTCTCAGGTTTAATACATATGTTAATAGTTATCCCAGGAGTGGAGTGAAAAAAAATATGTGAAAGAAAAAAGGCCAAAATTATTAAAAATTTGATGATAAATATTAATTTATAGATCCACAAAGCTCAGCAAACTGAAAACAAGATAAATTCAGAGTAAACAGTACCGAGGGCCATCACATAGTTAAACAGCCGAAAAAATAAAGAAAGAATACTGAAACAATATTCAAAATAACCAGAGAAAAAGAGGCATATTGCTTATAGTGAATAATGATAAAAAATTTACCGTGATTTCTCATTAGAAATAATAGAAGCCAGGTGACAAAGGAATGGCATACTCAAAAGAAAAAAGTCTATAAAATTCTAATACAATGAAAATATTCCACATAATGAGAGTACAATGAAAACTCTTTCAGAGAAACAAATAGCAGAAAGGTAGAAATTAAAAGGGAAAGATAATCATTTGGAATCAACTCTATGTTGTCTACCAGCAAAACACTTCATAAATCACATCATACATACATTAACTTTTAAATTAAGTTTTTAATTTTGATTCCAGTATTGTTAACATACATGGCTCTATTAATTTTAGGTATACAATATAGTGATTCAAAAATTTTATACCTTACTCAGTGCTAATCATGATAGTGCACTCTTAACCCCCATCACTCATTTCACTTATCCCCATCCTGCCTGATGCCTCTGGTAACCATCAGTTTGTTCTCAAATGAAAAATATTTACCATGCAACTGAAGGTAAAAGAAAGCATGTATGGCTACATTAATATTAAAGAAAGTATATTTCAAGACAAAATATAGAGAGTAATTTCTTAGTGATAAAAGGGGCAATCTCTAAGAAACACATATCAACCTAAAATATGTATGCACTTAATAATAAACTTTCAAATTTCATAAAGAGTAAGTCAAAGCAAACAGACATAATAAAAATTTCCACAGCCATAGTTATAGCAATAATCACCTGTTATGGCCTTGTGTCCCCCTAAATTTCGTATGTTGAAACCATATTCTCAATGTGATAGTTTGGAGGTATGGCCTTTGGGAAGTGATGAGGTCATGAGGGCAGAACTCCATGAATGGCATGAGTACCCTTATAAGAGACCCTGGAGAGCCCTCCCACTCCTTCCACTGTATGTAGACACAGCAAGATGGCCATCTGAGAACCATGAAGTGGGCTTTCCCTAGACACTAAATCTGCTGGTGCTTTGATCTCAGACTTCTCAAGCTCCAGAATGTGGGAAATAAATTTCTGTTGTTTATAAGCCACTGGGTCTAGGGTATTCTGTTATAGCAGCTCAAATGGACTAAGACATCACCCCTACCTCAGTAATTGACAAAAAATTAGGAAAAAGGTCAGAATACAAAAGATCTCAAAAGCTCTATCACACATCACCCTTTGATTAAAATTTTAAAAAGACTGTATTCAATTCTGTGGAATCCATACTCTTTTCAAGTAAACAGAAAATATTCACCAAGATGGACCAAATGCTGGGCCATAAAATAATGTTAATCAATACAAAATTGAAATATTACAGAATATATTCTCTAATCCCAACAGAAATAAATTAGAAATCAGTAACAGTAATATAATTATATACCCTGAAACATTTGGAAAGTAAATAAAACCCATGATAAAATAATGATACAGAAAAGTAAAAAAAAAAAATATGAAAGTAAAAAATGTTTGTAGATGAATGACAATAAAAAAATCAAAATTTATGGGTATGCATTTAAAGCAGTGCCTGGAACTATATTACTATATATTATATTATTAATATAAGATCTATATTACAGAAGAAGGAAAGGAAAGGAAAGGAAAAAAGAAGAGAGAAGTGGGGAGAGGGGGCGAGGAGAGGGGAAAGGAAGGGAGGGCAGGACAGGAGAGGAAAGGAGTGGAGAGAAGAGGGAAGGAAAGGGAGGACAAGAGAGGAGAGAAGGGAAGGAGCAGATGGGAAGAGAAAAAAAGAAAAGGAAAAAAATATTTAGAATTTCTATCTTACAATGCAAGAAAATGTAGAGTAAAATTAAACCCCAATAAATGGAATGAAGAACTAACATTTTAGGACAGGACACTAAAAGCAATGGCAGCAAAAGCAAAAATAATCAAAAGGGACTACATCAAACTACAAAGTTTCTGTACAGCAAAAGACAACATCAACAAAATGAAAAGACAACCTATGGAATGGGAGAACGTATTTACAAATCATGTATCTGGTAAGGAGTTAATATACTAAATATATAGTTAACTCATCCAACTTAAGAGCAATAATAATCATAATCTGATTTAAAAATAAGCAGAGGAGGTACAGGTCTGTGATTCATCAGTCTTACACAAATCACAGCGCTCACCATAGCACATACCCTCCCCAATGTCTATCACCCAGCCACCCCATCTCTCCCACCCCCCACTACTCCAGCAACTCTCAGTTTGTTTCCTGAGATTAAGAATTCCTCATATCAGTGAGGTCATATGATACATGTCTTTCTCTTGACTTATTTCGCTTAGCATAAATAATACATTATATGTTAAAAAAAAAAGAAGATAGGGCGCCTGGGTGGCTCAGTTGGTTAAGCGATTGCCTTCGGCTCAGGTCATGATCCTGGAGTCCCTGGATCGAGTCCCGCATCGGGCTCCCTGCTCGGCAGGGAGTCTGTTTCTCCCTCTGACCCTCCCCCCTCTCATGTACTCGCTCTCTCTCATTCTCTCTCTCTCAAATAAATAAATAAATAAAATCTTTAAAAAAAAAAGAAGATAGTAGGAAGGGAAAAATGAAGGGGGGAAAATCAGAGGGGGAGACGAACCACAAGAGACTATGGACTCTGAGAAACAAACTGAGGGTTCTAGAGGGGAGGTGTGTGGGGGTATGGGTTAGCCTGGTGATGGGTATTAAAGAGGGCACGTACTGAATGGAGCACTGGGTGTTATACGCAAACAATGAATCATGGAACACTACATCAAAAACTAATGATGTAATGTATGGTGATTAACATAACATAATAAAAAAAAGAAAAAACTAATGATGTAATGTATTGTGATTAACATAAAAAATTATCATAAAAAATAAAATAAAATAAAAATAAGCAGAGGAACTAAGCTGATTAAAAGAAAAAAACAGGGGAACTGAATGGACATCTCTCCACAGAAGACATATGGATGGCCAACAGGTATATGAAAAGGTGCTCAACATCACTAATCATCAAGGAAATGCAAATAAAAATCAAAATAAGATATTGCCTCACCACTGTTAGAATGGCTATTATCAAAAAGACAAGAGATAACAAATGTTGGTGAGGATGTGGATAAAAGGAAACTTTTGTGCACTCTTAGTGGAAATATAAATTGGTGCAGCCACTGTAGAAAACAGTATGGAGGTTCCTCAAATAAATCAAAAATAGAACAACTGCACACACACACACACACACACGGGAATATTCTCAGCCACAAAAAATAATGTAATCTTGCCATTTGCCACAACAGGGATGGAGGTAGAGAGTATTATGCTAAGTGAAATAAGTCAAAGAAAGACAAGTATCATATGACTTCACTTGTATGTGGTATGTGGAATTTAGGAAACAAAATGAATGAGACAAGAGAAAAAGAGAGAGAGAGAAGAAGAGAGAGGCAAACCAAGGAACAGACTCCTAACTATAGAGAACAAATGGATGATTACCAGAGGGGTGGGGGGATGGGTGAAATAGATGATGGGGATTAATGAGTACATTTGTTGTGATGAGCAATGGGTGTTGTATGGAAGAGTGGAACACTACTATATGGTGCACCTGAAACTAATATTGCACTGTATGTAACTAATTGGAATTTAAATAAAAACTTAAGAAAAAAATAGAACTACCATATGATCTAACAATCCCACTTCTAGGCATATGCCCAAAGGAAATGAACACAAGGTATCAGACAGATTTCTCTCTACACATTCACACACACAAACACAGAGAATGGTATTCAGCCATTAGAAAGAAGGAAATCCTTCCATTAAGTCAAACATTGAATGGTATCATTTATATGTGGAATCTTAAAAAAAAAAAAGTCAAACTCATAGAAACACAGAGTAAAAAGTGGTTGCCAGGGACTGGGTGGGAGAGGTGTGGGGGGAGGTGAAGAGAGAGACTGGTAAAGATTACAAACTTTCAAATACAAGATAAATAAGGCCTAAAGTCTAATGCATAAAATGGTGATTATAGTTGATAACACTGTACTGTATAGCTGAAATTTGCTAAGCAATTAGAATTTAAATGTCACCAACACACACACACACACACACATATAGATGTGTTAATTAATTAGATAGGAAGAATTCTTTCACCATGTATACCTATATTAAATAATCACACTTTAAATATGTTACAATTTTATTTGTCAATTATTCCTCAATAAAGCTGAAAACAAAGCAAGAGTATACTGGCACAAATAAAGTCACATGGATCAATAGAATAGCATTGAGAGTTCAGAGATAAACCCATGTATCTGTGGCCAACTGCATTTTGGTTAAGTGTGCCCAAACCATTCAATGGAGAAAGGACAGTCTTTTTGACAAATAGGAAAACTGGATATCCATATGCAAAAGAGTGAAGTTGTAAAGTTGGACACTTACCTTGCACTGCATACAAAAATTAGTTCAGGGACGCCTGGGTGGCTCAGTCGGTTAAGCGTCTGCCTTCGGCTCAGGTCATGATCCCAGGGTCCTGGGATCGAGTCCCGCATCGGGCTCCCTGCTCCGTGGGGAGCCTGCTTCTCCCTCTGCCTCTGTCTCTCATGAATAAATAAATAAAATCTTTAAAAAAAAAAAAAAATTAGTTCAAACTGGATCAAAGACCCAAAATATAAGAGCTAAAGCTATAAAAGTCTTGGAAGAAAAGAGAAATTTTCATGATCTCTTATTTGGCAAGCAATTTTTAAATATGATACCAAGAGCACAAGCAACAAAAGAAAAAAATAGATAATTTAACCAAAAATTAAAACTTTGTGTTTCAAAGGACACCAGCAAGAATGTGAAGACAATTATGAAACTGTACCCCATAGGGTCAATGAGGTTGAAAGTAGCAGAAAATTTAAAGAGAACCCTATCTCATGTTTTTCAGAGAACCATATCTCCCCAATCAGCTGTTGTGTCTTTTCAGACCCTACTAACAAATCCACTGGCTGTCTTTGCAGAAGCCTGGACTCAAGGTCAACTGACATGGTTCCAGCCTGTGCACAAGCAAAGCCCTGCATTCCTCACCTGAGAGAAGGAGCCCACAACTCCATCCAGTTTATAGCAGCTCTCAGAGCTCTCAGAGCATGCCCATAGCCTCTCCTCCCTGTCCTAAGGTAACCTCCTGGCGTCAGAGGCTGAATTTTGCCTCATTCTAATGTTAAATCTCCACCCCAAAGTGAACATGAGATACATGTTACCTATATGTTTGCTAAATGTGCATATTCCATCTTTCCTCGTGATTATTCATAAGTTTCTCCAAACTTTTCATTAATATGTATATAATCTCAATCCCTATGATTATAAAAATCTTGTTCTCTCCCTCTTTGGGGAGGGGGACTTGAGGCTTATCCTCCTATCTCCTCATTTGGCTGCCTTTTGAATAAACCCTTCCCTTGATGCATACCTGAGGTCTTAGTTATTGCTTTGCTGTGAATCAGGCAGATGCATCTGGGTTCAGTTACAATCACAGAATGGAAGAAAACCTTTGCAAATCATATATCTGAAAACATATTTTTGTATGGAATATATAAAGAACTCTCACAACTTAATAAGAAGACAAATAACCCAATCAATCAATTGAGAAAAGATTGGAATAGGTGTTTTCCAGGGAAGACAGATATTCAAATGGTCAATAAGCACATGAAAAGATGCTCAACATCATTAGTCATCAGGCACATGCAAATCAAAACCACAATGAGATATCACTTCATACAAGTTAAGATGGATAGAATAAAAAAAAATCATATAACAAGTATTGGTGAGGATGTGGAGAAATTGGAATCCTCATACACTACTGTGCAACCACTTTGGAAAACAATGTGACAAGTTCCTCAAATGTTTAAAAATAGAATTATCATACGGCTCAGCAGTTCCACTTCAAAATGAGAACATGTTGGAAGAAGCCAATCATGTGGAACTACATGCCCTGCTTCTATGCATATGAAAGTCCAGAATAGGGAAATCTATACAGACAAAAAGTAGAATAGTGATTTCTCAGGGGTAGGGAGAGGAGCATGAGGGAACAGGGGGGTGATACACAAGGCATATAAGGTTTCTTTTTGAAGTGATGGAAATGTTCTAAAACTGACTATGGTTGTGTTGCAAATATCTGTGAATATCATAACGACCCCTGAATTATATACTTTCAGTGAGTGATTTGTATGGTATGTAAACTATATTTCAATAAAGCAGATAAAATAATTTTTAAAAGTACTTGCTAGATGAATCAGTAATCCCACTCCTAGGTATTCACGCAAGAGAACAGATCAAATATGCTCATAAAAGTATGATACATTGAAGTACAATATCAGAATAACAACTTTAATAAGGTCCCCAAACTAGAAATTACCAAACTGCCCATGAGCTGGTGAAGGGAGGAGAAACATTTATATATTCTTATGATGAATATGCAAATTAAGGAATGGACTACTGATACAACTATGGATGCAATGATGAGGGTAAATTTTAAAAACATTATGTTGAGTGAAAGAAGTACATGTATTACTGTGTTTATGCACTTTTAAACTGGCAAATCTATTTAATTAATTAATCTATTTAATTGAAGAGGGCACGTATTGAATGGAGCACTGGGTGTTATACGCAAACAATGAATCATGAAACACTACATCAAAAACTAACGATGTAATGTATGGTGATTAACATAACATAATAAAATTTTAAAAAATGAAAAAAGATGGCAAATCTAATCTATACTGATAGAAATCAGATAAATGGTTTCCTGAGATTTCCTGTAGGAGAGGATTCCCTACAAAGGGGCATGAAAGAACCGTTTTTTGTTTCTGTTTTTTTGTTTGTTTTTTGAGAGAGAGAGAGAGCAAGTGTGGGAGGGAGAGGCAGAGGGAGAGGAAGAGAATCCCAGGCAGACTCCACGCTCAGCACAGAGCCCCACACGGGATTCAATCTCATGACCCTGAGATCATGACCTGAGCTGAAATCAAGAGTCAGACATTTAACCTACTGAACCACTTAGGTGCCCCTAGAGAGAATTTTCTAATTTGATGCAGATGTTCCATATCTTGAAATAGGTGGAAATTGCAGTGATGTATACATTTGTCAAAACCTATCAGCTGCACAATTAAAATGTTTACATTTACTGTATTTATAAATTATACTTCAATAAAGTTAATTGAAGTGTCTCTGTTTTTTGAAATCAAATCTTCCTTCAGTGAGAGTATATCTCTATTCACATTTCTTACTTTCTTCAATAATATTTTATAGTTCAATAACTTTTCAGAACTTTATTAGTATTTTATAATCTTGCTGACTATTGTCAATGAGTTATTAATTTTCCCTTTCTGTTTCTGATTATTGCAAATATGGAGAAACCTATTGATTTTTATGTATTAATCTGGTATACAGCCAATTTTCCAAATAGTCTTATTCATTTTCATAAAGTTTTAATAAATTACTTTTCATTTTCTAGTAATGAGTTATATCGCCTACAATTGAAGGAAAATTTTGTATTTTTTTCTCTATTTGTCTTGAATTTATTCTATTCTTGCCTCATTGTACTACCTAAATCTTCAGAAAGAGTTCGCTGATTTTGCTGACTGTAACCTGTATTTTTCTGATTATCATATGAATTTCAACCTCTATTGAGTATTGGTAGTCTTTATATTCTTTATACAATTTCCTTCTATTTTACTTATTACATTTTATGACTAATAGCTGCTGAATTGTATCACACTCTTTTTGATCATTTGTTGATTTAGATGTTTTTTCTCCATTAATATTGATGTAATTTTTCATTCAATTAATAAATATTTATTGAGCCCCTATTGTGTTCCAGACACTTTTCTAGTCTGTAAGGGTACAATAGTAAAATAAATCAATGGAATAGAAATTTACAAATACATAAGCACAGGGAATATAAAAGATAATCTGTGGTTACATAGATAAAATACATATGTATATGCATATGTATGCATATGTATGTATATACATGTGTATGTATATGGAATTAAAAGGGATGTAATAGAAAACATCGAATGAATATTGTACATTTGTTTGTTACTGGTACAAAAATGGTAAAATGGCCTTTTTGTGAACTTCATGGCTAATGGATATTCAAAGCGGGCAGAGAAACTTACTATGGCAAAGACTTCAAGTTAAGAAGAGGACTACATACATATTTAATGAACTGAAAAATGATAGATGTGATTAGATTATACTGTGTGAGGGAGACATGGTTAAAGCTGTGGGCAGGGTGATAGGGAGGGGCCAGATCACACAATGCTCTCTAGGTTAGAGTAATATTATTAATATCCTGAACACTATTGAACCACCCTTACATTCCTGTAATAAACTTTTTTTTGCTCTGGTGAATTATTCATTTAATACTCTCCTGGATCCATCAACTAATATTTATTTATACATTTTTATCCATATTAATAAATGATATTGATCTATAGGGCAATACTGATTTTTTTTTTTTTGCTACCTTTGTCAGTTCTTGGCATTAAAGTGTGTAGCTTAAAATGAATTGGTGAGAATTTCATCTTTTTCATGGTTGCACAGGTTAAGTATGGTTTTCCTAAAGATAGTTTTCAACATGAAGTCTCCCAGGACTTACCAACAGATCAGTGCCTTTTAAACATACAGGACAAAATTAACCTTTATAATCTCTTCTCCCATAATTTGTCTGCTTAAATATTTTATTATTTTTATCTGAGGATGGTTAATATTTTGCTAGGAAATTATTCCGTATGTATAAGTTTTCTTTTTTCTTTTTTCTTTTCAGAAAAAGGATTGTACCTGGTAACTTTTTACATTAACTTTAATCTCTTCCATGACTATGACTGTATTTACTTTCTCATTCTTAGTTATTGCTATCTTTATCTCTATCTCCTAAACTCCTTCTCACTTCATTTAAAAATTTTTTTTTTTTTAGAAAGATTACTGGAAATCTCTTACCTGATATGTTGGACTGTTAAAAGTGCAGGCATTGTATTTTTAAATCCCTTTTACTATGTTTTGTTTTTAACTTAATTCTTTTTGGTATTCTTTTGTTTTCTTCTAAAGATTTTACTTATTTATTTGAGAGAGAGAGAGTGAGTGGGGGAAGAGGGAGAGGGAGAGAATATCCAAACAGACTCTGGCTGAGCACAGAGCCCAACATGGGGCTTAATCTCATGACCCATGAGATCAGCACCTGAGCCAAAACAAAGAGTCATTGTTTGTTGCCATTTTACACTTACAAGCATCTTATGCTTGAAAATTGTAAAAACATCTCCTTCTTGGACTATATGTGGAAGTTCTTGGCCTCACTGATTTCTGCTTGTGGGTGCAAGGGTCTGTATTAAATTGGGCCTCTTAGATTTATGGCACATAAAAACTATACAAATTATTTGATTACTAAATTGTGAAATTGTATTTTAATATATATTAATTCAGATGATTTAGTATCTAATAAATATGCAATCCGGAATGTAATCATACCACAGGAAAGATGAAAATAGTGTAACAAATAGAAGTGAAATGAGAAGAAGAATCTAAGAAATGTAGAGAAAATTGAAACTATATTTTAAATGCTTATTTGATTACTGTAATACCTTACTTTCTTTTCTAGAAGACATTTGAAATTTTAGATTTTTAAGAACAATTACTAACTTATCTAATCATATTGAAGTATAAGTGTATTAAGAGTAGGGACTACCGGAAATGATTAAACAGTTAATATTAAATCCTACTTTAACTGTCATTTTTGGAAAATCGACAAAAAAATTAGACATTTAATACTCATAATGGATAAAATTACTTAATTCTTTTATCACAGTACTTACTTTTAAGATCTAAAATTGCTAGCTAAAGAGCTCCAAACAATTTTGAGGTGAAATAATTCAAAATTCAGGCAAATCAGCAACAATAAAGTGAGTTCACCAGATAATAATAAATACAGAACAAATTAGAATAAATCTACTGAAAACAATAAGTATAATATATTAATTGATGCTTATTCCCAATATGGCAGGTAATAGACACTGTAAGTCATTTAAGAGAGAGATGGAGCTCAGAGAAATATTTTGCCAAGGTTTTTTTCCATCAGCCTAGGCTGTTCCCCATTGTGCCAGTTAAAGTCAAAACACCACTACCAAGTTAAAACTTTATAGAGAGGGCAATGTTCTGAGCTTTTTGTAACACAAACTAACTCAAGGAAGTAAAAGGGAGTTTATCTTAATTATTGAAAGCTGTCCCATGAAATCCAGTGGCAAGAACAATAATAATATCAGTTCATACTTATCAAGTGCTTATTACATGCCAAGATCTGCTCTAAACACATTACATGTATGAGCTCATTTAAACTTTGCAAAAACCCCATTGTATTACTACTGGGGTAATATGCTATAATTATCACAGTAATAGTATTACTATGGAGTGGCATACTATTACAATCATTTCCTTTTTATAAATGAGGAAACTGAGGTACAAAAGTTTAAGTTTCTCCCCTGTGGTAACAAGGACAGAGGCAGGTACATGATGGAAAAGCTGGTGATCTGGTGCAGAATTTTACTGAACATATTCTAGTCTATTTCTGAGTCTGGCTTTCTCTAGTTCTTGGGTCAAAAGAATATGAGCTACTACTTCCAAGTTTACATGTCCTAGGTTGGTTATACACAGCACTCACACTTCTGAATCTTACAGTTCTAACGACTTGTAAGAGAAAATCTACTTGGCTCAGCTTGAGTAATTGGCCAACTCTTGTCCAGTAAGTTATGAGCAGAAAGAAAAGATCACCTGTTGCAATTTTTTCCTGGGGTCCTTCCACCATAAATAAAGAGGAGAAAAAACTCCTCCCTAAAAAGAGTATCTAGAATAGACAAAAGAAAAACTACCACTGAGTAAAAAGTAAGAATCAGGAAAAACTAAGAATGGGCCATTAGTTATGACACAGCCTGATCATTATTTCATTTCATGTCAGTTTCTCTTTCTAGACCACCTGTTTCTTCAAATCATAAACTGTGTCTTGTTGAGCTTTGTATTTCCACATTTGTGGGCCTTGTCTGATAGAAGAAGTTGTCTTAAAATATTTTGGAAGTGAACTGAATGACATACCAATTACTATTCTTCCCATGACATATGTATAATTTGTTAGGTATTCTTCCAAGGAGCGAATTTGAAAGAGAAAAGGACTCCAGATTTCTAAATAATTATTTTCTAATTATCTCTATAAGTGCATTAGGTGGCTATTTTCTTAACCACCTTAACTGGGAGTTGGAATAAAGAAATAATAGCAAGTAATGTGTTCACAAAAAATAGACATTAAGAAAGCCAGAAACTCTGAATTGATATGGTGCAAACTTCATTCCATATATTGAGGAGCCTAAGAGCACAATGAAAAATTCAGTGATCTCCCACAGGTCAGCAGGGCACTAAAGGGGCTAGAGAGAGTCCAACATCTAGCCATTCATTAGAAGGCCTCAGAAGGAAATAGAAATTGTTTGGCTTAATTTAGATAAATACCAGAGGTTCACCCAAGAGTTTTTATGCTGTAATTAAAAACATTTATTATGTTAAATAAACAGAGATAACAGAGATAATTTGGAACAGAAAGAAAAAAGTGCGTGAGCTCTAAGGACAAAAGGAACAGGCATTTTTAAAGAAATTTGGGTCTAGAGAGAGCTGTGTTCCTCAGTTTTCTACTCTCCCTGCCAAACTGATTCTTCACTTTATTTTGGATCACAGATAGTTTTTTGGTTTGAGGAAGGTTGTTCCTGAAAATAAAAATGTAAGCATAAAGACAAAATTTTACATACAGTTTTAGGGGGTCTAGACTCATCCATGTATTCTCTAATGGTCATTGCACCCCAATATAAGAGGACCTGCTGGATTAGTGTATACCAGACTCTGGGGAGTCCTGTACAAAAGCATAAGCCAAAGGTGAGAGTGGAGACTTGGTTAAGCCATTGTTAATACTTAATGTTTTACTGCCGTTTTTCCAATTCTTTTCTATTCAATAGGTGGTTAAGGCACATATACAGAGTAGAAAATTTGACTAGATACACAGATCTTAAATAAAATTATCTGATGAGCTAAATGTCAGAGAAATCAGAGGGAGGTTAAAGATACAGTCAAGGACAGAGGACCTGCTATGATTGGCAATTTTTATCAATTTTTTATTCATCTGATCTCTGAACACAGCATCATCTTAAATGGATAGCAGTAGGTGCATTCCCTAACCAAGAAAGAAATTTTAACCTAAACCATTTTAAATTTAAAATTTAAAAATAATATTTAAAAGCTGTGGTATAATTATTCAAATAATGTATGAGTCTTTGTGTTTATGTAGTGTGTGTATATGTGTGTGTGTGAGAAAGAGAAAGAGAGACAGAGACACAGAGACAGACAGAAGAAAATGGGGAGAAACAAAGATACAAACTTACAGCCACAACTCTAAGCAGAGAACTAAATAACTGTGAAAATTATATTAGCTATGTCTGTGAAACACATTTATTTAAAAGACTTCTTGGAATCTCAGATGTTAAGATTGTTAGGAATATTAAAATTTGAAAGAATTAGTGATGGTTTTTGATACAACTATCAATTACTTCTGGATATGTAATTTTCATTTAAAAGCATCAATGAAATAATATTTGTAGGTTAAAATGTTTGGCTATATCAATATTTAATGCCCTGAAAAGACTTCCTTTAGGACATATGTCAGAATCTGTAAGAACTGCTTTGTGGAAAGCCACTTGCCACTTTGTCCCTGTTAAAGGTGCCCAATCCTTTTGTTGCTCTGTGATTTCATATGGGAATGATGGGACCACTCAGCTCATTACGTATATGTTATTAGAATAAAGGATAATTAATGAGCTCAAATAACTTAAATATATATTGTAAACTTTTTGAAAATCATGAATTTTATTTTCAGCATAAATAAGTTTTGGTTAATTGTGTTCCACTATAGGTGAATAAATCCTTATGCTCCTTACATTCTCTTCTAATGCCATCAAGTAGTATTCTGAATAATTTGTTATGAAGCAATTCTTTTTATTGTTATACTCAAAAGTAATAACCTCCTGATACATATTTTCTAATTATCTAAATGTACTATGAAAGATTTTTAACGTATCACACAATAAATTTTATGATGATCCAGCAAGAAAAGACTATATTAAAGCATATACAATATATAAATCCTTAATATAGAATTTATACTTCTTTTATATACACAACTCACCAAGACAGTGTAAGATAGAAAGAATTCGCTTTATTATAATTATACGTAACTACTCTGATAATGAAATCCATTAATTATTTTGTGAGGTATATATACAAATAGGCAATATTAACTATGAAAGTTTGTTGCCTGTATGCATGCCTTTCTGTTTCCAAGCCATAAAATATCTTCCTGCAAAAATATACTTGTTGAGTCATTTCTTTATCTGTTTTGCTTCCCTGTTCAACCAGCCATGATGATTTCCACTTGTCTACTGTATCAAATTCGAATGATGTGTAGTTTCCATAATTCTTCATATCTGGACTTGCTCTGTCTTTTCAATCTTATTTTTCCACAGTAACTAATAATCACCATTGCCTCCAGGTTAGGCCAAATCTATTACTTACTCAGCCACACGTCACTACTAAATGAATTATCCTATCATTCACCCATATGTTAAACACTTTTTCTTTTAAAAAATATTTGTTCAGTCTGTATTTACTATGCCAAACATCAAAGAGGATTGAAAAAAATCATCAAACCCTTATTACAATAATATGCATAATATATATCATTATAATAATAAATGTCATTTATTAAGCACTAATTAGGTGATAGACACTGTTCTATGTGCTTTCCATGTGTCATCTCATCTACTTTTCAACATAATCCTTTAACAAAGGAGTTATTATGATCCACATTTTACAGATGAAAAAACTGAATCTCAGGAAAGTTAAGTAGTTTTCCCAAGGTCAGACCTTGGAGGTGATAGAGCTGGAATTAGAACCCAGGCATTTGGATTCTTGGCATAAAAAAAAGACATCTAATCCAATCTTCCTAATCATTCTGTGAGGTAGACAGTACATGTTACTTCTCTACTTACAGAGTAGAGGAAAAAAACTAAGGAATTAAATTAAATAAATCACAGACCTGTACAGTAATACATTATATGTTAAAAAAAAAAAAAAAAAGAAGAAGATAGTAGGAAGGGAAGAATGAAGGGGGGGAATCGGAGGAGGAGATGAACCATGAGAGACCATGGACTCTGAGAAACAAACTGAGGGTTCTGAAGGGGAGGGGAGGTGGGGGGATGGATTAGCCTGGTGATGGGTATTAAGGAGGGCACGTATTGAATGGAGCACTGCATCAAAAACTAATGATGTAATGTATGGTGATTAACATAACATAATAAAATAAAAAAAATTAAATTACTTGTTCAGCATTTGGTAGCAACCCAGTATTAAAATGCAGCTTTTAGTTTCTTATTAATTTTTTTTTTTTTTTTTTTTACCTATACCACATTCTACAAAGTAAGTGTTAAACTATATCAAGCATGGATTTACCTTTTGTTAGGACTTGCTGGAGAGAAGTAGTAAGTAGTACAGAAAATGACCCCTCACACTACATTTTGAATGAATGGTATTTGTATTTCTCAGATAAGAAGTAAAAGAAGGGAGTATAAAAAGAAATAAATGGGAATTCCCTGGAGATCATTTGAGTGATGGCAAGTCTTTTGTTTGAGGGAAGCACAGGTGCAAGATGATTTCCTTATCTATGAGCTGGAACCAGATTATGGAGTGCTTTAAAACTCAGGACTTCATTAGCTGACAGGAAGATAAGCACTAAATGCTGTTTAGCCCAGAATCTGGGATTTAGGATGACTTATCTGAGAGTGATGTATGGGACACAGTACAGCAGTGGAGTATGATCACCAGTATGTGTGCTGTTGAATCAGACTCACCTAGAGGCTTGTATGAAACCCCTAGCATCTTAACATCAAACTAGGTGGGTTTGACATGGTCCTTGGGCTTGTCCCATTTTTATGAATGACTGTATTTTAGCTTAGATTAGAAGATAGAAAGATAGAGCAGAAACATGGACATTAGATTAGGTTTAGTCAAGATATTGCACTATGGAATGTGAGAAGGAAAGAAAATTTGAACTTGGGTATTATCAAAAAAAGAGTGGGGGTGGCAAATGTGCCCTGTAAAAGATTCCGTATACGTTTGTAAAAAAGGTTGTGAGACTTTGAGATTATGTAATTTGAAGAATTCATACAAGCATGAATCAAGATAGAGAGCAAGAAAGGAAGGGAGACTCTAAGGAGATTAAGGATTTTTCTTTGATCACGGAGTAGAGGTGGTCATGACTGCCTTTCTGTTTATAGTTCCTTCTATGACTCTTTTTATTTTATTTTATTTATTTATTTGACAGAGAGACACAGCGAGAGAGGGAACACAAGCAGGGGGAGTGGGAGAGGGAGAAGCAGACTTCCCGCTGAGCAGGGAGCCCAACGCGGGGCTCAACGTGGGGCTCGATCCCAGGACCCTGGGATCATGACCTGAGCCGAAGGCAGATGCCTAACGACTGAGCCACCCAGGCGCCCCCTTGTAGTTCCTTCTAAAGCAGGAGTCTCATCTGAACTCCAGCTCCTTCTAAAGATGTAAGCCTAGGTGGCCTTGTTTATACACGTTGTCACCATCTCCTTGGTCACAGGGTTTAAGATCAGAGCTGGTATAAGATCCAACCTGCATGAGTCCTGTGAGAATGTGTCTAGCAACTCTGTCTACAGTGTTAGGGATTTTCCAGAACTTTGAGGCTTTAGTTCATATTCATCAATAAGAGAATTTGTGTTTCATATTCTGATATCTAGCTATTCATATACTTCCTTATGTAACTATATGTCATTTAACCCAGATGTCAGCTGTCACCTCATTCTCCTCTTTGAGCTCCTAAAGGAGAAAAACAGATGCACAGATACTTACATATTTTTGAACAATATAGTGTTTATGAAATACTTCATAGAGGAAATGGAGGAGAGTGTACAAATTTCATGCCATACCGCAATCAATTTAGTAAAAACCCCACTAGACACAGAGCAGCATGGTGTGTTTGTGTAGAAAGTGCCCTACACAAAGGCTTCTCATTGAGGTGCTAAAAGGGAATCAAAATCTAGGTCATGTTCCACTCATCTAAACAAGTCCTGGTGAGAGACTGCATCAGTCAAGACCAGGAAAAGAACCTTTTTATACCATTATCTTCTGAGAGACTTGCTCTCTTGAAAATCTTCTTGAAAGGGGACTCCTTAGTAATTCATACAAGAGTGTCATAAAGGCTAGCAGCCAGGCCTAATTAAATATTTTGTTTTGCCCCAAAGCCACTCTTTGGCCATGCCACCACTAAAAGTTTCTCTTCCTTCCTCTGTCCATCCCTTCTCCATTCAGCATTTAATCTTGTTCCCTCATTCTTCTAGCTCCAGTAATTATAGAGAGATCCACTTATCACTGGAAAATTTAGCCTAAAGCAGAAGGGGAACAGGAAAAACAATACTCTTTTCTCTTTCCCTGGGATCCCATGCCAATGCCTCCTATCAGCTGACACCAGAGGGAAAGAGAAAGCAAGGGAACCCAGGTGAAGTGACCCTTAGGTACAAGCCTTCTGGTGAATAGAGGCAGGGTGGAGAAGTGTGGAAAGTGGATTGGAGTGGGGGAAGGATGAGCAAAATCTCTTTCCATCCAACCTTGGAAGTCTGAATACACTGGCCATCTTTTCTACGTTTAGTTATTCTCAGGTGTAAAAGGATGGCTTTCACACACTCTTTTTTTCTGGAACTCAGCATTCCAAAAGTATTAATTTAAGGCTCATGCTTAATTTGTGTTTGTTCATCTTATCCTCACTTACCTAAGCAACAGTTTTAAATCAAGGAAAACATTGATCATTGATCTCATTTAATTAAATTTTAAAAATTCAAAAACATGGACTATAGTTGATTTAAGACACTAATGAAGTTAATATTTTAAAGATTCCTTAATGTATAAGGAGCAATTTTTTTTCTAGAAGCCTTTTTTTTTAACATAACATGATACAGGATCCCCCAAAGTATATTTTGTTGTTATCTAAAAAAGAAGTGTGTCCAGTGTGGCAGCAGATCATTTCCAGACTCAATTCATTTAGTGACTTTTCAGCAGATGAATCATGCATTGGATGGCACAAATCTCCTGGGGATTTAGCCTCGTCAGCCATTCTGAGTAAATTGAAAAGGCTTGATCTCACATACAACGACAGAGGGTCAAGTAACAGAAAAAAACCTCAAGCTTCATTTTAGTGTAGATAGGAATTCTTTTATTTGGCAATTGAAGATGCTTTTCAACTTCATCAAGATGAGAAGTCAAGTAACTTCTACTTGTTGGCACTGTTAAATAAGAAATGTATTGTCAGTAAAGGAGGAAAGTAGAGTTTATTGAAAAGTAAAGATATACAAGTAAACAATTCCCAATCAAAATTCTATACACTACAACTAGAATACATTAGTATAATAAACAAGGCAGAAAGTAGAGTGCTGGTGAAAAGCACAGGGTTCAGGGAAAGGTGGTGAAGGAAGGTAAACAAAATTCAAGAAGAAATTTCAAAGAAGGTGTCCCCTAAGCTATTTTTTAATTTAGGCTTGTCTGTCACAAGAGAATGTTCCATGATAGTTAAACAAATACGTTCACTAAAACTTGGAGTGGATCAATGAACCAATTATATGATGTGTATGTCATCTTAGTATAAAGACAATTTGTAACTAGCACCATTTAAGTCTTAGGTTGAATGGAGGTGAAATTAAATAAGCTGAAATTAAGTTAAGTAAACGGAAATTAGAAGATTACTTTGTATCTCATATAGACAAATACAGAAGGATTCCATATGAAGTTACTCTGAATGCTGCCAACACACAATTAACTGTATGGCTCCAGATAGAACTTTGTAACTTTTACTCTTAGCTGTTACTTTTGCTCACTGTGGTACATATTCCACCTAAAAAAATAAATAGGAGAAATTTATACTGGGATACTGGTCAAATGGGTAAAAAAATGGAAAAGGTTGTGACAATTTTTACCAAGATTAATCTGAAAACAAATAAGACTAATGGAAATTTCTAATAAGGAAGTCCAAGCAAGTGCATAAAGCAGAACTTGTAGGGGACGGTGTTAAACTCTTAATCAAAGCTAAGAGGAGGTGGTCAACCATAATCCGAATCATGTTTCAAGGGGATAGAATAAGACTTGATACTAATGACTACCTTTTACTGTGGCGACTCAGCCTTTAATTTGGCAATCTTCCCAGGGACTCATTCAGTTGCAAGGGGATACTCATTCTGTACAAGGGGATAAAAAGGATTTGGTGGCCTTTTTCCACTGACACAAAGGGTAAACATCCTTTCTTCTGAGTGTGTCTTCCAAAGCAACACCTGGTACTTTCAACAAGGTGAAAGAGCCAGTTTCTGCACCCCAGATTTCCAGTGTATAATTCCTCCCATATGTTTCTTCATAAAAGGCATAAAAGGCATCTGATCATTGAAAATGTCATCCATATGTCTCTATTTTACCCCAAAAAATCCCAGCCAGGACACCAAGATCCCTAAAACTTGTGAGTTGAGTCAACACTTACAAAAGTAAATTTTGTGCTCCATTTGATATATTGAAGACCACATGGGGAGTGAAATCTCCAGATACCTCCAAGTGTAGGAGAAATATCCTAGTTACACCCAAAGAGTTCTACATTTTCACTTAAGGAAATGAGGACCAAAATAGAGTAACCTAATATTTACCTTGATCTCTAAATTTGCCCAAGATTCTAGCATTTTTTATATGTCATAAAGCCCTGTTAATGTGATAGAAAATAATAATCTAAGACCATGTTTCATGTCTTTGGAATATTGGCAGTGAATCAAGTTTGGATCAGTTTTTCGCATTTTGAAGACCAGTTGGGTAGACAGAAATGGAAAAGAAAACTTACTGAGTAGTCAATATTTGTAGAATTCATACAGATAAAATGGTGCTCACCCATTAGAAAAATGTAACAGCTTTTAAATGAAATATTACATCAAAGAGATTGAATTGACTATAGGTATACGCATTAATATGATGAATCTAGAAAAACAATATTGAGAGATATAAATCTCAGAAGAATAAGTATATTAAGATTATGTTGATATAAAGTGGATATGAAAAAAGGCAACACTAAGTAATATATTATTTAAGGATCCAAGCCTCTGAGGTATTGCCTTAGAACAGGCAGGGTCAGCAAACTACAGCCCTCAGGCCAAATCCAGTCTTCTACCAGCTTTTGCAAATAAAGCTTTCTTTCTTTCTTTCTTTCTTTCTTTCTTTCTTTCTTTCTTTCTTTCTTTCTTTCTTTCTTTCTTTCTTTCTTTTCTTTCTTCTTTCTTTTTTCTTTTTGGAACACAGACACATCCATTTGCTTCTGTGTTGTCTGTGACTGCTTTCACACTACAATAACTGAGTTGAGTAGTTAAAGACCTGCAATGACTAAACTACTTACTATCTGACGCTAGGTAGTTTTTATATTTTATGGAACTTGATAAATTTTTTTCTATAATTAACATGAAAGAATACAGTCCAGTAATCGCCAAGCCCGTCTTGAACAAGGAAAAAGTGGTACAATTTGCTTCACCAAACATCAAAAATTATTATAAAACGCAATTGAATGAGAAAAGGTATTATGAGTACAAGTATAGAAAAACAGATCCAAGGAAGATAACATGGAACCTAGAAATAGACTATACTGATAAGCCAAATTTATTTATAACTTAGCTAATATTGCAGATCAATAGAAAAATAAGAGACTTTTTAATGATGGTAAGATATAACTTTTATGTGAAAAAAATAAACAGGGACACCTACACACACAGCAGACAGAAATCCATTCCATATGGATTGGATTCATAAATGTTAAAAAAAATTGTAAAACATTTAGAAGAAAATACATGAAACTATCCTTGCATATGGAACCATTTCTTAAGCAAGAAATGAAATTTGCAAACCACTAAGGACAAGATGAATACATATGACTATATTAAAATTAAAAGTTTCAGCTCATCAAAATATTTCACCTAGCAAATGAAAATGATAAATCACAAATGAAGAAATTATTTATGTTGCTATTAAAATAAAGCTTTAGAGAACACCCCCCACCCATAAAATAGAAGAAAACCAATCCAAGCAAAAAGAGCAAAAAAATTTAAAAGACACTCCATAGGATTTTTTTTAAAAATTCAAAAAATGTAATAAATCATATAAAATCAAATTTTATACCATTTTATACCTTCCCTTCCTTCTACATCTACGCTTAAATTCTTTGGACATAATTTTTACATGCTGGTGGGTGTAAAAGGACTAATTGTCATTGGCTACTTGTTTTTTTACATGGAATAATTGCCGAATCAATTCCTCATACCTTGTAGATTCCAGAAGTAATGGATTTATTATATGCTTTGTTTTTAAATGTCATTCCCAACTATGCTGGAAAAAGCCTCACAGACCTTCGTAGAGAAATAAAGACTTTATTGGAGGACCATATGTTGAAGACTATTGGTCACATTAACAACAGAATGTGGAAGGGAGAAAAGGAGAACATTTCAAATAAAGTGTACACATGTGAGTTGATATGTGTGCTCACTTTTATTTTCTTGAGTATTTATTCAGTGGAAACACACAGCAGTGTAAAAGCTTCTTTGGACAGCAAGCTGTGTCTTAACTGTATTAACGTCTGATCTGCAGAAGAACTAAGCAGTGTCCAGATGCACTGATTTTGCTCCCTGCAGGAGCAATGAGTCCAGCAGAGCTGTTTTAGAGCGACATGCTGGGCTTTTTCATAGGAACAGGACATGCCCACTGAAACTAGGTGATGGGGACAAGAACTGAGAAACGGTGAGCACAGGAACCTGTGGATCAGACAAGGACTAAAAATGGAGAGATTTAATTACTGGAAAAAAGGTGTGGAGGAAAAAGACAATCAGGCGAAGGAAGGGCACTAATAAGGACAGAGAAGGAGACAGAAACAAAATAGACAGGGGTAGAGACTCCACACAAACACACAATTAAGAAAGACTAATTTAAAGAAAAAATTGCCTTCTTTCTATTATAGCTCATTAAGCTGTATCTGTTTTCAAACACATAAGGATTCCCGTTTCCTTAGAACTTTAATTTCAAAAAAACAACAGACTAATTTTTTCTGCTTCTCCTTTAACTGCATTTTGAAACTTTTCCAAAAGCAGTATAAGCTCTGTATAATTCTCCATTCTCACTACTGAGATTCTATATTGATATTTCTGTAAAGTATCTTTTCTGTCAATTATCTCACTTCCTTTATGGCAGCCCCATGTTCTCTCTTCTCCCTAAAGCCAATCTTATTGTCATACTTCACTTTTTCTCTAATCTCATATTCCAAATACAGATACCATTTAACAAGATATACTTCAGATGGTGGAGCAATGAACTGAGTGCTTTGATATTTTTTTGGTAGATGTCTTTTTATCAATAGATTTTCTGGTAAGCATTGTTATATATCCTCAGAAATATTTTTTAAGTGATTTCCTTGTCCTCCCTTTGCAGTATTTGTATGTTGTGTTTTGTTTCAGTCAGGTGTCTTGGTTGCAAGCAACAGTCATCAACTGAACAACTGAAGCAGAAAATAAGGGGTTGAAATTGTATTTCAAGGTTCACAAACTTGAAAGGAAGGCTAGAGACCCAGGCTTGCACAATGGGTAGGGAACAAGGAGGTTAGTCAGCAGAGACCTTATCCGAAGTTATGCCCAAGAATATTTTATTTCACATCATTTTGATAACACCAATATCAAACACTCCACCGTATCTACTGTTTCCACCATTGGGCTGTCACCACAGCTCCATGGATAAGGTTTCAAATGGCCTTCTGTATTTGGCTTCTTGTCTTAAGATTCAAAGCTCTAAATAGAAGCACAGAAACTTGCATTATATTGACTGTGTCCTATCTTGCAGGAGTTATCTAAGAGAAAATATTGTGTCTTGGGCTTCCAACAATAAGAATTTCTGCCTCTGACCACATCTTAAACAATGACGGATGCCCTTAAATTCAGAATGATATTTGGATGTGAAACTAAAAAAGTAATAATTGTCCATATATCACTATTAAAGTCACTTTTCTCTTCACATGTGTTACTGAGTTTTCTATAGTTTACTATATTTTATACACCTACGACCTCTTCTCTGATGTTCAAATCATGAATTTTCTAGCACCCCACATATCAGAAATCATCTCCCTTTTTGCAGTTAATAACCTTATCAGTTTTCTGCGTTGTTTATGCCATCCTGTGAGATAAAAATTAGTCATGTTTTGACCTACTTGGTTTGAAAAATAATTATTAAAACGTATGAAGTGACTACATATATTTAAAAAATCATGTTGAAATTCTATCCTCTTAAAGTAATAGAAAATAGAATATACACAGCTGTGCCTTGTTAGAAGGAAGGTATCTTTAAGAGAAAACCTGAAACTTTTGATACTATATTCCAGGAAACCTATGTTCCAGGAACAAGTAGATCCTGAGAATTAAGGGATGGAAAGTTTGCTGAGATTCCTGTGCTCGTGGAGTTTAGGTTGCCATGTATGCACCTTGTCTTCATAATTCCTTCTCTAGACTACTAGGTTAAAAAGGTTATGGATCATGAATTTTATTATTCTCTACTGCTTATCCTATGACAAGAACACAATACACAAATGAGTAAATATGAATTTAGATTTTCAATTAAATTTTGGCTATTTCATCATTATTATTTGATGTTTTTTTTTTCTTTTGGTCTTATATATAAGGGGTTTCTTTTAAGTTGAGATGGGAACTTTTATCTAATTAAATACCACACAAACTGTAAAATTGAGAGTGGTATGAAGGCATGAGCTCCTTGAACTAGATTTTTGTTGTTTTTGTTAATTGATTTAGGAGAATATATGCTCAGGGTGAAATAGTAAAATAGAAAATTGCAAAATTACATGTAATTAGACATATGTTGGGGCACCTGGCTGGCTCAATCAGTTGAGCATGTGACTCTTAATCTCGGGGTTATAAGTTCAAGCCTCATGTTGGGTGTAGAGATTGCTTAAAAATAAAATTTATTTTTTTAAGAGAGAGAGAGCAAGCGAGCAGGGGAGGGGGAGGGGCAGAGAGAGAGGAAGAATCAAACAGATTCCATGCTGAGCATGGTGCCTGACACAGGGTTCAATCTCATGACCCTGAGATCACAACCTGAGCAAAACCAAGAGTCAAACACTTAACCAACTGACCCACTCAGGTACCCCCAAAATAAAATCTTTTAAAAAAAGTATGTTTCTTATTAAAGTTCCAGTAAGTTATTTTATGGAGATTGACAAGATAACTCTGGATTTTATATGGAACTGCAAAAGTCACAGGGCAGCCAACATAATACCAAAAGGATGAGAGGAGGGGAAGGTGTTCAGTTGTGGAAATGAGTGAAGTCTGTAAGATTAAAGGCAAAAAGAACTGTGCATAAGACTAAACTTTAGTTGATAAAATTGTTTGTCATGAGGTTACAGGTTAATTATACTAATACAGCTATACATGCATATTCAAATTGAATAAATAAGGAAATGGATGGTGGATGATGGTAACAAGATTTCTCACTGTTGAAGTGGGAAGTTGCAGATAAGCAAGGGGAGGAAACTAAAATGATCCATGTTATAAGGAATTAAAGTTGGAGACACCTGTGAGAATTCATGTTTGGTCAACATAGATTCAGATGGGAATATTTATAAGTACATGTATGTACACAGATTAGTATCTACATATATATTTCTTTGTCCTGTCTACTAAGAGGTTCTACACAGAGAACCATCCCAGTGATAAGGAGCACTTAACTCTGATACTGATTTTTAATACCATTCTCCAATAAAAAGATTAAGGAATCCTTGGAGAAATAACTGATTCTAGGACTGGAGTAGAAAAAAAACACAAGATTAGCCTACAGCACCTTCTACAGCCAGAAAGTAAGCAAGAGCAAGTTCTTTTTTTTTTTTTTTTTGTCTGAGGTACATTAATGCGGCACAGGAGCTGACTAAAAGAGTCGTCAAAGGTCAGAACTGAAACAATTTGAGCAATAAAAAAATTAGTATTAAATTATAACCCAAATTTCAAAGTAAATATCTATGAGTCTATACAGATAAAAATAAATGAATATGTGCAACAGCATTCCAACTGATTTATGTAAACACTCCGATCCCAAGGAAGTGGAGCATAACTCTGTATTTCTTAAATGTAGACTGACATAGTGACTTATTTCCAAAGGCCTCAGTATGGGGGTGTGGGGAATAAATTTATAGGAAAGAAACATGACAAACTCTGCCTCTGCCAAGTGATCAAGATTAATATCAACAGTGATAGTCATGTTGATAGTATGTATGCCTATGGTGACGTGATGTGATAGCAGTGGAAATATACATCTGTGGTGTCCCTCTGAAAAATCCCAAATCCTGGTCTAATCATAAGAAAACCACGAGACAACCTCAAATAAACGAGTATCCTACAATACAATAGACAGACCAGCATTCTTCAAAACTGTTAAGGCTGAGTGAAGTCACAAATCGCCACAGTCAACAAGAGCCTAACATGCATGACAGTCAAATGCATTGTGTTATCCTGGATGGAATCTTGGAACTACAACAAAAAAGAACATTAAAGAAGAGCAAAAGGAATTTGAAATTACGGACTTTAGTTAGTAATAATGTATCAATGTTGGTTCATTAATCTTGAAAATTATACCATACTACTGCAAGATGTTAATAGAAGAAACAGATTGTGAGATATATGGGAGTTCTCTGTACAATCTTTGTAATTTTTCAGTAAATTTAAAACTATTTTTAAATAAAATTTTATTTGAAAAAAGGTACACCTCTTTCCTATGCAGGGCCTAAGTGTGCAACCCTAAGAAGCAAGCATCAGACTTAGTGTATTTGTTGTCTTTCATAGTCTTCATATTTCTGGCAATATATACAATATAGATATGTATATGTATGAGTGAATGTGTAAATAGACACAGGGCTAATCATATTTATGTTCATAATATAATATGCTTTATATATTTAAAAGCACATATTTATAAACATATATTTTTGTTTACATAAATTTCAACACTATACTACATAGTATTCTGAATAGTTATTCATCATTTAATATTTCTTAGAAATAATTTTATACTGATACATATAGAACCACTTCATTCATGTTCCAACAGCTACTGACATAGCATTGAATGAATGTACCTGAATAGAGTTAATGAATCTCTTGTGTATGGTACAACATGTTGTTTTGCATGTATATGTGTGATTATATTGATGTTACAATTAGAATTGTTGTATCAAAATTATGTGCATATGAATTGTTTGATAGACAATACCAGTTGCTATCCAACAAGGTTGCATACTTTACCCTCCATCAGCTATGTATGAGAGTACTTACTGTCCCTCACAATCAGCAATATCATCTATTACCAAATTTTTATATAAAAATATATTGTTTTTGTTTGAACATACTTTCTAAAAGTATAATCAAGATTGTGCATTGATTTATAATTGAAAACCCTTTGTACCACCAGTCAGCGATGGTAATTATGAAGCCTCATAACTGTGAAATACTCAATTGTGTTAGATAAAGTGGTAGCCATTTAGAAGCATATTAAAATTAGATTGATATCTCATACCCAACCACAGGTATAAACCACAAAATTGTCAATAACTCAAATGTTTAAAAAAATAAAACCTTAAAGTAGTTGAAGAGAACAGGTTGGAATTATATTATGGTTTTGGTTTTGGCAGGTCCTTTCTACCTATGCCTCAGGAACTATCATTAATTTTTTAAAAGATTTTATTTATTTATTTATTTGAAAGAGAGCGAGCATGAGTGGCGGAGGGGAACAGAGGCAGAGGGAGAAGCCGACTCCCCGCTGAGCAGAGAGCCCAACGCAGGACTGGATCCCGGGACCCTGGGAACATGACCTCAGCTGAGGGCAGACGTTTAACCCACTGAGCCACCCAGGCACCCAGCCTCGGGAGCTATTAAAAAAAACTTCCAGGAGCCATAGAAGAAAAGTTTAATCCTTTAACTATATAGAAATCGAATTATCTGCAAGTCCAAGGAAAAAACAAAAGCAAAACAAACAAAACAAATACAAAATGTATTCATATGCATACACACACACAAACAAGAAAAATGATACTGAAACATCAGAAAAGATATTCATTCTCATTCATATTAAGAATTACACTAAGAGATATATATATATATATATATATATATATATATATATATATATACATAGTTAACAAGTTAAACGTTTGACACTCTATTTGCAGAGCTTTGAGAAGAGAGATATACTCATGCCTTGCTGGCAGGAGTGTGAAATAGTTCAAACTCTAATAAAGGGGAACTTGACAGTATCTTTCAAAATTGCGATTACATTTACTCTTTGACACAGGAATTCCACTTTGGGAAATATATCTTATAGATATACCAATAAATGTAGAAAAGGACCTATGTACATCATTCTTTATAGCACTCCTATTCATAATAGCAAAATATTGAAAACAAGCCAAAGGCCCATCTTTATGGGAGTTGTTAAGTAAACTACAGTATATCCATGTAGTGGAATATGCAAGCTCCCTAAAGAATGAGAATGATTTCTATGTAAAAAAAAAGGAAAATCTCCACATTATATGTTTATATCAAAAAAAGAAAGTGTGGGGCACCTGGGTGGCTCAGTTGGTTAAGCGACTGCCTTCGGCTCAGGTCATGATCCTGGAATCCCGGGATCGAGTCCCGCATCGGGCTCCCTGCTCGGCAGGGAGTCTGCTTCTCCCTCTGACCCTCCTCCCTCTCATGCTCTCTGTCTCTCATTCTCCCTCTTTCAAATAAATAAATAAAATCTAAAAAAAAAAAAAAGAAAAAAGAAAGTGTGGTGCAGAAGAATGGATGCTATATGGTGTGTTTTGTGTAAAATGAGGGGAAATGAACCTATATATTTGCATTTTCTTATGTCTGCATGAATAAACACTAACAGATACATTTGAAAGACTAATAAAAGTTGTTTCCTCGAAGAGGTTGGGGGTATGGTGTGGACATGGGCACAAAAATAGGAATGACTTCTCAATGTTCATCACTGTGTATCATTTGGATTTTAATTCCTGTGACTATATCACTTATTGAAAAAAATAGGTAAATAATAAATTAAAAGCTGCAAACTGCTTCTGTATGCCCTTTGTCCATTTTTATGTTGAGCTATAAGTTCCTTTCTTGCTGAATGTAAGAATTCCTTACACAATAAAGAGATTGAGCCTTGTAATATATTTTGTGAACACATTTTTCGCGTTTGATTTTTGGTTTTGGCCCTTGTTTGCTATGTTTTTCATCTTGGAAAAATGCTTAGATAGTAATCAAATTTAACAATCTTTATTTTATTTTTTTTAAGTAGGCTTTTTTTTTTTAGCCTACTTAAAATGATCTTTACTGCTTCACCTTCATTAAAACAAAATTCACCTATTATTTTCATCTAGTTCTGTGTTTTTTTTATGTTTAACATTAGTCTTTGATCTATCCGTTAATTTATTTTGGTGTTTAAAAAAATGTGGTCGGATACTTGCCCCACCTTGAAATGTTCTAGCCAGTCATTGTAATACTTATCAAGCGATACACCTTTCTTCCCTGATTTAAATAACATTGTCACCGCACACTCAATCTTTTTTATAAACTACACTCTTATCTTTCTTTATAAATTTATTTCTGACCATTTGAACTGTTTTCTGCTGTTATAAATAGAAGGTTTTTCCCGTTATATTTTCCCTAAGATTTTTGTCTTTAGAAAATCTGTCAATTTTTGTTTGCTAATCATTTAATCAGTCACTTACTGAATACTTTTATATTCCTCATAGTTTTATAGTTAATTTTTTTGGTTATACAAATATAAAATGATATCAGTCAAAAAATAAGTTAATTCCCTGCATAAACTTAGAGTCATATGTGCGCTTTAATTAGGGTGAACTTGTCTAAATGAAATCACTTCTTGGTAATCTGTACACAATAGAGACATATTAAAGTTGCCTGTGTTGTCTCTGGCTGCTTTGTTGTAATAATTTGTTTTATTCCCCAACACCCAGTACTAGTGGAAATAGACAAGAAATGAGAGCATAAAAACTTCAGACTAATTTTTTTTCTGGTTCTTCAAAGCCTATTTCATATAAGTAGGATTTGGAATTATTTTTCACAATCAGTCACAAAGATAATATCCAACTATATATAGTGAAGGAGGCTCAAGGTTCAGAAGAGAACGCATTGCCTCTAGAAGAAGAGGATAAATAATGATGGAGGTCATTAAATCAGCAATATAAACAGATTGCTTAGTAATGTATGGCCTTATTTTCATCTCAGAACATTACATCCATATTTCTTAGCTAGTATTTTTGCTCTAGCATAATCAATATTCAATACAATGTAATAATGTTAGCTAATGTTGCAGAGGGTTTTCACAGATGTTCTGCAAAAGTCTATAGGACAAACTATCCCTTTTGCCACTTGCATTAGTTAGCTGCAACTTAATTTATTTTCTTCAGTTGTTCCTTGTTTCTTAGTGAAATTAATAGCTGTTGGAGTTCAGATGCTTATAACTTGGGTAGTTATTACTGTGTTCTGTTTTAATGTTTCTCTTTAGAATATGTTAAAGTCTTTTTACCACCTTTACAATTTCCTAAAACTGGAAAATGATGTCAAATACCACATTCAATCTTTTATGTATAAACCCTTGCAGACATGTGGCCCACATTTTAAAGATTATATCATGACAAATCTGTTACAATAAAAACTATTTCATTATGATATTTCTAAGACCAGTCATGGGAATCTATTACTTTAGAGGAAATTTACATCCTTTGTTTTGGACATGTCCATGTGTTAGCCTGCTTTTTTTTGTGACCTCTTCTACCCTTAGGAGTTGAAATTATATTTTCATGTGTTCATATAAGTAGTTGGGAACCCTTCCTTTGTTTGTGGGTAAATTTAATTCAAAGGAAAATGTGTTACCATAAGTGTAAGTGAAGTGATTCTGGGAAATTTTAAAAGTAACTCACGAATATGTAAATTCAGTTGTCAATAAAGGATTAGTTCTCTTAAATAATACGTCACCAAGATTTATTTATAAATGCGGAAGTATGTGTTTCAGTATGTAAGTGTTAGTGGGGCTCATGATGTAGAACATCAGATATTTAGAGAATATTGCCAGTGGTCAGTAAATCAGTTTTGAAGATTCTTATATTTAAAAAACTTAAATTTGTGCTTTTTAACTTGGAATTACAAAGTTCTTTAGTCATTCCAGGAGGATACAAAGACAAAACAATTAAATTGAAGAGAATAAAATTTGAATAAGAACTTTCTATTACAATAAAAATTTGCAGGGATGATAGTAGATTATGCAACTTCCTGGAGTAATTAGAACACCTGAAGACAGAGCATTCTAATTCCATTAATAGTGAAATATTGCTAGGTCTGAGTCTTAATTTGAGGGGATAGATTTTGTATTTTGACATTTTTAATAATGAGCAATGGCATTCCTTTCTAAAAAATTCTACTTATAATTTATTCTTTTATCAGTCATAATTTCATTAAAAGCTTTTTCAAGTTCTATCTTTTGAAACAAACTTAAAATATACTTCATGTGTCTGGTATTTTTTTTCTCTCTCTCTTAATGTTTATTGAGACATATTCTCTCATACTAACTTCTGAGAATTTATGTGATTTTTTTAAAAGACTGTATAAATCATTGAGAGATGTCTATACCAGAATGTTGTTGTTTATATCGGGCTGGCTGCCACAAGGAAGAAAGTCCCTTACAGTCCTTGTAAAATCTCTTCTTAGTTAAATTAAAGCATAGCTCCTTGGAATATTTCATCCATTGCTTGAAGTTGTGACTTCTGGAAAAGTAAACATGTTCTGCCTTTACTCTGCACCACCCCATAAACAATTAAAAAAACCATTCTTTTTTTGGTATGCCCAATAACTAACTTTCATCTTCCTTATGTGCATTCATTTTAAATGTCATTCTTGATACTTTAATCTTAGAATTTGTAAAGTACTTGATATTAAATAAGTAACAGTTTTGAGGAATTATGAAGGGCTAGGTCTTGAGCTAGGCAATTTTTAGATTATTTTATTTAATAATTATTGGAACTGTGTAATATAATAAGTAACCCCCAAGTCTCAGTGACTTGACATACTAAAAGCATTGTCTACTCATGTCATAAATCATTGACGTCAGTGAAGGTGGAAGGTAGCAAATTACATGTGAGAGATTTGTATGGGAAAGGCCTAAAAATGATAATGTGATAATTCCATTCAGGTTCTAATGGCCTGAGCTCAGTCACATGGTCCAAACCTAACTACAAAAGAGCTGGAAAATGTAGTTTAGCTGTATCCCCAGGAAGAAAATGTTTGTTTGTTGAACACAGAGCTTCTCATTAACAAATATCTGTCCCCAGTGATCAAAGGTCCAGTTAATATCTCCAACTCTAAGTCAGGGGTCTCTGGCTATCTGGTCTGGATGTGGCTTTTTGGTTCTATCCATCTGTGAACTAAAATGACAAAGCAGAGACAACACTCATTCCCTTCTGGAAAGGGAAAGAATAAGAGTCCCAGGTGAGTCATCGATACACAGTAATTCTGAAATTCCTCTGTATAAACATTGTAAAAACCTCTATTCTGCAGTGAGGGCAATCCTTGAGTTTGCCATGATTTCACTCTGTGTGTGATATACTTCATCCATTTTTTTCCAGTAATATGCTATGGAATGTTTCACTTATCTACTGCTGGGGAGATGCTGTTTTATAGCCTTCTCCCTGATCGAGGATTGTTTTAAGCCTCAAACATCAGTCTCAGGCATTTTAAAATCAGGCTTTAATTTTCTCCATACCAGTAAAAATCCCTGAAAAAATTAGTAGGCTTCTAATCCATCTGCTTTCAGACATTTCCCTGTATCAGTAACCACCACTCAAATGTTCTTTCCCTAAATATACTTCTATAGCATTTTTTCTATAACTTCTTCTTCCAACTTGTTGCAACTACTTGGTGGCTGATAGACTTGTATGAAAAGGACAAAGCCTTTATCCATTTTTTTTTTTTGCCACAAGCTGAACCACTGTTTTCAAAGAAGTCCTAACAGGGTCTTTATCACTCAGAGTCTATTAGAACCTCATCTGTTACTATTTATGTCTAGAAGAATTTGTCTTTCCAAAATCTTCAACTCCAAGTTCTTGGACGCTCTTTAGTATCTCATTTCTACTTCCTATCTGATCAATTATTTTTAACTCATCTTTTTTTTCTGGTAACTATTTGCCAAATGCTGCCAATACCAACCAATGTAGTTCATTAATAATCAGTCTTTCTCCTAGACTTACACTCAGTAAGCACACGTTGGACTTCTAATTTTCATAGGTTATAGTTCTGGCAAAGGTGTTGCCATTCTGTTGCATGGATAGTTAGCCCCCTACCTTATTTGTTTCCTTTTTTAGTCTTCTTCTAAACCACTAAGTCATTTACACATAACCCTTCACTCTCACTTCTGGTTCCCGTTCCCCCACTAATATAGTTTCTGTATTAGTGAAGATAAGCTATGTAATTAACATCCAAAAACCTTGTTGCTTATTACAACTATCAAAAGAATTGTGTATATTCTTTTATTATTACTATTGTAGTCAAGTATCCCTTTTCAAAGTTGTAACTTCATTTTTCCCTATCTACCAAAGCATATCCATAAACATTTAAAGTAGCTTTAGTCTTTTTCATTGGAAAAAAAAAATCATAACTTTCATTTAATGATGACAGTATAAAGTCTTATCAGAAAAACTTTCTTCTAATATCTAATATCTAAAAAATCAACAATAAAAGGGGCAGTCGATTAAGCATCCACCTCTTGATTTCAGCTCAGGTCATCATCTCAGGGCTGTGAGATCCGGCCCCACATCAGACTCGACACTGGGGAGGTAGAGTCTGCTTAAGATTCTCTCTCTCCCTCTCCCTCTGCCCCTCCCCCACCCCCTAAAATATATTAAATTAAACTAAAAAAAATAAAAAATCAACAAAAAAATGAAAGGGGCACCGTTTCACCCTGGAAACAATTAAAAAAAAAGTGGTAATCAAGAAAAGAATGAAGTTTATAGTTGTGTTGCATAAATCCTAGCCACCCACCTCTCCCTTTTGAAGTCATAATGGTGGATGGGGAGAAGTCCAGAGAACTCTTTTGGTATCCTCAAATATTAAGAGACTTAAGATGGTCTTACTCTTTCCCTTCTTAAAATTGAAGAGAGAAAAAAAAAAAAAGATGTCACTGAGAACATACAGGTAAAAGAGGAGGAGGGAATTACCAAAATTGTCTAAATGCAGCGAAGCCCTAGGCCTAACCCCTAAAAAAAAAGCAATGATCTAAAATTTGCGGATTCCCATCAGAATAAGAATATATCACCTGAATAAATGGAGTGCATCTTTACAGAGATACTTCCTAGTTGTGTTGTGTTACCTTGGGCAAAACACTTAACCTGTGTTTCAGAGTCATTATCTACAAAATAGAGATTATACTTCAATGAGTTGTTAAAGTTAAGTGAGAAAAGCCTAAGGTGTTTAGAATCATGCTGGCACTTAATAAGTGCTCAATAAATATTGGCTATTATTATTATTACTATTATTCTTTAATTAATAGTAATTTGTACTTAATTTAGCCTGTTTCCTTATCTTCTGTCTTGTACTCATTTAGCCCCCACGGCAGGCCCCCAGCTCTTAGCTCAGCAACCACACATAGACTCTAAAGAGAGCCTGGAAGACTTCAAACAGAGGCCCTCCTCCTTCCTGATCATCTGCCATACTTTTCTCTTTTATATGTCACAAGCCAAGATTTTGCACAGAGCTCCAAATAGTAGCTGAGAACCACTCTGAACCACTTCTTTAATCGCTGAGGACCAGAAAATCAAGACACATGATTCTCTTTCTTCTCCTTCCTTTTCTTTTTCTTTTTTTTTTTTAAGATTTTATTTATTTATTTGGGAGAGAGAGACACAGCAAGAGAGGAAACACAAGCAGGGGGAGTGGGAGAGGGAGAAACAGGCTTCCCGTGGAGCAGGGAGCCCAATGCGGGGCTCGATCCCAGGACCCTGGAATCATGACCTGAGCTGAAGGCAGACGCTTAACGACTGAGCCATCCAGGTGCCCCTCCTTCCTATTCTTTATGTTCCTCTTCTTCTCTGTTCCCTTTTTTAGGGCCAGAATATAGCCTGCTTTATTTTGTTCTTCTTACATGCTGTATCTTACTATCATATAAAGACTAGGAGGCCATGGACAAATAATATTCTAAGTACATCTTTACTACTCTATCACAGGGAAAAGGAATCTTTGATGTGAAGTCTCCAAATCCTTTTTCACTGCAACAGCCTGGCTTGCAAGACTGTTCACTGTTATGTAATCCTATTTTGAATGCCAAAAGCTGATAATTACCTGATCTTTCCCTTTGTATTCTTCTTATCAGTTTCTAAATCAATATCCCAGGACAGACATGATCTTAGGTAGACTTGGTTTAAGGTCTAATATTCAGACAGGCAAGTTTTTAAGAAGCATATTATTTTGGCATATCCTTTCTATTACAAATTTTTCTCAACAGATGATTAGAATCATTTTCAGAAAGAATACTTTGATTTTTGATGATAGACATCATGCTCTTTCTTCTCAAAATGTATTTTCATCTAGAAGTCTCCATGTTATTTTCTAATCTCTCTCCTAATTTTTCTTAAAAAGTCTTAAGACATTATATCATATTCTCATCACACAAAAGTTCACTGAAAATAAATGTTAATCAATGGCCAAAAACAAATTCAATTTTAACAAGTTAAAAAAGGTTACTGTTATAAAAATGAGTTATATTGATGTCTATTTAGTGAAAATGAAATTTCTATTATAAACTATTTATCATTTACATTACAATTAGCAAATAGTCTGACTGTGGGTATAATCTTAATGTCAGTAATAGTTCTATGCTAAATTCTGACCTCAACAGCAATTAACCAGTTTTTACTAAAGATTATAAAAGTAGAGACTTGTATTTAAACAGTACATTCCATTGCATTATGGCAAAACAGATATTTAAATATTGGTGGATTAATACATCAGTAGTAGGGTGCTTAACCCTGGCTAAAAACTAAAATAAAATACATTTTTATTCACTGAGTATACTTTACAGTTAACATGCATAATGAGATTTTTATGAGAAAAAAGCAAATGCTGTGCATCACTTTCAGCTTAGTAGGGAGTTTTATATAAAAACATTAAGACCATTTGAAAAATTATATTATGCAAAAGTATCACCTTTAGATTTGTCTTCCAGATTGCTGCAATAAACAGAAAAGAAGACTTCCTTCCGGAAAGATGAATCAAGAGTGGCAACAATTGATTTTCTTCCTGATTCAGTATATCGAGCATCTTTCAAAGGAAACACACACACAGCCCCTTCATGAAAGAGAGAAGAAATTAAATGCTGTGATTTCAATCCCTTTCCTCTAACATCTAAAATAATGTAATATTTATACTAACTTGCATTTTTATCACAGATACTGTGGCATATAATTTATACATAGTATCTCTCTTACTGTAATGCCATATGGGATGAATTTTCAAAAAAGTGACACTGGGACTTAAGGAGCTTAAATAACTCTCCTAGTCACAAAACTGGTAATTAAGGACCCAAGAATTTAGGTCTGGCCAATTCTGAGCTCATACTGGTAATAATTATTCTAAACTCCTCTAAAACTAATTAATAAAAAAAATCTTTAATATCTATAAACACTAGCCTCATAGTTAAAGCTTCTTTAGATTTTTTTCAAAGAACTCTTTTTTAATGAATCAGTAGTACACTCTTGTTTATTTATAACAAGGATGATAATAAGCTTTCCTCACCTCCTTTAGCAGACGACACGATAAATCTACTAAGGAATGATCTCCCTGAGGCTATGGTGATGTCAATGTCATATGCCCTAGTCCGTCCACAAAGGTGTTATTATATTAATTATACTGTAATATAATTATTAATAATATAATATGATTAATTGTTATAGATTATATATATTATTATATTAATAATAATACCTTATGTTGAAATAAGTGTTTTGCTTCTCAAAGTGTCTGTGAGTTATTTTATTTTCTCTTTAGGTCTGTGAAAAAAGTAAGACAAGTACGATTGTATCCTTTGATGGAGAATGAAATACAGCGTATACAAAAATCCCTTTGTCAAAGATAACTTTTTAAAAAAGGACAATTTTGACTAAAACCTAGAGAGCGAGGGTATGTGGAAAGAGTGAGCGCAGAGAGGGGAGTAAGGACTTCTGGCAGAAATATGTGATGTTTCCTATAACACAGCACTTTTTCAATACTTTCCTATTTGGGAAAACTTCCTTTGATGCCTCCCGTGTAGCCCCAATTCAAACAGAAGTCAGAACCTCCATTTGCACCCAGGGTGCTTGTATGTGACCCAGGCTCAGCCAATCAGACTCAACCACTTGAGACTTTCATTCAGACACGGGCAACGTGAAGAAGCAGAAGCTGAGTCGGTCTGGGGAACGTGGTGGCTGTAGAGGCTTCCAGGTTGCCGGGCAGCGAGATGGACGCCCTGCCGACTAGGTCAGCGCCGGTGATGCAGGCAGGGGTGGCTGTAGCTCCAGGGGCCAGTGCATCCGGCACGTGTGGTGTGAGCATCCTTTCTGGCTGTGTGACATTTAGGCATGACATCTGGCTTTCCTAATTGGTAAACTCTTTAATAGTCTTGAATACTTAAAAAAAAAAAAACAACAACAACAACAACACTAAGAATTTTTCTACCATCTGTACCTGAGATCACTGACTGACACAGGACAAGGCTATGGAAGCCTCCAAGTCTTTAAGTGATAAACTCTCCTTTTGAGTAGGTCTTGAGTAAAAGTCACAATAATAAACTGGGAAATTTAATTTTGTCAGGAAAAAAGCAAACTTGCCTATTTTAAATCATTAAATCAATTAATCATTAATCATTAAATTCCCCCTGAAAAGCCCTAGAATCACTCCTAAGGGGACATCATTTCACATGGTGGTAATTAATTCAATAGGATAGTTAAATTTAACAACTTTCAATCCACCACTATGTATACAAACAGGTTTTATGTTGGATATTTGAATTATAATGATAAATAAGAACAGTCTCTATCTCCAAAGAACCTATAACCCAGGAAGACCATGCTTTTAATACAGTAGCTTCCCACTCTTTCTCATAGGGTTCTTAAAGTATATATTAATGTAACATCAATAGTTCACATTTTTTAAATTAAAGAAATATAACTTTCTGATAAATAGGATAGATAGAAACTTTAAACATTTATGTATAGGAATGTAAATTTATTAATTATTGACCTGGATTTATGTATATTTAAAGAGAAAATATTTTCCAAATGCTAGTGAGTATTGAGTGCCAACAGATTCTTTAGAGGTTAGTAAAGAAAAATTATCTCTGCTTTATTTAACTTCGTTACCTCTATAATCTTCTAACATGTGTCTTAAGACTCATGGACTAAAAATAATGAGGGGTAAAATAAACTCAAGTGGAAAATAATAACATTAAAATAGACTAAGGTAAGCACACTTAGTTTAATGTAATAACAGATTATTGGTCAATGTTAGAGGTTTTATTGTTTCTATTCAATTTATGTTTTCTATCTAGGTTTTATTGCTTCTAAACTTACTGGAAAATTTTCTACAATCAAGTTGTACTAATAAGTGAATTTGATGAAATATTTTCCTCTATGATTTAAACAATTATTTTGGGAGGGATGACTCACCGGCAAGCAATTTTCCTAACCCTGATTTCTTATACCTGGTGTTTGGAAAACTTTTGCCAATACCACCTTCTAAATATTCATTCTTATGATATTGATGGCCCCTCAAAAAAAAAAAAAATAGCGTTCAGGAGGTTTTTAAATTAGTTCTGAGAAACTAAAAAAACACACATAAATTAGCATAAATGTTTATATGCAATAGCAATAAATTATTTTCATTTGCCTTAACTGATTTTACCTTCACCAGAGATAAGACAAGATAAAGGAGGTACAGTTAACCTTGTTTATGTATCCTGAAATCTGTTCTCTAAGGAAGCTGCAAAATTTATTCATATAACTTAGCTTGTAAAGTTCCTCCTGGACAGCATTTCAGAAACTCTAACTTCTGGGGCGTGTCTCTCCATTATATTGTACTGCACCTCACATTAATCATGTAATCATCAACAATAGTAGTAACTTTTTTTAAATTTTTTTTAAAGATTTTATTTATTTATTTGAAAGAGAGAATGAGATAGAGAGAGCATGAGAGGGGGGAGGGTGAGAGGGAGACGCAGGCTCCTCACTGAGCAGGGAGCCCGATGCGGAACTCGATCCCGGGACTCCAGGATCATGACCTGAGCCGAAGGCAGTCGCTTAACCAACTGAGCCACCCAGGCGCCCATAACTTTCAACTTAATAAAAACGCATTATATTCACATTGGTACCCTGTGCCACAGAGATGTTGTTTCACTTAAAGCACTAAAAGCCTTAACTTCATTGTACAGATGAGGAAACCAAAGCTTAGAGAGAAATAAAAAACAGAAACAGACCTCGATCTTTCTGGGCCCAGGGACCCCAGAAATATGCTATCATAGATACCAAGGTGTCCAGGAGGCTGGGTCAAAAAGGAGAAGAGAGTACTTGGCTTAGGTTTCAAGTGTTCTTTTTTAGGCTTTCCAATGGCATGCTGGCCAGAAATTCTCTCAAATTCAGAGTCTAGGCATTTTGTAGTGGTGGTGGTAGAGGTTTGTTATTTACCTGTGTTTTCTTTTGGTTTATTTATTTGAAATTCCAAATTTGAATAAAAAATAAATACTCTGGGGGCACCCGAGTGGCTCAGTCAGTTAAGCAGCTGGCTCTTGATTTCGGCTCAGGTCATAATCTTGGGGTCCTGAGATTGAGCCCCACATTAGGCTCCCTGCTCAGTGGGGAGTCTGCCTGAGGATTCTCTCTCTCCCCCTCCCTCTACCTCTCCTCTGGCTCTCTCTCTCTAAAATAAAAATACTTACTTAATTAATACCCTGAGGCACCTGGCTGGCTCACTTGGTGGAGCATGTGACTAGATCTCGGAGCTGTGAGTTTGAGCCCCATTCTGGGTATAGAGATTGCTTAAAATAAATAAATAAATAAAATCTTTACCAAAAAACTAAGTTAAATTAAATTTAAAAATAAATACCCAGATGCTGGTTGTAAGATTGGCATGAAATAAAGTTTGTGACATTTTGCAATCTATAAAGACCCACACAAACTATGAGAAATATAGTAACTGCTATTTTATACAAGTCTAGCCCTATGATACTTCTAGAAAACTCACTTTAAGAAATGAGATGAGCTATAAGAAGGTTGATTTTGAAAGCCAACTCCAGTTTCTAATAAAGATTAAAGGCATGTGCTTCTCTGGCAACTAGGCCCAAGGAAGAAAGAGATTTATAAAGTTTTAAGTCAGTGTGCTATACCAATTATAGTTCATGTTTCTCGTTCCAAAATATGAAATTATTATATAGCCAGAATGCATCGTAGTAGATTCTATAAATGTGAGTTTATGGATTTGATAATATTGGAATAGCTTCTAAACTCCTTTCAAGTAAAAAAAAAAAATGTACCATATTAAATTTTAATTAATTCATTCACTTAAATTATCATCAAGACTCTTCCTTCAGAAATAGATTTATATAAACACAATATTGAATAAGGAAGAATATGCATGTTATTAGTTGAAATATCCTTTTACTTTCAAAAGGCATTTTGGCACATACCCTTGTGCCAGAGAGGGTTAGAGCAGAGTGATTTCACTGTTCCTTACAGCCAGTAACACTTGTGACCACGTAATAAAATACTTGATGGCTGGGATTCCAGCTCTTTAATTCCATTTGCTCCAGAAGCTCAGTACCACGAGTCATTGTATCTCACCGTCATTAGGTATGTATTGCCTTTCTAGTCCATGTCCTAGGACTAAAACCAGACAACTCTGGTGCTCCAAGGACAAAAGGATTTTCATCTGATTAAGCCCCAGCAGTCGGTTTTGGTCTTGTTATTCAGATATAAGTGAATATTAACACCAAAGAAATGTAGGGAGCTTATACCAGGGGTCTGGAGTTATAAGATGAAGATTTTAGACTTTGTTCCCTCATTTATATACTATTTGGCACTGAAAATATTGATAAAATTCCTAATTCTTCATCCTTTAAATGGGGTTAATAATTAATAATAAACATTTTTTAAAGAAGACCTCAAATAGTGATGCAACTGTATAAAAAAACAGATAGCCCAATCTGATACGTTATTGAAAAAACAATTGTTTAAACAAAGGAGAAAGTAAGAGAAGAAACAGAGAAAATCCTGGACACTCCACAACCTCAGAATAATTCCTGTATTCTCAGAAACCACAACCAAGTTTCCTTAGTGAGTATAATATGGTTCTAACTAAACTTCTGTTGTTGTCAAGAGAATATTGCAAATCCAACAAGAGAAGAAAGAATTTTGGACTAGCTAGTTCATTGACCATTTCATCTTTCTGCATCTGTTTTCAAGTCTGAAAACTGAGGAGTTTGAAACCAAATTATCTCCAAGTTACTTTCAGTTACAACTTTGGTAATTTTGAAAGTATTTAACACATAACCTCCACAATTTTGTACTAATTAACACCAAAAAATATACAAATTTCTCTTACCCAGAGAGTTCAACATTTTCAGCACAAATTATCTCTAAGTTACTTTCCAGTTACAACTTTGGTAATTTTGAAAGTATTTAACACATAACCTCCACATTTTGTACTAATCAACACCAACAAATATACAAATTTCTCTTACCCAGAAAGTTCAACATTATCAGCACTTCATTCATATTTTGTAAATACCCATTTTCAAAAATTTTGGCACCAAATTCTCAAAAACTCAGGACCTCGTTTACATTTTGTAAGTATCTATTGGTCAAAGTTGTGCAATATTCCCTTAACCAGACCATCTTGGAATTAATTAATCATAAAGATAAAGTGGGAAAAAACTGAGAGATGAGGGCTCTGAGGATTAATATGTTGCATTTCTGATTTAATTGTCAAGGTCTAAATAACACATAAGAAAATATTGGCAGTGTGATGTAATAGTCCAGGTAATTGCAGCATTTTGGAAATGCAAACCAAATTGATTTTCAATTAATAAATGGTAGGGGGCACTATTGTAGCAGTGACAGCTTGTAAGCTTATTGCTCAAATGAAATGTCTATTTATTTTTAATATATCATTTGCAAAGCAGAGAGATTGCTAATTCTAATCTACTGAAGGTTGTGCGATGTTTCCTCCCACAGAGGAAAAGAATGATGGGAGGAAAATAAAATGAGCTATATGTAAAAATACAGCTCAGTGACAGCTGTCCCTGGCATTGTAGACGGCAATTGTCTTGAATGACCAGAATCAACAATCACATTGCAGACTGCAGCGGCTGTTGCCAAGAATAGATTTACTATAACATTAGCTCAGTACTCAGGTCTGAGCACAGGTGCTAGTGAGTCCTGCCGCTAGGAGAAGGGCAGCCATGGAGAAGCCTGCCTGTACGATCCTCCCTAGAAAGCAACTCCCCCCAAATGATGATGGAATAAATAAAAGAATAAAACCTAATTCTTGTTTTAAAGATATCAGAAGTTCATCTCAACCCTACATTAAGTCAGAAATAGGTTTTAGATATGGGATCTGTTCATTTTTGTGCCATTTTTTTTTTTCTGAAAGCATATATATTTACTTAAATAGCTCCCTTCCCAAATTGTATATGAATTCCCAAAATGTCTTTTTTACATCTTTCTCCACTCTAGGGAGTTCTTTGGCAATGATATTATTGTAAATGTTCAAGGTAAGAGTTATATTCCTTTGAGTGTTTCATCTTCACTATTAATCAACCATCCTCATTTTCAACCAGTCTCTCCCTATCCCCCTTCCGTCCAGATCAGCAGTTTTATTTCTGCCTAACAAACCCCCTGCAATCAATTGTATTACAGTGACAATAGCAGAAAAGAGCCTAGATGGTAGGGTGAAAGCATTGATACAGTAACATTCTTCTGACTTTCTTGTCAACACTTGGGATTTCTAGAAAGAATACAGTACACATGTTTTCTCTGAATTTCTCTATTCTTTGGAAAGATCAGATTGAGGTCTTAGGAAGGCAAAAGTTTTAGGCTTTCAAGTTATATAGAACTTGGATTCAAATGCAGGATTCATCCCTTTCTAGCTGTGTGACCTCAAGCGAGTTGTTTAACCTAAACCTTAGACTGCTTATCTATAAAATGGGCAAATGAACTGGACATATTCTCCAAGAATCACGAGGGTCACGTGATAGAATATGTGAAACAGTAGAGCACAATGAATCGTTGGCACATAGAAACACTCCATAAATGGTATTATGTTTAATATGGTTATGCTATGCATTATATTCATTGTTTAAAATTTCTCCTATATTTCTTTTTCATATTCACTCATACATATCTACAAAGAAAAAAGATTATAAAGCTAAATGTAGTGCACATACATATGAAAAATTTGGCATTTAAAATATAATTTTCATTGTTTTGTAATTTAATTTTTCTAGAAATTTATTTTTATGGTATTTTGTAAATATCAGTCCACAATGGATGGGGCAGTGTGACCTGGGGAAAACACACTGATCTTTCATCACAAATAGCCGTAGAGCCTCTGCCTAGAACAGGACATCTTTTACTTTAAGGTCAACGCAAATACCTGGGCTGTTGTGAGGCTGAGGGCCGGCATTTCTAACAAACTCCAGGTGAAGCTGTTGCTGCTCAGAGGAATACACTCTAAGTGGTAAAATATTAGAGGACTCAGACTAAACTGCAGAACTTCTGACCCATTTATAGTTAGTAGACAACTGTGTTGGTCACCATAAATAAACTCTACTAGTCAGGGCACCTGGGTGACTCAGTCAGTTGAGCGTCCAACTCTTGGTTTCAGCTCAGGTCACGATCTCCTGGGTGGTGAGATCAAGCCCCACCTCAGGCTCCCTGCTCAGCACAAAATCTGCTTGGGATTCTCTCTCTCTCTCCCTCTTCCTCTGTCCCTACCCCCACTTGTGTGTGCTCTCTCTCTCTCCCAAATAAATAAGTAAATCTTAAAAAAAAAAAACAAAAAAAACTCCATGGTCATCTTACATCGATTGAGTGTACTGATGAAGTATATATAAAATTCAATTAGGAGAAGTGAAAATGTTTGTGTTATCTAAATCGCATTATTATATATCAGTATTTGTAGAAACATTTGCAACGTAATTATGCCAGAATGCCTTTACTCTTGATGTAACAGAATCTCGGCTCCAGGTCAAACATAAAGGTATTCTTCAAAAGGAAAGGAAAAGAGCTTAGGGATGCTAATCTTTCCTGGGGCAGAGGCTGGTTGTTGTGTCCCCGTGAAGTTTCCCTGTTGTACCCAGAGCGCTTGTAAAGACTCCTTGTGAATAAGAGAGATGGGAAGTTTCTGGGATGCTTGCCTCCTACATGTTGTGGAGAGAGTGCGAAGAGAAATGTCACTGAACTCAGATTTGGTTAAAAATGCCTGTGGCAAATAAAGTAAATTCCATGCAAAGACAAATGAATTGGTGAGGATGGTGAACACGGGAAGAGAAGCCTGGTTAAACGTACAATGAACAGAGAACCACCGGCATCTAATTTCTAAATAGAAATGTGCCTCTCAACAAATCACAACTCCTCCATAGTGAGACTGTCAGGATTTTTACGTGGGTATTGCTGACTCAAATGCTCTTCCCCATACATCCATCTCTGCCTTCTCCATCTAGCTGACAATCATTGCTTTTGAAATGAATAATTAATCCCTACCTCAAAATATATTTTCAAATTTCTCTTTGAGTTCCAATTAATTCTCTTGTGCAGAATACTGTCCTCCTCCAAAGATCATTTTATTCCTCTATCAAATCTCTGCTGACTAATAAAACTATTACATGAAGACCTTTGTCCAAGCATTTGAGACTAATAAAGTCTATGAAATTTCTTTCTACTTACCTGAATCTTCAGGCTTTTGTGGATATGTTGGTAAAATTATGGGTTTCTATGTACTTGTCATGTGTTAGTATTTTTCTTTGAGCAATTTGAGTGACAAGAAAATCGAAAGACCTTCAGAGACAGCCTCTGATCTTTCAATTTCTTCAAATCTCTCATAACATTTAATTTGCCATGTACTAAATGAATGTTGATCGTTTATTTGTGCATCCAGAACAAGTATTTTCTAGAATTTTGTTTTGTTTTTCTTTTGAGTGAACACACTAAAATAACAAAAATGACTGTTAGAAAATGAAAAAAAAATAGCATATTTAATCCCCAGCTTTCTATTATGATTAATTATCAACATTCAGGGAAATTTATTTTATTGAAATATTTACAACATATCTATAATGTTTCTGCTTTCTGTTAATTAATTATAGCCCAGAATAATTAATTACTCAAAAATTGTTACCTATGCCTATCATGTGCTCAACATTATACCAAACATTGTACTAGGACATGACTTGTGAAGCCCACAGTTTGCAGGGAAAGATGCAATTATAATTAATAATCTAATGTTAAGCACTAGTAAAGGTACAATATCTTTTTGCAAATTAAAATACCAAGGAAGGCTTCACAGAGGAAGAAATATGAGTTTTGTAGCTAAGAAGAAATATGAGTTTTGTAGCATCGAATAAGAGTATATGATATGGAGTCAAATAGACCTGAGTTGCATCATAGGTGTATGATGTAATCTTGGATAAATTTAACCTCCCTAGGCTTTTATTTGCTCATCTGTAAAATGAGTGTTGTTGGGCTTATTGTAAGGTCTAAGCTGGAGCATAGAGAATGAGAGCCAAGGAGGGAGAGGCCACATCGCCCTCATCATCCTGGCCTTGCTGAGAGTTCAGATTTCATTCTCAGTGCAAAGGGAATACACTGGAAAAATATAAGCCAGGAACTAACAAGATGTGATTTATTTACTTTTTAGGAGATCATTCTGGTTGCAGTGTGGACAATATTAGCATAGAGGAAGGGTGGGCTGTGGAGTGTTGAGGCATGAGGTCCAGGCGAGAAGAAGGACACCTGCACACCTGGAGAAACTGAAAATAAAGTTAAGTCAGGGGTTGCTAACAGTCTCGGGAAGCAGAGTATGACTGGGCCAACACTGAGGGGAAGGGAGAGAAAAAGATGGAGCTGAGAGAGTCTATTTAGACGGAAATATAAAAATAAAAACAATATTTATAGATGGAGAGATATAGTGGGGCAACATTCACATGGCAAGGGTTTTCAATATATATAAAAACAAAACGAAACAAAATACGGAATTTGACCTAAGAAAAATAAGTACAGGATATGAAGTCAAACATTTTGATGATATTTTTCAGAGAGAAAATGGCATTTTTGAGGATTCAGTATATATTATTGGATATATTTCCTCTATCCAGATACTTGAAGGCAGAAGTGATACTTTAAAATTAATTGTATGTAGGAAGCAACATATTTACTTAAACACCAAATATTAATTGCTTCCTATCTTTTTTACTATTCTAAAGTAAAATTTGTACCCTCTGATCAATGATTAAATTGAAAGGCTTGTAGCATATCTCTCAGAATGAGGTTTTATGAACAATCAAAATATTACATGCCTGGTATGAAAATTCTGACAGAACAATTTTTCTTAAACAACCTATAACTTTTGGTGAAATAGTGGCTGAGAATTGGCAAATATTTTATTTGATTCTTCAGTAAGCTTGGGCTTATTCTTGTCACAGTAACTTATTGTATCTTTTAGATGTATCATCACCTTGAAAAGAAAAATGTATTTTTTAAAAATATGAACTCTATAAAGTCTGGCAAAGTTTCATGAGAATTAACCAGGTATGTCCAGGCAGTTGCCATTTGGAGGTAAGTCCAGTCAGCTGCCACGGTCCTGTGCCCGCATATACCTGTGGGTAGACTCTAGGTGGCTACCATTTATTGAGCACCTGCTGTGAATTGATGTCATGGTATGTGAGTTGATGTCATAGTAATTCCAGGTTTATAGCAAGAAAAAAACCTATGTGGACGTTAGATAAAAACTCCTGCCTTCATGGAGCTTATAATTAGCGAGGAAAAAATTATTTACTAAAATTAAATAACAATATTCTTGCTTATACATAAGGCATATGTGAATTATATAAATTATTTGGATTTAAATTACTTTAATTTTCAATTAGTGGTAGAGATTCTTAATCAACTTTAACCTCTATGTAGGAATTGATGACTACACCAAGTATATAGTATACTCCTGGATCTATAACCTTGCTCATTGTCACACATGAGGATTGGGAGTGCCAATCAGACTTTTTAATTAAATTTTAGAGTTCTTCTCTCATATGTAATTATCACAAATATTAGGATCTATCTATGGTTTGTTGGTTGATTATTTTGCCATGTTTTAATTCTTATTCATAGACACATCCAATAAGCACTTCAAAATGATTGTTAATGGATTTTAAAGTTATGAGTTATGTGAAGCCATGAAACAAAAAGTTTAAATATAATCTCGAACACCTATAATGAGTTCCTTCAGAAAATTCTCTTGTAAGCTCACGTTTTTCTTGGTTATTTGAAGAAAAATGCCTTAAATACTTCTTATTCTGCTCCAATGAGAATATGACCAAATGAAATAAGACCCCTGGATAATAATGTACATTTCAGCCGCAATTCATAGAGTGTTTTATAACAGTACCTTCTAGAAGTACATAAAGCAAACACTGAACTGTGTAGCAATCAGCTAAAAGCCCGATGAAGCAAGCAATGTTTAAGCAAACATTTCAAACACTTGAGATTGATTCCTAAGTTTCTAAGCACAAGAGTGGCCTTTTTTTTTTTTCTAACCACAAACAATAAGCCCACAGGAACAGAATCAAATCTCAAATGCAAAAGCAGGACTTCAGATATAACTGAAAAGCAAGAGTGAGTCACAATTCCAGCAATCTAAGCAATGATACACATAATTTCAAAGTCAGACCTCTGGTTTGGAGATCACCAGTACCTATAAAGTACCGTATGGGTACTACGGGTACTATATGTCCAGTATATATACAGGGAGGGCTGTCCTGAGAGAGTGAGTTAGGAATGGGTACCTAAATATACCAAGAAATTAGAGAGTGCACTTTCCTTTTATTTTATCTCTAGCTCTGAGAAACAATATATCAGCTATATAATTAGGTACTTGAAGTTTATAGAGATATATTCTGAGTAAAAATAACAATAATAATAATAAAATAGATACATCCTCATCTTATTAACTGCTAAAGTTAATATTTTTTCTTACCTACCACACACTCAGAACCACACACACACACACTGAAAGGGTCCATGTCCCTTTTGTGTCCCTTTACTGTTGCCTTGTAGAGATAGAACTTGAATTGTTTCAGTACATTTCCTTTAACAGCTTAAATTAATGGAAATAATTGTTATTCAAATTGTGAATCAGGTGACAAAGGGACAGGATACCACTTCTCCAAAAGAAGGACAGTAACTACTTCAAAGGCAATATATTAAGAAATGGTTTGGTAGCATCCTCATTAATTAGCATCAGCGTAAGCATCCCAGCTACAGCAATAAGAGTTGATACTTAGTTTCCCATGTGCTAGCATTGTGCTAAAGGCTTTGAAGTCAAAGAACTCACTTAATTCTTGTAAGAGCCCCATTAGTCACCAATGCTTTATAGATGTTAAGTTCATTGTCCAACATTACATAACTAGCAAGGAGCAGTATCTGAATGCAGATTTAGGCAATGATTAGAGAACCTCTAATCACTGCCCCACACGTGTGACTTTGATATTCTTAATCACAGGGTTAGCATATAATATCAGTTTCTTCTTTTTTTTTTTTTTGTTTTATAACTTTTTAAAAAAATATTTTCTTAATTATTTGAGAGAGAGAATGAGATAGAGAGAGAGAGCATGAGATGGGGGAGGGTCAGAGGGAGAAGCAGACTCCCTGCTGAGAAGGGAGCCCAATGCAGGACTCAATCCCGGGACTCCAGGATCATGACCTGAGCCGAAAGCAGTCGCTTAACCAACTGAGCCACCCAGGCGCCCTCGTTTTATAACTTTTTAACTTGGGTCTTGTAACCAAATTAAGAAAACCATTTACAATTTTTGTTGTTGCTGACAGATTACTTGTTCACATTCAAAATGAAATTTTCAGCTGGGACATCACAGGAATCATTCACAAACCAATTATCATTACTATCAGAAATGTAAATCCATTGCCCAGAGAAGAATACTTTGGATGAAGGAATACATAGGGTTGTTTAAAAGTATCCATTGTAACCCTTCTCCTTCTTGAAGGAGAATGGGTGATAAGGATATTTCCTTGATATGGGTGGTAGTTGAATAGTCTACATGGGCAATTGTTTTTAAATAGTAGGGATTAAAATTCTGTACCAGCTGAAGTTTCCAGATGGTGTATAAAACAGGAAGCCAAAGACAGGCTGTCTCCAGAACATATCCTTGAGGTAGCTGCATGAGAACAGAATTGCTTGAAAATGGCAGTGGCATCACTGATGATAAACAAAGTATGTCTGGACCCATGGGGCCAGTAACATAAATAGGAGAGCTAAGAATAATGGATTCAACCATCTGATGAGGATATCTCCAAAGCTCAGAATAATTTGTGAATTTACAAAATTATATGTTAACTTTGAAAAATCCTAAATCCAAATAAAATAAACAAATAAGCAACCTCCTCCTATAACATTCATATATAATGTTTCACATAAGGTTAAGACTGAATGGACCATAGAGTATATCTATTCTACCCTCTCACTTTACAGATGAACAAACTAATTGAAAGCCTGACCTAAATTCAGCATTATAAGTCCAATTCATTAATTACATTGCTGTGATATTGGATCTATATTAAGATATATATATTTGGCCTTTGTCTCTATTTCTGGCACAGAACTCCCCAAATCATTGGAGTTTCCGAAGTGAAGAGAGTGATAAAAGTACCACTTGTTATATCTAAGGGGGCCTTGGAAAAGCAAGTAGTTAACATAAGGATGGGGCTGTTGCCAGGGGATCCAAAAAGTTGATTATAAGTTTGGATCTTTCAGTCCCATCTCCCCACACACACCTCCAGGGAGGATAGAGGGTCTGGAGGTGGAATCAATAACCAGTGGTCAATGATTTAATCAATCATGCCTATATAATGTAAACTCCATAATAACCCAAAATGATGGGGTTCAGTGAACACATGGAGATTCAGGGAGAGTGGGGTTTCATATCCCTTCTTTCATTGCCTTATGCATTTCTTCCATCTGGCTATTCCAGAGTTATATCCTTTCATAATGAATGAACCAGTGATCTAGTAAGAAAAATGTTTCTTTGAGTTCTGTGAGCTACTCTAGCAAATTAATTAAACCCAAGAAAGGGTGATGGAAACTTCAGTCTATAACCTGTTGGTCAGAAGCCCAGTTAACAACCTGTAATTGGACTGGCCTCTGACGCATGTGTATGGAGGACCGTGCTGTGGGACTGAGCCCTTAACCTGTGGGATCTGACACTATCTCCAGGTAGATAGTGTCAGAATTGGGTTGAATTGTAGACAGACACAGCTGGTGTCTGAGGATTACTTGTTGATATAGAGAAAACTCCCTCCCCGTTCACATTGAGGTTAGGTACAGAATTTTTCATTTCATATTAGGAAATGGGTAAATGTAGCAGTCTATTTCCTCCTTTTTAGTATTCATGTAATGTTGATTAGAAAAATGGCTACCAAGTTATGCATCAAATGCCCTAGAATCTTAGTATAATACTAAAAATTAATGTAGTAATAACACAAAATTTAAAAAAATAAACATGGTGAGAATCAGCTTGTTTGATTTACCTACAGTTAGAATTTCATAGGGATTATAAAACTGATAAGAAAAAAATATTAGAAAGGAATGGAAATGAAAGTACAGCCAACTCAAGAATAACTTGTTCTTTTCATTTTTAAATAATACCTAAAGATGGAATAATGAGTCCATAGATACTCTTCACTCACTTTACCCTTATGTCAACATCTTACATAACCATCATACAATTATCAACTCTAAGAACTTAATATTGGTACTATTCTATTAACTATTGTAGACTTTATCCAATGCTTCCTTCAGTTCCAGAATTAATCCAGAATACCATTGCAATTAGTTGCCATGTCTCTTTCTGTCGGTGACAATTCCTAAGTATTTCTTTGTCCTTGACACTTTTGAAGAATACTGGTCAGCTCCTTTGCAAAATGTTCCTCAGTTTGGGTTCCTCTGAGGCTTTCTTATGATGAGAATGAAGTTATGACATTTTGGCAAGCATACCACAGAGGTCACATGCCCTTGAGAGAAGTCATGGTATCATATCAGAAGTACAAAGTGTTCTTATGTCTTACTATTGGGATTTAATCTTGATTATTTTGTTAAGGTGATATCAGCCTGTTTTCTGCATTATAGGTTAATTGTTCCCTTTTTATTTATTTGAGGGGGCAAAATTTACATCTGTGATGGTTAATTTTATGTGTCAACTCAATTGGCCATGGTGTGCCCAGATTCAACATTATTTTTTAATGTGTCTGTGACAGTGTTGCCAGATGAGACTACCATTTGCATTGGTGGACTGAGTAAAGCAGGTGGTTTTCTCTAATGTGGTTGGGTACCACTCAATCAATTGAGGGCCTAAATAGAACAAAAGGCAGAGGAAGAAGGATTCACTTTTTTGTTTTGTTTTGTTTTGCCTTACTGATTGGGCTGAGAGACCTCATCTCATCTTTTCCAGCCCTTGGACTGGGATTTACATTATCTGCTCCCCTGGTTCGAAGGCCTCTGAACTCAGGCTGACCTACACACTGGCTTTACTGGATCTCCAGCTTGCAATTGGTAGATTATGGGACTTCTTTAGTCTCCATAATCACATGAGCCAATTCCTCATAATTAATATGGATAGATAGATGGATAGATAGATAGATGATAGATGATAGATAGATGATAGATGATAGCTAGCTAGCTAGATGATAGATAGATAGATAGATAGATAGATAGATAGATAGATAGATAGATGATAGCTAGTTAGCTAGCTAGCTAGATGATAGATGATAGATAGATGATAGATAGATAGATGATAGATAGATAGATAGATAGATAGATAGATAGATAGATAGATAGATAGATAGATAGGTAGATAGATGATAGATAGATAGATGATATTGATGGATATAGGTATAGATATATAGATAGATCTACTAGTTCTGTTTCTCTGTATAATTCTGACTAATACAGACGGTATGGAGCATCCTGTTTCTCCTTAAACTTTTATCCACAAATTTTACCATTCATCTGGAGATCTTGCCTGCATCACTTACTGCCATAATATTCTAACAGTGATTTTCTGTTTCCTTCATTCCTTCTACATTCATTAAGTTGAATTATTCTGAAAGGAAAAACTCTTCCTTCTCCCCAATCTATTTATTTATTCAATATCCATTTATATTAGTAAGACTCAGGATATTTATTTTATTATATAAAATGAAACTTCTACAAAATAAATATAGAAGGAGTAAGGCAAGAGGGATCTGGCATGGCAAAGAGAAGGGTAAGGGTCAGGTTGCAGCACTAGGGAGAATGGCCAGAGAAGCCTCATTGTGAAGGTGGTAATTGAGCAAAGATTTGAAGTAATGAGAAGCTATCAGTTGGCTGGCTGTTGAAGACTATTTCAGACAGAGAGAAAGGCTAGAGCAAAGGACTTATGGCATCACGTGTTGATGTTCCAACATGCTCTGGAACATCAAGGAAACCAATGTGGCTGGAACAGAGGAGCTTGGGACAACAAAGTGGATCAGCTCAGAGAAGTAAGAGAGGGTCTAATTATGTAAGACCTTGTATGCTTTGTAAGAATGCTGGCTTTCACTCTGAATGAAGTGGGAAGGCATGGCAGGGTCCTGAGCAGAGGAGTATACAGCCTGGGTTAGTTTGGTGATTACTCCAGCAGCTCTGTCAAGAATATACTGATAGGTTTAGGAAAGTTAGGAAGCGAGATAGGAGAATGGTGGAAGTGGAAAGGGGGGTCCTGTTAAGAAACTTTGCAGTAATCCTAACATGGCTCAGATGAGGCAGATGCCATGGAAATGGGAGGAACTGGTTAAGTTTGGGGTGTGTGCTGAAGCACATGCAACAGGATTTACAGAGAGCTGGAATGCATGGTGCGAGAAGATGATACTGAAGTTTTTGCTAAAAGCATCCTGAGTTGGCCTTACCTGAAAGGAAAAGGCTGAAAGAGGAGCAAGACTGGAAGGAAGGACAGAATTCAGTTTTTAACATGCTGAGTTCAAGATTCCTATTGGTTATTGAGGTGAAATTGCCTGGTACGCCTGGACAGGTTCAAGGAGAGGGCCCTTCAGCAAACTCAACATTTGAATGTATGAGGGAGATGAGGAGCAACTATTACATGGGGCTGGGCTGGAGAACCAGTAAATAAGGATAAAGTAGGGAGTGTAGCTTTTGGGAAGCCAAGAGAAGCAGTTGCTCCAGGGAAAGGCACTGATCAACTGTGTTAACGCTGCTTGAGTGAGAATTGACCATTGGATTTAGCCATTTGGAGGTCAGTGTTAGTGAGGTACCTATAATTTAATAAAAAAGAAAATTTTTTAAAAAGAAATAATAACTGGGAAAAAATCAATACTATGTTTATTCAGTTGTTCAAGTTGTCTCAGCTTTGGTCAGTGGGGGCTCTTTCAGTCTGCTCCTGCATCCTTTTAGCATGACCCTATATTTTGGTTTTTTGAGCACTTCCTTACTAAGTGATATTATAAGAGGCCCCAAGAACATCTAGTGATTTGCTTGTCCCTTCCCTGGAGTCATCCACTTCTCCAAGAAGCCCGTTTCTTTAATTGATGAAAGATTTTTAGAAACCAAGATCTGGACATTGGTGTATTCATTGCTCCTGGATTGTTACTGCTTCTAGACTATCTTAGTGAACAGAGAGAGCTAGGGAATTTTATATATATACATAGATAAAAATATATTTCTGTTTCTAGGTATGTGTGTGTGTGTGCATGCATACACAAGGGTACACAAGCATGCATGTATACACAAACATCTGTGTAATTGTATCTATTTCTGTGTATTTATACACACATATGTGCATATATGTATGTATTAGGCTTATGTAGAATTCCTCCTTTTGTTATTTCTAACATTTATCCAACAGTTGGTACTTAGCTTTCATTATCCACAAATATTTACTTATTTGTTATATGGGTAAAGTAGTTTCAGAATTGTTAGCACATACTACTGTGAGGAACAAGTTTTATCATCTAGAACTCAGTACTTGTATACTATTCTTTTTAGCATCACACAGCCTTACAGTAGCCATTTTACTACTTTTGCACTTTTTTTGTCAAAAGTTAGTTAACTATATTAACTGACTATATGTGAGGATCCATTTACAAGCCCTGTATTCTTATCCCATTGATTCATGTGTCTATACTTTCACCAACAACACAGTGTCATTTTTTTCTTTCCCATTTCCATTTCTTCCCTCCCCGTTTTTATCTGATCTCCCAGTAGTGGGTTCAAGCCTCATATTGGAGGTAGAGATTATAAAAAAAAAAAAAAAAAGATGGGTTGATCAATTTAACAACTCTTTTAAACATTTATAACATTTTTCATTTGTAATTTGCTCTGCACTTCTGTTTGCAGAGCTACCTGTTGCCTTTGATATCTGAGTTACCATGAGTACAATCATTTTGTTTCTTGGGACACATACTGTCCCAAGTTTTAGCTTTCTCTAGTCTGCTAGGTCAATTATCAATGGCTTTGCAGTTCCAAAATATTGTTAACATAAACCATTCTTTCCTCTCACCTTTTTGTTTTTGTGAGGTTTTGTCTTTTTATTTATTTACCATCCTTTCTTTGAATTTTTGAGAAGAAATGGAGATAAATGCATAATTCTATTTCAGCAGTCATTTTTTTAGATGTCTTACTGCAAGGAGACAGTGTCTTAAATAGAGTACCTTTTAGTAAACCACTAATATTGAGTAATTTGAGCCCTCCAAAATTTTTCTTTGTCAAAATAATTCTGGCTATTTTAGTCCCTTGTTTTTCCATATAAATTTTAGAATCAGCTTGATGATTATTCCAGAAAACAAAACAAAACAAAAAACCAACCTGTTGTGATTTCCATTGGGACTGTATTGAATCTATAGATAAAACTGTGGTGAACTGACATTTTAACAACACTGCGTTTTCCAGTCTGGGAACACAGTATCTAGAAACATAGTATATATCTCTTGGTTTATTTAGGTCTTTTTATTTATTTCTTCAGTATTTGGTGGTATTCAGCATACAGATACTGCAGTTTTTAAAAGATTTTTTTCATTTTCAAATTCCCATTGTTTATATTTATCATATAGAAGTAAGATAGATTTGTACTGATCAACTTTGTATCTTTCCACTTGGAGAAGAGTACTGAAGTCTCCAGCTATAATTTTAGATTTGTCTATTTCTCTTTTTAGATCTATCAGTTTTCACTTTATTTATTTTGAACTCAGATGGTAAGTATGTATACATCTAAGATTGCTATGTCTTCTTGGAAAATTGTTCCTTGTTCATTGTATAATGACTTGTTACCCCTAACGCTTTCATTGTTCTGAAGTCTATTTTCTCTGATATTATTTTTAAAAATCCAGCTTTTTTTTGGTTAGTGTTTGTATGATGTGTTAGGGGTCCACAAGATGATTCTCAGGCTCAGTGATTCACTAGAAGAACCCACAGGACTTAAAAGTTTTGTGATTATTGTTACAATTTATTACTAAAAGAATGCAGTGTAAATCAGAGAAGGGAAAGTCACGTAAGGTGAAGTCCTGATGAAACCAGGTGCAAGCTTCCAAGTGACCCTTCCCAGTGGATTCACATGAGATATTCTTAATTCCTCCAACAATGATGTCTAACAACATGTGCAAAGAGGTCCCAACCAGGAAAGTTCATACAAACCAAATTTTCCAGGATTTCATTGGATATCTGTCTTATAGGCATATAGTACCTATGTGAGTGATCTTATTTCCTCAAGATCTAAAACCCCAGAGCAAAAGTCAACATTTACCATAAATCACATTGTTAACATAAACTATGTGAACAGACTAATTCAGCAAAGCCCAATGTCTTAGAGATGCAATAATACCCTTATCAGACAGAACATTCCAGGAGCTAAGTTCCCAGGAGCCAGACAAAGGCCAATCACGAAAATAAACCTTTCTTCTGGATGTGCAGGGTTCGCGCAATGCAGACCTGCTGCATTAACCCTTTCCCATACATAGGATATAACTTTTTCCATCCTTTTCAATTTAGCTGATCTATATCTTGATTATTTAAATGGGTTTTCTTTAGAGAGCATATAATTAGATCTTGCTTTTTTTATCCAATATGGAAATCTCTCTATTTTAACTGTTGTGTTTAGACTGTTCATTGTTAACGTGATTATTGATATGGTGGGGTTAAAATTTATCATCTTAAGCAAGACTTTTTAACCAGGAATATGATGACACTTGGTGATTCAGCAAGAACTTCAGGGACTTCTGCAAACCTATGGAAATTATATATAAAATTTTGTGTGGGGGTTGCCTGGGTGGTTCAGTCAGTTAAGCCTCTGCCTTTGGCTCAGGTCATGATCTCCGGGTCCAGGGATCGAGCCCCATGTTGGGGTCTCTGCTCAGCGAGGAGTCTGCTTCTCCCTGTCAATCTCCCTCTGTGTTTCCCCCTCCCTTTCTCTTTCAAATAAATAAATAAAAGCTTTAAAAAAACTTTTTGTGTGTGTCCATATGTTTGAGCACAATTTTTGTGACAGGAATCAAGAATTCATCAGACTCTCATATACATTTGTGACATGTTTTTCCTCACCAAAAAATAGTATTTAAGAAGATAAGGGCAGCAACATAATAATAAATACCATTTTCTGAGTGCATATCTGTGAGCCAGTGCTGTTGTAAGAGATTTGTATTTATCAACTCACTTCTAATCTTCCTAACTATCCTGTAAGGAAGTTACTATTATCCTCATTTTGTAAATGAGGAGATTGAGAGGTTAAACAATTTGCTTGGGTACACAGCTAGTAAGTGGTTGAGTGGATGTCCTATCCAGGCTGACTACTCCTAGGAAGTATCCTTGAAAATACACTGTGCTACCAGTCATAAAGCTCTCACAAACACTGAGATTCTAAGTCTGTCCACATCAACACCAGCAGCAAAACATCATCTTCCACTGATTTTCATTGACAAATAACTGCAGAAAACAGTAAATTCTACACTTTGGTAGCCAATTGTCCACTAATTGATAAATAAATAGAAAACTGACTAGGGGTTTTAGAAGCTGGCAGGCATTGTTTCAAATATGAGAAACACAGATCTAGTTAGTAATATTAAGTTAATATGGATTTTGCCATTTGAGCTTTTTTGACATAACCTTTTGCACATTTCTGCAGTGCAATTTTAGGGCTGAATAATATCTAACTGAACCAACATTTAAGCATGTTATTGCTTTAAGACTATAAAAAAATATAAATGTCTGTGGAATTTCTGTTCCACTTTGCAAATACAGAGGATGTATTATCTAAAAGCCATAGACCAAATTGTATGTAAGATCTCCCTTCTGAACAAGAAGAAATTATCTGCAATATGTGAAATAAGAGCATTTCACAACAGTGGAGAAGACAACAAAACAGCCTTGAGATGAAGCATGTTCAGTAAGATAGAGGATAGTAAAGAGTCCAGTGTAACTGGGAGTTATGTGAGTGATGAATTTAGTGGGGATGATCCAAGCACTGAAATGGATCTTGTAAATCCTTGTAATGGTTTTGAGTTTTGTTCTGAATAAAATGGATCAATCTCACAGCTAAGTCTGTCTGGGGTAAGCATAGAAACAGGGATGCCAGTAAGGGGTGTTTTACAATAACCCAGACAAGAGAAGACCCTGGCCACCAGTATGACAGTAGTATAGATGATGATGGATGTTTCAAATCTAGAAATATTTTGAAGGTAGAGATGGCAGCATTTACTTTTGGAAGGGACATATGGTAGGAGAAAGGAAAGGAGTCAAAAATGACTCAGGGGCACCTGTGTGGCTCAGTTGGTTAAGCATCTGCCTTCGGCTCAGGTCATGATCTCAGGGTCCTGGGATAAAGCCCCACGTTGGGCTCAGTGCTGAGGGAAGGAAGTCTTGCTTTTCAGCTAGTATCATCAAGATTTCATCTGTCCTCAGGAGAGGAAAAGATGGAAAGAGGAAGATGAGGGGAAAATAAGAGCTTTGGAGAAGGAAAAATTAGGATGGTAGAGAATAGAGAGAAAGAGTCATACATTCTAAAGCATCATTGAAGACCTAAGCTGAAAAATCTGAGGATGGTAATAATTCACATGGATTGAGCATTTACTGTTCGGCAAGAATTATGCTAAGTGCTGTACACTCATTAACTCATTTAATCTTCATAACAACTCTAAGAAATAGATACCATTTTGATCTGTATTCTACAGATACAGAAAGCAGAGCTCGTGATCTTTAAATAGCCTGTGGGTCACGCAGCTAGTAAGTAATGGAGCTGCGGCGATCTGATGTTGATCACATGCTCTTACCTGCTAGGCAATGCAGCCTCCCTGACTTCCAGGTGAGAATAGCCTGCCCTACTTTCACATAAGATTTGTTGTACATTGCTTTTGGTCCTCTTCATGCATTTACCAAAATGAACTATAGCACTGGAGAAAACAAGGCTCAAAGCAAAATGTCACATTACACAAATTTTATCTTGGAGGTAAATTTTTCCTATCAGAAACAATCTATAATTAGTATATTTACAAACACACACACACACACACACACACCTGCAATTTATCAATAGTATTAAACTGGTCGTCATTAATCTGTAAAATTTCTTATTGCATTATTTGAATGCTTGTGAATTAATGAATAAATATTCAATTAGTTTTCCTCTTTTCTACTGATGCCCTAGCCTTAGCTTTAACCACTTACAAGAGATGATAATAAAAATTTTTTTTTTTAATTTTGCATGTAATATTCCCTTTGATATGTACATCAACCCAACGAAGTAGTAATTGTCCCTGTTTTGGAAAACAAGGAGTTTCATAGATTTTGCTATTGTTAGTCAGCTAAATAGTATCAGCACTAGGTCAAAGTCAGTACAAATTAATTGACTACAAGAACTCATCCCCAGAGGAAGTGGTTTATTTTGCCTAAGATTTTTTTCTCTGTCATTTGATCACTGGGATAACTTAGTGACAATTCTGATAAGCAACCTAATTGTTAACTAGAATGGGAGAGAGAAGAAAAAGAGAAAAAATAACAGAAAAGGAAAAGGAGACTGGGAAAAGAAAAAGGAAATAAAACCTTTCTTCTGAAGGATTGCAAATAATTTGGCTACAATGGTGACAATAGGCAGAAAAGCAGTGATGAGTACTATCTGTAACAGATTTTAAAGGTAACACTTGACTTTGTAGTTAAGTTAGTACTGTTTTATAAATGGAATCAAAGTCTCTCCATGTTCTAGTGTGACCATAGTTTGAATTTTTTCTAGGCCTTTTTTGATGATAGACAGTCATTTTGAAGGGGAAAATTGAGTATTTACTCTTTATTTAAGTAAAGTAGCATTCATCCTTTAACACTGGAGAATATTCTATGGCATCCTGTGATCTTGCCTAGTTTTTTGTTTTTTGTTTTTTTCTTGGAAGAAAGATATAGTGGTAGAACTTGATTTTATGGATTACACCAGGTTTTTCATTAACCATTATCTTAAATTAAGTTTTAAGGCTTGTTATTGGACTTTATACTAAAATAAATTTAAAATGTCATCAATTACATGAACATGAAGTATTGTTAAAACTCATGTAAATATAATAAAGAGAAAGATTCCAAAGAGATGAGAAGGGGAGGCAAGTTTGAAAGTGATGTCTTCAAAAACTTCATTGAGTTCTTATTCATTTTAGAATGTCTCACCCTTACAGTGTTTGTCATTACTGATTGTTCCAAATAGAACCTAGTTTATTCTCCCTTGAACATTAGATGTGATGGGTTTCATTAAAATGACATAACTTGTGAAATTCCCTGGGAAATCTTACAGACACCTGAATAAATAAGCAATCTATTAAATTATAGATACATAGCTTTGATGATAAGTTCACTTTCACTAACTCTCATTCTTTTGGTCCCCTGGTACAAAAACTCAGCTTAAGGCACTTGAAGTTAACACAGTGGAAAAATAATGGAATTCATATAATGTAGCAATAGATTATAGTTGACTGTTCCAGGAAGGGGGGCGGGGTGGAATCTACCATAGAGAAGCATAAACATGCTCCATTTCACTGACTAACAGTGAAGAGGGAAAGTTTCAGCTATGCAAGGGGGAAATGTATAAAGAAGGAAAATAAGGAGAAGAGAAGCCCAGAAAATGGTGGCATAAACAGTCTAGTCACATTCAGAATGTCAGGTGAAAGTGACCACATGAGGCCTCTGAGTTATACTACGACATGCAAAACATTTAACAGGAGATAATGGCAAGCTCCTAAATTACTACCAATGTGCTTTTAGAATTTAGCTAGCAATCAAGTAGAGAAAGTGCAAGGTCATGTTCCTGCAAAGAGGTGCTGACATCTTTATTTCCACTTTTCTGTGCGATTACACCAACAAAAGATAAATATGAACTATTCCTCTTTCAACTCTGTACCACATCATCTAGATTGCACTATCAATTGTGACAATGAGATGGAAGATAGATTTCTCTTTTCAATTTTTTTTTTTTTGGTTGGTTTCTCTCTCTCTCTTTTTTTAAAGAATGACACTTGGATTTATTCTCAAAATAACATTTTCTCAAAGAAGTCCATGCTATAACCCCATTTTCTCAAATCTAACACTAGTTTAGAAAATGATGTAAACATTTACATTAAATTACTGGAAAGAAGACTTTAGGATATAGAAGGAGAAATTTTTTCTAAGAAATGTAGTCAGTGATATTCTCACATTAAAAGAAAGCAATTTTTAGATGAATACTATCTTTTTGCCATTCAATTTCACATAGCTAAAGGGAAAGGATATAGATTTTTGTCATGAGTTATTGTCCTTTGGAAACCTATTTGGAAATAAACATATTATCTGTAAAGGAATTTATAAAAATATAATTAGAACAATGCACCAAATAATAACAGAATTCACAATATTTTTTTTAAAAGATTTTATTTATTTATTTGAGAGAGAGAATGAGATAAAGAGAGAGAGCATGAGACAGGGGAGGGTCAGAGGGAGAAGCAGACTCCCTGCTGAGCAGGGAGCCCGATGCGGGACTCGATCCAGGGACCCCAGGTTCATGACCTGAGCCGAAGGCAGTCGCTTAACCAACTGAGCCACCCAGGCGCCCCTGGAATTCACAATATTTTTAAGGACTCACAAAACTCTTAAAATAGCCACATGTTAGATTAGGATACGGTCTCAATAAATTTTTAAAAATTGAAATATTTCAGAGTGTATTCTCTGACCACAATGGAATTAATCTGAACATAAATTAAAAATTTATTAAGAAGTCCAAATTGATGGAACATTATATAATATATTCTTAGAAAACTTACTGAACAAAAAAGAAATCAGAATGGGAATTAGAAAATAATTTAAATTTAATGATAAGAAACATAGCAAAATGTGTGGAATATAAGCAAACCAGAGTTTAGAGGGAAATGTATACTTTTAAAGACATATTTAATCAGAAAAGTTAAAAATCAATATTCAACTTTCCTTCTCAAGAAACTACAGCAAAACGAACCCAAAGGAAGTAGAAAGACTGAAATAATAAAAATCACATCAGAAAAAAATAAAATAGATAACATATGTACAAATAAAGAGAATCTACAAGCAAAAAAAAAAAGGATAAATAAAAATGAAAGCAAGAGAGAGTAATGTACCACCAATATTGGACAGACATCAAAAGCACTCAGTAACTAAGATGAATAGACAAATTCTTTAGAAACACAGTATATCAAAATTGACACAAGAAAAAAATATCTGTATACTTCTGTATCTATTATAAACTGAATTTATTACTAAAATTATTCCCACAAAGCAGTGTTTCTAACATAAATTTTAAGAAAGACATAACACTAATCCTATATATTCTACACCCATTCTTCAAGGAACCGAGAAAGAAGACATATTTCAGAATTAGTCTCATGAGGCCAAAATAGTGTTGATACCAAAATCTGACAAAGCTACTGTCCGGCTTCTTTCATGAACATGGATATAATAAATTATAATAAAAATATTAGCAAATTTCAGTGATATATAAAAATGATTTTATATCACAAATGGTGTTGATTATAGGAATTTAAGGTAGTCTCAACCTTTGAAAATCAATGTATATATCATGTCATAATGACTGCAAAAAAGAGAAAAATCTAATGTAAGGAAAGCACTTGATAAAATTCTACAAATATTATTGAAAACACTTAACAAAGATCTAAATAAATAGATATACCATACCATACTAGTTTTGAAAACTCTGAGATGTGGGTAAGTCAATCTCCCCAAATTGATGGTTTAATGAAATCCAAGTCAAAATCACAGCTTTTTTGGTGGAAATTGATAAGATGATTCTAAAATTTATAAATGAGTCAAACTTGAAGAAAACAAAGTTGGAGGATTTAAACTACCAGATATGAGGACTGATTATAACACTACAGTAATAAGAGCATTGTAATATTGACACAAAAGTAAACAAATCAATGAACTATTATGGAATCTAGAGATAGACCCACACCTTTATCCTCACCTGAATTAAGGCGGTATAGTGGGGAAAGGATGGTCAACTGAAAATCATACGGAGAAAAGTATATATATATATATATATATATATTTTTTTTTAAGATATTACTTATTTATTTCTTCATTTGAGAGTGCCAGCAAGGGGGAAAGTCAGGGAGAGGGAGAAGCAGACTCCCTGCTGAGCAGAGAGCCTGATGCAGGGTAATGGGGGGCTGGATTCCAGGACCCTGGGATCATGACCCGAGCCTAAGGCAGACATTTAACCAACTGAGCCACCCAGGAGCCCCTGGAAAAAAACTATATTTTGATTCTTACTTTACACCATAGAAAAATAAAACAATTGTGGATGGATCAGGAATCTAACTGTGAAAGATGATATAAAGACCAAATGTTATTTATTCATCAAAATTCCAAATGTCCAAAATAGGTCCCAAAACAGGCGAATAGCTAAATAAATTATTACCATTACATTTATTTTTGGGAAAAATATTTTAAGGCATAGAGCATAAAATTTAAAACATGGAAGTTAGTAGTATACAAAATTGGGTATAGAGCATAATTCCAACTTATACATATAATAGGAATGTAAAATTTGGAATGAATAAAACAAAATAAAGTGGTTATCCATGGGTAACTTTTCCCTTTCCTTATCCTTCTTTGTGTTTCTAAATTTTCTAGCATGTATATATACCCTTTATATATGGAATGAAAGTTTGTAAATTTGCCCCAATTACTTCATAATTCACATAATATTTTCCATTTTATGAGCATCCACTTGAAGTCATTTGTAGAATTTGACCATGAAAAACTACTTCCCAAATGATGTAACCCCCTCCTGACCAGAGTGAATCTTTTCACAATGTTTCTGTCAGTCTTGACATTTTTATTTCTTTTTACCTCACACATTTGATTTTTCCAAACACAAGCTGAGAGTAGCTCTAAAATTTATAGATTTAAATTTTAAAACTCTGGCTGTACTCTCAAAACTAGAGAGTAAGAGAAACAAACAATGCAATTAGATCATGGGCTAAGGCACAAAGAAACATTTAACCAAAAGAGATATACAGATGGCAAATTAGCACATGAAAAGATGCTCAACATCATTAGCCATTAGGGAAATGCAAACTACACCCAATGACATACCACTACCAACCTATCAGAAAGGCTAAAATGAAAAATGCTGGCAATAACAAATGCTGGCAATGATGTGGATAAACTGGATCCCTTATACAATGCTTGTAGGAATGTAAAATGGTACAGTCACTGTGAAAAATTACAGCACTCCTAGGAACATATCTAAGTTCACACAGAAACCTGTGCATGCGTGTTTATAACAACTTTATTTGTATTAACCCAAAAATAGAAACAACCATGATGTCCTTTAATGACTGAATGGTTAATTAAATTGTGGTATTCCTGTACCATAGGATACTACTCAGCAATAAAACAAAAGGAATGCATTGCTAATATGCATGAGCACATGAGCACAAATCTCCAGAAAATTAGGCTGAATGAAAAACACTGATCTCAAAGCTTACGTTTGTATATGATTCTATATCTGTAACATTCTTGAAATGACAAAATTGTAGAAATGGAGAACAAATTTTAGGTTGCTTGGGGTTAAAAAGGGAGTGAGGTGGGAAGGAAATGGGTGTGGCCATAAAAGGTAACCTGAAGCATCCTTGAGATGGAAAAGCTCTTATCTTATATCTTGGATCAGTGTTAGTGTCCTGGTTGTGAATTAAAAAGTTAATTTAAAAATGTAAGGTATAATTATAGGCCTCCATATATATTACTTTTAAAAAAGTAAAAATAAATCAGAGTAGGTGATCATTATTAGTCAAAGAACAGAAAATATTTCCTGAAATCAGTTAACTGCTTTTTTCTGCTATTACATAAATGTAGGTTCAATGTAACTTCATATTAATTTAAGAGAGGGAGATTTTTATATGTTCCTTTCTACTGTTGTTTTGCATACTGCTATGTATGAGGCAACAACGAGCCTTCTGTACTCAATCACCTTTAAATGAAAAGCATAATAATGCCAATTTTTTACAAGTAAAAAGGAAATCTGCACAACCGGATAGCAACTCATTAAGGAATTCCACAGTCAGTCTACAGAGGTTGAGTAAGACCTGATTGGGAAGAAGCTAGGTAGGAGCATTATGGCATTCTGTGAAAGAAAAGATTAATATTTGGACCAGTCAAGTAACCTTGAGGGAAGCAGTTCTTCACATAATTGAAAAGAGCTGCACTACACATGCCTTAGAAAAAGAACCATACATCTCTGAATATAACACTGGTAACAATGAAAGTACCCTCTAATTGTATCTGGTGACCAAATAAAGTGCAATGAACACTTAGGTTAGCTACTCCTTTAATGTTAACTCAGCACAGTCCCACTAGGAAGGACTGTTTATCTTTGGTGAGTTTCATGATTTAGAACTTAAGTACCTCAAGGCTCTGACAAGCACTATTGTCAGGAAACAACAACAAAGAAATAGCTGTCATGAGATTTACAAATCAGATCCAGGAAGTGATGATAAAACTACAGAATTATTTTTAGCTATTTTAACAGACAGCTTCTGAAGGTGTTAACTTTCTTATAAAGAATGTAAATCGGAAGTTGGAGAAGTTTCATTAAATACCTCATTTTCAGAGTACCTGGAAAATATGCTATTCCAGCAAATATCTTCATGTTCACTCTCTACCTTGTTTTTTCTTTTTTCCCACTAAATATTGCCTTATGCAGGATCCATACAAATTTTTAATATGGAGAGGTTGTTCGTCCTCAGCACAGTGTTTTCTTTTATCTAAGTTATTAAACTTTAGACAATAAGCTCAGAAGCTAGCTGCATTCAGAATCAAATCATTAAACTAGAAATATAGACTTTAAAGCAGAAGCCTGGAACAGGTTTGATCTAGTTGACCACACATTGACAATTTACAAAGGCAAATGAGAACTTGTGAAAATCCTTGTGAAATTAGTGATGATTTTATCCAAATCTAATATTGTAAGCTAACCCTCTGAACAGATGCCAAATAAATTGGATAATTACTTTAGTCTGAACCTAGTCACTCTGTTTTTATGGGCAGCTACATTTTCACCGATTAAAGAAATGCTAGTGGCAACACTAATCAGTGAATCAGTTTGAAAGACTAGAAAACACAGTGTCCATAAATCCAAGAATATAAGCATTTTCCCACAGGATCCATGTACTGCATCTTTAACTTTTTCTAACCATACTTAGTGTCACGATGCATAAATTTTTGTATATAAAACCACATTCTAAATATACTGGTGAATTCATTTTTTTAAAGCAACCAAGAAGTGAGTTTTAGAAAACAAAGATATTTGGCACTGGGAATAACTGTTAATAATGGTTACTTTTCAATTAACTTGTGTTTCTGTAATATATATTGATCATCTGACAACACCGAAAATTTCACTTCCCAGAGAATTAGAGATTTTCAGATACAAAAGGCCATGTAATCCAGGTTCCTGGTTCCAATTAGAACAACTAGAACAATCAATGTTGGCTCCTCAGGTAAACCCATGAGAGTTAATATGTTTCATTACATAAGAGATAAGAGAGTTGCTTGCACAAAATGTTCTCCAAGCCAATAATATCCGAGCAAGAGTCACCATTTCAGATCAAAGTACAGAGACTCTTATTTTAATGTCTTTTGCCTTCATTGCTATTAGTTTATCAGATTAACCTTAAATTCTTTAGGAAGTCCAATGAAAAAAACAGCCGTAATTAAAAGATAGGAGGAGGACTGAATACAGTGTAAGACTTCAAGTAAGGATTGGAACATGTATTTTCTCTTGCTGCTGTAACAAATTACTACAGATTTAACAGTTTAAAAAAAAAAAAAAGACCCATTGCCTGGAGTTAAGGAGTTGGGATGAATAAATAGGCAGAGTGTGAAGGAATTTTAGGGCAGTGAAATGGTTCTATAATATACTATAATGTTGAATACATGTCATTACAAATATGTCCAAATCCATAGAAGGTACAACACCAACAGGGAATCCTCATGTAAACCTTGGGTGATTATTATGTGTTAATGCGTGTTCATCAGTTGTTACAAATGTACCATTGTGGTGGGGGATGCTGATAACGGGGGAGACTGCATGTGTAGGGCAGGAGTAAGTGGGAAATCTCTAGGCCATTTAATTTTGCATAAACCTAAAACTTCTCTAAAAAAAAAATAAAGTATATATATATTTTTTAGAAGACTCATTTATTATTCACAGTTTGGTAGGCCAGAAGTCGGGGTACAGTATGATTGGCTTCTCTGCTCAAGGGCATGCAATGCCAAAGTCAAGGTAATAAGCGTTGACTTCTATCTGGATGTTCTGGGGGAAAATCTGCTTCCAGGCTCAAACGGGTTGTTTTGCAGAAATCAGTTTCATGCAGTTTAGGACTGACATCCTCGTTTCCTTCCTGGACAGAGGTTGTTCTCATGTTGTAGAAGCCACTTGCATTCCTTGGCCAATGGTTTTCTCCATCTTAAAAGCCAATAAAGATATGTAGAATCCTAATTCTATTTACTCTGCTCCTTCTTGCTTTGAATCAGTGTTTGCCTTCCCCTCTGCCATCCTCTTCTATTCTTATAGGGCTCAGATGATTTCATTGGGCCCACCCAGATAATTCAGGAAAATCTCCTTATCTTAAAGTTAACTAATTAGTAATCTTGCTTGTATCTTCAGAGTCCCTTCACGGCAGTACCTAACGTTTGATTGAGTTACTAGAAATTAGGAATCTTGGGGACACATCTTTAGAATATTGCCTCCCATAGGATTTGAGAAGCACATTTATTGCACTGGGTGAAAATTGGGAAAACGAAAGCCAACTTCACAATATTATTTATGGGAATAACCCTAAATCCCAAACTTTTTTTTAGATTTTGGATTTTTAGGAATCAAGCTTTTGTGTGATTTTTGCTTTTTGTTTTTAATGTCAGCTTTACTTCATAATTTGAAACAAATCTAATCATTCCAGAAAATTTGAAAAAAAATCGAATGAAATGTGAAAAAGCCACACATAGTTCCACCATTCAAAGACAACATTAACAATAGCTGTGCTTCTTTTCCTATGCCTCAGAAACAGTTATTGTGCATGCTTAACAATTTCCTATGCTTACACACAATTGTAATCACATTTATGTGGATTTCTGTCTGAATAGTAGAAAACTCTCTGTGGGAGAGTTTATTACTAGAGAATTTGGGGGGGGGGATTTAATGATAGGATCATTCATGCCTATCACAAGTGGTAGGTAATAATTCATTAGATTTTTTTTGTTTCAAGTTTCATCCATGAAACTCAATCTTCTTATAGATGTAATCAAATGGACAGTTGAAATAGATGTAACTTGGCAAAATGAAGATTTCTCCAGATCTTGTAAGGTGGTTGGGTGTTGCATTTGTTATGTATGAAAACCCTAGTCAGCTTTTATCCCTAAACTTCCAAAGTCTTAAATTGTCATTTGGAGTTTCCACAGTCAATTAGAATATGATTCTAAATAACTTTTTTTAAAGATTTATTTATTTGAGACGAAGAGTGCATACATACACATGTGAGTGGGGGGAGGGCCAGAAGGAGAGAATCTTTAAGCCGACTCCCCTTGAGCACCGAGCCAAACACGGGGCTGGATCTCAGGCCCCATGAGATCATGACCTGATCTGAAACCAAGAGCTGGATGCTCAACTGACTGAGCCACCCAGGCACCCCTGATTCTAGATAACTTTTATAAGAAGTAATTAAAGGCATTTTGTCTGAACCCTAGAGTAGGTGAAATTGTTGCATTATTACCTTCCCATTTAAAATATATCTTAGCTGGAAATAAAACTTATTGAATTACAAACTTTTCTCTGTCAAAACTCTAAACTTTCTGTATTCAATTTGATATTTAGTTGTAAAAGAGAAGACTAAATTCAGGATGACTTGTATCTGGAGATAAGCAGAATTTTCTACCTGAATGCATGCTAGAGTTTGCTTTCCTTTATATTAAAATTGAAAATGTCTCAAGTATTTTCTGGATATAGGTCTCTTCGTGTGTGTGTGTGTGTGTGTGTATGTGTGTTTTGTAGCAACATTATTTTTATCTGTATCCTGAATTCTGTAATGAATCAGGAATAAATCAGTTTTACATTATTGCTTCTATGATTATTTGATTTTTATTTCCAGGAACACTTACATCTCTTCAATTAAATCTTTATTATATGACTTCATATGTATCATATTCTCTGTCATTGTTGTGATCTTGTTTTACCTTGAATAGTCTCGAAAAGTGACTTTGGAGAAGTGACTCAGGTATTTTCTTGTATAGCATTACTACAATTTAACAGCGTCAATTCTGCTATTGTATTTTTAGTTTCCCTGCAAACATTTCTGTTACTATCTCTCTTTTTTATTAAATTCTGTAGATATTATATCTTTACCTATTCCTTCCATATGATTTGTTTCTTTCTCATATAAGTCATTCTTTCTTCTATCCTATTAAAGACATCAAACAGGTATCAAATTTTATAATTTCCTTATAGCTCTTAGAGGAAATCATTTTCAGGGATTTCTGAGTGTTCAAGATGTTCTCTCACCACTGCTCATGAATTCATGGTCCCATTTTAGTTTGTATGCCTCTCCTAGAGAGGGGAGAGCTCTGTCTAAAAGTTATGTTTGCCAACAGGCAATGTATACAAATACTCTTGATCTTGTTATCTGCTAATTTCAGTGCCAGTCAAGTGTCTCTTTTAGATGGCTAACTGAAAAAAGAAACTGTGGCTCTAGATTTTAAAGCAAATTTAAAGCAAATTTCTCCAACAAAAATACTTTTATTGACAGCAAATCTTGCAGACTGCCTCCAGTTTTATGTTTCTTTAAGTAGGTAGGGCACTCTTATGACCAAAATTTTTATTATGCATTGGCGACAAAGCTCATCCCAACTACTTTAACTACAATTACCATGGTCTAATGAAAATTCAGAAAGACCTAGTTTTGAATCTCAACTCTGTCACTTTCTAGTTTTATGGTTTTTTTTGAAGGTTTTCTAACCTCGTTAAATCAGTTTCCTAATCATTCCCTTCTCAGGATGGTTGGGTGAATTATATGAGAAGATACATGTGAGATCCTTAACACAGGGCATATCACATAGCTGAAAATGAGTGGAAAGTTTAAGTATTATCACACTTCCAGGATGTAATGAGTTAACTTCAATTACTCTTTCCTCCTGTCTAGGTTTTCCCCTCAGTGTTGCAGATTTTGACTAAATATAAAAAGCAAATTTATACTGAGGGATGAGATGGAGAGGGGTTAAGGTCAGTACTTTACCTCAATAAGTGGTACACCACTGGGAGAGAGACAGTCAATTGCTTTTTCTCTTGATATAGATCTTGAATGTAAGAGCCAAAAGGCAGACTGTGTTGGCTGACTAATTGCAGGCAGAGGCCGTATAAACTATCAGTTTCATTTTTCAATCCCCTTCTCTCAGGCTCTTTAGTTACAGGAACTCTCTCTCAGTTTATTACAATATGTTGACATATTGTTAAGGTTGGTGTATGTGTATATACATTATATATATATATATATATATACACACACACACACACATATATACATATATGTATATGTATGTATATATACATATATATGTTTGTAGTGTAGTCTACTTCAGAGGATGCTACTGCATACCACTTAGAATAGAATGCTATGATTCAGTAAAATGTCTCTCTTTAACTCAAAATTCTTGAGGTCTTATTGGCAAAATTTCCAGTGTGTTTTTTCCTGATGGTCGTTACTTGATAAATTAGTCAAATTTATTTTGGAAATAGTAGTTTATTGCATTATTACTTAAGACCTATAATATGCTACTGTGAGTGATCAGTCTCAGAAGGAGGTATAAGCATCTAAAATCTCTCACCTTAGTCTGACCATGAGAAGAGTTTAGGAGATGAATAACTGCAGTGGACATTCCTTATGTGCCACATAGAGACTCTCACGTCCCTTTACTAACACTGCGCCCCATCCCCCAGCTTCTGCTTCTTTTACTGCTAAAATGCCTCACCTGAAAATGTCTGCTGACGATCTCCCTTGGACACTGGAACTGCCTTGCTAGTTGAAATAACTAGAAATGCAGGGAAGTTTATACTTGCTTCCATTCCCATTCCTCTCTCATCCCCACCCCTGACTCATAGCCAATGACTGACTGATGTAGGAATACCAAAGCTCAGGTCCTTTGCTGGGAAAACCATCAGGTGCACTCCAGAACTCCCCTACAGATCAGGCTGAGTCTGTAATTTCACTTGAAATTACATCTTTACTTGGAGGTCCCCTGCGCTGTCCTGCTTCCCTTCCCTACTCTCCCACCTCCAGTAGTTTCTCCTGGGATCCTAACCTTAATAAATCACTTGCACTTAAATCCTTGGCTCAGAGTCTCTGCCTGGAAGATCACAACGTAAGGCAGTAGAATAATTTGGGCCTATGACTTGAGAATCAAAAATTGGAAATGCTCCTTTATTGTATTATGATTGCATTTCAAAATATCTGGGAACGGGTTTTAGAATTTGGATTTGAACAAGCAGCTCAAATCAATTGATGCAAATTGATGTTTAAGAGTAAAATAACAAGAAATATATATTAATGCATATTAAACATGTCCCAATAAAGAAGATCTTTCCCAGCTGTCTACTGGTTCTAGTCTCTCACTGCATTCTTCAAACATATTTCTATACTCTCTTTTGGAGACTTTTATCCATTGCCTTCTCAATTATTTTAAGCAATCACCTCAGGAAGTTTCACTACCAAGAGTAAAATTCATTTAACCTATTTGAATTTCAAATAATAGTCTATTAGGGCTGGGAGAGACCTTAATGACCATCTATTCTAACCTTGTCATTTCAAAGATGAGGAAACTTAAATTTAGAGAATAAAAGTTATGGCCCAAGGTCACACAGAGCCATCCCATGTTTTCTGAATTTTAGTCAGATATTTAATCTTTACACAAAGGTGCCTTTCTAATTTTACAGATAATGATTGAACAGGAATATATTATATTTCTGGAGTGTTAATTTTAGTTCTATTTCTATTCACAGAAATATGATCGTTGCTTTGCATAGAGCTCTTATTTAACATTCTCAACTCCAAAAAATGAAAACTGATTTTTCTGTTTATCTTGATCATAGAGAAGGAAGAAAATATTTCAAAATTCATATATGCAGTAAAATGCAATGAAAATTACTAATATGTCCCATGATTTCACTTTAAAATGTTTAGCTGTTATAAAAATCCTTATAATATTGGCTCCAAAATAAAGAAGGAATCATTTTGTTGTTGTTCAAAAAACACAGCAGTTGTTTAAGCACAGAGAAGGAACAAATTTCAAAACTTCTCTATATCTCAAGTTACAATAAAATTTTTGATCTAAGCAAGGATAGTTTTAAGAGTGATAAAGGGTGTTCTTAGTAACTATGCTAGATCTGTCCCAGCAAATGTATGTGGATTTGTAGTCATCCTTCCCTTGATGATGTTAGTAGACTCCCTATAAATCTTACCTCCTCCAAGAAGAGTTCCTCATTCATCCTCACAGACAAGTTCTTTTCCTCCTGGACCACCATAGCCCTAGGGGCATTTCTCTCTATGCTAAATTTCTGGATTACTCTCTCTTTCATATATATATGTATTTGTGTGTGTGTGTGTGTGTGTATCTGTCTTTATCTATCTTGTATCTTCTACAGTGGCTAGACTAGTGCATTTCCAATCAGTGGTGCCCCTAAAATGTTTCAGTTTGGTTACTTAAGAGTCAATCATATATAGAGTATAGACTTTAATCTGAAAATAACACAAATATATCCATTCAAGCCAAGCTCAAAGTCCTGTTTTCTGTATTTTGTCACCAAACAGATCAGTAAGATGCAAGGAAGTGATAACCAGGGCTCATTGCTATGCACATATTAAGGGCCTTCAAAAAGATTTGCTGAAAGGATTAAATATATGTACATGTGCCTTAATTATTTCTTACTTACATTTCAGATTTTATATTATATAAAGAATTCAGAGGCATTATAGATGTCAGATCAAGTCAGATAACCCATTAGTTTTCTGTTATTCTTTTCTTGCAACCCAAGCTAATTCTCCTAATAGCTAATGATTCTTCTAATTACATTACAAGCTCTGTGAATATTGATCTCAAAGAAAATATTGGGGGGAAAAAGAAATGAATACAATTAAAAGGAAAAGGTAATGCAAATTCTCCTCCTAAGATTTTCTTGCATGCAATGTAATGCTTTTTAATACTTATGGTAATCAGCATCTCTGTCTTCCTTGTTCTATTATAACAAGAATAATTAAAATATCAGTCCATAGTAATAAAATCAATTTATGCCATTATTGGCCCTGAAGCATTAATATCACAACACTACTTTGCGTTTTTCCTTCATGGACTTGAGTGAGTGGCGACTGTTATTTCAGCCGTGATATGAATCAGTTTCTTTCCCACAGACTTCACGTTTTACAGGCTACATAGTAACTTCTCCTTCTGTTTTCAAATGTCAGGGACATAATTTGGAATTTCTGGAGTTGAAAGTGATTGTTCCATGTTACAGAAAAGGTGAAAATGGCTCCAAGGTATAGAAAAACCATCAAGCTCTTGGATCAATTTTGCTAACTGTCCTTGTTCCTAATTAAGCTAAGGTGATCATTTATAAAGCCTGCTGGTAGATTTGCAATGAAATATTTGCAATGAAAAATGACATCAGAAATTTAATAAATACTGAGCAGATTTCATGATAACCACTTTTTGTGTATTATCTCATTTTATTCTCAAAATAACTCCAGGAGGCAGATATTATGATTTCTGTTACTGAGATGAGAAAACCCTACTGACCAAGGTTAAAAAGGTTTGCTCAAGGTCTACCAGTCCACCCAAGTGGTAGATCTATGATTTGAAGCAGGTTATTTGTCACTCCAAGAAGTTTTCAGAGGGCTATGAATTCTAACCACAAGTTAGGCACATTTCAAAATTACTTTTATTTTAATTCCTTATTTTTATCAATATCAATTTTATTATCAATTTACTCATGATGTGAGGACACATGTTACCGTCATTGGGATAGCTGCAAGAAAATAATCTTGGAAGTTGAAGCCTGTGTGATTTGAGACAAAGTACTTAATGCTGCCAATTATTCTCATCTTTAAAATAGAATTAAGATCTCTGTTTCTGAGAGTTGTAAGATTAAGTGATAAAGGATCTGGTATACCATTTTATTAACTATAAGATGTTCACATGTAAGAAATTCATTGTTGTCTGAAGACTGAATTGAATATTTACTGCAAATTTTCAGCTAGGAAATTTTGTTTTTACAAAGTAACAATGAAGTGAGTGTTTACATATCAGCACATGTTATATGTTGTTACACTGTACATGTCAAATCTCCTAACTCCAAATCCCCTAACTCCAAATCCGCACCTGAAATCCTAAATTCTTAAGAGGGTGAAGATATCAGAAATCCAAAACGAGGTATCAGAGCCAATTTTTGTCTAAACACTTTTTATATGCTGATTATATGTTTATTTAATGTCAGTCTTGCCAGCCTAAAGTAGCTCACTAAGAATCACGTTGTAATTTACAGTATCTATCGACTGTGAACATGTGTAGGACTAGGTAGTGATCACTCAGTGGTTTTGTGAGAAATGAGACATTAGTAATTGAAAAATAGCCATTCATGATCATTGATTTAAAACTTGGCAGAGAATAAACCATTTATACCCTCCTACACACACACACTTTTTCCCCACGTAGAACTTAAGAATTTGCATTTGACACAGCATCTAATTGGGTGAGCCAGGAAAATAAGCACTTTGAATAGAGGGCCGGCTCAGACAGGCAAGAGTTGTTTTCACACATTGCATTGCAAATAGGCTCCATCCTAACAAAGACAACTTTAAGTATAAGGAGAAAAGATAATGGCTGGTAGAAATAAAAGTATATTAAACATGTTCCCGCTCTTCTGGGACAATTGGTATAGGGAATACTCCATATTTTTTTAAAGGTTTTATTTATTTATTTGAGAGAGAGAGAGAGAGAGAGAGAGAGAGAGCATAAGCTGGGGGTGAGGGGCAGAGGGAGAGAGAGAATCAGATGCCCCGCTGAGCAGACAGCCCACTGAGGAGCTCCATCCCAGGACCCTGGGATCATGACCTCAGCCCACTGCAAACGCTTAACTGACTGAGCCATCCAGGTGCCCCTGAGTCATTTTTGACTCCTTTCCATTCTCCTACCATGTGTCCCTTCCAGAAGTATATGCTGCCATCTCTACCTTCAAAATATTTCTAGATTTGAAACATCCATCATCGCCTGTGTTTGTGTGGCTATTTTACAACTTAACTATAAACTGCTTAAGTCATAAGATTGCTTTCTACTCTTACTAACTGAAAGCATTTCAGTGCACTAGAAAAAAAAATGAGTATGTGGTTGGTGTTGGAGAGGAGCAGAATATTCTATCTGAAAATGTGTCACTTTGCATGTGCATTTTTTTGAGCTAAAGGCAATGAAGATGCAGTGGACATAAGGAAATCTTTTACCTCTGTCTTAAAGAACTTAGATAGAGGGTCTGTTCCAGAAAGAGAGCTATTACCAAAGATAATATTTTATCTGAAAGACTTACCTGTATGGCAAGACACATATGCAAACAGGTACTCTTCTTATTTCCTGTGAATTGCCCTCTACCTCTTGGAAGCCCCAGGCCCAAACCTACTCTTTAGCTCAGGATGGCATATAAGCCTCAACTGCCTGACTGCCCTTGGGTGTCATATTTTATGGGGCTCCCATATGTACGAAACTAAATTTGTTTTTCTCCTGTTAATCTGTCTTATGTCAATTTAATTTTTAGACCAGCCGAATAACCTAGAAGGGTAGAAGAAAAATGTTTCCACTCTGACCATGTTCAGTAGATACTTCTTTGCTTGAATGCTGGTTTTCATTTTATAACCCTTTTCTCATTTCTATTCCCTGTGATCTCTGAGCCTCCGGAAACTGATTTTTGTGAAGGAACTATATCACCTGGGCCCTCTTGCCATGTGGTTTCCCATAAGATTCTGCCAATGAGAAGTGTCAAGAAGAGAAGAGGGCAGATAAAGAGAGAGGTCAGGGTATTTATTCCACCTTATCGTACCCTCAGATTTCCTGGTGGCACCTGCCTGGATGAACAGGTAGAGTCTTTGTTCCTTTTTAGCCACAAATCCTATTGAGCAGTCTGTCTTCCGGAGCTTCAGCTCTTACCCCTACTGGCTTAAACTGACAATGGTTTCCCTCTTGTTCCTGTCCTGTGTTCACTGCTTAGTAAATCACCCCTTCAGTAAACTCTTTCAGGTTAATCTCTTTGAATGAGACAACTATATTTTGTTGGAACCCTGTCGGATACAGTTTATTATCATATTATTTTTATTATCATTATTCATTTGAATGTGATATATGGGAGTGTCTCTCTAACTAGTTTAATGAAATATTTTTAAAGAAAAAGAATTCTAATGTATCCCTACTGTCACTTAAACATATTCAAATATTAAATAAGGTATAAATAATTTAAGACAAAATTATTTATAAATTAAACACAATTAAAACTACCAACCAATGAAATAATTAAGTTAATAATATTATTTTGATACGACAAATGTTTTGCTACAATTACATAGCTATTTCAGTCAAATAAAATGCCATGAATCTACAAATGACACTTCATGCAATTTTCTGGTCCTCTCTTTTTTTAAAATTTTATGCAAAAGACATCACCATCTACACGGGACATCAGATGAAACACCTGGGTTTGAATCCTTCCTCTTATCTATCCTCCCCCAGCATGCAATTGATCCACTTATTTCCATCTTTAATACTACAATAACATTGCAAATTACCATGCTCTAGACACCGGATTATTGAATCAACCTAACGTTTCTTCTTCTAATTTGTCTGACTCCAATCTACCTTCCATTCTAAATCCTATCATTGTTATAGTAGGCAAATCTGATCATGTCACCTCCTTGCAAATCCTCTAATGAACATCTATAGCCCCTTTGATAAAGACAACACCCTTTGCATAGTCTAAATACCTCTTGTGATGTGGCCCTTGTTTGGAACTCTCCTTCAACAATAATCACCAGCCACCTTACACTCCATGGTTGAGCCATTCTACCCACCTTGGTATTCTTCTATAACTAAATCCTTTGTTGTTTGAGCCTCCACACTTGAAGCTTTCTAGTTAACATATGCTTTCCTTTCCATGCTTTTGCCTGGCATATTCCTCCAATCCATCATTAGAGCCTCTTCCTCTAGGATTCCTTCTCTTAAATTACTTGTATCCGATTTAAATGACCCATTCTTTCCTCTCACAATGTTTCAATTTTCAGTTCATGTGTCTGTATGCCTCTCAGACTCTGTCTAGACAAAAAATATGTCAATCTTGTTAACAGATTTATTTCCAGTATTTGGCATCATACAAATATTAGTAATATTTGTTTAATAAATTAATAAATATATAATAAATAAAACACTGCACTCATTATCACATTCCTTAAAGTTATTTTCATTATTTTTCTTATTTAGGATTTCTCCATTTTGTGGCAAAACATTTAAATCTTAGACTGTAAAAGTTCAGTACTCATTTCAAGGTTTTTAGTAGTTGTATCCTCAAATACCATGTTGGGGAAAAAAACATACTTTGGTTATTTTCTTCTCTTAACATTTCAGATTGTGATAAAGTCTAAGGAAAAAAAAAAAAAAAAGACCTGAAAATTGATGAACAGGTGAATTCAAAGAAATATTCTCTTATCTATTGTCATTAAAAGATATATGATGGCTTTTTAAAATTTTACTAACTAGTAAAAACCACTTTACTGCTGATTTATATTCAGTGTAAATCTACAGATAACACCAAATAAAATTAATTTAATTTAGATTCTTTACAAAAAATTCAGAATAGTGACTAAAATAATGCTAATCATATTTTCAGCAAAAAAGAAGGGGTTATAAAATCTACTGTATTGGATTATTAGATGCTATTCAAAATGTAACATCCATACATAAGTATTTCAAAACCTTTTAGGATTATATTTTAGTAAGATATCTCCAATATAATGCCAATTTAAATTATAAAACATGTATACTATACACATATTTTTGTTAAGTAATGGAAAAATTCCTTGAAACTATTCTAGAAAGATAAAAAAAAATAGTTTGTTTTTTTTTAAAGATTTTATTTATTCATTTATTTGAGAGAGTGAGAGAGAGAGAGAGAGAGAGAGAGCACACTAGAGGGGGGAGGGCCAGAGGGAGAAGCAGACTCCCCGCTGAGCAGGGAGCCCGATGCGGGACTCGATTCCGGGACTCCAGGATCATGACCTGAGCCGAAGGCAGTCGCTTAACCAACTGAGCCACCCAGGCGCCCCCAAAAAATAGTTTTTAATAGATGTATCTTTATGTGGCAAGATAGGAAATATTTAGAGTTATCTGTAAATCCTATTTTTCCAGAATAATTATCAATAATGTACTCAATGAAAGCTTAAACTATTTCAAGTAAAAAACAATCAGTTGATTCTATGTCCCTACAAGTTAAATTATTCTATAAATTAGAATTATATTTTAAATTAATTATATAAATTATTCTATAAATTAAACAAATTAATTCTATAAATTCTATAAATTAAAACAAACGTAAAAACGATAAAATATTATGCCACAAACGTGTATTTGTTATTTTTCTTTTGTATAGCACCATAAAAGGTAAATCCACTGTCACCTCGAACACTAATTTAGGCCATTTTAGCCATCCTGATATGATTATTTGTGTGAATAGATTATCATTAATGTATTAGAGATGTCTTAAGTTTTCTGATCAGTAAGTATGGTGCTCTTCCTTGTTTTCATTTCTTTGAAAGTATATATGGGCAAAAAACATTGACTTCTCTAAAGTAAATCTATTCTTATGTTTTACTTACGCTTCTACATACCTTTGGGAATGACTACTGTGAAAGAAAATTTATTATTGTTATTATTATTGATTATTAATTAAAGCCATATATTTGCAGAGCTTTCATGCTCTTATCATTGATCTTTCATAGTAAATTATGTCTATGAAGCAATATTTTATGTAACTATATCTAATATGTAGTTATGATGACATATGGGTTTGCCAACTTCTTTTAGTCTATAATTACAGTAAGTACCTAAAAAATATAAATTTGATTTCCTTATTAAATTGATTTGTACATAATTTCTAAATTGGTACTAACTTGTAATAACTAATAAAGCAGTGTGGACTTAAAATTAAATGGTAGAGTGGATAATAATGATCTATTTCACTAGCAATCTCAATATTTATATCATATTGTATATTCAATAGTTGCTAAAATTAAGGCCCCAGACTATATCGATTATTAATGCTATTACTGAAATGAAAAAGAGAACTCTTCTTAATTGCATATGTAAAAACTGTTGAAGGATGATGTTAGATTAGCAAGTATTAAGTAAGTTCCTCCTAGAACACAATGTAGAGTTCAAAGAAGCCTACTCAACTTGCAAGGCTCTTGACAAAAACTGAATATTCCATCTCTAAAGACATTTCTCAAATCACATTTGATTTTCAATCCTAAATTTGCAATAAAACTGAAGCCTTTTCAAGGTTAACAAACTCAGAATCAGTATAGATCCTACAGATCAAAAATAGGGATTGGGGGATGGAGACTGGCAAGACTAAATAGGCAACAAACTGGACTAGTGATGCTTCAGACTCTGACACACGAAAAGCCTCTGGGCCTGACTGTTTAAGCTGTGATTTGTGCATCAGGCAGATCTGCTGCTTTCATCGAAGTCGCTGAATCCCACTCTTGTAACAGGTAAACACAGGAAGCCTGCAGGAATCTCCGCATGCTAATCTTTCATCTCCAGTTCTATTCAAAGATACTGCCATGACTTTAAAATATAATTACAGGCAGTGTTACAAATAAACTTGGAAATGTGAAAAGATTATTTTGGTAATTTATTAATTAAGGGATAGATTCATTATTTGATCATCTCTGATCCCTGGGTAGATAAATATACACGGCCAGTCTCTGACTCTGCCTTCGCCATTCGTGTGGTTTGTGGTGGCAGGCTGCACTTGGAGTTCTGGTGGGAAAGAAACTGACCTAAAATCTAAAAGTAGCTGAGATTAGAGATTTGGAATATCAATGTCCTCCCCTGCTTGCTCTACACAATCTTAGCTTTTTTAGAATCAGCTCTAATGGTTACCAGAGGGGCCCATATCCCAAACTGGCACAACACTGCACTCCTGTCACAGCGTTTGGTAATATCTTTATGATAAACACATTTAAAGTCTATATTTGGTTGACCCAGATACAGAATATCATCAGAAAAACACAGCACTCTCCAGGGACCTGTGGCTTTGACTCATGAACTTGGCCTATTACCTTCTTGTAATCATAAAAAAGCCACTACTGGATTCCGCAGATGGAAAAACCTATAGCTTTCATTGTTTTCTCAACCATTTTACCCAGTTGTTTCCCCTTTGATTCAAGTTCAATGCAGTCAATTTATTCTTCCCTCCAAGACCTTTGAGCTAAAATGAAAATAGGATACTCTGAAAATGTTGAGAAATGGATTATTCATAATTATATCTGTCACGGTAAAAGGAAATGAGTTTACTGGGCAAAACTCTGACATACATTCGTTCTCGGTAAACCTGTTTGTTTGTACAAAGTTGGAGAAATGAAGAAAAAATGTGATAATAAACAGAATATATCTCCAAAGTCAAACAATGATCCCCTATGCAGATTTGCAGCAGTGGAGAAAATTGTTCAAAAGAGAAAACAAACACATATTCCACAGAGTGTAAGATGAGCCTAAAGCCAGAGAAAAGGAGTAAAAGAAATCAATTAACTATTTGCTGCTCTAAATAGCATTGTTCACACAGGTAAGTCAAATGAGCCTTAATGCTTTACTTTACCTAGACAAATGCCATGGAAAGATCAAAAGGGTCCAACCTCAACCTACTAGGTTTTAAATATGTATAGATTTAGGTAATGGACAAAAGAAGGCTGGCTTCTGTGGGTCCACTAAAATGTAAGTGGACATTGATTACAGGATCTACTCACTCCAAAACCATCCCTTTTAGTACCTACCATTGCAACGATAATAACAGGGAACATGCCACAATATCTTGCAACCCACAGGACATAAACTGGAACCTAACCCAGGATTTTGCCATTTGGATCGAGGGAGCCTGTAAACAGTGAGATCAAGTCCATCTACTTTTGTATGCTTGGGGAACAGAGTAAGCTGCATTTCAGAAAGAAAATGATGAAGCAGATGAGTGTGGGTGTGGATTAGGTAAGTGCCCAGGTCTTTGATTGTTTTCCAGCATCAGCATCTAATCATTAGTAACCCTCCCAGTGGCCTGATTATTCTCTTGTAATGGAGAAAATATACTTTCCTATCTTGTAACATTAGTGCTGAGTCAAAGTCACTTTAGCAAATATAATTTTTATTTGTTTATTAACTTCTGGGCTTGTTCATATGACCACACCAAGTATCAGACTGTATTATGGTAGATTTTTACTTTTATTAGTGTATTAAATAGAGTTTTCCAGAGAAACACAAGCGATATAATAAATGTGTGTGTGTAAATATATAGTCTCATTCTATATATACACAATGAGAGAGAGGAAGTTTATTAGGAATTGACCCATTGGCTCATGCACTTGTGGAGGCTGAGAATTCAAATGATCAGCCTGCCATCGCCAGTTGAAAACAAGGAAAGTCCATGTATAATTCAATCCGAGTCCAAAGGCCCAAGATTTGGGGCTGCTGATGGTGTAAATCCCAGTTTGAGTCCAAATGCTTAAGAACCAGGAGCACCATTGTCTGAGGGCACAAGAAAATGCATGTTTCAGCTCAGGAAAAAAGAGCATTTCCCCTTCCTCCACTTTTTTGTTTTATTCAAGCCCTCAACAGATTGGATAATGCCCTCCCACACTGGTGAGAATGGTCTTCTTTACTTGTCTACCAATTCATATGCTAATCTCTTCCAGAAACATTTTCACAGACAAACCCAAGAATAATGTTTTACCAGCTCTCTGGGTATTCTTTAGCTCAGTCATGTTGACACATGAAATTAACCATCACAATTAGCATTCCAATTTTAAGTTGTTAGTATTGTTGGAAAGAGACTTGGTAAAGAATGTCAACTGAATTATGCTCAGCATATTTCTAAGAAATCCTGGTTTGGGGAAATGAAATCATAAGTGATATACATTTTTTTTCTTTTTTTAAAAACATTTTTCTGAATTTCCAAAAAATTTAAAATAAGAGCATTCACAAATTATCAGAGAAGAACAACACAAAGAAAGTTACCACAGTAACTCCTCCCCAATTAAAAAAAACAAAACAAAAAATTCAATGAGTACTGGACATACTAAAGAAGAAAAAGGCTGACTTTAGTCAACATATCTGGAGACTCTAAAGAGTTAGGATTCTTTAGTAAATAAAATAACAAATATTTATATCATTATATTTAATGTATTATATGATGGAATATATCTATAACCATAAACTGCTAGAGAGGGAGAACCACAGCATGAGATTTATAAATGAAATAGGATAAACAATGACCCCCAAAGATATATAGTTTCTAATTCCTGGAAACTGAGGTAATTGTTATTCAGGAACTTTGCAATTGTTATTAAATTAAGGATTTGAGATTAAGAGATTATCATGGATTATCTGGGCAGAACCTAAATGCAATTGCATGTATACTTATAAGGGAGGCAGAGGAAGATTTGGAAACCAACAATAGGTGGAGGAGAAGCCATGAATCATGAAGCAGAGACTGGAATTATGCAGCCACAAGCCAAGGAATGCCAGCAGCCACAAGAAGCTAAAAGAGGCAAAAACTAGATTCTTCCCCAGAGCAGAGCTTCTGGAGAAAGGACAGGCCTGCTAACACCTTGATTTCAACCCAGCAAAACTGATTTGGGACTCTGGCTTCCAGAACTGTGAAAGAATAAAAATATCGGTTGTTTTAAACCATCCGATTTATGGTCATTTGTAATCACAGTGATAGGAAATTAATACAATAACCACTTATCACTCATAACCAATAATTCTTTCAATTATCTAAGACTTAGTCCACAGCTCTTGTGCATTGGGTGCTATGCTATGCCCAGGGCTATAATGTTACCAAACATAAACCGCCCCTCCCCTTCCAGAGCTTCTGGTCCAATGCGAATCAGGTGGTGAAGCTAGGACAGAAGCCTGTGCCTTATTTATGCAAAACATGAACTGCACCTTTTCAGAGTAAGTAGGGGGGCTTAAAGCTCGGAGTTTTTCCACCGCCCTTGTGCGGGGCTGAAATGCCTGATCAGGCTTGTCCATAATATTATAATTGAGGGCATTTATTGGTTGCCTGCTTTGCCAACAGCTTTTTCTTTTTTTTTTAAGATTTTATTTATTTATTTGAGAGAGAGAGAATGAGAGAGAACACATGAGAGGGGATAGGGTCAGAGGGCAAAGCAGACTCCCTGCCGAGCAGGGAGCCCGACGCGGGACTCGATCCAGGGACTCCAGGATCATGACCTGAGCCAAAGGCAGTCACTTAACCAACTGAGCCACCCAGGCGCCCATGCCAAAAGCTTTTTACATGTATTATGTTCCAATTCTACTCCAAACCTTCAACCTAGATACAATTATTCTTATTTTATAAAAAATGATAAAATGATAAAATATTTACATTTGTTTAACTTTACTACCATTATAAAATGACACGGACGGCAGGTGGAAAACAAACATAATGTAAACCAACATAAAACTTAGGAAGTTTTTTTATAAAAGTTATTATTATTAAAATTAAAAATCCAGAAACATTATAGTACTGCTTTCATTTAAAAAAAAAAAAAAATCCAGGGACGCCTTGGGTGGATCATTCGATTAAGCATCCAACTCGTGATTTCAGCTCAGGTCATGATCTCAGGGTCATGAGATCAAGCCCTGAGACAGGTGTCAGACTCCGTGCCCAGTGTGGAGGCTGCTTGAGATTCTCTCCCTCTGCCCCTTCCCCCTGCTCTCACTCTCTCTCTAAAATAAATAAATCTATCTTTTAAAAAAATCCAAATATGCTCTTAAGATTTTGATAGATTTAGTCATCATAGTTGTGAGTCCAATATTAAGTTCCAGAATAGCCAAAGATACTTGTAAGTGTTGACTCTTTAAGAAAATAGCTTTGTGGTGATAAATTATGATTGGATAACTTCAGGATAATTATTAAATAACTATTCTGGTAATAAGCAAATATAGGCTAGAAATTAAATACAGTTAATCACAAGTCCTCAGAATAATATGCTAAATTATTTCAGCTTAATATGGTAAGTTATTTTGGCTAAGTTCAGGCAATAGTCTGAATGGTGTTTTCTTTTGTTAATATAATTTCCAAGGAACAAAATATTATTTAAATGTGGATAATAATGTGGTGTATTTTACATGCTGCGTGCCTTCAAGAATAGAGCAAATGAATACCAGATCTTAATAGATTATTTGGAAGAATATACACATTATTCCAGTGGGTATGTGAAGTGGGAAGGGTGTTCACAAAAACAGGTATCAGTTTTGATGGTTGGAACAATGCTATGAGGTTAAGGAGAACATTTTCTCTAAAATTCAAATGGCTAGCAAGGAAATTCCTCATAAGTTTATGGTGATGATTAAATGAAAGTGCTCTAGGGCGCCTGGGTGGCTCAGTCGGTTAAGCGACTGCCTTCGGCTCAGGTCATGATCCTGGAGTCCCGGGATCGAGTCCCGCATCGGGCTCCCTGCTTGGCAGGGAGCCTGCTTCTCCCTCTGACCCTTCCCCCTCTCATGTGCTCTCTGTCTCTCTCATTCTCTCTGTCTCAAATAAATAAATAAAATCTTAAAAAAAAAAAAATCTTAAAAAAATAAATAAATAAATGAAAGTGCTCTAGAATACTGCCTGGAACATGTCAAGAGCTTAAGAAATATTAGAAAGTATTAGATTATATAAAATTGTAATTTAATATTCTTTGTAAGAAAAAAATATTATCTGATATTAGTAACCGACATATGAATCATCCAGTGTAATTTAAGACAATGCTTAGCGTGGTTTAGATTGTTCTCTAATGGACCATCTGGCTTGTCCTCAAGCCCCATGAGTTTTTAAATTAGGTGAATCAAGTTTAAAACCTAGCTGCACCTTATACCAGCTGGGTAATCTTGGGTGATCTTTTAAACTTTTCTCATTATCAGTGTGATCATCTTATCTATATTGAGGACTATCTCTATTATACAGCAACAATGAGGGGATTAAGTAACAAAGAATGGTACAGTGCCAACGGAATACCCTAGGAGTTCGATAAGTGATAGCTCTTAATAAGTAATAATAATAATAGTTAACAATGGCAACACATCTAATCTCTAGTAGAAATGCCATATACTTATTTGTTAAATGAATGAGGGGACCTTTAAAACTAAACAGGGTACAATTTTCAACCAGCAGAGAATATGATTTTTGTGTTGTACTTTACATTTCCCACAGCAGAGACCCCCGCAAGAGGGCCCATACAGGGTTTTGACAAGCACTTGTGAAAATGCTTTTTAACCCAGGCTTTTCTCTATGATCTGACAAGTGAGCACACCACTTCATAATCCCCCCACAGAATCTGAGAGTTGCAGGAGGCCATACGGGTGAAGTCTCCTAGTCTTCGATCTCAACCAGTGCAGAAAATCAGCCTGCAATATTTCTGACAACAATTAGCAACATTCTGGTTGAATGTTTTCATAATTACGGACTACCACTTCTCAGTCTGTTCCTTTTTTAAAGAGATGGCTCTATTTTTGAAAGATTGTTAATATGTTTGGCAAAAATCTGATTCCTTCTAACTACTTTCCTTTGGCCAAAACATATCACTTTGTGCATGTTTCTTTTATGGGAGTTACCACATTGCATTATACATTTTCTTCTTCCATGTCCTTCCTTGCTAATAGACTTAGAATACTTTTAAGTGTTCTACCAGGTCCAGTTTTGTTGCCAAACCATATGACGTACTTGACATACAATAGATATTTAATAATTCTATTGAATTGCTGAACACAGCATTCCTCTTTTTGAAGCTACATAAAACGGTAAACTCCTTGTTTTGCATGACAGATTTCAAATCATCATATATTACTTTCATTGTTTCTCTTTCAAAATAGCATTTTCAGCTGTTTCTAATATATGATTCCAAAATCTATTTCAACTAGTATTCCTGCCATATGCTTTACTTTTATTATTCAGACTTCATTTTGAGTGACACCAAAAATTTTTCATAAAAGTGGATCAAGGAATATTTATTGAATGAACTGAAAATGGCCACCTTGGTTCCATGAGCCTTTAATTTAGCTTTTATATTTTCAGGAAATGCAAGCTTATTGAAATTTTGTCTTGTTTGTAATATTAGCAACATGATGGTTTAGGAAAATAATGAAACTTCTCTTGAAACAAACAAACAAAAACCCTCAACATTTTTCTCTATTAATATAAATATCTAAATAACTTTATGGCAGCCAAGAAAAAATATGAGTGAATACATACTGTTTAATTTTGTTTTGCTTTTCTCTCCTGTTATTAATTCTGTTAATAACATAAAGAGCAGGAATAATAATAATAATACCTGATAGACTATAAGTATGATTAAATGAATTAATATTTGTAAATAGTACTTGGCACATTATAAATACTATATACAAAAGTAATAACAAGTAATAAAATCCACCAAATACTCAAGCATAGCACACCCACAAGAGCATGCCATATACATAAAGTTGAGCTCTTTCCACTTTTCAAGTAATTGGGTGAAATTGTTTTCATTTACATACTCATCTATTTAATATATACCTACTAATAGATACTTTTCCTATAAATCTATTTACTTATTTTCCCATGAGTTTGTTTTAACATCGATATAATAGTAATAAATAGTAATAAATGCATATAATATTTTTACCCCAAAAACAAAATTTTTTACTCCTAAAACAGAATACATAGTTTCTTATAAAAGAGAATGTTGATTATGACACGAACATAATAGAGTACAAAAATCCTTCACAAAGTATTAACAAACAGAATTTATAAATGTGCAAACTTATATATAAATATATGTAAATATATATATATACATGTACATAGATATGTGTGTGTGTGTGTGCGCATGCACCAAGGGGTTATTTCAGGCATGCAACATTGGTTCAGTATTGGAAAACCAGTCAATGTAATCTATTTTATTAACAAGGTAAAGAAGAAAAATCACATGACTATATTGATACATAATAAAGCAAGTGACAAAATTCAACATTAATTCACAATAAAAACTCTCAGAAAAATAGGAATATAGGAGAATTTCCTCAATTAATACAATCATCCACAAAAAAATCTACCATTAATGTTATTTTAAATGGTGAAAAAGTGAATGCTTTCCCATGAAGATTTGGAATATGACAATTTGTCCTTTCTTACCACTCTCATTCAATGGGGCTAGAAGTTCTAGGGTAATAAGGCAAGAAGAGGAAAGAAAAGGGATACAGATCAGAAAGAAAAAAATAAACAGTCACTCTTTGCAGATAACCTGATGATCAATACAGAAATATAAAAATCAGTCATATTTCTATATACTGGCAATGAAAACATGGACACTGAATTTAGTAATAGCACGCCATCTACAATCACCCAGAAAATGAAATACTTATGGGTACATCTAACAATATGTACAGGACTCCAATGTTGGAAACTGCAAAATGCTGATGAAAAAATTGACGATCTAAATAAATAGTGAAACATATGTGTTCCTGAATTGCAAGACTCAACATAGTAAAGATGTCAATTCTTCCCAAATTAGTAACAGGTGTATATAATTCCTATCAAAGTCCCAGCAAAATTATTTTATAGTTCTAGACATGATGATTCTAAAATACAAGCTGTTTAGAAATTGAAGAGAATGAGAATGGGAGAGTTTGGCAGAATATTAAAATGTTTAAGTATTTAAAGTGTTAAAGTATTTAAAGTATTTAAAGCGCCTGGGTGGCTCAGTCGTTGGGCGTCTGCCTTCGGCTCAGGTCATGATCCCAGGGTCCTGGGATCAAGCCCCGCATCAGGATCCCTGCTCAGCGGGAGGCCTGCTTCTCCCTCTCCCAGTCTCCCTGCTTGTGTTCCCTCTCTCGCTGTGTCTCTCTCTGTCAAATAAATAAAAACTTTAAAAAAATAAAATAAAGTGTTATTCTCTGGAAGAGGGACCAAATGTGTTCTCAATGTCCACATGATATGGAACTAGACTTCACAGAAAAAAAAATATATGTGAAATTATGTTAACTTAAAATAAAGGTATTGTTCCTATGTCAATCTGTGAGTTTAAAGACAGGGCAGACTTCCCCATCAATGGGGAAGTTCATTGGTATGCCATCTTGCTGGAGAATGACAAAGGGAATTTGAGCATCAGATCAAGAAATAGACTAAATTTGACTAACTCAACATAAGTCAATAAAATTACAATGATATAAAAATATTCACAATGAGGGGGGAGGAAGTAGACCAATTTAATTCTAAGGCACTTCCTACCCAGACCTTGCATTTTTTTCATGATTTCAGGTCAAAAGGGATGTGTTACCCCTACTTTAGAACTGGACAATTTGAGATTTAGAAGGAATAAGTACATAAATTGGTGTTGCTTAAAGCATGAAAGGAACATTATAAAATAATCATGATTTCTCCATTATGACTGAGTTCTCAGCAAACTGTCATACATTCATACACAAAAAGAATTCCAAACATTTTTTTTCCAAGTTGTATTTTCTTCATCTTATTTGAACCAGCAGAAAGAGTGTACATGTACTTGTCTTTCATTGCCAATGCCTTTCATGGGCTTTTCAGTGGGATGTTGGTGCTACCTGCTCACTCCGTGGCTGGTTTCTCATGCACCTTATGCAATTACATAATTTTCTTATCATTTCATTTGATATCATCTTTTATGGCTACCAAATTGTTCTTTATGGACATTTTGTATTATTAATTTTTCTTAGGAAATATATTTGTAAACAGGCTATTTGATTAATAAGAGTATAGCAATTATTACAGTTCTTGCCTAGGTATCTATTGGGTTAATAATTGAGGATCAATTTGACAAACTGTGTTCTAATTTATATTTTTCCTCAGGAGGCCTTATTTTTGGACATTCTGCTAACTTGCATTCCATTTAAAACTCTAAAAACTGGTCTTCTAAAAATTTGGCACTGTAAGAAATATTTTTAAAGCAATATACATATTGCTAAATTAGGATAGGAACAATTGAGAATAAAAGGTAATCTCAGTGCCACGACTGCTATGAATTACATGGCATAAAAATCAGTAGGCACATGGGAGAAATAAAGACAAGTATCATTAGTTGACATAGTTACAGTAAAGAAGTTAACCTCAATTTTCCATTGTAATATAATCATCCATAACATTTTGAGGTAGAATCTTCACACTATACATCGCATTTGTTAATTTTTTTTCTTTTTATTTTAAGAATGTTTTAGCATTTCCAAAAAAATACCATTTTCACTTAACATTGATAAAACATTAAAGCAATTCACTGTAATTCTTCTGATTGCTCCTAATCAAATACTCAATCTTCTTATAACTTTACAAAAGTGAAAATCGAGAAAAATTTCAACTTTCACTTTCCAAATATTTTCTCCCAGGTTGCTCTCCACTCCACCACACTTCTCCAAATAACTCTTAGAGGGGTTAAGAAAAGAAAAAGAAAAGAAAAAAAGAAAACCTACACAGAATTTATTGTTCATTTGGAAGCCTAGCGAAATGCCAACTGAATTCCTTTGTTCGGGATACTGTTTCACTGTCGATTGTTTATCTATCAAACACACTTGAAAGCAGAACAATGCATTTTAGCTCTCTTTTTGCTCCATAACTGACCTTATATTCATCTAATGAAACCATACCCTCACCCCCAAGCAATCTGTCCAACATTAATAAGCATTCATATCTAACTAGGTCTTCAAAATGTCTTCATGCACTGCCCAATTGTGTTTCAAAAGCTCAAGGCTTTATACTTTGGACTCTCAGACTGTAAAGTAAAGAAGGGTATTTAAAAGGGTTCTGTCAGCTTGTCTGGTCTTACTTCTGATTTGCCTTAAAATTGCTGTAATTGAAAGGGAAACTGTTAGATGCACCATGACCTTCCCATCTTTTTGTAATTTATGAGGGAGAGATGAAAATAGTGTAAAAAATTATTTCCATCCCAGAAAGTAGCAAACACTTATCCTAGTTTTTATCTAGATAAGAAGAGACTGTGTGTGTATACTGAAAACTGTCATCCTGCTTCTTTCTGAAAAAGTTAGTAATCTAATCATTCCTTCTTAGTTTTCTCCTTAATAGTTCACATATTATTGGATAGAATTGCTTTCTGAAAAAAATACAATTCACAAATTTACAGGAAAAAATAACCAGATTCATAACCCTGTATCTCCTTGTAGTCACTTATTTTATCCAAAAAGACTTGGCTCTACCTTTCATGTTTTTTTTTTTTCGATAATAATAAATTACACAAAATACATAGATTAATTACCAAAGAAAATATGACTCGAAAGATGGATTCCATGCATTTTTAGGGGGGAAGAAAGGACAACAAACAAAAATAAGCTGAAATCACAAATTCCGATTATGTAGAACGGGAGAAAGATGGGAAGGGAGAAGAAAGGGAAGGAGTGGGAGAGCGGAAAGTTAGAGAAATCAGAGAAATATAGTACTCAGAGAAAAGTGAAGGCATGGTGTGCTTTCTTCTCTAAGCCCAACAGAAGCCTGGAGTCAATCAGAAGTCAGCAACTCTGTATCTTCAGTCTCACCAGAGCTTAGATAGGAAGTTCACACAAACAAGAAACATTAACTCAACCAAGTCCTGTGGTTCACCATCTAGGTGACCAGCCCACAGTAGGGGCGTGGTAATTTGATTCATTTAAACTATTATCTAATTTCCTTAATTGATCCTTAAGTACGGACTGACTTTCTTTTGGGACATATTCTCTGAAGTCTTCCCCTAACCCCCACAGAAAGCAACAATAAAAGCGTGCTTAATACTTAGCAAAGACAGCTGAATGAAGCAATATACAGAGGATGTTCCAAGACCTGACAGATAATACATTCCTACTGGTCTACACTGTTTTGGTCCCCATTGTTTGATTTTTACTGCTTCTGCTTATTCACACATAATTGCAGTGTAATGATATTAAACACTAAGGAAGGTTGTAAGAAACATCCTTAGATAACTCAGTGTATAAAGAAATGCTGTTGAGGAATGAGTTTCAATATATTAATATAAATTCTTATCATGACCCTTGGGAAAAACATGTTCTCCAGTATCAGTACCAGCAATAGTTGTACTTTTCCTAGGTAAAATTTTCATCCTTTGGATTCTGAGAATCATGTAACTTTATATTTTTCAATTTATTTTGGATACTACGAACACTAAACCAAATTGGTATCTTACAAATAGCAAATGCACAAGACATAATGGCACATATTTTGGGTAATAATCTCAGTACTGGCTTCAGTAATTCACTATTGAGCTAATTTTCATGGTTGCCAAGCTTGTTATACAGCTTAGTTGAATATGAATTGGAGGAAATAAAGGCATTGATTAGAGAAAGCAGAAAGGTAAGGTGAGAATGAGATATTTTGGCTGAATGATTCTGACCTAATCAGGTTCTCATTTTTTTTTTTTAAGATTTATTTATTTATTTGAGAGAGAGAGAGAGAGAAAGAGAGCACGTGAGTGGGGGTGGGGGGCAGAAGGTGAGGGAGAGAGAGAATCATCAAGCAGACTCCCCACTGATGGTGAAGCCAGACACAGGGTTCAACCCCAGGACCCCAAGATCATGACCTGAGCTGAAATCAAGAGTTGCCCACTTAACCGATTGAGATACCCAGGTGCACCATGTTCTCAGTTTTTAAAACTTATCTTTATTCTGATCCATTTAAATATACTTTCACATCAGTTAGAAATGTGTAGGGCTGAAAGTAACAAAAAGTTATATAAACATGGACTTTCAAAAAATAAGCAATTTATTTTTCTTATGCAATATCAAGTGCAGGGTTATCTGGTACAACTATTTCAGGAAGACTCAATATTGTGGAATCATTTGTCTTCCTGATTGGCAATTTTTATGAGGTTTCAGAATGATTACTTGATTCCAGGTATGAAATTTAAATTTTAGACAGAAGAAAAAAACAAAGACAAAAAAGATGCCTTCTATAGGGACTTCTTTCCGGTGACCAGATGGGGCCATTAAGCCACCTATAGATGCAAAAGAAGCTGGGAAATAAAGTATTTTGAATGTGTATCTCCATGAAGATAAAGGAGAAGAGGATTAGACTGGGTATTGAATGTGCGAAAAAAGGTACATGTTATATTTTACCTTTATATTATTATAAGACACATATTATTTGGGTGATTCTTGACATGTAACATTTTTAAATCTTAAGTTTTTTCCTGTCTGTAAAAGGATAATATAATGTCTACTTTGAATAATTCTTGTGACTATTAAATGAATAATAATATATGAAGGCGCCTGGTATAATACAACCTTAATAAATGTATTCAAGCAGAGACTGAGACTATTCATTTAAAAATAAAATAAGCCAAAATTAGAGGGAGACAAACCATAAGATTCTCTTAACCATAGGAAACAAAGTGAGGGTTGCTGGAGGGGACGTGGGTGGGGGATGAGGTAACTGGGCATTAAGGAGGACATGCGATGTAATGAGCACTAAGTGTTACATGCAACAGATGAATAACTGAACTCTGAAACTAATGATACACTATATGTTAACTAATTAAATTTAAATAAAATAAGTTTAGAAATAAAATAAAATAAAATAAATAAATAAAATAAAATAGTTGATTTTATAGAACAATTTCTAAAGGAAAAAAATCTGGGGAAAAAGCATAGTCCAAAATACAAGTAATATTCTGTGCCATGTACAAAACTAAGTATTTTACACATTTCATGTGTTGTCTGTAATTTAAGAATTTAATATACTACAGTGTGCTTTTCCGGATAGTATGACTAATACATAATAAACTAAAATATGCTCATTTCATAAGAATTTAAAAAATGAAGAAAAACACAAATTCATGTTTGTGGATTCGCTGTTAACATTTAGGGAGTTAAATATAACAATGACACAATATTCCTTTTTTCCATTGTTATAGCTTCATTTCAGGAGTTGTAGAAAGCTGTGCCATGTCCCTCTGGGAAGAGAAGAAATTCTAAAGAGCACATCATGACACAGTGTTTCAGAAAAGAAAAATCGGTTCCTGAAAATACATCATGAAATCAATATATTTCCACAAGCGACCAGCTTAATCACCCAAGCCTCCAGTCAAAAGAATTCCAATCGAAATGCTGTACTGCCTTTCTGTCTTCAAAACTCAGAGTCTGCTCAACAATACATTGACCATTTTATAGAAGTAAGTAGATCTGGAGAGCTATGCATTGACTTGAAAGGAGAGCATTACAAGTCTAGCCAGAAGGCTGCATTGCCTGCGCTTAAAAGTAATCAATAAAAAAAAAAAAAATGTATTCATAGTTCTATCTGTTTATTTCTGTCAAATGTATTATGGTGATCCTTTACATTTGAAGAGTGGCATAAATATAACAAGAATAAATTTTCTGGGTGCCTGGGTGGCTCAGTTGGTTAAGTGACTGCCTTCGGCTCAGGTCATGATCCTGGAGTCCCGGGATCAAGTCCCACATCAGGCTCCCTGCTCGGCAGGGAGTCTGCTTCTCCCTCTGACCCTCCTCCCTCTCATGTGCTCTCTCTCATTCTCTCTCTCTCAAATAAATAAAATCTTAAAAAAAAAAAAAAAGAATAAATTTTCTACCAGATAATGGTGCTATCTGACTTCACACACACACACACAAACTCTCAAAAGTTGCAATTTAGTGTTTTGTCAAAAATAAAAAAATCTTTTTCTACTAGAATAGATGCCAAGAAAACACCATGCAGCTTAGAGGGAGATAATATGTATATGAAATATTTCAAGTTCTCTTTCAAATAGCTCTTACTCAAGATTTCTCTCACTGTGTTCTAAGAAAGTACTTATTAGAAACAGAAAATACCATTTCCCCACTTTTCTTTCTCAGAAAAACAGGTGAAAAAAAGAATGATAATAGCATAGCTAAAAGTAAACTATCACAATTTGCCTGTGTACTTTGTAAAGCAGAAGTACCCTCATTGCATCATTCTTTCTGTGAGAGATGCCCTCCCACATCTTCCACATGACACACAAACTAACTAACAAAAAACCCAACCTGTTCTCATGTCTGAAATTGGTCTAGAACTATCACCTAGCTATTTTAGGTGAAAGACTCCCCTCTAGGAGAGTGACATATGGCTCACAATGTCCTCCATTTGGATCCATCCAATACAGATGATGACTGAGACAATAACTCTTGTTTCTTTATCAGAGTTGTGTCTCTTCACTCTGTCATACTTCTGTGTCATCATGTACTGCTACCCAGCTGAATCTATTTATTATTCTATCTATTTTAAATTAAGCCACAAAGTTTGTAGGTCTCTAACTCAAGGTTTAAGACTCAGTCACATAAATAATAATGAATGCTTTCAGTAATTTTTTGCACTGGTTTATATTCAGTTTATACATTTTATTAGAGAGTTAACTTTTCATTTTTAATTCGTAACATCTTTGCACCAAATTAATGTGGACAAGTCCTTCAGAAAAAACATGATGCATTACTTTTATTACAGATATCAGTTCTGACATACTCCCAGCTTCTGACCTTGGGCAAGTTGCTTAACCTCTCTCTGTGTCTTAGTCTCTTCAATAGTAAAAGTGGAAATAATGGTAGCATCATCTTTATATGAGATAATATTTGTTAAAAATAAGACAACAGGCCCTAAATTAAGTAGCTTATGCTAAGTCCATGTCACCAAACTGAGATCTAATTTAATTACAGTTTGGGGTCTCTCCGAAATGGAATCTTAAGCCAGTCAATCAGAAATCAATCAGCATTAGGTAAGTATTGGCCTGATAAACCCCTGCCATCCTCTACAGGGAAAGTGACCTTGAAATAACCAACTCACTTTCCACCTAGTACAACTTCCTTGTTCCTGCTTCCTTCTGCCTACCAAATCTCTTGCCTTGTATAGTTTTCTGGCACTCCTATCTATCTGCTAGATTGGATGCTGCCTGATTTGTGAATTGCTGAATAAAGCCAGTAAGATCTTTAAAATTTACTCAGTTGTTTTTTGCTTTTTAATATATTATATATCATCATTTTTGAAACATTATCATAGGTCTTATTAGGAGAGTATGGCTTTAAATGTCTAAGCCTATCATCAGAAGGGAAAAGAGCAGGAATCCTCCACAAGAAAGAGCAGTTATATCAAAGGCAGAAAAGTTTTATGTGGCTTATATATCAGAACTCTTTTTTTATTCTTTTTTTAAATTTTATTATGTTATGTTAATCACCATACATTACATCATTAGTTTTTGATGTAGTGTTCCATGATTCATTGTTTGCGTATAACACCCAGTGCTCCATTCAGTACGTGCCCTCTTTAATACCCATCACCAGGCTAACCCATACCCCCACCCCCTTCCCCTCTAAAACCCTCAGTTTGTTCTCAGAGTCCATAGTCTCTCATGATTCATCTCCCCCCCCCAAATTCCCCCCTTCATTTTTCCCTTCCTGCTATCTTCTTCTTTTTTTTTTTTAACATCTAATGTATTATTTGTTTCAGAGGTACAGGACTGTGATTCATCAGTCTTACACAATTCACAGCGCTCACCATAGCACATACCCTCCCCGATGTCTATCACCCAGCCACCCCATCCCTCCCACCCCCCACCACTCCAGCAACTCTCAGTTTGTTTCCTGAGATTAAGAATTCCTCATATCAGTGAGATCATATGATACATGTCTTTCTCTGATTGACTTATTTCGCTTAGCATAATACCCTCCAGTTCGATCTCAACTCTTTGCATCTGGTATAGGAGATGTATAGAGAGTTATGGACTAGATGAGAACAACAGTCAAGACTGGTTCAAGAGATGTTCAAGGATGAAATGATGGTGGACTTTAGGAAATTTGGTTTTGAGCCTGCATGCAAAGAACATTGACCAATGGATTTAAGTAAGATCGATATGACCATTTTTGTGTTGACAAAGATTTCTTAGAAGTGCACAAGACTGGGGACAGGAACGGAAATTCTTAAACCATTGCAATACAGATAACAATACAGATAAGAAAATTAAATTGTTTCCAGAGGCACAGGGAACAGGGTTGGAGATGAGAATGGGAGGAGAGATTTTACAGGGCTACTTAGATGTAGGACATGAGTGAGGCAAAGGAACCTAGGGATAAATGTCTCCAAAACCTGGTAGAACTTTGTGCTGGAAGTTCAGATTTGGGAAACAAATCTGGATCAGCTTATGGGAGCTGCTGAGATCTACCAGAAAGAATATATAGAGTGAGACAAGAGGCCAAACGACAAAGCTAAGAGGAAGTATCTTGACCCTGTCTCTATTATTATTCATTTGTCCAATCCACAGAACAAACTGAATTGGGATAAATAGTAAAAAAAAATTAATCAGTAAACAAATAGTTTGACACATCTGCTGATAAGATAAAAGAAAAACTCCCATACTAGGTATTTATAGGACTGTGTTTAACTTAGTCTTTTCTTTGAAGATCTCACCTCACTTCCTAACCACAGGGGCATTCCTGGGATACCACTCGCCCTGCTTCTTTAGTTACAGCTGGCTGGTCCAGAGAGATCATCTGATGTGAAGCACTTACTTCTATGCCAGGCATATTTTAAGTGTTCAATTTATGATTCTGTAGGAACTCAGGAAATTAATAAAAAAAACAACTACTGGTAACCAAACCAAACCAAGATCAATTATTAAAAGTAGAAATTGTAAGGATAAAGAGATATGGCCAGAGAGCATGCCATCTGTAGATCTGGGACTTAAAATGCATGATGGAGGAAGACAGGGTTGCAGGAACTGAGGACCACTTCTAAGCGCTCTTTACCCAAAAAAGAGGAGAAAGGGGCTGAGGAAAGATCTAGAGGAAGTCTGGGCTTCTCAAAAAAACTGGTGTGGTGCAAGTTCTAAAAGGCATGAGAAAACTGCCTCATCAGAAATAATGGAAATTGTTTCTGTTTAGGATGGAAAGTTTTTAAGCAATGGTAAATTAACAAACCAAAAAGATAGATGAGCCACCACAGATTGGCCTTCAGAAAGCACAGGAAAACTTGGAGGCCTGAAAGAAATTGGAAAGATGATTTCAGCTGAAAGAAGTCAAGTTAAACAAACTAAGAATTTTATAACGACTGCCATATATGCATATGCAAATATGTGATTAAATATTAAAAATATTTGAGAATTATTAAAAGAGCCAACAAAACATTTTCTTTGACAAAAATATTTGAAGACTATTAGAGGAAGCTTATAAGTTATTGTCTTTTTTTAGTGGTTATTTAGTGTTCTCTATTTCTAAAATTATCTTTTTCTGTAAGTTATATAATCATCTTGCTTTTGATGTTTAGAAATATTGTATTCAACTTAATACAAAACATCTCAAGTGAAAATAATAAAAAAACCCAAAATATTGGTGTTAAATTCATTAAACATCCCAAAGAGAAAACACAAATCTATTTCATTAAAAAAAATTAATTAGTAGAATTCTCCTGAGTCTTTCAGTAAGTAGACAATCTTTTCTAGACATTGAATGTAGAAGCTGTAAGCTTTTTTTTCATGATTCTTCATGGGAGAAGTACTTAATATTTGTAGCATGAGCACCCCAAAATCTTCCAAGTGAGTCCAGTACACATGCAATCAAAAGAAATGCCATCAAGGTAAATTCAATGTGCTGCACTTTTATATTTATTCTCTTTGTATCCCTACAGAAAGACTGAACCTTGTATGGGTGTTAGAAATTATATTTACCAGAAGAATAGTTTTGAATGGTAAATGGATGCCATCCATCTGTTCTGCTTGGCTTTTCTGTGGGCAAATATAATGCATATAGGAAAAGAATTTACCAGAAAGCAGTTGAGAATGCTAGATGGAGGCAAAGATGAGGAAATCGATGACAGTAATAAATATTGTAATAGCATGTGTGTCCTAAAGAGTAGCACTCTGTTTGGGCAATGTGAAGGAGATGGGAGAGGTGGAGAGAATGATGAATCTACAGATGTGAGAGGTCAAATGAAATTTATTTCAGATATGTTTCACGTCTGATATTTGACAAATAATTGCCCCAATAAAATAAAAGTTGAACAGGGGCGCCTGGGTGGCTCAGTTGGTTAAGCGACTGCCTTCGGCTCAGGTCATGATCCTGGAGTCCCGGAATTGAGTCCCGCATCGGGCTCCCTGTTCGGCAGGGAGCCTGCTTCTCCCTCTGACCCTCCCCCCTCTCATGCTCTCTCTCTCTCATTCTCTCTCTCAAATAAATAAATAAAATCTTTAAAAATAAATAAATAAATAAATAAAAATAAAAGTTGTACAGAAGAAAATAAACAAATGTTATGAAACTATAATTTACATATCTAAAGTAAAATCAGATTTTAAAAATAATTTTAATGTAAATTGAACATCATCATCTGCTAGTTAAAAACAATCAGGGCTGCAAAATACTCCTATTGGGGAGTTCTACATTAGACAAGTTCATGAATGACCACTTACGTAGATTAGAAGGTTAATGGTGTCCCTAGAAACTGGCAATAATGTTTGAATGACCCCCCCACATGGTCCTGAAAACACTGTTTATCCCCAATAGCTTATATTTAATATTAGAATGATGAAAGACCACTTGGGAACAGATGGAAATCATCACCTGACATTAAAAATACTCAACAGGTATACTTTTGTAGGAGCAAAATTTAATATATTTAACAAGTCATAAAATTTTGTAAAGAGTCAAAGAATAACAAGACCTTTGAATGATGTGATTTGGAATTTTAAGAATGTACTCTCTATTTCAATGACACCAGAATACATTGTTTAAAGTTAGAAACACAATATGAGTTTTCCTTTAAGCAGTGATAACATGCTTGCTCTCTATATAAAACAATCCATGTCTATTGATCTTTTGCCTTAATTCTCTAAATCCATTTTCCAAACCCACTAAAGCACAACTTTTATATTACAAGGTATGCCGAACTTCACTAGGTCTAAGATATTTTTTCTCCTTCTATTTTGACACACACACGTACATGCACACACACACAACTTAGACACAGATTACCATTCTCATCATTTCTCTTCCCCAGAATTTTCAATATAAAAAAGTTGCATTGATCACCAAGCTGAGTGATTTAAGTACTTTTATTAGTAAATCGTGGGTATTTAACAAAATTATTGTAGCAATTCATAAAGAAAACAAAGCTGTCAGTGGACATACATCATTCTAATATGGCACCACTGAAAAAGAGGATGGGTTAGCTTGTTTTATCTTGGGGAGTTAAAAGGGTAAGTTAATTTATGCCGACAAAGAAAAATCAATAGCACATTGTGCACAAAAGAAGAATCAATCATCATTTCTATAGCCTCTATCTTCATTATGACATGAATTTATTGAGGAAAACATTGCATTCAAATATGAATTGAGTTTGCCTCAAAAGTCACTAAGCTCATCAAAAGCATAATCAAGGCCCTTGCTATCAGAATCTTCCAGTGACCCCCCAACATTAACATAGCAACCTGCACACAGCGAATAGTGAATTAGTATATTCGGCTGGCTTCATCAGCATTTTGAGAATTGTAAATCTTATTCTTCAAATGCCACAATAATAGACATTTCCTTCTGGTGTATCTTCACACATCAATTTTAATTTTATCAAGGGTTCTCTGCAAAATTGCTCAAGCATACAAGGCCCTTAAGCTTATTTTTGCTACTTGCAGAGAAATATATGTGCAGGCTTTTGTGCCCATTCTCCATTTTTATTTTGTTTCTGTTTTTGTTTTGCAGTCATCCTTTCTCTGAAATAATTTCCTACCTTTGTGGTAGCACTTACTAATCAGAAACGTTTCACTTTTGGGGCACCTGGGTGGCTCAGATGGTTAAGCATCTGCCTTCAGCTCAGGTCATGATCCTAGGGTCCTGGGATCCAGCCCCGCATCGGGCTCCCTGCTCAGCGGGGAGCCTGCCTCTCCCTCTCCCTCTACTGTTCCCCCTGCTTGTGCTCTCTTGCTCTCTCTGTCAAATAAATAAATAAAATCTTAAAAAAAAAAAAAAAAGGAATGTTTCACTTTCTTAAGAGCACATTTTAAGCATTTTTCTTCAGAATCCAACGGACATATTAATAAATAAATAAGTAAAAGTGGTGCGATGTGAGGATACAATTCCTGAAGTGAACAAAATTGTTCAGAAATTAAATATACCCAGAATAAAAAAAAGAAAAAGAATATATGTTCTATGTGCTTTATATATCTTTTGTGTGACTTTTATTTCCTGGGTCATACATAAAGGTGGAGAAATCAGAGATTCCAGTTAAAGCCCACAATCTCTTGGCTCACACTGAAGGTATAGTTCCTTGGTCCTGGCAAGTTCTCCTTCGGCTTTATGGAGCTAAGATCCATTTGGATATTGACTGGATGTATAAGAAACTCCCACAGGCTTTTCCTTCCTTATTAGAACTGTGGTAACAAATTAAACTGAGCTAACCAGCCACCCCCCTGCAGCAACAATGTCTTTTTGAGCCTGTCTTCTCCTAAGTTAATGTAACTTAGAACTACTCTGCCAACTCACCATCACTTCTAAGTGCTGTTCTGGCTCTCCAATAACAATAGATCACCCCTGCACCAGTCCGGTTACCACCAAGATAACTTGAGTAACTTTCCCCTGATTGGAAGAATGCTGTGCTGCCACGTGGGAAACTGCCTTCGCCTCAGGATGAGACTCTTCACCCAAAATAGTTTCTTCAAAATGGCTGCAGCAGTTTCCAAAGAAATTGCAGAGCGAGCCCTCAAGCTAGAGGAGGGCATGCTGAATTGCATATGTGGGCGTGGGCGCGTGCGCGCGCACACACACACACACACACACACACATCTACCCACAGCTACAAAACAGAGAAAAAGCTTTTCATTAATAAGATGGACCATAAGACAGGAAACAGAAATCCCAGTACAGGTGATGGACGACCAGATCAACCTGAGATACAAAAGAAAAGCCAGGCTGGAGCCAGACAGCCTTTAGGAAAAACCAGATACCCAACACAGAAAACTAGCTAACCATTGCAGTTTGCATTCTGTTGCCCAAAACATACAAAATGAGAAAAAGAAAAAAAAAAATGAGAGAAAGAATTTTCCTCTACATTTTCCTTTTTCCTATGAGACTCCCACTGCAAGGACAAGCTGGTGTCGTTCTGCTGCTGGGAAGTCCTCTCAAACTCTGTCGGCACCACATTGGTCCTACTATGGCTCCGTGGCCGTTAACTGTGATCCCTGCTGACTCGCGATGCCCTTTAGGCTTCCAGTGTCCCTTCTGGCCCACTGCCTGAGGAGTTCTCGCTCCAAGCCCGTTGCCAGTGTGCCTTAGAACTTAGATTCCTTCCATCACCCCAAATCATCTGCTAGTAGATTTTCCAGTGATATAAAGCAATGACTGAAATGAGAGAAGAATCTTTGAAATCAGGGAAGTGACTCGTTAAATACACTATTTAAGGAATATTGTTTCACATTATTGAAGCTCAGTTATTATTATAAAAGAGTGCTGTTATGAGAATTAATGCAATAATATATGTAAACCACTTACCTTATTGAAATTATTCAATATTTGGTAGTTCTTAGAATTAGTATTATTGTATAAGGCCAAGTTAATTAATATATCCAAGACCTGCTACTGTATCAAAATCTCCTAGGGGAGAGTTCTACAGCATTTTATTTCAGAATGCTTGAAAGGTAATTTTGAAGGGCAGCCAGGTTTGGGAACTTCTCTTTTGAGATATGATGCTATACTAATGTTTAACTGTGACTTGCCTGATTTGAAGAATTAAACACAGAACCGCATGTAGTTCCCCAGATACGACACAAGTAAGAATATCACCTTCTGATGTCAAAATATTCTACAGATATTAATGGAGCCTATTTTGTGATAATTAAGAGCATCTTGCTGTTTTTCCTTATGAAGTTGTTTGTTTGTTTAATTAAGTCTCTTTAATTCTGGGTTGTCTTGTTGATTTTGTTTTGCCAGAATTCAGACTTTGACTTTTTTTTACCTATTGTATCTCCTGTTGTTAATTCCTAGAAGTGGTCTGGAGATAAATCATGATTCCTAAATGTGTTCTTTGGCTCTTTCATGCAGCATGTATATGGACAAATTTGATAAGCACACCGTTCATTTCTTCATCAAAATTGCTAATGATCATGTTTTGGTCAGAACAGAAGGTACAGTACATAGAAAGAGACACAGTATCTGCTTAGTTCCCCCAGTACCTCCCAGGCTGGAACACACCTAAAACATTCTTCTTCAGAATTTAAATATAATTTGTTTACAGAAGCAAATGGAAAAGTCCAATTGCACATTTGTTCAATTATGGTCATAAATTCTTGTTAAGGTTGGAAAAGGCTGCTATTCCGCAAGTGGTGTTAACAGATATTGATAGGGAAATGTCCAGAGAACTATATCCTAGTTCAAAAACATTTAAAAATGCAAGTGGTAATCTATTCTGGTATGATCCATTGAAATTAGGAGACTAAATCATACCCCTTGCTCTCCGGGGTCACTGGAAATGCCATTACAGGGAAAGGAAACAGAAAGAAAAAAACTTAAATTCATGGAATTTCAGCATTGTAAATCACCTTAGGTTGGAGACCAATTTCATCATTTTACAGGTGAGAGAACTGAGGAAACGACTTATTACAGATTGCAAACCTAAATAGTGGCAGAATTAATACTAGAATCCAGTCTTTTGACTCTTAGTCAATATTTTTTTTTCACTATACTAGGTGCTCAAACAAATCTTAATGGATCTATGACAGTAAGCAAATCAGTGGTGAATTTAAATCTATAACCAAGTATTTATTTGCTAACATTTGACAGTGTCTTAAAATATATTATATGTATTATCCAACTTTATTTAAATTCCTATCTTAGAGATACCCAGAATCATAGTAGAAAATCTCATGTTATTACATTTTCAAATTCTGTAACAAGAAGCTATGATTAGGATAAGAACAATCTTTTTAATCCTTCACATGAATAAAATGTAAATACCTACCTTCCTGACTTGCCTTCTAAGCAGATGCAATGTACAGAGTGTTTTTTGAAAAGCCTCTTTTGAGGAAGATTAACAAATACCTTTGTGTGAGAACACATGTATGGTATAGTGTTGAAATATAAATCAATTATTTTCAACCTAACAGTAGCCAGAAGCTGTACTGCTAATTAACAAGCTGAACTCCAGAATCCCTTTGCTATTGCCCATTAAAGAGTTCATCACAAATGTTAAAAAATCTCAGGATAAGCAAACTCTAGAGCATTGCTCTTTAGAGAAGAAGGAAGATGTCCATCTGGTTGGGATTATTAAAAATTCAAGTATGAAAGAAATGAAGAAAATGTTCCTGGGGAGCATTCATAGAAGGGCTGCACTTACATTTAGCAGAAGGATACCTCAGTGCCATAAAATAAACTAGTGCAATAAGCTAATGGTCACGTAGGCAGAGCAGCTATGATTCCTCAAATACGTAACAGAGTGGTGTCCCTGTGGCCACAGCTACACATCTTAGCTCACGCGACATTAAAAGCCATGTTCCATATTATTTTTTTCACTTTGGAGTGGTTATACTTTATAAAGGAAGAAAACCTCTGTTATTATATGAGTTCAGTGAAACTTTGTGAATTGACCTGGGATTTAACTACTCTGATGGAGCCATTCTTTCAGACAAACCTATTCTTGGCTCCAAATAATACCATATAAAGGAATTTAGGGAACACAATGAATACATAGGTTAGGTGTAGTATGTATTTTCTCAATACATGAAAACAGGTATTAAAACCTAAAAAATCACATACTATCTTATTTTATAAGTTAAAATTAAATAAGAAGCTAAGCTTTCTTTACTCATTCTAGCTCTACTTGCTCTGCAAATATAGAGGTAGCATTCTGAAGAAGAATTCTAAAAATGTATTCCCATCAATTCCTTGAGCAAAGCAACTCCAGGTTATTCCAAGACACACGATAAGTGTGACTTTGACTCATAGAGAAAAAACTTAGGGATATATCAATATACATTTCCTAGCTTTCATTCAAAAGGAAAATGAACCCTATAGAGATACCATAATAATTTTAAAATATCCAACTTAAGTGCAAGAACTTTAATTATGACTTTTGGCAACATTTATGGTCTCTTTATCTCTTTTCCACCAGAAAAGAAACATATTTTTTCTCTGTCTAGCATATTAATGACATCCCAATTTTTGCTATTTTAAGCCATATACATTGCTGAACTAGCTTACTCATTGTCACCCTCATTTAAATATTGTTTTAGCAGCTTCAAATATACATGTCATTCAACAAAAGCAAAATTATCAAAATTAAGTACTGCAGTGGCTTACACAGTGTTGCTGTGGTGAGGCACGTTTACAGGGATCATCCACACAAAGCAGCAGGGAGGATTATGGATTGGTTAAGTGCATTTCCACTTCTACTTGGCAATCTAATACTATGCCTTACCTTTAAGCAAAGGAAGTCTTTAATACATTACCACCGTTCAATCTAAAGTGCCTCACAGAAAAAATGCTATAAAACATTGCAATTATCCTAAACATGGATGCAACACTATTAGATGTTGAGTATTTTTAAATGTGAATCTGTTATGTCTGTCTTAATCAGGGATTGTTACAATAAACATGTCCAAATCACTACAGTTTAGAGAGATATAATTGATCATAATTTTTGTAATGGCATGAACGCTACCTAATTGAATGTGAACAAATCTATCCTTTATCTGGAAGACCTCCAGTATTCTGTAAACATTATGGAAAGTGTTAAATGGCTCTCCTTTGAAAGAAGGGTCTCTATGCTTCTCATTTGTCCTTTCCCAGTATAAAAGTCAATTTGAAAATTTCCCAAGTGATGTTTTGGACAAGATTACCACATTAATTTCCTCCAAAATTGAAGATGCTGTTTCCAGCAATCCTTCAGGTTAAACAACAACAACAAAAACAAAAATTTAGATGTCTACACTCAGTGTCTCTGCTTCTCCCCACTCATTCGCTCCATGCCCTGCTCCAACCTGGCTTCCCTGCCATTACTGCCACCAGATGTTTCTCAGGGCACCAACTACATAAGCTCCATATTGACAAGCTGTGGACTTTTTCTTGTGTTGAGACTACTTGACTACTTAGCAATACTAAACACAGTTAACAATTCCCTTCTTCTTAAAAGCCTCCTTTTTTTGAAGATTCTTGGATTTTTTATTATCCACAGGCCAATTCCTTTTAGTCTCCTATCCTGGACACTCTTCCTCAAGCAGACTTTTGTATCTATGTGTTCCTCAGAATTCAGTTTCTGGTTTTGTTCTACTATCTTCCACTTGTCACTATAATAAAACTTCCACAACTCTATCTTAGTCACTATTATGTACCCTATACTTAAAAAATATCTGCTCCATAAAGGTGTTCAATAGACATGTGGCATGATTAGATTAATCCATTCCCATGAGTTTAAAAAATCATCATTATTCTAATAGCTTCCCAATATGCATTTCAAGACCCCAATCCCTCTACTTCTTGGACCCAGATCAGTGTTATCCACAACAGAGGAACTTACAAAACGGTAGAATACTATCAGTAGACCACTGAGGAAAAAATAAAAAGAATTTAAATCAACAAACATACACCCATCCAGGTAGCATTTATCTGTCAGGTAATTGCATATATACTAAGATGTAAAAAATATATCACTCACATGCCCCTTTTGAGGAAAATACTTAAAAAAAATACTACTTCTTGCACAATAATCATTCAGAATGGAATTCTCAAAATAGGAAAAAAATAGAAGGAAAAGAAATACTATTGATCAATAAACATAGATTAGATAGATAATAAATAAATATGGACATGATTAATAATCTGTGTATTGATTTAAAAATACTAAATAAGGATTCTTAAAATAGGGAGGATAAATTACAGAAAAAATCTAATAACAATCTAGAACAAAGATTATAAAGTATCTCAGCAAAATCTACTGATAAAGGCAAGCAGAACAACGAGAAGTGAATGCATTCTGGGAATTGATGGAAAGAAGAGATAAAGATTAAAAAAAAAGAGAGAGAGAGATCTACCGGTCGGGGGAAAGGGCATTGTTTTAATATTGGCAAACTGTGTGTTTCATTATGAGCACTGGGAAAAAGAATATAATCAGAAATAAGATGCAAAAGTATAATAAACCTTACAAAATGACAGGAGAGATTAATAAAATTAATAACAAGTTGATCAGTTCACCAAAAGTTGGCTAAAGGAAATAAAATGAGAAGAAAAATAAATGATAAATATTTTAAAAATTAGTGAAAAATCAGTTTTATTTATTATTTATCAACTACATAAAATATGAACAAAAATTTCCCATTAAACGCCAAGTACATTCATATTGTCATAAAAAACATAGCTCTATGCTATTTATAAGTAACACATTTAAAACAAAGTAATAAAAGGGCATTACAAGAAGTGGTTGAACAAACAAAAATTTAATCAAACAAAAAGGACAAGCAACACTAATAATAGAAAAGGAGGATGTAAAATGTAGAGTTTAACAGGACCCAAATAAACAGGAAATTGTATGCATAATACGTATGCCTACACACACACACACACACACAGAGGCATAAGGTCTGATAGAGCATAAACAGTTCCATAAAATATAACTAGTTCAGGGTCACTGGTGCCATGTGGGGTGATCAAAAGTCATGACATAAGGATTGAAAGCAAATGTACATACCTCTCTTAGCCTTTCTTAGATTGATAGGATTCAGCCCTATAAATTACTACTTATGAGATCAGAGCCCTACTAGCAAAAATATTAGCTTATATTTTAAATAGCCACATAGTGTCAAAAGGTGAAACCCTTACAAAAAGACCATCCTGAGATTTTTACTATGTCACAGTGTAGCTTTTTTAAGATTATAGGTTCAAACCCTGTTCATTTTTGACATATCACATTAACATGAGATAAAATATTAACTAATTTACATTCTAATGTACTTCTGGCAGAAGAAACTTACTATATTTCAAATAGCCAAAAAATTGCTAAATATAGAATACTGGAGATTATCAAAATGCAAAGATTTCCAGTAATGTTAACTCAGCCATGTTAAACATATTGTAGATTTTATCTCTCTCATGTAAGTACCACTTAATGTCCATATTGACAAGTTATGATAAAAATGGTTGTAGAAATTTGGAAAATGAAGATGCTTAAACTTTAAAACATAGACTGCATAGGTAAAATAAGCATCTTGTTTTTAAGGAAAAATGGCAATATTTTGAAGAATTAAAGAGAGTTAAGAATAGTAATACTAAAAAGAATTCTTATTCTTAATAGAATAAGTCACTAGAATTTATAATTTTTCTAACCAAAAATTTACAAACAGATGCTAGGTAGGAAGATTCACTTTCCTCCGTAGGCATTGGTCTTCCAAATCAGAATGTGATGTTATAATAAGACAGGTTTACTTTCCTCAATACCACCTGTTTCTTAGACAATAGACTTTCAAATTCCAATTAAGAATAATTTGGCTTACATTTATTAATTCGAGCCAAAATTTATTAGTTTTTCTATTGTTAAGTATCAGAACTTTTTTTCCCTGGAGTCTCTGTTGATTTTATTTCTTTTGAGTTCCTGTAGTTGCATGCTATGGTTTTTTCCATTAAAAAAAAAGAAAAAAACCCTTTTATAAAAAGCATACTGCAAAACAGTTTGGGATCCAGCAAAATATGTGTGTGTATATATATAAATAAATAAGTAGAGACTTTTTTTCTCCTCTTCTTTTTCACCATTGACTCACTACGATACATGTCATGGGAGAATTCTTTCTCTACATAAAAATAAAGTGAAATAGTGAGAAAACTTTAAAAGCTGATTGTTACGAAATGATAACATGTAGATTCTGAGAGAAAAACCTTTTCTTACAGTTAGTAAGATCTTTTCAAATGTGTCTGCCCTGTTAAAAATCATAAATAATAAGTATAGAACATATGAAAATTAAAAGAGAAAATACTGAAATAAAATTGTTAACTAATCCAACTAGACAAAGATAACCACTACTAATATTTTGGCATATATAACTTATTATTTAACCATTTGTGAAAATAGAGAGAAGGAGAAGAATAGAGAAGAAAAAACTTTCAAACTTTTTTTAACATAATATATTATGAACTCGCACAACAAACATGTTAATGATTGCACAACATAGTATCATAAGAGTAATTTATAACATGTTTAACATGTTTAACAATCTTTTACTAGCAGGGCACCTGGGTGGCTCAGTCGTTAAGCGTCTGCCTTCGGCTCAGGTCATGATCCCAGGGTCCTGGGATCGAGTCCCACATAGGGCTCCCTGCTCCACGGGAAGCCTGCTTCTCCCTCTCCCACTCCCCCTGCTTGTGTTCCCTCTCTCGCTGTCTCTCTCTGTCAAATAAATAAATAAAATCTTAAAAAAATATATCTTTTACTAGCTTGTTTTAAAAATTCTCCCATTATAAATAATGCTGCAGTGAAAACCCTCATATATAAATCATTAGAAATATTTCAATTATTTCTTCAGGATGTAAACTAGAAGTAAAATTGCTGGGCAGTAAGTCATTTGAAAGATTTGATTAATTTCCATTCTTCATAGCTTAGTTGCACATTTTCAATACTTTTCACCAATGTTTACATGTTAAAAATCTTTGCAATTTGGCAGAGGAAAATATCTCATAATACTGAACTAAGCCTTACATTTGTCACAAATATCTTAAGAGAGAAAGCAAATTGTCTCCCACTCATTAAAAAAGAGAACACTAATAAAAGACATTCAAAATAGAAAAGAAGTAAAACTCTCTATACACAGATGACACGATCTTATACATAGAAACTTTCCAAAATCCACAAAAAACTACTAGAGCTAATAAACAAATTCAGCAATGTTTCAAGGTAAAATATAAACACAAAAATATCAGTAGTGTTTCTCTACCCCAGCAATGAACAATCCAAAAAAGAACTTTTTTAAAAAATCCCATTTACAGTGACATCCAAAAGAATAAAATACCCAGGAATAAATTTAACCAAGGAAATGAAAGACTTCTACACTAAAAACTATAAAGCATTTCTGGAAGAAAGTAAAGAACACCTAAGTAAGTGGAAAAGACACCCCACTTGCATGGACTAGAAGATTTAATAGCATTATGATAACAGAGCAATCTATGGATTCAATACAATCTTTATCAAATTTCCAACAACCCCTTTTACAGAAATGGAAACATTGATCCTCAAATTCATATGGAATTTCAAGGGACCCTAACTATCCAAAACAATCTTGAAAAAAAAAGAAAAATGTTGGATGTTTCAGTCTGCTCAGGTTGCCATAACAAAATACCATAAACTGAGTGGCTTAAACAAGAGAAACTTATTTTCTCATAGTTCTGGAGATTGGAAGTCTGAGAACAGGGTTCCAATATGGTTGGGTTCTGGTGAGAGTTCTCGTCCTGGCTAGCAGATGGCTGTCTTTTCTGTGTCCTCACATGGCAAACAGACAGAGGAACAGGGAGAGGGAGGAGTGGTTGGGGATGAAGAGAGGAGAGAGAGAAAGAGCAAGCTTTCTGGTGTCTGTTCTTACAAAGGCACTAATCCCATCATGAGCTCCCCACCCTCATGACTTCATCTAAACCTATTACCTCTCAAAAGCCCCATCTCCAAATACCATCACATTGGAAGTTAAAAGACTCAAGGTACAAATTTTGTAAGGTCATGAATTAGTCTACAGCAGCAGAGGACACACATTTTTCAATTTCAAATCTTACTATGAAGCTACTGTAATCAAAACAGTGTGGTGCTGGCATAAAGAGAGACATATAGAACAACGGAATAGAATTGAATTCAGAAATAAACCCATACATCTATAGCCAGTTGATTTTTTGACAACAGAGCCAAGATGGTTCAATGGAGAAAAGACAGCCTTTTCAACAAATAGAAGTGCCCAAGATGAAAACAGAGTGAAGTTGGACCCATACTAATACCATATGCAAAAATTTACTCAAAATGGATAAATGACTTAAATCAGAAAAAAACCATGAGAGTAAATCTTCATGATCTTGGGTTTGCCAATAAATTTTTAGATATGACACCCAAGGTATGAGTAACAAAATTAAAAATAGGTACATTGGACTTCATCAAAGTTAAAACTTTTGTTCATCAAAGGACATTATCAAGGTGAAAAGACAACCCACAGAATGGGCAGATATTTGCACGTCATACATTTGATAAGTGTCTAGTATTCAGACTATATAAAGAACTACTTCAACTCAACAACAAAAGCACAAATAACTCAATTTAAAAATGGATATAAAACTTGAATGGATATTTCTCCAGAGAAAATATACAAATGGCCAATAAGCACATTAAAAGATGCTCAATATCATTATTTACTAGGTAAATACAAATAAAAACCACAATGAGATACCATTTCAAGCCCACTGAGATAACTATAATAAAATTCTTTTGAAAACAGTAAATAATAGTGCTGGTGAGGAAATGGAAAAATTGGAGCCTTCAAACATTGCTAGTGGGAATATAAAATGGTTTGGCCACTTTGGAAAAGAATTTGGAAATTCCTTGAATACTTAAAAATAGAATTATCATTTAATCCATTAATTCTACTACTAGATTTCATTGACCTAAACAAAGAGGAAAACTGAGGCAAGCTCAAAGAGATGAGTTTATTTGGAATAGCAGAGGGATTGCGATTCAGGATAAGGAAACTGTAGCAAGCCACAGGCGAGTTCATTGAGGATTTGGGGTAGGTTGTGTTTATGGGTAGAAAATGTAAAGAAGGGGGAGTTCCCCTAAGAGTGAGAATCAAAAACAAATGGAAACCGGCCTTGAAAACTGCCCAAACAGACAAAATCAGTCCAGTTGCACAAACAAAGCTCAATTCAGTGCACTTTGTGAGACAGCCCAATTCAGTGCACTTTGTGAGACCAACACAACCTGGATCATCTCCTGTTTACATCTCTGGAAAAACTTCCCAAGGTGATACGAGACAACCTTTGATCAACCTTCCACCATCCAAGAGAATTCCAACATTATCAGTTTTCTGTAAATCACGCACTTATGGGAACTCAGCCTCTTGGCCTTAAGTTTTGTCTTCCTGCAGGTACATGAATGAGATTTTCCATTTTATAACAACAGTCCTCCAGTCCTATTTTAGATTAAAATTCTTTCACATTTCCCCCTTTTGATCAAGATCTCTTGCAGAAAGCATCACTGATTAATTTTTTGTATATGTCCCATGGAGCTAAGAAGGACCATCCTCAGGCATCTTTTCTCATGAAGGAGGGAAATGGAATTTCATTTGACCTCATTTGACAAGAGAATTGAAAAATGAAGAATCTCAGTATGTCCCTCTAAGGTGGATGATTTAGTTTACATACATTTGGGAAGAAGGCATTTTTACGGAAACAAAAGAAAAAGGTTAATAGTTCGTGCAAATCATAAATTCAGTTTCTGAGTTTTGGAGAGCAGCCAATTGAGAACATTTCAAGAGATGCCAGGTCCAAAGCATCTTCAGATGGAGTGAGGGCAGACAGTGGCAATCTGATAGACTTTTCTGGTTTGAGGTTTCAGTGTCTCTGGTGAGTCTTCTGAAGGGCCACATAGCAGCAGGCATGAAGATTGTCCACACAGGAACTGCTGTGATGATTTCTCTGAAGTTACTATCAAGTTGTCCAGCTTTAGCTAGTATGACGTTGTGAAGAGGGCAGTTTTAGTTTCATAAGGATTCCAAGTCAAAAGAGTGGGAGAAAGTTAGAAGTGTTAGTTTGGGGAGTTCTAGCTACATATTGGAGGAAATTAGAAAAATTCAGAACCCAGTCCAGCTTCTAGGTAGAAAGCAAACCTCAAAGATAATAGCACTGAAATCTGATATCCATAAAGGTGCATTATTGAAATAAAAGTTTTTTTCTACTTATCCCCATTTCTATCAAAGATAACCATAATAAAATTAATCTGTTTGTAAATCAAGTTCAGTCTTAATAAACCTGACTTGATTATTTATGCAAGTGCTGCAAGTGATTGTCCATATAGGCTTTTTAAAATCTGCATTGCTGAAACTTTTCATAAGGAATCTCAGATTGACTTTTCAACGTCTCTTTAGGCTAAAAAGTCAAGTCAAGGACTTGTCCAATTGTATCCCGTTACAAGGAGACCAGATTTTTATTGAATGTATATAATTATATATATATATATATATATATATATAATTATATACATTCAATAAAATATATATATATACTGTTAGGAAAATTAAGGATATTTAACAAGAGCTTCCAAATTCTGGAGAGATCAGGTAGGGAATAAAAGAAGAATGTTTTAACTTTTGTGCAAAGATACATTTTCTTAAAAGAGAAAAGAAAAAGAGATCTTTTAAATCTAGAAAACAAAACATTAAAAAACAAGCAATATTTTAAATGAAGCCATAAAAATTATAATTAGCATTAGCAGTTTATCCAGGCTTATGTATTTAATTCTTATTCTCTTTCATCTATTGTTAGCAATTTTATGAATTCATCAGTTTACACATCAGAGTTTTAGAAATTCTTACCTGGCTCAGTGTTATTATCTTAAAACTATCAGAAACCTGTATTCTAGGGTTCTCATCAAGGTCTTTTCCATGGTTTCTTTGAAGATGAAACCTATCTGTAAAAGCATCAGGATAAAACAACAATTGTCTGCAAATGGCAAAAGACCTAAAAATGACAATGGTTAAAGGTTAGATGAGAGTTCTTTACAATGTAATTGACAAGGAATTTGGTTATTTCTGTGACATACATTTTAAAATCATGACGAATAACATTATACCAGAACATATCAGAATTTTAGGAATCTGATATGACTTCTGGAATATTTATAAAATACACTTACATAAGTACAACATAAAGACGGCCTAGTGTTACTTTTTATTTGATAATGCTTCCCATGAATGGGTATTTAATATACCAAATAAGCCTAATGACTGTATATTCTCCTTTTATACTGAGAGAAAATTATCTATTTAACCAAAGTGGCAATAAAAGATTTTAAAGGCAAGTATAGAAGGTAAGAGCAAAATGTAGCTATTAATATTGAGAAAACTAGGTTTACTTAAACAATTAAAGACCTGATGGTAAAAATAACATAAAGCACAAGGAGATTATTCTGATACATAAAGTCTTTGTTTTCTAGGCAGATTACTTAAAAGATAAAGGAAACTTTTGCTTATGATTTTTTTATTAACAGCAGACCAATAATCTAAGAAAATGTTATGTTTTTAACAGAGAGAAAACCAAATTCTAATTTTGCAGCAATGTGCTTTTGACAGAAAATTTTTTTTAAACTTAAATAAATCCATCCGAATCTTAGTTTGATTACACACAAAGTTCCCTTCTCAAGATTTCCCTTCCAAAAACCTTCTGCAACTTACTCTATCTATCTAGGTTTGGTCCTATCTTTTTCCTTTCTTACTCTGAAACGATCAGTTTACTTTAGGACAAAACCATTTTTGTTTTTCTCAGCAAAAGTACATCTCCATTCCTCATGCCTTCTTTTTTTCAAAAACACACACCCTACTTTCCTTAATTCTTAGACATAATCATCTGTCTTTTCATCAATCATCAGAACTCTGCTCTTCATTTTCATCACTTTCCCAGAGATTCCACCTCTTAGAGTCCCGAGCAGGGTTTGTCGCAAGTGCCTGGATCTTCTGTGGTCTCCTGTGCCCTCCTAGCTTTGCAAAATAATAAACTAAGGCCTCCAGTGTTAAATTTAACATCCTGCCCTCCCATCTGGTCTGCCAGTCCTGACGCCAGCAAAGCAGTGGACACCTGGGCATCCTTCCCTAATCTCAGCTCTTCCACCTACTATTTGTAATCTTTGCTTTGCTATAGCACGTGTATCGTGAATTGTTTGTCATATATTGGGATCCTGTGGTAAATTAGCGAAGTTATAAATACATTTTATAATTTCTAGAAGTACATTTTCTTCATAGTAAAGTTTTCAGTGTGGCACAAAATATGTTTATTAATAGACCCAAATATCTTCAGTTCCTCTGTAAAGGAAGTCAAAAGTAGATAAATTTATTTTTTAGTAATGTTTCAGTATTTTACTTTATTTTACTTTCTTATTTTATTTTATTTTATTTTATTTTATTTTATTTTATTTTATTTGGAAATGACCTAGATACCCAATAAATTTGACTTAACTCATTATTTAACTTAGCAAAACTTTAAAGTTTTCAGTAACCAAAAGATTTTGGAAACTATTTGCTGAAAAGTTCACCTAGAAACTCTTATCTGGTTTATATCTGTTTAAATCATTTATTTTTAACAATCATATTTAGGTTACTCTTAAAGATTTCATGATACATTAAAGCAGTTAACCAACAATTTAAGTTATTTTTCTTGCTGACAAATTTTTGTAACAGAGATAATATGAGCTTATTTAATTTTCAGTAAATTTAGGTAGAATAAAATATTATACTTCATGTTGACAACTCTAAGGACATGTCTGTTTTAATTAAACCGACAAACTTAAGCTAACTTTTATTTATCAAAGATTATTCCAGATCATGTAAACTTGAAAAACATTTGAATTAATTTCTATGTTTCTGAGAATATACTTAATTTATATAAATGCTTGATTTTCTTTAAGCCAGTTAAATGGAGCTCTTTACAAATTAATTTTTCAAGGGAACTTCTATAGCAATCTGTACTTAAAAAGGCTCTTTTCTCCCTTTGTTTTTCTTTTAGCCTCTATGGGCAATGTTTTGAAGTCTATTGAAATTACTATTTAAATTTTTTCCTTCCTTCCTTTTTTTTTTTTTTTTAAGTGCAGGACAATTGTATTTCTAATGTCATGATTTTTTTATTGTATATGCAAATGTCTGAAGGAAAATAGGAAAGGATTTGAGTCGATTTTGATTTCAAATCAAGAATTTTTTATTTTAGGGGCGCCTGGGTGGCTCAGTCGGTTAAACGACTGCCTTCGGCTCGGGTCATGCTCCCAGGGTCCTGGGATCAAGCCCCGCATCGGGCTCCCTGCTCGGTGGAGCTTCTCCCTCCCCCTCTGTCTGCTGCTCTGCCTACTTATGCTCTCTCTCTATCTCTGTTAAATAAATAAATTTTTAAAAATCTTTAAAAAAAAAGAATTTTTTATTTTAATTCTCTCATTTTCTATTTTTTTAACAGGCAAAATTGGAAACAGTTTAGCACTAGATAAGAAGCGGAGGTCAAATAAAGGGAGTTTGGGCGTGGCCCCAGATACTTTTAAAATTTCTTTTTAGTTGTTTATTTGCTTCAGTTAACTTAGAAATAGTATTATGTAAAGAGGCAACTTTAGAATTCTGAATACATTTAGAAGCCTCTAGAGCTAATTAAAATAGCTATAGGAAAACAAGTTTGATGAATTTGCAGGTTCCCTATAAAGGGCATTGAAGTTCTAAATTATCTTTAGTGAGGTTGGTCCATTTAGTCATATATACATATGAAGAGGGACCATAATTTTTGAATGTAAAACTGATGAATGGTCCCTGAAGGAGGGATACCCATTGAGCATTTAGATGACTAGAATCCCATTTCTCAGAGGTTTTACTGAAAGCAAAAGCAAAAAAATCTCTAAATAGCCTGACGGATGTGCTTTTAGGGTTGAGAGTTGTGTTTGTTTCACAGTGTGCTTTTCATGGGATACTATTTCTCCTGGTGGACGACCTTTGCCCCAGTTGTCCAGCCTGTGATCAGGTGTCCCTTTTTGCATGGAAATTGTCTTTCAGTTGGCAGATGACCCACCATAAATGTAGTCTGTTCATCCATGACTAATTAATCCTCTTACAGAAATTTTTTGGGTTTGGTTTGGTTTGGTTTTGAAGTCTCTCATAAGGAGGTGGCAAATGCTTTAGTAGTGTTTATTTGCCCAACTACTCATGACCATGGATATTATTATTATTTTTGTTTTGTTTTCTTCTCAAGAATTCCAAAGGAATTATATTGAAATTCTAGTGTGTTGTCAACAAGAAAATAACCAAGTACTCACCAGAATGGATAAAGCTTTTAAGCAGATCCCAAATAAAGTCAGAGCTCAATCAAAAGTGAGGGAATGTAAAGAGGGGGAAATTCAGGGAGAGTCCATTAAAATCAAAAACAAATGGACACCAGCATTGTAAACTGCCCAAGCAGACAAAACCAGTCCAGTTATACAAACAAAGCTCAATTCAGCCCACTTCATGAGACCAACCCAACCTGTGTCATCTCTTATTCATGCCTCTGGCAAAACTTCTCAAGGTTGACATGAGACAACCTCTGATCAACCTCCCACTATCCAAGAAAATTCTAATACTATCAGTTTTCTGTAAATCAGGCATTTCTGGGAAATCAGTTTCTTGTCTTCCTGAGGGGACATGTATGAGATTCTCCATTTTATATCCTCTGATTCTATTTTAGACTACAATTCTTCCACAGTATATACCCAAAAGAATAGGAAAAAAAGGTACTCAACAAACACATGCACACACATCCATAGCAGTACTATTCACAGTAGACAAAAGGTAGAAATAACCCAAATGCCCATCGATGGATAAATGGAAAAATAAATTGTGGTATATACATCCAATGAAATGTTACTCAGTCAAAACAAATTATGGTATATACTTACAATGAAATATTATTTAGTCATAAAGAGTAATGAATGACACATGCTACAATATAGATGAATCTGGAAAGCATTATGCCAAGCTAAAGAAGGTAGACACAAGAGGTCATATGCCATATGATTCCATTTATATGAAATACCCAGAATAGGCGGAGATGGAAAGCAGATTGGGGGTTACCAGAGGTTAGGTGTAGAGAGTAATGGAGATTAACTGCTTAATGAGTGCAAGCCTTTCTTCTGGGATAATAAAAATGTTTTAGAACTAGATAGAGCTGATGGTTGCACAAAACTGTGAATGTACTAAATGCCACTTAATTGTTCATCTTAAAATGTTGGATTTTATGTTATATAACATTCACCTTACTTGAAAAACATAGAAGAGCACTAGACTTTGAGAAGTTACATCTTTTACCCGAAAGTATGAAAAAGAGAAGTAATTTGAGCTCCATACTCAGGCAGTATGACAGGAGATTGTGTACTATTTTTCTTTTGGCTGTACTGACTCTTTCTGTGCCTCTGTTTATTTTTTGTTTTGTTTTGTTTTGTTTTTTATTGAAAGCAATGTTTTTATATACCTATAGGATGTTTGTTCTAAAACCTATCATTGCCTTTAGGGTTTTGCCTTTACAAGATAAGAAAGGAAATACTTGTAATTGTCAAGAGATCCAAGCGATCCAAGATTTCCTAATGCAAGACAGAATTCTTTTAACCACTAAATAAGTATGCCATCCATTTCTAAAGCTCAAGACTAAAATTTCAAGAGACCTTTAAAAAAGAACCTTAAAATTCAAGTTGTTAAAAAGCAAATTTTATTCAGGGGGAACTTGCATTTATAGTGCCCAGCCAATTGCTAAGATTTGTAAACAACTCAGTTTCTACTGGAAGTAATCAGTCAAAAATTAACCTGAATCCATTTGTTTCCTTCCCTACACTCTAGTCCTGGGTGTTTCAAATTCTTCCATTAGGGTGGCTCTATGGTAACAGTAAGTTTCCACCCAAGATCATCTCCTCAGAAATCATAGATATTTAGTTGGATCAAGGTTTCAAGAAGAGAGAAAGTGCATATTATTAAGCTGTGGGGGGGGGGGGAACAAGATAGAGAGGATAATCAGTAACAATGAAGAATATGGATTAAGGTCAGGATCTCAGGGCTGGAAAAGAAAGGTTTGGAATTCATCAGCAGTAACTAACCTTAATGACTCCTTAAGGATTGTAGAGACAATCCAGAGAGATTGCACAGAGCAAGAGAAGAAAAGAAGGAAAGATCAAACAGCATGGAGTATTAGTATTTAAGGGCAGGGAAGTGAAGGGACACCCTAAATTATATATTGATCTTTGAAAAATACAGGGGAAGAAATAATAGAGAACTTTGACAGAGGCATCAAGGAAATAAAGCAAAACATAAGAGACAAATGGTTCATGCTGTCATCAAGGGATCAAATAAGATATGAAATAAAAATACGCTGAATTTGGCATTTATGGATTAAGTAAGACCCCAGGGAACATAATTTTAGGCAGAAGCCTGATTAGCAAAAAGTAGAGAAAAGTAAGATTCTGAAGGGAAGGAGGTAGGCATCTACCACCTAGAAAAGTAGTTTTCAAAATGGTTATAAAGATGGGAGAGACCTGATCCTGTGTATATGTGGAGGTAAGATAGATAGCAATGAAGGTGTGACTGAAGAAGACACTCGATAAAGAAGAGATAACTGATAAAGGGAAGTACTAAATAGGAAAGGATACAATATAGAAGATAGGAAGAGCTTAGCCCCTGAAAGAAGAAGAAACTACTACTTTTGATCTTGAGTGAACAAAGTACATGAGAATAAGTCTGAGAGGGGCACCTGGGTGCCTCAACTGGTTAAGCATCTGCCTTCAGCTCACATCATGATCCCAGAGTTCTGGGATCAAGTCCCACAGTGGGCTCTCTGCTCAATGGGGAGCCTGCTTCTCCTTCACCCTCTGCCTGCTGCTCCCCCTGCTTGTGTTTTTTTTTCTCTCTCTCTGTCAAATAAATAAATAAATAAATAAAATCTATAGAACAGAAATTTACAGAGACAATCAATAGAAACAAGAACTTCACAGGCAACATGATGACAATAAATTCATACCTTTCAATAATCACTCTCAATGTGAATGGCCTAAATGCTCCCATAAAATGGCACGGGGTTGCAGATTGATAAAAAGACAAGATCCATCCATATGCTGTCTACAAGAGACTCATTTTAAACCTAAAGATACATCAGACTGAAAATGAAGGGATGGAGATCTATCTTCCATGCCAACGGACCTCAAAAGAAAGCTGGGGTAGCAATTCTTACATCAAACAAATTAGATTTTAAGCTAAAGACTGTAGTTAGAGATACAGAAGGACACTATATCATTCTTAAAGGGTCTATCCAACAAGAAGATCTAACAGTTGTAAATATCTATGCCCCCAACATGGGAGCAGCCAACTACATAAGCCAACTGTTAGCCATAATAAAGAGTCATATTGATAATAATACGTTAATTGTAGGAGACCTCAGTACTCCACTCTCAGCAATAGACAGATCATCTAAGCAGAAAATCAACAAAAGAAACAAGAGCTTTGAATGACACACTGGACCAGATGGACCTCATAGATATATACAGAACATTCCACCCTAAAAAACCAGAATACTCATTCTTCTTGAGCACACATGGAACTTTCTCCAGAATAGACCACATACTGGGTCATAAATCAGGTCTCAACAGATACCAGAAGATTGAGATTATTCTCTGCATATTCTCAGACCATAATGCTTTAAAACTGGAACTCAATCACAAGAAAAAATTTGGAAGAAATTCAAACACTTGGAAGCTAAAGACCACTCTGCTCAAGAATGTTTGGGTCAACCAGGAAATCAAAGAAGAACTTAAACAATTCATGGAAACCAATGAGAACAAAAACACATTGGTCCAAAACCTATGGGATACTGCAAAGCCAGCCCTAAAGGGAAAATACATAGCCATCCAAGCCTCACTCAAAAAAATAGAAAAATCCCGAATTCACTAACTAACTCTACACCTTAAAGAACTAGAGAAAAACCAACAAATGATGCCTAAGCCATGCATTAGAAGAGAAATAATTAAGATTGGAGCAGAAATCAATGAATTAGAAACCAGAAACACAGTAGATCAGATCAACGAAACTAGAAGTTGGTTTTTTGAAAGAATTAATAAGATCGATAATCCACTGGCCAGACTTATCCAAAAGAAAAGAGAAAGGACCCAAATTAATAAAATTATGAATGAAAGGGGAGAGATCATGACTAATACCAAGGAAATAGAAACAATTATTAGAAATTATTATCAACAACTATATGCCAATAAATTAAGCAACCTGGAAGAAATGGATGCCTTCCTGGAAACCTATAAACCACCAAGACTGAAACGGGAAGAAATTGACAACCTGAATAGGCCAATAACCAATAACAAGATTGAAGCAGTGATCAAAAACCTCCCAAAAAACAAGAGTCCAGGGCCTGATGGAGTCCCTGGGGAATTCTACCAAACATTCAAAGAAGAAATAATACCTATTCTCCTGAAGCTATTTCAAAAAATAGAAGCAGAAGGAAAGCTTCCAGACTCATTCTATGAGGCCAGCTTTACCTTAATCCCCAAACCAGGCAAAGACCCCATCAAAAAGGAGAATTTCAGACCAATATCCCTGATGAATATGGATTCCAAAATTCTCACAAAATCCTAGCTAATAGGATCCAACAATACATTAAAAGGATCATCCACCACAACCAAGTGGGAATTATCCCCAGGATGCCAGGGTGGTTCAACATTAACAAATCAATCAGTATGATAGAACACATTAATAAGAGGAGAGAGAAGAACCATATGGTCCTCTCAATTGATGCAGAAAAAGCATTTGACAAAATACAACATCCTCTCCTGATTAAAACTCTTCAGAGTATAGGGACAGAGGGAACATTCCTCAAGTTCATAAAATCCATCTATGAAAAACCCATGGCGAATATCATCCTCAATGGGGAAAAGCTGAGAGCCTTTCCCTTAAGATCAAGAACACAACAAGGATGCCCACTCTCACCACTGTTGTTCAACATAGAACTAGAAGTCTTAGCAACAGCAATCAGACAACAAAAAGAAATAAAATGTATTCAAATTGGCACAGAAGAAGTCAAACTCTCTCTCTTTGCAGATAACATGATACTTTATGTGGAAAATCCAAAAGAGTCCACCCCCAAGTTACTAGAACTCATACAACAATTCAGTAATGTGGCAGGATACAAAATCAATGCACAGAAATCAGTTGCTTTCTTATACACTAACAGTGCAACTGTAGAAAGAGAAATTAGAGAAACGATTCCATTTACAATAGCACCAAAAACCGTAAGATACCTCAGAATAAACCCAACCAAAGAGGTAAAGGATCTATCCTCTAGGAACTACAGAACACTCATGAAAGAAATTGAAGAAGACACAAAAATATGGAAAAACATTCCATGCTCATGGATTGGAAGAATAAACATTGTTAAAATGTCTATGATGCCCAGAGCAATCTATACCTTTTTCTCTATACATTTTTCAAAGTGCTGGAACAAACAATCCAATCAGAAAAGACCCTGAATCACCAAGGAAATGTTGAAAAAGAAAAACAAAGCTGGGGGCATCACATTGCCTGATTTTAAGCTATATTACAAAGTCCTGGTCACCAAGACAGCATGGTACTGGAGCAAAAACAGACATATAAACCAATGGAACAGAATAGAGAGCCCAGATATGAACCCTTAACTCTATGGTCAAATAATCTTTGACAAAGCAGGAAAAAATATGCAATGGAAAAAAGACAGTCTCTTTAATAAATGGTGCTGGGAAAATTGGGCAACTATATACAGAAGAATGAAACTTGACCATTCTCTAATACCATACACAAAGATAAACTCAAAATGGATGAAAGACAGGAATCCATCAAAATCCTAGAGGAGAACATAGGCAGTAAACTCTTCGACATCTGCCACAGCAACTTCTTTCAAGATACATCTCCAAAGGCAAGTGTAACAAAAGCAAAAGTGAACTTTTGTGACTTCATCAAGATAAAAAGCTCTGCACAGCAAAGGAAACAGTCAACAAAACAAAGAGGCAAGCCACAGAATGGGAGAAGATATTTGCAAATGACACTATAGACAAAGGGCTAATATCCAAGTTCTATAAAGAACTTCTTAAACTCAACACCCAAAAAACAATCAAGTCAAAAAATGGGCAGAAGACATGAACAGACACTTCTCCGAAGAAGACATACAAATGGCTAACAGACACATGAAAAAATGTTCATCATCATTAACCATCAGGGAAATTCAAATCAAAACCACATTGAGATACCACCTTACACCAGTTAGAATGGCAAAAATTGACAAGGCAAGAAACAACAAATGTTGGAGAAGTTGTGGAGAAAGGAGAACCTTCTTACACCTTTGGTGGGAATGCAAGTTGGTACAGCCACTTTGGAAAACAGTGTGGAGGTTCCTTAAAAAATTAAAAATAGAGCTACCCTATGACCCAGCAATTACACTACTGGGTATTTACCCCAAAGACACAGATGTAGTGAAAAGAAGGGCCATATGCACCCCAATCTGTTCATAGCAGCAATGTCCACAATAGCCAAACTGTGGAAAGAGCCGAGATGCCCTTCAACAGATGAATGGATAAAGAAGATGTGGTCCATATATACAATGGAATATGACTCAGCCATCAGAAAAGATGAATACCTACCATTTGCATTAACATGGATGGGACTGGAGGAGATTATGCTAAGTGAAATAAGTCAAGCAGAGAAAGTCAGTTATATGGTTTCACTTATTTCTGGAACATAAGGAATAGCATGGAGGACATTAGGAGAAGGAAGGGAAAAATGAAGGGGGGGAAATCAGAGGGGAAGACGAACCATGAGAGACTATGGACTCCAAGAAACAAACTGAGGGTTTTAGAGGGGAAGGGGCGGGGGAATGGGTTAGCCTGGTGATGGGTATTAAGGAGGGTATGTATTGCATGGAGAACCGGGTGTTTTATGAAAACAATGAATCATGGAACACTACATCAAAAACTAATGATGTAATGTATGGTGACTAACATAACATAATAAAATTAAATTAAATTAAAAAAATAAAAAAATAAAATACCTCCTTTAAAAAAATAAAATAAATAAAATATTTAAAAAAAAAAGAAGTCTGAGAGATCATCCCTCTAGAATGTGTACTGAGTCCATCTACTCTGTCCACCTCATGAGGCTGCCACCATCTCTCTAGACTGTAGCAATACAGTCTATAGATCCTGTTCTTACCCACTCTCATTCTGTTCCCACAGAATGTGTATTTGTTAATACATAAATTAGATTATGTAGCCTTTGGTTTAAGCCCAGGGCAGTTTCTCATTACAATGACAATTATATCAGATGTCTGTCAGGACCCTCAAAGTTTCTCGTGAGAACTAATCACTACCTGTATTTCCATAATACTCATCATCCTTGCTGCCTTTACTCTCTGATCCAGTCAAGTTGGTTTTCCTTCAGTTTCATGAACACACTACTTCTTTTCATAGATAAGGCCTTTGTGGTTACTGTTCCCTGTATCTGAAATACGCTTCTTCTTGATACTCCACAGATAGCCAGCCTCTTCTCATTTTTCAAATTTCAATGCAAAAATCACTCCAACAGAGAAAACTTCAGTCACAAATCAATATAAAAAAGACCTCCCCCTCTCAAAGCATACCTCCCAATATTTATGACAAATTTATCTGTTTATTTGTTTAATCAACCAAATTATAAACTCAGGGATGATAAAGACACAGATGCTCAATAAACATTTGTTGCATGAATGTCAGATAGTATTTATATCTACTAGTGATACCAAGTGAAGTAGAATTGAGGTGTGAATAGCTGATACCACATTTCTCTGTGAATTAAAATCAAATTCAATTACTTTTGCTAGAGACCCTTAATGAGATTTTTGAGTTTTGTTAGGGGCCGTATCCTGAAGGCTTTTCAGAGGAAACCAAAATCTGAAGGATGAATAAGATTTAGCTACAGGAAGCTGAGGAGGAGGTGTTTATTTCCCTTATAGAGAAAGGGTGACCAGAGGGTCTGAAGAGGGGTCAGAAACTCTTAGTCCAGCCACAGATAGTGTTGACCTCCAGCCACAGATAGTGTTGACCTCCTAGTGGGAGATCTGCCTTGTGATTTTGTTATTGTTATTGTTATTATATTTGTTTGTTTAATTTTCATTTAAGATTCTGAGTCAGTTACAAGAAACAATACAAAAAGGGCAGCATATCTTTTTACTTCATTTTTTAAAATATTTAAACAATATACAGAAAAGCTAAGCTTAAATCACCAATTCACTGCCCTGCCCCTTAATAACCCCCCAGAAATGATCACTTGAAAAAAAAATGAACAAAAAAACTTTTTTAGGCCTTCTGGTGGTCATCCACTACTCTAAAAGATTTGGGCCCTATTTCTTGATCTTCTACCTTTAAAAGTCATCTCTTGACTTCTAACTACTTATCCATCCCTTCTTTAAATAATATTATATCATTCTTCTAATTTCTCTGATGATCTGTGCAGCCACAAATGGTGAACCTAAATTTTTATTACTTGTCCCATCAGACACAGACTCTTTCGACCCCAACTTTATAAAAGGAGGCATTAACCTGCACCATCCCTGCTCTCTTTAGCAGATCAATCTCTAGCCACTATAATATTTTTTCTTGACACAGTCAAAGATAATAACATTCTATCCAGTAATCATAATAAAGATTTCCTCACCCTGTCAATAGCTTGACCTTAAACACTGAAAATCAATGCAATGGGTTATGTTTTTTAAATAACTCACCATCTATTCTGTCCTGTCAGTGATCTGATGATTCCTGCTTACCCACTGAAGCCCCTTAGCCATGGGACAGAGAAGAGAGGAAATTCCACCTAAAGAGGAAGAAATGATAGTTTCGAAATTCCCATCAAGAAAGAAAATAAAATATAAATTTCTTCTGGGTTGGAAGGAAAATAGAGAATGAGAAATATCCATGCAGTAATAATCCACAGGGTATGAATTCTCAGCCTTTACACTACCTCCTTTCCCCATATTTCTCCAAGTGTCAAAATTCCAGGTTCAGAAATATATGAAAACACACAGGTTTAATTGAAACTTCCCCCCACCCTAAAATGTACATTGACAACCCTGTTCTGGTTTTCCTTCATATGCTTATCATTTGGTAAACACGGCAAATCAAGTTCCTAAGCAGAAAGTCTGAAGGGAAAACCACAGAACTTTGCCCTCATTGCTTAGAGTTTCAGGTCAGAAAGATACTATTTTTGTTCACTAAATGTTTACTAGAGTACACACTGTTAAGTAACATAGATAGATGAACAACAACAAAGCATTATCAGAGAGATACATGAAAAGAAGTGAAGATATAGAAAACTTTTCTGATATGTCTAACAAGTTAAATTGCAAGTTCCATTATGTATGTTTTACTTCCTATAAAAAATAAATATGCTTTCTCTGTAAGTGCCCATTGACTGCTATTTTTTTTAAAAAAATCAGTTTTTAGACAATATACAAAAAACATCAGTAAGCAACCATTTAAAAAAAAATTCAACTTTTCAGTCCACATTATTAACAACAAATATAGCAGGTTTATATTAATATTCAGAATCTTACAAATAATTAATTCTTATATAAGTTATTGGTACTATCTTATTTAAAAGGCCATTTATTTAGGGTCTTAAATAGGCAAAGAAATATAGTTCAGTATAGATAGAGGGAATGGTTTGAAAACTGAAAATTATAGCTGGAGTATTTGGAAGAAGTTGGAAGAAGGTAAAAGGCCACCATTAAAATGGGATAAATTTAGAACTAAATATGAATATATTGATCAGCTGATTAAGGAATCATTAAAATGTTGAACCTGAGCATGCTTTGACTTTCAAAACTCACCTTGTTCTCCAAAATTTTATTTCCCCCCATACTCAAGGTTTGAACACTGCTGTGTCATCAGATTCCAAAAACCAGGCTTATCCTGTTTCTTCAGACCTCCTCCTATCCTCATGTACTAAACATCTAAACTCAAATGAAAAATACATGTTAGGAGATTCTCCCTGCAACTTCCCTCCTATATGAACACTGGAGGAAAACATTTTCCAAATAATTATCTTGATGAGATAAATAATAATGATATAGATATTCATTCATTATATTAAAAAAGAATAATGTCCTTTTTGGCTCAGAATCCACTGCCCCAACTATAAACATACTTGAAATGTTTATATAAACAAATATAAACACAAATGAAAGAAAAGTGGGAAGGGAAACAGAGTTTGAAAAGTTACACTACATAGATGCTGATTGCCTGGAAGTGCCCAGGGTCACAGAACCTACTGGCTGCAACAGTTGAAGACAGAGTGGTTTAATTTGTAGAAAACCATTACACTGTCCATACTGCAAAGGCAAAGCCACTGCCATCAATGGAAAATTCTGCAGGCCATGGCCCTAGCTACTGTACAGAATATAGGCTGTCACCTAATCAATGTATATGACTCCAGGTCACCCACCTGTCTTTCTAACCAGGCAAGCAACTGCACTATGAAAAGTAAGGTCTTAAAAATAAACATGGATGATATATTTTACCTGTAGGCAGAAGTTGGCACTAAATATCTAACTCTACATATCTAATATCTACATCTAACATCTACAAAGGGCTTTCTCCCCACTTTGGATTCCCATGTTACAATAATAGAACATTACCTCAAAACTGCAAAATCTTTTAAAGCTTATCTTATTCTGGGAAGCAATCACTCCTATTTTCTCACAATGAATTTAACTTTCATAATAAAGAATGTTTAATTATGGCAGCAGTAACCCATTTGGAATTGAAGTTTGATATCTGCTGTTTTTTTTTTTTTTATGACAAGCTAGAGCTTTTTGAAGATATATTTTATTTTCCAGAAGATTCAAGCAATTCTTCAAATGAGTTTGAATCTTCAATTAGGAAAAAGGCACTTATACAGGCTTGGAGGAAAAGGCACTTATATAGTAGCTTCAATTTTACTTTGCCAGATAATGATATAAACCGCAACACATCAGAGAAGATAATGAGCTTCTAGAGCTTTCACCAAAACCTCATGAGCTTAAATCAGATCTTACTGTCTCTAGCCCATATCTGAACATTCCACTGGACATGCAGAAAATTGCTTAAAGACAAAGATATATGGTTTTGAGGCTTCAAAGTCCTTATAATACAGACACATATCACAGAGATTTTGACAAGCCTCCCTAGATACCAAAGATGAGTTGTCATGGCATACACATCCCCCATAGAAACAAGCTCCAATTATCAATTTCACCACTAATATATCTACCTTAGGAAAACATATTAACCCAATTCTGTGTATAGCAGTTTAATTTTTTTCCCCCAAGGCACTAGAAACTCCCCAAAATGAAAGTTTCTCACAAAAAGCAAAGTAAAAATTTTCTATAGCACACTGTGGGGGGAAAAAAAAAAGTGATTTTTAGTGATCTCAAATGATTTTTTTCACTCATTTTTCTGCACAGATCAAAAATATTTTAATTATATCACCTTCCAAAGCAAGTTTTGTAGCAAAATAAACAAAAGAAAGCAAAACCAATCCAACATGCCCATTAAAAAGTAGCAAAAGAGATCACCAACATTAAATCATTAAACGCTACACATCGTCAGTAACAAAGTGTAGGTCTTATCATTGTGATCAATCCACTGAACAAACACAAATATCGAGATACTTCTAGTTACTGTGAAATGTGGGTTTTCATTTCGCATGCTTTTAAGCTTCCACATGAAAAATAAAAGAGAATAAAATGTGCTTTAAAAATGTACCCTGCTAGGAGCGCCTGGCTGGCTCAGTCGGTTAAGCATCTGCCTTTGGCTCAGGTCATGATCCCAGGGTCCTGGGATCGAGTCCTACATCAGGCTCCTTGCTCAGCAGGGAGCCTGCTTCTCCCTCTCCTTTTGCCTGCCATTCCCCCTGCTTGTGCTCTCTCTCTCTTGTGCTGTCTCTCTCTGTCAAATAAATAAATAAAATCTTGAAAAAAATGTACCGGCTTTAAGCAAAACACAGTAGTGCAAAAGTTAGCTACTAACTTTTGTTTCAGGAGAAGGTATTATCTGCACCAAATTTCTAGCAATTAAAACAATACTGTATAGTAAAAGAAGACCTCCCTAAAAGGTCAATAGACAGCAAACATTACATTCCCAAAGACAGTTTTAAAGAATATAGTTTGGATTCTCTAGGATCTCCAAGAAGAGCATCAGATCCAAAAAGAACACTTTCACTGAGGAGAACTTGCTTAGTAATCAAGAATCTAAGAATAGTGTGTGGCTACCCAGGGGTAGCTACATAATTCACTAGGCTCAGTGCAAATAAAAATGTGAGGGCCCTTGTTCAAACAACAGGGATGGGGGCAGCTTGTTCCTTTTTTCTACCATCTCTCTCTCAACTTGTCTTGCTTTTGTTTTTGTTTTTAAGATTTTATTTATTTATTTGGTGAGAGAGCTTGTGAGTGAGGGGAGGGGCCGAGGAAGAGAGAGAGCGAGAGCGAGAACCTCAAGCGGATTCTTCGCTGAGCAGGGATCCCAACGCAGGGCTCCATTTCAGAACCCTGAGATCATGACCTGAGCAGAAATCAAGAGTCAGATGCCTAACCAACTAAGCCACCCAGGCGCCCCCTCAACTTTTGTTGGTTTTTTATTTGGTAGTTAAAGTTCCACTCTCAACTATGAGAAGAGTCCTGGGCAAGGGCAGACCTCCACAGGCCCACAGGACCTGCTGGGGTGACTTAACACACAGGGAGCATATACCCAATCACCACCCTCTCAGTGCCTGCACTCAGCCTCCTCCATGGGAGGAGCAGGTGGCCGAGAGCCTATCCCAGGGCCAGGAAGAGGTCATGGAAATTGGGGCCTTACCTGAGTAGAGAGTCCAAGTCTCAGTTCCAACTCCATTGTCCCATAAGACTCCAGGTACAAAACACAAATCCAAAAATAAAATTATTAATATTTTAGAGATAGTGATGCAGATATAAAACTTAAGCCCCTTCTGAATGCGTGGCCCTGTGAGACTTCACTGTTTGTAATCCCAAGAAGCCAGCCCAACTCTAGACCGGAGTTTTTGGTGCTATTGACATTTGGGGCTAGATAATTCCTTTTTGTGTGGTTGTCCTGGGCATTATAAGATGTTTCACAGTATCTCTGGTGTTTACTCACTAGGTATTTGCCAGTGTGATAACCAGTAATGTTTCCAGACATTGCCAAATGTCCCTTGGGAAATAAAATTGTCCCTGGTTGAGATCAAAAGCCCTAAATTAATATTTACCTGCACAAACCCAGGATGACATCTATGCACTTCTAACATTCTCCTACTGGTAAGCAGAGGAGGAGAGATTCTAAAATGCACAATTAACATTATGATCATCATTTAGCAGTTACCAATTAAAGAAACAGAAGGCATCAAAAGACGAGACTTATGACAGACTTTTGGTGCTCAGCACTGTCTACCAGGACGACTCCTGCCTGGGGCGAGGAGCAGGTGATTCAGCCTTGTAAGAGAGTTTAGGAAAAAAGCTCAAAGTGCATATTTCCTATTCTTCAAACAGAAGGCATAGAGTCCAGTTACTATGCTATTCATCTCCTATTTTCTTTGAGACAAGTAAATCAAGCAGATCTTCCCCACGTTGTAAGTCTCTTGAGAATTATTGCTTGGATTTTGTAGAGTTGGAAGAAGTAAGGGTAGATCAGACAGCTTTAGGAGTGCCATCTAATAGGGCATTGCCTGGGACACACAGGATCAGGTAGATCAACTTCTGTGGATGCCATACTGATTTTTAGTTTATAAAATTTATGTTTATATTCATTGCGTCTTCCTAAGTACCAAAATCCTAGTACAATAGTTGGCTTATTATGATTGATCAGCAGCTTCTTTTGCCATCTTTTGCCATCTCCTCTCCAACACCTCCCCAGTTCCCCTTCCTCTCCTCCCCACCTTTATCCCTGCCTTCTACGTATCCCAAGGACCCTCTACTTATCATCTGGAGTGACCTTCTTTCAGGGCCAAATCAGTTACCTGATAAAGGGGGAATGGGTATGGGGGGACAAGTACAATAAAGTACACAAGCTACCATTCCAGTCTTGTGTCCCCCCCCCCCCCATTTCCCTACAGGAGCTCACAGACTGATGAAGATGTGTGCAGACTCACAGATTCCACCCTGTCTTGTCTTTCCTCATGATGTGCCCATGACAAATGCTTGCCTCTACACTTGTTGAGCTTCTTTCATTTGTCCAGATCCAGATCAAATGCAGCTTCCGTGGGGCACCTGGGTGGCTCAGTCAGTTAATCGTCTGCCTTCGGCTCACTTTGAGCCTCGCATTGGGCTCCTTGCTGTGCTTCTCCCTCTGCCTGCTGTTCCCCTGCTTGTGCTCTATCTCTTTCTCTCTCGCTCTCTCAGATAAATAAATAAAGTCCTTAAACAAAACAAAACAAATGCAGCTTCCACCTTGAACCTTCTCTGACCATTCCATTCCACAATAATGGCAGGCTTTCTCAATTTCGTGAGCACACGTGGTCTGGGCAGTATATGGGGCATACCACCTGGCACATAGTGCTCAGTCAATTCCCATCTATGGAAAAATAAAATATCCTCACATTTTAAGTCAGTTACACGTTACAGTGTAATGCTTTGTCATTCTTCCTAAAAGAGCAGAAGTTATCCTTCCATAGGATGAATAAATTAATGCATAATTAGTCACTACTTTAATTTTGTGCTCTTAGTTTGTCCCCTTCTTAAACTGAAGCAGTCCTGAAGAAGGACTCTTTATTCTCTATTCTTGAAAAACCATCAGTCCCCAAATTCAGCTCTTCCCAATGCTGTAGATATATCCCCAGTCAAGGAAAACATTGACATTGACAATTTCTGCCAAATTACCGATTATCTATCAGCTCTTGGATTGTGTTATACTGGCTAAATAATCATCCTACTAGTGGCTGTTTTTCCATGTGTTATAGTTTACATACACAGGGCAGGCAGAAACATTGTGATTATTATTTTAACAAGAGAAGCACAGTCCCTTATATTCGTGGAACAAAATTAAGAAGCATAAGAGAATTGTTTATGTCCAGTCGGAGCAAACTGAGAATAATTTTTTGTTAGAGGTATTCAGGTAAATCAGAATGATCTTACAAAAGCATGAATGAACTGGACATCACTTGTGGCGTGATAGAAACAATCATCTTTTTACAATGAAGATAGAACAACATTATGAGATGTTTTATCAGCTGAGCTGATAAAAATGTAAGTTAACAGAGTGAACACAAATGAACAGTTATGGTTTGAGACCGGCAAAACAGTGAGAGAGCAGTCAACCTTTGTGGTGCTAATTGAAACTCATATTTTATTGGTGTATTTGTAATCTCTTCAAATCAAACAATAATTTAGATCTCAAAGGAAATGTTCAACAGTTATAGTCAAACTTGGCCAGGAGGAAGTTATAGTAGTTAATATAGGTCAGTTTTAATTGTGAATACATCTTGATTCCTAGAACACTTGTTGACCTACCGTTGATCACTGCAGAAGAATTATGAGATATGTAAGATATGCAGTTATAAGATATGTCAAGTATATGGTATGATTCTGCCTTTTATAGCTTTGTCTAACTGATCCAGAGATTAGTATTAGGATATCACCCAGTCATTTAAAATTAAGACTACATGTTCAAAAACCTTCTAAATAAAAGTTTTATGATTTTATGTAATTGAGATCTACTAAGTGAGACTCTAAAAATGGAGAGGGAAGGTTTTGTTATGCTAGTTCATTTTTCTTTTAATAGGAAGTACTCAGAATAGATTCTGAGATTTTTTTTAAGTTGAAACATATAATTAAATGTTTTTAAATAAACTGGATATATCAATTAAGGAAAACTAGAGAAAAGAAGAAATAAAACAAGTAACAAAAGTGACCAAAAAGCAAAGATGTTTATGTGCCAGTGAAAAACAGGGATATGGACTGGAAGAAGAGCAGTCACGATATATTCCATCCAGAACAGATGGACCAGGGAAGTCCACCTGCACCAGAAGCTTCAGAGGAAACTTAGACCGACTGGATTTTGAAGATAGAATGCTTTACGTTTCCAATCCCATAGACACTCAACAGGAGAGAATTGCCATCAATTCACCCCAATTGTCACATTTTGGCGCATCTGAGATCTGCCCATGTGGAGGTCCAAAATTTGTAAATAAGCTGTTTCAAGAATATATGGGGGGTAATATGCAGTGTGAGGACCAAGGAGTTGTTGGAAACTCCTTGAACACGTAGTTTAGGTTTGAAAAAGCTAAATATCATTTGGAAGTACCAGATAAGAGAACATATTTTCAATCCCAAAATAGATTTTCTCTTTCTGGCTCTGTCTCCCAAGTCCAAGAAAGGATGTGCTTAAAGGTGCTTGTGAAAGTTTGTACTTTAATGAATGCAGAGCAGCCAGGCTTGAAAACGACCTTCTGGATGTATTCCTGGAATCCTAGTGTGTTGTTCTAATGAGATGAGTGGCAGTCAGAAACTTCGTGTTTAGCTTCTCCTTTGACAAGAACCCACCCATCTGCATGACCTTTTTGTCACCCCGCGTATGTAAAATACCATAGTAGACACTATTAACACAAAAATTACCCTTATGCATAATGAATGCAGGAAGAAACATCCAAATGACTCAGAAAGTTACTTTTTGGACTGCAAATTCTCCTATCATATCTTGGGGACAAATTGCAAATGCAAAGATGTGACCTCTTGTGAGATGCTTGGCATGCTATGCACTTTATGTATAGTCTTTTCTCCTTCTGCCTGCCACAGAAACCAAACTGCACTCCAAATGACTCAGCTAAGTGGTATTCATTCACTCACCCAAGCATGGCTCTTTGACAAATGACAGACTCAATTTTATTCCAACATTGGAAAAATGTGGAATAGTGTTTAATATGATTGACAGAAAATTCATCCTTTCTCCCTCTCCTTGTTTTTCAGTAATCAGCAATTTCTGTATTATAGAAACATCAGAATCAGCCATTCTTAAAGTGAATAACATTTCTCCTACTACTTAAAATTGTATGTTCGGGAAAAAAAATATGTTGCTGATGTAATTTTCTTCTCTGTAGTTGATTAAAATAGTACTATATTCTTAAACATTGGTATATGATCATTAGCATAACGATTAACATAATGCTCAAAGTACCTTATTAAGTTTTTTAAAATAAAAAGTTTACTTTGGATTAATGTAGAAAAACAATTTATTATTTTTTATTAAAGTAAGTTAAGGCATAATGTTCTTTAGAGCAAATAAATACCAGTGGGAGAAACAGATAGATGAGAGATAGACAGAGAGAGAAATACAAAAATCATTCCTATGTTATCATGTAGAAATAAGATAAAGCTGCCATTTTAGAACTTCCAAAAAGTGGACCCTACCAGAATCAACCCAGAAATTCTAAGAAGGGAATTTCTGGTTGTCTGGTCCTTAAGAGATGTGGATGATCCCACTGTGCCAGGTTTCCAGCATTCTACCAGCAATCCCTCAATAACTCTTCTTTTTTTGATATGACGACTCTGAAAGAAAGTTGTATTTTATAAGTACAATTGATGCCACATTATATAGACTAGACTAGGGCCAGTGAAACCTGTTGCCAAATATCTTTGCCATTTCATCACCTAAAACAACAACACAGAAGACTTGTCAGGATTGTCAGGATCCTGGTTCCCGAAGGGTGAAAAATACACACAACCATCATATTCACAGAAAGCAATGCCCATGAGTGATAAGAGTTCAAATGGAATACTTTTTAAGGAATTCAAAGTATTAATAAGTACTCTAATATCATGTATGAATATTTGACAAAGAAATACTATTTTTAGATTACAAATAAATACAGGTTTCCCCTGCTATCTAAAGTAGAGCATTCTTATGAAAACTTTTTAAAGCCCAAATGGCATAAAGCAAAGAAGTAATTATCATTACTTTATATGGAAAATTTTTTGAGCATTCCCAGACGCCCAAAATAACCTCTTTTAGGGTTTTCTGATACCTTAAAACACATCTTGCTAATAGATGCATGAAATAAATTGAGATAAAGCCCAGATGCTTGGGCAAAGCTATGGTGACTTGCTGCTGAGATGCTGAGTGGAGTTCCAGGGCAGGGGGCTTGGTCGTGCTGCCCTCACTGCTTGGGATGCATGCTACCTCTGTAAGGGCTCTCTGCAAAACAAATGCTAAACACTACTTTTGCTTTTCAACTGTTGTCAATGCAAAAATCCTCCTCAGATTTCTTTTGGTTATGGAAAACAGGTAGTAACGTAGATCTTTTGTACAACCCAAAGGGCATAACGCAATCTTTCATAAAGCAGAAACTACCTATATAAGTACAAAACAAATTCATGCTCATTTTCTATAATTGTGGCCCTAGACATCAGTAGATATCAATCCTCCTTCCTTTATGCAAATGCTTCCAGGATACATGCATTACGATCTTTAATCTTTTCAAAATATTTCACAGTCAACACATTCTTTTGAAAATAAACTCATCAAAAAGATTGGATGAGTAGACAAATTCTACAGTCACTGAGTTTTGACACTCAAATCCTGGTATTGCTTTTATTCTAATTGTGTGCATCAGGGTCTTGGCAGGAAACATAGACACACTTATATAGGTTAATTGAAAGAAGTTGAATAAGGAGATGTTCATATGTGTGAGTCAGCTTCAGGGAAATGGACATGCCAGGCTGGCTTCATGAGTCTGCCATCTCTACAGTTGCACAGGTCCCCATGCTTCAATGCCCCGTGCTTGGTGTAATGCTCTACTGTTGCCATCTTGAAATTCTTAATAATTTTTGAACAAGGGCCCCCACGGTTTTGTCTGCCCTGCACTCCACAAATTATATAGTCAGTCCTGTCAACAGGAAATGTTGAAGTACTTGAAGGAATTCTGAACCAGACTTCCTTCAGACTCAAGACTGCAATATTAACTCCTCTCTAGGTCTCCAGCCTGCAATATTAATTCATCTCTAGGTCTCCAGCTGGCTGACCTCCCTTACTGTTTTCAGACATGTCAGGCCCCACAATCATGTGAGCCAATGACTGAAATAAAAATCTAGATTGAAAGATCTAGAGATAGATAGGTAGACCAGTTAACTCTCTGGAGTTTCCTGTTCCTTCCTGTTCCTTTAGATGTAGAAATGATAGTCATCTCTCTCTCTCTTTTTATCTAGTTATAGATATATAGAGATGTATATAGAATACTACATTATATATATATATTATAGATGGTAGGTAAGTAGATAGATGATACATAGATACATAGATACACAGATACATAGACCCAGTGAAATAAATACTCCAGACCTAACTCTTCTCTATCCTAAAATTTCCCTCTCAAATTCTCTCTTTGACTTAAGCTAATTGGAAGCTAAAGAATAGGAGAATTCACTTATGTAACCTACAAATATTGCCTTTTGAGGATCAGAAAAAGATGGAGAAAAGTGAGAATGGATCTAGAGGGCAAAATAATAATACCCATCATTCTAATATAATTTTCTAATTGTAAAATTCTATAGTTTCTAGTCAATGTAGTGTATGGTTATCAGTATAATGATTATCATATTGAACTTTTTTTTTTTTTCAAATTCATGAGATATAGTTGCTATTCCCTCTTCACAGAGTCTTAGAAAATTTAAGTAATGTGTCCAATATCATACAGCTACTAAATGATAGAGCTGGGATTCAAATGCTAGTCTGTCTGATCCCAGAAACAATGATTTTGGCTCATTCCTAAGCTGATGCGTGTGTTTTTCTTCAGTGCGCTCTTATCCTCAATACACCCTCAAACAAAATATTCAAATTATTTCCAATATCTCCCTTATATCTTATGATCAATTTATATCCTATACTTACAATCTTATTCTCCTGGTGGGAAATTATTTCTGCTGAGATGTCACCTAATAGCATACCCTAGAAGGTAAGGAGAAGTGTTCTCGAATACCAGGCATTCACAGAATCTGCAGTTGACTGCATGAAAAACATTTTTCATATTTATGTTTTTGTGAATATTCATTTTCTTACCAACTTTTTTGAATATCCTTTTAAAGGAAAGAAGAATTATGAGGTTGTTTTGTTTTGTTTTCTTTCCACACCTTCTACAACTCTTTACTCTGACAGTATGAATAGCTGACAATCAACATCTAGTGATTAAACATTTTCATAGCTAATAATCTGGGTGGTGTGTTTGATCATTTCCAACAGGAGATTTGAGCATGGAGAGTCTTGACCTTGTCTTAGTCCTACCCACTAAAGCAGGAAAAAGTATCAGGCATCAACTTAGCCATGAGTTTTGATAAGAGATTAAGTAGGACAAAGAAGCAGAGTTTAGTCTCTGCAAATCTCCTGCAAATGGGCCTCCAAGATAAAGTGTAGAACTTGGAGGCTGCTGCATCACAGAAGTTCTGGAACATGCAGTCAGAGGCATCTATCAGAAGTGGTAGAATTCCATTCAAAGGTCAGGGTTTAAGATCAGAGCTCTTTTTTTTTTTTTTTAAAGATTTTATTTATTTATTCATGAGAGACAGAGAGAGGGAGAGAGAGGCAGAGGGAGAAGCAGGCTCCCAAGGAGCAGGGAACCCGATGCGGGACTCGATCCCAGGACCCTGGGATCATGACCTGAGCCGAAGGCAGACGCTTAACCATCTGAGCCACCCAGGCGCCCAAGATCAGAGCTCTTGATTCAGGAGTGAGAATGACAAGAGCAAGTTACGGTCCATAAAGAGAAATTGCCCTGAATTCTGAGCAGGCTACTAAAAAGAAGGACAATTTTAACAACTGTCACAGGAGTAAAGAGCAAGGTAGAGACCTATTTATCCAACTTAAACCTCATACCAAATCCTCAGAGTGAGGGTTAATAGTAGTCTCAGTCCTGCCTGCCATTCTTGGACCATGCCTGGCACAAGATAAATCAGACTAGAGCAACTGATGGAGGCAGAGACTCTGTATCAGACTGAATTCCATAAATGCAAGGAGCCTTTATTTCAAACATCAGATGATATTTATTTTTTAACTTAGATACAAAGCAGAGTCCAATTTGGAGTAATCAGATGCCCTAGACTAAAAATTCATTGACTCATTAAGAGCATCTACTGTGTTCTGGTTTTGAGCTCTAAAGCCCCAATGAGTTCAAATCTTCTTAGTCAAACTAAGAGAGAGGCTAGATGGAATATTAATTTTGAACCTGGGGGCTCTGATCAACTTTTGTTCTTTAATTTCTCTGATTATTTATGAGTTTAATATAATGATTAATATGGGGGTGGAGGGCTATGTATACATAGTCAACCTCTCAGAAGTGAATATCTGAGTTACTTTCTCAGACATTTGGGAGTTTGGCCATTGGCCTGCTACACTTATGTAGGATCACCTATGTATCCAGAATTCCCAGATTGTAAATGGTTAAATTGTTGTTCATATATTTATGCATCACTTTATTTAATCTCTGTGGTGATAATTATGTAGGAGATTCTGAGTTGTTGGGCCCAACAATGGGTTGTACATGATCATTATATTCATTTGATGAAAACCTCTGGACTATCTATTACATCAAAGGTTAAGTGGTTCTGTCCATTTAGGGATTGAATAAAGACATCTATTGACACCTTGATTATATGATTGATAATCTGGTATAACCTCAGGATGCAGAGAGAATCTGCCACTGTTATGAGATACTACTACTCTTGTGAGATCAGATTTGTGATGTATGCAGAAAATGGAGGCTCTAATTTGAACATACTTCACAATTTTTATATTATTGGCCTTGTTCATTCAATAGCATGTAGATCCAAATCCACTGAAGCCATTCACTTTCCACTCTATGTGCTGGAGTAGATATTTAGATGTATAATTCTTTTCTATAGGACTTGACCATTAATTCCTGTGGTTCTAGAAATCTTGGGAAGTTTGAGTTTGAAATGATTTTTTGACTGTAATAAAATTTGCTAAACTTCCTTGAAGAAAGTCAGGCACATATAGTAAGCACCAAATCAAAAATATCAATGAACACCAATTGTACATTATAAACAATCACTGGGAGTCAAAATCCTCTCAGGATTAAATATTTATTTTAGAAGCTATTATGTTAATGATTCAAGATCACCACATTAATACAAGGACACCACAAGCAAACAGAAGAAAGTCTTAGGACAACATGATGATTACTGCTTTTGTGGACAAGTTTACTGAGGGTTACCCTAAATTTATAAATACCAGTAATTTTTAGAATGTGTATTAGTATCATTTAAGTGTAACTGACAAATCATTTAGATCTGTGCTGATCAGCTATACTCTAAGTGCACTGGGACAATGATAATGGTCCACGTAGCTGCTATAATTTCTTATTTATGAGTGGTATATACATATAGTTCATTAAAGGTACATTCAAGGGCTCCTTGGATTTCTCAAGAGATAGGAAACATTTCTCAGGGAAATATGGCCAAGAATTTTTTAGCAATTAACTATGAGCACCATATAGTTTTTGCATCACAGAAAAAGATAAAACAGTGAAGTTTGCGAAAAGCTGACCTAAACTGAATAGACGGGTTTTTTAAAAAAAGGTAAGTAGGGCGCCTGGGTGGCTCAGTCGGTTGAGCGACTGCCTTCGGCTTAGGTCATGATCCTGGAGTTCCAGGATCGAGTCCCGCATCGGGCTCCCTGCTTGGCAGGGAGTCTGCTTCGTCCTCTGACCCTATCCCCTCTCATGTGTTCTCTCTCTCTCTCATTCTCTCTCTCTCAAATAAATAAATAATATCTTTAAAAAATAAAAAAATTAAAAAAAATAAAAAATAAAAAAAAGGTAAGTAGAAGAAGGATCAGGACTTCTGGACTCTCTCTAAGGATAAACTAAGAATTCGCTGCTGGAAATTATTGAATTTACCAATAGAAAAGAGCAGACTAATAAACCAAAAGACTATATTTTTTGCAGAAAAATTACATCCTAGTTAAATCATTTAGCTACCTACTCAAAAAATAAAAATGAAACCTCAAACAACATATAAAAATGAGAATGTGGAAATAATCAAAGACATAAGGGATTTAAACAATTATGAGATTACTTTGTTTATATGTATACAAAAATGTTTTGAAGATCTGACTAAAATAGGTTTTTATATAAAAAATATAAATATGCTCATTGCCTCAAAAAAATTCTCAGTGAACTATTCTCTCCAAACATACACCAAATAATTGTAAAGATTAAGTCTTTCAAATATATGTGGAAAGAAAAAAGAAAATCTCTTTTTCTTGTTTCACTTATGAGCTGCTTGGGTTCAAAATCTTAGTGCTATATAAGATATATAAGATTTGTTAAATAAAATCAAATATCTAACAAATACAACAATTTTTTTAAACCACTGAAATCTTATCTATAAATCTTAATGTAAATGTCACAAACAATAGCAAAATTATTTCATCAATGCAATAAATGGATAAATATACAATGAAAAACAGATTTTATACTGGAATTCAGTGATAACAGTCTAGGATTACAATTTATTGAATTTAAATATTAATGCATATAAGTGGTTTAATAATATTTCATGATAAAAAGTTTTTTAAAAACAAAATTATATAAAAAATGTTTCTTTCTATAATTACCACTTACATAGAGAAAAGAAATACAGATAATTTTAAAAGAAACAAATGAAAACATAAAATACAGTATTTAATTGTATTTTTTTTTCTAAAAAATAACACTACAGGCAACTAATACTTTTAAAGACATTCTCCAAAAGGCCCTGGAGAAATAGACATTTTCCATAGAAGAATTCCCTTTGAACTGAGAAAAAAAAACTAATCTATGTAGAATTAATGCTTTTTAAAAATAAAATTGTTCTACATTTAAAGTGCCCAGAGCGACTAGAAATAATAACATATTCCTTATGTTCCCTTTATGTTAATAACTACATTTTTAAGAAAAGTGAGACCAAAAAGTTATTTTGGTTCAATCATCATCAATATAAATTCTCATATTATGAATTTCATTCTTACAAATAGAACCTTTTGCTACCATGAATTATTTTCCAATTTTAAACTCAGTCTAGAATCATGAGATAACCTTTGCCTGGACCTCTTGAATTCTTTATTAACAAAGAAAAGAAGAAGGAATACATATACAAAGAAAAGGTAGGATTCTTTTTTTCTTATTTCTATATTTTTAGTTTATTTCTACATAAAGTATATAAAAAACACTCCTCAATCTCATACTCAAGAGAAATAAAAAAGCAAGCATTTGTTGAGAACCTCATATATTTCCCAAATTGTGTAAGGGTATATGGAAACTGAAAAGTATACAAAATGGCTTCTCTCTTTAAGAAGCTTATGATACAGTTAAAGGGAACAACACAACCATAGCTGAAATAGTTTGAGAACATGTGGTACTTAAGGTGTAATGGCACTGTGGTCTCAGAGAAGAGGTATGTGACGTCTTTAGGGAGGATGTAAGACTTGAGCTGAGCCTGGAAGTTTCAGGGGATCTGAGTGGGTAACAGGGATAGCACAGAGGGCTGTGATCTTAAGGTGAAAGTCAGTGTCTGATTTTTGTAGTGTACTACAGAAATTGTCCTATTGGGAGTCTAGAATGCTTAAATGGGAAATGAGATTTTATGACAAGATTCAGTTCATATTATAAGTCAATCTTTATAATATAGAAGAAGGTTATGGGCAGCATTAGAAGTGAGACAGCGGGGTCAACCTGAAGCTGGAGCTACAGGAAACTTTAAGTTCTTGAGCAGAGAAGTGACATAAAGAAAGATAACTCTTAGAAGATAATTTGGTTACTCTCTGCCAACTTGATTTAAAGAGAGAAAATCTTAGGGTCAGGAATATCTGCCACGGATCTGTTGTAGCACTCCAGATATTAGAAGGTTTAGTAGTTTTAAAATGTGCACACCAATTCTTTAATACTCCTCCTTTCAGTAAGTGTAGCCTAATTCCCCTCCCTTCGAGTCAGCTAGATTTAATGACTCTTTCAGTATATTCCAACCAACAGAATAAAGTAGAAGTGATGGTATGTCACTTCTGAAACTATATCATAAAAATATATTATGGATTCCTCTTTGCTTTCTTTATCAGGTTAGTTAGCTGGCATGTCATGAGTATTTTTTTGGAGGGGCTCATGTGGGGAGGAGTTAAGCTTTCCAACCAACACACAGCTAGAAAGTGAAGCCTCTATATCACAGCCATGCAAGTGAACCTTCTTGAAGCATATTCTTCAACCCCAGTTAAGTCTGCGGATGACTACAGCTCTTGCCAGTATTCTGACTACAACCTCATAAGTGGCTCTGAACCAGAACCAACCGGCTAAGCTACTCCCAGATTTTTGACATTTGAAAATTATGTGAGATAGCAAAAATCTTTTAAGTAACTAAGTTTTGGGGTAATTTATTATACCACAACAGAAACCAATAACAGAATGTAAGTCTAAAAGAGCTAACAATAAATTGTTGGTTTTCTCTTGTTGTTTGGTTGGTTTCTAACTTTTTTAGGGAGTGTGGAGAGAAATATGTGTAGAATGCAACAGTTTGTGTGTGGTGTAAGGAAATGGTCCAGTTTCATTCTTCTGCATGTGGCTATCCAATTTTCCCAACACCATTTGTTGAAGAGACTGTCTTTTTTCCATTGGACATTCTTTCCTGCTTTGTCGAAGATTAGTTGACCATAGACTTGAAGGTCCATTCTGGGCCCTCTATTCTGTTCCATTGATCCATGTGTCTGTTTTTGTGCCAGTACCATACTGTCTTGATGATGACAGCTTTGTAATAGAGCTGGAAGTCCGGAATTGTGATGCCGCCAGCTTTGCTTTTCTTTTTCAACATTCCTCTGGCTATGCGGGGTCTTTTCTGGTTCCATACAAATTTTAGGATTATTTGTTCCATTTCTTTGAAAAAAGTGGATGGTATTTTGATGGGGATTGCATTAAATGTGTAGATTGCTCTAGGTAGCATTGACATCTTCACAATATTTGTTCTTCCAATCCATGAGCATGGAACATTTTTCCATTTCTTTGTGTCTTCCTCAATTTCTTTCATGAGTATTTTATAGTTTTCTGAGTACAGATCCTTTGTCTCTTTGGTTAGATTTATTCCTAGGTATCTTACGGTTTTGGGTGTGATTGTAAATGGGATCGACTCCTTAATTTCTCTTTCTTCTGTCTTGTTGGTGTATAGGAATGCCACTGCCTTCTGTGCATTGATTTTATATCCTGCCACTTTACTGAATTCCTGTATGAGTTCTAGCAGTTTTGGGGTGGAGTCTTTGGGGTTTTCCACATAAAGTATCATATCATCTGCAAAGACTGAGAGTTTGACTTCTTCTTGGTATTTACCCCAAAGATACAAAAGTAGGGATCCGAAAGGGTACGTGCACCCCGATGTTTATAGCAGCAATGTCCACAATAGCCAAACTGTGGAAAGAGCCAAGATGTCCATCGACAGATGAATGGATAAAGAAGATGTGGTATATATATACAATGGAATATTATGCAGCCATCAAAAGGAATGAGATCTTGCCATTTGCAACGACGTGGATGGAACTGGGGGTATTATGTTGAGCGAAATAAGTCAAACAGAGAAAGACATGTATCATATGACCTCACTGATACGAGGAATTCTTAATCTCAGGAAACAAACTGAGGGTTGCTGGAGTGGGGGGTGGGGTGGGAGGGATGGGGTGACTGGGTGATAGACACTGGGGAGAGTATGTGCTCTGGTAAGCACTGTGAATTGTGCAAGACTATTGAATCTTAGATCTGTACCTCTGAAACAAATAATGCAATATATGTTTAAAAAAGAAGAAGAAGGTAGCAGGAGGGGAAGAATGAAGGGGGGGAAATCGGAGGGGTAGATGAACCATGAGAGACGATGGACTCTGAAAAACAAACTGAGGGTTCTAGAGGGGAGGGGGGTGGGAGGATGGGTTAGCCTGGTGATGGGTATTGAGGAGGGCACATTCTGCATGGAGCACTGGGTGTTATGCACAAACAATGAATCATGGAACACTACATCTAAAACTAATGATGTAATGTATGGGGATTAACATAAGAATAAAAAAAAAGAATGCAACAGTTTGGCCATTTCAAGTAACAAAAGAAAATCTCAAATGGTTGATATAGTATCTTTGGTAAGGTTGGAAGATATTCTCATTTTGACCTAAAGCCATGTTGGTAAGATCACATCTTATGGAATCTGGTCATAGTTTTGATATTTCAAGACATAAAGAGATCAGGCCCTGAAAAACAAAATCAGGAGATCAAACTAAAGAGTCAGAAAAAGAAAAACAAAACAACTACAATGGGAGAAAAACTATGAAGAGGGTATGTAAACTTGTCCTTGCTCTGGGCTCCAGTCCAAAATCCAAATCCATGGGAAATCAGTTTATAATCAGATGTGAATTTGGCAAGCATAGAATTAAAGAAGACATATCTGATCTAAGTGATGATATAAACTAAAACTTCAAAATAGAGAAACTGTTTTGTGTGACCTCCATTCTTTGTATTTATTAGCTAAGTTCTCTGTGCCTTAAGCAGGGTTGAATAAGTTCTTAAAAACATGCATGCCAATTTCTTAGTTGATATACCCCACAGCATACAGCTTGTTGATACTGATTATCTTTTATGTTGGTTGCTTCTTGATGATATACTATACACATTTATCCTATTAGTAGGTTATCTCAACAACTAATAATAGGTAATTTTGTCCCTAGAATTAGCACTGTGTACTGAGTATGAAATCTTTTCTTTTTTTTTAAAGGTATTTGTTTATTTATTCATTCATTCATTCATTCATTCATTCATTCATTTATGAGAGACAGAGGCAAGAGCATGCATGAGTTGGGGGGAGGAGCAGAAGGAGAGGGACAGCAGACTCCACGCTGAGCACAGAGCCTGATGCAGCACTCAATTTCATGACCCTGAGATCATGACCTGAGTGGAAATCAAGAGTTGGAGCTTAACCAACTGTACCATCCAGGCACCCCAAGTGTGATATCACTTATCCTGCCCCTATCAAAATAAATATGGGGGCACCTGGGTGGTTCTCTTGGTTAAGTGTCTGCCTTTGGCTCAGGTCATGATCCCGGGGTCCTGGTACTGAGCCCCACATTGGGCTCCCTGCTCAGAAGGGAGTCTGCTTCTCCCTTTCTCTCTGCCCCTGCCTGCACCTTCCCCCCACACTCGTGCTCGCTCTTGCTCTCTCTCTCTCAAATAAATAAATTCTTTAAAAGAGAAAAGAAAAGAAAAGAAAAGAAAAGAAAGAAAAAAAAGAAAAGAAAAGAAAAGAAAAGAAAAGAAAAGAAAAGAAAAGAAAAAAAATGATGTTGGGGCACCTGGTGGTTCAGTCAGTTAAGCGTCCCCAACTCTTGGTTTCGGCTCAGGTCATGATCTCAGGGTCATAAGATTAAGCCCTGTGTGGAGCTCTGAGCTGGATGTGTAGGCTGCTTAGGATTTTCATTCTTCCTCTCCCTCTGCCCAAAAGAGAGAACACCCTGCTTGTGTTCTCTCTTAAAAAAAAATTCTTTTATGACTTTTATATGTTTGAATTCTACAAAAATGACTCAATGGAATTGGGAAACATAGTCAATAGACTGAGTTTTGATATGGACAGAGATAAAATTGTTGATATTACAGCCAATTTTGAATAGAAGAAAAAGTTATACTAAATTTGTGTTCCCAAAGGGTTTTTATCAGGTAGTAGTTCAGCAAGTTAATAGAATTTGTTCAAAAATAGATTCTGTAGTCAAAATATTTGAGTAGCAAAACCTGGCACACACATTTTGGTATGTGATGAGCTATATGTCAATTTTCAATGTTTGAAAGCTATGATAAATTCAGTTTAAGTCATATAGATGGAAATAACAAAAGAAGAGCACACATTGAATCATGAATCTCTAGTAACAGTTTAAACAATACCACAGTGCTCTGAAAAGTTGTAATTATCTCTACCACACTGATTTAAAATGAGTATAAAACAAGACATTTTGTGAGATGGATCCATATGTCTCTCCCTATTTCCCTCTATTAAAATTGAATTCCAAAATTAAAATAGCTGAAAGGCATTATATGAATCCAATAATGTGCAAACAGCTTCCTTGTGCCTAGACAAATACAAGTTGTCTGGATTGTGATGTTTTAATGATTTAATAAGTAGGAAAAATTAGAGGGTTAATAGAATCAGTAGGCAAATATGAGTCTTGTTATAATAGTCATTTCCCAATATTCCTAAGATACAAGAGAAGCAATTTTCATATTTTCCATGGTAAATAATCCTACTAATTAGCAAAGCAATACCCATCATTGCATGCAATGAACTAAAAGGAAGATGAGACATTTGCAATTATAGCAAATGATTAGAAAAAGGCCTCGGGATACAAAGTATCATCAATGTGCCCTGGTGATATATATAATGGAACAATGTGTCTATAAACTTTTCCACTGAGTAAATGTCCAATCATCTATATTCTATTTAACATAGGTTCAAAATAGTATTAAAAAAAAAAAAAAAAACTCTCTTGGAGCTCTGAAGGTAAGGTTGAAGGTACACTGTACTCTGTTTCCATTATGTTCTTATAAGTTTCAGTCATAGTAGAAATAAGCATTTGAAAATTTCCAGTATGCTATTTCCCTTCCTTTGTGGAGTTGAAAGTTCTAATATGAACATCTAAACTTTCTACTTTTTTCAAACACTTAGTAACAGAAACCTCTTGAAACTATTTATAGAGCAATGATTTGGTACGCCTCATGCCAACACACAACTTTTTACAACGAATTGTCAAGTTTAGTTGCTGTATTAATTTCAATAGGTAGGGTTTTCAGATCAAATATATGACACCCAGAGAAATTTGTATTACAAAACAACAATAAATACATTTTTGGTTTAACATGTCCCAAATATTGTATAGAACATACTTACACACAAAAAAGGTTTGTTGTTCATCTTAAATTGGAATTTAATAGGATGTCATGTATTTTCATTTGATATATATGGTACCACTAACAACGGGCAATTGCTTTTATAAATTAACTAAAAAATAGGTAGTGTAAAATAGGAAAAATAATATTAGATTAAGCAAAGAGATGAGTAATAGACTGTCAGAAAAACATTTTCATTGAATTCTAATAGACAATAAAATTGCTTTCTTCCAAAAAAAGGAATTTATGTATTGTGAAGTAAACTTTAAAGTTTGCTGTGCAGTTTCCATTTATGTAAATATAACATAATTTTCTATGTGGTACCTTTCAAATAAGCTCAATTATTTTTTATAACACCTTTATTGAGTATAATTCACATACCATAGAATTCACCATATTAAGGTGTACAATTTAGTGGTTTGTAGTATATTCACAGAGTTGTACAGCCATTCCCAAAATAAATTTTAGGCCATCTTTATCACCACAAAAAGAAAAGTACACCTATTAGCAGTTCCTCCCCATTCCCCCATACCTAACCTCAAACCCCAGGCAAACCTACAATCTTCTTCCTGACTCTATAGATTTGCCTGTTCTAGACATTTCATATAAGTGGAATCATATAATACGTGGACCTTTGTGACTGGATTCTGTTATTAACATAATATTTTCAGGGGTTTTCATGTTGTAGAATGTACACTACTTTATTCATTTCTATTCTTGAATAATATTCCCTTATATGAATATACCTCCTTTATTTATCCATTCATCAGTTAATGGATATTCAGTCATTTGCAATTTTAAGCTATTGTTAATAATGCTGCTATCAAAGTTGCCTACGTATGTTTGTGTAGACCAATGTTTTAATTTCTCTTCAGTAGATTCCTAGGACTGGATTATTGGGTCATATGGTAACTCTATGACAATTCCTTTGAGGAACTGCCAAATTGGTTTTCTAAGTAAATGAACCGTTTTACATTCCCAACACCAATTTACAAGGGTTCCAGTTACTCCACATCCTCTCCAAATTTTCTTATGATCTTTTTGTTTATAGCCATCCTAGTGCATATGAAGTGATATTGCATTGAGTTTTTTGTTTTGCCCTAATGATTAATAAAATGTTGATCACCTTTTCATGTATTTATTTGTCATGTGTATGTCTTTGTTGGAGAAATGTCTATTCTGATCTTTTTCCCATTTCTTAATTTTGCTGTTCACCCTTTTATTATTGAACTATGTAAGGAACTAAATTCTCCTTAGGGCCTCCAAAAAGAACACAAATCTTCCAACTGATTTTAGATCTTTGTGAGGAGACAGGTGAGGTCTAACACTCTACCTTGGTGATGTCACTGTCTCCTGCAACCTTAATGAATTTATTTATCAGTTATAACAGTTTCTGTTGTTGTTGAGTCTTTAGAGTTTTCCACATATATGATCATTTCATCTGGAAAGACAGATAATTTTATTTCTTTTTTTTAATTTGAATGCCTTTTATTTCTTTTTCTTGCTACTTTCTCTGGCTAAGATTTCAAGTACTACGTTGAATAGAAATAGCAGGAGTGGGCATCCTTGCCTTGCATTGCTTATTAGAAGAAAAGCTCTTATTTTTCCATGGATTATGATGTTAGCTGTAGGTTTTTCATATAAAGCAATATCAGCTGTCAAAATATAGTAAAAGAAACAACTAAGAAATCGATATATCGAAAAATACCTATTTAAAACAAAAGTAGTGAAGGAATAGAGCGGAAAAAAGACGTAAAACATAAAGAAAACAAAAAGCTAAATGGTAAACAAATATCATACTTTATCAGTAATTACATTACATTTAAATAAACTAAACATTCTGATCAAAAGACAGAAATTGGCACATTTCATTAAAAAAATCCAACTACATGCTGCCTATAAGAGATACGGTTTAGATTCAAAGATAAAATAGGTTGAAAGGAAAAGGAAGTAAAAAAGAAAAATACATACTATGAAAACAGTACCAGTAAGACAGCTGTGTAAGATCTTGATCTAGATTTTTTTTTTTTTTGCATATAGATGTCCAGGTGTTCCTGCACTATTTTTGAAAAGACTATGTTGGCTTCATTGCATTTAGTGCTCCCTTATCAAAGATCAGTTGACTATATTTATGTAGGTCTGTTTCTGGACTCTCTATTCTGTTCCATTTATTTCCCTATTCTTTTGCCAATACCAGACTCTTCCTCTCTGTAGCTTTAGCATGAAGTCAGGTAGTGTCAATACTTCAACTTTGTTTTTCTCCTCTGATACTGTGTTAGCTATTCTGGGTCTTTTGTCTCTCCACGTAAACCTTAGAATCAGCTTGTTGATATCCTCAAAATAAGTTGCTGGGATTTTGATTGGGATTGCAGGGAACCTATAGATCAATGGAAATAATTGATGTCTTAACAATATTGAGTTTATTCATGAACATGGAATATCTCTCCATTTATTTCTTTGATTTCATTCATCAGAGGTTTGTAGTTTTCCTCTTACGGATCTTGTACATATTTTGTTAGATGTATACCTAAGTGTTTTATCTTTTTGTGTATGCTAATATAAATGGTATTTTAATTTTAAATTCCTCTTGTTAATTCCTAGTACATAGGAATGTGATTGACTTTTGTATATTAACCTTGTATCCTGCAACCATGCTATAATCATTTATTACTTTCAAAAGTTATTTTGTTAATTCTTTCAGATTTTTCTGGATAGGTGATTATGTCATCTGCAAATAAAGACAGTTTTGTTTCTTCCTTCCCAATCTTACATTGTTATTATTACTACTATCATCATCATCATCATCATTGTTTTTCTTGTTTATTGCATTAGGTAGAATGTTCAGTTTGATATTGAAAAGCAGAGATGAAATGAGACATCTTTGTTTTGTAACTGATCTCAGTGGGAAAGCTTTGAGTTTCTCACTATCAACTGTGATGTTAACTGTTTTTTGTAGATATTCTTCATCAAGTTGAGGAAATTTTCCTCTTTACCTAGTTTACTAAGGTTTTTTTGTTTTGTTTTGTTTTTAATGAATGAGTTGGATCTTGTCAAAGGCCTTTTCAGCTTAATATAATCATGTTTTGTTCTGTTTTTTCCTGTTGATGTGATAAATTACATTAATTGCTTTTTTAGTGTTAAACTGGCTTGCATACCCGGGATAAATCCCACTTAATGGTGGTGTACAATTCTCTTCATGCATTGTTGGATTTAATTACTAATAATTTGTTGAGATTTTTGTATCTGTGTTAAAGAGAGATATTGATCTGTAGTTTTCTTTTTGTAATATCTTTGGTTCCTAACAGCATGATTTAGGAAGTATTATTCTATTTTCCTAAAGTGATTGTAGAGAATTGGTATAATTTCTTTTTTAAATGTTTGATAGAGTTCACCAGTGAACTCATTGAGCTTATTTTTTTCTGTTTTGAGAGGTAATTAATTATTGATTTGATTTATTTGATAGATATAGTCCTATTCAGATTGTCCTATTTCTTTTTTTTTAAGATTTTATTTATTTATTTGACACAGAGAGAGAGAGAGAGAGATAACAAACAGGGGGAGTGGCAGGCAGAGGGAGAGGGGGAGAGAGAAGCAGACTCCCCGCTGAGCAAGGAGCCCAATGTGGGGCTCAATCCCAGGACCCCGAGATCATGACCTGAGCCAGAGGCAGACTCAGCTCTGACTGAGCCACCCTGGCGCCCCTGGATTGTTTATTTCGTATGTTAGTTTTAGAACATTATGGCTTTCAATGAATTGGTCCATTTCATCTAGGTTATCAAATTTGTGGGTATAGAGTTGGTCATAGCATTCCTTTTTCATGCTTTTAATGTCTATAAGATCCCTAGTGATGTCCTGCCTTTCACTTCTGATATTATTAATTAGTGTCATCTTCCTCTTTTTCTTAGTTAATCTGACTAGAAGCTTATCAGTGTTATTGATCTTTTTGAAGAGCCAACTTTTGATTTCCTTTGATATTTTCTATTGATTTCTTCTTTTCAATTTTATTGATTTCTGCTCTAATTCTTTTTTCATAAAATAAGATGTAATTTACATATAAAATTATATTAGTTGCAGGTATACAGCATAATTATTTAATATATGTATATATTGCAAAGTGATCAATAAGACACAAAAAGTCTCTTTAACATCCATCACTACACATCATTATAATTTTTTTCTTACCACGAGAACTTTTAAGATCTATGTTCTCAGCAACTGTCCAAAATACAATACAATATTATTAACTATAGTCATTTATAGGACTTATTTTATAACTGGAAGTTTGTTCTAATTCTTAGTATTTCTTTTTTTACACTTCCTTTGGATTGTATTTGCTATTCATTTCCTAGTTTCCTCAGGTGGAAACTTAGAACCTCCATTAATTTTTAAATATTAAGTAATACATCCTAAAAGAAATCCTTGTATGGTAGTTGGAACTGACAAGTACTATGGGTCTCATTTAAGTTGTAAATAAACAAGGACAAAAACTTAAAGATTTATGTGACATATCCCAGAATCTTGAGTAGCATGTTGATAAATTAGCTATAAATATTTAACATTTCAGATATTTATTTTTATTCTGGAGTCTTTATAGGTTTTCTCAGGATTTTGCCCTTGTAAAATCTCTTTGGAAATGGAATATGCCTCAATAAGATTGAACAAACTACAAAAATATTTTTTGGAGGGAATCCTGGTTTACTATTTCAGATTCTAATTGCTCGTTTATGATGACAATGGGCTGCACAGATGTGACAGCACATTATAAACAGGAAGTAATGACAATAATTTTATAAAATACAAAAACTAAAAAAAAAAAAAAAAAAAAAAATTCCTGTAAGAGAAGCAATCATTTTTCCAAGTTTCCCATAAATAGTTTCTAACATTTTTTACTCTGAAAATCAGGAACACACTATAGCACGCAGTAATTTTAGAGTTCATTTTAGTTTTGGTAATACAGTTAGTTCTGTTGTAACATGAGGTAGTACATTTTTAAACAGGTCAAATTGTGAAGAAATACACAAATACTGCAATAAATATGGTACTGTACCTTGAAAAATACCTGAAGGGGCGCCTGGGTGGCTCGGTCGTTAAGCGTCTACCCTCGGCTCAGGTCATGGTCCCAGGGTCCTGGGATCGAGCCCCGCATCGGGCTCCCTGCTCGGCGGGAAGCCTGCTTCTCCCTCTCCCACTCCCCCTGCTTGTGTTCCCTCTCTCGCTGTGTCTCTCTCTGTCAAATAAATAAAATCTTTAAAAAAAAAAAGTTCCTATAACCTTTAAAAAAAAAAAAAGAAAGAAAGAAAAATACCTGAAGTTTACTGGTAGCAGTGAGCATAAAAAGGTTTTCATCTTGTGAGTTATTGTGAAATGAAAGAATAGGTTTATCTCAATGAGGAGGGACAGTTGTAATTAGAGATGTGGAGGAATATCTCATAAACATGTGGAAACTGGTAGATACTTGAGATGTGCATATGTGTGTTTGGTGTATCTCTTTACCTTGGTGTATTCGGCTAAATGTATTTTTTCCATTCATCTGGTGTTTCTTGTGGAGGAAACTGCACATAGGCAAATGCAGGATTTGTGTTAGGCTCCAATTGTTAATTATCTGTTGCACTGGAACAAATTTGAGTTTTCAAAGCAATCATAGCAGAGCTAACTATATCTGAAAACTTCCACATTAAAAAAAAAGTCTGATTGCATACTCACCACAGATGTATGCTTGAGTAAGGAGATTGAGCAAATAAACCCCCCTTTTCTTGTTGGCAATCCAGGGACTGTTTGGGAAGTCATTTGAGCTGACACCATTGAGGTGGTGAAGGCATGTGATGGATCTGTTGGGGAAACTGAAGATGTGCTGCATGAGAGGCCAGCCACAGCATTTGTAAACCTCAGAGAAAAACACACCTGCCCAGTCAGGTTTCACTCCAGCCATGCTTGCACTCCACTAAACCCCGGGTCATGAGTATAATGCCATTCTCCTAAACACGGATAAACAGTCTTTTTTCTTGGTGCTAAGGTAAAAGCATACACCTCATTTCTAAGCTTTCTTGGAGAATAATTTAAAGAAAGCTGATTTTATTTCAGGCCACCAGCCTGTTACACTAGCTAATACATTCTTCTGTGTATAAATTATATAAAAATAGAATCAAAACTTTAACAGTATCTAACTTCAAAATGGCCAAGATGTCTTCATTTGCATAATTTCATATTCTTAAAAGATTTTATTTACGGAAGTAAATATGTAAGAGGTAATACAAGATTGGTATGAGGAGGTTACAAGTTTTTTCATTCTTTTTTTCCTTTCTCATAAATATTTTTAGGGCTTTGGCATAACATCGTTCATATGCTCCTTTGTTCCTGTCCTATCTTACAGATAGCTTTATGTTTCATTAAATAAGGCATACCTTATTTTAGTACTTTTTGTCACTTTTTTGTTGTTAGTATTGGAATAAAATATGAGATATTTCTCACTTTCAACTATTCTTATAGTCCTCTGACTAAAATATTTTCAAGCCGCATTCAAGCTTAAGTGCTTGAATATTTGATGTATTTAGATGAGATTTAAAGCAGGTGTTATATTTTCTATACTTGATTTATATATTTATATGTATTATATGTATATATTATTTATATATTATAAATATGTAATATATGTCTAAATGTATCATCTATTTATATAATTTATATATAATATATAATATATAGGTACATATTTATATATACGATAGGTTAGCCTGGTGATGGGTACTAAAGAGGGCACGTACTGAATGGAGCACTGGGTGTTCTATGCAAACAATGAATCATGGAACACGACATCAAAAACTGTATGTATCTTAAACAAAAGATGTAATGTATGGTGATTAACATAACATAATAAAATAAATAAATAAAAATCACTCTTAACCTCAAAAAAAGAAATATGTATAATTTATATTATATATATATATATAGACATTACATATATATAATTTGGAAGAGGTGAGCCACAGATATTTTCCAATATTTTTTACAGTGACTTGTTTACAATTAAATACATAAGATGCAAAGCTTCAGAGATTATAGTATGTTCACCATATCCAAGCAGACAGGAAATATGTTTTTAAAACTTCATTTCTATAATGTAATGGTTTCTAAACCAAGAATTATATTATTTTCCCCTTTGGTTCCTTAGAATTTGGAGTAAAGAAAGTAATTGCATGGTACTAGGTTTAGGGCCTGCCAGATGTGACTGCCATTCAGTCTTTCTTTTCTGGACTAAACTTCAAGCAAAGAGAATTATCCAAATCCTGTTCTCTAATTATTACTGGGAAATTCTCAGCCCAAGTATTAGGCTTGTAGGCAAAATTACAGGTGCTGGCATTCTTTGGGTGTTTTGTTCCCTTCTGCAGCCCATGATTACAGCTGGTTTTGGACTTTACTCCCTCACATTAGAATAGGTTAAATTATACTATCAAATAGCCTAGCAATGAACTCATAGCTCTAGTATAATAGCACTAGACTTCTTCACATGTCCTGAATGTAAATTGGATTTCCAATGGAAATTTCCTTCTTAAAAACAAGATTTTACCTTGCCATCCCTTTAAATTTTCCTTATTTCATATCTCATCTAATAAATTTAGGATTTCATTTTAGATTTTTAGTTCTTATAGTCTCCCTGAATATTTGGTAATATTCAAATATTTTTGCTTAAAAAACTTTAAAGATTTTTTTGTCCATAATTTTAGAATTTTTAGATAAATTCAGAACTTCAGAATTTCACAATATTGATCTTTGCTTAGGGTAAAGCATTTTATTGTACTTATAATTATTATTTACAAACAACTAATTCGAGGATTAAAAAAAGCTATGCCCATCACATTAGGTTAAATGCAGAGATCTCAGTTCAAAAGCACTCAGATTCTCTAATTCTATATTAAGACTTTTATTTACATAATAAACTTAGGGAATATATGAAATCACATGCATTCAAGTAAATTACTGAACAAATGAACTCCATCATAATACATTATTTTATAATTACTTTGGTCAAATCATTCCATTGAAAAAAAGCTAAACAAGAAAACCTGGTGTGACAATAATAACCTCAAAAAGGAATCAATCTAAAATTCCAACACTGACAACATCAAAGTGTCCTATGACAGACACTTTCAATACAGCAAATTTTGGCAGAGCCTCACACTAATAGAAATTTTTATCTTAAACTAATTACTGATTTTGTAACAAAACATGGAATGCAGCTATTTAGTAAAACTACATGCCCACAAGTGTTAGAAATTTCTCTGAAGCAAAGCTTAATGTTCTTAAGTCTGATTTAATTTTATTCTAGTATTTTGACCAAAAAAAAGATTTTTTCTTCTAAACCTTACATTTCATGATACATTAGTCATATAGTTCACCTACTAACACTCAGATTTTATTATGGTTTCCCTGAAGCATTATTTGCATTATTTCATATTTCTTTATATCCAATATGTCTGATGCCTCTCAAATGAAAGAGTCAATAAAATGTGTCACCACAGCATCACCCTCCTTCCTAAATCATGATTGCATCTCTCAAGCTCTGGGCTACTACTTGGACACATACTTACGTATTCATCCATATATTTAAGCAAGCATTTATTTAATATCTACCTTGTGCCAGATAAATATTGTAGGTGTGAAAAATCATCAAGATGGAGTCGCCATGGGGCTCCTGGGTGGTGCAGTCGGTTAAGCTTAAACGTCTGCCTTCAGCTCAGGTCATGATCCCAGGGTCTTGGGATCAAGCCCAGTGTCAGGGCTTCCTTCTCACCAGGGAGTCTGCTTTTCCCTCTGCCTGACGCTCCCCCTCCTTGTATAAGCTCACTCACTCTCTCTCTTTCTGACAAATAAATAAATAAAATCTTAAAAAAAAAAAAGTTTAAGTTGCTAGTTTCAAGATGCTCAAAGGAGAATAGGGAGACAAGTAAAAAGAAGATAAAGGTGCACACGGTATATCTGAAAATAAGCATAAACATAAGAAACTATGAATTTCCTGGATTAAATTACACTGGATTAAGTCCTGTATCAATAAGATTTAGCCATGTGGAAAGTGAAGGAGGAAGTGGGAAAAAGTACCAGGAGTAAAAAGAATATCCTGTAAACGTTTTAGAGTACACAACATGTTACAGGCGGGTTGATGATCATGGGTAGAAAAGGTAGTGTTGGAAGAGGAGAGAAGGAATGGGATGGCGAGGAGGCAGCAAATGCAGAGGTGAGAACAAGAGCCATGTGTCCAAAGTCCAGTGAATCACTGAAGACTTCAAGGGAAGTGTCTCCATTAAAGTTTTATTTTAGAAAGATCATAAAGGAATAAAACCAGAAAACAAGCTGAAATGTGAAACTAGAAAATTGTGGCTATAATAAGGAGAATGCTGTAATCATCCAGAACAGAAATGTTATGAGAGTGTGAACTGGAGACAGGGATCACGAATAGACCTTAGCAAAGTCCTGGAGTTGATTTGTATTTGACTTGCAGCTCATTTAGAGGTAAGGAGTGAAGGAGAGCCATGGATGACCTCCAAGATTCTGCTTTTAGAAACAAATGAGACATTAATGAAAAGGAGCAAGTTTAGACAGGAAGAAAATTAGTGCACTTTATCCGTTCAGTTTTAGATACCTGCCTTAGAGATGTTCTTTATAGGGTTGGAAATGCTGATTGGAAGCTAAGAGAAAATGGGATTAGTGAGAGAGACTTGGGAGTAATTAGCACATTAATGATAATTCTAGACTTGGGAAGAGATGACCAAGAAAGTAAAGATTCAAAGGTTACCAGGTTGTTTTTTGAGTCAGTAGAGTGTCTATTAAATGTTTGCATTTGAACTTTTTTTTTCAAAAAAAAATTCTTTCATGAGGAAAGACCTCTCTAGTTTGTTCCAGCCCTCACCAGGCACCATCTCATGAAACAGCCTGCTCCACTCCCTTCTGTTACTAGCCTGAACCCCAAAAGCAATTGATTGCAAAACCCAGAAGAAGATAGGAAGAGGAAGGATTGATCTCTGAAAAACACCAACATTTAAGTAGTGGACAAAGGAAGATAATCAGGTGAATGATACTGGAAAAGGGATCTACATAGTGAGAAAAGGAGATTCGGAATAAACCTGCTGGTATTGGGATTCTTCAACTGATTTGCTCCTCAGTTGCTGTTTCTCACTCTCATATATATTTAATTGGCTAAACAAAGGAAAGACCTTTTATTCTTCTTAATAGTGTGGATATCCTACCACATTCTTTCACTAAAGATTCAAAGCCATTTAGGGAAATCATAATATAGAAGTATTGGAGATACCAAGAGTTTAGGGTGGTTCTCCTTCATTTTTGTTCATTCCCCTCTTTCTTTTGTTATTTGGAGAATAACTATTGCTAAGATGCCCGACATATAGAAGCTTCTAAACACGTGTTTATTCTTTTCTTTATATAGCATTTCTTTTTTCTCGAAGTTGGGAATGTGGATGTGTGTAATGGCATCCTTTACCTCATTAACAGCAAATTTTTGTAAAAAGGAAGGAAAATGAAAAAGAGAAAGGGCTGGAATAGGGAGATATTCATTTGTTTATTTGTTCCTAAAAGACAGTTCAGATTGAATTTTTTTTTTTTTTACTGGACAGAAAAAAGTGTGTGGAAGAATAGAGGTGAGAGAAAACTAGTCCCATCTGATAATAAAATACATTATTAAATAGCAGTAATAGAAATTGTACTTGACAAGGAATAGATGCAAACTAACAGGACAAAATAAAGACCCCAGAAATGGGTCCTTATATTCTTAACTATCAGATAAATGAGGACTGACAAATGTAATTATATAAACATTTAAAGCTAAGATAGTAAGAAACACCATTTACTTGGCAAAAATGTAAATAAAATACTGGGAGGATAATTTTCAATATTAGTTTTTAGAAGAAACATGGAATTAGTTTGCCACAATAAATAGTTTATATGAGTAAATAAGAAAAAGACATAAGCCCAAAGAAAATAGGCAAGGAAAATAAATAGGCAACTCATGGAATGAAAAAAAAAATGTTAAAGTATGCTCAATCTCACTAGCATTTGAAAAACTGCAAATTCAAATAATGAACTATGTCTTTTTGTCCAACACCTGGGCAAAATGGAAAAGATTGATTGCATTTATTAATCATTCATCACGAAGAAATAGCCCATTCTAATACTATATTAGTAGAGGGTAAATTGGTTCAGCTTTTTGGAGATCATTTCAACAATACTTATTACAATTTTAAATTTTCATACACTTAGATTCAATTTCTACTTCTATGTACCTATCCTAAAGAAATACTTGCACATGTATATAATGGCATGTATTTTAAACAATGCAACTGCAACATTGTTTGTAGTACTGAAAAAAAGATCTCAGCACTATGGATATACTTAAAGGGTACCAGCATACTAAGGAATATATTACCTAGCAATTAAAAAGTGTAGAGCTACTTGCACTGACCCTGGACTTCTCCAGGTCATGTGAAGAAGAAGGAGAAATAATAAGGTTGCATGGAGATTGGGGTGGATGTGGGGGTTGAAACTGTTTATGTCAGTGTTCCTCAGTTGGAGGTCCATAGCTAGACTGAATCGCATGGGATCTAGTGTCAGACTAGGAATCTCCATTTTGACCATGTTTTTCTTTTTTCTCTTTACTGAGGCATGTTTTTACATATTATATAATTCACCCATTTTATGTGTACAACTTAATAATTTACAGAAATTTTACCAATGTGTGGGGTGCCTGAGTGGCTCATTCCGTTAAACATCTGACTCTTGTTTCGTCTCAGGTCGTGATTTCAGAGTTGTGAGATCGAGCTCTGCATCAGGCTCTGTGCTTAGCATGGAGTCTGCTTGAGATTGTCTCCCTCTGCCTCTCCCCATGCTTGTTCTCTCCCTCTTTCTGTCCTTCTCTCTAAAATAAATAAATAAAATATAAAAAAAAAAGAAAGAAATTTTACCAATTTCTGCCACAATCACTATAAATCAATTTTAGAGTATTTTTATCATCTTAATAAGATCCCTCATGTCTTTTTACTGTTCATCCTCATTCCCACCCTCTGCCCAGGCAACCATTAATTTACTGTCTCTATCAATTTGTATTTTTTTGGACATTTCATATAAAAGGAACCACACAGCATGTCTCAAAGTTTAACATGCATAGGAATCACGTGGGAATCCTGTTAAAATGCAGATTGAGCAGGTCTGGAGCAAATCTGCAAATCTGCAGGTCTAACAACTTGTCCTGATCCATGGACCACATTTCCTGGAGCAGGGCCCTGAGGGTGCTTCTGATTCTTGCATGCAGCAAATTTTGAGGACCATTGATAGATACAATGAACATTCATTCCTATTTTACATCTATCATTTTTTTAAAGAAGAAAGTAAGGTAATAGGTAAATTTATAACTCTATCTAGTAATAGCAAGAATTTTAGACTGGGAACACCTGGGTGGTTCAGTCCGTTAAGCGTCTGCCTTCAGCTCAGGTCATGATCCCAGGGTCCTGGAATCGAGCCCCACATCAGGCTCCTTGCTCAGCAGGGAGTCTGTTTCTCCCTCTGCCTGCCCCTCCCCCTGCTTGCACGCTCTCTCTCTCCCTCTCTTTGACAAATAAATAAAATCTTAAAAAAAAAAAAAAAAGAATTTTAGTCCAATAACAATAACTGAAAACTTTATTAGGTTCCTGAAACCTTTGCAACTTCCCTAATTTTATCAATTTGTATTGTGTTTTATTTTCTAAAGAAAAGCTAATCATAAAATATGGGGATTACTTGGGGCAGCAGGAACATGGAGGATCCACCTAATAGAGATAAGGGTTTCAGGAAAGAAGAAAAATATTGAAAAAGAAAAGCACACCAAATGAATTTCTGGGCCTGTAGTCAGGTGGCTGACCAAAGAAAGACTGAGGTAGGACCCAGGCTGCTCCCCACTCTTGATACTACAAAGAAGTGACAAAAGGTATTTTACTTATTTATACCCTCTCTTGACAAGTTTACTTTTAGTGCCTGCCTTTAAATTGTTTTTCCTACCCGATTAGTGGTTAGACCAATTTATTTATGGTTTTGGATGGATATTTTCTATTTGTTGTGTAAGATAAACTCCTAAGGCAGCACTCTTCTATTATTATGTACCTTTATTTGGGGTCTGAAGAACGCATCACCAGCTATGTTAGCATTTGGTTTCTCCCTGAAGAATATCGTTTTATGAACACAAAGGAAGAACAATAGAAGATGTCTAGAACACTGTTATCCTTATTGTGAATTCTTGGTTGAGTAAATCTAAATCATACTTTAATCCAAGCCAATCACTTTTACTCAGTGTGTATTTACCATACTCCATTGTTCATCTCTCTCTTCTTTTCAATGCTACTATTGAATTTCCATATGAAGAAAAACTGTGGTTTGGGTAATCCAAAGCAATAGTGAAATCAAAATATCTAGTTTTGAAATGTTTTATCAAATTCTGTTTTTGTTAGCTTGAGTCTCCAAAGCCCAGAAGTTAGGTATAGCGAATGCTGGAGATATAAAAATTATCTGAGGAATATCAGAAGGAAAGGAATACAATATATATTTTTAATTTTTCCACCCCTTTTTGCATTCCTGAAAGTATGTCTTTTTTCATAACAATCATTATTTGTTTTATACAACAATAAAACATCTTTTGGCCTGTGATTTTATTATACAAAGAATTTGTCATCCCTCTAATGACCTTAGCAGATAAATTGAAGTTTTTTCTTAGGAAATGTTTTCATATTTGAGCACACAGTATCACTTCTGCAAATACACATGAGAAAAAAACCTTGAAAGCAGAAAAACTTTATATTTGAAGATGCTCATCACATTATAATATAAGAGAGAAAATACTCAAAACAGCCTAAATGCTGGATAATATGAAAATTATTAAGTAATGATGGTATATCTGCTTGATTAAGTGAGCCAAAACTTAAAAATAGTTTTTATGGTAAATTTTAACATGTATTGTTTTTAACTGTATTCGTTAACTTATTCATATATTTAATAAATGTTTTTAATATATGCCAGATTCTATATAATAAAAAGTATTCATATGATAAAAGTTCTGAGACACAGCATGCAAAGTTATAAATTATATATTATTGAAACTGTTTTAGTACCACGATGACAGAAATTGTGAATATAAAAAGACCAGAAGAAAAGGGAGTCACAATGAAAAATGAATGTTTATCTTCCAGTTTTCAGTATTTTATCATTTATATTCTGACTCTTACAAGGAGTAGTCAAAAAAATTTATGAATAAGTAGAGCTTGAAAACCATGGCTTACAAAAATTAGTGACAAATAAAATACACTTTCTAGGGTATATATATATAATTTTTTAAATGCACTGTCTTTTTCAGTTCTCTCTTCTCTTTATGCATAACAGAGCTTGTCTACTCTAGTTATTTTCTATTTCAATATCAATGATAACCAGGCCAGAGGGCTCCCAGTCTTTGAAAATGTAGTATATAACAGATTGGGTATAGGGTATCAGTAAATTGGATCTAAACCCAAGGCATTTCTCACATGCCTCTCAATGTTGTTTTTCAGATTCTTAGTTGTAACTTCAGTAGCAGCACAAGTAGAAAGCCAGCTTAGCCTACAGAAAAAACCTTTTCAACTGATATTAATTTTTATGTCCAAAGTAAAAAATTTCAGGGGTTGACTCACGGGCTGGCTACATTAATTTCAAACCAAGTGAAGTTCCTGTACAGATACGGACATAAGTTTTTTGCAGAATATATCTGAATTTTCTGGCCACAAGACAATGATAAGGGAAAAAGTGCACTGAGTGGCAACTGATTTAATAAAAAGGTGTGTTATCTGCTAAATACTTTACTTCTATCTCAGAAGCTGTGAAGACCATCTGTGATGGCTAATTTCATGTGTCAACAACTTGGCTGGACTATGGTACCCAGGATTTGGTCAAACATCATTCTACATATTTCTGGAAAGATCTTTTGGGGATGGAAATGACATTTAAATCAGTAAATTTTGAGTAAGCAAGTTGCCCTCCATAATGTAAATGGGCCTCATGCAATCAGTTGAAGGACCTGAGAAACAAGACTCTCTCTCTTTCTCCATCTGGAATCAAACTGCAACTCCCCTGTGAACTTGCTAGTCTCCACAACCATGTGAGGCAATTCCTTAAATAAGTTTATCTCTTTTGTTCTCTGAAATATCCCCCCACACACACTCTCCACACACACACACACACACACATGCTCACACACTCTATTGGTTCTGTTTCTTTGGGGAACCCTGACTAATCCATCATCTTATGTCACCTTTTTATCACACTGGCTATTATCAACACCAAGTGTACTGGCCTTCTTCTCTAAGTATCATAATTAACAGAGTTGCTTGTGGAATATAAAATAATTAACCATGTCATAAATTCATAGGAAATTCTGTCATAATTCAGCTGGTGAACCAGGTCCTAGTCCAGGTGTCAGGTGTCTTCCCCATCCACCCCTTTCAAATACATTGACCAATAAGAGGATATTTGTATGCTAGAGCTAAGAATAATTGCCATATTCATAAAACCGTAAGTGACTGAGGTTTTGCCAGGAAATTTTTAAGCAAACAAGTCATTTTATTTGGAAGTTTCATTGTAGTCTAAGTATATCATAGAAATGGATGTTTACGTTATTTTATTGACAATACTTGCAAGGTGAAGGAAGTGTCTTTCAATGTACTTAGTTATGGTAAATAGGTAAGTCCACGTGGGTTTTATAGAACTTTACCTCAGATCTGAAGCCACAGAGACCTTCTGCAAGCTTTGCATATGCTGTGAACTCATTTTTAGGACTTCCTGTCAGGAATAAGGCTTCTGAGCTATATGACTAGCCTTGTGGTTAAGGTTGACGCAACACTGCTTTTCACAGTTTGTCTAAGAGCGAAATGGCATCTTAAGTAATTTTACATTTAAAGAAAAGAAAAAATTACAAGACCACATCTGCTCCAATCTAAGAAAAAAAAAATATTTTTCTACCCAAAGTCTTCATTTATAGCTCTTATCTGCAACACAAAAGATAATACTTCAAATTAGAGAAACCCAATCAGAATTAATATGACCATCTGACATACTAAAATGAGATCAAAATTAAACTCCATATTTAAAGGTTTCATTGATTGGATCAGATATTGGGCATATCCATTAGTGATTTAAAAGGAAATATTAGATCTGTAATGTTTCCCAGTTCGTTTGCTTTCACTTATAGCCACAGTTCACCAGGATAAAGATTTGAGGGCACAGAAAGTGAATGCATCGTAATACAAGGGCTTTGTGATATACTGACTGTATTGTCAAGCTTATTCAGAGATATGTGGTGACAGAATTGTCTGCACAGCTTTTGTAGAACTTCGTATCTTAATGCTGTTTACCAGGCCTCTCTAAGCTACTGAAAAAAAAAAAAAATACATAGAAAACTTGAGGATAGATCTTTGTAGCCTGAGCTCCAGGGGTTAAGATAGCCAAGTAAAGGGAAGGATAATCTCAGTGAGAGCTAGATGGACAGAGATAGCTAGCCTCATATGAAAGAGTGTGGCACACCTGGGCAGGCAAACAGCCACTGAAGTGAACAGTGTTCTGGTGTATACCAAGAAAAGTCATTTATGTTTCTTCCAACCTGACTCCAAGATACTTCACAGAAGTAACCTATGGAAAGTTGGAGAAATGAGCCAAACTACCCTTACAGGTTTTACTATAACAGTAAAATGAACAGAAGTCAAGAAGCTGCTAATAAGTAAAGCAGCTTATAAATAAAGTGAGAACAGAAACATGGTTTAAACAACAGTAAGAAATTTCTACAGTCAGCCCTGTGAAAGCATGAACCACCTAGCAGCAGTGGGGATAAACAAAACAAAACAAAACAAAACAAAACAAAAATCTGCTGGCAGCTTGCACTTCCAATAGTTCATAGGGAAGTTGCACAGGACCTAAAGCCATTATAGCTACTCAAATCTGGATTGTTCCTCGAAGGAGTCGAGAAGCAAGGGACATTGACCCAAGGTACTGTATTTAATTCATCTTATTTTTTTAAATAGCAAAATGATGCACAATATTAGAATATTGGCTCAACATGTTTTCATAGTACACATTTTCATAACTGACCAATAAAGAAGACTGGTGAAATTCTTATTTCCCTGAGAAAATACAGTCAAACAATAACTTTGATTTGAAAGAGTAACTTTAATATTGCTATAGTGGTCAACATAATTGCCAGCTCCCCTTGAATGCAATTACCTTATTAAAAACAAAACGTTCCAAAACAAAAAAGTTTAGTACTTAAATAATAATTTCTCTCGGCTTTTCTAGATTTCCCCTTGTCTTGATGCTACCTCCTTCTCAACCTCTGTGGCAAGGTTCTCATTTATTCAGATTACTTAAATAGCCAGGCTTCTCAGCATTGAGTATCAGGCTCTCTTCTCTTCTCCCACTGCACTCTATCCTTCGACTTTTTGCCGGCTCTTATGCCTTCAATTCAGTTGGCATCTACTGGCCAATGACTCCCATATCTCCAGTCCAATCACGTTGCTTATTTCATATATATATTATACACACACGCACATATAAAAATCATATGAGTAGAGGCTAGACTATATGAGTAACTTAGCATGTTGGATGTCAATTTGGGCGATGTACAACAATTTCAAACTTTTGAATATTCAAACATTTGAAAACATGAATTATTAATCTCTGTCTGCAAAACTTGCTTCTTCCCAGTCTTTATTGTATCAGTAAAGGGCATTTACAGCCTTGTCATTTCCTTCTCCTTCATTTTCTGCGGTCAGTTCATGACCAAGTCCTCTAGCCTCTACTTCCAAAATATATATCAAAAGTATGTGGTTCTCTTCATTCTTACCATCCACACTCTAATCCCATCCATCACTATGCCTTACCTGGATCATCACTAAAGACTCTTAACTGGTCTCCCTGCTTCTTCTTTACTTTTACTCTAATTCTTCCCGCACATATGCTAATGCGACCCTCCCAAAATATAATCTGGATCATATCACTCTCTAGCACAAAATCCAGGTCCCATTATATTCAATTAGTATCTAAAAACCCTCCACATGGCTTGGATGCTCTTTACAGATTCATCTAATGCCATAGTTCATCTCCACCTCCACTGACCTGCAACCCTTTATCACTCAACTTCAGACCCATCAGGCACCTCTCAGTTCCTTAAGTATGTCAAGATCTTCTCTGCACAGCTCCCAAAGGTACAGTCCCCTCTAATTGGATTATTCTTCCTTTCTCCCAGTCTCCTTCCCATGATTGGCAGGGATAGATTTTTAGTATCTACCACATCACAACTTCCTCTAAGAAGACTTCCCTAAGCACTTAACCAAAGTTAGAATCCTTATTTTATTCTCACATTGCACACGGTGCTTTCTTAGAACACTTATGTTATATAATCATATATTGGAGTAATTATGTGTTTAATATTGTCCTTTCACCTTAGACCCAGGAGAATGGAGTTATATTAGTGTTGTTTAGTATTATGCAATTAGTTAGTAAATGGCTCATGTTAAATAAAATAAGGGTTTTATTTTATTCAATAATAGTATGAAATATTCATAATGACACTGACACAAGTTGTTTCCCTCAAAATGCTTTGTTTAATTTTATAGCTTAACATGACTTAGGAATTCATAAACAGTTGTTAAAATTCTTTATGAATAATCTATCTTGTTCCATGAAGGACTTCTTGAATAATCTCAGTCATAGGATTTAAGAGTACTTGTTCAAAGGTTAGTTAGTAGTCACCTTGTTTCCTTTAGAAAAGTTATTTTCCCTTAACTTTAGTGTAAAATCTCTGAGGATCCCCCCCATATTTAAATTACATTGCATCTTTTATGCAGACAGACCCTGTCTACTGCCAGATTTTTTTCTATCCATAATTATATGGACCTGGCATGTGTTATGCTATTAAATTTGTAGTCATTTGTATTTTCCCAAGTGCTGTCAGTATGCAGATCATAAGGGCTGCATAAGATAGGATACCTCACTAGAAAAACATTTACAAAGAAAAAAATAGTTATGTGGCATTGGCATAGCTACTTCAGAAACTAGAGTGAAGTATTTCGGTTTTAATAAGATATTATTTGAGAGAGCTAGGGTATCGTTTAATTTTTGAGTTTTGTTGCTTTGCTTTTATTCTTACCAATTGTGGTGTAATTTGCTCTCTCAAACTAGGTTTTCTATGAAAAGTCTGGAACTGTACATTACTTCCTTTGACCAGTAACTTGCTCCCCCTGGTGGTCTTGCTAAGTTCAAACTGTTGACCAAACAAATTTAATTTCTAATTTGGCTTTTTTTTCTTAAAGTTTTCGAAGAATGACATCGCAACAGCGTATTTCTAGGATAAGATGAGTTGTTACTGAACTTAATGTTAAGAAATGTCCATTACTATGGAGGGATCATTCCCGTGATAGCTGTATTTCAAAAATCTTTCATTATTATAGTCCCTAAATCACACCATTTTTATGTGCTGTTGTATGAGTTAACATTAACAAGCATGGTGACAGGACAATAACTGAATGCTTATCAGAAGAATCTATCAAGATGGACCAATATCTAGAAATGGGGGATGGAGGAGGCAAAGAATTCTTGTTTGGGAACAATCTTCCATCTTGACCCTGTAACATTATTTTGCATTTTCTTGAATATTATTACAACTCAAGGAATTCCTTTTGAAATCACTGAATATTTCTGACATAAGAGATACAAGTTGAAAAGGATTTGGATTAAGGGTAGTAGCACTTACTTGAATCCAGTCTTTCAAAATAAGGTAGAACATTAAAAATAAATGGCCACATTTCTAAAGATCATTAAAAATAAATGGTCTTTTCTAATTTGACATCACGTAAATACTTCAAATGTTTAATGGTGGCAGAGTACAAGCTAAATTCTGAGTCAAATGCTAAAACAGTATATTTGTGTCAAAATGTCATATTGGCTTCCAACTTAAGAAGCCTTCAGCGAAATGCTCAGAGCAAAGGGGAGGGGAGCTGTCTTCAGCTGAATATATGTATGCTCCCAAGCTGTACTTGAAATGTTTTACTCTGGGCTCTTCATGCTGGAGGAGGCATTCAGAAGGAAATCTACAATATATTTTCCTCAGATGTCTTATTGTGAAGACTTTGCATTTTTTAAGCCTCCCTATCTGTCAGAGCCCAGTGAAAAGATGGATTCACTCCAGTAAGTTTTGAAAAAACTACTGGCCATTAAGAATAATGCATAAAAAAGGAAAACAGAAAGAAGGCTGAGAACAATAGAGGGAAGTGAGTTGAGCATTTACATCTGAAATATAAAGGACTCCAGAATGTTTTGGCTTAACAATGTTGTTTACATAACAAATACTCAAGCAGATTTGGAACTCCTTGGAATCATAAGGATTTAGGTGATTTTAGCGACGTTTCATTCAACCACTATTCAGCACAGATTTATATTAATGCTACTAGACTTATCCCATCAACATTAGCTGCTTATGGGCTAGTAGGTACTGTAACTGTGCAGAAATAATAACTAGTAACTGTAGCGTATTAAGAATCCTCTGGAGAAATCATCTGTGACATTCTTTTGTAAGATCAGGACATCTATGAAGCTCTTCTGTATTGATTTGGAGATATTGGAGAGTCTGGAACGGGGTTAAACCTTTTCTATTTATGGTAGCCCTAATCTTAACAGAGAGCCAGCTGGTCCCTGCAAAGCCCTCTGTTACACTTAGCATGAGGCTTTATTGTACATAGTTCTCTTGAGTCAATTAAAACTTGACATTTTGTACCCTCTGTAATTAAAATGCAAATGAAGGGGAAAATTTTGTTTTCACAAACAGATTACACAGGTTAATTAAGATGAAAACTTACCTAGGCCAAGGTTTACAGATAAGTAGTGCTTTCAAAGACCCTACTCACATGGTAGAATATGAATTCTGAGCCTGTGTTCTACATCATGGAAAGATCCATTATCTACATGACAAAGCAAGGGAAGGAAGGCCCAGAGACTATAAAATATAATTATTAGGTATATTCTTTAAGTAATGGTGAGGAGAAAGCCATTCACCCCTTTCTGTTTGAAATTAACTTTTCCATGGTTCCACTTTGCTTAAGACTTAGAAAATACTAGCTTTAGAAAGCACGGAGCTTTTAGATGGTATGGAGAATGAAAATTGCCACAATGGATGCATTTATGAAAACCATAAACTTTTGTGCACTCTATTTTTAATCTGTCCACCTGAGTAATTAAAGGAAAGCTTCTGGACACACTAGAGACATTTGGGTCACAATTCAAATACATAACCTCCCTCCCTAAGAGGAAAGGTGAACAAAGCTAAGAAAAGCAAACACTTTAGAAATGACCTTGCATTATTCTTGGTGCTACTGCAAAAAAAATGCAGTTCTAAGGGTGATGATGGAAAGGAATAAAATGCAACATTCATTTTCCACACTGAAAAGCCAAATAATGCTTTGTTAGTGGTTTTTCTAAGGGAGCATTTTCTAGTCTTTGCCACTTAATCATAGCTGAACTTCTTGCACATAAAAAACACAATGTCATATTTAATTTTTAGCCATTAGAAAGATGGATACTGTGTAAATGTTTAAAGCAGCAAAGATAAAGAAACAATTACATGATATTTATGGCATAAGAAAGAAAATATCCCCAGATACCACAGATCAGATGCAATAATTATTTTTAAAACCAAAAGACCTAACACCAAATTGAAAATTTGGGCATAGGATAATTAACAGAGGGTTAGAAAAGGTCACCATAGCTACCTTGAAACTAAAACTATTGCTACAATATAAATTAGGCCCTTAGAAATTGAGTGTGGGAGTTGAACCAGCATCCACAGCATGATACAGCACCCTGGAACATCTCATTAAATACTTCAAATTGATGAAGTGCTTTAACATCCTTATGTTTTTATTTACTGATTTAAATTTAGTCCTACAAAGCAGAAAATAAGACAGAGTACATTCTAGAGCGAAAGGAGAGCTAAGAGGAAGGAGACGTTTTCACTGGATACTTCAGAATATATTTGTTTCTTATGCAAGTTACTTCAGTGGGATTTTAAGGCATGGTTTTTCTCAAGAGAAAATGAAGACTGCAGATTTTTCGCTCATTGAGATATTTATCCTCCTCCATCTCTCATGCTTTTTTAAAGAACCAAATCCCTAATTTCTTTTACCTTTATTCTATAATTTGGACATAACCAGATACTTGAAATCCCAACCTAATAAAATCTGTGTGCTTTTGGCTTTTAATAACAAATGAGTTTCCCAAAGATATTGCTTACCATTTTCATTAAACACTCAGTATGTCAGGCATTCTTTAGGATTTTTGTTATGTTTTACACACACATACACACACACACTTTAATATTTTATTCTCTGGGAAAGTTTTCTTCTGAGCCTTATAAACATTTACAAGCATGATAAGAGTCTTTACTCTCAAGTATGTTATATTGGTTCTCTTTCTTTGTCAGACTTCTTAACTCCTTGCTTTCAATCTTTAGTGCACCCTTATCATTTCAATCATGTGATTCCAGAAGGCTTTTGTTACAGGGTATCCAGATGTGGCCAAACATGGGTCCTCTGTATGGCAAACTAGTAGATCCTGGTTATTTAGGAAATGCAGCCCTTTGATCTACTCTAAGAGCATAACAGGAACTCACAAACCCAATCCAATCTGGTTTAAATTGCAGAAAGGCACTACTGATTGTGCTCCTGGGACTAGCTCACATCCTTTCATTCCCCAGCTGCTGGTCAAGTCCTTTAAAGAAGATGATGGGCAGCAATACATGAGTGTTGCCAGGGGAAATTCCACCAGCCCTGAAAACAAGCAAACCACCCCTTTGGGATAAATAGAGACTTGCCACAGAGTCAGCCTGGCTTCTCCCTCATTTACTTTCTCTCCTCGGTGACTGCATATGCTGCTCTCAGAAACACCTTGTTTCTCTTTCTAAGAGTTTCTTTCAGTTCACCCCAGGGGAGATTCCCTGTTTACATTTTCCTCCCGTCCTAGGGAAGACAATTTTCCTTAGCTACTAGCTACTGTCTCAGTAGGGAATCAGGAATCAGTACCACGGATCGTTACTTACAGAATGAGTTTAGAGTTCTCTGGCTCCTTCTGAAAGAAGGAGATTTCCCATCCACCGGAAACCACTACAATTTACAAAGAAGTCTTCTGTCCCAGGAACTGAATTATCTTTCCTCTCTAACCTTAATCTTGAAGTTTCCAGAGACATTATAAAATAATGAGTTTTCATGAACAGTTTGTTGGAACTGTGAAGAGCAGTTCATCTGCCTGCATCATAGATCGTCTGACAACACCTGGAACCTGGCCCGGTAGAAATGGCATTACAACTGAACAACAGAGATACATGGAACTCCAAGATACAGCAATACCACCACACTTGACACCCTTATCACCCTTAATCAGAACCCGAAGCCTAGCCCTTCACTCGTTTTCATATAGCTTTGCGCTTGATTTCCCTAGTTAGCCTTCACTGGCTTTCTCCTCTCAAAACTTTATCTATTCCTTCTAAATCCATGTTCCATGGTAAGCAAGGCAAAACAAAATAAAACCCTCTTTCGCATCTCTTTGCCAAACATTCCCTCCAGTTCCTTGCTTTTGCTGAAAATTGTCTCTTCTTCCATTAATTCCAGCTTTCTGCAATGGAGACAGAGAAGTCATAGGGACAAAGAATTCATGCATCAGAAAGGGGGCCAGCATTCTGCTACTCCCCAGCTCCACTCCATCCCTAGACTAAGCACTTGAGAACTCTTAATCCTCCACTCCCATAGATACGGACTGCCTTGCTCATATCATCCATTTGGCTTCACAATCCAGAGTCATGCATGAGCCTCTAAGTCATTCCTCCATATTGATTCAGCACCATGCTGTGGTCTTACCTTCCACTTAAATTCTTGTCAATATTCTGTGTTAGTTCAATGCCCATGCAGGAGACCAGTCCATTTGCTTATTTCACAGTTTTGGGTTTTTTGTTTTGTTTTGCTTTTTGGGTTTTTTTTTTTTTTTTTAAGTTTTTCAACTCTGGTGACTTGTATCCATTTTGCCATAAGCCCTCAAACTCAAAACTCCACCTTGGATCATGTAAGCACCTAGAACTACTCCATCTCTAAAGTGTTCAGCTATAAATTTCAGCACCTATCCTTCCATTGTCTCATTTATTTACTCCTATTATGGTTGTAATTGAAGCCTGTAAAACCTCTCATTTCTTCTGTCCCTACCATGCCTCAATCTATGAAAAAACCTCCATTTTCCTTCTTATCTAGTCTACACCCACCAACATGGATGTATCTCTTATTGACAATATTAACTTCCTTTCCTCTTCTGCTGACCCTGCTCTGAAATAAAGCTGCAGCCTGGATCTGGAACATCCCACCTCCTCTATGCTTACATGAGAGCTACTGAAATGAAATTGGAGATAATCACAAAGCTGTGCACATTGGGCCATAGTAAATTACAAGTGTCCAACCTCAGCTTGGCACCATACCCTGCCTGGCAATCATTCCAGTTAGCTACCTTGTACAGTTTACAAATACTGGTTACTTCAACTAGTCTCAATTCTTGTATTCTGCCACAACCACATAAATTTTAAAATTAACATGATACAATTAAAAATGCACAAAATTTTACAACTTGATGGGTTTTCAAAAACTTAATATGCTTGTGTAAACCAACACCTTAACTAGGAAACCAAGTATTATCAGCAACCCAGAAACACTGCTGTGCTCCCCAGCCTCCCATTCAACTGACTTTGAACAGTACCAGTTGCACTGTATTTTTTAATCCTTTTTTCTTTTTTCTTCTCTCTCTTTCTCTCTCTCTCTTTTAACTATTCATTTATTTTTTTTAATCATATACCCTGTATTCTTTTGTCTATCACTTCAAGATAATCTTCAAGATAATGCTCTTGAGATTCATCAGGGTTAGAGTGTGTAGCTTTGTCATTCTCTATGATGTGTAGTATTCCATTTTATGAATATGCCATAATGCATTTATCCATTGTATTATAGAGAGACATTTGATATGCTTCTAGTTTTGGAGTATTAAAAATAGCCTGGTTAAGTGGCTCAGTTGGTTAAGTGTCTGCCTTCAGCTCAGGTCATGATCCCAGGATCCTGAGTTTGAGTCCCATATTGGGGGTATCTGCTCAGCAGGGAGTCTGCTTCTCACCCTGGCCCTCCCCCCTACTCGTGCTCTCTCTCTCCCTCTCTCTCTCACTCTCTCTCTCTCAAAAATAAATAAACACAATCTTTAAAAAGAGTAAAAATAGTTCTGTTATAAAAATTCTAGTACATGTCTAGATGAACATAGTTGTACACTTCTAATGGATGTATACTTAGGAATGGAATTAGATTATATGGCCTCCTATGTTCAATTCTTTTAGATAGTGCCAAACCACTTTCCAAATTGGGTGTACCATTTTATACTCTTATACAGACTTTGACCCCATGGAACTACTTTTCAGTGAAAGAAAATAAATAAGAAGTAAACAAATAAACTAAATAATTACAAGTTGCACCAAGTGTTACGAAGGACATAAACAAGTGATGTTGATGATAGACAGGACTTGGAAAAGTAAAAGTGTTACATGTGTAGTGAAGAAAGAACATTCTGAGGAGATGACATTTGAGACTGGACTGGACTTATATTAGGGAGAGATACCCACAGGAAGAACCAGGAAAAACACATGCTAGGGAAAAAGCAGAGCAAATGCAAAAATCTGATGCAGGAAAGAATTTGATATGCTTAGGGCACACAAAGGAGGTAAGAGACCCAGTCAGCTGATAGCTTATTAAAAAGAGAGAGAAGGACATGAGTTTTGTGTTGAGTTGGAAAAGGTGAGCAAGAATCAGCTCATGCAAGGCCTTACATGCTATTGGCTGGAGTTTGCCTTTAATTGTATGTCCAGTAAAAGTCTACAGGAAGTTTATATTCAGGGTCAAGTGGGGAGGGTTTACTGTTTACTCTTCACTCCTTCCTTGTTCCAAGGAAGAACAAGCCGTATAGAGACAAGGGTGGAAACAAGAGCATCCATTAGGAGAGTGGCCATTCATCTTGGGGCCCTTGAATTTTGTCTAATGTTCCATCTAAATATAAACAACATCTTTTATCAGTCTCAAAAATGTTTTTTTTTCTAAGTTAGGAAGTTAAGTATATGGTCCCTATCTTTTAAGGGATTTAGCAGGAGTATAGAAGGTAGATAATATTGGCCTGAACTGGGATGGTGGTGGTAGAAAGAGAAAAAAATTATTAAATTCAAGACCTATTTTGAAGGTAGCACTGAAGGACATATTGATGGATTGTATATGAGAGGTAAGGAAGAGGAACAGAAATTTCTAGATTTTTCATCCTAAACTGATGGTGATACCATTTACAAAGATAAGGGTGTCTGAGGTAAAAACAGGCTTGGGTAGAGAAAGACAGGTCTACCCAACTGACTGAGAATCAAAACAGGAGAGATGAAAGAAAACACAAAAGATAAAATTGCCAAAATAGACATTTACCTCTTTTCTTCATCTTTTAATAGAAGCAAGGCCTCCCCCAATCTGAAGTATAACCTTCCACTTGTTTACTGAATCTTCTCCCCCTTTCTCCTTCATCTGCCTCATACTCTTATTATCCCTAATTCGATGCTATCTTCACCATCTTCTAATTTGCTTTCTCTGAAAGTCTATAGATATGAACAATTATAAACCATCTTAAAAAGAGATGAATAAAAAAGAAAAAGAAAGCCCTCAACTTTCCATGGACCTTATACCTTTTTCTCACTTCCACAATTCCCTGGACCTTTAGAGCCAAGTTTCGGAAAAGCATAATCTACATTCAAGTTCACTGATTCTGTGACTCTTATTTCCATAAAATCCCTGGCACTATGATTTCCATCCTCATCACTTTGATTAAAATCTTTCCCAACAATAACCGCCCCATGTTAGATGAGTGGATACTTGTGAGTTTTCATTTATCAGATTTTCCACATCCTTTATCACTTTTGTGCTCCCTCTCTTTTGGAACTGTCCTCACCCCCTGTTAGTCCCTCTACCCCTCTTTTGAATTCTTTTTACTCAGTCTCTAACATTTTTTCTACCCTTCCTTAAAATTAATATTCCTCAGGAATCTACTTGAGCCCAATTTTCTTCTCATTTTAAAAGATATTCCTACAATGGGCGCCTCAGCAGCTCAGGTAATTGAATGTCTGACTCTTGATTTTGGGTCAGGTCATGATCTCAGCATTGTGAGATGGATCCTTGAGTTGGGCTTCACATTCAGGGTGGAGTCTGCTGGAGAGTCTCTCTCTCTCCTTTCCCTCTGGCCCTCTCCCCACTCTCTCTCTCTCAAATAAATAAATAAAATCTTTAAAATAAAATAAAATAAAAAATAAAAGGTATTCCTCCAAAAGCTTCCTCTTGACTCTTATACTCACTTCAAAAGGGTAATAAATATACTTCCTATTTTGATTGTGGTGATATTTTCATGAATGTACACACAAAGCAAAGCTTATGAAATTATAGACTTCAAATATGTGGAATTTATTGTAAATAAAGTTGTTTTAAAAGTTACCTCTTAGTTTAAATGAATTTCGGCAGAAAATCCATCAAAATCCATCCAAGGAAAGATTTGTTCCCACATCACTCTTGCTATGGTAGAAATTCTCTGATCTCCAGTGGGACATACTTGGTAATGTGAGTTAAATTATCTATCACTAGCTATTTATCACCTAGATGTGGACAATCTGTTCCTAGAAGCAAAATTCAATAAAACTGACTTTAGTGACATCAAGTATGAATTTGTGACTTTTCAGGTGAGTCTGTTATGAAGCTTCTTTAATGGATTTTTTTTTGTCATGAATTCCTCTCTCCCATCTTAGGTCCAAAGAACCAAGATGAGTTAGCTCTGTTTTCTCTCTGAGCCTCCAAGTTACCACAACTTATTTTCAGAGTATGGTAGTATGCTAGAGAGTACTCCATTATAAAATGATAAAGTTCCTAAAGTAGACCTCCTGCCTCTCCTACCAGAAGGGCTCCATTTTTCCCTCCTGGTATGACACTGAAACTCCTAATCACTTTGTTAGGCAGCAACCTTCAAGCCTAGGGTTTCATCATTGCTGTGGTGTGCATTCCAAAGATCTTCCAAGGTATTACCTTTGCCAAAACTTTTAGGATGAAATAATATCAAGTGTTTGCTGCCTCCGAGGTTCTACACATTCACCCTTGCCAGGGGGGGCTTTAGTGCTCTGACAGCACAATCTGTAGGACAGAGCAAATGCATCTCTTTTGCTCAATCCTAACCCCAAAATAAAGTCTGGAATAGTCTCATAGAGCTGCCATTTTGAAATTCATTGTAACTTCCAGCATAGCACTAGTTAAGACAAAAGGGAAAGAGACATTATCAGTCCACATTTAAAAGGCAGTGTATACATATGCTTCTGATCATTATCAATGGTGAACTACTTCAGCAGTAAAACTTACATTTAGAAATGGGGCATCAGACTTAGCTGTCAGATGGGTTCCTTCAGAAAATGCACCTTTCCCTAGAGAGCAAATGTAGCACCCTGAGCTTTCCAAATTGGCTTCAGTGGTGCTATGAAAACGTTTTGGGTGGTCAGGAAAACTCAATATTGGAATAACTCAAGGTCACTTTCAGGCATTCCCTGTCTCTTATCTGATGCTTATATTTACTTTTTGGGTATGTATATTGATATTCACTAAATGTTAGCATCTACTATTTTGCCTAAAGCAGCCCTAGGCCAACTTACCAAGGATAATCCCAAATTCACTATCACTAAAAGTAGTATCTAAATTTCTTTGATCAAGTACTTATATCATTAACAATTAATTAATTTAAAAATAAATATAAATAATAAAATAACAGTTATGTGATCAGAATGTAATATGCATTCCTTTTCTTTAAAAATTATACATGTGTACTACTATTATAAGCTAATGTCTCAAAGCACAGTATATGGTTAAGATGAGGTTTATTGTTAAAAATAGTGTATGTGGGGGCACCTGGGTGGCTCAGTCATTAATCATCTGCCTTCGGCTCAGGTCATGATCCCAGGGCCCTGGGATCGAGCTGTGCATCGGGCTTCCTGCTCAACTGGAAGCCTGCTTCTCCCTCTCCCACTCCCCCTGCTTGTGTCCCCTCTCTTGCTCTCTCTCTCTCTCTCTCTCTGTCAAATAAATAAATAAAATATTTTAAAAAATAGTGTATGTGAATTTACTTCAAATAGTTTTCTTACCAATATTATAATTTCAAAGAATTTAGCTGACTTTCTTTTTTTTTTTTTAAATCAGAACTAGTTAAGTCTTCATTGATTTTGCCTTGAAGTACAGTGGGAAAATGCCCATATTAGCAGCAAAAATTTCAACTGTGATTTTTTTAGGAGGTAGTGAGAAAGGCTGTTGTTTGCTTATACTTAAAAATATTATCTTCAAATTAAAAAATTCATGGAAACAAATGAAAATGAAAACACAACTGTTCAAAATCTTTGGGATGCAGCAAAGGCAGTCCTAAGAGGAAAGTATATAGCAATACAAGCCTTCCTCCAGAAACAAGAAAGGTCTCAAATACACAACCTAACCCTGCACCTAAAGGAGCTGGAGAAAGAACAGCAAATAAAGCCTAAACCCAGCAGGAGAAGAGAAATAATAAAGATCAGAGCAGAAATCAATGAAATAGAAACCAAAAGAACAGTTGAACAGATTAATGAAACTAGGAGCTGGTTCTTTGAGAGAATTAATAAGATTGATAAACCCCTGGCCAGACTTATCAAAAAGAAAAGAGAAAGGACCCAAATAAATAAAATCATGAATGAAAGAGGAGAGATCACAACCAACACCAAAGAAATACAAACAATTATAAGAACATATTATGAGCAAATATATGACAGCAAATTAGACAATCTGGAAGAAAAGACGTATAAACTACCAAAACTGAACCAGGAAGAAATAGAAAACCTGAATAGACCATAACCACTAAGGAAACTGAATAGTAATAAAAAGTTTCCCAACAAACAAGAGCCCAGGGCCAGAGGGCTTCCCAGGGGAATTCTACCAAACATTTAAAGAAGAATTAATACCTATTCTTCTGAAACTGTTCCAAAAAATAGAAATGGAAGGAAAACTTACAAACTCATTTTATGAGGCCACCATTACCTTGATCCCCAAACCAGACAAAGACCCCATCAAAAAGGAGAATTACAGACCAATATCCTTGATGAATATGGATGCAAAAATTCTCGCCAAAATACTAGCCAATAGGATCCTACATACATTAAAAGGATTATTCACCATGACCAAGTGGGATTTATCCCTGGGCTGCAAGTTTGGTTCAACATCCGCAAATCAAAGTGATACAATACATTAATAAAAGAAAGAACAAGAACCATATGATACTCTCAAAAGATGCAGAAAAAGCATTTGACAAAGTACAGCATCCTTTCTTGATTAAAACTATTCAGAGTGTAAGGATAGAAGGTACATACCTCAATATCATAAAAGCCATCTATGAAAAACCCACAGCGAATATCATTCTCAATGGGGAAAAACTGAGAGCATTTCCCCTAAGGTCAGGAACACGGCAGGGATGTCCACTATCACCACTGCTATTCAACATAGTACTAGAAGTCTTAGCCTCAGCAATCAGACAACAAAAAGAAATAAAAGGCATCCAAATTGGCAAAGAAGAAATCAAACTCTCACTCTTTGCAGATGATATGACTCCACCCCAAAACTGCTAGAACTCATACAGGAATTCAGTAAAGTAGCGGGATATAAAATCAATGCACAGAAATCAGTGGCATTCCTATACACCAATAACAAGACAGAAGAAAGAGAAATTAAGGAGTCGATCCCATTTACAATCACACCCAAAACCGTAAGATACCTAGGAATAAATCTAACCAAAGAGGCAAAGAATCTGTACTCAGAAAACTATAGAATACTCATGAAAAGAATTGAGGAAGACACAAAGAAGTGGAAAAACGTTCCATGCTCATGGGTTGGAAGAGCAAATATTGTGAAGATGTCTATGCTACCTAGAGCAATCTACACATTTAATGCAATCCCTATCAAAATACCATCCACTTTTTTCAAAGAAATGGAACAAGTAATCCTAAAATTTGTATGGAACTAGAAAAAACCCCGAATAGCCAGAGGAATGTTGAAAAAGAAAAGCAAAGCTGGTGGTATCACAATTCCAGACTTCAAGCTCTATTATAATTCTGTAATCATCAAGACAGTATGGTACTGGCACAAAAACAGACACATAGATCAATGGAACAGAATAGAGAGCTCAGAAATGGACCCTCAACTCTATGGTCAATTAATCTTTGACAAAGCAAGAAAGAATGTCCAGTGGAAAAAGGACAGTCTCCTCACCAAATGGTGTTGGGAAAATTGGATAGCCACATGCAGAAGAATGAAACTGGACCATTTTCTTACACCACACACAAAAATAGACTCAAAATGGATGAAATACCTCAATGTGAGACAGGAATCCATCAAAATCCTTAAGGAGAACACAGGCAGCAACCTCTTCGACCTCAGCCGCAGCAACTTCTTCCTAGAAAACAGTGCCAAAGGCAAGGGAAGCAAGGGCAAAAATGAACTATTGGGACTTCATCAAGATAAAAAGCTTTTGCATAGCAAAGGAAACAGTCAACAAAACCAAAAGACAACTGACAGAATGGGAGAAGATATTTGCAAATGACATATCAATAAAGGGCTAGTATCCAAAATCTATAAAGAACTTATCAAACTCAACACCCAAAGAACAAAGAATCCAATCAAGAAATGGGCAGAAGACATGAACAGACATTTCTGCAAAGAAGACATCCAAATGGCCAACAGACACATGAAAAGTGCTCAACATCACCAGACATCAGGGAAATCCAAATCAAAACCTCAATGAGATACCACCTCACACCAGTCAGAATGACTAAAATTAACAAGTCAGGAAATGACAGATGTTGGTAAGCATGTGGAGAAAGGGGAAGCTTCCTACATTGTTGGTGGGAATGCAAGCTGGTGCAGCCACTCTGGAAAACAGTATGGAGGTTCCTCAAAAAGTTGAAAATAGAGCTACCCTTTGACCCAGCAATTGCTCTACTGGGTATTTACCCCAAAGATACAAATGTAGGGATCTGAAGGGGCATGTGCAGCCCAGTGTTTATAGCAGCAATGTCCATGATAGCCAAACTATGGAAAGAGCTTAGATGTCCATCAGCAGATGAATGGATAAAGAAGATGTGGTATGTATATATAAAATGGAGTATCATGCAGCCATCAAGAAAATGAAATCTTGCCATTTGCAATGACGTGGTTGGAACTAGAGGGTATTATGCTAAGGGAAATAAGTCAAACAGAGAAAGACATGTATCATATGATCTCACTGATATGTGGAATTCGAGAAACAAAATAGAGGATCATAGGGGAAGGGAGGGGAAAAATGAAAAAAGATGAAACCAGAGAGGGAGACAAACCATAGGAGACTCTTAATCTCAGGAAACAAACTGAGGGTTGCTGGAGTGGAGGGGGGTGGGACAGATGGGGTGGCTGGGTGATGGACATTGGGGAGGGTATGTGCTATGGTGAGCACTGTGAATTGTGTTAGACTGATGAATCACAGACCTGTACCTTTGAAACAAATAATACATTCTGTGTTAATGAAATTAAAATAAAATAAAATAAAAATAGAAAAAATATTATCTTCAACCCCATGTTATTTTGCTGCATTCGTTTTGATCTACTTGTTCATTTTCAGAAGCTTATTATATTTAAAACTAGATTATATAATCCATATAACCAGTTAATGAGACCCATGTAGACCACAGGGCTTTACAGAACGGTGAAATCAAACATCCCCTTGCTGTTGTATTTTTTCCCTCAGATAACTCATGGATTCCACATGAAGTAAGCAATATGATGTAATGACCTAGAGAAGACTCCAGGAGCTATTCACATTTCAAATATCGACAAACTTGATTTTTATTTCCTCTTCAGGAAAAAAAGAAATATCAGTGCTAATATTTTCTTCCCACACTTCAATGGCTTATTGTTTGCATCTCATGGTGCACTCACCCCAATTCAGAGACCGCTGATTTATACATAAGTGTAAGCCATAATTCTTGCTGGTTCTATCTTCTCTGCGTATTTTAGCATGGGTAAGATCTCTTCCACCCTGGTAATGTGTATTTTAAACACAATTAAGTAAGACATTATGTGTCTGCTTTTTCTTAGTCTATATATGTAATGAAATCTTAGTAAGACCTTTAATTCTGCAACTTTTTTTTATTCAAAAAAAAAGGTAAATTTTAATTTTTAACCTTATCCTATAACAGTGTTTAGTTACCTCATTCAGTACTAGTAAATAAAGTAAGTTATTTGATTTAGGAAATCCTGCAAACAAATGCTAATATACAGTTGGTATTGATACCTGGCTGGCAACAACCTAGGCCTCCAGCTGGCTCTATTTGATGGACACTCACTCAGTTTTGCCTCGATAGCAAACTCTACATGTTCAAGAGATGCAATGATTGTTGTTTCACTACCATTATCTAAAGGAATAAAATATGAATCCCATTTTTATATATTCCTGCCCTCTAAGAACATTAATATTTAAACATTATTAAATATTCAATAGTTTAATTTCATAGCTAGCTACTTAGAAAAAGTCACTGAGTCTTAGGCAGGTTATTGAATAGACAATACCTATAACGGCATTATCTATGAGTAGGGCAAAATAATCTAAAATTGAACACGCAATAATTTTGTTCAGTAATAATTTTGCATATGAGTGTAACATGGAATTAATTCCATTTATTTAATGAGCGCTCACTATGTTTAGAGCAGGCTAGTGGATCCTGTTGTGAATCATCAATTTGACTGAAGGACTAATTAAAAAAAGAAGTAGATGATGAAGACAAGCATTAAATACAAAGATGAGGGGAAATAAATGTGTCGTAAATGAAAGTAAAGGGGATAGAGAGTTTAACTGAGAAGATAAGAGGGAATAAACAAGGTATGTTCCTTTTATCAGTAAATAGAAGTTCTGGAGTTCAGAAGTCAGCTGGTCCCAGAAAAACTATCATCTTGATTATCTTTCTAACGTTTTAGTTTATGACTCCTGGCTTAATGTAATCTTTTTTAGAATGTAACTTCTACCTGATGCTCAGTAAGTATTTGTTAAAAAAAATAAATAAAAACAAAGTAGAAAAAATGGGTATTAGATATAAAATGCACAATTTTTGTTGTTTGTGGTGCTTAGTATAAACTTGCATTATCTCTTTTGTTATGGTCCAAAATATTAAGATTATGCTTTATATAATTTTATATAGCCTCTGGTACTATGAAAAAAGTGCTTTTTAAAATTTTGAACATACAGTGGACTTTGCTACTTATGGTGCAATATGGTCAGTATTAAGGTTAGGGTTCAGGTTAGGTTAAGTTAAGAGAAATAATGCTTATAATCTGTATAATATCTGTTCAATGTTTTGCAGATATGTGTTCTTGTTGTTGGACTAACGTGACAGCAAACATTTTGTAGACATCCCACAAAGAGGCCTTCAATGTTGCTGTTTTGCTAGCACTTTTCTCTGACTATAGATATAACTAATTTTTGAAAATTAGAACATTCTGAAGAGTAAAAAGAATAAAATAAAGTCTACCCACAGTCAAGATTAATGTTTCAGTGGATTTCAAGCATGTCGTCTCTTAGGTGTATACATGAAATTATATTCCTACAATATGCAGTTGCATTTGACTTGTTTTTTCATTGAACCCCTTATTGTGAACATTCATTAAATACTCTCCAAACACATGACTTTTAATGTTTTTATAATATTCCACTCTATAGTTGTAGTGTAATTTATATAGTCTTTTTCATATTTGTGGATATTTAGGTTCTATCAGATCAAAACCCACATATTATGAAATGTTCCTACATGTGGAATTTCTGGCCCAAAGATTATTTAAAACTCCTGATACAATTTGCCAAGTGACCTTCCAGAAAGGCTTTATAGGTTCTTATACTTCTTATGCCCAAGTGCGCAATGTTCAAGAGAAACTCCCTGTTTTACTACAGTTTTATAAGTGCTAAATATCATGTTACTTAACCCTTACTAGCATGGAAGATTAAATGGTATTATGTATTCAGTTTTTCGGTTTTTATTTGACTGTTCTTATAAACTACCAGCAAACATATTTTTACATCTTTGTTTTCATAGATAATTTTTGAGTTTACTCTGTATGTTCTTTTCTGAATTTTCTCCTGGTGTTACAATTTTCTAACTGATTTTAATTATATATTTCATTACATATTAAGGATAATGCTGCTATGTTTAATATATATATATATATATATATATATATTCTGAATATTTCCCTCAGTTTATTATTACTGCTAACTTTCTGACCTTCAAAGTTTAAATCATTTTAATCCAACCTTTATTTTTTATTTTTCTTTTGCCATTCATTCTGCTGTTTTCATGCTTACAAAGTTCTTCATTCTGAAACCATATTCATGTATACCTAAATTTCCATCCAGTTGTTAGAGTTTTGTTTTCTTATATTCCATTATTTAATCTATCTGAAATAATTTGGTACAGGGTATATAAGAGATTAACTTTATTTTTTGCTCTGGAACAAATGTCTCAGCACTATATAGTGAATCCACATTTTCATTCAATAAGCATTCCATGCTTAAGTTGAGCCAGTCACTGCCCTGGTCCTGAAGCATTCTTCTTTTACCACCGTGGTCATTGTTAATCTTTTAAAAGTATACTGTAATCATTTCTTGTGCCCATAACATATTACTTTAAGTATTGTCTATTTATAATACATTCTTTTGCTTGGTTGTTGTTTTTTATTGAGATGTAATTGACACATAACATTATATTAGTATTAGGCACACTGCATGATAATTTGATGTATGTATATATTAAGCAATGATCTCCCAATGAGTCTAGTTTACATACAGCTTCATACATAGTTAACAGTTTTTTCTCATGATAAGAACTTTTAAGATCTACTCTCTTAGCAACTTTGAAATATATAATACAAGATTAACTATAGTCACCATGCCCTATATAAGTTGGTAGGACTTATCCTAGAACTGGAAGTCTCTACCTTTTGACCCCTTTCACCCATTTTGCCCACTCCCCAAGCCCTGCCTCTGGCAACCACCATTCTAATGTGTAATGGGACACCTTTTTTTCAGATGTCCCTAGCCGTTCTGTTTGTTTGGATACTTAAGGAGAATGTGTGGGACTGGAGGGGACAAAGAAGGTGGACAATAATTTTTTACTTTTTTTTTCTTCATTTAATTATGTATGGTTTTAATTTTAATAACATAGATCACTTTTACAACTCCTTTATTACTTTTTAACTACTTTGTCAAGTTCAATGTTCCTCTCATTATTCCGGTTAGAATCACATCATATTAATGAATGAATATGAAAGTAATTAATGTGTCTTTTTTTATAATACTCAACTTCCCATTTAAGACTATATTATGTCTCTTTGTTTAGCCATTTAATTTTATCCTCATTACTTTTTGCAATTATTTTCACAAAGACCTTGCGTATTTCTTTTTTACAGTACAATTGTTAGACTATTGAGAATGTGATATTTTAAAATTCTCTGGCAGCTATTTTTGGCTACTATACAGAACTCCACTGTGTCATATATTTACTTCTAACAGGTTTCTTTAATAAACTTTTAATATTTCTAGTTTATTTTCAGTGGAATCTCTTAATTTATACTTATTTTATCTGAGACTGCTGTGAAATGTATTTCTTTTTTAATAGTACTAACACTTATAACTGCTGATTGCTGCATTTGATTGGTTTTTGCTCCCAGAACAATACTAATAAGTGTGTCAGTGGCTCCTGGTCTTGTCTGACTTTAATGGGAATGCCTCTGGTGTTCAAGGTTAAGTACCATATTGTCTGTTGCCTTCAATAGATAGTCTTTTTTCTAAAAGATTATCATCTTCCCATAATTTTAAAATAAGAATTGGTTGTTATATACTATAAAATTCCTTCCTGCATCTTTTGAAAATGGTGTTTTTCTTCCTACTGATTTATTGATTATATGTATTACATTAGCAGATTTTCCAACATTAAAATTTTTTTTGTTTTCCTAAAGTAAACCACACCTTGATATGATATATTAATCTCTTCATGGAAAGATCTGAAATAGTCCATAGTTTTCTCTTTTGTGCTTTCATCTACAGACATTGGTATGTAGCTCATGATTGTTTGATAAAATAATACATTTTCAAATAGGATTTTGTGTGTATGTGGTTTGGGTTTTTCTTGTTTGTTTTTTGTTATTTTGATGGGAAGGTAATGGGTTATATGGAAAAAGAATTACTGGTTATTTGACAACTGAAAAGATGGGGCCCCTGGGAGGTTCAGTCTGTTAAGCGTCCGACTTTTTATTTTGGCTCAGGTCATGATCTCTGGGTTGTGAGATCGAGCCCTGTGTTGGGCTCTGTGCTGCATGTGGATCCTGCTTAAGATTCTCTCTCTCCCTTTCACTCTGCCCCTCGCCGCCTCTATCATTCTAAAAAAAAAAAAAAACAACCTGAAGAGTGTTATTTGTTAAATATGCAGTATGACTGGGTTTAGAGACTTAATGAAGTCATTATTTGACTTTTTGTTTTCAGTTTTTCGGGGGCTTTGTCCACAATGTCCAGTAGCTCTAAATTGCATTTATTTGTTGCCGTGCTTTTTAATGGGGTTCTGGGTAAATCTTACTGCATTTGGCAGTCACAACAATGCTCCAAATTATGTGTAGATAGTCATTCCATCATCAAAGATAAAAACAGTAGCGTGAGCAGATTTGCCTTGTCCAACGTCACACTAGCTTAACAAGCAGCAGTCAAGGTGAATATCCCAAATAATTCAGAGCCCAGAGTTCTTTTGACCACCTTATCTTGCTTCTTACTCTAACTTATAAATAGCTTATGGGTCACCTTAACTTATCCCTCCAATGTAAATTAGCACTTATTTTCCAACGTGATTCTTGAAATAAACTCCACTGTATTTGACAGGATGGCCTTAATGTTCCCCTCAGTTCGACAAAACTTGAAGCAGGCTTTTCTTGCCTAGAGGCCCCTGACTTCCCTTTTAGACCTTTTACTTTAGATAACAATTGTAAATGCTTTCTTTGTCTCTTTCGGATGTGAAGTATTCTCCTAGCCTCCTACAAGTGTTACAAGGGAGGAAGGTCCTTCTCAAGGACCAGGGAACCATCCCCTTGAAATGTGATCATCAAGAAAGATAGCACCTCTCTCTCCCAGTCTCTTTGTGAAGATAGGAGCCTATCCCCCATTAGATTTTCACCAAGTAGCAAAAACAGAGGGCCTAATTTCATTGACTAACTTCCCCTCTGATATCCTCTGGTATTTTCCCACTAGCTCACTTCAGTGCTTAAAAACTCCCCCACCTATTGTCTCAGGGGAGAGGTCAATCTCTCTCCCCCATTGTAATAATCTTGAATGAAGTATCCCTTGCCCACTTAACTCTGTAAGGTACCATTTTTCTTTTACTGTATTAAAATGTTCCTATTTGTTGGGTAATCTTCCTCTCTGCTCTTGAAGTTCTCAGAGGCTCTACTAGATTTTAATCCTGCTTATGATTCCTAACATTTAAAATTGCCTAAGCATATTAGGTATTTAATAAATGTTGGTTGAATACATGGAATATGTTTGAATGAATGAATAAATGAATGAGCTGCAGAAAGGCAATTCTAGTTTCCGAGTCCCCTCCCCATCATAAAGATAGTGTTCTGATCCCGTGTGTAGAACATGTGTGAGCACAGCCCCTGCATTGGTGCCTCCTGCTCTGTGGACATGGAAAACAGACGCGTGGCTGGTGCCTACAAGGCATCCCTTTTAGAGGAGACCCAGACCTTGTTGAGCGGGTGATGTCATCCTTCGAATTTAAATTCATCTTCCATTTTTCCCAAGGACTGCTAGTTGAAATAGTACTATCGACACTAGCTGAATAATACTATACTCAAGACTAATAAATGAGCGTCTTGCTAGTAGATGTCCTAGAAATATGGCAGCTCTGCATGGCTTTGTTTTAGTGAGACTGTTTGTTGCCACCCCCCAAAATTCACCTTTCCTCAGGTAGCAAAAATTCAGAGTGACTTTTCTGTCGTCGGTTGAAGGGACAGACATAAAGCTTGACAAAAGCACAAACTGAACAAATATCAATGCCTTCTTCAGCCCCTCCCTTTGAAAAGTCTTCTTCTGCCCACGGCGATGTCACAGGACTGTTTATTAGTAAAAGCTAGATCATCAGGGCCCTCGTCATGGCACACCATGATACTGTAGCTTTTCTTCAACAGCACTGTGTGCCAAGGCCTCGGCCCTTCCTTCCTCTACCGTCTCATGTTTGCTCTAATTCTGTTTTCTGCTGCTGTTCATAGCCAGCCAATATGTACAGCGTTTGCAATTTTATCTGGCTTCCAAGTCATATTCTTTTTTTCAGACCGAACCAACCTTATTTCTGTTTTAGTTCAACTTCTTTCTGTAGGTTCCTTCACTGAGGACAGGCTCTTTAACTTTACAGGCGGTAGCCCCAGCAGGAGGCCAGACCTGGGACCCTTCTCGTCTGCCCACCACACCTGTAACTTGGCCTCCAGGAGCTTCCTTACCACTTCCCATATTGATGTTTCCTTCTTAGCACTTAGCACAATTTGCAATTATGTGTTTATTCCTGTGTTTATTTGTTCAATGTCTCTCCCACTGGCCTGCAAACTGTGATTATAGGTCTTGTTATTTACTTCTATATTCCGACACATGGTAGACATTCGATAAATACGTCCTGCTTGCAAACTGATAATCTCAAAAGAGTCAGGACACAACCGAGAGAGGAAACCCAAATGCCTGGGATGGAGAGTTCACACAAGGCCGGCAGCCCAGGACAGAGTCCGGGTCTCACAAGGTCTTCCCAGGGACCCCTACCAGGAAAAGAGGGGTCCAGAGCCTGTCAGCAGCCCTTCACCCACAAGCTGCCATCGCTTCCTTGAAGTATTTGAAAACATATACTTGAAAAGACTACCATTTATAGATGTAGCATTTATGGTACATCTATAATATCTTGATAACTTTCTATGAAGCAAAGAGTTTAGCACCAGTGTTTATAATTTTTCTGAAATGTTTTTTCTAACAATCCAGAAAATCTAACTTCTGAAAATTAACCACCATTTATTTAGTCATGAACTGCCTCAGTCTGGAGACAGGGGGAACAACTAGGGCCAAGTGAGGAGTCCACATCCTGTCCTGGGACTCTTTCCTCTGCCTACTTCACCTGTAACTGCAGCCAGATGCTGCCCTTTCACCTACCATTTTGCATTTTCCTGACACCAGGTACACATATCAAGTGAAGTCTTGCAAGGGTGAATGGGTAAGGTCAGATGGGTTCTAGAATGCTGCCCAGTATTAAAATATTTACCTGATGTATAAAAGCCAGAATGGCAAATTATGTCAATTTTTCTGTTTGGGCAGAGGTGAGAATAGTGTGGGAGGGTGTCATTAGTGGTTAGAACACAGGTTTAATACATTAGTATCTTTACCATAACTTAGTAATCAGATAGTCTTAAGCAAGTTCCTTCACCTTTTTGAGACCAGTTTTCATGATACATAAAATAACATGACATGTAAAAAATCGCAATATTTTTTTGAGAGCCAAAGATATAATGTTTGTGAAGTGCCTAATGCAGAGTCAGGCACATTTTGAGTGCTCAGTAAATGGTGATGATGGTGATATTGGTGATGATGAAGATTATTTGATTCACTCACCTTCATATTATGAGTAATTCAAAGAAGTGTTGATATAAACCATGTATGCCACAAATACACCCCAAAGTCTTTAGTTTTAAATTGTTAAATGTAGCAGAAAAACTTGTATACGTACCACCCTTCATTTGCTCTAAATTATCTTACTCTCATACATGTTCGTCTCCCACCAATAGCCGCTTGTGTTTGTCATACTGTGTTAAGAGCCTACATTTTCTGGGATTGGGGGCAGGATGGGGGCAGGGAGCTCTCAGGAAGTCTGACCAATGTCAGAAGAACATCAATCCAAGATGTCTGATGCCTTTTCTCCGGAGACCTGGGTTCCAATCTTGACTCTACTACCCATTAATGATATGACCTTGGGCGAGTGACAACATGTGTAGGCTTAGCTCCCTCATTTCTAAAATTCTTCTAAAGCTCCTTCCAGTTCTACAAGGACTGTGATTAGTGCCTGTCACTCTAGGCAACATCTTACTGTCTTAGCTAATAAGGTCACATACATTCAAAGTATATCAATACATCATTTTGCAGAGGTGTTACAATCCTTTATTGATATTCTTCGGATCAGTTTGAATGAGTGCTAACTATTAGCAGAAATGCTCTCCTAAAAATGTACCAGGTAATAAACTTATAGTTTAACCCACACACTCATTAACAAGTTATTCCCAGGAGTTCAATCACAATATTTCTTTAGGCTCACTCCAATCTTTGCAGGTATCACATCAGTTAATCCTGACATCAGTGGCCATCATTATCCTCACCAATTATTATTATTAGTGACACAACAGACTCACAGGCTTTTCTTAGGACATCCAGAAATTATACAGCTTTTTCTCTCAGACGAAAAACCAAGAGAAATAAAGTAGCTCTTTACATAATTCCTGTTTTTCTCTTCTTTTTCTTTCCTCTTAAGAAAGAAATTCTTTTCTTTCACATTAGGATGTGGGGCACTTTATCCTTCCACTTCATTTTGCTGGTTACATTTAATTAATCTTTTATTATGTAATTTGTATCAAGGTTTTATTCAAAACTGTTTTTGTTCATTTCTTTCCCGAAATCACATCTCTAGGCTTTAATAACTTCGTCTTACTTGGTCCCAACAGGATTTAAAACAAACACACACACACACACACACACACACACACACACACAGAGGAGTTTACCTTTCTTTATAATGCAGATCTCTTTACAGGACTTGACTTCATCAGATTCTTTAGAAATGATTCCTACAGTAACCCCATAGATAAATGTCCTGAATAGATAGCATAATTAAATTAAAAATTGGAGGCAGATTTCCTTCACCTTGTGGTGCTGGTAGCTGGATCAGAGTATTTACATTCACATTTTAATCCTTTAATCTAGGAATCAATGTATGACCTGAGGCAACAAGTTAACAGCTTGCCAAAACTAAGCCCGGGCAGATGGCAACATTGATCCAGATGTCAATTTCCCAAACACCCCTGGAAATATCTGGTGCAAGAGTCAGACACAGTCACAAAGGAGTCAAAGCCCTTCCCACAACAGCTCTCTGATCCTGTGACATCACTTACTTTCTCTCCCAATTCAGGACGCTGAGCTTCTTGCGCTTTCTTTAAAAAAAATAGTATACATTTTATTAACAAGTCCCATTTCCTCTAGGACAGCACGAATCAAGATGAATCATATTTCTATTCAATTCGCTCAGGTTGTTACAAATATACTCTCTTGTTTCTCAATAATTTCAGTAACATATCTCTGTAATTATTTCCAAGATTTTCTTTCTTTTTAATTCTGCCTTGTTTACTTGTCACTTTCTAGTCTTTGGAGCTCTTGAGATGTTATACTTTATTCTTTTTTGAGAAAAATTCCCAAAGCTCTCCAAATTTTTCTTTGTAGGTAGAACCTTCATGGCCTTGTCTTCACAGCAGATGGCAACAGGACACAACACCAACATAGATGCATTTGGCTGGTGACATTTTCCACATTTAAAAGAGCAGTATTGTTCCTGGTAAGCACTCAGATGAATGGACTGAAACTCTGCTATTTTGAATATTTGCGCTCCTTAGCCTCAGGCACACTTCCGCATGTGTTTGCCCTGCTCATTTGTGTTTTTCTTCACCTTATTCCTCTAACTCACAATGTGAAAGGCATATCTTTTTCTTCTTTTCCTATCCAATTTTTTATTTTGCAGGTTGTGTTTGCTTCTGATGCCCCAATAGACATTTGATGACCATCAAACAGTCCATTTGATGATAGTTACTTATAGTTTATATATCTTTCACTGAGTAGATCTTATTTTTAACAATCTAGCTATTTTATGTTCCCCAATCCCTAATTAATTAAGGATAATGAAATAAGTAATTAGTGATAACTGACCTAGTTGTTTTGCTTATTTCACTTTCACGTGTAGTGCTCATGTGTTATTAGTTCTCTGATCAATTCATAACCCTGCTCAAAATCTGATTTCCTGCAAATTATCTAAGTTTATTTTCCACTATCCCTCAACATGCCACGTCCGCTTCACTCAGATTTGCCTTCTCTTTTTTTCACTGAGCACTCAGTGCTCATTTCTGCTTCTGCTTGGCCTGCCTGGAATACATACATTGCTCTTTCCATGGACAGACAACCTGTCAGCCTCAGTGTCCCTGAAGCCACTCTGCCTACAGAAGCCCACATAGCTCACCGTCCTGCTTACCTTCCTGGCACTTCAACAGGACTTACAGTTGAGCACAAACACACTCTTGGACTGCTGGAGCTGCTTGCAAGCTCTCTGCCACAGACTCTCTCTCGAGGTGCCTTCATACCATCCACGGCCCCACCTGTGGCATGCACCACGTAGTCAACATTTTGTGATTGAACTATTTCATGGGCCACTTTGTATTACATCTTGATCTTCTACAGCCTCAAGATATGAAACATCCTAAAATTAATATCTCCTGCTTTTATCCCCAAATAAGTAGGTACCGTAAAACTCACTGTACAAAAGATAAATAAATAATAACAAGCTCTATGATCCAAATACTCAGATAATATCTATTGTTAATATGTTGATATACTTCTCTCCAGTCTTTTATAGATGGAAAGAGAGATAGAAAAGTCACTTATTTCTTTAATTATCAGAAAATGTGTTTTTCCATTTTATTTTTTCCACTGAGCAGAAAATGAAGATTTTTTTTTTTTAAGATTTTATTTATTTATTCATGAGAGACAGAGAGAGAGAGAGAGGCAGATGGAGAAGCAGGCTCCCAAGGAGCAGAGAGCCTGATGCGGGACTCGATCCTAGGACCCTGGGATCATGACCTGAGCCGAAGGCAGACGCCCAACCATCTGAGCCACCCAGGCGCCCGAAAATGAAGATTTTTATAATGATATAATATAGCCTTCAGAAGCATGATCGTATACTTATATAATCATCTAATTATTCTCCCATTATTGGGCATTTAGACTTAGTCCAATACTCTATTTTTTAAATATTATTATTAGTGCTATTATGAATATATTTCACATAAATGTGTGTGTTTCTGATGATTTCCTTAGGACAGATTCCTGAAGTGGAATGGCTAGATCAAAGGGTAGGAATTAACGTAAGACATTTGATTGATATTGTTAATTTGGCAAAGTTAAAGTGCCCTCTTGATTTCTTTTGAACTCATTATTCATTCTCTTATTAAATGTATTCATTTTATAAACATTTGTTGAGTCAGGGTATCTTCTACTTGCTGACGAGAGCTCCAAGCCTACTTCAGTGTGGTTCTATTGTTGCAATGAGGGAATATCCTTCTGGGATTAGGGTTGCATGCTGCCCATTAGTCTATGTGCCATTAGATTTTAATTTTTTTTAATGACATTTTTTTTTTTTTTATTTGACAGAGACACAGAGAAAGAGGGAACACAAGCAGGGGGAGTGGGAAAGGGAGAAGCAGGCTTCCCACGGAGCAGGAAGCCTGATGAGGGGCTCGATCCCAAGACCCTGGGATCATGACCCGAGCCGAAGGCAGATGCTTAACGACTGAGCCACCCAGGTGCCCCAAATGACGTGGTTTTCTTCCCTGCACTTTACCCTGAAGTGATTTCTTGAGCCTCATCACAAGTCCTCAGTTGTTCCCTTTCCCAGTTCCAACTCAATTAACACTGAATGAAAGGCAACTGAATGGCGCTTACTCCCTTTCAAGTTTCTACTCCCCAATATAAAACAACTGTTCTGCCATTTTACCAGTGCCATTACAATCCAAGTTTGAATGCTTCATATGTACTTTTTCATTTCAGGACACAAACAAACTTTACTGAAAGTTTGATAGCCCTTCCAACATCGGCTCTTGGATTTGGGGATGTATTTATTTTTTTTAAAAAAAGATTTTATGTATTTATTTGACAGAGACAGAAACAGAAAGCACAAGCTGGGGGAAGGGTGGAAGACAACAGAGGGAGCTGGAGAAGCAGACTCCCAGGTGAGCAGGGAGCCCAAGGACATGGGCCTGGATTCCAGGACCCTGAGATCATGACCTGAGCAGACGCTTAACTGACTGAGCCACCCAGGTGCCCCTTGAGGTTGTATTTAATAAGTTGTACAGAATATGTTTAATTTCTCTACTGAACTAATGATCACACTGGAATTCTTATTTCTGGAAATTGAATTGCCTTCAAATATTTCTCTTGGGTTTATTTCAATTGAATGATATGAGGATCCCTACCATTTATTTACTTTGTGATGGTATCTCTTCCAGAGAGTTCTAAAACTTTACCTTGACAAAACTTCAAATGCTAATATCCAACTTCTTTATAGGCAGCAGAAATCAGGAGGCAATGTAAGTGAGTCAGCATGGACAGGATATCAAAATGTGAGTTTTCTGATCCTGAATTAGATAGTTTATACTTTCCATCCTGGTTTTACATTTTTGGCAACATGAGAAAAATCCATCTCTGATGGTGCTACTTGACCTCATTTGTATTCAACAGAGAAATGGAAGGTATGGATTCTAACATTTTATAAAGCTGCAAAAGTACTACTCATACTTCCTTTCTCTGTGTTTCTTTCCTTCCAGACACTGTCCAGAAAACAACACAAAAGGATGCATTTCCCCTTCTCCTGCGTTGTCTTTGCACCAATACCTACTTTGATTTGGCTTCCACTATGACACAACTGTAGGGGGGAGGCTTAAATGGGGAGGCCAGGATTGAATGAACTGACCTAATTATAGAGCCTCTGAAAAAGGATGGTAGAATATGGATTTCTACAGAAATGGTGAACTTGAGTGAACTTGGCCTTTATTCAGGGATACCTAAGGGAATCTAATTCTAGTTAGATGGGCACAGCAGCTAATAGAGGCAATGATTCTCAGCTGCAGCAGTACATTAAGCTCACATGGGGAGCTTTAGCAACTACTGATATCCAAGTGATTCTGATCAACTTGCCTCTGGTGGGTGCGGAAATATCTATATGATTTTAGAATTTCCCCAGATGTTTTTAATGTAAAGTCAGAGTGGAGAACCATTGAGCTGGAATTTCTCCATGGTGGTAACTCTCAGTTTCAAGCAGTAGGCAACAATGGGATTTTGGGTGGAGTCCCCATTTCTTAAAGGACCTCAAGAAATATGTCAGAGAATACTGTCTTATGCATTCCTTTGTTGGAAGGACTCACAAGAGATAAGCTGAGAGTCAGAGCTTCTACAAGCCAACTGAACTTTCTTCATATTATGTCACCCTTATCAGGGAAAAGTAAAGTTCTCAAGACAAACCAAGACAGAAGTGTAGACAAGAGAACTTGGCTAATACAACATCAGAAAGGGTGACATGTGAAATGTGCACATAGGGCTCCCGCAAGACACAGCAGACCCCAGACCTAGCTTTCTCATTATTAAAGGTGAGTATTGTGTATAGTGCTCAGCCTGGTCAGAACGGTTAAGGTGTTTTAATGAGGGAGAATTTTAGGGGTGGTATGTTGGAGATTCTAACTTAATGAATCTGAGGACATCTGTGCTTGAAGTTCTGTAGCTTCTTGGCAATGTTTCTCTAACTCAATGGTGTCAATTGATTTGAAGTGTGAAGCTGAATCAACTCAAGGTTTACTTAAAGATGTAGAATATCATAGAAGTATGGAACTGTCTGGGTTTTACTCTCAGCTGTCTGGCAGTTTGAGCCATTATATTCTACTATGAACATTCAAGAAAGAGGAAAATAAAAAACTAGAAGGCAGAGGAAAACCGGATGAAGCATTGGAGAATCAATCTGTTGGATGGGGTGGATAAAGAGAAATGAGGACAAATCGGTCTGGCCCCTAAATCAGCTCCTTGCCCTACCTTAGCAGATAGGTCAGGAGGGAATAGCTGAGTCAAGTGCAAGGTCAGGAGGGTATTTGTTCTGCCTCTTTCTCACTATCATTTTCTTTTGCCTTCTATTTCCATGTTCATGCTCCTCTCTTCTGACCTTTTCTTCTTTCATATGTGGTTTTCATCCTTTATTTCACCTCAGAATCACCTGATCTAAAATATGATTACTTTAAGTTTGCTCAACTTCTTTAAATCATTCAGCGACAGTTTCAGATTTGCATTTCTATTTCTGGAGTCGAGGGAGTACTTTCAAATTCCCCCCATTGTTCTTCAGAACCACCTCTATCTTATCACATTTCTATTCAAACTTTAGTCTTAAAATACCTGTCATTTCTCATAAGCTTTGGAAGTTTTCAGTACTTTGAGAGAAGCTTTTGAGGTCTTTTTTTAATTATTATTTGTAAAGTAAACTAAAGCTGTAATCTGAGAGAAAAATTTGACTTATCCTGATGAGATTATTCTATGAACTGCAGTCATCAAGGACAAATTTTGTGTTCACTTTCTCCTTTTTTTTTTTAAGTTTGTTAATAAGATTGAATTTTATTTGTCACAGGATGGTTTTAAATAACTGTCCAGAATCCTTTGGATGAACTCAGAGACACACATTTATATAAGTTTTTGACTAAAGCATGTGTATCAATTTCACTGGCATCAACAATTTTTGGAAGACCATGTTTGATTACCCTACTGCCCCTCAGATTTTTCAGATACATGGTTCAGAAAAGGAAGCTAAATGTGTACTGGGGACACCAGACCTGAATCTTCTGTTTCCTCCATAGTTGCCAACTCAACACCACCTGCTGCTGTCCCTCCCCATACAGTCTCCATTGACTGAGAAACTGAACTCTGGGTGCCTCACCTCCAAAAAGAAGACATTCCCTATCCCCAGTCATATATAGGCCCTGTCCAAATGGATGGGTTATTGCCCAGCTGTCCAACCTCAGTTTCCATCTTATTGCCCTCTTAGCTCTTCTTTGTAGGACTGGAGCTCTGCTCACCTGTGGGTCTTCTGGCCCAGATCTGTTTCCTCTACTCCACAATCTCTAACTACTGACAAATGTCCTGTCATAGAGGAACAGAGCAAATCAAATCAAAGAGAAGAAGTATCATTTACTTTTTGGTCACTTCCTTGGCAGTCTCCTTTGAGCACCCTATTTATTGAAGATCTCCTCCAGAATGACTAACTAGTACAATACTGTGTGTGTATATGCATCTTTCCTTTATGACACTTGTTACAACTTTAAGTCATGATACTTATTGTCTGGAAATGTGGGTTGTGTCTGTCTCTCCATGGAAGCCATGACAGTGCCATATTATTAGCTCTTTTATTATCAGAATCTAGGGTAGTGTTTTAAACATAGTGAGCACTGAATAAATGCTCATTAAATGAAAAAAAAAAAAAAAAAGCTATGACTGGCCTCCTGAATGTTTTCATGCCATGCTCTGTACTGCCCTGATCAAAACTAGCAATGCATTTATAACCTTACTGAGAGTCTCAGTATGAACCCAGTCCAACATTAAGCCAAACATCTCATATGACACACACTCCTCTGATTCCAGCACCAGCCCAAGGTGCCTGCTCTAAAATCTTACCACCTCTTCTCAAGTGAACATGTGATTACAGCATTAGAAACCAATTTTAGACATTAGAGATTCTGTAATTGCCACAGGTATATAACTCAATAGAGAATGTGCTTGGGCGGCACCCATGTTCCTGTCCTGAATACACACGAGAGGCTGTTTTGAGAAATAAGTACTACTTTTCAGTAACCTCCTTGTTCTTGCCTTAGTTAAATGTATGCATTAAAGCTCTGAACAATATGCCTGCCCTGCCTCAGCCTCAATTCAATCCTAACCAAGTCTGGTCCTATTGCAGCAGCTCTAGCCCCTCAGTACTCCATGTCTAGATTTATCTACTGCCCTTGTTCTGACACCAAGGAGATCTGGGACAAACCAATATTCATTTGCATGTTCACTAAGGCACAAACTTTCTCCCTGATATCCAGTCTGTGTATAAGATATGTATGACCGGATCTTCATTTCGATTCCTGACTTATATTCATGTGTTCTCAATTGGAACTAAAGCATTCAACAAATCGCAGGTCATCTGGCTTGACAAACCATCCAGTTCTTGCCAGAACTCCTCTCCAAGAGCAAGACACACTTCTCCCTGCAGCTGCTAGCTCCAAACAAAAACCACCACTCCACTACCACCTGCCAATCCTGGCATTGCCTGCTACTGCCCTCACCCAAGCAGAGCCCATGTGCATGCATTGGCCCAGATCAGGTCAAAGATGTCAGGGACCTTCAACTTCACAGTTCGTATTGTAAGCTTTCAGTCTTCAGGAATGAGACCTAGAGCCAGGAGGGGCCCCCAGTCTTGCTCTATGCATCCTTTGATAATGGCATCTCCCAAAGAGGCCCCCATCAGTTCTGTATACTCTGAGGCCCTTGAATTATGAATGTGCTCCTAAAAGGAAAAAGGCACCACTGGCATTATGAGTATTTTCTTGCCAATTCCATATAGGCTTTTAGGGTCTCAGTGGAAGGGAACTACTACTAAGAAACACTTCATTCCAAACCTTGGCTAAATTCTTGCCTAACCAAGTTATGAGACTATAATTCTCACTTGGGAAGTCTTAGAGGAACCACTGCTTGTTAGTGCAGCTCACAGGGCCCTGAACATATCTCTACTGTCTCATTAGTGTGACAGGGCTGTCTTAACCAGGGTTCATAGCCTTTTGGGGCTAGATCCAGCCCTTCTCCAAGTTTTGTCACTTACCAGCTATCATAATCATGATGTACCTGTTACTAAGAACATCCTTATTGGCCAGGATGGAGACCAGCCATGTATGGGAAATTCTGAGAACAAGTTCCTGACCTAATTTCCTACATTTGATGTTTGTCCCATTGATTTATACAAAGCAACTTTTGCAAAGTGACCTCCAGGTCTCAATTTAGAAAATCCTGAGGTAAGGCAGAGTGGTCACCTGGCCATAGCTCAGCATGGATACAAGAGGAGAGTGCTCAAATAACTCTGGGAAGAGGGGCCAGAAACTCTACTCATGAATCAGGTAGAGGAAAAATGTCATGGGAAACAAATGAGTGACATAGACCCTATCCCATGAAAATGGTTAAATTCACACACACAAAATTGTATCTACCATCTGACAAGCTCAAAGACACTTACAACTCAAGTAGGGATCCCAGGTGAACAGCTGCTCAAATCAGGTCCAGAGAAGATAGTTACTCCACGTGTGCCAAGGCTTAGAGGAGCACGACAGTATCTGTAGGAGCAATCTTTTCTCTTTCATGCCTTAACTCTAAGGATGTAGACTCCTTTAAAAATGGGTTAAAAATTATCTACAGGCAGGGAGGAGCAAGATGGTGGAGGAATAGGAGACCAGATTTCGTCTGGTCCCAGGAATTCAGCTGGATAGGGATCAAACCATTCTGAACACATACGAACTCAACAGGAGATTGAAAAGAAGAATAGCAACAACTCTCTGAACAGAAAAGCGACGACTTTCTGGAAGACAAAATGACAAGACGGAAAAAATCACCTCAACAAAAAGAACAAGAGGCAGTACCGACTGCCAGGGACCTAATCAATATGGACATTAGTAAGATGTTGGAACTAGAGTTCAGAATGATGATTTTAAAGATACTAGCTGGGCTTGAAAAAAGCATGGAAGTTATAAGAGAAACCCTTTCTGGAGAAATAAAAGAACTAAAATCTAACCAAGTCGAAATCAAAAAGGCTATTAATGAGGTGCAATAAAAAATGGAGGCTCTAGGGCGCCTGGGTGGCTTGGTCGTTAAGCATCTGCCTTCAGCTTGGGTCATGATCCCAGGGTCCTGGGATCGAGTCCCACATCGGGCTCCCTGCTTGGCGGGAAGCCTGCTTCTCCCTCTCACATTCTCCCTGCTTGTGTTCCCTCTCTCACTGTTAAAAAATAAACAAAAAAATCTTAAAAAAAAAAAAAAATGGAGGCTCTAACTGCTAGGATAAATGAGGCAGAAGAAAGAATCAGTAATATAGAAGACCAAATGATGGAAAATAAAGAAGCTGAGAAAAAGAGAGATAAACAACTACTGGATCAAGAGGGCAGACTTCGAGAGATAAGTGATACCATAAGATGAAACAACATTAGAATAATTGGGATCCCAGAAGAAGAAGAAAGAGAGAGAGGGGCAGAAGGTATATTGGAGCAAATTATAGCAGAGAATTTCCCTAATTTGGGGAAGGAAAGAGGCATCAAAATCCAGGAGGCACAGAGAACCCTTCTCAAAATCAATCAGAATAGGTCAACACCCTGACATCTAATAGTAAAACTTATGAGTCTCAGAGACAAAGAGAAAATCCTGAAAGCAGCTCAGGAGAAGAGATATGTAACTTACAATGGTAGAAACATTAGATTGGCAACAGACCTATCCACAGAGACCTAGGAGGCCAGAAAGGACTGGCATGATATATTCAGAGCACTAAATGAGAAAAATATGCAGCCAAGAATACTATTTTCACCTAGGCTGTCATTGAAAATAGAAGGAGAGATAAAAAGCTTCCAGGACAAACAAAAACTAAAGGAATTTGCAAACACAAAACCAGCCCTACAAGAAATATTGAAAAGGGTCTTCTAAGCAAAGAGAGAACCTAAAAGCAACATAGACCAGAAAGGAACACAGACAATATACAGTAACAGTCACCTTACAAGCAATACAATGGCACTAAATTCCTATCTTTCAATAGTTACCCTGAATGTAAATGGGCTCAATGCCCTAATCAAAAGACACAGGGTATCAGATTGGATAAAAAAACAAGACCCATTGATATGCTGCCTGCAAGACACTCATTTTAGACCCAAAGACACCCCCAGATTGAAAGTGAGGGGGTGGAAAACCATTTACCATGCTAATGGACACCAAAAGAAAGCTGGGGTGGCAATCCTTATATCAGACAAATTAGATTCTAAACCAAAGACTATAATAAGAGATGAGGGAGGACACTATATCTTACTTAAAGGGTCTATCCAACAAGAAGATCTAACAATTGTAAATATCTATGCCCATAACATGGGAGCAGCCAATTATATAAGGCAAGTAATAACAAAAGCAAAGAAACACATCGACAACAATACAATAATAGTGGGGGACTTTAACACCTCCCTTACTGAAATGGACAGATCATTTAGGCAAAGAACAACAAGGAAATAAAGACTTAAATGACACACTGGACCAAAACAACTTCACAGATATATTCAGAACATTCCATCCCAAAGCAACAGCATACACATTCTTCTCTAGTGCCCATGGAACATTCTCCAGAATAGATCACATCCTAGGTCACAAATCAGGTCTCAACCAACACCAAAAGATTGGGATCATTCTCTGCATATTTTCAGACCACAGTGCTTTGAAACTAGAACTCAATCACAAGAGGAAAGTCGGAAAGAACTCAAATACCTGGAGGCTAAAGAGCATCCTACCAAAGAATGAATGGGTCAACCAGGAAATTAAAGAAAAATTTTTAAAAATTCATGGAAACCAATGAAAATGAAAACACAACTGTTCAAAATCTTTGGGATGCAGCAAAGGCGGGCCTAAGAGGAAAGTATGTAGCAATACAAGCCCTTCTCAAGAAACAGGAAAGATCTCAAATACACAACCTAACCCTACACCTAAAGGAGCTGGAGAAAGAACAGCAAATAAAGCCTAAACCCAGCAGGAGAAGAGAAATAATAAAGATCAGAGCAGAAATCAATGAAATAGAAACCAAAAGAACAGTTGAACAAATCAATGAAACTAGGAGATGCTTCTTTGAAAGAATTAACAAGATTGATAAACCCCTGGCCAGATTTATCAAAAATAAAAGAGAAATGACCCAAATAAATAATACCATGAATGGAAGAGGAGAGATCACAACCAACACCAAAGGAATACAAACAATTATAAGAACATATTATGAGCAACTATATGCTGGCAAATTAGATCATCTGGAAGAAATGGATGCATTCCTAGAGATGTATCAACTACCAAACTGAACCAGGAAGAAATAGAAAACCTGAACAGACCCATAACCCACTAAGGAAATTGAAGAGGTAATCAAAACAAAAGCCCAGGGCCAGAGGGCTTCCCAGGGGAATTCTACCAAACATTTAAAGAAGAATTAATACCTATTCTTCTGAAACTGTTCCAAAAAATAGAAATGGAAGGAAAACTTACAAACTCATTTTATGAGGCCACCATTACCTTGATCCCCAAACCAGACAAAGACCCCATCAAAAAGGAGAATTACAGACCAATATCCTTGATAAATATGGATGCAAAAATTCTCACCAAAATACTAGCCAATAGGATCCAACAGTACATTAAAAGGATTATTCACCATGACCAAGTGGGATTTATCCCTGGGCTGCAAGTTTGGTTCAACATCTGCAAATCAATCAATGTGATACAATACATTAATAAAAGAAAGAACAAGAATCATATGATCCTCTCAATAGATGCAGAAAAAGCATTTGACAAAGTACAGCATCCTTTCATGATCAAAACTCTTCAGAGTGTAAGGATAGAAGGTACATACCTCAATATCATAAAAGCCATCTATGAAAAACCCACAGTGAATAGCATTCTCAATGGGGAAAAACCGAGAGCTTTCCCCCTAAGGTCAAGAACACAGCAGGGATGTCCGCTATCGCCACTGCTATTCAACATAGTCTTAGAAGTCCTAGCCACAGCAATCAGACAACAAAAAGAAATCAAAGGCATCCAAATCGGCAAAGAAGAAGTCAAACTCTCATTCTTTGCAGATGATATGATACTTTATGTGGAAAACCCAAAAGACTCCACCCCAAAACTGCTAGAACTCATAGAGGAATTCAGTCAAGTGGCAGGATATAAAATCAGTGCACAGAAATCAGTGGCCTTCCTATACACAAACAACAAGACAAAAGAAAGAGAAATTAAGGAGTCGATCCCATTTACAATTGCACCCAAAACCATAAGATACCTAGGAATAAATCTAACCAAAGAGGCAAAGAATCTGTACTCAGAAAACTATCAAATACCCATGAAAGAAATTGAGGAAGACACAAAGAAATAGAAAAACGTTCCACGCTCATGGATTGGAAGAACAAATATTGTGAAGATGTCAATTCCACCTAGAGCAATCTACACATTCAAAGCAATCCCTCTCGAAATACCATCCACTTCTTTCAAAGACATGGAACAGGTAATCCTAAAATTCGTATGGAACCAGAAAAAACTCCGCATAGACAGAGGAATGTTGAAAAAGAAAAGCAAAGCTGGTGGCATCACAATTCCAGACTTCAAGCTCTATTATAATTCTGTAATCATCAAGACAGTATGGTACTGGCACAAAAACAGACACATAGATCAATGGAACAGAATAGAGAGCCCAGAAATGGACCCTCAACTCTATGGTCAACTAATCTTCCACTAAGCAGGAAAGAATGTCCAATGGAAAAAAGACAGTCTCTTCAACAAATGGTGTTGGGAAAATTGGACGGCCACATGCAGAAGAATGAAACTGGACCATTTCCTTACACCACACACAAAAATAGACTCAAAATGGTTGAAAGACCTCAGTGTGAGACAGGAATCCATCAAAATCTTAAAGGAGAACACAGGCAGCAACTTCTTCGACCTCAGCTGCAGCAACTTCTTCCTAGAAATATTGCCAAATGCAAGGGAAGCAAAGGCAAAAATGAACTATTGGGACTTCATCAAGATAAAAAGCTTTTGCACAGCAAAGGAAACAGTCAACAAAACCAAAAGACAACTGACAGAATGGGAGAAGATATTTGCAAATGACATATCAGATAAAGGGCTAGTATCCAAAATCAAACTCAACACCCAAAGAACAAATGATCCAATCAAGAAATGGGCAGAAGACATGAACAGACATTTCTGCAAAGAAGACATCCAAATGGCCAACAGACACATGAAAAAGTGTTCAACAATGCTTGGCATCAGGGAAATCCAAATCAAAACCTCAATGAGATACCACCTCACACCAGTCAGAATGGCTAAAATTAACAAGTCAGGAAACGACAGATGTTGGCGGGGATGCGGAGAAAGGGGAACCCTCCTACACTGTTGGTGGGAATGCAAGCTGGTGCAGCCACTCTGGAAAACAGTATGGAGGTTCCTCAAAAAGTTGAAAATAGAGCTACCATACGATCCAGCAATTGCACTACTGGATATTTACCCCAAAGATACAAATGTAGGGATCCAAAGGGGCACGGGCACCTCAATGTTTATAGCAGCAATGTCCACAATAGCCAAACTGTGGAAAGAGCCAAGATGTCCATCAACACATGAATGGATAAAGAAGATGTGGTATTATATATATATATATATTTATATATTTATACACACACACACACACACACACACACAATGGAATATTATGCAGCCATGAAAAGGAATGAAATCTTGCCATTTACAATGACGTGGATGGAACTGGAGGGTATTACGCTGAGCAAAATAAGTCAATCAGAGAAAGACGTGTCATATGACCTCACTGATATGAGGAATTCTTAATCTCAGGAAACAAACTGAGGATTGCTGGAGTGGTGGGGGGTGGGAAGGATGGGGTGGCTGGTGATAGAGATTGGGGAGGGTATGTGCTATGGTGAGCGCTGTGAATTGTGTAAGACTGTTGAATCACAGACCTGTACCTCTGAAACAAATAATGCATTATATGTTAAAAAAAAAAAAAAGAAGAAGAGGATAGCAGGAGGGGAAAAATGAAGGGGGTAAATCGGAGGGGGAGATGAATCATGAGAGACTATGGACTCTGAAAAACAAACTAAGGGTTCTAGAAGGGAGGGGTTGGGGGGATGGGTATTACAGGGCACGTTCTGCCTGGAGCACTGGGTGTTATGCGCAAACAATGAATCATGGAACACTACATCAAAACCTAATGATGCAATGTATGGTGATTAACATAACATAATAATAATAAAAAAAATTATCCACAGGCAATATTGAGATTCCAGAGACTAAAGTAATCTAGTGTCTTCCTATCCAAAATGTGGTCTGAGTCACCTAAGAGCCTGATAGGAATGCAAAATCTCAGGTGCTGCCCTAGACCTAGGAAATCAGAATCTGCATTTTTAACAAGGTGATGGGTATACACATAAAAATTGATCAACAGTGATCTAGCAAACGTGAGAGAAGTACCCAGACCACCTCTCAACAAAGACTCATGTTATATGGCTGGCACTGAAAATCAATCTTGTTTTGCCTACATGGCAAGCTTCTATCTATCCTTTGCAACCCTACTCTTGTTAGCTGATTGTGTTCTATTCTTTATATAGTGGTATTCATACCAAGAGGTTTTCATAAATCAATAAATCACGTAAGTTCCTCTGTGGGCAAAATTATAAGCACATGGGTAATAATAATTATAATAACAGGTTACACTTTTTGAACACTGTGCGAGACAATGTTCTGAGCACTATAAAAGTGTTAATTCATTTAACCCCTAAAAGCTGTACAAAGGTGGATGCTATTATTATTTCTATTTTCAGATTGTGTTAACTGTAAACTCATCAACTTTGAATCAATTAATAATATTGGGAAAGCACCATAGTTCACAAATTAATCTGGCTTATATTTTCTTAAACCCTGAAATAAAGCATAGATTAGAAACTGGCCACCCACTAAATGCTTTGGTTTCTAAAATTTCATGTTCCTCATGCAACATTGGATGTACAGTTTCCTTGAAACCTCGTTTTCACATTCAACAAGAAGTTATTTATTTATTTGTTTGTTTGTTTATTTATTTGTAAAGATTTTATTCATTTATTTGACAGAGAGAGACAGAGATAGCGAGAGAGAGCATGAACAGGGAGGAGAGGGAGACGCAGGTTCCCCGTTGAGCAGGGAGCCCGCTGTGGGGCTCGATTCTAGGACCCTCGGATCATGACCTGAGGAGAAGGCAGACGCTTGACTAACTGAGCCACCCAGGTGCCCCAAGAAGTTATTTTTTAAATAGAGGGCTTGATCTTTAAATGATTAGCAGAAATAATGCTAGAATCTCCTAGATCATCTTTACACCGTTGCTTCTCTGACACACAGTATTAAATGCTACACACAGAACACAGCCCCACATATGAGCTTGACTGAAGTTCTTTGAACATCCTGGCACTAGAGGTACACTTGGCTGTTTTGTTAACTCTTCTTCACAAGTTACAGTTACACTTGGAGAGAACAATCAGTAAGCTGGTCCAATGCTGGAACAGCCGTCTCAGGGTTCTGCAAAGCATGGGGTGACACCACAGCTTTTGGTCTGATCAGAGCCATGTAAGCGCTGATGGGCTGTGACATAGCAATGGGCATGGCAGGTCTTCACCCCTATGGGCACATAGAACTTCTCGGTTAGCATTTCTAAAGGGTCCTTCCAGATTCTATATACATCTGTTTTCTTGGAGAGGTTTTATGGGATTGGAATCTCTGACTCCTTCAACTGTCTTTGTTAAACACTTTATTTCAAACTTAGAAAAAGGAAGAAGAATCAGGTGAGGGCAAGGTGAACTGAATAATGGAAGATGGAAAGCAGAAAAAAGACAAAAGTTAAGGAAGTAGAAAGGAACTATATATACTCAGTGGTCTGAAGACCTGACTTCCAAAATCTTCTGCTATTACTCCATATTATTCTGCTTACTGAGACCATTATTTTTGTAGAAGATTGTATGCTCCTATTTTCCACTCCCCATCTAAATAAAAAATTTAAAATAAATGTTGCCACAATATTAAAAAGGAAGTCAACCAAATACAGGATATACATCAGTCTAGTGATCTAATAATAAATGATTTAATACCAGGAGAAAAAATTCTCTACTTGAGTCAAGAATTACTTTGTGTTCAGCCTTATTATGTAAAATTATACAGAACCAGACAAATTAAGAATCCACCAGCGCTTATTCAAACTTAAATAATGTGTACATTCTTCATCAATCTCATTAGACTTATAACACAATTTCATAAATAGCAAAAGAAAATACAAACAAGTTCTAGGTTGCTAAATTTTTGACACAATTGAAACAGGTATATACAACTGGTATGTTGGCAAAATAAAAGGCAGAGATTTGGAAGTTCAGTAAAATATCCAACGGCAGTCTAGCATAAAGTAATTCACTATCTCTAACTCATCATTTACTATGGCATTACCCATTTGAAGTATTTTAATAAAATTTATGATCTTGGGGTCTCTTACACATTTCTAATGCATGTTGAAGGATGAAAATGGGGGGGATTAGAGACCCTCAAGTGTCCTTAATCAGTTTTGCACATCTGCAATCTGCTGTTCATGCTGCTGTTGACACAAACAGTGATACACCTCTGTCAATAAAAACAGCACTGATGCTAAGAAGCATTTTGGAATATTGATCCCTAGCAGTCTCGTATAATCTAAAGCCACTGTTTATTATCCATTATCACCCATTGCTAGAAAAACATTTCCCGCTATCAAATTTCAGACCATTATCTAACTGCTGAGACTGCTGTTGCTGTTATTATAAAGTCAAATGCTTTCAGTATGAGACTCCATAATTGTACTGCAGGGGGAAATTCCATGGAAACTCCAGTTTTAAAGAACTGAGGTTTCGGGGGAGAAAGCTTTTCTCTGAGGAAGCTGTCTTGCTGGAGTTCTTGGAACAGCCTGGCTTCAATGGACCCACTGTGCTTCCATCTGAACAACCTCTATTGATTCCAGATGCTGCCTAATTGGCCCGTGACTGTGTAACACCCCTAAATGTGTTGCATTTGTATCACTGAAGTAAACAAGCAATCTTCGCCCTGCATACACCAGTGCTAACTAATGCTGCCTGAAAGAAAATGCTCTTATATGAGTGTTCTCTCTATCCTCTGTTTTCTGGATGCCTGTGGCCTTTTGTACAGTCGCTGATTGAATTCACTGACAAGTAGAATCTTAACAGGCCTCTCGTGGGATGCTCTACTCTACACTTAGACAATGTAATAATATAGCGGTAGTGGTAATAAACACTTGCAGAAAAGTCCAATGCACGGTGCACAAAACCTTCAAAGAAATAAATAGTTGTTATATACGTCTAGAAATAAACTGGAAAATTACTTTTAATCTTGTTTTCTTGATTAAAAAAAGAAAAGATGAATTCTAACACCAGGGACATACCAATAATCTTTCTCTTCCTCTATTTCTGGGGACAAATTTGCTCTAAATATTTAATTTTGGAAAGTCAAATTTGTTGGTCTTTTGGGCTGAATTTCTCCTCCCCTGAAGAAAAAGAGAGGAAAATAAATTCATTTCAAAACTGATCCAGGAAGTCTTTTTGTAATCCTTTTCTATTTTCATGACGGATGACTAAGGGGAACCGCCACCATCTGCAATGCCAGTGGTGAAGTGGAATTGAATCATCACCAGTTGGCTAATGAGGTTCAACTGGCTTACTGATGACACAGGACAAAAACCAAATAAGGCTAACAAATAAAGTAAACAAGATTTGGTAGTTTGCCTTCCAGCAACCATTTTCAAGGGATGTGTTAATTTTTTTTTTAAAGATTTTATTTATTATTTATTTGACAGAGAGAGACACAGCAAGAGCGGGAACACAAGCAGGGGGAGTGGGAGAGGGAGAAGCAAGCCTTCTGCCGAGCGGAGAGCCCGACGCGGGGCTCGATCCCAGGACCCTGGGATCATGACCTGAGCCACCCAGGCGCCCCAAGGGATGTGTTAATTTTGATAGAATTCCCTAAATCTGACTTTCGTTGAGTAAGGCATATAACTTAAAGGGAAAAAAAAATGTGTGTCTATATACTCTCTATACACATGAAACCATCATACACTTTAAAAATTCTTACTGATATAATTACAGTAATATCCAGAATATATAACAACAGGGACCTATCACTTCATGGAAGCCACATTTTAAGGACTCAAAAATCTCCTTTTTTTCCGCCTAAGTGCCCAGATGATTATTAAAAAAAATTAAAAAGTTGTTTTCCGATTAAGTAATTCTCACCCCTCAGTACAAGATTTCTAACCCTAAGCAAATCACTTGGATAGAGGCAAATGGTTTTTTTTACAAGTAAGTCTCCAGAAAAATTTGGCAATTATTTTTCTGATGTGTACACACAAGTTCTGGTTGTAAAATTAGACTGATGACTGAGAGCAGTTCAGTTCCTTGAAAACTGCCTTGATTTTTATAAAGCAATGCTGGTTAAAGATGTTGGCCTAGGAGACTTCAGAGCCAATGGCATTGTTCATGTATTGAAGGAAGTACAGCTGCTCTGAGGAATGGAGCTTCACAGAGAGAAAGGATCCAATTACTAGGGGAAGGCATGCCTAGAATTGAGAACCCGGAAAATACAAGGCACTGTTCTAGCTAGTCAAGCAATTTTGAAGTCCAAGTTCCAAGCATTTTAGAACACTGGTAATAGAATATCCTCATCAAAAGTGTGAGAGGGCCTGATGCTATCTGTATTCCAATATTCTAGGCAGGTGAAATCAGACATGCAAGACAGTCTTGATTTGTCTTTACTGTTTTATGCTGAACACAGTTATTCTAAAGACTTATCTCAGAACATCTTACAAAATTAAAATGAGGAACTCAGATAAATTTCAAAAACAAAAACAAAAAAATAAATAAAAGCATTTTGATGACTCTTAGACTATAGAGAGTTCTGGGAACAGAGAGGAAGAGCAGCACTCTCATCTTCAAGAATTCAATTACTGTGTAGATTCCAGGAATAATATCAAAGCCTTAACCTAGCCGTTTTATCTCTTGGGGCCTCAGTTTCCGCATCTATAGAAATAAATATGGAATTAAATAATAAGGTCCATTCCACATCCCTTATACTGTAATTCAGATAATAGTCCTTTTTATCTGAAATAATTTTCTTCTACTAATTTGTATTTGAATTTATTGATTCAACCTCCTCTCTTGCCAGCAGCCATTCTTGGATACCCTTTAAGTACTTAACAGAACCTTCATTTCAGTTCAAAGGGACAATTCAAATGCAGAGTGTCCCAACTAGGAGAGTTCTGGTATTTTACAAGTAGTAACATTTGAATTTAAAAGAGAAGTTTACCCTTTCAGATAAGAAAATGAGCCCCTGCTCCCATGCTTACTACAGCAAAATATAAGGCTTATTAGTGAAAACCAGAGATCCAAGAACTCAGTGTTGTTAATCAAACACCTGTGTCTGCTGGATGCTCTATACAGCCCTGAAGCATGGTGGCTCATTGACTGATAAAACCAAGGGAAAAGAGAAGGGCATTGTCAAAGTCAGGTGGCATCTAACCAAGATCCACAACCAGTGACTCTGCAGAATTTAGGAAATACAAACAAACCTGTTCCTATATAGAGATTTTCCAACAAGTAAGATGTACTTAATCATCTCTCTCCAACCTTCAGAGCTATTCAACAACTATGAAAAGAATGCAAATTAAAACCTGGAATGTAATTAACCAGGAGATTTAATGGAAAGTAGACAAGTCTTAATAATAAACCAAGATAAAATACAAGCATTTCATCAAGAAAAATTTTAACATTTATTTTATGAAAGTTTTGATTTCACTCTTGTTACAAGAAAAAATGATCATAAAGAAAGCAAAGAAATTCAACAAATTTTGATAGAATGCATTAAATCCCTATATAATTTATATCAGCTCACAGCTTGTAAAGAAAGTCTATAACTCTATATATTTTATTCTATTCCACTATATCCATTTATTTTATTCATTAAGCAAAAATGGCTACTTTCATTTTTCACCTGAAAGCACTGTTTTAAAAAGTTTTTGTTAACTATGGGAACTTTGAAATAAAATAGGTAGGCATCTAGAGAAGGTGTGATTGGGAAGAAATTAATGAAGGGATCCAGCTACTTCAAAAATTGTCCAATCAGTTCATAGGGATACACGATGATCGAGGTGAACAGAGAGATTTAAAGAATTAACTTCGATGGGGTGGGGGGCGCCTGGGTGGCTCAGTGGGTTGAGGTCTGACTCTTGATTTCAGCTCAGGTCATGATCTCAGGGTGATGGGATCAAGCCCCAGGTCAGGTGACAGATCAGTGGGGAGTCTGCTTGAGGTTCTCTCTCTCCCTCTCCCTTTGCTTCTCCCCACCCATGCTCACTCTCTCCCTTTTCTCTCTCTAAAATAAATAAGTAAATCTTTAAAACAATAAAGAATTAACATGGAATTTATGACCTATTCTCTGCATTCCACTAAAGGTTCAAAATAATAACATGCAAAATTTTAGGCCCATGATAAACCTACTCTTTAGGATGTATCCTTTTTGTTTTGTTTGCTTCTCATAGTTACATCCAAGCTGGCTTCAATCATTTAAAATACAGTGATATGTCAACACATTTCCAGACTCTTGTCATAGGGTTATCTTTGAAAAAATGATAGGTGTGATATGCTGTCCTCCCTATTTTCTGAAAGCTGAAATGGTTTCTCTGATGTCTCTGTGTGGTATACTGCACGTAATAGTTCCCATTGTTGTTTAAAGCTTGACTGCAAGAGATAGGACTGTGGAAGAGATGAACTATAATTTCACATTTGGGGAAGCTAATTTCAGTGTCTTTTAGACATGTGATTTATCACACTTTTTTTTTGGCAGGTCCAATAGAGCTTTAGCCAAAAAGATAAAACACCCAACTTCCATATTATGGAGAAGAACAATAGTAGAAAATGATATTTGAGAATTTGAGCTCCAATAATAACCACAGGAAAATGACTGGGTCTTGAAAAACAACACATGAGAGCATCTTCATGAAGTAGTCTACAAAGTGTGATTGAATTAGACTAAACTGTGATCAGATCAGACATACACATGTACACACAGAATATCTCCTATAAATATTACAATTTGTGATCTATTCTTGTCAGTTGGGTTTGCTTAATCAGAATATGAAATTTCATAAAAGCTATAGCTCAACAGAACAAAATTACCACACTCCTAATATTGCAAACATAATTAACTTTGAATTATGTGAATTAACAGTGCATAACAAATTATCATATCTGAAATTAAATTCTTTCATACCATTAGATTTGTTAAGCTCAAGCAGGCAAAAGTTGTATTGAATAAAGTAATAATGGTGCTTTGCTAAGAGTGCCTTTGAGAAACATAGATTTATTTAAAATAAATCAAGGAATTTCTATTATTAGTTAATTTGTCAATATCATAATGTCTATATAACAAAATTAAGGAAAAAGTTTGATGCACTTATAGGGTACTAATGTTTATTATAGGAAGCCTTTTTCTAATTACCTCTTTAATTAGGTATTTTACATGGTTATTTTGCAGTTGCATACATGTAATGTAAATACATTTAACATTGTTTTAGATTTCATTAAAGTTATACTAGCACCTCCATTTAAAAAAAAAAATTAAAGTCAGTGTCATTTAAAGTTCATCTTACATTATCCAGCTCAGTCAGATTATCCATCCATTCTCAAAATGTCTTTAAAGTGAACAAACAAAAAAATAAAGAAATATAACATTTAAAAACTTTCATGTGACCACAGGAATTGGAATTCAAAATACTTCGTATATGGCAGAGTCTATCCACATAAATACTAATGTTTCAATGGACTGAAATTTTAATCCATCAGGAGCAGGAATGAGGGCATGCTTTCACTTCTTTGTGTAAAGAAAGGAACTTTGCTCATTGTTTGATTGAGTCTGCAAGGTATCATCTGAACACTAAAGATCCAAACAATGATAAAAGCGAGACGTCAGAGATGCCTGCGGAATCGCTGTGAGAGAGGAAAGACAAATGATTTCAAATCAAAGGAAAATACAATTCTAGCAGAATCAGTTGACTTGAATGCCAACATAATGCATGTGTTTTCTCATTCAAATATGACTCCAAGATAATTTTTCAAGATCTAGGGACCCTGGTAAGCTCAGTCAACTTAGCTTTTACAATATTTGAGTGTGGTTTGAGAAAAGTTTGCCATGAGGGGAAGTAGAAAAGTGTCCAAAATGGAAGGTGTTTGGAGCTTGAATTTAATGTTGAGGATCATGTTGCAATGTTGCCTTAAGCCTATAAGGCTTTTTGTATATTCCAATTATAAAATTCAACTGGAGAGATGACAAGGAGATGCTCATCATGAATTTCATTTTGCAGTGAAGAGTGTTGCTACTGTAAGGCACCTGCTGGTCTTTTTTGGCAAATCATTTCACCTACTCCACCTGTAGTAGGGCTTGGGATATAGAAAGTCTTTTTCCAGTCAGAGTGATAGGTTTGTTCTTGTTCCTAATTCTATCCATAATTCCTTGCGGGAACCTACTTTGGACAAGTGGCTCAAACACTCCAGCTGAATTTTCAACATTTGGTGTTAGTGGCTGTGGTGAAAGAAAGTGTGTGTGTGTGTGTGAGAGAGAGAGAGAGAAAAAGAGAAAGAGAGAGAGAGAGAGAAGAGGAGGAGGACAAGGAGGAAGAAGAAGAAGATGAGGAAGACGAGGAAAAACATGAAGGAAGGAAGGAAATGGAGGGGAGGAAAGAAGGATGAATAAAAAGTAGGCAGACAGAGAGAGAGATCCAGCTACAGGTTCCCAGAGAGACAGAATATGTGTCTTAAAATAATCAGCACAGACCATCTAACTCAAAGCTGTTTTTAGTTGAAAAATCTTTTTTATTATTTTAATGAAAAAAATAGTACCTATTATTCCAAATTTGAATAAAATGGAAGTCTGTGCTATTAGAATTATTAAAATTCAATGTTGTTTATTCCAATATTTAGTAAACAAATTTCCCAATAATAGATCTGGATGCCTGTATTACTAAAACAACCTCCTAACTGGCTTCTGCATTTCCATCACTGCTTCCATTGCAATTCACTCTCCGTATTGTGGAAGGAGTGGTCTTTCTAAAATGCATCTCATTTCCCTGCTTTCAATGTTAATGACTCCCGTTTATCCATGATAAATGCTACCTAATGTCAGAAGCAATGCATCGTACAGTAATTACCTAGTTACCTGACCAAAGTCTTCCTAGATAGCCACTGTTTTGTCCATCATTTGACTCTTACTGCCTAGTAGCATTTGACAAATGATAGTAGCTCAATAGATACATACCTAGTGAATCAATTAATGAATATAAGTTTTGTATGAGAAGCATTATATGAGAATACCTCCAAACACAGAAAATAATGTATTTATAACATTAGGAACATGTTAGGAATATGCAAAGACAAAACAATATTTTAAAAATTGGTCTATGTGTGTAAGACAGTGTAACGCATAGTGGTGATTAGGGAGGTAGGATGATCTCATGTCCCTTATCTTATTTGACCCCCAAAATCAAGCTATGGCTTAACATAATAATCAAGGGTAACAAAATAACATAAAAGTAAACATTTTAAAAGACTGACCATAGAGCTCCAATTTTGTAGTACCTGCTTTTAGACATAGCATTAAGTTTTGAATATTATTTTTTCTTCCAGTAGTTTACTATTCTTACTTGCTATTGTGTTTTGAGTATTTATACACACAGAGTATTTATAGATTATTAATATTTAGTATTATTTTCCTAGTGGGTGCAAATATCCACATGTGTATATATGCATAGAGAAAGTAGACTGTGGGTAGGATTCTGAGCTCTGGCAAATGGCTTCTCTACGCTTTAGTTACCTCTTCTATGAAATAAGTATAGTAATAGTACCTACTTCTATATGTCTATATGAAGCTCAAATAAGTTAACTTATAGAGTAATAAGAATAAAGCCTGGCACATAGTACACACATCAATTATTAGCTTTTATAATTATTACACATACATGATGAGTTACTAATTTGTACCCTATCATTTTATCTGGAAACTAGTATCTATCTGTACATAGAGGTCACTTTCAAAAATTTATACTAAGCTTATTGGAAGGCAATTGATAAAAGCATTTATTGTTATTTAAATTGTATACATGCCATTTTTTCTAATTATGTAACAACTCTTATAAGTTGTTGTGTTCCTTTCTTCAAATATTATTTTCATTAATTGATAAGGAAACTTGAGTTATAATACCCAAGGAAGTTTTCTCTAGAATCAACATACATTAAACAAATTCTACACTCAGATGTACTAAATACTTCTTGAATATTTTCCCTCATCCCTTACACTTATATAACATTTTCATTACTTAGTTCTAAGAGCAAATAACTATTATTAAAACCAAATTTTTATAGGCTGTTAGTTTCTAGTGTAGATCATTGCCTCTAGGTGTTACAGAATCAAAATCAAAACAACTAAATAATTTAGAGGTAAATTAGCAAGTAACTGAAAATGACTTACCACAAACTGTGGTTCATATGTGGCAAGGGGGCTGACAGAATTGTTACAACTTGCAGATCAGCTGATTCTATCCCTTCCTTCTTCCTTCCATCTCTCTCCCTCCCTCCCTCTCCCTCTTTCTCCCCCAAAGACATACAAATGTATAAATGACAGTAATGTATTTATATAATGAAATAATACTACAACTTCATTTCTCTTCTCATGAAAAATTATGCCTAAAAACTCCATAATGTGCAAACATATAATTGCCACTATATTCTTATCAGTTAGGAGAATTCTGTACATAGAAACAGCTGGAGGGAGGGTATGGAGGTAGAAGTTTGATATTTCATCTAATTTTCTACTCAGTTGTATTCTAACACCCCAACTCATTTAATCATTTTAAAGGAACTTTTAAAATGGAAAGCTTCATTTGGGTTAATATATGACTTTGTTAATGCCTCATATTGGAAAAAAATAAACACAATAATAAATACTACCTTTTGTTTTCAAACACCAACATAAAAGTGATTGTAGAATTCAAAATTATGGAGTTGGAAAGCATCATATAGATTACCCTCAGATTTTACAGCTGAAAGAAATGAGATGGAGAGGGGATTCATCGTCAGGCCAAAAACAACACATAGATTTGTACCATTCCTGGAACAAGAACCTCTGTCTTCTAATGCCAAGTTCCATGTGCTTTCTGTCTCTCAATTCAAAACAAATTATTGTGGATCATTGGTTCCTGCTAACTTGTTTTTAAGATAAAACGTTTGTGTCTTTCACACAAGATCACCCATACTTTAGAGCACAGCGAATGTGGTTTGACTCTATGCCCAATAAATAGAGGTAAAGGAACATAGGGTTGCAGCAATACACCAAATTTCTCACATTGCTCATATTTCAGACAAGGTCATATCTAAACCTCACTAGAAAAAGAATAATTGATTGTGCTTACCTTGCCCTTCATAGAAGAAAGCCCCCAATATCCCATTCTACCATTCTTTTTTTTTTTTTATCCCCATACATTACATCATTAGTTCTAGATGAAGTGTTCCATGATTCATTGTTTGTGCATAACACCCAGTGCTCCATGCAGAATGTGCCCTCCTCAATACCCATCACCAGGCTAACCCATCCTCCCACCCCCCCTCCCCTCTAGAACCCTCAGTTTGTTTTTCAGAGTCCATCGTCTCTCATGGTTCGTCCACCCCTCCGATTTCCCCCTCTTCATTCTTCCCCTCCCGCTACCTTCTTCTTCTTTTTTTTTTCCTTAACATATATTGCATTATTTGTTTCAGAGGTACAGATCTGAGATTCAACAGTCTTGCACAATTCACAGCGCTTACCAGAGCACATACCCTCCCCAGTATCTATCACCCAGTCACCCCATCCCTCCCACCCCACCCCCATTCTACCATTCTAACATTGAAAAATTCAGTTACAGATCTCAATTCTCTTCTTTCTCATCCTGATGTCTAAGGGTCTCCTTGATATTATTTTGCTCTCAGTGGGAAAGTGAAGACCAGATTAACCATTTTCTGTCCAAGAGTGCTTTCTACACACAAGTCCATCTAACAGTTTGCTAAACCATGGCATTCTTGAGAGCAAGATTAGCTCTTATTTAGTGTCACTTTCCATAGTATGCCCAGCACCTGATATGTGCCAAATACATTTTAGAATAACTAAACTATTGATTCAATCAGCCATTGATCTTGAGGACTATCTTCTTCATGCTAAAAATTTAACTTTTTCTACCTATTTTTGTATGTGCAGGGGTGATTTACTCTTAATTTTCCTCCCAATTTTTCTGGTAAAGAAATACAGGACTATGCACAAGGCTCTAAGCACAAACACCAGTATTTAATGGAAAGATTATTTCAAGATTACTTCATAATTTCAAATTGTAATAAATTTTTTTGGAGTCCTTAATTCTGTTTCCTTTAAGAAAATAACACTTTACTGCTGACTCAGGATCAGCCTGATATCCCTTCTCACAACCCTCACCCCTCGGGGTCTATTTCGCCTGTATTAGACTTAGGCAGTCATCCATTATAATAGAATCCCAAGATACAGAGACAATTATCTTTCTAAATTAGCTTGTTCCTAATTAGTGAAAAAGAAATACGTAGCCCAGAAGTGTTTATTTTCCTTGCATCTCAACATATATGAATACTATTGTTTTAGCTTTCAGACCGTTATGAGCGTGATTTACTTTCTTCTTTGGTACCAGTATCTATAGGCAGTAAAGACACATTAAATAGCCAAAACCAAGAAAAGTTGTGTAGAGGTGAGCCAATAATAGAAATCAGTGTCATACCAGAGGGCAGCAGTAAGCTAGCTAGTCTGATGAAGGACACACATAAGCACTGAGGTCAGGGTAAGGCAGGAAAGAAAGCCAGGTGGACAGATGAGAGGCTGATAGATGCAGACACAAAAGGTCAGATAGGTAACTGGGACTAGAAATTAATCTAAAAAAAACCCAAAAAAACTGTTAACCAAGAGATTTTCAACTTTGGGGAAACTAGGACAAGAGCAAAAAGAATTAGCTTATGCAAGAACTCTTGTTGGATCACCTGTTGACTCAACTGTTCTGGTTGCCTCAGAGCTACTTCTATTCCTCCCTCATCCTGAATGAGACAAGCCCAGGAGCTGCAGAAATGGCCATTGAACAAAGTTAGCTGGGGAGAGAGTGTAGAAGCAGGTCACGCTCATGGATGGAAGATAATTTCTGGAAGATCTGCTGTTCCCAGTGTGGAAAAGCCAAACTGGCTTCATGTTGGATCTTGAATATTACAGTAACAATTCAACCTCAATAATATTAGTTTACTTTTAATTGAAGCCATGCATTAACATTTAGAAGGACCTTCATACTAACCTTTAAATATCATGGTCTTTTCAAAGGGATTTTTCCATACTGTCTTCTTCTGCCAGAGACCCACTTTGGTTTGGAAGTCAAAGCAGAAAAAGGGCAGAGAGCCAGTCAAACTACAGGAGGAATGCTGGAGATCTTCCCACAGTTCTCAGCAAATTGGCTTTCCTGTCCACATTGCTTCTTCTAGCATGATCTTCTAGGAAATTTAACATCTCTTCTTTATTAATTTGTGAAATATTTGTTGAGTACCTACTGTGAGAGAGTGGTCCACGATAGAACACAACTGTGATACAAGGATGGAGAGTGGGAAGTGAAGGACTCAAGGAATGCCCCCATTTTGTCCCTCTGATTTCAACTATATTGACCTTAGATTTCCCATCCTAGTTCTGGCTTGAAATTTTATTTCTCTGAAATCAAATCATATGTATTGCTCATATATTTGTGGAACATTTTTGAGACTCCTTAGGATGTGCCAGTTGGTAAAAAAGCAAAGTTAAAAAAGATATATTCCTGGCTTTAGAAATTCTATGATTTATAAAGAACACATAGAAACAACTTGAGTATTCTCTCCTCTTACTATAAGGTATTTGCAAATACATGCCTATCTATTTTACCAGAAATCAGGAGAAATTCTGATTATGGAGTTAGAAAAATGTTAATCTCTCATTTGAAGAAAATTATAAAAGGAGAGATTCGAGGATTAAAAGTCAAAAAGCATAAAGCAAGGAGCAGAGAAGAGGTTTTGTGTGTGTGTGCATGCATATGTGTATATATATATGTATATATACATTATATATACATATGTATATATATTACAAATACATATAAAGTATCTTTTTTCCTCCTAAGGAAACATTACGGCAGTTGAGGGAAAGTCAAATTAGGCCTTACAGCTACATTTCTTAAACACCTATGTGAAGAAGAGTTGCTGAGTAGACCATGCAGATTAACTTGATGATCACAAGTTGGAAGTGGATTTTAAAGAAATCTTTGGCAGATGTAGAAGAAATGACCAGAGAACAATAATAACATTTTAAAGGGCAGCATTTATTCATCACCTTATATATTCTGGGTATTGTGCTAGATACATCAATATAAATTAGCACAATACTCCTAATAACACAGTGCATTAGACAGACCCTACCAAAGTGGTTACCAAAGGATTTTCATAGACGTCTTGCATCCCCCCACACACCAAATTAATTAGCTTTCAAACAAATTAATGAAATACTAAACTAAAACAAAAGTCAAAGGAGCTTGTTATACCACAGGTGTTCCTGTGGTCTTTAGCACAATAGAGTAGAAATTGCAAGATGGAGAATATGGTATAGAGCAATCCACACACTATTTTTTAGGCAATTGAACCCATTTTTCATGGAGTATATTGAAGTGTTAGTGTGTTAGTGCCCTGAGAAATATGTTTTGGGAAATACTGTGATCAGGCACTAAGCACTGGGAAGAAATAACTTGAGACAGAAAACAAATGACTGTTAATATTCATTTATCTGCACTAAAATAAAATTACAAGCTCAAACATAGGAGAGCTTAGGAGAAGGAAACTCCTAAAATTTTCTACTTTTCATGGGAATGGGCATTGCTAACATTTCACTGTCATTGCTATTATGTTGGGGTTTTATCTTTATTGCATTATTTTGGTGAACTTCAGGTGACCTCATATCATGGAACTTTGATCATTTTACTATTAGTTCTCAGGTTCCTCAGTCACAAATTCTTCTATCATGGGAAATTTCAAGAACTTCATCTCTAAATGGTAAAAGAATCACTATAATTTTAAGAGTTATGAACAAAGTGACAGGGACATATGAGGAGAAAGAGCTGATTCTTCCTGCAGGGGGTCAGTGGGGGTGGGTTTTATAAAAAGATCACAAAGGAGATGTTATATAACTCCCACAGAAGCTGCTATGGTTTACTCAGAGACTTGGTCCAAGAAAATATTTGAAAAGAACAACAAAGAGAGATAATTATAAAATGGGTTTTGTCAGGATGTTTGCTAGAAAGTTTCTGGTTCATATTTATGCCCATCTTGTAAACACTGTGGATCATTGTGGTACATACGTTTATTCTTGTGACTTCACTTTGTCTCTGATGCAGAATGATTGCGTGGGCTAACTTCTTTTTATAGCTTATTTAAATTACCCCTGGCCCAGTTCCAAATTTTATCTGAAGAATCATTCTTTAATACTATATTGGGTTCATGGACAAAAGGGGAAGTCATTCTAGCATCTAGCCCCATCCTCCAAGGTTGACATCGGGTTAGAAGGTTCTTGTGAGTATGAACACAATTTCCCCATAGAGTGAAAGCAGCTTGCAACAAATACCATTTGGATTATTCCTGCAGGCCCATGGCTGAGCTATGAGTCTCCACCTAATCAATCCTAGAAAAGGTGAGTGCATTGGGTCTCAGACAACTGTAACGATGAGCTGGGTATAGTACTGATTCTATCAATTCCAAATAAAATCTCAGATGATTTGTTTTTTCCACTTCTCCTCCTTCAACACTTATGCCTTAGACTTAACAATCAGAGGAGAAACTAACTCTATCCCCGGTCACACTTATTCCAAAGTTATTCAGAAGTGAGCAGCAGAGAACAGAGACAACGGTCACTCTCACTGACTTTTTCATTCTTAAGCACATTAAGAGGCTGAGTCCTCCTTTATCTTACCTGGGGAGACTAGTTAACTACCTCAGGTATTTTTCTGGTTGGGCCTTCTTGATAATTATATATTTATCCTTTGACTCAAGATTTAAATTCCAAAGTAAACATATTGAATGCTGATTGAAAAGCAAAACTGTATGTTTTACCTGCTGTTGTTTTTTTTATAAGAGAGTAAAGATAAACCAAAAAGTTCCCACTCACAGGCTAGAACATTTCATCATCTACAATCCAATTATCAAACTTACATAAGCTTACATCCAAGGTACTTTCTGGAGCAAGATATGCTGTAAACAAACAAAAATATGATGAAAAGAGAGAAATAGTCTGCTGAAACTGAAGGCTACATAAATAAAGTGGCCTAAAGCAGAAAATGAAAGTTGAAATGCTAACCAAAAAACTAACAATATAAAAAGGTATTAAATAGAAAATCACTTGGACCATTGGTAAAAGTGGATATCTCCAGTCTTTCATTATTTCTGAACAGATGTGGGTTACTAAAACCAGGAAGTATTTCTATACATAAAGAAGAGAGGTCATCAGGCTACACCAGAAGTTAAGCTTAACTCTAGAGTTCTAGCAGGAAAAAAAAAAATAGAATAAAATTGTTTGAGATGGATCAGAAGAGTAATATTTTGGAAAAGAGAGCTGCAGGAAGATCCAACTCTCTCTCCTAAAACTGCTATCCAATGACTCATGGCAGTGCTACACCAGTATTTAACAAAAGGTCTACGTAATTATAAAAGTTTTAGAATACAGTGGAGATGCCTGTTTGAAGTCCTACTTGTTGTTTTTCCTAATTGATTTAGCTGTGTATTTCTTGTTTCTTTTGAAAATTTCCAGTGCTCTGCCCTCAACAGGCCAAAGAGAACTGAGTGGCAGCTGCCAGGGAGCCTGACATAGTGATTGGGCATCAGACCAATATTATGGTGTCTGCTTCTGTCAGAATACAGGAAAATAAAGTCTTCGAATTCTACCTTAGGGGGAAAAAAAGGTAATCAAGTTTATTACTAGAGTGCAAGAATAACTAAACTGTATATAAAAGTATCTTATTAATCCAATGAATATCACTTTGAAGTAATTTGTATTTTAACGTATGTGTGTCAACTAGTAAGGAATGTGATGATCTCCAGTTTTTAACAATTAACATCTTGCTAAAAATGTTTTCTTTGTTGTTTTAGTGGCTTTTTGTGCCTCTGCATGTTTTGAAAATACAAAAATATGTAACTATGATTATTCGTATAGGTAAAGGTCACAAGAGAAACAATATCTTTTGAACTAAATGCTCACTTATGTTTGACTAAAGATTAATAAACAATTCGATGGAATTGTTTATTAATGAGTGAGTAGTGGAATGTCCTGGTGTTAACGGCAAATCCTGAAGCACATTATTTTTAGAGCAGAGAATTGCTGAAGTACTAGCAATTTCTATCAATCATTTTACAGCTATCCAGAGAGGCAAAAGGTGACTTCTATTATGTTGGAAAACAGTAATAAAGCAATAAAGGATTATAGGCAAAGGTAGTATTATAATCTGTGAAAAGAGTATGCCCTTACAGAGATCCTGGTTTAAATACTTAGCTTAAAATGTAAAAATAGAATCAAAATGATCATTCAAGAAAGAAGAAAATGGTTAATTATTATGAAAGCCTTTATCATGACAATATATCTAATCTTTCTAAGAAAAATATTGTATCATCATTTTTGTTTATTATGACTTCAGGTAGTGCAGTATTATGGTGCTTTTCAATGGACATGTTATTTTCAGAGGTAAAAGCATTATAGATGGCATCAGATATGGTCAATGTGTAGAACCTCTGCAATGTATGTGAAGATATATGGCTGCAGGAAACAGATACCATATTGGTGGAATCCTCTTCTCTTCCCCACTAGAAGGGTATTGGCAACTCTGGATATTCCCACCTGGCTTCAGGCTGAGCATGGCCTATTCCATCAAGTGGCTACGGGGGTGTGTTCCCAGTGTATAGACTCAAACCTCCACCTCCAGCCTCCACAGACAAGGGCTGCGGAAGCCCCACTCCCTCCTCTGGTAGAGTACTGCTTCAAGAATTCAGTGGCAACAGTTACACAAAACTGTTCAGGTCCAGACCAGTTTTGTCAGCAGGAGCTTTACTTCTGGACAAATGCTAACCAACTATCACTGCGCTCTGCAATGACTAGGTAGATAAATACAAAATAAGGGCAAGATTTAAATATCGATACTTTAAGAAATTTGTTAATGTTCAATAAACTAATTCCCTTTTAGTTGATAGTCACATTTGGTTTTGCAAATGTATTCTGATAAAGTATAATGCCATGAGTTTCTCAGTTGGTGAAGTGTAACTTCCTGGTTTTTCTCTAACTGACCATACATGTGTTTAATATGTTCTTCTTTGGTAAATTGGTTTCCTGATAAACAAGGATAGATTTCAAAAAGGCAATTTCCTTTTCTTTTTTAGATTTTGGAACAGTTTTAGTTTCACAACAAAATTGAGCAGAAGGTAGAGATTTCTCATATATCCCCTAACCCCACACATATACAGCTTTCCCCACTATTGACATCCTGCACCAGAGTGGTACCTTTGTTACAATTAATGAACCTACATTTTTAAATCCGATTATAACAAGGTTGCAGAATACCAGGTTAATCTACAAAAGTCAATTGCTTTCTTATATAATAGCAATGAACAAGTGAAATTTGAAATTAAAAACCTAAAACCATTTATATTAGCACCCGCAAAATGAATTACTTAGGTATATGTCTAACGAAATATGTACATAATCTATATGAGAAAAATTGCAGAAGTCTGATGAATGAAATCAAAGAAGAAATAAATAAATAAAGAGATAATATGTTTGTGGATAAGAAGACTCAATATTGCCAAGATGTCAGTTGTTCCAAATTTGATCTATAGATTTGATACAACCCCGATAAAAAAAATTCAGCAAGTTATTTTGTTATTTTCATATCATCCGCAAGGTATTTTGGATATCAACAAACTGATTCAAAAGTATATATGGAGAGGCAAAAAACCTAGAATAGCCAATATAATAATGAAGCAGAAAAACAAAGTTTGAGGTCTTACACTACCTGATTTCAAGACTTACTATAAAGCTACAGCAATTAAGACAGTGTGCTACTAGAGAAAGAAGAAACAAATAAATCAATGGAACAGAATAGAGACCCCAGAAATAGATTCCCATAGAGTCAATTGATCTTTGGCAAAGGAGCAATGGCAGTAAATACAATGAAGCAAAGACAGTCTTTTCAACAAATGTTGCTGGAACAATGGGATATCTACATGTGAAAAAAAATAATAATCTAGACACAGACATTCCCATAAATGAACTCTAAGTGGGTGATAGACCTGAATGTATAAAACTCCTAGAAGATAACATAGGAAAAAACCTAGATGACCTTGGGTATGGTGATGACTTTTTAGATACAATACCAAAGGCATAATTCATGAAAGAAATAATTGAAACTTTAGACTTCATTAAATTAAAAGTCTCTGCTTTGTGAAAGGCAATGCCAAGAGAATGAAAAGAAAAGCCACAGACTGGGAGAAAATATTTGCAAAACATCTGATAAAGGACTATTATCCGAAATATACAAAGAACTCTTAAAACTCAACAATGAGAAAACAAACAATCCAATTAAAAAATAGTCAAATGCCTCTCCAAAGAAGATATACAAATGGCAAATAAGCATGTGAAAAGATCTCCACATCATATATCATCAGGAAATGGCAAATTAAAATGACAATGAAATCCCCCTACACCTTTATTAGAATGGCCAAAATCCAGAACATTGATATCAAATGCTACAAGGTTGTAGAACAACAGGAGTTCTCATTTATTTCTGATGGGAATGCAAAGTGGCACAACCACTTTGGAAGACAGTTTGGTGGTTTCTTGCAAAACTAAATATACTGTTACCATATGATACAATAATTAGGCTCTTGGTATTCATCCAAAGGAGTCGAAAACTGAGTCCATAGAAAAACTTGTACACAGATGGTTATAGCACCTTTATTCATAATTGTCAAGACTTGGAATCATCCAAAATGTCCTTGAGTAGGTGAATGGGTAAATAAACTGTGGTACATCCAGACAATGGGATATTATGAATATTATTCAGCACTAAAAGGAAATGAACTATCAAGCTATGAAAAGACACAGAGCAACCTTAAATGCATATCACTAAGAGAAAGAAACCAATCTGAAAAGTCTAAACACTATATAATTCCAACTACATGCCATTCTGAATAAAGCAAAACTATAGACATAGTAAAAAAGATCAGTGGTTGTTAGGGGCTGGGAAGGGGGAGGAATGGATAGGTGAAGCACAGAGGATTTTTAGGGCACTGAAAATATTCTGTATGATACCATAACGATGCATTTATATCATTAGACATTTGTCCAAACAAACAACCCAATAGAATGCACAGCACCAAGAGTGAATTATAACAGAAATTATAGACTTTGAGTGATTATGATGTGTTAGTAGAGGTTCATCAATTGAAATAAATGTACCACTCTGGTGGGAGATGTTGGTAATACAGAAGGCTGTCCATGTGTGGTTCAGAGGGTATGTGGGAAATCTCTGTACCTTCCCCTGAATTTTGTTGTGAACCTAAAACTACTCTAAAAAAATAAAGTCTTACTTAAGAAAGAAAAAAAATCTCAAAACAATAAACTGAAGTCTTGATTAAAACAGTTGTCACTTGCCTAAACTCATCGACCACAGGATAAATTGTTGTATACATAATTTAAGATGCAGAATCCTGGTTCTAGTGTCTCAATTGCTGCAAATTAAGCAACCCTTGAAGAAAAGTTCTCAAAAAGCCTCCTCCTAGTTCTTTAGAGATCACACCCATATTTGACATCTCTCATCTCTCACCCTGGGGGTCATGATACCATAAGTATCATGTGTTAGAGTGTCCTTGACACTTTTGGAATTACCTCACAAAAAGTCCGATCCTCGTTATACTAATGGCTTCAGAGACTAAAACTAAGTTGATAATGCTTATCCAGTGAATATTAAATCAAGACAAACCTGAAGCAAAAACTCTGCAACCATGTCACAGTACCAGTCTGAGCTAAAACTGAGCCATTAAGTGGTTGATGAATCTCAGAGTGGGAGAAGACTCATCAACATAAATTTGCCTTACAGTAATGACTTGCAGAAGTGTTTGGGAACAAAAAGAACCTTATCTGTCCACGAAAAAGGCTGTAAGTAGCGCGCATCTCCTCACATCTATATATCACTATCAAGAGTATTAGGAAAAGTTCAGAAAATCCCAGCAGTCATCAATTCTCATCTGTGTTTAATTACCTGAAAAATCCAGACAAGTTTGAATCATCCAAGGCTGTGGCGTTTTCCATAACCAATAGTTTCTAATAAACATACATGAACAGAAGCAGTTCTGCTTTCTTAACCCTCAGCATTTTGAAATATCTGTAGAAAGAAAAGCAATATAGAGAACAGAAGGTACCCTGTGGAGTGTTACAAGGCAGCATACTCATTAAGTACTTCTTATGACACTTTAAATAGTTTACTCATGAACGCCATATAGAATTACAGTCTTTCTAAAGTTGCAATTGGGACGGCTTTAATTATTGTATCTCCATTCTAATTTCCCCCCACGATTTTTACCCTTGATTCTTGCCCAAAATGCAACAAGAGCTTATTTTCGATAAATTCAGACTGGTGTCATCATTTCTAGGATAACCATACTTACGGTCATTTATGGTTTTGAAATGATCCTTTGTGATAGTTAAATAATCATTTGTCACTTCTCCCACAGTAAAAAATCATCTGATGATGACATAATTGAACAACAGTTGGAAAATCATTAACTGTAAACAGATACTGATGAGCTCTTTAAAAACCTACGTGACATAAATTATTTGTAATCTATAACTATACAAAGAATAAAAACATGATGTGAAGGTAATTCCTGCCTCAATTAACCCTAAAGGCGAAGTATATGGTAAAACCTCACAAACCTCGAATGATAAGAGGAAAGTTGGTTTGAATTACTGAATACCTTACAAGAATGCACCATTAGAACCTTTAAACAAAAAATAAATAAATATGTTAATATCTTTCTCATCTAAAGTGTCATAAGAATAAAAGAGCTATTTTTAGAGTTGCCACTTGGATTTTTTAAAAACACACTGATGCTCAGTTGAAACAAATCTTTTGTTCTAGCCACATAATGGCAGACACTGTCTTCTCCAGCCTCATGACACTGTGGATACTAAATACATAGAATCTGTACAACCTCACTCACATTTTTTTGCCCTTCAGATTCTTTTAGGCCAGTTAAAGACATTGTTCAATAAAAAATAATTGCAATATAATGAGATATGTTATATTAGACAAATACACAAAACTGCAAAAGCACAGATAAGAAAGAAATTCTGGTGTAGTCTATTATTCTCATTATTATGTTTTAATCAGCTTTAATATATGGTAAATAACAAGGAAAACTGGCAAGTTAAGCCAATATCACACTGAAGTGCCATTTTCAAATCCTGATCATGAATAACCTTTAAAGGAACTGCCATCTTACAATCTTTAAAAAGTTCAGGTAATACGACTTTTTGAGATTGGGAAACAAAGAACAAAACAATGTGACGGGGAAATAAATCAAAGACGCAGTTCCCTGAGGGTCTTAACTAAATATGTTTCTCCAATTAAGTTGGCCCTTGAACCTAAATAATTGTGATAGTGAGAATTTTTTTATTATACATTTATAATATATATAATTGACTGTTACATGTTGAGACACTAGCTAGTAAAAAATGTTCTGAATAATCATTAGTTTTTTAATATGCATATTTCATGTCAATTATGACTTACATGAAAAGTGAGAATATATCACTTTCTTTTGTTGTTGGATTTCAATCCTTCCCAGGAGTCTTAAAATTTTATTTCTATTTTGTTTATAAGCACAAAGTTTAACGATCAGCTTTCTACTTCCTTCACAGGCCACATGCCATGTTGAGCCATAATCCTCCTCTTGTTCTGGATGCATGAATTCTGTCCATTTGTACTTTTTGAAGATTTTAATCAAATTACATATTTCATTGTTAGTAAAGCTGTAAGGTTTCATGAGATCTCATTCAGAAATCAGTTGCTGTGAGAGGCCTGTTTTCAAATATGTGTAACTAATGCATCCTGGTACATACAGATAGGAGCAAATACAAGTCTGACCTCCTTCCCACTATTTTATGTATATAAATCCAAGAGTTAATGCTAAAATTTCAGAGTGAGATAAAATAGTTGCTATTCTATAGAACATCACAAAAGAAATTACTATAAAGATGATGTGCATCACAAATAAAAACATTTTCCCGTGTTTACTTCTCATGAATTATTTTCAGCATTTGGTTGAAGGATAAAAAATTATTAAAAAGTTTTTCATGAACTTACAATGCTCTCCAATATAAGATGACAATCTCTGAGTTCTTGTTTTATCTAATAAATGTATAAAATTACATGTAAAGTAGGGTACCCTTGTGTACATATGTAATTATGGAGATGAAAGAAAGTAAAGGAAGATAATCATTAAATTTTACTAAGTTGCAAATGGCCTTCTAAATCTGCCTCTTTCTGACTGTGTGTTATACCTTAATATTGCTCTTTACTGATTCTACCTCTATGCATCTTTGGGTTTTTCAAGATTCAAAGGAAAATAGCCATATCTACCAAATACATTTAGGCAGCAGCACCATTTAGGGCCAATGAAAGCATGTTGTAGCAACATAGCGATCATCTTAGACTTCAAAGGTCCTATCAAGATTTGCCTGATGAAGCCTTCTTCATGGACTCTACTTTCTTCTCAGAACTTCTGTTGTCTGTATTAAATGCAGCCTAACCAGAAAGGGATGGTACAGGGTCCCACCACTACTCTGGTTCCCCAAAATCTTTACTATAATAACTGCAATAATCAAACAGGGTATCTTAGTTGAGCACTCACTCTCTCTTTCTCTCATTCTGGAATATTTATAATATTTATATCTATAAATACCATGCATCTATCTTCATAATAATACCTTAAAGGAGCATTTAAATGAATACTTTCAAAGATGACCAAAAAATGTAGCCAGAATGACTGAGCCCACATCCTATACAAAAAACCATATGCAACATGTTCAACATATTAAAATGTATAAATGTGGTATAATAGAGGATAGCTGTCTCTAATTTCTCTTCAGTGAGGACCAAGAGGTAAGTGTTAACCAGGGTGACTGAGACAAACAAAAAGGCAACCTGCTAAATGGGAGAAAATATATGCAAATGACATGTCCAATAAGGGGTTAGTACGCAAAACATATAAAGAACTTATACAACTCAACATCAAAAAACAAGCAATCTGATTACCAGTGGGCAGAGAACCTGAATAGACATTTTTCCAAAAAATTTATGTAGGTGGCCAACAGACACATAAAAAGATGCTCAACATCACTAATCATCAGGAAAATGCAAATCAAAACCACAATGAGGTATCTCCTCATCAGTCAGAATGGCTGGTATCCAAAAGACAGGAAATAAATAACAAGTGTTGGCAAAGATGTGGACAAAGGGGAATGAACCCTCATGCACTGTTGGTGGGAATGTAAATTGGTGAAGCCACTGTGGAAACAGTATGGAGTTTCCTCAAAAAAATTAAAAACAGAAATATCATATGATCCAGTATTTCCACTAATGGGTATTTACTCAAAGAAAATGAAAACACTAACTCACAAAGATATATGCACCCCTAATCTTATTGCAGCATTATTTCCAATAGCCAAGATATGGAAGCAACCCAAGTGTCCATCAATAGATAAATGGATAAAGACGTGAGGTATCTATATCTATCTATCTATCTATCTATCTATCTATCTATCTATCTATCTATCATCTATCTATCCATCTATCTATCTAATCAGCCATAAAAAAGAATGAAAGCTTGCCATTTGTAATAATATGGATGGACCTAGAAGGTATTATTCTAAGTGAAAAAAGTCAGACAGAGAAAGACAAATACCATTCACTTATATGTGGAATCTAAAAAACAAAACAAATGAGCAAACAAACAAAAACAATCATTCTTAATACAGAGAACAAACTGGTGGTTTGCAGAGGGAAGGTGGTGATTGGATGGGCAAAATAGGTGAAGGGGGTTTAGAGGTACAAATGTCCAGTTATAAAATAAATAAGTCATGGAGATGAAAAGTACAGCATAGGGAATATAGAAAATAACATTGTAATGTCATGCAAAAGAATGAAATCTTTACCCATGCTTAGAATAGTTTCTTCCTGGAAGGAAGATGTGGTTTTAGAGTGTTAGTATGACACCAACCTTTTTTTAAAACCTTCATTCAATAGGTGGAGAGACAAAAACAGGTTCACTGACTTACTCAAGTTCCTCTGTTAATGTTGGATTTTGAGCACATGGGGACTTTGAGCTCTGCATCTCATTTCTTTTCTATTTCACCACAGGATCTTAAATATTATATAATCATATTATGAAATTTGGTTTCAGTGGGACTTAACAGTTATGGAGAGTAAATATTTCTTGTATAAATACTGAGATTTGTGAAAATTATGATTAAAATCTACCCCCACAAAAATACGAGTCAACAATAATAAACAGCCAGAGGCCCAAATAAGTCAACCTAGCCAAGAACTCGCATCTAATTAATATTTTTATGAAACAAGTCATGTCCAATTTATATATTTTATTGCAATTTGGCCAGGCTGCTTTTCTAGAAAATTCTAAAACCAGATTAGGATTATTAGTACCATTGTACAGAATGGTTTAAAATGAAGGTAAATACACACTGAAAGCTAAGAACAGGTAAATGGACAATTTGAATGGAACTGTTGAAAGAGGCCTCTCTCAAAATCCACCTGAAAATATCGAACTCTGAGGCGAGATGAAAGAATTATTTTTGCACCCACAGTAAAAACCATGCAGTTTCTGCTAAGGAATTATAAACATTCCTTGTGGATGGTCCATAACTAAAATCTGTTCCTTCAGGACTTCCCATACCATAGCAGCTGGCCCCTCACCGTTAACAAAAATACCATGTACATCCAATTGCTAACAATGTTGACGACTTGATGAAATGGAAATTGTCATGAGCAAATAAAAATTATGAAAAATAATCCTATACAATACAGAAAACTTGAACCGATAAGTAAAAAGAAGGAAAAAAGAGCCAGTCACATAAAAAGAGCAACAGAAACAGAGAGAGAGATGCAGAGACAGAGAAGGAGAGAGAAGGGAACTAGTTTAGAAGGGCATTTGATTAAAAATTCAGTTCTACTATGATTTATCTTGAACTTCAGGCAAATGTTTTATATACACATTCTCCCTTGTGGAATAGGTAAGACAAATTCCTTACTATCCCACAGAAATGTTATTACAACTAAAGAAATAAAAAGTCTGTTGGTTGTTTTTTTTTTAACAGTCTTGAGGTCTTTTATTTTTTTAACACTTATCATGCAATGAATTCATAGGGAATGGGTTCCAGCAGCTCAGGCTCCTGTCCATTGGTTCTCACAAAATATGCTTCTCTGGGTGGTTCAGGCTGGCCCTTCAGTTGAACCCAAGTACCTTTCTCTTTGGCTTCCTTCTTTTTCTGATCATTTGCTTTCATATGCTTCAGGAAACTATCTCCACTGTTTGAGTGCTTAATATGCTCAATATATACACTAATTCCCTTGGTAAGAATCTTGCCCTTAACTTACTTGTTTATAACAATGTGAATAGCATGCTGGGTAACACTGAAGACTTCCAGTGTTGCCATGGTAACATTTGCAGTACGTTCCTTTTTGAACAGTCTCCATTACCCTTGATGTCTACAATATCACCTTTCTTGTAGATTCCCATGCATGTGGCCAAAAGAACCACTCCATGCTTTCTGAAAGGCCTAGAGAACATATAATGGGTGCCTCTCTTTCACTTTGTGTTGGTCATTTTGGTGAATTAATGCAAGATGGTGGTTCTGGCCAAAGACAGAAATAAGAAGTCTTTTAATGTGGAATAAACAAGGCTTTGTGGAAGTATATATATATCACCAGGTCACTCGGTTCTTGTCCCAGATGCACCAAGGAATTGGAGACCTGAGACCAGAATGGGGAGATAGAGTTTATTGAGTAGGTAAATGTAGTACACTTTTTTTTTAAGTATTTTATTTATTAATTGGAGAGAGAGAAGGAGAGACACTGAGAGAGTACAAGTGGGGAGGAGAGAGAGAAGCGGGTTCCCTGCAGAGCAAGGAACCCGATGCTGGGCTCGATCCCAGGACACTGGGATCATGACCTAAGCCGAAGGCAGACACTTAACCAACTGAGCCACCCAGGTGCCCCAAGTGTAGTACACTTTCAAGAATGAAAGTGGGCCACTGCCAGAGCAAGAGTGGCAATGGTGGTGAGAAGCTCTAGCTGCATCCTTTTAAGCCTGTTTTGTGTACATGTAAATTTGGCTTTGATTGACATATTTGATTGGCAGCTGGTGGTTATATACCATTTTGGTATCAAAGAAAACAAGCTATTATAAATATCTTAGTATATAGATATACCTACTAAAGTATATGCCTCATTCTAATTGTTTGTATTTTGTATTTGCAATATAATAACTTGGACTTGTACTACTTTTATACACATAATATAGTATAATATATAATTTTATTATAATACATAATACATTTATATGCAATATAATTGTATACTTACATATACATCTAATGTATATATATGCATGTTTGTATACATGTGTATATACACAAACACATACACACGCACACGTACATGTTTATGTAACAGTCCCACATTTGTTCATGAACTCTTTAAGGAAGACTGAATTATATTCATCTTTTAGGTACTTGCTATGTAATCAGTAGTTTGAAGGATGAATAGATCATGGGAATGAGACTGTTTCTTCTCTTTTTCATCTCAAACCAAGCACTCACAGTGAGGAAGGTATTGTATTTGAAATTTTATCTTGGCATCTATGTTTCATTATTTCTTCCTGATGAAGAGTTCTCTCTTTCCAGTCAAAAATGCTCTTCCTTTCTGTCTCTTTTGTTGTTTTCTTCTTAGATTTCTAAATTATTCTGCGAAATTAAAAGCCTAGATAACCTAAGTATTACTCCAAATAAAACAAGTATACAAACACATTAAAAAGGTAGACATAAAAAGTTTAATGTATTTTTGGCTGTATGAGTACGTGGCATCATTTGAAGTAATCATGGTAAGGGACTACCAGTAGTTGAAAATAGTAAGTATTCATGGATTTTAACAGCAGTGAACCTCCCCCATTTTGTAAAGAAAAGAGTCAATAACAAATCAAAAGTGGTCACTGTAAGGGATATTATTTATCATAAATTAAATTGATTTCAGTCATTTAGCTTCCTCAAGCTTAGACTTTTTCTTTTTGTTTTCTTATTGACTAAGAGTTGAGACTGATAGCTGGGCAGGGCAACCCACCAGGTCAACACTTTGTAAAAGGAATTAATGGTCATGCCAATATAATAATTTTACTAAGTGCTTTGGTTCAGCAATAAGAACCTAAGCTCAGGCAACCCCAGGCCAGTTCTTCCAGGTGCTGCAACTCTGAATGAAAATAGAGCCAACCCAACAAAGTCAGGGGAAAGATCTATCTACAGACTTCTGTCACAAAGTATTCTATAGTTTTCAAATTTATGCCAAACTTTGATGTAAGGACTCCAAATAGACGAAACTTCTATATTTATGCTCATGAGGAAGGAGGCACAATTACCTGTTCCTTGAGAAGCCACTGTTGATTTCCAGAAATTAAAGATTCTACAGCCAGCGTGCTTTATTTCGTGATTGCAAAGTAATTAATTACTGATTATATCAAATATAACAAGCTAATTTAATATTTTCTTGTAATTGACATCACATGAATACTTGTGATATAATCCCAGATCTGCTTCCTTACTTTTGTCATCCACTCAGGAGAATCAGTAGCCAGAATAATTCAGGAAAGGTGATTGTTCTATGTATTCTTAAAATGGTGCTTTCACTTCGGATAACTGAAGTGCTGTAACTGGGGTAAATATCAATATCTATTAAATTTAGTAAAATAAAAATCTACCCTTAAGTGCCAGGAAGTATTTGAAATGCCTCTCCTACTCAAAAAGAACACTTTCATAACTTGAAAAAAAAATCATTATAGTATCACATTTCTAAAATACAAAAGATGCTGGCTTTCACATTTAAAATATTGTATTTGTTGGCAGTTTATGGGCTGTGCAGGAAAATCGGGAGTTACTGATATAGGACCTACTCACCTCTTTGATAGATAAATTCCATGCAGCTATAACAGAATGTTTAAATAAGTTATTTTTGAATGAGAGCTTTTATGTCCAATGCAGTTTAATGCCTCAGGCTGTGAGTTTCGATAACTTGGGTTGAAGGATGTCTAGTTTCTGCTGAAACAAAAGTATGAGATGAATTGTGTCAAGAGAAATTCTAGTTTATGCTGTGCTCTGGCTTACTTATAGAGGTTTCTTTATAAAATATAGTGCCTGAGGGTGCAGGCAAGGAGCACATTCTAGTATTTCTCTGGTCAATTCCAAACAAACAAATGAAAATGAAATAAAATGGCAGTAATACAGTCTTAAGAACATAGGGACGCTTGATCCTTCTGTCAGCCCCCTTTAACTTTTTCCAACTGTGCTTGGTGTTCTTCCTTTATTATTTATTGATTTAGAAGCAAAGTTTTCCTTTGCACTTACCTACTGGCTCTACAAAAATTAAATCTCCAAAATAATACCCAGCTAATATGTCCTGACTTGTAAAGCATTTTTAAGTATACATGCTTCTCAATTTCCCCCCCTTAGTGAGATCTTCATGAACATGCAACACTCCTATTTCCTACACCTTTTCCTTGTTTTATCTTTCTCTAAAGCATTTATAACAATCTAAGGTACTGGAAACTTCACCAGTTTGCTTTATAGATTGCCTGTCTCCCCTTCACTCTAGATTATAAACTCTGTAAGAGAAGGACTTTGTATCCGTTTTAGTCACTGATAAATCCCCAGAGGGTTACACAGGTGACTGGCGTTTATGCTGTTATAGCTTTGGTTCCGGTTCCAAGAGTTGGGATTCATGGGAAAACAAGAGAAGCACAGAACGGGGCTGGCAATACAATAGAGTGGGGCATGTGTGTGATCTCAGTAGAATGTTTCTTTATTGATTCTGGTTGGTGACTGACCCAAGGGAATTTTCCCAAATAGGCTATCTATATCTCTTCATATCATCCCTTCTACCTCTTTCCTAAGCCCCTCTTGGCTCTCTCTCCAGGGACCCAATGCTCTTACCCACCCACTCCCCCAGATAGCCTCCATACTTGTACTTCAGAAAGGTGAGTAAATAAAGTCTGCGCCTTCTTTTAAATCATAAAGTATTCCATGACCCCAGTTATAGTTTTGTGCCCCCCCTCTCCCCACATCTTACCCCAAACTTTATTCCCTTTGAGCCTAGAGTAGATAACTTCTAAGGAGAGAGACACAAATTTAAACAAATTCATTTTAACTCTTAGACTCCCCAGGTTCTTTTTGCCTGTTTATCCATTTTTCTTGTCAAATCAAACTAATCTTGAATTTTTAAAATATCAGGAGTGTGACAAAGCTAAATTATTCTAGATAGTTTGAGAGATTCATCTTGGGGGCGGGACATAGAATGACCAACTTTTTTTCCAATTTAGCACTGGCAGTCCCACGTTCCTCTCAATCTCTGGTTGTTGCTTGTTTTTCAGTTTGTATCACAGATGGTGAATAGTCTTAGTTCATTGAGAAGGTGCCATAAGCTTTGCAAGAAGGCAGCATCAGTTCTACTATAAAACCAGCCGGGGAGATTCATTTCAACACAGAACCCAGCTCCAGGTGCTTCTGTCTCTGTTATACTACATGTATACTTTATCTATATTCTGGAAAGAGCACTAGTTTAGAACTTAGAAGGCCTGGTCAGTCCTATATTTACTGTGTATACGACATGAGAACTTGGGCAATCATGAAACATTTCTAAGGGGATCAATAAACAGGGAACAACAAGGGAACAAACCTGCACACTTCACATGGCTATTTTTGGATCAATAAGATAATGACCTTGGGAGGTTTTCTCACACACGTAAAATATTATTGATTATTTAGTAATATCAGTTCTTCATATCAGATTTACTGATGGAGCATTAATCTATTGATAGGAAAATTGAATTATAGCAACCAAGATGTTTGGGAGGGCAGGGGCCTTTAATTGGTAAAGGTGTATTTGAGTAGCAAAGTGTAAACTATATAATTTAAAACTTAGAGCAACCAGGTAGAATAGCCATCAGTGGTTGAGGTACTGTAAGGTGGGCGTGGGGAAACCTGTAAAGTAAGAACCAGTTAAAAGGTCATATAGCAATATATTTTTATTTTTGTTCTTACCTCCTTCTGGTAAAATTTAAGGTATCTCACAAAGCTGAAAGTGGAAGAACCAGCACCAAACCTGGGTTTTGAAAAAAGTCAATCCTGAGTTCTTTTCGTTGAACCATAATGAAAATATGCCATACTGGGAGTTAAGGGGTCAGAGGTCTGCACGTAGCCCTCTGCTTCTTCTTGGGAAAATCACGCAATCTGTCTGCAGCACTTTCCTCACTGATAAAATGAGGAGATTCGGGGGTGGTTTATGTTTTCCAAATTATTAGGTAAAATAGAACAAATTAGAAAAAATACTTTAAAGTACATAGCATATAATAAGGATAATTATTGTTTCTTGAAAGGTGTTTTAGGGGGCACCTGGGTGGCTCAGTCGGTTAAGCGGCTGCCTTTGGCTCAGGTCATGATCCCAGGGTCCTGGGATTGAGCCCCGCATCGGGCTCCCTGCTCAGTGTGGAACCTGCTTCTCCCTCTCCCTCTGCCTGCCTCTCTGCCTGCTTTGCTCTCTCTCTCTCTCTGTCGAATAAGTAAAAATCTTTACTAAAAAAAAAAAGGTGTTTTAGCTATGTGTGTGTTTACACATATATGAGTCACGATATAAAATGTGTTTCCTAATGTGGTTTGTGGTCAAAGCCACTTAAAAAAAAAAAAAAAAAGATGTCTTCTAAGTTTCTTTCCAACACTTCTCTTCCACTGATTTTATCATGTTCTCCCTCATTTTAAAATAAAGAGGCATCACCTAGACTTCAATTATTTTCATACATGGTTTATTAGCCTAAAATATTTCCCTAAGATCATGCTGCACACAGTTGATTTCCTTACCCTGCCTGATCTCTACCTCTGCCCCCATCCCTGCTCATAAATACTTCAAATCTTATGTTTTAAGGATCACTGTGTTATAATAAAGTTTCTCTGACCGTGGATTAATTGTAATATTTTGCACTTGAATGTTGATCCATTTGAATACATTCTTAGTAGAATATTTATAAAGTTAACAATACTTATACGATCCTTATTGTTTGTAAAAAACGGCCAGCTCTAGGGTACCCACGTTTGATGTTTTCAAATGACTCTTTCAAAGAAATGCTTCCTAGAAGGCAGAAATAGGCTCTGGAAAATAAAAGTGATCCGAAGAGCTCAATAACCGTCACAAGCTGTGATGAGCAAAATGGAATCTTCTCTCTTCCAATACACATATGTTCAAACTAAGAGAAACATGCACATACTTCAATTACAAGCAAAACTTTCTTGAGAGACAAGTGGCAGGGAGCACTGAAGCTGAAAGCAATGTGACAACATGGTGGCACACGATGGTGAGAAACAGCTCAACCCAGTAATTAATTTCTATCATTAAAGTCCCATCAAGATCACTTAGCTGGATGACTCTGACAGGATGGGAATATTAGCTAGAGACAGTTTTCCTACTTCAAAGGCTGTAGTATTGTTTGCATATGTACTGTCAAATACATTCTAAAAAGGTGAAAAATATGGAAAGCATTGTGTATAACCTGAGAATAACAGTGAAGCATAACTGTATGTGCTTGACATTGGCTGTAGTGAAGGCAAAGATTCGTACCTTGTTTTTGCTTAAAAAGAAATGCAAAGGTTCAGTTTCCGAAGTTGGATTGGGAAAGCAATGTGCATTTAGGATGAATTTCTATGAAACCTTATGACTTTTTATTTGCCATCTGTAATGGTTAACACTAATGTAGTATACAAAATTGCCTCCAACCGAGGTCATTATTAAAGGAAACCAAAGAGAAGAAGAAATGGGATTAGAGGTAGCCAGTTGCTTATGGGAGACAGCTGATTAAATGGATACAGAATGGACAACATAGCAAAAAATTCCCTTGGCAGTCATACCAAGAAAGCAAAATTGTTTGTAGAATAGTGGTCCTCAAGAAAGAAGTTATATGCAAAGCTGTAGAAATTTCCCTCAGGCTCAAAATGAAGTCTTCTCATCCTAACCAAAGTCTAGCAAGTAATTTATTTGAAAGACTATTCTGAACTCCCCAAAATGAGATATACCACATCCTACAGTCCTTCCAGTCTAAGATACATTATTGCGTAAGGTTTATTATATCTTTAAAATGTAGACACATCACTTAAAATGACTTCTAATCTTCAGTGTTGGTACTGCTTCATTCTCTTTCTTTCTTTGAAAATCTAAGTAGATTCCATGTAATGATATCAGGATAAGTGAACACTATTTTGTGAGATATGGCAGGCTCTGGAATTAAAATTACCTATATTTTGAACTTAATATATGAAATAAATCAAACTTTTAAAGTTCTTTCTTCAGACTAAATCAATGTAAACAACAAAATGATTCCCTGTTGGGTATTTCTGACTTTTAAATTAAATGCACAATTTGACAAATTATAACTTAAACATGCTCCCTGCATATGTGTGCATAGCATGGTGACATTTTCTTCAGCATGCAAAAAAATGGAAAAATGTTTAAAAGTTGATAACATGAGTTACTTGTGGAGAAGAGAGTCATACTTCCTAACCTTACCTCAGGGATATCATATTCATTATACTGTCTCTCAGTTTTTAAAGGAGTCTTTGAATTATCTCATTGTGAGACTCAAGATCAGTTGAGCATAAGCTGATGGAATTCAAATACCATACTCTCTGTAGGCTAGTAAAGTTCAGAGCTCAGATTTTTCAGTATATATACCAGATGTACCAGATGTGGTAATATTGTTTATTTGTTCATTCATCCAACAAATACTTTTGAGTGTCTAAAATACACCCGATGTTGTACCACACTATGGTAGGCACTAGAGATGTAACAATGAATATGACATTTACAATCCCTGGGGAATGGGGGAGAAAAATAAACAAACAAACAAACAAGTGATTAGAAAAGAGGAGTGCAATGAAAGAAACAAATAGTATTATGTAAAAGAAATTAACAGGAGAGAACCAGATTTAGATGCAAAAGTTGAGGACCTTTTACAAGCAGGTGGTACTCATAGGGACATATGAAGGATGAAGCAGTTAAGGGAAGACTGGGAATAAATCTTTCTCAGAGTGGAAAAACAGCTCATCCAGTTCCTGAGACAGGAGAAAGTTTGCCGAGTTCTTAAGAACTGGGAAAAAACCAGGGAGGTGGAAGCAGAGGTTCCACAAATGGTGAGCAAAGGAAAGAAAGGTGTATGACGTGACATTGGAGATGTCACTCAAGGCCAGTTCAGACAGTATTTCCTGAGAAGTCATACTGACAAGTCAATATTTTACCCTAAATGCAGTGGAAGCCATTAAAGAACTTCAAGAAGAAATATTGTAGCTAATGGGTCTTCCACATATGATTGTTTATTTACTTAAGAAATAGTTGTTTCAAAAGAGTATCAATAACAAATCGACACGTAATTGAGAAAAGCAGATGAGAAACTACAGTAAAAATATGGAGAGTCATACTCAAAGGAACTTAAATAGCATTATGCTTGGCATAGAAAATGTGTATAATACTAACTAAATAGAGTGATTATAAGATATTTTAAGACTAGGCTTGCTTCCTACCATCCCACTTTTATCTCCTTCTAGGTGACAAAATGTATTAAAAATGTGTCAACACATTTAACACAGCAAATATAGTGACTGCTGCCTGAGCATAGTCATTACCACTGCAGAGATTCCCATACTGTTGTAGGAGTCTGACTCTCCACTGATATCTACAGATGATCATATGCTATGTGATAATGAATAACAAGGAGCTCCAACCATTTTTTCCTCTGGCTGAAGAAGCTGAAACTCAGAGTAGTAAAGCCACTTCATCGTGTCCAAATTCACCCCGAAGTCAGAGGCTAAAGAGATGATCTAGGTCTTAAAGTAGATGTCTTTTAAAAAATAATATGCCTTTACAAAAAAAAGAAAGAAAAAGATTATGACTTACAAAATGGTTTTAGGGTAACAGGAAATTTCTAGGTTAGCTCGTTTGGTTTATGTCTACTTTTTGTTTATTTGTATGTTTGTTTTAGGTTTTATTTTTGTATACATGTGTATATGTATTGCGATATATTGAGGGTAGGGGGAGGTTTACTACATATTCACATTTATATTCACATTTTTCTTTCAACTCTATTACGCAAGCAGCTGAGGATTGCCAAAATTTATTGAGCTTTCACTAAGTGTCAAAAAATGGTGAAGCCATCCATTAGTTTTCCATGGCAAACATATGTGAGTTATCCTGACAATTTTCTCTTACTTACGTGGAACATCTAATCAAGTCCCAGGTCCTGTAAATTTCACCTACTAGAATTATTTCCAATACAATCCCTTCTCAACGTTACCATTGCCACCATTCCATATCAGCCTCCATCTTTTGGCCTACACTGCTGTACTAGTTTCCCACGTCCTTTTTTATAGAAGTCCCTTCCAATCGCTCTTAACAAGGCAGCCAAATTAAGTCTACAATATTTTCTACTCAAAAGCTTCTATAGCTACTCTGACTTAAGAAAAGAACCAAAATCCCTAACATGACCCAAGAGAGTGTTTCCTTTTCTGCAACTCTCTTTTACTTGCTATATTATAGTCCATCTGCTTTTATTTTGGTTTTTGTTTTACTTTTTTCCATTTTCTCCATGTTTCAGCTTAGAGATCCAGACTTAAGGTCTTCACCTTTGCAATTCTCTTTCTCTGGAATTTTCAACACCTTTCTCTTACCTTAGTGACATTCTCTTCATCCTGAGAGAGTCATCTTATATATCACATATTATATATTAGGAAGTATCCTAAAAGTAAGCCAACTTCTGAGTTGGCAAGTTGTTGACTATATTTCCCTATCTTAGCACTAATTGCAATAGTAATTTTTAATTAAAATTAGATACTCATTTATGTATTTGTTTGTGATCATATATTGTCTCTTCTTCCAGTCTGTAAGCCTCAGGTGTGTGGGGATCCAACTGACATGTTTCTAACTCCATTTCTAGTACAGATCACAGAGTCAAGCTTGTATTAGCACTCAATAATTATCTGTTGGATAAATGCACAGAATGTTATTGTCCTCACTTTAAAAGAATTTTCAGACATGGAAAAACTTACCTTAAAGAAAGAAGGGTCATTTTAGGTTGGCAAAAGTTGATTATAACCTAAATAAATACATTAATGTAGCTAAGGAAATCACAAGTCAGCCAAAGGGCATGCATCCATCCTAAGGGCTTAGGCACTAAGCTAAAGCACCTGGAAGTGTCCTCCAAGCTAGGTCTATCTCTGAGGAGAATGGACTGGTCAGCAATTATGCTTCTTCCCACAACAAGTATTTTCTCATTACTGAACAATTTTTTAAATAAAAATTTCCTGATTGGATTAATGCGGATTCATATCTGAGAGTGAATACACTCCTTAGAGTTTAAAACTTAATACGGTTGACCCTTGAACAATGCAGGAGTTAGGGGCACCAACCTCCTGTGCAGTCAAAAATCCACATGTAACTTCTGACTTCCCCAAAACTTAACTACTAATAGCCTACTGTTGATCAGAAGCCTTACTGATAACATAAACAGCCTATTAACACATATTTTGTATGTTATATGTATTATATTCTATATTCTTACAACAAAGTAAGGCAGAGAAAAGGAAATGTTATCAAGAAAATCAGGAGGAAGGGAAAATATATTTTACAGTACTATACTGTAAAAAGCCCACGTGTGAGTGTACTCACAATGTTCAAACCTATGTTGTTCAAGGATAAACTGTATTTATGTTCCTAGTCTGCCAAGGTTGATGACCAAAACACAGAGCATGGTAAATGCTCAAGGTAATGACTATCACTCACTAAGAGAATTGGAAGTCAGCTTGCAAAGCCCTTTAGATTCTGATATTCTGTCTTCTTGTCTATTTTTTTTTTAATTCTATACTTGGAAATTGGAAAATACTTTCCTTTAATAATGATTTATTCAAGGTGGAGAGTAAATATACAATAACAAATTATTTAATAAAAGCAAATCAAAATATAGAGGACATAGCAAGAGCTGTACATAGAGAAAAAACATTATTAAAATAAGAGAAAATAAACAGAATATTTAAATGAAGTTTGGAAACAAAATAGAGAAGGAAAAAGACAATGAATTAGAAAATAAAAAATCAGGAAAAATGATAAAGCTAAGACACTCTTTTTGAATTTTATTTTTAATTGTCTTATGAGTTGAATTGTGTCCCCCTGCCCACCCACAAATTCACATGTTGAAGTCTTAATTGGAATGTGACTAGAATGTGACCTTATTTGGAAATAGGGGCATTGCAGATGACCCTTAGTTAAAATGAAGTCAAGCTGGAATAGAGTGGGCTTCTAATCCAAGATAGCTGGTGCCCTTATAAAAAGGTAACATTTGGAGACAGACAGACATACAGAGAGAATGCCATGTGAACAAAAAAAATGACCATTTATAAGCCAAGAAAAGGCCTGGAACACATCCTTCCCTCACAATCCTTAGAAGACAATCCTGCCAAAACCTTGACTTAAGACTTTCAGCCTCCAGAACTTTGAGTCAATAAATTTCTGTTGCATAGGGCACCTACTTTGTGGCACTTTTTTAGAGCAGTCCTAGAAAACTAATACTAATTGAATTTAAAAAAAAAAAAAAGGAAAAATACAAATAAGCAAAATTAGCCTAAGGAAAAGAGAAAAAGCAATCATAGGGGCATACTATAATTCTTTTACTAAATTTGGTGATTAAATATGAACCTTATTCCATAAAAAATATAGATATCTAAATTTCTTAAGCAATACAAAATTAAAAAGACAATTACAATAAATATAAAAATATAAAAATAAAAACAAAACAAACAACTCCTAGAAACTCATGGGCCAGATTGTTTTGCATATAAGTTATATTCCACTCTCAAGAAACAGGCAATCCTATTTTTTAAAAAATAAGTGGCTCAATGCATTACTAGGTTCATTAGATAACGCTGATATGAAATCTAACCAAGTTATCTATTTATTGATTAAGCTCACTTATGAATATGCATGTAAAAATCTTCACAAGAAATATGTAGGATTTATGTTGGAAAACTACCTATGATTGTTTTTGAAAGACAGGAGCATATCTAAATAATTAAGTGTTCCTGGGTAGAAACTACAAAATGTCAATATTCCCTTAATTAATCTATGGTGTAAAAAATCTAATTCTCTATTAATTTGTTTAGAGCATGCCCCAGGGGCAGGGAGGAGGGCAGAGAAAGAGGTAGAGAGAGACAATCTTAAGCTTGAAGCAGGCTCCATCTCAGGACCCTGAGATCATGACCAGAGATGAAATCAAGTTGGTCACTTAACTGACTGAGCCATCCAGGCACCCCAAGAAATCTAATTTCTTTTAAATGTCATTTTTAAAACTTCCTTAGTTATTCTAAAACATATCTGAAATAATAAATGTAAGCTATTCATAAAATAATAATTTTTTTTTATGAAATAGTCATGTTTTTGGCTTACCCTTGGCAAGCCAAGCTTTTACGTACACACAATTTGTGTTTAATCCTCACAATTCTGTGAGGAGGGAATTTTTTCCCTCCTTTCACAGTAGAGAAAACTTTTATTTTCAATGGTCGCATTAATTTCCCAAGATGACATATTTATTAAATGGCAGAATAGAGGTTTGGACATAAGTCTGTTTGTCCTCAAATGCCCTCCTAGTAAGCACATGCTGCATGCATGTACTCCTCATGTGTTCACTGCAGAAGTGGAAACATTGTTCTACTTGCCCCCAAATAAACAGGGGACTGGGGCGCCTGGGTGGCTCAGTTGGTTAAGCGACTGCCTTCGGCTCAGGTCATGATCCTGGAGTCCCGGGATCGAGTCCCGCATCGGGCTGCCTGCTCGGCAGGGAGTCTGCTTCTCCCTCTCCCACTCCCCCTGCTTGTGTTCTCTCTCTCGCTGTGTCTTTCTCTGTCAAATAAATAAATAAAATCTTTTAAAAATAAATAAATAAATAAATATAAATAAATAAATAAACAGGGGACTGACCAGAAAGCTAGGAAAGGATTATAGAAGTAGGCTATGGGACAATCTGCAGGGTCGTTATATCATTTGTTTGTTTGTTTATATTTTTTTAAGGTCAGTGCTGTCACAGAGTGTTCTTTTTCTGTTCTGCAAATATGCCAATCAATCTGGTTCCACCCCAGGGCCTTTGCACTCATTATTTTCTCTGCCTGAAACTTGCTTACTTGCTTACCCAGACTTTCCATAGCTGATGCTTCTTCATTTATGTCTTAATTTAAATGTCATCTCTTCAGAAAGAACTTTCTAACCACCCATCTAAAATGAGAAATAAAAAGCGAGAGGTGAAACATAAAATCTCTTATCTCACTACCTGCTCCTAGTTGTTCTTTATCCCATTAGAGTGTTTTTCCTCTCTTCATAACACTGATTACTCTCTGAAATTACCTTGATTCTTCATATTTCACTGTTCCTCTTCCCACTTCCCTCATCTACAGCACAGGTTCTGTGAAGACCATTCACCATGACACCTTCAGTGCTTGCAATGGGGCTTGATAAATGGTAGGAGCTCAAAAGTCTTTGCCAAATGGATGAGGAAACTAAAATGAATACATAAAAGAGTTAAGTGAATAAATGGCTGTTAATAATGTCACCTCTGAGCCTGGAAACTAGAGGCAGGAATGAGAAGGGAGATTGGATTTTTTAGTTTTTTTTTTTAAGATTTTGTTTATTTGACAGAGAGAGACACAGCGAGAGAGGGAACGTAAACAGGGGGAGTGGGAGAGGGAGAAGCAGACTCCCCGCTGAGCAGGGAGCCCGATGCGGGGCTAGATCCCAGGACCCCGGGATCATGACCCGAGCCAAAGGCAGATGCTTAACGACTGAGCCACCAAGGTACCCTGATTTTTTAATTCTTAAAGCTTTTGCTACTATTTGGACTTTTAAAAAGATAATAGAAATGCTTTATTCTCACTCTCATAATAAAAAGAAAGTTTTAGTTCCTTTAACTATAATTAATTTGCTCACTCCACACACTAAAATAAATTCCAGAAGATTAAAGTAAGTTTAGAGAGATAGAAAAAAGATAAAGGAAAAGAAAAAAATAGAGAAAATTTAAAAGAGAATAAACGAGGAGAATATTTATCCGATCGCTGAATTAGGAAACATTTCCTAAGCACTAAAAATAAATAAACTTCCTAAGAAAAATACTGACAGATAAAAGCACATGAATATATAAAAGCCTCAATAAACAAAAAACATTTAAAAGCTAACAAAAAGAATGAGAAAAATATTTGCAACTGATACAACAGATAGTTAACATTCTTTATGTGTAATGAGAAACAATACAATATGCAAAAAATGGGAAGGCACATAAATAGAAAACTCACAAAAGAAGAAATATGAAATGGCTAATACATTTGTCTTAAATTTAAGCTAAGTAGTAATCAAATTAATGTAATTTAAAACAAGAAGTTACCATTTTTCACTTACAGAATTTTCAGTGAATAAGCAAAGGACCATGCTTAATGGTCTCAAGGGTGTGTTAAATTGAGCATTCTTTTCTACTGTTGCTTGGAATGGAAATTGGCCCATCCTTACTGGAAAACAGTTTAACAGTATGTATCAAATCTAGAAAATATACTAACCTTTTTACTGGGCAATTCCACTTCTAGGAAGGTATCTGAATAAGCTAGTAATGAATGTATTAAAGCTTTGAGTTCGATTATGTTTATTTTAGTGTTTATCTTAATAACAAAAATTGAAAATAAGACAATAGTGCCATATAGCATAGGAATGGGGAGAAATGGTTTTATTCATGCTACACAATAACATGCAGTTAATAAAAATATTTAAAAGAATTCTTAAGGATATTTAAAGGTGTCAATGGCATATAATACTAAGTGTAAAACATCAGGATAAGTAACTATATTCAGAGTATCAAGAAAAAGAGTAATACATCCTAAAGAAAATACACCCAAATGTTAGCTGTTTCTATATAGGGGATTATCTACCAGTAATTTGTTATGTATTATTTATTCTCTATATTTCCCATATTCCCCAATTTGTTTAATTACGTTTTCAAAGATTTTATTTATTTGAGAGAGAGAGAGAGCACAAGCAGGGGGAGGGACAGAGGGAGAAGGAGAACCAGACTCCCTGCTGAGCAGGTGGCCCAACACAGGGCTCCATCTGAGGACTCTGAGATTACAACCTGAGCAGAAGGCAGATGCTTAACTGACTGAGCCACCCAGGTGCCCCTGTTTAATTACTTTTAATGCTAATGAAATGATATATGATATGAATGTTCTTATTAATAAAATAATTATAAAGATAAGTTCCCTTTCTATGGGCTTCAAATAAAATACATGCATGTTTTCTCTTTAAAAGTCATTACCAAAATATTTTAAAGTTGCCATTTTTCTTTGACAGTAACAAAAATGAGGTGTATAGTATTTCAGTTTAGGTAAGTTGCTATTTTTCTTTGACAGTCACAAAAATGAGGTGTATAGTATTTTAGTTTAGGTACAAACATTTTATTAGATTTCAAACTCCAGATGGCTCATTATTATAAATATTCCTGTTTATTATTTGCTTTTTTAGGAAAATTAAAAGAAAAACTCTTTTTTTTAATTAATTAATTAATTTATTTATTTTTAAAGGAACCATTTTATATTTTATTTTTATTTTTTTTTATTTTTTTATTCTTATATTATCCCCATATATTACATCATTAGTTTTAGATGTAGTGTTCCATGATTCATTGTTTGTGCATAACACCCAGTGCTCCATGCAGAATGTGCCCTCCTCAATACCCATCACCAGGCTAACCCATCCTCCCACCCCCCCTCCCCTCTAGAACCCTCAGTTTGTTTTTCAGAGTCCATCATCTCTCATGGTTCATCTACCCCTCCGATTTCCCCCCCTTCATCTTCCCCTCCTGCTACCTTCTTCTTCTTCTTCTTTTTTTTCTTAACATATATTGCATTATTTATTTCAGAGGTACAGATCTGAGATTCAACAGTCTTGTGCAATTCACAGCACTTACCAGAGCACAGACCCTCCCCAGTGTCTATTACCCAGTCACCCCCTCCCTCCCACCCCACCTCCCACTCCAGCAACCCTCAGTTTGTTTCCTGCGATTAAGAATTCCTCGTATCAGTGAGGTCATATGATACATGTCTTTCTCTGTTTGACTTATTTCGCTCAACATAATACCCTCCAGTTCCATCCACGTCGTTGCAAATGGCAAGATTTCATTCCTTTTGATGACTGCATAATATTCCATTGTATATATATACCACATCTTCTTTATCCATTCATCTGTCGATGGACATCTTGGCTCTTTCCACAGTTTAGCTATTGTGGACATTGCTGCTATAAACATCGGGGTGCACATACCCTTTCGGATCCCTTCTTTTGTATCTTTGGGGTAAATACCCAGTAGTGCAATTGCTGGATCATATGGTAGCTCTATTTTCAACTTTTTGAGGAACCTCCATACTGTTTTCCAGCTGTACCAGCTTGCATTCCCACCAACAACAGTGTAGGAGGGTTCCCCTTTCTCCGCATCCCCACCAACATCTGTCGTTTCCTGACTTGTTAATTTTAGCCATTCTGACTGGTGTGAGGTGGGATCTCAGAAAAACTCTTTTTAAAAGAGTTTGAAAAAAGTTCCTACAATATTTTTAACATTACTATGGAAAACTATTGAACATTACTATTCAAAATTTTTTTCAGCTTTGTGTTATAAAACAATTACACTGCATGAAGACTAAAAAATAAATGCATAAAAGAAAAGAAAAATCTGCTTTCATCCCATACCCAACCTGAGAAGAATACAAAAAGGAAATGATCACTCTAAAGAATGAAAATAAATTGGATTTCTGAAAGTCTTTAGTTTTAATAATCTACAATGTTATTAGTATCAGGGAAAATTAAAATGCACAAACTTTATTTTGTTTGTACAATATTATTTTGATTGGTTTTCTTTATTTTGAGGTAATGGACACTGAAATCACATTTTCAGGATTTTGTGAAGCCTGGAAGTTTGACCTAAAGCAGAACTTTATCCAGTGAATTACTTACATCATTTTAATTTATTTCTATAAGAACCAGTTTTAATTTATTAATAAGGTAGATGCTAGAAAATAAAATTTACAATCTGACTCCAGAAAGTATGTATTATGTTTTTTCTGTTGCTTCTGAACTTCCTGGATGAGATACTTCTAATAAAAATATGTATTATTGCCTGTAATATTCTGGATAATAATAACCAAATGTCTTTTCTCCAAGGAGAATCAGCTACATATTAAAATAACTACAGAACTACACAATTTTATTTTTTAACACATTTTTAATATTTGTATATTAAATATACATTGTGTGTGTATATATACATATGTATACATTGTGTATACACACAATATATACATATATACACACACACACAAAGTATACAATACACACACAGACAATAAAATATTATTTAACCCTGAGAAAGAAGGACATCCTGCCATTTGTGACAACATGGATGGACTTTGAGGGCATCATGCTAAGTGAAATAAGTCAGAGGAAGACAAATACTGTATGGTACCACTCGTACTCAGAATCTAAAAAAGCCAAACTTGTAGAAATAGAGAATAGAATGGCACTTACCAGAATTAGAGAGATTGATCAAAGGGTACAAACTTGAAGTTAGACGAGAAATAAGTTCTGGGGATCTAATGCATAGTATTGTGATTATAGTTAACAGTACTGAGTTGTGTACTTGAAAATTGCTAAGAGAACAGATCTTTAATGTTCTCACCATAAAAAAGGAAATGCTGATTGTGTGATGTGATGGACATGTCAGCTAACCTTACAGTGGTAATGATATTGCAATATAGAAGTATCAAATCAATACCGTGTACACCTTAAACTTACACATGTTACAGGTCAGCTATATCTCAATAAACCTGGGGGAAAATACAAGATAATGATTCACTGGAGGGAGAAGGAAGAAACAGGATGAAAGATAAAAATAAAACTTAGTCTTTTCTTGGAAATAATTAAATAACAGTTTTTAAATAATTAAAAATTTAGAATATAAAAAAAGGACTGAGACATGCTTGCTAAAATCATGCAGTTCAAAAGTAGGAAGAGTTCATGTAACCCATTGTTGTGCTGAAACAGGCATTTAGGCTGAAATATTCTCAAAAATGTTTCCCCATCCTCAGTGAGGAGGTATATGATGACTCTCAAGTCACAGAGCACATTTCACAAATGACAGCTGATCTTATCTTTATTTAAAATTTCAATATTTTGTTCATCACTGATTTTTACATTTGTTTTTTAAGATTTTATTTATTTGACAGAGAGAGACACTGTGAGAGAGGGAACACAAGCAGGGGGAGTGGGAGAGGGAGAAGCAGGCTTCCGGAAGAGCAGAGAGCCCGACGCAGGGCTCGATCCCAGGACCCTGGGATCATGACCTGAGCCGAAGGCAGACACTTAATGACTGAGCCACCCAGCCACCCCTGATTTTTGTATTTTTAAAAATATTTTATTAAAATATTCACCTTGGTTACTCATTTTTTGGCACCCCCTTAAATTTTGCACCTAAAGCAAATGCTTTGCTCACCTCACCTCATCCCAGATCTTGGTTATAATTTCTGGTATATTTCTGGTTAATGTTATTTGACAAATGAATCCCTAACATTTTGTTGTTTCTTTTTACAAAGAGAAAACAATAATGCTTATGAAAACAATAATTTCAAAAGATGTATGTAACTCAAATAAGTTCAGATCATCTGTGTACAAGGCAAGGAGTGTAATTCACCAAATGTTGGTGGTTGGCAGAGTTCTGCCAAATTTGAAACCGGGGTGACACGGGGTTGATTATACATCTTTTTGTGCTACTTTCCATGTGTGATTTTGTTTACTTCTCACCACAGCCCATGGCGTGGACATTTTACAGATGAAAATGCAGAACCTGAGAGCAGGGCTCTTGCTCTAACTTACATACCTTACGTTGTGACAGATCTCTGACTTCAGAACCACAAAGTTTAAACCCTCTGGTACTTGCCTCTACATGCAGAACATTTCACCTCTTCCATGGTTGTTCAGTTCTAATCGTTATAAAATGATTTTGAAGCGAGTCCTTGTCTACCACCCCACAAACCGTCCCCTGTATTACTCTGAAGCAACAAAGTAAAAAAGCTCACCCATTCCTATCTTTCAAACGTTTGAAGACCACACTAGTCCACTTCATCTCCTTTTACCATCCCTACTCTGGGGTGAATATCTCCGTTTCTTCAACCATTTACCATGTGGCATGGCTTCCAGCTCATCCACTTAGCTTTGTTACCATCACCACACAGTGTGACCCAAGGCACCAGATGTGATCTGTCCAGGGCAGACCCTATAATGGATAGGGGTCTTCCTCGCAGAGTCAATTATCATCCCTCAGTCTTTTTTATATTAGTTGTTTGCAAATCAGGTTTCCTCTATTCCACAGTCTGGCACACTTTTGGTGTAAAAGCCAGAGAGTACGTATTTTAGGTTATGAAGGTCGTACAGACTCAATTACCACTACTCACTGATATGGTAGCACAAGAGCAGCTGTGTGCAAGATGGACGAGAATAGTGTGCCTGTGTTCTGATAAAACTTTGTTTACAAGAACAAGCAGCTTTCAGATTTGGCTCACGAACCACAGTTTGCCAACCTCTGCTCAATCCTGTGTTTAGTAAGTAACTTCTAGAATCTCAATGCAAAATTTTTCTTTCAATCATGGTTTCATTTGATTAAAGTTCTTTAAAAAAAAATCCTCAATTCAGGGTAGGGGGATGGGGTAACTGGGTGATGGACATTAAGGACAGCACGAGATGTCATCAGCACTGGGTATTATATAAGACTGATGAGTCACTGAACTCTACCTCTGAAGCTAATAATACACTATATGTTAATTAATTGAATTCAAAAAATAAAAATGTAAAAAATAAAATAAATCCTCAATTCAATATCAGGTGCATTAATTGATCTTTTCAAATTTGTGTATTTAGCTCTTTGAAATGTATGCCTGCTAAACTTTCTAAGTCATTGAGGGGGAACAAACAGGTGAACTAGGAGGACAGACAGTGACCTAAGGCACATTACTATAGTCTTCTCTCTACTAGAGTTATCCTGTTTTCTATCTTATACTGTCTTAAGTTGGATGACTCAGAAAACAACTCTGAGTCTCTGAGATTTGCATTCATGGGGTTTGTTGAGATGCTCTCAGGAACATTTGTGAGGGATAACAGAAGCAGGATTGAGTGAGGGAGAAGTTAAACTGTGAAGATGCTGTGACAGGGGCTTAGCCAACACTTGCAGGAGCTCCAGATCTGGGATGGTCTTTCAGAGTTATCTCAATTGAAAAAGGAGTCTGGGTCTTTGTACCTCCATGTTGACTAGTCATTAGATGTGGGTTGCTTTTGGAGAAGAGGAGTGGACAAAGCAACTGCCTTTGGCCAAATGTAATTCCTATAGACTCATCAAAATTCCTGGGAGCTAGTGATTGGGGAATATGTGTTTGTTCTAAAAAGGGGACCTGGATAGCACCCTAAAACACCCACTTGAGCTGTTTGCATCCACTTTGTCCATATGTTAAGTGTATCTCATCTGGAACACAGCTACCTGAGGATTCTCATTGATCTCTTTTCATGGGGAAACTTACGAGCATATCATTAATAAGAATCATTGCGGTAGCCAGTCTCAAGCCAGCAATTATTAATCATCAACTCTTTTCTTTACTCCCATTCAGATTACACTCACCCTCAGCTAGCACCTCCACTGGTCTAGGTACCATGATGTTTTCAAACAAAATGATGTCCCTGATTATCTTTCCCTTCTCATATTCTGGCTGCTGCACTTGTCCATTGTGTCTCAATATTGGACAAAGAAGTACAAGAAAAGCTCCAGTAGATCACCTAAGTGCCAAGTATATTCTTCCCTGTTAAAATTATGTAATAGCATCCCTACCATATCCTCACGATCAGAGTCAACCCTTTGTCTCTTTATGTCTTGGTTCAAAAAATCTAAAGAAGCAGGCAACAGACACAGCTCAAAGTTTAATGGGAGTCTCCTTGTCTCCCAAATTAGAAGGATTTTTCCCTCTGGAAAAGAAATCCTACAGATCCAGAGTTGTGCAAAGGTGAAGCACAAATTACCCAAGTGGGTCACTAAAAGTGCTGATAGTTGCTGATCACTCCAACTTCCATCCTCTGTTTTGGAGACCCATTTATTCTGGAAAAAAAAGGAGGGTTGGCCATTCTAAGATGAAGGATGCCAGCTTCTAAGGATGAGGGATATCTGATGTCAAACCTGGAATCAGTGAAAACCAACATGGGTTTCAGTTCACATTTATAAGTTCCATCTTGTGTTCATGGGTTCCAACTTGGTTTTTTGTCTCTCCTGCTTTACATCCATTTTCCCTTCCCAATTAGATGTGCTGTAGATTTCAAACAACATCAGATACAAAACCAACAGATTTATCGACACTGCTTAACTAGTTCCCACAAATGGGTAAGTTTAAACACCTATAACAAAGCTGTTCTGCTTCTCTGATTGAAATTTGACTGATACACCAGATGCTCCCATAATCTAAAAATCTCCAACTGCAAATGCATTAACTTTGTGATAGTATCTCTTGAAATATTATTCTACAGTAATTGAGAACACTACTTTTTTAAGAAAAAAATAACATTAGAAAATACCAAATATTTAGAAGCAAATGTAATAAAAGATATGCAAAATCTCTACATTAAAAAGTTTAAATATTACAAATAATAATTAATAAAAACATAAATAGGTATAAGATGCTAATAAATTATTGACTCAATAATGGTAATATGCCCATTTTCCAAAAATTCATCTTCAGATTCAATGCAAAACAAACAAAATTCCAGAAATTTTTTTGTTTGAAAATGATAAATTTACTCTAAAATTAAATCCAAAGTATCCAGAATAGTCAAAACAATCTTCAAAAAAAAAAAAAAAAAAGAACAAATTAGGAGGACCTTCTATATCTGACTACAAGGCTTACTGTAAAGCTATAGTATTTAAGATAGTGTGTTGAGAGCATTAGGAAAAATAAAGACCAGTGAAATACAATAAAGTACAAAATAGTTGCACATCTATAGGAACAACTAACTTTTGACCAACTTTCCAGGTCATTCCAATGGGGAAAGAAAAGTGTTTTAAAGAAATGGTGCTGGAACAATTGAATATACTCATAGAGAAAAGCAAAACGATGAAATGAACTCTTACTTCACTCCATACCCATGAATTCATTAGAGACAAATCATAGACCCAAACATAAAAACTAGACACCTAAAGCTTCTATAAGAAAACATAGAATACTTTCATGACTTTAGAGTAGGTATATTAGTCAGCATATTCAAGGAAATAGAACAAACTGTGTACGTGTGTGTGTGAAGAGATTTTTTTTTTTAAAGAATTTATTTATGTGAGAGAGAGAGAGTGCAAGTGGGGGTAGGGAGGAGAGAGGGACAAGAAAACTTGTGCTGAGCATGGAGCTTGACGCAGGCTCACAACTCTGAGATCATGACCTGAGCCAAAATCAAGAGTCAGACGTTTAACTGAGCCAACCAGGAACCCCTAAAAAGATTTTTAATAAGGAATTGACTCATACAATTAGAGAGACTGGCAAGTCCCAAGTCTGCAATGTGAGTTAGCAATCTGTAGATCCAGGAGAGCCAATGGATTAGTTCCAGTCCAAGTCCAAAGGCCTGAGAACCAGGAGATCCAGTCATGTAGTTCCAGTCTTAAAGCCAACAGGCTCAAAATCCAGGAAGAGCCCATGATTGAGTTTGAGTCTGAAGGCAGGAAGCCAGTGTCCCAGTTTGATGACAATCAGGAAAGAAGAATTCTCTCTTACTGAGGGGAAGGTCAGAGTTTTGGTTCTATTCAGATCTTCGACTGACTGGGTAAGGCCTACCCACATTAAAGAGGGCAATGCTCTTTGGTCCTCTTTTAATTTGGTCTACCAATTTAAATGTTAATCTCATCCAAAAACACCCTCACAGAAACATCCAGAATAATATTTTACCAAATATCTGGGTAACTTGTGGTCCTATCAAGTTGACAAAAAAATTAACTTACTGTATGTAGGTAATATTCTCTTAGACATGAACTAAAGAGCACTACAAAAGAAACAAAATTATAAATTAAACTTGTCAAAATAGATACCCTACTCATAAATAACTGTCCTTAATGAGATAAACAAGCCACAAAATGGAGGAAAAAATATTTGCAACACATATATCTAACAAAGAAGTCATATCCAGCATACAAATAAAAATCTCCTACAAATCACAACAAAAAGAAAACAATCCATATAAAAGCTGGCCAAAATACTTGCAAAAAGTTACTTCACAAAAGAAGATATACAAATGGTCAATAAGTACATGGTTAATGTCATTTGACAATATGTAAATGCAAATTAAAACCACAATAATATGCTATTTAACAGTAGTAAAAAATCAAATTCAAAGAATACTGACAATGTAGATGGTGTTTGAGAACAGGAAACGACTGGAATTCTATATTATCTTTCCCTCGCATCAGCAATGCATGACCACTTTGAAGAAGCGTCTGCCGGTTTCTGATGAAGATAAACATACTTTCACCAGATGGCCCAGTTACTCCACTCTAAGTATGAGGGCATATGTTACTCACAAATTTGTACAAGATGGTTCTTATGATACAAATAGTAGCCTTATTCATGGTGGCCAAAAACTAAAAGCAACAAAGTCTTCACCAATAGAATAGGCAATTGAAGTGTGGTAATAGTCATATATGTAGTACTACTCAGCAATAAAAAGAATAAATACAGCTACATGTACAAGCCTTAAAATATCATATTAAGTGAAAGATATACAAATGACAGAGTACTGTATGATTTTATTTGCATGTGGTCCAAACACAGAAGAACTTTATGGTGATAGAAATCAGACAGCCCTTGTCTCTGAGAAATGGAGATTGATGTTTGGAGACAAGAAAACTTTCCAGGGTGATGGGAAGGTTTGAGGCCTTGTTCTGGTTGGGAGACATATGGGGGGATAGAGTTTTCAAAATTTCAGAAAACATGTGCATTTGCAATATGTGAATAAACTCTTAAAATATGTACATCTATTATATGTGAACTATAGTTCATTTGAATAAAAAGAAGAAAAAAATAACCCTGTCTGAATCTAGAGATAATGACTTTAAATCAAGAAGCAATTAAGTTTATAGATTAGATTACCTTTAAAGGTTTATATGTATATTTATTACACATTACTTAAAGAAGAAAAACATAATTCTCTCTCTCTCTATTTCCTTTTAAAGGTTTTATTTATTTATTTGACAGAGAGAGTGAGAGAGAGCACAAGTAGGCAGACAGGCAGGCAGAAGGAAAGGGAGAAGCAGGCTCCCCACGGAGCAGGAAGCCCGATGCAGGGCTCGATCCCAGGACCCTGGGATCATGACTGGAGCCTAAGGCAGACGTTAAACCGACGGAGCCACCCAGGTGCCCCCCCCCCTCTTTTTTTTTTAATAAAGACTCTTTTTTTAGAAGAATTACTTAGAGTTTTTCACCAACCTCTAAATACTCACATAGTCTATCTTACCAATGATTTTTACTTGGCCTACTGCTGTTTCAGTGGACAAGACTAGGACAATTTTAGGAAGTTGTCTACATGGGAATACAACGGTTCCTTTAAAAGTTGCTAGTTTTTATTTCAGCATTAGGATTATTGCCAAAAAGTATATGTTTAAATACATTAAAGGGGGAGAAGAGATAATTATGTAATATCCACTAACGATGGAATTTTCTCCACTATTTGTTCTCCTGATTGCTAATGCAGGAAAAGCTAAAAGGCGAGAGGTGGGTATAAACTAAAATGGACAGAAGTTACTGAGTTTCAAATGAAATAAATACTTTTTTTCTTTTTTTTAATTTCAACTTTATGGAAGTATAATTCACAAATGATCTTATAAGATACTTAAAGTGTAGTTCGTGGTAATTTGATATACATATACATTATGAAAGGATTTCACCCATCTAGTTCATGAAAATTAGCACATCCATCACCTCACATATTTTTTGTGAAAACATTTAAGTTCTTACTCTTTTAAATTTCAATTATGTAATACAATATTATCAACTATAGTCACCATGTTTTACATTGGATCCTCAGACCTTACTCATGTTATAGCTAAAAGTATACACCCTTTACCAATATCTCTCTACTTGACCCACTCCCTAGCCCCTGACAAGCACTCTTCTACTCTGTTTCTGTGAGGCCGACTGTTTTTTTAGACTTCACATATAACTGATACCATACAGAGCATAGGTCTTTCTCTGTCTGGCTTACTTCACTTGGCATAATGTCTTCAAGATCCATCCATGTGGTCACAAATGACAGAATTTCCTTCTTTCTCTTGGCTAAATAATATTCCATTCTATGTCTGTACATCTTCTTTATTCATTCATTCGTTGGTGGACAATTAGGCTATTTCCGTATCTTGGTTATATGAATAATGCTGCAGTGAACACGGAAGTACAAATACCTCTTTCATAACCTGTTTTCATTTCCTTTGGATACATATCCTGTAGTGGGATTACTGAATTATATGGTATTACTATTTTTAATTTTTTGAGAAACCTCCATACTGTTTTCCATAGTAGCCACATAATTTACATTCCCACCAACGGTGCACAAGGGTTGCCATTTCTCCAAATCCTTGCCAACACTTACTATCTCTTGTTTTTCTGATGATAGCCATTCTAACGGGTGTGAGATGATATCTTATTGTGGTTTTGATTTGTATTTCCTAGATGATTAGTTATGATAAAGGTACTTACCATATATATTATGATTATGATATATTATATCATAAAGGTATTATATACATTTGCCTATTTGTATATCTTCTTTGGAAAAGTGCCTATTCAGTTTCCCTGTTCATGTTTAAACAGACTGTGGTTTTTTTGCTACTGACTTGTATGAGTTCTTTATATAGTTTAGATATTAGCCCTTTATCAGATATGTGATTTGCAAATATTCAGTAGGTTGCCTTTTCATTTTGCTGACGGTTTCCTTTGTTTTAGTTTGATGTAATTCCACTTGGCGGTTTTTACTTTTGGTGTCATATCCAAAAATCATTGCCAAGACCAATGTCAAGGAGCTTATATTCTGTTTTCTCCTAGGAGTTTTACAGTTTCAATTCTTACACTCAAGTCTTTAATACATTTTGAGTTAATTTTTGTCTACAATGGCTGTCCAGTTTTCCCAACACCATTTATTGAAGAGACTGTTCTTTTCCCCTTGTATATTCTTGCTTCATTTGTTATAAATTAATTGACCATATATATGTGTATTTATTTCTGGGCCCTCCATTTTCTCCTACTGATTTATGTGTCTGTTTTCCTGCCAATATCATATTGTTTTGATTAGCATAGCTTTATAATATAGTTTGAAATAAGGAAGTATGATACCTCCATCTTTGTTCTTCTTTCTCAAAATTGGTTAGAGTAGGTAAAGTTTTGTCTATTTTCTTTATCTTTTAAAAAAAAACCTAGCTCTTGATTTCATTGATCTTTTCTCCTGTCTTTTTAGTCTGTTTTATTGTTTGTCCAGTTTTTGCTATTGTCTTTCTTCCACTAACTTTGGGCTTCATTTGTTTATTTATTTATTAGTTCCTTGAGGTATAAAATTAGGTTGTTTATTTGAGAACTTTCTTGTTTCTTAATGTAGGCATTTATTGCTATGAACTTCCCTCTTTCGACTGCTTTTGTTGCATCCCATAAGTTTGGATGTGTTGTATTTCCATTTTCATTTGTCTCAGTATATTTTATTTTTCTTTGATCCATTGGTTGTTTAATCTTCATATTTTTGTAAATTTTCTAGTTTTCATTGTAAATGATTTCTAGTTTCATAACATTGTGATCAAAAAAGATGCCTGATAAGATTTTAATCTTCTTAAATTTAATATAAGTTGTTTTGTGGTCTAACATATGATCTGTCCTGTAGAATGCTCCATGAGTACTTGAGAAGAATGTGTATTCTGCTGCTGTTGGGTAGAATGTTCTGTTAAGTCCATCAGGTCTAATGTATAGTTTAATTCCAAAGTTTTCCTATTGATTTTCTTTCTGGATGATATATCCATTGTTGAAAGAGAGGTATTAAAGTCCCCTACTATTATCGTATTGCTGTCCTTTTTTCCCTTTAGTTCTGTTAATATATACTTTATATATTTAGGTGCTCCTATGTTTAATGCATAAATGTTTACAAAAATTATATACTACTCTTGGATTGACCCATTTATAATTATATAATGGTCTTCTTTGGCCCTTATTACAGTCTTTGGCTTAAAGTGTAGCTTGTCTGATATAATATAGCTAATCCTGCTTTCCATTTGCATGGAATATCTTTTTTCATCTTTTCACTTTTAGTCTGTGTGCTCTTAAAGGTGAAGTTAGTCTCTTGTAGGCAGCATATAGTTGGGTCTTATTTTTTGTTTTTGTTTTTTAATCCATTCAGCCACTATACATTTTGATTGGAGAATTTAGTATATTACATTTAAAGTAATTATTGGTAAGTATAGGCTTACTATTGCCATTTTGTTGTTTTCTGGCTATTTTATAATTTCTTTGTTCCTTTCTTCTCATACTCTTTTCTTTGTAATTTGATATCTCTGGAGGAGTATGCTGAGATTCCTTTCTCTTTATCTTTTCTGTATCTACTATAGCTTTTAGCTTTGTGGTTACCATGAGGCTTACATAAAACAACTTAGGGTTCCAGCAGTCTATTTTAAGCCAGTAACAACTTCTAAAGCATACTAAAGCTCTGCATTTTTAATCTCTCCCCAATGTTTTGTTTTTGATGTCACAATTTACATCTTTTTACCTTGTATATACATCAACAAATTATTGTAGTTATAGTTATTTTTCATACTTTTTTCTTCTTCCCTCATATTAGATTTATGTGATTTACTCACCACCATTACAACATTCAAATATTCTGAATTTAAATATATATTTACCATACCAGTGAGTTTTATACTTTCGTGTATTCCTGTAATTAGATTTTTTTTTCATTTCAGCTTGAAGATCACCCTTTAACATTTTTTTGTAAGGCTTGTCTACTGGTTATGAACTACTTTAGATTCTGCTTGTCTGGAAATCTCTATCTCTTCTTCAGTTCTGAAGGACAATTTCGCCAAGTAGAGTATTCTTGGTTGGCACACTTTTTCTTTTAGTACTTTAAATATAGTAGGCCATCCCTTCTGGCCTTCAAAGTCTCTGCTTAAAAATCTGCTGATAATCTTATGGAGATTTCCTTGTACATAACAAGTTTTTCTCTTGCTGTTTTTAACATTCTTTCCATGTCTTTAACTTTTGACAACTTAATTATAATGTGTCTCTCTGTGGGTCTCTTTGGATTCTTCTTATTGGAACTCTATGGGCTTCCTGGATCAGTGTGTCTACTTTTTTCCCCAGGCTAGGGAAATTTTTAGCCATCATTGCTTTGAAGAAGCTTTCTGCCACTTTCTCTCTTTCCCTTCTGGTACCCTTATAATGTGAATATTAATGCACTTGATGATGTCCTATAAGTATTAAGTTAGTTATCTTCACTCTTTCTTTTTGCTCCCCTGATCAGATGGATCCCATTTCCCTGACTGTGAGTTTGTTGAGTCTTTCTTTTGCTTGATCTAATCTAACACTGAACTCCTCTATCAAATTTTTCATCCCATTTGTTGTACCCTTCAGCTCTATGATTTTTGTCTGTTTCTCTCTTATATATTCTATCTCTTTGTTGAATTCTTTTGTTTGGAGCACATTCTTCTGTTTCTTCTTTATCCTGACTCTGTGATGATTTCTGTCCATTAGATAAAACAGCAATTTCTCCCATATATTCTAGTGTAGGAAATGAATCTTATTGTTTAACCCTGTTCTAGCATTAAGTTGTGTCTCAAAATTTTGTGATTGTCCAAATACCGTCTTTGTTCTTAGTGGTTCCCAGTAGTCTAGAGTGTCAAAACCCATTTTGATATGCATATGTCCTCATTTGCCCAATGTGGTGGAGTGACTTGGCTAGTTTGTAGATTTCTGTCAGTGAGAATTACTCCTTGGGAATGTGTCCTTGGGAAAAGGTGAGTTCAAGATCCTCCTATGTTGCCATCTTGGATTGGAACCCATATATGCATTTTTTGATGATGTGTCAAAACTGGTTAAATGCTTTTAAAATTAAAAAGCATATATATATTGGAGCTTTTTTAACTTTTAGAAATATAGAGGCCATATGATATGGTTATGTCTATTTGGCATAAGCTATATTCCTGTTGAAATCTGTAAACTGAGGACTATTAAGAACTACCACATATGAAATCAGAGGACATTAGTGTTAGACTGAATATATCCTGAGGTTAGATGGATAATTCAGAATATTGTATGGTTGGTTGTATCCATTTTGTTTTACTTCTGTAACAAATTACCATAAATTTGGTGCCTTAAAATACCACAATTGTATCTATCTTATACTTCTGTAGGTCAGAAATACTGCAAAAGTCTCCTTGGACTAAAATCAAGGCATTAGTAGACTGCGTTCTTTTCTGGAGGCTCTAGGGGAACTCTGTTTCCTTTGCTTCTCTAGCTTCTGAGGCCTGCCCACATTCATTGGTTTGTGGTCTACTTTCTCCATCTTTAAAGTCAACTACTTTGCATTTCTCTTACAATTTTTCCATAGTTAAATGTCTCTCTGACCATATTCCAGAGGGGAAGTGGACATCTTTGGGAAGCCATTATTCTGCATATCACGGCAGTGAAAAAATATTAAATAAAACAACACGTTAGAAGACAAATTTATGATTCTGTTTCAATATTATCCTTTAATATATTACATTTTGCAAAGATTCTTCTATTGCTTCACACAAAATATTTATAGCAGTCATTTTCCTCTTTTATACAGTGCTGGAAAAAAAGAATATGTCCTATAACCTCTAAATTACTTTCATAAATCTAAGAAAAAAATATCTTACTCTCACTAAATATACCAGAGGTACTCAATAACATCACATTATACTTTTAGTATCTGTTAGTGAGCACAATAATTGACAATAAACAAGTACCTCCAAAAGATCAGCAGATAAATTCCTTTTCTTTGAGCAGAATTAATTAAAGGGTGTGCTTAAAATAATGAGTGTCAGAGTGAGATTTTTATTTTTAGTTATCCATTTATTTTTTTATAACTTGGGGTTGTTATGAGACAAAAAGAAAAGGGAGACATTTTTAATAGAAATTCTAGTAATATGTGGTTAAGTGCCCATTAGGGTAGATATGGTATAGTTTAGGTTGGGATGAGGAAGCCACAGAGATAAAGGCTATAGGAAGGGACATTGCCCCTTGAACTGAAGATGTTATAACGGTCTGTTGTATCATGATCTATTCCAGTTCTGAGAGAGTTTATCAACTTTTAACATAGTGGACAGTAACATAGCTTTCATCTTTAGAAAAAAAAATTGGTGAAAATAATTTCGGTTATGAGGGTTTTTTAAAAGACCCTATCTTTACATTAAAATCCTTAAGAATTTATAACTTTAAATTTGTTTTGTTAAAGATTAAAACATATAGTTGGTAAAAAATAAATAGCAAAGTACATATTCCAATTTCACAAACTATGATTTAAGGTGTATAGAATACTCAGTAATAACATTCTAAATTTGTAATACTTGGAAATTTTATTTCCTGTTATCAGCATACATAAAATTTTGGAGTCTACTGTCATTACAGTAATGTTGCACTAAAATTCAAGTTGCATGATCTTGTCCTGTTTTAAGCTTCATGGTTTATAAAATAATATTAAAAGCCTAAAATCATAATCTCTCCCACTACCAATTATAAACTCTTCATTGAGCATATATTGAATTTTCTTAGTGCGCTTTATGACCTTTAAATTCTGACAACATTTTAATGGACTTTTTGGTCCGGCAATGAAAAATTTCAAGGACTGTGAGAAGGCACATAACAACAAAATTACTATATCCTTTTGGTTTATTTTTAAAATCTTAAATTATTATTATTATTAGTTCAAATATAAAAGATGACTAGAGAGTCTTTTAAGAGCCTTTCTGTCTCAAAAATGTAATTCAACTGTTCGATTGTTTTAAGTTATTTCACTTTATAGAAAAGTAGGAATCGAATCTCACAATACAGTACAATGTACTGATCTTTTTTCTACACAACAAAATAAGAAAAAGAGGCAATTATCTAGACAAGTAGTCCCCAACTTAGGAACTGGCTGTGTTCCAAAAAGTCATTCAATGGTCAGTCAAATGCATTGGACCCAGGGAAGTCCAGCAGCAAAATGTCAGCACCCAGCCAATAACTCAGTTAAAAGGGATAAAACTTTAGTCTTCAGAGGAAAAAGTCACGTTCCCAAGTCAAGAGAAATTTGAATATTAACAGGCAAGACCTTACCACAATGTGAAGAAGGCATAAGGTCAGTGTCAACCACTGCTGCCCCCCACCCCTGCCATGTTCTGCAGGAATCACCAAGGTCTGGCTCTTCTAAGCTCAGTCCCTTCCACCTATGTGGCCATCTTTCAGCATGACATGAATGCATGGGAAACCCTTCTTTAGTAAAGCTGGGGCCTAGTCAACCCATGGGAAATTCTGAAATAAAATATCTGCCAATTAAGTATCTCCTCTCACTCCCTCCCAACTGTCTCAGTTAAATTTGGGGGCTTCTGTCTTGAACTGTCTTCAGCACCTTATTTCTCAGTCCAGATTATGCTTTCTGCTTCTACATGTCCTATCAGATTTTGTATTATGCTAGGCATATGGGAGCAACAATGTAAATACCTGTGGATCTCTTAATTAACTAAACTGTCTAGCTAATTCTGTGGATCAATGGTGATGATTATTAATAATTCTAGATTAAATACACCAATTAGATGATCATACATGCATCATGTAAGGACTTTAGAAAGACATTCCAACATCTCAGAACATTTACTTTTGGTGGAACTACATAGAAAAAAGGTTATGATGTATCAAACACTATCTAGTGGGTATTCCCTGCCCAAAAGATGAAGTATTATTCTATAACCCCAATGAATGATTCCGTTTATTGTATACTGTATTACTGTTCCCAATTATTTACTGCCTTGACTTGCAGACTTCTTATACCAGTAAACTTTCCCATATAACTGACTTTGACCATACAAACTTGCCTTGGCATAGCAGATCTCAAGTATCCCACATTCTAGCAGAAACTTAAGAGCCATCGCATAGTTCAACATTTCTACTTTTCCTTCCGCTTTGAGAAGATCATGTCCCAAATAATAACTGCCAATACAATCTGTATCTTGGCATGAAAAAGACACATGGCACATAGACAACTCACAGCTGCCTCAGCTAACACATAGCTTGAGTGAGAAATAAACTTATATTGTTATAAGTGATCGATTCTTTAAATTTCTGTGTTGTTACTTAGTATGATAGAGAAGGATGACTATCTTAGCTCAGGCTGTCATAATGAGTGGTTTAAACAACAGAGATTTATTTCTCAGAATTCTGGAGACTGGGAAGTCCAAGACCAATTGTCAGCCAATAAGTTCCTAATGATAGTTCTCTACCTGGCTTGTAGACCTATGTTCTTACACTGCCTTTCCTCTATGTTCCTCTTTTTATAAGGGCTGCTAGTTCCATCTCAAGGGTCTCACCCACATGACCTAATTTACTTCTCAAAATCTCCATCTCCAAGTACCATCATACTGGGGATTAGAGCTTCAACATATGAATTTGGGAGTGGGGGACACAAACATTCAGTTCATAACAATGGCTAATATATAAATTGGTATCAGAAGCCAAGTGCTGACACAATTAAAAAATCTAAAAGATGTAACATTAGATTCGGTGCAGAGATAGTAAGACTACAATCACCCATGGTAACTTAACAGGCTTTGAAGGACTAGAATAGTGTTTTAGACCAGTGGTCCTAGGCCAGAGACAATTTTGCCCCAGGCAACATTTACAATGTCTGGGGACATATTTGGTTGTCCAGCTAGGTCAAAGGGGTGTTACAGGAATCTAGTCAGTAGAGGCTATGGATGCTGGTAAGCATCCTACAGTGCACAGGACAGCCTCCTACAACAAGGAAATACTGATCCTAAAATGTAAATATTGTCAAGGTTGAAATATTTTGCTTAAAAAAAAGACATTAAGAATAAAATTATTAGCAGGGGTTCCTGGGTGGCTCAGTCGGTTAAACATCTGACTTGATCCCGGTTCAGGTCTCGATCTCAGGGTCATGAGTTCAAGCCCTGCATTGGGCCCTGTGCAGGGTGTGGAGCCTACTTTAAAAAAAAAAGAAGAAGAAGAAGAAGAAGAAGAAAGTTATTAGCATATTTGGTTACATTTGACAAAGTATTATGAAAAAAGAGATAAACTCAAAAGAGTTGGGCAATTTGCAAACCAGTATAATGCTGAATACAATTTATCCAAAATCAAGATTTTCTGAGTTTTTATTAACATCACAACTACGACATCAACAAAATCATCTAAGTTCAAGTACATAAAGAACAGCTTGTTTCCTTTTTTTATTTTTATTTTTTTCATCATGATAAGTGTGCTCTTTAATCTTTATCACCTATTTCACCTATCCCCCCACCCATCTCCCCTCTGATAATCATCAGTTTGTTCTCTAGAGTTAAGAGTCTATTCCTTGGTTTCTCTCTCAATCTTTCTTTTTTTCTTTTGTTCATTTGTTTTTTCTTTTTTCTTTAATTCCACATATGAGTGAGATCATATGGTATGTGTCTTTCTTTGACTTTTTTCACTTAGCATTATACTCTCTAGCTCTATTCACATTGTCGCAAATGGCAAGATTTCATATATATATATAAAACAGAATATTATCAGCCAGTCTTCCATGTTCTGTGTCTTCTCTAGGAGAGACCCTAGAAGATGATGGAACCACAAGATGGAAAGAGCCTGAACCCTGAATCTTGGTGTGAATGAAAGGACACCCGCTAACACTCAAGTATAGCAAGAATAACCAAGATAAAAGCCAGTGCTGGAATGTCCACAAAAGCCAAACTGTGGAAAGAGCCAAGATGTCCATTGACAGATGAATGGATAAAGAAGATGTGGTATACATATACTATGGAATATTATGCAGCCACCAAAAGGAATGAGATCTTGCCATTTGCAACGACGTGGATGGAACTGGAGGGTATTATGCTGAGCGAAATAAGTCAATCAGAGTCATATGATCTCACTGATATGAGAAATTCTTAATCTCAGGAAACAAACTGAGGGTTGCTGGAGTGGTGGGGGGTGGGAGGGATGGGGTGGCTGGGTGATAGACATTGGGGAGGGTATGTGCTATGGTGAGTGCTGTGAGTTGTGTAAGACTGATGAATCACAGACCTGTACCTCTGAAACAAATAATACATTATATGTTAAAAAAAAAAAAAAGAAGAAGATGGCAGGAGGGGAAGATTGAAGGGGGGAAAATCGGAGGGGAAGACGAACCATGAGAGACTATGGACTCTGAGAAATAAACTGAGGGTTCTAGAGGGGACGGGGTGGGAGGATGAGTTAGCCTGGTGATGGGTATTAAAGAGGGCACGTTCTGCATGGAGCACTGGGTGTTATATGCAAACAATGAATCATGGAACACTACATCAAAAACTAATGATGTAATGTATGGCGATTAACATAACATAATAAAAAAAATAAAAAGAGCAAAGGCCCCCCCCAAAAAAGAAGGGCACTGGGTGTTACATGCAACTGATGAATCACTAAATTCTACCCCTGAAACTAATAATACACTATATGTTAACTAAGTTGAATTTAAATAAAAACAAATAAAGAAAGAATAAAAAAAAAGCCAGTGCTGGTTTGAGTTCTTTTGTTGCTGCTGTTCACCTCCCTTACTACTGCTTTGATGAACCCGGAGCAGGTTTGTGGACTCTCATAGTGGAGGAGAGCCTTGGAAGGAAGGGATTCATGTGGGTCTAAGCAGACCAGAGCCTGGTGTAGTCTCAAAGCAGCCCATTGTAGGGCACAGTGGCAGAGCAAGGGCAAATGACACACAAGGTCAATACAATGTGTTTTCGCCCTCACTGCTGCAGCTATGTTCTCCTTTGTGGTGCTCCACAGACTGACATCTTCTCCCTTTATACATCCTTCTTTGTGGCTCGGGCCTGGTGCAAAAGTATTGGAGAGAGTTGCCAGACCAGAGAGACCCAGCAGAAAGAAATATACGTAGTGACCACACATCTCGTTTGCCTTAGGTAGTCATGCCTTATGTTTGTTATCTTCACATAGTTATTTCCAGCACGCCCTTTTATTCTGCCAGGTGTCTAGTTTAGTATTTGCCATTATAATTACTAAGGCCTTTATGTGTTAAGGAGCTGAGAAACTATCATCCAGTTTATTTTTACTTCATCCTTTTTATCCAGTTGGTCTCCAAGTCTGGTTGAATATAGTGTTTGTTTTAAAGTCTTGTTTGTCTAATATAAGTATTGCTACCCCAGAGTTGTTTTCACTTCCATTTTCATGGCAAATGTTTTTCCATCCCTTCAATTTTAGTCTGTATGCCTCTTTAGGTCTGAAGTGAGTATCTTGTAGGCAGCTAATAGATGGGTCTTGTTTTTTGTATCCATTCCATCACCCTATCTTTTGGTTGGAGCATTTAGGACATTTAATTTAAAGTAATTATTGATAGGTATGTACTTATTGCCATTTTGTTATTTGTTTTCTGATGGCTTTTTGGAGCTCTTCTCTGTTCCTTTCTTCTCTTGCTCTCTCTCTTTGTGACAGATGAGTTTCTGTTGTAGTAGGTTTTGATATCTTTCTCTTTATTTTTTGTGTATCTATTATAGGTTGTGGTTACTATGTGGTTACTATTTGTGGTTACTATGAGGTTCACACATAATGCCCTCACTATATAGCAGTCTATATTAAGTTGATGATCATTTAAGTTCAAACACATTCTAAAGAAAAATTATTTTTTATTCCTTCCTCCTCATTTTATGTATATGCTGTCATATTTTACATCTTTCTACTCAGAATTTCTTATATCTAATTATGGCCATTTCTTTTCCATTTAAACAAGTCCCTTTAACATTTCTTATAAGGATGGTTTAGTGGTAGTGAACTCCTTTAACTTTTGTTTGTCTGGCAAACTCTTTATCTGAACAATAACCTTGCTGGGTAGAGTATTTGTTGTTAATACATTTTTTCCTTTCAGCACTGAATATACCTTCAAGATATCTTTGCTTTCCACTCAATTTCCATTGCTACCAAACTTGTCTTTTAATACTTGTCTATCCTGTGACTCTCCCAAATCTATACTTTTGAAGTCAGAAAGGGGCAGGATCTGATTTGGTGGTGTAACAGGCACATTAAAATGTTAACAGTTATTCTCTCACATCCACAGCACTTAATTTTGATAATTTAATAAACAGTAATTTGCAGGGGCGCCTAGGTGGCTCAGTCGGTTAAGCAGCTGGCTCTTAATTTCAGCTCAGGTCATAATCTCAGGGTCTTGGGATCAAGCCTCACGTCAGGCTCCAAGCTCAGTGGGGAGTCTGCAGGAGGTTCTCTGAGCGGAAGGCAGATGCTTAATGACTGAGCCACCCAGGTGCCCCAACAATGTTATTTTTAATTTAACTTTTTTAATGGAAACTGCCCTTACAAATTCAGGATTTAATTTATCTGTTAATATTCCAACTGTTAGGAAATTTTCTGCAATTCAAAATCCTATGCTGGATAGCTCTTCAATAATAGTCCTGTAAAACAAGCTTGGTGAAATTATGCTTATTATAGAAATAATAGAGTTGTATCCAAAACCTTCCCATATCACTTCAGCTTTTCAACTCTTGCAGGAATTAAAAATGATTAGACTCTATTTCTAGCGAAATTCCATTTGGGAATAAGGATGACTTAAAAGAAGGGAATAAACCTGGTTATTAAAAAAGAGACTCAAATAGAATTTGAATAATATGTTCTCATGTCCTTTTCCAAGTATAGTAAAATTTTACTATAAATGTATGAGCCATTAGTCAGTTAGAAATCCAGTAAAAATAAAAACATAAAATATAAGTATGCTTCAGGTAAATTCACATGGAAGAAATTTGTGGAGAATAAAATCAAACTTGAATCAAACCCAGAAGGTATATACACTTTTTAAGATCTAGAAATAACCATACTTCTGTGGGTTGATTTTTTTTTCTTTCAGGTGTTATATTACCATCCTTTCTGCATCAACCTTTGAAAGACAAAAAGTTCAAATCCACCGCAAAATTCGTAAGGATCTAATACTAATGTTCTCCCAATTCCTGATTTTCCAAAAGAACAGAGCAAATAAGATATACATTTTCTAAAAATCTGCTCTCTGTTATGCCGTACCAGGCAATGCACTAAGGAAAGCCTCTCCCATGGGACCCAATTGGAACCACCATAAAGTGGAGTCATTTGGCGAAGTATCCATGGCCAGCCAGCCACAGCCCACCACTTGAGAATCTACAAAGTCACAAGCAACAGAGCAAATCAATGGTTCTCCAAACTGCAGAGTTTACAGGATTTCGCCCTGTCCTACTTTCAGCACACCCCCATCCAAAGCTCAGTACCTCAGATTATATGCAGATACACATGAAATATGAGCAGTATTTTTTAACAGTGATATAAAAATGATCTGTATAAGTAAAACCATATTTATATTCTCAAAGTATCAGGTTTAATTCTGATTTTTTTGGCTATAGTAAATTAACATTATAATCAAGTCAAATTATTTGTATAATGAAGTAGAGGGGAAAAAAGAATGAAAGTAAAACAGAAAGTGGGGGAGGAAAAGATAGAGGGGAGATAGACAAAACTGTAAATTAAACTTTGCCTCTTTATATTTTTGTTTTTGTTTTCTCTTTTTTTATTTAAATTCTAATTAGTTAACATACAGTGCAATATTGGTTTCTGGAGTAGAATTCCATGATCCATCACTTTCATACAACACCCAGTGCTCATCATAAAAAGTGCTCTCCTTAATACTCATCACTCATCTAGCCCATCCCCCCACCCACCTCTTAATGATAAAGAGTCTCTTATAACTGTTTTTCTCCCCCTCTCCCCTTATTTTTCTTTTCCCCCTTCCCATGTTCATCTGTTTTCTTTCTTTTTTTTAAAGATTTTATTTATTTATTTGAGAGAGAGAATGAGATAGCATGAGAAGGAAGAGGGTCAGAGAGGCAGACTCCCTGCTGAGTAGGGAGCCCGACGTGGGACTCGATCCCAGGACTCCAGGATCATGACCTGAGCTGAAGGCAGTTGCTTAACCAACTGAGCCACCCAGGTGCCCCATGTTCCTCTGTTTTCTTTCTTAAATTCTACATATGAGTGAGATCATATAGTATTTGTCTTTCTTTGACTGACTTATTTCACTTAGCATAATACACTCTAGTTCCATCTACATCATTGCAAATGGCAAGATTTCATCTTTTTGATGGCTGAGTAATATTCCATAGTTTATATATGCCACATCTTTTTTATCTATTCATTGGTCAATGGACATCTGGGCTCTCTCCATAGTTTGCTTATTGTTGATAATGCTGCTATAAACATTGGGTTAACAACACAAGAAGCAAAGGGTATTGGTGAGGATGTGGAAAAAGGGGAACTCTTTTGCCCTGTTGGTGGGAATGCAAACTGGTGCAGCCACTCTGGAGAACAGTATGGAGATTCTTCTGTGTTTTGTTTTGTCTTTAAAAATACATCTAATGACAGCAAGGAAACTAATTAATTCAGCTAATCAATATGTGGAATCCAGAGACTATTTCTACCTGTACCAAGCAATAAGATAATGGAATATTATATTTTTCTGTATCTATCAGTATCAAGCATATAGGGCCACAATGTCTTTGTTTATATGTCTCTCAAGATCCCTTAGTTGCATTTTCTTTAGTTAGACTTTTATACTTATTTTTTTATTTAAGGTTTTAATAGTAACACCAATAATATATCATCTCAAATTTAAACACAAAACACTAGCCTGTTATCTTATTTGTACAAATCTACCTTATAATTTAATTCTAATACAGATGTGTACTAATACTTAGATGCAGTTTGAATCCATTGATTAATTTGCATTTTATAGATGTGGTTGGAATTTTAACAACATTATTGTACCTCTTAGAGTAAACTTTGCAGCCAAGGAAGTATATCTTCCAATTATCTGCATGATTATCTTGTTAGCTGACATATGTTCTCATCATTGTTGTTACTATGAAGGCTTTGCTAAGCACCACAAAATTACATTTCAGTTTTCAGTTATTCCTAACAAAACTCTGGTGTCAAAATTTTGCCATCTCTATTGTAGATGAAGAAACTGATAGCAAATTGTTTTCCTACAATTTAATCATTTGTATTACGCCAGACCTCATCCAGTATTCTAACAGCCAATTTCTGATTGATAACACTTTGGGGGTGACCACATGTCATTTCTGTTTATTACAATTTCGAGATGGTCATCTCAATGCTTTTCTTAGTGGATATGTATTTAGCAGTCAGTGCAATATCGCAGTTGATTCTAATTGATACCCAAGTGAATAGCCTCAACAAAGAGGTCAATAATTAAAGAGCCACATGACTGAAAATGATGAATTCCCTCCTTCCCTTCCATGCTGTTTCTCCTAGAACAGGATTGAAATATAGATTGTGGCATCACACCTGGAATCCCGTACAGCAGCACAGAAGCCATCTATCTCTGTTCCAATTAAACAAGACCTTTAACCAATATTACATATACTTAGAGCAACAAAGTAATAATTACTGAAAATGCTTTAAAGTGCACAGGGAACACAGTAGGTACTTAATGTATGGATGAAACATTCTGTTTAGATATCATATGTTGACTTTTCTTATATCTCAACTTAGTTCCCAGCAATAAGTCTATAAAAAGGTTATAGTCTCATGTAAAAAAGGACTATAAAAATAAAATCTGGACATGTAAAATACTCTGAATAATATTATGCCAACATCATGAGAACTGGTCAGAATTTCCCACAAATAACTGAACCATTGATGCCTTAAAAACTCTCAAGGAGAAAATTTAAAATTTCTGAATACAATGATGAAGGTGGCAAAGAAGTATTGCAGCTGAGCATGATTCCTTCAGGGTGCATGTGTGGATCAGCAAGTTTCCTCAATGGAGAAATACTCGTTATTTCTTATAGAATCGCTGTCATCCAGAAGGAGCCTGGATAAAAATTCAATAGACTGTTTGTTGTTTTTCTCAAATTCCAAATCAGATAAATCCCCCGTAATAGGATCCTTGGGAAAGGATGTATGGTCAAAGTTACAGAATTTATGGGAAATGAAGACAGAGTATTTGAAAGAAACATCTAACAGACACAGTCCCTAAGAAGGAAGTGTGAGAAAGACAAAACTCAGTCTTTCTGGATTGAGCTGTCAGGCTGAAATCACTAAAAAAATACAGAATCCTAACTGAAAAAGACACCCAGGAAATAATTATTTTCAAATGCATACATTTCTCAGTCTAAGTAGTAACTAGAACACTTGAAAGTCTTCTCTATTCCATGTCTTATGGCCTGGCCATGGTTTTCCTCTCCAGGATGGTTCATTACCTTTCTTCATATTTTAATCTTAATTTTTTTGACCTGCTACTCTTCAAGGATATTTACAGTTTCCTTTTCCCCAAATGATCTTAACGTGAAGGACTTATTAAGTATAAAAGTAATGATATGCTCTGGTCATAATCTTATTAAAGTGGATTGACCATAAATTACATATTGTGTGGTCTTATGAATGCTATTTACATCTATGTGTTTCTTACCATCATCCTAAAAAATAATGTTCCTCAAAAAACATTTTATCAAATGAATAATGGGGCCATATGGACACCATATAGGAAAACACAATTAAGAATAATTAATTTTAAGCAGTTTTCATAATAGATGTCTGAAAACATGATACACATGTTCACTGGTATTTGGCATTGTTTTAGAAACATGCTTTGTATTTTTCCACTAACACTTTTTGTCTTAAAGTATCTTGTAGCAGCCCCATTAATCTGAACAAACTTATCAAATGCAGAGCAAGGCTGTTTTGGCAGAAGGACAAAGGACACTTTCCCCTCAGCTCATAACAAATTGTTTTCATTAAGAACAAATGGTCTTGAAGCATTATTTTACTTGAGTCTCTGCCTGGTGACAAGCCCAAAGGGTAGACCCAGTGTTCACTGTAAACAATAAGAATAGGTCTCAGCAAGTGGCATGTCCTTCTGTAGTTTAAAAACTCCATATTTTGGGAGAATGAGATGGGCCATTTTCAACCACAAAACATCAATTTGTTATAACTTTTAATAGTGTTTTATAGCTTCAGACTATGTCTATAATTAAAATAATTTTGAATAAAATAGATATCATGAAGTGGCAGAAATTTTTTAGATACTCTTATTTTTATCATCTGAGATATTGTTTTTCTGAAGTTGCATTAAGGAATGAGTATTTTTTTAGATATCTTAACAGGAGCATCTAGTTCACTTACCTCAAAGTCTTTCTACACTATCTGGAACTAGATCTTGAGGAAAAATAATCATTTCAAGTACCTTTTAGGAAATTCTTACAAAAATTAAAATTAGTAACATTAAAAATAAAAATAAATTTTAGCTCAAATGCAAAATAATGTAAAGGGGAATTGTAACACAATATAAAAACAACATTCTGGGGCGCCTGGGTGGCTCAGTTGGTTAAGCAGCTGCCTTCGGCTCAGGTCATGATCCTGGAGTCCCGGGATCGAGTCCCACATCAGGCTCCCTGCTCAGCAGGGAGTCTGCTTCTGCCTCTGACCCTCCTCCTTCTCATGCTCTCTGTCTCTCATTCTCTCTCTCGCAAATAAATAAAATCTTAAAAAAAAAATTAAAAAACAAAACAAAACAAAAAAAAACCATTCTGTATTCATAGTTTTAGCTGATTTTTTGGAAGCACTGTTGGGGTTTTTTATAAACTTCTGAGTAGTAGGAATTACAAAAAGACTATATAGATATTTTATAATGTGACCTTTAACTCTCCCATTTTAAAGCATGTTTGATTTTGAAATAACTTTAGAGTCCATATTTAATACCTGAAAAGTAGGTTCCAGGCATCATATCAACCACTCTTCATAATGCTATTTTATTACTTCGATTACTGCATTACATCTTTACTATGCATTTATAAATCTTAGGTTCCAGCATGCTATAACTCAGCAGTTTAAACTGAATCAGATTTCCAGATACAACTGATGTTTTTTAAAGGAAGATTAAAAACCAGCTAAACCTGAGCACTTCAAAAGCTTATTGGCCTTGCCATGAGCAAGAAGTTGAGGAGAGGAGGGGGTCATAAGAAGTACATTTTGTGTTTAAATAAGAAATTGATTTGGGGAAGAACTCCGGGCTAACTGAGACAGAAGATCATAATTTCCTATTCTTCCAACACTCCGTCAATAAAAGAACATTAGAGAATTTATCCTCTAAAGAAACAGTTCATCTTTGGTTTCATCATCAGCATCAAAAAGTATTTTTGCTATTCACACAGCGGTTTCTCTACAGGAAGCAGGATGGATTGCCTTGAGTACAGGAGGGAACCACAGAAGAGTCACCATTACTTAATAAATGCTTACATCATCTACAAGGTGGGTAGTAAATAGTATCTTTACCTTGGCTCTCTCTGCAACTTCATACACACATGCCAAAAGGAAACAAATAGATATATAAATAAATCATTTTTAAATCAAATAAAATCAAAACAGAGAACACTTAAGTGACTCTATCAAAATACTACAGATAAATTAATATCCTTCATTTATATTGCCTATGGACATGATCCCTCTTGCATTACGTAAGTTATTTACTTCAATCCAATAACTATTTTAGAAGCACTTCGTATGTTCAATCACAGAGATGCAAAAAATACAGTTTTAATTGAAGAAAGAGGCACAATTTCTTTTCCATGGCCAATAGTTTATAATTTTATACAATTGAAAGAGAAAACATTTAAAGAATATTGACTCTATTAAACTATAATCTGTTAATTATCTTTATAAAAACCAAAACCTTTGAATTTGAATAATTTCCCCCTGGAATCTATCATAAATTTGATGACATCAATATTGTTGAAACATTATCTGTACCAAATTCGCTCTGACATTTCAAATAATTAGTGAGGGGGAGAAGGAGCCGAAACTATCAAAAGGGAGGAGAGAAAAAACCCCATTATTTGAGAAAAAGTAAGAGTAGTTTCAAGTTTAAAGCACCATAGACCTCATTGTCCAGAGAGTAAAGCAGATATTCCTCTTGGGTTCTAATTCCTACTGCAGATGTTTACAGCCCAAGCACCATGTTGGCTTTGTCCTTGGAAGCAGGGCCCATCAGCTGGAAAAGAAGACTTTTTCTTTGAATCTTGTTTAATGACATTTTCTATTTCCTCTCAGCTCTGATTCATGGTCACTAATTCTATGTGGTGAGCCCTGTTCTACATGTTTTCTGATTCCAGTTGACCCTATATTAAATCTTGAAAAAATGTTCCTTTCTGTCCTTCTGCCTTGGTCCTTTTGACCAGGTCAAAATGTATTTAGCCTAAAACAGGCACTTTCTCTTCCTGCTTTCTCCACCTGTTAGGATATTTACAATGGTTAATGGAATGGACTATTACATTACATTTTATCTGAAGGTATCGACAGTGTTAACCAGCGCACTAGTCAATCTCACTATGCACTTCAAAATATTAATTACAATGTTTCTAGATGTTACATAGACAAAGTTTTAAAGATTTTATTTATTTATTTAAGAAAGAGAAAGAGCACGTGAACAGGGGTAGGGGCAATGGAAGAGGGAAAGCAGACTCCGTTCTGAGCATGAGCCCAACAAGTGACTCTATCCCATGACCCTGAGAGCACAACCTGAGCTGAAACCAAGAGGCAGACACTCAGTCAACTGAGCCACCTAAACGCCCCTACATAGACAAAGTTTTAAAAGACAAAAGAATTAGTGGAAAAATGAGTGAAATAAACTTAAGTTTCTTTATTGATGACTATCTCAGAGCTCTTTAATATGCTAATATGCACATACATTTTGAAGAGGAGGTGTGTTGGAGCATATCTACCATGTCTAAACCATTTGATGAAGGTGCCCTCACTTTTTACTTATAGAACACATTCAAGACCTTATAGAGAACTCATTTTGGAGACATACTATTGCTGAGAAAAATATAATAATCCAGGCTGAAAAGTCCCCAAATCTAAATTTTCAAGATATTTGAATAAACAAGTTGTCAAGATTTAACTTTTATACAAATAGCTTTTAAAAATAAAATTCTTGAGGGCACCTGGGTGGCACAGTTGGTTAAGCGTCTGCCTTCAGCTCAGGTCATGATCTCAAGGTCCTGCAATCAAGCCCCACATTGGGCTCTCTGTTCAGCGGGGAGTCTGCTTCCCACGCCCCCACTGCCTATCCCCCCTGCTCCTGCTCTCTCTCCCTCACACACACGCTCTCTCTCAAATAAATAAATGAAATCTTAAAAAAAAAAAAATTCTTGAAATGTCTAAGATTGATCAAATACAAATATTGCTATTTAAGATTTTTCATAACAATCAATCAATGTCTCCATACTCTTGGTCAAATAAAAAATATTCACAATACTGTCATATCTAATTACTACTCATAATTACAATAACCTAAAGCAAATTATGTGATACAACCTCTTATAAATCAATGTAACTAGGCCATACCTAAGAAAACAATTGAATCTTTTGGTATAGATAAATAGATGATAGATAGATAGATGATAGATAGATGATAGACAGATAATATTCTGTATTATATAACACATATTCCTGCCAGGACCTAAGTTACAGTGGCCAATAATTGTTAATGCTAGGCTATACATTCACTGAGCTCAAAAATCATATCTTTCTTCTTCACTTTTATTTTCTCTATAGCAGTTACACAGTGGTTTACATAGAGTAAGTAGTCAGTGAATAAATGATATATAAAAATACATGGATGAGTCTCATAGTGATATAGGAAGGAAGAAAAGGAGGAGGGAGGAAAATGAAAGTTATATCTATAGTTAGCCATTCCCTAAGTAATTATTGGATGTCTTCAGTTTCCACATCCTATGCTAACCACTAGCATGGATATAAAGATGGCCTGGACTTAGGTATACCTAGCCTAGTAGAGGAGATGGATATTTTAATGAAGAATACATTAACAATGTGGTGGGTCTATGACAGAGGTATCTAGACATATAAAGAGAATAAAGAGAGAACAGTAACCCCTGTGTGGGGAAGGAGGCTTTCAGAAGTGATTAATATCTGGATTGTGTTGTAAAAGATTTCATTAAGTGGCGAAGGGAGGGGGAACATTTCAGACAGAGGAGATATCATCAGCAAGTGCACAGAGAACCATATTCAGGAAACCGTGTATTCAAGAAAGTCCTATCAGAAGGGTGATGGGGCTAAGAGATAGGTGGGGCATGAGAAATGCCTAAAAGTTATGCTCGGAACTTGAACATTGGTCCTCTAGATTCATATTTTCCATATTTATTTGATTGAGAGAATTTTTAAGTATTAATAAACATTAATAATGATTCATGACATAAGAACAAAAAATCCTCATCAGAGGTTAATTACAGTAAGAAATTATCAACAAAAACCAAAATAATGTCACAAATATATGGTGAACTTACGGGATAATATATAATGCATACATAATATATGCCAGTTTAATCCAATAGACATTGTACAACTTAAAGGAAAGTTGATAAATAATGCCTATTTATTAACGGCAATGCATAATGTGATCATATTTGTGACTTCCTGGAATTCCTTGCTGTGGCATACCATTTAAAAGCAACTATTTAAAGCTGTTTACATATGTAATTCAAAATAGGTTATTAAAGAAAAACTCTTACCATCATGAATTTCTTTTTTTCTCCATGGAACAGAGTTTGAGAATCACTGCAGTTGACAGTGGGGAAAAAAATAAAGAAGAAGCAAAAAATTTCACCTTGGCAAGGAGATACACTGTATACGCTAGTTTTAACTCAATTAAAAAGCAGTTAGGCCCAGAAAACCTCTTAAAAAGTTTTTTGATGATATATAAAATAATATATAGAGATTATATTAGTGTATATAAAAAGTTCAAGGACCATGAGAGGACAAAATGTGGTCATTTTTATTAGAAAAGTCCTATAACGCCAAGAGTATTACTGTGTTTATGGGAGGGTAGATACTTACAAACAAGTGAGTTGGGAAGGAAACCCAATTAAACTTTGAATTAGTGTCAATTAAGAGAATTTCTTTAAGATAAAAAAAAAACATAGGCAAGACAAACTATCTTTGAAAGCAGATGGAAAATGGCCAATCCAAATTAATGGCTATGGATTTTAACTTATAGTTGTTATTCTCTAGATTTTCTATTGTTATCACTTCTACTTATCATGTTTATAACAATACCAAGAAGATAGTAAGCTCTAGGGCCAAATATACCTAGAATAAAACCCCAGATCTGTCACAATCTATTGGATTGACCTTGAGTTATCTTCTTGACAACTCTGAGACTTATTTCTTGTTTTTTTTTTAATCTTCAAAATGAAGAAATATTCATTTCATTGTGCTGTTTCAAAAATTAAATAAAATAATATTGAGTTACTAGCATTATGTATGATACATCCTGTCTTAGTTTGAGTTCCTTCAGGAAGAGTATAAGAATTTAAACACTTTGTTTGGGAAGTGGTCCCAGGAAACACTTGCAGCTAAGTGCCGAAGTGAGAAAACTAAGGGAATAATGTCAATAACATATGCTATCAGATCTGCTACCACTGGAGGTCCTGCTGCTCAGATCTAATGGGTACTCTGTGAGACAGTGTAAAATGCTCCTTAAAGTTGTCGCAGCCAGTGGATATGGAAAATGAGAAGGTTTACCCACTAAATCCCATCTATTCCTGGCTAATAACTAGGTCCCTACAGCCTGGGAGTGGAAGGGGCTGTACATGCTCCCAGTCGGAGTATCAGAGGCCCTAAAGCTAAAAGCTAAACACCAAAAAAAAAAAAAAAAAAAAAAAAAAAGCAAATAATCCAATTAAAATGCACAGAAGACACAAACAAATATTTCTCCAAAGAAGACATTTGATTTGCAGAGGAATGCAAATCAAAACCACAGTGGGATATCACCTCACATCTGTCAGAATGGCTAAAACCAAAAACACAAGAAACAACAAGTGTTGGGGAGGATGTGAAGAAAAAGGAACCCTTGTGCACTGTTGGTGGGACTGCAAAGTGGTGCAGCCACTGTGGAAAACAGTATGGACATTCTTTAAAAAATTAAAAATAGAATTACCATATGATCCAGTAATTCTACCATTGTGTATTTACCCAAAGAATATGAAAACACTAATTTGAAAAGATATACGCACCTCTAAGTTTATTGCGGCATTATTTATGATAGCCAAACTATCGAAGCTGCCCAAGTATCCATCCATAGATGAATGGATAAATAAGATGTGGTATATACATACAATGGAATATTACTCAGCCATAAAAAAGAAATGACATACAAAAAAATCAGACTCCTAAATATAGAGAACAAATTGGTGGTTGCCAAAGGGGAGGTAAATGGGGGGATGGGTGAAATAGGTGAAGGGGATTAAGATTACACTTATTGTGATGAGCACTGAGTAATGTTTAGAATTATTGAATCACTATATTGTACACTGTAAACTAATATAACACTGTACATTAATTATATTGGAATTTTTAAAATAGATAATCAGAAAAAAAGCTAAAAGTTAAATCCATAGTCACTTATTTAAATTGGCCATTTTCTGTCTACTTGCCTTCAGCGAGTGGAGAATATGGCAGCACACTGACAGCATCTTCTACCTGTCCCAAACTACCAATCCTGTGGGTAGACAATAAGTGTTACTTAGATTTGTATCTCCGGCACATGTTTGTCACAATAGGTACTAAGCAAATGGATGAATGAATGAATGAACATTAGTTTTGGAACAAATTATAACTTATCTTTCTCCAGTACACTAAATTTACCTTTCAGAGATGTTGGATGCAAAAATAAAATAATTATTTGCTTATAACTAAAAATGTTACAGAATTATCAACATGTTCTGTGAAGAACTCACAAATCTAAAAGGCCTAAGAGTCTTCATTCTGTTGTCAGACACATGTTCCCATATTACTGATATGAGGAAATCCACAGCACTTTATAAATTCACCGGGTAAGGGAATTTAAAATAAACTATTCAACTCATAGGAGGTCACATTTAGATTCTCAGGTAGCAGATGTAATAAAAGATAAGCCAACCATGTTGATCTCATAGCCTTCGCTTAGTTGATACTATAATAGAATCAGAAACCAGCTAGCAAGAGACTTCATTGTATAAAATAAAAAAGAAGACACAGCTTTAATCTGTTGACTCTGCAGCATTGCTGGTTGTTTTTCACAGTGATTCTGTGCTCAAACCATTTTCACAAAAACTGGCTGAACTTTCATATATTCTTTTTTTTTTTTTAAAGATTTTATTCTTTTTTTTTTTTTAAAGATTTTATTTATTTATTTCAGAGAGAGAGAATGAGAGAGAGCACATGAGAGGGGGGAGGGGCAGAGGGAGAAGCAGACTCCCTGCCGAGCAGGGAGCCCGATGCGGGACTCGATGCGGGACTCGATCCTGGGACTCCAGGATCATGACCTGAGCCGAAGGCAGTCGCTTAACCAACTGAGCCACCCAGGCGCCCCTGAACCTTCATATATTCTAACAAGGTTTTAGTACCAGAAAATTCCTCAGAAGAAATTAAAGTTAATAACTGTCTCTATTTTAAACACTGATACCACCAGGAAGGGTAAAGAGCCATAAGTCACTCACAAATCAACAGGAATGTTTTCCAATGATAATAATAATAAATATTATTATTGAGCTTTTTATATTTATCATCACTGGCTAACCTCATTTTTCTGTAGCTAGTATTTTATTCACTCTTCACATGAACCTAATAAGGTAGTACAATTATTATTCTCCATTTTGCCTAGGAAACTTAAGTTACTCTTCCAAGCTCACCCAGCCAAGAAATGACAGAGCTGCACTGAGAAGCATGCCACCTCTTTCCACAGGATCCAACCGTTTGCAATGTTGGCCTCCTTTGGTCACGCCTTGGTTAAATAGTTTCTATACTTTGTCCAGGATACTACCGCCAGCTTGCAGCATTATTTCTATAAGAAAATGTGTTCTGTCAGGCAACCGACTTCTCAAGAAAGATGGTGGGACACATCGCATGCATAAGCCAGGGACCATCCGCCTGCCAGGACTATCACCTGAATGTGAGCAGACAGTCAGGGTTCCACATCTCAGTGTCCCTATCTCTGCACTCCACGTTCTGCCTCCAAGCTCTAGTCTTATGGGATTCAGCCCTATATTCACCATCCTGGAGTGTGGGGTTTGTAAATGTCAGCAATGTATAAATAAAAATATGTAACTTATAAGATCTAATGATAAATGAGTTCAGTTTATTTTTAGAGAAAGCATCCTAATTCCCTTTCTCTAATGGTTATTCATTCAGTTCACAGGGCTGAAAGGTATTCAGGCACTGACGCTTTCCAAAGATTAGCCCCCAAATGACTATTCAAGGTGCATTGTAAATTTTTAATCTTTATGTGCACGTTTTCTCTTCAGGCATCCAAGCTCAATTGGGTTGCTTTTTCCTCAAATGAGGCTTCTGTACACTCAGGTAGGGCTTGCCTGCTACACACACCTACTGAGAATCTGCAGCATACTTTCCATCATCCCTGACTGGAGTCTCCCTTCTCTGCCAGTCACCACTTTATTTTATCTGCCTGTGGCGAAGCACACGTGAGCATTTCTAGTCACCATACCAAAGATACACTTCCACCCAAACGGGAATGCATGCCTGGAAACAAAGATAGATCTTATTTCCTCTCCATCTCCAGACGTCCTTGATTCACAATCCTGAATGCATGTCTATGAACATTACACAGAATAAGCCTAAGAGGGCCTCAGAAAGGCTTGACTCTTTTATTCTAAACATTATATATATTATTTTTCAAGAAAAGAGAAACTTTTAAAAATACATACATGAAAGTATACTTTGAAACTCATTCATACCAAAGGTTATGTTATTTTTGTTGTTGTTTTGTATTATTGCCTTGACATAAATGTGGAGAAAAAATATTTGGGGTATGTGTCTTATTATGCTGGGCAAGTGTTTTTCACTATTTTTTTTAAAGAGTAGGCTTTAGAATGCATGTAACCTAGGCAGAAAAACTGATTACTTACAGATACAAATCTTCTTGGGCAGATTTCCTACTTACTATTTAAAGTTGTGTAACAGTTTAAAGTTATGAAAACTGAAAATATAAAAACTCATGATTATCATACACCAATAGGGCATTCTCCCTAAAGTGCCGTCAGAAAGCTAACTGTATCCTCTGCTCTGTTAGTAAAAATTGTCTGGGCCTCCTGCAGATGCTGAAGATGACCCAGAATCTCTGGGAGTACTGCCGAGGAACCTGCATTTTAGCAAGCACCATAAGTGACTATAATGCACAGTAAATTTAACTACCACTTCTCCCAGACTGATGTTCAGATTAGGGCTACCAGGGAATAGCTTGCAAGACTGATTTTCTATCTCTACGCTCCATTGCACCCAGACTCACCCTGAAGTATTTGTCAATGTTCTGGTCTTTCTGAACAGAACCACTCCACCTCTCCCTGTGTCTTACCTATGATTTGCTTTCTATTTGAGGCCACTCATCAGGGTAAACTCTGGCTAGTTTGGCTTCTCCTTCCCGTGGCAAGTGACTTCAATTTACTCAAAGAGTAAATGAAGAGACGGGTAAGAATTTATCCTGTAGCATCAGACTTCCTGGCAGTTCAAAATCCTGCCTGCCACTGACTAACTGTGTGGCTTTGGACAAATTTTACTATCTTTTTGTATTTGTGTTATATAGATATATAATGTAAGTAATAATAGGATCTACCTCTCAGCATTGTTTAAAGGATTTAATGAGTTAACATCTGCAGAGCAGAGCACTTAGTACAGGGCCTGGCACACAAAAAACCCTGGGAAAGTCTGAACTGGCATCTTTATCTTCTCCTGGTCCTCCTAAAGACCATGACTTAACCGGAAGAAACGGGTCAGTCTAGAGACGAGGTAGAGGAACCATTCTCTAGGCTATAGGATTCTGGGGTGCTTCTCAAATTATGTCCCATAGGTAAAAACCCTTCTACTTAGAGAAAAGGGGTAGCTGTGGTAGGGTTTCTGCCTTTGAGCAAGGAATTTGCAGTGGTGTGACAAAGTAAGCTAATGCGGAACCAGAATTTTATTATCTGGAAAGCAATATAATTGTGTAAATGAAACAAGATGTCTAAGGAAAGGAAGGAGGGGTAATAAAGGAAATAAAAACATGAAAGTGTCACCCCCAGAGAAAGCTATGTGTGTGTACATGCACATGTGAATTTAACTTTCTCTTGTCTGTCTATCCGGCCTTACTGAGGCCATAGTCATCCAGGACATGGAATCCCTGCCTCCCTCAACTGGCCTTGCCCTTGTAGTCACATTTGTATTCCCTAACTTAGCAGCTAGTCAAGTGAATTTATAAATCTTTTGTCAGACTTCAGAGAATTTCCAACTGTCCATATTCAATTTAGCTCTGCACGGTAGGTGTGGTTTGGATTCCTGGAATCACTGAGTTCTCTTAGCAGTTTCTACTCAGGTTTGATTAAATACTTGCACCTCCAAAGCCACTGCCTCCACTATTCATAATGCTGTAAATTCAGTACAACTTTACATCAGACTCAATATGCTACACGCCTGGTACTCAGATTAACACAGCAGAAGAAACTGGCCAATTAATTTCCCTACTGTTAACCCTGTGTCTGCCTTATAGAAGATCCTCAATATTATTGAAGTAATGATTGAATGAATGAGTAAAATAGGTACCAAATCTCTCCAACAGGGAGAACATTTTTAAAAATGAAAGGAAAGAGGGGCACCTGGGTGGCTCAGTCGTTAAGCATCTGCCTTCAGCTCAGGTCATGATCCCAGGGTCCTGGGATCGAGCCCCGCATTGAGCCCCGCATTGAGCCCCGCATCGAGCCCCACATCGAGCCCCACATCGAGCCCCACATCGAGCCCCGCATCAGGCTCCCTGCTCCATGGGAAGCCTGCTTCTCCCCCTCCCACTCCCCCTGCTTGTGTTCCCTCTCTCGCTGTGTCTTTCTCTGTCAAATAAATAAATAAAATCTTTAAAAAAAAAATTAAAAAAATAAAAGGAAAGATAACCAAGGTTACACCTAAGACTGATTAGCATATTATTTTCAGATTGGGTATGAGAAGTATTTATTTCCCTTATGCTAGCTATAAATCTAAGCCACTTAAGAATATGTTAACTACAAGAAGGTCCTGACCCCTGAGAGTGTTTTGGGGGAACAGAAACATAAATAATTAAAATTATAATTTACTATGATGAATGCAAAAAATTTTTAATGTACAAGAAATGGTAAAGAAAATAAAACAAAACAAAACAAAAAGGTGATAACCTCACTCAATGCAAAACCACCAGAGAAGCTGTAGTGGATGATTTAATGCTAATCTGAAATCGCAAAGGAGAAGCATTTCTTCTTCTGGATAAGATTATTAGGTCATGGAACCCAATGATATGGCCTTTGAAGGGCAGAATCAAATCTTCTGCAGTCTATCAGAGTACAGGAGACAGAGATCTGACATATCCTCAATGGCCTTAGGAGGATCATGCACTATGAAGAAGGTCAAACCAAGATGTAGACTGAGTCTGTCTCAAACTGCCACCTACCTCCGACTTCACTCAATACCCAATCTGATTAAAGTTATCAGCCCCCTCTCTCTATCTGCCTGAAAAAATGGGGCAGAGGGAAAAGCACTTTACTACTTTTACTGTTAGACTATATCATCTTTCACACTATGCTGGAATATAATAAAAAAATTAATAGAAACATGAAGATGTGAAAAATATGTAAATGAAAAAGTAAGAAATTACACAGTAGAAGCAGATCTGCAAATGATTTTAAAATGGCAATACCTTATATGTGTAAAAATATCAAAAGCTGAACAAAATGAATAAAAAGAAACATTTCAATGAAGAATTAGATTCTATATAATAAATCAAATGTATATTCTAGAACTAAAAAATAAAAAGTCTGAAATCAGAACTCATTATTAGAAACTGAGAGCAGGTTGGACATAACTGAAGATAGGATCAGTGAATTCAGAGACAGATCAACAGAAAAAATATAAACTGAAGCAAAGAGAAAAAAATTAAAATAAAATAGAACAGAATAAATGACACAAATGTGACATAATTAAAAGAGCAAATATACATATAATTAAAGTTCAACAAGTAGAGGAAAAAGAATAGGGCAGAAGGAATATTTAACGAGATAATTGGTGAGATTTTTCCAAAACTGGAAAAAACTTTAATCCACAGTTTCAAAAAGCCCTGCAAACCCCAAGAAAGGAATATATAGAGAAAATACACATCAGTAGAGCATAATTGAAATGCTGAAATAAAGACAAAAAAAAAAAAACCTTTTAATGGCAGTGGGAAAACAAGACACATTACTTTTAAAGGAATAAGTATAAAAATATAACTGACTTTTGGGGCGCCTGGGTGGCTCAGTTGGTTAAGCGACTGCCTTCGGCTCAGGTCATGATCCTGGAGTCCCGGGATCGAGTCCCGCATCGGGCTCCCTGCTCGGCGGGGAGTCTGCTTCTCCCTCTGACCCTCCCCCCTCTCATGCTCTCTCTCTCTCATTCTCTCTCTCAAATAAATAAATAAATAAATAAATAATCTTTAAAAAAAAAAATATATATATATATATAACTGACTTTTCAACAGAATTGGTCAAAACAGAAGGCAGCAAAATGACATCTTTAAAGCATGGGTTGGGGGAGGGACCTGCTAACAGAATTCTATGTCCACAGGAAATATCCTTTAAAAATAAAGACAAAATAAGAGGTTTTCAGATAAACAAAAGCTGCCTTTCAGGAAATACTAAAGGGATATTTTAGGCAGAGGAAACTATCCTAGATGGTAGCACAGAATTTCAGAAAAGAATGAAAAGCAATAAAAAAAGTAAATAAGTAGCAAAATATTTTTAAATCAAAATGTATAAATAAATATGCTTAAAATGAATGTTAAAATTACTATATAAAAATAGCATATTAAATATTAAATATTGTGATTAATTAAAAAGAAAAAACCACAGAGGAATAAAAGGACAAACAACAGATAGAAATAAGATAAAAAACAAACAAAAATCAAACAACAAAATGGTAGATATAAACAAGGTACATTAAATATAAATGGACTAAATCTCCAATTAAAAACAAAAAAAAAATCAGTGAATTTTTTTAAAATCCCAGATATATGTTGTATACAAGAGATGACATCTAAATATTAGGAACGTAGAAGTTTGGGAACAAAGGGTTGGAAAAAGAAAGCTATTTTATGAATATACAACACATTAGATTTTAAAGGCAAGGCAAGAGGTATCACTAAAGATAAAGAGTGGCATTTTATAATAAAACAGCCAGTTCGATAAAAATATGACAACCCCCCAAAATTACATTTCATTTCTTTTCATAATTAGGAGGCACTTGTTGATCCTATGAGGTGTGGTAGCTGCAGAAACCAGGTTGATGAGAATTTAGAGATGAGTGAAAACAAGTAGGAACTAGGAGTATAGGCTACACTTTCGGTGCTTGGATGAGAAGGAAAAGAAAGAGGTAAGTCATGAGCTACCAAAAAGTGAAGGTCTAATCAGATGAGAGAGACTTGGGTGTAAGTTGAACTTACAACATGAAACGCTTTGGAGACATTTTGGAAAAAATATTGCTACTGTCCAGTACATTGCTCATCTGTGTTACACTGACTGTAAGAGGAGGTTTGTGTCATAGCAGAGCACCAATGACAGTTCTGCCTTTTTCCATTCACACCTTGACCTTGGACAACTCAGTCATCCTGTGTGTCTCTATTTCTCCTTTTGTAAAATGAGAATATTAATACTGACCTTATAGAGTTATTGTGAGAAGTAAATATAATTTTTAAAAGAAAGCACTTTGTAAATGAAGTGTTATAAACATAATAAATTAAAAGATAAATGCAACTTCCAAAACTAGAAAGAGATATGGTAAAGCACATTGATAAAAGTATTAGAAGTTCTATTCCCATTAGAATTTAAGAAAACTAAGTTTTGCATTCATACTTGGGACAGTGTCTATATTTTCTTGCTGTATGGTGCTTTGTCTATAAAGTATAAATATTTCTCTTGTGCTGAAATATTTCCAAGAATCCAGAATACCCCATTGTTTTCATTCTTAGGAGTGCCCAGGACGCCAGAGTGTGCTTCACCATGCATATGTATCTCCCATCATTGTGATTTCCTTGCCAATTGGACCCATTCTACTCTGGAAACCCCATGAGTTCTGATAAGAGAGTTTTTGTGCTTATGCAGGAAGATAATTGAACAAAACTGCTTATAAAAATAGATTTCTACTTAGTATTGCCTTGTCACAGAACATGACAGGAAACATCCCAACTATACTTTGGCAGATGACAGGAGCCAAGCAAACACTGCAGTAGGGAAGTTTCTAGGCCGATACAGAACCCAAGGCATAAAAAACTAATATTTCTACTACATAAAATATTAAACCTTACATGGCATCTTCCTAACATTTTCAGCAAATTCAGAGACACTTAAGAACAGACCACAGCATTAAGTTATAAATTAAAAAACAAGGAACAATTCTCCCTTATGGGGAAGTCATTTCTCCTCTATGTTCTTGTCTTACCAAGCTCAGGAAAATGATGTGGTTAACGATGCCAGTGGCGACCACCATCACTTCCTTGGGGGAGATTATCCTTAATTTAAGTTGGTTGCTCCAATTCCTCAGCATCCCTTGTTGTGTAATTTCTATGAGAGCTCAAACATTTTTGCTAGACAAGCATCCTTCTTAATCCAAATGTGGGCCTAACTGCAAGGGAAAAACACAAAGTACAGTAAGCAATAAGCACATCAGCAGGCTAGATGCTGAGCATACTCATCTAAGAGTCAGGAGGCAAAAGTCCTAAAAAATACCCTTTGCACAGTATTCTATCTTCACCTCAATATTCCCTTCTCTAATTTTTGAACCTATCACATAAGGTCACAAACAATATGGTAGATTTCTACTGTATCATCTTAGTTAACTTGAAACTAAATAGCCCAGAATTTCCTTGCTTAAATAATCTGGGCTAAGGTTGGCCACAAGGAAAATCTGTGTGTGATGCAGGAGGCAGAAGTGAAGTAGACATTGTGCTCTAAGGGTAACATTGGTTAAATTTGCTTGGCAGATTTAAATTTGCTTGGCAGATTTAAATTTGTTCTTACTTAATACTCTATGTACATCTCTCCTTCCTGACAATTGACCCTACAGGATATCAGCAACCCAAACCAACAAGAGTTTCTTCGTTGTGAATTTAGTCATAAAGAGCCAACAACCTACATGGACTCCTATACTAATTCTACTCCCACACCCGAGAGTGACTCCCTTCAAGTTCTCGATCACTCATCAACACCATATTAATTAAGGATTTTTCTCTGATTTTTTTCGAACTTTTACCCCCCAGCTCCTCTGAAAATGGTATGAGTCTTATTTTATACAATAAATTTTTTATTTCATAATACTCATAGTGATTTTGCTTCTAGGATTGAACCCCAACTGATATAAGAGGATAAAATAAAGTAACAGTTGGTAAAAGCAAAAAGGGCTTTATTTTACTTTGTTTTGTTTTCATTGTAAAAAATAATCCTGCAAGTCCATGCAGACAAAAAAAAGCAGAAGTTTCAAAATATCTTTAACACAAACATAATAGCTGGGCCTGACTTTATTTGCATGACCTGGAGCAAGAATAAAAATGAATGTTCACATACCATATTATTAAATATACATAAATTATAAATTGAACTAAAACATCAAGTAGAACATACTCTCTTTTCCTACCTTGAAATATTATATCTTCAAATATTAAAAATTCAAAAATATAGATGAGGTTATGATTTTATATTCCTTAAATGTCAAATTAAACAATTTTTAGCCATTTTAATTATTACACAAGTTTATATTAATTTCAACTTGAAGAAACTATGCTGAGACAGTAATAACTAAAATTGTCAATAAAATTTTTAAAGCAATAGTTACATTCAGAAATAAAGAATTTTTCATATCACCTTCAAACGTAATGGAGACACACAATGAATTGTCCTTATGCATTACAAAATGTTTCAACTTTTTCACAAAAGTTACTAAGATCATGATTTTTGTTGCTTTTTTAGTTAATGCTTTAAGAGCATTGCATATCTACAAATATAAATTCAAATGTGAATTTTTATAATGACAAATAGTCTTTAGCTTCCAAATTTAACTATTACAAATATCAGGCTCATTCAGTTATGTTTCTAAGTAGGATGCTGTAATGGTTAATTTTATGTGTCAACTTGCCCAAGCCATAGGTGCCTAGATTAAACATTATTTCTAGGTATGTCTTTTGAGATATGTCAGATGAGATTAGCGTTTGAATTGGTAGACTCAGTAAACTAGATTGACCTCCCCAGTGCAGTGGACATCATCCAATTCATTGAGGTCTAAGAACAAAAATCAAAGGAAAGGAGGATTCGTTCTCTTCCTGCCTCCCTGTTTGAATTGGGATATAGTTCTTCTCCTGTCCTTGGATTAGGATTTACATCATCAGCTCCTCTGCTTTTGGATTTAGACTGGATTATACCACTAGCTTTCCTGGGTCTCTAGCTGGCAAATGGCAGATAGTGGGATTTCTCAGCCTCCATAATCACATGAGCCAATTCTTCATAATAAATCTCTCTCTCTCTACATGTGCATGCACACACACACACACACACACACACTATATATATAAAACATGTATGTGTGTATACACATACATATATATGTATGTATGTGTATGTGTGTGTATGTGTGTGTAGGTTCTGTTTCTCTGGAGAACGTTGCCTAATATAGATGGTATAGTTTGTGTCTGACCAAATTCAGTAAAGAAAATAGAAAAAGTCTGATAAAATAAAGAGAACTTCTGTTAAAGTCATCAGAGAGATGTAGAGACAAAAAAGACTAGAGAGGCTAAAATTCTGGGAAAGTGGGAATTCTGGAGTAGTAGCTGACAGATCTGGAGCCATTTTTCTCTGGAGTACTTGCTGGTTTGATGCAGATAAAGCTGACAACTTCAAGGTGTCAAATATACATAAAATTAGAATTTCCAAAATAAATGAAAGAGTAGATGTTTTAGAGGAAGGGCAGAAAAATATTTGAACAAAAAATGATAGAAATACTTTCCAATCTGATGAAACCAATATACCTATACATCTAGAAAAAAAAAAAAAAGAGAGAACAAACCCCAAGCACACAAAATATAAAGAAAACTACAGGAAGTCATGTTACATTCAAATTGCTACAATGTAGTGATAAAATCTTAAAAGGAGCCAGAGAAAAAGACATACTACATAGAGAACAATGAAAATAAGAATGGCCGCAGATTTCATATTGGAAAAAGTATCTGAAGACACCAAAGCAACATTTTTGAATAACTAAAAGAGAGGAAATGGCCTAAATCCTATGCCTATTGAAAATTGCTTTCAAAAGTAAAGGCAAAAATTAAGTTTTTTTTTTCAGACATATAAAAATGAAAGAATTAATCATTTATGGAACCAGAAGGAGAAAAATGATAACAAATGAAAATATGAATCCACATAAAAAAATGAAGAAGAGCAGAAATGGTAATTACGTGAGTAAATATACAAATCTTTTCTTATCACTTAAATACCTTTAAAATATAAATGATTGCATAACCAAATAATAATCTAGTGTGAGTTTTATGACATTTCAGAAGTAAAATATGTAGCAATAGCACAAAACCCCGGAAGGGAGAAAGAGAAGTATAATATTCACAAGAACATCACAATATGTGAATATATTGAATTATATAAATATATGTGAAATGTTATATCATTTGAAGGTAGACTATGGTAAGGAAGAAATGTAACAATAAACTCAAAAACAACCACTAAATAGCAAAATAAACAGTTATGTTAATAATCCAAGGAGATAAAATAGAATTATAAAAAATAATCTAAAGGAAGGAAGGAAAAACTGGAACAAAAAACAGATGATACAACAACACAACAAATAGAAAGCTAACAAATTTAGACTTAGTCATCTCAACAATTGCATTAAATGTAAATGATTTAGATACACTTTTTTCAAGTCACAGATTGTTAGAAGATCTTAGTAAAGATCTAACTATATGCTTTCAAAAAGAAACATATTCAACATAAAAATACAAATAGGTTAAAAGTAAAAGGATGAAACAGGATGTATTTTAGTAACAGTAATCAAAATAAAACTGGAGTGGCTATATGAGTATCAGACTAAGTAGATTTTAGAGCAAAGAATATGAACAGGGATAGAGTCATTTAATAATGATAAAAAAGTAAATTCAGCAGGATTACATAACAATTATTAAATGTTTATATATCTATTAACAGTTCAACATACATAAAACAAAAACTGACAGAACTGCAAGAAAAAAATAGATAATTCCAAAATTATAGTCAGAGACTTCAATATTCTCTAAATAATAACTGTTAGAAAACTAACAGAAAATCAGTAAGGCTATAGAAGATTTTAACACATTGTTGAGAGAAATTAAATAAGATAGGAATATATACCATCTTCTTGGGCTGCAAGAATATAATTAAGAACTGATCTATAAATTTAAATAGATCTATAGATTCAAATGTATTCCAGGTAAAATCCAAAAATACTACTCTTATAGAAATTGACATGCTAATTCTAAAGTATACAGAAATGCAAAGGACCTATAATAGCCAAAACAGCTTTTAAAAAGAACAAAGTTGGGAAACTAATGCTACCTGACTTGAAGACTTACTATAAAGCTATAATAATCAAGAGTGTATTATTGGCACCAGGATAGAGAAATACACTTAACAAAACACCATAGAGTGTCCAGAAACAGACCTGCTCATATATGGACAACTAATTTGGCAAAGATACAAACTTAGTTCATTAAGAAATGATGAAATAATTGGATATTCATCCCCAAAAAATGGCAAACTTTGATTCACGTTTCACATCATATATCAAAATTAACTCAAGATGGACCATAGTTCTAAATATAAAGCCTAAAACTATAAAATTTATAAAGGAAAACATAACAGAAAATCACCTTGTGTTAGGCAAAGTGTTGTTAGAAATGACCCTAAAAGTATAATCCATATAAGAAAGAAATGGCAAAGTGGATTTTATCAAAGTTAAAAACTTCTGCTCTTTGGAAGACACTGTTAAGAGAATGAAAAGACAAATCAGAGAGTAAGAGAAATATTTACAGATCATATGTCTGATAAAAACCATAACAAAATACATATAGAACCCTCAAAACTCAATAATAAAAAAGCAAACTGATTTTTTAAATGTTTTATTTATTTATTCATGAGAGTCAGAGAGAGAGAGAGAGAGACAGAGGCAGAAGGAGAAGCAGGCTCCTCACCTAGCAGGGAGCCCGATGTGGGACTCGATCCCAGGACCCTAGGATCATGACCTGAGCCGAAGGCAGGTGCTTAACCATCTGAGCCACCCAGGCGCCCCTAAAAGCAAACTGATTTTTAAAATGGGAAAAACATTTGACTGGATATTTTCCAAGGAGATATTCAATGGCAATTAAGTCAATAACACCATTAGTCATGAAAATGAAAATAAAAATAAAAATGAGATTTCATGACACACTTATATACCAATTATATTGATGTATAAAAAGACTGATCATATCAAACATTGACTACACTATAGAGGAACTGGGGCTCTGGTACTCTGGAGGTGAGAATATAAAAATTAACCACTTTAGAAAGCAGATTGTCAGTTTCCTTAAATATTAAACACATGCCTATGGTACAATCTAGCCATAGCATTCCTGAGTATTCCCCCAAGAAAAAAGAAAGCCTTTGTACATACAAAGGCTTGTACATGAATGTTCATAGCAGCTTTATTTGTAATAGCCAAACACTGGAAACAATCCAAATGTCCATCAACAGGTGAATGGATAAGTTGTGCAATATCCACTACTGAGGAATCAAAAGGAACAAACTATTGATACGTCTATACATTAGCATGGATGAATCTCAAAATAATTATCCTAAGTGAAAGAAGTAAGATAATAATAATATAATCTGTATGATCTTATTTATATACACTTCTAAAAAATACAAATTAATATATTGTGACAGAAACCAGATCAGTTTTGCCTATTAACTGGTGGAGAATAGCAGGGAGCATCAGGATGAAAGGCTTACAAGAGGTCCAAGGAAACTTTTAGTGGTGATGGATATGTTCATTATCTTGATTGCGGTGATAGTTGAGTGGATTTATACATCTGCCAAAATCATTAAATTGTTCACTTTAAATATGTGCTGTTTATTATATATCAATTATTCCTCAAAAAAATCTGTTCTAAAAATCAAATATTAGGAATAAATCTAATTAAATATCTATAGAAACTCTACAATAAGAGATAGAAAATGTAACTGAGAGAAATTAAAGAATACTGAAATAGATGAAGAATTATGCCATTTTCACAGAAAGAAAAGTCATTATTGTAATGTCATCTCCCCCTCAAACTGATCTATAGATTGAAGTCAATCTATGTTTAAATTCGATTAGGGTGTGTGTATGTGTGTGTGTGTGTGTGTGTGAAAATTAAGAAGTTGATTTTAAAATATATATATCCTTTACATCTTTTGTCAAGTTTATTTCCAAGTATTTTGTATTTGTTGATGCTATTGTAAGTGGTAGCTTTGAACTTCTTTTTGGATTATTAACTTCTAGTATATATAGAAAAATGGATTTTTGTTTATTAATCTTGTATCCTGCAACCTTACTGAAGTCACTTATTATTTTCTGTGGGGGTTTTTTGTGGATTATTTAGGATTTTCCTGCACACGAGATTAAATTAAAACCCAATGTGATACTACTATACCCCTACAAAAAGTTTGAAGTGAAAAATAGCAGAAATAACAGGAGTTAGCAAGGATGAAGGATAACAGTAGTTCCCGTACAATACTCGGAGTATGTGTGTGTGTGTGTGTGTGTGTGTGTGTGTGTGTGTGTGTGTGTGTGGCCGGGGAGAATTGGGGGCAGTAATAAATTAATACAACCACTGTGGAAAACTGAAACTAAACCTATGCATACCTTATTACCCAGCAATTCCACTCCTTGGTATATACCCAGAAGAAATAAGCATATAGATTTACTAATAGACATGAACGTGAGTATGCATAGCAGCACTATTCAGTAATGTTTCCAAACTGGAAACAGCACAAATGTCCATCTACAATAAACAGGATAAACGTATTTTGGTATTTTCATGCAATAAAATCCTGTATAGCAGTGAATGAATTCTAACTATACGCAGCTGTTGGGGGAAATCATTGGCTGCCGATTGACCAGGGAGATAAACCCCGGCAGCTGGCAGCTCCTCACACTCTCCCCTGTCCTTGGAATGTGCACTTGCCTCCCCTGCTCCCAGAAGCTGCCCCACGGATATAACCTTGAAATGGTGAAGTGTTGTTGAGACCATCCGGGTAGTATACACGACTCAATTCAACTTAGAGGATTTGGCCGGTGAGTGCAGAATCTACTTGTCTTACAGCCTCCCAAGACATATGTAAGTTCCCTTGCTTTAATAAACCTGCCACCTTCCAATCCGGGATGGTCTGCCTCCTCCTTCAGTCTCCCTGTTCTCTGTGTGTCGGGAGGCCAGTTTCAGATTACCTGGGGAAAGCCCCTGAGGTTGCGAAATAACAGCATCAGTATAAATGGATTTCAAAATATTGAACAAAAGAGTACTATATGGGATTCCATTACATAAAATATTAGACAGCAACAACTATAGTGATAGAAGTTAGAATAGTAGATCCTCTTGGCAGTGCTGGTGATTGATAGTGACTAATTACATAGGTATGCTCAGTTCGTGAAAAGTCAGTGGGGCTCACACTTGAGATTTGTCCACTCAAATGTTCCATGCATTCCAAGAATTGTTTGTACCTGATGTCAGCAGTTGTACATGCCACAGAACCCCCATGGCCTTGGCATGCAGTCACCTTTCGTTTCAAGGTCAAGGGGCAGGAGATGCAGGAGAAATATCCATTTCCTTGGGGCCTAAATGATATTAGTCACGAGAGCAGATGTTTAGGGTTACAGGTCACAAGTGCCAGGTCCCAACTGACAGATGGTCTATGTGCTTTACATTCAACGAATTTCTGTGTTTGTGACATACAGGGCTCTCTGAAAGATAGGGCCCGGAGCAGAGACTGCCCTTACCCGGGACCAACGTGGTTTTGATCCGGTTAGAATTTACCTGGTACGTTTGCGTGTGGGCTAAGGTGTTTGCTTGCCACTTTTATCCACTTGAGGATTTGGATTTTTATCCATTGCTTCTAAATATTTTTCCCATTTTGGGGGGTATTTTCTCATAAAATCTTATTTCTTTGCTGTAATACCATCAGGTTGTAGCTAAGAATGTTTAAACTCCAGTAAAAAGAAAAAAAAAAGAAAGAATACCCCGTTTTTGTATCCCCTACAATGTGTAGAAAGCTATAAAGTTCTAACCTGCGGTCTTTTAGCTGCCTATGTTGATTCTTAAGTGCCAGATTCAGTGTCAATTCTATATATGACCAGTTCACTGCTAATTAAATGTGTTTGCATTCTGGAATTTCTTATATCATGGGAATAAGCTCCCAGAGGCTTGAGTATGGAGAAACGACTTAAGGAAGGGACCTAGATTCAGAGAGGTGTGTCACTAATTTATCGCTTCTGCAGGCAGGTACTCACCCAGATCATCAGAGAAAAGCGTGGGACGGCTTCGCTTTGTACTCTGTCAGCCAGTGGATACCACCCTGTTCCAGGTACCCCCTCCCCCCAAAGGAGGAGACAGGCTTTTTAAAATAAATGCTCTGAGGAGTCTCCTGGGTAGCCAAGAGAGATCTGGCAGAAAACTACCAGCATGGGAGACAAACGATTTGGGGGGGGGGGGGAAGAATGGAGAAATAGAGAGGAAGCGAAGAGGGAAAATGAGAAATTTCATTTATCCTTACGTTACGGCAAGATATTCTATGGGCAACCATGCCCTATTTCAAAGTAAAAGAGAGGAACAACTTTTTGAACTGTATAATTCTGCATAGTATATATTAAACACCTTGCAAAAATCTATTTATAAGCACCCAAAAGAACATGAGAAATTGAGAAAAAGTACAGAAAACAGTGTGTCTGTCTAATCTATTTTTTTTTCTCTTACAGAGTAGTAGAATTGCTGAATCAATAGTTATAATTAGCCTGATTGTCCAAAGGGGACTGGGTGTAGTATAGATGCAAAGCAAATTATCATTGTTAAATTTCTAGTCCTGGGCTACTAGGCAAATGTCTCCACAATGGAGAAGGCAGAAGAAAGGATTTAGCTTATTTTGGGTGTACAGGAAGCTTCTTGTGAGCAATGCTTGTGTCATCCTACAGGGCAAAGGGACTGGTATGCAACTGATATATCGAATTCCTCTTGGATGTCATGCCTGGTCCCCTTTCATATCTTTATTAATTACTTAGATAACTGTCGGACGCTTGTGTAGGAAGAGGAGAGTTTTCCCGTCAAGTCTGTCACTCCCATTGGAAAGTGTATCTTCTCCCCTCCTCATACAACTTTACACCCCCAAACATCACATACCTGGTCAGACTTTCAGTGAAGTTTATTTTAACAAAACTCAATTGAAATGGGGCAAAAATAAAAATAAATAAATCTCTGAAGCTATGGGAGGAAAGGAAAGGAAATTACCAAGCTAATTATCAAAATTATCAAGAAAGTTGAATCTATTCCTTCTCTATCTCCTCTACTATTGCTGAAAGGTCTGGCCTTTCATTATTTCTTGCTTGAATCACTGTAAAAGCGTCATATTCCCAAGACAGCCTTTTTATATTCATCTGGACTTGCTTCTGGAAATGTTTCATAAACATAAACTTGACTGCTACTTTGCTGCTCAAAACCATTCGTCGCTCCTGAACTTTTTATCCAGGCACATAGGTCCTTCGCAATAGATCCAATCTTTCTACCCGAACATCCCTCCCACTACCACAGAATACCCTTGATTCAGAGCTACAGCTTTCTTTTGCTTCAGTATGAGGCTTCCAGTTTCTGTGTGATCCTCTACAAGGGCGATTACAGACTGCAGATTATTGAAGGTATTTATTTCAGAAATCACCTCACCACAAAACTACTTTGTTTAATTGGGAAGATATAATGCAACCTGAATTTTTATTTGAATATTAGAGAAATCATTTTCCATTCATTAATTTTTAAGTTTTCTAATTTTAATAGATATTTGTAGAACAGAGTAAAATATTTAAACTTCCGAATTTCTTTTTTCTTCCCCAAGTTTTTTGTTACTTTATACATGCTATACCAAAAAACATATCATGAAAAATACAGTCATCCTAGGGATAAGATTCCTTTCATGTTTATTCTGCATTCTCATCCCAGTTCAAATAAAATCTATTAATTAAATTCTACGTGACTTAAACTTTAATATAAGCTAATTCTCTGGTTATAGGTATCTACTACAAAAATATTTTGTGGACCTTCTTTTTTTAGAAGTCCATATAGGCATCTAAACATCCAAGGGAAAAAATTACCCAGAAGGACCTTTTGAAATACTGCAGGGGCTTGATTACTTCTTGTATAGGATCTGCCTGTGACATTTTGCCCTTCTAAATATTAAATCAGTCTCCAATATGAAAGTAAATACATGGTCACAAAAGTAAACATCTGGTTTCCATGTAAAGAAAACACAAATGATTTTAAAGGTCGATTACAGAAGAATAATTTTTCTATTACCCATCTAGAATTTTTATATATTTGAAACTAGCTTCAGTTTAAGACAATTTCACCCACATCTGGTTATAATCTGCATTTCCCTTATCCAAAATAATGATATTTGATAGAAAAAAATCGAACACCGTGTGAAATTTTAGATGAGTCTACATATATATAGCTCAGCTGAAGTCCACATTCAGCTAAAAGTTCGGTAGATCATAGATTTGCTGATTCTTTTGTTCTTCGCCCAATAGAATATTTATTCAACAGATGACTACTGGCATTGTTAGAAGGCAGTAATGCATCTAAACCATGTTTGCTTAGGCTAGCAAAATAATAAATTGTGCTGTGTTTATCCTTTTGTTTCAAAGGCCAACTGTTGGCTTTATTTAATACCCTCTTAACATGCTAATAGCTCCTAATGGTCACATCAGCCATCAGTTAAACAAACCATTAGGTTGAGAAAAGAAATTTCAATAACGGCAATTCACTAATTTGTTGATTGTTAATGGACATTAGCCCATTCAGGACCTTAGCCTAGACATATAGTTTAACTCAGAATCTATTACAGCAGTTTCTCTATACATAGCAAAGGGGCTAATTCAGCATTCTAAGTACTTTCATTTCCACAAGACATGCTACCTAGATTTTATATGCAAATTCGATGTTTTTAATCTGCAACATACACATAAAAAAAGAACCTACCAAAAATAAATTGACTTTCAAATTATATAATTTTCACGCAGTTTATGATTAAGGATAAATTTACAAGGGTCTTCTTAATCTCTTTCTCAACTGTTAAAGCGCTGTTCCTGCTATTTTAGTTTTAGAGCTAGTCATTTCTGTTTTAGATTCAAAGTACCCTTTATACAATCAAAACACCACATTATTATGCCAGAAAAATGGAAGTCAAAGACATTTTTATAAATAAGATTTTGCTGTTCACTTCATGCTTGCCTTCACTAACAAGAGTTTAAATTGCTGAAAACATTTTTGTGTTGCGCTTTTCAACTAATTTGTTTATTTAATTCTTTAAATACAAATGGGATTGATGACTATTTTCAGAACATTTACTCAAAATCTGATATTTGAGGGCATAAAGAAAAATTAATGCACAGTTCTTCAATTTTGAAAGGTAAGTCAAGAGGGGCGCCTGGGTGGCTCAGTCGTTAAGCGTCTGCCTTCAGCTCAGGTCATAATCCCAGGATGCTGGGATCGAGCCCCTCATCGGGCTCCCTGCTCGCCAGGGAGCCTGCTTCTCCCTCTCCCACTCCCCTTGCTTGTGTTCCCTTTCTCGCTGTCTCTCTCTCTCTGTAAAATAAATAAATAAAATCTTTAAAAAAAAAAAAAAGGTAAGTCAAGATATTTCTGTGCTTCTTTTCATAGTGGAATTATTTTTCTTGAGATAATTCCAGGAGGTGTATAAAGCGACCCAGAGCCCCTTTACTTCAGTGTAAACTCGATTATATACATTGACAGATACCAAAGCACACACATGATGATGGAAAATCATTTAATTGTAGTCATATTTTACACATGCCATTCACATTGTCCTGTAATAGGGTAACTAGTACAGAAATAGATTTGGCATGTGGTATGAAAGCCAGGCAATGAATGCCTTCAAGATCACACTTTCTTCTTTCCTCTGTCTTGAATGATTGCTGAGGTGAGCCTGAAGACTACTGGTGCTTTGAGGGAATTATCATCATACCTTATCATAATTTAATATTTTAAAACAATCCATGGTGAAGAGGTTTCAGGTGATGAAAACAACCAAAGCTTTAGGGATCAAGTTTCTCAGCTTTGAAATTTGAAGAAAATATCTTATGAACATGCAATGTCCTCACAAACAAAATGATTCTCCTTCGTGCCATTTAATCATTTCATTGCCTCAAAATGTAGAAACAAAATGTCCTGGTCATGCAATCACCTAATTACCATGATTGGACCACTTAATAGATCATGTGTGCACAGTTTTAAAACCATAATACTCTAATGGAAAATACTCTAATGAATTTTATATAAAGCTCCAAATTTAAACTAAATGAAGTGTCCAAATTTTAATTTTCTTCTTTTTCATCTTTGAAAAGAAAAATTACTAAAAGTAGATACCATTGGGTAGCAATCCCTATGTTTATGTATTAAACTTACACAACTTTTCCTGACAATTTCTTAGGAGGTTAATTACTAGCCTATTTTAATCTATACACCATATCTTACTTGCACGATACTATTATTTCATGTGCTATGTTGTATTTTTAACATATACTGAAACTTTATATATGATTTTAACATAAATATATAAAAGTTCAACATATTATTTATTGAAACAATATCAATATTTCTCAATCTTGAAATGTCATAACTACCATTTCAATAACCTAATTAGTATTCAACAAAATAATCCAACTAATCATTGTATTCACTCAGGAGTTCAGTTCATAAACATTGATTAAAATGTAGGCTTTGCAGGGTTGCTGTGAGAATTAAATATGATACATGATATAGTAAAGTATTAAGACTCCCTAAGATTTAGATAGCTATCTGGCTATAAAAAATAGAACCTAGATAGTAGAGATCCAGAGTGGGAGAGGATGATTATGCTCTATTTATGGAGGGGAATGAACCATTTCCAATAATTAGTAAAACAGAGCATGTCCTCTTATTTACTCTTCCCTAAAGCTGTCTCTTACTCTACCTTAAAATCGTACTCATGTTTAACTTGTTATTCTGTTCACAAGGAAACCAGCTGGGAACATAGGGTTCATTTTTCATTCCACCATTGATACTGAGATGATAAGTTGGCAACTGTAATTGTTTCTCCCCCACAGCTCATTACAAAGTCCCCATATTGATCTATCAAGTCATGGAGTAATTCAATTGATTGATTTGAAACTATTATTGGATTCAGTGGCCTCCAATTGCCTCTCTTTCACAAAGCAAATATTTTTAGCCAAGAGATATTTTATTTGACCAGTATATGAGCATAATCTGATTAATTAACTAAGATGCTGAGTTCTGTTGTACTATGAAATCTACACCAACCATCATTGTAAATGGTAAATACAACCAGTGGGGGGAAATGACAATGGCTTGGAAAATCTTACCATAATCTTACCGTCCAACAGTTGTTATACAACCAGCCCTGACATCTTATCAGTTGATTTTGTATTTACCACAATTCTAATCATGGCACCTTTGTCCAATCCTTCTCTTAAATTTCAAAAACATTTATTCTTTTTCTCAACATTGTCCCATTGTTCCCAATTATGTACTTTGGAACTTACTTATATGGCAGCCTCCCAGCCAGGATGAACCTGCCTAGGGCCAGCACATCTTTCCGCATTTGTCCTAGTAGCACAAGCTCTTTATTTCAGCTGCCCATGACCATGTTTTCTGTCTTCTTCAATAGTGTTTACTTTATCTTTTGCTGATTCTAAATTTCCTCTCTTTTCATTTCATTCATTTATTCATTCAAGAAATATAATTGAGCACCTTATTATGTGCCAGCATTGGTCAAGATTACAAGAAATCAGCAGTGAATTTAAAAACCAGAGATAGCAGGGATACCTGGGTGACCGAGTTGGTTAAGCACGCGACTCCTGATTTTAGTTCAGGTCATGATCTCAGGGCCGTGAGACTGAGCCCTGTGCCCAGCTCCATGTTCACTGTGGAGTTTGCTTGAGATTCTCTCTCTCCCTCTGCCTCTGCCCCTCCCCCTGCTCTCTTTCTCTCTCTCTCTCTCAATAAATAAACAAATAAAATCTTTTAAAAAATAAATAAAATAAAGACCAGAGATAGCAGAGAAAGCAGAGATTAATTATAGTTTTGAATAATTTCTGGTACAGAGAACTGGATCCAACCATTCTGAGTTCTCTTACTTTCCATGCATTAAGTTCCTTCACTAATGATTTGATTACTTATCTTATAAGGAGTTTTCAGGAACATTTCACCAAGAACATTTCCTAATTTGGTTAAAGAACTCTGGTAAACTTGTTAAATCTTGAAAGGTGATTCTCCTAGAAATTGTGTAATGATTGATGGGAAGAAAATGGCATTATAATATTAGTTCTTCCTTTTGCATGTATAAGACATAGCTAGAAATTACTAAAGTATAATCAGTCTTTTTATTTTTAGACTTGATTATAAAACTGGTTTTGCCTATAACTATAAAATGAAAAAATATTTCACATTGTATAATACAACCATAACTAGACATTACACCTTAAAATAGCTAAACCCAGTAAGGTAGAATATGAATCATTTTATTGAGTTTTAGGATATAGGAGAGGTCACAAAATGGCAACTGAGGAAGATGAAAATTTCCCTCTGGTCAGGTGATTTTTAAATTTTTTATTATATTCTTTATTGGCACTTTTATGTAATATTCCGGAATCTGTTTTTGCTTATAAATTAGAGGAGTAGGAATAAAAGACCAGAGTTCCAAAATGGGAATATCCAGTGGCACTTGAGTGATGGTCATCCTCTTCCATTAGGTAGAGTATGCACTTTCCAGATGACCACAATGCCACTTCTTATTGCCTGATACAGGGCTTGTTTCATTCATGTTTATTATTTATCTAATCCTATAAGCATTTGTGTTGTGGACCATGACCCACATTAAAGAGTGTGATGTAAGAAGAAGCCACTGAATATTGGAATTCCAAATTTAAATTAATTGAGGTAAAAAGTAGGAGGCTCTCCCAAGTAACATCCAGTCTGAAAATTATTCTAATCCTACCCAAATCCAAAGAATGGTTTCATATTTCCCAGCATATTTGAGTGGAGGCAACATTTTATAGTATACATTTTTGTAAAGGAAGCATTCATTGCAAAAGTGGGAAAGCTGTAAAGCAGCATGCCATAAAGTCACTGGACTTTCCTAAATGGTCTCTGAGCAATAGTAAGATTCATTCATTCTCAAAACGAATTCTCTGGGGATCTGTTGTCACCTCAGATACAAGTGAGTCGGCTGAAGTGGTTTGGTATGGCTTGACATGCAACTAGCAAGGGATAAGATGTAACCAGCAAAGGACACAGATGGTGGTCAACTCCAAGATGGCTTGTATCAGCTTTACTGGGGTGTGGAACATAGACTAAGAACAACAATGCCTTTCACATAGTAAACCTTCAATAAATATTTTTCAGGTAAGTGGATAAATGGATACAAAGTTAACTAATTAAAAAATGACCCCCAAATTGTGAGTATTTGTTAGCCATTCCTCTCAAGGGTTACATTTATCCCCAAGTCCCTAGTAATTTTCATTGACCATGAGAATCACATTGAAGTCTTAGCTGAACATTATTTTTATTTTGTTAAATAGAAGTTTTTACTCCACCTATTTATTAATTTCTCTATAGTTTATTTGATATTAACAGTTATTTCTCAGTCAATCCTTCTTTATTGTCTTTAGGAGGTCTTGAACAACAAATAGCCATTTGAATACATAGAAAGAAAGCTCACCTTTAATGTTTACAGACATTATTCCAGAGTACTGGTAGTAAGCAGCATACCTTATTATGTGGTACCTAAATCTATATCTACTTCCATCTGATTGTAATAAACACTTCAAGTACACTATAGTCAACCACCCTGTGAAATTAGTTACAAGTAGTGGAGGCAAATAAAATTAAATAGACTTTTTATATGGACTATAAAATGCCAGAGTTAGAAGGCCCTGGGGTCAGCCTTTGTATTTCCCAGTACTCCTCAGCTAGAGGTGCTGGAATGTCCTACCACGGGCCCACCTACATTTGGTTTCTTGGCTGCCATGAGAAGGAAAGGTGAATATTGAGTATCTATTCTGAGGAGATGAAATCTCACCCCTGCCCCAAGGTACGATGTTGCTTTACTTACCTTACCTGGCTCTTCACTTTACTGCTGTGTTAGAAGTGATCTCTGAAGTGGGGTTCAGGCCACTTAGGTGAGATCCTAGAACTTCCTCTTTTATCCCCAACTCATTGTCCTTGAATTGATTGTTCAAACCACATTATGGTCTTCAGCCTGATGCTGAATACAGTTCGAAGCTAAGATCCCTACAGCTCTGACCCGGCTGTGGGTAGCAAATTCCTTTTGTTACTTGTCTCTCCTTGGATTACTCCAAGTTTGCATAGTTCCTTTGCACAGTGAACTGTTTGCTACTGCTGGAGACAGCAATAGTTATCAGGCCTTTTTCCTTCACTCTATTCCATCTCGCCCCCGGTTTGGCTGATGTGTGACACCTCAAAACCTTATTCAAGGACTTCTAGTCAAGATGGATCTATGGGGACTCACTTTGAAGCATTCCTGATGTTCCAAACACAGAGCATTAAGAGACAAATAAAAAGAGGAGAAAAAACAGACATCATCAGGAACCAAACACAAAACAAAATGAGGCAAAACTAAAAGGCACAAGGGAAGTGGTGAGAGGGGCTGAGGCCACTGCCTGCTGCATTTTGAGTTATAAGCAGAATAGGCATGGGATTTGGCTTTTTCGGGAAGCAGAAACTGACATTGATCCCTATGAATCAGATCCAGTTTCTTGAAAGCAGGAGCTGGGGTGGAATTCCCTGCACACGAAAAGAAGCTGAAGGCATAGCTGCCTGCCAGTGCAGAGACCATGGCTAATCTAAGAGATCCATGGATATACAGCCATCATCACTAAGGGGCCATAGCTTTGAAATGCCATGTGAGACCTGGTTCTAAATTAGAGACTCACAGTTTCCCTCTGTCTGGAATCCCCTTCCCACCATCACCATCTACCTGAGATCCTTCCCATCCCCCAAAGATTTGCTCAAATGCTATTTCTTCCATCAAATGCTTTTAGAACATTTTACCAGACAGAAGTAGGATGTCTTCCCAGCAGTTTTTGATACCTGCATTTTGTGAAAGTGAAGTTTAACTATATGCTGTACTGGTAGGTCTGGCCTACGCATATGAAGACCTCAGGCTGAATCTCTGTTCAGCCACTCACAGCTGGATAATATGAATAGTAAACTAAGCTCTCTGACCTCCATCTGCTTAGCTGTAAAAACAGGGTTGCTATGAGGGTTAACAGTAATGGGAGTCAGGCCATTAGCATGATGTCTGGCACAGAGTAAGCCTTCAATGGATATGAACTACTCTTACCAGAATTTTGGTGTACATCTTTCATACTATAAGATAAGATTTTGTGGGTAGATTTTATGTCTAAAGTGATAAGTATGATAGAGTCAGGCTTCCTCAGCTTTGCATTCTGGTTCCATCCCTTGGTGCCTATGTCACCATGAGTGAGTGCCACAGGTCAGCTGGGAACTGATATTGAAAAGAAACCCACCTTGGAAGAATAAAACATTCTGTTAGTAAAATCAAGATTTGTAAATCCATTCAGTCTGTACCAGAAATTAGTCAATAATACATCTGGTTTGGAAAAAAAAAAAAAAAGATAACACTTCACACCCGTTAAGAATGGTATTCCACATATAGAAAAGAAGCAGTGTTGGTGAGGATGTGAAGAAATTGGAATCCTGTGCACTGCTGGTAGGAATATAAAATGGTGGTGCTACTATGGAAAACAATATGGTGTTTCCTTAAAGAAAATTAGAAAAAGGACTACCATATGATCCAGCAATCACACTGTGGGCATATACCCAAATAACTGAAAGCAAGGACTCAGACAGATATTTGGATACTCATGTGCATAGCATCATCGCTCATAATAGCCAAAAGGTGGAAGCTACCAAAGTGCCCATCAACAAATGAATGGATAAACAAAATATGGCTTATACATACAATGGCATATTATTCTACCTTAAAGGGGAGGAAAATTCTGACACATGCTACAAAATGGATGGACTTTGACAATATTATGCTAAGTGAAATAAGCCAGTCACAATAAGACAAATATTGTATGATTCTACTTACATGTGGTACCTAGAGGAGTCAAACTGATAGAGAAAATGGGATGGTGGCTGCCAGGGGCTCAGGGGAAGGGAGAGTGGGTTGGAGTCTCAGTTTGAGAAGATGAAAGATGCACTGGAGATGGAGAGGGGGGACGTGAATGCACTCAGTGTCGCTGATGTATTCATTTAATATGGTTAAGATGGTAAATTTTATGTTTTGCATGTTTTTTCACAATAAAAAAGATGGTAAAATGTAGTGAACTAAGAGGTGTTCCACAGAATCACACAATTCCTTCATTCTTTTTCCTCCTGTCAAGTTTATTTATTATTGCTGCTTAACTTTTGTGTCAATGAGCTTATATTTCTTTCTTATTCAAATTGGAAATTGAACGTTAGATAGAATTAAGACTATTAAGACTATTAATCAAAGACATGCCAAGTGTATTTTCTATGGACTTTCTGGATTAATTTCTGATTCCAATACCCAGAACTGCCTGATGATGTGTGAATTTTAGGGGAGAGTGAAAATGTGAGTTCACATTAACATCTGATCTCTGTTATGAAAATCATCCATAGGTTAAAGAAACACCATCCTGAGTACTTTCCTACAAATAAGACGCGCGCACACACACACACACACACACACACACATGGGTTTAGCTGCAAATGATAATGTAAGCAGTTCCCTGTTAGGTATAATGTTTAGCAGAGTAACTGTCTCAAAGGCAACACACACATACAGAGTAATAAAATAAAAGTGTTTTTTAAAAAATTCTCTCTTCAGTGAGTTTCTAGATGCAGTGAGGAATTTAGGCGGTGCCAGTGGGGAGTAAAATGCTATTTAAGGCTTCTCTGCTGGGGACATATTTTCTGGTGTTTGTGCTGTATATATTTATCCCATCTGAGAGCTTGTCCCTCACACCCTTTTTTTTTTTTCTTTTTTGAAGTAAGTCTAATAATCTTTTTCCCTGAGGCAGAGAGACGGGAGTTTTGTGTTTTCCCCACGGCATGTATGTTCCAAGGGCCACTCAATAATCAAGCAGTTAAAACAGACAGGACTCTTCATTGCTCTTTCTTACTCTCCCGTCTAAGTCTGCTACCTCAGAGACTCATTTTCCTGGACATCTGATTATCTTTTATTCCCAGCATTCCCTTTTATTACCTCTAATAATTCGTTTGACCCCTAAATTTTCCTCCAACATTCCTCCATGACCTCTTTTCAGTTTGGGGGACCCATGTTAGGCTGTGTGGAGGCCAAAAACATTTTGTCCATCGAGCAGAACAAGGAGGTGTCTTGCCCCACACTAGTCATCATAAATGATACAGGAGATGAAAGTATATTTTGGAGTGGCAAATGATTTCAATAGCAAAGAATTTATAATAAAGCATGTTCACTGACCTTCATCTGGCAGTTAAGAAAGAGCTGATCTGCTTGTATTTATTTTGTTTAATTACCAGATACACTTTCACATCTCAAGTATTATTAGAATACCTCTTGGCACCATTCCCATTCCCCAAGTTTGTTAGAAATACACAAGAAATATGGGCAAAGGGCAGTGTAAAAGGCAGGAAATGAAGGAAGAGCATTCAGTGATGGGTGGAGGAGAAGCAGAAGGAAGATGAGAAATATATGTGGTGCCCATCCTGGGAAGATGACAGGAAGGACTAGATATAGGATCCTAGGTCGTGGTACTGAGGTACCTTCCTCCTTCACAATAGACATACGACATTCACAAAGAAGGGAAGGCAAACCACCTTGACTCCAGGCCAACTGACAGGCCTCCACTTTGGTGTCTTGATAAACAGAAATATTACACATTGTTTGCCACTAACAATATTTAACAATACTGAGGTTCGTGAATTATATTCTTTACAAATTAGAGCTGATTCAAGTAATCTCTGCAGTAACATCCTTTTCACTCACTTTCTAGTGTGTTCTTGTGGAAACAGAAAAAGGGAGCTAGTTTGCAGGGAATTGTGTTTATACTGCTAAATATGGTACCTCCATGTGTACTCAAGACTGAGGAGAGTGAACGTTTGAATGACTCCCTTCATGACCTGTGTGCTTAAAACATGCCTTTAAAAGTATCAAGCCCCTTGCCTCATCACACATCCAAAAGTCTACAGCTGTATATTTCTTATTTTCTGAAACACAAATCTTAGAAAATAAATGGGAGTTTGTGGCACAGCTTGCATATCATCCTGTATGTCTACAGAAGGGAAAAGAGGTCGGGCCAAGCTCTTCCTGTCTTCCTCCACGCCTTTCGCCCATATTTCTTGTGTATCACTTCTGTGATACTTTATGGTTGTAAAGCTCCACTGTAGGCTTTGATTCTTATAACTCTGAGGTAGATAGTTGTTACCTCACTTTATCAGTAGAGAAAGAAGTCCTCTTACACGGTGTTCTAAATGGGAGGAGATTTATGAACTGCCATTCACGTGGAAAACTGCCTCCAAAAGCACAGCGTTTCTTATGCACAAAAATGTGCACTCTTCCCTTATTTCTTATATTAAATCCAAGCACCTTTGCCTGGTTTTTAATTCCCGATCCATGGTGATACCCTGCACTCTTCCCTTATTTTTTATATTAAATCCAAGCACCTTTGCCTGGTTTTTAATCCCCCCCCTCCCCAGATCCATGGTGATACCCTGCTTATCCAAACTTGTATTCCACTAGAGTGGAATTCCAAAGAGTCAGGCATGTCCCTAGAGGAGACTAAACACGTAAGAGCAGTTAAGTGTGCCAGGCCTACCTCCATGAGGCAGGTACGATGGTCTCCCCAGTTTATTGATGAGACCATACATCTCATGAGAGAGAGAAGTGGGCTTTGAGCTGAATTCTGTCTCCTTTGTGTTGCTATAGATCTTCCTGTAAGCTTCACACATGCCTTGTTAGGATGTCCTTCAAAATTGTCATCTAATATTCCCTTGAGTTCACCAGTCCATCATGACTGTACTCCCAGAGAAAAGCAGGCAAAACTACATGTTTACGGTTATGACTGAGAAGATGAGTTCAGATGTTAGCAGACCCTGTCCAAGCGTCAGCAATAACCAAGCGTCAGCAGGCCCTGTCCAAGAAAAATATTTTAATTATTTTTTTTAAAGAAATAAAATTAAGGTCAGTGAGGTGGCCTCACCTGTCTAAGACTAAATTCAGCTTTCAGTTGGGCTTATAAAATTGTATTTTCTATACTGCTTTAAGAAAAAAAAAAAGCTTTCAGAGAATAAAAGATGGGGATTTATTATACTGCAATTACTTTGCAGCTTTTTATTACTATATTTCCTCTTATTCTATTGAAAAATCCATACTCTGTTTGAAAACAGATTTTTTATTAGATTTTCAACTTGTATTAATGCTCTCCACCACGTTTAAAATATCATAGCATTATATTTCACTCTTGGTTGAGGATAAAGGAGGAGAATATATTCTTTTGCAGCCTTATGCATCTATTTCATGGAAATCGGCAAACACAAGAAGTAGGCAAACATAAAACGTATGTGTTGTTCCCACTTTTTAAAAAATCTAGTTTTCCTAATACTTTATAACAAAGTGTCATATAAATACAAGTGTAAATTAGTTGAACATGGGTTTTAATAATTCTCTCCCTTATTCTCTCTGAACACCAACATTTTTAAATAGAACCCTATAGTAAAGTTGATTAACAGCAGAAAGACAGCCAAAGACATAAAGATGATTGAATCAGTAGAGAATAAAGCAGGATGTAGATCCTTTGATATAGTTTAGAGAGGTTAAGTAGAAATAAAAGAAACAGAAAAATTTGATTTTGAACTAAAAAGGAAGAACATTAAATTAGATCAATATGGATATGGGAAAAAGAATGAAAGAAAACATTATATAGAAACAAGATCACTCAACATTCACCTGCAAAATGAATCTTGGCATTCATATTATAATAAGTAGAAAAGGAGACAATTTCAGGTCAATCTAAGCAAAAGTTACACAGCATCTAATGTGGGAAAGATATGGAGGACCCAAAATTAAATCTAAATATGCCCCTCTCCTTAAGGTGATCTCTAACACAGGAAATACTAGAAATACATAAATATTTAAAATTCAAAGAGGAGTATGCTCACTGTTCCTAGGAATAGAATGAATAAATGTGATGTGGAGACAGTAGTTCCCTATTAACATGCATTATAATATTAGAGAGTCATATCATGGGGTTTCAACAGAGAAAAGGAAAACAAGAATCAATCAGGCCCAATACCTTTATTCTATAAATGTGAAAACTGAGGACCAGAGATGTTAGGGGCCAAAATTTCTTAAAAGACACACAGCATTTGGTAACAATACTGTCTGGTCCGGGAACCCAAGTCTCAAAGTTCCATGTATATTATTTTTGTCACTAAAAGCAGTGTTAAAATGATACTTAACAAAACATGCTTAGCTACATGCCATAAATTTGTATTGTTAGTACTTCAGTGACATTCGGGATTCCCTCCCCAGCACCACAGAAAATATTTATCAATTGTGTTAACTTTTATAAATATGTTAGAAATTCAGACACATGGGGCGCCTGGGTGGCTCAGTCAGTTAAGCATCCGACTCTTAATTTTGACTCAGGTCATGATCTCAGGGTCGTGAGACTGAGCCCTGCGTTGGGCTCTGCACTAGGATTCTCCCTCTCTTTCCCTCTGTTCCTCCCCACTTTTTCTCTCTTTCTCTCTCTCCAAAAGAAAGAAAGAAGAAAGAAAAAGAAAGAGAGAGAAAGAAAGAAAGAAAGAAAGAAAGAAAGAAAGAAAGAAAGAAAGAAAGAAAAAGGAAAGAAAGAAAGAAAGAAAGAAAGAAAGAAAGAAAGAAAGAAAGAAAGAAAGAAGAAAGAAAGAGAAAGAAAGAAAGAAAGAAAGAAAGAAAGAAAGAAAGAAAGAAAGAAAGAAAGAAAGAAAGAAAGAAAGAAAGAAAGGAAGAAAGAAAGAAAGGAAGAAAGAAAGAAGGAAATTCAGATACAGTGACAAATCAGTCAGGAATTTGCAAGAGCATTGCCCACTCACTTGCTCAAAATCCTTTCATTAAGTTGATAGCTAGAAATACAAATTGTTGTGAAGCAAAGAAGTATTGGACATGGGGAAATAAGCTTAAAGGAAATGAAGACTGTGATGATGAAGAGCTGAATATGATTTAATAAACAGGGAAAAGAAACTAGGAGAAAACAATTCATCCCTGAAAGTAAATGAGATAAAAATGGACTGTTTTTCTCTCATTGAATTATGTTTGCCTGGTTATTACCTCATTTTCTTCCTTGGAGATGATTCTCCTGAGGTGGCATTGAGGTAAGGCCTGGAGTATCCAGGGACCAGCCCCTCCCCTGAGTTAAGCTCCCCTTACAGACTGAAAACACAGCGGGAGCTCTTGTTACCACACCCAGGGAGGACCCACTGAGGAGCCAAGCCAAAGTCAGGAAAAGCATGGCCAGGAGTGTTTGCCTCCCACACTCCCCACTTTCTCCCTCCTTTCCTCTCTTTTTTTGATCCAGTGCCCTAACTCTCAGTACCCAAAGCCATGCCCAAGTCCTCTGGGATCTCTCTGAGGGGCCAGCATACTGTAATGTGAATTTGCTCAGTTTGGGGGAGAATGAGTATTTAAGAAAAGAAACCCTAAAAAACATGTTTCATAATAGACGATTCTGGGATGATAGAGAAAATTTTGACCTCTGTGTACCTTGGAGGAGTGACCTTCAAACTTCTATGCTCACATATCCCCTAAAAGAATTTTGAGTCTATGCAACTTTTTAAACTGAGAGTAAAACATTTGCTCAAGTCTAAATACTTGCAAAGGATATAATCTCTAATATATGGCAAATATTGAAATTTAAAATATGATATCACACTTTCAGATGTTTATAATAGCAATTTCATACCATTATCAACTGAAAATTTTACTGAAAACTCTTTCTAATGGTTATAAAATTAACATTTCTTTCCTTAAAATTGCATTATCGTTTCATTTCTCCCATAGAATTTTTTTCTAGTATAGCATATTATTTTTCTTAAATGTTCATTACTCATTATCATGCTTTCCTGCAAATATATGTCTCATATATACATATATAAAACTTTATTTATTATTATATATTATTATTACATATATAAATACATATTTATAAATACAATAAATACTTTATGTGTGTGATTTTATTTTCAGAGACTAGAAAGCTCTAAATGACAAAAAGAAAAATGTTTTCAGTATTGTAATTGTTGTTAATACACTATTGATCAGCACAATATAAATATATACTTGATAGATAATAATTGTACATAAAAGTCAATTTTTATTAAAAAGGCATTTCTTAATGAGATGTATGGAGTTTTCTTTTATTTTTATTTATTTATTTTTAGTTTTTTTTAGAGCGGGAGGGGCAGAGGAAGAAGGAGAAAGAGAAACTTGGGCAGCCTCCATGCCCAGCACAGAGTCCAGCTGAGATCCAGCCCAAAGATCATGACCTGAGCTGAAACGAAGTCAGTCACTTAACTGACTGAACCACCCAGGTACCCCTAATATATGGAGCTTTCATTCTTAAATCAGTGCATGTAACCATGGGTGAATATTACTTACTGATAAAAATGAGAGGATTTAGCATCAATTTGATTCTTATTTTTCATTTTTATACATGTAAGCATTTGGTTACATAAATATTTAGATGGGAATGAAAGGAGTGTTGCTATAATAATGTCTCTCAATTTATTACACTACTTCTGAGCTACCTGACAAAAATCATCACAACCAACAATTCAATTTGGACTTTCTTTGACCCTGTTGAAAGCAAAAAATTGGACTCAAATTCACTTGCAAATGAGTTTGTTACTAAGCAATTAGAATTATTCACTTTCTTGCCATCTATATCAATTTCTCCTACAATACCTTTATACAATGCCCACGGGTTTTACATGACAGAGCAAAGCACCATAGTGTGATTCTGGACAGGTGAGAGATTTTCTTTTCTCTTGTAGAGTGGGAGAAAAGTGGTTGTTGTGAGAGATGGGAGAGGACACTCAGGGTGACCTCAGGCTTATTCAACAGGTAGTCAGTTTTAGAAAAGAGTATATGGAATTTGAATAACTAGAAATTAATTCCTTAGAAACTCATGGTGTCCCAGTACCCCTGGGAAATGTTTGTGTTGCCCCAGGGGTACTTATATCCAGTAAGATGACTACTGCCTTATCGTATCACTTAACAAAATGGAGACGGAGATAAAATTTGACTTTGGTTTTTTTAACCTCCCTGTTTTTCTCTTGAGGCAGTCCTTTACTTTCCTTATATTCTCTGGGATCAAGAAGACCTCCCTCCTGCCCCTTCTTTTTGCTAGAAGAAAACCTACAAACCCATTTATTTTAAAGCATGAAGATTGATAATAACCCAAGTGGTACATTTTACACTAAAATTTATGGATCTGTGTATTAAAAGGAATCAACACCTTAATATTAGATAAATAAACTTTGATCATGTATTTCTAGGCATTCGTCAAAGGAGACAGAGCTTGAGCAATAGATCTTCCTCTGGAGGCACGTCACACAGGAGTTTATCTGCTCAAAAATCCCACTTTGACTTATTGGTTGCCTGCTGAAAGCAATAGTGATAAGTACCTGCTTCAAGATATTAAAAACAACATTACACAACACTTGATATTCAATGCACAAGGGTATCACTGAAAAGTGAAGGCCTTATAAAGGAGAGGATATTTAAGTACGCAACAATGGTTCCTAACCTTTTAAGAGTCACAGTTACCCTTGGAAAAATCCATCTCCCTACGATTTAATCCTTTGAAGCTTATATAGAGATCCTCCTACGTGTCTGTGGCCATGGAGGCTAGAATCTCCACATTCTCCAAAAGACAGTTGTAGACTTGCAAGGTAGATAGGAAGACAGGAGCATTTCAGAGAAAGCAGCACACACAAAGATCTAAACATGGCATGTTTAGTTAATTGCCACAAGGTCGGCGTAGAATAGGATGCATTACTGAAAGAGGATAGTTGAGGATGATACCAAGATAATACACTAGACTATGAAGGGCCTTAACTGTTAATAAACTGACTTAAAATTTTTAAAAACTGTTTTTATTTAACTGGTTGTGAATATCTTTGGTTTCATTCAATGGCAGAGTTATAATCTTCGAGAAAGAATAGGACAATGTTCAGATAGCTCTTTAAAAAATGACTTCGGTTATAATCCAGTTATAGAAGCTAGATTAAAGGGGAAGATATTAGAAGCAAATGGGGTAGTTAAATACTACTGAAATATACCACGAGAGTTTGGATAATGGCACAGATCATACAGTAACCATGGAGACTGTAAGGGAGGAGTGCATTCTGAAATATTAAGAAGGTAGAATTGGCATGACTGCACAATCAAATACATGGGAGATATGAGATAAGAGCGGGAGAAGTAGAAGCTTTTTTGCATCAATATCTCTATGACAACAATAGTTAGAATTTACTGACTACCTACTGTTTGTGCAACAGAATGCTAGACACTTTGCATTTATTATCTCTGATCATCACTAATACCCCACAAGGTCAATTATATCGTCCAATTTTACAAGAGAAAACTGTGGGTCAAATATGTTAAAAGACTTGCTTAAGACCACAGAGTTAGTTCCAAAGCTATAATCCAAACCAGATTTTCCCAATTCTCCAATCTACTACTCAAAAAAGAGTTAAATATTTGGGGCATGAGAAATTACTATATATTTATATATGGCTTATAATTTTCAAAGTATTTATATACCCATTTTCTCTTTGGGTCCTCAAAAATTCCCTCTTCATGGGATGATAGAAATGATATATTATTTTTTTAAAGATTTCATTTATTTTTTTGACAGAGAGAGACAGCAAAAGAAGGAATATAAACAGAGGGAGCTGGAGAGGGAGAAGCAGGCTCCCCACTGAGCAGGGAACCCGATGTGGGGGTCGATCCCAGGATGCTGGGATCATGACCTGAGCTGAAGGCAAACACTTAAAGACTGAGCCACCTAGGTGCCCCGAAATGATATATTATTATTAATCTCCATTTCACAGTGGAAATCGACTTGCTCGAAGTCCTACAGTTCTTAAATGCCAAGAGTAACGGTGGGTCTTCTTTACAGTCCCTATCCTGTTTCTCTGTTATATCATCTCACATTTTTCCTGCCTCATAACTACAAACTACACTCCTTATCCTAAATAGCTGGCTAGCTTGTGAATGTGAATTAGTATCAAGAGAGACCTGGTGAGAATATAGTTCAGTCCAGCCCCTCACCAATTAGTTTGATCCATGCATGAATGTCGTTATGAGTCATGGGCATTAAAAGAAGTCTATAAATTCTCAGTTTCTCTCCCTCTCTCTCTCTTTCTCTCCTTCTCTCTCTCTCCATCTCTCTCTCTCTCTCTCTCACACACACACACACACACTCACACCATTATGCCAACTTTTGCCATAGAGAATGAAAACAGAGGAACAACAGAACCCAATTTTCTTAAGTCCTTTCAAAAACCCAGTTTTATTTTCAAATCTCCTCAAGGACTGAGTTCACAGGCTTAAACTTCTGCATGAGAAATTTAAGTTAAATATAAGGAGAATTTTCTGAAATCGGGAGTTATAAAACATAAAAATGGCTTGCCATTAGAGATCATAGCATTTCTGTCTTTGAAAGGCTATAAAATAGTAGAGGCTGCCCTTTGCCTGCAGTGGTTTAGATATGGTTCTAAATGGAAGTGGCCTCTTTGGGAAAGTGGTGGACCAAGTGACCTTTCACAGTCTCTTTTAGTCTCTAAATTTCATTACTCTGTAATCTTATTAAAGAGATCAAATACATGCAATAATGCCCACTCATCCAGAGGTCAAGCTTCTAGAAACCTCAGGAGTTGATATATAGCCTTAAACTTAAAAGGAAAAAATGAGAAAAAGGAAGCTCTCAAGCATGAAAAGATATTAACTATTATACTCAGATCATTATACTTATCCTACTGGAAAGGTAGAACCATTCTCAGATCTCTTCTAGGCAATTGTGTGTAAAATAAGACATCGATAAGGATAACAGTGCAAAAAAGAAACACATTCCAAAGAACAAATAGAAGAATTAAGCTCATTTTAAAGAATCCGAGTCTTCTGTATACCGGTAGTCCTGCATATATCTCTGCAATACATTATGATGAAATTGTTTTTACATAAAAATTACCTAGATCTGCATGAAAAGCTTGAATTATTTTCACTGGTGACTCTTAAGAAGACAGAGATCCGTATTTTTATTTACAAAATTTTTATATTTATTTATTTTTTTAAGATTATTTATTTATTTATTTGAGAGAGAGAATGAGATAGAGAGAGAGAGCGTGAGAGGGGGGAGGATCAGAGGGAATAGCAGACTCCCCGCTGAGCAGGGAGCCTGATGCGGGACTCGATTCCGGGACTCCAGGATCATGACCTGAGCCGAAGGCAGTTGCTTAACCAACTGAGCCACCCAGGCACCCAAAATTTTTATATTTATTTATAAAAATTATTAAAATTTTAAAATCAAGACCTTTAAAGGAGTAAGCCTAGATGCATAGAAAATTTGCTTGTAGGAAAGATTTCATTTTTTGCTTGTGCTGGGTAAGTGTGTATGTTTTATTGTCTATTATTTTTAATAACATATTTTGAGACTCTGTTCGTAACAAGAAAAAAAAATCAATGTAACAACAAAAAGGAATCTCCAAGATAATGGGTCTTGGAGAGTGGTATGGCAGTTGCTTGGGTTATTCTTACCACCTGCTTTACATCTCTAGTCATATTTAATGTGTATTAGGTTGTTTTTAGATACGCATTTCTCATAAACTCATTCTTCTTTACTTACCTTTCAAACAAATTATTTATTATATACCATGTTTCCAAAAGAGTTCAGGTGGCTTATAAAAATAGGTAATTACAATACAACAAAATGAAAGTAAACATATAAATAAAGAAATTAGAATTAAAAAATAGATGTGGTAAAGCTTGTTGAATCCAAGTATAAAATTAGAACACAAACTCTACACTGTTAGATTCTGTCCTGTTGCAAGAAGTTGGCAAAATGTGTTATGATTGTTTTTGCTTCATTATTTATTATCAGTTCAGCCTTACCACCAGCTCCTCTACAAGTTGAAAATATATTTCCCAAAACCTCTTTTCCATATTGTCCAGGTCAGAATCTGACAAGGAGGAGCCCCCCATGGGTTTGGAAGGCAAAGGAAAAAAGAGGCCATTGTCTATAGAAGCAGGAGCGACCATGAGAGTCTAACAAAAACTTCCTACTGAGTTTTTGAGAATCACTTACTTTGTTCCTTCAGCTTGAAATCTTCAGTAGTGACAATCTTCACAACCTGCAGGTTTTCCAGCAGTTGTGTAAACCTCTAACTCTCCAAACTATAATCCTTCATACTTGGAACATGTAGAGTGGCTTCCATTTTCCTGTTCGAATCCTGGAGGATACAGTTCCTGAGAGCCCAAAGCAGAGAGAAAACCTACTAAGCACTGTATTCAATTTACCGTATTTGCTCAAAAGAAACCCAGTTTGCCCTGTTATAGGACACTGAAAGAAATTTTTCCTGGAGGTTTCATAAGGATGTATTGAATGAGCACTTGACAAGATTTTTCCAATATGTATGATAGTGTCTTTTCTATGGCCGTTTCTTATAATGTCCCTCAATGCAAACTGATGGCATAAATCCAAACTGCGATTCTGTATAAGCAATTCTACAAGGGACTGAAATAATGCAGATCAAATGTTCAGTTCTCTGATGGCCCGGTGGAATCCAAATACAAAATTTAGAAGAACTGAAAGGGTAGATCTATAGTATAACCTTAGGGAAATTTCTATAAATACTATTTCATACTATAAGAAAATATCACCAGCACTAGGCGAAAAAGGCAAAAAAAAAAAAATTCATGAGGCTTTAAATACCAGACCATGATTTGTAAACCAGAAAAAGTCAACATTAAGATCTGGGTGTCTACAACCTCACTTATGAAATTCTTCTGTTAGGTCTTTATGAATATCTCAGAATCCTTCCTATTATAAGTTTGTTTGAACAACTCATTAATGAGAAATTTATAGTTAGAGTTGAACTTGAAAATTTCACAAATGATGTCTTTACTAACCTTGCCAAATTTTTTTTCCTACCTGGCAATCCATGTCAAATTGGCACTAAAATAATGACCTTAAGTATTGAGCGAATAAAACTGCTACCCACTTATCAGCAATTTTTGACAAGAATGAAATAGGTAATAACCTCAGATAGCTGAAGATCAGCACTAGATTAAAAGTCCTTCGGCTCCTTCCATTTTCTCATCCCTTTTATCTCCATCACCATTCCTACCCTGAGAGCAAATTGGCCTTGGAAAATCTCTGCCAAGTATTCCAGATTAAACTGAAGGGGAAAATGATTACTATCTACAAAGTCCAAAATGTCCAAATTAAGACACTAGGGTACAAAATGAGACTACCTGTAACAAGTTTCATGGATTTGAATTGAGAGAGAAAGAGGAATAAAATATCCTAAATAATTGCATGTGTCTTTATCAAGTTTTTTTAAATAAATGAATTTAGTAAGAATATTTGCATGTTGATAAAGTCCCTATTCCTAAGGAAATAGGAATAAGGGCCTGCAAGTTCTTGACCTGCAAGAACCTAGGCCCCTTCCTCAGTAGCTTCCACTATCAAAGTCAATACCACTCCTGGTAGTCAAGTAATCCAACAAAATTATTAATTTTTTAAGCAACCATTTGTTGAGTATCTACTATATATTCAACATTGTTTAAGATGGAAGATACAGTAGTTGACAAAGCTAACAAAAGTCCCTTCTTCTTGAAGCTTAACTATATTGAGGGAAGAGAGATAAAAAATAAGTAAAATTCGTAGAAGTAAAATGATGACAGGCCCTATGAATAAAAACTGATCAACAAAGCAAGATAGAAAGTGTAGAAATTGGAGGTGGGGATGGGATGCAAGCATGCAATTTTAAAGAGGATGGTTGGGAAAAATCTCACCAAATAAATAACGAAAGACCTGAAAGAAGTGAGAGAGCAATCCATGTGAACATCCAGGGAGTTCTTGAGCCTCAGGTGAAGAAAGCATTGGCCAAGGCTTTAGGGTAGACAACTCAAGCCTAGGCCAAGATGGAGATGAAATTGTTATCTGCACATTTGGTTATTATCCTATCATATTGGTGCTTTGGAAAAATGAAGGAGTAGAGGAAGTGATCACACGTAGGATGACACTGTGCTCAGGGAAGCCTGTGGCTGCAGGTGCGGAAGTGAAGGTGGGAGGGACCTGCGCAAGCAATGGTCAGGACTCATGTTGCTGGGTAGAAGGGAGCTGCAGTGTGGAGTCACCCAGGAGAAGCACACATCCTCCCAAAAACTTGAGAAAGCTCATTTATTCCTGAAAGGAGGTCTAACACGAGGCTTTGCCGTTATGTGAATAGAAGCCCCTAGATGCAGGCAATGGGGTCACAGTGTTGTTGACAAAGTCAAGAACTTCTCTAATTATCCCAACATGCTAGCATTTACTGTGGTTCATACAGAATGCAGTCCACTGCAAGAGATGAGAGACCGCATGGTACAGTGGTGCTTAGGATTACAGAACTCTAAATTCTACTTCCTAGGCATGGAGAGCTGTGATTGGATAAATCGAGTAAATAACTGTTCCTTGGTTTCAATTTCCTCATCTGTAATGCAGACATAAATAAGAACTGAAGAGGTTTGTGAACATTATAAATGATGTAAATAAACAGGTTGGCACATGGGAAACACATACTAAATAATTTGTTTGGCATTTGAAGAATTCCACTGACCATTCTACATTCTCTCTTCTGAAACATTATCATGTTATAAGGAAGTGTTTCCATGTAATATTGTTAACACACTTTTATTAGAAGTCTTCATTCAAAAGAATGACTGAAAGTGGAGATTTTTGACAATGTGGCAGGAGGTGAGAGTGATATTTTTGAAATTAAGATTTAACATATGTCAAGCCATATGACAAAGCTGACAACCTAATTTGTCTATGCATAGTCTCAGATTCAGGAATAATTTCTTATTATTATTTCTCCTTCATTTTGTTACGGCCGGTGACTCCCCTCTCTATTCCAGTCCTAACTGGCAATCTTACAGGACCGTAAATCACCCTCAAGAGTTAAGTGAGAGAAAGGAGGAAGAAGAGTTGCTCAACAGGGATTCAGCCAATCAATGGTTACTTAATAACCTCTGACTATTCTGTTCAATTCAACACACGTGAATTATGTCAAGCACTGTGGATGGGTATAATTATAAGAATGTTCTTTGTGCTCTAGGGACATACCATGTGGCTGCAGAGATTAGAGTTAACCACATAAATCAGTTAGGGAATAATAATAATAATAATAATACCAGTAATAATGCATATTTTGGGCTCTTGCTATACTAGCTATTCTAAATGTGCTATGTCCAATCCCTACAACAAACTTATGAAGCAGATATATTTATACTCATTTTATAGAGGAAGAAATGAATTTAGACAGGTTAAGTAGCTTTTCCAGTGTATGATGGTATGTAATATTGAAAGAGTGCATTAACTGTGAACATGACTTTATACGTGAATGCATGTACCATTGATATTCTAAACGGCTACCATGCACAGAATAAATGGCCAAATGAGGAGACAATATATGAAAGAGATGAATGGTAAGGGACAGAAAAAGAAAAAAAGACTGATTAATTGATATATTGGTCAATGAATACATTTATTTTGATTACATCAAATATACAAGTTTGTGTGGTGTCTTAGTTCTCCAGAGAAACAGAACCAATAGGTTATATGTGAGAGATTTATTATGGGGACAGGCTCAAGCAGTTATGGAGGCCAAACAGTCCCATGATCTGCTGTCTGCAAGTTAGAAAACCAGGAAAGCAGGGGGGTGTCATTCAATTGAGTCTACAGGGCTGAGAACCGGAGGGGCTGCTGGTCAAAGTCTTGGCATCCAATGGCCAGGGAACCAGGAGCTTCAATGTCCAAAAGCAGGGGGAAATGGACATCTCAGCCTACAAGGAGAGTTTACCCTTTCTCTGCCTTTCTGTCTTAATGAGGCCCTCAACAAGATTGGATGGTGGCCTCACACATTGGTGAGGGCAGATCTTTACTCATCTCCTGATTCAAGTGCCAAGCTCTTCTAGAGACACCCTCACAGACACATTCAGAAATAATGTTTTACCAGCTATCTAGGCATCCCTCAGCCCAGTCAAGTTGACATATAAAATTAACCATCATATATGGAGTACCCACTGTGGTCAAGAAACTATGTTCAAAGCTGTGAAGACAAGACTCTTAAGAGACATTTTCAACCTAGGTAAGATGGGAAGGAGGGCAGAGGAAAATTAAATAGTAAAATATTTAAAGCACTATTTAACACTAAGAAACATGTGTAAGAATGTTCATAGCAGTATTGTTGATGTAACAAAGAACAGAAGAAAACCAAAGTGTCTCTCAATACAAAATCAGATAAACTGTAGAATATTCATCAAATGCAACATTCTACAGCAGCAAAAATGATTTAACTACTGCTACTTGGTAACAATGCATATGACCTTTACAAAGAAAATGTTGAGGAATAAAAGCCACTTGCTTTTGAAAAATAAATGATGCCATTTATAAATGTTAAAAAATATTAAACTAAAAAACCTATAATTTTTAGCAATACAAATGTGATAAAATTTCTGGCAGAACATAGGAGGTATGCACTCAGAAAAAATATACAGTGACAGTGGGAAAGTTCTGTTTCCTAAGTGTATACTTACTTACATGTATTCTGTAATACATATATCCATTATTTGAATGTATATAATATTTCACAGTAAAATGAAAAAGCAATTCAAGATAGCAATGTATGTATATCATAAGGCAGAACAGAATTAAGTAGCCAATAATATAGTAGTAGTTAACAGTGTAATTTACATACTAAGTACTGGTAACTTAATTCATTCAATTCTCACCAGAGATCCTTAAGGTAGATGCTATTATTATCCTCATATGATAGGATAATAATGGAAGAACACAAGGCACAGAGTTTAGACTATCAGACTCCGGAGCCCAGGTAAAAACAGCTATAGGAGTTCAAAGAAGCCATATCATGCGTGGAGAGGTCAGGAATTTCATGGAAAGCTATCCTTTCTGTTTTATGGATAGAAAGTTGAGTTTGGATAAAGAGAGTGAATCAGTGATCCACTTCAGCCTCTAGAACAAATTGTTTTTCTTTAATCCATTGTCATCTGTTTAAATGAAATAGTCTATGGGAAAAAAATCACAAAACCCATGAAAAAAGAATGGCTCTGAAGACCGTGTGGGAGCCTCTCTTTCCTTCAGTAACCCCTCTCAGCCCTCAGCAACCCCATTCTCCAAATGCTCTTCAGAATTTAAAAATAACTGCTCAAAGAGAAACTTGATCTTCGTTTTGGACGCCTCATGACTGACACTAAAGGGACACTAAATTTCGGTATTAGCTATTGTTGACCCAAGATGTTTAGGGTGACATTTCTGTTATAGGATAGATGAATGTGTGTATTTTCCTAAGAACTGTAAAATCTAGAGCACCAAGTTATTGTGAATCAAGGGAATCGTGGGAAAAGATCCAAGACCAGAAAAGCAAGCAGCATCTCTGTAGGTCCTTTGGTCTGATTCAGTTGACCAGGACTATGGTTTCTTCACAGGAGCCTGGGGACACTGCTTTATAGAAACAAGCAGTGGTTTCCTTTGAGTATCCATCATTCTGCCTATGTCTCTGGATTCTGTGACAGAAAAATGCAACTAGTCCTAAACGGAGGGCAGAAGAGAGAAGTATCTTAATTAGAAAATATCTTTCTGTTGGGACCCACAAACACAAAAAAGTGAGAAGATATTTCTTTTGGCTAAAACAACATAGACAAAATAAAACAAACATAAAACCAGAGGCAGTACAGTCTGTACCTAAGAGACACATAGTAAGCCATTCAGGTGAGGTGAATAGTTTAGCAGAGCCGGAAAGGCTAGCTGATAAGGAGGAAAGCTGATGAGTAAATATTTATCTGCAAAGCACGGGAAGATACTGAGATATTTTTGGCAGAGGAACCTCATGTGATACCTTGGTTTTAGGTCCATGGCTCACATCCCATTCTTTCCAAGAATGAAAACTTTTACCTATCACCTGAACTGTATTTAGGGTGAGAAAAGGACAGAAAACAATCAAAAGAAAAAAATAATCATGAAATCTTGTGAAATATAAGTCTCACTTAGATGAAAAAATCATCTCCCTTAGATCACAAAGTTCAAAGCCAAGATGAAATTGGAAGAAATGTATCTACTGGCAAACATCCTTCTTTTTCAAGCATTTTGGGTGGTAGGGAATTATTACAAAGGAGAATAATGGTTGTCGTAGACACAATCCAAGAAAACTGTTGTATATTGGTATCTATCTATAAATGCCTTCTCAACATTTAATTAAATAGCAAATGTTATTTTCAGTGTCAAGTTCTGTGGATTATAAGAATATTTTTACAGCAATGCACTTTTCTAACATGTTTATAAACAATTCAGCATTTGATCTATTTGATGCCAAGCAACTTTGACCTTCACAATGCTGACATCTTGTTTTGTTAAGGCGTAGGCACAATTTATGCCACAAAAAGATTTAATTGCAGGTCCTATTAATTCACAGTTTCTGCTGTGTTTGGAGATTTTTGCATTTTCTTTGAATTGAAATTAAAAAGGCAGACGGATGCACACAGCATGTTATTCTAAAAGTGGCCCATTCCCCTCTCTGAGCTATAACATTTAAAGAAGAGAATGTTTGAAAAATGTCAGCATACTTAAAGAATAATATTTTTGAAATTTCCATTATACAGGGTCATGATGGAACATTAAAACCACCTTCAAAGTTATTTTATGATTCACTCTAATATAGAAGACAATTGTATTTTGGTTTGCAGAACAACAAGATGGAATCAGAAAAATCAAATTTACATCTAGATGTAAATTTACATCTACACTTTACATCTAGAACCAGAAAACAGCTTCTGTATTCCTTCTTTTTCTTTAAAAAAAAAAAAGTATTAATAACATTTTGGTATAGGACATTCCTTGTCACAAATTCTGTTAGGATCTTAAATTCCAGGAAGAAACAAGATGTTTTTATCATCATTAAAGTAAGCAATAAACTGTTAAGGATAAGGCATGTCACACATAACTCACTAATATCTGATACTCTAGCAACAAACAATTTATTAAGAAACAACTTATTAATTCTTTTTAACTATATCAAGAAAAGCAATTTCAAAAACTGTCTGAAAATAGAATGTACCTGATTTTTATCATTTATTCTTCATTTTCTGCAATAAAATAAAACATTTTGAGTTCAGTGTATATTTACCAGTGAGTATTCTTATCCATGAGTGCATTTACTAGTATTGTTATTGAACTGTGTAAGACATAATTTAAATGCATATTGTTTCTTCTTGTTATATCACTTCTTTTTTATGTTATTTTTATTGAAATATAATTAACATAAAGCATTTTAGTAGTTTCAGGTGTATAATATAATGAATGATCCAACAATTCTACACATTTCTCTATCATATCATTTCTTGATAGCACGTTAGACTAGTTTTATAATACTCTGTTTTTTCCAAATTTGAGTGCTAGATATCATAGCATGCCTGCTCTTTATTTAGTGGCCGCTTCTGCAAATATATGTATCATTAGTTATGATGTATTTATTAGAGAGCCAGTTGGCTTGAGAAAACAATAATAGAATTGTTGAATTGATACCTCTGAAACACTGCCAGAGGGATTTGTTTGCAAATCCTACTAGTTGTCTTCAGAAATATATGCTACCAAGGGTAACATTTAGATTCCTAAAAAATGTGAAGTCGGGCAACTGCAGAGGATAAAACATCATTCTGAACTTGTATGCCCACTATAGTCAATGGATGCCTTTAAGCGCAGTAGCTGATAGACCTTATCTTCCCTACAAACCTTTGGATAGTCTCCCCCAGTCAGTAGCATCACCATTAACTCAATTTCCTAAACCCAAAAGACAGAGATCATTCTCAATGCCTTTATTTCCCTCACCTCAAAATCATGTCCACTCTACCACCTATTTCCAAGATATCCCCAGTCTTCTCATCAAGATTCCATTACCTTTGTCCAGACCACATGGTTTATAGCACAGCCTCTTAACTGGGCTCATTGTTCCCAAGTTCATCCTTCTCTGATATGTTCTCCACATTGTAGCCATAGAGTCTTCATTTTAGAAACTTGACCAAGTTGTTCCACTGACTAATGAATCCTAGTGATTGTCCAATGCCCTCAGGATAAAGTGCTCTTGATGATCTGGCCCCTGATTACCTATTTTCAGCAATCTGCTAGTCTGTTTGGGTTACTATAACAAAATACCTCAGACTGGGTAGCTTATAAACAACAGAAATTTATTTCTCACAGGTTAATGGTCCAAGATCAGGGAGCCATCATGGTGGGATGAGGGTCCTGTTCCCAGTTCATAGCTTTCACTTTCTCATGTGTCCTCACATAGTGGAAGGGACTTGCAATTTTATAAAATCTCTTTTATAAAATCACTAATCCTATTTATGAAGGTTCCACCCTCATCACTTAATCACCTCCCAAAGGCTCCACCTCCTAACACCATCACCTTTGGGGGTTAGGATTTCAATATATGGACTTTGGGGGATGCAAACATTCAGATAATCCCATTGGTCTCTCCTATTTTCTAGACTAATGTCATATTGAACCATTGACATTTCTGCCAATGGTTTCTCCCCTCTGAACATCTGAATGTGCTGTTCCTTCTGCCTGAAATGTTCTCCTCTCCCTCACACCATCTGCCTAGACAGCTATTGTTCATCCTTCAGAGTACAGCTTAGAATTCCACTAACTTATCCTTCTCAGAAATCTTCCAACTCTTTTTTTTAAAAGATTTTATTTATTTATTTACTTATTTATTTGAGAGAGAGAGAGAGAGAGAAACAGCATGAGAGGGGAGAAGGTCAGAGGGAGAAGCAGGCTTCCCGCTGAGCCGGGAGCCCGATGTGGGACTCAATCCCAGGACTCCGGGATCATGACCTGAGCCGACGGCAGTCGCTTAACCAACTGAGCCATCCAGGCGCCCAGAAATCTTCCAACTCTTGTTAAGTACTCCCTCTTTGTCCTTACGTTGAATACTTACAGTTACCTTTGCCATGGAACTTACCACATTATGTTGTTGTTACCTGTTTACTTCTCTCTCTCTATCCTGCTAGACTTTAAGCCCCTGCGAGCAACTAGAGCATATTGCTTACCACTGAATCCCCAGAGCCAGGTCAGTGTTCTGCATGTAGTGGGCAGTCAACAAATATCAGACAAATGCATTAAAGATCAATTTACAGCCCGAGATGACATAATAAAGAAAACTCTTTTAAAAGAATTCAAAAATAAATGAATGAAAGAGAAATCAAATTAATTGTTTAATATTGCATATATCACTAGCTTTTTTTTATGTGTATGTGTTGTTTATGCCTTGCCTTCTTTTAAAAAGATTTTGAGGTAGATTACAATAAGCATATTTATATGCTTTATTGCAGACTGATACTTTTTCAAGCCAGTCGATTTTTTTTTTTTACGGATTACCTATGTTGTTATGTGTAACTAGGTAAAGCAGATATTAGGTTGTAAGAGTTGACTGGTCTCACTTATTCCTTCTTGCAGGTACTGTAATTCACTGAATTTGAAAAATAAGACAAGTTGTCAAAGAAGATAGGAGCATTCACATAGGCCCTAGTACTTAAATTACTTTTAGAGGATGTTCTATCAAATCTTGCCTAAGTACTAGGTGTTGATGTTTCACATCTGTCTTCAAGTTAGTGAATATTAAAATATTCTGGTCTTTCAAGCCTCTTTATTATTGCCATTCCCTTCACTCTGCTTATGGTAATGAAGAGTCTACTTCTAATCCTATCAAAACATGTGCCAGATAATGTGACATTTGCAATGGAATAGGCAAATTTTCAAATCTTTATTTTGTCTGAGGCTTATTTTGTTAATTATTAAATAATAATTTTTTTTAAGATTTTATTTATTTATTTGAGAGAGAATGAGACAGAGAGAGAGAGCACGAGATAGGGGAGGGTCAGAGGGAGAAGCAGGCTCCCTGCCAAGCAGGGAGCCCGATGTGGGACTCGATCCTGGGACTCCAGGATCATGACCTGAGCTGAAGGCAGTCGCTTAACCAACTGAGCCACCCAGGCGCCCCTAAATAATAATATTTTTATGTGACCACATAATTATAAAGTTTATGAAACTTCATCTTCACAGCTCTCATTTGAGCTAAGAAGATACATATTAAGCATCAAAATGTGACTTCAAAAGATAGTGCTGTAAGAAGTTTATTTTCCCCAGTAACTAATTCACCAGTAAACCCCATTCTAATGTTCTCAGCTGACCCAGACTACCTGCAGACATTTGTTTCTCATCGAACTTGTTTAGAGTAAGGTGGCTGGCTAGAACCCACATGAGTCACTTCCACACAAACTGCATTGTGGGTGGTTGACTGGGCCACATAGTTAAGCCAAAGGTTACAGGCTTTTAGATGGAAGAATTCCCTGCAGTGTGTCACATGGCCAGATAACTTCTAAAAGTAAAGAATTCCGTCCTTTGGCTTGGTGCTGGTTTTTCCTTCTTTTTCCTCTGTTTGGCTATTCGTGATTATGTAAGAGAGAACCCACAGAGCTTCCAAACCACTTACATTGTTCAAGGACACAAACAAACAAAATTAACTGCACCATTAAGAACCCCAGCACATTTTGGAAGAGATCAGGTAGACTGGTTCTTGCGAGCGTTTCTCAATCTTGGCACTATTTACACTTTGGGCTGGATGCTTCTTGGTGGTGAGGTGCTGTCTTTTGTATTGCTGGGGGGTCGGTAGCTTTCCTCACTTCCACCCACTAGATACCAGGAGCAATTCCTCCTCCAGGTGTGACAAAAACCATCTGTGTGTGTTACCAAGTCTCCTTGGGCGATGGGGGAGAGAATCGCACCCCACTGACAGCCACGGACTTCTCTACTGCCTTTCAAGTCGGGAGGGTTGCTGGCCATCTTTGTCTTTCATAGCTGCAATCTCTTCCAACCTGAATTTAGTTTCCTAAATATTTAATGCATTGTGTCTATAGAAGTATAACCTTCCAATCATGTTATATTCTACTTGCTTGCATCTCTGATCCTACTATTACATTTACCTGCAAATTCTAGTGTCCCTGTTATTTCCAGCAAAGCCAACCCCTCTATCCCATCCCCTTTCACTCATTCAAGCACATTGTTACAATGACTTGTTCCCTCTCTCCTGCATTAACAATTTCCCCCTCTCTACTGGGTTATTCTTATCTGAATAAAACAGGTTATTTTTCATTTCATTTTAAAAACAAATTTTAAAAATATTAAAAAAACAAAACTCTGTCTCCTGACTCTACTTCCCTCAGATACTGGTCCATATCTTCCCTCCCTTTTAAGAATATCTCTCAAAAGTTCTTTAGGTTCACGGTTTCTAATTTTTTCCTCTCACACTCTCTTGAGCCCACTCCAATTAAGAGCGCCTGGTGCCTAGGGGTGCCTGGTTGGCATAGTCGGTTGAGCGTCAGACTCTTGATCTAGGGCTCAGGTCTTGATCTCATGGTTGTGAGTTCAAGCCCCATGTGGGGTTCCACCCTGGGCTCTGAAGTGGGCTCCACACTGGGCGTGGAGCCTACTTAAAAAAAAAAAAAAAAAAAAAAAGAGCGTGTAGTGCTTAAATCATGCAAAACACAGTTGAATGAAAGAACAAATCAACTACAGTCCTACATTTGTGCAGGACCCTCTTTCTCATTCCTCAAACTATCAGGGTCTCTATTTTCTTCACCTACAGGAGCTCTGACCCAGGAAGCAAGGGTGGGCAGAGCTATGCTGACATTCCAGTTTATTGTTTTCCTCTCCCAATTCTCTGTAAATTCCTCACCTCTGAACACGATATATTTTAAAACTTTCCTTCCTAGCTAAATAAACAAACAAACAACAACAAAAATTCCCCCCCCTGTTTTATGTGATATCCTGCAGCTTCCCACCTTGTGGTTCCACATAGCTCTGATTCTACCAAGGCAAGTCAACTCCAAAACTACTTTTCTCTGAAGTTCCTGCTTCTTGCAAATCAAATACCTCTTGCTTTCAGACCATTGTGCCTCCTGGGAGATTAAATAAAATCCTTCTGTTGACTTAGTCAAAGTGTTTGTTTTCAGCTGTATCTTTCCTCCCCTTCTTATTTTCCATGGCAGTAAATCTCAACTTCACAACCTCGAGTGAGTGGTGTAAGGTTGCAAGGAAGAAAATATGAAATGAATTTCCCAAGAAAGAAGACTATTTAGGTGATATTTCAAAGTATCATTATCCTGCTTTGCCTTACCATCTCCAATCCTGTTTATCACTCTGTAGCTCAAGGAAAAAAATTAATAGTAATAAGGCACCAAGACACAGAGAATATAGTGAGGGGAAATAATCCTTGGCTCTTGGGTACGAGGGGAAGTAGAGAAATTTTCAGAGCTCTGTTCCCTAAATTTATTTTCTGTGTAGCTCTACTTGGTAACTGGAGCTAGAACTTGTAACAGTACCATAGCTAGTACCTGAGGTGGCCTTCTCTAACCTCTCTGGTGACTGCGGAGGCCAAGGTCTGTGATGTCTCCTTTTCTTAGAAATCCACAGCCATGACCTGTCATTTGACTCTGTGACATTCTGATCCATAAAGAAAAAAAAAAAAAAAAAAGTGGAGTGGTCACTCTCCTCTTATTCCTATATAAACAGAAGTACTTGAGGGATTTTCTTTTTCAAGCTATATATAGGAAAAATGCCAAACTCTGGCTGTGGTCAAATTTAACTATAAAATTTGCTTGCCTAACTGTAGTCTTGACTTGGACTTTACATGGTATTGTTAATGCAGAGATAGTTATCGTTAGGAGTGTCATGCAGTTTCAACATTTGGTCTGTTTCCTGAGAAGCTGAGCATCTGGAAATGTTACCTAAACACATTAGCATGCTGGAAATTGTCATCCCTAAAAATAGGTGTACATTCCACAGAGATGGGCAGAGTGTGTTTTTGTGACAGCGCGTCAGCACATCAAGGGGTGATAAAGTGAGCTAAATTTGACTTTCCTTCACTTTAAATTCTCATCTGAAAGAGATCTGCCAAAAATAAAAAAATTTAAAAAAAGATTAAATAAATAAATAAATAAAATAAAAGAGATCTGCCATTTTCATCATATTAAAATAAATCACAGATTTACTGTTTTGTTTGTTGCTGTGACTTGTTAATTAAATCACAATGTGGTTATGTTTATTAAGTTACAAATTCTACCTTTTGGGGAAGAACAAGTTCTGAAGTGGAACATGTTTACTTGATGTTTTCCCTCCCATCTGCCTTAAGGGGAGATATAATTAAATGTAACAAAGCAAGAGGCAAGTGAATGTGAGGCGAAACATTGTGAGAAAATTTCTTCCAGCTGAATAAAGCTGTAAAGTTCTCAAGGCAGACCAATTGCTACAGATGAAAAGCTAACTTGAATCTAAAATAAGATTTAAAACTGGGAGATTTTACTTTTCAACCTCTTTTCTGGAACTTCCCAAAATTGCCTAAAACATAATGCAAAGCCAAGAGCATTGCATTGTTTCTTCCTAATCTAGGCAGCGTCATCCCACTGAACCCCTAAGATCCCCAGATTTCATAGAGGAGCAAATGGCAAAATAGTATCCAACTTCATTTAGGGACTCTGGTAATTGAAAATGTGTATTATTCCAGACCTGTTTGATCCCCTATGGTAACCACTAGCCACATGTATCTATTTAATATGTTAAACTATTTATCTTATGAATTTATAACTAAAATCAAATAAAATTAAGAATTAAGTTCTTCACTAGTTAGTTACTTTTCAAGTGCTGAGTAGCCACGTGTAGCTAGTAACTGCTATATTGGATAGCATAGGTACAAAACATTTCCATCATCAGAGAATGTTCCACTGGACAACACTGTTCTAGTGCACATAAGACTGAAGTTTATCTTTTTTATGGGCTTCTATGAAACCCTCCCTGACAGGACTTTCTGTGGTGATGGAAATGTTTTATTATTGCAATTAGCCACAACAAGAAGGGGAGACAATAGCAAGAAACTGTCCCTGAGGTTGAGACTGTGAATAGACCAAAAAACACCACCTCTATGATATGACTTAACACATATTAATGTACTCTTAAAATGTATTTCCTCTTGCCTGCCTACACAATGTCTAAAAATTTCCAATTTTAGTCAATCTTCTGAGTTAAGACAAAAGTCTTATCAGCTATGTTATATAGAAGTGATAATCCATACCAACTATTAACATCTTAACACCAAATAGAACATTCTGTGATGATGGAATGTGATCACTGAGCGTGTAAAATGTAGCTAGTGCAACTGAGAAACTGAATTCTCAATTTTATGTGATTTTAATTCATTTCAATCTAAGTAGCCACAGGTCGCTCCTTGCTATCATCTTATACAACACAGGTCTATAGGCAAGAGCTGAAGAAAGTACTAGGCAGGTTAAGGAATGTGGTAGACAGAATTGAAGATGGCCCCTGATACACACACACCTTATATAATCCTTCACCCCAAGAGAAGGCAAGATGTGGGAATGTGATGGGATTTCACTCTCATGGTTACTATTCAGTTTAATTTGAGTTAATCAAAAGACAGATTATCCTAGATGGGCCTGACCTACTCAGGTGAGTCCTCATAAGGGACTGTGCTTTTCTTGTAGAGAGAAATTTGAGCATGAGAGAGGTTGAGGATGCAAACTGCCATGTTACGGGGAGGGTCGGTAGGCAAGGGACAGCTAGTGGTCTCTGAGAGCTGAAAGTCATCTCCAGCCAGCAGCCAGCAAGAGAAAGAAAAAAAAAAAAAAAGGTGTTCTACCACTGCAAGGAACTGACTTCTGCCAACAGCCTGAATAAGCTTGGAGAGGGATCCTGAGTCTCAAACAATATCACAGCCCTACCAACACCTTGACTGCAGCCTTGGGAGACTCGGAGAAGAGGATGAACTTAAACCACACCTGGACACGGAACCCACAGAAACTTCGAGAAATACATTTGTGTTGGTTTAAGGCACAGCATCTGTGGTACTTGTTATGCAGTAACAGAAAACTAATATGGAGGATTTATGCTCGGCCTCTTTCAGGGAACATGCTTTTTAAAAACCAGCAGAATGCATCAATTTATAAGATACTGTTTTCTATTATTAACTGTTTCTTAAAGTAAATGCTCAGGTATTTCTTTGGCAAATTTTGTTGGACTGACTTTTGTGACTTGGAGGAAGAGGAGGAAGAAAGACACTGCATGACAATGATGATGATGTGGGCCTCGTGATGACAGTAACAGTGTTCCAAGTGTTGATGGTGGCGATGCTGAGGATAAATCATTAGTATGACCGCTGAGATTACAGCCTGTATTTATTTCCATTGGTAACAGGGAGCCAATAAAATGTTCTTGCCATCAATAAAGGAAATACCATTTTCGAATCAGCCATTGGTGTGCTATTCATTAGGTGATGATCAATATGTAAAACACATGATCTGAATTCAAAACATTATATGGTGAAAATTTGAGCCAATGTAAAGCAGAAGTATTTTAACAGGAATTCATATTTGAAAATAACCTCAAATTAGCATTTATTTTTTCCTTTAAAAGAAAGGCCTATTTTTAACTACCTTCTTGGATTGGGGAACTAAAAGCTAAGTTAGGATAACCCTCTCTCTCACCTCAACTAGAAAGAATTATAATGCTACAAAAGATGTTTTGACCTCTGTATTTAGTTTATTCATTTTATAAAATTAAGTGCTGTATCTGAACCAAAATATAGAAGAAGATTTCCAGTGTGAATATATTTCATTATATGTAGGCTACCTTGACCCAATAAAAACTGAAGATCATATATTCCTACACACAGAGACGTAATCTCCCCTTATAATAAACCACGAGTAGAATACAATGTTCTTTTACATGATAACAGAAAAGTAAAGTGTAGGTCAGACATTCAGAGAAATAAAAAAAAAAAGAAAACACATCTTTATAATTTTATTCAAAAGAACTAAGTGTACCAGGGCAGTCCTAGTTCTTTGGAACAGAAGGATGGTGTGCTGAGGATCAACAGCGAGGTAGACAGACCACTAGCAATTAGAATATCATGATGCTAACCAGATTAGGCCAATAAAACCCTCCTTGTCTTAAAACTGACATGCACAGAGTAGACAATTTCTTAAGGTCCTGGGCTCTTTTTAAATCCTTGTCAATCAAAACCCTAAACTTCCATGGGCATTGGTACTTACAAGATTTGTTCAGTAGAAGACCAGTTGAAGGGTAGATAACATTTAGGACTGTTTTTCTTCAACCCAAAGCAGACTTCAAGCAGAGATGCTTTGTTTTTTCTTTTTTTTTTTTTAAAGATTTTATTTATTTATTTGAGAGAGAGAGAATGAGAGAGAGCACATGAGAGAGGGGAGGGTCAGAGGGAGAAGCAGACTCCCTGCCGAGCAGGAAGCCCGATGTGGGACTCGATCCAGGGACTCCAGGATCATGACCTGAGCCGAAGGCAGTCGCTTAACCAACTGAGCCACCCAGGCGCCCGCAGAGATGCTTTGTTTTTTCTAAACGTAAATTTTTTTGGGAAAAAAAAATCGTCCCTCCCTTTTTTATTCTTGTTAGTCCAGAGAGAGACTGCACGTCTAGCTAGATGGAATCAGACCACACGCAGCAGGGGAAGCATCAACCCCATGTCACAACACACAGTGTGGAACAAATGATCTCTGCTTTTGGACAATTCTGTATCTCTGCTTCAGAAGAAGGATGGAGCCCTGCACCCAACAGAGGAAGTTCCTGTCCTAGAGAGATGGTATATTGTGGCTAAAACTGAAGGAGGGATGGGGAGAGCAAGCGCATCATCTTCCTCCATGACTCAAAGTCAATCTCTTTTTTTTCTCCAAAAAAATATTTCTTGAGGACCTACTCTATAAAGACATTAAGGTAGAGACACTGGAGATACGTGGTGCCAAAGCATGATCAGAATAAGTTCTAGAGACTGGCTGTACAACAGTGTGCTTATATTTAACGATATTGTACTGCACAATTAAAATTTGTTAAGAGGGTAGAAATCATGTTATCTGTTCTTACCACATTTAAAAAAGGATATACCTTATATTTGTCACCCCAGTAAATATGTATAAAACAAATTAAGCAATCAATACTTTCTGGTAAGGGCGCCTGGGTGGCTCAGTTGGTTGGGCGACTGCCTTCGGCTCAGGTCATGATCCTGGAGTCCCTGGATCGAGTCCCGCATCGGGCTCCCTGCTCGGCAGGGAGTCTGCTTCTCCCTCTGACCCTCCCCCCTCTCATGTACTCTCTCTCTCTCATTCTCGCTCTCTCAAATAAATAAATAAATCTTAAAAAAAAAAAAAATACTTTCTGGTAAGTTAAAAAGGAAGAAAAGGACAGCGTCCACTTTGCCCCATCGCGGATCATAGAGCCATCAGGGAACCAAACATTAACACGTAAGCATACAAAAATATATGATTAAATATGTGATAAATATTCTAATAACACACATAACCTACCTTAAGTTAGGGAGAGCTCCCGTGAACATTCACAGAGATGCCAACATTTGAGCTAGGAACAGGTAGGTACAGAGAGACATTCTGTGGTTGGGGTAGAATGGGAAGAGGAGGGAAGGAGGGAAGAGGAGGGAGGAGGCCTGAAGCAGGAATGAGCCTCACACATTTAAGGACCTAAAGGGCTAGTGTGTCGGGAGAACAGCAGACAAGGAGGCTGAGAGGAGGCTGGAGAATGAGCCAGGACCAGATCACGCAGGGCCTCACGGGCCACTTAAGGAGTACAGATTTTTCCTGAGAGCAGTCTATTAAAGTGTTCTAAGCAGATGTGGTTCATAATTCAATTTATATTTTAAAAGAAAATTTGGGGGGAGATATTTATGAAGGTAGTAGGGCTCATTAATTCTAAATTATCTTGCTAGTTTAAAAAGCTTCGTAGCAATATATTCTCTAAGCTCATTCGGTTGCCATTACACAGGTTTCTGACTTCACGAAATGAGATTGCATAGGAACCGAAGTACGAACTCACATATCATTACCTTTTCCTCAGCCTAGGCCTTCACCATGCATTAGCTAGTCGGGGTTTTGTCAACGGTGGCACTACTGACATTTGGGGCCTGATAATTCCTCATGGGGGAGGCTGTCCTGTGCCCCTGAACATGCAACATTTAGCGGCACCTCTGGCCTCCACACACCACTACATGTCGTGGCAATGTAAAATGCCTCAAGACTTTGCCAAATGTCCCCTGCAAACCAATATCGGGAAGCATCGAGCTAGTTGCAGTCTAAGAGCCAATATTACCATCTTAACATATATGATTTCTACAAGAACTGACAGCTAAAAAGGACGTCAAAAGCCATCCCAGAAATACCCTTACCTAGTCGCACAAACACAAAGAAGAGTTAATTGCAGATCATTGTCAAAATCACCTTGATATTCCTTGCACCTAAAACATGTATCTCAGGTTGCCTGAGTGGCTCAGTTGGTTAAACGTCTGTCTGCCTTTGACTCAGGTCAGGATCCCAGGGTCTTGGGATCGAGTCCCATGTCGGGACTCAACAGGGAGTTTGCTTCTCTCTTTCCTTCTGCCTACCCCCACCGCACGCTCTCTCTCCCGTCTCTCTCTCTCTTTCTCAAATAAATAAATAAAATCTTTAAAAAATATAAAAATAAATAAAAAATAAAATATATACCTCAGGCAAATTCTTTACATTCGGGAGAAGCATAGTTTGGTGAAATCATTTGACTTTGTGCAGAGCAGTACTATTTTCCTGTGCCCCAAGACCCTGCAGAGGAAGATGGGGAGCAAAGAGGAGCCTGCCACTGTCAACTGAGTTATTGTGCTCTCTCTCCCTGCTCTAAAACATTCCACCTGACCCCTTCACTTCAGAGGACTTAATATCTGATTATCATTGCAGACCTTATTTAGGAAGGCCTGGAGATCACTCATAAAACAGCTCACCTTAAAGGAGAATTGGGTGGTAAGAAATGAGACTTGTCGAAGATCACACCCAAAGCATGTTCGCCAATGGCAAACAAAAAAGGAAGACCCTTTCCCATTGTTGGATTTAGCATCCTGCCATCGAACCCCCTTGCCAACAGACTGCTTCGTATGGATTTCAGGGCAGAATGTGGCATAAAATTATAGCTATATATATGTGGAGCCACTAATCTGGGCTATTATATCTGTAGTCTCACTGACTGAACAGTTTTGACGTCTCTTTTTGCTTTTGAACTATTAGTGGCTTTTGCTCTTCAGACTTAGAAGGTCTTACAACGTGCTGAGGGAATCCTTAATGCAGGCAGAAGGAGCAGGTGCCTCTCCCGTGGGACCTGTCGAGAGCATTTCCCTCCTTCCACCACAAAGGCTTGAAGTTCCTACTCTTAATTCCTGTCTCCTTGGGTCTCTGTAATAGTAACCGAGCAAGCACATTGAACCAGAAGAGTTCACGAAGCCCAGAAAGGTCATCCGCTGCTGAGAAGCAATGTGTGCAGGTGAGTGCCTAGATATGGAGCCAGAGTACCAGGGCTGGAATTCTCATTCGGCTACTATCCGTTTGGGTATATTTTTTTTTCATTTTTCTATGCTTCGGTTTTCCCATTTGTAAGACAAAGCTACTAAGTAGGCCTGTTAATGGGCTGTTCTGAGGGACAAATGAGTTCATATATGTGAATACGAATTAATAGATGTGACAAAAGTTCCTGGAACATTCTAAGTTCTGTATCTGTTTTGTATTTTCCTTGTTAGTTCATAAAAGTCTAGCTGTATTAACCATCTTGTATTTAGGTACATATATTTAAAAGGGGATAAATCAAAGATTAGATACTTTTGGATAGAATAAAATAAATCAGCAAAAGCCTAGAACATGGGAAATTGCCCAGAGGCCACAAATCAAACTGAAATAAAAATCAATTTGTAAGTATTAATATTTGAGGAGCTCCTATTATATCAGTGGTCTTTGTTATAGATTAAGGGAGAAGCACTAAAGTACTGGGAGGCCTAATTACATTCTCCAGGGGGCTTATATACTATGTAGAAAAAAATCGAATATATATTAAAATAGATGTTAACAGCACCAGGTACAACAAAGAGCAGATGGAAGAGCCAGCTATTGAATGGCACAGACAAGAAGCACAGGGGAGGCAAACAAGAGAGTGGGTGGCAGTTTGTTGGGGTGCTACAACGGTGTGCCTTGGAGACCTGGGTGCCTCATAGTTTGTAATAATAAAGAATTTGAAACACAACTTACATGTTCACCAATAAGTGCCTCGTTCACTATATCATGGGGCATACTTCCATTAAAAATGATGAATGGTGGGGCACCTGGGTGGCTCAGTCGTTAAGCGTCTGCCTTCGGCTCAGGTCATGATCCCAGGGTCCTGGGATCGAGCCCCGCATCAGGCTCCCTGCTCGGCGGGAAGCCTGCTTCTCCCTCTCCCACTCCCCCTGCTTGTGTTCCCTCTCTCACTGTCTCTCTCTCTCTCTGTCAAATAAAATCTTTAAAAAAAAAAAAATGATGACATGGTTTTTCTTTTTTTGAAACAGAAAGACTCCCATGGCATCTTATCATGTGAAAATGCAGGTTATAGAATATAATGTTTGGGGGGCACCCGGGTGGCTCAGTCGGTTAAGCATCTGCTTTCAGCTCAGGTCATGATCCCAGCGTCCCGGGGAGTCTGCTTCTCCCTCTACCCCTCCCCCTGCTTGTGCTCTCTCTCTCTCTCATGCCCTCTCTCTAGCTCTCAAAATAAATAAATAAATAATCTTTAAAAAATAGGGTATAATGTTTGTCATGGCCCCACTTTAGAAATTTGTGTGTGTGTGTGTGTGTGTGTGTGTGTGTGTACGTTCTCTATGAATACCTACAGGTAAAGAAATATACCAAAGTTCCAGCAATTATTTCTTTGGATGGGAACTCTTCTGGGCGACTTCTACTCTTTTTTTTTTAGTTTTTACATCTACAGTTAACATTGTTTACACTAAGCACTGAAAGTCTTATTTAGGAGAGAACTGGGGGAGAATGGGAAAGGATTTAAAAGAAATTCTGTTCTTCCTAACCCTGACGAGGCCTATTAACAAGCTGACATAGTGTGCATTTTATTTTGTACATCTCTCAGAATTTATTAGAGAGACACTCAATGTACTTTTTATATAATGATTAGCTTATATTATTCAGTTCTTGAGTAGAATTTGGGTCAGCTCTGCATGCTCATTATTTGTGCAAGTAGCCAGGACAGCCAACTTTCACAGCATGACAAGTATTGATACCACTGATGGATGAAATGTTTTCTAAGCACCGAAATGGCACTTTACAAGGGTAAGGGGGAAGCTGCAGGCTTCTTGGTCACTGGAATATATATGAGTCATTCAGAGAGTAAGAGTTCCAAATGCTAGCTCTCTAATCAGAGAACACAGCTGGAGAAGAAGAAATAGTGGGAAAATACTTGAATTTCATGGCCCGAGTCTTGTATTTATTGCTGCAACTCTCCCGCAGAGAAAGTTTGTCACCTGATACACTCATAAAAAGGTAAGGGAATGTCCCAAACGAGTTAGCTCGCCACCTTTAAAATGGATAATATCCCCAGTCAAAAACTGTAAAGACTTCCTCTTTGGGAGGAAATGGTTCAAAACCTGTGTACACTTAAGGCCAAACTACCTTTTTTCTCTGCATCTTCACAGACAGGTGGCAACCCACCAGAGAAGGAGGTGAAATCCCTCTTTTATTCCCGCCTTCAGCCATTCTGTCCCTTCTCTCCCCACGTGAGGCCCAGGACTCGCTGGCTCTTGGCCCTTGCTTCTCAGAGGAGAACAATCCACCGTCACTAAGTAAAAGTAATCAACCGGGATGCATATACATGGAGCCAGTTCTGTGTCTGTACTTGTAATTTGGGACAAGTTACCTAAACGCTCTGGGTTGAGACAGATGAATTTGGAACTTTAAGCTTATTTTTAGCTCCATAATTCCATGCTTCCGTAATAATTAAATCCACAGCAGTTAATAAATAAAGGCCTTAACCACATCAGGGGATATTTGAATTTCAGGTCAGCAAAGACGCGAAAAATCTGAGTTCAAACAACAAAAACAAAAAATGTGTCCTCAGGATAAAATTTCAAGCACTGACAACCTGGACGGGAGAGAGAATTTGGAGCCTTTCTAGAATTCTTCAGACCGCACAACAAACGTGCCCCCCTTGTTGCCCCCACCTACTCACATATGCTATGCTTAGATATTGTACTATCTGGAATGCTTTTGGAAAGCCCAGAGAACTCTTAAGCAGATCAAAACAGAGAACACTGACAATCTCGTTGAACATTGTTCTCTTTTATGTTTCCAGTGAAATGTCTAAACATTAAAGATGAGATTTAAACGTATGGCTGCTCATCAGAACTAAATCCTTTTAGGATTCTACCCATTACTAAATGTTGGAAAGCAAAGTACATATGAATTCTTAAGAAAGAGCTCAGCATTTCGTAGCACATTTAACATATTGAAGGAAACATTTTTTGTTTGTAGGAAAATTATACGGACTGTAACAAATATGTTTATTCTAACTGGATTGCTGCATACATTGTGGTATATAGGAAAAGACAAATTAAAAACTAAGATTCCATATGAATTGACAACGTGCTTTGGTACTCCTTCTTTGCCTCCATTAAAGACCTATTCCACGTGTTAGGATTGTCTAGCTACTTCTTGCTCCACATCCATCTTTCAGCAAACTACCTTTTTCTTCTTGCTTCAGGTTTTTATTCTGTTCTCTGTACCTCTCTTGTTGAAACTTGTCACTTTCTCCAAGGCTCTCTATTATTCCCCACCCCCAAGCCTATTTTTCCTGCAACCCTGTGTTTTCTTTCTTTAATCACCCAAGAATGATATGTTTCTTTTTCCCAGATGGCTTCAATCTCATCCTTAGTCTTTTCCTCTTAGTTTCATTATGTACTTCTTTCTCAGCTAGGAAGCAAGGACAGAGAAAGTCTGTACATATAATTTTGACTTCACTTTATGTTCTCACTGATGTGAACTGTCATCTTTCCCATATGCAGCAAGTAAGCGAAACAATCGTTATAAAATTAAGTTACTTTTGCTCAGGTCAGATCTGTAAGTGTGGGCTTTCTAAATTCAAAAGCGGATCATAACACTTCTCTGTCCTAGTTAGATTACAGTGGTCAGTGAATCCCGATCCTCCCCCAGATGGACACAGTAACTCCTTCCATAAAGTATCGGGATCTATGATATCTGGCCCCTGCTGATTCCTTAGGTTGCTCCTCACAGTTTTCCTGTTGTGCTTTCTGCTCAACCTGCTCAAATCCTGGCAGCTTCCTCAAACACCACCGTCTCACACTCTGCCAGGTCTCTGCCCACTCCTCTACCCCAGCCCCCCACCATGGAATACCGTCCTTTTTTTTTTTTTATTTATCTCAAGACTCATCTGTCTGGGGAAGCTTTCTTCCCTTTTTTCCCCACTGCAAACCTGGGTTTGATTGGATCCCTAAATTCCCCTGTGTTTCTCACACACAATTACCTCCAGGTTTGGTTAGAGGTAGTGGTTTATTCGGCAGTTTTCCCCCAGGGAACTATAAGCTATTCTGAGAAAATTGTGCCCTTCGTTTCTTTCTTCATCTGTACCACAAGGATTTAGCTATCTCGAAATAATGTTTGTGGGAGAAATTTATTTGTGCTATGAAATAGCAAATGAGAAAGGCCACTGGAAATCTTAAATGCCATACAATAAGATCATCACAATAAGGTAATCTCATCATCATTAGAAGTGGTTACAAGGGAAGAAGTTCAAGGATGTAGGTCTGCTTGCAACTTTTGAAAGGCTTGAATCATGGATGGGGCACTTCTACTTTCACTTTGAATTTGTAAGCAAAGGAAGCCGCTGGGGCAAAAACCAACTAAGATTAAGATTACCTGCTGTTTCTCCTGCTCATACAGCCTTTTGCCCTGTATTCAACGTAAGGTTTTCCGAACCCAGGAACCTGGGCCACAATTCCAATGGGTCGATGATTCTGGCAAAGCACCTCAACCCTTCCTTCTCCCCAAGCCTCCCTCTCTCCTGCATGTCTCTCCCAATGGACTCTGCCCATTTAATCAATGTGGCTCCCTCTGTCTGTGCTAGGAAACACTCTGCTAAGCAGTGTAGGGTCATTATCTTATCAAAATCTCAAGTCAATCTCAAGATTAAAATTCTATCATTTTCCTTTATCTTATCATTGAGCAAACCAGGGCTTGAATCAGTTAATCAATTTATCCTGAAGGGAAGTGGGCAGAAAGAAGCAGGGCAGAGATTTGAACAAGGTACTGACTGACTCCAGAGGCTGAGTTCTTAATCACTGCTCAACACTGCTTCTCCATCATCTGACCACAGCTTCATCAAACTCTGCACTGGAGATAGACTCCAATCCTGTCTTATACCCCATGCACAACTTGTCTAGAAATAAGCTTTTTTAATTAATACATCTTTATTTTCCCCTTGTGTTAACCCTCTCTTTACTCACCATGCCACCGAGTAAAATATTTTCTATTTGCCCTTGATGCAAAGAGTGTTGATGGGGATGGCTGGAAACTGAAGTTATTGTAGTTTTAATTCCCCAGTTAGGACTGTCCCAGGAACAATCCTAAGTAGATCAGGATGGGACCAAACCTGAATACAATAAAGATAACTACAATAAACAACATCTATTAGGCATTTACTATGTTCTAGTCACTTTGCTCTGAACTTTGAATAAATTGTGCCATTTGATCTTCGTGCCAACTTTATAAAGTGAGCATTTTTATTATATGTATTATATAATACATCTTATTATGTTATATATGCTGATACAAATGAAAAAAAAATTGAGATGGAGAGCTTACATAACTTATTCAAATTCACATATTTGTAATTCCTGAAGCCAATCTTCAAAATCAAGCAGCCTGACTTGGCTCACAACCACTAAGCTATATTAATTCTCAGGAGGTTGGCTTCTGTTGACTCAGCAAGTTTCTGTGGAAGGGGAGGTAAAGCAGAGGAAAAGACAGGAGCTGTTAGAATGGGCTGCCTCATTTCCCATCAGCGGAGGCAAATGTTGGAATGACAATTATTTAGGAAAGTTGCAGTTAGGAACATTTAGCACTTCAGTGGAAGAAGTCTAAGATATTCCTCCAGAACAAGAAAGAAAATTGCAACCCCAGAAATCTAGAGAAGTTTCTGATCACTAATTTCCTGATACCTAGACAAATAATTAGGACAGATCAGTTAAGTGCAAAGACAGCTCAGATAGGTTCATCTGTATTATAGCATTTATCACATGTATTACAATGATTTGTTCACATGCCATCTCCCCTCCTAGACTTTGAGGTATGTGAAAATACACTGTCTTAGTTCTTGCTAGTAACCCTAATATCAGACACAATGTAGATTCTCACATTACATCTGGGATGTTTCTTCTATCAAGAGGGAGTTTTACTGAAGGGATTGCAGATCAAGACTGTTCAATATGAATGATGCAATCCCTGGGTTGTCATAGGATTTGTTTACTTTTTTTTTTATTTTGGGGGCAGTTATACTCACACATAGTTCAATGTTCAAGAGGTACAAAAGAGCTTGCAATGCAAAAATCTCTCTCCAAATCTTGTCCTTAGCCACCCCATCATCCCCACCCCCACAGGGACAACCAAAAGTATCAATTATTCATATAAGCCTCAAAAGGCATTTTATGCGGGGCGCCTGGGTGGCTCAGTTGGTTAGGCGACTGCCTTCGGCTCAAGTCATGATCCTGGAGTTCCGGGATCGAGTCCCGCATCAGGCTCCCTGCTCGGCAGGGAGTCTGCTTCTCCCTCTGACCCTCCCCCCTCTCATGTGCTCTCTCTCTCTCTCTCTCTCATTCTCTCTCTTTCAAATAAATAAATAAAATCTTAAAAAAAGGTATTTTATGCACACACTAACGTAAATTTGTTTTCTTCCTTCATACCCTTTCTACAAAAATGCAGAACGTGATTGCCCCTGTTCTGAAACTTGAGTTTATCCACAGAAAGAAATCCTAAAGTTCACTCACATGAATTTATAATGAGTTTCCTCCATTGTTATGCTTTTGTATATTTGCTTTTTAAAAATTTGTTTGTTTTTAAGGGTACTATCATATAAAGATGGTCCACTGTTGGTTTATGTAGTCCCTGCCATGGGTATTGAAAGTGTTTCCAACAAAGCTCGCCTGTTCTTTCTAGTAAAACCTACTGTTTGGGGAGCAGATTTTGGAGGGCATTTCATTAATACTATTACATAATATTTAGGTTCTCTTTTTATTGAAATTATACATGCATATAATTAAACAACAACATTATTCTACAAGATTTTTTAAAATAAAAAATGACAAATATGACAGAAATTCAACATCAAAATTACAGGTGTTCTCACAAAAGGAATTTGTGTCCTAAAAAAAACCCAAAAAACAAAAACAAAAACAATATATTTCAAGCAGGCATAAACTTTCCTGCAGTGAAAAAAGCCCAGAAACTACAGAAGAAAAAGGGTTGATGCATTCCAGGGAAAATTAGTATCTGGACACATTCTGTCAAAATTTTGAGCTACCATAATACAGTTAAATCTAGGTAGAAAATATGTTCATAATAAAAGGGAGAAGCCAACTTAGACTTATACTTCTCTGCAATATAAAACAGTAGAAGTCATGGATGCAACATATGAGAAACTCTTAAAAGGCAAATTTTAGTGATATCGAAATTGTGATGAAATATAAAGATTAAAAAAACCACAAAACCAATGATATAACATATACATCTGTTGTAGAAAGAAACCATTCGAGCTACTTTAAGTAAAAATTACTTTAATATAAGGAAATAGAGGCTTAAAAATCATTGCAAGACATGCAGGAATGGGCTCCACCATCTGGTATTCTAGAAATGACACCCAGAAAAAGCCGTCGTGACCCTCTCTTTAATACATGGAAAACAACTGCCCAATGACCACACATCCCAACTCCCCTGAAAGCAGGAAAAGCCACCCTGGCCAGTGGGATTGATCAGAAGTGATGTGTGTCATCTGTGGGCCAGGGATTTTAAGAGGTATGGGTACTCTTCCCATAATCCCTTTCTTTTCCTACTAGTTGGACACAGAAGATATGAAGCCTAGGGGAAGACAGAGCCACAACATGGAAGGAAAGTGTCAGCCAACAGGAACACTGGCATTGAACTATTACAAAGGGAAGAAATGAAATGTGCTGAGGCAGTGAAATTTTAGGGTTTCTTTGTTACAAACAATTGAAGTACTCTAATTAATAAAATAGCCAACCTTGCCTGTCTATGGACTTGCAGTCAGCATTGCAAAGGGGTAGTTAAGGAATCAAGAGTCTCTTTGGAACCACTGACATCCAAGGATCTAGAGGGGGCTGCTATCCGTTAATTGCCTCAAGACGGCTGTGAGAAGCCAGGGACTTCGGGCTGGGATGCATCTGCAGCGGAGAACCATCTCTCTGGTAGGAGCAGGAGCAAGGGTAGAGAGCTGCTGCCTAACCCCACACAACTGACAAGGGGCATCTAGCTGCCAATACTAATTTACATCCAGCATTTTCTCTGCAAGAGCATCCAGGAAATATACTTCTTAAGCTTTCTAGCCTCTGCAGTACCATAAAGCACACTGGAAGGAAGTGAGACAAGGGGCTGGGCGACAATCCACCATAAACACCACTTCACTAGGACTTCAGCGTTCTTGCATCTAACACACACACATATATACATATAGGTCTACAAGAAGATGCATGACAGTATTAAGTAGAGTTTCTCCTGAAATGGGAGAATATGGGCATATGTTCATTTCTTTTCTATGATTCCCAAATTTTCTATGATGAGCATATGTTACTCTTATCATAAAAACATAGGAACATTCTTTAAGGTATAATAATGTAGCAATTGATAATAACTCATCTCCTTTTATTTTTGAAATTTACTGTAAGTCCATTCTTTACTTCTACCACTCACAATTAGCCTCACATGGAAGACCCACAAAAGTATAAAAAGTAAAGGATTGTTGATAAATGTTAATTATTAAACATGCCATCTTTCTGTTTCTCCTATGAGAGACTACTTGCGTGTGATTTGCCTTCATGGCTAAATTGGAAACTACCTTAAATACAGGAACTGTTTCTTTGCATACACATAATCATGTTAAGAAATGGATTGTTGATTAAGCTAAGTAGATTTCTCCATGATTAGTAATGATATAAAAATAACTTGTCAACAAAGCTTATCAGGAAAAAAATGACAGTCTTAAGAAAATATGGTATTATTTTGGTAGCAAGAAGAGGAGCAAAAAGAAACAGATAAACCAAAAAATTATATGTATGTGTGTGTATCTACATCCCATTCACCTTAGAAAAGGAAATGGTTTTAACAGAGATTTCCAAAGGGGTAGCAGTCTTGTTTTCTACTCAGTGGGCCAGATAGGAAAAAAAAAAAAGAAAAACCAACAACATAAAAAATGAACAGTTGATGATGAAGTGTGGCCAGTTCTGGAGTCTCCACTTAGTGAAGGGAATTGTGGTTTTTCAAGCAACATTCAGAATCCATTTTTCTGCCATCATTAATCTCTATTGCATATCAAATGTTCTATCTTTCTAGCCAGCCACTCTGATAAAATGTAAGTAAAGAACCACCAGTGATGTTATAAATGAAGTACTTAAAAGCTTGCAGTAATAGTAGATATTAATAATAACCTTAATGAAAATTTGTAGCAACCCAATTTATCATTTGAAAAAGTAGGAATAAATGGTATTTGGTGCTGTTGTCAAGAGCTCAGAAAGAAAATCTATTAATTAATAATGCGTAAGTACAAAGTCACAGTACTATAATCTCCACCAAGATATATAAGTTACCTCTCAATGTTCCTAACTATTAATATTTCCTTAGACTTTTTTTCCTGAAGAAATATATTTAGAAGCCGTCAAGACAATGTATTTACTAAAAACCTTCCCCAGCCTGCCAGCAGCTACAACAATAACTATGTGGTTTATACTCCCCCAAATCCCCCATCTTCTGTGTTCTTCTACAGTGTGACTTTATCCTCCTTATTGAGCTGTGGAGTTAATTTCCCTCCCTTGGAATTTGGTAGGCCTGTGGCTGTTTCACCAATATGCTATGTAAACTACAGAGGAAGTAGTTTATATGGCTCCCACAGCTGGGTCATAAAAAGCCATGCAGCTCCTGCTTTGGTTTCTTAGAATGCACATCTTATGGATACTCTATTGGGACCTTCATGTTGGGAACCAAGCTGCCATGAGTAGAGAGATCCAAGTGAAGTTGAGGTTGCTTGCAGTGCTCTGGGTGACAACACAAGCTGGACCCAGTCATAATCAACCACATTGGGCCCGGATCTTATACCATACATAAAAATCAACTCAAAATGAATTAAAGAAACATAACACCTGAAAACATGAAACTCTTATAAACACAGAGGAAAAGTTCCCTGACATTGGCCTTGGCAATAACTTTTAGAATATGATACCAAAAGCTCAGACAACAAAAGTAAAATTAAATAAGTGGGACAATATCAAACAAAAAAACTTCTGCACAGCAAACAAAATAAAAAGGCATTCTATGGAGAGGAAAAGAATATTTAGAAACAACATATCTGATAAGGGGTTTGTATACAAAATATATAAGGAACTCATCCAACTCAAAAGCAAAAAACAAACAAACAAACTGGTTGAAAAATGGGCAAAGAACTGAATAGGCATTTTTCCAAAAGAGACATATGAATGACCAATAGATACATGAAAATGTGCTCAATATCACTAATCATCGGGAAGTGCAAATTAAAACTACAACAGGATATCCCTTCACACCTGTTAGGATGGCTATTATAGAAAAAAAATTAAATAACCAGTGTGGCTAGGGTGTGGAAAAAAGAGAACCTTTGTACACTATTAGTGGGAATGTGAATTGGTACAGCCATCATGGAAAATAGTATGGTAGTTCTTAAAAAAAAAAAAAAAAGAAACACCATATGCTCATCAATCCTTCTGGGTATATACCCAATGGAAATAAAATCAGTATCTTGAAGAGGTATCTACATGTGCTCATTGCAGCGTTATTCACCATAGTCAAGATACAGAAACAACCTAAGTATCTATCTACAAATGAATAGATAAATAAATTGGGGTACATACATACAATGGAATATCATTCCATATTTAAAAAGGGGCTCCTTCCTTTTACAACAACATGGATGAACCTAGAAGACATTATGCTAAGTGAAATAAGCCAGACATAAAAAGGAAAAAAAATGCACGATCTCACTTATACATGGAATCAAAAAAGTTAAATATATAAAAGTGGAGAGCAGAATAGTGGTCATCAAGGTCGGGGAGGTAGGGGAAATGAGATGTTCAAAAGGTACAAAGTTGCAGTTATGTAGGAAGAATAAGTCTAGAGATCTAATGTACAGAAATGTTACTATAGTTAAAAATACTGTATTGAGCATGGATCACTACATCAAAAACTAATGATGTATTGTATGGTGACTAACATAACATCATAAAATAAAATTTAAAAAAATAATTTACAATAAAAAAATACTGTATTGAATACTAGAAACTTGGTAAGACCATAGACTTTAGGTGCCCTCATCACACATACACATACATACATAAAAGTGGTAACCATGTGAGGAGAAGATATGATAATTAGCTTGACTATGGATATCATTACACTATGCATATGTGTAACAAATCATCATGTTGCACACCTTAAATATATACAGTTTTATTTTTTTTAATAAAATAAGAAAATAACTTTATCATCAGGTCTCAAATTTGGTTTGGTGTACAATGTTCCTTATGATTCCTTCAGCTTTATTTTCCACCTCTCAAGACCCATACTTCACTTACTGCTCTAGTAACACCAAATCTCTTGTAGATCCCAAATGGAACTCGCTTTCTCTCACCTCCATTGACAACTTTGTGCATGCTTCCTCTGTCTCAAATGTTCTATTTACACTACTCCCATTGTCAAACTTTCCTGATCCTCCAAATGGCCACTCAAATGAAGCTTCTCTCAACTTCCTTAAGATAAATTATGCCTGTAATCCCTCTCCATCTGATATATGCCTTTATAACTCAAGAGCCTACCACAACATCTAGCACATATAATGTACCCTGTGAATGCTTGTTGAGTTCCTGGATAAAAGGATGAATGGATAGATGGATACATGGATGGATGCACAAAAAGACATTGGAGGGAAGATGATAAAAAAAAAAAAAAAAAAAAAAAAACCTCTGAGGCGATATATTATAGTTTCAATGTTAAATACTGGCAAGGATTGGAAAAATTGTGAAGAACACATTTCAGATGGGTAAAATAATTGGAAGAAGGGTGAGGAGGGAAGGTGAGAGAAAGCTTTGTGTAGACAGTGATTTCATCTGGGGTAAATCCTTATACAGGAGAAGAGTAAAGATAGCTAGTTATTGAAGTGGTTGAAGGAAACACTGATATCATGTCTTAAGGCATTCAGGGAGAGGTGACAGAGATCAGTGGAGAACAGACTATTACACCTGCATGCAGAGAATGCTGCTAAGTATGAAGAGGCATGAAGTGGATTTTGTTTGCTTTTAAGATTGTATGGGTTGATTTCCATTTTTAAATGGAAATCCTTCCATTTTTAAAGACCTATGCAAAACATTAGCTTAAGTATTTAATTTTGTTATTAAAAATCATCACATCGGGGCGCCTGGGTGGCTCAGTTGGTTAAGCGACTGCCTTCGGCTCAGGTCATGATCCTGGAGTCCCTGGATCAAGTCCCGCATCGGGCTCCCTGCTCGGCAGGGAGTCTGCTTCTCCCTCTGACCCTCCTCCCTCTCATGCTCTCTGTCTCTCATTCTCTCTGTCTCAAATAAATAAATAAAATCTTAAAAAAAAAAAATCATCACATCCAATATTGTATCCACCAAACATACTAATATGTTATACATTTAGATAGAAATATGGATATGTTTTATAAAAATCTTTTGTCAGAATATTACTCATAATCCATTAAGCTAGAACATTATCTTGAAAATCTTGAAACATAATATGAGACAACAGAGCTTCAAATAAAAGAGGTACAAGGAGTTGCTTGCAAACATAACCAGAAAAACAACCAAATAAATAGAACTGTATGAGAATCCTTCACTCTCATCCTTCACTTAGGGAATGAATCTATTCAATTCTGAAGGCTGAACTGTTTTATTTCCTTTGAACAGTATGCTATATTTTTGAAGTTAGGCAACAGGGAAGCTTCTAAAGTGACTAGAACAAGAACAGCAAATTTTAACTCTTCCAGAGCCGTAAGGAAGAAAATGAGAATGAGACTGTTATTCCACATTCAAGAAACAGCAACTAGTAGTAGAATGAGATAAACTTAATGAATTCAAGAAGTTTGGAGGCAAGGTAGTGATGAAAGGAATCTAAGAATTTCATAAATATTTTAAAGTTGTGGAAGATAATCACATTTCAATATAATAGCAATAACCTAATTTATAGGATGTCTGTAGACAGGGAGAGGGTCTTAGTGGAAAAAAATGAAAGTATTGGGGGAAGAAAGCTTCCTGAGCTTCAGTGTTCTTACCTGTAAAGTGAGTAAAATAAAATGTATCTTACATAAATAATTATGAAAATCAAGGAAAAATTATATAATGTGTTTGGTGCCAAGTAATCATTGGAAAGGTTATCATTATTGTTGCTAATAGCATCATAGAGTTCAATGTGCAAATAAGAAGAATTTAAAATTACAAAAGAAAGAAAGTGAGAGCAATTAAGGAGAGTCATAGTGGAAGCATCCAATAATCAATTTCTATGCTAGTAGAATAAGGAGTAAAGAGTCATAAAGGAATCCCTCTTGAATAACTGTGTATACATATTTTCTCTATTTTCTCAGAGAGAAGTTGGTCTAGAGAAAATTAGTAACAAACTGATAGCATTACTGGCTCCTCAACAGTCAAAGTCGAAGTAGGTGGCATTGAAAGAGGGACAGCTTTGGGCGCCTGGGTGGCTCAGTTGGTTGGGCAACTGCCTTCGGCTCAGGTCATGATCCTGGAGTCCCGGGATCGAGTCCCGCATCGGGCTCCCTGCTCGGCAGGGAGTCTGCTTCTCCCTCTGACCCTCCCCCCCTCATGCTCTCTCTATCTCATTCTCTCTCTCAAATAAATAAATAAAATCTTTAAAAAAAAAAAAAAAGAAAGAGGGACAGCTTTGTGAACATACAGAACCCGATTTCAGGACAGCAGATATATGCGGGAAGCTGATGACTTCAGCAGGTTTCATTTGAAAGACAAGAGTGTAAAAGTTACAGTATTTCCAGGAAGAGGTTTATGCTTCAATGTACCAGCTCTGTTTTTCTTCTTATATCTTCACCTGAAAAGAAGAAAAACAAACAAACAAGCAAAAAAAAAAAAAAAGTTTTGACCTCTACAGACAAAAACACACCTTTGACATGAGCCTCACAACTCATACAAATATTAACTCCAAATGGATCATTTTAAAACATTAAACTTTTAGAAGAAAAAATAGAGACAATTCTCAAGATTTAGGACTAGGCAAGGAATTCTTATCGTTGACATCAAAATATGGTCCATGAAAGAAAAAATAGGTCAATTAAAGTTTATCAAAATTTAAATTTTTCCTCTGAAAAAGACACTGTTAAAGGGATGAAAAGACAAGCTCTAGACCAGCAGAAAATCCTTGCAAAACACATATCCAAAGACTAGTATCTAGTCTTATTATCCAGGACTCTCAAACTCACAGGGAAAAAAAATCCAATCATAAAATGGGCAAAAGATATAAACAAATATTTCACCAAAGAGAGTATAAGATGGCAAATAAGCACATGAAAATGTGTTCAGCACCATTATTAGGCAAATGCAAATTAAAGCCCCAATACAATATATCACCTTACATGCATCAGAATGACTAAAATAGTGACAACAGAAAATGCTGGTGAGGATGCTAAGAAACTAGGTCACTCCCACAGTATATGTATGTAAAGTATAGAGAAGAATAGTTGGGAATTTTCTTATAAAAACTGACATGCAATGACCATACTACCCAGCAGTAGATTCTTGGGCATTCATCCCAGAGAAATGAAGACTATGTTCATGTAAAAAAACACACATGAATGTTCATGGCAGCTTTACTCATAATAGTTAAAAACTGGAATCACCTCAGATACCTTAAATAGATGAACAGTTAAACTGTGGGACATCCATACCATGGAATACTACTCAGTAATAAAGAGAAATGGACTGTTGATACACATTACAACTTGGATGAATCTCTAGATTATGCTGAGTGAAAAAAGCCAATCCCAAAGATTACATGCTATATGACTTCATTAAATGACATTCTTGAAATGACAAAATTATATAAATGGAGAGCAGTTTAGTTGTTATAAGGGGTCAGGAATGCTAGGGGTATAGAAGAAAGAGGTTACCAGGGATTAGGAGTGAAGTTGAGAGGTTGAAGGAGGGAAAAGGATGTATTTTCAAAGGATGTCCACTAGGAATTTTTGTGGTGTTGCAATCATTTTATATCTTGATGGTGGTGGATACATAAACTCAAACATGATAAAATTGCATGGAACTAAATGTACACACACATATAATTGGAGAAATCCAAATAAAACTGATGGATTATAGTTTTGTAGGATATTACCATTGGAGGAAACTAGGTAGACAGTACATAGGATCTCTCTGAATTCCTTCTTGTAATTGTGTATGAATATAAAATTATCTCAAAATAAAATTTTTTATTGTTTTTAAAAAGCTTTGACCTGGGGCACCTGGCTGACTCAGCCAGAAGAGCATGTGACTCTTGATCTTGAGGACATGCATTCAAGCCCCACTCTAGGTATAGAGATTACTTAAAAATAAATAAATAAATGAACTTTAAAAAATTTTAAAAATAAAAAGTTTTGACCTATAAATTTAATGAATACCCTTAGTGACTAGGTTATAAGAAGAAAAACATTACTTTTAAACAACCTTAAAGTTTTTTTTAAGATTTTATTTATTTATTTGACAGAGATTGAGAGAGAGAGAGTGAGAGAGCACAAGCTGCAGGGAGCAGCAGAGGGAGAGGGAGAAGCAGCCTCCTGATGAGCAGGGAACCCAATGTGGGGCTCAATCCCTGGACTCCGGGATCATGACCTGAGCTGAAGGCAGACCCTTAACCAATTGAGCCACCCAGGCGCCCACGACTTTAAAGTTTTAATACCTGATATATCACTGTATAAGAAAAAAAAAAGTCATGTCATGTAGTTTTCCTCAAGATAACCGGACTAATTAAACTGATTTAATAACTGTAGTCTAAAAATAGTTCTATATGTTCCTCCTGATTATACCACCATATGAAAATACTATTAGCACAATATTCTAGTTTATGCAAATCTTGGATGTATTTTCTTATGAATAGTCTGTTTGAATTTCCTAAACTTCCTTTCATGGTTTGGTGTATCAGATAAACCAAAATCATTTAGAAAAATGCAAAATTCTGTGTTTAACTAAATTAATAACTAATAAGTAATGTCTTAATCAAAAGAGATCAGTACATAGGATACTACAGATCATAAGGATTTCATAAGGAGGTTAGCCTAAATGTAGAAGGTCTGAGAAGTCAACCTCATCTGCCTGGGCTTATGATACTTAGAAATAATGAGCTTGAAGGAAACGATAAAATGTGTTGAAATTTTTGATGAAATTGGATAAATATGATCAGTTTATTTATGAGAAAAAAAGACTCATGAATCCTTTATTGAATGTTGTTATATAGATAATATCCAAAAAGCACAAGTAAAATCTGTGCTTTCTTTGTAAAAGGACCAAGTTATACTCTGCTCAAACAACAAATGTCCCTTACAATAATTGTGTTTTTTGGCATACTCTTAAATCATTCCAACTGAAGTGCCTTATTCTTGGAAATGTTTAGTTCATTCTAATAATTGCTATCCCCTGCAGCTTTAAAATATTGCCCGTTAATTACTGTCCTTAGATACTGTGATATATATTCTTTTCTTATCTCTTCTGACGACTCTTCTTGACTTTGTCTTTTGCAATTTCAGGTTCCAATTTCAAAATAATAAAACTACTAAGACTTTTTTTTAACATGTAAATTATGTTTGAGTTTCCTAAATGACCACTAAGTAACAGATTTATCCCATCACTTTTAAAAGGAGACATATTAAAAATAATTAGCTATGTTTGACATTCTCCAGATGTTCTAGCAGCTCAATACCGTTAGGAGAGCTGTCCTGTTTATTTCTGTTTTCTAGAGGAAAAAAGTCAGCCTTCTTAGGTGAATTTTATAGAGGTAAAGGGCATTAATATAAATATATGTAAGTTTTTGTGGTTTTCCCTCACTTAAAAATAAACATAAGCATGTTCATGTTCAAAGACTGACAAAGTTACTGTCAATAAATTAATTTAATATATATACTTTTAGATTTATGTTACTTATTTTGCTGTCATTCCTTTCACTTATATACAGCATACATAAGCATATATACTATATATATAGCATGTATATATATATTTCATATATAATTACATAATACATATATAATATGTGTATATTATATATATCTTTAGACACAAGCATACATAATCTCATCCATTGTTGGTATTATTTTGAACAAACTGTTTTCAGATCAGTACTTATTCAACTAAGAATAAGAAAAATAAAAGTTTTTATTTTACTTTCACTAATTCCTTCTTTGATGCTTTTCCCTATTTTACATAGAACCCAGTTTCCAACCTATATTATTTTCCTTCTCTCTGCAGAACTTCTTTTAACATTTCTCGCAAGGCAAGTCTATCCGAAACAAATTCCTCAATTTTTGTTTGAGAAAGTCTTGATTTATCACTTTTGAAGGGTAAATTCTCAGGATACAGAATTCTAGGTCAGTGGTTTTTTTCTTCTTTTATCACATTAAATATTTCACTCCACTTTCTTCTTGCTTGCATGATTTCTGAGGGGAAGTTAGAAGTAATTCTTACCTTTGCTCCTCAGTAGGTTAGGTGTATTTTCCCTCTGGCTTCTTTTAGGATTTTTGCTTTAAGTTTGATTTTCTGTAATCTAAATATGATATTGTGGGTGTGTAATTTTTTGGCATTTTTCCTGTGGTGTTCTCTGAGCTTCCTAGATCTGTGGTTGGTGTCTGATACTCATTTGCGGAAATTCTTAGTCATGATCGTCTCCAATATTTCTTCTGTTTCTTTCTCTTTTTCTCCCCTTTTTGGTATTCCCATTACACATGTGTTATACCTTTTGTAGTTGTCCCACAGTTCTTGAATATTCTGTTTTATTTCAGTCTTTGTTCACTTCTCCGTTTTGGTGATTTCTATTGAGATATCCTCAAGCTCAGAGATTCTTTCCTCAGCCATGACCTGTTTACTAATAAGCCCACCGAAAGCACTCTTCATTTCCATTACAGTGTTTTGATCTCTAGTATTTCTGGTTTTTCCGAGGATTTCCATCTCTCCACCTACATTGCCTGTTCCTGCATGTTGTTGATATTACCCATTACAGCCCTTAACATATTAATTAAAGTTGTTTTAAATTCCTAGTCTGATAATTCCAACATCCCTGCCATGTCTGGTTCTGACTTGCTCTCTCTTCAACCTGTGAGGGTTTTTTTGCCTTATAGTATGTCTTTTAATTTTTCTTGATAGCCAGACATGATGCACTGGGTAGAAAGAATTGCTCTAGTAATGAGTGTGGGGGGAGGGGAAGTGTTCAGTGGTCTATATAGTCCTATGATTAGTCTTTTAGTGAGCCTGTACCTCCAGACTGTGATTTTCATTTGGGCTTCTCTTTCCCACTCTTCCCCTTCTTACCAGACAGGATGATGAGAGCCAGCTGGAGTTGGATATTTCCCATCCCTTCAGTCGGTTAGGCTCTGACTAAAAACCACAGGCTATACTCTAGTTAAATAGTTTCTCCTGAGGGCAGACCTTGTTAAGAAGAAGAGAATGCTCTCCTGAATTTCAAGCTGGTTCCTTTTTCCTTCCCCCTGCAGAAGCACAAAGGAATTTACTGTGAGAATCTGGTGTAGCTCTTGGAGGTAAAACTGACAAAAGTGTAGGGGACCCCCTATGACTGGGTCCCCTTGCTGTTATTAAGTCTCAGACTTGTTATCTCTGAGCCTCCAGCAATTCATCAAATTACCATTCAGTTGGCTAAAATTAACAAGTCAGGAAACGACAGATGTTGGCGGGGATGCGGAGAAAGGGGAACCCTCCTACACTGTTGGTGGGAATGCAAGCTGGTGCAGCCACTCTGGAAAACTGTATGGAGGTTCCTCAAAAAGTTGAAAATAGAGCTACCATATGATCCAGCAATTGCACTACTGGGTATTTACCCCAAAGATACAAAAGTAGGGATCCGAAGGGGTACGTGCACCCCAATGTTTATAGCAGCAATGTCCACAATAGCCAAACTGTGGAAAGAGCCAAGATGTCCATCGACAGATGAATGGATAAAGAAGATGTGGTATATATATACAATGGAATATTATGCAGCCATCAAAAGGAATGAAATCTTGCCATTTGCAACAACGTGGATGGAACTGGAGGGTATTATGTTGAGTGAAATAAGTCAAACAGAGAAAGACATGTATCATATGATCTCACTGATATGAGGAATTCTTAATTGCAGGAAACAAACTGAGTGTTGTTGGAGTGGGGGGTGGGGTGGGAGGGATGGGGTGACTGGGTGATAGACAATGGGGAGGGTATGTGCTCTGGTAAGCGCTGTGAATTGTGCAAGACTGTTGAATCTCAGATCTGTACCTCTGAAACAAATAATGCAATATATGTTAAGAAAAAAAAAAGAAGAAGAAGGTAGCGGGAGGGGAAGAATGAAGCGGGGGAAATCGGAGGGGTAGACGAACCATGAGAGACGATGGACTCTGAAAAACAAACAGGGTTCTGGAGGGGAGGGGGGTGGGAGGATGGGTTAGCCTGGTGGTGGGTATTGAGGAGGGCACATTCTGCATGGAGCACTGGGTGTTATGCACAAACAATGAATCATGGAACACTTCATCTAAAACTAATGATGTAATGTATGGGGATTAACATAAGAATAAAAAAAAAATTACCATTCAGTTTTTCCTATCCCGTTTTCTACTCACAGGTTTCTGCTTGGATAAGTTGTAATTTTGTGTATTTGCCTGTCTCTCCAATTTTGGAGGTAGCAGTTTGCCCTGTGTGTCACTTCTCTTATAGATCTAAGAAGAGTTATTGATTTTCCAGTTGGTTCAGCTTTTTACTTGTTGTTAGGGTGGTGTGGCAACTTCCAAGCTCCTTACATGAGGAACCAGAAACCAGAAGTCCTGTTTCCTTTAAATTTAAATACCTACTTACAGTATTAGAGATGTATTACAGCCTATTATATTACAACCTATTATAATATTATATTATTATAGTATAGACTATTAATATTGGTGACATTCATAATGTACTTAATGGTACAAATTAAAGACTCTAAAGATTTAATAATAGCCTCACCCTATCAAGATGATAATTTATTAAAATTTTATAAATTGATTATGTATTATACTTCAACAGAATAGACCATTCTCTTCCATTCTAATATTTTTAGCTATTATAATAAAATAACCACAGGCATTTAGCCTTATCCACAAAAAACTTTCTTCTTTTTGCTTACATTAATCTAAAGGTTCAGCTATAGAAATAAAAAATCAAGTGTCTCAGAAAAAACATCAGAAAAACCTCAGATAGTCAGAAAGACTACAGCAGGTGGTTTTGACCTTTGTTATTACAAGGAATAAACTATTTGTTCAGACTACCCAGATCATCACCATGGAAGGACCCTTTTAAACTGATTCAGAAAACTGAGTCAGGAACTCCAAGATTGTTTTGGTCTAGAAGCACATGACTCAGTGGGAGTGGACCCAAGTCCAACCAAACAAGAATCAATTACCTATGACTCAATGGACTAAATTATCTGATTTAACAGGAGTAATATTGTATTTTTAATGCAGATTTTTAAAATTCTATTTTTTCCTCTTAATCTTGGTCTAACCCTCAATGTAACATTTTATTTATACAAATTTAAAGAAAACAGAGTGTCAGTGCATCTTCTTCCAATGAAACCCTCAGAATTCAAAAGAAAAAAATCCAAAAAATAGCAATATAGACTATACACTAATAAATCATCAGGAAATTAAAAAATAATTCAGAAGAAAATAATGACCTACAGTGGCTGACCTTGTCATTGAAACAGTAACAGTGGTTGAACTGTATGAGCAGTAATTTTACTAGATTATATTGTTTCATGACCATGTAATTATTTACATGGGTTCAATAAAAGTGTATTCTTTTTCCTATTAGAATAAAATTGAATAAATCAAATTTGTCACTTTGACCAACCCAAAAATCTTGCTTAACTGGGGAAGATAAGCCCACTACTTTGAAGGATAGACCCTAGTTCACATGTGCAAGGGATGCCTTCATAGTCCTCCCAGGAGAAATTGCCTGATACCCAATTTATGACTTAGAAGGTCCCGGACTTAGAAGTAATAAAGACTGTTGCTTCTGGCAGGCCAGGATCACCAGTTTGAAAAACGGGATCTCAGAGAAAGATGACATCTTTCCAGTTACAGGTTCTGCACGAGATAGCTGGTAGAGAATAATAGGAAGGTTCTTCCTTTTTAACCTCTGTAGGATTGATAAGAACAAAGAAAGTCTTCAGTGACAACCTCAAGTTTTTTAAATACCTACAGAGAAACATCACCTTTTAAAGCTAAATACTAAAGGACATTTTAGTCATGTTAAAAAGAAGTCAAGGGGCGCCTGGGTGGCTCAGTCAGTTAAGCGTCTGCCCTCGGCTCGAGTCATGATCCTGGAGTGCCGGAATCGAGCCCCACACCAGGCTCCCTGCTCAGCGGGGAGTCTGTTTCTCCCTCTGCCCCTCACCCTGCTCATGTTCTGTCTCTTTTCAAATAAATAAATAAAATCTTTTAAAAAAAAAGGGAAGTCAAATCTTTGAAATAAACTGGTCACATGAAACAAAGTATTAATGATATTAGAACAATATTAGAAATATTAATAAATATAATAAATAACGATATTAGAAAAATTATTGAGCAGATTATTTTGTCAAGTTGGCTCTGTAGTGGGGAGCACTTAACTGTGAGAAGTCATGATAGAAAGAAAACTAACACTTCACACTGCTTCCGATAAGAGTAATAAACACTTCATATATTCCAGTCAAAAAAGAACTCTTTATGCTCTAGGGGAAAAAAAATAATAGGAATTTTAACTGGTTTGATCCTTCAAATAATAAAAATTTGAACATTTCAGATTAGCTTGGGTGCCCTGACAAAAACAATTTTGGCCTCATCTTTTCTATGCAGATGTTGATGCTGTGTCTTGACCTTTGGGAGTACAATAATCATGTTACAAAATTGCTGTTTTTTACTTCGGACAGATTGACATGAACTCAGAAACCTTCCTAATCTTGCAAGGTATTTTTTTTTTTAAAGCCTCGGCATTGTGTTATTTGGAGAACTAGCCCTTCATTGTAGGTCAACCCTTTGTTTCTTTTTTAAAAGTTCATAACTGAGGGCGCCTGGGTGGCTCAGTTGGTTAAGTGACTGCTTTCGGCTTAGGTCATGATCCTGGAGTCCCGGGATCGAGTCCTGCATCGGGCTCCCTGCTCGGCAGGGAGTCTGCTTCTCCCTCTGACCCTCCTCCCTCTCATGCTCTCTGTCTCTCATTCTCTCTGTCTCAAATAAATAAATAAATAAAATCTTTTAAAAAAAAAATCTTAGAAGCTTGTTAAAAAAAAAAAAGTTCATAACTGAGTGTTCCTTGGACAAACCGTATGTCGGTAGAGAGCTAGGCAAACAAACACACGCACGTTTAGTGCCACAAAATGAGCCATTATTTCTGTAGAATAATCTGAAAATATACAATAAACAGTAACAGCATTAACCACAATTAAACACAGTATGAAACGAGGTGCCAAATAAGTGATTTCAAAAACAAATGCGGAGAGACAACGAGAAGGGCTAAATCAGTCCGGCTGGGATGGTGGAACAGTTCTTCTACGAAACAGTCGTCTTGTGGCTAGAGACACAAGGTCTGTAGAGAAGAGGCCTCAAAATGGGAGGAAGAACGAGAGTGAAGGCACAGAGTAGCAAGGCACTAACTTTTCTCCCTGTGAACCCGGGAAGATTCTCCTTGACTCTTCTAGCACATCTCTTTCTATCCTACTTAAGAACTTCACTTGCAAAAAGACAATTCTTATGAGGAAAATTCTAGAGGTCAAAAAAAATCATACCACCTCCTGGAATTTGGGAGTTCCTGGATTTTTGAGGAACTTGGAAAAGGTGTTCATTTATTATTAAGCAAGGTAAAGTTAAATGTATTTCTGCCTCTCCAGAGAACACTAAAAAAACTTTTCATTATTTTTCTAAACAAGTCTACACATTCTCCAAATAGAGACAGATTTTTTACAATGAGAGAAAAGTAATCGGCAGCCCTTTTCACTCTGCTAAGACCAAAAAGACTCAGTGCAGCCTCACTGAAGAGTCACCTTTGATCTTTATTCTGCTACTGACATTTCCTTGTGAGATTTTTGCTTTGGCTGCTTTGCTCTCAGTGGATTGGTAGTGGAAGTTGAGTTCATGTTGTTTCCCTATATGCTTAATTTTTAATGACAGGTCTCTGAATTACCAGATTGTGTCAATTACCACTCCAAGAAATCGAATTTTGTTAATGAAATTAGTTGCTTGGAAGAGAAACATAAGCATTAATTTCAGCTTAGCAGTTTCTCTTTGAGCTGTAGCAGGTGCTATTTGACTGAATTGCCAGCACTTGATAAAAGGGTTTATCAGGCCTCACACTCAAATCAAATCAATGCTGCCCTATCCGCTCTGCCACCGAGGACCGGGCACGTCGTGGTAGATCTGGAAAACAAACTTTTCAAACCCCCAATAAGACACGTAGTCATTTCTCTGAGAAGAATAAGCATGACTTTTTTTTTTTTTTTTTAATGATCTCAAGGCTAAAACTTTTTATAAATGCAAAAGAAAGTTAAAAGTGAAAGAAATTACCTATGGCAGTTTAGAACTAAAGCACATTTTTTTTTCTAGGGATACTTCTCTATATAAGCCTAAAATGTAATTTTTATTTCAATTATCAAGATGATTTTCTATTTCTTGTTTTACTTTACTTTGCTAAAACTCTTGGTATAATCCATGTTCTAACCTGTGATAGCTTTTTTTTTTTTTTAAAGATTTTATTTATTTATTTGACAGAGAGAGACACAGCGAGAGAGGGAACACAAGCAGGGGGAGTGGGAGAGGGAGAAGCAGGCTTCCCGCGGAGCAGGGAGCCTGATGCGGGGCTCGATCCCAGGACCCTGTGATCATGACCTGAGCCGAAGGCAGACGCTTAACAACTGAGCCACCCAGGCACCCCTAACCTGTGATAGCTTTAAAGCATCATGGCAGGGAGAGCATATAATGATCATTCCTCTTTCAGCAAAATCACATTTTTTTCACCCATTTTTATTCCCAATGAATTTGAATGTTATTTCCTTGGCACAAAAATACAAAAGAGTCCACAATTCCACTGAAATGCAACATATTTATTTTTTACCCCCATGTAGAAGGGCACTTAATTCTTAAAATAGAAAATAACAAATCTTAATTTTAGTTAAGAGTTTCAACTATCTGTCTTTTCCCCATAGCCTGCTAAAAAGACCACCTATCGCACAACAAGTATTTCCTGAGCACTAATTATATGCCAGGCATTGCTTTGGTTTTCAGGGATACAGCAATGAGTAAAAACCAAGCCCCACCTCTTTTGGAGCTGATGTTCTGGTGAAAAGCTTACCTGATACAATTTCTGCCCTGCAGGAACTCTGGTTCATACCCTAAATAGAGAGCGTAAAGATTCCCTGAGATCTTATGTTTCTGAGACGGAAAGAATGGGCCTGAGGAGAGAGGGCATCACAAGTAACAGGAAAACATAGAGGTGGTCAGGAAAGGCTTTGCTGAGAAGGAGATACCTAAGTAGGTTTTGCAGAATTAATATGAATCCAAAAGAAATGTAAAAGCAGAAGAAGGAGTAGTTGCTGAAGGTGGGGAAACATGAACCGCCTTACTTCTGGCCACAGATGTTAAGTCACTATTTGATTAGTAAGTGGGGAGGAGGCAGGAGCTAAGGCTGAAAATAAGGACAGAACCTGATCCTAGTGGGCCTGTGGGCCATCCTCCAGGGACTGTGGGATCTTTTTCCCCAGCTCTCTACTCAGAAAAGTATACTAATTAACAGAATAACTAAAAAAGAGAAAGAAAGGAATTGAAGCATTATTCAATCATTTGATTGGATAATTGATTTCTGAAAAGTTTTCTATAATATGATGCTTTTCCTTTCATTACATTTTTTTAAAGATTTTTTTATTTATTTATTTGAGAGTGAGAGAGAGCAGGGGAGGGGCAGAGGGAGCGGCAGGCAGAGGGAGAGTGAGAAGCAAACTCCCCACTGAGCAGGGAGCACGACTGTGGGGCTCCATCCCAGGACCCTGGGATCATGACCTGAGCCGAAGGCAGACGCTTAACCAACTGAACCACCCAGGCACCCCCTCCTTTCATTACATCTTTAAGGCAATTCAGAGTTTAATAGTTTAAGATTATAACTTCAAAAATAATGACTAATACGTGTAACCCTTTATAGTTTTCTAAAATACTTTCTGATATACCCTCTTATTCATCTAACTAATGCTGCAAGGTAGAAAAAGTATGATTAACTTCATTTTACACTTGAGGAAAACAGGTCAAGAGGTTGTTTTCCCTGGGGTCAGACTTTAAACAGTGCCCTCCTCCCTCCCAACCCCTGGGATCTGTCTACCATACCACCATACTAGATTTACCATATGTAAAATCTAGGTGTTTCATTCCAATAAAAATTCCTTTTTAAAGTAAAGATGTGAGAAATACAACCCTGGGCTTCTCTGGGTTTGAATCCCAGGTGTGTGACCCCCACATACGTTGCAGTATCTGCTGATTGCATCATCTCTCACTGTGGTTGGTACCACCCCAAAGAGATTCCCCAGCTCCTTCAAACCACGATGGTCCCCAGAGCCTTTGCACTTACTTCCTGTACTGCTTTTCTGGCTCCAAACTTGGCTCCTGTCCTGTAAGACAGTTCATCTTTCTGTCAGTGCTGGCTGGGGCAGCGAGGGGCTCTTTGCTTTCCTGCCTGGTCTCCAGGGTCGGTGCAGAGCAGAGCCCTACCTTGAACACAGGTCTCCTTTTCTTTGCCAGAACTGCGGGGTGGGACCCAAACTCTGCCCTCAAGAATTTACATTTTCTTGAGAAATAAGGTAATTATCCACATGAAATAAGACCTAATTCAAAATGCCAGGAAGTACAGGTTTCCATTAAATACACTCTCCCTTTATCTTGATTACAACTAATTTTCAAGGAAAGCACTCTGGAGAATTTTATAAAATTCTCATTTTGGGGTTACAAACGTGCTGGTCCGTCCATGTACCTGAGGATTTTTTACTTCCTCTATGACTTCATATGGCAAATAATAGCAATCTATTAGAAACATTTTTGCTACTAGGTTATTATAATATTGTTGAATTTCAAGGTAGCACTGGAAATGTGAATTAAAATACCATGTACTTATTTCTAGCCCTTTGAAATTATAAAATGTAAATTCTTATCAAACCTGATTCTTATGAAAATTATGAATCTGTCATTACTGTGTGAGTATTTCCACAGTGGGTACGTCACTGCAGATACTCAGTAATATCCACAAAGTGAATTTGGATGGGGAGTAGTGTAAGAACCATTTACTGAGTACCAAGCCCTCCAGGAGTTAAGAGGTAGGCACCTCTGCCCTGGGTCATCATCTGTCCATGCCAGAATCCTGAGTCATCCCTTGTTATTGGTATGCTTCAGAACTGGCTCTCTCCTTTTTGGCTCACTCCTACAACTCCTCCATGAAGTCAATCTGCCTCTCATGCTTCATTCTGAGCCTGGGGAAACCCGCTTGAGTTTCCCAGAGCCACCTTCCTTTCCTACACAGAGGAGTAATACTATTTTCTCATACCAGTGGAGTGCAAAAAACTCTAAATCAATTGTAGATCTGTCTAGATACACTATATAGATGTACTCAGCCAGAACTTCCTCTCTGGGGGAGCCCATGAGAAGCATCTTCTGCTCTTCAATCTTCAGATCTCTGTGGGGAGGTCGTTCTTTTCATGTACACCAGGTCCTGGTTTCTTAGGGACCACAGCATCTACTCACTCTTGGTTTCCCTTTTGTCTCTCCTCCACACCTCCACCAGTGTCAAAGAAAACAGTCATCTAGTCTAGAGGTAGACAATGGTGGCAGACAAGTTGAGGCAGAACTTTATTGCTTTTTATTTCTCTTTCATCATTTTGCATTTTCCAAATTTTATATTCACTTTCTGAGGTCTGGATTTTTGAAACCTCCAAAATGAAGCAATAACCCCTTGTTTTCTTTGCTTTCTACTGTGCTTTTCTTTCTACTGAGGCAATGATGAGAAAGGCCCAGCTGACCGAATAGGGTTATTATTAGGTAAAAGAAAGTAAAAGAAAGAAGCCGATATCATAACATCTTCTTATACCATTGGTGAAAACATATACATTTGGCCTCTGACTTACGACTTTTTGATACTATGATGATGCCAAAGTGATGTACTTTTGGCAGAAACTGTACTCCAGATTTTGAATTTGAATCTTTCCCCAGGCTAGCAATACAGGATGTGATCTTCTCTTCAGATGCTGGGCAGTGGCAGTGAGCGGTACCTCCCAGTCAGCCACGTGGTCATTGGGGTCAACAAGGGATCCACTTACAATCATTCTGTACCCACACAACCATTCTGTTTTTCACCTTCAATACAGTATTCAATAAATTCCATGAGGTATTCAATATTATTATAAAATAGACTTTGTTGGATGACTTTGCCCACCTGTAGGGTAATGTAAGTAAGTGTTCTGAACACATTTAAGGTAGGCTTGGCTAAGCTATGATGTTCTTTAGGTTAGGTGTATAAAATGCATTTCTGACTTAAGATATCTTCAACTTAGGATGTATTTATTGCAACATAACCACATTGTAAGTCAAGAAAGATCTATACTGTAGTCCTCCCTTATTCTTGGTTTCATTTTCCTTTGTTTCAGTTACTTGAGGTCAGCCACGGTCTGGGAGCAGATGATTCTCCTGCCAGAGTGCCAGAAGGTCAGTAGTAGCCTAATGCTCCATCACAGTGCCTATATCCCTCACCTCACTTCATGTCACCACGTAAGCATTTTACCATCTCACGTCCTCACAACTAGAAGGGTGGATACATACAAGATATTTTGAGAGAGAGAGAGACCACAGTCACATAACTTTATCATAGGATATTATAATTATTCTATTGTCATTATTATTAATTTCTTACTGGGCCTAATTTATAAATTAAACTTTGTCATAAATATCTATGTATATGAAAAAACATAATATGTATAGGGTTTGGTACTATACACAGTTTCAGGTACCCACCAGGGGTCTTGGAATGTATCCCCCATAGATACAGGGGAACTAATGTATGTAACTATTTACCGACTTTAGATTTTAATGGGCCAACAGTCACTTTATGACTTTATAAGGCATTTAACTTTTACATTTATATGCCATTCTTACAGGTGTCAAATTCTTTTTGAAGATGTAGAACAAACCATTCGTTACCAAAGGAAAGACTTTATATATAACAACTGTAAAACTTTCCCTAATAAGTGGTGAAAGGGCAAGGTATGCATCAACTGTTAGAAAACTTTTCTATTTTCTTAAGGCTGAGAAATCATCCTGGTGCCTGTGCTCTGAAGGCCCTTCTCGTAGCACTTCCCAGTTTCCTCCTCCACCTCAATTTCCTCCCCACCTTCATGTTCTCTTTCTCCTTTGTTCTGGATTTGAAAAATAAGGGCCCCTCCTCTTTGCCACAGTGAATGTCTCTCCACACTGGTCCCCATGATGACCTCGCCCCCTTCTCCTCTGGAGCCCCCATCGCAGCACAGCCAAGAGACCAGGGACTACAGTCACATGTAGACTCCTAGCACAGCTCTGCCCCCTTTACTTTCATGATTCTGCATCCCTTATTTAGCATCCCACAACCTCAGCTTCTGCCTTTGAAAACGGAATTGTAACAGCGTCTGTCACGTAGTAAGTTCTGGAAAAGCGGGAGATGTTCTGCTATTGCCTCTCTCACTTTCTTGCCTCCTTACACTCTTTTCTCTTATCCTGATTCGGTTTCTTCTCCAACAAATCTCCCGCAGTTCTTTCTGAATTTAAACAAAACACCCCTCAACCTCATAGCATCCTCTCCTTACCATGTCTCTCCCTTTATCACCAAATTTTTCAAACAGTAGTATTCCTGCAGTCTTTTCCTGATCACTCCAAATTTCTCCAGTTTCACTACTGATGCTATTGAATTTGCTTCCTCAAAGGTAACATTGACCTTCCAATCACTGAGTCCTGTCTCTTTTCTCTATTTCTAATTCCTTGAAACATTTGTGCTATTCAGCACTGTTGAATACCCCTTTGTCTGAAATAATTTATCTCTCAGCATCTATTATTGTGCTGTATCTGTGTATTTTTGATCATTCTTTCTCTTCCTGTCTATAAATGTAGCTGTTTCTTAATTTCTTTCTTTCACCCTCTCTGATTAGATATGCACAATAATTCTGAAATGTCACCAAATCTAGCACACCTGAGTGACCCAATGTCTCTGTACTAAATTAAAAATCTCATTAATTATCTGTTTGCACTTTCTGTGAACCCTTGAACTCAAAACACCCCATGAACCAAAGACATCCCATTCCCTCCAAACCAGGCCTTCTTAACATGGTATTAAAGATATTGGCATTCTCAGGGCACCTGGGGGGCTCAGTTGGTTGAGTATCCAACTCTTGATTTTGGCTCAGGTCATGATCTCAGGGTTGTGAGGTCAAGCCCAGTGTCGGGCTCCACGCTGAACAGGGAGTCTGCTTGAGGTTCTCTCTCTCTGCCTCTCCCCACTGCTCTCTCTCTCTCTCTCTCTCTCTCTCACACACACACACACACACACACAAATAAATCTTTTTTAAAAAGCTATTGGCACTCTCCTGGGCCACCAGATTCAAAATCTTCAAGTTACTTCCTCTCCTACCAACTCCTACCACCAATCTGTCAGCAAGCCTATAAATTCCAGTTCTATAGTATTTTCACATTCATCACTGTCTTCCAGTTTAATTGTCACCTCCATGGTTTGGGGTTTATTACTTCTTATCTGAACTATTATAATAACCTCCTAATTTGTTCTACCTCATCTTAAGTCTCTCCCCCCAGCTTTCCCCCCAACGTTCATTTTTGAACTAATCCATCATCAGTGCCAGATAAAGCCTCAGTTTAATTTGATAAGTGTTTATGAATAAGAAACTTGCAGAAGAGGAAAAAAAAGGAATTGGTATTCTGATGCAGCAGCTGGTACCAATATTTCACTACATTATCGTATTTCATATTCCAAACAAATTGTGACAGACATACATGACTGCCCATGCAATGTCCATTTTATCCATTCCCCCCTTCCTCCTTTGAAAGGGAACCCTGATTTCATTCAGGTTTCTGTCTGATCTCTCCCGCAGGAGGATTCTAATTAGTCTGTCCTTGTTTTCTGACTGTTATTACTGGTCTAAGGGTAATTGCGTGTCCTAAAATGATTCATAAAGAAAGGACTTGTATTTCATGGCTGGCTAAGAACATCTCTTTCTCTCATTAGTTAGGAACAGGGAGCATCTCACCCAGTTTGCCACAGCCACCAATTTGGGACCATAAGAGGAGCCAGACTGGGAACAAAATTGACAGAGAAGGGCTGAACCCAAAGAGTAGTAAAGACAGAATCAGAGAGTGACACACTGTATCCCATGCCTCTGGACTTCTGATTCCACAAGACAGCGTCTTTCCTTATCTGTTAAGCCATTTGGAATATCCTGTTACTTGCAGCCCGAATCTGCCTGATGAGTGGCCTTCTGTGGAGTCAGGCCCAGAGAGACCCAAGTCTACATGGCTGGTGGCAGCCCAGCCCAGATTTGAAACTGCCTTTGCTTGACTACGAAGCCCTTGCTTTTTCCACTAATCTATATTATCTGATTAAAATTCTCATCAGCTGAAAACCTGTAGAAATATTTCAGACATTTATTGAGACATTACTGTGTATTATGCAGTGGTAAGTGCCTTACACGTATTAACTCATTGACTCCTTGAAATAACTGTATGAGGCTCATCCGGTATCCTCCTTTTGCAAAGACTGAAAGGTGTTCAATAACTTTCTCAGGGTCACACAGCAAGTAATTGTCAGAGCGTGGAATTGAAACCATGCCTCCTGACTCCAGAATTCCTGCTCTTCATCACTAGTCCTACACAATTGTTCATGGATACTTTGCATGTGCGCAAAGCTTAAAAAACAGATCATGTTTTTGGTGCCCTCCATCCACAAGAAAAGTTGTGGGAGCCTACTGCAAGAGAAAGCTGGCTGACACTAGCTGTTTCTGCATATATGAGAGGGAGGCTGGTGGCAGGATGAGCGGGGGGCTATTTGAAAGGGAACATGCAATCTGAAATGCATCATCCTTGGGCGAAAGAGGAGGCAGGCAGTACCCACTCTCACATCAGGTGGAGGGCCAGGTGATGGTGCTGGCGGTGGAAGTTCTCAAAGAAACCTTCACATATGGCTTAGTTTGAATTTGCAGTGATACCCGGAGATCCAGGCGAACTACTTGGGTTCTCCACAGAACCAAAACTAATTCCGAACCCCGTAGCCTAGCATTTATATTCTGCTTCCAATCTCCCTTTCTGGTCCCCTGCCCCTGTGCCCCCCCATCCTTCTTTTTTATACATATCATTTCTTCTCATGGAACTTAGATAATCAAAACTATTGTACATTAGTATTAATAATTCTTTCACAGGGAAATTTAACTTGCATAGAGATAATTTTAGGAATACAACTAGCATCTATTTACTGGAAACAGAAATAACCTCAGCAGTTGGATGTCTTTGTAATAATGCAGTGGGACATATGGTGAGGGCAATGGTAGAATCCTAGAAAATGAGGTTAGCTCAGTGGGAAACTCTGTTTTATATTTGCAAAAAAAACTCTGTTCAAGTTCTACTGAACTAACAAATGAAGTAAGATTCCTGTTCGTGCTATATCATGGAAATGTGCATTATCTGTCCTCGCTCCTAAAGAGAAGCCAGGGGCATAAATTAAGCAGGCCCGGTAGAGCTTCACGCATCTGTAATTTAATAAAGTAACCAGAGAATAACAGCTGCAGGGTTTGTCCCTAACTCTTGATTTTTATTTTATTTTTTTTTTTACTGGGGACATAAAACATCTCCTCCCTCCAAAGCTTCTGTTAAATAATACCTTGAAAATAAGTAAAATATCATTTATTATCTCCATTCAGTAATGGTAGATTATTAAGGTCCTGTTCATCACTGGAATAGTAGGCTTCATCAAAAGGTAATATTCCAGTTTTTTCTTAGGATTAGGAGTGTTCTATCTGAACAAGATAAATATTAAGCATTCATTTTTCTTCTTCAACTGTCACTAAGACCTTGGGGAGACCATAAACAGTAAGGAGGAATTAATAGCAATTATAACTGGGGCACCTGGGTGGCTCAGTCTGTTAAGTGTCTGCCTTCAGCTCAGGTCATGATCTTGGGATCCCGGGATTGAGCCTGCTCAGCGGGGAGTCTGCTTCTCCCTCTCCCTCTGCCTCTCCCCCAACTTGTGCTCTGGCTTGTGCTCTCTCTCTCTCTCTCAAATGAATAAATAAAAAAATCTTTAAAAAAACAGTGATTATAACTGTATTAACAGTTTTACATAGTCAGTAGTATAAGGAGTAGGGAAAACTTTTTCAAGTCATTGTCAGTGAGAATTCAAGGAAAAACAAGGGAGAATTCAGGCAAAAACAAAAACAAGATCTGGTACGATGAGAAGGTTTTGCATGTTTCACTGTTTTTCTGGCTCCCAAGAGAAAGGTAATTCACATTACTGACAGCATAGCAGCGTGTTAAATTTTATTAATGGAAACCTATCATCTATCCAGTTGAAGGAATGTAGAGGGCAAATAGGTTAAAATTTTTCTCTTAACTATTAATTAATGTGCCTCAGGTGATCTCCTTCCTCTTAATTTCATTGTACTACAAGAAAGTATAGTAAGAACATCTGTACATGTTAATCAATGCTGCTTACAAAATAATACAAGGGAGAGCTCTGAACGTCTCCATCCAAATCAATAACAAAAACAACAGCATCATCAGAGCGACAACTATTACACATTGCCCATGCCAGCGCATGTGCCATGGCCAATTCTACCAACATCTATGTTTCTAACTAGACTGGTGTTTATGCCAAAATAACCGAATCAACAGCCGTGGTCGCCATTAAAGTTGTAGCAACAGGAACAGAAATTAAAGTATGAAAATGAAATCTGTGTTATGTTGATTTTATTTGGTTTGTGAATATGTAAATATCAGGTTTTTTTAGGGAAGGAACATTTATCAATTTGCTTTCCTAACCTGAATATAACACGTGGAAAGCAGATCTCAAATACTCTTTAAAAAAAAAAAGAAAAGAAAGATATACTAGGACTTGTTCATAGAAAGTGACAGGATCACATTCTATCTGGCGTAAGAGAGGAAGGGAATTTATTGCTCAAGTAATTGAGAAATTGCTAAGTTGGACCCAGCTTTAGGGAGAGACAGGATTCAAAGATTGTCTTGTTACTTTTTTTCTTGTTTTTATTTTAAGTTCTTTTTTTTCCTTTTTCTTTCCTTTTATTCATTTTTTCTTTCTTCTTTCTGTGTGGTGGTCTCATTCGGTTTGTAATTTTTTTCCAGATTTATTGAGGAATAATTGACAAGTATAAATGTGTATGTTTAAAATGGACAACATGATAATTTGAGATAGATAGAGTGGAATGATTATCAAGATAAAGATAATTTTAACACATCATCACCTCACATAGTTAACTCGTGTGTGTGTGTGTGTGTGTGTGTGTTAAGAACACTTAAGACGTACTCTCAACAACTTTCAAGGATACAATACTGTCTTATTAACGACAGTCACCACGTTGTACATTAGATCCTCAGAACTTACACATCATATAGCTGGAAGTTTTTCTCTTTGACCAACATCTCCCCATTTCTCCCTGTCCCCAGCCCCTGGCAGCTACCACTCTAGTCTCTGTGTCTATGAAATTGGTCTTCTACATAGATCTCTCCATGTGTAATCACACATGAATGAACAGTAGCAGAAAACCAAATATAGAATGGTTGGCATAAGAGAGGAGCAATTTCCCAAAGGAAGTTTGGGGGAACAGGGGTTGAAAAGATACTGTGACAAGAAGAGAAAAAGCTGGGCAGAAACTCCAAACAATAGGAATCTTCTACATAGGTGCTTCCCACTGTGGCCTCCAGACCAACAGCATGTGCATTACCTGGGAAACTGTTAGAAATGCACATTCTCTAGCATCCCTCCAGACATACTGAATCAAAAACTCTGGAGGTGGGGCCCAGCCACCTGTTTCCACAAGCCCCCTAAGTGATTCTTATGCATGCTAAAGTTTGAGAGGCATTGTTCTACACAAGGATTCCAGACTATCATCATAAACATATATCCTGTATATCCAACTGTCCCACCTTAATTTGTATAATTAAATTCCAGGGATTTATGATAGAGCTCACCATAATCTGCCAATGTTGCTCCCCCTCTGATAGTTCTGTTTTCGGTTAATGCCACCACAATCCATCTGGGAACTGGAGATCCATCCTGGAGTTTTTTTACCCTAGACCCATTTACCATAAATTATAAAGTCCTGCCTATTTGACCTCCTATATATTTAAAACAGTTTCTTTACTGATCTCTCTTGCTCCTGCCTTTTCCATAACCTCAAATTCATTTCTTCTCTATAAACAAAGTAATACAATTAAAATGCAAATCTGATATGTCTCACCTCTGCTAAAACATTCTAAAGGCTTGCAGAATAAAGCCTACAGATTTGCATACTTCTTAACTAAGGCACCAACTCTCTGGGTGGGCCTCTACTTTGCTCTGCCCCATATCCTAAGTTGCTCTCCACATCAGAAACTTGTGAACTCCCAAGGATCCAATTTTTAAAAATCCATGCTATGTTTACATGGACATTTTTCTAGGGAGCATGTCCTCAGCTTTCATCAGATTGTTATAGACTCAAAAAGTTTAAGGAATATTGACACAACAGACAGAGGAGAAGAGTAATCTGCATTGTCAGGTACATGTCAATGACTGAGAGTCTTGTGAAAAAAGGTGAAGATTAATCTAATACATCAATCAATATGAAGCCATTCCTATGCTCATTAGGGTGACAACATAGGTAAGCTTCAATATAGATTCATTGTGCCGAATTAACCATGGTAAGAAGGATTTTTCATAAGAGTGAAAATACCATGGTTCTAATCACGGTAATGATTAGAATCATGCTAATTATTACCTGAGAAGACTGATGGGAGGACCTGGAATACAAACAAAACAAACAAACAATGCTTTGAAAGAAGAATGCATTTAATATGAAAATAGATTTGGGGGGCGCCTGGGTGGCTCAGTCGTTAAATATCTGCCTTTGGCTCAGGTCATGATCCCAGGGTCCTGGGATCAAGTTCCGCATCCGGCGGAAGTTCCTGCTCAGCGGGAAGCCTGCTTCTCCCTCTCCCACTCCCCTTGCTTGTGTTTCCTCTCTCGCTGTGTCTCTCTCTGTCACATAAATAAATAAAACCTTAAAAAAAAAGAAAAGAAAATAGATTCGGTAAAGAGAGTGGGTAAAGGCTGTGATAGCTATTTTTAGGAAGTACCTAGCACATTTCCCACTAAATCTCATTATTTTTCTAACATCCCACAGTTACTCCCTCTTCCATTCTTCATGGTGAATGTGTGACCCGTGCATGACCAATTATTGTGACAAATTTTCCTATCACAGTAATTGACCCTGGGGTAAGCATTTAACAAATAAGCAAGGCAAAACAGATGCCTTCTAAATTGATAAGTGGGTTTGGAATGTAGTTTTCATTCAACAGGATGTGCTAAAACAGGGCCATATAAACCTAAGACTGTCCATGGCAGTAGTGGGAATTGTGAGAAGGGAAAAATTGAACCAATAGACAAGGAAAAGCTAAAACAAGAAAAACAAAGAGATCGGAAGGAGAAGAAACCCTGATAACATTCTATGAACCCTTGAACTCTTATTTATCTGTACCTGAAGTCAGGTTCACTTTTGACTTCCTAGCTATATGGACTGATGCATTATCCTCTGTTGCTTGAACTACCTCAAGGAGGATTTCTATCATTTGCAACAGAAACAGACCCGCCTAATATATAGAACTAGGACTCCACACTTTGCTGTCATTCCATTTGTCGCTGGGACAGATACCAAGTCTGAACCCAAACCAACCCCCTTGTCTCAGAGAAACTCTCACGCTTTACTAGTGTTGAAAGGCACCATGATGAGGTGCTTTACTGTTGACATTCTGAGATCATCACTCGCTACATGTATGTTTTTCTTGCTTCAATTTTTATCAAATACAATGTTGAAGGGCTCTATCTGATCTGCACTCAAAGCACAATGGGGGTATGGAGTGATGGAGGCAGAACGGAATCAGCAAAATTGCCAACCACCAGCTCTGTAAGTTTGGACAGGTTACTCAACATGTTAAGCCTAGTTAGCTATACTATCTACTTCAAATGATTTTATGAGTAAATGAGGTAAATAATACAGATTATTACTGTATCTGTCACATTTTTGTATCAGTAGATATTCTTTGTCAAGATGCATGCATACAAATAGAAAAGAGACCAGCTATCTTTGCTCTCTAGATCTCCCTTCTGCCCATCTCTTTGTGACCTGGAAGAATGACCCCTACAGACTGCATTACTCAGGCTTCCTTGTCCTCCCTTCTGGCTTCTGCTGGGGTCCAACAATGGTAGACACCTGCAGGATAATGGAGGATGGGAAGAAAGTGAGTTCAGAGTAGTAACCTTGTCAGACCCTTCATTCTCACAGCTATAACACTCATTGGTTTCTGGTAACAGTTTTTCAATACCTCAAGTCCTTATGGACCTCAACATCTTTGGTTGGTTTCCCTATTCTTTCTCATCCCTTTGTAAATAGTCCCTCCTTAGCTCTCTTCAGTTAAATATTTTGTGTGTACCTCTTTGCTCTCAGTACCCAAATACATCTAATGGGTAAAACATAAGGAATAAAACTGCATGGTCTATTTAGGAAGTGATAAATAGGTCAATTTTTTTTACCACTTTCAAAATAACAAAAATAAATAAAATTAAAAAGAAAAAAAAAACCCTTCCTAATATCCTAGAACTATCACCCTTTTTCTCCTTTCCCCACCATAGCCAAGCCTTGTAAAAACTGGTTTACAGGGAGTCCCCCACCTTGTCATTCCTTTTCAAACAGACTTCGGCCACCACATCATTCCATGAAAGTTGCAGCAAAAGCTTCTGAACTGTAGATATCCTTTGTTGGGTTAAGAAAGTTCCCTTGTATTTCTAGTTTGCTGAGAGTTTTTCTTGCAAATGGGTATCGAATTTTATCAAACATTTATTTGCATTTATTGAGACTATCATGTAGTTGGTTTTTACTTTTATTCTATTAATGTGATTAATTACATTACTCAATTTTTAAACTTTAAACCATCTTTGCATTCTTGGAATAAATCTCACTTGGTCCGTTATATAACTCAACTCAGAAGTTTTTAGGCCATGTTCGTAAGGAACATTGACCTGTAATTTTCTTTCTTATTGTACTTTTCAAGTTTTAGTATCAGGATTTTGCAAGGCTCAAAAACTTTGTTGAGAGGTGCTCCTTATATCGTTCTCTTTTTGCTGACTCCCTAAGTATTTTTCTCATAGTTTTGTTTCTTCACAGCCATTTTTTGTCCTACTTACAATTCTGTGTCCATGCTGTAAGTTTTAGAATTTCCCAAGGTTCTACTTATTGTCTTAGTGCATAGAAAAAAAGTGGCAGAATATATAAGGGGTTGGGTCCAGATTAAAAAAAGATTGGTATTAAACCCTGTTCCATTTCTTCCTAAAATGTTACTCCAATTTCTATCAAAAGCCTTCATAAGTCCCCCAATTGCTGGCGAAATTAGAATTGCATTTGGTTAACACTTTTTCCTCCTCCTAATATGTCTTTGTTCCTTTTTCTCCTTCTATAAACTTCATTTCTTCCAATGTTCATTTCAAAGATAGCTCCTTCTATGAAGACTTAATAACCCTCTTGGTTCTACAAGAATGCCATCCCCTCCTATTCGGGCTCTTCACATTATAACAATGAACTGATTGTTTTTTTACAAAACCCATTTATTTTTGCCTCCTATAATAGTGACATATGTACAAGTTTTATTGCCACTTCCAAACCCAATCAAACTAAACTACTTATGGGAAAAAGTATATCCCATCTCTGTATCTCTTGCTGAATCCAGTTCAATGTCTAATAATTTTTAGACCATTAAAAATCTATTTGTAGCTAAAGTAATATTGTGTGTTAACTATACTTCAATTAAAAAAAAAACACTATTTTTTAAAGTAAATTCAATTAAAATTGGATGGACAGACCAGGATGTCTGGCCATCTTAATCTGTATCTTGTTGAACAGCATGCCAACTGAAATCTCCTTGTAGGCAAAGCCCTTGTCAGCACCCTTATTCTTTTCCTATGGCATTTTGAGTCCTGCTGTTAAAGTAGATACATTAAGAAAATGTGTTTTTCATAAGTAAATGGAATGTAGATAAAATTCTTACAAAGATAGGGTATTGGAACTGAATATCCAATTAGTAAATTCTAATAAATCGCTTAAACAAAAGGTACCATAAAGTTCTACAGCAAAGCACAGGGGAATTTTTACAGGCTTTTATATTAAAAAAAAAAAAAATACATCATGGTTATTTTCCCCAATGTTTATTCTTTCCAAATGTTTCTATCTATGCTGAATCTTGATGAAAGGAAGGAAAATAAATGAACTAGGTCCTACAATACTATTTCCATCCTGTAGCGGGTAACCTGCAATAAAATGTATATATCTATTTATATTGACTTCCTAGTCAGGAAAAAAATGATAAACATACAGCAGCAACAAAAGAGCTACAGACCTTCCATCCCCAAGAGTATTACTAAGGCTCTGTGCTGAAGTATAGAACCCAGCAGTCATTCCATCAAAACATCGCATGTAAAATCTGAGAAAGCAGGGTATTTTTAAATCAATAAAACATCAAATTGGTCCTACTTTTGCTGAAATAAATTCTAGTGGTTTAACTTAAAAATAGAGTGAAATACAGAAATAAAAAGATAGAAGATCAAAGTTTTACTCAATTTTACTTTTTTCAGTTTTTTTTTTTTCAAATAACATTTGAACACCAAAAAAGTTACATATAAGAATGTATATTGGAATTAGTAGGGTTGTTTTTTTTTTTTAAAGATTTTATTTATTTGACAGAAAGAGACACAGCGAGAGAGAGAACACAAGCAGGGGGAGTGGGAGAGGGAGAATAGGCTTCCCACAGAGCAGGGAGCCCGACGTGGGGCTCGATCCCAGGACTCTGGGATCACGACCTGAGCCGAAGGCAGACGCTTAACAACTGAGCCACCCAGGTGCCCTACTAGGGTTTTTTTTTAATAGCGGGGCATAGTTACTACTAAATTGAAGCTAATGCTGGCATGATAGCTATAGAAGAAAACTGTTGGTAGGATTAATTGAAGTCCCTACATGTTTACTGATCTTTCGTTCACATAATTAACTTATTCAGTACTTTTCTAAGTACAGTTCCAGATCCTTTCTCTAACTCTTCTTCTGGCTCACACTGTATGTTGTCTTAGTTTTTGTCTCCACTCACTTCAACTAGAAAACTGTCTTGGCACATATTAGTTCAGCCAGTGCCTTTATTTTTCAAAAAATGAAATAGGCTTTTAACATATAATTCAAACCCTGGCCAATGATCTAATTATTCAGAATTACTTAGGGAGAAGAGAGCCCATTCTTATATTATTTGTTTTGTGTTTCCATTTCTGCACTTTGGATATGAGCTATCTTATAAACATGACTTGATTTGGTAAATTTAAATTTAGGATGAACAAGGAATCATTCTGATGACATATCTCACAGAGAAAAGAGAATGAAGGAAGATGAAGTGATCCTTATTAAGGAGAAGGACAGGAGGGAGAGCTATGTGAAGGAAACAAGCTACCAATCAAAGGCAATGAGTAGTCCACAAGAAACTATAAAAAAAGAAATACCAAAAAGCAAGAAAGTTGAGATTTGGAGGGTCAGTATAAAGAAATGAGGATAGAAATAATTAATGGATATTGATGTCAGATATCTAGGAAAAGAAACAGGTTTAAAAGAGTATGGATGTAACATGTTTTTTCCAATGGAAGATGCGACAATTTCTGCCACTTGCATTGTAGAATGCCTCCTGAAATTGTGCTCTCCACAATGAGTGTGACCATATGTGATGGCCCTGGCTATCAAGAAAATGCTTTAATTAAACAGAGGACCCGCCATCAGAGAACCTTTCATAAAGTACTTTGTTTTATATTATCAAGCCAAAAGCATGGCATGCTAGAAAGACCCTTCTCTTGGAGTATGAAGACCAGGCTTTTCATCATCATACCACTGGTATTTTGAACTACGTGAAATTACCATGATTTTATGTTAAAAAATGTCAATTTCCTATCATTCAACCTAATAGTTGCATAATCTTGGTAAAGGCATTTTACCTTTCTTGGTAAAAGTTTCCTAGCTATAAAATGAGAACTTAAGATTAGATCCGTGAATGTCAAACTGTATTTTGCCTTGTCCTCTTTCACATCACTACACACTGCTCTATGCATCTCTCCCATGCATGGTGATTCCTAAAGGGTATAGGCGTAGAAGGGCCACATTTTTCCTCTCCTGTAGACAGTTATTCTGACATGCTCATTTACTGAGCCATTCCTTTTTCCTGCCCCATTGAAAACACTGGAGTGAGATCCTGGAATTGTCTGGGTGAACAGAATATTCTTTGAGTGTCAAGCACTAGAGTTATAGGCTAGCTGGTGTTCACCGGCTAGAAGACTAAACCCCATAGTTACAATCTTAATCTACCCACACGTAGATTCTGAGATTCTTAATCTACTCACATGTAAGTATTCTGAGATTCTTCTTCTGCAGCAAATGTAGGTCACAGGCCATCAGCCATGGGCTGAAAGTGTAATTATTTTGATGGTCCATTACATAGGAAAAACTGTGACCAGGAATGAAGGGCAAGGCTTAGCCCTAGGGCAACACGCCAAAGTGGAGAATCCTCTACTGTCCTTTCAGAGGGCAGGTAACCAAAGGAAAAGGACCAATCACTCTTAAGAAAAAGCAGAGTAGAGCTACTAAGGTTATAGCCCTTGTGACAGCATTTGTAATTCCTGTTTAATATCCTGTTTTCACAGGGGGTTAAAGATTCTTGAAATTATCCATCTTTGCATCCCATTAATCTTTATATCCCAAATATCAATCAGAATGCCTTCTTAGCATTTGGTAAACCCCCAATGTTTTTTTCTTTTTTTTTAACTTTATTATTATGAAATAACTTGAAAATCTGGACAGAAAATTTGCAGAAAGTCTTCCTTTATAAACTAGTTTCATGTGTTGTTAACATTTTGCCACATTTACTCTGCCCATCTAAGCCATTTTAAAGTAGGTCACAGCTATCATGCCCTTTATCCCTGAATACTTCATGTACATTTCTAAAAATAAGGAAATTATATAATCACATCACAATGATCAAAATCCTGTTATAATCCATTTCTGTAGTCCATGATTATAATTTGCCAATAATCTCAATGTTGTTGATAGCAACATTTCCAGTCAATGATAGAGATATTACAGTTAATTATTAATGGGTTAATAATTTCCAAATGAAAGCCAAGAATATTCTATCCTCCCAACTCTTTTTTTTTTTGTACTGAATTTGTTAACACCTGGAATTTCATAGACAATAGTGCAAAGAGAATGAGATTTGAAATCAAAAGACTTAAGGTCCCTGGGTGTGTAAACTAGAGAAATTTTCTTAGCTACAAGCTTCTTATTGGTAAAATGTTTATCACCCTCACATTGTGAGGTACATTGTAAAAGGGTTTATAAGTAGAAACTATCCAGGTATTAGTGTGGTTTTTTTTTTTTACCTCTAACTAGCTAAATTTCTCCTGATCATAAAGTAGACACTGTAAAATATTCAAAGATAAAATACTAACCCTCACCAGCATAACAAAATACACAATGATATAGAGCGGTTGGGAACATATCCAAAAGAAAAAAAGTTCGATTATTCCAGCAAATTTGATCACATGAGTCTAAGGGTTTCTCGGCCTTGGCACTATTGACATTTTATTTTATTTATTTTTTTTTAAGATTTTATTTATTTATTTGAGAGAGAGAGAATGAGAGACAGAGAGCATGAGAGGGAGGAGGGTCAGAGGGAGAAGCAGACTCCCTGCCGAGTAGGGAGCCCGATGCGGGACTCGATCCCGGGACTCCAGGATCATGACCTGAGCCGAAGGCAGTCGCTTAACCGACTGAGCCACCCAGGCGCCCCACTATTGACATTTTAGACATAAGAATGAATTGTCATGGGGGCAGGGGGCTGTCCTGTGCATTGTATGATGTCAAGCAGAATTCCTTTTTAAGTTGCTCAACAAATTCTTACTGGCCTCAAAGTTAGTCATTCCCACTGCAATGTGAATATATGCACATATACATCTACTTTCCAAACACCCATTTATAGTATAACTATATTTTTACATGTCTAATTTTGCACACTGGTCTGTGAGTTCCTCATAGGTAGAAATTATGTTATTTCCAACTCTCCCAATACAGTAATATATTTCCTGATAAATGTTCAGGAAAGGAAGGGAGGAAGGAAGGACCCCAAGGACATAATCCGGTACATAAGAGCTGTGGAGTAATTTGCAGAACTAAAAGACAATGACTTGGATCCAAGAGTGCTTCATGAGAATCTATCTTGAAAAGTCACTTCAGGGGTGACTGGGTGGTTCAGTCTGTTAAGTGTCTGCCTATGGCTCAGGTCATGGGCTCAGATCATGATCTCAGGGTCCTGGGATTGAGCCCAACATCGGGCTCTCTGAATCAGCTGGGAGTCTGCTTCCCTCTCTCACTCTCCCTCTGTGCTCCCCCCCAAATAAATAAATAAAAAATTTTTAAAAAGAAAAGTCACTTAATGTTGACCACCATTTTGACTGAAGAGTAAAAAATTAAAACTCATTAAGCACCAGATACCATATGCTCAAATTTCCTAATTTCAGTTTTCCATCAAGAAAGATAAATGTGAGGGACATATGTATCTTCATATGACACTCCAGATGAAGTTTCAAAATGATAAAATTAATATTATGGTATTGTTGATTCTTCCTTTTCTTCTTCCAAGTAGTATGAGATGCAAACATACATATAATTGAAATGAAAAAATTTCTCTTACTTTTTTTTTAAGAAAAGATTTGATGTTGTTGTTTTGTTGTTACTGCTTTCAGTAAATACACCAGAGAGACTGTCAAGATAATGTTTTTCTTCAAAATCCGTATCTAGCAATCTTATAAAATTATGTTATTAAGTTCATGTGGATAATATGGAATTGAGTTATGTCTATTTTCATACATAAAATTCCAAGGAAAACAGAAAATTTGATATAATAATTTATTTTATACCTTTCATAATAAGATAACTTTCAGTTCATTCTGTTTGGTCTTGATATTTAGTTATCTAGTACCTATGTTTCAACAAGAAATAATAAAAAAAACTGTTTAGGTTAAAATATAATTAGGCATAAAACAGCTTTATTTTTATCTTAGTGTATTGAATATTGGTGTTTTGACAAGAAGAATAAAATTGTGAAATGTAAGTGGACTAATTTAACCAGAGATTTTTATATACAATGTTGCAAGGAATAGAACCAATACCTGAAGACTGAGTAAGTATGTAAAAAAAAAAAAAGAATTCACAGTCTTCAGGCACCCTGGTCCCCGAATGCCTCTAAAGTAACCTAAAATTCTGAAAACAGAAAACTGTCCCTCTGCTCTCAATTATATGCACATAATACCACAGTAGGAGCTGAAAAAAAAATGTTACTGAATGCGGGACAGTGAAGGCTTCATACTTTTTTATTTTGCCTCCTATTCATACATTCATCTGACAAAAAGCATTCACGGAGCACTGGTTATGTGTCAAACACTTTTAAGAAGCTGGGGTGTATTAATGAATAAAAAAACAAAGATTTGTGGGGCGCCTGGGTGGCATGGTAGGTTAAGCTTCTGACTCCTGGTTTCAGCTCAGGTCCTGATCTCAGGGTCTTGAGATCGAGGCCCATGTGGGGTTCCGAACTCAGTGTAGAGTCTCCTTAAGACTCTCTCTCCCTCTCCCTTTGCACCTCCCCACCCTGCACTCTCTCTCTCTCTCTCTCTAAAATAAATAAATAAATCTTCAAAAAAACACAAAAAAACAAGATTTCAACCATTGTGGAGTTTACATTATAAGTAGGCAAATAGAGAATAACAGTAATTGTAATAAGTAAAAGACATTATATTAGAAGATGATAAGTGCTATGAATTAAAGAAAAAAGTAGAGAATAATAAGAGGATCAAGCATGGAGAGGAACAAGTTGAAGCATTAAATAGTATGATCAGGATAGTCCTGAGAATAGATATGAACACATAGTTAAAATATGTAAAAGAAGGGAAATTAGTGAAGCAGATATTGATAGGAGGAGCATTCTAGGCAGGAGAAACAGTTAAAGCAAAGTCCTTAAAAGCATCTTATTCAGAAAACAGCAGGGAGGGAAGCATGGCTGGAATCAAGTACATGAAGGAGATCAGGAGGTAATGAGGCCAAACCAGGGCTTTTTGTCCATTGTATTTTGTTCGACTTCAAGTGGAATGGGAAGACGTCATAGCATTTTTAACAGAGGATTGATGTTAGCTTTTATTTTTTTCATTTTGTTGTACTGTTGATTATGATTAAAGTGAAAGCTATACAACTGAATGCATATTGAAGTGTACAATTCAGTAAGCTGTACATAAATGTAAATACTCAAATCATTTCCCAAATATGATATAGAACAGTTCTATCATTCCAGAAAGTTTTTTTGTGAACTTTCAATCTCCTCCTCCATAAGCAACTATGGATTTCTTTCAGACATAGATTTATTTCAACATAGATTATCTTACCTGTCACTGAAATTCATATAAATAGAATCAAACTGTATGTGGGTGTTTATGTCTAGTTTCTTTCACTTAGGGTATTGTTTTTGAGATTTATCTATGTTGTTGTTTGTATCGGTAGTCGATTCTTTTTTGCTTCTGACTGATATTTCATTGTACAAATACCATAATTTGCTATTTATAATTCTTTTGATGGACATTTCAGCTATTTCTGGGTTGGTTTTTTTTTTTTTTGGCAATAAGGAATAGAGCTGCTATGAACATGCTTGTACAAGTTACTTCATTCTCATGTCCCTTAGGTTAATACCTAGGAGTAGAACTGCTGACTGTTACATGTGTAACTTTCTAAGAAACTAACAATAGGTTTTCCAAAGCAGTTGTATCACATTATGGTACCACCAGCAGTATAGGAGTTCCATCCTTGCCAAGCACAGACACTGAAAATTGTTTTTCTGGTTGATATAGAATGGTATATTATTGTGATTTTCATTCCCATTTCCCTGATGACTTGTGATGTCAGCACCTTCTCATATGCTTTTTGACCATTATGTATCTTCATTTGTGAGATATCTATTCAATTCCTTTACTCACTTAGTGGGTTATTTGACTTCCTAGTATGGATTTGAAGGAGTTCTTTAAATATTCTGGGTAAAATTCCTTTGTTGGATATGTGTATTGCCCATATATTCTCCCAGTCTATGGTTCAGCTTTTCTCTCTCTTTTTGATGTATTTTAATGAGCAAAAGTTATAAATCTTGATGGTCTAATTTGTGATTATTTTCTTTCATGTTCAGTGCATTGTTATCCTCTTTAAGAAATCTTTGTGTATGCTCTTGGGCTACAAAAATATTCTCCTGTATTTTCTTTTCTTTTTAAGATTTTATTTATTTTTCAACAGAAAGAGAGACAGCGAGAGAGGGAACACAAGCAGGGGGAGTGGGAGAGGGAGAAGCAGGCTTCCCGCTGAGCAGGGAGCCCGATGCGGGGCTTGATCCCAGGACCCCAGGATCATGACCCGAGCTGAAGGCAGATGCTTAATGACTGAGCCACCCAGGCACCCTCCTGTATTTTCTTCTAAGAGATTATGGTTTTAGCTAATACATTTAAGGCTATAATTTATCTTGAATGCATTTATTTTTATTTTTGTGTGTTGTTCCAGTACCATTTGTTGAAATGTAAAGTCTCTCCATTGTTTCCTGGCCTTCACTGTTTGTGATGACAATTCAACCACCATTTGTAATTGTTCCCCTGTATGTACTTTATTTTTTTCTCTGAGTGCTTTTAATATTTTGTCATTATAATAGTGGGTTTTCACTAGTTTTACTATGATGAGTCTTGGTGTGGTTCACTTTATATTTATCTTGCTGAGATTAATCTGAGCTTTTGGGATTTCTATTCATCAAATTTGGGAAATTTTTGGCCAGTATTTTTTAAAAATAATTTTCTTTTCCCTGCTTTCTCTTTATATTTATCTACTTTGAAATTTATTGACCCTTTTGTATTAGTTTTGAACTGGTGCCATAACAAATTACCATAAACTTAGAGACTCAGACCCACATACAGGCATTATCTTATAATTATGTGAATCAGAAATCTGACATAGTTTTCATTATTCTAAAATCAAGGTGTCAGCAAAACTGTGTTCCTTTCTGGAAGCACTAGATAAACCCAAGCAGGTTGTTGGCCGAGTTCAGTTCTTTGTGTTTGTGAAACTGAGGTCCCTATTTCTTTGCTGACTGTTGGCCAAGGATCATTCCCAGATTATAGAGGCTACTTGCTTGCCTTAGTATGGGATTCCCTTTCTCTGCCTTCAAACCCATCAACATTGAGTCATGTGTCTCTCATACTTCATATCTTTCTGTCTTTTTCCATCATCTCAAATTTCTGATCTACTTCCACTTTTAAAGGACCATGTGATTACACTGGGACCACCTGGATAATCCAGAATAATCTCCCTGTTTTGAAGTTTGTAAGCTTAATTCCATGTGAAAAATTCTTTCACTATGTAAAAGTAACTAAAAAGGAAAAATTTGCTTCCTTCTATGTGACTACTTTACTACCCACACTCAATATTTCTGACACTCCTGGTCACCAAGTGTGTGTGTGGTGGGGGGAGGGCTGGAGAGTGCTTCCACACACCAAGAAATTCTGTGGTACGAGGTGGGTGTTCTACAATTTAACACAATTCTGACATTACCTACCTGGAGATAGCATCAGATCCTACCAGGTTAAGGTCTTAGTCCTACAAGACTACTCCTAATTTGGATGCCAGTGGTAAGTCCAGGTTGTTACCTATACTTCTGATTACCAAGGCTACAGATCAGAGGTTTCCATGACCCTCTCCTTGGGTTTGATTGATTTCCTAGAGAGACTCACAGAACTCAGCAAACCATATTCTTACTGGATTGCAGGTTTATTACAAAAAGATATAACTCAGGAACAACCAGATAGAAGAGATGCACAGGGCAAGGTATGTGGGAAGGGGCAGGGAGCTACAATGCCCCCTCCAGGCTACAACTTTCCCAGCACCTGCATGTGATCACCAACCAGGAAACCCTCTAAACTCTGTCCTTTAGGGTTTTTATGGAGGCTCCATTACTTAGGCATGATGGATTAAATCAGTGGCCACTGGTGGTTGATTCAATCTTTAGCCCCGCTCCCCTTCCCAGAGGTCAAAGGGTAGAACTGAAAATTCCAACCCTCTAATCCAAGTTGGTTTCCCTGGAAACAGCCCTCATCCTTTTGGGGGAGGTGTTTCAAAAGTCACTCATTAACATAAACTCTGGTGTGGTTGAAAGGGACTTCTTATGAATAACAAGGGACACCCATTTCACCTTTATCACTCTTGCCATTTAGGAAATTCCAAGGGTTTTAGGAGCTCCACCAGAAACTGGGACAAAGATCATTATATTTTTATAAATCACAATAGCACAGTAACATAGTCACAGATCCCAGGGATTAGGATGTAGACATTTTAGGGAGGCATTCTTCTGCCTACCACAACTTTTTATGCTAACTCCAATCTGCTGCTAAATCCATCCACAGAACTTTTTTTAGATTCTAAAATTTTCATTTCAAGAATTTCTATTTAGTTTTTTATAGTTTCCATTTCTCTACTGATATTTCCCATCTGTTCACTCTCTTTATGGCCATCTTTTAAATTAAGTCCTTGTGATAGATACTTTAATGTCCTTGACTATTAATGGTCTACTAATTTTCATGGTCTATTTATATTGATTGCTTTCATTTTTGAAAGTAGCTCACATTTTGCTATATGTAATAAATTTTTATTGTACACTTGGTATCGTGCATAGAGACTCTGGATTCTGTTATCTTCCTTTGAGAAGGGATGACTTTTTTTTTCTCTTAAGAGCCAGTTAAATTACTGGCTGATCACGCTGAATTTTTAAAGTTTTGATTTTGTACTTTATTGAGGCAATATATGGAGAGACAGTCAGAGACAGAGACAGAGAGTGCACGCCCACACATTTGTGCTAGCATTTGGGCAAATCAGGGAACACGATATTTGCATCTATTATGAGGAATCTCATAGGTTCCAATGGTAAGTCTATGGTGGTTTACTTTTTACTTGGCAAGAAACTCCAAGCTCTGTCTTCCTGTATAGGTCAATAGCAGTAAGCTATGCTCAGTGTTTTCAAACAAGTTGTTGATTTATTCTGGGCTTTTTAGTGTATGTTCTCTGTATATGAATTTTAGGGAATCAGCCACAGGTTTGAGGGGGTCCTTCATAAGTGGCTCCTTCTCCAGACTTTATCCTCCTAGCTTCTAGTCATTCTGGTACCTCCTAACTCTGTTCTCTGAAATTACAAGTCAGTAGGACTGACTTCTGCTTAGTTGCATTCAACTGCACCACATATTAATTAGATATTCCCCCCAGGGGGAAAAAAAAAGCCTCGTAAACATGACTGTTACCTGGTATGGTACCCTTCTTTCAAATGTCAAATCCCTCTCAGTGTCTGCCTACTTTGTATAATTCTCTAGTACCTTCAGATAGCTGTTTAAAAAATATTTTGTCCAATGTTCAAAATTGCTGTCTGCTGAAAGGTTAGTCTAATACAAGCAACTCTACCATTAATAGAACTACAAATTTGACTCAAATTTTTAAAGAATGAGGACATGTTTTAAAGGATAACTCTGTCTTCTGTGTTGAGAATATATAGTGGGGCAGGGAGACAAGGACAGAAGCTGAAAGATGATTAGGAGTTTCTTGCAATAATCCAGGAAAGAGATGAGGTTGACTTGTAGCAGAGTGGTGGTGAGGTGGTGAGTGTCAAATCAGGATATAGTTTTTACATAGAGCCAAAAGGATTTCCTCATAGATTGGAGGAAAGCCTAGAACATAGAAGTCAAAGATTTTTTGAAGATTTAGTAACTTAGCCATTTCTAGCAACTAGCATGGGAAAGTTATGCTGGGGCTCTGCAGGGAGGAGAGCAAAGAATTTAAGTGTAGTTTTAAATATGTTGAGGTCAAGATGTCCATTAAACATCTGGGTAGAGATAGAAAGTAGGCAGTTGGATATATATATATCAGGAGTTCATGAGAGAGGTCTGATCGGAGATATAAATTCAGGGGTTATATAAGTCACCTATTGCTGTGTAATAAATTATCCCCAAACTTAGTGCCTTAAAGGAAAAAAAAAATTATCTCACACGGTTTCCGAATGTTAGAAATCCAGATATGGTGGAGCTGAGTGGTTCTTGTTCAGGGTTTCTTATAAAGTTGTAGCCAGGGCTGTAGTCTCTCAAGACTTGATTGGGCCTAGAGGATCTGCTTCCAAGTTCACCCATGTAGCTGTTAGCAAGAGGCTTTAGTTCCTCATTATATGGACCTCTCCATTGGGCTTCTCAGTATGTCTCCACACAGAGCATTTGATGAAAGAGAGATTCCAAAATTATTTTTTTAGTCATAGAAACAAAGTTAGTGTTTATGAAAAATTGACCATAATCCCTGAGAACTCTGATATGATTTCTTTATAAACAAAGGAATTTACTCCAATATGTATAGTGTGCAAATGATAACATCGTATAGAAAAAATAAAGCATAATGATTCTTCTTCAGCAATGTCCATTGCATTCAGCTTTTTTTCTCCCCATTTCCACTGCTACCTGTTTTCCTAATTACCAGTTAGTTACTTTATTAGCCTCCCATTTCTCTCCCACAACATTCCTCTCTATACATGACTGCCACACAAATATCAACCTGGCTTATCGTGGCTCAGAAAATTCCAATGACTAAATGGAGCCAAGATCCAGAGTTGTGATTCTGGCATTTCTTTCTAAACTCATCTTCTTAGCCTGGCATCCAAGACAGTCAGACTATAAATATTTCATGCAGGCTTATCTCCATTCTTTTTTTCTCTACCTTCCTGAAATGTTTACTACCTCTTCCAATCTTCCTCCATATAATCAATAAACCTGTATCTTGCCTGGGACCACAAGGACCTCTCCATTCTCTGAACTCTTAATGTCACTCAGCACTTACCATTCTGCTTTATATTCTTAATTTTCTTTTTAGTGCCTTTCTTTACCATTGCATGCAATGGTAAAGAAATATACTATGTCTACTGTATTTGTGAATCTTATAGTGCATGTGTGTGTGTACTACACATAATACATGCTTAATATTAATTTAATATTAACTAACATCCTTAAGTTGACAATAAATATTCTATATACAATAATAGCAAATGCAGAGAGCTTACTTACTTTGCACCTTGTCCTTTTCTAAGAGCTTTATGTATATTAACTCATAAATTTTATCTTTTAACTTTCCTAAAACTTTGCCAAATGTCTAAAATCTACTTTTGGAAAAAAGAACCATCAAATAAGCTAACTTATGTAGTTTAAATAACATGTGCGAGGGGCACCTGGGTGTTTCAGTCTGTTGAGCATCTGACTATTGCTTTCGTCTCAGGTCTCAGGTCATGATCTCAGGGTCCTGAGATGGAGCCACACCAAGGATTTTTCTTTCTCCATCCCTCTCCCTCTGCCCCTCCCCCTGTGCTCTCTTTCTCTAAAATAAATAAATAAATCTTTAATTAGTTAATAACATGTGCGACATCGGCATACATACCATGTATATAACTTAAGCAAAGTACGTCCTGTGTTCTTGGCTTCACCTTCCGAGTACAGATGGTGAATATTGAAGCGAACATATCACATTATCACTCCTTTGTAGCCTGCCATTTGCCTTCATAAACCATCATCCTTGGAAAGAAGAGGGAGGGAAAGCAATGGGAGAAAAACAAAAATAAAATAAATCATCATCTTTATCCCATCTACTTTAAATAAATGTAACCACTGAGTTATGTTTCAATGTACATTTAGCATTATTAGATAACTGCATTATAAAATACTTCATTACATTGTGCATATAGGTCTAGTTTGGTCAAATTATGTCTCTTATAATGCCAAGTGACCTTGAGTGTCTGAGACAATAAAACAAAAAAGAAGTTATCTTATTTTAATTGATTGTAGTATCTGAACTTGGAATGACGGTAATCATAGACACAGAAAGGATCAAAAAATGTAAAGTAATTGTATCAATACTATGAGGTTTGATCCTCGGAGGTTTATTTTTTTTTCACAAAGACTTAGAAGAACACAAAACTAGCACTCACTTTTTCTTGACAAAGAAAAGTCTGTATTGATAGTTGAGAAAAGAAAATCAACCCATTTATTTGCAACAGATTGTATTCTATGGTCTCCTTTCTATACATTGCCCAAAAAAAGGCTACTGATTTCTATGGATCTAGCAGTTTCAGAAATGGAACACTTTATGAGTGATATCAAAGTAATACAAAAGTTCCAAAGGAAGATACCTGGAATTAGAAATCCTGATAAAGTAGAAACTACTTCGCAATTTCCTCAAGGTGCTCATTTAATATTGTTTCCTAGTGAGATTCTCTTCCTCATCTCTGTCTCACTGCACCTGCACACAAAAATAAATGTACCCATAACACTCCCATCTCTAAAGGAAAGAGAGAGAAAAGGCATTTCTGGGCCCAGCAAAGAATTGTGCCAGGAAGATTTGATGGGCTCCCCAAAACCTAGTCATAATGTTTGCTCTGATTTGGATTTAATCAGAAGCACTGTATGGAGTTTTAATTAAAAAAGAAGAAGAAAAGAAAAAAAGAACTATTACTTTCTTGAGCTATTACAAAGGAATAATTATGGAGTAATATATTGTTTTCATGGAACCAGATGAAACTTCAGTATATCCTTCCAAATCCCCTCATAATTTAATCTTGAATTGAGCAACACAGAACAAAAGAATCAATTCCCTTTTTAAGAAACAAATGTTTAATCATCACACTGGCCCCAAGCCAACCTGCAAAATCCTTACAACTGGCAAAAAAGCAAAAATAAAAACAAAAGAGACTTAAAAACTTTTTCAAAGATACTGCTAGCACTATCCAGTATTATTAAATCGTTCAAGTTTGTCTTTGCAAATTCAAGTACTCTACTTCTCTGTCCTTTTTTCACTTGCTACTATTCATCTTGAGCATCTCATCTTGGGTGCCTAGAGCTACCAAATCTACCCTTAAACCTCAGTGTAAGTATGTAGAGAAATAAGCAAAAACATTTTCTAAGAAATGCCAACCTTTTTTCTAGGGTTTTTGCATTTTAAATGCAATTTTAAAGAAAATATCTCCTGAGCACCCATTCTGTTCCCAAATCTGGAAGGAGTGAAGAAGAGGCGTGGGCCCTGCATATGGGTTCTCACAGTCTACCAGGGGAGACAGAATGATAACAAATGACCAACCTACACTGAACTAAGCTTATGACAGCATAGTGTGAAAAGTACAGAGAAAAAAGAGACATTTTACTCTCTATTTTGGGGGTCATGGACACTTTGGAAGAAGTACTGAGTTGAGATATTTGTGAGACTTTAATCTGGAGATATTCAGGAGAAACTGAATATATGGGTCTAGGGTTACGTAAAACATCAGGGCTGAAGACACTATTTTGAAAAACATCATTGTTATCTATCCTTAAGTAAAAGACAAATGTGTAGATGAGTATTTTGCAAAGCCCGTAACTTGGACTAATCATCTCATGAGACTCTTTGGAGAAAAATGGAGCTCCAGGATTAAATAAGATTAAGGAATACCATATGCTTTACTCCCTTCATTGGAAATTTGTAAATGACATTAACATTTTAAAAGTGCTGATAGGGTGTCTGGGTGGCTCAGTTGGTTAAGCGACTGCCTTCGGCTAAGGTCATGATCCCGGAGTCCCGGAATTGAGTCCCGCATCAGACTCATTGCTCGGCAGGGAGTCTGCTTCTCCCTCTGACCCTACCCCTCTTGTGCTTTCTCTCTCACTCTCTCTCACAAATAAATAAATAAAATAAAATCTTTTTTTAAAAAGTGCTGATAATTCCTACATTTAGGCAAAAGGTAGGAAGAGAACCAGAAGAAATGGTTACTAAGAAAGCCAAAAGAACAAGAAATTTCAAGAAGATAAATATGGTCATTTATATCAATCCTAGAAGCCCCAAAAGTTAAGAACTGGCAGAGAGAGTGTCTTGCTCAGTTTGTTGTTCCAGGACCCAGCAGAGACCATGACATATATTATGCATATTTGGCAGATGAATCAGTGAATAAAAACGTGCAATTCCATTTAACATTCTGCTAAATGCCCATAAAGATAGAGAAAAAAAAAAATGGCAATTGTACAAAAAAAATTCAGACAAAAGAACATCACTCCATTTTGAAGAAAGCTTCATAAAATACATAGCATTTAGTACAGATTTAGAAGTATGTTCTTAGACTCTATGGCAGTCATTCTCAATGGGAAGAAGGGAGGGCAATTTAGCAACTTCTGGAGACATTTTTGGTTGTCACCATGTTGGTTTTACCTCCTGGATGGAGACCAGGGAGACTGCAGAGCATGCTACCATGCACAGGACAGCCCCTGCCAGCGATGAATTACCAGGTCCAACATGTCTATGGCACAGCAGCTGAGAAACCCTGCCCCACAATGTATGATACAGCCTCACACGCAGAGCAACACGGGTGAGTCCAAATTGGGTGTAGCAAAAGCCTTTGATTTACCCTTCTTTGTCTGACCTAAACTCTGGCCACAAAAATTACACAGATCAGAAAAACGTGTGATTTTTTTTTTCTAGCTGCCAAAGAATCATTTTTTAAGCCAGCCAGAGACTGGCCATATACCTGTTCTAGGGCTTCTATCCCCAAAGCTATCAGAGGTACATGTTGGGGAGCACTGGCTGAGATGCCTTCCCCCTCAAGAAAAAAATTATTAAGTCTATCCTTTCTGGATTAATCACCATTAGACAGAAACATCCTAAGATCTGTGCAAATCAATCTGCCTTTGGTTCTAGAGCCAAAGAATGGCAATGCCTGGACCTACGCAGTGCCTGGACCTAGGAGAAGAGCAGTCCAAGCTAATGAAGACAAGAAAACATCTTTTGGAAAATGCCAGGTTTGAATGAGTCACATAATTGTGGTGAGAAAATTTTGCTTGCATTATCTGTGGAAAATTAAGTATATAAAAGAATAAGAAAATATATGATTTTCATATTTTAATAAATAAAATCGAATTAATAAAGTCAAGCATTAAGAGAAAAAAATCTTTTCCAACATCAAATATTACTGATGTTTTTATAAATTACATCTTAATCATAATGTCTGTCCCCCCTGTTTATAATGATGTCACCCTTTCCCTCCTTTTTCTAGCTCAAATGCAGTGTTATTTTGGTATATTTGCTCCCTGAGCAAAAAAAAAGTCCTGATTTGCCAATTTCCATGGTGTTGATATTCCCACCATGGCCAATTTCAAGCTGCCAAAGGTTTAACAACCAGCTGTCAAGATTCCTGGATATTTAATCCTAGAGCTGGAAAGATCCACCTCCATCCCACCACTGAGAAATGTTACCTTCTCTGGTGAAGCAGTTCATCACTTACCACATTTCATTATGGTTAGGTGTTTGCATTTATGTTTTTATCACCAGACTAGGAATCACCTGAGGGTACGAACTGTACCAATAATGACAACAATAATAATGATAATGTCATTAGTTTAGTAAAGATGGGGAAATTTGGCTGAGCATCTTGAGTTTTTAACAGAAAGGCTACTGGCTTTTCCATACTACAGATGGAAACGACCATTGGAAAAGACCAGCAAATACATACATTTTATTACTGGAATTTGACCTCAAAACATGGAATGGAATCCTAAACTCCAGTGAACTAGAATGGAACCCAGATGAGTCACAGAACTCTTGGTGAATCCTCAGCCTATATGAACATGTGTCAGATATTTACTTTTGCTCTTTTTCTGTAAACACACAACCTAAGTTTAGTATCTTTCCATATTAATAGTATGATGTAGCCTAGAATAATAATTTCAAGGCCTAAAACAGCAAGAGAACACATCCCCTCAAGTATTCCTGGACTGCAGACTCCATCCTCTTAATTACTAGTGGGTTTTCTGAGGAGGTTAGAAAAGGAAACCCTTTTTTTCAAAGGAGAGAAGACTTTGGATCCCTGTATGACACAGACATAAAAAGAGAGAAGCCCAAATCCAAACAAACTTGAAAGCATTTGCAAATACTAGAAATTTTAACTCCTTTGCTCATCCCACCCAAAGTTCTGCCCTCTGGAACCCTGGCACCATGCTGTCTCTGAGGAATTCCTATTGTCTCTGATCTGAAGCAGTCAGACTTTAGATGGAATGGAGGGATGACTGGTGTGGGTAGAAAAGAGCTTTGAACTCTGATTAGAGGCTGATAGTAACTCTGGAAGGGGTCAGCAAACTTTTTCTTAAAGGGCCAGATAGTAAATATTTTGACATTTAAACAATGCAATCTCTGTTTGCAGAGACCAAGGCTTCATAGTTCCTATTTCAAAACAATTAACTTCTCTTAATTTTAAATAGTGCAAAGTCAGAAAAGAAAAAAAAATATTAATAATGATATTGAATAGAACCTAAATATTTTGATCATTCCACCAAAATCAACACAGGATAAGAACAATGTAATTGCAAGAGTCAACATCTTCTTCAGCACTGAAAGGCAGCAATATTTATTAGTATGCCTCATTATTAATCCAGCAGTTATGGCCACCTGTTTTGGACAGAAGAATGCCAAGCCAACCTTTTCTTGTTCTGTCAGCACCTTAAATTATGTTCCATATGGAATTCTATTTTTAATGTGCAATCTGTGAAAACAAGAATTATTTAACTTCATTTTGGTCTCTGGCTTACCATTTAAATGACCATTTGAGAATGTGAGGCATTTTATACATATCCCAAAAGTTCTTTCCCCATACCATGTCTGTACAGCTGAATTAACTATTGCACCAGAGTCAATCCAGTATTTGTAGCTGTCTTAACAACCAAATCAAATTGCTACATGGCCAATCAGTTGATCAATGCATAATTAATTGTGAAGATAGCCAGAAATATCAGCCAATTTGTTAACTGTGTGGAGATATAGACAAAGTCAGTAAGCGATGTGGAGCAAGGAAATTAAAAGAATGTAATCAAAATTTCTCCGATCAAAGGGACTATTTGGATGAATGAGGACTAAATTTTATTCCATTTTTTTTTTCTTTTGGAAAATCCTGAATAATTCATGCTTAGACTACTTGACATTTGTTAACTACCTTCAACAACCTCTTGTATAGAACTTGCTTGAAATATGGAATCCCTCAATCCTCCACCAACATCACCACTTTGCATTTATTAAAAGTATGAAACAGTAGGATTTCTGAAGTAGACCCAGATAGCAAGGTCATTTAACCAATTATTTTTCATAAACAATATTGACCCTATCAATAGACGAAATAAAAAGAATGGGACAGGAGAGCAAAGAGGAGAGGAAGCTACAGAAGAAGCTACAGAAAACCAACTTTTAAGAAAGAACATAGAAAAGTAGGTAACTGGTTGAGAACACAACCTCAAACATAATTTAAAAGTTAAATTTTACTAATTCATTCAATTTTGCATATAATAAGTATTATATATATATCTAACATATACAAAACTAAATGGCATTAAAATTATATATGTTTACATGTGTTTTATTTGATAAAATATCTATATAATTTCAAACAAATAGGTTATTTTGCAGCATACAGATGCTCTGGTTGATTTTTTTTTTTAAGTTTACATCCAAAATATGTGTGGCCATGAGTACGCAAATAGATGCTATCATACTATAAGAAGGTGTATGGATTTAGTGTTAAAGTCCTAAGGCAAAGGAGCTTTCTATAGCCCTTTAACACTTTTTTTCCATTCACAATTTCATTTGAGCTTCACAGCCCTGCTGTGAATTAGCTTCAGTCATATTTTAGAGATGAGCTATCTGCAGGTCAAATGCCCGAGGTGACTTTCCTGAGATCGCACTAATAGGTAACGGGTGCAACTGACATGTGATCAAGCTGTTCTGACCTTTTCCACTGAACGAATCTGCTTTCTACCATATCAATACTGAGATGTAAGAAAATAAGTTCTGTTTTTTTTATTTTACAAACAATCTTTTTCCTGAACTTGCTGAAAATTTGTATGAACATTGAATATAATGCACATTTATCAAGAAGAGTCAGAATAAGAGAAGCCACCCCAGTGAATTAAATGTCTTTGCTTGTAGAACAATATGAAAACACACCCAGTCTCAGCCTCATTTGAATTCATATTTTAAGAACTTAATTGTCTGTTTGTCCAAACACACTGTGCTAACCACAAGGGAAGGAAACCAGACTTGTTTCTGTTTCAGCCCGGTTGATATGGAGCAATAATTCCTTGTTGTTTTAGAACTGTAATGTAAAATTATCAATATTTAATGGCTGAGATGGACTGGCACGCAGATTTTCTTTGACCTACGTATTCCTCTTCTCTTCTTTTGCCATTCCTTGTCAAGAAGACAGCAAAATAAATAAAAATTTTGAAACATAGTCCCAGCAACAAGTCTAGATTTTTACCACCAGTGGGGTTTGTAGTTAATCAGCACTAAGAATGAGAAATAACTGAGAGAGAATTTCCACTAAAAAATTTAAAAATGTGGATAGAGGGGCGCCTGGGTAGCTCAGGTCATGATCTCAGGGTCCTCGGATGGAGTTCTGCTTTCGCTCCCTGCTCAGCAGGGAATCTGCTACTCCCTCTGCCTCCCCCTCACTCGTGCTCTCTCTCTCTCTCTTTCTCTCTCATACACACACACTCTCTCTCTCAAATAAATAAATAAAGTCTTTTAAAAAATGTGGATAGATATGTTTTCCCCCTAAAACCTGCATCTGAATAATGCTGGAATCAGGAATACTAAAAAACAAGCCAGCTCACTTTGGCTACTGTGGGAAAGAAAGACACTGCTTGATTCTCCACCCTCTAGTTTGTCCTTTAACCGTCCCCTTCAGATGCAGCTGGTTTCCCACTTCACATCTTCATGATCATTCAAATTCTGCAGAATTTGTGGAGTGTCTGTCATCTGCCAGGCATTGGGAAAAACACTCCACATAGTTCATTATTACTGAGCTGTTCAAGTCTATCTTTCTTCATTTTACAAATGAACAGGAATCTGTAGAGTCTTTCAGTATTACTCATGGTTTTTATCCTTACTGTTTCTCCCCTAATTTTTTTACCATTTTGTTTTGCTTCATATCAATATTTTGACCCCTGTTATTTTCTTTTTGCGAGTCACAATTTCTTGAGTATTTATTTTACCACAGGCCCAATACAAACACCTTATAGACATTATCTTATTTCATCTTACTTGACCTTCAAAATCCATAAAGTAGGCATCATTATTCCCATTGTGCAGGTGGGAAAAGTAAGACTCCAAGGTTAATTCATGGCAGGTCATACCTTCATTCAGCGGCAAAGCGGGATCTGAAATCCAAGTCTGTCTGATTTCAGATCTCAGGTTTATAACTTCTAACTACCTGAGCTCCTGCTTTGTTATGTTATCATATACATAAAGACAACAAATATAAATATGGATGGAAATTATACCCCTCTGGTGGATATTCCTCTAATAGTTTATACAGAAGAGAAATAATTGGTCTACCTTTCTTCACACATTACTCTCCCCAACACACCTACCGCCCCAGCCATTGCCCAAGTGAATGTCTTAATTTCTTTCTATTGGCACTGAAAAATTAATCAGGCTAACATTCACAGGACATTAACTTTGCACTACCCTGGAGAGGGACAGGAGAAAAACATTTCCCCCCTCACGCTAAAGCATATTTCAGTTGATGCGTGTAACAGATAAACTCAAATTCTTCCATACTTCTATTTTCTTTCTCTTCCTTTTCAATCTGGGCCGACCTATTGTTTTGATCAACAGAGCATGAAGAAACAATTGCTATGCTATTTCTAGGCCCAATCTTTAAGAGAACTGGATGCTTCTCTGTTTTGGTGTCTCAAAGCTCTGAGACACCATGGAGGAAGTCTAACTACCCTGTTAGAGAAACTTCATGGAAAGGCCTTGAGATTAATAAAAGCCATGGACTCAGCTGAACCCCGCCTTCCACCCACTCCTACCTAATTTCATGCAGGGAGTCTCTTAAATCATCTACTCAGGAGACAGATTCTGAGATCAGAGATTTGTGTGCAGGAGATTATTGGGAAGTTCTCCGAAGAGCAACACTTATAAGGGATAAGCAAAACAGGTTGGGCAGAGGGAGAAGTTGAACTGTGATAAAATAGCAACCGGTGAGCTCTGGAACTAGGATGGCCCCTGAGAGTTGTCTTATCTTGAGCCAAAGAGGCAGAACCTTTATGCTTCAGCATGGAGGAGCATTTGGTTACATGCATGGGTAAGGGGTTTGCCCTCGGACAAGAAGACTCAGTCCTGAATTTCTTTTTTTTTTTTTTTTTCAAAGATTTTATTTATTTATTCATAAGAGACAGAGAGAGAAGCAGAGGGAGAAGCAGGCTCCCAAGGAGCAGAGAGCCCGATGCGGGACTCGATCCCAGGACCCTGGGATCATGACCTGAGCCGAAGGCAGACGCTTAACCATCTGAGCCACCCAGGCGCCCATGAATTTCTTTTTTTTTTAAGATTTTATTTATTTATTTGACAGAGAAAGCGAGAGAGCACAAGCAGGGGGAACAGTAGAGGGAGAGGGAGAAGTAGGCCTCCTGCCGAGCAGGGAGCCTGATGCGGGGCTCGATTCCAGGGTCCTGGGATCATGACCTAAGCGGAAGGCAGACGCTTAACCATCTGAACCACCCAGGCGCCCCTGTCCTGAAGAGTTCTGAGCCGTTTCGCACAGCATCCACTAAATGGAGTCTCAGTGAAACACGTTCTTCAGTTGATTCACTTTATTTCATTGGAATCTCAAGAGAACGGCTTTGGCGGAAAAGGCTTATGCCCTTAATTCAGCTAGACATGGGACCAAAAAGAGCTTAATTTTGCAATTAAGTCTTAAACATTGTTTTGTTTCTTCTAGATTTTTTAGATATCAGGAACACCAAGTGTGAGTCCAAAGAAATTATTTGTGAGTCACGTGATCTCAGGCAAGTCACTTACACGACAGTTGTTTGAGTTTGTATCACGCTGAGAACACTGCACTGAAGGTACATGAAGGAAGAAGGCTGCCCCCACCCTCAGGAAGGTGGAGTCAGTAACCTTCTCAGAGCTTCAGAAGCATCTTTTTTAGAATGGAAACAATTCTGTCTGCCTGAACTGTACACTAAATTTTTGCCAACAGTAAATAATTGATCATGTAAAATTCTACAAAATGGTAAAGGTATTCCTTAAAGGAAGTTAAGGTACTATTATTATTATTATTGCTATTTTTAATAATAATGAATTTTTTTCTTATCAAACACTTCATTCAAAAAAATTCAATCAAAATGAGTGTGTATTTGTATTTAATATCCACTTGAAAATAAATGCTAATGTTTAGGTTATAAAAAATGAAAAAACAGGGACACCTGGGTGGCTCAGTCAGTTAAGCATCTGCCTTCAGCTCAGGTAGTGATCTCAGGATCCTGGGATGAGCCCCAGATCTGGCTCTCTGCTCATCAGGGAGACTGCTTCTCCCTCTCTCTCTCCCTCTGTGCTCTCTCTCTCTCAAATAACTAAAATCTTTAAAAAAAAAAAAAAAAAAAAATTTTAAAAATGACTTTTATTTAGGAGTCTAAGCAAATCAGTTTTCATTGTTCTTTTTTTTCTACAAAAGTATAGTCTCTTTATGTATCGCTAGCATGTGAGTTAAATTTTTGCCAAAATGCCCTAAATTAAAACTGACAAAATTCTTCTTGCAAAACCTATTCTGATAGTCCTTTCCTGACACCCACAGTCTTCAAACTAATTTTAGTGGAGAGGTAGAGAAGTCAAATTAATATCAGTCTAGTGGGAATATCTTGTCCAAAATCCTTCCAATTCCAGAATTCTTTTCTTAGATTTTGACTCCATTTTTGTCCTAATTAAATGTATGGAGAATCAGTTAAAGAAGTGTATAGATAAAAAAATAAAATAAAAATCAAGTCTGACTATGTTAAACTAATAAGAAAACCTTCATTCCAGCTGCCTCTGCTTTCCTAGAAATAGGCAAGTTATGAAGCAAGTATCACAGGCTAGGCTGCATATAATATTATTGTCAAAACTGTAGGAGAAGGAATTGTTTCCTTTTTCTTTTTTTTCTTTTACAAATTAATTTTCAATTCCAAATGGCCTAAAGCAGCCGTGAGCCCTTGTTACACTTTTAATTTGTATTAAATTATTAGATGCAGGTCTTGAGGAAGTGGGGGCCTTCTCTTCAGTCAAAGCAAGAAGGAGACTATTGCCTTTCCCTGGGTCAATGTTCCCATTTTGCTGTCAAGAAATGGCCCTAAAAAGCTGCTGCCTGTTTTCCTGTTGTCATCAGTCAGTAAGGACATGGTTTTGCAACAGTTTAAACTAATGAAATGACTCCACCCAAGAGCTTGATTCATTTAACTGTTTAAAAGCCTCTTGACCTATTTAGATAAGCAATGACGTTTTACTCTCGCTCAAAATCTCACCTTTTTATTGAGGTGTTGGAATCATTTTCTTTTGTTTCCATAACAGAGGTAGATTATTAGACCAAAATCAGCTCTTCACTTCTGTACCTGGCACAGAACCTAAACATCTCAACTAAATAGTGCTCAAGTTCTTATAAGACAATAATAAAAAAAAAAAATTTAACGAGTTATTTTCTCAGCATTCCCACAGCCCACCTCCATTTGATTGGAAAAAATCCTGCAGCTGAGCTCAAATCAGGCTCTCACATGTTCCCAGTGGCATGTCAGACTTGTGCTCTGTGCCGCTGGTATCTGAAGCATATGGTTTCTCTTGATTCAACAAGAATCCTGGCCTTTAGGGCATTCATCGGAGAATTTCCCTAAGAACTGACTTCCTTCCAGCATTTGCCAGAGACTCACTTAAGACAATGAATGCTTGATACAAATGGGATAAGGGACATTTTAATTATCCATGAATCCCGGATACTGTAAACACAGTACCTTTATCACCAGCTACCCAGAAGCTTATCAAGAGTTTACAGAAACAAGCACTTTTATGTTCTCTTGTTGGAAGTAAAAACTTATTCAAACTTTCTCTTGGGCACATAACAAGAGAACTGATTTGACCTAAAGACTGCATCTTCAAGTGTTCACTCTAAGCAAATTATTAGATGTTGCACAAAGTTGCATGGATGCTGACTGAAACATTTTCATAATGCAGATAAATGGGAAATGAATACTCATAGACACAAGGTTAATTAATTTAAGTGTGACATAGAAATACAACGAAATACCATGAAGCCGGGGCGCCTGGGTGGCTCAGTCGTTAAGCGTCTGCCTTTGGCTCAGGTCATGATCCCAGGGTCCTGGGATCGAGCCCCTCATCGGGCTCCCTGCTCCGCGGGAAGCCTGCTTCTCCCTCTCCCACTCCCCCTGCTTGTGTTCCCTCTCTCGCTGTGTCTTTCTCTGTCAAATGAATAAATAAAAAACCTTATATATATATTATATATATATTTATTTACATATATATATATATACACATATATATATAAGAAGCCATTGGAAAGCCATTGGAAAGATTAAGGTAGCTCTCTATATACATCATTAAGTTTAAAAAATGTGGAAAAACAAATATAATTTGATCTCTTTTTTTGTCTAAATGTATATAAACATACATGTGCATATAAAAAGTATAGAACTATAGAAGTAGTTATTCAATGGTGGTGGAAACTCCTTCATTTTAGACTTTATACATTTCTGTATTAACTTCTTAACAATGAGCCTATATTATTTTCTAAATTTAGGAAAACTGAATGTATTCATTAGAAGAATACTCTGAATGAAACCAGATTGCATTATAGTATCTTAGTTACCTCTTAACTTAGAGAGTTAAAATGTAACATTAAATTCCCAGATTTATAGAAAAGATGATATAAGAAATTTGAACAGTTTCTAAGCAAAACTGTAGTAAATCATAATAATAATCAGTAACATCTAGTACTATGCTAAGTGCTTTGCATGTTTCTTTTTAATATTCAGAATTACCTAAAGGAGGTACTATTATTAAGGTTCTATTAACAAAGATATGTTTTTTTTATCCATATTTTACAACTGAGCAAATTAAGATTTTACATATTTTACAAATTAATACTTAATTTAGCAAATTAAGATATATTTAATAAATTTGCCAGTTTGTAGTAGAATTGAAACACTAAACTAAATACGTCTGACTCAATGGCTAATGGTTTTAACCACTATACTAAACTACCTCAGTATTTTATTAAGACCATGGTTAGGAACAAAACAGCCATTCTTTGCATTCTTGATATGACATATTTAACATAAGGATTCAAGGCTTTAAAAAGGTTGAAAGAGCTTCGTGGGGGTGGAGGGTAGTCAGAGAAGCCTCCACCAATACTTAAGTCAGAAGGTCAGAGGTAGGTGACTTTTAATAGCTCACGGAAGCTTCTACATTTCTCAAAATCTCTGAAAAGCTTCCATCAACTATCTTGTCTATGGTAGGAAAGCGGGTGCATCTCAAAGGCTTGTTGAGGAGGCTCCGTGACACCTCACATTTGTTCATGCATCTGGCTGCAACAGCCTCTACAGGATTCTGGCTTCTTCTAATCTCACCCAGAACCTATCATTGGCAAACTCCAAGCTGAACAAATTCCTGGCTTCTCAGCAGTGCAAAAGTGACCTTAGAAAGAGGAGGCAGAATGCTGAGTAGACAACAAATAATCCAAAATTATTGATTTGCTAAATATTTTCCACATACATGGATAGCTACATCTATATATTGTTAACCAGAAAACCACTGGCCCAAGGTGGAGTCACTTGCCCTCAGGACAGCAAGCCAAGACTTAATTGTGCTTTCAATCTCTCCAGGAGTGGAATTTTAAGCCAATCAAACTGGATTTTTCTGGTCAGCACCCATGAGGTAATCTGTTACATAGTTTCTTTCCATCCACCAAAGGAAGATGAAGTAATCCACCTACTAAGACCCTCTAAGAGAAGGTGACCTTTCCTGAAACCATTCTTTCTTTGCTAATAAGTTCCTTGCCCCACCCTCCTTCCTATAAAAACCATTCATTTTTGTACAACTCCTCAAAGCACCTCTCTACTTGCTAGATGGGATGTTGGCCAATTCATGCATCATTTAATAAAACCAATTAGATCTTCAAATTTACTCAGTTAAATTTTGTTTTTTAATAATATCCATGTATAGATAGATCAGTATCCAGACGTACATATACATACACACATACATATATACACATCCAATTGAGGTGTATATATAAGCAGTATAGCATTATAGTTAAGAACATTGATCCTGAAGCCCCATTTTTTTAACTGGATGACTTTGGACAAGTTGCTTAATTACTCTGTGCCTCAGCTTTTTTTCATCTTTAAAATAGGAATAATAATATCATCTACTTCATAGGATTGTTGTGAGGGTTACATATAAATTTTAAATAGCATACAACATTGCCTGACACATAATAGTGCTGTATAATGTTTTAATTATTATTGTTTTATTTATTATTTGACATCACATCATTTCTTAGTCTTCAGTGTGGGGAAAAGTTGACCCTTCTAAGACCATGTGAAGCCAAACCTCAGCATATTTTACTTTGTTTTTGTTGAAGCTCAAAAGTAAATTTGACATGTGTTTAAAATAACTAACTTATGCCATAACATGACTCACAACATCTAGTCATTCACTACTCTTGGTAGATGTTTATTCTGAATTTTGTCCTCCACTGACCCACTTATATATTCAATTCAGAAGGTCATAGACTATAAAGAGGAATTTAGGAGAAAAAAGAAGAAAAGGAGGAAGAGGATTTGCTCTTCCACTCCACACTCCTCGATTTCCAAAGTTGAGTTCTTCATTAGACTTTTTCATTATTTCCGTTATTGTATCTGATTATTGGATAATTCATTTATAAAGGTTTTTTATATTTCCGATTCATTTTCTTAGAAAACTCACCAAACATGATTCAGTAACAAAAATAAATAAATACATATTTTTCAAATCCTTGCTGCAACTTTACAATTCACCCTTGAGTAAGAAATAGTTGCCCCTGTGAGAAACAGTTTGAATGCAAACCACTTCCTGGAATTCCAGGCATCTGTCCTGTTACTTGTTAAAACCACTGATTGTTTTCACCATCGAAATGTGTCTTCAAATATAGGATAGTTCGTTCCCAAGGAACGGCAAATAGACCTGATTTAGTTCTGTTTTTAAAATCGGAAGTTGAATTTCTCTTTACCTGAAGTGTCCCTAGATCCCCTCGAAAAAGAGTTTCAAGTATGTCATAGCCTATTTTTTAAAGTCAGATGATCTCCCACATATCTTTCGTATTTGCTGAAAAATACCCACCTGCATTATCTGTCTCTTTGAGGTGGTCATCAGAATTCCTGTAAGTGAATTTTGTAAAAGCTTCATGGCTTACATTTTTACATCAGGTCACGGGAAACTTACCCTGTTAATTTGGTGACAATTCATATATCCATTTTCTCATGATGCATTAATGAACCAGTGGACAGATTTCACTTTTATATGGTTTTGAAAGATTAAGTAAATGAAGGTAATGTCTCCCCCACACACAGAATATTTATTTAGGATTACTTCTAACTCAAGCTGTCAGTTTATTCTTAAAACACAAAAAGAATCAGGAAATTAATAAATGTAGTTTGCATGTCCTTTGAAGTCATGATAGGTTCTTCTCTCTTGACAAGATTGATAATGGATTTGGAATGCATGGGGAAAAATTGCTGGCATTTAAAAAATCTATACCGCTAACTCTCATAAATGCAGTTTTCAAATATATAATAGTTCGACCTGCCACAACAGCATTTAACATTTATAAAAATTTAAAATATTAAAAATACCTTCCTCGGGGGACAGAGCAAGATGGCGGAGGAGTAGGAGACCTGGATTTCGTCTCCTCTCAGGAATTCAGCTGGATAGGGATCAAACCAATCTGAACACCTACAAACTCAACAGGAGATTGAAGAAAAGAAGAGCAACAACTCTCTCATCAGAAAAGCGACCACTTTCTGGAAGGTAGGACGTGCGGAGAAGTGAATCCGAGGCGATATTCGGGAGGATAGACGGCGGGGAGGGGCCTCCGTCAGCCGCTTCTGGCAAGTGATAGAACCGCGGAGCACAAAATCGGAACTTTTAAAAGTCTGCTCCGCTGAGGGACGTCACTCCGGTGGCTAAGTGGGGGGTGGAACCCTCCGGGACAGTGTGGTCTCAGGACCCTTGGGGTCACAGAAAGACCGGGGGTGCCGGAGTGTGGCAGAGCTCCCAGGTATCGGAGCAGGGAAGCCGGCTGCAGAGGCGGAGCCCAGGCGCGGGCTCTCAGCTTGGGGTGGCCATAAACCGTGATCCGGGGCACAGTCGGGCCACTGCTCCTCCAGCAGGGACCCAACAAGCGGCAGATCCGGGGAGACTCACCTTCCTCCCCCGGGAGGAGCCGCGCGGGAGTGCACCGCAGGGATCTGCAGGGTTTGGAGACTCCACACAGGGTCGGGTGCCAGAGATAGAAACGCGCGGTCACAGGCCGGGGAAGCACGGAGTGCGGCCGGAGACCGGGGAGACGGGAGTGACTGACGGCTTTTCTCTGGGGGCTCACTGAGGAGCGGGGCCCAAGTTCTCGGCTCCTCCGGGGCGGAGATTGGGAGGCCGCCATTTTCATTCTCCGCCTCCAAAGCTGTACGGAAAGCTCGCAGGGAACAAAAGCTCCGGAGAGCAAACCCGAGCAGATTACTTAGCCGGGAGGGGGCAAGGGCGGGGCAATTCCGCCTCCGGCAAAGACATTTGGAAACCATGGCAACAGGCCCCTCCCCCAGAAGATCAGCGAGAACAGCCAGCCAAGACCAAGTTTACCGATCAATGAGAACGGCAGAACTCCAGCGCTAGGGGAATACTGCACATAGAGTTCATGGCTTTTTTACCATGATTCTTTAGTCTTTCAAAGTTAATTTTTTTTAACTGTCTTTTTTCTTTCTTTTTTTTTTTTGAATTTTTCTTTTTCCCTTTTTCAACCAACATCTTATCAATCCCTTTTTTTAAAAAAACATTTTTATTTTTCATTTTTAGAGTCATATTCTATCCCTTCATAGTAGTTACCCATATTTTTGGCATATATATATAAGTTGTTCTCTCTTTAAAATTTTGAGATAGTTTCTTCTAACAGCTTAAAATATACCCTAAATCTCTAGTATATGGTTTTTTCTAATCCCCTGCCTGATCACATTCTCTCCCTTTTTTTTCATTTTTCTTTTTTTAAATCCTCTTCTTTCTTTTTTCAAACAACTTCTTATCAATTCCTTTTATAAAATTTGTTATAATTTCCATCTTTACAGTCATATTCCATCCCTTCATCATATCAACCCTTATATTTGTACATATATAAGTTTTTCTTTCTTTAAAATTTTGGGAGGCACTTTCTTCTAAAAGACCAAAATACACCCCAAATCTAGTGTGTGGCACTGATCTATATACCAGCCTGATCATATTTGATCACATTCTGGTTTTTCTTGTTGTTGTTGTTTTGTTTTATTTGTTTTTGTTTGTTTTTATCTTTATCTTTTTCTTTTTTTTCTTTTTCTTTTTTCTCTCTCTCCCTTTCTTTTCCCACTGCTTCAGGTCTTTTCTGATTTGTTTAGAGTATATTTTCTGGGGACGTTGTTACTCTGCTAGCATTTTGTTCTCTCATTAATCTATTCTCCTCTGCACAAAATGACAAGATGGAAAAAAATCACCTCAACAAAAAGAACAAGAGGTAGTACCGACTGCCAGGGACCTACTCAATACGGACATTAGTACGATGTCAGATCTAGAGTTCAGAATCATCACTTTAAAGATACTAGCTGGGCTTGAAAAAAGCATGGAAGTTATTAGAGAAACCCTTTCTGGAGAAGTAAAAGAACTAAAATCTAACCAAGTAGAAATCAAAAAGGCTATTAATGAGGTGCAATAAAAAATGGGGGCACTAACTGCTAGGATAAATGAGGCAGAAGAGAGAATCAGTAATATAGAAGACCAAATGATGGAAAATAAAGAAACTGAGAAAAAGAGAGATAAACAACTACTGGATCACGAGGGCAGAATTCAAGAGATAAGCAATACCATAAGACGAAACAACATTAGAATAATTGGGATCCCAGAAGAAGAAGAAAGAGAGAGAGGGGCAGAAGGTATAATGGAGCAAATTATAGCAGAGAACTTCCCTAAATTGGGGAAGGAAACAGGCATCAAAATCCAGGAGGCACAGAGAACCCCTCTCAAAATCAATAAAAATAGGTCAACATCCCGACATCTAATAGTAAAACTTACAAGTCTCATAGACAAAGAGAAAATCCTGAAAGCAGCTCGGGAGAAGAGATATGTAACCTACAATGGTAGAAACATTAGATTGGCAACAGACCTATCCACAGAGACCTGGCAGGCCAGAAAGGACTGGCAGGATATATTCAGAGCACTAAATGAGAAAAATATGCAGCCAAGAATACTATATCCAGCTAGGCTGTCATTGAAAATTGAAGGAGAAATAAAAAGCTTCCAGGACAAAAAATACTAAAGGAATTTGCAAACACAAAACCAGCCCTACAAGAAATCTTGAAAGGGGTCCTTTAAGCAAAAAGAGACCCTAAAAGCAACATAGACCAGAAAGGAACACAGACAATATACGGTAACAGTCACCTTACAGGCAATACAATGGCACTCAATTCCTATCTTTCAATAGTTACCCTGAATGTAAATGGGCTCAATGCCCCAATCAAAAGACACAGGCTATCAGACTGGATTAAAAAACAAGACCCATCGATATGCTGTCTGCAAGAGACTCATTTTAGAACCAAAGACACCCCCAGATTGAAAGTGAGGGGGTGGAAAACCATTTACCATGCTAATGGACACCAAAAGAAAGCTGGGGTGGCAATCCTTATATCAGACAAATTAGATTTTAAACCAAAGATTGTAATAAGAGATGAAGAAGGACATTATATGCTACTTAAAGGGTCTATTCAACAAGAAGATCTAACAATTGTAAATATCTATGCCCCTAACATGGGAGTAGCCAATTACATAAGGCAATTAATAACAAAAGCAAAGAAACACATCGACAACAATACAATAATAGTGGGGGACTTTAACACCCCCCTCACTGAAATGGAGAGATCGTCTAAGCAAAAGATCAACAAGGAAATAAAGACTTTAAATGATACACTAGACCAAATGGACTTCACAGATATATTCAGGACATTCCATCCCAAAGCAACGGAATACACATTCTTCTCTAGTACCCATGGAACATTCTCCAGAATCGATCACATCCTAGGTCATAAATCAGGTCTCAACTGGTACCAAAAGATTGGGATCATTCCCTGCCTATTTTCAGACCACAATGCTTTGAAACTAGAACTCAATCACAAGAGGAAAGTCAGAAAGAACTCAAATACATGGAGGCTAAAAAGCATTCTACTAAAGAATGAATGGGTCAACTAGGAAATTAAAGAAGAATTAAAAAAATACATGGAAACCAATGAAAATGAAGACACAACTATTCAAAATCTTTGGGATGCAGCAAAGGCAGTCCTAAGAGGAAAGTATAGAGCAATACAAGCCTTTCTCAAGAAACAAGAAAGTTCTCAAGTACACAACCTAACCCTACACCTAAAGGAGCTGTAGAAAGAACAGCAAATAAAGCCTAAACCCAGCAAGAGAAGAGAAATCATAAAGATCAGAGCAGAAATCAATGAAATAGAAACTAAAAGAACAGTAGAACAGATCAACGAAACTAGGAGCTGGTTCTTTGAAAGAATTAACAAGATTGCTAAATCCCTGGCCAGACTTATCAAAAAGAAAAGAGAAATGACCCAAATCAACAAAATCACAAATGAAAGAGGAGAGATCACAACCAACACCAAAGAAATACAAACAATTATAAGAACATATTATGAGCAACTCTATGCCAGCAAATTAGATAACCTGGAAGAAATGGATGCATTCCTAGAGATGTATCAACTACCAAAACTGAACCAGGAAGAAATAGAAAACCTGAACAGACCTATAACCACTAAGGAAATTGAAGCAGTCATCAAAAATCTCCCAAAAAACAAAAGCCCAGGGCCAGATGCCTTCCCAGGGGAATTCTACCAAACATTTAAAGAAGAATTAATACAATTCTTCTGAAACCTTTCCAAAAAATAGAAATGGAAGGAAAACTTCCAAACTCATTTTATGAGGTCACCATTACCTTGATCCCCAAACCAGAAAAAGACCCCATCAAAAAGGAGAATTACAGACCAATATCCCTGATGAACATGGATGCAAAAATTCTCACCAAAATACTAGCCAATAGGATCCAACAGTACATTAAAAGGATTATTTACCACGACCAAGTGGGATTTATCCCTGGGCTGCAACGTTGGTTCAACATCCGCAAATCAATCAACGTGATACAATACATTAACAAAAGAAAGAACAAGAATCATATGATCCTCTCAATAGATGCATAAAAAGCATTTGACAAAGTACAGCATCCTTTCTTGATCAAAATCTTCAGAGTATAGGCATAGAGGGTACATACCTCAATATCATAAAAGCCATCTACAAAAAACTCACAGCGAATATCATTCTCAATGGGGAAAAACTGAGAGCTTTCCCCCTAAGGCCAGGAACGCGGTAGGGATGTCCACTATCACCACTGCTATTCAACATAGTATTGGAAGTCCTAGCCACAGCAATCAGACAACAAAAAGAAATCAAAGGCATCCAAATCGGCAAAGAAGAAGTCAAACTCTCACTCTTTGCAGATGATATGATACTTTATGTGGAAAACCCAAAAGACTCCACCCCAGAACTGCTAGAACTCATACAGGAATTCAGTCAAGTGGCAGGATATAAAATCAATGCACAGAAGTCAGTGGCCTTCCTATACACCAACAAGACAGAAGAAAGAGAAATTAAGGAGTCGATCCCATTTACAATTGCACCCAAAACCATAAGATACCTAGGAATAAACCTAACCAAAGAGACAAAGGATCTGTACTCAGAAAACTATAAAATACTCATGAAAGAAATTGAGGAAGACACAAAGAATTGGAAAAACGTTCCATGCTCATGGATTGGAAGAACAAATATTGTGAAGATGTCAATGCTACCTAGAGCAATCTACACATTCAATGCAATCCCCATCAAAATACCATCCACTTTTTTCAAAGAAATGGAACAAATAATCCTAAAATTTGTATGGAAACAGAAAAGACCTCACATAGCCAGAGGAATGTTGAAAAAGAAAAGCAAAGCCAGCGGCATCACAATTCCGGACTTCCAGCTCTATTACAAAGCTGTCATCATCAACACAGCATGGTACTGGCACAAAAACAGACACATAGATCAATGGAACAGAAGAGAGAGCCCAGAAATGGACCCTCAACTCTATGGTCAACTCATCTTTGACAAAGCAGGAAAGAATGTCCAATGGAACAAAGACAGTCTCTTCAACAAATGGTGTTGGGAAAATTGGATAGCCACATGCAGAAGAAGGAAACTGGACCATTTCCTTACACCACACACAAAAATAGACTCCAAATGGTTGAAAGACCTCAATGTGAGACAGGAGTCCATCAAAATCCTAAAGGAGAACACAGGCAACAACCTCTTTGACCGCAGCCACAGCAACTTCTTCCTAGAAACATCGCCAAAGGCAAGGGAAGCAAGGGCAAAAATGAACTATTGGGATTTCATCAAGATAAAAAGCTTTTGCAAAGCAAAGGAAACAGTCAACAAAACCAAAAGACAACCGACACAATGGGAGAAGATATTTGCAAATGACATATCAGATAAAGGGCTAGTATCCAAAATCTATAAAGAACTCATCAAACTCAACACCCAAAGAACAAAGAATCCAATCAAGAAATGGGCAGAAGACATGAACAGACATTTTTCCAAAGAAGACATCCAAATGGCCAACAGACACATGAAAAAGTGCTCAACATCGCTCGGCATCACGGAAATCCAAATCAAAACCTCAATGAGATACCACCTCACACCAGTCAGAATGGCTAAAATTAACAAGTCAGGAAACGACAGATGTTGGTGGGGATGCGGAGAAAGGGGAACCCTCCTACACTGTTGGTGGGAATGCAAGCTGGTACAGCCACTCTGGAAAACTGTATGGAGGTTCCTCAAAAAGTTGAAAATAGAGCTACCATATGATCCAGCAATTGCACTACTGGGTATTTACCCCAAAGATACAAAAGTAGGGATCCGAAGGGGTACGTGCACCCCGATGTTTATAGCAGCAATGTCCACAATAGCCAAACTGTGGAAAGAGCCAAGATGTCCATCGACGGATGACTGGATAAAGAAGAGGTGGTATATATAAACAATGGAATATTATGCAGCCATCAAAAGGAATGAGATCTTGCCATTTGCAATGACATGGATGGAACTGGAGGGTATTATGTTTAGCGAAATAAGTCAAACAGAGAAAGACATGTATCATATGATCTCACTGATATGAGGAATTCTTAATCACAGGAAACAAACTGAGGGTTGCTGGAGTGGGGGGTGGGGTGGGAGGAAGGGGGTGACTGGGTAATAGACACTGGAGAGGGTATGTGCTCTGGTAAGCGCTGTGAATTGTGCAAGACGGTTGAATCTCAGATCTGTACCTCTGAAACAAATAATGCAATATATGTTAAGAAAAAAAAAAAGAAGAAGAAGAAGAAGGTAGCGGGAGGGGAAGAATGAAGCGGGGGAAATCGGAGGGGCAGACGAACCATGAGAGACAACGGACTCTGAAAAACAAACTGAGGGTTCTAGAGGGGAGGGGGGTGGGAGGTGGGTTAGCCTGGTGGTGGGTATTGAGGAGGGCACATTCTGCATGGAGCACTGGGTGTTATGCACAAACAATGAATCATGGAACACTACATCTAAAACCAATGATGTAATGTATGGGGATTAACATAAGAATAAAATTAAAATAAAATAAAATAATAAAATAAAATAAAATAAAATAAAATAAAATAAAAAAATAAATAAAATAAAATAAAATAAAATATTAAAAAAAATACACAGGAAAAAATATTATCAATGCAAAATATCTAAAACAAATTGGATCCAAACTTGTATATGTGGGGTGTGTGTATATGCATAAAAGAGAAGGAGAAAAAACCCAAATGTACCTAATGGTAAAAAAAATATATATATGAAGAAAAATCCATTTGGAGGGAATAAAAAATAAATATCTTAAAAATAAATAAATAAATAAATAAATAAATAAATAAATAATAAATAAAAATAAAAATACTGTCCTCTTTTTTTGAACTGCCCAACCTAGTAGACAGATACATGCATACATGCATACACATTAATTCTTCATTTATGTTTGCATTGTCAAGAAAGCATAAATAATAAATAAATAAATAAATAAATAAAGGTAATCACACTGAAGAGGAAATCTTGAGTTTCCACGTTAATTCCACTGAGCTCATGTTTCAGTCTCATAGATAGCCTAACCCACCCCTTTCCTTGCTTTATGACTTTGAAAAAGATGAAAGGGGATGATGCAACAAGCTACATTTCTATCAGTACCAAGTAATGTCCCTACGCTTGGGCTCCTTTGAGGTCATTGACTCCAGTGTTAACCCAAGGCCCAAAGCGACACCAGTAGTTCTAAGTACATTCAACAATGAAGGAGAGAGAACTCGTTCCAGATTCCTATGGCCAGGCCCCTGCCCAACTCTTCGAAGTGACAACAGTGCTCAGAGGTTCAGATGCCAGTAGCTGGTCTCAAGTATTCACCCTCTCCTGGAGCTCCGTAGGCAGTACTGTTTGAGAGGTTTGATCAGGCAAGACTAGGAGGCCCTGTGCATCCATCCTGAGCACAGGACTCCTAAAACTTGCCTGCACTGAGCTCATATAAAGGAGGCAGAAACCATAGGCTCTAGACCGAGTGGCCCTGTCAAGAACTTCATCTTAACCAGGGGATTCTGGTGCCACTCTGCACTCCAACAGTTATCCTGTGTCCTTTACTACCAAACGTCCATGGCCTTGCCTTGCCATGGCCCAGTTCTTGGATCCCTGGGACTCCTGCATTCTGAGTAGCATGTTACTGCCCAGCCTGTACCAACCTCGACTGACAATCTTGTGACAGTGACCCTGAGCCAACATCACTCCCAGCTGGTGCTCAAACATCTATTTGTCCTGACTGCTTAGGCAAACAACCGTGGATTAACAAGAGCAAAAATGTGTAGCCTGCTTACTACATGGCAGGGGTTCCACTTGGAGCTTCACGAACACTCTCTCATCTACTCCTCACAGACTCTTAGAAGTGAATCCTGAGTGCCCCCACTCTACAGATGAGAAAACTGAGACTCAAGAACTACATAGCTTCCCAAGTCGTAGTAAGTGACAGAGCCGGGCTCTGCACATACGTCAGGCTGAGCAATGGACTGTGAGCAGTTAATCACCTCACCAGACCACTTCTTCCTGGCCACAAGAGCTGGGCTCCTTACCTGGAAACAGAAGCAAGCCGAGGAAGTACACTTATGTGCTACTAACGACCATATTCTACTGAGACAAGAACAGTTCTCAGTGGTGCCCCCAAAATAGTATATATGAACTTAACAGTAAAAAAAAAAAAAAAAAAATGTTCGTCAGTCAAGCTATGACTCTCCACCGCTCAATCAGGGATTCTAAGTCTGCACAATCTTTATTCTGAAGGTGCCTGGTTTCAGGAATCAAGTTAAGCCCACTTCACTTCACTTCACTTCACGCGGATCTGTGCTTTCATCAGCCGCTACATGATAATCGAGAAAGGATTGTCCACCCTGGCTGCCCACAGATGGGTGGGCAGAAATTTGGGAAGACAGTACAACCACCCGGGCATGCCTCATCTCTCTCTGGACTATGGCAACAGTCTCCCCTCTGAATTCTTGCATCTTCTCTGCCTCTCCTCCAGTATGTTCCCACAATGCAGCCACAGTGTTTTTCCAAGACACCAATCTGATACTGTTTCTTATCCCAGAATAGTGTTCCTTCCCCTCCTCCCCTGCTTAGCTCCTATTATTCTCAGGTCAGACGTCAACAACCCCAATCATCACTTCTTGGGGAAACCTCCCCCCCAGCCTCCTGACCCAGTTAAATTTAAAACTGATTCCTTAAATTATTAAACTTAAATTACTTAAAATATTGTATGTCCTTATAATACCATGAAACTCTTCTTCATAGGTTGAGTTACAGGTTGCGGTCTCACGTTTAAAAAAGTTTGCTTTCATTTTTCAGCCTGTCTCTAGCTGTCTGTCCGCTGCACGGCACAGAATACAGATTCCTGGGTATGTGTCAAATGAAGGAAAGTGATCTGATGAAGTGAGCCAGGAGGTCAATTTGCATGCACGCCTGGACCCACTTAAACTCGACTCCGGTGACCAACACCCCTAAAAGTTCACCCATGTAAAAGGTTTATAAAACCTTTTTAAATGATGTCCTTTTTGCAATATTATAAAGACCATAGTTCACAAACAATCCTGGAAAAATGTATATGAGATAAATTACAGTAAAGAAAAAAGTTGTATTTCTTATAGTTATGAGACATTGATTTGATAGTTCCTGTTTTAAGTTTTGTATCAAACTAACTGGCCAATTACACTGTGCTTAGGAATAATGCTCCTTGATTATGAGCTTGAATATTACTTCTCTCTTCCAAGCAAAGATGAATAAATGGCTCTCTTGTCTTGAAGGAATCTAAATGAAACATCCCATGAAAGAATATTCTTGGCTATTTCACTACTTAATCCCCAAGTAGAGATGGATCACAAAACACCATTCTTTTGCTGAGTTCATGTATTACACAGTGACAGCCCAACATCAAATCATGGTTCTAGCATGCTTGCCACAGCCAAGACACACATTTCGCAAATCTTTTGTTTCTCCCCTTTTTTTCCCTTTAACATGGTGATAATCAGAACAAACTGATTTTGTTTCTCAGATTGCTAAAATCCTCCCAACACTTTCTTCGACACCGGTGCTGAATAAATCATTGTAATGTTCCCCTGAAGTGAACTGAAAATTAATTTACACAACCAAGATGATCCTCCTAATAACAGGGTACATGGAATGGGGAAATTGGAAATCATTACCCAGCAAACATTATCTGCATTATTTTTGTAGCTGCTTTAGATTGCATTGTAATAGAAAATTAGGAGACCGGCTGTGAAGAAGTTTAAGAGGGTCCCCTGAAGAGTGTCTGCTTTAAAATTGATTCTTTAAGAAAGCATTAAAAAGCTATTGGAATTGATTGCCTGCTAATATAAAGGAAAAACTCTTCGCCACCATTTGAGTTAAAAAAGAGCATCTTCATTCATGCATGTTATTAAAACTACTGGCCTGAAAGCCCCTGTAGAAAGATAAAGGATATGGATGGGATATTAAAACAGCAATCTTTACCTTATCTGGGATTTAAACTTAATATGTTGCTTTTATTAATTTAGCAGGAACCATTAGTTAGGATGTCAAAGAGTGGATTTACAATTAAAATGCTATGGAATGGCGATATCTTTAATAAACAATGGACCAAGAATTCTTCATTAATCTTTGAAGCATGAGGCACACCCCTACAAAGAATAAATCCTGAATTGACAGTTGATTGCGAAGTTTTCTCTGCCGCAGCAATAGAAGTCATAGCTGGTAACCCCCCTGATTAGCTCTTGAAGCTTCCTCTGAAATAGGGTAATGACCAATCAGATCCCAGCAGTTGGCCAGACAGAAAATGGCATTTACCATCTTAAAAATATGTCTTCTGCGTTTAGAAAGGCTTCCGTGTATCCGATGCAGGGGCTGTGGTTTGAGAAATGATATTATAGACAGATATACAAACATATAAGCGAATCCAATAGGGTGCCTTGACACTAAATTATTTTCTTTTTATAGCCTTTTGATTTTCCCCACATTCAGCGGGAAATTGCCTTGTCTCTTTTAATACATGGTAAGTAGGACTACTTAACAGCAAGGAATAATGAGTAAGAAATGCCTTTTCAAATGCAATGTATTATCTTTTTCTTTAAAAGTTATCTTCAATTTAGTTAAACTTCACCCTCACCCCAATCACTCCCTTCATTTCTCTCCCTCTGTTTTAATGGATTATGAGTGATTTCTACACGGATGAACTATATCAGCAATTTGGGGTGAGAGATACAGTAGCACAGATATATTACATGTAAGCTAAAACTTACCTTCATAGAAGGACATTTCCCCCCGCCCCAGGACCACCTTGGAGGCTCCCTCTTAATGTCATCATCAGATCCTCGGTGAGGTCATAGAAATGGCCTGATAATGAGGCCCGTGGGGCACCTCAGTTATGAACCCCTTGGAAATAACTAAAATGGGCCCATTCAGCCCACTCGCATTATTCTGAGTTCTGCAGATTATTCGACTAGCCTAATACCACATTTCTCGTGTATCAGTTTCAAGTATTAACGTGAAATCTAAAATGTGCCCTGGACTTAACACCAGAACAATTCTTTACTAAGAATACTTCTCACATAGATTTCTTTAAAAGTTTTCCTATATCAATTTTACTAATATTTTATTTTTAGTTCATTAGTAGACTGACTGATGCTATATATCCTGTTTTACCTGGCTCAGTCCCAATCCAAGCCTGTTGCCTAATAGAATCTCTTTCACTCTCAGAAGTGTTCTGTTTTAGAAGATAAATGATATGGTCATTCTATTTGTAAGTAATTTCTGAAATATATAACTTTTAGGTCATTTGTCATAGAACCTAGAGTCATTTTTTGTCAAAATAGTTAAGCTTAAAGTTAAAAAAGTAAAGTTTTTATGCTTTCAAAGTTTTTATGCTTTCAAGTAAATTTCAGTTTCTTTGCCACCCATAAAACTCCTTAAAAGCCAGGACCAGAAGTGATCCATAAGTCGTGATTATAGATATTTAATTTTCTTAATGTTGGTGATAATAATTAGAATACTTGTTCAAATGTAAATAAGTACTAGAAGGAATTCATATAAGCAGTAGAAGTTAATATTATTTTATTTTTATTTTTATTTTATTTTTTATTTATTTATTTTTTTAAAGATTTTATTTATTTATTTGACAGAGAGAGGCAGTGAGAGAGGGAACACAAGCAGGGGGAGTGGGAGAGGGAGAAGCAGGCCTCCCGCCGAGCAGGGAGCCCAATGCGGGGCTCGATCCCAGGACCCTGAGATCATGACCTGAGCCGAAGGCAGACGCTTAACGACTGAGCCACCCAGGCACCCCTAATATTATTTTTATTATTGATTTATAAGACTTTCAGACTACAGAGGCCGTATATGATCTTGGTTAGAAAGATTTTAATGACTAAAATAGTAAGTGAAAATTCTCCAGTAGGCAATAAAAATGTTTTTTTTTTTAAATTGTCTTTCTTTTTTTTTAATATATATTTTTTAAGATTTTATTTATTTATCAGAGAGAGAGAGAGACAGAGGCAGGCAGAGGGAGAATCAGGCTCCCTGCTGAGCAAGGAGCCCGATGTGGGACTTGATCCCAGGACCCTGGGATCATGACCCGAGCCAAAGGCAGAGGCTTAACCGACTGAGCCACCCAGGCGTCCCTAAAAAAATTGTCTTTCAAAATCACTGATGATAAAAAGCAAAACAGAAATGTAGGCACTTGCAGTTTTATTGTCCTAGAATTAAAATGGAACAGCAGCCACCTTAAAAGTTTTTTTTCCCTGAGAAAATATTTTTTATTAGTTCTCTTAAAATACTCAATGTCACTTTTTTTGTAAATTCCTATTTATTGTGGTATAATTTACATATAATAAAAGTCACCCCTTTTACGTGTACAGTTTTTCAATGTCTGTCACTCTTGAAAGAGGCTCAAAGCTAGAAACTTGTTCTATGGGACACCTGGGTGGCTCAGTCGGTTATGCATCTACCTTTGGCTCAGGTCATGATCCCAGGGTCCTGGGATCGAGCCCCGCATCGGGCTCCCTGCTTGGCCGGGAGCCTGCTTCTCCCTCTGCAGCTCTCCCTGCTTGTGCGCTCTCTCTCTCTCTGACAAATAAAATCTTTAAAAAGAAAAAGAAACTTGTTCTATGATTTTAATGGGAAGGAATGTCAGTCAACAGAAGATATATTCTTCTGGAAATTAGTTGAAAATTATTCTAGAACCAATTCCACATATCAAAAGGCCAAACTGGAGGGGGAAAAAAAGAGATGAAAGTGTAATCACCTGTACTTCATGTATCCCACCAAGAGACACAGTTCCTGTCTTTCAGAAGGGAATGAAATTCATTGGCAAAGTGTCCATACCCTTTAAATTAGTAAAGTTTATCTTCCCTTTTCTCATTCACATCTTAACAAACCCAAACTGCTACTCCACTGCACATACACAAAAGGAAAGGCCAACAATCGATCAGCAGAAAACTGAGAAAATATCTATCACCTAGACAAGTCTAGAGAAGTAGAAAGAAGTCCGGGAATGAAAAGGGGAGGAAGTTAACTTTATCTTTCCAGTTTTCAAAGAGTTGTAAACACTAAATACCATTGCTGGTACATGTCTCACCCCTTCTCTTTACCAAAGAGATGAAAAAACACTGAGAAAGACTCTTCCCCTTTATTATCTGTTAGGTTGGTTTCAAATAAACAGTGGGCACAACAGCTAATTGCTTATCCCTTGGGAGAAGTCGTATTTACATACGCACATGCACGCACGCACATGCACGCACGCACATGCACGCACGCACACGCACGAAGCCAAAGCTCACAGAATATCAAGTATTTCCATCTTCTACTGAGAAGTCCAGGTTGGTGTCAGGCTTCCTGAGAGATCCTTAAAATGAGAAATGCAGAAGTTCAAACTCTCGCATAGGTCATCTTTTTAAGGAAAACACTTCTCTTTGGTTTTCTTCCTTCAGTTAAGGTGTTAAAGAAAATTGAACAAACTGAAGGACGAGCACACCGAAGGACATCCTTTTGAGTAAGACCAGACGTCATCCTTCCACTGTCTTGACCGGATCCGGAAACTGCCCGTTGCCATGTCACTATTAGCAACGACGGAAGAAGCACCCCGTGCCACGCCCCGGCTCAGCCGCGCTCGCCGTTCACTGCATTGTCGTGGCGGCCATCAGGAAAAATTATTTGAACAGCAGCTTCTCGAATAGATGGTTCAGAGACAAGTTAGAGGTGGAAAAAGCTCTGAGAAGAAAATTGCAGAAGTTAAGCCAGACATCAAAGCACAGCACCCCCCCCCCCCCCCCCCCCCCCCAGCTATGGGATAGAGAAAGGCAGAGTTTTCCTCTACATGTGTTGGCCAGACTTCCTCCACACCTTTGGTCCAGGCCAGACTCTGGCCAGCTACCTTGCGTGGCCATCCCAACCCTATGAGTGGCCAGGGACAACATATCTCCATCCTTCCTGTCCTGGCAGCCAGTTCTTGCGGCAGAATCCACCCTAGGTAGCATTAGGAGAGAGAAATACCGTCTTCCAATTCCAATTTCTCTTTTCCTCATTTGGCCATGAACCAGATCTGCTTTCGTAGCTGGACGCCCTATTTTTCTTACCACCCAGGGTGGCTGTGGCAGACATGAGACGGTGCTTTGGAGTTCTCCAGCCAGAGGAGGATAACTGGCCAAGGGACCCAGGCTGCTGCTCTCTGAATCCACCACGATGTTGGCTGAGCCCATATTCCCCTCCGGCTGCTTCCAGGCAACGACTGGGTGCAGCAGAGACATGAAGGCAGGCTCATTTGTGAGAGATACAAACTCCTCTGACAGGGTCCTTTGGCTCAGGAGCTGTGAATAGGTTGGCCAAAACTTTCTGAGGGCGACATTCCTGCCTAACCTTCCCTCCTCCGCTGTCTCACGGGAGCTAGAACTTCAGCCGGATTTGAAAGCTCTACCAGACTCTTCATGCTTCTCGTGGGACTGCTTCTGGGGGCACCCAAATTAACTCCGTGCCTCTGCCCCTTTACTTATCCTGACCTGCTCTGTGATGAATCCCTCAAGGATCAGCTGAGTGATAAGCTGCCAGTCTGATGTGTATATTGTTACAATTTAAATTATCAACTTAATTGAATAGAAATGTTACTGAGAGAATTTGCATTCTTTTTAAGTCACTAAAATGTTAAGAATCCTACAATATTTGAAGAGCAGCAATGAGGAGGCAGCTTTCTGATCTTTTAGGCTTAAATTCCATTCACAGCTACACCTTGTAATACGCAGCGCTTTGTAGTCAAAGGCGATGGGTTCTTAGTGGAACGCAGAGTATCTGACTCTGGCTGGCCCTATCACTTTGCTTTATTTTCAGAAGAGTGTACACTTCATCTTTCCTGAAGTTTTGGTCTCCATTAGCTAAAATTTGCCACAAGTCATGTAGCATTTGTTTATTATCAGCAATAATGATGATATAGTTACTTATTAAGCACCTTTTTCTATGTGCTTAACCTTCTTCACACATTACCTTATCTAATTTGACACTATGAAGTTGGAGCTTTTATGGATGATGAAACTGAGACTCGGGGCATGATATGACTTGACCAAGGTCACAGAATTATTCTACCTGCAGTAGGATTTTTTGTTTTTGCCAGCACAGTACTCTTTGCCTTTAATTTTGCTACTGTCCCATTCCCACACTGGATAGGATTCTAGTAGATCTGTCGCTCACGAGGGCCTGCACCTAACTAGCGGGTATGAGAGAGTCACCAGAATGGATGGTCAGGGTGCATACAGTGATTGGTCTAAGAGTGAACAACCATGGGATCCTTGTAGGACAGTAAGTATGGGGCTGAGAGAAAAAGGACCTCTCTGCTTTTAGGATAGTGAGTGTTAGGAGTCATATATATTTAGGGTACCATTGGCCTTCTTTATCATTATACGAACACAGCCTCCTGGTAAGTGAAGCCAATACTAAGAAAAGCAGACCTAAGAGATGAAAAGAAAGTGAACCGGATGGCACCGCCTGGATCCAGGTACAGGTTACACAACATCTGGCTTACCCTAATGCCGGACGTTGGACTTGCCAGTGGCAAAAGCCAGTAAATGGCTCCTTTGTTCAAGTTGGATTTCTGTTCATGCAACAGGAAAAGTCCTGGTTAATACAATACTAGAACCAGAATTGGGCCAAATCCTTCTGATTATATCACCATATTAATTACTATGTCTTCATTAAAGGCAAGTTAGAGATGGGTGTCATATCATTGTTAATAATGTAACCAAGATAAAATGTAGAAATTGTATCTAAATGCCCCATGTGTAGGCCTGATATTAGTAATTAGCATTTTTGTTACAGTTACCTTTTTATGTTTTTCCATGAATATCTTGATGACGGGTACTGTGTCTTGCGACAGGTACAGGTTACCCTTGTAACCCTTCTACTGAGCCCAGTCTCTAGGACATAGAACACGTTCAATAAATATCCTTTGAATAAACGAATATTTTTAGTAATTTACCAATGAAAGAAATTTCTACCTCTTGTCTCAAGTTAATTTGGAATACTCTTGCCCAAGGTACTTGCCTGTCCTACTCTCTTATTTTATTCAGATCTTTGCTTAAAAGATCTAACTTTATCTGAGAGTTTTCCCAACAGAGGTTTCTAACACACTGTTCTTCCTCATTGCTCTTCCCCCACTTTACTTTCGTTTCTTGATAGTAACGATTACCTACTGAAATGTTGGTAGTCTATTCCCTGTCACTTCAATAGAATGTAAGCTTCTTGAGAGTAGTGCCTGCATAGAGAAGGCTCTCGTAAATGACTGAATGATTAAATATTTGCATTGTAAACAGTATAACTGGGGGTTCATTCAATTCCACATTTCTAGTACCTCCCGACACATTTTAGATATTGATTTAATATTCTATAATTAAAAACATAACCATTAAATTTAATGGTTTGTATATTTTAATGTTTATATATTCTAATGTAGTGAATATATGTTTAAAATTATGAAATATGTGCTTTAAGTAAAATATTTTGCCATTGTGTGAACTCTGAATCTAAAAATCTTCTGTCAAATCTATACTGGTACTCATATTGATTAACACAGTATTGCCTGAAGACAATCTGCTAAATCAGCCATCTGTTTGCTCATGTTGTTATGCTAATGATATCTTAGCCTAGATTAACTGTAATAATATGTTGAGGCTTAGTGAAATCTAGGTGTATATCATGACTGATCCATATAAACTGGACATACGTTATTTTAAAAAATGCTTTCTTTGACTTTAATTTTTAAATATGACCCAATACAAATGTCTACAGTCATCAGTTTTTAAGTAAATACAGCTATGAACCCAAAGCAATGGTAACTTATTAGTAATGTTATATTTTGAAAAAACTCAACAATTTAAAAATAGTATACTTATGTAGGAAGAAAAACTCAGATAAAAATTCTTATGATAGAATGTGATTATGAAAAAAACCCAGTATCATGGCAGGTTAACTAGATAAAGTATTCAATTTTTATTTCTTATTTCATTAATCTCCCAGTTAGACTGACTTTAAGATAGAGCTTTAAAAACTGTGGCAATCATCATCATTCTCTCTCTCCTCGCTTATGTGCCTAAGGATTGCTCTTATTGGTAACCTTTAGGACTATTGAAAATGACATATTTGGTATTTTTCCATGAATACCATGAACCTTTTACAAATATTAAATTGCAATTACAATACAAATCAGTAGCCATGTGTAATTAAAATAATGACAGTGCATTGTCTCTTGCTGACTCCAAATGTCTAGCTCCTTCTTGCTCTCTATTTCTCCAGTTATCAGAGAGAACAGCTGTGGTTCTACATGGGATACACCTGGCAGCTTGAAGCATCCAGATGCCCACTCCTGCTTTAAAAAGGAAAAGCGGATAAAAAGAAGAAAAAAAAAGCACTCCTTCTCAAGATAATGTTTATTTCAGAGGCAAGTAGTGTTTGGAGTGGAGATTAAAGGAGAGAAACTGGGGAAGGAAAAGAGCCAGACTTCCATTTGATTTTCATCTGTAACAGCTACAGATGACATGCCATCCAAATACCAGTCCCCTGACCAAGGGATCACGCCTTTCTATTTGAAAAGCGTTAAGTCAAGTCTCCGCTCACGCCTTTCTGTGCAAATGGGTGCCTTGGCGGCAGTTTCCCTCTTTTTCTTAAAAGGGAGGTTGGCCAGGGCTTTCACCCCTAATGCAGAAAAGGAATAGCTATGTGACATTTATACCAAGAGGATGGAGCCATGAGAAATATCAGAAACCGGAGCCCTAGGAGAGAGAGGGCAGGAAAGGTTTTATATGAATTAAAGGAAAATTGCAACCTCCTTTGTTTTGAAGCTTTAATAAAACATTAAGTATAACCTAAAAGTTTCAAACTCTAGACTGACCACATGTTCTTCATTTAGAGTGTATGTAAAATTACACAGACTGTGTGATTACATACTGGAACACAACAAATGACCAGAGTAGACGTAGATTTATTTGTTTTATAAGGATCACCATAAAATGCTGAATTTGCAAATGGCTAGTGGGGAATTACCTAAAGAGGTATACTTATTTCTGATTACTTATCCTCGCTTTCCACAGAGGAAAATTTCCAAGTGATACTCATTTTCGAACTGAGAGCAAAAGAAAAAAAAGAAGCCATCGTAATTACAGTTGTATTCTGGAAAATAGCTTTCTTCCTTGCAGTTTTAGTTTCTTTTGAGAAAGAATCCTCTTTCTTTGCTTATTCTAATCATGAATTATAACTCAACTGGACTTGGTAATTTTTACAAAATGAATTTACCTACTTGTATCAAAAATTCAAGTTCACTATTTACTTCTTACATTCTCATACTCTATATAATCTATGTTCATATACAGACATTAAGACTGAAGTATTTTTCTTCACTTCTCTGTTAATTCTCATTAGGAATTCCCAGGGGCATTTTGCAGCTTTTCTTCTCCCAGTATAACTTTATTATATACATATAATATTGTTGTTTGACTCTGTATGTGTCCCTAGGTCATGCCTTTTCTTTCACTCTATTTGAATAACTCTGGAAAAAGAAAATCTATCTTCTTTCACTATATAATCCTTGAATCATATCCCCTACAATTCACAGTTTGTACCAGGACAGTCTTATAAATGCCACCATCATAAAATAATCCTGTAGCCAAAAAATTAACTAGTAATTCATCCTAAAACTGAACCTAAGAACAGATAGTCTTTTGTTCACATTCTTCAAGTTTTTTTTTTTTTTTTTTTTTAGTTTACCATTAGGTAGATAATTCACATTCTAGTCAACAACACCAACCATTCTTATTTTAAATTTATTGACACTCAGGGATCTCAGCTCTTACTCTAGCTAAAATCACCTGGTTAGCTAATACCTTCTCCACGGAACCTACAGTTCTGAGAGCCACACCTCTCAAAGACTAAGATCACTCAGGGCCTGCAATCTAAGGATTATCTTGTTAGGAACTCCAACAGCTTCCACTTACGCACTAAGCAACAAGAAATAAAAAGCAAAACAATATTTGGAGAAACTCAGAAAAAAAAAGATCTTCTACAATTCAAACACCACAGGGTGCCTGGATGGCTAACTTGGTTAAGTGTCCGACTCTTGATTTCTGCACAGGTCGTGATCTCAGGGTCCTGAGATTGAGCCCCATGTCGGGCTCCGCACTCAGCACAGAGTCTGCTTGTCCCTTTCCCTCCCTGTCTGCCCTTCCCCCCACTCGCACTGACTCTCTCTCCCTCTCAAATAGATAAATAAATAAAATCCTTAAATATATATATATGTATATATATATATATAATACCACAAACATACAAAAATTCATTTAAACTCCCTACACTTGGTTATTGCTAGTTAGAACACCAGTGATTTTTTTAAATGAAAAAAAAAAAAAACGCTTTTTTAAAAGTACTGCTCTATAAAGGATATTTAACAAAATAGTCAGGATAGTAGCCTATTTATGTCCACTGGCAGTTGAAAATTCCATTCCTCACCACCAGTGCTTGAACTAGCTCAGGGGCCTGGCCTGCACAGCATACCGGCCTCCGCAAGGCAACCAACGCTCCCCTAATGCACTCGGCAGTAAAGATCACAGCCCTCTTCCAGAGACTCCTGGCGAACAAAGACACCCTCACTGACCCACAGTGTTCTCATCATACCCTCTCAGCTTTCAGGCCCTGTGTAGTGGTCGGCTTCTCTCTCTTTCACTTGCAATTGTTCAAATCCCTGGAGGACACAACTATTTTTAAGAAATTGCTTCATCCCATACTCATCCCATTATTTCCTTCTTTCCAGCCCAATCTCTATAAAGCAGAGAATTATTTGACCTACTCTTATGTGCAGACACCATTATTTCAGGAAATACAATTACTAAAAAGTATGACCCTCATGGAACTTCTAGTCGCAGTGAAGGTTAAAAACTTAACCATGGCTTAAAAAGAGGATAGTATAAGACACTGCATACTTAATTACCAAATGTTGCGTTTCAAATATGAAGAACTAGAGCTGTTCTTAACCTCCTCAGGTCCAGGTCCAGAGATTGGCATTCTTAGAGAACTTTCTAGGTTATTCTAATATGCAGGCAGTGTTGAGACCCCTTGTGCTGGAAGTCTCCACCCTGACTGACAACTAGCTTTCCGTGGTTGTTTAGGACATCAAGAGGGTGAAGATACAGACTAGCCCTTTGTTTCTCAAACCTTAGTCTGCAGGAGAATTATCTGGGCTTCTGTTAAACAAGCATGGGTTGAGGGCTTAGCCTCCAGAGAATCAGTTTCCGCCTCCTATGTGGTGACCCAAACTCACATTTTCAAAAAGAGGTCTTGATGATGTTGGTGCAAATGGTCATTAGACTACACTTTGAGGAAAGCCACTCAAAATCCAGTCACTATCTAGACGTAGAGTAGTGACACTTAACATCATAATACAGTAACCCAGAATCAACAAATCAATGAGAAAGTCTTGAAAAACTAAAGTATCTTACAAATATATTTTAATATCCTAGTGTTATACTATTTCATTACTATTTTTTCTTATTTTATTTTTATTTATTTATTTTTGAACTAGTCTCTATGTCCAATGTGGGGCTCGAACTCACGACCCCAAGATCAAGAGTGTGACCCCGAGATCAAGAGTCGCACACTCTACCAACTGAGCCAGCCAGGTGCCCCTATTTCATTAATATTCTTACTAGGTAAAACGAGTTCTCAGAATCAGTTTTGTTTTAAAATCACTAGATAGATGTTTACAGTACTTTGAAATTATCCTTCTCCTGGCACCATCATGACTTATTTAGAAAAGGAAACAGTTGAGATTAACTGTTTTTAAAAAAGTAGAGAAATATAAAAAAAAAATCGAAAGAGAGAAAAGGGCTTTCTTTAGTTATAGTGCATGCATGTGTGTGTGTGTGTTTTCCTTGTTTTGGGGAGGGAGGAAGAGAGACGGGTAGCAAAAGCTAACTTAAAGTTTTTATTTTAAAATTACTGAAGCTTTCTTTTTTTTTTTTTTAAAGATTTTATTTATTTGCGAGAGAGAGAATGAGAGACAGAGAGCATGAGAGGGAGGAGGGTCAGAGGGAGAAGCAGACTCCCTGCTGAGCAGGGAGCCTGACGTGGGACTTGATCCCGGGACCCCGGGATCATGACCTGAGCCGAAGGCAGTCGCTTAACTAACTGAGCCACCCAGGCGCCCCTAAAATTACTGAAGCTTTCAACTAATGATGTACACATAAGGTAAAATTCTGACTGTTGCTCATTTTAGCTCAATGTAACCAAACTGTCTTACTTAAACTACTAAGAAGACTATTAAAGCCATGTCTGGTCCCAAAGATAGAACTTTTACATAAGCAAAAATAGGATAGAAACAGAGCTCCCTCGAGGAAAATGCACAAAACACATACACTTTTTCCATCAGTAAGTACTTGGAAATTAAATGTCAATTACAGGTAAAATGTAACATTTAACAGGAAAAAGGGCCTTATGCTATATAATGCATAACAATGTTAGCTAATATATAATGGATATACTATAATTAGCTTTGTTGTATTTTTAGACAAAAGTTTCCTGAATGATGTTAATAAAAAATGTATATTGATACTTTTAAATTACTTTAATTTTAAGATTATGAGCAAGCATTTTATTCACGTAGTTAGTTTTATTCTCTTCTTCCAAATCAAGCCTTAAAATTCAACTGCTTTAAACCGTCTGAATCCTCCTTCCCTAAGAACAGGCACACCTGCAGAAGATCTAAGTTCTCACTGACCTTGAGAACGCAGCAATTTCAGTGGAATAATCTCATTTAGTAAAAAGAAAACCATATGTGAATCCACATTAACCACTCTTAGCCCACATCAGGGATGATGACTCCCTTGGCACTGGTCTGAATTTTGAGTTGAGGAATTTGGCCTGAGCTTCCTCTTGCTTCGTCAGGATGGACTGATAAAGAGGTGCAAAACTCTAGTGTAATCAGTTGCTCCGTATTTCTGAATTTTTCTATGTCCCTCATAAGTTTGCTTTCAACAAAAATACAGAAAGGATGTTTTCATATACATTTTACTTCCCAAACCAGTTCCCTGTGCATCAGAGAGAACTGAGCTTAGCAAATATAAGTAACAATGACTACTAACACATGTATTGAGAGCCTACTCTGGGCCAGACACCAGACTAGCAATTTTATGTACTCTTTGTCTTATATTCATGATACCTCTAAAGTAGCTCTTATCACCTCCATTGTACAGATGAGAAAAGTAAGGTTGAGAAAGGCTGAGTGACTTCCCCCAAGGACAGACAAAAACCAAGGGCAGCCCAACACGGATGGCACAACAATAATCTGTAAGCGTTGAATCCCATGTTGCTACTTTCTGTGCCGCATTGAAAAAGTTGACAGCTCACCTTTATCTGGCGTTTACTAACTCTGTGAGGAAAGTACTGTTATTGTTCCCATTCTGCAAGTGATGAAACTGAGGCACCAAGAGGTCAAATCACTTCCCTACCGTCTTAAAGCTGATACAGAAGGGAGCCATGATTTAACCCACGCAATTAGCTTCAGATTATGTGCCTTTAGCCAGGATGCTGTAAGAATAGTAATAGTTTCCAAATAGCCCTTTTTTAAATTTAGTTATTAAAATGTATAGCTACATGCTCCGACCATGTACATTAGGATTTATCATAACAAGACAGAATGTCAATGTGAGTAATCTAGTTGATAAAAAGACTCTAATCCTTTACCTGCCAAAAGATAGGCAGGGAAGACAGACCAGACATCAGAGATGGGTCTTTTCCAGAAGTCAAGAAATTTCAGAGTTGGGGCGCCTGGGTGGCTCAGTTGGTTAAGCAACTGCCTTCGGCTCAGGTCATGATCCTGGAGTCCCTGGATCGAGTCCCGCATCGGGCTCCCTGCTCGGCAGGGAGTCTGCTTCTCCCTCTGACCCTCCTCCCTCTCATGCTCTCTGTCTCTCATTCTCTCTCTCGCAAATAAATAAATAAAATCTTTAAAAAAAAAAAAAGAAATTTCAGAGTTAAAAAGCATTTGGTCCTAAATAAAGGTGTCTTTTGCAAACCCCTTAGCATACTGAATGGTACAAAGACTGCACACAAGGGGAGGTGTGGGTTACAACACTGCAGTACTGGGTGAGATGAGACTTTACACATAATTTCCATCAAGCTGCCTTTTCTGAGTTTTAGCACCACTGTTGTGATGCACAAAGAAAAACATAATAAATCTTATAGGAAATAAATGTGTAGCACTTCATAAAAGAGGAGAGAGCTCCGAGGGAAAAGAAGGCATAATGTTTATAATATTTAGTCGTTTCTGCTGGGTTTGTCAAATTTGAGGCAGAGGAAAAGAGATTATTATCAATCTATCTTATGGGAACTGGTCATGATGTAACAGCTTGAGTTCTGAGATTTGCTCTACAAGAGCAGTGAGACTTGTTAGCAAATACTTCCATTAAAAGAAAGAAGAAATAGGTATCTACAGAGGAAAAGAAAATTGCAACATTCTTGTACTTAATAAAATAGCAAATATTAACACCGAATTCGGACATATGCCCTGGCCAGATTTTAAATATTAAGATACTCATAAAAATGGAGTTTTCTAAGCTTTGGTGCTGTTTCTTCTCACTGCCCCACCCCATTCCTCCCCTGGGAGTTCAGCCCATGACAATTACAGGGTTGCCATTACAGCCTCTGTCCCTGTTACATGGTGCTGATTTTCTGCCTGCAAAAATGTGGACTCCAGACAGACATGGCGGTGTGAGTTAACATTAAGTCTGATTCCAGTCTTCTGGGAAGACATAGGTTAGTTACGTTATAAGGAAAAAAAAAAAAATACTGAGTAGAAATTCTGTTCTTAGAATTTCGATTATTGTTGTTCTAGTTCTACTTAACCACTGATACCCTGAAAGAACTATTTATATAGAATTCATGAAGTGAACCTACAAATAACTGAAGGAACTTTTTAGCTCCTGGTTTCTGATTCTTATATAAAATTTAATGAACAAACAGAAAAAGAAAGAAAATGGCAACAGACTTTGCATTTTAAATGACTGCTTTGTTAAACAGGAAAACCATTTTGAAAAGTTCATATTCTCTCTCAAGTTATTAAACTTACTAAGATGACTTTTAAAAAAAAGTTCCTTTTTGGTCTTTTTTCTTAGAACTGTCTGATCCGACTAAGAGTCAGTTGCTACATTTCTAAACTTCACTATCTGCTCACTACCAAGAGAGGATTTCTATATAATCTCTTAGAAACTTCAAAATGCATAGTGTTAGGGAATTAGATACTCCTTGTGACTATATTCAGAGCTTGGTATCACAGGCTAAATTATTATTTTTTGAAATATAAATACTGCAACTTAGATGGCGTGGCACCGTTGAGAACGGCTTGCCATATGCCTTTGATTTCACTGAGAGACATGCCATCTGCCACAGCATTCAATAGTGATTACAAAAAAAAAAAAAAGAAAGAAAAAGAAAAGAAAGAAAGGAAAAATGCAAAAGAATGAGAAAAAGGAGAAAGAGAAGTGTGGCAGAAGATTGTGACCAAATGTAAGAATGTTGTCCATCATGTGCAATTTGGATCTGGCCTGGTACTGGTTCATTACCTCTAGTCAGAAGTCAAAGTCAGACAATATGAACTAATTACTCTCTTTTTCCGTAGGCGATGAACTGAGTGCAATGTAGTTCACTCAGCATGATTATTGATACTGGTTTAGAAAAAATGTCTTTGATATAAGGTAAAGGCCAAAGATCCTAGGGCAATTTATATTTTAAAGGAGTTTTGGCCCAGGGACTAGGATTAAAACAGGGAGAACTTGCTTATATATAGTTAATTTATTTGTAAAAAATTAATACCTTCACGGGTGGGGGCGGGGGAGGTTGGAGAAAGAAGAAAATGGCAAGAAGTCAGAGATTTTGAGGAAATGTATTTATATTGATGGAAATATCTAAATCTATTTTGGTACTCTATTTTATCAAGTATGAAGTCATCTCGGTGTATATTTTAACTCTGCATAATAAAATTGTTGTGATAAATCCCTTAAGATGATTCCCAAAGAACAGAAGTAATTTTTCTAAGAAGCCTAAAAATAGAACTCTCCTCAAATTCATCCAGACAGTGCCCACACAGTCAATATTTTGCCAAAGAAACAATAACAACAACAAAAAAACCAGCAGAATAAAGTGTAAGTTTTATAGGAAAAAAAATTTATAAATAACTGTGTGTTTATTTGGTTTTATTTACCTGAAAGAGGAAAATATTCAAACCCTATGGACCAAATTTTGGCTGAGAGAATAGCATCTGAACAACGCAGCTGGATTGTGACCAAATTTTTCCTTGTAAAAGGAAAAAAACCCAAACATGTTACTAAACTGTAAAACTGGTTTTGAGAATGAAATACAATCCTATTTCAGAAATCTATAGCCACTATTACAAGGTAGACTTGTACCTAGTTTTGAGATTTATTCAGAGTGTTCTATCCCAGATATTCAAGGGTAAAGATGGTTTCCAAATCACTGAATTTCCAGTACTCTTCTAAGAAATAAATTTTAATGGAAATATTCGCAGTGCCCCAAAAGTTACTAATTACAAGAAATAATTATATTCGTCCTGGAAATTTCATGTCACCATTTATTTAAAAATATTTAGTGGGCACCTAGAAAAGCATTCTGGGAAATTCTAAAAAAAAGCTAAAGACTAATATATGGCATTTGTATATTGCTTTATAATTTATTTACAATATGTTTTTACCTGCTTTATCTCTAGAACATATGTCTTATAGATAAGAAAGCTCAGGCTTAGCAGGGTTGATCACCCACTTAAAGTCAAATTGCTAAGAGACTTAGAATCCGAAGTGAACCTAAGTCTTAGGAGGCCGTGTCAGAGCTTCATGGCGGCAGGATGGGCAAGGGTGGAATGCCCCCTGCAGCTTCGTTCTTAGCCGAAGACACCAGTGCCTCAACTTTCAGAGTTGGATACACAACCCCATACAGTTACCCTCATGTTTTCCATCTTCTTTGAGTGGAAATGTTTTGGAACTGATAACATTTTAAGCTGTTTTTAGCAACCGACTATATAAAATAAAGATTAAAAATTTACTAGGGGGACGCCTGGGTGGCTCAGTCAGTTAAGCATCTGCCTTTGGCTCAGGTCATGATCCCAGGGTCCTGGGATTGAATCTTGCACCGGGCTCCCCGCTCAGCAGGGAGTCTGCTTCTCCCTCTCCCTGTGTTCCACCCCTCTGCATGTGCTCGCTCTCTCTCATAAATAAATAAAAAATCTTAAAAAAATAAAAAAGAATATACTAGGGAAAGTGAAGAGTTATCTTTATGGCATAGTTTCACACAAGCTAGTCATGTGACAAGTTATACACTCATGAAATAAATACTGTAGTATACAAGATGTGCTTGCTAATAGTATCATATATTGATATATTAGAGTGATAATTTGATCAGTAAAATTAAAGCATCAGACATTATGTAACTGGGTTCACAGAGAAGAAGCATCTCAGAGTTTGCTTTTCTAGGTCAAATTTGTACATACAATTTATTAAAACTTGTTAGCATAGCACAGTGGCACTAGAGAATTTTGAGAATTAAAATGAATAATCATTCTGCAAATTATCCAATAACTTATTTGTGGAGATGGTCTCATTTCAGATATTCTTTGGTTGCTGTGGAAATAGAACTTGAAATACAAGGGATGCTCCGAACATAGGGTATCTCCCAGGGAAAACTTCAAAGGCAGTATGAGTGGGATAACACAAGAAAAGTTTCAAGTGTACTGAATTTCAAAAAAATTTAAGTCCCTGAATAATATTCCTCAGAAGCACGTCACATCTACCATTTCTAGAAATCTATCTAGCTATTAATAGAAAAAAGGAAAAAGAAGCAATGGGAGCTGAGAAAAGACAAGGGGAATAAAATAGATAATAAAACAAAAGTCTTCTTTGCAGGGCAGCTCTGGAGGGAAAAAAGATACCCAGGGCCATGGAACTGTGGTTCTGTCTAGGAAGGAGGAAAGAACTGGAATGTGGATGGAGAGCCTGACAGGTCACTGACCCTGCTCCATTCCTTGTCTATGCTCTGAAGTAGGCCCAGCAGAAAACTACAAGGAGTTCCTCATTCATGGGTGCAGGTTCCCTTCACTTAGCCAAGCTACATTCACAAAACTTTCTTATGCTTTCTGTACGCTAATAAAACATTACCCAGGACTCTTCCTCCAAAAAGCATATATTAAATAAGAAGGTCCGATGAGATGATCTCCAAGGTCTCTTCCAGCTTTAGTATGAGAATTTGATGATAAGTGAAAAAACCCTAAGTGCATTTTTAAGAATTAAAAAGTTGGAAATTTTTGTTAAAAATCCATGCCTCTGGGACTCTTATCCAGAGGTTAGGAGAAGAGTGGATAACTTTATATAATCAATTTTCTGTGAAGTTTGTGGTGAAGTGTTTGTCTCCAGAACATGGATGAAATTCTCCAAATTGAGACTCGTTTTTAGTTCTCCCCACCCCTTCGCCAGTTGCTCTTTTTTTCACTTGCTGGTTTAAGAATTTGTTTGGCTCTCTTCCTCCATTTAATGACTATATTTAAAAAAGGATTTGGCTAGATGCCTAGAGGCTCTTGGGTATTGGGTGCCATATAAACAAAATTAATTACTTAATTCAGTGCCAATATCAGATCACTGGCAATAAAAGGTTAGTTGACAAAAAAGGGGGGGGGGGCAAACAGTAGTGAACATTTCAACAAATAATATTATACTTTTTTTGCATAAATCAAGAATATGCAAAAATTAATAGAAATTATCCTACATTTGTATACATTGATACAGTGTTTTGTGGTCTTTTCTCCACATGTTTCCATGTACCTTATTTCCTTTAGTTGTCAAAGCAATCTCATGTGCTGGCTACTTACAGATATTACTAACTCCATTTTACAAAATTAAGGAACCAAGCTTCAGAGATGTTGAGCTGCCATATACATTTTTTTTTTCATTCACTCAGCAAATGCTAAAGCCTACTAAGTGCCAAATGTCACGCTAGGAGTAGCAGGGTGACCAAACATCCCAGTTCACCCAGAACTGAGGAATTTCCTGGGATGCAGACTCTCAGTGCTAAAACAAGATAGTCCCAGCCAACTGGGATGGTTGGTAACTGAATACAATTCCGGTCCCCTTAACAACACATCATGGTTTGAATGATAAAAGAAGCTGTTTGTCAGAAGGAGATCTTTGTCTCTCTCTCACTCATTATTTTTTCCTCACTCGGGACTTTTCCTTCTAGACCCCAACTCCCAGCTCTGTACTAAAAATTCTCTTCAGTGTGATCCCAGGTACCAAAAATTGCTCTCCTGTTCCCCAAGTTCTCTGAGTTATTGGACATTTTAACTACCTGATATTCCCTTTGACTTTGCTTTTCCCCTTGCCTTTCTCTCTCCTTTAGTAATGCCCTGCATGTGCCCATCTAAACTTACATCATTAAGCATAAATGCACCATTTTATATCCATAGCTGCAATAAGGGAACTTTGACACAAGGATTTGTCTGATAGAAAGAGTTCCTCTACTCTTGGCCATCCCACCACATATTCCAGTGAACAGAATCTCTAAATGAAAAGGTTTTTGGTGTTTTTTTGTTTTTTGTTTTTTTTTTTCCTTCTCCACAGCCAGTTCCTTCTCTTGATTTTCCTATCTTTGTGTTTGGCAACACCCCTTGGCCCCAGGTTCAATCTCAAGTCATCATTGATTCTTTTCACCCCATCTAATGTGTCACCCGTTTTTAGCAAGCAGTTCTCTAGCATGTTCCTCACATTCATCCGTTCTTTGCTTTTCCAGCTGTTAGCACCAAAACCAAGTTCCTCTTTACCTCTCTCTTGGACCGCCACTCTAGTTTACCTGATGAACCAGCTACACCCTTTCTATCCACCCCTCCTCCAACTCATGGCTTCTTCTTCACTCCAGTTTAGTCTACACTGCTCCCAGGTTCAAGCACATTCCCATCTTCTTTCTTAATGTTCTTTTATATGCACCCCATTCTCCAGCCAAAACAAACCACTTGCCATGAAGTCCTTTCCTCTCTATGCCTTCGTTTATGCTATTTCTTAGGTGTGGAATATTTTTGCCTGTCAAAATCTTACTCCTCTTTCAAGACAATCTTTTTTTTTTTTTAAAGATTTTATTTATTTGACAGAGAGAGACACAGTGAGAGAAGGAACACAAGCAGGGGGAGTGGGAGAGGGAGAAGCAGGCTTCCCGCCGAGCAGGGAGCCCGATGCGGGGCTCGATCCCGGAACCCCGGGATCATTACCCGAGCCAAAGGCAGACGCTTAACAACTGAGCCACTCAGGCGCCCCTCAAGACAATCTTAAATTTCCAAGTTTCAGATAAAATTTTTATAGTTCCGAAAGGATGTAAGCCTTCCTTCCTTGAAACCCTTTTCACTTTGTACTCCTGAATGACTCCTCTCACCTGCTTTATGTTGTAATTATGGTGCATCCTTTTCTCAGTCCTCCACCTAGATTGTGTGCTCTTTGAGACCAAGACTGTATCTGACACATTACGGGACCACTGCTTAACACAATAGGCATTTATTAAGTTTTTATTAAAGACTGAAATGCACTAACTCCTTTCCTAACTCTGGCTTTAAAAATGTATTTTGTAGGGGCGCCTGGGTGGCTCAGTCAGTTAAGCGTCTGCCTTCAACTCATGTCATGATCCCAGGGTCCTGGGATGAGCCCAGCATCAGGCTCCTTGCTCCGCGGGGAGTCTGCTTCTCCCTCTCACACTCCCCCTGCTTGTGTTCCCTCTCTCGCTGTGTCTCTCTCTGTCAAGTAAATAAATAAAACCTTAAAAAAGAAAGTATTTTGTAAATAATCCATTTCAGATGTTTAAAATTTAGTATGTGGTTTAAAAAAATATATAATGAATGCATGAACATGTAATTAAAAAAAAAAAAAAAAAAACAAATCTCAAGCACCCAAGGATTATCTTACATGAGCACAAAGTTTGTGAGTACAGAGGCATTCACACCAGGAGCTTTACTTGACTGTGTATGTTTGTACAACACTCATGTTGCCAGCCCAGCCAGCTCCTTATCAGCTCCCCTGCAGAAAAGGCCGCAGAGAAGAAGAGCTATTCCAGGATGGGCAATCACTTGCATTCAGAAAATGGACTTTAATTGAGTAATTTTTCAGATGATTGAAATTGAATTGATATTGCACTGCAGGAAAAAGGCTTGATTTGGGCCTAAATGGGGGGCCACAATGTAAGCATGAAATTCATGCAGTTGGGGAATTATACACATTTGGATTTCAGGACAATCCCAAAACAAACCCATCAGTTTGGGCCTTAAAGGGTTTCACTTAATTAACCTGGGATCAATTAAAACATCAGAACTGACAGGTTCACGATATTTGCGGCATCTTTATGGAGACAATTTCAAAAATAATGAAGTTGAGGAGAGGTAGAGTCATTTTTCACAATGTTTTCCAACTGTCCTAAAGGCTTTGGGTCTGCACCAGGAGGGAAAAACAAGAGATTGGCAAGAGGAAAACCATTTTAAATTTTACCTTATCCACTGCCCCCCCGCCCTTTAAATTCCCCCCCCCCCCCCGCCATCAGGTTTCTTCAGCTGGGCACAAAGCCTTCTGGGCCCGCAGCTCAGGTACAGCCGGCAACGCTGGGGAGCTGGGACTTGCTCTTTGCATCTTAAGTACAGCTGACGCTTTTCCCCTTGTTCTGAGCCGAATTATACCAAGGAAAGGGGGAGATGAATGAGTGACCCATGCATCTGACATCTAATATCTACTATTTCAGATTTGGGGTTTGATTTAGTGTCTCTATCAGAGAGTTTGAGGAAACAAAGTCTTTTATCTTCTTTAAATAAATTCATGCACTGACGCACAATTTACCTTCTCTGGCAGTTTTATGACTCAGAACAATGGGCTTTTTTAGTTGTGCCATATTTTGGCTTTTCCCTTTCCTCTCACGTTGATAAACAAAAGCATTCAGTGTGGCAACTTAAACAAGGCTAAAACAGAAGTGATGTGTGGCTCTCCAACTACAAAACTGCCATGTTGTCATTATTTCTCTTTTAAAATAAAGAGTAGAGAAAGAAAAGCCAAGGAGCCCTCACTTTTGTATTCAGATAGGGTCCTGAGTTCAGCCATTAAAGTGACCCCTCCTGCAGCTGCATTGTCTTTGTTACCTTTTTACACTTTGGTGGATACAAAATGATACAATTCAGTTTATGAGCCAGTAGGGCCTCCACTCTGCACAAAGGCCCCAGCCAAAGTGGTGAGTGCTGTCGACATCCACCCCCCCACCCCTCGCTCCGACAGCGGAGTGTAGGCACTTGACTTGAAGCTACTCCTTCCTAAGAGGCAGGGCCCCCTCTTGCTCAACACGAAGGCACCATCCGCTCTGCCTTGCCCAGCACCACTCTGTGTTCCCTAACTGACCTGCCCAGAAGGGGCTTCCTTCCCTAATTTGCACAAAGGTACCGCATAAGCTGCTGGTTGGCCTTACAGATCTGATGCAGGTTTCTGGATAAATAGTAGAAAACAGAATACAATCAGGATGAAGCAGTTTTAACTAATAAAAAGAAATCCCACAGTTTTGCTAATCTAGCATTTGCTTGCATTGAAAGTCACTTACTTGCAGGAACTCAACTGATGGCAAGAAGTGAAATTGGGAAGACTTGGAATTCTGGCCCAAGGTGTTCAGAGGGGTATGCCCCGCTGGGGAAGGTGTTATGGGGCGAATGGTGCCTCAGGGGAAGAGTATACCAGAACTACGTTTATGTCGCCCGGTGCCGAGTCACTGCCAGGAAGAAAGGTCAAATGGAATAAGTTGATTTTTACCGCGAAGTGCAACATTCCTTGGTGAGATGTGCCGCTGGGTAGAATATTCGTCGTAAATCTTAAGTCACATCCTGAGTTTAATAGGGAAATTCCTGAGGCAACAGAGGGTAATAAAGACCTATCTTAACTGTAAGGTCGTCCTTGGAAGGAATGGACAAGCCTAATCGCTGTCTCCCTCATCTCCCCACTGGTACTGATGGAGAAAACCAACCTAGGTCCAACAGATGCTACCATGATTCCATGGTCTCTGCTTTCATCCGGCCTTCAACGACTCACTTCAAGGCTTGTTTCTCTCTTTGTCGCCCTCCTAGGTCTGTTTCAGTGCTTCTTCACTCTGATCAGTCTCTGACCCCACCACCTCCCTCTTTACTTATGGTAAATTTTAACTAATATTTCACAGAGAAATTGAAGATGAGCTGCTAACACCTTCCTCTACCTTAATCATTCATTCATTTGAGAAGTATTGATTAAGGATTAGGTGTGTGCCAGGTGCAATAACAGGTGCTATTTATAAAGAGAACGAGCAAAGAGACAGGTACCTGTGCTCTTTGTGCTCACATGCCTAAACAGAACCACCAGCATCCACATTCATTCTTCCCTGTTTCATTAGATCTTTTTTTCTAAAGATTTTATTTATTTACTTGACAGAGAGAGACACAGCGAGAGAGGGAACACAAGCAGGGGGAGTGGTAGAGGGAGAAGCAGGCTTCCCGAAGATTGGATCGATATTAGATCTTGCGTTCTGTTCTTATCTCACAAGACTTTTCCATGATTTTTAAAAAATTCTCTCTACTCCTTTATCTTCTGTTTCTTTCTCCTCTCGGCATGTAATAGTCAGTGCTCTTTTTAAAAAAATTCTCCCTCGAGTTCTGGCTACTGATCCCTCTCTTTCACCATCTTCCTCACAGATTTCATGGACAAGTTGCTGACTCCTGGAGTGTTCACTTCCTCCCTACCAGTCTGAAATTGCTAAACTTGCTCTCACTACAGTCACTAAATCCAGTGAATATATTTCAGGTCTTATCTTACTGACTCCTTGATAGCATTTTCAATATTAGGCAAGCTTTCTTACACTAAAGATTCCCTTCTTTAGGCTTCCAACACAACACAAACTCTGGTTTACCTCTTAAATTCCTGGCCATGGATGTTCTGTCTCCTTTATGAACTGTACTTTCTCCAGACTTCTCAAAAAGGCTGATGTTGTGGGAGACCCTCATCTCTTTTCACTCTGTTCGCTTCCTTTGGGTGATCTTGACAGTGAAATGGTTTCAGTTATTTTAACCAGTAAAGTTCAAATGTTAGTATGCATAAGACTCAACTGGAAAATCTGATTCAGGGTCACCTGGATGGCTCAGTCATTAAGTGTCTGCCTTCAGCTCAGGTCATGATCAATAGGTCCTGGGATCGAGCCCCGCATCAGGCTCCCTGCTCCGCAGGAAGCTTGCTTTTCCCTCTCCCTCTCCCCCTGCTTGTGTTCCCTCTTTCACTGTGTCTCTCTCCGTCAAATAAATAAATAAAATCTTAAAAAAGGGAAGAAAGAAAATCTGATTTAGGGCCAAGTTAGTATTTGGCACTCCAGATAATTCTGAGAAAAGCAGTCACCACATTCGGATTTTCTTTAAGCACTGAGCTAAACTGTTATTTCTATGAGGTCACAAATTGTGGCTGTCTTACTGATCATGGTATTCCCAGAGCCTAGCAGGGTATCCAACAAACAGAAGTGTGTGTTTAATATTCAAAGAACAAATGAATGTGTATGTGGGTGACTCCCACATCTGTGTCTCTTTCCCAGATTTCATTTTGCATTCCCTACCAATTCCCAATCTCAGGGAATGGTGCATCATCGACTGATAACATCCCTGATTCCTCCATCTACCTCAACCCTCCACCCAATTCATTAGTAAGCATATCTACTTCAATCTTCTAATATCTTGTAAAACACTCCTTTCTGTCACCATTGTCAATGTCCTAGTCCAGGCCTCTATCATTTCTCAACTGGATTACTTCAATGCTTTTCTAACTAGTCCTACTGCCTCTATGGTTGCTCCAAGCTCCCTTAAACAAAGACTGCATCCTAGGGTCCAAGCACGTTAATAGGGCTCGCATGACTCTTTATGAGATGGCCTCTGCTTGCCATTTAACAGACCCGTTTGCAACACTGTTCACTTCTATTCACCCCACTTTATGCTCTACTCATAATAATTTGGGGAAGTATTTTTCTTGCTTTTGATTCTAATTGTATTTCCTTTTACAAAAACTTTAAAACATACATTTATTTACACGCCAGTTCCAAGTGGAAAATTTTATTTTAGGTCTTATCTACATAAGCTATTTAGTTTTTCACATTTTTACTCCTTCATTATGCAGTTCCCAATTTTCAGCCTTTGTTAATTTAATCTAGTGTTTTTGACATAGATTATTGTTATTACAATTACAATAACATTGCAATGTTAATTTCACATGATGTATCTCTCACGAATAATTTTTAAAATTTGAATTGATTTTGTAACAAAATATTTTTCAACTTTTCTCTAATGGCTTTTAGTGAAAATCTTTTTAAGCACTTCTGTGCTTCATCTCTCATTCTATTGAAGTAGATCGCTGAATAACTTTTCAAGAATGTGGACAGATAACATATTTTTGTAGCCCTAACAAAACCTGAAATTATCTTTCTATTACCTGAATGACAGGTTGATTATATAAAATATTCTTAGGTCACAGAATTTTTTTTAGCCCTCAATATTGATTTTTGACATTCATTTTGCATTAGACAACCTAAGACCAAACTGGATTTTCTTTCTTTAATGATAAATTACATTTGTCTGCTTAGATACTTATAAAGTATTTTAATCTATGCAGTTCAATATTTTTTATTCTATGACCAGGTGGGGATATATTTTCATTGACTATTTCCTGGAAGGGAGTGAGGTTTTTCAATCCCTATTGAATGCTGGCTCCCTAAAATATCACCAAATCAACCTGTTAATAAGGCAAAGTTGAGTCTACTGCCTACCTTGGTAAGGGGGGCACACAACCTCCACACTCTTCATAGCATCTCTGAAGGGGAGAGGGCAAAGTTAGGATACTTTATGAGACTTTGAAGTCTGGCTAAAGGTAGCTCTTTTGATGCAGAGGGGAAAAAGAGAGGGTAATTAGGACAGGGTAAGCATCATGACATAATAGCATAGGATTGGCAGGCACAGCAAGGAGGGAATTTTGAGAGGAGAGTTTCAAATTGTCCTGGGGAAAAAAAAAATAGGACAATAATACCATTATCATGCCTAAAATATTAGTAGTATTTCTTATTATTATTAAATATGAGTGTTCTAGATTTCCCAAATTGTCTAATAAATTTGGGGGGCAAAAAATTGTCTTGGGATGTATGCTTTCCTTCAAAACTTTCTATTGAAGAGTTGATGGGTCTTCCTAGACTTTTCTAGAGCAATCCAAAAAGTTATTTGTCACTCTTACGCTCCTGAACAAGTGTTTCTGGGAATAATAAAGCCATGCTAGTGCAGATAATAGCAGGGTGGGTATAGATGATTTCAGTTTTTACTGTATACACATGTCTTCCTTCAGTTCAGGAAAATATTACTGATTTGGGTGGGGGGTCTTTCCCCATTTGTTCACAGCTCTTCTTTAGGATTAATGATTATTCAGATATTGTCTTTCCATCTCTATCTTCCACATCTACTCCCTTCCTGACTATTTAGACTGTTTTGACTCCTTGTCATTTTTTGCAGCATTCTGAAAGATAAGATTTAAGTTTTTTATTCCACATCAACATCAACTTTCTGTAGCATCAGTTCTGTTCTTTAGTGCTTTCAGTGTAAATGTAAATGTAAAATCTTCTAATTTTTGCCATTTTTAAAACTTCCATTTTTAAATTTCTATTTTCATGTTTATTCATTTCAGGATGATCTCCTCTTATGGAACATGTCCCTACTTCATATTGGACACAACTTTGGCATTTTTCTGAGTGCTCTGAATAGTTTTCCAAAGTTTATTTTGAATTCTGTAGTAGATAATCTGCACAGTATTTCATTCATGTGATGCCTATTAATCTTTTTGTTTTTCTGGTAGCATTTGTCACAGGCTCTGGATCGCTGTTGCCCTGCCCAAGGAATGAGGAAACTTATTCCTGGTCTTGTTATTGTTTCTCCCTTTCTTTCTCTCTTTGTTACCCTTCTTTTCCTTGAGTGAGGCAGGTTTGTCTATATTTAGTGGTTATCAAAAGATAAAAATGATGAAATCTCCTGATGTCCTTTTTCAACCACTGGTACGGTGGTAAAATCATTCTTTTAGATCTCAGCTCAACTCAATTGAACATCCACTCCTTGAAACTCTTTCTTCCACTGATTTATACTTGCCTCACTGGCTACTCTTTCACAATATGATTTGGTGCCTTTTTTTTAACTTTCAATTTTTAAATATTGGAATATTTCAAGGCCCTGTCTTGACCCCATTCTATTTATTTCCATTTTTTTAAATATTCATGTGTTGGTGGTCCTCCGGTCTATATTTGAATACTGATGTACATACATTTAGACTCATTTGTCTAAATGCTTATCCAGTATCTCTCTCTCTCTGGCTGTCTAATAGGAAAGTAAATCTAACATAAACAGAGTAAAACTATTAATATTTTTTTCTCACTTATCTTCCCCTGGTCTTCTGTATCTTAGTATCAAGGCACACTATCCAATCCTTCATTGAGGTCCTTAATTCAGAACAATCCTAATTTCTCTCTTTCCTTCAGCTTTACTTCTAGCCTATTAGCAACTCCTGTTGATCTTACCTCCAAAAGGTAGGCGAAACCCTATATGATCAAGCCTCTCCACTCATATATTCTCTTGTCCATGAAGTCCTGGGCACACCCTAAGGTAATTTTTGTGTTTGCAAGCTCTTTTCTCTGTTATCCATCCCCCACCCACAGAACTTTGCATGGCAAATTTTTTTCCTTTTTTTTCACATTCAATCTTAAATGTTGTCTCAGTGAGGTCCTTCTAAAATAGCTTCCCAATTACAAATGATGTTTACATCATCTCATTTTTGTCTTTTGCATAGATCTCATCAATAAATGATTTTTGTTCTTATTTATTTTTCTATTAGCTTATTTTCTACTTTTCCTAACTAGAATATTACTTTTGTGAGAGAAAAGACCTTGTCTTTTATATATTTCTGTAGCCTTGGTTCCTTGAATATTGTCACACAGAAATAATTGCTCAGTAAATATTTCACAAATAAACAAACCTATGGCATGAGGGTAGATATTAATGTGTTCAATTCCCTAGCCAAATCACAGGTTTCGTCAGACTTGGACTAAATACACAGGTGCTCAGAAGTACTATAATACATGACAATATATTCTTGATTGCATTGCTATCAAGAAGCATCTTATATCACTCTCACCTCCTGTCTTTTACTAATGAACGCTAGAGACCATATCTTCTGGAAAGCTCTGTGTCATGCCAATCATCTCTTCCATTATCTGCCCACTTGCTTTCTGGGATTTTTCATTATCTGCCTTGGTTGGGTTGAGGAAACTGACCCACAGAGCATCACCTGAGAGGAAGAAGTTCTGGGCTTATGTTTGGTTCACACCTTGGGTTTACAGTTATAGAATAACTATGGGAGAGGGGAGAAGTATAATATCACAGTTCATTTTTGTTAGGTGATATCTTTTGTGATATGAAACCAAGGCTTGAAATGACCTGAAACCTGGGAAGATTTTATATCAATCCAGTTTCATTTGCCAAGGAATTATTGTCAGTCTCTTCCAAAGAATTGGCACTTATCTCTGTGATAGGAGAGTTCCCATTTATCCCTCACCCAGTTTCATCAATTTTTGTCATCTTACTTTATCACAGAATGTGAAGTAAACATTACTAAACTGCAAACTTTATTTGGATTTCACCATTTTTTCCATTAATGCGCTGTTTCTGTTGCAGAATCCAATCCAGAATACCACATTGTGTTCAGAAGTTATGTGTCCTTAGTCTCCTCTGGGCTTTGACAGTTTCTGTCCTCCCTTGTTTTTTGTTTGTTTGTTTGTTTGTTTGTTTTTATGATTTTGAATGTCCTGAGTAGGACTGGCCAGGTATCCTGTAGAATGTTCCCTGATCTGGATTCATATCCACCAGAGAAACAGAACTAGGATAGATGGATCTATGGGTGGATAGATAGATATATAGATCAAGGAATGGGCTGAGTGATTATGGGGCCTGATTAGACAAGTCCAAAATCTGTTATGCAATCCATCAAGAAGGGAAGTCTGGAAGCTCTCAGGCAAGAGTTGATACTGTGTTCCAGAAAGTCTTCTTCCTTAGGGAAACCTCATTTCTTTTCTTAAAGCTGTTTAATTGATTGAATCGGATCTGGACCACCTCAATTATTGAGAATAATCTCCTTTGCTTAAAGTCAACTGATTGTAGAGGCTAATCCCATTTATAAATTACTTTCATAGCAACACCTAGGTTAGTGTTTGATTGAATAACTGCACTATAGCTTAGCCAAGTTGAAACATAAAACTGACCATCACACTGGAATTATGGATTTTTTGAAAGAATGCAGTGGAGGTACATCTCATCATATCGGGAAGTACAAAATATCCACATAACATCACTGGTGAGTTGACTTGCATCGCTTGGTTAAGGTGACATTTGAAAGGTTTCTCCACAGTAAATCTACCATTCTTCCCATTTCCTACTTCACAAAATCTAGCACATTCTGCAGAGTAGAAGGAATTAAGCTCCTCTCCTCTAGTGAATAGTATCTCCATATATTATTTGAATTCTTCTGTAAGAAATATTTGTCTCTTACTCCCATTTATTTCTTTATTCAATCATTTATTTTTGTCAGTATGGGCTCATGTATATACTTTGGATTACAGTTTATACTACATCATTTTGTTGCTCACATTGTTCCAGCTCTAGCCATTGGGAGCTCTTTCAAGTTGGTTCCTGTGTCTCTTTGACATGCCCCCAACCTCTTACTTTTTGAGCACTTCCTTACTTTCTGGTACTTAATAATATTCCAGACTCATCTTGCATTTTCCCTGCCCTGCCTGAGAAATAGTTATTTCTCCAAGAACCCTGTTGCTTTTATTGGAGAACAATATTTAGAAACCAAGATCTGGGTGTGCATTGTGCTTGCTGCTACTGGGATATCATTGCTTCTGGGCTCTCTCAGAGGACACTGCTATGGAATATATATACCTCTACTAACCTATGTATCTTTAATTGTTCCTATATTTATCCAGGAATATCTATATTAAGCTAAACATGAGCTCATATTGAAAGCAGTGTAGTGTTTATTCTAGACGTCCTTTCTTGTTTATCTGTAAGTTCATTCACTAACCATGAGAAACTTGACCCCCACCACCCAACATCCATTTTTTTTGTCCAACCCCAGTATCCTTATAAAGCTGTTTCAGAATTGTTAGTCCATGCCTTCATAAGAAAGAAATTTGCCAACTAGAATACAGTGTTTACAAATAGGTTCTTTTTTAGTTTTTAGTTTTTTAAAAATTTTTATATATTAAACTTAACACTATGTTAGGTTCATTTCTTTGGATTTTGACAAATTGAGTTGTGTAACCATCACCCCAGGACCATATAGAACATTACCTTCATTTGAAAATTTCCCCTGTACATCCTCTTTGTAGTCAATCACTCTCACTACCATAATATGCCTAAATTTTAAATACAATTTTTACCTTTTAATCTTTTTTCTTTATATGTTTATGGATATTTTATTGAATAATTACAGGGGGAGCTCAACTGGGGTATGCTAAACATAAGGCCTCTTTCTATTCATTCTATTTGGAACAAATGTTTAACAAGCTCTTCATCTTAGCATGTATTGTGATGGGTGTAGAGTATATACAGAAGAATACTTCCTTCTTAAAGGTGATGCTTATTTCAGATAGTATATTTAAATTTTTAATTATTTTATTTCTTTCTAATTGATACTTTAAGATTTAGTTGGAAACTAAGCAGAAGCTTTACTTCAAGAAACCAAAAATGGCTGGGGGCACTTGGGTGGCTCAGTCAGTTAAGCATCTGCCTTGGGCTCACGTCATGATCTCGAGGTGCTGGGACCAAGCCCCACAGTGGGCTCCCTACTCAGCGGGGAGCCTGCTTCTCCCTCTCCTTCTGCTCCTCCCCCTGCATGTGCTCTCTCTCTGTCTCTCTCTGTCAAATAAATAAATAAAATCTTTAACAAAAGAAAAAAGAAACCAAAATACTTAATGTCATACCAATTAAGCTATATTAAGGAAGAAAATAAGATGGCCTTTATGAACTCTACTTGCTCTTAGCCATGGTAATGACATATCTGATTCAATGTTTTAAAACAATTCTATACTAAATGTAGCAATTTAAAATGGGTCAACTTTTAACTTTAGAATACATGTGTATATATACATATAAAAGTCCATTGTCATATTTATTTTATAGTTTACAAATATCAAACCAGTAAACCTTGCTTGTTAAGTTTTATTTCCCATGAAGTTAAGAAAGCTCAGGAGACCACATGATATCTCAGGTCAAGTGTATGTGTATGTGTGTGTTTATTGGGAGAAGGAGTTGAGATTCATCTTTGAGCAATACATAATCTCATATTCCTGCTATCTTCCCTATTTGACTCCATATATCTCAGTCTGCTTTGATTTCAGATAGAGAAAATGTATTCTGAGAATCCTTAAATAAAGTAGAATTATCTTAAAAGAGACAAAGAGAATTAGATTTTCCTTTCCATTATAATAATTTTCTGTTGTGGAAAATGACAGTTAGATGAATTTAGAAAACTAATGAATTAAGAAATAAAATTTATAGTCCCATTTCACAGTATCATTCTTTAAGACAGAATTTCTGAATTAACAAATCACCTACTATAAGAATCTCGGAGACTTTTTCCATTAATTTGCATACCTCAAATCAACTAGCAGCAAATATTGCAATTTTGTCTCATCTGTAATTTTGTAGGGAAAATGATATATCTGTTTTAACCAACATGATCAGAGGACTGCTTTCAGAAATATTTTAGAAAAGACTGCTGCTTTGGCAAATACATTTCTGAACTGAATGAATATGATGCATTTGAACAAGTTAAGCAGTAGGAGACGATACAGAAGCATTTGTAACTTTGCTAAATAGAATTGAAGGGAAAGATGGCAGAGGAGTAGGGGACCCTATTTCAACTGGTCCCCGGAATTGAGCTGGATATCTACCAGACCACTCTAAGCACCCATGAAACCAGCCTGAGATGTAAGAAGATCTGGATCTCTACAAACAGAATATCGCAGGCAGTTGGTTTCGAGGTATGAAGCAGGGAGCCATGATTCTGCGGGCAGATATCAGAGGATAAACGGCAGTGGGAGGGTGCCTGGCCATGGGGATCCTACACCACCGGTGAGCGACAGCCCTGTGCCCTGGGGACAGGCGCAGACTCGCAGACCGGTAGCAGTGGGAAAGGACTTTAGGGCAGCCCCCGGGGTGGAAACCCGGAGGGGCGGGGTCACGCCTGCGAACTGCAGCCCCTGGGGTGGAAAGCCGGAGTGGCAGGGTCACGCGGGCGAACTGGGAGCGGCTGATGGTTTTAGAAGCACAAAGGGCAGAGATGTGCCCTAACCTGGAGGCAGGACTGGGAGCGCTGCGGAGGGGCGCACAACCCAGGACGCTGCAGTTTATAGCAGCACAGACAGAAACAGAGACAGTGTGGCCTGGAGGGCTCACTGAAGAACAGACTGTGGTCTCTCTGCTCTGAGGCAGAGGGTTGGAAATGATCTCTTCTGCTCTGACTTGCAGAAGAGACGCGGAAAGCCACCAGGGAAAGCCACCAGAGAACAAAAGCCCCAAAAGCTGATTCCCGCTGAGCCCATCCCCCGCCACAGGGGTGCAGGGCAATTCCGCCCAAACAGGGTTGCCTGAGTAACAGCCTCGCAGGCTCCTCCCCAGAAGACAGGCTGGGAAAACAAGAGGCCAGCAACCCTAAGGTCCCAAGAAAACAGGTGCATCTTGCTTGGGTTCTGGTCAATAATTTGGACTCTATACATTCCCTCAAACATCCATCAACAGAATGACTAGGAAGAGGAGCCCCCAAAATAGAAAAGACTCAGAGATTATGACTTATGCTGCAGACTTACAAATGGATGCAGTTATAACCAAGATTTCAGAGATGGAATTCAGGCTAGGAATTGTGAAGACAATGGCTAGAATGGAGAAATCAATTAATGGCAACATAGAGTCTCTAAGGGCAGAAATGAAAGCTGAATTGGCAGAATTTAAAAATGCTATCAATGAGATCCAATCCAATTTAGATAACCTAACAGCTAGGGTAAGTGAGGCAGAAGAATGAATAAGCGACCTGGAAGAGAATTTAATAGATAAAAAGAGAAAAGAGGAGGCCAGGGAAAAACAACTCAGAATCCATGAAAATAGAATCAGAGAAATAAGTGACACCATTAAGCATTCCAATGTCAGAAGAATTGGAATCCCAGAGGGAGTGGAGAGAGAGAGAGGACTAGAAGATGTATTTGAGCAAATCGTAGCTGAGAACTTCCCTAATCTGGGGAATGAAACAAACATTCGTGTTCTAGAGGCAGGGAGGATGCCTCCCAAGATCAAGGAAAACAGGCCAACACCCCAGCATGTAATAGTAAAACTTGCAAATCTTAGAACAAAGGAAACCATCTTAAGGGCAGTTAGGGGGAAAGAGATTCCTTATGTACAGAGGGAGGAACATCAGAATAATGTCAGACCTATCCACAGAGACCTGGCAAGCCAGAAAGGCCTGGCAAGACATATTCAGGATACTAAATGAGAAGAACATGCAGCCAAGAATACTTTATCCGGCAAGGCTGTCATTTAGAATGGATGGAGAGATGCAGAGCTTCCACGACCGGCAGAAACTGAAAGAATATGTGACCACTAAGCTGGCCCTGCAAGAAATATTAAGGGGGGTTCTATAAAAGGAGAAAGACCCCAAGAGTGATCTACAACAGAAATTTACAGGGACAATCTATAAAAACAATGTCTTCACAGGCAACATGATGACAATTAATTCTTATCTTTCAATAATCACTCTCAACGTGAATGGCCTAAACGCTCCCATAAAACGGCACAGGGTTGCAGATTGGATAAAAAGACAGGACCCATCCATATGCTGCCTACAAGAGACTCATTTTGAACCTAAAGATACATCCAGACTGAAAGTTAAGGAATGGAGATCCATCTTCCATGCCAGCGGACCTCAAAAGAAAGCTGGGGTAGCAATTCTTATATCAGACAAATTAGATTTTAAACTAAAGTCTGTAGTTAGAGACACAGAAGGACACTATATCATTCTTAAAGGGTCTATCCAACAGGAAGATCTAACAATTGTAAATATCTATGCCCCCAACATGGGAGCAGCCATCTACATAAGCCAACTGTTAACCAAAATAAAGAGTTGGCGTGAGCCAAGCTAATCATGCTGTTTGACAAAGTCCAAGTGTGGGGGACGATCCTGAAAGCAGGAGACTCCACAGCTGGCTCCTGCTATTCTCTTTCATTTTGTTTATGGCAATCTTTATAACTGTGGGAATATTTCTGGGTTTCATGATAAAGTGACTACTCATCTTAGTTACACCTATCTAAGCAATCATAATGAAACTAATTCCACGAAGAATTAGTTTCTATAGAACAAAATAACAAGACGGTCACGCTCTGTCTAGCACCTTTCTCTTTGCGTACTGTTTTTTAGTTTTAGCGGAATAAGCAGAAATCAATAAAGGTCATGTTAATCATTACAAAGGAAAAATGAAAGAAGGCTATGGCTGTAATCCAGATAATGATCTAAGATTTGGAAAAACAAAAATATCCTAACATATAAATAAAGTTCCTCCGAGGCTATCAGGAGGAGATGCTTGCAACCTGACCCTGTTTCTGTGTCTCCTCATTCGCCGACGCCATCCTTTCCTATGAGAGACCCACCCTGGCTGGAGCTGGACTCCGGCAAAGAACCATACTGTTGACAATACGTTAATTATAGGAGACCTCAATACTCCACTCTCAGCAATGGACAGATCATCTAAGCAGAAAATCAACAAAGAAACAAGAGCTTTGAATGATACATTGGACCAGATGGACCTCATAGATACTTACAGAACATTCCACCCTAAAACAACAGAATACTCATTCTTCTCGAGCGCACATGGAACTTTCTCCAGAATAGACCACATACTGGGTCACAAATCAGGTCTCAACTGATACCAAGTGGGATTTATCCCCAGGATGCAAGGGTGGTTCAACATTCGCAAATCAATCAATGTGATAGAACACATTAATAAGAGGAGAGAGAAGAACCATATGGTCCTCTCAATTGATGCAGAAAAAGCATTTGACAAAATACGACATCCCTTCCTGATTAAAACTCTTCAGAGTATAGGGATAGAGGGAACATTCCTCAAGTTCATAAAATCCATCTATGAAAAACCCACAGCGAATATCATCCTCAATGGGGAAAAGCTGAGAGCCTTTCCCTGAAGATCAGGAACACGTCAAGGATGCCCACTGTCACCACTATTGTGCAACATAGTACTAGAAGTCCTAGCAACAGCAATCAGACAACAAAAAGAAATAAAAGGTATTCAAATTGGCAAAGAAGAAGTCAAACTCTCTCTTTTCACAGACAACATGATACTTTATATGGAAAACCCAAAAGACTCCACCCCCAAATTACTAGAACTCATACAGCAATTCAGTAATGTGGCCGGATACAAAATCAATGCACAGAAATCAGTTGCTTTCTTATACACTAACAACACAACTGTAGAAAGAGAAATTAGAGAAACGATTCCATTTACAATAGCACCAAAAACCATAAGATACCTCGGAATAAACCTAACCAAAGAGGTAAAGGATCTATACTCTAAGAACTACAAAGCACTCATGAAAGAAATTGAAGAAGACACAAAAAGATGAAAAATATTCCATGCACATGGATCAGAAGAATAAACATTGTTAAAATGTCTATGCTACCCAGAGCAATCTATACCTTCAATGCCATCCCAATCTAAATTCCAATGACATTTTTCAAAGTGCTGGAACAAACAATCCTAAAATTTGTATGGAATCAGAAAAGACCCTGAATTGCCAAGGAAATGTTGAAAAAGAACAACAAAGCTGGGGGCATCACGTTGCCCGATTTCAAGCTATATTACAAAACTGTGATCACCAAGACAGCATGGTACTGGCACAAAAACAGACATATAGACCAATGGAACAGAATAGAGAACCCAGATATGGACCCTTAACTCTATGGTCAAATAATCTACGACAAAGCAGGAAAAAACATGCAATGGAAAAAAGACAGTCTCTTCAATAAATGGTGCTGGGAAAATTGGACAGCCACATGCAGAAGAATGAAACTCGACCGTTCTCTAACACCATTCACAAAGATAAACTCAAAGTGGATGAAAGACCTCAACTGTGAGACAGGAATCCAACAAAATCCTAGAGGAGAACATAGGCAGTAACCTCTTTGACATTGGCCACAGCAACTTCTTTCAAGATACATCTCCAAAAGCTAGTGAAACAAAAGCAAAAATGAACTTTTGGGACTTCATCAAAATAAAACGCTTCTGCACAGCAAAGGAAACAGTCAACAAAACAAAGAGGCAGCCCACAGAATGGGAGAAGATATTTGCAAATGACACTACACATAAAGGGCTGGCTGGTATCCAAGATCTATAAAGAACTTCTCAGACTCAATACCCAAAAAACAAGTAATCAAGTCAAAAAGTGGGCAGAAGATATAAAAAGACACTTCTCTGAAGAAGACATACAAATGGCTAACAGACACATGAAAAAATGTTCATCGTCATTAGCCATCAGGGAAATCCAAATCAAAACCACATTGAGATACCATCTTACACCAGTTAGAATGGCAAAAATGGACAGGGAAAGAAACAACAAATGTTGGAGAGGTTGTGGAGAAAGGGGAACCCTCTTACACTGTTGGTGGGAACGCAAGTTGGTACAGCCACTTTGGAAAACAGTGTGGAGGTGCCTCAAAAAGTTAAAAATAGAGCTACCCTATGACCCAGCAATTGCACTACTGGGTATTTACCCCAAAGACACAGATGTAGTGAAAAGAAGGGCCATATGCACCCCAATGTTCATGGCAGCAATGTCCGCAATAGCCAAACTGTGGAAAGAGCCGAGATGACCTTCAACAGATGAATGGATAAAGAAGATGTGGTCCATATATACAATGGAATATTACTCAGCCATCAGAAAGGATGAATACCCAACTTTTACATCAACATGGATGGGACTGGAGGAGATTATGCTAAGTGAAATAAGTCAAGCAGAGAAAGTCAATTATCATATGGTTTCACTTATTTGTGGAACATAGGGATTGGATGGAGGACACTAGGAGAAGGAAGGGAAAAATGAGGGGGGCGGGGAATTGGAGAGAGAGATGAACCATGAGAGACTATGGACTCTGAGAAACATACAGGGTTTTAGAGGGGAGGGGGGAGGGGGGATTGGTTAGCCCGGTGATGGGTATTAAGGAGGGCACGTACTGCACGGAGCACTGGGTGTTATACAAAAACAATGGATCATGGATCACCACATCAAAAACTAATGATGTATTGTATGGTGACTAACATAACATAATAAAATTTAAAAAAAAAATAAAAATAAGTAAATAGAATTGAAGTTCCCATGGGGTGAGGATGATCTTTTTTTTTTTTTGTATAGACCTGATAAAACCTTCCTTTGACTTTACTCCCAGGGCCTGAGTGTTAGGTGGAACCACAGAGGTCATCTAGATATCAGGTTTTGTAATTCAATCTTGTGTTTACAGTTGAATGTCCCTTGTATTCCCGTTATCTCTTCACTAAAAATAAATGTGGATGCTCATAGAATCCGATCTCTTTGGGAAACTAGTCAACAGAATGATTAATTAATTGAGAGAAAGTGTAGGTGAAAACTGAAATGAAAATGATGCTTTTTAATTCCCCATTCCAAAATACATTTGACATTTTGTTGTAAACTATATGTTTCTTGCAGCCGTTAGGGTGATTGTTTTGCTAGTTGCTAATTGCAGATATCGGCAGCTGGAGATTAGGAGCAAGTAGTAGCTTCTTTAGGGGGTAGAATTAAATATGTGAAAGCATGAGATGACATCATGTTTTTTCAGTCATCTTCAAAACTGCTCTATAGCTTCCTTTCCAACCAGGGCCTGGCAGAATGGCTCCCACGAAGAAGGGTGGCGAGAAGAAGAAGGGCCGTTCTGCCATCAACGAGGTAGTGACCAGAGAATACACCATCAACATTCACAAGCGCATCCATGGAGTGGGTTTCGAGAAGCGTGCCCCTCGGGCGCTCAAAGAGATCCGGAAATTTGCCATGAAGGAGATGGGAACTCCAGATGTGCGCATTGACACCAGGCTCAACAAAGCTGTCTGAGCCAAAGGAATAAGGAATATTCCACACCGTATCCATGTGTGGTTGTCCAGAAAAAGTAACGAGGATGAAGATTCACCAAACAAGCTCTACACACTGGTTACCTATGTACCTGTCACCACTTCCAAAAATCTACAGACAGTTAATATGGATGAGAACTAATTGCTGATTGTCAAATAAGGTATAAAACTGCAAAACAAAACAAAACAAAACAAAACACAAACAAACTGCTCTACAGAGCGGAGTTTTAGAATCTCTACTAATTATTTTAAAGGTCTGATAACCTTAAACATTAAAGAGCTTGAAGCCTCCACTAGTTATAAAAAAGCATGTAATTTTTCATAAGTAAATTAGATGACAAAGAAGTCTCCATGGCCAGTGCAAAGAAAGAAAAATAAGGATTTATTTGAATAATTAAATAAAAGAGGAAGTTTTATTGAATTATTCAGGTAATTGCTTCAATTCTCCCACTTAGCCTTGTCTGTGAAGACCTGACAAAATGCCCTTTTCTCCTACATTTAGTCTCCAGAGCAACCTAAAAGGATGCTGACAAACATTAATTTTGCATTATAAAATAGTCTCAGTAAGTGACAGCAATTTCAAGATTAATGTGTTGGCCTCCTGAGAACAAATTTCAGGAATGGAAAAAGGTGCTCTTAAAACTTTTTCTGAACTCTTACATAATGTTGGTCACTGTATTGCAACAATATTTTTCAATGAAAGAGGCTGCTGAAGACACTGCTTTCCTAGCCACGGATTGCTTCCTCCTTCTGTTAGGAACAAAGAGTGTCTATTCCTAGAGGCATAGTTTATATTGTGTGGTTCACTCTACTGGCCACTTACACCAAGTCTCTGGGGTGCTTCCTTAAGGTTTAGATTCAGGTATAGGGTAGAGGACTGGGCAATAAAGTATGGGGAATTTAAAACATACCCAAACTTTGGTTCTGTGCAAGTCACTGTTAATAAAATGAAAAGAAAAGCTACAGACTGGCAGAATTTTTGCAAATTACCTATGTGCCAAAAAGCTGTGTCCAGAACATAAAGAACCCCCCAAATTCAACAAAATAAATAACCGAAGTGAAAAATGGGCAGAGAAATCAAACAGATGCTTCACCAAAGAAGTTTGTGAGTGACAAAAACAAACAAAACAAGCAAACAAAGAAGTTCATGAGTGACGAATAAGGGCATGAAAAGACACTGAGCATCACTGGCCATCAGGGAGTGCCACTATGCACCCTGGAGAATGGCTAAATTTTAAGATACCTGACAATGTACTAGCAAAAATGTAAAGCTATTGTAAACCTCATGCACTGCTAGTGGGGGCACAGAAAGGTGCAGCCACTCTGGGAAATAGGCAGTATTTTACATTTAAGAGTACATGTAGCCGTATGACTCAGCAATCCCACTCCTAGGTATTTACCAGAAAACTAAAAGCTTATGTTCACACAACACTTAGACATGAATGTTTTTATAGCAGCTCTGTTCATAATCACCTAAAATGAACAACCATATGTCTTTCAGTTGATGAGTGGATAAACAAGTTGCAGTTCATTCATATAAAGGAATACTATGCAACAATACAAAGGAATGAAGATGTGATATACACAACAACACGGATGAATCTCAAAGGCTTTATGTCGAGCTCAAAAAGCCAATTTCCAAAGGGAACATACTGAATGAGCTCATTTATATGACATTCTAGAAAAAGGAAAAACTGTAAGAATGGAAACAGATCAGTGGTTACCAGGGCAAGGAGTGGGAGGAGGGTTTGGTAGGTCTGCATCCTGATTGTGGTGGTGGTTATATGAATCTATGTGTTAGAATTAATATAGCTATACACCAAAAATTTTAATTTTAATGCATGTTAAATTAAAAATAAAAATTTAAATACTGGCTTTGAAAAAATACTCAAATTGTGATATAATAATCTGCCCTTTCCAAGTTTTGCCAGTTCTCTCACTTTTTTACTACAAATTATTCATTGACATTCTCAAATTTGTAACAACTACCCATCCTATGGACAGCATGACGGGAGGGAAAGATATTGATAAGATGCTCATAATTAATCAAGGCTCCTTGTTCTTTAAGTGTAAGTATTTGATATAATGCACCTTTTATCTTATAGTCTGACCTCAGGATACTATCAGACCTTCATCTGAGGAAAATTGAGAAGCAGTTTCTGAGAATTTACTAGTTCTGGGGAATGAAAACGGCTGGAAATCCCAGGGTCTGCCATGCTGGAGTTAATAGGTGAAATTTGAGAATGTGGGGCTTCTGCTTCCTAAGTTCTTCTGATAATTCCAGAGCAACCTAGACATTAGAAATGAAAAAGCCCTGCCAATGAGGGCCTCCTAACACTGAGAGGCACCAGTAGTCGTCTCGTTCACTATGCAACTCCAACTTCCTCTGTGGCAACCATGCTGTTATCAGTAGGCTAAATCCACCCTCTCCCTCAAAGTGAAGCCTCCTCCCACATTCACATAGTAGTAAGTGAAGACTAGAGTGTCCTTTGCCTTGCTTTTCTATGTATTGTCCAAAGCTACAGTGCATAAATCCTGCAGCTGCTATGCCCTCCACTTTATCTCCTTTTTCTTCTCAATTTAAAGTCCCACTTTCCTGATGATTCTCAAGGATGGGTGTGAGTCCAAAACTGGGCATCAGATTAGACTGGAAACCCCATTCATAGAATTCTAGTCCCTCTGGCTCAGTCCCCAGATCTCAGGTGCGGAGTCAGGGTAAAAAGGCATTGTTAGCCCGAACAAATGGTCATGGCTTATTCCATGCGGACGAGCATGAAACTGGGAGGGGAGACTTATGTTGTGAGTTCCCAGCAGCTGTCTTTAGGTTCTACCACTAATGAGAGAGAGGTGAACAGCTCCATTTTGGAAATACAGGGGTCTTCTGGACTGATTTTTACAAGAGAATTGGTGAGCAGTGCATAATGAGCTTTTAATATTTTCTACTTTTAGAATTCCATGTGTCTAGCTCTAAGGAGTTGAAAAGATTTTTTTAACACTCTCCAGAAGAAAGGTAAGATATTGGCCAATAGACAGACCCCTTATAAATTACCCATCATGATTTCTGCATAAGGGTTTATGAGCTCAAACAGAAAAGATGAGCATTTTTTTTTTTTTTGAGATGAGAAATTTTAAACAAAGCTATCCGAAGACTAGGGTAGGATGTTAAGTTAATGACTGAACTTCTCCGAGTGAAGAAGCTATCTGTATCCTAGAGCAGGTATGCCCATATGCTAAGCCTTTTAGTGTTTCTTGTTGATTCTAACCCTCAAAGCATGATACCATGCTACATAATCCTCTCTAGGTCATCCATAAACTTGTCCTTTACATATTGTTTATTTTACAATGTGCCAGTGTCTATAGTTTTTGCCATAAATTAACTTATTACTTATGATATCTATTTTTAAAATGTGCACAGTGCATATCTAGATTAAAACAGTATGTATGGGGGTGCTTGGGTGGCTCAGTCGGTTAAACGGCTGACCCCTGATTTTGGCTCAGGTCATGCTCTAAGGGTCCTGAGACTGAGCCCTGCATCAGGCTTCACACTCAGCAGGAAGTCTGCTTGAGGATTCTCTCTCTCCCTCTCCCTTTGCCCCTCTCCCCACTCGCACTCTCTCGCGTGCACACTCTCTCTCTTTCTCTCTCAGATAAATAAATAAATCTTTAAGAAAAAAAAGAAATAAAACAGTGCCTATGTTCCCTGCCAACAAGTAAGAGTAAGTACAATTCTTTTCAGTGGTATTGGTCTATAGAGGAATAAATAAATGGTTTGAACTAAATGTGTGGCTATCATTGTCTTCCAGAAAGATCAAACTCCTAAGAGCCCAAACTTTCAATTTAAAAGCGTCTCTTGTGTGAAATCCAATAGGCAAAGAAAAAGTTGTTTAATAGAAACTGGGAACTGGAGAGTAGATATGAGTTAAGTCTCGCCCTCAGGAAGATTCATACTGGGATTTTTTTTTTTTTTAACTTATCTGGGCTTTTTTAAGCTGCATATCCCACTAGTAAAACAAAAAACAAAAAACAAAAAACAATCGCCAGCAAAGCATCACCTCCCAAAGACTTTATAGCCTTTTTTTTCTGTTTTGCAGTAGGTAGAAGGGTAGTATGCATCCAATGCCCCTCAGCTCCTTGAGGAAAGGTTCTGTGTCTTCTCATCCTCATTCCCCAGACTCACACCAGACATGGGACATAGAAAATGCTGTGCAACTCAGCAGATGTTTAATTATTTACTCAATCAATTCAAGACAAGAGACAATAATAGACTAAACTGACTTTGGCTGGTTCCAGTACTATGGGAATCAGTCATTTAGCATTTCAGACAAGGGAACTCGTTGACGAACTGTGGTCCATTTCTAGGCCATCCCTGCATCTCTCAAAAGAGAGGTCCTAGGAGAAGGCTGTTTTCTCCTCCCCAAGCCCTGTAATATATGTATAAGGAAGTACAAAATGCAATATAATCTTTGCCCCTAAATAGGTATTTATTCTACTCCTGTATACCTTCTAAGCACGAAGTATTGGCATTTGTGTGAATTCTCTCTCCTAAACAAGGTAAATGTCTGGCAAAGAGAAAAAAAAAAATTAACGGACATAATAATGCCTTCTTTCAAAAGCAGAACCAATTGCTTTAGACTCTCTTACTCACAGACACCAGATCACAACACTGGTTTCTTCAGACAGCAAAGCCATGACTGCCTGACAATCCTGTCTGCTATCTCTTTTGTTCCATTGATCTTTGTTCTCACAACCCTACCAGACTGTTCAAATCACTGTACCTCTATAATATGGTTTGATAACTAGTAATCAAACCCATCTAATTAATATTAAAAAAAATAGTGTTAGCAATCCTCACTGGTTATTCTTACTGTTATAATAGAATCATTATCTCAATGCCTCCTTTCCTCTGATCAAAAAACTATGAATTTACTTAGCACTATATTAATCTATAACTAATGAAGTTACACACTCTGCGTTCCTTGTGGACAGGGACTGTAACTTGCGATTGTATCTCTCACACTTGGCACAAAGCTAGGTACAGAATCAACAATAGAATTTGATATGTGTTTAATAACACTTGCTACATGTTTGCTGAGTGAGTGACCAATTGTTATATTTGCCCTGTGTCTGGAGGAAAAAAAAAATAGTACTTCTGATATATCTCATGGCTGTCTAACATCTGTTTTCAGGATTTAAAATTTTCTTCTTTCCTATCTGTCACACCTTACCAAGAACTCTCCTCCAATGCTGAGCTCTGTTTTTGGCTTTTGATGTAGCCTCTTTCCTTTGGAATGTTCCAGTCCAAGATTAGGCAACTTCTGAGTTTGTTCCAGAACCCTTTACTTCACCTTCTTTACCTCCACCATGCCAAAAATCAAACATTTTTGTTCTATTTTTTAATAAATCTAAGTTCATACCAACTAAAAGAAGCCATGCTTTTCTTGACATAAAAAAAGATAAATAAGTTCAGTAGTGTAATTGCCTAAAAAAATAATTAAAAATGGAACACATCTTTGTAAAAAAAATAATAACCATCATATATTGAGAACTTACTATGTGCCAGGCTCTGTGCTAGCCTGTACTTGGAATATTTAATTTAATCATCACAACACAATGAGGTCAATGTCATTTCAATTCCTAAGTTTCAGATAAGGACACTGAAGCTTGAAGGTGTTAACTGGATCTGTAAAGAAGAGGTAGAGATGCATGGTAAACCAGGTGATTTTGACTTAAGGAAGAGAGCCCTTAAGCATGATGCTATAATATCCCCTCAAATTTACATGCAGAAATCAACATCTTACACCAACACCAGGGATAACTTTAAACTAGAGCCACAATCAGAGAATGTTTCAGTGTGCTCCATCCAAATGATTTCCTCCTGGCTCCTGTCAATGGAAATGTTGGCTGACATGAGCAAACGCTCCAAGCTCCAGGTGGAATTAGTCCTTCAGAGTCTAATGGTGAGGCTTAAGAATGTTTTAACCAAGTTAACTGGGGAAAAGGTGAGAAAAATGAGAACATGAAACAAAGAGAAAGCAGATGCATTTCTTTTTTTTTTTTTTAAAGATTTTATTTATTTATTTGAGAGAGAGAGCACGAGCAGGGGGAAGAGACAGAGGGAGAGGGAGAAACAGACTCCCTGGTGAGCAGGGAGCCCGATGCGGGACTTGATCCCAAGACCCTGAGATCATGACCTGAGCCGAAGGCAGACGCTTAACCGACTGAGCCACCCAGGCATCCCAAAGCAGATGCATTTCTAAGGCAACTATCTTCATCAGAGGATCTGGGACTTGGGAGTGTTGAGAAAAAACATCTAGCTGTCACAGATCCAAACTGGCTGGCAAGCAGGATGACCTCCAAGCAGGTAGGAGTGTAGCTGGTCATAGCCACTATATTTGCAATGTGTCTTCATCCACCTCGGTGCATCTACAGGAGTTCCCCTGACCTGCCTATTTAATACTTAAATTCCTAAAGTGCATTTTTAAGGACTTGTATCAGATGTCACCTCTTGAAAAGCTATTAAGCTAGTTACCCTGCAGCCCAGAGGGCTTTTCTTCCAGTAAAACTGATTGTACCACACCATGGCCATTAAAATAGCCCTGCATAATTTCTGTGAAAGGTCACCAATACTTTAACTATGAAGGTCTTTTTTTTTCTTTTAAAAAAGACAAAGAAAGAAAGAAAGAAAGGAAAAAAGAAAGAAGAAAGAAAGAAAGGAAAAAAGGAAGAAGAAAAAGAAAGAAAGAAAGAAAGAAAAAAAAAGAAAGAAAGAAAATGGTAAATCAGCTATTTTCAATTTTTCCAGAACGAAAACCAGCATAAAAAGCCCAGACACATTTTTTCCTTCTCTTCAACACACTTAAAATAACTGCATTCAGTTGCAAAATGTTGGAAGGAAAGTTATCTCGCTATGTTATGACCTAAGCCAAAATCCACTTTAATTTCTATTCCTGTATCTAGATATTGATTCCATTCTTCAGATATCTCACCTGAAAGTGTGGAATTTTCTAGTATTTGATGACATAAAGCAGAATGCAGGCTCTGTGTTAGGCCAATGTTTTAATGATAAACCAATCCACTCTGCAGTGGAATAGTAAACAAGCTCCTTGCAAGATGCCAACTGGGGAACCACAGTGAGAAACAGCTGATCTCCTGTGTGACATTAGCTCAAAGCCTGTGTCCTACAGCCAACCTTGAGACGGGGGTAAAACTGTTTGTAATGGATTCACACATGGCAGAATATAATAGGATTGCAAGTTGTATTAAGGCAGAACATTAACAGATGATCAGATTACTAATTTTGCCTTCATAAACACCCTCCCTTCTCAAACCAAGATACCTGCAAGGATTCATCTTTTAAAACCTCTCCTGTTCCCTGTGAGCTGATTCTAAATGAACAGTATAGTCAGGGGATGAGAAAGGCACCTTTAATAGAAAAGTAAAAACTAAAGGAATGTGGCGTGAAACGGTCTTTCTTGTAAAAAATAATAATAATAATTTAATTAATTAGTGGGTGAAATGTGGTTTGATTAATATTATTTCTTCTGATTTCCTTTAAACTGACTTTTTCTATGGATTTCCTGTGAATCGTTTAAGGACTTTTTTTTTCTATTGTTTCTGGATTAAAAACAGCTTTTTCCAAAAGAAGACAAAGGACTGGAAAGCTCCAGAATTGTTGTGAGAAGAGAGACGTTGAAGGACAAGGCTCTTACAAATGCCTCTTCCAATTCAAAATAAATAAGGGCAAAAAATATATTTTTAATATTTAAGCTTCTTATACTAATAGTCGTTAAGATGAACCTGTTCTATAAATAACTCAGGGAGAAAGCTACTGCGATCACAGGGGATTTTGTCTCTTAGAGGAGGAATGGGTCGGTAAACTGGGGCGAGGGGGGGGAATCTGGTGGTGAAGGGTGGGGTGAAGGTGGACAAGAGGATGTAAATGAATCACAGCAGTCAAGCAGCCCTATGAATTCAACTTAACAGCTAAATATGGTTGCAATTTTTCAGCTGGATTCTTGGAGTTAATGTGATAGAGACCATAATAAAGATGGCAAAATTGAGGCATAAAACGATTAAATGGTTTACATAAGATCTGATTCAAATTCCCACAGCTCTTTCATGTCACTTACTGGTCTGTTTGCTCCACTGTGCCACCTGCCCCAATGTCCTGGTTCCGAGAAAAAATGAAACGTTATCTGAAGTTTTCACTTGGATAACCTCAACCTTTGAGCCCTCCCGGATGCTGTTCAGTGTTTAAGAGGGAACTCTTTCCCCTCTTTCCATGATCACGTAGAAAGATTTAGGCACCGTGCTGGACAGGAGGGAGGAAAGGACAGCTTGTGGTGTCACCCTTAAAGGGGGATGAAAGACATATCACGCAAATAGGAAATAGGTGAATGACCCAGGTATACCCAAAGCTTCTCAAACACTTGAAGTATTGTGTGGGGAAAAAGGATTATTGTCATCCAAGAAACAGAGGCAGAAACAAACAGGGCATGTGTTCTCTAAAAAAGTGAAATGGGTTTTGGGTTTTCTTTCCCCCTCACCTACACCCTCTGCAAATACTCATAAACATGAATAAAACAGAGAAGCTTGGAGTACTGGAGGTACAATAAAATAATGAGAGTGAATTGAACAGGCATTCAATAAGTATTAAAAGAATGAATGAATGGATGAGTAAATAGTGTTTGTGAGAGGTTGAAATAGAAAGAATGTCTAAATAATAATAGTAAATAAATCATATCTGAATCTCAATATTCAACTGTTCTCTTACCAAAGAAAGGTTGGAAGTGGCCTAAACCAGCCCCTTCTCAGTGAACTTTATGAGCCCTGTCAACCTGATTTCTCAGCAGGCCTTAGGAAGCAATAAGAATGAAAGAAAGCAATTCCAGCTTTGCTCGGGGGACAACAAAGAGTACACTTTGGGTGTTTTTTATTCAGTTAGGGGTGTGAGCCACCAGCCTCTTCTCCCCCAAGCAGGCCCAAGGTGGAGGCTGTGTGCCAAGCCCTTTCTTGCTTCTACCCAAACCACAGTCTTAGGGGCAGATCCAAATTTTGTGAGAAATGAATCTTAGCCAATTTGGAAGTGGATGATTTCAACAAACACAAAGTTACCAATACAGCCTTAGCTCTGACGGCCTGGAAGCTGCCCACGCCAGCAAAGGAACCAGATCAGCTTGAGCCACAGTGGCTTTGGGGTAAACCGCGAGTGTTCTCGGCCTTTTGTTTCTGAATGCCTCTCCCCAACCCTTCTCCAGCAGCCACCTCCTTCCCTGTCCTCACGTGGAGTCTGAAATGTTCGCTTCTTCATGCACTCTTCTCTGACACGTGACACCTCAACCAGAAGCACGGTGGCTCCAGAGCCTGCACACTTGTCCGTCATGGAAACTGCTTAGTTAGCTGTTGGTGGTAATTCGTGTGCATCTTCCAGACCTCTGCTAGGCTGGGGGCCCTGCGAGGGCAGAGCTCCCACCTTCATAGTCTTCACGTCCACATAACAGGGCTCTCGATAAAGGTTAATTGCATGCTTGGATCAATTATGCTTTTTGCTACACAGATTGCCTATGCTTAAAATGACAAAGTACTCTTACAGTTGTATTCGCTTCTATATTTCTTTACCTGATCGTTGCTGTTGATTAAAGAGCAGAGCCTGAGTAGTGCATTCATTTTCTCACATTTCTTTCTTATAGGAAGAAGACAGTTGATTGTAAAGAAGTGTAGGCAGTGTCAAAAACGGAGATACACAGGCAGTCAAAACTGCTACACTTTCTGCCTCTTCAAGCAACCTAGCAGATCCACTTTACCCCTCGTCATGATTCTCATTTTCAAAAGGAAAATCTGAATCAGAGTTTTGCAACTAAACAAAGTTTCGACTGGGAAAGAGAACCAGGGAAATCTTTGATTAACAAAATATCTTCTGCAAATAATAATGCATTACATATACGATTTAGTGACTGTGCCATAGTGAGGTTCAGAAAAAAAAAATCATTTTGTACTATTTGCTGGACTTGGATTTACACAGAGGGAGAATAAAAAGAAATTAGAACAAACCTGAAGTTTTTCTTCTCTAAGTTTATTATTTTTGTAGTAAGCCTAAAGGGGCAATTAAATGGGAAAAAGAGAAAACACACTGTTTATTTTTTTATAAAGTCACAACAAAAAATGTAAACACAGAACTATAGTAAAGCAATAAGATATAACAAAAGCATTAAAAAAAAACCGTGGAATATTTTGTATACCTTGTTACCCCATATCCTTCCCAAGAGATATATATTCTATTTCTGAGATTCATACCTTTATTTCAGCCATCCATAGCTTATGAGCATAACTTAAGATTTGTTTTTTTAATAACTAAATATTATAAGAGATGTAGATATTATAACAATAAAAAAGAGATAAATAATACAGGTGACTAAATTAGAAACTGCTTAAGGACTAAAGCATTGTAGTTAATAGACTTACAGAAATACTGAAGCTGTAGGACTGGTGACCTTGTCATGTTCCTTTCCCCCCTCTTTTATGTACAATTCATATGACAAAAAGGAAAGCAAGTCCAAACAGCTATCTATCTAGAGCATGTAGGTTTATGACTATTATCTCAGACAAAGGACCTTTTCTAGGGTAAGAAGTAATTTATTGGGGAACAATTGAAATTCTGGTATGATCTGAAATAACTTGTGCTCATTAATTTGATTTTCAAAATAATATGGATTTCTAAAAGTTAGGTTTTTTTTCAGCTTCTGCTCTATTTCACAAGATATAAAGAAAGGGCATAGAGAATAAAAAAAGTTTATCTTGTCATTCTCATAAAATATATTCTTAGACTGGGCTTTTCAGTTATTTGGCAGATAGATAACCATTTTCAGTTATGAAAAAAATTGTACAACAACAAAAAAAAAATTGTTGGCTTTATTCTGGTTTCATTAAATTAGAGAATTTGGCAATCATCAATCGAACTATCAATTTCCCACAAACATAATCATGATATATGAAAAAATTGCAAAATTCTAGAAACTATCATGTAATCATATTAAATTTCACAAGTGTTTTCTGTATTTATACTTTGAAAATGTTGTTTAAAAATATTATGTACTTTTATCTACCACATACATATAAAGATCTGCTGTCTTACTTGTTTTGAATTGTATTAGGTACTATGTTAACCATAGGTTTTAGCAGCTCTGTTAATCACTGTAACCATATTATATTAAAAGCAGCTGGAAATTTCATAGATGTGCTAATTTTGTTGACCTTCACTATATTACAAGAAAGTGGGACAATTTCATCTTTATTTGCAAACCAAATTCACTCTAAAATTTTCATGGAGAAAAGATGAAATTAAAAAATACAAAATGCCAAATTATCAAAATGGAATGTTTGCTTCATTCACATAAGTATTTTCTTTTGAGGGGGAAAAATAACAGAAGGAGAAGACAAGGGAAAAGGAATAGTGAAGAAAGGAAAAAAGGAGTGAGGGGGGAGAGAAAGCAGAAGGAAAAGGAGAAAAAGAAAGAAGGACACCTTTTTTTCATGCCATTTTCAAACTTGGTCACTTGGTTTGCTTCTAGCCAAAAAAGGACTCTATATTTTTCTTTAAAAATATGAAGATTAGAGGTGCCTTGGTGGCTCAGTTAGTCAAGCAACTGACTCTTGATTTTGGCTTGGGTCATGATCTCCGGGTCCTGGATGGAGCCCCTTATTGGGCTCCCTGCTCAGCTGGGAGCTCTGCCTCTCCCTCCCCTTCTGCCCCTCCCCACCCCGCTCATGCTCTCTCTCTATCTCTCTATCTCTCTGTCAAATAAATAAATAAAATCTTTTAAAAAAATTGAAGATCAGGGGCTCCCGGGTGGCTTAGACAGTTAATCATCCAACTCTTGATTTCTGCTCAGGTCTTGATCTCAGGGTCATGAGATGGAGCCCACATAGGGCTCAGCAGGGAGTCTGCTTGAGATTCTCTCCCTCTTCCTCACCTTCTGCCCCTCCCCCACCCCTCTCACTCTAAAAAATAAATAAATAAATCTTTTTTAAAAATTTAAGATCAATTTTAATATTCAACATTTATCATTGGGTTGTGGAACTCTAAAAATATGGCAAAACTTGTAAAAAAAAAAGACAGGAAAGGAAAGGAAACTAAGTTTCAATTTTTTTTGATTCAATACCTAAATGAGCAAAGATTAAGTGCTGTTCAGCTGGGTTGATTCTGGTTGATTCTCTATTAGTTTACACCAACAGTAATGTCCTTGGAGTTCCGAGTCTTGTTTTCATTTGTTTGTGCCTCCCAGGTGTGATGTTAATACACCCAGTAAGTTCAACATGTGCAAATCATAGGAAAAGATGTAGCTCACAGTCTTCTCTAATAGAGGTCTCTATTACTGGAGTTTCAAGTGGCCAAGCAAGAGAAAATAAATGGACCCCAGAGCCCAAGAGATACATGATTTAAATGATGAGGGAACTACAAATGGATGTCAGCTCTGATGATTAGAGAATGGATATGGGCACAATTTCCAGATGCGTAACAGAGAGAGGTATGAGAAAGAGTTGAGAATTATGCTGCTCAGTAGGAGATCAATGCAATTATAGTCAATGAAGAAACACAATCTCCGTGTAGAAAATAATGATGAACCAAAGCATGCGGTGAACTCCGCAGGACAAGTTAAGCATACAAGTTCATTGTCATTTCATTTGCTCATTCCTAGAGTAGGCATCGACCATTCAGTGGAATGAAGATTGGGGGTGGGGGTCAGAATAAAAGAAAAAGAAGTGATGGAGGGAAGGAGAGAGGGAGGGAGGGAAGGAAGGAAGAAACTGGGAGGTCAATTTCTTAACTCACAATCAGAGTCTAAAAGTCCTTATTAGGATTTTTCAGGCAATAAAATAATATTTTAAATATCCTGTGACAAGAGATTCTATATGAATTGCTGATATAATGGAATAAATTTGCATTTTGCATCAATGAAAAATTGTAGATTCATGTCACAACCTTAAAATTTAAATATCTACATACTTATGAGAATGTGTGTGGAATGAGCTTGCCCAAAGAACATATTATGAGCCATTGAATATATGCACTCTTTTCATGTAGATTGAAAATTCTTTGTGTCCTGAGTAAGAACTTGGTGCAGAAGTAGTGCTAAGTAAAGTATTAGTTCCAGGACTATTTTCAATCTCATGATTTAAAAGTTTGGTTAAAGTCTTTGAGTGCAAAATGAAAACCATCCCTAGCAATAGTGTGTGGACTCTAATTTCTGGAATATGATAGATGCAAGAATTCTTGAGCCCAGAGCTGTTATAACACAAGAGATTATTTTTAACTAAATATTACTTGAATTCATACTAGAATTGAATTTGATTTATATGTCTAAAACACACAGCTCCAACCACAAACTCAAACCTAACAACAAAACTACAGTGTGTTCATTCAACATTGATTGAGCTGTTGTGTGCCAGGTGCTGATGTGTTCCAAGCCCTTGGAACAGAGCAGAGAACCCCAGCCCTCATGGAACTAGTATTCATGCTGAGAGGAGACTGACATAAGAAATCACGGATAAATGAGGAAACTAGCTTGCTGGAAGTAAGAAGTATTATGGAAAATAATAGAGCAGGGTAACGAGCATTAGAATTCTTGGGAATGGCGGGGGAGATACACAGTGTGGATTTTAAATAGAGTAGTGGTAAGAAAGAGCCCAAGTACAGACATATTTTGAAGGCCAAGTTCATAGAATTTCCTGATGAATTGATGTCTATCTTGTCAAAGAGAGCATAAGTCAAGGCTGGCTCTAAGGTTTTTGGCTGAACAACTGACAGGATAGGTGCCCAATCCATTGAGCTTTTCTCAGTTATGATCCTTACCACTTTTAAATACACCAATGAAAAATTGAAATCTCTTCCTCGTTCAGTGCTGGTGATGCCAGTTTCCCGAGTCTCTTGCTTCTCTCTCTGGCTGCCCTGTTTGTCTCACCCGCTGACGCCTCTTTCTCTACTGGTTCTTACACATCCACATACCCACAGGGCTCCTTCTTCTCCCTCATTCCCGAATTCTCCTCTCTTTCCAGGAAAATCACATCTACCCCCCTTCTTCTGCCATCATCCTTTGATAGTTATCTCAGTTGCTTACTCTATAAAGCCTTCTCTGACAAGGTCATCCCCAAACTGTGATGCATTCCCACCCAAAATATCCAATTCTAGAACTTACAACTTAAACACACCTTCTCTTTCCCCCCTTTCTCAGCCCTTGGCAACAAAACTGTGGGAATTATATATCATACCAAAATATTTAAAATACTGTCATGCTTGAGATAAATGAAACAGAAGTCTCTGTAAATGAAGGGAGGAGTCACTATGATACCTGTGATAGGGAGCAAGTCAGCCAAATCACATTCATCAGTTATATTCTTTACTAACTAATAATCGATGAAGTTGGTAACTTTCCAATAGCTCTTCAAGACCAGTTAAAAATTGGTGAAAAGGTGGGGTGCCTGGGAGTCTCAGTCGGTTAAGCATCTGACTCTCATACCCTTTTGTCCTTCTTCAATCTTCCAATTCCCTATCAACAAATTCCTATCCTTCAAGACACAAGAATGGGTTTTCATATGCCATTCCCTATGTGAACCAATCTCTTTCTCTCTAGGTAGAGTTCACCACCTTCTTATCTGGACTGTAGAATGCACTTTAAATGTTCCTGGACTACAGAATGCATCATTTTATTATACAATCATTAGCTAATCCATTATTTTCTTCTGGGAACAATGAGCTTCTCAGAAAGCAGAGAACACTTGTGTTCCAGTGCTCTCAAAACATTTGACAGATTCTGTTGACAAACATCTTAGTACTAAACAAAGAAAACTGCTTTACCTCCTCACATATAGTACTTTGTAATGCTTAAATCCATCGTACAGTAAGCAGTCTATAAAATCAAAACAAAGATTTGTTTACCCTCTATTAGCAGTAAATATACTCGGAGATACCAAAAGGAATTCATATGCACAGACTGGGCAAGTTCAGTAACTAGACACATCTAAATAAACCTAGTGATTTAATAAAAATTAAAATGTGTAGCCTCTCTAAAACGATGCACTAATGTTTTCATAAATCAATCTAGTTAATCTATAAATTGGTAAAATCCATTGCATTGATCAACTGTTCTCTATTACAAAGAATATTACTAAATCTCACAATCTCTCAATGTGTGTATGTGTATAACAAGTATGACTATAAAAGAGTCTAGTTTTACTTTAAATTATGCATTTTGTTGGGGCGCCTGGGTGGCTCAGTCGTTAGGCATCTGCCTTCAGCTCGGGTCATGATCTCAGGGTCCTGGGATCGAGTCCCACATCGGGCTCTCTGCTCGGCGGGAAGCCTGCTTCTCCCTCTCCCTCTCCCCCTGCTTGTGTTCCCTCTCTCGCTGTGTCTCTCTCTGTCAAATAAAGAAATAAAATCTTTATAAAAAAATTATGCATTTTGTTAAACTAGGATTATTGACATTATTTTTAATCTCTATTCTAGAAAATTCTTGAAAAACAAGGTTTACTCAAAATGTCCCCAGTAATAATGTGTCCAATGAATGAATCAATAATGAGTATGGCTATTTAAAATATGATTTCACAGAGTATTGGTTTAAATTTCTATTTATCAGTTAGTAACTTGTGAATTTACCTAAGCAGAGCTCTAAAATTCACTTTTGTCAGGTTGGTTCATCTAAATATATCCTTATTCAAAGGATATTTATCATATAAACTTTAAAGCATATTTTTTACAATATGATTACAGAGGTGATGGAACAAAGGACCGTCAGGGGGGCAGTTATCCCGGGAGAAGGGGGGAGGCTATGGTAAGGAAGGGGTATATAGAGCTTTTTTGGAACACAGCAATATTTTGTTTACTTCCCTGGATAGTGGTCAGATGAATGTTTGCTTTATAATTATTTGTTAAACTGTGCATAACTTCTGTGCTTGCTACATATGCTTTATTTCATAATTTTTTAAAAAAAAGAAAAAAAAATCAACGTGCTTATACTCTCTATAATAGTTCCCTAGGACTGCTGTAACAAAGTGCCACAAACTGGGTGGCTTAAAATGCTATATATTCGTTTTCTCACCTTTCTGGAGGCTGGAAGTCTAAAATCAAGGTGTCAGCAGGGCCATGCTTTCTCTGACGGCTCTAGGGAAGAATGTGTTCCATGCCCTTCCTTAATTTCTGCAGTTGCCCACAGCCCATGACATTCCTTGCTTTATCGATGCATCAATCTGATGTCTGCCTCTGTTGTCACATGGCACTCTCCCTCTATGTCTCCTTGGGGTTCTTCTCTTCTAGGAAGGAAACTGGTCATATTGCATTCGAGACCACCCTAATTCACTATGTCCTCATCTAAACATGTCAGATCTGTAAAAACTCTTACTTTCAAAGAAGGTCACATTTACAGGTCCCTCCAGGGGCTAGGACTTAAACCTATCTTATGAGGGTAGGAAGACATAATCCAACCCATAACAATATTTATCTCAAAAGTTTTGCTAATGATAGTGAGAAAGGAAAATGAGAGCCATTCTTATTTTAATTACATGCCGGCCAATTTTATATATCTGTGTATTTATTCTTTCAGTAACTTGGTCAGTATTTTTTTTTTCAAAAGATTTTATTTATTTATTTGAGAGAGAGAGAATGAGAGACAGAGAGCATGAGAGGGAGGAGGGTCAGAGGGAGAAGCAGACCCCCCGCCAAGCAGGGAGCCCGATGTGGGACTCGATCCCGGGACTCCAGGATCATGACCTGAGCCGAAGGCACTCGCTCAACCAACTGAGCCACCCAGGCGCCCTAACTTGGTCAGTATTAATGGCAAAGAGTATAATATAACATGTGTGGCAATGTGTATGTGAGAGAGAAAGTAAGAGAAAAAGTGAGCTATCAGAAATTAAGTGCTATCATGAGTCAGGCCTGAGTTAAATTTGGCCACATCCATTTATCCCTTTAGTTAAATGTGCAGTAAATGAGATTCACATTGTAAAACCGAGACAAAGAGGCTTATGGCAGAAGTCTGGCCTCCTTGTTCTTTGTGTCTACTTTTTTTTACTTCTCTGGATTCTTTATCATGTTTGTCTTGCTTTTTGTTGCTTTTGCAATCTTTGGTTCTCAAACTTGCAATTAAAAGTTAAGTAAGTTTTTGTTTATTTTGCAGCAGTAGTCTTAAATATTTATGAAGGATCTTAAGTCTGACTTGCTTTGAGGAAATATAGATGAATTAATAATTGATGTGGCTGCTTTGCAGAAAATTAAAGGTTGGAAGCACGTGTTAAAAAATTAAATCATCTATGGCTAAGACAGCAGATGTTATTTATTTAAAATCTTGCAAAAAAAATGTACAATTAGGTTCTTTCTTCCGTCCAGGTCAACTGAAAATCTAATGATTCATTCCAACTTCTAAGACCTGAGGTTAGTCAAAGACCGGACAATAAAAGAGAAAGATAAATTTTAATTTTTCATCCCAGAATTTTTAACTATGCTGCTTATTTACACAGAAAGGTAAAGATAGGAAGGAAGATTCTGTATGTTCTGTATATGGGTCCAGAGGCAGAACCAATTAATAGTTTTAGTATTAATTTATGATCACAGAAATCATATTGTTCATTAGCCATTTTGACACAAAACAGCTTTAAAGAGTGATTGTATTTCTTCCACTTGGAACTTTGTTTATGTACTTAAAATAAATAAAATAATGAAAGACAAAGATGCAGAAAACGTTGGGTTAAAAACACCTGCCACCACTAGGCATAGGAATTCCAGCAGCCGGGAAAGGAGCAGCTCACACTTTTGCACAAGATTTATAGAACTTGCAATCTTGGCTGGAAGTATTATTCAGAGGGCAACCTTTCTATAAAAGTTTAGCAATTTTATTTCTGCCTAGAGAATGAGAGAAGGTCTTACCCAAATACTATCAGACTATTCTAGCAGAAGAAGAGTGGAAAGCATAACCTCTACAAGTCCTTACCAAAGCCTCATTTTCTTATCACACACTGAAAAAATAAAATAAAATAAAATAAATCACAGAGCAAGTTCAGTGAGCAGCAAGCTATACTCCCTTTAAGCTATTACTTGCTATCACTAGTTTTTGTGATGGTATCATTTTTAAAGGGGATTTATTCATCTAACCAGATTTAGAGCCTCTTTTATTTCTTTGCAATACAACTCCCTATAACTTGATGAATCATCTTTAATAATTCTGGTTTACCCATCTCTGCTACTGGACGGTCCCCTGAAAACATTGGCCTTCTAAGGAATGGTTGGTGTCATGAACTTGCAACACACAGGGCAGTTCCTTTACATTAATTGAAAATATGGATCAGGAAAAATTTTCCTGGGTTCCTCAAAACTGAAGTTTGATATTTTAGTTTAATATTTCTCGTGTGAACAGACTTTGAAGGTCATATGTATCCCAGTTTATCTAAAGTATCCTGAAATCTGAAATATTTTTCCCATGGGGCTCCTGGGTGGCTCAGTTGGTTAAGCATCCAACTCTCAGTTTCAGCTCAGGTCATGATCTTAGGGTTGTGTGTTCAAACTCCCCAGGTGGGCTTTGCGTTCAGTGCGGAGTCTGCTTGAGATTCTTTCCCCCTCCTGCCTCCCCCCCCACCCCCGCTCCTCCCCCAGCTCACATCCTCTCGCTCCCAAATAAATAAATAAATAAATAAATAAATAAATAAATAAATAAAATCTTTAAAATCTTTGAAATATTTTTTCCTATTTATTAGAATTAACTATTTTTAAGACTATTTAATTCAAATTCATATATATCCAGATGGGCCTATCAAATTAGTCTCACACACACACGCAAGGAAACTATGTCTCCATCACATAGTTGATGTGATGGTTGAAGCAGTGGTTTCTCAATAGTGTCATCAATGGAGGTGTCAACAAAATGCCCTTGCTTCATTTGACTCCTACAAAGTGTCCCTTGTCTCTTGGTCACTTGATGGAGGTCACTGAGCTTGCATAGTCCATAGAGAACTGATGTACCTGCGCATCTCATCGCTTCTTATATCACCAAATGATTTTCTTTATTCAAGTAAAATAAATTAATTTTTCTATTCTTCCCTAATTGCCTAATGCCTGTCTTTTCGAATTAAGTATATAACCTGGGATCCTACTTTATGCTCCCAAAATGCGCTTACACATTTTTTTGCCCACAGTTCAGCATGAAATGAAAAAATACTGTTCTCCTGAATAGCTAGCCTTCTCCAGATAGTTAAAATTATAACAGTGTTTTCCAAACATTGTTTTGTAGTGTGTCCTCTTGGTATAATATCTGCCACAATGTTATACAAAATCAGTACATTTGTTCCATATTTAACCAATGTATTCAAAGAAACACAAGAGAAATGCTTTCAAAGCTTAGAAAAGAGTGCACTGGGATTGTTTATCTGGCTTTCAGTTATATTAGTAAACTCATTCTTCATCATGATTGAAATATGTAGTCTATACAATGAAAAGTAGCTACTCAGTACTCCCACATTTAAAAATATAAACTTTTTAATAGGAGTAAGTTAGGTTAGAACTTAAAATAATCTCCCTCATTTTAAAGCTATAGTGGATGTCGTGATGAGCAGCCATATCCCCTTCAGAACCTCAGGATATATGCCCCCAGCTCCTAGAGAAGAACTGTCCTTAGCTGTCAGTCTTCTCTAGAAGACTTTTGGAAAATGCCCTGTACTAAAGAGAACAGTCTCCCCCAGCTACAAACCTTTCTCCTGGGACAGCAGTATCTAGAGACTGGTATAAATTATAAAGTAAAATATGTAGCATAAACTATATATAACTATACAGCATAAACTGTTAGTATATTATAGGATATATATACTATACTTACAATATAGCATATGTAAGATATATAATATAATACTATATAGTATATAATAATATAATACATAGAATAAAACAATATACAGTATATAGAATTAGTATGTGTAATAGTATATAGTATATTATTATAATACATAACATTAAAATAAAATATAGCATAGAATCTGGAATACACATAGTATACAGTTTTCAATAAAAACTATGAGTTCAGTGTATAGTATACAGAATGGTAATAAAGACCCAGCAGCCTTGCCAAAGTATGGGATAACTCTTGTTATTGAGACAGTACCACAGCTCTCACTTGTCTCTGCCCAATCCTGCTACTTCCCCGTTTCTCCTCCCTCCTCCCCTCCTCCCTTCTCTTCACTCCTCCTCCCCACCCACTTCCCCTTCTTCCCTCCCCTCCTTGCCCTCCCCCTCCCTTACCACTTTCTTCCCTTCTCTTTCCTTCTATGATTGTTGATCAGAAACAATCCCTAACAAAATCCAGCATGTGATGTCAATCTCAGAGACAGCTTCCCAGGAACACAATTGCAAACGATGTTTCAGAAAGATGGGAATGTAACCCAAATGAGTCTGTGAGATTCCTTTTCTGGACAAAACTTTTTTAAAAATAAAGTAAGTGATTATCTTTCTGGAATCATTTAGGTTTGAGCCAGCCTGAAATTTTTTAGACTGAATGATGGTGATCCAAATGTGGAGTGTGTGGAAATAGTTTTAAAAAATCATGGAATATACACATAAGAATGATTCAATTGCACAGAATAAGTACAAATCCTATTAAAAACATAATGTGATTTCACCAGTGATCCATCTTGGTACATTTCTAACATTCTTTTACTTTTCCATTAACAGCTATTTTTTTCTTGTTAATTTTTCTCACCTTGAAGTAAAACATATGTTCATTGTCACCAAAATAAATAAAATATGCCACCTATTTGTTCTGTAAATATCTGTATTATATTCCTTTTGGAGAAATAAACTACAATGACTTTAATGAAGGTCTAGAAACTCATCTCTATGCATCAGTGTCAAAAGAACCACACACAGTGTTTAAAAGCATCAGCAACCTAAATATTTGGGTGCTCACATCAACAACGGGCCCTGGACAGTACAGATGGCAAAAAAGCCCCAAGCACAGGGTCTCTCTGTATTACCAACAGCCTCTCATCTCTGTTTAAAATAACAAAGTATAGAGGCACCTGAGTGTCTCAGCTGGTTAAACCTCTGCCTTGGGCTCAAGTCAATCCCAGGTCCCTGGGATGGAGGCCCAAATCCCAGTGGGGAGCCTGTTTCTGCCAGTCCTTCTGCCACTCTGTCACTCTTGCTCTCTCTCTCTCAAATAAATAAATAAATGAAGTATCATTAGGGAGATTGGGGTGGGGGTGGGGGTTGAAAAATTTTCAAGCTTGTTTAACTTCTGGGGTGCCTGGGTGGGTCAGTCGGTTAAGCATCTGCCTTCAGCTCAGGTCATGATCCCGGGGTCCTTGGATTGAGCCCCCCCTCCATCGAGCCCTGCATGGGGCCCTGCATGAGGCCCTGAATGGAGGACCCCATGGGGCTCCCTACTCAGAGGGGGTCTGCTTCTCCCTCTCCCTCTGCCTCCTCCCCCCTGCTCATGCTCTGTCTCTCTCTCTCTCTTTCAAATAAATAAATAAAATCTTAAAAAAAAAAAAACAGCTTGTTTAACTTCTCCATTACTCTAACTCACAAGTAGCTGATTTGCATTAAAGAAATCCTGCCATCATTTCAGAATGCTTACCCGTGTCTGAAACCAAGGCACATATCTACATATCTAAACTGAAAAAGAGTATTCTCCTTTACATTTTATATTCCTGTCTCGTTACACAGTTAATGTTCTGTTTCATCATCTCATGTAACATCATATGACAAGTAAGATTTGAGGAAAGAAATCATTTTTTATATTAGAGAGCTACTTCTTTTTGAAAAGCTGTTATCAGTGTCTACCTCCCTGAACACACCAAGCAGCACCAGAGCTTAAGCCAACATCTGCTTGCAGACACTGGTTAATGAGTTGAAGGCTGACTTTTAAAAAACCCAAGTAACTCAGCACATCGCTTTCCACCAAAAAATTACGGCATACAATGTTTTATTGCTTCCAATTTGCTTGAAAAGGCTGTGTTTTTCCTGTATATCATCTTTTCCTGTCTTGTTTATATATTTTACCACCTACATGGATTCACACAAAAATATCAAGTTCCTTTTCATTTCCTTAATTAAGACAAACTACATAATTCCATAAATGCCAATGGAGAAAAATATTGTCAAGTTTTGTTCCTTCTAAGATAAAAACACAGAAAAATATGGGCCAAAACTGTCTTTGCTTCCCATATGTTCCAATCTTGAAGAGAATGTACTTCTTTGCCCCAGCTGATGCGGTGCACAAGAATTTTGGGGTGCAAATATGTCATTCTGCTTCCAATAGCACAAATCTCAATCTCTAGATCAGGTTTTTATGCAGTTTTAGAAGACTGAATGTTAAATGATTATTATCTCTTCTGAAACTTTTTAAATTCCATCAGTTTCTAATGTAACATTGAAGAAATCTCATATCAGAGAATCAAATTTTAAAGTATTGGCAGTGAATCCAATTCTTTGATCATGCTCTACCATCCTTATTAGTGTTGTTTACATTGCTGCTATTATTAGCTCTGTGTTCCTTTTCCTTTGTATCTCATTACTCTGAGTTAAAACAATGGAAATTTCCTGTGGAAAATTTAAAGATAGTACCTTTAATGGAAAGTAGAAATGGTTTTGAGAGGGGAAAAAAAAACATGATGTTTAAATTTTTAAGAACGCTGTTTTAACCTATTTAATTTTTATGAAACATCAATTGTATAACTGATACAGGAGAGAATTTTGAAATTCTCATTCCTTAATGAAAGATTAATCCAGCCTACCACCTGTTTTTGTATGGCCCACAAGCTAAAAATGTTTATGTTTTTTAATGGCTTGTCATTTTCTATGATGACTATGATCACTGGAATCAGAAACTACCACCCTCAGAAAATATAAGCAGTGTGAGTATAGGAAGGGTGTTTCAGGGAAATGTTTTGGTTTATTTTCCCACCTGTTTTCTATTTGTATTTATTTTATTATCTTTCGGTTATCAATCCAGCACTCTGTTTTTCTCCATTTCTTCAATATGCTTTTTCTTCCAGACAGAAATATCATATTTCCTGAGAATATAAATACAACACAAATGTCACTTATTTGTGGATAAGTGGGGACTAAGTTATCACCGGTCCACCCCATAAACTCAAACATTGTCGTTACTGATATTGACACAACTGAATAATGAATGTACATCAGCTATAATTAAAATATATCAATAGTATAAATATAAAATAAGTTTTTATATTTTTATTTTTTTTAATATTTAATTTATTTATTTGAGATAGAGAGCAAGCAAGAGAGCACCAGCAGGGGACAGGGGCAGAAGGAGAAGCAGGCTCCCCGCTGAGCAGGGCTTGATCCCAGGAACCTGGGATGGTAACCTGAGCTGAAGGCAGATGCTTAACCAACTGAAATCACCCAGGCACCCTTAAAATAAGGGTTTTTTAAAGATTTTATTCATTTATTTGAGAGAGAATGTGTATGTGCAAGTGGAGAGAGGAGCAGAGGGAAAAGAACAAGCAGACTCTGCACTGAGCGTGGAGCCCCATACAGGGTTTGATCCCACGACCCTGAGATCATGACCTGAGCCAAAACCAAGAGTCAGATGCTCAACCGACTGAGTCACCCAGGCACCCCTAAAATATAAAATAAGCTTTAAAGAAAAGAAAGATAGTGGATTTTTCCCCTTGGCTAAGCATTGGATGAGGACATGGGTATAAAATCGATATTAAGTGAAAACATGTGAATAACTGACTCAAATTATCAACTTAGGTATGTGTTCATTTGGTTCACTTGAAGTATTTTAACATGCATATTTTACTCGGTGGTGTCAATAGGTTTGTTTTTGATGCCTCAGACATGGAATTTTGAGAACGCTTCCTTAAATTGCAAGCTGTCATCTTTTAAGAACAATTCTTCTGTCTATAAAAAAGACCTTTTCCACGTTTCAGTTCTAGACTCTAAATAAGCAATATTTTAGTACCTAGATAACTAAATGCCTTTCTGGAGTGTCATGCATACTGTTAATTTGCTTTTCTAAATTATTTTATAACAATGAATTTTTATAATCATGTTTCAAGAAAGTTGAATAGCATACTAATATTTTATTTTAAGATCCAGAACAAGAAACACATTTCCATGTCAGGCAGGTCTGACTGTCCAGGCTATTCAAAAAGAAAAGAAAAAAAAAATCCTATACTGTGATTGGGAATAGCAAATAAGAGGGATAATATCTGAAAAGTAACCTCAACCCTTTCATTTTCGAAAAGAAAGGAACTGAGGTCCAGGGGGATAAAGGGGAGCTCTGCAGTTTCTTCCAACACTTAGCTTCTGGGATTTTTATTTCTAAATGAGTAAACATGAGCTTCTAAATTTTCACACTTGGAGCAGAATAAAATAGTATCTAATGCAATTCAAAGCAGCTTTACTAAGTCATCCTGTGAGTATCATAACATTTCTCTTTTTGGTACATCTTTCTTCCAAACTCAGTTTTTTATTTAGCACCAAAAGAGACTACATTGCAGCGCTCAGAAAAGAAATAAAGGTTTTATTTTTAAAGAATGTTAAGTCTCCAAGTGACTAAAGAGTCTTTGATACCAAAAATACTCGAGGTAAAGGGGAAATTTCTCAGTTCGAACAGTATGCAGTCATAAATGCGACAGACTATTAGCCCAGACAGTGGGATGAACAGTTGGTGAGGCTGCAGCTCTTTGCTGAGGAGCACAGTCCATACCACAGGGAGGACAGAGTGAGGATGCTTCCTTCTCCCATTTGCATATACACACCTGCACACTAACATGCACCCAAGTGCTCACTCTCAAACACATGTATGCCACATGTATACACATGCTCAGAAACACACATACCCACTCAGAGATACACACACCCAGACATTCTTACAGACACAAATAAATAAATAAACAGATGCAGAGAAACACATCACCGAGTCACATGGGCACACATACACACATACAAGAATTATTAGGCACCCAATGTAACTAAGAACTGCAATGTGAGGTATGTTCCTTGTAATCATTATTGGTCCTCTTACATCTAGTGAAATTACCTCTTTATTACAGAAACGTCTTGTCACCATATTGAAAAATAGCCTCTTACAAATATGACAGAAGCTTGGTCAACTCAAGAATGTGTCAACATAATGATATAATGAAAGGAATAAATTTAAAAAAATTGCATGAAGGAAAACATGGCTTCTCATTTGTTTCTGAGAAAAGCTAAGTGACTCACTTCTGTCAAGTCACCCTGGTTCCTCATTTGGGAATGTGGGTGCTGGACTATTGTACCCCAAGCTCTCATACTCTAGGAACATATATTTAGATTTGCATAGGAACAAGAATGATGACCTCTTATTGTTTAACCTCAAATGGGCTGCTAAAGCATTTTATTAAAACATTTGCTGCACATCTGAATATTCAGTGCTAGAGAAATTATGAGCTTTCCATACAAAACATTTAATGTGCTCCTTAACTAAGCAGGGAAATGCTTGGTTGGTTGGTTGATACCGCTGCCATTGACCTTGACCACGTAAATATTAGGAGAGACTTCTAATCCTTAAGAGTTATCAATAGTAAACCATCTATATCACCATAAAATAAATCATTCACCAAAGACATGAGTGCGTTGGGTGCTGAATAGACATAGTGCATGTTAAACAGATTCCAAATAATGATGGTGAAAGTAGTACACTGTATATTAAAAGCAAAACTTCCTTGTTTGAACCTCTTTAGGACTTATACCTGATACTGGATTTCACTCATTCAATATGGCTTTAATGTAGGAATTCTTTCAAAATCTTCTGGTTTGGGAAAATTAATAGTGTGACTTCAGTAATATTGTATACTCATGTCTCATATAGGAAAAAAAAATCAGTGAATTACCCACACTTACAAACTATCGAGTTCTTAGTATGATCAGGTGATTTGATATTTTATTTAACATTGCCAAAATAGACCACAGTGATTAAAATTGCTATTTCCATCTACAGATACTGTTCTAAAGCTCAGAGATAAGTTAACCTGCCCAAGGCCACATAGCCAGGAAGCAGCAGATCTGAGCTTGGAACCGGTTCTGATGGATTCTTGACCACTGCACAGCTCTGGCCCAGATGCATGCAGAGGTCTATGTGAACAGAGGCACCTTCTGGAGCAGCTAGGAAGACGATCTCATGCTAATCATAGAAAATACAGAGGCTCTTCTCATCTTCTAGAGGATAGTTCCTGATCCCAACTGCATATTAGAAGCATGAGGAATAATAGGGCCTCATGCAAAACCAATTATCAGAGAAGGAGGCCTTGGTCTTGGTATTTTTTGAAGGCTACCCAGGGGGATTTGACATGTGACCAGAGCTGAGAACCACTGTTGTGACCAGTGCTTTTCAGAGTGTAGCCCCAGGTCAGCAGCAGAAGCATCTCCTGGGAGCTTGCAAATTCTCTGGCCTCACAGACCAGCTGAGCAAAAGCTCTGAGGCTGAGGCCTAGTAATCTGTGCTTTAGCAAAGCAATCTTGCTTTAACAAGTCCTCCAGGTGATTCTGATGCATGTAAGGTTTGAGAAGCACTGCTCTAGATCAAGGATTCCAGAGATACGCTTTTCCAAAATTAAAACGCATAAACATTAAAATGAAGATTACAGGGGCGCCTGGGTGGCTCAGTTGGTTGGGCAACTGCCTTCGGCTCAGGTCATGATCCTGGAGTCCCGGGATCGAGTCCCACATCAAGCTCCCTGCTCAGCAGGGAGTCTGCTTCTCCCTCTGACCCTCCACCCTCTCATGCTGTCTCTCTGTCATTCTCTCTCTCTCAATAAATAAATAAAAATCTTTAAAAAAAAAAAAATGAAGATAACCATTCAAGAGGTCTGAGTGGAACCTGAGGTTCTGCATTTCTAACAAGCTTCTTCCAGGTGATGTTGACACTGTCCACAGAGGATACTCCAAGTAGAGCTGGTTTCCAGTCTTTTTTTTTTTTTTTTTTAATTTGCATCACCAATGCCAACTTTCCATTCTAGGCAATATTCTGACCTCTACGCAATATTCTGGTGTTAAAAAGAGGACTCTTGGAAAGATCTCTCTAGTTGTAATAGATAAGAGAGCATAAACTTTCCACTATAGCACGTAAGATGCAACAAATGGAAAAAAGCAACAAGAGGATTCCTAAGCTAGTTCTGAAGAAGTTTGAGCAAGCCCCATGATTTCTTTGAGTCTACTTTTCTTCCTTTTAAAAATGAAGAATTTAGAGTAGAATATTTTAGTATTTTTGAACTCAAAATTTATTGTGTATGTAATTAACTTTGTATTACTCTACTGAGCATTCCCCGTATTTCCATACTCTGCTTGGAACGTGCTATTGAATGTAAGGACTGTCACTTATAAATCCTTATGCTCTGACAGCATTGGGATGATACACAACACATAATAGGTTCTTCCAACTACCTGATGAAAGCACTAGAAGCAAATTATAAACTATTTTCTTAGGAGACTCTAATTGTTAAAACAATAGCTGCATTTGCATTTTTTCTTTATAGAGGTATTTCTTTGCCCTAATGAAGAAGATAGATCGACTTCAATATCTTGTTTTAAGTAACCACCCAAAAAGGCTTGCATGAAGCATCTGACCTATTGCATCACAAAAGGAGCAACCTCTTTATGCTTATGCAATCCACACTTAGTGGGCACAAAATGCCAAAGGATTTAAAAATACCAAAAAGGACTTTTCTCTTAGAATAACAGCATTTTAATTTTAAGCTACAATTTACAGATATTAAAGATTGCCATTTTGTCCCTCTCCCAGTTGCTGTTGTTGACAAGCAAAGTAGTCAAATATTTTGAAAGGGCAACAATGACCAAAGAAAACAAAATGTATTATTTCACTGGGTTCAGTATTTTTAGTGACACTTGCTCCAAACTCTCTCTTGTCCTTTTTTCCTAAAACTGTGGAGGCAAGGTAAATACCTCCCTTGTGGGTTGGAAACCAGAGCCAGAGGGCATCCTTGAGATCTGGAGGGAGGTCAGAAGATTTGGGTAAATAGTGAAACCTGAGAGTCAAAGTTTATCTGAAAGCTGTAATCATCAGAATTAGGCCAGGGGCGTGAGTGAAACTCATTCCGTTGGGTTGACAAGGAACAAAATAACTCTGAAAGTTTTAACAGATGGACTTGAGATCCTTAGAGAACATGGAGACCTGTCTTAAGAAGCAGATGGCTGATGACAAAGTACAGCCTTGAGAAGCAGATGCAAAATGAACACATGAGGGGAACAAAGATGACTGTAACTTTTCATTAGTGTTGCTCTAAAAAAATTGATCTGGGTGCAGAAGACGAAGTACAAATCATAAGTTAATAATAATAATAATAATAATAATAATAATAATGCATTTCATGTCCACGTAAAGAAAATACCTCTTATTCAGCAGGACATTTCACAGATGTATACAAATGCAGAAGAGGCAGAGAGGGATGAAGGATGCTAAAGTAACAGAAGCAGCAAACCAGCATCACCAGTAAAGACCTGCGATTTTGGACTTGAGCAAAAACAAGCAGAACTCTGAATCACCCCTGAAGCCAGCCCAAGTACCATCACTGTACTTAGTGTTGGGGACACAATATTTAGTAAAACCAGACACAGTGCCTGCTCCTGTGTAGCTGATCATCCAGTGTGGGAGATGTCTATAAAATATTCGTGTAAATATAAGCGCTTCCTCGGAATGGGTAGCACAGTGGTGCTCTGGGAGTTTGTAAGAGGGACTTTGACCTAAAAAGGACGCTGCAGGACAACTTTGAGGAAGTAAGGAGTTTGTGGAGACCTGAACAGAGAGTGGGAGTAATGGGACGGTGCATATGTTGGTGGTGGGCAGAGGGAGTTGATGAAGAAGGGATGAGACTGAAAATCCCTGAGGAAGGATGGGTGGCGATAGACGACGCTGAAGAGGAAGGTAGAAGGAAGAACGGCAGAGCCAAAAAGGCCATTCTAAAAATGTTGGTCTCTACTCTAAAATTAATGAGGAGCCATGTAGTTGCTTCAACAGGGGACTGGCATGGGAAGTTACATTTTATAAAAAAGATCATTCCAGCAGTGGCAGAGTGCACAAGGTAATGCAGCCAGATTTGAAAGTAATAAAGCAGAAGATTTTCAGAGGCTTTTATAGCGCTCCAGGTGAAGATGATGGCAGCATGAACTAGGGTGGTGGCAATGAAAACAGAGAGAAGTTGTTGGTTTGAGAGATATTTAGAAAGTAAAATCAGCAGGCCCTGGTGATGGATCAGTTGGACATGGCAGATGGAAAAAGCGTGCCTTCCAGAATGACTCAGCTTTCCGGCTTGCTTACCTTTGAAACAGCAGTGCTAAAAAAAGATCTGTTTTGTTTGGGATGGGAAGGTGAAAATGATAATAAGTTCAGTTTGGGATGAGTAGAATTTAAAATGACTTTAAGATATCCACATGGAGATACCAAATACGCAACTGAACATACCAGCCTAGAGCTTCAAGGAGAACTCAGGGCTGAAGATAAAAATAGACAGAGCATGTAAGGCATGGAGATGATAATCAAAGCCATGGGTCAGAGTGAGATTGCCTGGAAAAAAAAAAATGGATAAAGGGAGAAAAGGAGAGATCTTCGGATGCGATTTGAATAAGTCTAATGGAGAGGGATCAGTGTGCCATGCCCTCCTGGCTCTGACCAGACTTTACCCTAAAACAGAAAACAAACAGAGCAGAATACACCAATATCATCGTTTCAAAAGTCAAGGATACATATCAAGAGCAAGACAGCTTATAGGGGTCTCTGATTTAAGTAAACTATGTAAAAAGTCAAATAATCAAAATATGTATTAAGGTCTGGTTTTCACCTTACTGAAGGATGTTTTCATTTACCAACCAAAGTACTTGTCCTATGTCTATGAAAAACTTATTACTCTCTGAGCATTTAAAATGAGATTTGCCTAACAGAAAGAGAAATTAAGAAAACAATCCCATTTTCAACTGCACCAAAAATAATAAAATACCTAAGAATAAACTTAATCGAGGAGATCAAAGATCTATACTCTGAAAACTATAAAACACTGATGAAAGAAATTGAAGATGACACAAATAAATTGAAAGATATTCATGCTCATGGATTGGAAGAACAAATATTGTTAAAATGTCCATACTACCTAAAGCAATCTACAGATTTAATGCAATCCCTATCAAAATACCAACAGCATTTTTCATAGAACTAGAAACAAATAATCTTAAAATCTATATGGAACTACAAAGGACCCCAAATAGCCAAAGCAATCTTCAAAAAGAAGAATAAAAGAGGGGGTATCACAATCCTACAAATCAAGATATACTCAAAGCTGTAATAATCAAAACAGTATGGTACTGGCACAGAAATTGACACATAGATCAATGGAGCCGAACAGAGAATCCAGAAACAAACCCACAATTATATGGCCAATTAATCTTCAACAAACGAGGCAAGAATATGCAATCGGAAAAAGTCTCTTCAACAAATAGTGTTGGGAAGACCGGACAGCTACATGCAAAAGAATGAAACTGGACCCTTTCTTACACCATATAACCTCAAAATGGATTAAAGACCTAAATGTGAGACCTGAAGCCATAAAAATCCTGGAAGAGACCATAGGGAGTAATTTCTCTGACATCAGCCACAGCAACATTTTTCTAGATATGTCTCCTGAGGCAAGGTAAACTATTGGGACTACATTGAAATAAAAAGCTTCTGCACAGCCAAGAAAACAATCAACAGAACTAAAAGATAAGCACTGAGTGGGAGAAGATATTTGCAAATGACATATCAGATAAAGGCCTAGTATCCAAAATATATAAAGAACTTGTACAACTCAACACCAAAAAACCCAAATAATCCAGTTTAAAAATGGGCAGAAGACATGAACAGACATTTCTTCAAAGAAGACATCCAGATGGCCAACAGACGCATGCAAAAATGCTCGACATCACTCATCATCAGGGAAATGAAAATCAAAACCACAATGAAATAACACGCACACTGTCAGAACAGCTAAAAACACAAGAAGCAACAGGTGTTGGTGAGGATGTGGAGAAAAAGGAACCCTGTGTACTGTTGGTGGGAATGCAAACTGGTGCAGCCACTGTGGAAAACAGTATGGAGGTTCCTCAAAACATTAAAAATAGAATTACCATAGGATCCAGTAATTCCACCACTGTGTATTTAACCAAAGAATACAAAAACACTAATTCGAAAAGATACACACACCGCTATGTTTATTGCAGCATTATTTACAATAGCCAAATTATGGAAGCTGCCCAAGTGTCCATCCATAGATAAACGGATAAAGGAGATCTGGTAAATTCATACAATTAAAAGAATGAAATCTTGCCATTTGCAACAACATGGATGGATCTGGAATGTATAATACTGAGTGAAATAAGTCAGTCAGAGAAAGACAAATACCGTATGATTTCACTCATATGTGGAATTTAAGAAATAAACAAATGAAGAAAAATATGCAAACCAAAAAATAGACCTTAACTATAGGGAACAAACTAATGGTTACCAGAGGGGAAGTGGGTGGGGGGATGGGTGAAATAGATAAAGGGGATTAAGAGTATACTTACCATGATGAGCACTGAGTAATGTACAGAATTGTTGAATCACTGAACACCTGAAACTAATATAACATTGTATATTAACTATACTGGGATTAAAATTTTAAAATAAAAATGAAAAAATAGGGGCACCTGGCTGGCTCAGTTGGTAGAGCATGTGACTCTTGATATTGGAGTTGTAGTTTTGAGCCCCACATTGTAGAAATTACTTAAAAACAAAATTTTTAAAAATAAAATAACAATAAAAAATAAAGTGAGATTTGCTTTGGCATATGAAGGACCAAGTGAATTGTCCATGCAGGTACTTCAGACATGAAGTTCAGGCTTCCAACACACCATGGGCAAGAGAGATTGGACTGTAGAGTTTAGGAAGCATGTTTGGTTTCCAGAGAGGAGAAAGAGTTCCCAATATAATGGAACAAGAGAATACTATCTCCTTTCTCAGCATGGCACAAATATTCATGTACATATCTCCTAACAATCATCCTCCTTAGTGACAATCAGGAAATAATGATTCTGAAGGGGAAAATTAGTAGGATGTTGTTTGTAAATCATTAACCAAGAAGTTAAGGTTAACCTGGAAGTACAAAGGTGAATTTAGTAAGGTATTTCTAGAAATAAAATAATGAGTCTCTATCTTCCTTTCTATATTTTATTTTTTAATGGTTGAGTCCACAGTTTTTGCATAGCAAAAAAAGGGCATATGTACGAGAAATGCATAATCACACTAAAAAATATCTGTAAACTCATTTTGCACGTCTGAGTTCATGCAAGTGTTCAAATTTTTTCCATTTTAAAAACAATGGCTGTTAAGGGAACCATAGCGGTACACAGAGAGGCAGATGAACACACTGAAGAATGTGTGAAATACTCCCTGTTGGTAACTTCATCACGAGAAAAAAATATTCTTTCAAGTTTCACAGTGAGATTTTTAAATCTTGTGTTTAAGTGATTTTTGGTGTATCCACTATTTTTAAATTGTTCTGAGAAATGTTTTTGCACTCTGGAGAAAACTAATGAAAGCATAACTGGCAATACATGCAACATTTTTTTTCAATATCTTTGTAATCTTTATTTTAAATTCTCTCTTTTATATTTCCTTTCAAAAATATATTTTTATTCTGACATTGTCATTCTATTATGAATTTTAATTTTCTTATCCTAGCTTTGTCTAACTTTACAGATTTAAATGCCTCAACAAACTTAAAGTATAAGGAAGGAAAAAAAAAATCCCTGATGTGATGTCAATGTGCCAACTGAATGGTATTTATACTTTGTAGTCAGAAATGTTACAATGAAATTGTCTCTGCTTGTGATCTCACATTATGGAGAGTTCTGAGGGTCTGACAACTCCTGACATTATGATATACTCCAGTTACATGGTTAAATCCGACAGCCAGAGCAGAGTTCTCAGCAGAGCATAAGGAAAGATTTATAGACATGGCAAAAGAACACTTTGTCTGTTCCCTTCTTTAAATAATTATGACTTTCCATGAATCTCTTTCTAAATCAACTCCAGAATGACAAATATCTGGGCAAAGAAAAGGCCACAAAAATATCACTTACAGTAAGCACTATTGAGGTTTTAGAAGCTCGGTATTGAATTCTCTGTTGTACGTTCTGCATATGATACATTATGTGGGATGCTCCCCACCTCTCCACACACCATATATTTCTCCCATTATCATTCAAAAAGAACTTCAAAAATGCCCTCTTTCTGTCAAGTTCTTTCTTTTCTTAATACAACAGGTCAAGAAGAAAATATTTCAGTGTATTTTGAATGGAACCAGTTGAAGGAATGAGATAAAAATATTTGCCTAATTGATTACATGGTATGAGTGCTTTGGAAGGACTTTCCAGAATTTGGAGAAAAAAAATTACAAGTATAACTCGGATGTCTATTTCATTCAATCCTGAAGATTTACATAAAGTAAAATTTTGAAACACTGAATTTTTTAAAATGCCGACTTTTTGTCAGCGAAGGGAAAGAGAACTCATGTTTATGGAGCATCTATTCTGCAAGGGCATTTCCGTATATGGTATCTGTGAATCGTCGTAGCAGTCCCAGAAGGGAAGGGAAATCAGCTCCATTTTATAGATAAGCACATTGAGTTTCAGACAGATTAAGTCCTCGAGACCACACTGGTATGTTAAAATTGCCTCCTTTAATTACATAATTGCTACAAGCGTAAACTGTGGAACAAGCTACTGATCACTTTTATATTTCCACATATTTTTAAAGTAATATTTGCATTATATATAAAAACTTTATAATTATAATTTTAATTACCTAAATAATACATAAATACTGTTAAAAATCTATAAAAAAAAACAATACCAATACAGAAGTTAACTTTAAAAAGTAACATGTGGATCTAAACCGTTGTATTCCCTATTAACCCTACCTTCCTCCCTAGAAATAACTACCATTCACAGATGTATAACCTTCTAGAGTTTTTCAGTGTATCTTACAAATATATAATATGTAATTATAATTATACAGATATAATTTTAAGTCATAATATGCCTTTTTAACATTGTCTTGGAGCTCTCTCACTATTAGGACACTTAGCTTTATTGCTCTCATTCTTTACTCCCGAATAGTTTACCATGATACAGATATACCACATTTTAGTTTTCTCTTCCACAGTTGATGGACAGCATGCTCTTTTATGGGTTCTTTAACTTTTCTCTAAGGCATCTATCTTGTGCTCTACCCAATTACCGTGTCCAAAATGAAATTTATCACCATCTTCCACATTGCTAATCCCTGTAGGGATCTATGTTCTCTAGGTCAGTGCTACTGAAAGCATGAGCTATGGACCAGTGATGGTCTGGGGATTATTTGAACTGGTCCATGAAGTAAGTACAGAAACTGAAAGTAAGCATTTAGAAACTTTCACAGCAATTTGACAATGCTGCAATATCGAACTGCATGCTTCTAGTCATTCATTTTTATTGTATTTTATAAAAGTATACAATGAATGAGAAACGTTTTTAAAACTAATCCTTCACCACAGAGCGTCTGAGAAATAGTGACTGCTGCAATTTAGTGAACAGCTCTACTATGCAACCAAGCATCTACCCCGGTAGTGTGTGCCTATCTGTCTGACCAAGAGCGCATGGACAGGCAAGCAGGAGGAAAACCAGGAGAAGGTTTGTAGGGCAAAGGAATTGTTTTCAAACTCTTGTCTTTACTGCCCCCTTTCCCATTAGGATGAAAGCATGCTGATTTTCTCTAATCTCTTAAGTACCCTCTCTCAATCCCATGTGACCAACTATTTCTCTCTCTTTCTTTCCCTTCATGGCATCACTTCAGTTAAAAAGCCTGGGGGAACATCATGATCCCTTCTGTGATCCCCATCAGTTTTGATAATCTGCAATATGATTTTTTTTAACTTCTCTGCTGAAAATCTTAATAAAATAACTAATGATGGCTTTATTCCTAAATCCATAGTTGACATCTTATCTTCCTTGGCCTCTCTGCAACATTTAACACCATTGACCAGCCTCTTCTTGATACTCATCCTGGCCAATGGTTCCTGTTGTGAACCATTGTGAAGCAAGGTGAGAGGTCAAATGTCAATAGGTATAGAAGATCTAAAATTGCTCTGGTGGAGATTAAGAGAGGGCAGTGTCTACAGAAAATAGAAAGACAGCCAGGCAGTGTTGAGGGCCTGGGTCAGTCTGAAGACTATCAATATGGGTTAGCACCAGCTGACTCTTTCTCTTATTTTCTCTAGTGAATGCAGCCCCAAAGATTATTTTAAAGGTTTTGGTGGTGACTAAATACCACTAGTGTACGTAAGATTCCCCTAAGAAACACAGGTTGAATGAGAAGCCAAAAGGACCAAGGATAAAATTCCAGATAATGTTACTATTTAAAGAGTTGGCAGAAAAAGTATTTACTGATGATGAGGAGGAAAAGTAGTAGCCAGATAAGATGTTAAAAGTAAAAAAGTAGGGCCTAAAAATTAGAGAGACTTTCAGAAAGTAGAGATCATCAACAGTAGCAACTGTAAACAGATTATGCAAAATAAGGCATTAAACACATGATTGAATGTGCAAATTAATGTCATTAGTGATTTTTATCAATAGCAGCTTCAGAAGCACCCTGGGAAGTCCATAGGACCACAGCTCTTGCTGAATCAGACACAAACATTGCCTCTTGCAGCACTGGGACTCCTACTCATAGCCATGATATTCCCAAAGCCATAAAATATATGACCACAATTAGTGGGCAAAAGCAAATCTCCCTGGAAAAACCCTTCCGTGCACATTGCCATCCCAAAGGCCTTGACCTAAGAGTGTTATCTGTCATCATCCACTCTACAGCATCAACCACCCAAGCACCTCTGTGGAAACTGTTTGATCAAGGCAAAACTCTCCTTACCTTGATAAAGAGCAAATGAAAAAGCTGGTGTTGTCTATTGAGTACCACCCCCAAACTCTGTCTGAATTGACTTCTATGCTCTCATGTGTGATTCTTCATGATAATTTTCTCTTCTCCATGATTCATCCCTTACCCAAAACAAAACAAAACAAAACAAAAAACCAGAAGAAGTCCTATGATACCAAAACCTTCTAAATCAACATGAAAGTTCTTGTTAAAAAAGACTGATCTCCTTTAGCTCTTCCTCTGCTTTTCCATTTCTATTTCTCATCCCGAAGACTATCCCAAGAGCCCTCCATGTTTCAGCACATGGGTCATGTAAGTCTAGGTCAGTGTCCCGCGAGCAAAGCCCTCAACAGAGGGAGTGCACATTTCTCACCATTAAACTTGAGGGATATGAGGTTGGGAATTTAGAACTTTTTGATGTGTTAAAAGACCAAGAGAACTCTAAGAACAACCCCTCAATGTCAAATGTCATTCCATAAAGAAGGAAAATCTCCTGCTCTTTCAGAATGCACTGAGTGACAAACATATTCTAAATGCCATGATGTTTAAGATGAGACAGAAGAAACTGTTCCACGAGTCACACTCCCTGCTCTATTCGGATTTAGCACTGTGGCAGAGATAATGCTAAGTTCCATTTTCTACTTATCTTTCAAGGATGTGATAATAACTACATAAACAGCTAGCTAGCTTGCTATTAGATAAGACCATGGCTCTTGTTCTGGACAAGGAACTGAGAGAGGCAGAGGCAATGGGGCTTGAGATGGGCCCTGAGCCCTGGGGAAAGTGGGGTCCTTTGTGTAAAGATAGCAGAGAGACAAGATTCAAGCAGTTTGGTTTGCTGGGACACCACATGGAAGACAGTCATCATTAAGTATCTCTCAGCTTGCCATCAGACTTTTCATGTGAAAAACTTTTTTTGGTTTAAGCCACAAGATTTGGGGTTTAATTTGTTATGCCACAGAAACATTTTTTTCCTATCTTCATTAATATAAACATGACATAATTATAGACCTAATTGGGATTATTTCCCCCAATTTCTTCTTTTTGGAGATGAAACACAGGCCTAATGAGACTGTGTGGACATGCCCAAACTCACAAATTTGTGTGTACAGAGAAATACAGAATGCAGGTCTTCTGACATTCATTACACTGTTCTGTTGTTTATAAGAAATAGAATAATCAAAGATGTTAGAACAATAATAACAGTTATACTGAAAGCATGCTGTTTGGAGAGTTTAGAAAAATAGGCACATTTGTATACGTGTGCACAATAAATACATATTATTAAATATATGTGTGTGTATAAACACAGACACATATAAGTGACCTTAGAGATATGAGAAGGCTGGCTCCTTCGTGACTTTAGTGTCTCTCACATGACATGGAATTTGGTTCCACTTCTCTTAATAACAACAAGATCAGGGTGCCTGGGTGGCTCAGTCGGTTAAGCCTCCAACTGTTCACTTAGGCTCAGGTTATAATCTCAGGGTCGTGAGATCGAACCTTGCCTCAGGCTCCTTGCTGAGCGTGGGGTCTGCTTGGGATTCTCTTTCTGTCCCTCCCCCACTTCTCATGCATGCTCTCTCTCTCTCTCTTTCTCTCTCTCAAAAAAAAAAAAAATATATAATAATGACAATAAGATCATATCCTTGTTTTACCAGAACATGTCTTAAATGTTATATGTTATTTAGTGTTTCCTTTGTTGTTGGTAAACAAGGAAACTGAAACCCAGGAAGTAAAACAAAATTCCCAGTTAGTGCTACTATCAGTTGGTAACAAAAGCAGAGCAAGAATTCGTCCCCTTCCCCTCCCACCAGATTCTTTATTTTGTGTTTGAATTTTTCCTCTCAAGCTGAAAAAGTAATTGAAAGTTGAAATGATGTGGTTAAGTTTGAGGAAGGAAAGAACAGTTTCTTCCACAAAAGTGAGGGGACAAAAAAGTATTCAGAATTGGACAAATGGAGCATTAGGAAGTGAAATAAGGAGATTAGCCTGATGAGAAATACGTAGATAACTATGGTGGTTAGGAACAAATTAAATAAGCTGGTCCTTAAGTATTCATGAGTTCATATAATCTGTGGGAGGGTAATTTTTGAGAAGAGGATAAGTTGGTCCTCTTTAGGAATTCTCTATTACTAATATCTGCTAGGGTTTAGGAACAAAGCAAAATAGCGTAAAGAGAATTGCTGTCCATTACATAAGACTGGATAGTCTCTTGAACTCCTCCGGAGAAAGGTGTGATGAAAATCATGTCATTCTAACTCATGTTTTCCCTTGTGGCTGAATAAATCATTATAATAAATAATCTCCCACCTTTTGTGCCCACATAATGTCTCTGAACAAGGCTTTCCTTTTTGTAGTGCTTTAATCTCCTTTCCTAATGCCCTAGATTTAAATGACCCTCTGTTCTGAACTTCGACTCTAGTCTGTAACTGAGGCTCTGAGGTCTCTGCTAGAGATCTATTTGATTTGTTATGGTCAAAGAGCAATGAAATTCTTCCTGAAAGGTCTGCTTGAAAGATACTATTACAAATGACCTCATGTATTATGAAGTATTCATTAGAAAAGTGAATATGTATGGGTACATATATATAGTTTCAACAACCATCTTCCATGGTAGGGGCTGAGCATAAAAGACGAAAATGTCTGTGATCCCACCCTTAGTGACCCAGCCCACACAGCTCCCAATTTCTCTCTGTTAATTAGCTTTAACTTTATCTTCACTGATTCACCAGCAGAGGCTTTTTAGAAAGTGTTATGCCCAGCTGAAAGCAAATGGAGACCTCAGGGACCATATAATTACTCAGGCAGTACCTATTTACTTCCATCATAAGAAATGCCTATTTGTCCACTAAAAAAAAAAAAGATCACCTCAGCATTAAAGTATCACAAGAATGCAGAAAAGGAGGCAATATTGGTCATCCCTCCACTGATAAAATTATGCATCTAGCATTGCCTCCCACTGGTTAGCAATAATCATATCCTCCTTAATGTCTCCACAGTACTTTAGACATGCATTCATTATACACTATTTTGTTGTGATTTATTCATTTTCATGGAATCCCTCTTATTGAGCTATTCATGCTTTAAGGTAAGGGAACACTTGGTATGGAATTATATCTCCAAAATTGACAACCAAAGTTAATGTTCAAATTGTGTTTGTTTGTTTCAACAAATGAATGAATTGCTATGGAAGCAACAACTTGACAGCAGAAGAAAGGATCTTACAGATAAAAATAACATGCATAGAAGGTAAGAAAGCCAGAATCAAATCTGATTCTGACTTTGCTGATTGTAAGTTTTATATCTGTCCATCTTTTGTGGGGGTCAGGCTCTCAAGCAGCCTGCCTCCGCTTGGGGGAAAATGGAAATACCTATTTTTGACTTGGGAAATAAGAAGTAAAAACCAGACCCTGTGTAGAAATCATAAACCAAAGCAGGACCCAGAAAGATGGTAGCTGATAAGCTCTGTTCTCTAACAATGTAAGAGAAAATACCCTCTCTGACTAATCCAGCCAGATTTGACTCATCACATTTTGCAATAGATGGAAACTACCAAGCAGAGAGAGAAAGGAAGAGATAATCCTGGAGTGTCTAGGATTTGTCTAAATCCTGAGCAGAGAACAAATACAAAGGCATTGGAAGTGAAAATCAAGAAGCTGACTGCCCCTGACCACAGCATCCAATGGGACTCCCTCTAGCTTAATTGCTGGTTGTGTTAATGAGAAAACTCAAAACTCCCCCAGGTAATATCTACAAGACTTCCTGGTGGAGAAAGACTTCTCTGCTCTCCAGTTCCTCATCCTCAAGCTGAATTTCACCATACCAGGCATTTATTCACAGGGACAGTTAAGAGGGTGTTTGTAATATGGCTTTAAAACCCTCACATGGGAGCAACTTTGTAAGACAAAGCTGTGATGACATGTCTAACTTCCTCATGCCTCTTGTAACTTGCACTGCTTCTTAAAACTCAACTCTCTGGGTTGACCTTGCTTAGCTTGTATTATATTTTAGGTAAGCCCATTTATTAATAATTTACTCATTTCTCATTTACGTTATGTTATGTTTGTTTTTTTAAGGAAGTAAGAGTATTGATTTTAATTTCTATATCATGAAGCAAATTATTTCTGACCTCTGTATGTACAGAAGATACATAGATAAATAGATAAATAGAACATAGATAAATAGAACACTGACCTGAAGAAGCTTAAGTGCATAAGCTGCAACTCTTGCTAGCCATAAAATACCCTGCTGAATCAAGAATTTAAAGCAAATAAATTTCCATCTTGGGGCCAAGAGTGTACACATCCATATAAAAAAAAAGGGTTCATTTAATTTTAAGTAAAAAAAATTAATTGAATCATATAGGAGTTGAGAAAAATCTCAAGGGGAATATAAGAGCTTAATATAAAAATATCTAAATTTTATTGCCATAATTATAATGCTATGGGAGAAAACATATTCAGAGTTGGAGCCTTCCATTCTAATTAAAAGAACTGTATTTTCCTCAGCAAGTGAGTTGCTGCTTTCATGATCACTAATCATAACCTTCCCTTTCCAGAATTTTTTTTTTTTTTTGGTCTAACCACACCTTGGAATGACTCTTCACATATTCATACACAAAACAACAAAAATCTCTGATATAATCAGAATTTCTTAAACTGTATTTTATTCCCAGCTCACTGTATAATTATTTTCTAATTATTTATGTATATATGATACTAATGCTCTTTCCTTCCAAAATCAAGATGTTTCTTAATTTTTTTTTTTTGAAACATGACTCTTCCCAAAATGTTTAAGTTAGATGTGGAAAGAAGTATGGATATGCCAGTGGGAAAAAGGCAAAGAAGGTTGTGGTTGGGAGGAGGGCTCTCTCTCCTAGGATCTCTGAAGTAACAATTAAAGAGGGGTTAATTACAAGGTTGATTTGCAATAGAGTCCAAACTCTCAGCATTTCATTGACTCTTTGTTCGCATTATGATGCCACAAGCCAAAGCATTTTCTGAGTTTAGCATTCAGACATATATTGATGCTTGAGTGAAGAGTCTCCTCCTTAGGAGCATTCTCATCATTACCCTGCTTCCCTTGATGTTGGAACACAGACTGACCACTACTTTTCAAGCTCACCTACCTTATAGTCTATCCCCAACAATGTGTCAGGTTGCTTATATGTGATCATATTTCCAATTGTAACATTGTAAACTCCCTGAGGGCATGGTGTCTTTTTACATGATCCAGAAAATCCAGCACCATGTATGTATCTTTATATTACCAGCTTCTACACGGTGCCTGGTAGCAAGTGTTAGATAAGTTTATCCTTAACTATATTTTAAATATAGTTATAATAATAACTAGATAGTTATAATAGATGAATATGATTATAATAGTTAATCCAAAATACACTTGAAGAATGATTTATATTATTTATCCAGAACCTAAAGATGGTATTTCAATCAGCAGATAGCAAGAATACAGTTTAGCTCTTGATCTTCTTTAATATTATTACAAGAGATCTCTAGAAGGGAAAGGAATCTATTCCACGTGGTTTTCCACTCAAAAAAAAATCCACAAAGGATCATCAAAACCCTGGGACAGGGGCACCTGGGTGGCTCAGTCAGTTAAGTGTCCAACTCTTGATTTCGGCTCAGGTCATAATCTCAGGGTTGTGAGACTGAGCCCCGCATCGGGGCCCACACTGAGTGTGAAGCCTGCTTAAGATTTTTCTATTACTCGCTTTCCTTCTGTCCCTACCCCACCTCTCTCTCTCCCTCTCAAAACAAAACAAAACCAACCAGCCAACCAACCAACCAACCAACAAACCAACCAACCTCTGGGACAGGTGTGTGTGTACCTGCCTTCCCTTCTGCTCCAGTTTAAAAAAAAAACACTTCTCAGCAACTATAAAGGACAAATGAACAGCAAAATATCAGGATTTGTGATTTCTTGGCATGATTCTCTAATGTGCAGTTTTACACATTCATCCAGTTGATCGTTAAGCACTATTTGTGATAGCTAATTGTTTTTATCATCATTTGGATCTGAGTTAGTTGTGCCATCTACTCATTAAACTCTTGTATCCTTAAAAATATTGAGGTAAGGCATCAGTGAACATATTTATAAAAGTTATTATAGTTATTCTTATAAAAAACTTCATTTTATAGTTATATAAGAAAATCAATATATACTTGAAATAAGGCATGCCATTAATATTTAGACAGAATAAATTGCATTTTCTCAATATTGAAACACTTGGCAAAATGGCTCATTTTATATTATCAATATTATTTTCTTTATTTCCTAGAGGTGAAACTATACAGAGAATTATGTCATAATCAAGTAAGATAAGAAAAATGTATTAAGTGTGGGCTATGAAGGAAAATGTGCTTGTGATCCACCTCCATTTAGATTTATTGATATATAATAGATATCAAGTAACTCTAAATGGTTGTCTAGTGATAATAATTACATTTTGGGGCCACACTTTATCATGTAGTTTCTATACATGAGAATTCTACTACTCAACCAACAATGCTATAATGGGCTCTTCTCTTTTAACTAATGACAGTCTATTAAGTACCATAATCAAAGCCTGAGCAGTTCTTGAAGTTAGACTGAAGACATTTTGCAAAATTCACATTTCACCTGTAGTTATAATTTTAGGGATATAGTCAACTCTTGAGACAGAAGGAAATCAGGGAATAATATTTAGCAGCTGTTTTCACTTTCAGTTCATCAAATTTTCTAGATAAATAGAACACTGACCTGAAGAAGTAAATTTTCTTATGACTTTTGTAATCTCCACTATCTTGATCCATGTGTATACTTATATAGCTTCTATCTTTCTATGCAGGGTCAAAGTTGATGTCCAGCAGGTTCTCTCCCCTTCCTGGCATTAAATTCACAGCACAAGCCTCCACCAGCTTTTGTGTAATTAAACTTGCTGTTCCTGACACTCAAGCAGAAACCATTGAAAATGTAATGGTAACTGTTGTGTGGATGAAAAAGGCCTATTTGTCACCATTCATGGTGTCAATTCAGCTATGATAAATTAATAGAAATGGAGTATTCTCCATATTTCTACTAGACCCCCCCTTAAGCCTCAAGGTCTGAAGGCGGAGAGAGGAGGCTTGGTAAGGAAATTGCATGCATAATGCTGGAATACTTAGCAGCACTTTGCAGGCTGGAGCCCCCAGTGGCCCGGATCTGATTTATCTCCATGTCAAACTTCTTTGGCATTTGGTTAATATGTAATTTTGTTTTGACATGAATCATTGAAACTTAAACATGTTAAACTAAATATTTAAACTCCACATAAAACCTTTATTAAAAATCTAAAGTATATATTTGAAGACTTTTAAAAAAAAATCTTAGCTAAACATAAAATAATTATACACAATGGTCTCAAAGATTCCTGACTTTTTTGTAAGAGTAGACTATTCTGGAGATATTGCTATTTTGCTTTCAATGAAAGGAAAATTATTTCAATATGAACTTGTCTCCTCGGGATGAGGTGATATGAAAGCTCAGCATTCGTTAAGTAAGCTAGAAATTTGACTCACCGGTGACAAAGGATTTTGAATCCATGAACACCAGAGGACTAATCTCTGAATTACTGGGGTAGGTACTGCCTTTCTTTTTAGGCCATTTAAAATTGAATTGAGAAATAGGACAGTTAAAATATGAAGTAGTGATTTTTTTAAAAGGAGATGTTCTTAAAATAATTAAAAATAATTTTTCAGATGTTATCAACATCTGATATTGATGACCTGGAGAGAAGAGTTGTGATATTAAACCTTAGATTCAAGATATATAACTGTCCACTGGGCAGTAGAGCATAGAGACCAACTCTGAATGGCGACTTTCTAAATCTAGCTAGGAGACAGTCTTCCAATCTAGTCAAACAAGTCCTTTACCCAGAACAGGCATTTTGAAACTTCCAAACATTATAAAAGATGACCCCTTACTTCCTTCATCTTAGGAAAGCTATTGGTGGACACTATGGGAGCCGCATACTAGTACTGAGATCAAAATGGTATCCCTTATAACCTGACCCCAACACGCTTCTCCTTCAAGTAGGTTTCCTTGGAACTGTCTCTTGACTCGAATTTGGGAATAGCAAAAGATATTTTTTATGACAAACCATGACCAAATGTTGGAAAAAAAACCTCAACAAATCAAACTAACTTGAAATATAAAAGGCAATACTAGAATATTTAAAAGACAATAGAACCCAATCCTAAAATACTACTTCAAGTTGTAATAAAATGAAATGCTCTGTCTTCATGTGGATATTGAATCAATATAGGCAATATAGGGGTACTTGCATTTCTAATTTTGCACTAATACCAAAAGAAGATGAGATTAGCCTGCAATAATGTTACCAAATGCAGAGTCATGGCCCTCCCAGCTATGGTTAGAGCAATGGGCACTAAGAATGGAATGGTGTGGAAGGGTGAAACCCTTCTCCACTGACAGCTGCTCAATTCTCTCCAGCAGAGATGATTTTTTTTAAATGCCCTTTTGCACTAAACTGACTTTTTCCGTGAATAGGCCAGTCAGGTGCTAGCTACCAGATGTGACTTCCCATGGTTTCTAAGCCTTGGGAGGCCATTTATCTCTTCTATGAGATAGGACTCAATGCTAGCAAAAGTGTGGTGGAGCAGCATTTTATTAGGGCATGTGGATTTGACAAAACTGTGTGTTCTCCAATAAGAAAAGCACTCCAGATGTGCTGTTTCTTTCCTTACAACATCATTATATCATAAAACAGACTTCTCAGTGTTTGGGGAGTAGTATGGAGATGCTGATAAGCCATTTTTGATGGCCTAAATAATCTTACACTCCTATAAAACGCCCCTTTCACTTTGTGTAGCCTTCTTTTAATGGCTCAAAAACATGTTGTGTGACTTATGCAAAGACTTCAAGAAACTTGGAGCCTGTTAGAATAGCTTAGATATCTAGTTGGATTTTCTAGAGGACCTCAAACCACTTAAAGAATGCTCTTCTACTTCCTTTGGATTGCCCTCCACACCCAAGCTCAGGCCTCGTCTCACGCTTTGAGGCTCTTCTCCTAGTAAATAGCACACCCCGCCCCTCCTCCCCAACTAAGGGCTGGAGGGATTCTGATCCCTATGTTTCCAAGTCTCGGTCCCTGAGGCTCACTGGATCACTAACCTCATCAGATAAACTAATCTCAGCTGTTGTTTCAAAGGCCTTCTTGGTGATACATGCATTTAACATTCCCTAACCTGGTTTTGTTTTTCTTATCTAACTCAGTGTCACCAAAATCTGGAGAGCTCCTTAAAAATGCAGATTTTTATTCTGCAAATCTAAGGGGACTCAGGAATCTCTAAATGCTTCTATAAGGGCAACCAAGCTTGGGAACCATTTGGTCAACTCACTAATGACTTGTGGGAAATTTGAGACCACAGTAATTAATGGGATACTATCTCCAGGCAAGGCAAAATCTATGATCTTTGGAATTACACAGACCCAGGTTCAAATCTCTAGTCCGTCATTTATGAGGTGGGTGACCTTTTCAAGCCTCAATTTTCTCCCTTAGAAAACAAGGAGGTAATAATACTTGCCCAGATTAAGTGATTTTGTTGAAGATGTTAATATGAGGCAAGGAAAAAATTTGAGAAAAGGGAGATAAAATGGATGATAGTATAGAAATCATCACAGTCCTGAAAGAAATAATCAATTATACCACTTTCCTGATGAGGAAGTCAAGTCATTACACTTTTCTGGGCCATGGCATGGAATTATCTTGGGTGAAAATTAAGAATTGAGTAGATTTAGAAGTGGTCATTGGCAGGATATAGGGAGCTTCTCCCCTTGAGCAACCTGAAAATTCTTCCATATATTCATTCAACATATGTCTATCAAGTGCTTACTCTCTGCCAAACAGAAAGGATACCATACAGAGATATAAGAGAGAAAGAGAAATGTTGTCCATACTCTGTTGTAACTTATGTTCTAGCGGGAGCAAGGCTGATAATAAACAAATAGACAAGTAAGCAGTAAATTAATGAATAAGAAAACATCAAATTGTGATAAATACCATGTAAACATTAAAAAGGTGATGTGAGATGCAAGATCTGGGCAGATCTTTTCAATTAAACAGGAGAGGAGGGCATCTCCCCCAAAGTATCTCCTAGGCTGAAATTTGAAGGGCCAGAAGGAGCCAGCCATGAAAAGTTTGGGGGTAAGGGCATTCCTGGCAAAGGCCATAGCTAGTACATAGATCTTAAGATGAAATCTTGGCATGTTCAAGAAACAGGAAGAATGCCAGTGTGTCTGAGGCACAGTGGGTGATGGTGAGGGGGTAGGACATGAGATCAAAAAGATAGGAGTGGTCAGCATGTAGAAAGCTTTGTATTCCAGAGTCAGGAGTTTGGATTTTATTCTAAGAGGGATGAGAAGTCACTGTAAGTTTTTAAGTAGGAGTAGTATCATGGTTAGATGTATGTTTCACCAGGATCAGTCTGGGCTCTCAATGGAGAACAGGTTTTAAACAAGAATAATATCATTATTTGATATTGTTTCCCCAGGATGACTTTAGTGGAAGATGAATTTTATAGAGAAAGGAGTGAAAGCAAATACAGCATTTAGGAGGCTATCACAGTGGTTTAGGAAAGAGGGTAGGTGGATGCAGTTTGGAAGACACTGATAATCATGGAGAGTGAGCGAAACAGGTCAAGACATGTAGAAGCAGTGTCTACAGTTCTTATGATATAGTAGATATGGGATATGAGGCCAAAGAGAGGAGTCAAGGAGAAAGCAAGGCTTTGGGGCTTGAGTAAGTGGGTGATGGCTGGTAAAGAGCAGGTTGAGAGAGGGCAAATTCAAGGGCTCTCCTGGTGATATTTCAACTGCCATAAAACATGAACAACAATAAAAACAAGTTACAAGTCAGAATACGTCCATGGAAGTTATTCAACACTCACCCTAGTATCAGAAAAGCCACCTTGGAACTGAAATACTAATAATATAGTAACTGAACCTTAATAGATGTTTTATTCTAAGGGATTTTTCAAAAGCATTTTACAACACATTTATACAAAGAACAATTTTTTGAAAATCACCTGCTGGGATGAGATATACACAAAACCACTAAGTGATATGGCAGAGTGTAAGCACAGTTGAACATATAATCTAGGTCAGGACTTGATTAACTTGTTGCCATGAGGTTTAAGGTGGATAAACTTCCTTTGGTACTAGGTCAGCTATAGTGATGGTGGAATACACTGAGAGCTCTCTGTTTACCAGTCACTGCTTGAAGTGTGCACTTTTAGTAACGCTGTGAGATGAATTCCATAATCATGTTCCTTTCACAGAATGGGGGCCTGAAGTAATTTCCCCCCTGTCACAGAGCCTGCAAGGGGAAGCAAGGTTTGAAGTTAAGCCTGACTCCAGAGCCCAGGATCTTAAATCATGTTAGAAAACAGCTCCTCCCATGGGAGATTTTTCTGTGACCTCCAGCTTCAATGGAAAGAGTTAACAACTTCATGCTGCAGGCATGCCCTGGATAGAATTCTGTCCATATAGAACTGAAGATAAACAATTCTGTCCATATACAACTGAAGATAAACAAAGCCCTAGGGGTTTGAAACCTATAAGAAGAGATAATGGATAATGGTATCATTAACCAACTAAACTATATGTAATTAATATTAAGAAATATTACTTTTTCTTCTAAGAATTCTTTAGAGTCTTGGGCGCCTGGGTGGCTCAGTTGGTTAAGCGACTGCTTTCGGCTCAGGTCATGATCCTGGAGTCCCGGGATCGAGTCCCGCATCGGGCTCCCTGCTCAACGGGGGGTCTGCTTCTCCCTCTGACCCTCCCCCCTCTCATGTGCTTTCTCTCTCTCATTCTCTCTGTCTCAAATAAATAAATAAAATCTTAAAAAAAAAAAAAAGAATTCTTTAGAGTCTTATTTGTAAGCTAGAAAAATCCAGTTTTTTTTTAAAGAGTCATTTATTTTTTTTTTCTTAAAGGTTTTAAGGAATCTCTACACCCAGTGTGGGCTCAAACTTACAACCCCAAGATCAAGAGTTGCAGGCTCTACTGACTGAGCCAGCCAGGTGCCCCAGGAGTCATTTATTTCTGATGCTAGTAATTAAAGTTGTTACCAAAGTATTTTATACTTAGGATGCAGTATAAAACAATCAGGGCCTTTCGTAAAGTATAGTTTTTATGAACTTAGCTTTATTACTTGTTAATATCCATTTATATCTTAGTTTAAAATATTAACTTTCCTTGAGATTACTAAAACTCCATTTCTTCTCAAATATTTTCTCAGGCAGAATTCTATTATTCCCAATGAATGAGGTTTTAAACTGTTCACATTTATGGGACTACATATAAAAATAATAATAAACACCAACTTTCAAAATTATGTCCTTTTTAATTTTGTGGAAACTGTTTAGAGAAATAAAAATGTAAATGATACAAATTTACAATTCTCGATTCATGGAGCAATTCTTCCCAAATTGATGGAAGAAGCCGGCTAATGCCCATAGCTACATAAGATTTTTAATTAGAGCCATTTCAAACACCACTAGATTTTTGTCACTTATTTTTAGGAGAGAAATTTCCATGTTGAACAATAGGAAATGATGAATAGCTGGTTTTGACTGAGGGCTACTTTTCTTTAAAAAAAAAAAAATGTTAATTATAGGTCCGAGAACTCACTAAAGCTTGACACAGGACAAATAGTGTTAATTTTTGAGAGGAGGGGAAAGCTAATATTTATTGTAAAAGCTAATATTTATTGAGAACTTATTATAAGCAATCCCTATATGAAGTACTTTACATGAATTATTGCTTCTAATTTCACAATAACCCCCACTGAGGAGAAACTGGCACCCCCAGAGATCACACAGTGGGGGATAACACTGAAGTCTTATGTAGGAGCCTCAAGTCTCGTCCATCCTTTTGATCGCTTCGCTCTGCAGGTGAGCTGTTTCCTGAGGAGTGCCAAGCAATCAGCATTCCATCCTCTTTCAGAGCCCTACAGCAGCGGCAGGCCCTCGGTGGTGTTTTCAGTGACTTGGTGGGGAGGATGTGTGCTTGGCTGGGGCTGCTCTTGAGTAATAGAGAGAGGCAGAGAGCATGGAGCTGAAGCCAACAGCCCCGGGACCGCAGGGAAAGCTTTCAGTTCTGTCCAAACAGCCTATTCATTTACTGGAAGCAAAGCCATCATCTCAACTCCTCCACATGTTTACCACTTCCCTGACCTCAGTTTTTTTCAGCAGAGATTTTAAAACAAAGTCTTCAGTCTGTTCCTATTTCCAAAGTTTAAATCTACCGGAGGCATATTATATGTTCATGACTACGATTTCCCTACACATCGCTCTCCTGTTCTCTTCTGCCTTCTCTCTTCTCCTCACTTCCTGTTTTCTTTTTTCCATCCCTCTCCTCTGTTCCCTTCTTGTATTTCTCACACATACCCTCACTGGTTTGGAGGAGGAAGGAGGAGAGGAAGGAAAGAACAGAGAAAGAAGAGGCAAAGCGTGGTAAGGCGATCGTACTTAGTATTGACTTCACATGTAGAAAATTTTTGTGCCCCTCTCACTTCCTGGATGTTTGCCTCCTGGTTTTAAAGTTTTCTATCTTTAAACGACATTGTCTTAGAACTCTGCATTTTAATGTGGGTGACTTTCTTTTCTCTACCTTTTGTGTGCCTCCAGCAGAGAATGTGGGTTCTACCTTCCAGATGTGCGACTTACTAAATGTGTGACTTTAGACAAGTGATAGCTTCTCACATCTTCGACTTCCCATCTGTCAGTAGAGAACAATGCCTGTTCCACCACCTGCACAGGGTGTCTGTGAAGATTCAATGAGACAGCAGGAAGAACACACTTACGAGGACTGATGCTTGTGCTACAGGCTGGCAGCAGAATGTTTCCAGCCCTTTCTCAGGCTCCTCTCCATTTCCTCCCACTGTTTTGCCTTTCTCATCCACCACTTCAGCAATGCCTCATTTATTTGACACACCAGTAAATAAGGGGTTCCACTAGAAATTAATGATTTTTCCACCAAACTAAACCACGGAAATTTTTTAGCTCTAATCATTTTAAATGGAACATTTTTAGAACAAGATTATTCATATCCTGCCTCTTTAAACTTAGTTTATTAAACAGAATTTGTTTCCTTGATGATTCAGGACTACCATCGCTCTAAATATACGATGCCTACCCCCCAACAGACTGTTGTCACCCACTCCATGCGACCACTGGTACCGCCTCAATTACTTGTACCTGGATCTGTTGGAGTATCTTTCTCTACCACCTAACCTATGTTTTATAGTCTTTCTCCCCAAATAATCCTTAATCCCTTGATGGCATGGACTGGTTTTCCTATAACTCTATGTCATAGTTCCCAGCAGTATGGATTATTCAATCCATAATCTAGTATGAGTTTAATAAGTACTATTTGAATTGATAAAATTTAGTGATTACCAGAGAACTTATTCATTTCTAGGAGGGAAGGAAGAAAAAAGGGTCCTTCCCACAAACCTGTTGCTTTACATACCTTTAATCTTCACAACAAATGGTTAAAGAATGTAGTATTAGTATGTCCATTTTAGAAATGAGGCCAGCGAGGCTCAGATAACTCCAATACCTGCCCGAGATCACACAGCCACCAGCAGAAGACCTGTAACTTGAATCTGAACCTGTTTCATGCCAAAATCTGTCTTCTTCCCGCCACACCACCTCCACTCTCTTTGACATTGAATGGGCCGCCTGCTTTTTGGTTTGAGATGAAGTTCATAGGCTTTTGCAATTTTTCTGCCCCTCCCTCCAAGTCACTTGTCACCTTTTTGCCGACCATTTATGACATACACTCTCCCATGTGGTATTTTGCTGTTCTGGTCTGCAATTGGCCTAGAAAATACTAACCGTACTTGTTAGACTTGTTTAGAAATAAGAATAAAACATTCTCAGTAACAACATGAGGAAATGATGACAAATGGTATTCAAGCTTCATGCTTGACCCCAACAGAACAGTAGTAGCTGCCCAGACTGCCGGGTTGAGGCAATATCCAGGCTCTGCAGGAATGAGGACCCACAGGGAGCAGCGATGTCTGGCATAGTTAAGAGAAGGGAAACTGGTGCCACACTTCTGGGGCCTGGGGAGTTTTCAATGAGTAAATTGCAGGAGGGTTACTGTGTGGTCTTGGCATCATCCATCTACATTCTCAGATGTGCTCTTGCTAACTCCTTTGTTCTTAGCTAGAGTGTATATAGTTAAGGAGGCTAGACAAATGACTTCTGGATGACCAAAGTGTTTACAATGGTCTTTTTCTTTCTCTCCCCCTTTAGTTTATTTTTCTTGGCCCACGCTCTGTGGTTGAGGTCTTTCAGTTGGGCACCACCACCCACAGCACCCACCAGCTTTATCTAAGTCATTGAGAGCACATAAGGCTAAAAATGTGCAAATCGCTGGTACAGATTAGACAACCACAAGTAAGTAAAGTGAAGAAGAACCAAATGACTACAGTCAGCGTAACAGATGTTTTTCCAGGAATATTAAGTGTGTGAAGATTTAAGTATACATGGCACCCTGATACCCACTGGACTACTGATATGAACTCTGAGTATCACCCCCGCATCATTCTTTTCCATTGTCCACAAAAGCTGGTGATGTTTCTTGGCCTCCTTGGCTACCACTTCTATCTCGGTTACACTGCTACTCCATATATAATCTCCTTTGCTTGCTTTCCCTTTCTCTCTGCCTTTTTTATTTCTTATCCTGTTGGATCCCTGTCATGCCATCTGAGCTTCTTGGCTTCTACATGAAATGACTGACCTTTTATATACATCATGACCAAGCCAGAAGATTTCTTCCCTCCTGGTTGGAGAATTAATCAATCACAGCTCATCCACTGTAACCTTCATGTCTTTGGCTCTTCTTAACTACATTCGAAATGCACAGAACTCATGGTTATTTCTTTTTGCAAGATCCATGTTCCTTTTTTCCTTTTGTATCTGACACTATTCCTGGTGCTCAAATGCTAGACTCTGGATAACTGAGGTTATGCTGCACTATATGAAGCCCACCTGCTGGAAATCACTTGGCCATTGTTCCACAAATGATAGTGTAGGGTTCATAACCCCTCCCGAGGGGGTATCCGGTTTAGGCTCAGCTCCCAAGTGGCCAGCTCTAATGGCTCCCTTTCTCTCTCACTCTTCAACATATGCCTCAAAGGAAGGGAGATTGTCTCATTAGAGCACTAACCTCAATTCTACTAAAAGTGATTTGTTTAAATCATTTGCCAAATTCCTTGTGGCAAAACATAGTGGGTTTTGGTCCAAATATTAACAACTCCTGATAGCTTAATTTGCTAGAGAATCATCCTAAAAATATGATTGCTCATGGTTCATCATCACTCAGAGATCCAAGTCATCAAGTGGTATCCTAATGGACATTATTGTGTCATTATTCCAAGACCAGAGTTACTGATACTGCAAATTTAATTAAACAGAACTGTGAAGGAAAGAAAAAATGATAGAAAAATAGGTTCTGGGTAGTAAGAAAAGACAGGTTTTATTGCTGTTATTTTGTTTTGGTGGTTGTTATGTCAGATACAAAGTTTTATTTACCTATGTTTACCTATTGAAGAGAAGCAAAGGAAAGGGGAGATAGAAAATATATTGGTGAGGAGCGCCTGGGTGGCTTAGTCAGTTAAGCATCTGACTCTTGATTTTGACTCAGAGCATGATCTCAGGGTCCTGGGATCGAGCCCCGTGTCAGGCTCCATGCTCAGCAGGGAGTCTGCTTAAGAGTCTCTCTCTCCGTCTCCCTCGGCCCCTCCCCACCCTCTCTCTCTCTTTAAAAAATAAATAAATAAATCTTTTAAAAAAAGAAAATATATTGGTGAAAGGAGGTTATTTGTGGTATAAAACTGTCTAATACAGTATCCACTAGCCACATGTGGCTATTAAATACTTAAAATGTGCTTAATCTAAACTGAGATGTGCTGAAAGTGTAAAATACATATGGGATTTTGAGGACTTGGCAGGAAACAAAAGCATGTAAACTATCACATTAATATTTTTTTGTACTGGTTACAAATTGAAAAGATAGTATTTTGGATACATCAATTTAAATAAAAGCTATCATTAAAATTATTTTCACCTGTTTATTTTTACCTTTTAAAATGGCTAGTGGAAAAATTTAAATTATGTATATGGCTTACATTTGTGACTCACATTACCTTTTTAGGCAGCACTTGTATAAGGTTTTATCTACTGGGATTAAGTTCAACCACAAGTAACAGAAAACTCCAAAATAACATGGGATTACTCAAGATAAATTCGTATTGATTCCTTACACAACAGAACAAACGTAGACAGGGCTGATAGGGCTACTCCATATTCATCAACAACTTGGCTTCCTTTTATCTTCATGTTAGGATATGAGAAGCATGCGGCCTCATGGTCCAAGATGGCGGCTAAAGCCCTAACCAGAGTAACCACATTCCAGCCAGCAGGAAGAAAAAGGAACCCAGTAAAGACACCTTCCATGTACAGCTTTCTAAAACCATTTTCTATCATGACCCTGATAAGCAAGACCCACACTGGTCAAGATATTGGCGCCCCTGTAAAACTTTGGGGGAAAACTAGCCACTATGATCTGGTACCATTTTATTCATGAGGTCACCTGCAAATATGAAAGAGGCTGCACAATGCAGTCTTTACTCCTAACAGTCAAGTATACAGCTAAAAATCAGGAGTTATTTTTAGGACGACCATGTGTCCTAGTTAGCCAGAAAGTCTATTTTGTGTGTGTTGTCCCGGCATAATTATTAATAGCTCCCCCTTTCTCTCTCTCAAGTGTCCTAGTTTGGATGATAAATTATATGGTCACCCTTGTTATATTACCAAGAAAAAAGGGAAAAACAGATGATGGGGTATACAATTCAGTATCCGCTAGAGGTTCTTGAGGAATCACTTGAGAAATTCTTGGCAGGTAGGTGTTTCCTTGGCCCACCTCACAACTGCTCTGAAACTGTGCTTGTGGAGATTACTTGTGACCTCATTGATAAATTAAAGGACTTTTGTCACTCTAATCTAGTCACTGTTTGTGATTCCATGTACTGAGCACTGTGCTTTGGGGGACATGGGGATAAAATAGAATTCAAGACTATTAGTCCTCACACTATAAAACCCATCTCCTATTACAGTGGAGTAATATAAGTCTGAATTGTCTGGATTCTGGGGCTACTATTTCTCCTGCTGGATATTTGTCTAAGTTTCTTTCTTTTTCTGGTTCCAGAATATTCTAGCCCATTGCTTCCCAAAATGTCTCCAATATGTCACTAGCGCTTCAAGAAAGTGCCCTAGTCAAATAATATTTGCAAGTGCAGTGTGCTTAGAGCCTCACAATGCACATTAGCATATTAAAAGCTCTGAGAAGTAGAACTAGAAATAGAAATTCCTTTTTAACTCTTCTATTCTGAACTGGTTCTAGGGTTAACACCTGCTAAGAGCATATAACATCTCTTTGGCACTGCTCTGTTTGTCCCAGAAATAGGAAGATGTTATAAGATTCTCTAACCGTAGTTCCTCCCTCTACATTCAGCCTCCTGATGTATTTATTTTCCAAGGAGGTGACAACGTTTACCTCATTCCCCACACAGATTAAATGTGCATCTCTACTTGAGTAGAACATCATTATCTCAAACTTCATTGTCTTGAACTTAATGACCTAAAATTCCAATTTGCTTTTGGTCCAAAATCACCCTCATGCCTATCAGTTTTTGGAGTGATACTGCCTGTACTAGATACTTTATTTCTTTTGTTGGTTATTTCTTTGTTTTGGTTAGGTTTGGCTTTGGCAAGGGTTGGGATAGGAGTCTTGCGGCAGGCTGAATGGCCTTGCAGCTTCATTCCTACTTTTGGAAAAAGCTCCTTTTTTGCAGTGTCAGTGAGACATTGTGCATTGCCAATGGGTCCTGGCAGTCTAGGCTTGAGCATGTGGTCTGGGCTCTGCCAGTCAGCCTCCCACTGGGGACTTGGAATCTTGAGTTATCAGAACAGAGAAATATGGGAAAAAAAAAAAAGAAGAAGAACAGAGAAATATGAATGGTTACAATTCACTCACAGCGTGGCAGTGGTGATGTTAGCAGTGTTCCTTGACAACAGTGGCCCTGTCTTAGTCACCGCAGATGACTCTGATACATTCTAAAGTTTGACAACCACCGCATCAGGTCTTTCTTATATATCAGCTGTTCCAGGGAGATTTAATTATTATCCTACCCAAGATTAACTTTTCCTTTTCTAGAGTCTCATAACCCTTAATATCTATATCAGTTGCTGAACTTACGCTATGTTGCCTTGCTGATATTTAAGTAGGTACCTTATTTCTAAACCTAGTTTCTAAGCTTCTAGAAGGCAGGATATAAGTCACTACAACTTACCTAAAGTAATAACTTACTTAGGAATGAATGAATATTTACCAATAACAAATTAATTGCACCTAATATGTAAACTTTTCTATTCTCTAGAAAATAAACTTTAAATTAGTTCGCCTCTATTCAAGAGCTTCTAAAGCAATGGTTCTCAAATTTGCAATATTTTGTTTTATTTTTAAGGATTTTATTTATTTATTTATTTATTTATTTATTTATTTATTTATTTGAGAGAGAGAGAATGAGGTGGGGGGAGGGAGAGAGACAAGCAGATTCTCCGCTGAGTGTTGAGCCCCACACTCCACACTCCTCCGCTCAGTCTCGGGACCCTGAGATCATGACCTGAGGTGAAACCAAGTCAGATGCTTAACCCACTGAGCCACCCATGCGCCCCTCAAATCTGCAATATTTTAAAATCACCTGGAAAGTTATAACAAATACATATACTCAAGTCACAACTTCAGAGAACCTTATTTAATTGAGTTGGGGTGTAGCAATTTGGTCATTGTGGTTCTCAAAAGTTCCTAAATGATTCTGTTACAAGCAAGGTTGTGTTTATCATTCTGATATTCAAAGTGTGGTTCAAAAACCAGGAGCAACAGTTCACCTGGGAGCTTCAGACTCTGTATTTTAACAAGATTCCCAAATGATTCATATATGCATTAAAGTATGAGAGGCACTTGGTCTAGAGCAGTAATGGCCAATAGAAACATAAGCCTGAGATATTGTGATTTATAAGAACTATATATCTGGTCATTCAAATGACCAAAATACATTTCTCTTATCTGTATTTGGTCTTTGTCCACAGTTCCTGACTGACAGCTCCCACAACCTCGGCATTTCCTGAGCAATAAGAGCAATAGGAGCATCTTTTGTTATAATATTTGATCTCTTGTCCTCAGTTCCTGAAATCCCTTCAGATCCATAAAGGTGAAATTGGTGTCTTGTTATTCATAATAAGCTCCTTTCCAGCACAACTGGATTTATGTTAATGACATGATTTTGGAAAACACCTACAAATGGAGATAGGTTGCAGGAGAACTTTCAGTCCCACTGGATGATTTCCAGGGAGGGAAGAGGGGCTGGAGGTTGAATCAGTTACCATTGGCCAAAGATTTAATCAATCACACCTATGTAATAAATGCCTGTGTAATTAAGCCATCATAAAAACCCAAAGGGAGGAGATTCAGAGAGTTTTCAGGTTGGAGAACCAGAATGTGCCCCCCTGCCAGGCCCCAAACTCTACAGGGACAGAAGCTCCTTTGTTCAGGACTACTATTGATTTGTATCTTTCAATATCCTTTGCAACCAGTAATCTAGTGAGTTAATGGGTTTCCTGAGCTCTGTGAGACACCCTAACAAATTAATCAAACCCAAGAAAGGGTTAGTGGGAACTCCTGATTTACAGCCAGTCAAGCACAGGTAACAATGTAGGCTTGGGATCAACACCTGAAGGGGATGGGGAGCAAGCCAGTCTTGTGGGACTGAGCCCTAACCTGTGGAATCTGAGGCTACCTTTGAGTAGATAGTGTCATAATTGCGTTGAATTGTAGGACCCCCAGCTGGTGTCTGAGAATTGTTTGTTGGTGTGGGGAACCCCCCCGACACACACAACATACACACGTTAGAACTGGGTGGAGAATCCTTTTAAAGTCACATATGTACTTTCAAATCTTCTAGTAGCCACATTAGAAAAGCTTTTAAAATGAAAAAAATAATTTTAGGAATATATTTTATATAACCCAATGTATCCAAAATATTATCATGTCAATAATTAATGTAAAATTTTCAGTAAACTATTTTACAGGGCTTTTTTTTCCCCACTAAATTTTTGAAATCCAATGTGTATTTTATACTTTTAGCATGTCTCCAATCAGTCCAGCTGCATTTCAAGTGCTTCCGAGCCACATGTGGCTAATGGCTACCATGTTGAACAGTGCAGATCTAGAGCTCATTCACTTTTCCATCTCACACCAAGGACAGCTTGCCTTACAAAAGCTTTGCACTGCAGTCAAAGGACCTTTCCATCAGCCCATCAATCCATTCACTTTCCTGTCTTTGCAGTGCTGTCCCCATTCCTCCTCACAGCCTGGAAAGCCCTTTCTCTTCTCCCTCCTGGTCTAGGTTCCATTTCTTTTCTTTTTTTCTTTAAACCCAGTCCAGATCTATAGTTCCTGGGCAAAACCTTCCTAATATGGTCCCAGATAAATTGGTTAGTTTCTGCTCTAGGTTTTATAGGGTAAGAGTTTACATTCTTACCTATTAATGAAGACGGCAAAAGATGATTTTAGAAAACTAAACATGGGATGCAATTAGAATTGGAAAACAATTGATAAAAACAAAACACAGACCTCAGAAGGTTGATATTGGAAAGCAATTTCCCAGTAGGGAGGAACAACCTTCCTAGGAATGCTTAATCAAGCCACAAATTCTTCTCCTGGAGATCTTTCACAGTTACTCTCGCCTACCATTCCCCAACCCATACTACTAGAATTAAATGACTCATGATCTACCTGAAGCATTGACTCAAATGAAAGCAACAACTTCTCTAAATTGCTCCAAAACTGGACTGAGACAAAGATGGAATATTCAATAAAGACTATCTTAATAATCTCAATTAATAAAGCAAAATTATCAGAGTATAATAGATTTTGACAATATGACTTGTAAAATTTAGCCTGTTTTCTATAAGAGCAAGAATACCTCATTCCTGTGGGACAAAGATAGGGAATCAGGAGAGATCTTGCTAAATTCTTTCCTTCCTTGCTCCTTTTCTTTCTCCACATAGTAACATGATCTTTGGCCTACAACCCTAGCACTTCCTAAATATCTTGATTTCTCTTGGTCTAGACCTGTACTGTCCAATACGATAGCTAATCCCCATACTGGCTATTGAATACTTGAAATGTGGTCAACCAAATTGAGATGGGCTGTAAGGGTAAGTACATACCAGATTTCAAGATTGAGTACATGTCTGAGTTCTCCATGGCTGCTATAAAAAATCACCATAAACCAAGTCACATCAAACACCCATTTATTCTCTCACATTTCTGTGGTACAGCTGTGGTGTAGCATGGCTCAGCTAAACCCAAAGTATCAGTAGGGCTGTATTCTTCTCTGGAGATGAATCTGCTTCCACGATCATTCAGGTTATTGGCCAAATTCAGTTCCTTATGGTTGGTTGTAAGGGCAGGTCTCATTTTCTTCCTGCCTGTCAGAGAGGAGCCTCTTTCAGCTCCTGAAGACCCCCTGCATTCCTTGTCATATCAGTCCCTCCATCTTTAAACCAGCCACAGCATGTTGAATCCTTCTCGTGCTTTAAATTTCTCTGACTTCTTTTTCACATCTTTTCTTGCTTTTAAGAACTCTTGTGATTAAAAAAAAAAAAAAGAAAAAAGAATTCTTGTGATTAGATTGGGTCCACCCCAACAATCCTGGATAATCTCCCTATTTTAAAGTCTGTAAAGTTAATTACCTCTGCAAGTCCCTTTTGCTATGTTAATGTCACATATTCACAGGTTCCAGAGATCAGGGCATGGGAGCCATTCTACCTATCATAATTCAAAAACAAGGGGGGAAATATTTCATTAATACCTTTTCTATTTCTCATATGTTGAAATTGCAGTATTTTAGATATTGAAGCTTAAATAAAATACGTTATTGAAATTAATTTCACCTGTTTCTTTTTATTTTCTTTAACTATAGTCTATTTGAAATTGCATGTATGGTTCGCATGCTGCCTCGCATCACAGTTCTATTGACCAGCGCTAATCTAAACCTAGAGAGAGGTTAAGTCCTCTTTACCATCTTCATAGCCTGTGACACCTGAATAGTGGGACTACCTCTTCTATAAGAAATGCTTCCCAGGGCGCCTGGGTGGCTCAGTCAGTTGAGTGGCTGCCTTCGGCTCAAGTCATGATCCTGGAGTCCTGGGGTTGAGCCCTGCATCAGGCTCCCTGCTCAGTGGGGAGTCTGCTTCTCCCTCTGCTCCTCACCCCACTTTCGTCCTCTCTCTCACTCTCTCTCTCAAATAAATAAAAAATCTTAAAAAAAAAGAAATGCTTCCCTTACAATCATGTATGACCTTACGCTTTCAGGACTCTAACCACTTAAACATAGCACAATACAAAAATCACAACTTTCAAACAAGAGATACTCAAGTACAGTGATAGAGTATGGAGATGTGGGTGCAGGGGCTCATTTCCATATAAGGGAAGGACCCCAGGCCACAACTGGACCTATAACCCTAGTGATTACTGAGCTTGCCCATGAGGACAAGCCTTTATTCATCTTTTCATTTCTCTGTGGGTACATAGGGAGGTTCTTTGAATGAGTATTTGCTAATCCAACTGAATCTAGATGTCAGCAATTGGCTACTTGAAAAAAAAAAAAAAAAAGATGGGTTTTGGAAAATAGGTCAGCTATCCCCTTTTCTAATAATGACAAATGCTTCCATGCTTTAACTGAGAGGATCAGCCTCCATTTAAACTATAAGCTGAACAATATTTAACGTTGCCTCTTTATGAGACAAGGGAGTGTGGTGATGCTCAGAAAAAAGTTCTTTACTAAATGGTCACTCTAATTAGCTAAATATTTTCATTATTGTGTGCTTTATTTGGCTTTGGTGACTAAACCAAACCAGAATCTATGACTGTTTTCAAAACTGCATTTTGAAAAGGTTTTTTGGATGTGCCACTTTGATGTTTAGTTTTAATTTAACACAGGGCCAAAATGTAACTAGTGAATATGTGAGACCCCAACCACCCACCTCCGTACTTCGACCAGCAAGCAGGAAGGCCAGGATATCTGTGGGAACTGAAGAGCAGCACAGAAAAAAAAGTGCAAATACCCCAATCTAATCCTCCAACCATGGACAAGGTAGAAACCCTTTCCAGAGCTTTACTTCTCAATTTCTGGATCTATAGCTGCTCTCAGCCCCAGGTGTGATCTTGCACAAGCTAGGCAAAATCACTTGACAATCTTGCCGTCCGTGCATCCATCCGTCCATGAGCTACTGAGCCAAGGATCCTCTGAGGGAAAGTTAGGCTTGCTGAGAAGCACAGGCTGCTGAGTGTTCCTCTCCTGCCAGACATAAACCTGAAGCAAGACAGAATTATGAGAAACCAGATTCATCTCACCCCATTGTCCTTCTCAGTAATCTTCCTGGCACGAAAGAAAAAGAATGAATACCAATATAAAGACAACATAAACATTTTAAATGAAGTTTACTAATTGAAAGGACAGATAGATGGAGTGAGGCATTCTTCAAAATCTATTGTCATGCCTTTGTGGACTTTATTGCTTATCAGCATTTTTCCCCTTAAGAAAAACAGAACAGCAACATTTGTTCAGAGAAAAAGCCAATTGTGTTGCTTCCTTTCTTACTGCTTTTATTGTTTGAGGTTTCTTTTAGACTATAATGTGGCATTGTGATTTTGAGATGGGGAAAAAAAACAATCCCTTGTCTTTCAAACATAAGAATGTGATTGTATGCTATTGTTGCCAACAATGAGCTAAAGAGGTTAATGGATCACATATCTGGCAAACAGCCATTTTTCCTCCTGCTCAGTATATTAAACAATATACATTCTGTTTTTGCTGCTGAGCTTATGATTTTGTCTGAGTAGTTGGTAAATAAGTTTACTTACATTTAAGTTATCTCTTTCTAGAACTTAGCAGCTTTGTCCTTCAGGCTGTATCCTGAAATTTAAATAAAGTGCACTTTGAGATCTGAGCTCAGGAGCTTTAAAAGTGATGGTAAGAGTAAGCCTGGGAAAGGGGGTGAGCCGGCTGTTCAGTGAGAATCTAGAAATATTGTGCCTTGTGAATTGCATCCAGCCTTTCATTTTCAGATTGCTGAATTAAGAGTGAAATTACCATAATAAAAAGAAATGGATATGGAGAAAGCACCGCTGTTCTTTCTAGTGTTGTTGCCAGTGATCATTCTAACAGATCTCTAATTGCAAGGATAATCCTCTCTACCCCAGGCTGACTCAACTTTTGCATTCTGTGACTGTCATTTGAAAACAGACAAGCCATCAGAAGCAATAACGTGTGATTCTCAACTAAGACTTTTTTGTGTGTTTCATTTGTACTATGGAATTAACAAGAGACCTAATGCCTCAACAGCCAAAAGAAAGGGGGGGGGGTTATTTATTTATTTATTTATTGAAGGAAACTCCAGAGAGAAGATACTTTATCAATAAGAAAGGTATTAGCTTTCCGGGGAATTTTGGTTGGGTGGCCATAGGTATTAAGGGAGGGGACTAGGGTTGAGAGAGAAGCAGCAACACCCCAGTTTCAGATCAGGTGGGATCCTTTCGATCTGGTAAATAGCACCTAGAGCTCCCTGGTCTCTGTGTTGCAGGGTGCCAGGGTAGGAGGGTCGCAGACTGAATTGGGAAGGCGAGTGTGCCTCTTGGGTTTGGGATCTGGACTCGAAAAAAGGCTGAGCGGTGATCTCAGCTTCCCAGCTAGGCGGTGATCGCCCCCTGTGACTCCGGATGCACACAGCAGTCTGAGATCGGCCGCTGCCGCCGCCGGACCCATCACAGCCTCCAGCTCTCTTGCCTGGCAACCTGGAGCCACACGCGAGCTCCCCGGACACGTGTGTGCCCCAAGCTCCGCGTCTAGGCCCCTCACCCCAGAGAGACCGGTCTCAGCTCCTCAGACACTGGGTCCTTCCGACTTCTAAGTTGCCAGGTTCTGTCGCCCTGGTCACTACCGCGGGTTCCCCAAGCTTCGACCTCAGTCGGCGGGGCTGCCCTGCGCATCCCCCTGTCCACCGCCCTACCGGCCCGCGGCTCCCGCGCCTGGGTGGGACGGGCGGCGGCTCAGCCACCGGACCTCCGCCGCGGTGTAAATCCTCTCCTCCCTCCCCCTTCTCCGCCTAAGCCCTGCCCTCCCCTTGCAGCAAGCCGCTCCGGTGTGTGCGCCGCTTTCTCGGCTGAAGACACCTGCGCTTCCTTCCCCACCCTTCTCCGCCCCTTTCGCTGCGGTTTCTCGCCGCCTTTGGGAGCTCGGGAGCGCCTGCTGGAGGAGGAGCAGGGGGAGGAGGCGGAGGGCGAGGAGTAGGGGCGGGGTGGGTGGGGAGAGAGCTGGGAGGGTGTGGACCGGCAGCCACTCTGCAGCTGGTCGCCGGGGACCGGGTCCCTCCCGCGTGCCCGAGTGATGGAGGGGAAGAGATTCGCTTAGACACACACACGCGCACACAGCTGGGCACGTCTCCGGGAGGCAGCTGCCGGCTCGGGCGCGCCGGGGGCCGGGCGGCGGCCGTGACAGCGCCAGCCGCGGGGAGCGGGGCGCCCGCACCGCTTGGCACCGGCGGCTCCGAGACCCAGGAAGGGAAGATCCCAGCTGCACTGACTTGCTCTTTTGGGCAGATCGGGAGGGAGCAGGCTGCCCAAGGAGCTGTCACAGAGGACACCGGAGGCTCTCCCCTTGGTGCTCAGAGTCCGGGGCCGCGCTGGTGCCCGCGTGGGGCGAGGAGGATGCGCACCTCCTCCCGCAGAGCGGCTGCGGGCCCGGGCACTGCGTGGACTCGGGTTCCGGCGGCTGCCCGTGCCGTGCCTGCGCCGCGGGAGCGCGCCCTGCCGCACCTGGTTCCAGCTTCCCGGGGAAGTGCAGGCAACGCGCCCTAAACTCCACTACTTCGCACCCGCTTCCTCCTCCTCCCGGCTCCCGGCTTGGGACCTCGCCGCCGCCGCCGCCTGCGTGTGGAACCCGCCCGCCTCTTACTCTCACGCGCGCACGCACAGCGCGGTCGCTCGCTCCCCTTCACGCAGACTCGCTCACCTCGGAGCCGGAGCCCGGGCTTCCGAAACTACTAGACCAACTGCCGCCGGGACTGCGGGAGCCGACCCGTGGCCCGGCGCGACCAGGCGCCCGCGCCCTGGGCTCCCGCCCCCGCCGCCGCTCCCGGGGAGAAGGTGAGCTGGGCGCGCTGCCCGCTTCGCGCGGGGGAGGGACTCGGGCTCAGCGGGCTGGAAGCTCGTAGATTTGGGGAGGAAGTGACAAGGGAGGGGAATCGCCCAAGTGAGACCTTCTTGTGGTGCCAGCCGAAAGCACTTAGTGGGGCGCGGTTCTCCTAGGCAGTGCCTGGGGTAGACTTTTGAGACGTTCCCTGGGGCTCGGGGTTAAACTAGTGCGGGAGGGGAAACGGCGGGGTGAATCCCCGGGTAAATTTTGAGAGTCGTCGGTGTCAGTGGGTCGGTCTCTCAGCGGGCGCTGGGCGCTGCGCTCTGGGCTCTCTTTGACGGAGGGAGGCAGGAAACACGCGTTAACTGCGCTCCGCAGAGTTTGGGGGCTCGCGCCCAACCACTTCCCGGGGTGGCTGTGGGGCTGTCGCTTGGAGCGCGAGGCGGCTTTGGGGGCCTGGGGGGCTGCGAGGCCGGAGCGGAGGGCGGGCAGGGGCTCAGTTAACTTGCGGGTCGGGTGCGTTGTTTGCCCCAGCCTACTCCCATCCCTCGCAGCCCCAGTCCCCGCAACCCTTCCCACTCCCGCCGCCTAAAACACACATACACACACACGAGATGGATGCAGTCGAGGGGACGGTCATATTATATTAAGAGGTGCGCGAGGTCGCTGCGGCTTCTGACTGGAGCGCAGACTCTTGCTCCTTGGACTTAGGCGTTCGTTCGCCTTGGTTTAGGGAAGCGGGGAAGGAGCGCCCAGACTCTCGTGGACGCCTCTACCTGGCGGTTCCAGGTACACAGCGAGCAAGCCTCCGCCTCAGCTCCGGAGTCACTTCACCCTGGTGGGCTCCGTTCTCCGGCTTCCCCCCTTGAGTGCTTCAGGGCGCGCACCCAAGAGAGCTGCTGCTCTGATCCGTGGTTACCCCAATGCTCACCCGGTGGGTCGGTCTCTCTCTCTCTACCCCCCTCCTTCCCTCCCTTCCTCCATCCCTCCCTCTCTGCCTCTCCATCTCTGCTACTTTCCCTCCCTCCTCCTAATACCACCTTCTTCTTGGAAAACATTGATCCCTTAAGGGGAGGTTTAATATTTGCAAAGTGCTTTATATCATATTACTTCGTGGATACATTTAATTCCACTGTAACTCTTCTCTGATTTATGTAAACTTAGTCTGATAAATAGCGTACAGGGTCAGGTTGAGGTGTGAGGGAGAGCGGGTGGTCGTTCTTTCTGTAAAGATGCTCAGATGCTCCTTTCTAAACAGATTTGCTAGAAGTGCTACAAGGGCAGTGCTTCTGAAAGCTTTGCTCAGTAGTTTTGACATATTTCAGGGCTTTAGACAAGTGTTTCCATTACAGTTTATTTCAAATTTATTCAGTTTCTATTCCAAGAAAAAGTTGAAGTGAAGATAAGAAAAGAGATTACAAATTTGGATATCAAAACTATTTTTAAAAATGTTTTTATTGATGTCAGTTATGTTGTAGCAGATTTTTTTAAAGTTACCTTAGTGGTTTCTCCTAATGAAGCTCTGAAAAGGAGAAATGAAAACAATACTACTTACTCTCCTCCCTTTGTTTACAAATGTTCCTTGCTTAAAGTGACTGAATGAGCGGCAGGGTGGGATTCTTCACTTGAGTGTGAAGTCAATCACCAGTGAACTGATGGAGATGCAGGAAGATACTGCACACAATAAACATAATGATGGAAGGAAACTGTTGTTTAAATTTAACTGCCTCTAGTGCAAAGAGTCTGAACAGTGAAATTGAAAACTGCTCTCACCCCTTCCAAATTACTCTGAACTATTTTAAAGTATTCTTTTTTCAATTAATAAAATGCATAGAAACATCATTAATGATGTAAATATTTTCAAATAGATGCCTAAATCAGGTTATGTGGGAAATTATGAGCATAGTATTTAGTGGAGTTTCACAGAAGTACTGGGACCATGTTTTCTAGGCTACGCCAGACCTCATCCTTAGATTTTAACATTGGAAGTTGCCTTTTTGACATCTTTGTGAGGAGGTGCTCCTTACAGTGTTTTGATTATGCTTTCATCATTGTCCTTACCATTTCGCAGGCATACACAGATGTTTTTGAATGAATAACCTTCTTACTCACTGAATTTTCACTCATTCAAAAAGTATTTATTGAGTGCAGGAGCACACACACATATGCAAAGCTAAGCTGGATGTTATTTTAAATAACAAGGAAGGATTTTCGGTAGAAGCAGGATGCCTACTCCTACACTGTATAAAGAACTGCAGAGCAGTGGCTTACTTAGGGAAGCAGCATCTTGCCCAAAGTAGGTGGTCAACAAAGAGTTGTTGACTCAAAAATCATACAAGATGTTATCTAGCCAACTTTGCTTTCATCCTAAATTCCACCATTATTCTTAACCCACCACATCATTTAGATATGACTCAACTTCAGAGAATTGATGCTGACTTTAATCTTCTTGCTCTTTGTCTGAATACTTTGGAGAAATAGAACTACCCATGCACTGCTCTAGCTTTCTGTATATGATTTCTGTGGAGCCGTGCCAGATCTGTATATGTCATTAGTATTCATTTGTGAGTAAATGCAAATGTTCCTGTTGCATTGAAAAAGTGAACTCGAATTCATAGAACACAGCAAGTATTTTGCTCCTTTTCTCCTCTCTTTGTTTTTATAGTCTCCAAAACAGTAACAGCTCTTAAAAATGCGATGATATGTCATAGAGCAGGTTAATTTAAAAAAAAAAAAAAAAGGTTAAGATTGTTTAGAGAAAGGAAAACAGCTTATGGAAATTTTAGTTGAGGAGAATTTTCTTTGGCTCTCTTGACATGTCTGGCAGGATGGTCTTTTATTTTAGGGACGTTCATTCATGAATGAAATAACTCTCAAGATAACTTCCTAGTAAGGGGAGCTGGCAGAGGAGGGAATGCTTACTAAAAATGATGCCAACAACTCCGGGAATAGAGTGTGAGCAGTACCACTAGGTTTGTGCCATTGAAATTATGTGAATCCTTGTATATTTTATTGGTCTTCATATGCATGGCTTTTTTGGGATTTCTTTGTAGTACTTTATTCGAATATTTTCATATTTTGCAGTTAGTGCAGTTAAGTGAGGAGTTATTGTTTGGTAATGGAATTATAGTTTGTTTTCAGAAAAGGTAAGTAGTTTGAAAGAAGAGAACAAGTTGAGTTCAAAGACTAATTATGCAAACCCCAGATTTATCTTCTTTCAGAGTTTATCCTTTTTCGGTAGGGAGGGGGACTTCAAAACTCGTTAAACTCTGTTTATGACCTAAATTGCTACTATTTAGAAAAACCTTACATTTTACTTTTTCTGCAAATTTAACATGAATTCTTTGAAACCAGCACAAGTGTAACTTTTTCCTCTCCAGAATCTACTTTAATTGTTGATAAATTATGCTCACTCTAGAATCAGTATTTGTTTCTGAGAGTCGTGATGTTATCCTAACCTTTACAGCAGAAGTACAATTAAAGCAAGTTATTTATAACTGCATTTAAAAATCACTGATCTAAGTCAAAAACATTTCAGAGCAGCTAACACTTAACAAAAGTAGAAGCAAAAGGTTATATCTGGAGATCCACATTTAAGGTATAGGCAGGATAAATGGACCTCTATAGATCACCTATGCAAGTTCCATTATCATGTCTTAGTTAACATTTGGTACAATGGATTATTTTTCATTTTCTTGAAAAGTTTTATGAAAGAAAACTATGTCAGTTTAAGAAATGGTTGAAGAGTTGGTTTGCTTTTAGCCCACTTTACCTGGATTGTGCATGGGAGGTGGGGAAGTTTTATATGTGAACACATATGCTTTTAGATACATATATGCATATATACTCATATGTATACATACAGAGTTTATCTTTATATATTGATTTATGTTTCTGTATATTTCTGTGCTTTGTCTAATAACTTTAAATAATAGGAAGAGAACCTCCTTTGTGGCATATATAGTTTGTGAAGTCAGCATCATCTTGAGAATGGTATACAAATGCTCAGATACTTTGATGTTAAAAATTGGAGTGTATTCAGCATTTTTGAACAATTTGTTCAAGAAGCTCTCATCATAACATTTAATATGTGCCCGTCACTGTCCAAAGAATTCTCCTAGTATTAACTCGATTCCAGTAGCCAGCCTGTTCTCCCCAGTTTTACAGAAGGAAACTAAGTAGGTAAAGTGGGTCTGATCCTCATCCCCATTGAGAAGGTGAGGGAAGTGGGGTGCTGTGGGCCTCAAGAAATGCCTCCAGCCCCACAGCTCCTAAAGGGCCGAGGCGGCATTCAAGGCCAGGCTGTCCACTATGCTTTGCCATTGCTCTTGAACAGATATTTTTTAAAGTAAGGGGCCGAGTGGGGAGCAAGTGAAGCGGTAAAACAAATACATTCTAGTGGCTGAGATTTATGACAATTATCAACTTTGAGTGAATTCTTAAGGAGTTCATGAGGAAGGCAGTTGTCATGAAGCACCCACATAACCTGAGCTAGAGCATTAACAGAGCAGGGATATAACTTAATGTAGTTTTTAATGGACTCAATAATTTTAAATTAGGTTCAGCTCCTTTTAAATTAGATAAGTTAAGAACTGGTGCCATATTTAAGTAGTTTTAATAGCTCAGAGGATCTGGTACTGAATGTTTTATGCTTCCCATAATATCCTTATAATGTGAACTTCTTGTGTAGAGGTCAATGGTATGTGTTACTATATGGTACTTGCCAAAGGAATCAGAGTTTTTTATGAAGGTGTGAAATGAGACTTAATCTGTTCTGATGTACAGGACATACAAGTAGGCATCCAATTAATGTTTACCGCATGAATTGATACAGGGTATTCTACAAGTTGCTAGTCCAGAAGTTAAAAAAAAAAAAAAAAAGTCTGTATATTGCATTGTTGCAAGACTGTGATTTAATATTGAATAGACTTTTTCCTTTGTCATGATCTCAGGACATTACTGTCTATGAAATCCTGTGGAATAATAATCTTTATGAGACTGAATGGCCTGAGATAGGAGGAGAATGGCATAAGGAGGGTGAAATAATAAACTCATTAAAATGTTTAAATTTAGAAAGTTGACAAAAGGAAAACTGCCATAATTGTACCTTTTATTTTAAAAAAGCATATAAGACATAACAAACATTAAGTAACACAATCTTTACACTGCTAATGAGGAAGCACAACTGTCCTATCATAAATATTAACAATCTTACCTAATGTATAGTTTGGAAAACTATTTAGGAACCTATTACCGTGTCACTGTAATCTCTCTACTGTAACTCACTAACCCAAGTCAATGAAAAAAATCACAATGCTTTTGAATGTGTCTCAACATAAATAAGGCACTTATTGTAGTATAAGTACTGGAGTCAGACAGAGCTGGCTGAATTAGAAGCCCTGCTTCACGGTTTATTAGCTGTGGGATCTTGGGCAAATTACTTAACCTTTCTATTTCTTAGTAATATTCTTTTATATGTTTATGGAAATACCAATTCTAGATTTCCATATGATAATATATGTAAAATGACTAGCATAGAGTGTCATACACGGTAAAGATTTAGGAAATAGTAATTGATATTGTTGTTATCATCATCACCTTTAACATCACCATAACATCACAGATGGTTAAACATAATAGGCACATTATTCTGTATCTATTTATACGTATGTGTATTTTGTATGTTTGAAATGGTTGTTCTTCATTGTAAAACATAGGTTCTATGGGTTCTCCTACTATTGAGGGAAACGTATAAAGAGAAGAAATTTGTGTGTCAGAGTGGTTCTAAATAAAAGCCCGTGTCAAGCACAGAAATTACGAGGAGGCTTTTGGGACAGCTACTTCACTATTTTTTCTTGCTGGACCTAGCTATACATTTTCACACAATTCTTTGGAAGATACAACCTCTTCTACAGATGTAGTTAATGGGGAAGAACAAAACATATTGAAAAGCATTGAAATATTTATGTTTATCTTTATATCCAGTAGGAGTTGAAGTATTAGGATAAACAGAAATTTCTTTCTCTTTTATATATTTTTTTCTTTTTTTATATTTTTATACCATAAAGAGTTTGTGGTTTAAAGTAAAAAGCTGTTTTCTAACTCTGGTCATTAAACTTAAGTAATATAATTTAAAAGGTTAAATTTAGTTTTATTCTTAGAATTTTTTATTGTTTTTTTTTTAAGATTTATTTATTTGAAAGAGAGAGAGAGAGCACGTGTGTGTGCATGTGATGGGACACGGGGCAGAAGGAGAGGGAGAGAGAGAATCTCAAGCAGACTCCCTGCTGAGCAGGAGCCCAACACATGGCTGCATCCCTGGACCCTGAGATCATGATCTGAGCTGAAACCAAGAGTCGAATGCTTAACCAGCTGAGCCACCCAGGCGCCCCTATTGTTGTTTTTGTAACTTATTTAATTCTGATAGATATCTGGCTATCAAGCTCAGGAACTAATTTTCCTTTGTGTTTAGTTTGCCCTAATGAATATACTTATTTATCTCTTTATCTTTGGAAAAATAATAAATGATAATAGATAAAATTTAATATTTACTATGTACCAAGCATTGTACAGGTCTTAACGCATTTCATTCCCACAAAACGTTCAATGGGACATATGTTATTTATCTTTCCATTTCACAGATGAAGAAATTGAGGCCCAGAGAAGTCCTAGAGCTAGAAGAGTGGAGCCATGATCCAAACACATGCCATCTGTCCTAGAGCCCACATATGCCCACACCAACAGACTTCTCAGTAGCATTTAGCCCCAGAGCACTATCCTTGGATTTCTGGGCCTTGAAACTCACTCCTCCCTGTTTCCCTGTGTCTTTACTGCAATAAAAGCAGGATTTATTTTTAATAAAGTTTAATTTCTTGGCTTTGTCATATCACACTACTTTCCAATGTATATGCAGCAGTCACTAAAGCAAAGAATGAGACCATATTAATTTTTAGTAAACTATTGGATCTATTTTTAAATAGATTTAAATAGGTCTGCCAAGATCCTGCTAAATAGTTGCATCCATGCTCTGTATGCAGTGATAGGGAACTGATACTCGATGCTAGTGGAATTTCTTCATCTGGTGAGCCAGCTGCCTGTGGGCTGAACTTCCTAATTGCCTTACTTTTTCTGAGCTGAATGAAATAGTATAGGATCTAGGGCATTGGAAATGGGCTTTCTTCCCAGGGACACAGTGTGGAGAAGTGGAAAGGCTCGAGACTGGGGAACTACAGGGTTCCTGCAGATGTGGATGATTCCTTTCTGTTAAGAATAGCCAGAAAAGGTCCAGAAACCATTCCACTGTGCACCTGACTAAGTGTTTCTGAAGGGCAGGGATTATGCTGGACTGTGTTCTTATTATCTTTATTTCCATGGTGTTTGGCACATGGTGAAATGGGGCAGATACAGGGCTTCTTCCTTTGGGCATTTCAGAACCTGGAAAACGGAGCCGAGGGATCCAGACAGTGGGGACACAGGAGAGAGGCAGAGACAGAAAACAGGACAGATATGGGGGTGCATGAGGGAATGATGGGCCAGCAGATGGATTGGTAGCTAGTAGGAGTACTTCTTTCCATTTTATTTTTATTCAGGTATGGTTCTGTTTCTCTTTCCTGCATCTACACTAAATGTGCAGTGCCCACTTAACCCTGATGTCTGACTCTTTAAAGTGAAGAACATTATTGCCCATTATCCTGATAGCAGTATCCGGCACACCAGAAAATCCTAATAAATATCAGCTATAATTATTGCCTGATTTTCTACAGAACTTTGGGATAAAGTTCAAACTAGTTCAACATTCAAAGCTCTGTTTTTTGTTCAGTCAGGTGTTTATCTTATTCTCATACCCTGTCCACTCTGAGATGGGCAACTGGGCAATGAAGGGTTACTATAGCAGCATTTCATTTTGGAATTGCTGAATTCTTTTTTTTTTTTTTTTTAAGATTTTATTTATTTGACAGAGAGAGAGAGCACAAGCAGGGGGAGTGGCAGGCAGAGGGAGAAGCAGGCTTCCTGCTGAGCAGAGACCCTGACATAGGACTCGATCCCAGGACCCTGGGATCATGACCTGAGCTGACGGCAGATACGTAACTGACTGAGCCACCCAGGTGTCCTGGAATTGCTGAATTCTATAAATACTAGCATCCTTTGAATAAGGAATTCCCAACAATAAGATCAAGGGCTTGAAAATTTATATGCACCATTACTTTTCTAATGTGACCTCTTGTCAAGGGGTGTCTATTATTTTGCTCTTCTCTGTTGGTGATATTATTTAATCCAGACACTCAAGAAAAATGAGAAACCAAGAATAGTTATAAGGATCATAGTAGGAATACAAGTAGCTTGGGATCATCTTGTAATGCTCCTTCTCCTCCAGTCTGTCACCAAGATGTACCAACTGGGCCTCCTGAACTCATACCTATCCCATCAGCCTCAGTGTGCCTGCTTCAGTTCAGTCAGAACTTCTCACCTGAATCACACTAGCCTCCTCACTGGTCAGGTCTCTACTCCTTGTCAGAACTGCAATTTTTTCCAAATGCAAACCTGATCATGTCATCCCCCTGCTTAATAACCTGCAGCATTTTTGCTTTTAGGGTAAAGTTCAGACTAGTTCAACATTCAAAGATCTTACTATTCCAGAGGCCCAGCCTGGGACTCGTCTCCCCTTTACTCCAACATGAGGTCCCTGCAATTTGGAGATTCTAGGCAAGGATAGAGCATGTTTGTTCACACACCATGCCTTTGCATATACTGCCCATCTGCCTAGAGTGCTCTCTGCTTGTCTAACTTCTCCTTGTTTCCTTACCTCTTTCCTTCTTGCAGCCTACCCACCCCCAGCCAAACCAGGATGGGTTGGCTTTCTAGTGTATATCCTCTCTATATAGATCATACTCTTCAATTATTGGTTTGTTTGTTAGTGGCCTCCCGACATGCATATATGCACACTCCCTCCACCCCAGTCAGTATCTGTATCTGCAGTGCCTAACATAGTGTGTGGAATATAGGAAGCACTAAATACATTTGTAATATTGGAGAAATAATCACCATATCCTTCCCTCTGCCTTGCTTTTTTTCCACCTTTTTCTTACTCACTGACTTGCTTGATTTATTTTGGTATACACTTACTGAGCAATGACTGTGTAACAAGCAGTGGGTTGGGTGCTGAAGAGGTCAGTGACTCAGTCCTTGCTCTCAAGGAGATTTGCAAGTCCAAGAGCAAATCCAACTGGTAAACAAATGGGTGGTACTCGGTGTGCCAGATGATGGAGAGAAGATATAGTGAATGTGCTAGATGATGGAGAGAAGATACAGTGAGGACACAGCATGAGGAAGAAGGTCCCATTCTGCCTGAGATCAAGGAAAACTTGCTCCCCACCCCCATCCCATTTCCCCTCTTCACCAGTTTTCTCAGTGTCCATAGGTAGACATCCATCTAGCAAGACTACTACTTTTGAGGAGTAGATTTAGGTCTCTCCATTTTTCTAATAATGGTCTATAAAGAACTAGACAGTTTTGGGTGCCTGGGTGGCTCAGTTGGTTAAGCGACTGCCTTCAGCTCAGGTTATGATCCTGGAGTCCCAGGATCGAGTCCCGCATCGGGCTCCCTGCTCAGCGGGGGGTCTGCTTCTCCCTCTGACTCTCTTCCCTCTCGTGCTCTCTGTCTCTCATTCTCTCTCTCAAATAAATAAATAAAATCTTTAAAAAAAAAGAACTAGACAGTTTTAATTTTTATTTTCTACCTATAAGACTCAAAGTTCCATAATAGTCCATGAGCTCATTTTTGAGTTTTTCTTCTTTTCAAATTCTTTTAAATATATCTAAGTCATTTATTAATGATTTTTCCCTATAAAGCAAGATACTTTGTGTAACCAATTATGAGTATTTACTTAATGTGAGATAAAAATTTCTCTTCTAAGATTTGAAATAAACATGAAATTAAATTCTTTCACTATGACCAAATGGAAAACTCCATAAAGCCAAAAGATTAGCTAATACCATATAATAAGCACATTAACATCCTATCTAGTTCTAAAGAAATAGAAACTGCCTTTTGATTGATATATGTGTGTATATATATATATATATATATTTTTTTTTTTTGGAGTGGGGAGGGGCACAGGGAGAGGGGAGAAAGAGAATCTCAAACAGACTCAATGCCTGGCATGGAGCCCAACGCGGGGCTCGATCTCATGACCCTGAGATCATGACCTGAGTTGAAATCAAGAGTCAGACACTTAACTGACTGAGCCACCCAGGTGCCCCTCAATATATTTAATAGGAAACATTTTTAGGTGTGTGTAGCTATTCCCCTGGTGAGTAACCAAACATACAAATAAAATAAGAAATTCCTGGGCGCCTGGGTGGCTCAGTTGGTTAAGCAACTGCCTTCGGCTCAGGTCATGATCCTGGAGTCCCGGGATAGAGTCCCATATCGGGCTCCTTGCTCAGCAGGGGGTCTGCTTCTCCCTGTGACCCTCCCCCCTCTCATGTGCTCTCTCTCTCTCATTCTCTCTCTCAAATAAATAAATAAAATCTTTAAAAAAAAATAAGAAATTCCTTTCAAAAATACAAATACAACATTACCTTCAAAAGCATAACATATATAATATACTATTCTCTAAAAATATTGATGCATGTAATATGGTATTTAAACTATTTTAGCTGACTTCTTTTATTATGGTATTATTTTTAAAATTAAAAACAAAACAATATTAAATATTATGTTATTGGCTTCCCCTGAAGTACATAAAAGCATTAACTAATATTCCCTGGTTGTATAGACATTACATTCCCACTGTATGCCTTAAAGCTGAGAGAAAACCAGGTGCAATATAAAAGTAGAACCAAGTTAATCCTGTTTGGTTTCAGGTATAAATTTATTTTACTTTGAAATTTTAAACTGTTGTAAGAATTTAACTATATTCTGTTTTAAAAGGTGCCTTAGCTAAGAGTATGTATTATGTGTACATACATATATGTGATAATTTATTATGTATACTATGATAATATTCATATTAACTCATATATATGTGTGTGTATGTATACACATATACACACACACACACACACACATATAACTTGATTACCAAATAATTCTGTTGCCTTGACAAAGGATGTAATTTTATTCTTTTGCAAGCATGAAGTTCTCCGTGACCTAATTCCAATACAATAACAATCAGCCATTTTTGATCTACAGGTGGTTCCCTACATACATTACGTGTTCCAAAATATGTGTGAAGATAAAATGTCAGAAAACTGAACAAAAGACGTATATTTGTTTTAAGAAGATGATCATAGAACTTACCCTCCAAGCTGGGATACTTTTGAAAGCTAAACAGATATACTAATAATTATGCTGAGAGAGAAGAATATTATAAGATGCCTGCATGGAGACCAGCCCTGGGAGCCTGGGCCTGCACCATCATCACTTACCCAACACAGGGCTGGAGCACTCATTCTGACAACACACATGTTAACAGTGTTTGTGCGTGCACTTTCTTGATACAAAAAGTGGGCTCAAGGAGGAAGATCTTTTTCTTCGAGAAGACAGTCGAGTGGGTCTTAGCTCCCCAAGTTGGCAAAAGGGAGCCTGATGTTGGAGGGGGTGCAGGCAGAGAAGGAAATAAGATCTTTGTGAGTGTGTTGCACTGGGGAAGCTGTGGACACAAGGCTCATGTTCTCCCCACTCCATCATCACCAGCCCACAGGTAGGAAGTGTACCTCCAGCCCTGCTGTCTAAACACTTGTCACCAAATATCCCTCACTGGCTTCAGCCAGCTGGAGTGGGAAGCAAGTAACAATACGGTGACGATAGCGCTAAGTCATCACCCGTGTATTTGGCAGCCCTTTCTTGAGCACCTACTATATTCCAGGAATGTTTCAGCTGATTGAAAAGACTGAGTTTGGCATATGACAGGCTGTTTAAGGATTCAGTGAAATTGTCATAGGAACCCATAAAAGCCAAAAGATTTCAGAGGTCTCACCACAGTCCATGTTTGTCTTATTGGTTTTTCCCTTTGAATAAATCCTACTTCTTAAGGAGCTGAGTAGCTTTTTAGTGTGTTCTTTCTTCGACTGAGATGCTGATCACTTGAAGTTTTTAACATTTTGGTTTCTTAGAAATATGTGGAGTAACCCATGTATTCTCAATAAAGGAGGTAAGGGAAAAGGGAGACTTTATACCATTCCCACTGGACCTTGCATCCCTTACCCAAGGAGGAAGGAGACCCAGGAAAAAGAATACAAGTTAGTGTCTTGCCTACTATATTTCAAACATACATTCTACTAGTTTTACCTTTTTTCATTATTTTCCATTGGGAAAGCTTTTTTTTTTCCTGTCTGCGATGAACAACCAAATTATTAATTATATTTAAATAATGTGCTGTATGCAGAAGAGTAGCTGCCAAATTTGTTGGGACCTATAACAAGTTAATTAATTATCCAGTAACACGAGGACTATTGGAGTGTTGGATATAAAACAGATGGTGGGAGAAGAAGGATGAGGCAGTCAGGATGCTGTGAGGGGTGTGATAAGTCTTTGAGCCTGTGTGGGGTAAAACCACTTGTGCGCCAAGCCCCCTCATTCTCCCTGCTGTGTTTTTCCCCATTGATCCTTCCACCACGCCATCACTTCACTCCTTCAGACTCCAGCTTCCTCTTCCCACTGCCGCCACATTCATTTTCAATGTCAGGGGAAGGAAGGGGAGGTGAGGGTAGGAGGTCTGCTCCCCTTGGACCCTGGACACAATGCCAGCATCTGTGGCCGCTCCAGTACCTGTCCCTTGCAGGGATTTGGGCTGCCGTTACCTTTGTCCTGACATTGCTTGTAGGCAGATAGATCAGAGCTTTAAAGAGTTGTACGCTCATTTCAGAATCAGCTAAGATAAATTAGTATTACAAGCAAAAGCCATGATTTTTTTCATTTGTAAATTTCGAAGATGTAAGCTGAAGTCAAACATTTTCCCAGAGAAAAACCTGGTTGAATATCATTGAAAAAAGTACAGAAGAAATAGTTACTACCCCTGTGCACCTTTCAAAGTGATACTCCTCTGTCTAGTACATTTGTGAGAATTAGAAGGTGCATTTATACTGAACTCTACTTGATGGTAGAGATTATAGTGATTTCACTATTGATGCTTTTCTTACAGATTACCATCATGTTGTATTTTTAACTCTGAAAGTCACAGTACTTGTTGGTGTTACAGAAGGGTGACATTTAGATTTCAGATATGAAAAAAAAACTATTTAATTGCAAACTTTATTACTCATGCGCTAAAGAAATACAGAATAACCCACTTAAGGTATCTTGACAATAAAGTTACTCATTGATCATAAAAAAGAGTGAGTTTCTGATCTGGGGAAGTCAGCAGTCACCTTGCCTATCCCACCCTCTCAATATCAGGCCCATCTTTTATCATTTAAAGTAGATCTCCCTAAAATAGATTACACTGACAAGTAGTAATTACTGACAGCTGCATTTAATTAGCAAAGCAGATTCCTGCTCATGACAATAAAGTATTATTACATGTTTAGCATTAGCACTGGCAGTAAAAGAGGTGACTTTGCTAACACAGAACTAGAAGACCTGTTTTCTTTATTTAAAAATACACACACACAGTTTGGCTGGAATTGAGCTGGTGCTACGTGGGAGTGTCTATGGTTACAAAAAGAAAGAAAAACAGCAACTGTAAAAGTGGTTTAAAAAAAACAACAACAAAAAACCAGGCAGGTTATCCAAGGAATAAGGAGTAGTCCAGTGCTAACCACTGGCTCCCAGTCTGGAATTGTGTGTCATTGTTTTTGTGTCTGAGTCTGTGTGTATGTCTGGGGCTGGGGCAGGGGGTGGGGCGAACGTGTTTGGATGTCAGAGATAGAAATACAATTAACCCATGTAAATTAGTAATTTCTGGATTACATTAAGACACTGTTGTGTTTCTTTCTTTTCTTCTTAACCCGATACACAACTCTAGCTTGTAGAGTATTTGAAAAGTATATGCGGTCAAATTTCAGATTTAATATACACTCTGGATTTTAAAGTTGATTGTACGTTCTATCCATTCCTTCTGATCATATAGGCTTGTCCTTTATCTTTTACTGCCCCTGTTATTTCTCTGCCACTTCCCGGTCTTGCTCTCACCTGGAATTCTTACTAAGAACTTAGAAGGGTGAGGGCCGCTTGGGTGGCTCAGTCCTTAAGCGTCTGCCTTTGGCTCAGGTCATGATCCCGGGGTCCTGGGATCGAGCCCCGCATCTCTGCTGAGCAGAGAGCCCGCTTCTCCCTCTCCCACTCCCCCTGCTGTGTTCCCTCTCTCACTGCCTCTCTCTCTGTCAAATAAATAAATAAAATCTTTAAAAAAAAAAAAAAAACTTAGAAGGGTGAGACTCCAGACATCACAATAGGTGGTCAGTATTTCCTTTGATGCTGCCTTCCTGACCTCACCAGTCTGCAAGGGAGAGCTAGCTGCTCCTCATGGAGTAGGAAGGACCGTGGAGAGCACCAACACTAGCGCTTCTTGACTTCAGTGACATTTGCTGTTTTCATTATTTAAATATTTTACTCAGGACATGTAAACAGATCCGCTTATTGTGGCATTATCAGCAGAAACCTGTCCCAGAACTTAATATATTTTCTCCCATTTGTGGGACCCAATTCTGAAACAGTTATTGGAGGTCCCAAGTCTGAAGTAAGAAGAATGATGTTGCATGTCTGGAACGTGTTTTTATGAGATGGCCCTAGTATGTTTCCACAATGCTGCTTTAAGTTATCTGGACAGCATTTATTTTTTATGTTGTAAAAATAGACTCAGTATAATATACTGCCATCTTGTAACTTGCCACTATAAATGCTATATTCCTAAAAGCTTATGTATCCATGGCAATAAGAGGCAAAATGAATATGAATCAAGGAATCCTAAATTGATCCTCAAAAAAACTTCCATCCTTAAACTGGTCAGCAGACTTCCCAAACTTAACCTTCTTTGTTTTTCCTCCTCTCTCCCACTCACCCTCTAGTGGACAGGAGCTAAAGAACAAGGGGGCTGCAGCAAGAACAAGACAGTCTGCAGCAAGGTAAACAGTGGAGATTGCACAAAGAATGGGGCCAACCCACTAGTTTGATACTTATCAATATGCACAAGTACACTGTGACCACAGACTGAGTTCACATCCCCAGACTGGGCACTATACCATCTTTGTTAACTAACACTGCTTATTCTAACTAGCAAAGATATTTAAAAGAAAAAAAAAAATTAGGAGTATATCTCTGTTTCAAGGAGCTTTTGCAAAAAGTAAATTCTAAGAAACAGCATTGGTATGGATACTAGATAGAAATATGTAAGTGAGCATTGAGTTGAGACCTATGAAGAGTTATTTTGATTATTAAACTGCAAAACTTCACTAACATCCTAAATTTAAAGCCCTACTGAATCTTGTAATACATTGGCATTTAAATCCTATTAAGAATAGAGGTTTATTTTTATTTTGTGCTTTAGAAACCAACCAAGAATAGAAGATTATTCACTGAAAATAGTTTATAGGATTCAAGGACATGGACTGAAAAGAAGTATTGTGATCATTGAAATTGCGTATGTTTGACAACTCAATGTTTCAACTATAAAACTTTCCAAAATTAGATCTATAAAATTGGAAACTCTACTATGCATCTGCTCTAATTGCTGCGCTAGTTCATAAATTAGTACTGAGGAATGAAGGTGCAAATATTCTCTTTTAAGAACATCTTTGACTTTTAATATTGTTGTTACTCAGAATTCCATATTCAGTCATTAGGCAGATACTTCTTGAGAGCATACTGTGTGCCATAGAGGTGAACAAAACAGTCCTCAGGCTTCATGGAGTCAGGTGAGAAAGCGAATTCTTACATTACAATTAAATAAGGACTAATGCATTGTCATTTCTTCCCTCCTACCAACTAGAATGTAAACTCCACGGAGAACAAGAATTTTTGCTCACCGATGTACCCTAAGTATGCCAGAGTATTGCCTGGCACATAGTAAGTGCTCAATAAATACTTGTTGAATGAAATCATAGTTATGGGACATATTAAAGAAGAGTAGAGGAACAAAGAAGAGACTATGAGGGAAAGGAGTAAGAAAGTACTTCCCTTAGGAGGTCAACCATGAACTCAGTCTAGAAGCTCTAAATGGAAAATTACTTGAGTAAAGCCTATAGGGGCCTTATATACCTGCTTAAAGCTGAGTAGGCTTTTTTTTTTCTTTTCATTTCATTTTCATTGTTTTTTTCTTCTTTTTGTCTTGAAACATGCCTGACACTGAGTCAAAGAAATACTACTTTGACAGCCAAAATAGTAAACAAGCAGTTTGAATCTTGAGATGCAGCAAAACTTCTTGAGACACTTCTCTCCATCTCTCTGTGTGTATTTCACACGCACAACAGCCTTAAGCAAAATCTACCTTCTCGGCTAACTCCTAATGAAACCATCCTCCAAACCCAACCCACTTTACAAAGAAATAACACTTTCATCATGTTTCTGTCCCACCATATTGTTGAACCAGGTCCTCTAATTTCTATCAAAATTGATCTAGGGTACACAGTTTTAAATTGGGACAGCCTTTGTTACAAAGCCTAGGTTACTTTGTGGTTTAAATAGGTTCTTATTTTAACCCTTGATCAATTGTGCCTAGATAACTAACCCCATCAAGTTGACTTGTAGAATCCTTTTTGCTGCAAGCCATATCTCCTGCAGTGGATTCATAAGTCATTTACAGATGCTAAATTTAGTAAACCATTCGTTCAGAAAGTGGGAGATGAGGCTGATGCATTCAAGGTTCATTTCCTACTGCAAAGCAACCCAAAGCGTTTTTTAAAATCTTTGTTTAAATGTTCCTTTCTCTACACTGGGACCCGGTGTGGACATTTCCTGAATGTATAACAATCATTTCCTAGTACTTCATTGACTAGCCATATCACTGAAGTTGTCCTGTGCTATAATGCCCCTTAAGTTGGGTAAGACACATTATCCTCAATTGGAATCACTAGAAAGCATGAGTGGTGAACCCACAGACTGGTATAAGTGAAAGGAGGCTATAACAGGGGTTTGCTCAAGTGCACAGATCTATTCCTGGTCCATCTGAATACACTTGAATATGTTGACCAAAAGTCTTCTTTCAGAATGTGACCATACCAAGAGACTACTGATAGACTTTGTGCATCCAGTTGTCTCAACATTTGGAATAGGCTTTGGCTGGAGAAGGCAAAGGACATAAAAACAAATCAATAACTGACAAGTGATGCCTAAAATGCACAAAGATATAGTTTTCCATGAAATACCCTGGTTCTTTTTCTAAGGGAATTTATCTTGATGGGCAAATATCTGTAAGAAACTCAGGAGAATAAATCTTAGCCTACATAATGATTAAATAATTTGTGGGGGAGGGTGTTCATTTTTTAAAACTTGGAGTCAGAGCCATCAAACTAATGTTGCATCATAATGTTTTAGGTCCAAGGATTTTGTTCTATTGTACTGTGATTGAATGTCAAAAGCCATGTGTAAATGATGAATAAAAGTGATGAGCTGAAACCAGAAACCTACCCATGTTAAGAACCACTTGCCCCTCCAGGGCCAAGTTAGAAATGAAAGTTTTCAGAAAAGACATTCATGGGAACACAAGTATAACTCTCTTCACCTGATCCAGAATCTTAGAAGCTTTTTGGTTTTTCTCACCCAGGTATTTTACTGGGTGTTAGTGATACCTGGCAGCTGTTGTCTAAAGGGGACCATTTCAAGAAGGCACATTTATGTGCAGTAATGACTATAGCAATGCACAGTAACTCTTCGGTTAGGTGGGCTTTATCTCATATAAATTCCTTGTTCTTCCTCTTTTCAAATCTCACACCCTCAGAAGCTAAGAAAGGACAGGAAGAAGTCAGTGCCCCCCAGTGCTCCTGCTGGAGTCTTCTCTGAATGTCTTTGTTAAATCTCACCTCTTGACTCAGCATCCCTTCAAAACAGCCTTCTAGATCTCTTTGGCCCTAATGTTGAAATTGTCTTTTTCTCCTGAGAATCTTTGAAAATATCTTCTGTCTCAAATTAAGGTCCAAAGCCTGAAACCAGTTCTCCTTAGTTCACCCGAGGCCCACCCATAGCTTTGGACTCTGGATAATTTTGTATACATTAGCTTTCTATTCATTGTGTCAACTAAATATACAGAAGCAATAAGATTTGTGTTGATCGAGCAGCCAGTGTATGCCACGTCCTATGTTGGACTCTTAACATGCATTCTCTGTTACACCTTCACAATAACCCAACAAGGTCTTCCATATTCCGCTTTTATAGAATGGGAATATCACTTTAAATTAAATGGGTCAGAGTTGAGCAGCTAAGAAGAGGTAGAGATAGGAATTGAACTCCTTTCTATCTGATTTCATAAATTCATGACCCCTGCCGCCAGTCATATTACCCACTACAGGTTACAATGAAAAATGCTTTGATTTCTGAAGGTAAAATTTAAGTATTCCTGTTCTATTGGTACTTACTAACTGTTGAATGATTTTACCTGTATTCCCCTTTACACACTTAGTAATCACCCAAATGGAGGTCCTTAACCCCTTTATAATTATGTATCATTAAATATGTTTTTTTCTCTAATCCCAACAACAATCCTGCTTTATGGGTTTTTTTTTCCCCTTGCACCTTGTAGGTAAAAGAGCTCCCCTTCATTCTGGTGTATGACTTCTTATCCGCATGTGTTAGTCAGCAATAGGCTAGGTTGTGCTGAGGTAACAAAGGACCTGATCACAGCAATTTCACACCTTGAACATTCATTTTTCCCTCCCACCACATTTCCATTGCAGGTTGGAGGGCTCTGCTCCAAGGGATCTGCACTCTGGGACCCGGGCTGTCAGAACACCATCTATGAGTACCATTGCTGATTTTTTAGGGCAGGGAAAAGAGATCACTGTGGAGGACATGTTGGCTCTAAAAGCATGCCGCTGGAAGTGACACAAGTCCCTTGTATTCATGTTATTAGCTAAAGTGATTCCTGTGGCCGACTCTGGCATGAATGAGGCAAAGAAATACAGCTCTCCCCCAGGAAGGGGCAGCAAATATTTGGGAAGCTTAATACTGTCTATGGCATTAGATATAAGTGCTTGCCATTTCTCAAAACTACAGGATATCTAGTCTTTTTAGTGGGTAAGTAAAAACAAAACAAAACAAAACAAAAAACAACCAAAAAACCTTCAGAGAGATTGAGAACTATAGAAGGCAAGAAGAGAAATGTCTGCAAGGAATTTTCTCAAGGGCTATCTTAGCAGCTTCTACAGAAATGACCTCAAGGATTCCTGTCCTTTCACAAATAGGTTTCTTCACATTTATTACTTTTGCTAAAATGGATTTGAGTCATTATCAACAGGGTATTTATATGCTTCACTGTTGCCTTTTGAATTTAGAATATATATTTAGAATTTGGAATCATTTTCTCTGATGTCAGTTCTGCGGCTGATTTTTTTAATGTGTTATATGAGCAAAAGTAGATTGTAACTATAAACACAGTGCAAGGAAAAAGCAGGCCCATCTGTCTTTTTCAGACTTGATTAGGGAAGGTTATGCAGACAATACTTTTAGTATGGTCTTAAAATTAAGGTTAAGTTGCTTTGAAACCAGTTGACTACCATAGATTTATTCATTTTGAGGGTTGGATAAAGCAAGTTGAAAATATATACACATTCCCAAAGACACATTATGTTGCTACTTTAAAACCACATTTATTTTTTGGTTGCACAGGAAATACATTTGCAGGTATGGAGAGCTTTCCTTCTCTGACTTTGGTGATAGAAATTTTGAAACGGCTAGCAACATCTACTAGAAATTTTGGAATGGCTAACAATTCTATTACTAATAAGAATTGCACATGCAATCAGGGAATAGTCTATGTACTATCAAACACTGTATAAATGAAAAAAGTTTTATTACATTAATCTAAATGGCATAGAGAAAAGTAAATTCAATAGTGACTGCAAGAAAAAAGTGTCTTTTTCATTTGTTTAAGTCTGATTTTAATAATCTGAAAGACTGTTCTAGTAAGTCACAAATTTATTAAATAATTACGTGACCAACAAGTACCAAGCTAGCCTTGTTTTTCTCCACCTCCCATCACTACGGGAAATAGCTAAATGCCAAACAATCAAGTAAGTAGTCAGATGCTGGGTTAATTGAGAAAAACTCTGGGAAAAGCCTTTAGTGGCTCTGATGAAGAAAAACTTTAAAGGAAAACAGGAAATTCCAGGTATATTTATGAAACAGCAAATAGATTTTGACCTAGAGAGAGTAATAAGTGCAGAGGTCAGCTGTTGCAGTTTCTGTGTTGGGTACTTTACATTTTCAGTCTCCAAAATGCTACTGGGTAGGAGCGGAATGTTCCTCAGGAGGGGGAAAAAAGAGGCTTATAGCAGTTGGGTAACTTGCCCAAAGTTTCTGTTAATACATCCGTGGAGCCAAAGCTAATTAAATTCATACATCTATTCATTCCTTCAACAAATGCTTATTGACTGCTTTCTAGGCACTGTTCTGGGCAATGAGAATGCTGCATTGCCCGAGAGAAAAACCTTCCTGTCCTAATGGAGCTGGTATTTCCACAATATTAATAATTTTCTATTTTGTTTTTCACCATTAGAATGTTGTTGGATTTTTTTTTCAAATAAAATATTACGTGACCCCTTTCCCCTGCACATAAAGCAGATGAAAATAAAACTATTCTGTTGAACATGAGATAAGGGACTGGGAGCCTTATCGGCTCGGTGCCTCCTCTGTGTCCTCCCTAACTTCATGAATACCTAGTTAGAGCGTCCCTGCGCCCTGAGATTGCTGCCGCAGCAGGGTAGGTATCGGAGGGACAAGGGAAATGGGTCCAGATGCTGAGGAAGCATAAGTACTGGACTGAAAGAGTAATCTTATGATATTATCAAATTATATTGGAATGAGGTTATCGGCAAGTGGTGGGCAAGATAAATTTGAGGGAAGTAATGCAAGGCGGGATGACCCCGTAGGAGGCTAGTTCGGTAGTCTTCCTGGACTAGTGAGATCGTGGTGGGCACTGAATAAATTCAGAAAGATTTGAGATATAATCGATCAGCATATAAAGACTGGTATCGTGCACTACAGAGACATAGATTTGAGGGCAGAGTATACGTGTAGGAATTAAGAGAAACCAGGTACATAGCCTAGCCTTAGTACTTTGTAACCGTGGTCACATTCTTAATTTGACCTGAGCCTCAGTTTTCTCATCTGAAAAATGGGCATAATAAAACCTATCTAACTGTGTGAATTAAAGATAATGCATATAAAGTCCCAAGAACAATGCAGTTGCCTACAAAGTACCTTCCCATCACCAGCAATTTTTATAAGATTTTCTAGGGAATGTTTTTTGTGTAGTTAAGAACAAGTTCTGTTAGTTATTATTATTATTATTATTATTATTATTATTATTATTATTATTATCACCACCACCATTTCTTCCTTTCTAATAAAAGACTGGATGCGATAAAGAACTGATTGAACCCGATTGCCATCTATTATGATGAAGGGTCAAAGAGATAATAAGATTCTCAACCTGACTGGGATAGTGGCGGAGCCATTAACAAAAAATTAGAATCAGGTACTTAACTGACATACAGGTGGGCAAAGGAACTGAAGTATGTTTATTGCAATATTGTTTGTAGTAACAAAGGCTGGAAAAACTTAAATTTCCACCAGGAAGAACTGATAAAATAAATTAAGCTATATTCATACAATAGAATACTATTCAACCAAAAGAAAGAATGAGATAAATTTAATAAAAATAAAAATATGTAATGATTTCCAATATAGTTTTTAAGTATAGAAGGAGAATGTACACTCTCTGAAAGAATGACATTAATGATATTAATGGTATTTATATTCAGTGTACTTAAAAAGAGAAAAAATAGAATAAAAAATAAGCAAATGACATTGTTTTTTAACTAAGGCTTTTGAAGTGGCCTTCACAAAACATCAACATGGGCATAACCATGGGTAGACTTTGAAAATAGTGGTGGCAGCTGGTAACCAGAGGCTTTACTATGAGTCAAATTTACAAAAAAACTTGAAGGTAGAGATCATTCTCTTAAGCATTATTTGTGTATGGAATCGCTCCCAGCAGTTAACATCTTTGAACTCAAAGGAGAGGAGTTGCTCTAACTCACAAGTGTTGCATAATGGTGCATGCAAATTGAATAATCCAAAAGAAATGTATTAAGTTTAAGAAAATTAAACAGATTGAGTTCTCACTTTCTCTAAGAACTTGGAATATATAACATCTTTAGAGATATACAAATATACATGTATCACATTTAATAGAAGGTGCATAAACAAAATTAGATGCGTATTTGAAATATATATTGTGGATGGTCACTGATTTAGGTTGCAAGTATAACAAAGCAAAACAAAAAGACTCAAGATAATAGGAAATGCCTAAATCTTGTTCCTCCTTGGGTTGATAGGAACTGATAAAAGTGATGTTTTAGTCATTCTTAGAAAAAGATTATGGAGTTATAATAGCTAACAGATACTGAGCACTTGCTGGGTCCAAGCATGATGCTGAGTGACTTACGTATTAGCTAAATCCTCATAACAACTTGATGACGTAAGTGCTTCTATTTCCCCAAGTGGTTCATTTACTTGCCCAACATGCCACAGGTAATAAGAGGTCAAGTGGGCATTTGAACCCAGTCGGCTGATGCCAGAGCTCTTACTTGTAACTAAGATGCTGGATGCTCTAAGCTTATGGTGTAACCTCCAAGAGGCAGATCGGTAGGATTAGTTAGTTATGCAGAGCTAGAGGAAAACCACTCAAGAGAATGGATTTGGGTATAGAAACAGGAAATAATGATGTGCAGACTCGGTGGGGAGATTCAATGACCTATATTTTACTATTAAAATTTTGCCCACAACAGTTATTTATTGTCAGGCAGTTATTTTTTTTTAATCTGCTTAAAGAGTCTGAGATTAGATTCCTGAGAATGAGTGAGCAAGGGAAAAAAAACTAAAAATTTGAACAATGCAGTGATGAGTAGATAAATTATAAAAGCAATGCACATGGATTTTGAAATCAATGAAGAAGAGATTGAAGTTGAGTAAAGCATTGCTAAGAGTTTTTGCTCAGAAAATAGGCACAATGCTTTTGGCTAGTGTACGCCTTGCATTTTTTCCTAATTGGCCACCTTATATTATGGGCCAGCCATGAAGTGGACAGAATGTAGTTTACTCTCCAGGATGGGGAGCCACAAATAGTGAGGTGTTAAATGGTGGAGATTAATGAGCCTTGGCAGGTCAGGGTAGGGGAGCTTGAGTGGCATCTGCTCTCACGGCAGTGGGTTTAGCTCTCTCCAGTTATATGTGTAAGAGCTGATAGTTCAGACTTTGCAGTGGAGAAAAACTTACTTCTTCTCTTATGGTATTCTAATTTTTAATTCTAATTCCCCCACCCTCCAGCCCTCCTACAGCCCTCATTATTACTCTGTGGTTCCTTCATAGCCTTTGGACAACTTGTGAATGTTTTGGTTGACCTATGTTGGTGTCATTCTCCAAATAAAACAAGCTGTGTAAGGACAGGCACCATGTCACTTTTGGTCCCAAGTAGGTAGATGCATAATCTAACCCTATAGGTACTCGGTGAATATCTGTTAAATGAACAGGTGGATGCATGAAATGTCTTTTCCATTATACCTGGAATAATCAAAAACATCATTTTATACTATTCAGATATCATATCCATAGGTATTGCTCCAAACCCTGAAGAAACAGTGTTTTTCTAATTGTGGTTTTAAGATAATTTTAGAATTCCTTTGCATTTCCGTTATCAGTTTCATTCTGGAGGGAGATCAGTAACTGGAACTACGTGCTTCGGTTTACTCCAAATGTGTTAAAGATTATTCTTGTGAGTAATGCAGGAGGAAGAGATTACTGGAGAGGAAGAGGTCACTTCTACATAAGAACAAGACAGATTCTAAGGGCATTCCTCCAAGATTTACCAAAATGAAAATAAAATTATTTACATTCTTAGAATGCATTAGCTTTTACAGGGATATTGGGCATAAATTCCTCATTTGTTATTTCTACATTTTAAAGAAACCACGAATCAGGGAAATTAAATTACTTGCACAAAGTAACCACTAATAATTGGAAAATCTAAGATGTTAAACCAGATCTTTGAATCAGACTTCAGTGAATTTCCCATTAAAACACACTGGAATAACTTGCTTTTACAAGAAAAATCTCATTGTATTCCTCAAACTAGCTGTGTAACTGCTGTGCAACAACTTCATTGCATTGGAACTAAATAAACAAACAAAAACCCCAGCAACTCATGAGTCACGGTATCAACTTTTTCTTATAAACTAATCTAAAATATTAGCATATAAAGTAATCTAATACATTTTTTATATTATCTAAAATATATAAAAAAATTCTTGCCATTAAAAGCTTAGAAATAATTTGTGGTGATGATTCCATGACCTTGTTCATCTAGGAGGGCTTTACTTTTTCTAGCAGCATTAACTATAGAACACATAAGTAATATTTATAGTGAGTTTCTGTTAGCCAAATAATATAAATATTTGGCATGTATAATGTGGATTACTCTTGCTCTGAGATCATCTACTTTTATTACTTTTTTTCCTTTTTGAATCAAGTTGTCACTTGAATACTTTTGGATATATCTGGAATCATCTCTCTCTTCTCTACATTCCTTGTCCCCTTGGAATTAAAAAATCATCAATTTGATTTCAGTGCTCATCTGATATGTGACAGAATAAACAATACTGGATGCGTTCCAGGCCCACATTGCATTTAATGGCATCCCTCCTCCAACAGATGGCCAATGTGGTGTTCATTTTATGAGTGTCCTTAGATCGGGGCTGCTTCCTGCATCATTGGTTTATTGCAACTGGTAGCGATATGGTTGGAAGAGTTACTTCCAAAAGCAGATGACATTATGGTATAATTTATACAAATAATTACCTGTAGATAGGCAAACCACTAAAATACAAAAAAATAATATCTGTTGCCTTGAAGAAAAGGTGGAGTTATGGAAGGTCCTTGTGCACTGATAGCCTAACTCACTTTATATAACAATAAATTCAATAATTGTTGATAGGAAAAAAGTCCCATGCCTGCTTCCATTTCTCTTGATGGCACTGCAGGGTTAGATTGCAGCATGAATGAAAAGATGGTATGTTTTCAAAGCCTTGGCAGCCAGCAGTGACCTTCAGGAGAAATGAAATGCTCTGCTGGCTAGAGAAACAATTGAGCTGAAACCAGTGAGGCGCAGAAAACTCAGAGATAGACTTCCCAAATTAAAAGCTGTTAGCAACAGCTCAGACAAGAAGAGAGAGAAAATAATATTCTGTAAGGTGATTTTATGCAGAGATTTAAAAATGGGGGAGAAAACAAAGTTCAAATAAGAGTTAAGTTTTTTTGTCTCCCGAAGAGCTTAGTGTCCCTACGTTATCTAGACCATGGGCATGTATAAGTCTAACCTGTTGAAAAGCATGCAGAAAAAGAAAAGTCAGACCTTTTCATAAAACAGAGTATGAAAGAATTAGTAGTGGTCATAATATTTTACAATAAAATTGTTTTCTCTGCACTTCTGAGTCACAGAGTATCAGTCAGTGGACCACATATTTGTAGAGGCTGTTTGACATATTTATTGTGAAATATGAATACTAAATAAGTTTACTAAATCTGTTGATGGCTAAGCTCTATGATTGTTTGCAATTTTTTTCTATTTTATGAAAATAATTGAATGTAACAAGGTTTCTGATAGCTTATTGAGAAACTAAATCAACCCCCTGAATGTGTGTCTAGGATAGGTGGAAGACTGAAAATGTATCTCTTTTATATTCGCAGGGGATAAATTTATATCCATTGTAGTGGACAATGAATAGAGAGCTGTGCCGTATTATAATATTATTTGTGGCAGTTCCATTAATGCTTATACAGAATGCAAAATAGGTAGGAAATAATCCTAACCATGTTTGCATATTCTACACATGAAAATTTATATGCACAAATAAAAATACTCTTATATCTACAAATGATCTATTCATATATTGTCCGAGTCATATAGTATAGTTATTAATTTTGCATGATTATTTATTGTTTTAATTACACTGAAACCAAAAAGTGGGGAAAGGTGAAGTATAATAACACAAAATTAATATCTTAATTTTAATCTTACTTGCAAAAATTACACTTCTAGAATGTCTTGCAACTCTTAGCTCTTTCTGTGCTCATTACTTTTCAATGGTGAGCACTTATTCATTCCTCTTCACTGTTAGTGACCTACATAATATCTATGCCAAGCCTTCAATCTAAAATTTATGAGTGCTCAGGAAAAATAAAAAAAATGAAATTATAAGCTTTCATGTTCACTTACTGTTTTTCTTTGAAGAAAATTCATGTATATGAAAATTAAAAATGGAAAGGATACTCACAGAATTACTTTAGTGTATCTTAATCTTTTTGATCAATGTATTCACTTGAAAATTTGATGAAAACTTTGTCTTCTCTCTAGGGAAAAAAAAAGCATGCACACAAAAAATTTGTGTTGAATTTCAGAGGATTTGCCAACTCTCTATGAATTTCCAGGGACTCCTGGGACCCATGAAAGCAAATAAAAAGCTCATTTTATTTTTCCAGGAAATTACTCAAAATACTAAATTTTATTCCCATTAAGTTGAGACACATACGTATGGACTTAATCTGGTAAAATTGCTCTGTATCTAACTGCAGCAAGGCCATCTTGCTGAAATTGACCTATCCAATTGACTCAATTTAGGGATCATTTTTGTCTGCCTCTAAGGCAGTCATTCCCCAACTCTGCCTTGGAGGGGCAATGTCAGCATCCCCTGAGAACTTGGTAGAAATGCACATTCCTGGGGCATCACCCCTGACCTACTGAGTCAGAAACTTGGGGTAGGATCTAGCAATTCCCTTCCAGGTAGTTTTGATGCAAGCTACAGCTTACAAACCACTAGTCTAAAGAATTCTCTTATTTCTAATCTTCATAGCCATACATCTATTTTAAATTTCTTGATTGATACATAATTCACATACAATAAAATGCATGCATTTTAAGTGTACATTTGGTGAGTTTTGACAAATCTATGGACTCATTTAACCACCACCACAATGAAGATATTGAGCATTTTTTTCCATCTTCCTAGCAAGTCCCCCCATGTACCTTGGCAGGTTATCCCTGTCACCTTCTCCCCAGCAAGCTACTAATCTGATTTTTACCACTATTGATTAGTGTTGCCTGTTCTAGAACTTCATATAAATGAAATCATACAATCCATATTTGCTCGACATAATTAAAAAAAATTCATCCAGCTTGCTGGGTATATCAGCTCATTTCTTTTTATTGCTGAGTAGTCTGTTGTATGGATATACCACAACTGTGTTTTTCCATTCATCTTTTGTTGGACATTTGGGTTGTTTCCAGTTTATAGGGTTATTATAAATAAATATGTTATAAACATTTTTGTACAGATCTGTTTGTGGACATATTTTTATTTATCATGGGTAAATAATACCTAGAAATGGAATTGACACCACGGTCAGTATATGGTTAATTTTATAAGACTGCCACCCTGTTTTCCAGCATGGTTGCACTCCCGTCAGAAACATAGGAGAGTTGCAGTTGTTCTGTTACATCTTCATTAAGGGTTAGTATTGCCAGCTTTTTTTTTTTTTAACGTTTGGCCTTACAGTTTAATGACTGTTAAGTGGTCTCGCACTATGGTTTTAAATTTCATTTCCCTGATGACTTATGTTGAGCATTTTTTCATGTGTTTATTGGCTGTGAGTATATCTTATTTGATGAAGTGAGTTCTTTTGGCCATTTTTAAGTGGTTGATTTTCTCATTATTTAGTGTTAAGATTTTTTTCTTTTTTTCCTTCTGGATATAGGTCATTTATCATTACATATATTAACAATATTTTCTTCCAGTCTGTGGCTTGCCTTCTTATTTTCTTAATGATATCTTTTGAAGACCGGAAATTCTAATTTTGACGAAGTCCAATTTATCAATTTTATTTTTTAAATTTTGTATATATTGTGTCTGGTCTAAGAAATCTTTGTCTCAGGGATCTTGTCCTGTGTTTTATTGTAGAAATTTCATAATTTTAGCTTTTATATTTATAAATCTCTTACATTTTTAATTTAGATCTAAATCCTAAATGTATTTTGTGTATGGTGTGAGGTACAGATCAAGGTTCTTTTCCTTTCTCCCCAACTTGGCTATCTGGTTGTTTTAGCACATTTGTTGAAACTTGAAGACAAATATCTGTTTGTTTGTATTTATTTACTAGAGAGAGAAAGAGCAAGCGAGAGAGAGAGCATGAGCAGGGGAGAGGCACAGGGGGAGGGAGAAGCAGACTCCCCGCTGAGCAGGGAGCCCAATGTGGGGCTCGATCTCAGGACCCTGGGATCATGACCTGAGCCGAAGGCAGACCCTTAACCGACTGAGCCACCCAGGTGCCCTGACAAGTATCTGTTTTTAACTTGAAAATAGTTTACATTAACTTTCTGTTAAAAGTTAAGACTCTTCTCCATTATTCTTACATTTTTTTGCCAGAGGTTCCATTAGATAATGTTAGTTTGTAAACATGTTAACAAGAGGGGCTCCTGGCTGGCCCAGTTGGTGGAGTATGTGACTTCATCTTGGGATTGTGAGTTTGAGCCCCATGTTGGGTGTAGAGATTACTAAAATAAATTAAAAACCTATTAACAGAGACCCAGCTATTATTGAGAAATTCAGTATTCTTCTAGATATTAATTTGGCTCAAATTCAGCTAGAGGGGGGAAAAGACAAGAATGTTCTATGTAGAACCCTTCCTCATTAGAAAGGTGAATATAAAAGTAGCAGATAATGTGTTAATGGAGGCTATTACTCAAGTTGCAAAATGAAAATACTACAAATTTTCAAACCAGAATGCTGAATTGAAAGTAAAAGTACTTACATGATGAAATACCTAGTAAATTATTCATTGATTCAGTAATGACCATAGAAAAATATTTTGCTTAAGGTTTTTTTTTCCAGTGGTAGCAATTTTTAAAATAGCTTTGTTTTTAGATATTATAATAGAAACATAAGTTTATTTATAAAAAAAGGGAAATTATAGAAAAACATAAAGAATAATTCAAATAAACGATAGTTCTAGTCAGAAGTAACCAGTCTTAACACATTGGTGTTACATAGAACCACAAAGATCAAAATAGAAACACAGTCTAGATATCATTGTTTTCCTTAAGACATTACAGATCCCTTTACGTCTTAGTAAATGAAGATTAGAATTGTATAAGATTTTATTATTTGAAAGTTCTATATCTTGGTTAACTATTTCTCTATAGCTTTTTGATTTTTGTTATTATAAACACTGCTGTGATTAACAGCCTGGTATGTATGATTTTGCATTCTTGTCTGTTTTATAAGGTAGTATTTATTTCAATGAATAAAATTGGTTGTTGTGTTTCTTTGTTTATTTAATGTATTTCTTGAGCCTGAACATTTAATCCTGATGACTTCAGTGATAATTAGCATATTCAACCTACTGGAACATTTACAACTGGAACTAAAACCAGAAAGTTGCCAAACTGTATTTATTTTTCATGGTGATTTTGAGGCCTTAAGTGAACTTATATATGTAGAAATAGATGAAAAATTCATCAAACATTCCTATCATTGAAAATTGTGGGGAATATAATATCATTAAATGAACATATATTCAACAACTCTTTATTGTATACAAGACCCTATTTAGATGGAAGTGGGCTAGGAAAAAAAAAAAAAAAGATTTCCTGGGTGCCTAGGAGGAGAAAAAAAAACTTTGGTGAGGAAAGAAAATAGTCTCTTTCACAAAAGGCATTTTGAAAGTTTCTGCCTTTTATAATACAACTGAATTTGACAGCTTAAAATGCCATTCTAGGAGGAGTTCCTTACTCTAGAGTCCTTAAGTAACTTTAAGCTTAATTGTTTGATTTCTTAGCTCCCTGGGAGGGTGGAAATCTAGGGTTCCAAACTTCTTCTTATACAACCATCAGTATACAGAAGGCAGGTAGTTCATTTATTGAGCAGTTATTATAGAACAGATGTTGTACTAAGCACCTGGGGCAGCTTGACACCTGCCTGGGAATTTAAAAGTTGAAAGATATTTTAGATATAAGAATGTTAGCTCGGATTTAAATCTAAGTCTTCTGTAGAAACTATGACTTTAATATTTTTCCCTGCCATTCCATTATGGCCTCACTGTTTCCTTTCTGCTGTGATATGTGAGAGGAGACAAGTTCATTGCCATATTCCATTGACTCATCGGTCTTGTTCTCTGCACATTACCCTTAAGACCTTGATGAAAGGCATGTTCAAAAGTATAAATAAGTATGGAGAAGATCTTTTTCTTTAGATATACTTTATGTTTATGAAGTAGAAATTGGAAAAGGGCCCTGGCAGGCAATATTTAGTACAAACTTAATTCTCTGCTCAAAATGTTAAACAATTTTGGCCCAAAGACAAATGTAGGACGGTATTTTTCAGTGTTTTAGGTCTCGTATAAAAAATGAAAATGTTTAACATAAAAGGCTATTTCAATATTTTTAACCTGAGGTTACTATTTAATTCACTGCATTGGGTGGGTATAATGGAAAAAGTATTATTGATGAGCTTTATTGACAAATAAATATCCAAATTGTAAGAGGTTGTAACCTATTACCGCTTAACTCTATGTCTTGGATAACTCTGTTTGTACTTTATTACAGGTTTCAGTTATTTTTAGCATACCGCCCTTTTTAGGGATTTCATGTCCTCTGGTGCTTGTATGTACTCTCTGAAAGGGTTTCTTTAGTGTGGTCACCAAAACCATCTTCAACAACACCCCCTAGGTTTCTAGTAAAGAGCCAGCTTCCTTGGCCTTACCTTTTCTAAATCTGAATCTCTGGATGTGGGACTCTGTCTTCTGTAATGTTAACTATATCCCCGGTAAGTGTGACATTAACTGCACTTTATTTTTATTGTATTTTTTTTTTTGCATATCCATGTTTATAGCAGCATTATCCACAGTAAGCAAGAGGTGGAAAGAACCCAGGGTTCATGGGCAGATGAATAAAGAAAATGTGGTACATACATATAATGTAGGATTATTCACATTCAAACGTATAAAGCAGGGAAAACCTGTTACATGCTACAACATGGGTGAACCTTGAGGACAGTACACTAAGGGAAAAGAAGCCAGTAAAAAGAGGAAATACTGTATGATTCCATCAATATAAGGTTCTTAGAGTAGTCAGTTTCATAGAAATAGTAGAATGGTGGGTGCCAGTGACTGAGGGAGGGAAATACCATGTACAACATAAATCAAGTCATGAAAATAACAGTAGCTGATTATATCTGGAGACATACCATTGTAATCCTCTGTTCAGGTCCTTTGGGTTGCAAACCCTCCTGTAGCCAATAATAATAGTGGCAACAAAAAGAGTAGCACTAATTTTTGCTTGCTAGCCATGGCCAGAGAATGTGGAAACATAATTTATCATCTTCAATCATTGCCCCAAATCTATAAGCCATTAATTAGGTTTCCTATTTAACAGTTGAGTCAACTAACTTGCAGAAAGTAAGAAACTTGCTCCATCTTGTTCAGTTGGAAGCCAGTAGGTCTAGCTTAGGCATGATGGTATATGAACATGTGAGATGGCATTTGTTGTTGTGAGCAAATTATCTTTTTAAAAAAGTAAAAGAGGAAGAAGAGAACTGGAGAAGAAACTAGCTTGAGGATCATCATGAAGAAGAATTCAGTTGAGTCAGAAACTGAGATGCAAGCAGAGAACTTCACTGTAATCTGCTTCTGTTCCATCTCACATATCACCACCTCCAGCCACCCCGACTAAAAGTACTCCTTTGTTGCTTTACAATTCATACACCATCATGCCTAAGCTAGACCTACTAGCTTCCAAACTGAGCACGTTGGAGCAAGTTTCTTACTTTCTGCAAGTTAGTTGACTTAACTGTTAAATTAACTGCACATTAAAGAACAATGCTTTTGGGGGTTGGTTCTCCTTTCTGCCTCCTACTTGCCTGTTAACATGATTCCCAGTCCGAAGGGAAGATCGCCTTTTACTGGTTTCACACCTGTCTGTCTGAGAACATCTGGTTATCAAGGTCAGCTGTGTCTCAACTCTTGGGGAGCAGGAATATCTCTGTACAGATAAGGGTTTTGTCATATGTGGGGAGCTGTCAGAGAAGCACCTCACCAACCATTTTGTTCACTCACTTCTCCTTCCCTAAGTCTTGCCTCCTCCTGGGACTGTGTTCTGGGGCAGTTCAGAGGCTCTGAGGCATTGCACAGAGTTATAGCTCTAGTCAACAGTGAAAAAGCTATAATCTCCTGTACTTATATTTAAATGTTCAGTTCACTGGATTATTTCCTGCTAGGCAAGTGAGTCAAACAAGGACAAGAATAGTAAGAGACTCATGCTTTAAATAGAATTTTTAAAAATTCAGTGTACTTTTAAGATATTCCTATGTTTATTACTACATAAATTTTCAAAATTTAAAATTTGTAATAGGCATTTACTATGATCATTTTTTCTACATTATTCTTGGAATAAAGAATATTTTGTTAATTATTTCCTCTCTGCAAGCAATGTCAATGTATAAAAATTTTCTTTCCAAATTAATGTATCTGCTTTCTAAGGCAATCATTTCTAAGTTCATTATATGATTCAACTCATTAAATGTTTGACATCAGTCTTAATATTGCACATGGAGTAATGACTATGTTATAAATTAGAGTAATATGGTATATACTGATATAGTCAGAAATCTCAAACCATTTCAGTGAAGACCAATATGAAATTGGTAAATAAGAATATCTTTGAAAATAAATTTGAATTCATCTCACGTTGGTATTAATTAAAATAGTATTCCAAATTTTCTTAGATATGTTGCAATCAATATTTTATTATCTATTAAAAGAAAGCAAATCACATCCCACTAGTAAATGCCAATTCATCTGCTTTTTAAATTTAAATGCAAATTATTTCCACCCCTTACCTTTACATTGAGATAAAGTCAAAGTAGAAATGGCATATGTTATGCATTACTTTACAGACTTCAATATCAAAATTATTTTTTTATCACTGTTCTCCAAAAACTTATTTTAGACCAACATCAATGAATCCAATTTTTATCCTAGTTTCTGTATTACATTTTAATACTATAAAATTGTTAGACACTTATAAGAAGTTTTATGATAGTTCATAGAAATGCCTATGTAATTTTCAATAGATTACTATGTGAAAAAAAATGTAAAATAGAACACACACACACACACAAAATGTAAGGGTACGTGTGATAGACATTATTTTGAATGTGGCATCCTGTGTTGTTCTCACAAGAGAGAAATGGTTTTTTTTTTATATTATTCCACTGGTATAATGAGTAATGACCCAGAGGATGTCCTAGCACACCTACCCTGGGTAATCTCATGGACTGTAGTATAATAAGAGTTCAGGAGTCAAAGTTTGGGTTTTACTCTTAGTGCCCACAGAGTCTGGAAACTGCAGTTTGACAACAAAAGGCTGTGGGCCTTCTCTATCAACAGTAAAGGAGCTCCAATCCACATTTTCTCTACTAATGATGGGGGAGGCCTTGCTTGACAAGAATATAATAAGATGCTAATGCTGCTCTTGTTAATGCAGTTACGTGAATTTCCCCCATGAGCCTCCACCAGATGCTGCTACTGCCAATACTGTGCTGGTCAGAACGGAATCTCAAGAGGAATAAGGATATGTTGAAATGGAAATAGACCCAAAGAAGCAATCTTGTGTTCTCATGTGTGTTCCTTAAGTAGGGGATAGGTATTTAGCACTTAGAGCTTCTCTTGGTGATTGAGATTCTTAGTTAAATCAGGAATAGGTAGGATTTCCTACATTTCTCACTTTAGTGTATTAAACTCATTGGATTCCTGGATTATAAAGGACTTAATAGTCTACCACTAGTTTAACTTGGGTATTCAAATAGCATCTCTCAAATACAGCTGTTTATATAGCAACTACACCTGTGTCTAATAGAGCACTCTATACGTATCTCCTTTTTTTCCCTAACCCGTGAAATGTTGAGAATGTTTTTTAGTCTCTAATCATATTGATGGATAACAGTTCACAGCTAGAATATAGAAACAGAACACTCTGTTGAAAAAATATTATAAACATCATGTCAGGCACTAAAACACCAATATGTTTCAATAATGTTGTAATACAGACTTAGCCCTGAGATTTATTCTAGGTCAAAACTGTACACCGTTTGTAATTTCATGATAAAATTCTGCCTCTGGAAAATCCATATACTATTCAGGACAGAAGTTTTTCCTTAAACAGTCCCTGAATGAACCAAAAGAAAAAAAAATGCTAAAGTAAAAATTTCACCCTTTAAGAAAATGGAGGGGGTGTGTTGAATATTTGTTAAGAGTCATAATTGTTTAAGAAATGTATTTAGACTGAGAATCTCAGAATTTAAAGTCCCTTCTTAGAGACAAAATGCAGCAGGAATTGCATAGGAACTGTGTGGCCCTGATTGAATCACTTTGACTTCCCTAAGCTTAAATGTTTATTTCTGTGAATTCAGTAAGCCAACCAGCTGAACTCTCCATTCCAACATTATAGTCCCCTGTATCATATAAACTCTGGCTCCCAAGCTGTGATCGGTGGACTCCTGGGATCCTCAAGTCACTGTCAGGGAGTCTCTGAGGTCAAAACTTGCCATAATATGAAGGTGTTCCTTGTTCTTTTCACTGTATTGACATTCATATTGATGGTGCAACAGTCAGTGGTGAGTAATTCTTCTGAAGCTTCACCACACATCAGGGCAGTACCACCCAACTATTCTCCACTGCCACATATGCACATTAAGAGAGGAAGAGGGGGAGGCAGCTTTACTTAGGAATGTCCTTGATGAAGCAGTCAAAATTATTAGTTATATTAAATCTCAATGCTTGAGTATGATCTCTTTAATCGCTTGTACGGTGAAATGGGAAGTATGCATAAAGCCCTTCTGCTGCATATCAAAGTACAAAGGTTGTCTTGAGGAAAATCTCATGTGGATTTGCTAAACCAGCCACATTTTCCACAGAACATCCAGTTTATTTGAAAGAATGTCAGACAAACTGCTGTTACTCGTATTTGGGTATTTCATAGCCATTTTCTCAAAAACCAACAAGATTAGATTAGCCTGCCACTTCAAAGAAAACAATTGACAATACTTACAGCCAATGAAAAAAAATTCAAACTTTGAAATAAAAGTACTGGAAAACTTGTATATGCTGCTATTAGTGTGACAGCTTCCCAACTGGTAAAGACTTTTCTGATGAAATGGATGGTGATTTTTCGACAATGAACTATGTCAACATTTGGAAGATCTACAGAATTCAGTGCAATATTTTCCAAAAGACCAGCATGTAATGTTAAAATTTATGCTTGGTATCCTTGGTAAAAGGACCCAGGACATTCAGAGTGAAACACAGACCTGTTTTTTTGTAGGAGAGTACAAAAGTTCATTGATAAGGTTTCAGATTCCACAATGCAACTAACCTTTAAGAAACTATTGCTTGTCAAGTTTTGGTGTAGTATTAAAGGTAGATACCCACAATTATCTGAGAATGCTATGTGAGGCCTTATGGATAATGTAGTTGGAATGGGAAGGAGTAACATATATATACATATATATATTATATATATTAAATGTATATAAAATATAAATATTTTTACAATTTCTATTACAATATCACAAATATATATTCATAAAAATTTTTATATATTACATATATAATTTGTAAAAATGTAAAACAGCATATCTCTTCATACAGTTTTTTTGAATGTGTAATTATCTTTATAAAAATGTTATTTACATTAACATTTAATGGGTTTATTATTTTTAAGTGAATTAATATTTTCTGAAATCTCAGTTTTGATTCCTAATATAGTAAATAGTGATAGATATAATATACATAAAGAAAATGTTCTGAGACCACAAAGTTTGAGAATTGTTAATAAATAAACCATAAGGCTGGTGTGGGGTAAGCTCTTCAAATCTAAAATTGAGCTAAAATAGTCATTCTCTAACCACTAGAGGGAGCTTTTATTTTATATAAATGTATAGTGTATTGGCATTAAGAATTTACATGAAAAATAAATGCAAAAATTCTAGAATTGTAGCACTTAATATATACAACACAAAGCTTTGTGAGAAACCCCAGTTTTTTTGCTTTATTTCTGCAATAACTCCTTCAACAAAATGGAAGGATTTTTTTTCTATAGCCATAAGTTTGTTTATGCCTAGCATGCTTAAGAAAATTGTTTACATTAAAGTAGACATTTAAGAAAACATCATGAAGTCTTAGTATATGATCCCATATGGTTAGAAGTCATTAATTTTTTCCCCTCTTTCTAACTAATTCCTTATAAATAGCAGGAGTTGATGGTAGTTCTTTCCTCTCACTGACCTTTGAGTAATTGCTAGTTGAGTGTAGGTCAGTCAGAAATACTCCTGACATATTGTATTTCTCCCAGAGACATTTGTATCAGTTACAGGGAAATGACTATGCATATGGAGGCAGTGACTAAGTTCTGAATGATTTATTTCTTCTCTGGGGTTCGCATAGAATCACACTGCAACTTCAGCAATCATTCCTGTGATGTTATGAACTCTCCCTCAATGACATCTGTTTTTTGCAATAATTATTTATTATTTTTCTATGTCTTCCTGAAGCCTCGATATGGAGAACCATATCCTAGTTCTTAAGAGATGGGTACAGACACAATGAAAAGCTGCTAGATGACTTTAGTAGGTATTATAGAAATAATTGCATATAATATTGCTTGTATTTGATAATCTTTGGCAATCAGTTGTACAGGAAAACTAAAGCTAAGTACATCCACATTTGCAGCAGCTATGTTCCAAATTCCTTAGAATTTTTTCTCAGGGAAGATATAATGTGCCCTGATAAGGACAAAGGTGAGAAAGCCCCCTGCAAGAAAAATTATTTTCATTGAGTACTTTTTTCTCCCTACAGAATGTCTTCTTGTGTTCTTTTAAGCCAGTGGTTCTTAATATGTTGAGGTTTTGAAAGAAAGAAAGAAGAAAGAAAGAAAGAGAGAGAAAGAAAGAAAAGAAAGAAAGAACGGAAAGAAAAAAACTTTTTAAAAATCAGGTCAAAGCTATGATCCCTTTGCAATCACAAAATGCGAATTTTTGCATATACTTTTAAAGGTTTTTATATCTCCCAAAGTCCACAAGAAACCCAGGTTAAGAATTCTTGTTTAAGGGCGCCTGGGTGGCTCAGTTGGGTAAGCGACTGCCTTCGGCTCAGGTCATGATCCTGGAGTCCCGGGATCGAGTCCCGCATCGGGCTCCCTGCTCGGCAGGGAGTCTGCTTCTCCCTCTGACCGTCCTCTCTCTCATGCTCTCTGTCTCTCATTCTCTCTGTCTCAAATAAATAAATAAAATCTTTAAAAAAAAAAGAATTCTTGTTTAAATCAATAGAAAATCAGTGAAGATAGAATGTGACTGGTTTTGTTTGTTTTGAGCAGGGAGGATAAGTATTTGGGACTAATAAGCATTAATCATCTTATTTATGTTGGAATCACTAAAATTATCTTTGGGTATCCTGAAATACTTTTAGTAAAGCCTTCATAACTCATCTGTATTAAAAATGTTACAAAAGCTAGAGTTGAAAGCTGTTGGGACCCCTGGTAACTCCCCAAAGCAGAAGGTCCACTCGTGAGTTTTTTTCACAGATTTAAGAAAGTGACATTTTTAGAAAAGCCATATTGAGTCAGTCTTGGTTTTAACAAATTAAACTTTTTTGAGTGATTTAGAGCACACAGTTTCCAGGAACTAAATTGGTCTCGAGAATTAATCAGGAATAAGCTATACAAGTTTAAGTTATATAAAGTAAGCTAAGAGCGTTTTAAATACAGGCAAACCTAAATAGTAACATTAAAAGTTGTTAATCCATATTCTCTCTGCAGCATTTTCACTCCTAGTTGAGAAGGGATTGGCATAATATATTGAAACTGTGAATAATGAAGACATAAATGATAACACTGGGAGATAAAGGATTGTAGGATCAAAGATGCCCCCTAAGGATCCTATAAGGATGAGAAAGATGAGAGAGAAGAGTAGAAAATAACTTTTGTTCAGTAATTCCTGGCAGGTGTTGATAGTAGAAGCTTACCCAGAAAATGGAATACTTGTTTTTCTTTCAAGATAAATATACCCCAAATCTCTGCTCCCTGAAATTTGTATAAGGAATTTTCATTGCTCTACATAGCTTTCTGGATGCCTTCACTTCTTTTAACCTCATATCTATATATCTGAATTATTGCCATTGGTTTCATTAAGTAGCAGATGATTGATAGTTTAATTTTATTTATATGCATGGATATAGCTATGGTAAGGAATTAAAACTAGGTAAATTCTATCATTAGTAAACTTAAGCGTGATCTTCCCTTAGTATTTCACATGTGCTGCTATGTTCCCGTGATCATGAAATAATTTTCTGTGACTTTCAGCAACTCTAGATTATTGTTACCTTGATTCTGCTTTTTGAAGGTCATACTGATCGAAATAAGTGATTTTTCTGTCTCTGTCATGACTGGTTGGTCCTAACAAATATATTTAGGAATATCCAGGGTCATCACACATAAAATTAATGCATACTTCCTTCATACCTAAGGTTTGTAGGTTGCCATTTGGCAAGAATAATTCAACACCTTCCTGAGTAATTTCAAATATTTGCAAATCTTGGAGAGAAGAACAGCAGACAGTATGATTTGCATCTTGGAGAGCAAATGTAGTGAGTCATCAATGATGTTCAAAGCCAACAAAGATCTGATGAATACATGCTGTGGTTTTAACATTGGAAATCAACAATCAATTATCCAAAAGGCTATTTTTTCCTTAAAAAACCTCTTTTAACCCCCTGGTTGTCCTTCCATTCGTCTAACCTTGGCAGGCATATTTCAGTGGTGATGATGAGCAGATAGTGGTGCATAGCAGGGCTGTGTCATGGTCCTGGGAGACCAATCCTTTTCTGTAAGAGAAATTTGTGAAGTAGCTAAGAGCTCAGCCATATGTCCAGGTTCAGGGGAGGGATGATAAGAACTAAGGAGAGTGTGAGTGTCCCCGAAATTAAGTTCAGGTCAAGGATCCAGCTCCAAGTAGAGAAATATCTTCAGGTATCCTGAAGTAAATTTTAGTAAAGGCCAAAGTAAAGGTTTCTTAGGAAACCAAAGATTTACCATATTTGGAAAAGAGTGTGGGGTGAGGAGCCCTGGTGCTGAGACAACAGAGAGAAAATTATGGCTTATTTGGGATATAGACACCTTAGATGTACTCTAGTATCTAGGACGCCGAGGCTGAATGTAGACCTTATTTGCTACTGGCAGTGGAGCTTCTCAAATTATGTCTGCCTTGTTCAGCATTGACTCAGGTGAGCTAGGACTACAAATTTTTGACAGTGGCTCTGTGACTGAGAAGACAAGGACATCTTTTTTTTTTTTTTTTAAAGATTTTATTTATTTATTTGAGAGAGAGAGAGCATGAGAGAGGGGAGGTCAGAGGGAGAAGCAGACCCCCCGCTGAGCAGGGAGCCCGATGCGGGACTCGATCCCGGGACTCCAGGATCATGACCTGAGCCGAAGGCAGTCGCTCAACCAACTGAGCCACCCAGGCGCCCGACAAGGACATCTTTTACCCAGGACAGCGCTTTAACTTCCCAAGGGGTGTTAGTGTGTCCTGTGCATGATCTTTAGAAATCAGTTAACTTCTCCTGGAAAAACAACAAAGATGTCAAGATGGTTTATATTTATGCACATCATGCTAAAAATGAATTTACTAACAGAGAGAGAGAATTTTTTTTTGCAGAATCAACTTTTGAAGAAACCTGCTCATTATTTTTTAAGAACAGCTTTACTGAGATATCATTCCTCTATCATAAAATCCATCCATTTGAAGTGTACAGTTTTAAGTGGTTTTTAGTATATTCACAGGGCTCTATACCGATTAAAGTCAATCCCCATCCTCCTCTCCCTAACCCACCAGGCCTAGGCAACTGCTAATCTATTTTCTGGCTCTATAGATTTGTCTATTCTGGACATTTTATACAAACGGAAGCATGCAATATGTGGTCTTTCACTCAGTGTGATGTTTCAGAGTTCATCCATGTTGTACCACGCATCCACATTTCATTCGTTTTTATTGCTGAATAATATTCCATTGTATAAATATACCATTTTATTTATCCATTCATCAGTTTATTGGTATTAGGGTGGTTTCCACTTCTTGGCTATTATGACTATTGTCACTGTGAATATTCATGTACAGTTTTGTGTATGGACAGACGTTTTAATTTCTCTTGGGTACATACTTAGGAATGGAATTGTTAGGTCATATAGTAACTCTGTGTTTAATATTTTGGAGAATTGCTAAATTGTTTTCCAAAATAGCTGCACCATTTTATAATCTCACCAGTAACGTATGAGGGTACCAATTTCTTTATGTCCTTGCTAACACTTGTCATCTTTTTAGTTTTAGCCATCCTACTGGGGATAAAGTAGTATCTCATGGTTTTGAGTTGCATTTTTTTAATTACTAATGATATTGGGCATCTTTTCATATGCTTGTTAGCCACTTATATGTCTTTTTGGAGAAATGTCTCTTCAAATCCTTAGACCATTTTTAAATTGGGTATTTTTTTTTGTTGTACTTCACTATATACTTTTATTGTACTTTAAGATGAGTCTTCATATATTCTTGATGTGAGTTCCTTTTCAGATATATGATTTGCATATTGCTTTCTGTGAGTTACCTTTTTACTTTCTTGATGATGTTCTTTGAAACTCAATATAGTTTTTAATTTTGATTAAGTCCAATGTATCTATTTTTTCTTTTGTCACTTGTGCTTTTGGTGGCATATCTCAGAAACTTCTGCCTAAAGGTACTGGTTATTTCTGTATATTAAGTCATTTTATATTTTAACCCTTAGTTTTTTAGCCTTGCACTATTTTACATTTTGCCACATGGATGGCTATCTTTACCAGCAGATAAGGACCATTTTTCTGGTGTCAGGCCATGGGAGAGGGAACAATATTCAGAAAGTGCATTTTTTTAGTGATCAGTTCCTTCTGAGTGGTCACTAGCACTGAACTTGGGAAAAAGCAGGTAAAAGCACAAAACATGTATTTCCTTCTTTTCCCCATTTAGAAATTTCAGTAGGTAGAGTATGTTTCTCATCATTCTTGATAGATTTTAACTAATACCAAGTATCTTGAATGCCCACAAAAGACCTTATTACCAGAACATTCAGCCTTATCCCCCCACAACAGGTTGTTGGATACCGCTATCTTGTAGAGGATAAGACTGTGTCCTCTTGGGTCACACTTCTAGGGTGAATTCTGACTCTCTTACTGGCTGTGTGAGTTCAGGGAATTATAGCATGGTGTTTGAATTCTCTTCCGTAAAGTGGTAATGACAATAGCATCTACCCTGTAGAGTTGTGAGGACTAAATGAGATAGAGGTTAACCAATTTGAACAGTGTCTGACACATAATCTGTGCCCATTAGTGTTAAGTGGCAGTGATGATGTTATAGAATTGGTGTATCTGTGAAAAATTGACCAAAATGAATTCTAATGACTCTTCTGTACTGCTGTTGAAATATTTCAGACAAAATGAAATATAACCCAAAAATATGAACAGCACTAGACATGCATAGCTAAAACAGAAAGTGTGATAATCATTCATATATTTTCTGTGTTTTTTTAAAGAGTTTTTTGTCTCACAAGAATAAATTATATCTTCCTTAGTAGTAAGGAAATTGCCTCCATCAATCTTTGTTGTTTAATTTGTTTGAATTCTGAGCATTAAAATAACTCATTAATTAAAGTTTTCTCAATTGCTTTCAAATGCTGAAAATACACTAATACATTATGGCAATCAAAGATTTCTCAATTACTTTCAGTTGCTACAAATATACTGATACTTTATATATGGTAGTGACAGCTGGGAAAGGTGGGGGTTCCACTATCACATAAGGGGAAAGCCTTTTTTTTTTTTTTATTTTATTCGTGTATTTGAGAGAGAGAGAGAGGAGCGGGGAGGAGCAGAGAGAGAGGGAGAGAGTCTCAAGTAGACTCCGAGCTCAGCCCAGAGCCTGATGCGGGGCTCAGTCTCACAACCCTGAGATCATGAACTAAGCCAAAACCAACAGCTGGACACTTAACCGACTAAGCCACTCGGGTACCCCGAGAGGAAAGCCTTTATAAAACAATTGTATTAACTCCTTTTGAAGGAAAAATAAGGGAAAAATTAATGTCAAAGTTCCTAAAAATGTGTTCCAGTTACCATTCCCAAAATAATGTGTCAGATCCTTTTGTATTCATTATCTTTATTACTCATTCTCGCAGTTTCAATTACACTGTCACTATTTCATGAGATTAACATGCTATTTTCCAGTACAGATACTGGGGTAGATGCCTTGTCTCCCAGTTAGACTGCCAGTCCTTGAAGGAAGGCACTAGCCTGACTTGTTCTCTATTCCTAGCATCTAACATGGTGCTTTGTTTATAGAAAGTATTCTGTAGATTCCTATAGCACCATACAATTTTAAAGCTACAAGAGAAAGGCCTTCATTAAAAATGGGTAAATTTATGGAGTATTACTATAATGTCTGGAAAAGAATGTGCTAACTCAGCACTGAGAGAACCAATAAAAGTCTTGAAAGACACTTTCCCCATGAATTCTACTTCCATTCCTTCCTCTGCAGCTTTTGTCTAGATTCCTTCTCCTCTTAGTTGTGTTGCTAACACACAGATGCCTGAAGAGACTCTTGGGTTGAGTGCCCCTCCAGCATGTCCCCACAATACCTTGAACTTCCTCATTGCAGCACTAGTCTCAGTTTTGTAAGTGCTTGTTTAATTGCCTGTGCACCCTCCATCCATTTCTTCCAGGTTATCTAATTTGCTGGCATAGAGTTGCTCATAATACGTTCTTATAATTGTTTGTATTTCTTTGGTGTTGGTTGTGATCTCTCCTCTTTCATTCATGATTTTGTTGATTTGGATCATTTCTCTTTTCTTTTTGATAAGTCTGGCCAGGGGTTTATCCATCTTGTTAATTCTTTCAAAGAACCAGCTCCTAGTTTCATTGATCTGTTCTACTGTTCTTTTACTTTCTATTTCATTGATTTCTGCTCTGATCTTTATGATTTCTCTTCTCCTGCTGGCTTTAGGCTTTATTTGCTGTTCTTTCTCCAGCTCCTTTAGGTGTAGGGTTAGGTTGTGTACTTGAGACCTTTCTTGTTTCTTGAGAAAGGCTTGTATTGCTATATACTTTCCTCTTAGGACTGCCTTTGCTGCATCCCAAAGATTTTGAACAGTTGTGTTTTCATTTTCATTGGTTTCCATGTATTTTTTTTACTTCTTCTTTAATTTCCTGGTTGAGCCATTCATTCTTCAGTAGGATGCTCTTTAGCCTCCATGTATTTGAGTTCTTTCTGACTTTCCTCTTGTGATTGAGTTCTAGTTTCAAAGCATTGTGGTCTGAAAATAGGCAGGGAATGATCCCAATCTTTTGGTACCGGTTGAGAACTGATTTATGACCTAGGATGTGATCGATTCTGGAGAATGTTCCATGGGCACTAGAGAAGAATGTGTATTCTGTTGCTTTGGGATAGAATGTTCTGAATATGTCTGTGAAGTCCATTTGGTCCAGTGTGTCATTTAAAGTCTTTATTTCCTTGTTGATCTTTTGCTTAGACGATCTGTCCATTTCAGTGAGGGGGGTGTTAAAGTCCCCCACTATTATTGTATTGTTGTCGATGTGTTTCTTTGCTTTTGTTATTAATTGCCTTATATAATTGGCTGCTCCCATGTTAGGGGCATAGATATTTACAATTGTTAGATCTTCTTGTTGGATAGACCCTTTAAGTAGGATATAATGTCCTTCCTCATCTCTTATTACAGTCTTGGGTTTAAAATCTAATTTGTCTGATATAAGGATTGCCACCCCAGCTTTCTTTTGGTGTCCATTAGCATGGTAAATGGTTTTCCACCCCCTCACTTTCAATCTGGGGGTGTCTTTGGTTCTAAAATGAGTGTCTTGCAGACAGCATATCGATGGGTCTTGTTTTTTAATCCAGTCTGATAGCCTGTGTCTTTTGATTGGGGCATTGAGCCCATTTACATTCAGGGTAACTATTGAAAGGTAGGAATTTAGTGCCATTGTATTGCCTGTAAGGTGACTGTTACCGTATATTGTCTGTGTTCCTTTCTGGTCTATGTTGCTTATAGGGTCTCTCTTTGCTTAGAGGACCCCTTTCAAGATTTCTTGTAGGGCTGGTTTCATGTTTGCAAATTCCTTTAGTTTTTGTTTGTCCTGGAAGCTTTTTATCTCTCCTTCAATTTTCAATGACAGCCTAGCTGGATATAGTATTCTTGGCTGCATATTTTTTCTCATTTAGTGCTCTGAATATATCCTGCCAGTCCTTTCTGGCCTGCCAGGTCTCTGTGGATAGTTCTGTTGCCAATCTAATGTTTCTACCATTGTAGGTTACATATCTCTTCTCCCGAGCTGCTTTCAGGATTTTCTCTTTGTCTATGAGACTCGTAAGTTTTACTATTAGATGTCGGGGTGTTGACCTATTTTTATTGATTTTGAGAGGGGTTCTCTGTGCTTCCTGGATTTTGATGCCTGTTTCCTTCCCCAAATTAGGGAAGTTCTCTGCTATAATTTGCTCCATTATACCTTCTGCCCCTCTCTCTCTTTCTTCTTCTTCTGGGATCCCAATTATTCTAATGTTGTTTCGTCTTATGGTATTGCTTATCTCTTGAATTCTGCCCTCGTGATCCAGTAGTTGTTTATCTCTCTTTTTCTCAGTTTCTTTATTTTCCATCATTTGGTCTTCTATATTACTGATTCTCTCTTCTGCCTCATTTATCCTAGCAGTTAGTGCCCCCATTTTTTATTGCACCTCATTAATAGCCTTTTTGATTTCCACTTGGTTAGATTTTAGTTCTTTTACTTCTCCAGAAAGAGTTTCTCTAATAACTTCCATGCTTTTTTCAAGCCCAGCTAGTATCTTTAAAGTGATGATTCTGAACTCTAGATCTGACATCGTACTAATGTCCGTATTGAGTAGGTCCCTGGCAGTCGGTACTACCTCTTGTTCTTTTTGTTGAGGTGATTTTTTCCGTCTTGTCATTTTGTGCAGAGGAGAATAGATTGAGAGAACAAAATGCTAGCAGAGTAACAACGTCCCCAGAAAATATACTCTAAACAAATCAGAAAAGACCTGAAGCAGTGGAAAAAGAAACGGAAAGAGAAAAAAAAGAAAAAGAAAAAGAAAAAAAGAAAAAGAAAAAGATAAAGATAAAAACAAACAAAAACAAACAAAACAAAACAACAACAACAAGAAAAACCAGAATGTGATCGAATATGATCAGGCTGGTATATAGATCAGTGCCACACACTAGATTTGGGGTGTATTTTGGTCTTTTAGAAGAAAGTGCCTCCCAAAATTTTAAAGAAAGAAAAACTTATATATGTACAAAAATAAGGGTTGATATGATGAAGGGATGGAATATGACTGTAAAGATGGAAATTATAAAAAATTTTATAAAAGAAATTGATAAGAAGTTGTTCGAAAAAAGAAAAGAGGATTTAAAAAAGAAAAAAGAAAAAAAAAGGGAGAGAATGTGATCAGGCAGGGGAGTAGAAAAAACCATATACTAGAGATTTAGGGTATATTTTAATCTGTTAGAAGAAACTATCTCAAAATTTTAAAGAGAGAACAACTTATATATATATGCCAAAAATACGGGTAACTACTATGAAGGGATAGAATATGACTCTAAAAATGAAAAATAAAAATGTTTTTTAAAAAAAAGGGATTGATAAGATGTTGGTTAAAAAAGGGAAAAAGAAAAATTAAAAAAAAAAGAAAGAAAAAAAGTTAAAAAAAATTAACTTTGAAAGACTAAAGAATCATGGTAAAAAAGCCATGAATTCTATGTGCAGTATTCCCCTAGCGCTGGAGTTCTGCCATTCTCATTGATCGGTAAACTTGGTCTTGGCTGGCTGTTCTCGCTGATCTTCTGGGGGAGGGGCCTGTTGCCGTGGTTTCCAAATGTCTCTGCCGGAGGCGGAATTGCCCCGCCCTTGCCCCCTCCCGGCTAAGTAATCTGCTCGGGTTTGCTCTCCGGACCGTTTGTTCCCTGCGAGCTTTCCGTACAGCTTTGGAGGCGGAGAGTGAAAATGGCAGCCTCCCAATCTCTTCCCCGGAGGAGCCGAGAACTCGGGGCCCCGCTCCTCAGTGAGCCCCCAGAGAAAAGCCGTCAGTCACTCCCGTCTCCCCGGTCTCCGGCCGCACTCCGTGCTCACCTGGCCTGTGACCGCGTGTTTCTATCTCTGGCACCCGACCCTGGGTGGAGTCTCCAATCCCAGCAGATCCCTGCGGTGCGCTCCCACGCTGCTCCTCCTGGGGGAGGAAGGTGAGTCTCCCCGGATCTGCCGCTTGTTGGGTCCCTGATGGAGGAGCAGGGGCCCGACTGTGCCGCGGATCACAGTTTATGGCAACCCGGAGCTGAGAGTCCGCACCTGGGCTCCGCCTCTGCAGCCGGCTTCCCTGCTCCATTACCTGGGAGCTCTGCCGCACTCAGGCACCCCCGGTCTTTCTGTGACCCCAAGGGTCCTGAGACCACACTGTCCCGGAGGGTTCCACCCCCCGCTTAGCCACCAGAGTGACGTCCCTCGGCGGAGCAGACTTTTAAAAGTTCCGATTTTGTGCTCCGCGGCTCTATCACTTGCCAGAAGCGGCCGACGGAGGCCCCTCCCCCGCCGTCTATCCTCCCGAATATCGCCTCGGATTCACTTGTCCGCACGTCCTACCTTCCAGAAAGTGGTCGCTTTTCTGATGAGAGAGTTGTTGCTATTCTTTTTTTCGATCTCCTGTTGAGTTTGTAGGTGTTCAGAATGGTTTGATCCCTATCCAGCTGAATTCCTGAGAGGAGACGAAATCCAGGTCTCCTACTCCTCCGCCATCTTGCTCCGCCCCCGCCTGTGTCACCCTCCAAACCAGAGTCCGCGGAGGATGGAAACCATTTTTGCCTGTGCTGATCATTGTATTCTTCATGTGTGTCTAGCATGTAGTGGTGCCTGGTACAGAATGTTTCCTCAGGTTCCTGCCGAACTATTGAAGTAATGTAGTCAGTGTCTAGCTCCACCACTAACTGGTTGTGTGGGCTTGGGGAAGTCAGGAGCCTCTCCAGTCTGAGCCGATCTACCTGTAAAATGATGTGGTTGGACTTGATCAGAGTTGGAAATCAGGCGGTCTACTTGCTAATTCTGCCCCAGAGCAGTGTTTTTATTTTTATTTCTCTTCTGTTCACTTGTTTCAGAGCAGCATGCACTCCCACTCGGCCACACCCCCATTGCATCTCAGCTTTTGCCCTCCTGCCCCTGTTACCTGACCAGCTCCTGAGGTGTTTGAAGTTGCCCCCACTGACCTAGGGATGATCTGTATGATCCCCTTCAACTCTAACATTTTGATTCCATGATGTTTAAAAGAAGTATACAATTGCACCCTTCAGCCTGCATTTACTTGTCACAAGGAGCTTTTATTTACATTGGTTTGTTTTCCGCAGTGTCTTTTATTTTGGTTCTTTCCACCTGGTAACGCGTATGGATTCCAAAGCTTACAAATCCTTGCTGTTCACTCTGTCCTTTACTTCAACAGAAGTAATTATATATATTTTGTGTCTTCTCTCTGGATATTTTGATAGCATTATCATTGGGATGATAATGTTTCTGTGAAAAAAATTACCTTTAAGAATAGATGTATGAATTTTAGAAGTTCCCTGTTTTTCATTTGACATGTATTTAGTTCTCTATTTTTCCTATGGATTATACCCTTATCTCTGTGCTGGTTACAGAGATGTATGAACACATTTAAGTGCTTAACTTAAAAGTAATATGTATAAATGTGTGTACATATGAACACATGGACATATTAATTATTTTATTTTTAAAGTAACTTTTAACAATAACTTCATGTAATTAGTTATCTCCTAGGGTTATTTTTTCATCAGAGCAAAAGCAAATATAAAAACTTCAGATAATCCTCAATGAATCTGTTGCAGGATGTCTGATGCACAGAGGTATCATTCTCTAAGTATTGCTGCTTAGTAGAATGAAGTATATTTGACATGTACCCATAGTTACTAACAATTGAGTGGAACATAACAGGCTTATGCTGAGTAAAAACATTAATGTAGCAGAGTAGTTTACAGATGGTGAGATGAACTACCTTTAGTTTTGCTCTCAAAAAATATATAAGAAATCTAAATTTTGTATTTTTTTTTTTTTTTCTGTACTGAGCAGAGCAGCAACCATTACATTGAGAAATATGTGACTGTTTGGCCTACCATTATGCCTATTTTAGAACATTCTGCATGGTTAGCTACTTGGAGCATTAGATTCACAACAGAAGCAACTTTCAAATCTAATAGAAACCCGTGGGACATACACATGGGACTGTTCAAATAATTGAACTCCCTCCTACTTATGACTATCTTCTTTGCCACTTGGCGCAGGACCAAAGATTGTACAAGCTGTGAAGGAGCCACTTGGATATGGTCTGGTGGTCCCTAAGCAATCATTTTAACTTCCGTCACAGTAGACCTAGTTTATAGAGCACTAAGGAGCACTGTCCTTAAGAATATTAAGGAAATAATTGCTCATACATGAGTTCTGAGTAGTTTCCTTCCCTTCTGTATATTTTTCATGCTCTTACACTGTTATTCTCAACGTGGTTATCTCAGGTGTTAGGATATTTATGGTCACTGGCTAAAAATGACCTTATTCTATGAGTTTGATGTTTGAAGGAGTGGTAGCTAGGCTTGAATTAAGTGTTTCTACTTAGAAGTTTTACTTACCTGATATGTCTGCAAATGTAGCAGAGTTAAATATTACAATAGTCAGTATAATTATTCTCCACGTTTGGCCAAATTCCCCTTGTCCTACATCAAGCACTTAATCTCTTATTGGAGAAAGGAACTTAAGTTTTTGAGGATTTATTCTGTGCCTGACACTGCTTGTGATAGATGGCTGCTCACTTAGGAACTTACTACCTTATGCATAAAAATTTTTAATTAATAAAAACATTATCATATTTGATAAAGGGGCATTAGAGAAGGTAGTTATGATTCATATCCATTTTCCATTCATGTATTAATACATTTTACCTTATTTCCTTATTTTGTGAAGTATGTGTACGTGTGTGTGAGAAAACAAGAAAGAAGAAATGAGAGATGAGTATGAGTACACACTCTTTCAGAATAAAATCTTGTGTTTGGATGTAATTTAGTTCTGTTTCCAGGCACTTGGCTTTAGAAAGAGTTCCTAGTGCCTTATTAATTAGTATGTAAATGGTTATTTGTGAGATAATTATCTGTGTCTGCCATCAGTATGTAAATAATTATCTGTGAGATTAAGTTTCTCCATCCAGTAAGAAAACTATAATCCTTGAATACACAGACATGCTCACCTTCAGGTATTAGTTCAAAATTAAGAAAAAAAGAAAGATAAATAGAAGACTTAGACATTTGATCTTTGCAAGAATTTTCAAAAGGCTTTTTCATTTCAATTTTCAAAAGCCAGTATGATTGGAACATAATCAGTGACTTAATATTGCATAATCTTAAAACTATCTCAGAGTCATGAAGAAAGCTCTTTCTATATCAGAAATGTATGTCTTTAAATAGATTAGATGTGGTGGAAAAGTTTTATACCTTCAAATTTAGTAAGATTAATTTTAGGAGTTCAAAGAGACATATCTAAAACTGTCTAGTCCAACTTTTTATCAACAGCTAGAGTGCTTACTGTGCATCCCTGTCAAACGTAGCAAGGCTCTGCTTGAATACTTCAAAGACAAGAAGTTTGTAATCTGGTCAAGTATAAGCATTGTGTTGTTCACTAATTCTAATTCTGCAGCTTTTTGTTTTTGTTTTGTTTTTTTCTGTATTGAGCTAAGGTCCATTTGCATGAGTCAGCTCTCTTTCTCCTAATGCTATCTCCTGGACATGGGAAGATTTGTCCCACTTCCAAATTCCACATTTCCTGCAGCTGCCTCTCCTTCAGTTCCTTCTCCATGACATAAGATTGAGATCCAATGACAGCCTGGTCCCCTTTCTGGATGGAGATTCCCATCCAACTCTTTCCATAGTTTAAAATCTCTCCATGAGTTTGTGTCAAGCTTCATAGAAGAGATGTTTGCCCTCGTTGTTCTTGCTTCCTCACTTTGACTTCACTCCAGAAAGTGCCACAGTCTGGTTTCCTCTTTGGCCTAAATTCTGCTGAAATGTGCCTCTGTGGGGTTGCTGATGATCTCCTGGGTACCAAATTCTGAATGTATTTAAGTCTGTCTGCGACTTCTAGCCCTGTTGATTCCTAGAGGCTCTTCCCTCTTTTGAGTTCCTAAAACTTCCTCCTCCATTTCCTTGTGCTTCTGACTGCATCACCTCAGGCTCCTTCATGAGTTCACCTTTTAAAGGTTGGAGTTGTTTTCCAAGGTAGCATCCATCATCTTTTCATGTTGTACACATACTTACAGAGCAGTTCTATCTGCTGCATCTGCATGTGTCATGGTCCATAGTCTGAGGATTCACAAAAGTATGTCACCAATTTAGATCTTGCTCCTAACTTTTATGATTCAGTTGCCCCATGAACTGCTTTCACTTAGGACTTCCTTGTTTCTTGCCTGTTTTTCCACATCAATCTCCTGATTGGTCTTTATATCCAATCCATGTCTTCATGGTGGCAAGAGTAAGCTTTCTGAAACAAAAATCAGTCAGCGTCTGGAGTAGAAGACTTCAAGGACTCTTCTTTGTCTAGTGAGTACTTTTCAAACTCCTTAGTTTAGTGTTTGAGGCTCTTCATGACTTGTTACTTCTCCAGTGTAACCTAAAATCACTTTTCCACCTTAAAGTGGAATTTTAGTTCCAATTATAATCCCAGAGAATTCACTTCTGCTTCCTAAGCACTTGAAGCTCTTTCTCACCTCTGGACCATATGCAGCTTCTTCTGCCTGAAACCCCCTTCCTTCCCTCTCTACTCTCTTGTCATTCGACCACGTTTTACACAACTCAGAGATCCCATTCCACCTGCCCCATGTCTTATTCTTCCCAGAACTCAATTAAGTGCCTCTTTGGTGTGCTCCTGGAGTCCTAATATACTTAGCATTTACCACACTGTGATTATTCTTGTACTTGTCTCTCTCCCCACCAAACCACGATCACCTTGAAAGAGGAGTATGTCTTCTCATGTGTGTAACTCCCAACACTTTATAAAATGACTTTGCACCTTAATATAGGCCTATTCATTCAGTCACTCAGTGAACATTTTTTTTATTTTTTTGAAATCTACCAAACTCTGTAATAGATGCTTGGAATATACTGATAAGCCAGATAAAAATGGACTGGCCCTCATGAACATTACAAACAACTAAACAACCTCTTTATCCCTTTTAAAGTTGTGTATCCCTTATTCCCATATGCCAGGATCATTTTAAATCTTGATCTTGCTATAAACTACATTAGTTAGTCTTTCTGTGTCCTGTGCAGGTTTGTTCTATAGAACACACTTCGGGGTATTAAGGACCTACTTCATGCTAACATGCATCTACTTTAATTCTCAAAGAAATTCTGAGAAATATTGTCAGGATCGTTACGCTCTTTTTGCTTGTGAGAAAACAGAAGCTTGCAGAATTTAAATCCCAGACTTGTGTCAGACCCAGAGTTTCAAACCCAGAGCCAAAGAGTTTTACACTAAGCTGATCAAGAGGCTCTTTGTGTCTTCATTAAAAGCACGGATAACAAATGGTGAATAAGAAAGAACTGAACTCTGAGCCCCCAGGGCTGACATTACAGATCTCCTTCCTGGTGACGCCATACATTTATCAGACATTCCTATCAATCTCCCTATTAGGCAGCCCACCTTTGTTCATTCTGTCCACAAGGACATTACAAAGGGCTCACTAAATGCCTTGCAGAAATCAGTATCCACCTTACCCATGGCACTGCCTTTATCTATAAATCCAGTGCCCTCATCAAATGGGGAAATGGGCCCAACACCAGGTCTCATAAATATCTGTCAGATAGATGATTGACTTGACTTTCTTTCCTGTTCTTTCCATTATATCCACTAATGACTTGCAGCTACATAAATGCTTAGTGCAATTACCCTTTAAGTCCTGAGATGTGCTGCCTCAGTAGTAGTATAAATACACAACAAAAACTCTCTTAAGAGTTTGGATAGCTCCCTCCTGTGAAATGTACACAGTCCTCTACCTGTTTTAATCAGCCTGCTCCAAAGAAATCTCTGAAAGCATTCATTTCCCAACCCGCAGTTACACTGAAGTGCTTAGTGGCAGGGCAGGTGGGACTGAACCCAGCTATATTGAGCCTCTTTCATCTCCAGAGGAAAAAGGTATCAGTCAACACTGCCTTGAACAGTGGTCTGAGAAGAGCCAGTTCAACAGAGGACGGAAAGAATTGCACCTACAGAGAGGACTGAGTAGGGCTGACTCCCCACAACTCGGCCCTGTTAGGTTCTCACATTCAGTTTTTCACTCGCTACGACTTGATAGGGCAATCAGGAGGAACAGTGGGAAGAATTTTTTAAATAATAGATTATTTACAACATATTCTGGACAGTTTCCGCCATGGAGGTTAATGGTTTCTCTTTAAAAGGAAAAAAAAAAAATGAGTCACATAACTCTTGTAAAAAATACTATCCCCCCCTTTTTTTTTTTAACTTTCTTAGGCGGATGTGACAGCACCAATACAAATGGCACCTAGTAATTGTGAAGTTGTAACTTTAGAAATAAAAAATGCATTCCCAATGAGCCTATGTTTCAAAAGAAAAATTTAGCATCGACTTTGATATACCATCTGGTATTCAAATCACTCTGAAAAAAATTATTCATAGTAGTGTGAATTCTCCTAGGACAGGGCTGGTGAGGAACAGGAGACTGTGGAATTGAACAACCTTGAAGAAAATAAAATCCCTTTTGGCATTACCTCCTCCTGTGTGATCTCCTCTGTCAGGAGTCCAATTTTAGTCTGATGCTGATCAGAAGGGGCATAATTTATAGAAGAAATTTCAGAATAGGGCTTCCTCTAGTTAATTTTTTTTTTTTTTTTTAACCGTGCTCCCTTTAAAGCACTCTGAATTCTCCCTTCAAATCTAATCGACTACTGGTTATTCTGAGACTCCAGAAAAGAACAATGGATTGAACCGTTGCACTTCTTCAGCCTACACTACTGAGGGCAATAGCCATTGCGTTCAGCACAGGGCACACTTTTGAAAGCAGATCCTACAGTGCTTTGTGTGTCTTTTAAAAAGATTGCATTAACATATTAATTAGATTCTAAAAATGTAATTACAGTTGAAGTAAAAAAAAAAACCACCCTTGTATATAATTCAATCTCTCTATATTTTGATCATTTTCAAATAGTACACAAGTATGAAACTTATAGAAAAATGCTGTCTGTAATTGTGCTACATTTCATTGACTCCTGAGGACAGAGAATTTGTATAAGTTGATGTAGTCTTTTAGGCTCCCCAGAGCTTGTGTATCATTGTTATAAAAGAAATTTATCCCTTTTGTTTTTTATTTGACATACAGCACTCGCTACTGTATTGCCCATTGGACATTTTGTGCTTAATTAACAACTGTGGTCAAGAGAGGTACTTAAGTGTAAGATGCTTAACTTTGATTTCAAAGTTCATAGGAAGAAAGTTTGGAAAATTGAAAGTAGACCTTGTTTACTCTTTCTGATTTCAGTTCTATCCATCTCTTAGGTAATGATACAAAGTATATAATTTGTACTAGTAGAACATGTTTGCAGGGCAAGTGTTAGAAAGTATTGCTCTCCAGGGGCGACCTGAGAATGACAAGTATTAATGTCCTCAGCTGACAAACTGAAACAAGATTATGATTGACTCAAGATTTCATCATCTGCAGATTTATAAGGAAACCAACCTCCTGGAGTAGTTTCTCTTCCACTTACCTAAGGGGGAAACAGGATGCCACAAGCAGGGGAGAATTGTGGTGAATTAATTCCATCAGTGCTTACTTACTTGGGGCCACTTAAAAATAGTAAGAGGAAGGGGTGCTTGGCTGGCTCAGTCCTTAGAGCATGTGACACTTGATCTCAGTGTTGTAAGTTCAAGGCCCATGTTGGGTGTACTTAAAAATAAAATCTTAAAAAAAAAATACTTCAAAAAAATAGTAAGAAGAAGATAATTGATTGGGTGCCTTTCTATTTTGTATCTTCAATTTTTAAAATAAATACTCAGGGTTAGTTGTTCTTATAGACATATAATATTTTCATGTTTCTTGGATTTACTGGCTGTCTACTTTGCTGATTTGGAAGCAGTTACAGCATTTTTTTCCTACTCACGGAAGAATTTATAAATAGTACTGACGGGTATCCAACATGTGTTATTTCTTTAAATGGTGACTTTATGGTCTTTATACACGGAGTATATTTTTAGTGTAAAAACTACAATGTTGTATTATGACACTTCCCATGAAATAAATTTTAAAAATGTTCATATTCCAGACTGAAACATATAAGATAACATTAGAGAAACTCAGTCAGTGGTTAAACATATTCATTCATCCATCCAAATGTTCCACCAGCTAGCATTTAACAAGGACCTATTGTATATCAGGCACTGTTCCAATAAAGATGTATTGAACATCTTCTCTGTCCCAGGAACCATGCTAGGCATCTGGAATATAAAGTTCATAAAATACGGTCTGTGTTCTTAGGGAACTATGGATCTGTGCTATTAGGGTAAGTAAGGATGATTAATTAGTAGCTGACTAGGTCAGGGAAAAGCCCCAGGATTAGACAATGGTTCCCATCACTACTGGACAAAATTACTTACATTCAAATCCTTGGGCACAGACTACATCTAATATCCTTGTTGTTTTGGGGGATGGCAACAAGAGACAACTGAAAGATTCTGGAGAAGCATGGGGCTAGAAATAGTATAGATGCCTTCCTTGCCATGAAATCTTTAGCAATCTGTCCAGCCAAAGATAATTATTCATTCAAACTCACAAAGCTCTTGGGTCTTATGTCATATGTCTATGTATCTATATCTGTATATCCTTGTATCAGTCTGTCTGCCTGTCTCTGCGTGGCACTCAGGGCTCTAAGAGCAAGTGTTTCAAGAGATAGGAAGTGGATGATACCAGTCTCTTATGTCCTTTTTCATTAGAGAAAGACAATTCAAAGAAGATTTTTTTTTTTTTTTTGTTAAGCCCTTAAATGTCCCTGTCTGCCTGACTACTATGCCAATATACTTTGTGATGTTTTTAGAACCACATTAAATTCTAAATATAATATAGTATGGGTGGTTGATGGGACTTTCAGTATATATAAAACAAAATAAAATATATGATTGCATTGATTTTCTGATTTGCACTGTGGAGAAACACACCCAGTGAATTTGCCACTCAATAATTGCCCTTTGGTTACCTCCCTTAAGGAGTGTGTTTTTAGGGGCACCTGGGTGGTTCAATCAGTTTAGTGCCAGCTCTTGATTTCGGCTCAGGTCATGATCTCAGGGTTGTGAGATCGAGCCCCGTAGGCTCAGCACCAGGGTGGAGCCCGCTTAAGATTCTCTCTCTCCCTCCCCCTCTGCACTCCCCCTTCCTCTTTTTTTTTTTTTTTTTAATGGTACATTGTTAATGGAGGAAAGGATTATTTTATTGAATGTTGTTTACCTGTTGCTTTCACTGGTGTTATACATTACCCGGCAGATATTTTCTTATAATTATAATGGATTAACTATGTATGTGCACTTGGTATATTATATATTTATAGAAGTAGGTACAATAATTTCTGAATTTTTTAAGCTAGCCAGGGATAACTCATTTCTTCGTATTTATAGTGCATATGTGAGCATATATGTGTGTGTTAAAATAACATCTTCACACATGACTAGTTTCAGTAGGATAAAATTTCAAGGACTATTCCCTCTAAAGCTTTTAGGCAGGAGAAGATGAGAAACTGGATGAAGGGGAAATTTTCATCTTACTGCAGCATATCACACAATTAGGTACCTTATGGGGGATTTTATGTCTCCTACTAAAATAGTCATCAGTGGACATTTTCAGAAATAGGGTATTGGACTGGTCAGATCATCAGTCAGTTTTGCTATGGTAATCTCTGTTTGCCTAAAGAGGGTGATGTTTGCTTGATTTGAATACATGTCAGAAAATAGAGAGCATTCTTTGTTTGGGCTAGCAACAGCTATACTACAGGATTTCTTACTTGTCAGTATGCTTCTTTTCCAAGTGCTCTCGTAGGTGATTACCTAATGATGTGAGAAGAGGTTCATAGTATGTTACATGAACAAAAAACAGGTTATAAAACAGTATGTATAAATTCCATTTCCTCTTTATACACACAGAAAAAAGCCCTATGGAGCAGTTGTGGCTATGATCACAGTCTTTGGCATAGTTCAGAGGGAGGGCCCAATTTCAAATCCCAGCCTCTCTACTTATTAAACATCTGACCTTTGACCCTGAGCAAATTATTAAACATCTCTGTGCCTTAATTTCCTCATTTGCAAAGTGGAGATAATGATTTTATATAATCTGTTCTAAATTATATATTTTATTTAAAATACATTATATATATGACACTGATACAGAGTAAGTGCTCAATATAGTTAAAATTATATTATTATTAATGCATAATATTAATAGTGCTTATCTCTGGATAATTGGGCTTAAAGCAGTTTTTATTTCTTCATTGTAATTGTATTCTCTAAATTCTCTAAAATGCACATGAATAAAGGCTAAACATGTTATTTAAATGAGAGTAAAAAGAAGGCTAATACAGTAATTTATATTAGAAATCTCTAAGCATGACTCCAGTCATCTTCAACATCTTCTAAACAGACACGACTGTTTCAGTCTAGTTATTATTTCATTTTTATCTTCTTCTTAATGCATTAAAATTGGAATGTTACTAAATTACTAAGATTTTAACAGCTCCACAGAAGTAAGGGTAGCAGACAAAAATGTAAGTAGTTTTTCTTCTCAACATGTTATTTATAATAAATATTAAGACAGACTTTTTATCATTTGTTATAACTTTTTAAGTTTCTTTCTAAAGTTATTTTTTCTCATTGAAAGTGAATCACGGGGTGCCTGGGTGGCTCAGATAGTTGAGCATCTGCCTTCAGCTAGGGTCATGATCCCAGGGTCCTGGGATCGAGCCCCGCTTCGGGCTCCCTGCTCAGCGGGAAGCCTGCTTCTCCCTCTCCCTCTGCCATTCCCTCCTCTTGTGCTCTCTGGCTCTGTCTAGCTCTCTGTCAAATAAATAAATAAAATCTTTAAAATCTTTAAAAATTTTCCAAATTAAATTAAATTTCCAAATTAAAGAAAATGTGGAGAGCAAAATTCTATGCCCGAGGAAAAGAGTTTAGTAAGTCACTGTTTGAAATTCCAGGCTAGTCTATAAAAAGGAAGGATGGAAATTAACAATTTATCTTAGACATTTAATTGGAAAAAGAAACAAGTTTCTTCCCAGCAGAACTTAACATGCCCATTTTCTTCTCTTTTTATTTTATTATACAAATTAATCAATATAGTCTGATATACTTGGCTAATAAGCATTCAGATATCTACTAGCCAATCTCTCTTGTGTTGTTAAACTGGCATATGTATGAAAACAGTGCACAAATAGAATATTCTAGCACTTTAGAGAATGAGTCATGTAATAGCATGTATAGATTAACTTGAGCTGCAGACCAATTTGAATTTTAGTCTGATGGATATTTTCTCTCTCTCTCTTAGCCCCTAATTTAATTTGATAAAATTTAGTAATTTTTCCCTCAGATCTACTGTTCACATGTGTCTGTGCGTATGCATATATGTGTGTATCACAGAAAAACACCTTGAAGATTTACTTTTTACTTCTACAAAATAAGTTTATTCTGGTTGTAAACTCTTAGTATGGAATTTTGCTTTCCACCATTTACTATCGAAAATGTTATAAAGTTTTGTAACACTGATATTAAAGGACCTTTCAGCTCTTTTTTTCTCTTGCTCCAGTAATCATAAACCCAGACTTTTAGGAGCTGGAAAATTCAGTGCCCCTTGGGTTTTTGTTGAGAAGATGAACAGTAGAAAGTGATCACAGAATTTTCTGGTTCTAAGTTGTGACTGAGACTAGATGTCTTGGTTCAGACTAGCTTTTCAATGCTTAGCACAGTCCTTTGGTAATGAATGATTTCACAACTGGTTTCTCACCATAAAAAAGGACACACTTAAAGAAAATAAAACATTAGAAATATATGACTTGCAACAACTCTGCAATTAGCACCAAAAAATACTGCCTTTGTAAAGTAATGATTCGACATAGTATAAAGCCTCCAGGAGTGTACATCGTGAATGGATTTGTCAATGAAGAATTCATTGTTAATGTGAAAAATGGAGTCAATATAGATTTGGTCTTACACTTGAAAATTTTTTAATGAGTTTTAAGTTCCTCTTACATGGTGGGCCCAGCATTTTCTGGGTAATGTTGTATGAGCACAGAATCATTTTGTTATCACTTTTAAGGGTGGATTTAGAGTTTTCTTTTGTTTTGTTTTTCTTGACATTGAGTGTTTAAGACCAGATTCGTGGTCAGTAACAAGGCAGACAATAATTAACACCCAGGGATTAGACGTGCACAGAGAGAGAGATCATCCCCAACCGGTAGAATTGGTTGAGTCCTGCGTCAGTTTTTCCAATCCCAGAGACACATGCAGTATTTTTTTTTAAGTAAGTTCTTTCTGTCTGTGTTTTCTGCCTAAATATTCCACCTGCTGCTGAAAAAAATTGGGGGTTCTTTTTGAAGAGATATCCTTTTTTTTTTTTTTTTTTTTAAATCTCGAAACAGTTTCCGAGAGCATTTCTCAGTATAGGCAAAAACTTTCACAAACTCTCTGGCTTCATTAACTAGAGGACTTGTGCAGCTCTTTAGGAATTTTCAGGGAATGTATTTTTCTTCACTACCTTCTTTTCCTTTTCCCCTAAAAACAGACTCAGTGTGTACAGAAGGGAGAGAATCCCACTGCCTGCATCGTAAACTCAGTGACTTCTTTCTGTGAGCAAACAGACATAGGAGAAAGGCTTCTAAAACATATTCAACAGAATGAATTGGAGTATAAACCAAAGATGGTGTTCCTCTCATTACATGAAAAAAATAATAGCAAAGACATCTTAATTTACATATTACTTTACAGTTCTGAAAAAACTTTCCTGAATTTAATCCTATTTGATTTTTGCAGGTTCTCAATAGTGTTTATATTGCTACTCCTATTTCATAGATGAGAAAATTAAGCCTCTAAGAGGCCTTGCAGGTGGTGCATGATCAACCAAGCCTGGAAATCACAGCAGCCCTTAATCCAAGGATACCACATATAATCTTGATGCTGACTTTGGTTACAAAGAAGTCACAGTGACAACTCAAATCTGGACGAAAATTTAGAAGAGAGGAAAATTAGGGTTGGTATTTTAATAAGCAAAACCTAAAAACATTAATCAAAGACTGAAATCTAGAATTTCGTATCAAAACAGCATTCGTATATATTAACTCTTTGTAGCTTCAACAGGAAAGATCAAGAATTCTCCTGCTGCTTCTATTTTAGGACTAAAACCAAATTAACAGCCTAATTTGAGGAGAAGTATATTTAAAGGTCCTGGAATTCTGGCTAACCGATTATATAAATTATATCACTGTTTCTAAAAGAGGGTTAAGGAATGAAGCTTTATCCATGTGAAACTTTTAGTTGAGAGATTCTTTTTCTTGTGACTTCACATGAGTGGTCTGTACGAGATTAGCCATAACAAGTTCCATGAGTCTCTCAGTGCTAAGTGTTCCCTGGTTCTTGCTTTTAATGATGGGAGCAAAGGGAATGAGGAAGGAGAGGAAAAGGAGGGAGGAGAGGAGAGAGAGAGAGGGAAAGAAAGAAATCAAATCTGTAAAGAGAGAACAGTTCCAGGTGCTCCTCAGTGGGCCAAACCGAGCATTCAGTACAGTGTATTAACATGGGCTTGAATAATTCAAACTTTCAGGGCACAGGAAGAGGCTTTCTAGTGGGAGGAAAAGTTGCCATAATTAAAGCTTTCTGGCACATGGAGGCAGCTGTATCTTCCGACAGACCGAGAAAATTGGACATGGCCTGATAGCCTCAGAGAACAGGGATGCTGTGGTGCAGCATTGTTTGAGAAGCGTTAGGTTTATTTGGGTGTTCTCCAATTATAAAGTCAATTCTCTGGATACCAGCATCTTTTACATATTAATGGCCTAACCCTTGGCATATGGCAAGAACGCAGGATTCAACTCTTGAGACCGCTTGGAAAAGGAATAGTGAGTTCAAGGAAGCCAGTGGCTGCGTATTACATTTTTGAAAGCTTAGCTTTCAAAATAAACAAGAAGATGGGATTTCTTTTTACATCAATATGCAATTCATTTTAGAACAAGTATTTCTTCACTTAACGTCTTCACAGAAGGTGCTTAGGGGTTTCAAAATATTTGATACACAAACATATACAAGCATGTAGTTGCTGAATACGTTGTTTTAAAAATAAAGATTACTTCTGTTATATACATTCCTTCCCATAACAAATCTAAACTTCCGCCTCAACTCACTCATTTAAAGTATTCAAGAATGACACTTGATTTTAATTTGTCCAAATGCCATCCTTCATCAGCACCTTGTTTGGCTTTTTGTTATTTTTTTCATTGTTTGGTTTTGTCTATGGAAGGGGCCTATTTTTCCCCTCTGGTGCACTTCCTATTTGTAATTTCCTGTCCTCTGCCAGTGTCTTCAGCAAAGGAGGCTAATTGTCATGCTTGTTTTCTGGGGGTTGAATGCAGCAAAGGGCCTATCTGGAATAAACAGTTCAGTGTATTCCTGGAGGCCTTGCCAGACTGAGAAAAGCTAACATATTGTGGCATTCCCTCGGGGACTTCACACCATGTCTAGGCTAAAGAAGGTGGAAAAAAGAGGGGAGCAGCGATATCTTCCGTTTCCTCTTCCCGTTGCTGACAGCAGAGTTAAAAGCTTACCTCTTCCTTCACATTCGATTTCCCACTCCCCCCACTCTCCTGAATGGCAGTGCACCCGTGAGCCCTTTTCCAGGTGGCTACAAGGGATTGGAAAATAGGAATGAAAAGCAAGGAATCTGAAGTCTGCTGCTCAAAGGAGAAAAGACGTTTATTTATATCAAGCAATTTAAAGGCTGGCCAGAAAGCTGCTGTGGCCTTTCAGAGAAGCTCTTCATGACTTTCAGGACAACTTCTTAAAACTTTCATGATCAAACAGCATTATGCAGGAGTGTCATTCCAAGAATTGGATCCAATACCATAGGACTCTATTAGCATACTTTGTAAAGTAGAACTCCTATTTTAATTGAGGGGCCATGTTACCCTTGTTGGCACCTGTTTAAGTTTTACTACTAACTAAAGATGAGGTAAGATAAAAGTAAGTGAAACACTGAGTGCATTGGAAGGGGCCATTGCAATGACATTGTGACTTGTTACCTGGAGAAATGGTCCGCCCTATCTCAGAATACATTTCTTAGTCTGAATTTCCAAATTAAGTGATATCTGAACTCTCATTTTCATGCTGACAGTCTGCTCCTAATAAGAATTTTGCCAAACTGAGGGGCGCCTGGGTGGCTCAGTCGGTTGAGCGACTGCCTTCAGCTCAGGTCATGATCCCAGGGTCCTGGGATCGAGTCCCACATCGGGCTCCCTGCTCTGCGGGAAGCCTGCTTCTCTCTCTCCCACTCCCCCTGATTGTGTTCCCTCTCTTGCTGTCTCTCTCTCTGTCAAATAAATAAATAAAATCTTTTAAAAAAAAAAAAGAAATGAGTTTGAGAAGGAATTTCACTAGGCTGTGTGTTTGTATATGTATTTTTTTATATAAACATATTTTACAAAATATATATCTGGACTACTTTTTGTAATGTGACATCACAGAGGGGCGCCTGGGTGGCTCAGTCGTTAAGCATCTGCCTTCGGCTCAGGTCATGGTCCCAGGGTCCTGGGATCAAGTCCCGCATTGGGCTCCCTGCTCAGCAGGAAGCCTGCTTCTCCCTCTCCCACTCCCCTTGCTTGTGTTTCCTCTCTCGCTGTGTCTCTCTCTGTCAAATAAATAAATAAAATCTTAAAAAAAAAAAAAAAGAATTTTGCCAAACTGATAAATGACTACTGCCTTACCATGAGCAACACAAATGGCCTCCATATGTAACCACAGACCCATTGACCTGAAACTCTCACATTTACAGATTGCATTGTTAGTCTGATGATGATGGCATGTTTTCTGATTTTATTACTTACCAGTTTTTATGATTCCTAAAGGCTCTGTTTACAGCTGAAGGCGTCCTATTTTGCTTTTAATGCTGAATTGTGAATAAGCAGGTCAGATTGGCTTCAAAGACATACAAATTGAAATCAGATCTCTGAAGGCTCATCCAAAAGGCAAGAGATGGAGTGTAATATTTACTGCCTTCAAAAATATCCTTTGAACTTTTTGAAAATAATTGTAATGAAATAAACTTTAAATACCCCATTTACAATGTGGAAGACAGAAAATGTAGTCAGAAATAATTTAATAATTTAACATTCAGAAGACGCCATGACAATCAACTGTGCAACTAGAAATGAGTCTGATTTGAGTCCAGTTTTACTAAATGGATTTTGATAACAACCCTTGGCCCTGATTCCCCTTCCCAGTAATGCACGCTGGGTCTTTCTGGTGGAAGAGCAGCTGGCTCCCAACTGTCTGCTGTGGCTGAAAGTCTCCTTGGATCTGTTGAAAGGCTTCATAATTCTGACCCAGAGTCTCCTTTCAGTCTCAACTCACGATACCTCTGTTAAATCTTTCTGACTCCCTTGACTGCCTAATGTTGACCTGTATCATTACCTATAATCTGAAGTATAACATCCTATTGCCCTCAGGAACAAGGGAAGAATCCTCAACTTGAGGATTAAAAGACCCTTCCCGGGCTGGCCTCTGCTTGAGTTGCCTCAACTTTCTACCCTCCCTGCTCCATTCACCTCGAACAACTTTCCCCTTGCCCTAGCTTCATGTTCTCCTTCCTTCTGTGTGGAATACTTTCTCCAACATCTTCCTCTTCCCCTCTCTGTCTCTCTCTCATGCACACACACATTTTTTTCCTTAGAAAACTCCTACTCTCCTCAGGGATCATATAGATACCATTTCTCTGAGAAGCCCTCCTGGGCCAGGTGGGCTGCCCTTCTACATCCTTTTCGAGTTTCAGGGCCATGCACTTCTGCTTTGGTTCTGTTTATCATTCTGAATTATCATTGCCTGTCCTTTCTTGTACTGCGTGGGAACTCTGCCCGAGCTACTGCCTAAGCTATCTGAGGCTAAGGACCAGGATTTATTCACCATGGTGTTCCTACCACTTGCCGCAATGTCTGATACATAGTAATTTCTCAGTAAATATTTGTTGAATGAATGAGCAAACTGGAGTCAGCTTGTTCCAGTTGTCTCCCAACTGAAAGGTAGCCCCCCTGCTCCCACCAGGCCACTGCCCCACTTCAGGAGACATTTCCTATTTCTGATTCCTGCTCTGTCCCATCCCCTCAAGGTAAATTCTGCCATACCAGGCCTGTGCCCTGCCCATCACGAGAAGGTTCTCAGAAAGCAATGAAATGCGGACAGTCTTCAGGAGCTAATAGAAATGTGGAAGCTGCCCAAAAGGGAGAACATCCCCTTTTGGTGTTTTTATCATTTAAGTCTATCTGCAATTGCAACAAAAATCTGGGACAGCTTTGTTACACTCCATCACTGATAGTCTACATTTAGAACCTTGTATAACACACAAGCACAGATTCCACCTATTTTTCCTTAAGTAGAAAGAACAGGTTATAAAGTTGAAATCATGCTTCTGTTGCAGTAGCTCATAGCACGATTTGCTGCTCCTTATTTTTTCATGTTCCGTGTTAAGAACAAGCAAGACTTACAGGCCATTTCCTGAGGCTGTACTTCCACATTTTAGTATCACTGCATATATATACCTGCTTTCAGTTCAACGCTGATAAACACACAGCACACACATCTAAATATTGACATAGGTGCTGATTTTTCTTGCAAAGAAAACCCTGAAGTTTTAACATACTTAAGTAGCTCCAGATTTCTTTGTCTAATTATGAAACTAAAGAAATAGATGATTTCTTGTCATTAGAATCTATCTGGTATTGATTAGCAATCCTAGGGTGCACTGCCTATTTCTCTAAACGGAATTGATGCAGTAGAGTAGAAACAGAATGAAAAGAGGTTGTTCTTGTTGTAGGGCTTGAGTCTTTATTAAGCTTTGGAGGTTTTCCTGAGAGCTGAATTACTGATAAACTGATCTTGTTAGCTGCATTCTGTCATTTGATGTGGAGAACACATTTCCATCCGGTTTTCAAAAGGAATCCTTTGAGATCCGCATGTGTGCATGAAATTTTATGCTAAGAGAAAAGTATGTTTTTCTAGCCCTCGTCCTTTAAAATGTAGATTCACTGAGAGGTTCTTATCACTGCCTGTCCATTTCATCTCTACCTCAACCGTGTGTTTTTTTTCTGCCCTCTCTGCCAATAGCCTTTAGCCTTCCAGTGGAAATTGGTACTCAGGAATCTGAATACAGCTGATGAACAATTAAAATGTTGGCCATTTGTTATAAGAGTTTATAGTCTCACACTTTATGGGATTTTTAAAGAATACTGAAATATCAGTATTTTTTAAATGAATATAAAAAGGCCTCACATTCCTCCCAAATTGGTAAATTCACCTCAATTTTTATTTGAGTTTGTTTTATTTTACTGTATATGAGGGAGAAATTTTTCTGTTCATTTTGGCTCAAACCTTGTAAGGCTGTTGAATTTGTAAGCAGAATTATGCAGAAAACGCAACCCTTAGGTAGAGAAATTAGTAATAATGACAGGAAAAAGAATAATGCTTTAAATTGCCTACATTCAAATTCAAGAAGTAGAACTGAACAGCAAGGATTGCTATTGATTTTGGTGTATTTTTTATTACAGCACGGTGTGCGTTTGTGGAGCTATATAAATCTCATAAGAATAATTGAGGAGCACATGTAAAACCTGCCCCGTTGCCCCTCTGGGTCTCCTCCCTCCTGACTTAACCCCAGAGTCAGGAAGCAGCTGTCAGTCATGGGTGGTTGTGTCTGATCATCTTTTGTTTCTCCTGCTAACCTGCCTGCCTGGAAGCCCATCCCCTGTGGCCTTCACCAAAAGTAAGAAATGAGAGCCACGGTGCTCTCTCCGCACTGATAATTAGGGTGACCTTTTCATGTTTGGGGGATTTAAAAATATATTTTAAAACATGAGAGTGTAAAAAAAAAAAAAAAAAGTCATCGTTTTGTTCTTCCGTAATTAAAACTGTTACCTGGACAAGACAGCCTTTAATGACAGCATTTTTGCTCCAGAGGGGATATAGAAATAAACTCCCGGAACTAACCCTTTTAAAATATCCTTGAATAATATCTGCATTTGGCTTTTCCTGAAGTCAGTGAAATTTCCACGTATGTACTCAAGCATGGAGCAGTTTAGAATGAATTCCCTTATCAAGAACTCTTCCCTCTTTCCTTTGCCTATGAAACATTTTGTGCAGCTAACATCATAACCCAGGAATGTATCCGTTTATTCAGCAGATAGAAATGATAAAATTGCAACACCAAAAAGGAAAGGGGGATTAAAAAAACCTGAGATATGCATTTATACAAATAGGGTTTTATTATTGTTATAATTACTGTTACTGTTTGTATAACTGCTGGTGTAAGCAGCTGGGTATTTCCTATTGGAAAAAAGAAAAAGAAACATAATTCATTTCCCCCTTTTTCCTAGTCCTGCTTATTACTTACTTATCTACTATCGACAGTCAATACTCTATTGATACTGTAACCAAGGAGAGCCACCCCTGGGTTACAGAATTTTAAAAAGAATTAAATCAAGAATTAAAAATTAATAATGTATCATCCTTATTAGGGATGGAAGGAATTCTGCAAATATTTGCAAATTCAAGTTGATAAACTGTGAATCTTGTGGATCTCTTTATATCTTTCTACTTGGTCTTAAAATAAAACATCAAAAACATTCTATCTACTTTCCCTTGACATAAAGGAAAATCAAACTGGGGAAAAGGTAAAGCCCAAGTAGGTCTCACTGATGTTCATTCTTTGCTGAATGAACCCTTCCCTTTAGAGGGTAGCTCCTTTAACTGGAGATTTGTCCTAATGTAGCCAAAGGATCATAATGTCTTCCAACAGTATCTAAACTAACCCATACTGAACATCAATCCATTTCATTACTTCCTTACATAAACAGGGACAGAGAAAGAACAAGTGCTTCCTCAAAAGTGAGCTAAGTGGATCAAATCAGAAGGAGGGAACAAGTATATGTGCTTAGAAAATAGGCCTTTTTGTGCCCATTAGACCCCAATCTTAGCTGTAGAAATTGCCCTATATTATATGAAATTTGGTCTGGATAGAAGAAACTTGAAAAAGCAGTGCTGAGGTCATTTGATGTGTTTCACCTAGAAACTTTCACCAATCTCTGAGAGATTTTTTTTTTCCCTCTCTACTCTCACAGCTTTTGGAGATTTAGCTGTGGCAGATCATGGGCTCATTTACCCAAATGGAATTTGTACTAGTACAGAACGAGTGCTTTTTGCTCTTTAATGGCTCGCCAGAAGAGCACCCTTGCCTTGCATAAACGCATGAGTTACCCATTGGTTAAGATGGTACTGAACCCTTATTCTGTCACTGTGCCAATATTTAAAAATTCATTCAACTCATAAATGCATACAGAACATTCTGTGTGCGAGGCATTGTTAGTGTTACTTGCATCACATTATACCATAGGATGGCCAAAGAAATGAGGACCCAGTAGGTCTACAGTTCTGATCCCAGCTCTGTCACTTTTGATATGTGTAGTCTTCAGAAAATCGCTTAATTTCTCTAATTTTTGGTTTTCTAAAAGTACTAAAGTAACCGTGATAGAGGGTCTCCAATTCCCCAACTTGCCTTCTCTGTTTGCCACCTTTTCTTTCTTTTTGGTGATCTACCTTCCTAACCTTGTGAATTTTTGACTAGTCAATAAACAATTCTCAGAAAATATTTTTCAGATGGTTATGGGATTATAACAATGACCCCAAAGCAAGGGCCATGAAAACAGGAAAGATGCCCAACCTGAGCTTCCACTAACGTTGAAAACGGATGTCTAACCCAGAGCCACAAAGACTCTTCTCTATCCCAGAAGTCAGCAAACTATGGCCTTTGGGTCAGAGACCTGGCACTAGGTTTTGTATAACCATTTATACTTTTAAATGATTGAAAAAAAAAATCAAAAGAAAAAGAACATATCGTGACGTGTGAAAACTATGAAATTCAAATTCAGTGTCTGTAAGTAAAGTGTTATTGGAACACAGCCATACTCGTTTGTATGTAGCGGCTGTGGCTACTTCCATGCTACAGGGCCAGAGGGGACTAGTTCCTACAGAGTCCAGACAGCCTCAAAACCGGAAATACTTACTGTCTGGCCTTTTACAGAAAACTTTTGCTGACACCAACCCTCTTCTGTTAAAGCCCTGACCTTTGTTTCGGTTGAGAGCCACGTGGTTGTCATGGGCTCCCCAGCACATCAGCACATGTGCTGATGAAAACATTATTCCTCCATGTGACTCACTGAAATCGTTCTCTCTCCTCAGTTTCTGTCCATGTGTTATAAGCATCAAGTGTCTGCAGGAGGGTGTTAAAGTTCAGTAGCATTATATAAGGCACTTGAGAGAACACTAGGCACAAGGAGACAATGTAAGCTACGGCTGTTGTTATACTGATGTATTTATCTAATTATTTCTATGGATATTGATTTGATACCTATTACGTGTAGTTCTACAGGCGGGAGACCAGTAGGTGCGAAGATAACTCTGACACTTTCAAGGAGCTTATACTAGAAAACGTGGCTATGGAATAACAATAGATGGAAAGTAGAAGAGAGTGATAAACAACATGGCTATTGAATAACAATAGATGGAGAGTGATAAAGAATTGCAGATAAAGAGTCAGGAGACCCAGAAGGTAAGAGGAGAGGAAAGGTGAGGTCAGGGAAAGTATCCGTAGAAGGAACTATTTGAGCTGATCTTGTCCTTCACCGTGCTGCAACCACTCCTAAGCGCGTAGTCTAAACCTTCTCATTGCCAATTGCTGCATCCCCTTCATAATCCTATCCACTACCTTCTCACTGCCCCTTGCCCTTAGCACAGCTCTAATTCCCTCCTACTAGCTTAATTGTGTAGTCCTTCATTAAAATGACTCCCTTGCTTACACCCTCAAATCCATCAGTAACTAAATCCAACTCCAGTATGTGGGGACTGCTCCCTTGCAGCCCAGTATTTCTGGAGAAACACATACAGCCGTGCTGACTGGTCTCACTTTTAATTCATGATCATTAACCTCAGGGGGTCAAAATACAGCTGTGCTGTATTTTTCTAATCCATCCATCACCCTCTCTCCTGAAACCTCCATATATCCTCCATACTGTCTCTCAGCTACTCCCCTTGCTTCCTATTTCATTAAAAAATAGTAGCAATCAGAAGAGAACTTCCAAGAGTCCACCAACAGAACCACCTGCTGTCAGCCTCTGTGCCCACATTTTCTGTCTCCCCCATTACTCTGAGTGAATCCCCACGATCCTATCTGAGCCCAGTTTGATCCCTCAATCCGATCTCTTGTACTTACTCATGTGCACTGCTCTACCAATTCTCCCCTCCTTATCCTACACCATCAAAATGGCCTCTACCAGATCATTCCTACAGCATGTAAACATATTGTTATTTCTCCTACATTTGTTTTTTCTTCACCCTACCTTCCTTCCAGCTACAATCTAGTTTTTCTCCTCCCCTTTAGGGCAGAACTTCTCTAAACAGTCGTCAGTACTCTATCTCCAGTTCTTCTCTCCTCTCTTGCAGCCTCTTTAATCAAGCTTTCGCCACATCGCTCCCCTGAAATTGCTCTTTCAAGGTCACCAGTAACTCCCTGTTGCACATACACTGGTCAGTTCTCATTCTTCATCCAACTTGACCTTTTGGCATTTGACACAGTTAATCCATTTTTCTTTGCAACACTTTTTGTTTGCACTTGGCTTTCAGGAGACCATACTTTCTTAGGTTTTCATCTTCCTCCACTGGCTACTCTTTCTCAGTCTCACTTATTCCCCCTCATATCCCCAACCACTTAATTTGAAGTGCTCAGACATCAGACCTCAATTGTTTTCTCTTCTCCTTTGATGATTTATTGCAGTCTTATGGCTTTAAATACCGTCAATAGGCTGATAATTCCCACCCAGACCTAGCGCTGGAGCTCCAGACTCAGATACAACAGATTATATCACTTAGATGCTAATAAGTATGTCAAATTTAAAGATCCAAAACCAATCCTGATTTTCCTGTTAATTCTCTTTCAGTATTTTTTCCCATTTCAGTAGATGGTGATGTCATCCTTCCAGTTGCCCGACAGTAACTTCTTTCTCTCATACTCCACATCTAAGCCATTAGGATTACCTGTTGACTCCATCTTCAAAATACATCTAACCACTTTACACCTTCTCTGCCATTATTACCCTTGTTCTTGCCACAACATTCTCTCACCTGCATTATTTCAATATCCTTCCTTTGCCCTTATTCCACTACAGTTAATTCTCAGTGCAGCACCACTTTATTTTTTTTTTAAGATTTTATTTATTTTTTTGACAGACACAGCGAGAGAGAGGACACAAGCAGGGGCAGAGGGAGAGGGAGAATTAGGCTTCCCGCGGAGCAGGGAGCCCGATGCAGGGCTCGATCCCAGGACCCCGGGATCATGACCTGAGCCGAAGGCAGACGCTTAACGACTGAGCCACCCAGGCACCCCTCAGTGCAGCACCCCTTTAAAATTTAAGTTTGACCATGTCACTACTCTACTCAAAATCCTCCAGTGGCCATTTTGCTTAAACATCAAATCCTTTCTGTGGCTTGCAAGGCTGTTCTCACCCCTCTCCAACTCCTGGTAAGTCTCTGTACCTTCTCCAACTCTTAGTTCATGTCACCCTACAAGTCCTAAAATCCACATTGTAAGGCTTTTGCACTTGCTGTTTCCTGTACTTGGAATGTTCTTCCCACAGTTATCGACATGCCTTGCTCCTTCACTTTATTGGCTTGTTGATCAAATGTCATTTCAGTAATTGCTCTGTCCTATGCATGCTCCCAAGGGAGTCCCAGAGGTCCCTGTGGAAGTCCTACATGGATCTGTGGCTGAGAGCTGGGCTTGGGGTAAAATCCCCTAAGGCTTAGCAGTGAGTGACTACTATGGGGTTGAGAATGGAACAGCACTGTGGAGACTCTGATTTTCCATTCTAGCCATGTTAATACCTTCTTCACGCCCTGTTATCATCCTCAACATCTGAAGCAAGACTAGAAAGGCCATACTTTTGTAGTTAGGATCATACCCTGCTCTTCAAAGTTTAAAGGCAGACGTGATAAAATTCAAAAGGAAGATGCTTCAAAGTTAAGTCTTGTCCGGTTAGAGGGCATAGAGAAACACCTTGAACTTTTCACAGATCTGTCCTAAAAGTGTAAACCAAGACTACACAGTGCCAAGGTGATCAGCCAGTAATTTAACTGCCTGCTAGAACAAGATCAACACTCCTCGGAGGGAGAAAACAGCCTCTAGAACCTTTATCTTTTATCATGTACCACATTTAGTATTTAACCAAAATTACTATGTGTGTAAGGAAACAGGAAAATGTGGCCTGTGGTTAAAAAAAAAAAAAAAAGAGTCAATAGAAACTAACTCCTAGATGAACCAGATGTAGACTTTAGCAGACAAAGACTTTAAAGAACCTGTGGTAGGAGCACCCAGGGTGGCTCAGTCGGTTAAGCAGCCTGCTCTTGATTTCAGCTCAAGTCATGATCTCAGGTTCCTGGGATCAAGCCCTGCATCAGGCTCAGTGCTCAAAGGGGAGTCGGCTTGAGGATTCTCTTTTCCCTCTCCTTCTGCCCCTCCCCCTGCACATGCTCTCTCTCTCTCTTTCTGTCTCTCAAATAAGTAAATCTTAAAAAAAAAAAAAGGAGCTATGATAAATATGTTCAAAAAATTAAAATATATTCAAAGAAATATAGCATTAGTATGCATTCCGAATATGATTGGTTCGGTGGCTCACCAGTATCATCCATGATTTGTCTAACATTCTGACATTTTCCTGCTTTTTTTAATATGTTGAGGACCTATTTATAGGTCCCCAGGAAGGTGGGAGATTTGAGGAAGAGAGGACTTAACAGAGCAAGGTCTTCTTGTGGGCAGGTGGGAGTCGGATGGAGAGTGGAAAGTGTAGGATTCATGTTAGAAAGTTGAGTAGTGAATTCTTCCTCTGAAGTAGGAGAAAAGGAGAAAAATGACAAAAGATGTCTCTTAAGATAAATGTTCAGTTTAAGGTAGAAAGAAGACTAATTGGGACCTCATATTGAATGTGTACCTTGCCTCCTGTTCTATAGGAGGATATTATCTGCAGACAATGAAGGGGCAAAATTTAGTGAAACTGAAAAAGAAAATTAGAATACAACTGTAGGAAAAGAGATAATGAGTCAGCAATATGTTAATTAGATTTTTGCTTTAATTTGAAGTTATAATTGCTTTTTTAAATATAAAATATATGCATGTTAAAGTTAAGCCTCCCAAAGACCTGGATTAATTATTTTTATAATTTAGATTATCTGTTCATCCAGGGAAATTATATTAAGAGCCATTTGACTTCTATAGCTCTTTACCAGTTTAGCTACTAATTTATTCTCTATATGCATCATCTCCCCTATTTTGTTTTAAGAGCTCCAAAAATTATAGCAGAAGGGCACCAGAAAATGACAGGCATTGGTGAGGAAATTTCCATTGTGAATTGTATTGAGTGATGACCTCTAAGATTCCTTTCTAAGATTCTGTGATAAATTGTTTTAATAAGGCTACTTGGAACTTTTTTTCCTTAAATGCAGTATCTCAACTAAAATGTATTTAATTTTTCTAATCCCCACTTTCTTTGTGATCATTGTTAATTCTTAACAACTCATTCTTGTTAATCTAGTTTAGATGTCATTTACATGGTTAACTCTTTCTCCCCTCTAATGAGCATAAGCTTCTTAACTTCATATTTAAGGATAAAAATGTTATGACAGAATCAGACTTAAAATCTGAGAGCAGGGGCAAGCTTTAAAAATCACACAGACTTCAACATTTTTCAGGAAGAATAAGACACAGAGAGGCTAAGTGATTAGCCCAAGATCATGCTGTGTAGAACTTCCTTGGTCCCCATCTCTGTTGTGCATGTGGTCTCTTGCCTGTTTGTTCATTTAAGTGAATTTTTCTCCATGTGTTTATTTCAAATATCTGGTTTATTTCAGTACTGCAGAGATCATGTTGGATGACCAAGAGCATGCATCAAATTGAGCCAGTGAAATTTTGTAATGCAGTCTAGAAATGTAATTTATTTTAGCAGTTTCTTCTTAACACAAAGTCTAAAGATTCTTGGGCGCCTGGGTGGCTCAGTTGGTTAAGCGACTGCCTTCGGCTCAGGTCATGATCCTGGAGTCCCGGGATCAAGTCCCGCGTCGGGCTCCCTGCTCGGCGGGGGGTCTGCTTCTCCCTCTGACCCTCCTCCCTCTCATGTTCTCTGTCTCTCATTCTCTCTCTCTCAAAAAAAAAAAAAAAGTCTAAAGATTCTTAAATAGACTTAAAAAAAGTTTCTTAGATTTTCACTGAAAAAGTAATCGATAGAATCATAATCCTTTCAAATAATGGTGTAGATAAAATGTTTTCATTTGCAACAGACTAAATTACTGATTTTATCATTATAACTTGGCTTATATTAGCAAAAATACCACAGTCTGCCTCATTAAGTTGCATTTGAGAAGTGCATCTTGGTGGGTGGTGGTTGTTGTTGTTGTTGTTGTTTGGTTTACTAATTCAGAATACAAGAATCTTCAGCCTCGTGTCAACTTTTCCTGACATTGTCTGCAGACCACACGGGTGCCAGACTGCTGTGGTGCCACCATAGCAAACCTGATTAGAACTCGAAAACTAAATAGTATTTGGTTATGCTAGATCAATATTAGAACTGGAAGGGGCAATTTGAGCATGAGCCCAACGATTTCTCCTTCCCTTTGACTGACCATGAAAGTACAGATGATGGCCCAAAGTGACTGAAATTGCCAGGTAAATATTAAGTTCATTATCAAGCTAGTGAAAGGTTGTGTGACAATGTATGAGTCACTCTAGCCCTCTGGGTCTTGGTTTTGTCATCTGTAAACTGAGGGAATCAGACTCTATGATCTCTAAGGATCTCCCAGTCTAAAATTATATTAATGAACCTATAGTAGCCCCCGGGGTGTACTGATAACCAGAAATCATATGGAGAGCTGCCAAACAGCACACATAGCTAAATGGATTCTCATATATTTCATTATTATTTAATCTTCTTCTTTCTAAGGTTTCCAGCCTTGTTCCAATCACTGGAGAAAATTGAGTATGTTGGGAATAAGCTCACAATGCCATATGGTGCAACTGAAGGGGAATATGACTGTTACTTTCTAAATTCATTGAGTGCTACGGTTTTTCTAATTTTATGGCTTCACCTTTGGGAATTCAATGAAAATTCTAAACTGTCCCTTCCGAGAAATCACATAAGCACTCAAAATTTTGCTTTAATCAGAAGCTCATGGACCTCTCTAGAGCCATCCATGTCTGTTTCCTTTGATATGTCCCTATTTTGATGAGTGGGCTTTTTAGAGCAGTATCATTATGTGATAGAGCATGAGCTTTGGATTTAGACTTCCAAGCTTTGTTACACAGAGCTGTGAATTACTAGGTAAGATGGTTAATTACAGTGAGTCTATTTTCACCTATAAAATAGGAAGATAATTCCTTCTTCACAGGATTCGAGTTATATAAGATAATAACAACATTGCCTAACACCATGCTTGATACATAAGCATTCAATGAATCTATTTCCTTTCTGAAGTGTGACTAGTTTATACAGTTTAGGTAAAAGTTTTAGAAAGCAACTAATGAAATTTTAGAATCATATAACGTTAAGTATTGGAAGGTAGCGATCTAATAGCCCATAAAATTCTTAATCGTGGACCATAAGTTCTGCAACTCAAGATATTGGAGAACTGGAGTGAAGCAGGGCAGGAGGGGCATCTTCAGAGCCCCACACCTCCTCTTTGGCATATTCAGTGATCTTATGTGGTCAGTTCTTGTCCAGTGTGGGGCTTCATCCAGACCAGGAACTGCCTTGAGCACCAGCCTCATCACTGTTACTCATCAAAACTCATTTAGCCTGTGTTTCCACCCTCAATGCCTTACTCCCTCCTTAACTTATTTGAGCTAAAGTATTAACAGTGGAGAATAAAATAATCCTTACCACACTAATAACTTTTTAACTACTGCCTTCAGTACTTGTTATCCAAAGAAATGACTACAGTTGACCATTGAACAATGCAGAGCTTAAGGGCGTCAACCCCCATGCAGTCAAAAATCCACTCATAACTCTTGACTCCCCCAAAACTTAACCACTAATAGCCTACTGATGACCAGAAGACTTAATGAAACATAAACAGTTGGTTAACTGTATATTCTGTATATTATATGTATTATATACTATGTTCTTAGAATAAAGTAAGCTAGAGAAAAGGAAACAAAGAAAATCATAAGGAAGGGAAAATACATTTACAGTACTGTGCTTGTAATTATTGAAAACAATTTGCATATAAGTGGACCTGCATAGTTCAAACCTGTGTTGTTCTAGGGTCAACCATAATTGCATGAAATGGCCCAGTCCCTCATTTCTGAATTGTCACTTGACAACCAACCACCTGTGGGCATCTCTTAGTTTATACTTTGGGAAAAGGGAAATAATTGGTCAGAGCAAAGCTCATGTTGTTTCAGAGATGTTTCTTCTTGTCATTGGGTTAGAATGAAATTTTTTTGGGGGGGGGGGCAGAGAGGGAGAGAGAATCTTAAACAGATTCCACACCCAGTGTGGGGTTCGATCTCACAACCCTGAGATCATGATCTGGGCCAAAATCAAGACTCGGACTCTTAACCAACTGAGCCAGCCAGGCACCCCTAGAATGAAATTTTTTAAAAAAAGTTTTGAGGTGCTGTTTATAAAAATGTTAGGGAATGTATACTGTTTCCACACTTCCTATTTATTTTCTATTCCCCTGAGCATTGAGGAAGAACAGCAAGGGCAGAGAGAAGCTGGGGCTGATCTGAAGCTGGGGCTGATCTTCTTATCCTTTTCTCAATGAGTACTTCTCACTCCAAGAATAAGAACACATTCTATGTCAAATCCTTGCCTAGAGAGTTGAGTGAGCCCACACATCTGGATTGTGGAGGAGTGGAAAGCTGCACGCAGCAGCATTGAAGGCTATCTGAGAACTTGGAGATAGTGTGAGTGTCTGAATCACAGACAACACACAAGGTCAAAGAACCAGGAGATTGAGTTTCCCTGCCCCAAATATAGTGACTGTGATTGAGGGAAGTGGACAAACTTAATGCTGTATGTCTGTACACAAGGAGAGATGATAAAGTTTTATGAAGTAGATTTTTTTCCCTATTCCTATTAAACAAATGTGTCTGTAGAGACTTGTATCATGAGAACTGGAGAAGGGCAGGCGAGTAATATACAGAGTTCCAGGAGAAATGGCCAAGAAAGCCACATTTTCTGGAACTAGTGACCTGGAACTCATGAAGGAATACAGGGACATGGACACTGACCAGAAAAGAACAAGCCAGGCTTGTTCTGCCTGGCTTCTGTTTCCCAGATTCCTTGGGAATCCTCCGGTCTAATGGCTGCTTGGCCTAATTGGCTGTTTGGTCAGTCCTGTTTGTTTCCTAGATTCAGCAATTTGTTCCTTTGATCAAACCCCTGCCTAATAAAAATAAATAAATAAGTAAATATCCTGGCTTCAGAAGCTAGAATTATATCTACTGCCCTGTTTCTAGGAAGGGGGTCTCTCCCAGGTCTTCTGTAGCTCTGAATCTATGCTCTGTCCTATGGGATCTAATGTCTGCTTTACTCTCCCTCACCTCAAGGCCCAGAGCCCCACCCTGAACACAGTGCATTCCAGACACTCTATGCTCAATATCCCGTATAATGGTGGGAAAGGGTGGGTGGTAAATGCATCTTATCTCTAGCTGTACATTAGCCTTTGTTCTTTGGTGCTTATTGTCATGGAAAAGTATAGACAACCCCATCTCAAGTTTTTAATATTCCTAACAAAGCTTCCAGCTTAAGTGCAGATTTATCCCCTTACTGCCAGTGCCTTTCTTACTGAGGTAGATAGCTGGATCGTTATTGCAAGAATGGCTTCATCATATTCATTTTTATCACTTCCATTCTTACATCATTAAATTATCCACCAGTAAATCTTCAGTTATCTAATTTTTTTCATTCTGCATCACATTTGCCATTTTTGAGATTTTGTGTCAAGATACATGACCATGCTTTGGACCCAGGCTGGCATTTTTGTGTAGAGGCAAGACAATGAAGATGCAGTAAAATGTGGGAGGCACTGTTCTCTGCAGTTATGAGAACAACAGGTACCAAAAAGTACATCTAGTAGGCAACTAGACATGTTTTTTGCAATTGAAACTGAATTTTCCCCCAGTTTATTTTAACTTTGAACTAATATTTGAGTACTGGGTTTGGACAAGAAGCTTAGCTTGGCCAAATACTTTGATAATTTCAAATAAATGTTTTGTGTATCCTTTTGATACCTTTTGATCAAAAAGATTGGAGCAGACATTTTCTTTGAAAAAAGCTGGTACTTGTGACCTATCAAAAGGTTCTTGGTGATATGTCTGTGATGCAGAAAATACTGGACATGTATACTGGCAAATTATTGTTCTCAAACCTGCATGGTAAGTATTAATGTTGTTTTCCGTTCCTCATAATTTGATGCACTTATGAGAGGTTTTTTTTTTTTTTTTTAAAGATTTTATTTATTTATTTGAGACAGAGAGAATGAGAGAGAGAGAGCACATGAGAGGGGGGAGGGTCAGAGGGAGAAGCAGGCTCCCTGCCGAATAGGGAGCCTGATGCGGGACTCGATCCAGGGACTCCAGGATCATGACCTGTGCCGAAAGCAGTCGCTTAACCAACTGAGCCACCCAGGCGCCCGACTTATGAGAGTTTTTAGAAAGGAAACCCACACACTGCATTGTAAAATGAAAATGACAATCAGTAATTGTTTTTCTTGCTTCTCTCACGAACAGACTTGACTTGTATACAGTTAGCCAATGCTTCTCCATTTAACTTAATTTAGTAAATTAAAAGTGAGGAAAATTTTGACTCCATTTATTTTCAAAAAATAACTTTTAAACTTTTATGGGTTCAAATTCTTGCTAACTGCTTTCTAATTTGTGAACCTTATCTCTGAATTCAAGCATTTTTCCTTTAGGCAAATTTAGGGCATCAACAAACATGAGAGAAGGGATATTTCAGGCAAGTAAACTCACTGATACCTGAGAAATTAAACTACTTGCCTTTCCAATAGATAGCACTGATGCCACTTCTGAGCTCGCTTTCTGCCTTCCGGACTGACAACCTATGCAATAAGGCAGAGTCCAAAAGCTATAATTGGTTTCACCTGTAATCCAACCTCAGAAAGTTTCCAATGAACTTTAGAAACTACCAGATGAGAATACTCATTTTTCATTTTGTTACTAATGTCAGAATAATATCAGTAAGTTGTCTCTTTATTCATTGGTCCCAACATAATATCAACATTGTCAGCCCTATTATATTTTCCTACACAGCTCTCTTTTTAGTCTCCTTGACAAAATTAAACCTTCTCTTACCCCCAGCCATCACATCCCATTTATGTTTTTCATCACTATCTACGTGGACAACCTTACTTTTTCAAAAAGAAAGTCAATTCTCCTTTATCTTCAGCCCTTTCCTCTGTAATGATCCCTTCAAATCAACAATTAAGTATGGTTAAACCTTATATGTGAGTAAGGAGGGAGAGGAATGATTAGGATATGACCAAGATAGGTGGATATGGAAGCTAGTAGTTGACAATGCCATTAACTTGGAGAACAGAAGATAGAAAGCGAATCTTAAAGTGAAGTGAGTGTGATGAGTTCAGATTAGGATCCTTGAGACTTAGGTACCCATGGGACACGTAGATGAAGGTATCCATCAAGTGATTGGATATAAAGTCTATTTGCCAAGCTTAGAATTAGATTGTATGTACATGCCATTGACTTATAAATAATAGTTTGCCCATAAGGCTAAAAGAGATCACTTACGGAGAGGATATAAAATGAGAAGAAATATGAACCAGAGATGGGATCCTGAAATGCACAAAGAATAGGTGGGCAGGGAAAAGATGCTCCCAAAAGAGGTTAGAAGATACACTCGGCATAGATAAGAACCAGGAGATACAGGTGTCACGAAGGTTAAGTAGCAGAGGGAATAAGTGGTCACTTGTGTTAACTGTATCTAGTATGATGAGAACTGGTCTGAAGGACATTGGTGACCTTGGCCAGAGATATTCAGAAAAGTCAGTCCTTTTGCTAGAACCCATTGCCTTTTACTTCTTTAAAAACTTACCTCCTTCGTCTTTCTCATCATTCTCCTTCAATTCAGCTTTTCCTCTTCTAGATCATCTCTATCAACATGAGCTGACATCTCCAAACTTGACTCAGACTCTCCCTCCAGCAACTTCCCAGTCTCTCCATTCCACTCTCACAGCCTTACTACTTGAAAAAAAAGTGTTTATGCATGCTACATCTGCCATTTGCAATCCAGTTCACTCATTAACCCACTCCAGGTTGAATTCTGCAACATTACCACCCCAGCCTTCTACTAGAAAGAACTGCTCTGACTGAGGTCACCAGTGATCTTCGGACAGCCAAAACCCTACACACATTTTTTAGGCCTCTCAGTAGAATTACATGTACTCAACCACTTTCTCCATTTTGATACATTCTCTTTTATTGTGACACTACATTCTTTTGGCATTCTTCCTGCCTTCTTAACAGTTTTTGCCTTGTTTCTTTTTTTGCTGACCTTTCTTCCTTTGCCCAACTTTCCAATGTTAATATTTTTCCCAGATTCTGTCCTGGACCCCTTTCTCCTTGTTTTCTAAACTCTCCTCGTAGGTGCTCACATCTGTTCCTGAACTTTAAATATCTCTCATGGGCTGCACCTATCAGATTTAGATCACCAGCCCACCCCTTGTCACTGAACATCTGATAACACACCTACTAAATGGAATGAAAAGCTCTCACAGTAGTAAAGTAGTAAAAAGAAGAAAGAAAAAAAAATACCACAGTAGGAAATTGAGAGACAGAAAAAGGTTAAAATGGCCAATAAACACATGAAAATATGTTCAACCTCACTAGTAGTAAAAATCAAGTTAAAACTCAACTCCATAGGGCAAATGAAAGTGAGTTATAATAGTTATTATAAGTAATGTTGATGAATTGGACATTTTCATATAACATGGGTGAGGAATAAGATGGTACGTTTAGAAATGCAGTTTATAAATGTGCATGTCCTTTGATTACAACAATACCACTTCTAGAAATGCATCCTGAAATAATTCCACAAATGCATGATGTACAGTGTTCTTCATCACAGAGTTTATAAGAGCAAAGGTCTGGAAGCAATCTAAATGCCAGTCAATAAAGAATGAGTTAAATAAATTATATATTATCTATATATGGGATTGCCATGCATATAATAATGTGGCTCTATTTTTATTTTTAGAACAAGAGCAATACTATATTAAGTAAAAATCAGTTTTCAAAACAATATTGGTATTATGATTCTCTTGAAGAATATTTGTTTAGACATCCCTAGAAGAATCTGGAAAGAGACCCAACACAATGTTGATAGTCTTTTTGGGTTGTGTATTAAGAAAACTCTTTATATTCTTCTTTATGTATTTCAGATTTTTTTTACACTATAGAAATTACTAACTATAACCATGTTATTAACTTTTACCTCCTTAATTATAAAAATTATCTCCCTGCAAATGAATATGGGTATTACTCTTCACTTCTTAATTACTAGTTTTTTAAATTTCAGCTTTATTGAGGTATAATTAACATATAAAATTATAAGGTGTTTAAAATGTATATCATTGTGATTTGCTATATGTATACATTGTGAAGGAATTCCCCCATCTATTTAATTAATATGTCCATCACTAGATAGATAGATAGGTAGATAGATAGATAGATTTAATTCTACTCTTTTAGCAAATTTCAGTTATGCAATACAGTGTTATCACCTGTAGTCACCACATTTTATATTAGATCCTCAGACCCTATTTATCTTACAGAGGAAATTTTTTACCCTTTTACCAACCACTCCATATTTTCCCTACCCACCTATTCTGGCAACCACTTTTCTACTCTCTGTTTCTGAGTTTGATTTTGTTGTTGTTGTTGCCTTTTTTTTTTTTTTTTTTTTTAGATTCCATGTGTAAGTGACACTGCCCAGTATTTGTCTTTCTCATCTGGCTTATTTCACTTAGTTAATTACCTTTGAGATTTGATGACTGTGGGGTGGAAGGAAGAATATCTCGCCATAATCCATGTTCTCCTATGACCAGTTTTGTAAGGAGACTAGTGGTCCTGTACCCCACACTCTTATTAGTCCTTCCCTGATGTGGTCAGGGTGCTGTCAATATCGTGGCCCAATAAACACTTTTATGGAAAAAAAAAAAAAAAACACTACTACACATGGCTTCATTTTGAGACTTTGGTTATCAGCAAGTTTTTGTACTTTTCTTTTTCTGTTAGAAACCAGTGGTAGACACTTTAAAAGAAATGAGATTCCATCTAAAACAAGGTTGGCAGAAAGCTACCTGAAAATAACAAATTCCAAAGCTTTGAAGATTAGGAGATATGTTAGGAGTTCAAATAGCTTTTTTCTTATCTGGAGAATTGGATAATTCACTGTTTAAGAAGAATTTTTTTTAACTAGATTTAATGAGAAAAGGGAGCATATAAAATAAGAGTTCAAAGCATACTGAAAATCTTTCTTTTCAAGCCTTTTTTTATCTGTTTTTGAATATTAAGATGGAGGTTATAATTTTCTGAATTAAAGTGCTTAATAGAGATCTTGAAGTATTTAACTAAAAATTTATGTCTTGTAGGCCCAGAGTGCAGAAAAATGATTCTAATTTAGATAATTATTAAATACTTACCTACTAGAAAAAACATATATATTGTTTGAATATTTTGTAAAAAATCTCAGTCACCTACAGTCCAACAGCAATATCCATTTTTTCACTCCTTATTTCCAGACCTCCACTGGTGATAATTAAAAGAAAGCAAACTTACATGAGGCATTTATTGGAAACAACAGCAACCTGATACCATTACATGTTTATTTGATCTCCTATACTCTCTACATTTTCAATGCTACTAATCATATTCTGGTTATATTCAGAGGCATAGCAAAATCTTTAGTTATCAAAGGAAGATTCACTTATATTTAGCATATTTGGGAGAAAGGTATTTTTGATAGCATTTCTCCAATGAAAACTTAACCCAACAAAAAGAGATTCCTGAATCACTATCAACCAGAAAATATAATAGTTCACAGTCTCCTATGAATTCCAAGTATTGGAGTTTTTATATTCCTTTGACTTTCATCCTCATTGTTAAGTAACTGCTGTTTTGATATTTCAGTCATTTTTAAGGTAGATATATGTATATGTTATGAAAAAATTAAATGTATTTGCAATATTAGAATACCTTTCCATTTCATTTTAAAAGTGAGAGGAAATGTGTTGGCACAACTTGATCAAAAGTACGTGTTATGAGGTAGTTTTAGAAGACATGATAATAGACTGCTCCAGAGACAAGAGACAGAGTTATTGAGTCTTAGAAGAGTTTTGTAGTTTGATTCATAGATCACATCTCATGGAAAGATTCTATATGTGATCTGCAGCCTAATCTTAGAAATAATCTACAAAATAGGATGGTGCAAAACAGAGACATTTTAAGGCTTTGTTTTCTTATAGGAATCAGAAATGCATGATATCCACTTAGTGGAATTTTATTAAAAGCAATATTCATTTTCTAGAGAAAGAAATTTCTGGTAGAGAAATAATTGAGGAGAGAGTGTACAATAAACAGTAAGTTCTGTGAGGACAAAAAGTATTTTCTCATTTTAACATCATGCCTAAAGGCAGAAACACTTTCCTGCAGGGTTTGGATAAGGTTAAGAACACTGGGAAAAGGAGAGGGAAGCTTTGTCTTCTCCCTTACTTGAAAGGACCATTTGGTCAACAGATTTTATTTGAATTCCTACCATGTGCAAAACAGGATGATCTGTGGGGGCACAAAACACCAAGAGATACAGTTTTGCCTCATGTAGTTAGTCTGTGAGGGGAGACATGAGGCATATTCATAAAAAGCCAGCATTACAATGATGCCATGTGAGTATTAAAAGAATTACATAGTCATTAAATTTACTGTATTGAAGTAGAGATTGATGGAAAAAACAACCATGTTATCAATTATTGATAAAAAACATCTTCCCAAAAATGCTGTATGAAATGATTAATTGCTCATTTATTACTGGCTCTAGGAAATGATTCTTATGTTACCTATAATTGATTGCTAATCAGTCAATAACATGTAGTAGTTGATCTGTGAAGGGTACTGCAGAGAATCTGGGAAGACGTAAGCTAATTTAAAGGTTCAAAGCAATGCTAACAATAACAACAATAATATTAATAGTTAACTTTAGCCTACCTACTGGTCAGACACTGTGATGTGGCCCATTCACAGATTATACTTTACTATCTATCTCCAGATGAGAATCTGATCCATAAAGGAATAAAGTTTCTTGCCCAAAGCCTTGCTTTAAATAATTTGTTTCCCACATCATCTCCACTTCAGACCTCATGTCTTTATTCGTTTTATTGTCTCTATGATTTCAAATAACAAGGACCCGGCAATTCTGTTAGATTCAAAGAGCCTTATCAAATAGAAATCAACATGGGTAGAACAGGTCGGAGCTAGGAAGATCAAAAGTAAGGACCGCGGGCAGTTAAAGCAATATAGCAAGAGACCAGGGCAGCCAACGGTTTTTAAATAAGGGAAAATTGCCTGCCAGCAAGGACTGGGAGCCAGGGCAAGGAGACTGGGCAAACGGGGCTTCAATTATAGTCATGGGGGCACTGCGAAAGGGTTCCCTGTCCCCACATGTCCGCCTAATGCCAAGGCTTCAGGACAAAACCCTGCAGCTCACCCCCATGACCGTGGCCACAGCTACAACACCTTCCTCATTTTCCCTTCTTGCCTTTGACCTCTGGCGCCCCTCAAAATCTTTGTACAACATTGGGCTGCCCTGCTAGTATTTGTCCCATGCTGCTGATCATGCTGCCAATGATGGTGGGGAGTTGGTCCTTTAAATGGAATCTTTTTTTTTTTTTTAATCTAAATTCAAATTTTCATGAGAACGGGTTGGGAGCCAGGATTTCAGTAGGGAATCTTGAGTCTTAAAGATCTGAATCAGGAGAGAAATCTTCATGCACTCCCCCAAGGTCAGATCACCTCTGCAAAGGAGGCTACATGTGGGTGAAGGCAGTCATCCCAGACACCATCTTCTATTTGTGAATGAAGAAAGGTAGTTGGGCACCCCTGCATTTAATGGCTCAGTTGTTCAATTTATTGGAAGACAGACTCAAGAACACTGTGTTTGGATTTGAAGTTCATAATAACTTATTAAAAAGAGATTCACATATAAGATCTATACAAAGGAAGGGATTAAAGACAACCACAGAGCATGGACACAAGTTACTTAGTATCCAGGGGCTTGATAATAGAGATACAGGTCGCCTCAACCAGGGTATACCTGCACCATAGGGGTATTATCTGGAGTAAATGAGTTATTTGTCAAGAGCTTAGAATAGTACCTAGCATTTGGTGTTTTTTTTGTTTTTTTCAAAAATTTTTCTATTTTCCTAGGTCAAAAACCTGTGATAGGCCCTGACTTCTCTCTTTCCTCAGCCCACTGCCTCCATTCAGCAAACACAGCCAATTCTGCCTCCTAAGCAGAACCTGACAGTCTCCTTCTGTCTCTGGAAGGGCCAATATGCCACTCTATGTCGCTTGTCTTACGGTAGCTTTCTCCCTGGGCTCTGTTACCTCAGCCTAGCACCCCTGCCAGTCTGAATCCCAGTCCACACTCAGTTTTCCACAGCCCAATCTAATTACTATTCTGAAACCAGATTGAACCTGCCAGGATGGTAAGAAATGGAAACACACTCATTTGGGAGCTTCACAGTCTTCCACGCTGTCATATCATCTGTTGGGGAATGAAACAAATGGGGATTGTGTCCTTGGGCCACACTGGCAGCCATGATGCATCCACCATGGTGGTGAGTGTTGTTCTGCAGGCTCTGCTTCATCCTTGCCACTCCTGGGCATAGCAATCTTTCCCAACCTACCTGTCCTGCCCATCTATCTTCTCGAAGCAGACATTCTCTTTGTGGGGTATTGCTTCTTCCCTAGGTAGCCTTGTGAAGAGGACCTGTTTTCCATGTCTTCTCACTCTAGTCACCTTTTTCTCTCTTGTTTCTCTCCTTCTTGCCCACTGGATTGCCCTTCTTCACATTTTTATTCAAAACATTTTCCCTGTGCCTCCACATTCTCTTCCTTTGACTTATGTCACACACACTCCTAATTGCCCCAAGGCAATTTTGGATCAGAAGAACCAAAGAGAACATTTCTGTTTTTCACCTTGCCATATTCCTTCCTTAAGGCAATGAGCAGAGGGTCTGCTATCTGCTTAAATGGAGAAAGGGAAAAGGAATTACAGGGAGAGAAAATAGATGAATACCTGAAATACGGTCTCACTACACATTGAATATACGGAAGCCAAGTCGACTGGCTACAAGACCTAAAACACTAATTCAATCATGTCATTACCTTGTATGAACATGTCCAGTGGCTTCTAATTGTGTGGCTTGTTCTGTCTAAACTTACAGACCTGGCTTTCCAGTTTGGACAAGTTTCCACAAGCCCACTGCCTTTTCCTCTTTCCTTTCCTGTCACTCCCTCACTCTTCCCTAGGGCCTGCCCATATTAAATTTTTATCCCTTGCGAGAAGAGATATGCCGGCTCCTCAGATTTAAACTACAGCGTTTGAGTGCTCGCTTCGGCAGCACATATACTAAACTACAGTGTTTGACTGTATATATACTTAAAAGTCCACCCACCCCAAACAAAACGAAACAAAACTCAGGAGGAAGCGACTATTCTCTAGATCTTTGTTGAGCCGTACAAGTATATGTGGCTATTGAGCACTTGAAATATGCTGTAGTCTGAATTGAAATGTGCTCTAATTTCAGGTTCCTAAGACGTAGTACCAAAAAAATCCAAAATATCTAATTAGTAATGTTTTATATTGAGCACGTGTTGAAATGATAATATTTTGGATACATTGGGTTAAATAAAATAGATTATTAAAATTAGCTTCACCATTTCTTTTTACTTGTTTTTAATGTGGCTATTGGAAAATTTAAAATTGCATCTGTGGCTCACTTGCATTATATTTCTATTGAATCTGCTCTAGATTTTGACATGATGGAGACAGCCTAAAATATGGAAGCTTATAAAGAGGTCAGAGATTCTGCTCCCATCTTATCTGCTGAAGATCCAAAGATGATGGTGCTTTGACATGCCTCAGACAGGGTCAGCCTTAAGTTGGAGTGACTTTATAGGTGGATTACATTTTTTTCTAAAAGAAAGCACTCCTTCCCATTTCTAAATAAATTTAGCTCACAAACTCACAGCATTCTAAACTTTTGATTAAGAATTCTGTGTATCCCTGCAATTATCCTCAAATAATATAGTTTTCTGTATTTCTGTATTTCTAGAACTTACACTCATCCCTTTCCACAGATGTTCAGGAAACTCTTAAGCAAATAGTAATAACCCAGCTTTGACTCCCATGAGTTCTACGCTCCTAGTCTCTTCTGTACAGCTTCCCTTCTGTGAGTCACCATAATTTCACACTCAGGCAGTCAGCTGAGGGAGGAACAGGACCACCTTAACCCACAGCTAATGAAAAATCCTCAGGGCTAAACTTGCACAAAATTGAATCAATGCATTAACTCCCAAACCTCTGCAAGTTGGCCAAGAAACAAATATATAAGAAATAATCGGCACAAAGGCACAGAGAGACTCACAGTATTGGAGCAGAAATGGATTTTCCAGAAACAATCTGAGCAACCCTTTGGTTTTACAAATAAAAGATGTAAGATCTGGAGTAGTTAAATGAATTGTCAGTTAGGAGCAGAACTGGAATTAGAACCCATGGCTCTTAACTCATTCAGTCAACAGATGTTTGCCAAGCTACTCACTGTGTGCTAGGTACTCTTCTAGGTGCTGGGATACAGAAGATATCAGTTACAATATTTTCCTGTTAATAACAGAAAACCCAATAAAAAATTGGTTTAAAGAATAAAGGAAAGGTGCCTGGCTTGCTCAGTTGGTGGAGTATGTGACTCTTGATCTCAGGGTTGTAGGTTCGAGCCTGACATTGGGTGTAGAAATTACTTAAAATCTTTAAAAAAAAAAGAATAAAGGAAATTTATTGTCATGTAATGAGAAGTCATGTTGGCTTCAGGCAACTCTTGACTCAGATGAATTCACTGGGGTCACTGTCTCTAGTTCTCATGCCACTTCCTTCATTGTTGGCTCCACTTTGGGAGCCTTTTCCAATATTGTCACAATATAACAATTGGCTGCTTCTGGGGTTATGTGGTTTCAGGTACAAATCTAGCACGAAAGAGAGCCCACTTTACTTTTAGGATTAAAAACCAAAACAACCAAAAAATAAAAACCAGCCACTTGGAATTGATTCTCACAGCTCTGATAACCCGAGTTGGATCCTGTACCCAACCCTGAACCAATTAGTGTGGCCTGGAGATGGGATACTCTGACTGGCTTAAGCCAAACAAGGGCCACTTCCAGAGTCAAGCATGGTGTCAAATCCATCCAAAATACATGCTGAGAATTTTGAGGTACCGTTAGGAAGGGGAAATGGGAAAATGATGCTGAAGCAACAAAAAATTTAAATAACCTGTTCCGTCAAGTGCTTGAAGTTGAGTTTTCTGATACCCGAATTGGTTTTTACACTCTGCTCCATGGAGTCCTGGGAGTGCTTTAGTTGTATCTCAGGGTGTGAGGGGGTCTGCACCACTAAAATCCCCAATGCTTTCCCTCTGACTTAAAGCAGAGCTTTTTGCCTCTTGTACATCTTCGGCTCACATATAAGATTTCATTTGAAGAGAGTGCTTCACAACTGAAATGCAGTTTTAAAACCACTCTCCCACATTAATGCTGCTGCAGTGGTAAAGTTATCTACATTTTATACTTTTTGTACATTACTCTTTCTCTGATTCAAGAAGTTACCCCTATTGCCATAATCCTCTTCCAGTGCTAACAGAATGGAATCAGAATGTCATGAAGGCCTTTCTTGGAACTTTGGTCTTCATGCTGAAAATTCCATTTCACAGGCTCTTGTTTCATGCTTCTGATATTTTGCTGATAGTAGTCATTTCGTAGACATTCTTTCCATTCCCTGCTCCATTTACTCACCCAAAACACTTGAGAAAGATTTCTACCTCTCTAACACTTCTAAACACTCAACTTTAAGGTCATGAGTAAGCAAGTGAAATTATCAACAGATGAGAGAATCTCCCAATGAGTTCCACTAATGTAGATACTAAGCAAGTATTACATGGCTGTCCTTCCAATAATCCACTTACTTACCTGGAATGAAGTTCTACCTAATAGTTTGAAATTAACACATAAAGTAACAACAAGCCAAACTTTAACCCAAGAGAAGACAAAAATGTCCCTTACTACATGCCAAAGTTGACAGCAAGTTTGTTATGGTCATGTACTTGGTGAATTCTTCTCTTTTTCTGCTAAATTTTTATCTCTTTCATCATCTAGTCAATGAAATGTCAAATTTGAAACTATATCACAATCACTGTTAGTTTTAAAAGGACTCACATCTTAACATCGTATTTATTTGTATTCAGTTTAGTTCCATCCCATTTCATCAAAATGATGTATTTGAATTATAAAAAATTTTATCTCTGGGGCACCTGGGGGGCTTAGTTGCTTAGGCATTGTGCTCCGCGTTCAGTGGGGAGTGTGCTTGAGATTCTCTCTCTCCCTCCCCCTCTGCTCTTCCCTCCACTCACACTCTCTCTCTCTCAAATAAGTAAATGGACCTTAAAAAAAAATATATTATCCCTAAAAAAATATTTTTCTGAGAAGCATTTAGAGAATTCAGAATATTTCCTAAATTTCAGTCTTAAACAATGAATAATATCTCTATCCTAAGTTTTTGTGGAAGGCACTATTATATAATATTATTTCCTCACAAATTGAATAAGAATCATTAAAATCAGTGAGGATATAAAAATATTTCAGATTCATATTGATTTATTTTTATGTTAGGTATCTTTGTTTTTTATATGGTACAATATCCTCCTACAAATTTCCTAGAACACACTCTATGGGAAATTTGTGTACATGGAATTTTGGGAAGTGTTTGAGAACAACAGCAATAAGGAATTGAAGGAAGCAGAATTGGACAGAGAGTTACAACACAGACCCCAGGTTATCATGAGAGCTCTTAACCTAGATGGGTCCTCAGAGTTGTCCTAAATTGAGGGAAGGGTCTTGACCTTTGTATCCCATGTTGACCAGTCCCTGGCTATAAACCAACTCTTGGGAGGAGGCATACCTTGGGTAGGGCAGTTGCTTTTAGCCAAGGGCAATACTAGGAGAGGGATGCAGCTGTGAGCTGCCTGCAGTCAACACTCTTAGAAGTTGGGGGGATGAATACTTTAGTTCTGAAGGGGGCATTCACTGACTTTATAGTGCCCCCACCCTGACCACCATAAAGAAGCTTTAAGGGGTAGAACAACAAGAATATATTTAAGGAGTGACAAGGACTTGTTTCTGTTTTATACCTCGTTTGCCATTCAAACAAATTATTTCTTGTAACTTTGAATGCATGATTGAATAAAGTAAAAGGCATTTGTTGATACAATGGAAGTACAAGTACTAGATGGTTGATAGAAGAAGAAAAACATGTAAGAGCTTCCCTTGGGCCTCAAAGGTTAATTATTGATTGGCATGTATGTGCTAAAAGAATATTAATAAAAAAGCATAGACACAAGGCAGTGAATTTCTAGAAGCTGACTTTTTTTGGTATGTAATACATTTCTTAGGGAGAAAAGAGTAAATCACAAGGAAATTATTTCATGTATTTCACTGATTAAATGGGCTAGTCTTGACAAGACTCTGAAAAGCTGGGCAGCACTCTTGCTATCAGCAGGGACCACGAAAAGTATCACAGATGTGTTCACATAGTATATACACACAAAAAATTAAAGAACAAATCAGAGTAGATGTAAGATTGAGTAAACAATACCTTCAGCTTAAAAATTCTGCTTTTGGATGGAAACGGCTGATAAGAGGCTACAGGCAATCCTTGCTTTGCACAGTACCATATTAATTGAAATTTGTGCATATCAGAACTGTGGGAAGTGAGGATTGTCATTATTTTTATTATTTTTCAGTTATTGCAATTTTTATTTTCCTACAAATTTGGCTCTTTTTAAAACTTTTTAAAAGTTTATTTATATACTTAATGATCTCGGCACCCAGTGTGGAGCTCGAACCCACAGCCCTGAGATCAAGGGTCTCCTGCTCTTCCAACTGAGCCAGTCAGGTACCCCAAAACATTTTTAAACTGAGTCATTAGACATTAACTTCATGAAAGAAGAGGCTTTGTCTGGTTTTCCTTACTATTTTATCCCTATAGCCCAACACAGTTCCTGGCCCCATAGCAGGTGTTCAATAAATATTTGATGAATGCATGAACCATCAACAAGATGAAGTAGAGCAGAGCAATTCAGTGACCATACAGTCTCTTCTCAGGCTGTCTGGTAAATATCTGAATCATTTGCTGCGTGGATCTTGAAAAGCTAACAGAACTTTCTACAGTAAACTGTTAGTGCTTGCTTTCTTATATAGAGATGCAGTTTTTATAGCAATCATTCATACTCTGGTATTCTAATCAAAGACTAGTTGCTCTTTCATTTTCAACTATTCACTGTAGATCTGGTTCCCAAAAAAAGGTGGGCATCTATATAAAAATGTAATTGGTGAGACCCATAGTGACTACTTCATATATGGTTGTAAATAAAACAAGCTTAGGCTTTTAGGTTTTTGTTTTTGTTTTGTTTTGTTTTTTTTAATTTAAGTAATCTCTACACCCAACATGGTGCTCAAACTCATGACCCTGAGATCAAGAGTTGCACGCTCCTCCACCTGAACCATCCAGGAGCCCCAAGGTTAGGCTTTTAAATTCAGTTAGGAAAATAATTTTTCACTGACTTCAAAAACAAATTATAAAAATTAAGGTTTCTAACTCTGCTTTATGTTCACAGGCTAAGCAATCCAGTATACAAAATCGAAAAAAAAATACAGATATTAAATAAAGGATAGAAATGCAAATATGGAATGGAGCAATGTTCGAGGACACTGGGAAAGCTGAATAATGACTAAAAAACAAAGGGCTTAACCCCAAAGAGTTTCTTAAATTTATTTTTTACTATCAAACTTTTAAACATGAGACAGTTTCTTTACAAAATATGTTCCGATATTTTGAAATCACCAAATTTGTATATTACAAACTATTTGTAGAAACTTTAGTGCTTTCTTTAAAACTGCACTTCTGTCAGTCACCCCTATTTCTCAGACTCAACTCAGACCTCAAGTTCTTTTTCTACTTTTCTTAAATTTATCTCTCATCCTTGGTTTATCTCTCTCTCATTTCTCATGAAGATACAGTTTTGTTTTCATCACTAAGGAACCAGTAGAAAACAGCCTAATACATTGGTGGCCACTGGGTTAACTCTCTCATCGCCTTAGTTGCTGGTACTCTCGATTCAAATTGACACCATTACAAAATGACAGAGTGCTCTCCCCATGGTCCCATGTGTTAAATTCATGACAACGGAAAAACTACTGTGTTCCAACAAGACTAGCAATAGTGGAGGATTACCCATAGGGTGGTATTTGGAAAGAAGAGAAAACAATAACCCACAGTTGTGTGAATTACCAATTCTGCAATGGAGGCCAAGGGAAAGAAATAAAAGAACACATATATGAACATGACTTTATTTTAGGCAGGAAGTCTGATTAAAAAGAAGAGAAAATTAGAAAAGAGATTGTTGTTGAATCTGTTCTTACCATTCTTATTCCCATGACCACAATAAATGAAAGCAGGTTGTAGTAGAAGATTAGAATTTACTTTTTAATTCAGAGTTGTTGGTGATTTTGTTTTTGTTTTTGTTTTGTTCGGGTTTTTTTGTCTATGTAAATAAAGAATTGAGCTAAAAAGGAAATCTTTTCTCTTTGAAGGTGCTCCTGTTGGGAGAGTAGAACAGAATACAACCTATGTGCTTTTCAGTGACTATGAATTGGTGAGCCTTACATTCGGTACGTGTGTAAAGTCTAAACAAACCTGCCAATATAAAACTTGATTTTGAGTGGGAAGATGGCTTTCCTAGGACTATTAAGGCAGCACAAGGAGGAGAGTTTGTGCCTTTTCTCTCTTAAAAGGAGCACTGCTGTATAAATGCAGCTGAAGCTATCATTAAAGCTACTTGGTATTTGTCTTAGCTTAAGTGACTGGCAGACAAACTATATTATTGTCTGTTAAACCTGAGAGGAGGAGAAGAGCAAAGTGTACTAGGTCTGCTTTGAACACTGTTGTTGAAGCCTTCTTGATTACACTTTAAGGCCTGCAATATTTGTCTGTAGGGCTCGATGGATTACACATCATGTCTGTATCTGTTATCACTTTCGATCCACACAAAAACACTGTGACTTAAGCAGAGATGATATCGGACAAATTACAAAACTCACATGGCTCGGCCCTACCTGCCAGTTTTCAGTAATTCCCCCTGGTAATTTCGTTCATGGAATATTGCTGTGTGACACGTTTCCCTTTGCCAGTAATTGTGGAAATAAGTGAATGCTGGACAAGCACTATTCCTACAAATTTCTACGAAGACACTTTATTAACAGAGAATACAATACAGCACCTATATCAAGCATTATGTATGTAGACTGCTGTACATTGGTGATAGCCCCCTGAGAACTCCCGGGCAAGGCCAGTTCATAAAAATCCTTATTTTGTTTGCCTGCATAAGAAGCCTGAAGGTGCATGCCCCTGCATCATTTAAGCCACAGCTTCGAGGGGTTCATGAGACTTGGATGATCTATCTTTCCTGGGCCCTTTCCCCGAAGCTTTGACCTTTATATTGCTACAAAGCACAGAATACTTTCCAGGAGCTTTAGCTCTAACATGACTAACCAGGCTTGGACACCGTATATATGCAGCTTTCCTTTCCCACCTGTATGTGCAGACGATTTCTTGTTTGTTGCTTCCACGACTATGGGCAGAGCCTGGGATTCTGAGAGTCTGCTCTTCATGCCAGGTTTGCTTGGTATTTGTCTTGGAAACGGGGCCACTCTCCCTGATTGCTGTGTGTCAGAGCAATCTGTCAGGCACTCTTGCTTCGCAGCAGTCCACTGCTCTCCACAGTGTACCTTGAAATTGTGCTTCAGTGTCCTTGCAAGGCTGTATCTGTCCTCGCAGCTTGTGGTCGTCCCTGCAGCCGCTCACCAAACCACATCTGCTTCGTTAGCCTGTTGTCATCTGTCCTTCTCACCTGTGGGGCTCCGGTGTGGCGATCTGTGCTGGTGGGCTGGCTGCATACCAACACATTATTGTTGATGATGATCCTGACTTGCCATTTACTAGTAAGCATTATTCACAAGTGTGTAAGAAGAACCAGGTGGATTTTTGTAATTCATCCCTGTCTCACAGCTGTGGGTTAGGTCGCACATTAGCACTGCGGTTCTCTCTAAACCCTCATTTTGTAAGGTCAGAAGCACGATGCTGTCTTGGTGTTTTCCAATTTCCAGAAAAGCATATTTATCTTCTTCAGCTAATTTATTCTTATGTGCATTCCTTGCAGCCTTGGGCAAGATGCTGCCTACAGCCGTCAATTTTGTATTGTAACTTGAAACCATAGATTGCCGATGCCTTTTCTATAAGACTCTATAGAGTTCATGCAGAGCAGTATCTAAAACCTAGATGCCACCTTGTGATTCACTGGTTGCATTGCTAATGACAGCTAGAATTCTGTCCGACCAGAGTCAGTTCCCCTGCACTAATACCCTAGTTTTCACGTTTCACTTCCAAAAACAGTATGTGACACTATTTTGATCAAGGGTAAACCTCTTTTGTCTTCTCCACAAAATAATTTAGGGTAGTAATGGAATAGCATATCAGGTGATCTTTCAAAAATTTAATTTAAAAATCTTCCATGAGGGGCACCTGGGTGGTGCAGTCGGTTAAGCGTCTGACTCTTGATTTTGGCTCAGGGTTGTGAGATCGAGCCCCACATGAGGCTCCTCTCTCAGTGTGGTGTCTACTTAAGACTCTCTCTCCCTCTGCCCCGCCCCGCCCCCCGCATGCACACTTTCTCTCTAAAATAAAAATAGATAATTCTTTTTAAATGAATGAATGAACAAACAAATAAGAAGTCCCCGTAAGTGTTCATATTATTTGTTGAGCGTCCTAGCATTTGAGTCTGCTCCACCTGGGGAAGCCCCTCATCAGTTATGGCTGGGAAGAAGCGTAGTTCCCTTGGCCTCCACAAAAGTAACTAAAGAAAATAAAGCTGTGTTCGTCAGTTAGCAACTCCTGAAGCTGTCAGCTGCTGCTACTGACTTTGGAGCACGGCTTGGGGATACAGGTCAACTTTTACGGTGACTATAGACCAAGCTTCGAACTTTCACAAAGAAAATACTGTGCTCAACATTTCAACTAACACTTACGTCTGAGCAATGTGATAGACATTTTAATATTCATTGTCTTATTTAATCTTGAAGACAACCTATGGAATATATTTTGGAATATATTATTATCTCTGTGGTATAAATCAAGTAAATGAGTTCTGGAGTGGTCCAGCTAAGCAGCTAGTAAACAATATGGGAAGTGAATATCACTATGGGTCCTATGTGTTCTTCTACTCTCTCTGCCATGTTACGACTCCATTCCATGTTAAACTTTTCCTATAGGATCATCACTGGCAGAAGTTGTGATCCTCAGAAGCCAGTCTCAGAGAAGTGGTATTATTTTTTAAAAAGTAATCAGTTAACTCAGGTTTTCTACCTACATTGTCAAATCATGTAAACAACAAAACCTGTAGGAACATTTGTTAAAACTCCTTTCCTTTTCTAACCATGGTCCCTTACATCCTTACTTTCTCTGAGTCCTCTCATGTAAAACTTCTTCACAAAACCCTCTGCCATCCCTGATCTTCTACAGCTTTTTGTCTTTTAAGAAAAGACAGTTCTCCTAATCTTCCCCTTCTACTTTTCTGCCCATAATTCCTGTTCTCTGTCACTGTCAACATTCGTATGAGGATCACGAAAGCCCAAAGAACCCATCAGGCGCTAGTAGGACCTTCCCAGGAGCATGTTGCGGGGAGGGGGTAAAGAGTGACTTGAGTGGACAGCCTGTACCGTCTTCAACAAGCAGTGAGATAAAACAAAGCTGGGAGTACTCATATATTAACAGCTTTTCCCTAACAACAACAAAAAAGCCTAGGAAGGGACCTTTTTAACAAATCCACCATTTGCTTAGAAAAATAAGAATTATATTGTGCTACTCAATTCCATTTAAGTTTTAACATGCCTACTGACGCTTGCCTTAAAACTCTCCATGATAACCAATGAGTTATACCTCTGGGATGAATTTGGCCAGCTTCTGCTAGAGTATCTTTGCTAGTTCTCGTACCTGCCATCATGGCCAAAAATATTCTACCTGAGAGGTTAGAGAGAGGGGGATTTTCAAGTATGACCTTAAGGTTTCCAATGTGAATTGTCACATTAAAAAAATGAAAGCAACTGAGCTTTTATGAAGATTACACTTCTGTAGCAGCTAGGTATTTAAGAAGAGACTGGTTAATAACCACAAAATCTTGGCGGCATACAAAGAAAACAAGCACGTACCTATCTCATGGGTCTCAGAATCATTTGGAGTTGGCTGATCTGGGTCATGCTGGGCTGGGTAGCTGTGATGATCTCAGCTGTTTGCTCATGTGGCTGGGAATCATCGGGGGATTAGTTTGGGCTCTACTGGGGCAGCTTAGTTCTGTTCTCCATGTCTCCCATCCTCTTCCTGCCTGGACAAGTTCTCACGATAGTAGCAGAAGCACTGGAGAGCAAAGTCAACAGTGTAAGCATTGTTCAAGCCTTTGGTCACATCATGCTCTCTAATGTTTCATTGATCAAAACAAGTCACATGACCAAAGCCAAAGAAAGGGAGTAGGGAGAGACATTCTATGTCCTTATCAGGAGAGATTATAAAGGCACGTAGCAATGCACATGGATGCTGGAAGAGGTGAAGGGTTGGTGACATCGATAAAGTCTACTACAGTTGTTGACCTATTTTTCTTGAGTATCATTCTATCAAAAGTTAGGTAGTGTTCATTCTGGTAGTGTTAGCTTTAGATGAAGGCGCCTTTCATTCATTCAAACATTCATTCACTCATTGCTCATTTAACACATAATACAGAGTTCTTTAGACAAGTGCTATCTAATAGAAATATATTGTGAGTCAATTTTCTAGTAGCCACCTTAAAAAAGGTAAGACTAAACAGGCAAAAATATATTTAATAATATATTTTAATAAAATATATCTAAAGTACTATCATTTTGACATGTAATCCATATTGACGTTATTAAGATATATTATATTCTTTTCTTTTTCCACCAAGTTTTCAAAATCCAGTGTGTACTTTTTACTTACAACACATCTCAGCTTGAACTAGTCACATTTCAAGTACTCAAGCCACAAGTGACTAGTGAAGCTACAGACTATGAATTAAACTTGGTATTGAGGATACAAGACACCTGCCCCATGGATCTTTCCATCTAGAAAGGAGAATTAATTTATGATGTTGTCATTTTATGTCTTTCTGAGAAGTTCACATTTTAACTGACTGTTTCGGGAAAATGACTACGTTTATACCCCTTGGATCTGGTCATGCTGCTCTGTGGCAATTCTTTCCCCATTCTAATAGTTCTCTGTTACACATCCCATACAATCTCCGTAGCCTAGTTTAGTTGGAGACATTTCAACATGCCTTTTCAGAATCGCCTATGGAGAGCCATCACTGTGCTACAAAGTCTAGCAAAAAAAAAAAAAAAAGATGTGGCTTTTGCAAAATCAATATAGTGAAGGGATATTACCTGAGATCTTAGTACTAGGTGGATAAATTTCCACATTATGACTTTACCTGATAAGAGCTGAGAATCCTTCATGATAGAAGAGTTGAATGGAAAAGTTTTCTTTCTCAGTGGATATCGGCCTTAAAAAAAGTTAATAAAAAAACTGGGTGGTTGTAGAGAGAATGTATAATAAAGGTAGATAAAAAGGAAAATATTGCTTCAGAAGTAGTACAAGAAATAATAGAGACAAAGCATGGAGAAAATGAGAGGAAAAAAAGAGGAAACATTAACAGTGTTTATCTGTTCTTGACCTGATTAAGCATATAACTGCCTAAAAGAACGTTTTGACTTTTCCACACTGAACTGTCCAAGCAAGGTTTATCAAAGAGGGTAATTTTTAGAAAGCAATTATTGTCTTTTGAAGTTGCAGATAAAGGGCCTGGCAAGAATAGGGAGATAAGATATTTTCTTTGTAGTCTAAAATAACCTGATGTTTCTTTAAATATTTAGACATACCTAAAGAACTAAAAGAGGTCTCTTTTAAATGCTACGTACGAATCACCTCATGATTTCTTTTCTCTTTTTTAATCCTGTTCTGCTTATTGCATGTCTTAGTGGTGATTCATGGCTTTGATTATGTAACCCATTGATATCAAAATCACTTTGGGCAGATGACCTCACGCTTCTTTGTTTCTCTGGCAACATTGCAGGTCTGAGTGATGGTACTTGGAATAATGTTCTTGAGCAACCCGGGGCACCTTTGACTTTCATCAGTGATGTGATCAATATTTGCATCCAAAAAGCAAGTGTCTTAGGTAGTTTGGGGTGATGCAGTGCAGAGAACAGCATACTGGATTTTAAGCTCTGAGATGCTCTTTTCATAAGATATTACTGAAAACTACAGTATGGTCTGTGTTTTCATACTAGACACTTTAGAAAATGACTATAATTACATAGAGAAGGGAGTCCAGATTACATGGTGGGCTTTTTTTACACTTTAAATTACAAAAATATATTTGTGAATCTACTCCCGTTTTCCGTGAAGCATTTAAGTCAGAACAACAACATTGTCTTATGTTTAGTGACAAAGGATGATTTCAATAATCCCAAGAAATATTTTTCACCACCAGTGGATGTCCACCAGATAGATCCTTTCCCCATTACCCCCATATCTGACATTCTTGCCTTTAACATTGAAATATTTTGAGTCCTTTCCTTTCATTGAGATATTTTCAGATGGGAATTAAAAATAAATTGAGAAGAGCCATGCCTAGTAAACTTAAATGGCAAATTAGTGATTTATGAATTGGTGGTTTATGAATTTAAAAAAAACGCAGCTGTAATGGGATGTACATCATGAGGTGGAAAGCCTCTCCTCCCCCAGGTTAGAAAGTGTGCAGGGGCTTTGATCAGAGGGAAAGAATAGGAACCTGGCATCAGAGACATCATCATTAATTCAAGCACAGAGAACGGAAGAGGTTCTACTGAATAGCTCCTAAAGTCACTTTAGTAAAGAATTAAAAAAAAAAAAATGAGTTACTGGTGGAATGGGGAGTAAAGTAAGGAAGGGGTGTGTGTGTGTGTGTAAAAGCTTGAGAATTGACTTAAAACAGTTTAATGAAGTCAGTGAATAAAGTTTCGTGCTTGCAAACTAAGAATCTTTATATCCTCATGGCTTAAAACAAAGAAGGCACACCATAACTATTTATTGGATGAACAAATTAATGTTATCTACTTAAATACGTTTTAGTGACTATGGTTTTACTTTTTTCTAGATATTAAACCCCTACACCCAGAAAGGAGGATCTAAGAATTGGGCAGCCTTTCAGATATGACCATTAGCACTCTGTCCCTGCTGTCAGTTCTCAAAGACAGGGGAAGGAGTCCCACCAGCTGCAAAAATAGAGGCCAGAGCTGAATATAGGTGGCAAAATAGGGCCATGGTTCTCATCTCCTGGTTTCAAACCATAACTCTAGCCCCTTAACTGTGGCCTGAGAAGTACAAATGAGAGGAGATGGAGGTCTCATTCAGATATCCTTACTAATTACACTGTCTATCCCTCCCTCCCTAAAGAAACCCCATGCCAGTTTTAAGATTGGGGTCAGAGACATTCTGGATCTTCCTTTAGCAAAGCCAAGCCATTAACATTTTCCTAGGAATGATCTTTTCCAATCATCAGATAAACATAAGGTCTACATTTAGGATGTGGGGGAGTTTTACTCATCCAGTAAACAATCATCAGGTATCTTTTTCCTTGAAATAGATTTGTCTCCTTTAATTAGACCAATCCTCAGTATTTCTGTAGCAGTGAACTTTGTTTCCTCTATCATGATTATCTTTTCATAGTTGCTAAGATATGCTCAAAGTAGAAGAATTATAAAAAGCTTAGAATTCTAAAAGTCTATATATAATTCTATATGTATATGTATTCTATGATAAGCAGGTACAATATTAGAAAGTTTATATTCTGACAGCACTTATATTTTGTTTCTCTGCTTCTCTTTCCTCTAACTACCCTCCCTGTTAATTAATACTTTATCTGATTTGCATGCAGGGTGTTAGTTGAAAATCTAGAGCTCACTAATGTAAAAAACTACCATCAGACTAGAGAGTCCAGATTAATGAACACATTTCCAAGTGTGTGTGTGTGTTTGTGTGTGCTTGTGCGTGTGTGCCTGTGTATTTAAAAGGCACTTTCCCAGAAATTCCAAAACGATAAACTTTGGGCACTGGAGATGCTTCGAAGGTATACATTCAGTGATTCTCAACTCAGGTTGCATATTATAATCACCTGGGTAATTTACAAGACTCCTTTTTCCCACTGCAGACCAATTGACCCAGCATCTTTGAGGATGGAGCCTGCTTATGGGTATTTTTTTAAATCCATGTATATTCTAATGTGCAGCCAAGGTTTAAAAACCCCTGGTTTGGTCAGACCTCTTTTCATGTGTATAGACAAAATAAAAACCCTTTGGGTAGGAACTGTATATCTCAGGCCATTAGAGACTGAATTAGAAGCCACATGACCTAGCCCCATTTCAGAGAGATTTCCATAACAATCCAACATTAATACCTTGTTAGTTTGGACTTGTTTGAACTTTCCCTTGAAAACATTAACAGGAGGAATCATGCTTCTTAATTTTTTTTTTTTCACCAAATACACTTGAGAAAAAAAACCCTCCATGCTGTGCAGTAGTATAAATTAACACATGAATTTCCTACATTTCTCAGTGTCATTGACCTTGCCTTCTACCAAAAATATGTTAGTCTTTGTTGTGAAGAATTTTTGGAACACATTTAAAACTTCCATTTTTTATAAGGCCAGAAGATATCTCAAATCATTTTAGCATAGGTAGACCCATTTTTAAAGTTATCATATAAAGTATGTGTAATTCACTTCCTAAGAAACATTCTAAGAAAACAGCACTGATAACATGGCTCATAGTTAGCAGTGTTAAGATATAGTTAAACATTTTCCTGTTCTTTGACATCTATCTTTTCTGTATGTATATATCTGTTGAGCCCATCAAAGTCTAAAATATTTCAGTTTAGCATAAAATTGCAGTACCAATTGTTATATGGCATATATTTTATCTTGTGGAAAGATGGAAAAGCATATCTAAATGCATCATGCCTGTGCTCAGAAGTAATGCAAATCTTCTGTCTTCCCAGTTCTAGAAATAAACGAAAATGATAGTAGATAAAGGCTAGAAACATTTTTCTCTTTTGCACTCATGCAAAATCTTATGTGCAGTGATCATCATCATGCATTAAGCATCTGCTGTAAGCCAGACATTCTACTATGGGCAGAGGAATGTTGACCACATAGTCTATGCCCTTAACTCTTATTAATCAAAAGCAAGTAAATGAATACAGTTTAAAGTAGGAAGGAGTAAAGAATAAACATTTGACTAAGAAAAAACTTGTAAGTACAGAGATATTCTACAAATTATGAGTAGAGCTATGTAAGTTGACACAATTTTCAACCTATTATAAGTATCCAATATTTACGTAATTATTTAGACTGAACATATCTGTGTCTTTTGTGAATTGTGTATGATTTGTACTAATTATCACCATAGTACAAGGAATAAAGAATAACAGGCTTTTTAATGATCACTTTTTTTTTTTTTAAGATTTTATTTATTTATTTGTTTGACAGAGAGAGACACAGCGAGAGAAGGAACACAAGCAGGGGCAGAGGGAGAGGGAGAAGCAGGCTTCCCGCTGAGCAGGGAGCCTGATGCGGGGCCCGATACCAGGACCCTGAGATCATGACCTGAGCTGAAGGCAGACGCTTAACCATCTGAGCCACCCAGGTGCCCCTTAATGATCGCTTTTTTAAAAGACCTGAAAAAATGCCCATGGCAGAGCCACAGAGTAAAGAAGATCAGTGTGTTAGAAGGAGCAGGATAGATGGCAGCCTATCATGAACCCCATAATGCACTTGTGGAATTTATCACTACTCAGAATCTGAATTTCTGCATTATCAGCCTGAGAGTTAAACTCAAGGAGACGACATCATTCTGATCAGACTTCCAAGGGACTGAACTACCTGAACCACTCCACTACTGTGTCCAAAATATTGGTGTCCTTTATGTCCTTTATCTACAGTGCCTCTCTCTGACCCAGCAGTCATAGGGGGAGCTGACCAGTAAACATGGATGGTTGTGAGGGATGTGCAATTCAGATCAAAGGGAAGTCTGAGGAATCTTCTAAGTAAATGACTTCTCCAGCTACAAGGAGATCAGGATGTGAGATTTTGATCAACACTGGCAACTTCTGATTCTTGGATTTTCTCTCCTTTACTCTCAAAGCTAATGGTGCCCAAACCATGTTCCACAAAACTCTAGGGTGCTGTGTAAGAATTGTTTTATGGGAGGGTGCCTGGGTGGCTCAGTCGTTAAGCGTCTGCCTTCAGCTCAGGTCATGATCCCAGGGTCCTGGGATCGAGTCCCACATCGGGCTCCCTGCTCTGCGGGAATCCTGCTTCTCCCTCTCCCACTCCCCCTGCTTGTGTTCCTGCTCTTGCTATGTCTCTCTCTGTCAAAAAAATAAATAAAATCTTTAAAAAAAAAAAAAGAATTGTTTTATGGGAGATGGATCTTCTCAAAAAGAAAACATTTTAACTACTGTCATCTAGCCATCCCCCTCCCTATTATAATACAATTTTAGCTTCTCTAATCACATTACATCCTGTCTCCTTATAATGACATTATTTCCAGATCTCCTTAATGGAGGATTGGGAGTTCCCAAACTCTTCAGTCACTCTTATTGAGAACATCACATAAGGTTGATCATCTTGGGATAATTATGGATGTCTTATATGTGGCTTTTAGTTGTTTAGTTTTCATTTTTGTTATAGGGTGTTTTAATCTTTGAGCTAAAGGTAGGTAAATAAATCTTTTGGCATTTTTATGCAAGAATGAGAGGAAAACCCACATAAAGTATACATAAGTGGGCAATCTCATATTCTTTTTTTAGCACTCTAACAAACATCTTTATTCCATGTGTTTTTAAAAATCATGATACAGCACTATAGAAAGACAGTGACATCCATTCGTAATCTCATACTCTTAACAGAAGAATCGATTTTTAAAAAATACAAAAGGCTTATGCTATAATTTTAGAACACATATCAGTTTTCATGCAAAAGGACAAATCTAGTCAATCAATAAAGAAATGAACAAATAAAATGGAAATGTTTCACAAGTGAAATACTCTACAGTTAAAAATCATTTTTCCTTTATACAGGAAAGAAGCATGTGTAAAGAAGAGCATAAGAATCTGTCCTTCCATCATGTAGTTAAGCTCACCTTTTATTTATTAAAGAGGAGTGAAATTAACAGTGCCACTTCAGCCTATCCCTTAGAACTTAGGTTACAGAAAAAAAAAAAAAAAATCATGTCTGTACCCTGGTAGAATTTCTTATTTTGCTTGAAAAGCAGTTAAATATTAAATCATGAATCACTGCTTTTCTAAAATGTCTTTTAATACCCTAGAGAAAAACTAAATTATCCTGCTCTCTGATTTTTAGGACAACTATAGTCATTCTCAAAATGTGTTCCATGAAGAAAGGTTCCTTGTCTTTTATTTCTTTCCTTTTTTAAAAAAAATTTTTTACAAACTCCCTAACAGATTCAATATCCTGAGAAAACTAGAAGATATTTATAACTGAACAACAGGCCTGTAGAAACCCAAAGGCAATTATCTCTTGTATAAATATCCCTTAGGCAAACTTCAACTAATTTTTAAGAAACAGAAGGTCAAACCTGCTCAAGAATTTTTTTCATGGGGCGCCTGGGTGGCTCAGATGGTTAAGCGTCTGCCTTCAGCTCAGGTCATGATCTCAGGGTCCTGGGATCGAGCCCCACGTCGGGCTCCCTGCTTGGCGGGAAGCCTGCTTCTCCCTCTCCCTCTACTGTTCTCCCTGCTTGTGCTCTCTCGCTCTCTCTGTCAAATAAATAAATAAAACCTTTAAAAAAAATTTTTTTTTTTCAGGTAGAAAATTCACATTGTCTACTCTTGTATTTCTTGGCCTTTCCTCCTTTAGCTCTCCTCAATCCTAATTCCATTTGTCATTCCCCAACTTGGAAAACATTATCTGGCCACAGCTAATAGTCAGAAGCCTTTGAGAAGCATGCATCCCTGTGTCTTCCTGTTTCATTGCTTTTGGGTTGCTCATGTGTGTTCTCATTTTAGGCTACCCTAAGAAATATTTCTCTGATTTTGGGTAATATCAGTTTATAGCATAGGCTAAAATTTCATACCTACCTTTGAATCTCTGAAATTCTTTTTTACCCTTTCAGGTAAATATCCAATAACTAAGAATTAATTTGTACTTGGGATACCTAATTTTCCAAAATCAGTCTCTACCCAAAAAAGACTTCAGCTGTTAATTATTTAAAGTATTGAATTTTGCTTATATTTTTCAAAGGTAAAGACTTCTAAAGAAAAATATAAAATATTTGAAAAAATGACAGTGAAAATTACAAACATGATGTTTGAATGTTTGTCCACATAACTCAGGGCTTATGTGAAGCTTTTCCATGTGATGCAGAAAAACAGGTCCTTTATAATTAACCTGTGCAAATTCCATAGAATTGTGATCGGAAACAAGTTTTCTATTTTTTACTTCCATTATTTGCACCTAATAAATTTCCCCTTATTCAGTTTTAATCTTATAGACAAGTGATAACTACCCATTGTGTGAGAAAATGAACTTCAACCTTTTAAAAAGGAATCAGAGTAGAAATATCAATAGCAATGTAATTGAATACCTTCTGAGCTCCTCCTACTCACATAGCATTCTGCTGTAGGTTACAGAGAAACATGACACTTCTTTATCTTCAATGTACTTACAAGTAACACAGAAAATAGAATATACAAGAAAAAATAACAAAGTGTGGTTCATGGTTCAAGAGTTACTGCCAGGCAGTTACTCATTCAACACATATTTATTGAGTGCCTATTATGTGCTAAACATTCTGATGAATGTTGGGTTTTTTTAAACTTGAGTGTATTTAAAAACAGAAATGGTCACTGTCCTCCAGGGAGATGAAGCTGGAGAGTTAGGTAGGGATTGGGTGATATGGCCTTGTTCTTTACCCTAAGAGCCGTGGGAAGGCATTGAACGTTTTTAAACAAACAATTGATATTCCACTGTGTATTTTTAAAAGATCACTCTAAATGCCCCGAAGAAAAAATACTGGAGGGAAACAAAATGTGAGATGGGAGAAAGAAAAAAATCTAAGCAGCATTCCAGGCAACAGATAATGTCTTAGTGGTGGTGGTGATGGTAGTGGAGCAGGAGAGAGAATTTGGAGAGGATATAGAGAGAAAATGGACAAAGTAGGTAGATTTGAAAACTAGGAAATAAAATCAAAAGGGCTTGATGATCAAATCCTGGGGCTGAAGGAGAAAAGAAGAATCAAATCTACTCTGATTCCGTTTTCAAATGTTGAAGATCTTGGTTTTTGGCTTCTCCAACTGATGTTGATGGTGGTGTTTTAAAAAAAAACAACAACAGGGAAACTAGAGGAAAGCTGTGCTTGAGAGGAAGGTTTTTATGAGTTTGGTTATAGAAAGATTCAGGTTGCAGAGCCTTCAAGACATCCAAGTTGAGATGTCAACTATTCAGTTAGAAATAAAAATCGGGAGATAAGAGAAAAAAATGTTAAGCTGAAGATTTGAGAGTCAGAATGAAATGATAGCATCATATATCTTAGTGAGTGCTCTTATTAGTACATACAATGAAAAATAACATGGTTTAAATTAGAGTTCTCTCACTATGAATTAGAAGAATCTGGAAATGTATCATGGAGGAAGAGGGCTTGATCTTCTTAAAGAAAGAATAGAAATAAGAGAGAAGTAGGAATGATTGAAATGGCAGATGCACAAAAACATAAATACAGTGCAAAGTTCTTGTTGGTTGCAAGTAATAGAGGATACCAACCCAGATTGGCTTACTACTAATAATTTTTTAAAAAGAGTCTATAAATTCACACATAACTGAAAAGTTCAGAGTATTCTACCTACAAGCAAAACTGTGTCCAGGGGTGAAACAACATGCTCAGACACAGCTCCTCTTTTTCTATTTCTCAGCTATTTCCTTGGTGTTGACTGAAATTGTGGCAGGTTCTCTCATGATCCCACGATGGTTGCCAGTAGTTCCAAATGTTACATGATCACATGCTTATGTCCAGCAAGAAAAGCAAAAGTTGTTTTTTTACATAATAGGTCAAAGAAGACCCCAGAATGGAGATCATTAACCTCTTAAGGTCATGTGCTTATTCCTAAAATTGTAGGTAAAGATTGAGATAGATGGATTATCTTAAGCTACTTAGGTGCACCTCTGCAGTGGAGACATATCCTCCCACCAAACCATGTAGAGTGTTAGGGAAGGGAGATAGGAAATCTAGAAGAATCTATATTTTATTATTAATTATGTCTATATTATGGGGAGACTTAAATGCCGATTTAAGGACCTTGGACTTAATCCAATAGACCAAAAGGAGCTCTTATATTTTGAACAGAAGAGGGATCTAATGAAATGTTTTAAGAAGTTAAATCTTAAAGTAATTATAGGACACACTGGAATGTTTAAGAAAAATAAGAAGAAGAGAATCTGTTAAAGAGCCTATAGCAATAGTCTAGGAAAGAGATAGTGAAAGCTCAGACTGTGATGAATATTGATGAAAAGAAGTAATGAAGTGATGGATGGAACAATATTTCAAACAGAACCCACAGGACGTCACAAGATATTAAGAATGAATTTTGTAATGGAATTTCAAACTCTTCCACTGAGATTTCAACTAATGGGATAGCTTTGGCACTAAAGCAAAGATGAGATCCTTTTATTAACCATGATACTGGACCCTCTTCCTCCAAACCCAGCTCTAGACTAGGCTGTCCATTTCATTTTATTCTAATTAGTTACCATTATCCTGTGACCCATTATTCCCCACATGTACAGCTCTCCTAGAAGTAAAAAAGAAAGCAAGTTCCAACCTCAACCAGCCTAATAAAGGCTGTCCTTGACTCCACAGAATGAGAACTTGCAGATAATAATGTAAAAAGATAGATATCACTACAATTATAGCAATGGCATTTACTTTTTAACAAATGCTTTTTCAACAGTTTCTCAACCTGCAATGATTCTGTTAGCAAGCAACAGAAAACCCAGCAGTGTAAACAAATAGAATTCCAAGGAAGCAGTTAGTAGTGTTGGTTCAGCAGCTCATCAACGGAGGACCTATACCTTTGTGTTTTTCTAGATTTTCATTGTGTTTTACATCATGATGATAAGATGACTTATCGCATCCTCATCATTCAAGGCAAGCAATTATGTGAAATAGAGAAGAGGGACAGGAATCTCTCATCAAGAAAGCAAATTTTTAAATTTAAATTCAATTAGCCAACATATAGTACATCATTAGTTTCAGATGTAGAGTTCAGTAATTCATCAGTTGCGTATAACACCCAGTGCTCATCACATCACATGCCCTCCTTAATGCCCATCATCCAATTACCCCATCCCCCTACCCACTTCCCCTCCAGCAGCCCTCAGTTTGTTTCCTATAGTTAATAGTCTCTCATGGTTTGTCTCCCTCTGTGATAAAGCAAATTTTTGCCTGGATTTACCCAGCATACTTCTTATAGCTTCTTACAGCTAATGGGCAAGAATGGAATCACATAACCATTCTTAGCCATAGGGGGATGGGGAAAGTGAACATTTGATTTGATTTTCACTTTATTTGTGGCATGTAGCAAGGAAGAAGAAAGTTGGGAATGGTTTCTGGGTGGCCAAATATTAAAGTCTTCTATGAAAAACTATTGTTTTATAGTGTACTCTATGCTTACATGTATATTATACTCTTGTCACTTTGTATTTGACTTTGTATTTATCTGTATATGTTGTTTTCTCTACTCTTTAGAATATTTGCATTGTCAATTACCAGTTTTAAAATCAGATGTTTTAATCTTTTTCCATTAGCCCCTACCAATGTCTGCTTAACTCATTCAGCAAAGTGCTAGAATTTTGGTTTCCCTGAGGAGGCAACACATATTGACTAGAAAGGATGTTATTTTTGTTTATGTCTAATTATCTTGGCAAGCATTACCCATGTGAAAGAAAATATAGCAAAAGTACCAGATGATTCCATTGGGATTTTGTAAAAGTATCACATTTTATCTTTTATGGGTTGTGATAGAGGCTCACGTAAGGATATATTTCCAAGAGAACTCATCAACCTTGACTTAGAAAGAAATTCAGCACCAAAATCTAGCATCTGCATATCAAAAATAAAATTAAGTAATACCACTTGATGCAGTGTTTAGAAGAAATAGTCACTTAAAGCCATATGAATTCAACCAGAATCCTCTGCAGGCAGCATCATCATGCAATTCTGCCTTCACAATGACATGAAATTTTAAATGACATCTGTGCTAAATCAGGGAGCAGCAAACCCAGGCCAAGTTTAAATTTAGTAACACTGCCCGTTTACTGAAAATAACCTTCTCCATAGCAGATTCTCTATGAATTTCAGGTGACCGACTACTTGTGTTTCTCTTCTGTTCAAAGATAATCAGGTACCCAGAGGCTCCAGCATTGGTGTCTTCCCTTCTCAATGGCTTTTCTGGTGTCCGCTCCAGGAGTCTCCTTGGCCAGCCTTGAAATACATGGAAATTAGAGAATCTACTGCATATATTCTTCTTGAAAATTTCTATCACACATGCTCAGAACTTTCTGAATAAGCATAAGGATTTGAAGGTAAGTGAATTTTGGAAGTAACTCACATTGCTGTGTACTCTTAATTACATCAGAAGTGAATATTTAATATATTTAACAAAATATATAAAAGTAAAAGCAGTTACTGAATGTGGGGAAAATAGCCATCTATGAACAGTTCACACCAAGAAGGGAAAATAAAATGCAAACTTTGAAAGTCGTTATATGTCATGTCAATGTAAATACAAGCAAGGTTCAGTGGTAAACTTGATAACTGATAATCAGTTTCACACAAAAAAATCATGATAATCACAGTGGTTCTCAAATTGTAATGTGGGTGAGCGTCACGTGGAGGGGGGTTAGGGTCTGTAAAATTCTGACTCCTGGGCATATTTCACAGAGAGTTAGATTCATTGCATCTCAGATGTGACCCAGCAACCTGCATTTTACTTACTTGCCCCCAAATGATCCTGATGAAGGTGGGTCTTGGTCCTTTGGGTAATGCTGAAGTTGGCTTTCAAAACAATATACTTCTAATTTTCAAACTTTATATTAAATGGGGTTTTATGTTGTTTGTTTCCTTCAGCTACAAGAATAAATAAGAAAGGCACACTTAGCACAGAGGTGCTAAATTAGTGCTCCTTTTTTGACACACACCCCCCAAATTGAATTCTTAGTTCTCTTTGATACACCTTGATTTTCAAGTTTGGTATGATGGGCTAAATCCCAGCGGTCCCTATATTGCTTTCAGAGTGAGCATGCTCTCATCGCTGTCTTTAGCTTGCTCTCTGTTTTCTGTAATGTTCTAATTTATTCAGATGTTTATACTTACTGGATCAATTCCAAGAACTATCTAAGAAGACAGAAATAATGAGTTATTACCAGAGTCAGCTAAGCATTTCTTCATTTTTGAAGGTTTTTTTCTTTTTCTCTTCATTTGGAAAAGTCAGTGTTAAATTTTCAAAAAAACAGATCTATTTAACACATCATTAGCTACTCATTGTCCTTTGTGGGTAAAAACTTCTAAATCATGTGATATCTTTATAACAGGTAACAGGCACATTTATTGAATATCACTTTATTATATTTCTTTATCTCATTTAGCAATTTCATCTTATTATGTGCAATTTTAAGTTTATGTAAAGTTTGCTTTTTTTGCTCCAGTGATAAAAGTGATTAGTAGAGGCATATTCAGAACTGAAATTGTGATGATTCCTTAAGGGTACAACATGATTTTATTTTGTAGTGAAGAGTGAGGTTTTTAAAATCCTCTGATTGAATTGTAGCCTTACAGACATTTTTTCTGTCAGTTTTTGTGTGCACATGTTCATATTGTAAAGTTTCTTGTCCATAAAATACCAAATGGCAAAAATAAACCCTTAATTTAAAAAAAAAAAAGTAGGGGCGCCTTGGTGGCTCAGTCGTTAAGCATCTGCCTTCGGCTCAGGTCATGATCCCGGGGTCCTGGGATCAAGCCTCACATCAGGCTCGCTGCTCAGTGGGAAGTCTGCTTCTCCCTCTCCCACTCCTCCTGCTTGTGTTCCCTCTCTCCCTGTGTCTCTCTCTGTCAAATAAATAAATAAAATCTTAAAAAAAAAAAAAGTATATCCCCATGGCGGCAATTAGCAACACATATTAGTTATTAGTATTACACAAAGAAAATGAATATAGACATGCATAAAACAAGGCAGCACTTTTTTCAAGTAATCTATAGATTTACAGAATTAGATTAATGTAATAATGAATTTTCACATGCATTTGTTGTCAGTATTGTTCTCAATAGGCAAAGCTCTCACTGCCACATCTGACGATAAAATCCTAAAATTTGTAGTACCCAAACTGTAAAATCCTCAAATAGGTACCATACAAGTTTATGGTTCAAAGAAGTTCTCAAGTAATATTTAATAAAGCTTTTAGTGCAAGTCTTCTGTAATATTTTTATTTCAGAGAAACATAGAAACTACTCTTCTGCTTTTTCTTTTTCTTTTTTTTCTTTTCCTTTTTTCTTTGCAGAGGAGCAGGTAGAGAGAGAATGAAATAGTGTCCTCAAGTGAGTCACGTTCATTATCATCGGCATATTTATCTTAAGTTGTGACTCCTTAAAGAAAACTTACTATGTAATTTCAGGGAACCTGAGTGAGACAGCCTCCATACTCAGGAAGGAAAATATACAACAAAAGAATAAATTATAGAAACTTTATTAAAGCATAGCAGCATAAAGTTTTAGAGCAGAAATGGACCATTAAGATCTTCTAGTCTGGTCCCCTCATATATAATTGCATTTTTTCTCTTCTAAACTTGCTGTATTAATACAAAGAGCAGTCAACATCAGTCTGGCGAGGTGTGACTTTTTAACAAGACAAACTAAGCAAATGTTTTTCAATAATGATTTCTTGGGTAAGGAAGTTTAGAAGGAAATTTTTCATCCTAGATGAAGGTTGAAGAAGTGAAGAGAATACCTGAGTACTTATTAGTGTAATTGAACTTAAAATTGTTAATTATTTTCATTGTCAGTAGATAATCTTTCATGTCATTAATCTAAAAATGAAAACAGCCAATTTAGGTCTACGTCAGGTTTGGTCAGCTTTATATGGAAATCTGATATTGAAGGAGAAAAAGAGCTAAAAGTCACATACAGCTTTAGAACAGTAGAGCCATCTGGGGCCATTTAGTAGGGGAGAAAGGAGACTTAGCTGGGTAATAATCTCTGGAGAGTGTTAGTGTTATTATGAAACAGTATAATAATGATATTTGTAAAATACCCGAAAAGATTAAAATGTGTTTATTATTCTCAATTTAAGAAGTTGCAAAGTCATTAAAATTTCTGTAGTAAAAGTATAATTATTGATGTGAACAAAATGCTCATAATATACTGTAAATGAAAACAACAAGTTACAAACCATGTTTTGATGTGGTCCCATTTTTATTAAAAGAACGACAGATGCATAGGAAGAAAAGTGGAATGATATATAGCAAAATATTATTAATGGTTATGCTCAACTGATAAATTATGTTTGATTTTTATTGCTTGTCAGGGTATGTAAAACTTTCTCTAAATTATGTATTATTAATATAATTTGAAAATATTTTTCAAGGGTTGGGAAAATATTCAGTTATCTGGGAAATTTATAGAACTATAAGGTAGTCCTGATAACGTTTGTTTAAAATAGCCATAATGATGTAATGTATGGTAATTAACATAACATAATAAAATAAAAATAATAAAAATAATAATTTATCCTATTAAAAAAAAAAGAATAAAACACTAGTACAAGCTATGAAATGAATGAACTCTGAAAATCTAATGCTAAGTAAAAGTAGCCAGTCACAAATAAAATTTAAAAAAAAATAGCCGTAAAGCAAGGCTCTTGCATCTTGTAGTATTAAACTGATCTAAATATGAAGATAGTACTTCCAATTAGACAAAATGATTTTTAGATATAACTCTTCATTTGTGGATATTGCAATACACTAAAATTTTCAGTTTCTTCATTAAACACTGATAACTTCAAATTATGACAATTAATTCCTTAGAAATATCCTTTATTTCTTGTATCGGATAATTCCAATGTGCTTTCAAGAATTTTCCAACTATAGCAGTTTCCTCCATTTGGAGGATAATTTTATATGTTTGGTTACATTAGTGTTAATATGTCTTTGTTCTTTAAATCTCCAGTGTAACATACGGTTAGTCTCACCATTATTACTACCAGCTGCGGTTGGCCTATGATTTTGTTCATTCTGTCTGAATCCAAAGTAATTAGCTCTTTAGTTTAATGACAATATTTGTTAATGGGTTTTTAGGGCCAAATTCTGCTGTTAGAGAGTGGGCGGTGTATTGGAAGATAGAATCTGGCCCTTATGTTTTAAGCATAAGCTGTGTAATTTGATTTCAAAATGATGGTTTAGAGAGTCTGGGGTAGGAAAACTAAATCTACATTTATCTGAAGTTTCTCAGTTTCAAGAAATAGAAAATGAAAGTGACAATTTATGTAAATGAATATACCCACTGAAGATTCTCTAATACAGCTATCCTGCATGAATCGTTCCGTACGTAGTTGGAATGAGAAATGAGATGATAATTTTCAAGCAGACATTAGGTAGATTTTCTTATGTCATGGGGCATACATTGAATTCTTTAAGTGCAATGAAACACTTTTGATCATTGTATATTTTTCAGCTTTATTGAGATATAAATGACATATAACATTATGTATATTTAAGGTGTACAACGTGATGATGTGATACACATATATACTGCAAAATGATTGCTACAATAAGGTTAGTTTACATATCCGTCAGCTCACATAGGAGAGCAGAATTTAAATGTTCTCACCGCACACAAAAATTGATCATTGTACTTTTGGAGGACTCGGTGAAATGAAAAGAACCTTTGCCTGGCATTCTCGAGTTCAAGGTCAGGCTCAGCTTCCTGGTAACGGCATGACCTTAGAGAACTCACTTTACCTTTCCTTGGGCTTCAGTTTCTTCATCCTAAAATAAGACCTTTGCAGTAAATGATCCCAGTGGTCCCTTCCAGCTCTGAAAGGATTACTCTAACTTGCTTTATTTTTTTAAGAAGTTTCTTTTTTTTTTTTTTTTAATTTTATTTATTTGGGAGAGAGTGAGAGAGAGCATGAGCAGAAGGGAGAGGGAGAAGCAGGCTCCCTACTGAGCCAGGAGCCCAATCTGGGGCTCGATCCCAGGACCCTGAGATCATGACCTGAGCTGAAGGCAGATGCTTAACCAACTGAGTCACCCAGGCACCCCTCTAACTTGCTTTAAAAGAGCACTATGGGTAGGGCACAAGGAGGTCAAGGAAGATGCAATTTGTTACTGAGTAACAAATCATTAAGTCTACTAAAAGCTTTTTGGAGACATTTTGGCCTTAAGAACTCTCCTTCAATGATTTTGTAGTTTTAGCCTAGATTGGGGGTTTATGTGGAAGGCTGTTATGTGGGAGGCTGTTATTTTGGAAGTTTTCAAGAAGACCGATTTTGGCAAAAGTTACAAAAAGAAACAAAACTCACTTGGTAACAGTTGAGATACCTAATAATGAAATAAGATGTCTTGGGAGGTCATGAATTCACTGTCATCATAGGAAAGAAAGTGGGTCCCAAGGGTTATATGACCAGCCAAACTGCCTTTCAAGGGATAAAAGCAAGAGGCAAGTATCTGAGCATAAAGGAACTCAGTCAGTGAGCCCTCCAGTGGGCCACTGTTGGAGGACAGAGTCCATCAAACCAAGAGGTGACTGCAAAAGAACCGATCCAATCTTAAGCATTGAACCTATTTAACCCTAAAACTAAATCTGAAATACATATGTAGATGAGTGTGACAGAGCATACAAGGATAACATCCTATAGAACTAAAGCAACCAACAAAAACTAGAAGGACACAACAGGAATCAACTGGTGCATATACTAAATTGGCTGATTGCATTATTCTCAATATCTAGGGATCAGTGGATATCCTTTAAACCTGACAAATCAAGTTATAGAAGTATTTAAGAGTAGAAAAAAAAAAAGATGCTAAGAAAGTCATGCTGTTGTCCAACACTGGGTCACAAAGAATGGGGAGGAGAAAGAAGAAAAAAATTTCTCTGTACTCATAATAGGGAATGATAAATATTCTAAAGATATAGAAGATCAAGGTTATTACATGAAGTTACAAACTAAATATGTAGGTTATTATGTGAACGTACTAAGTTATAAATTAGAAGAAAATATGCACCCTATTAAATATGCTTAAGAAGCTATATATAAATAATTAAATAAGGCAAACAGACCATGTAATAATTTTCAAAACCTTTAACAGAAAACTTAAAATATTATGAAAAAAATCCCTGTCATATCCTTCATATTAATAAATAGAAATACATTTATTTCTTTCAAAGAAATTATTTTCAATTAGATCATAGTGCAGAACCAAATTCTCAGTGTGCATACAAGGATGGGTGGGTCCAAAACAAAGTCATGCAAAAATTTGAAAATGAAAGGGTAGGCAAATGCAATCTAAAGAAATTAGGAGTTAGAATCTTAATATCAGAAAAGGTGAAATTTGTGTGTATGTGGGGAGGGGGGGCCTGTCTGGCTCAGTTGGTGGAGCATGTGACTCCTGATCTTGGGGCTGTGGGTTCGAGCCCCACATTGGGTGTAGAGATTACTTAAAAATAAAATCTTTAAAAAAAATTTTTTTTAAATAAGCAAAGGTGAAATTTAGGGCCAAAAAGCATTAATTAAGATGAAAGAGGAACTTTGTAGTGAATGCTCATATAATGAAGGTATACAATCATAAATAAATAATAATTTTAAGGGCTGCCATAGGAGTTTGTTCAGCAAATAAACCTAACTTCTAAAAACATCCCAAGAAACAGCAATGGTCCACATTTTAGGTGCTGGACTAAGTCTAAGAAGTCATCTCTGTTATAAAGCAAAACACTTAATATTGAAATTTATTTTCAAGAGAAAATATTTCTATGCCAAAGACAAAACCACCTGTTAACCAAAAATTAAATACTTGACTAATGACAATATTTTTTTCATTATTAGCAAAAAAGGAATTCCAAGTTTCTTGTCTTTGGGAGACAAACAAACAAACAAACCATAGCTTCCACTCAGACTGTAAATGTGTACATTAAACTTATTTGATTTGAAGGAAAATGGACCGTTCAGCTTCCCCCCACCCCAACAAGTATTCTTAACAGCAGGATATAATTTCAGAGTTTTTGCCATCAAGAGCAAAAATTTTCATTTCATTTAGGAATGCAGCTTGTAATAGTTTCCCATCCTCCTCGCAGCAGGTTTCCTGCCCTCATTTTGCAGACTCAGCCCAGTAAGGCACAACTAGGTAACTTCAGTTCTAGGTTAACACATCCTCCAAGCATCGTCCCAGCAATTCAACTTAGTTATCATGCAAAGCCGCTTAGCCTCACAAGTGAAATGGAATATAGTTGAATAGCTTTTCTAATGTAATACCTATTTATAATAAATGCAAAGTGGTTTATGATGGCAAACTTTGTAGAGCATGAAAAATTATGAGGGGAAAAAAAGCTTATTTTTTCTGACCTAAAATTGTGAAGAAATGTCATGTATGCTAGCAGGTAACTCTCCCATTAAAATAAAAAGAGAAAAATATTCAAAAATAAAAATGTAATACATTGGCCTTTATATTACTTCAGCAAAAAGAGATTTAAATGAAAAGATTATATTTCAGAATACCATTTTATTCCTAGAGAGCAGAGTTTTTTTTCTAATTTACATAAATTTTCTCCAGTTTAATTTCTTTCTCTCCTATTAGACCTCAACCATGTGGGCCAAAATTTCCTTACTTTTGTTTGAGAAAGTAAAGATTGCTCAAATCTCCTCTTTTGTATGCTGATATTAGAATAACCACGTCTGTAATAAATGCAAGTTGAACTATGGAAACCACACATTACTGAGGTATAGATCTTCTCCTTTGAATAAGAAAATTCTAGATGGCAGTTTCATCAAGTCGGCTAAAATCAAATAGATGAGATGAGTGTCCTAGCCAATATTTTACGACCACAAACTGTTCTATCTCCATGCTCGTGCTCAGGTAATTCACTCTTTTCTTCTATTCATTGCTCTTCTTTCATGAGTAAGGTATATATGCACCAGGCCACAACGACTGCATTTTCATCGTGTCTGGTCAACACTGTCAACTTTAATGATTGATTTTTATAACAAGGGAAGCAAATGTCCGACCAAGCCCAGTATGAAATTTATAAACTATACTGGCTTAAAATGTATTTGTTTTGGGGCGCCTGGGTGGCTCAGATGGTTAAGCGTCTGCCTTCGGCTTGGGTCATGATCCCAGGGTCCTGGGATCGAGCCCCACATCTGGCTCCTGGCTCGGCGGGGAGCCTGCTTCTCCCTCTGCTTCTCCCCCTGCTCGTGCTCTCTCTCTTTCTCTGTATCTCTGTGTCTCGAATGAATAAATAAAATCTTTAAAAAAAAATGTATTTGTTTTTTATGCATAGTACAGTGATTCCAGCTGAGAATGAAGACCTGTAGCTGGGTACGTTATAGTCCAATGCCAACTTCATTTCTTCTTTCACTCAGCAATTCTTTGGTTAATGACTGCTAAGTGCCAGGCTATTCCAGGACTTGAGAGGCATTAGTGAACAAAAGTGGCATTTTGTGGGGGGACATGCAGACAATAAAAATGAATCATAACAAGTAAGTGAGTTGTGTAATGGTATATAGACTTTCTTTCAGGCCACAGAAGGTAAGACAGGCAAGTGGGGGATGATAGGACAGGATGCAGGGCAGTGGGCTCACATCTGATACTTCTATATCAGGACCAGCTCTTCAGGCAGTTGTTTTCCTATGTTCAGAGTATGTGGATTGGACTTGGAGGGTGGAATCATTATTAAATGACTTTTCCAAATGTTCTTATTTTAATGACAAGCCTCCATACATTGACATTCACACTTGAGATCTTTACCTTATAGTTTACCCAAACTAAAGCAGTCGACCTCATGTGTTTCCTAAGTGTTAGCTTGAGAGTTCTTTGCCTGGTTTTATTACAGGCGATCTAATTAACAAATGCTCTCCAAGTAATGCCGTGGAATTTCCAAAGGGGTGAAACAGTGAAGAATAAAAACTGGCATTAAATTAATTATTTTTGTCTTTTGTCCTGAGAGTTTATTATTTATGGAATAATTTTAAATTATGGTATCACTATACGTTACATAATCCTTGTCAGTGATGTTAAGCGATGCCACATTAGTTCAAAAGGATCCAAACATCAGGTAAAAATATACTAACTTTAAGAATTAATCTGGATTTTGAAAGTATCTAGTTATGGACCCTTGAGATAAGATTCTTATTTGATTCTCAGAAAAATGAGGATTGAACTCTAAATTTGAGTACATATTTAATTGAAATAACCTATAGGGGTGCCTGGGTGGCTCAGTCAGTTAAGCATTTGCCTTCAGCTCAGGTCATGATCCCAGGGTCCTGGGATCGAGTCCCGCATTGGGCTCGCTGCTAAGCAGGGAGCCTGCTTCTCTCTCTGCCTTCCCCCCCCACCCCACCCCCGGCTTGTGCTCTCTTGCTCTTACTCACTCTCTCTCTCAAATAAATAAATAAATAAATAAATCTTAAAAATAAATAAATAAAAATTTAAAAAATTTAAAGAAATAACCTGTAGTCATTTTTAATTTATTTATATTGTGTTGCCACTTTAAGAAATTATTTTCATGTTGATCCTCATGTACTACCAATGCTATCCATGCTCTAGCATCACAGCCTGTTTCAGCTGGAAGTGATCCCAGAAATTGTATTCCAACTGCTTATATTTTGCAGGTGTGAAAACGGAGTCCCAAAGAGGGTACTTAATTTGTGCAAGCTAGATGGTATATGCAGGTCCAGGAAGCCAGTTAGTGGTAGAACTGGGATCAGAATCCCTTCTTTAAAATCCCAGTCGAGTATGTTTCCAGATACATCACTCTACCTGAGATTTTCCGGTACTTATTACTAAAATAATGTTTCCTTTAAAATAAGGAACATTGACCGACCATACCTTTGAATTCCACAAAGTTATCTTACCTGTGAGTGTGCCTGAGCTCCCAGAATGGCCTCCCTTATTTGGTAACCACCGTAGCACTACCAGAAGTGATGAAAAAAAAAAAATTGAATAACCTTTTGAGAGTTTTTTTTCTTTGAAAAATAAATGAAATTATTTATGAAGTCTTCAAATTACTTACCTATTCATCAGTATATAGAGCACAAATGAAATACAATTGTATTATTTTTCAATGAATTGTGGAAGGAGAAAGTTATAAATAGTAAAATGCTGAGTTTAGAAAACAGTGTAAGTAGCATCTGGGCCCTGGGTCCCTTGACATCCCTAGGAAATGATAGAGAGTCATGTGAGAACTCTCTGAACCCTCAGAAAGGAAAATTATGTAACTCATTGGAAAATAATTTCAGTAGATTTAATAGAGCAGGCAGGCAATATATTCAAAACACAACGAAAAAGCATAAAAAATTCTCTCTGCTAAGCCCAGGGAGTTTTCATATGCAAAAAAAAAAAAAAAAAAGAAAGAAGGAAAGAAAGAAAAACTTAAACAATTAAAGCAGTATCAATTAATTTTCTAAGACAGCTTCTACTTTAATCATTATAATACATCTTAAAATGTTGTACGTTTGGTTCTTATAAATGGGTTCTAAATTTGCTTGAAATGAAAGATATAATTATGGCTTATATAATGACAAAATTGGGATTTCTCAAGGCACAGAATAGAGTTTTCATAGGTATTTCTAGGCATATCATTTATTAAACCAATATAATTTAAATCTTACGTAAATTAAAAAGTATGTGTAACATTAGGTACAAGGCTCTAAATGATTGATGATGATGATTATAGAAAACAGCTGTAAATACCCAGAGTCCAGCAGACTTAATGAGTACTTTGTGAACTTATCAAGGTTTTGATGGTTTTGTCTGATAGTGAATGAAGTTCACTGTACAATTTACCCAGTTTTTACTTGTTACTGTACACTTGTAAATCCTATAAGACTAAAAAGCTAAAAACTGGATCTTCTGTCTGTTCCGATATTCAAAACACAGTTCAATTAAAGTCTTCTCTAATAAGTAAAGTTAATTGAAAATTATGATTTAAAACTACATCTGGTTCTTATTCATGTGATAGCTAATTATTAGCATTCGAACATTAAGCATTTTAGACTAATTGTTTATTACTTTCAACAATAGCAGAAAAGGATGTTTAAGAAAATACAAAGCTAATATATTTCAGATTACCAATGAGGGAGAAAACTGTGAAAATCACTGATTTATGCTTATTTTTGATTGATTGAATTCATTTTGTCTGAAGCCCTTAGTAATGTCTTTGGAAATTTCTATCCCTTTTTTCCTCTCCCCCACTTCCATGAATATTTATGTGATTTAGAAGGCACCACATTTTTTGCATATTCTTTTCCCAAAGGAATGTTTTTTTTTTTCCATTTTTAATGACTTCATAGATGAATTGTTCTCTGATAACCAAGGGAATTAGTGGACCTTCAATGTAAACCTAGGTGATCAGAGTGTCTTAGTTTGCCTCTTGAGCTGAATGAAATTGAATATACCTTGCCTTTCATTGTCTTTGCACACATTATGTAAATTGGTAAAAATAAAGTAATGTGATTCAAAGTATGGTTTGACAGACAATATCATGAAATATAATATCCAAATACTTACAAGCTAGAAATAGTGCCTCGAGGCACCACATTTATTGTGAATGAGCATTTGCATTTACACATTTTTGTCTAGAGTTCAGACTTGCATAATAAATCACTTACTGTGGAAAGTAGAATTGTTTTCAAAAGGTTAACAAAGAAATACCAAATGCAGTTTCCTCCCGCAAAGAGCTTTCAATCTATTTGGGGAAGTAAAGCACAGAGGCATAAGAAGGAAGTCAGATTACACAGAATTAGTAATAAATAGGAATTCTACATCGACTGACATGGCCATTATAAATTCTCTTTCTGTATTTTATGTGTAAATAGTTCAGTGCATACAAAAGCTTATGCCAAAAGTTGTATTCATGTGTATTTCCTAGTAGTTTGAACTCAACCCAGGAAAGTTAGGTGATTGATTCTTAACAGGGATCAAATAATGCCATCTCATGCTAGGCCTAATCAAAAAATCGCATTTCCCGTTTCTTTAGGGTGGTCTGTGTGAATTCCAGTTCACTTCCAGCTCATTAGGAGATGGCATCATTCTTTCAAAACTTCATACCTACTGAAAGGCTCAGTACCCTTTCAACCAAGCTTTCCTCCTTTCCAAAAGAATCAAAATTTTCAACACTGAGGTTTTGAGTATTGTTTATTTTCTGAAGAAAATTATTCAAACCAATATATATTTGAGTAAATGTCAAGGACATTTGTCATTGAAACTAAAACTGCTTACTTATTCAGGTAACAAAATGAAAATACTCTTTCTGATTTTATTTTGCACCTTGGCATTGAAAACCATCTCATTTTAATGGGGGTGGGGTCCCATTTTCTCCTGGTGAATGGTAGAGCCACCCATGAATGGATTCCCTGATAACATACAGTCTGTTATAGAATAGCAATGAAGAATGTGTGAACTCTGGAATCAGATTACAGAATTTAAATCCCCAGTTCTGCTACTCACTATCTGTGTGACCTTGGACACCATCAACTTGCTAAGTCTCAATTTCCTCATATGTAAAATGCAGATGATAACGTTGCCAACATCAGAGGACAATTGGGGCTAAAGGAGATGAGTCATGGAAAGTACTGTGTAAGGCTCAATCACTATAAACTACTCACGTTTCTCCTATTCCACACAGCTTCTTTGCTTTCTCAAAAATGAAATCTTGTCATGCAAGACTTTGAACCCTGACCACTCCTTCATTTTCATTGTTTCCATAAACTTGGAAATGAAGAAACTATAAATATATAACTTTATATCATTATACAACTGTATACATATTATGTGCATATATATAAGCATCTAGGAATTGTGAAAAGATGCAAGTAAGATTGTTTAATAGAATATTTTTGCTCTCAGGATAGTGGTTGCTTTAAATCTGCAGCTTTGGAGCAGAATTTAAATGGCAACTCAATGACTTTGTCATCATAACCACATAAAAGGTCTGGCAAGCTGCGTAAATCCGTGCATACGGGCATGGTTGGCAAGCCCTTTGAGTTGAAATTGAACCCACCCAACAAGTTGTTTCATCAAAACAGTGCCTGGAAATGTTTGCATTGTGTTGCATGGCGGTTAGCTTCCCAGCTAAACCCGTCAGTGAGTGGGGAATGTGCGCAGTCCGAAGAGTGTGGGGCAAGGGACGCTGTCCCTCCAGACTGCTGAGCAGATGGAGTGAGTCGTGCGTAACTGACACTTGACAGCTGTCCATCAGCTTTTAATCATGAGAAAAGCTTCGTGAAGTGTCCTCAGCACCAGAAAACCAAAAGAGAAACGCAGCTGCCGGAAGTACCATAGCTTTCCTCCCACCCACCACTGCTGCTGGGAATCTCTCTCCAGCTAGAAACCAGCAACCTTTGGAATCCAGGCAAGAGCTCTTCGGGCGCACTGCACTTTCTTTTCTTCTTTTCTTCACTTTCCTTTCCTTTCCTTCCCTTTCTTTCTTTTTCTTTCTTCTTCTTTTTTTAAATGGAGGATGATTCTTTTCTCTGTTCCTGGACCCTCCTGAAGATTTTCTGGGTCTGACTAAAGAGTTCCTCAATAACCATTTTGGCTGAGTAGACTAGCCTGCCTGCACACATTAGCCCGTTCTCTAGCTCCCTGTTTGTAGATAATGAGACAAAGGATATGAGATGAGAGGATAGACCTGTGTCTACTGTCGTGTAGATATGCTGAGGAGTGCAATCTTCCTTTTAGCAAAGATTAAATATATCAGTGGAATGCCTCCTGATCGACATCAGTGAAGGTTTGTTTACAATTTGGGGCCCACAGAGTGTGAAAAAAAAAAAAAATTGACAGTCGGCATCGTAACCAAAGGTGCATGCGTTTATAAGATGCTGGTTTTATTTGTGCCTCGTTGCACTGGGCTTTGCCAGACCTTGTGAAGAGACCACGGCAAGTTAACAAGTCGCATGGCTGCATGCATGATTTGATTTACTCCAGGGTCTAGCCAGTGCGTTCAGCTTTATTTGTTAACCTAGCAGAACATTATTTATTAATGAGTTCTTCATGCTTTATTAAGCCTAATGTCAAAACACCTCTGTGGGACCCTACTAGGCATGTTTTCCCTTTGTGGTAAAACCTTCCAAAGAAAATGAAAAATTCTGCAGCAGTGCTCCAGTTAAAACCCAACAGATATCAGTTCAATTTCTCTTGAACCTGTCAGATGCTATTTCTGGATCTTTGTGAAAGATCTGAAGTCTTTCACAGGTAGAACTGAAATTAAGGAATGTCCTATTTTAGATGTCAGTAATTAGAGTCCCTTCAAAACAAAGCAAAGCTCCTGTGGCCCCAGGAGATGAGTGGACTCTTTGGCAGGCCGAAGCTAACAAGTTCAGCAGGAGGGGGGTGGAGCACAAATCCAGTCTCTACAATAGTAGTGAGAAAGTGTGGGTTTAGGCAGATACCATAATAATTTGAGATTAGTAACAACGTGAAATAACTAGGCACATCTGAGTCATAAGGGGAATGGGCACAATTCTGAAATATGCTAGGACTTTGCAGTAGGAGCTGGTGGGAAAGGAGAAGAAGCCGCCATGACCAAGGAGGGCAACCAGGGGGTACAATAGCATAAAAAAAGGCACAGACCTGTCAGCTGAGCATTGTCCTGGTTTCCTGGAGGAGTGGTCACAATAGAGCCAGATGGGTTATAACATAGGAAATCCAGGCAACTGGAGATACCAAAGAATAGATGAGTTCTGGTATCATGGAATAGGGCCTCAGGGACATACCATTAGTGACTTGCAGGGAGAACCAGAAAAGGAGCCAGCTGGTTCTTTTTCTGGTTCACCCTACAAGTGACTAATGCAAGAAGATTGGAGTTCTCTGTCCTGAATCTCTTAACAGAAAGCTACAGGACAGAAACCCAGGTGTTAAGAGAGGTAGGGAATAATTACTTTATCTCAGTGATCTGTGCACAGTGCAAAGGACAAATGAGGTCTATTTTTAGTGACATCTGACAACAGTTGTGCTAGATGCTGAGACTGAGGCTGCATCTGCGCTTCCTACCAGCCATCAGGTATCCCTGTGCCATGATAAGTTCCAGTGATTTGTGCTCTTGGCACCTGGAGAAAATGGGCTCAGATACAGTATCTGCAAAGAGAGTTTTGTGTCTTAAAATTTTGCAGTCTTGCCCTCTAACTTTTGTAATGACTTAAAGTTACCATAGCACACAGCTCACTATTTCGTTACATAGATTTTGTTACTATTCTTTCTAATCCTTTCTGACATGTAGTTTAGTAATTATTGAGTTCTCATCATGTGCTCCTGGGAATAAAAACATGTCTCAGGGACAAATCCTTTCAGGAAATTTATGGCAGAGTGAGGAAACACACGTGTACAAATGTGATGATTTTATATGGTAAAAGTTGTCAAGGTCCTGAAGGGTAAGGACAGGCTGAGGAATTGTCACAGTTTTGGAGGAAGCTAAGGAGGTATGACAACTCCATGCAATGTGGGATCCTGAATTGGATCCTGGACCAGAAAAAGTACATTACTGGAAAAACTGGTGATTTCCAAATTAACTCTAGGGTTTAATCATAAGTATTGTAGCAGTGTTAATTCCTTCATTTTGCCAATTTGGTTATGTGAGAGATTCAGATTCAGAGAATCTGATTAAAAGATATACTGGAAACTTGCTGCAACTTTTCTATAAGCCTAAATTCATTTCAAATTAAAAGTTTAAGAATTGATGCATCCTTTAGGGAAGGTGCAGATGAATACATTCAAATGTTCTGAAAAGGAAAAAAATTACTTCCAGTTGATAAGATAAAAGTTCATAAAGGGGCACCTGGACATCCAAGGATAAGATAAGGACATTTTCAGGGAGAGAAAAATGGGGTGGTGGGTCAAGACATGAAAATAGGAAAAGAGAAGACTCTTCTGGGAAAAAGAAAAAAAAAAAAAACACCATTATAAATAAAATGAAGAGCATTATAGCCCATGAGGAAGGCTTGGGATTTAGTTACAGGCAAAGAAAGAGGCAGGAAGGTACATAGAACAGGGAAGAAGCTTAGCAAGCAACTGACGGGCTTGAGTTCACCACATGTGAACTGAGGCTGTGAGTGGGGGACAGAGATGAATTGCGAGGTCATCAAGGTAAAACTGTGAAAGATTTTGAATGCCAGGCTGCGGATTTGGCCTGCCTCTCCTAGGCCACAAGGTAGCCCTGTGCGTGTTTCAGCTCATGCCCCAGGAGACTGTAAGTACTTTACAACTAGAAGCGTATCTTCTCTGGAAATACCTGGAGACAAGCACATAGAAGAAATAGCCCAGATTGGAACGTTATGAAGGAAAGGGAGGACGCTGCTGAGAAGGCCTGCACCTGCAGGCCGGAAGACAAATGCCTGGAAGAAGAGCTGGAAGGACAGAACAACTCTACAGACTTACTGTGGTGGGCAAGTGAAGGGAGTTAAAAACTCAAGGCAATATATTTAGAGTTAATGGCTGTTGCTTAAATGTTCAGAGAGAGAGAAAATCGAGAGTTCTTTGATGGAATTGCAAAAGTAAACATGTCTAAGTTAATTCGAAGACCCTTGCAATGTTGAATAATATTGGAAATTACGTGTGAAAAAGTGTTTGATCCAATTAATGTACATGTTACTAGGAAAACATAAACCACCCCTGCCACTTTTGTTTTTCCCACCAGGACTTAGAGCCTATGAAGTTGGTGTCGTGATTTTAGGGTTCAAGAGGAGGAGTGATAGATTAGAGGGGTGCCCATTGCTCTGGCAGAGTCAGTGAGAAAAGAGCATAAACACATCAACATCACTATGTACCCCTGCCCATCCTAACCCAATGCCAGGAGAGCTCCCCACAGGGAAGACCCAGCAGAAGTTTGGAATATCCACTGTGACCATGACAATGATTTTGCAGAAGACCAGGCCTGCTCTCCTTGGAAGCAGCTCTGTGACTCCTGGAGGGGAGACTCCTACTAATTCGATGTCTAACTCCTGTTAAGCCCCAGGTAAGCAAACAGCTTACCTGTTTACGAGCAGAACCTCCCTTGACACAGATAGGGTTTGATCTGGGATCAGTGAGAGGCAGTTATAGACCATACCCACAGCCAGGCCTGAAATACTGAATTCCAGTTGCTAGTTCTCACATAAAATCACTCCAGAGTGTGACAATATGTCTTTCTAACATATTTCCCTTAAGGTTGAAAAATAATGCGGGGGACACAGCCTGTGCACATGTCACGTGAGGCTATCTTTTTCTCCCATTCATTATGTCTTAGATATTAGCAATCACCTTATATGATCTTCCAACAATTTCAAAGCCTCTGAGCACTCCCAAGTCTGTTTTGGATTCAGTTTGATTCTTCTAGCTTAGTCTGTTACGCTAAGTATTTTCTGTACCACTACAGCGTCATAAATGGAAATAACTTTTTGGTCCTTCTGTGTACTCCAGAAATGAAAGCTAGTTTTTAACATATTTCCTCCTGACGTATATAAAGTTAAACACTTGTCTTGGTAAATGAAGTCTTTATTTTCATGGAATGTGGCATAATATTAAGAAATAGGCTCATCTAAAAAGCTTCTAAAGTTAATAGAAAGGAAGCTTACTTAGATAGGGATCATATAAAATGTTTGTATAATTTATCTCTTTTTTTTAAGATTTTATTTATTTATTTATTAGTCAGAGAGAGAATGGCAGGCAGAGGGAGAAGCAGGCTCCCTGCTGAGCAAGGAGCCCGACGTGGGACTCGATGCCAGGACCCTGAGATCATGACCTGAGCTGAAGGCAGACGCTTAACGGACTGAGCCACCCAGGCGTCCCTGTGTAATTTATCTTTAATTTTACAATGGTGAAAGTGCTTCTAGAATGGGTCTTAGGAACCAGTGGCATCCTGGAAATCAAATTTGCAGATGGCATGAAAAACTGAGGAATAACTCATACCATGGAAGTTAGCATCAAGACTGAGAGAGATCTGTATTGGCTATGACACTGGGGCAAATCTGGGGAAATGAAATGAGAATAAGTGAAAAGTTCCATCTTCCAGTCAAAAGAAAAAAAAAAGTGCATTGGGAGGAACTTGAAACATACTTGAAAGATTCTAGCATTCATTTAATTATTAAAAGTGTGAATTAGAGCGATGATGTAATTGCCCCGAAAAGCTCATATGACCTTAGATTCGATTTGTAATTAGAGTATTTCCAGAGCAAAGCGGATGACAGCCTGTCACCCTCTAGGTTGCGCATATCTACAGCCATACCTACAGCATGATGCTTTGAGAGGCGTACTCTAACTGGACCAGAGACAGCGTGCATTCAGAGCAGGGCACCTAGGACTGTGAAAGGCCAAGGAGCACCCTGAAGGGGCATGAGAACGTTTAGCTGGGAGGAAACGAGATATAGTGGAGGGCTGAAAACGGTCTTCAGTATTTGCAGGCTGCATGGAGAATGAGGAGTAGAGGCATAGGACAGAACAAGGGGAAAAGGGTAGAAGACACAAGTATGTACATCTTGTCTCAATTTAGGTGCAAATTTTATAATAATTACAGTTGAGATGCTCGCAAGTAACAAGCTGTCCCTAAGTTGGCAGAAGCTGATCCTAGCTCACGACGAGTGCTGAGGGAGCTCTACCTAAATGTAGCTGGCCTGTGTGATCGTGGCGCCTGGTCTCTCTGAAGGGCCACAATTCTTGGTACCTCCGAAACCAAGATCTGAATTACATAGAAATGTCCCAAGCCTTAACGGAGTATGGTTCATCTTCTTAGGGTCCATTTGCCTTCTGGGAATGTGATGAAACATCAGTTTAACTTCTACAGTAAGCCATTTAGTGCAGCGCCTCACGAGCCACTTCTTGTCATATAGTTGGTATTCGCCTTGCCACTGCTTTAGCTGGGGAGGTGCTGCTGGTAGTTTTCTCGTCCGTCGTATTCTCAGCAACAAGAGCAGCTGCTGCGATGGCTAAAATAAGCTAAAATCCCTTAAGACATGAATTGTGATCGCAGATTTTTTTATGCATTTTGTTGTTGTTCATTTCATTGAAAGTTCAAGACTACAACAGGCTTTGGCTTTCAAATTAGGCAATGAAAATGTGGGACATACCTAGAGGGGCACACAGAGGAATGGGGCTATGGAATCACTTCTGCCCACATGGAACTTTTGTTTCCTAATTTCAATTTGTAATTACTACTCGTAATGAATATTTTATCTAAGCGTTTTAGCAACCTTTCCGTTTTATTCCATCTGGTCTCTTCACAATATCATCTTGACATTTTCGGCAAAGATGATGTATCAACTTTGCCACCTAGGTCTTTGACAGAAAAATCAGAGACCATGAATCAGAGGCATGATGTCAAAATTCTGTGAGAATGATTGGTCCCTTGGATTTTAAAGATAGGTCAAAAATCTCTTCATGCTATTCCTTGAGAATTACCTTGAAAGGAGGAAAAACCTTGAACCTCATGCCACTGCTCACCAACACACACAGTCACTCACCTTTGTTCCTACTTTCTCTTCTCCCCCTGCTCCCCTTTCTTTCGCTTTTTCTCTCCTGATGCCCCATCAGTCAGTGTTCGAAGTTATATTCTTCAATGGATATTTCTAACCAACTTAAATTCAAACTTGCATGCCAGTTCCCAGCATAGAGGATTTCAAAATAAAAACTGGAACAGGAAAGAGTTCTTTTCCTCTTCTGCATGAGCAGCTTTCTTTTCATTACAGTGAGTACCCAGAATTTGAGTCCCAAATTGTGGATTCCAGGACCACTTAGTGAGTTGGTGAAAAGAAAGACAATACACAGTAGAAAGGCTGAGAGTATACAAGGAGAGAAAATGTAGGAAGAGGAAACAAAAAAGGAGAAAATTGGGTCAGAAGAATAAAAACACTTGAAAATTATACACGGGGAACATGTTTTTAAAAAGAAAGTTATGAAAGAGAAGATAGACAAGGTTTTTTTCCTTCTGTAATCAAAAAGGAACTAGGAATGCATATTTTTTAAAGATTTAAAATACATAATAATTCTCAAAGCAAAACAGTGCCCAAATTTAGCATATGTTCAAAAAAACTTGGTTGAATTGAATTGAATCAACTGCAGAGAATGTATGGTTTCACCAAAAATATGGAATGAAGGAAAGAACATTATACACATTTCACTTTGGCAATAATGAAGTGATTCTGAAAATCTGTACAGCCCACATAACCCCCTGCCCACAATTCTAACATACTGTAAATGGGCTAATTGATGTGCTCTCTTTTGGGTTTTAACCCTATCCTCCCTGTTTGTCCTTAGCTAAAAGCATTGTATTCATTGCCCAGGAATATTTATTGAACTTAGGATAGCTCTGTAACCACCATATATGAGAATTGAACATATATCCCAAGGTAATCGCCAATCTTTAAAAACTAATAAAATTAATGGTATCTTTTTGCATCATGCTTTGCAGTTTACAGAGCACTTTGCATAAAATCTTTCTTTTTTTTAAGATTTTATTTATTTAATAGAGGGAGAGAGACACAGCGAGAGAGGGAACACAAGCAGGGGGAGTGGGAGAGGGAGAAGCAGGCTTCCCGCCGAGTAGGGAGCCCGATGTGGGGCTCGATCCCAGGACCCTAGGATCACGACCTGAGCCAAAGGCAGACACTTAACGACTGAGCCACCCAGGCGCCCCGTATAAAATCTTATAAAGTAGTTGAAACAGGCATTATTATTCCCTTCTCAAAATTGAAAAAGCTAAAGCTAGAGAAGCTAAAAAAACACAAAAAATAAAACAAAACTTACCCGGAGTCACTGAATTAGTAAAGGAGGCCAGACTGTTTATTTCCTACAGTGCAAAGCTAAGAAATATGTCTGTAGCTTGTCTTAGAATGTGGACTGGTCAGATTCCCAGTCACTAGGCAATGGGAGGATGGGTTCTCTTGGTAGGACACAGGTTAGCCCCTGTACTGATACTTTCTCTGGTTCTTACAAGCAGTATGATTCTCAGTGCCATCACCAGGCCCCACCAAGAAGCATCTGGCCTGGGTCTTTTTGACAATCACAAAGATTGAATGATGCCATTGGCATTTAGTCTTGAGGAGCAAGGGCTAATAATTGTCTGGGAAAGTAACCAGCACCCACAATGAGAAGATCTTCAACCCTAACTATGGTCAATGCCCTTGTTGAAAAGCACTTTTCGGTTTAATCACTAATAGTTATTAATATTTTTTAAAACTTGGCACTCCTAACCTCAAGTTGATGATAAGCAGAATTTATCAATTGACCAAGAACCTGACCCCTGGGCAGCACTCAGAAGCTTCCTGCAAATGCATGTACAACATTGGGGTTTCCCCAGTTTTCAGAAAGAACATGGTATCAGTGCCTTGACAGTACAGTTTTGAGGTGGTCAGATTTTCAGTTGCTGTAATTTCTTGTTATACAAAGTCACCATTATCTCTTTTGTTCATTATGAGCTATTTGGTTAACTCTGAAGTGTTTAGTGATCCCTACTTCTATGAATAGTATGTTTGGCCTATAACTTACAATAACTATAAAGACATGTTATATGTTGCAGTTCAAAGATGGGTCATTCCTACAGCCTCTTGCTAGAGTAGATATTTGTATAAAATCCCCTTCAGAAGTAGCACTGGGTGTTATACGCAAACAATGAATCATGGAACGCTACATCAAAAACTAATGATGTAATGTACAGTGATTAACATAGCATAATAAAATAAAATTTAAAAAGAAATTTAAAAATACAAAATAAATAAAAATTAAAAAATTAAAAAAGGAAGTTACATAGTCTGGCATAGTACAGCATAGCATATATCATATAGAAAGGTAAACTATGTAGTAATACTATACTATATTGCTAATCTAATTTACTATCATATACTTATGCCATTATAGAATAGTACAATATAGTATAGTCATAGTATCATATAATATGGTTTGGTGGAGGATTGTTATCACCAAGAGTTTGGAAACAGGTGACCTAGGTGAATGATGGGGACTTTTTTTTTCCTACCAAAAGGACTGCCTTCCAGAGCTGGTTTAAAAAAAAAAAAAAAAAAAGGAGCCACTGAATTATAGTACAGCATAACCTGAGCAGATCTCAGGATCCCGGACTTCTTACTCAGAATGGTTGGCAGAAAGCAGGGGGAGTGAGTTATCTTCACTATTACTGTCCTTAGGGGAGCCCAACTAGGCTCCTCTAAAGCAGCTCTTTGTGCTTGTGTTTTTCTAATGAAGTGTTTTGAGACCCTGTAGCAGAGATAATATTACTTTTGTTTTAATATCAACTGGTACCTTTTGTCTACAAGGCAAAGTGTTTCATCCATAATATTTATCCCCTTGTCTCTGGTTTTGTTGTTGAAAACTACCTGAGTAGGTTTTTTTTTTTTCCCCCAGCACTTTTTATTAAGAAAATATTAGGAAGGAAGCAATAATACTAAATCACAGAATTATAAAAGGGAAGCTTGTACAGCTAAACTTTAAGATACTCTGAGGGACTCAAAAAAATAAGCCACCAATGCTGGGTAAGAAAAATGTATGACAGTGGAAGTATGCAATGTGATTTACTTGGCTGGCTACTGTGTAGGAGAATAAATTCTATAATCTTGCCAAAACCTGAGAGAAGTGTGAATTGAATAGCAGTAAATAACCTTATTGTAAAGAGTTGAATGTGATATATTCTCCAGCCTTTATGCGGGAAAATTTCCCATTGATTAGAGCATCAGACCCAAAGTGCACTGAAGACAAGATAATTTTTAATATACTTCACAATGTCACTTCTGCTCTGATGCCACAGCCTCTCAAACTTTATGAGTTGGGAGACAGATGGAACTATGTATGCAACTCTAAAACTTTCAGCCTCTTTCAGGATTAAATACATTTTATAGCTAATTTTTTTTTCTATATCTTTCCATTAACATTCTTGTGCTGTTCAGAAGTCAGTCTTATATGTTTATTAATGTTATGTGTTTAATAACATCTTAATTATTTTTATTTGACCAATGTTTTAAAGTTGCAAGCACTTTTGTACATTATCTTATTTAACCCTTACACTATTGCCATGTGTTTAAAGAGGGTATTATTTTTCATTCAGACTTAGAGTGGTTATGTGACTTGCCTAATCATATGTAGTGAGTAGGTAGCCAATCTGGGGCTCAATATCAGGGTTTCTGCATCTCAATATTTAGTTAATAAGAATTTTGTCATATGAATTATTACAATTTATATGATAGTTCATTTCTGCTGAAATGTCTAGTTCTATCATATATTTATTACTGAGCCATATTGTAGACTAACTTGGAACTTGCTTGCTTCATTCAGGCAGTTGCTCCTTTATTAAAAATTTTTGAGTGTCTGCTTTGTGTACTGGGGGTAGAAGGGTGGGGAAGAAAAACAGATATAAGAAATTGCCTTCAAAGAGTACGCAGTCCACAGGGAAAGCAGATAAACATATATACTCACTACAATACCAAAACTATTTGTAATACAATAAAAAATATATTTAGTCTTTGTTCCCCCTCCATCATCTGGAACAAAGCTCTTAAAACTGTTGGAGTTTTCTGGGTGATAGGAGCATCTCATTGTCTGCTAATAATGACTCATGGAGGAACAGGGGGCTAGAAAAACCAACCACATGATTCGATGGTTAGAATTTTCAGCCCCACCCTCCCAATGTCCAGGGAAGGGAGAGGGGCTGGAGACTGAGTTCAGTTACCAATGGCCAGTGATTTAACTGATGATCCCTATGTATGAAGTTTCTCTTTTTTTTTTTTTAAGATTTTATTTATTTATTTGATAGAGAGATAGAGAGCACAAGTAGGCAGAGGGAGAGGGAGAAGCAGGCTCTCCGCCGAGCAGGGAGCCGGACGTGGGGCTCGATCCCAGGACCCCAGGATCATGACCTGAGCCGAAGGCAGACGCTTAACCAACTGAGCCACCCAGGCGCCCCTCTATGTATGAAATTTCAATGAAAAATTGAAACAAAGCTAAGAGAGCTTCTGGGTTGGTGAACACAGTGATATATTAGGAGGGTAGTATAACTGGAGCGAGCATGGAAGATCTGCACCCCCTCATCACCCTCCCATATCGTGCCTTATGCATGTCTTCCATTTGGTTGTTCCTAAATTGTGTCCTTTTTATAATAAATTAGTAATCATAAGTCTCCCTGAGTTCTTTGAGTCAATGTAGTGAATACTGAACCTGGGGTGGGGGGGGACCTTGAATTTGAAACCAAGTCAGACAGAAATGTGGGCAGCTTGGGGACCCAGGACCAGAGACTAGCATCTGTAGTGAAGGCAGTCTTGTGGGACTAAGTCCTTAACTTGGGAGGGGGTTGGGGGGCAGTGCTAACTCTGGGTACTTAATACCAAAATTGAATTGAATTGTAGGACACCTAGTTAGTGTCAGACAATTGGAGAATTAATGACTATTTGCAAAAACCAAACACCAGTGCTCACCGTATCCTCTATAAAATGCCCACTGTGGCTCAGGCATTTCAGAGTGTCTGTGGCCAGTACAGTGCTCTCTAAATCACTTTGCATTTTTGTTTCCATCATTGGTGCTGTGTACTTATCAATAACTGCTAGTGTTTGCCCCAAACCGTTTGTGCTAATAGTATTCTGTGGTTATATATTTTAATTGAATATTTAGTAATCTTAGTAATATTTAGTAAATGTGAAATTCATTTTTATTTTTTTTTTTAGATTTTATTTATTTATTTGAGAGAGAGAGTGAGAGAGAGAAAGAGCACAAAAGGGGGGAGCAGGAGAGGGAGAAGCAGACTCCCTGCCGAGCAGGGAGCCCGATGCGGGACTCGATCCCGGGACTCCAGGATCATGACCTGAGCCGAAGGCAGTCGCTTAACCAACTGAGCCACCCAGGCGCCCCAATGTGAAATTCAAAAGTAGTTTCTATGAGGGGCTCTTGGGTGGCTCAGTCGGTTAAGTATCTGACTCTTGATTTTGGCTCAGGTCATGATCTCAGGGTCATGAGATTGAGCCCCGCTTCAGGCTCTGCGCTCAGTGCGGAGTCTGCTTATCCCTCTCCCTCTACTCCTCCCCCCACTTGCTCTTTCTCTCTCTCTCTTTCTCTCAAATAAATAAATAAATAAATAAATTCTTTTTTAAAAAAAGTATTTTCTATGAAAACATAGTTGAACTCTTTAGAAAGACTCACTAAAGGTAAGTTGCAGAAAATTCTATTGAAGTGGGCATGGACAAAACAACTCTAAAAGACTGAAGAAAAAATCTAAAAAATTAAAAATCAAGTGTAACATTCCCAGAGTATAAAATTACTCAAGAAATTACTCCAGAACGTACTTAAAGAATCACGTTTAAAAAGCTAATTGTGTAAATATGAGGTTAGAGTAGTAAAACTAAATTTAAAAAATTAATCAGAAGTCTCCACTCAGAATTCCTCACAAGTGTCTTCAAGGTTTTACTTTAAAGAACTGAAATGAATTTGTAGATAAAATCTGGGCTGTGACTTAGCAAGGAAGAAAATAAGGAGCATCAATCACCAGACCCACATTCAGAAGGCAGGCCTTTACTCTCCTTCAAAAGATGATTTATGTATTTTAAGTTAAAATGAAATGTATAAAGTGTGCATTAATTGTCAAATTCCCACGTTAGCTATTTTTTCCAATTAATCAGCCCACCATCAGTTTTGATTATAAAATGAGAGAATTGAGCATACCTCAACTTCATAACTCAAGTCTTCCTTCTGTTTTTGGTTAAGAAATTGAAGTTATCACCTGTGAGCCTAGAAGATAATATCAAAATTTAAATTATTTGCAACACTACTTTGTCAGTAGGGATTTATGACCCCAGTTTTCAATTAGGAAGAGTTACTAAGCTCCTAGTCAGTAGATTACTCTCAGATTGACTTTGAAAGAAAAACATAACCCTCAAGTTTTTTCCTTCCCTTCTCCTCCCTAAAATAATTTATAAAATAGTAGAGCTGTCAGAATCCACCAAAGTCAGCTTCATTGCCCAGCCTCCAGGCCAGCTTCTCCTCATTGTGCTAGACTGTTTAGAAATGTACTCTAGATGTACGATTTCCTAGGAGATGGATTTTGTGATTTTGTTCATTAACCTATAAATGAACCTGACAACCAGCCTATTGAGATTTCTTTTTTCTATGCATCCAATCTTAATCTTACCTACTGCTAGCTTCAAACTCTAATTTTTTAATTTGTTCAAATATTCACTGACTACTTCCTATGTGCCAGGAACTCTGTAGGCACTTGTATACAAAGATCCCTACCTTCATGGTACTTAAATATTAGAGCGGGAGAGGAGAGTCAGAAAATATCAATAAAGGATAAGTAAATTACCCAGTATATTAAAAGGAAATAAGTACTATGGGTGGGTGGGGGGGGTGAGGTGACAAAACAGCAGGATAATGGGGATCAGGTGCATAATGAATTAGGGAATGAATTGCAATTTTAAGTAATGTGGTCAAGGTGTCTACACTGAGAAGGTGACGTTTGGGTAAAAAGATTTGAAGGTGAGGAATGTGGCCATGCCAGAGAATATTCCAAGCAGAGGAAGAAATCACTGCAGAGACTTTCAGGTGGGAGGTACTTAGTATGTTTGAACAGTAAGAAGGAAAGTGCCTGGATGAGTTCAGAGAGATAACTTAATAAAAGGACCAGTCTGGCTGCCATGCTGAGAATAACTGGGCAGCAGAGAGGCCAGTGGTAAAAACAGAAAGATTAGTAAGAGGCTATTGGAATAACCAGGCAAGAGATGATTGTTTCTCACTCCTAAGAGATGCACTAGAGACAGTGAGGAGTGGCCAGTTCTAGACATATTTAGAAGGTAGAATCAACAAGATTCTCTTGGCATAAGTGGAAGAAAGGGGTCAAGGTTTTTTGGCCTGATGACTAGAATGAAATTACCATCAACTGAAACAGAGCAGCTATTTTGAGGAACAGGATGAGGATGAAAGATAAAGTTTTGTACTAGACATATTGAGTTGAGATGCTTATTAGGCATCTAAATAAAATATCAAGTCAGGAATTGCCTTTATGGATCTAAAGTTTGGAGGAAGAGTCATCAGCATATAAATTGCTCTTCTCTTAGAGGAGGTGAAGATGAGCCAGCCTTTTTCAACTAGAGTTTCACAAGAGAAGTAAGCCTTCATGCCTTAAAGATCCCTTGTATGTAAATAAATTAAGTTCTGTCCAGTGTATCAAAAATGGTACTGGCTGTGTAGTGTCCTTGAAAGAATTGAGAAATCTTTGTTGTATGTTCGTCATTCAGATGAGAAAGCCCACTTGAGAAAGGCTGCTTGGGTTATCTGAGCAAACTTAAGTTCTTTGTCTCTTTTTCAGACAAATTTCCTAAATCATCATTCTTTTTTAAAAAATTTATTTAGAGAGAGAGAGAGAAAGAGCATGAGCTGAGGGAGGGGCAGAGAGAGAGGCAGAGAAGCAGACTCCTCGCTGAGCACGGAGCCAGACAACGGGGCTCGATCTCATGGCCCTGAGATCATGACCTGAGCCAAAACCCAAGTTTCAGATGCGCAACCAACTGAGCCACCCAGGTGCCCTTCTTAATTCTCATTCTTAAAGTAATTAGAATCTTGAGATATTTTGAGTCATTTTACAAAACCATAAATAGAATACTATCAATCAGTCTTTCCCAAAATGTGTCCAGTTTTAACTGTGCTCATATAAAGTTTGTGTGTTGTGGGTGGGGGGATAGGATGAAGGATTAGGGGGTAGGGATGATAGCTCAGATATGTATGATGTTGAGGAAAATTAATTAAAACAAAATCTTTCTATCAACCCAGAAATCCTCTCCAGAAGGGTAGTAGAAAAAGAAAACACATTTGTTACTAAGTAAGCATTAAACCAAAATGTGATGTGCATCACGGGCAATCCACTGAGAGATTGCAAAGACAGAAAGGAATCGTACCCCCTTATGTAGGCAAACAGATGCAACCCATTACATACAGATTTTCAAGATAAATGATAACTAGTCCTCAAATCAGAGGACTAGACAGCACTGTTATTCACAGATAGCTTATCCTAACTTCAGCATCTGTGTTAGCTTATTAACTTTTTCCATGGGAAGAACATACCTCATATCTTATGACAGCAGGTAGCTTTGCAAATTTGCAAAATTGGAGCAAGTCACCCACTAAAGTTAGGTTCTACCCTCCCACAAAAACTGGGAGGTAGGGATGCTGTTTTTTTCAATTTTGCTTTTCAAAAAGATGGTTCCCATCTTCCTGGGTCATAATGCTGATAAAAGGCCCATCTAATTTTCAAGATGATTATATACAAGAGAAGAAAGTGGAGCACCTGGGTGGCTCAGTCAGTTAAGTGTCTGCTCTTGATTTCGGCTCAGGTCATGATTTCAGAGTTGTGAGATCGAGTCCTGCATCAGACTCCATGCTCAGTGGGGAGTCTGCTTGAGATTCTCCTTCTCCCTTTGACCCTCCCCCCATGCTCGTTCTCTCCCTCTCTCTCTCAAATAAATAAATCTTTTTTAAAAATAAAATAAAGAGAGAAGAAAGTACAATTATAAATTTTGTAACATAAATACTCTTTAAAAAATGATGGGGGAGAAGTCTGTTTGCTAATTGTCAACACAGAGAATTAAACCTCTTGGTTTTGCGTGTGTGTGTGTGTGTGTCTGCCCACCTATTTTCTTTCTTTTTTCTTTTTTAATTTTATTATGTTATGTTAGTCACCATACAGTACATTATTAGTTTTTGATGTGGTGATCCACGATTCATTGTTTTAGTGTAACACCAGTGCTCCATGCAGTACATGCCCTCCTTAATACCCATCACCGGGCTAACCAATCCCCCCTCCCCCCTCCCCTCTAAAACCCTGTTTGTTTCTCAGAATCCATAGTCTCTCATGGTTCATCTCTCCCTCCGATTCCCCCCTCCCTTTTTTTTTCCCTTCCTTCTCCTAGTGTCCTCCATGCTATTCCTTATGTTCCACAAATAAGTGAAACCATATGATAATTGACTTTCTCTGCTGCTATGAACATTGGGGTGCATATGGCCCTTCTTTTCACTACATCTGTGTCTTTGGGGTAAATACCCAGGAGTGCAATTGCTGGGTCATAGGGTAGCTCTATTTTTAAATTTTTGAGGAACCTCCACCACTGTTTTCCAAAGTGGCTGTACCAACATGCATTCCCACCAACAGTGTAAGAGGAGTTCCCCTTTCTCCACAACCTCTCCAACATTTGTTGTTTCTTTCCCTGTCCATTTTTGCCATTCTAACTGGTGTAAGGTGGTATCTCAGTGTGGTTTTGATTTGAATTTCCCTGATGGCTAATGATGATGAGGATTTTTTTCATGTGTCTGTTAGCCATTTGTATGTCTTCTTCAGAGAAGTGTCTTTTCATATCTTCTGCCCATTTTTTGACTTGATTATTGATTTTTGGGTGTTGAGTTTGAGAAGTTCTTTATAGATCTTGGATATCAGCCCTTTATCTGTAGTGTCATTTGCAAATATCTTCTCCCATTCTGTGGGCTGCCTCTTTGTTTTGTTGACTGTTTCCTTTGCTGTGCAGAAGCTTTTAATTTTGATGAAGTCCCAAAAGTTCATTTTTGCTTTTGTTTCACTAGCTTTTGGAGATGTATCGTGAAAGAAGTTGCTGTGGCCAATGTCAAAGAGGTTACTGCCTATGTTCTCCTCTAGGATTTTGATGGATTCCTGTCTCACAGTTGAGGTCTTTCATCCACTTTGAGTTTGTCTTTGTGAATGGTGTTAGAGAATGGTTGAGTTTCATTCTTCTGCATGTGGCTGTCCAATTTTCCCAGCACCATTTATTGAAGAGACTGTCTTTTTTCCATTGGGTATTTTTTCCTGATTAGTCAAGGATTAGTTGACCACAGAGTTGAGGGTCCATATCTGGGTTCTCTGTTCTGTTCCATTGGTCTGTATGTCTGTTTTTGTGCCAGTACCATGCTGTCTTGGTGATAACAGCTTTGTAATATAGCTTGAAATCGGGCAACGTAATGCCCCCAGCTTTGTTGTTCTTTTTCAACATTTCCTTGGCGATTCGGGGTCTTTTCTGATTCCATACAAATTTTAGGATTGTTTGTTCCAGCACTTTGAAAAATGCCATTGGAATTTTGATCAGGATGGCATTGAAGGTATAGATTGCTCTGGGTAGCATAGACATTTTAACAATGTTTATTCTTCCGATCCATGAGCATGGAATATTTTTCCATCTTTTTGTGTCTTCTTCAATTTCTTTCATAAGTGTTCTGTAGTTCCTAGAGTATAGATCCTTTACCTCTTTGGTTAGGTTTATTCCGAGGTATCTTATGGTTTTTGGTGCTATTGTAAATGGAATCGTTTCTCTAATTTCTCTTTCTACAGTTGCGTTGTTAGTGTATAAGAAAGCAGCTGATTTCTGGGCATTGATTTTGTATCCTGCCACATTACTGAATTGCTGTATAAGTTCTAGTAATTTGGGGGTGGAGTCTTTTGGGTTTTCCACATAAAATACCATGTCGTCTGCGAAAAGAGAGAGTTTGACTTCTTCTTTGCCAATTTGAATACCTTTTATTTCTTTTTGTTGTCTGATTGCTGTTGCTAGGACTTCTAGTACTATGTTGAACAGTAGTGGTGAGAGTGGGCATCCTTGATGTGTTCCTGATCTTAAGGGAAAGGCTCTCAGCTTTTCCCCATTGAGGATGATATTCGCTGTGGGTTTTTCATAGATGGATTTTATGAACTTGAGGAATGTTCCCTCTATCCCTATACTCTGAAGAGTTTTAATCAGGAAAGGATGTTGTATTTTGTCAAATGCTTTTTCTGCATCAATTGAGAGGACCATATGGTTCTTCTCCCTCCTCTTATTAATGTGATCTATCACATTGATTGATTTTCTAATGTTGAACCACCCTTGCATCCCGGGGATAAGTCCCACTTGGTCGTGGTGGATGATTCTTTTAATGTATTGTTGGATCCTATTAGCTAGGATTTTGTTGAGGATTTTGGAATCCATATTCATCATGGATATCGGTCTGAAATTCTCCTTTTTGATGGGGTCTTTGCCTGGTTTGGGGATTAAGATAATGCTGGCCTCATAGAATGAGTTTGGAAGTTTTCCTTCTGTTTCTATTTTTTGAAACAGCTTCAGTAGAATAGCTATTATTTCTTCTTTGAATGTTTGGTAGAATTCCCCAGGGACTCCATCAGGCCCTGGACTCTTGTTTTTTGGGAGGTTTTTGATCACTGCTTCAATCACATTACTGGTTATTGGCCTATTCAGGTTGTCCATTTCTTCCTGTTTCAGTCTTGGCAGCTTGTAGGTTTCCAGGAAGGCCTCCATTTCATCCAGATTGCTCAGTATATTGGCATATAGTTGTTGATAATAATTTCTAATAATTGTTTCTATTTCCTTGGTGTTAGTTGTGATCTCTCCCTTTCATTCATAATTTTATTAATTTGGGTCCTTTCTCTTTTCTTTTAGATAAGTCTGGCCAGTAGTTTATCGATCTTATTAATTCTTTCAAGGAACCAGCTTCTAGTTTCGTTGATCTGATCTACTGTGTTTCTGGTTTCTAATTCATTGATCTCTGTTCTAATCTTAATTATTTCTCTTCTAATGCATGGCTCAGGCATCATTTGTTGCCTTTTTGCTAGTTCTTTAAGGTGTAGAGTTAGTTGGTGAATTTGGGATTTTTCTATTTTTTTGAGTGAGGCTTGGATGGCTATGTATTTCTCCCTTAGGACCACCTTTGCAGTATCCCATAGGTTTTGGACTGATGTGTTTTCATTCTCATTGATTTCCATGAATTGTTTAAGTTCTTCTTTGACTTCCTGGTTGACCCAAACATTCTTGAGCAGAGTGGTCTTTAGCTTCCAAGTGTTTGAATTTCTGCCAAATGTTTTCTTGTGATTGAGTTCCAGTTTTAAAGCATTGTGGTCTGAGTTTATGAAGGGAATAATCTCAATCTTTTGGTATCGGTTGAAGCCTGATTTGTGACCCAGTATGTGGTCTATTCTGGAGAAAGTTCCATGTGCGCTCGAGAAGAATGAGTATTCTGTTGTTTTAGGGTGGAATGTTCTGTATATATCTATGAGGTCCATCTGGTCCAGTGTATCATTCAAAGCTCTTGTTTCCTTGTTGATTTTCTGCTTAGATGACCTGTCCATTGCTGAGAGTGGAGTATTGAGGTCTCCTACAATTAATGTATTGTTATCAATATGACTCTTTATTTTGGTTAACAGTTGGCTTATGTAGATGGCTGCTCCCATGTTGGGGGCATAGATATTTACAATTGTTAGATCTTCTTGTTGGATAGACCCTTTAAGAATGATATAGTGTCCTTCTGTGTCCCTAACTACAGACTTTAGTTTAAAATCTAATTTGTCTAATATAAGAATTGCTACCGCAGTTTTCTTTTGAGGCCTGCTGGCACGGATGATGGATCTCCATCCCTTCACTTTCAGTCTGGATGTATCTTTAGGTTCAAAATGAGTCTCTTGTAGACAGCATATGGATGGGTCCTGTCTTTTTATCCAATCTGTAACCCTGTGCCGTTTTATGGGAGCGTTTAGGCCATTCACACTGAGAGTGATTATTGAAAGATGTGAATTAATTGTCATCATGTTGCCTGTGAAGACGTTGTTTTTATAGATTGTCCCTGTAAATTTCTATTGCATATCACTCTTGGGGTCTTTCTCCTTTTATAGAACCCCCCTTAATATTTCTTGCAGGACCAGCTTAGTGGTCACATATTCTTTCAGTTTCTGCTGGTCATGGAAGCTTTGCATCTCTCCATCCATTCTAAATGAAAGCCTTGCCAGATAAAGTATTCTTGGCTGCATGTTCTTCTCTTTTAGTACCCTGAATATGTCTTGCCAGGCCTTTCTGGCTTGCCAGATCTCTGTGGATAGGTCTGACGTTATTCTGATGCTCCTCCCTCTGTACGTAAGGAATCTCTTCCCCTAACTGCCCTTAAAATGGTTTCCTTGGTTCTAAGATTTGCGAGTTTTACTATTACATGCCGGGGTGTTGGCCTGTTTTCCTTGATCTTGGGAGGGGTCCTCTCTGCCTCTAGGACATGAATGTTTGTTTCATTCCCCAGATTAGGGAAGTTCTCAGCTACGATTTGCTCAAATACATCTTCTAGTCCTCTCTCTCTTTCCACTCCCTCCGGGATTCCAATTCTTCTGACATTGGAATGCTTCATGGTGTCACTTATTTCTCTGATTCTATTTTCATGGATTCTGAGTTGTTTTTCCCTGGCCTTCTCTTTTCCCTTTTTATCTATTAAATTGTCTTCCAGGTCACTTATTTGTTCTTCTGCCTCACTTACCCTAGCTGTTAGATTATCTAGATTAGATTGGATCTCATTGATAGCATTTTTAAGTTCTGCCAATTCAGCTTTCATTTCTGCCCTTAGAGACTCTATGTTGCCATTAATTGATTTCTCCATTCTAGCCATTGTCTTCACAATTGCTAGCCTGAATTCCATCTCCGACATCTTGGTTATATCTGCATCCATTTGTAAATCTGCAACATAAGTCATAATCTCTGAGTCTTTTCTAATTTGGGGGTTCCTCCTCCTAGTCATTCTGTTGATGGGTAGTTGAGGGAATGTATAGAGTCCAAATTATTGACCAGAATCCAAGCAAGATGCACCTGTTTTCTAGAGACCTTAGGGTTGCTGGCCTCTTGTTTTCCCAGCCTGTCTTCTGGAGAGGGGCCTGCCGTGCTGACTCAGGCAACCCTGTTTGGGCAGAGTTGCCCTACCCCCCGTGGCTGGGGATAGGCTCAGTGGGAATCAGTTTATTGGGGTTTTTGTTCTCTGACGGCTTTCCCTGGTGGCTTTCCGCGTCTCTTCCGAGAGTCAGAGCAGAAGAGATCATTTCCAACCCTCGGCATCAGAGCAGAGAGATCGCAGTCTGTTCTTCAGTGAGCTCTCCAGGCCACCCTGTCTCTGTTTCTGTCCGTGCTGCTATAAACTGCAGCGTCCTGGGTTGTGCGCCCCTCTGCAGCGCTCCCAGTCCTGCCTCCAGGTTAGGGCACGTCTCTGCCCTTTGTGCTTCTAAAACCACCAGCCGCTCCCAGTTCGCATGTGCAACCCCGCCGCTCCAGGTTTCCATCCCGGGGGCTGCCCTAAAGTCCTTTCCCCACCGCTACCGGTCTGCAAGTCTGTGCCCTGTCCCCAGTGTGCGAGGCTGTCACTCACTGGTGTAGGATCCCCACGGCCAGGCTCCCTCCTGCTGCCGTTTATCATATGATATCTGTCCGCAGAATCACGGCTCCCCATTTCGTACCTTGAAACCAACCACCCGCAATATTCTGTTTGTAGAGATCCAGATCTATTTTCTTACATCTCAGGCTGATTTTGTGGGTGCTCAGAGTGGTCTGATAGATATCCAGCTCAATTCCAGGGACCAGTTGAAATAGGGTCCCCTACTGCTCTGCCATTTTTTCTTCCTCCTGGTTTTTATTTTTATTTGTCCTTATGATGGTGAGCTCTAGGTATAAAATGAAAATAAACAGTTCTTTACTATAGGACTTCTCAGGGCTTTTAATTTGCTTGTGTACATTATAAAATTCCAGGGGAGAAATATGTTTTGCAATATTTCACAATGTCAGTTTCTCTATGGTCAAATCTCCTTGACCATAGAACTTTTTTTTTTTAATGGAGTATCTCATAGGACCAGTATTCCTCAAATTAACACACTGGAAAATGCCATGCTGACCTAATACAAACCTGACCAATTCCAGAAAGACTGGGTGCATTTATTTTGTCATGATACTTTATCCCGTGCCTGCATTCTTCATGCCCATTGTTGCCAAACTTAGATCATTTTTGCACTTGAATTTTTAATTTGTTGCTTGTTCTCCCTGTTTATTTTGGTATGTGATAAGTTGCTCTTTTCCCCTATTTTGGTGCATGCTATGCTATTTTTGTGTTCATATTTATGTGTTTGGCTAAAATATAAACATTCTATATTCCTATTTTATCACTCTGGTAATAATGGCATTAGTATTTTATTTTTTTAATGTTTTTTACCCCACCACTATTTTCTCAATTCTACTACTGGATAGTTGCTTTGTATCTTAAAGGCACGCAGGCATCTATTTGAAATCACACCTGATGTTTTAAGTCTGTAAAATATTTGTTAAATATATACAGCAATGCTTTATAGGCCAATTCACTGCTTGAGGGCACTAAGTCTCTAGGTAACTGCTCCTGGAGAAAGGAGGCATACTTGTACTTGTCATAGACAGGAGTATGGGTGTCCTCAGGCATAGGGCACCATGAGAATTAGGTATACAACCCATAATTACCTCACTAATGCATTTATTTTCTTTAAAATAAGAATTGTACCAAGTAGCCACTATTTTCATTAATCTCTAATTTCTACTAAATTTCTTTCTAAATCCTCATGATTTGCAAAGCAGAGTAAAGTCCACAATAAATATAGAATGCTTCTAAGTAAACTCAGTCATTTCCTTAATTTACTTAATTGTGCATTGAATTTTGTGCACTTTCAGAGCTGTCCCTGGATTTCTTCATACAACTGACCAATCACTTGCCGTATTAGCCCTGCTGATGTGTGGGGGAAAAGGTGCTGATTGCCTCTTAAACTTACCTCCTACCTTTCTCCATTAACTCTGAATATTCCATAAAATAGAGAAGTCCCAACTCATTTCATCCAAAAATGGTTGGTTCTTGGCCAGCTGGTTGGAGCCCTGGGGCTTCCCTGCTGTCTCCTGTAGCTAAAATTATCTTGTCTTTTCAAGGCCACAACCACCAAAAAAAACCTTACACCTTTACTTGTTTGCCCTTCAAAAAAACTTTTCCTCATTTAGTCCTCTCTTACCTCTTGTTAAATGCTTTTTCATTTATAAATTTGCCAGGACTTTACTCTCTCCTTTCTAATGATACCAAATCCCTTCTTTAAAAAAAAAAAAAAAAAAAAAATATATATATATATATATATATATATATATATATATACACACACATATATATATCTTTCAGAACACCATTAAACAAACAGGCAACTTCAAAAAATGTCATCACACATACTAAAATTTGTACCTAGTGACTGCCACTTTATAGACTGACACTCAGTTCCATGGAATTTGGGGTCTTTTTGTGGAGTCTCAGCCTGGCCTTTTAAAAGGTGCTAGGAAAATGCTAGTATTTGAGCTGTAGGCCAGGAAGGGAGATTTTCGAAAGGGCCACTCCCTAATTCTTTGGCTTTATCATTGCAATTTGGGCAGTACATTTTCTATTTGCCATTTTAGAGTAAGAAGTAAATACAAAGAAAGAATACACTAAAAGAAGTTACTTAAAGGATGTAATGTCTTGTTCTGTCACAAAAGCCCCACTCAGTGGAAGGACAGATGGAGGAAAGATACTTATACTCCTTTGTTCACCCCACTTTAAACCCTTCTCACAAGCTAAACATAGGAGATCCTAAAAACAGATTGGCCTGATCTAGGAAACTAGGGAACTTTGTTCTGCTAAATTTTGGCTCTAGAGGAATAGGTCCATTTAAACCTGTTAAAGTCATCCAAACAGCCATTCCTTAGTGGCTTTCTAAACTTATAATGACTTAAAACTTAGCATGGAAAGCGATGAAATATGGAATCTAAATGTAAATGTTGTGTGTCCTGCTAACTTTTCTTGTGTCTCTCAATGATATCTCTTGAAGTGATCATGATCATTTAATATGATTCAGGGAGAAGGAGCCAGCCTTTAGAAAATGAATTTTGTCAAGTCTTTTTCCCATTCAAATGCCCAGATTTAGTAAATGCAAGGGTAAGATGTCTAAATCAAATTCAATTAAAATTAGAGGGTTGATTTCTGAGTTATCTGGCTTAAATGAGAACTTGTTCTTCTCAATATGATTCATCTCCCCAAAGAAGGTAAACTTTATATGTCTCGACAAATACATTTCTCTTTCTAAAATAAATACATAAGGTATCTAGGGACAGTATGAGTTTCTTGCACTTATTTTTTGTGCCCTTTCATCATTTGACTTCATAATTTAGGAGATCTGAATGCCTAGGTGAGCTGTGACCTAGCTGTTCAGGCACCACTCATAATTCCTGAGTTGGGAAGCTGCCTTCCAGGAGTAGCTTTCTAATTTAGAGAAGAGAGGACCTATCCAAGGGAATCTATAAACATAATCTATTTTGCTTATTGTTTGTGTGAAGACACATATGGAGGAAATTTCACCTTAATAGTGATATCAATTATTTAAGAATTAGTTGTCTCTTTGGGGTAATAATAATTATAATGGTTAACATCTATGAGTGTTTATTGTGTGCCAGGAACTTACTAAGGGCTTTATAATACTACCCCATTTAACTGCCCCAAACCCTACAGTTTAGGTGTTGTTATTTCCCCTGTTATCTAGATAAGGAAATCATGGCACAGAGAAGTTAATAAGGAACTTGCCCAAGGTCGGCTCCAGGGTTCATGACCAACAGAATGATGCCAGAGTCTGCCTTCTTAGCTCCATGTGACACTGCCTCATACACGTGCTTATTCCCCAGCACTGCAGTCCCCCAACACACCAACCTCTTGGGTTCCATGAGATTTTCCCTTTATCGATAACACCTTTGCTCACCAGGACCATCTTGGGACTTGCTACTTATCCTTCGAAATATGATTCAGATATCACCTCATCTCTGAGGACTTCCTGACTTTTCCAAGGAGAGTAGTCTTCCTTCCTTATCGAAGCTCCTATGACTCATACATGCACACACACGTATTCTCCCTTCCCCCCCCCATATATCTGTGTTTCTCTTTTAGCCCTGTACCACACTACACAGGCACCTTGTTTATATGTCTGCTCCTCCAACAAAGCTGATTAAATCAGGAAGTGGGTAGCTTGGATCTCCACTGTCCCACACTTTAGTGATTAATAGGAGCTTGCTGATTCAGTGTGTTTCATGAATGGGCAAGCAGGGCATTTGCCACTTAATCCTGGTTCCATTAATACCGCTGTGATGCTAGCAGATAGAATGTGGAAATAAAAAAAAAAGAAAAGAAATGGAAAAAAGCAGATACATCCATTCTATCAGTTAAATTTTTAAAAAGGGGGGGAAGAAAAAACAACTTAACATATAATAACCTTCTATGGAAACTATGGTTGGGACAAAAAATAATCAAATCATATTCTGTGGCATAGAAGCTCGTGATACAACTTTTTTAAAGAAGATTATATTTATTCATTTACTTATTTGAGAGAGGGAGAGAGGAAGAGAGCAAGGAAAGAGCAGAGGGAGAGGGACAAGCAGACTCCGTGCTCAGCATGGAGCCCCACGTGGGGCTACAACCCACGACCCGTGAGATCATGACCTGAACCAAAATCTAGAGTTGGATGCTTCACCAGCTGAGCCACCCAGGTGCCCTTCATGATATAACTTGTTAAAGAGAAACTGTGATAGTATATATATTTTATTGACATCAGAGTTATTTATTTCTCTTTACTTTGTAACCCTAGGGTAAAAGCTATAACCTCGGCCCAGTTTTTCCCAAATTATAGAACTCTGAGGTTTCTAGCTGAATCACGTGTGGCCCTTCCTGAGACTAGAGGCAATCTCCTAAATTTTCAGAAATGGAACGTCACCCTTGCCCCTGGCTGGGTATTGTACTTTTAATTGACACTTTAGAATTCTGAGATCATAGGCTCTGGCCTTGGAGTTTAATTTTGAATTTATCACTATTCAACTTCTTCCCCAAAAAAATCCTAGCTGAAAGAAGTGATACATTTTTTTTAAAAAAGCGTAGGTCCCAAAAAGTGAAATGTATCTTAGATAGACGGGTTTTAGCCTTGTTTTCTTGCCACTTCACAGTGTGATGTTGGGCGAGATGTTCGCCTCTCTGTGAGATAGTTCCCTCATCTGTAGAATGGGATGATAAGAGGTATCTAGCTCTTACAGGAACTAGGAGGATTAAATGAGTTCCTGTATGCAAATGCTAAGAACAGTGTCTGGCACATGATCAGTACCTGAGTATTTGCAGTCATCATCAAGCCATGGAGGAGTCTATGTGAATACATTAGATATCAACAAAAGTTCCTTCACAAATTGTTATAATACTGTGCCCTGCACTTACTGAAGGTGAAAAACGTTACTCTAAGTTTTAAAATCCTTATCCAAAATAATATCCATTGTGTTATTTAATATTCATTTTTATTTCTGTTATTTCTTATATAAGGACTACATGACAAACTTCAGTTTTGAATTTAGTACCAGAAAAAATGTTTTTTCTCTTGAAGAACAGATACATGTTTCTAGAAGATATTGAAAATTATATGCCACCTTTTGTTTTGGGGAAGAATTTGCCAACAGACTTCAAGGTTTCGACCTTTGGAAGAAACTTAAATTTAAGCGCCTCTTGCAAAGATACATGTGCTTTTATGATAACCAAATGGAAACAGAGTTACATTTTGCTCACAGAAATTAAGGGGTCCTATTCAGAGAGCATGCCTCAGAGATGGTTACAGGAGCCTAGAGGGGAGGTGGGCCGGCTGACCACTGTGGGCAGGGCCAAGCTTTTCCTCCAAAAATTGTCCCCTTCACACAAATCACAGAGTAACTGTGAAGCCCCAGCTTTTGGTGCTGCAGGTCCTGGAGTGAGTGGGTGTTTGACGGAGCAGGGCTGCATGCTGAAGATTCCCCACACTCTACCTAGTGCTGGCATGAAAATGGAGAAAAGGCTCTGCTGTGAGCCAGCATCCATTGTTTTATTTTTCACAGCCTAGCAGTTACTCAAGACTGATTCTCATTGAATTTGATTCTCACATTGTCTTTCTCTCTCCCAAACATGACATTTATTTCAGCATGAATAAATGCAGTTTGAGGCTGCCTATTTAAGGATCACTCTAACAAAAACAAGGAACCTATTTTCATATGTATAGTATGTGTTAATGACCAACAAGGCAGGATTGAAGGACAATAATGATCAATTTTAAGGATATTTTCACTTTATCATAACTATTGCTTTGTAACTGAAAATAACATACAGAGGGGGAGCCAAAGAGGGAACACCCAAGTACATGGAATATGCATTTTGAAGAACTTCTTTTCAGGGGAAGAAAACATGTCAGGATGTATGCAGTGGGATCCTTTTGTAAGTCCATGTTTTCCTTTGTCTCGTATTTTCTATATTTAATGTGATTAGACCACCATTAGGTCTGTACCAAGAGCATTTGTCAACAGTTGAAGTCATTTTCTCTTTGGCCACAGCTGCAGTTGGAAGTTATTCATGATGACCCCATACTCAAAGGGCAGCAATAAAGTGACCTTCACCATCCAAGAATCTATTCAGACAACTAATATACATGTTAAGTGGAAACCAGGACAGATGGCAATATCAGCCCCAGAGTTCTTTGTGATTATTGGAGACTGGTATTCAGTTCTGGTCTAGATGGTGCATTAGCTCCCCAAAATAATATCTTCACTGCAGCGATCAATGTTCTAGGAGACCAAAGAGCTCCATACATGGTTTTATGTTAGGATAGCAACAAATATTTAATACCTCACAATATTTGGAGACATCTGCATGGGACAAATACAGAGAATTTATTCAATTGGTAGGGCCTTATTTATATGAGGAGGTTGAAAAAAAATTACACATGGTGATGATTCCTTCACTTAGTCGGCAGATATTTATAAGAAACTTTCTAAGTACCAAGCACTATACTCTCTGATGAGTATGCCATGGTGACCATAATAGTTATGGTGTATTAACTACCTTCCAAACCCCAATGAAACAACTGAAAAAGAATTATTTTAAAGGCACCCATGTATAAGGACAAAAGCATGGGATATGAGACAAAAACAACAAATCATTTAAGCTGAAAGTAGATGTAGACATAGAAACTGATTTAGCAAGACCAAAAATGCTGAATCCTAAAACCAGCAGTGGGCAAAGGCTAGAAGCTATGCAGTTTCCACCAAAGCACTCCCAAAGGCTCAGGAAATGGCCTCTGTGGATATCTCTGGAATTGGGAAGTGAACATGAGCTTAATCACAGGAAGATGGACTAAAAGCAACACTGGATATCCCTCCATTCATCAATTCATCCATACAGTTGGAACCCTGAAGTTAGAACATACAGTTGGAGCCCTGAAGTTTTTTCCATGATTAAGTCAAAACAGAGAGTCCATGAACTTGGGAACCTCAGGGGGAAGAGACAACAGCAATACCACACTAAAAATAATGGATTTAAGTGAGAGTTCACATAGATCTCAGAGCCTCGGTCACTGGACTCACAGAACCCTGGCAATCAGATTTCTCCAGGAAAGCTATCTGAAGAGTCTTTGGGGAATTTGGTCATTCCAGAAATAAAAGAACAAAGGAAACAAAGATCAGAGATTCCTTAAGGAAATAGACTAGCCGGGTCACCCTAGAGTAATGAGTGTAATTGACCAGTTCCTGTAGGCTCACAAGCTCTTCACTCATAATTGTGAGTAGACAACAATGGATCAACACATGTTTTATGGAAGGCATCTAATTTGACATACAGACCAAAAACAGACAGAAATACCTTGCAGGAAACAGAGACTATATGAAGAGATAAGAAAAGATTTTGCCTCATTTTAATGAGAAGAGTGTGCTTTATAGAACAGCCACTTTCAGAGAAAACCAAAAAAACATGCCTGGAAGTTAAAATTATAATAACAGACATGAAAAACTAAAATAAAGGATTGGAAGATAACACTGAGGCATTTTCCCAGCAAATATAGCAAAAAGATGAAAGAGATGGACAATATGAGAGAAGATTTTTTAAAATTAGTCTAAGGATTCTACTTCTGAATAATAAGAATTCCTCATGTGAGAAAAAAAATTAAATGAAGGGGAAAAATCATCAAAGGAAAATTCTCAGAATTAACATGAGTTTCCCCACTGAGAGGGCCATGGAGTGCCCAGCACCGTGAATAAAAATAAACCACATTCATTGGGATGTTTTATAACACTGGGGACAAAGAAAAATCCTAAGAAATTCCAAAGCAAAAATACAGATTTCATAGATTGGATAAAGTATCCAAATAGTATCAAACCTCTCATCAGCAATACTGGGTAGCTAGAAGACACTAAGTGCCTTCAAATATTAGAAGAATCATTTCTAATCTAGGATCTATAGCAAATGGCCCTATTGATTATTTGTGAGGATAGGCACACCTCACAATATCATACTTTTAAATATACAAGATTCAAGAAACTCTACCTTACGTGTACCTTTTCGTAAAAAGCCTTTGCAGGATGTACTTCACCAAAGAAGAGAGAAACAAACAAAGTAGGATACAAAGTATTTACAGAATCAGGAAACACAAGTAATAATCCAAAACAGAACTTTGGAAATTCCAGGATACATCTGTGCAGCAACTTGTTAAGAATGAAACCAGGCAGAAGTCTCCAGAAGATTTCTCCAAAAGAGGAAAATTGACAGAACACCTAATATACTTAAACATATGGAGAGATTTGCACAATTAGAAAAGAGTTAGGATTGAAAGAGTCATAAACTATTGAAAACGAAACAAGAGAATTACTAACTCTGTCAGAGTCAGGACTTGTGTAAAGGGGGGCATGAAAATAGTATACTCCATGACTCAACTGAGAATCCATAATAATACATAATAATAATTCATGGTAAAACTCATAATAATCACAGTTGGTCTGTGTTGGGAGAATGGGCTCACAGTGTTTGTGTGGTAAGAGTTCATGTGGTCAGTGTAGTGGAGGAGTGTGAAGGAGAACCAAAGCCTTCTGTTCCAAGAGGGAATGCATTATTCAATGTTTAAAACTAAAAATTCAAGAGAAAGTAATATAAGCATGATATTTACAAAACTAGCCAAAAAAATGCCAAAATATTCAGCTGGAAGAATTGAAAATAGTTGTTTTAGAGGAGGTGAAAATGGCATTGGAGTGGGCAGAGAGTGGCTGTCTTCCCTAACAAGCCCCATACAGCTGTCTCTTTAAGATATGTTCATTTGTCACCTTGAAAAAATAAAGACCAAATTAAAAAAAAAAAAAAAAAAAAAACAGCCTAGTCTTAGTTGTCTTGGAATTTACACCCTAAAGAGGGGTAGGATACAATTACATAGATGTGTAACTCTACCTACCAATTGTGCTAAATGCTATGACCTAAATTTCTTGTTTAATCTTGTATGAATCCTGAAAGGATGGGAAGGTGCCCATTCTTAATGAGGTCTGTGCCATCCCCAGTAGTTGGTGAAAGATCATTATGAGTCATGAACTTCAGAAAAGAGTAAGGAACCATCCAACGTGGCATCTGTTGGGCTAGAGTCACTAACTGCGAGATGCCACCTGGAGCATTCTGTTTAATGATGGCAAGGTTAGCCACTGTGACCACGTGAAGGGTAATATTCACCTGGAATAACCTTCACTATTTTCTCTGTTCATGGGGGTTAACTTTATTGGCCCTAGTAACAGGAATAACCACCTGGAGCCACAGACCAGGAGAACCTGTGAGGACGTCAGAACTCGTCTATTCTTCTTTTGCAGCCAGGAAAACGCAGACTCCAGAAGGGTAAGCAGTCTGCCCCAGCTCTCAAAACTATCTAATGCCAGAGTTAAAGCAAGAACTCAGATCTCCAAGTTTCTTATCTAGAAACTCTTCTCTACAATTATAGAAAAATATATAGCTTGGCCGGTTAGAGAAGCTGAAATTAAATTAAACAAATTAAACTAATTAACATAGTGTTGCCCAACAATAGAAAACTTTATTTTCTTTGTGCAATGATGAAAGAAAACATTAAAAAAATAATTAATTTTTCTATTTGAATTTTGCATTATTGTCTAAATTTAGTACCTGATAGCAGCTTAGGGATGATCAGTCTCTTCTTTATAAAATAAATAATTTAAATTTTATATTCATCAGTAATTATGTGAAAATCTAATGGTGATAACTTGTTACAATATTTCCAAGGAATGCCTATAAATACTGCAGTATATATGACTTGCACACATTCTCATCCTGTTTTAAATAATGGCTTTGCATTTACTGTGGATACTTATATTTTAATAGTTTTAATCATATGTAGAGAACATACTATTGTTTTCTTATGCTAATGAAACATTATATAAAGAAGTATATGCTAATGAAACATATAAAGAAGTATCTTCCCTCCAGAGGAACCTTGTAATTTAAGACAGCATGTGCATATCACTCACACACACACACACACACAGTCAGACCCCTGAATTCCCTGGAAGAAGAATGCTTGTTTTACCAAAACAAGAAAGCTCTTTTTTAAAATGTTCACACTGCTGCGCCAGGACTTGCATGTTAGTCATGTCTACCGTAGTCAGATCTACAACAGCATTTTGAAATCTTGCTAGGGTCCTGACACATGTACTTGTACTCTTCTAAAGGATTCCCTGCCACTCCAATAGAAGCTTACCACAAGTTCAGAGAACAAGGCTATTGTTACCACAGAGAGACTGTTGAAGGCTTCTTTTTTTTTTCCTGTAGTAAGGAAGCTTTGTAATAATTAGGTTAGAATATGATTTCTGATTCTGAGATCCGATTGGAAAATTCCAAGAAATACTCAGGATATCCCAAAGAACATTTAGGATTGTATTTAGGGTTGTATTGACCCTGTGATCATTGTCCACTCAGAACAGATTCTCAGTGATATGAAGGAAAATAGCACATCGATATGATGAGCATTAGACATGATATTAGGCCACATGATATCTATGAAATTTCCCTTTGGGAAGCAGGAAGTATCTATGATTCGGTAGATTAAACAGTAATTTTCAAATATATATTTTTGTGAATTTTACCATGTTCTCTTTGTCAATCAGCCAGAGGGAGGGTTAGCACTCAGATGTATGACCCCATGTCTGTGTTTTCTTCTATAATGCTCTGGAAGACTCTGGAAAGGTCAAGGAGCCCCCAAAGGATTATTGCTGGAAGATTGCATGACTTGAATTTGAACAGTTCTTCAAATCCAATACATATTTGACTGAAATATGCATATTTATTCTCTAGATTACTGAGGTAAGCATAGCAAGAACAGAAAAGGTGAGAAAAGAGTTATTCCTGCAAGTATGACAGTGAATCATGTGATTCAAAGCAGGGAAATGGAGTGTATTTGGTTGTTACTGTCCCGGATAGTTTAACTCAGGGCACTTGCTGTGGACTGGATTGTATCCCTCATAAATTCATAATTTGAAACACTAGCCCCCAGTGTGATGGTATTTGGAGATAGAACTTTTAGGAGGTAATTAAAGTTAAATGAGGTCATAAGGATAAGGGTCCTAATCCAGTAGGATTGGTGGCCTTACATGAAGAGAGAGGAAGATCTCTCTCTCTCCACATGCATGCACCCAGGAAAGACCCTGTGAGCACACAGTAAGAAGGCAGCTGTCTGCGAGCCAGGAAGAGAGGTCTCACCAGAACCTGACTGTGCTGGCACCATGATCTCAGACTTCCAGCACCCAGAACAGTAAGACAACAAATTGTTTCAGCCACTCAGTCTGTGGGGTTTTGTTGTGGCAGCCTGAGCTAAGACAACACCACAGGAGTGTACTGCGGAGATTGGAATGTTGAAGCAAAGCCTGCACCAGGCCCAGTGCAGGATCCCAAGACCAGAGTTAGAGCAGAGTTTAGGTAAGAGCAGGGATCGGAATAAAGGCAAGACTGAGACTGTGCATGGGGCAGAGTCATCCACTGAGGAGCATTGAAGCAGGATTTGGCATAATGAGCGAGAGCTTCTGCTTTGGACTTAACTAGGTTAACTTATTTTTCTCTACCTTCCATAAGTTGCAAGACTTTAAGCAAGTTACTTAACTACCTTATTCCAATTCTAGTACCTCACAATGGAGATGATAATGCTTTTATCACGTAGCCGTTGTGAGAATTAAATGATTAGTATTTAGCATAATGTTAGTGCAGGCTAACATCTTTATGAATTGGCAACTATGTGTAGTAGCCAAAGGCCAGAGAATTTGGGGTCTAAACTGGTCTACATTCGTTTGTTCATACTCCAAAGATTTACTGCATACGTACTATCTGCCAGGCAAGATCATAGGTGCCAGAAATAGAGCAGTGAGCAAAACAGGAAGAAAAAAAAAAAAAACCCTACCCTCATGGAGCTTATGTTCTAGATAGTTAATGAGTCTAATGACAAGAACCTGAACTTAGCAGGCTCCTGAGTCCCCAGCCATGTCCTACATACAAAAAGGTCTTGTTCTGGGCAACTCACACAGTTTGGGGAATGGCTAAATATATGTAAAAAGAGACAAAGGAAACATATGCTGCCAAATAGCTTGTCACAGGTATGATAAATATTGCTCATTTCTTTTTCAAAAATGCCCGAAGGACTCATATTGACAGGGCATCTTGTCACCCTTATTCTCTAAAAGCTTTTCTTCTCCTTCATCTCTCCCCTTTAAAAAGACAGGCTTTATATAAAGACAGCGTTCTTGTCCTAGAAAGAAGTATACCTTGATCTATCCATTGTCCCATAATGTTTCATTTGCTCTCCTGAATCTTGTTTCTGAAAAAATTTCAGCCTGGCAGGGAGGAAAGCAGATTTTTAAACAATTTGGGAAATTAAAGCTTCACAATGATACTTTCTGAAAGGGGCCCCTTTGTGTTCCCAGCTCCCCTTCTCAACATTTGTGGAAGTCTGTGTAAGACAGTTTTGGGAAACTCCTTAGTCTTGGGGTGTATGTGTGATCTCTTTTTTTATATTCATCTTTCCCTCTTGATTCAGAAGGCAAACTAAAATGTGGAGACCTTGGCCTCATAAATAATTGCAGAGTGGATTTTGTTTTGTTTGGTGGCCATTTACCATGTTATTTGTCGTGTTTTTCACTCTTTGTCATCCCTCTGCAGGGCTGATTGGAGAATGGATTTGGTTACAATTAATAAACCACTTCTCATATCTAAAAAACGCATTCTCCAAGACATTTCTCCACAATAACAGTGTAGTGAAATAGGTTGTTCTTTTGTTGCTTTGGAAGTGTGCCTTATTTTCCTTTATTATTTTGAGGCAACCTGAGTTCATGTATACACAATCCAAAATCAAAACAGCTAAGGGAAGCGCTGAGATAAGCTGCCCATCATTTTATGCCTAAATAAAAGAAAGGGAAAAGTAAGAGTAAGTGTTTTTGCGAAACGTCGATGAATACACAATCGTGGTCAATAAAGAACCACTAGAAACAATGCTGAAAACAAATTGGACTTAGTCCAAAACTCTTTCCATGTTTAAAAAAGTTTGGGAGGGCGCCTGGGTGGCTCAGTTGGTTAAGCGACTGCCTTCGGCTCAGGTCATGATCCTGGAGTCCCGGGATCGAGTCCCGCATCGGGCTCCCTGCTCAGCGGGGAGTCTGCTTCTCCCTCTCCCGCTCCCCCCTCTTGTGCTCTTTCTCTCTCTCACTCTCTCTCTCAAATAAATAAATAAAATCTTTAAAAAAATAAAAAAGTTTGGGATTTCTTTTCTTCTTCCCCTGTGAACGCATATGTGTACCAGTTTTGCCCACAATAGAAAAGTAAGGTTATTTCAGTAAGTCTCTTCTGTTTGGCTTATCACATGGATCATGGAAAGGTATGATTTTAGAGTTTGTTGCATTTAATGCACACTTATAAATTAATATTGCCGAATAAAGATAGCCCTTCAAATAGCAAATAAATTCTTACTAAGAGAAGCTCCTCTTTTATAACTAGAACACCTCTCACAGGACTAAGTCCTTTGTTAGTAAGATAAATTCTAGAAATGGATTTCGGAGTAAAGACCTCAGTATTTGTTTTTATTCTTGTAAAACCAATAAAGTGCTGACAAAGAGCACTATAATGTGTCACCATAGTTAGAAATAAGGCACATTTAAGAGTGTTCTTTATTGCCTTTTGAGGGTTGGATATTGCTGTCCTTACCTACACTGCCATTTTACAAAACAGCAGCAGGAAGGTTAGATTCATTTGAGCCCCACTTGAATATTATATACACTCTTTAAAAATGTCAAACCTTTAGGAATATTAAGGGATTATAATATACCATCCTTATGTTCCTGTAAGTTTAAGTCTGAAATAATGCTGAATCTAAAAGAGTAAAAGGGTATGTTTTTCCATTGCCCTTCATACCATATTATTTCCTATAAAAGAACAACTCCATGTCAAAAGACCTAGCCATTGCAAGTGTTATTTTTTTAGATAAGAAATGTAAACACTATTTTGATACATACTTGTTTCTTTATATCTGGATGTTAAAATGTATAATACCTCCCATTCAAACTACAGTAAATTTGCATTGCAAGTTCTGAGCACAGAAGGTGGGATGGGATAGGAAAATATAACATTCAAACCCTGGTGAAGGGCTTTCTTGGTTGAAAGGGAAATGCAGATGCGCACAGATGACTGGAACGAAAATGGGAAGGGAGTTTGTCACCAAATTGCGGAGCGGAAGGCTTAAGAGCAGGATTCTCAACTCTGGCTGCACTGTAGAATCACCTCGAAGCATACCAGTTCTTGAGAGCAACTAGCATGCAAGTTAAGACCTCAGAAAATAGTTGGTATGTCGAAATGAAAAATAGATGTATAACCCAGAGCCTTTCTCTGTGCTGTAAAAAAAAAAAAAGCCTGTACATATTCAACAATTATACCTTTCTTTGTTTTGGTGGGAGGCGGGGGTAAGGTGTAGATGTTTTGTCATTTACCCTGGGTGGGCCTTCAGGAAATGCTTTGTTGCCAGTCTGACTCCCATTTCTAGCCACAGCCCTATGGAGTTTACTTGATTGGTGAATGATGTCTATACCTGAGCGTAGGCGTGCATGGATATATAATGCTCTGTGTGAATGAAAAGCAAATTAGTTCTTTCAGATATGTTCTCTTGGTTCTGATTAAAGATAAAAATAAAAGCTGTAAGTTCCCACAAATGCTACAAGTGGCTTTTTCTTGCAATGTCCCCGTTTATATTTTCAGCAGTATCAGTTCAGCAGTATCTCTTGAAAAAGTCCTTCATTCAAGGACCACCTTGCAACCCCAGATCATTTATGGGTAATTTGGTAGATGATAGACATTTGAAATTACTGTGACAGGTGTTTTCACATTGTTTCTGCTGATCTGATAAAAAGCACATTGCCAGAAAAGAGTGTCGAGAACTTAAATTCCTCAGAATCAGTTTGAAGCGCCCATTTGAAATGAGAATTGCTATAAAGAAGCATTTTGGAAAGAGATGAAGGGGTGGGGGGAGTCCTTGAGATGAAAATACAGTTCAGGAAAACAAATGTAGCTCTTTGATGGGGACTATATGCACCGTGCTTTAATTTATTCATCATTGTTATTGTCCTTGAAATTGTTTGCTGCTACCATTCACATGATGGCCCCAGGAAGCGCCGAAGGGAGCCAGTGAAAACAACTCGATGGTGAACTATTACAATATATTGCAAAATAAGAAATAAGAATTTACTAAAGAGACAAAGAAATACTGAAGGCTGAAGGCTAAAAAATACAGGGAAAGACTCTTCTATATATGATGGCCCAGCGGTGCCAACGTTAATCTGTAAAACCAGTGGCACCCATGTTAAGTAATTTATATGGGAATAAAAATTGTTTTATATAACTTTTGCCGTAGAAGATAACATTCCATAAGCTCGTCGTATTTTTAATCTTGACTTAAGAGAAGTACTGCTGTGACAATTTTAAAAAATAAGAGTTCCACTTATCTCTTTGCAAGAGCTCCTTCTCTTCATTCTGTGTCCTTCCCCTCATACCCGCCCACCCACCCCCAACTCCATCCACCCCCCGCCCCTTAGCCAAAGGCATTTGTGAAATATGGAAGCACTTATGTCATGCTTTTATTTGGTTGGGGTATTCTTAATAAATGCCTCCTGTATTTCAGAGGTGGTTTGAGGAGGTCAGCTAATGCAATTTCACTTTGATTACTTATTTGAATTTTGGATGCAAAGAACCCTGAACCAATTCCCTGAATTTGTCATAATCATAATTTAGTTATCCATGGCTGCTTCATTAGATTTAAGGTCCTTTCAAGAGAATATTGATTATTACAGCTCTTGATTATCTAATAACAATATTCATAAGATGCCTTCTTCCTCCAGCTCCATTCCCCTGACTCACTAATAGGTCCTGACTTTAACTGTTCTCCTTTTCCAGTCACAGCACCCCCACCCCCAGAAGTTACCACATCATAATGACACAGCGATATAAAGCAAGACCTTCTGTTCTTTCAGATGTTATACATTATTTTTCATAAATCCTTTCTGTCCCCTTTCAGTTTACCTTTATGTTTGCCATTAGAAGTCTGTATCTTAAACTCAAGTCCAAGCATGGCATTCCAGAGCTTAACAGAGCTTAGCCACCTTGTACTTTCTGTGTAGAGAAAAGTGGTATAAAAAAGCCCTTGGACCAAAATGTGAAACTTGTTTTTCCAGCTAGATGACATCATCAAATGGGAACATTAACGTTAACACGTGCCAACTCAAATAAACTAATATATATTTAAAAGTAGTTATATTTAACAATGTGTATTATCACCAAAAGGGAAAAAGTATATATTGGTCATATATGAACCTTTCACTCAAATGATTCATTAAACTGTTTAACAAAGTGTTTGAGAGCATCTAGAATATCCCAAGCACTTGTCTAAGCAGTAGAGATTCAACGGTAAGCAAGATAGACATGGCCTTAGCCTTCCTGGAGCTTCCAGTCTGTTGACCATCCAGGGAAATAAGGAGGCGGTGACATCACTGTATAACAGGGACTTAGATTGGAGAGAACAGGGTTCTACCGGATCTAGGGAAAAGACACTTAGAGAGAGAATTATCGGAGAAATCCTGAGGAAAGTAACCTCTAAGCTGAGATCAAAAAGCAAGAGGAGAAATTAGTCAAGCCAGTTGGGTTAGTGATGTAGGCAGAGGAGCAAGAACACGACATATGCAGGGAATTAGCAGAAGCTCTAGATGAATGAATGAGCAAGGGTGGAGGAGAGACAGAAGAGGCCAGAGAGCAGTCGTGCAGGGTCATAGTCAGAGGGACACAGGATGAAGGGCAGTTTGTTGCCTTGAGGTGCCCTTGGGTATCCAAGAGAAGTTTTCAGTAGGGAGAGCCTGCATTGCTAAAAAACAAAAGATGATTTCATTTTGAAATTTATGAACGGGTAGGAAAGCTCTAAGTGTAATTAAGAGGTAGCTGAATTTCTTGAGATTCCTTGGCTAGTTTTCTAGAAAAATCTTTGACTTAGCTCCTGTTACATATTTATAACTCACTGACTACTGTTTCTGTAGCTCTTTTTCTCAACACATTTTGAATTTTATGCTTAAAACATATTTTATTGATGACTTAAATGTTTCCTATTCTAATTACACACCTTTAATTTCTCCGCATTTTTTTTCAACCAAAAATTGATATAATTAAAAATGTTGTGGTCTGCCAGGAAGAAGTACAAAATAGAAAATGTAACAGGCTATAGCATTACACTTTGAGTCGATTCTGTGCAAGTTTAATTCCCTACGCTTGTCAAAAGTTGTTAAAACATTGCTTGCCTTTTTTGAATATAAAATGTGGACAGACATGTACTAATATATCAAAAAATGACACTTTGTCAAAGAGGGCTTTCATGGGAGAATGTTCTGAATAAAATGTTTTCTTTTACAAAGAACCCGACCTGTTTAACATTCCAGAGCAAACACAAAAGAACACAAAATGCCTGAACTTAACTGCCATTCACAACCATCAGTTTCATTTACCTTTCATACTTTTTTTAATATTCCAAAAATTGTTCCCCCAAAGAATTATCAGTTTTATTCCATGATAACCCTTATTTGAAGTAAAATAAAAGTAGCTTAGACCCTCCTCAAAATGGATGCCTTTCAGACTTACTAGCACTTCTGATTGTATGAAGATGATATGGTTTGCTATGTCTACTGTTAGACTCAATGTAATTATATGTGAAGCAGCAACTCCTTTATCTACTAGGAACACTTGCTGAGGCTAACTGTAGTTCTCTCTTCGGCAGATGAAATACAGAATTATAATCTCAAACTTGTTTTCAAGGTTTTTTTCCGCATTTTAAAATCTTTTAACCTAGGGAAAGACAGTAGCCAGAAAAGAATGGAAAACAGATGGCATTTGAAGGCCTTAGCAAGATTGACAAAGCAGATGCGCCTGTATGTCTCCCCCTCCTCATTCTTCAAATAGTACTTCCCCATTATGATTCATTTGTGATGCATCCAATGCTTTGGGTCTTCTGAGGATTTCCAGAATTAAGATAATGGTGGATAGTTGGAATGTTAAACTGAAAATCAATAGATAATTGGCTTTGATCAAACCTCATATCGTCTTATTGAAATAGGAGGGATATCTGTATATGTTACGCACATCCTTGGCAGAGAATGCACTAAGTCTGGCTCTGGAGTGGGAATATCATTCATTGTTTAGGGTACCAGGGAGAAGGGCTGAAAGAAGTAGAAACAGATGGCAGTTGAGGTAATTGAGATACGGTACAGCTCAAGGCATCCTGGAATGCCACATAATTGTACTAGTGTGAAAAGAAGAGAAACATTCTATGTAACTTCATTTCATGTGTAAGCTGAGCCTGCTCGGAATTAAAATTCCTCAAGGGTAGGAGGGGATGCAAAAGGTTTGAGCTAATATCAGAGAATGGCAGGAACAGATTCCCCCACTAGAAGGGTTCATTGGAGAGTAGGAGGCCCAGACCAGGTTTTAATAAAATACTAGAAAATTCTGTGTATATGGATATAAGAGATGACTAATACTGGGAGCAATAGATTTTAATTCCTAATAGCTGAGCCAAATGTGTTGCCTTCATCTTTTAATTAATTCACACTATTATTGCAAGGGAGAGGTATTTTGTTGTGGTAGTGGTGGTGGCTGTAAGCATCTCACAACTGAAAATGCCTCCTTTAGAGCTCTTAGTTGGCGAGCTGGGACAGTGAGGTGCAGAGCTATAGAATGAGGTTTTGCACCCACCCCATCACTACCAATTACGTGGCCCTTGGCAGGTGCCTTAGACTCCCTTGGCCTCACTTTGTTCACCTATAAAATGGGCCTAATGATACCAGCTCATGAGGCATTTAGGTCAGTGCTAACAATATTTAGTAGCTGATAAATGGTAGCACTATCATTAATAGACAAATTTGCACAGCTTAGCACAGCACACAGAGGAATAGGATATTCATGGACGTAGTTCTTCACCGTACCAGGAAACAATGATTAGTGTGGGTGGTTAGAATTTCCTCATATTCTGTAAGCGAATATGTTTGAGAAGCTAGAATTATTTCTAAAGTTCCCAAACCTGCTCCCTCATGGTTCCTAGGTATATAAACAATGTTGTGTGTTTAAAGAGAAGTTAAAGGGGCACCTGGGTGGCTCAGTCGTTAAGCGTCTGCCTTCAGCTCAGGTCATGATCCCAGAGTCCTGGGATCGAGCCCCGCATCAGGCTCCCTGCTCCACGGAGAGCCTGCTTCTCCCTCTCCCACTTCCCCTGCTTGTGTTCCCTCTCTCGCTGTCTCTCTCTCTCTGTCAAATAAATAAATAAAAAATTTAAAAATAAATAAATAAAATAAAGAGAGGTTAAAGTCAGAACATTTCCTTGAAAACACGTTCTAGTTCCATTATCACACTGACTCGAAGGTTTTTTTTTTAACACCAGTTGTTACACACTTATGAATCATTTGCTAAAAACAGTGGTTTCTCCTAAATGTATTAAAGCCAAAATTAGTTTATAAAATTTAGATCCCTTTAAAGTTAAAACAATCATATCCTTGGTGATATAGACTGTTAGTACCTACGAGGTTAAAGTACATATCATATGTAACAAAGGAAACGTCAATGACATATCAGTATTGGGTTCTACTACATATTAGCCATTCTAGATACCCTGCAGTCATGCCTACTACCAGTGGCTCATTGTGAGTTACAACTGAAACCAGCACAAGATGCAGAGGAATCCTGATTTATCTTAATATTAAAATTTTACAGCACTTTTTGAGCTATTTTATAAATTAATTAATTTCAAAATGGATGAAGCAGTATCATTGAGGTTTAGCTAATTATGTGTAAATTAAATATAAGCATTTAAAATAACCATTTTAATTAAATACAAGACTCAGGCAACTAATCATTAAAAGTGGAATTGGTAACTTGAGATTTATCATTCTGAATCTATTTGCACCACATTTCTAATGAATTCTTTCCTCTACTTAAATGAAAGACAAAATGCATCTCCCCAAAGTGGCAGCTAGTAAAAGACAACCCTTTCTTGGGTCATTGTTGTCAGTTTGAAATTGACTCAGGCAAAAAAAAATCTGCTTTGCTCCAGTCTCTTAGATACAAAACTGTAGCTACTCTTTGCTAAACCATTTCCAACATGACATATATTTTAGTTCTATAAACATCTAAGAAAAACCCTAATCATTGTAATAGCATTTATTACTGCAAAAAAAATGGATATATTTTGTAAGAAAAAAATTATACTTTTTATAGAGGAGGCTCTGAGGAAGAAAAATCTGGATAATTTGTGATTTAATTTTTTAAATTAAAATAATTTATTACAACTTCAAGAATAATGAGAAATAACGCTTTGGATAGCTTCATTTTCTATATAGTAGCTATATACTCCAAACTTTATGTTTGTAAGAATATAAAAATATATTGCTGTGTTCAGATTTCTGTATGGTAATTTATATATGTTTAAAAAAATAACCACCAGCTAGTTTTTATTCTGCAGTGTAACTATCACTTAGCATAAACCATGATGCATGGTTAAGTGCTTAATAAACATTTGTAGGTTGAGTAAATATATCGATAAATTTTATAAAATATCTTTTAAAAGATTCTCTTTTAAAACTATTTATTGTTATATGATACCTTCTACTTTAACCTATTCCAAATAGTGAATAAAGCTGAAGTGCTTCTCCTTAGCACTTTGAGGCCGGTACATTTTTGTGCTATCCTGCCATCTATTGCTTTTCTATATCCTGGAATTAGTATAGACATTAAAAATCCAAAAGAGAGCAGTGCCTCTGCTGGCTGAGAAAGATTGATTTAAAGGCAAGTTAGCTTGTTTTGTTCCTTGGCGCTAAATACCTGCAATTACTGATTGTCTCATTTTTCTTCTGTTGTAAAAACTGAACTAATTGAAGGTACTACCCTTAGGGGATGAGTTCTGCAAAGTAATGAATGTTGAGTGCCCTCTTGAGTTTAGCATTTTAATTATTCATAATTATAATGATTTCTGTTTATTTGGGAACTTTAGAAGTAATTCTAGCTTCTCAAACAAATTGAGAAGCAGAGTGGTTGAGGCTTCATTTTGCTTTGTCTTATGTTGAGGTCAGCAGTCTCTGAGCATGCGAGGAGTTCTCACAAGCAATGGATCCAGTTTTCTGGCTAATAAGTAGACACTACCAATGTGTGCCATGTCCTGAAATAACCAAATGTACTTTTTTTCTACTAGTTCTCTGGTTTCTCTGGAACTGTTTGGGCAGTATTGGGATAGTGAGGTGGAGAATGGACAAGGATTCAAGTGGAAGAACTGGAAATAATGTATGAAAGTGTGTTAATCAGAGAAGAGATACAAGAGATTTGGTAGCTGGCTATTAACCAAGTATATACAATTTTAAAGTCTTTTCTTTTTCTTGAAAAAGGTGTGGTGGGGGGGCGCCTGGGTGGCATAGTCGGTTAAGTGTCTGACTCTTGATCTCGACTCAGGTCATGATTTCAGGGTCCTGGGATCAAGCCCCACGTCAGGCTCTGTGCTCAGTGTGGAGTCTTCTTGGGATTCCCTCTCCTCCCTCTGCCACCCCCCCCCCCCACATGCTCTTGCTCTCACTCTCTCTTTTTTTTCAAGATTTTATTTGACAGAGAGAGAGCATGCACAAGCACAGGGAGCAATAGAGGGAGAGGGAGAAGTGGGCTCCCCACTGAGCAGAGAGCCCGATGTGGGGCTCGATCCCAGGACCCTGAGATCATGACCTGAGCCAAAGGCAGACACTTAGCCGACTAAGCCACCCAGGCACCTCTCTTGCTCTGTCTCTAAAATAAATACATAAATCTTTAAAAAAAAAAAAAAAAAGAAAGAGCAAAACTTAAAAAAAAAAGTGTGTATGTGTAAAAGATGCACATTGCCATTTTGGACCAGAACAATCTTATGTCTACTATTAAATATATATTAGTGATAATGATGTATTGGGACTGGGCTCCTGCAATCTATTTAGATGTCATATACACTCTTAACAATAGCCTGGAAAAAACAATGAAATATTACTTTAAAAAAAAAGAGTTTGGCATTGCAAACCTGTTTCATTGCAGTCTGTTTCATTTTCTCATCTTTTTCTTTCTTTCCTTTTTAACCTCTCTAATACAGCACTTTAGTTTTAGAGCCAAACATGTACTCGCAGCTAAAGAATTACTCAGGTCTCCTAGTGTTCTATATTCAACTTAGGAAGAAGCAGCAAGTACTTAATATATTCAAGTAGTAGCAAAGGTAAAAATGATTTGTGTGGATAATCATCATATGGCTATAAAAGGTAGTCTGAAATGCACAATGTGGGCATCTTTAAGTAGAGTACATTTAACCTCTCTCACCTAAAAACTTCAACAGCCAGATCAGAAACAATTTTCTGCTGCAGGAACATTATCTGAAAGTGCATGTGGGTAGCCCCCAATTTACAAGTCCATTTCTAATCAAAGGGAATTAACAGTTGCATATTCCAGGGTTAGGCTCAAATGTGAGCTCTGCTCTTCATCAGCAAATTGTTTAATAAAGGCACTCTGGAAGTACCATTTAAAAAGAGAAAGAAAGAAGAAAATGTTCTGATCATCCAAGACATACTTCTTCTTCTGCCCAGAACACATTTTTAACTACAGCTGCTAAGGAGCAGCAAAAAAAATAATGATTAAAACAAAATAAAAAACTCACTGGAAAATCGCTTTGTCTCCGTCTCCACCCCCAGGTACTAACAAGCAGGAAATAAGCCAAAAGGACGGGAGGTAGGTTGAGAAGAGGCCATGGAATATCCACCAACCAGATAATCATCGCCTGATCATTGAGAAGTGTCTGAATGTAGGTATGTGTACTGAACACTAACGTGCTTTCGGTTATCCAACTTTCGGTCCTCCCACCCCGTGGGTTATACATCTGCCATCTCATCAGCCTTTGGAAAGCACTGCTCGGCATGACATGGCACCCATGCACACAGATACACCGCCTCTCAGAAACCCCAGGTGGTTCTCCCATAGGGGGTCCTCCCTCCTCTCTGGGCTTCTCAAACATTCTAAAAAAATGAGTTTAAAGTGCCACTTGTTCCTCCGTCTCAGTGTTCCCATATAGAAACCTTCCCCGCTGACGCCGAGCCTTATTTCCTGAACACAGAGAGCCTTTGTCCTTGTTGTCCTATCTGAAACAACTTTCCCAAATCCTCCTTCCTGGTTTTAATTCTGCTTTTCCTCCAAGACCTAAGTCAAGTTCCACCTACATTACAAAATCGTGCCGATTTTCCATCCCAATTATGTCCTTCCTTCCAGACTGCCATAGAACTTGTGGTTATACCCCACTCTGACATTTGACACCTTGTGTTGTGTATGACTTTGTCTCTCCTTATGCATGTGCCCTGTGTCCTCAGGGTAACTAGCTATTTCTGGAAAGGTGGGATCTGTTGCATTTTTTATACCAGAATCCAGGGTGAGGAGAAGTGGGCATGTAACGAGCTGCTCTGAGAGAGCAAGGCGACAAAGCAAGATGGTTAAGAACACAGATCTGCAGCTAGACTGCCAGAGGCTGAGTTTGAGTTCCTGTTCAGCCAGCTAGTAACTGACTGTGGCAAGGTTCTTTTTTTTTTTTTTCTTTTTTTTTAAAGATTTTATTTATTTATTTGACAGGGAGAGACACAGTGAGAGAAGGAACACAAGCAGAGGGAGTGGGAGAGGGAGAAGCAGGCTTCCCGCAGAGCAGGGAGCCCCATGCGGGGCTCGATCCCAGGACCCTGGGACCATGACCTGAGCCGAAGGCAGATGCTTAACGACTGAGCCACCCCGGCGCCCCTGTGTGGCAAGGTTCTTACAAAAACTTTCTGTGCCTCAATTTCCTTATCTCTAAAATGGGAATAATTAATACATCCATCCCCTTGAGTTATGGTAAAGTTTAAATTAGTTAAATAAAAAGTGCTTAGCGTAGTCTAATGCTTATTGAATGCTCAAAAATTGTTACCTACTAATTAGTGTATACATGTAATAGTCCATCTCAGTTAAGTTTTTCAATAATGTCATAAGATAGATCACATTATTCCCATTCTAAAAAGAATAAATCTGTGACCCTGAGAGGTCAGGTCATTGCCCAAAATCACACGAAGAGGCAGAATGAGAGTCAAGTTGTCTGACCTTAAACCCTGGGTTGTTTCACACTGCACATTGCCTCACACACCATTTACTGTTGCTAACGATGAAATGTATAGCTTAAACCAAATTATGCTGAGATTTCACTAGATTTGACCTTGGAAAATCTTTTCAATGTGCAATGTTTTAGTTAGCTGTAAAAACTTTTTTTATGGGCTAATCCAAATGCGGTGGAATCATGATTACCTTTTTTTGTTTGTTTGTTTGTTTGTTTGTCTGTTTGGTTTGACTCGGAGGCCAAAATTCAGCTCAACAAATATTTCTGTTCCCAGGCACTGAAGAAGGATAGAGAAAATACCAAATGGGTAGTTTTGCCCTAGAGTGTTTTATAATCTAGGTGACTAAAGTCAGGGAAACACAAAGCAGAAACACCTCGCACGTTTTTAAACCTTTCTTTCCTAGGTCCCTTTGAGACCGGCTCTTCCATGCTCCCTTCCTCACCCCATGTCATAATATGGTCTGGACACAGTACCACTGCCTACAAAAATAACACTTTGGGGTTTGGCCGAATGTGCCATTCAAGAGTCAACTCTAACATGTATAAGCTTTTAAATCATTGTATTCTATCTGAAATTATTTGGGAGAATTTTTAAAAAGCCCTGTTGAACTTGGCAGACTAGCCCCTCTTGGAGTATCTTTATTTTCTAGGAAATGAAGTCTGGTTCTTGTCACTGCCAAAATTCCTTGGCTGCTGCTACTTCTTTTGTGCATCTATAGTCCTTAGCACTGTGCTGGGGTATAGTAGATGACTGATAAATCCTTGGTTCAATGAACTGTTGTCACCCAAGTGATAACGTTAATGTACTCAGCTCTCCTGGCCCACCACTGGATTGCAGAGTAACTTCAGAGATCCTCTATAGACCTAAGGGAACTACCTCTAGGTGAAGACTCCCCAAGAGGAGATTGGAAGGACTAACATTTTTGAACACTTACCTTATTCCAGGTTTTTTACTTTACATATACCATTTCATTTAATCATCAAGGTAACCCTGTGAAGTAGGTATTGTTATCCCCCCATTTACCAACAAGGAAGCTAAAATTCAAGGTTTAACCAATATATTTAAAAATCACACAACTGGTGAGACGGAATTTCTAACACAAGTCTAATCCAAAGACCAACAAATGATGAAGTAGTAACGGGGACGAAGTGAGCCCAAATTCAGAGTCAGGAGGGAGATACTCTCTTCGGACACTCATGTCAAGTGACTCAGCCACATCAGATAGCCTCTTCATGCCTGTTTCCTCATCTCGTGTCACCTTATGAAGATCAAAATATTTCGTTTGTAAAATGGCTTTGAAATTATCGTTGATACTATAAACATAAGTTCTAGTTAATGGGTCTGGTAAAAACAGACACCGAAACAGTTTAGAAGCCCCCCAAGTCGTTTGATATGCATAGCAGGTAATAGGAGGAAGGTAGAGGCAATGAAAGAAAGCAGAGGCCAAAAACAAGCAAATGCCACCATGCCTATGGAGGGATTTTGGAAGCAGATCTAGAAAAGACTGCTCTAGTACTCGTGTCAATCCAATGCTGTGCACTTATCAGTTACTAAGTGGCGCTTACACATATAATATGTCACATCATGTTTTAAAGTGTAGATATAATGGCCAGAATCACTAAACCAAGGACTGAATAGAGGATAAAACAGTGGAAATGAGGACTGTTGCATAAGGAGCTGTATACCTGTGTAAAGAATGGTTGTTTGGCAGGCTACTCATCTGAAGGATTAAGAGTAATGCTGCCCTTAACCACTTGGTTCTCAAGGTGCGTGTGTACATGAAACACCCCAGGGGCCTTTGTGGGAACTGGAGTGCTGCTTCTTGAAGCGATCTGTCCAAAAGTTTTTCAGAGCAACTAATGGCACTTCAAGTTGTGGCTGATGTCTGGTTTTGACCTTGTAAATGTTAAGGGAAGTAATGTATTTGATGAGTTTTAAGCATGTGCTTCAGTTAAGTTACTGTGCTAGTAGAAACAGCTTAGTCTTATGAACTGTGGGGTGCTTTCCATTCTTTCGCGTTTAATTGCATTCCTACTGAGTTTAGATAATAAGTCATTAATCTCAGCATCTGATCTAATCCATGATGTAAGAAAGTTACCCATATTTCTTCTTTCCATTTGTTGACATGGTAAGTTCCAGAAAGCACCTACCAGATTTTTTTAAATTGTATTTTAACCTCAGCGACAATAGGCAACCTAACTGATATTTTAAACAATATTCAAGAAGTCAAAGAGAAATTAAGAAACCACTTCTGTTAAGGGTCTTTTGTTAAAACCTGCCTGGAGAAGGCCTCCACTGCTGAGATGGAGAATCTGTGACCAGTCGCTCAGTTTCATCTAACCAATTTTAACTACCAAATATTTCTAAAAACATAGGCCTATGACAATAACACATTTAACTTTTTTTAAGTAGCTGCCTTACTATTTGAAGTTTATCATTATTGTTCACTGTTGAACATCTTGATGATAGAATGGGTTGCCAGAATAATGATTGGAGTAATCACAGCAAAGAGTGACTAATTTGGGGAACATTTTTAGAGCACAGTCTTAAGTTATAAAGGTATTTTGTACACTATAAGTCATTATACAAATATTATTTATAAGAATAATATTTATAATATCAAATTATGTTTGTCTGCAAAGTAGTGAAATATAATGGAGGAAAATTTTCCTACTTTTACTTAAAAAATATTAATGAACATGGGTTCTTTAATACAGAACAGGATAGTACCTGAGAGAAGACTCATAAGAATTATAATATCTACTGTAACAGAGTGCTTGTTCTGTGCTACACACTCTATTTTCACTTTGAGTCTTCAAAATGTCCCTGCAAGATTTTGTTTTCTTCATACACCCACTTATACAATTGGGGCTCAGATCCTTTAATAAATAGATTAGTCAACTAGTAAATGGTAGTGCCCCAAGTTAAACCCAGATGTTTTAGATTCCTATACTCATACTCTTTAACTATTAGGGAAGCCATTTTCCTCCATAAACAATAGGAAGTAAGGAGTCAAAAAGAAAAGCTTTCAAAACAAAAATGATAATCGTAGCTATCATTTATTTAACGTGCCAGGTGTGGGGGTAGGTGCCACAGGGTGCCCTTAAAGTCACTGACCTCATTAACAGCTCAAAAGGGGTTCATTCATCTCAGGTTTTTCAAGTGAATTGGATATTGATATTTTCATTTGCCTTGTGAGAATTTTAGAATTCAAAGGCATTGAGTGACTGATCCAAGATGGCATGCCGGGTAAGCAGCAGAATGGAGTTGCCAACCCAGGTCTTGATGAGTTCCAAAATCCATATTCTTTCTGCAGAATATTATAAGCTAAAATATATTTCTGATTTATAAAATAAAGCCTCTGCACTGCTGCATACTTACCGTTTTTTCTCTGAATTTATTCTTAGAATGATTTTAATTTTGTTTAGAAGTTACTGAGTTTTCTGTTGGTAAGGAACTTTCAGAAAATGAGTATTAATTCAATGAATATGCACTACTTTGTGTTTATCCCAATGGTGCCCAAGTTTACATTAAAGTCATATTCTAACATTATTAAATCTCATGTGCTCAGCTTATATTTCATAATCTAGAATTTCACTAAGAACTTAAAGATGGAAACAGATTTATTAGGTGCGGGAAAACTGCCTCGCATACAGAAGTTGCTGCTCTGGAATACCACAAGTTACCAGCACAACTGAGTAGCTTTCATGCTAATCTTGCAAGAAGCATAGAGAGGCATTTTGCATTCATTCATTAAACAAGTGTCTACTGATTGCTAACTATTTTCATACCTTCATGCTAGGGAGATTGGCAGATAATAAGAACACAAACACCCCTACCCTTAAAGAGTTTTACAAATTAAGTAGGGAGAAAAGACATGGAAACCGTTAAGCAATGAAAACTGAAGTTAAGCCATATTGCAACACTGAAATAAATCATTTTAATACAAAAAAATAAAAACAATGAGTGTTCCAGTTTCATGGCTGGAGGTGCTGACTATGAGTTGAAGTAGTGAAAAAGGCTTCACAGAAGGAAGGCAACTGGCTAGGCAGAGAGGATGGATGGTACCTGCCAGGCAGGCGCTATGGTAGAAGTGGCCCAGCAGCAGGTGCATTTATTATCTCACAGGTTTGTGCAGGGGAACTGGAAAAGATGAGATTAGAAAAGGAGGTGAGGCCAGACAGTCAAAGGCTTTGATTCTAGCTAAAGACTCTGGCCTTTGGCCTCCAGGTGGTGGGGACTCATTGAAAATTTTTGAGCAGAAGAATGACATAATTAAAAGAGCACTTTAAAAAAGATTAATTTGGCAGGAGTAGGCAAGATGGATTGGTAGAAAGAGAACAGGAACAGGGAAACTACCACAATAATTCAGTCCTGAGGTGATGAAGTTCTAGACAGAAGTGACAGCGGGATAGAGGGAAAGAATAAATGCAAGAAATAGTGCAAAGAAAGACAGGAGAGAAGGTGATGATGGGATGTGGGAGAGAAAGACACAAAATATACTAACTTTGCATTCTGTTTGGGAACTTTTATAGTTTACAAAGTATATAGAGTTCTTTGACATTGTACATAATATTCATGGTCTGAGATGCCATTGGATGGCAGGACCATCTTGCTTTTATTCACTGTAGCATTTCTTTTAGCAAAATCTGCAGTGAAGTCCTGATTTTCAAGAGAAAATGAATACAATTATAAAAATGCCTGGGAGAATAATTGTAGCTTTATGTTGTGCTACTACTTCCGTAACTACCAGCAATAATGACAGCAGTTATAGGATGGAAGTATAATTAGATGAGTAATGAAAACTCGACCCCCAAAATTCCAGTATCTTAGTTCAGCTGTTGTATTTTTTTTACCAATTGACTTTCAAAAGTCACTAATTGATTGTCCAGAGTACATTATTTTCACAAATATATTAATATGATTCTCTAGTAGTTTAGAGTTTATTTGGTGCTTTCCTGCTAGGATTAATTACATTGTCTTCGAAATGTCCATGTATAATAATTGTTTTACTTTACAAATGGAAAAACTGAGCCATAAAGAAAGTGAATTAATGATTTATCCAGAGTGGTGTGAGAGCTCAAGAATCTATCTTACCTGTGGGCCCAGTGGACTAGAGAGAGAAAATAAAACTAGAAAGACATCAACAATCTTTTTAGTTATCTAGGTTTAGTGAAATACCCGGTGCCAGGCAAATGTAGCTTTCTTGCCTAGAACACACACACACACACACACACACACACTCCATTGCATTACAATGATATAGAGTAGTTACTTCAAAAAGCAAGTGTCATTTTAATATTACTTAGATGCTGTTTTTAATGCCTCAAGTAAAATGTATTGTAGCTTCTAATATTAATTCATTCCCCACTTAGAATTGTTAAAAATATTTATGATCTGGTATAGAGCAAAGCATTTTGTTATCCATTTTCTTCAGCTTTGATATAAAAGCATTCTTCAGCTGTTTTCTAGGGACGAATGTTGTCAAAGTTTGATGGTAATTTATGTTGTCAGTCCATTAAGTTGATTTTATGGCAGCCAACACAACTATTGTCCATTTATGAGAAACCCGAGGACTACTCTGGGTCTCCACAAAGGCCATTTGATACCTGCCCTCTCATATGGCTGACCTTGAGGGGAGTTGACTTTGGTAATTTATGGGGAACACCATCTAGGAATACCTATTTGCAAGATTCACTGTCATTTAGTGCTAAATGATCATTGCTGAGTCCAGAGACAATCTGAGCTCCTGACAGAGCAATCCCATAAAAAATATTGCCTACCCACCCAGGTGTCCTTTCCAATTATCTGGAGTAGAAATTAATACTTTTAAAAGCTGCTAGTTTTTGAAAGGTTATTACAATTTATTCCAACGGTTTCCTTTGCACATTATGATGAATTAGTTTATTACACCATTATTTTCCATGTCAGCTTTTTAGAAGATTGAACCATAATGTTGAAACATTAGTGTGAATGGCAAACATACTACTTTACAGCTGAGTAATATATTTCTTTGAGAAAAATGTGCTCAGTTTTTAATAACAGGTAATTTTATGTTTATGCTCCCTAATGCTGTTGTCAGGTGTTATTTATTTCTGCTTGGTAAGAACTGGAGAACTTTCTTTTAAAATGTTAATGGGGGGGTTGGACAGATTTTAGAGTAATAGTAAGAATATACTACTTAAAATTAGAAAATATAAATTGCAAGTGTTTTTTCCTGAAAGCTAATATGTTCTAAGGTTTTCTTGACACCAGTTTAATATATGATGACTTCCAGGGAGAATGATACTACTCTCAATTTTTTTCCTTAAATACAGTTGGCGGGAAGAGATCTTTTTGTTCATTTTTCTAAGGTCTTAATGACTTCCAAGTTTTTCTTTAATAAAACTTCTTTATCTTAAATGATTTATTGCTTCATAAATCATTTAGTGATGTTCTATCATTTACAGGTGTTTTGTAAATATTAATTAACACTATGATGGAGATTTATTTTTTTCAGTCATTCTCTATTATATATTAACTAAAATAGTAAAGAAGTATAGGTGATTTCCTATTTACCAGGTACTTAAAAAATACTCATTGTACCTGTCTGTGACAAAGATTGATGAGAAATATTCTAAAGAGTGCTCAATGTACTATATTTTTATTCATAGAGCAAATATATTTTAATGCTTATCATATGCCAGGCATTACACAACTGTGCATAGTTGGGACATAGCCAGGACAACAGTTTAGAAATTCAGTCTTTTTTATTTCTATTACAATTATTTTTATCCCTATAGTTTTGTTTTTTTTTAAAATACAACTCCACAAAAATTCTGAATCTTGAGTAAACTGAGCGTGTAAGCAAATTCAGTAACAACTTGGAAGTTTTATGTTTGCTACCTCCAATCCAACAAATGCTTGCCAAAGGAAATACTGGGGTTTTTTTTGTTTTCTCATCAAACACATTTGTTTCTTTAGCAAACGTTCTCAATATTGAAGTATTTATTTTTGTTGACATGACTGAAGCAAATGTTAGTTTTAGCAGAATTAAGATTCATAACATTCATAAGTTTTCCCCATTGTGCCTGAGAATTTCTTGATAATGTAGGAGATGGGTGACAGGAAGTGTTCTAAGTTTCTCCATTTGGGGGGAAAGGGGTGTGATTTTTGCTGAAGTATAACATACATGCAGAAAAAAGATGCACATATAATAAGTGTACAGCTCAACGGATTGTCACAAAATGAACATACCTGTGTAATCAGCACTCAAAGCAAGAGACAGAAATCATCAGCATTTCAACATTTCCCCTTCCAGTTGATCACTCTCCAGCACCCCCACCCCCTAACTGTTCTTCCTACTATTGACATCATACATTAGGTTAGACAGGTTTTTGAAATTTGTATATAATAAAATCATGATAAAATTATGACTTCTTTTGTTCAGCATCATGTTTTTGAGATTCATCCACATCGTTGTATGTAGGTGTACTTCGTTTTCATCACTACATGGTATATTCCATATTTTTATTTGCCCAGTCTACTACTGATGTTCACTAGATTGATTCCAGCATGGGGTTATTGCAAAAAAAAAAACCTGCTGTGTTAGCATTTCCATCTATATCATTTGGTGAAAAATAATAGCATTTCGATTGGGTATATTTCTTGGAGTATTGGACTGGGCCTCAGGATATGTATAGGTTCAGCTTTCATAGATACTACCAACCAGTTTTCCTGAGTCCTGGCAATGTTTTACACTTCCTAGTTATTTTCCTTTGGACCTTAAGCTTAAAAATACTTGGGAAGATTTGGAGTAAATAATTTCTAGGTTTCTATCAGGCCTGAAGTACTGTAATTCAGTACTTGTTACAAAGGAGAACATTGGCATAGATTTTCACAAAAGGCAGATAATGAGAATCTGCTATTTGGTTTTCCATTATATTTCTCAGTTTGCATTTGCATCTGGATTTGACTGTTAATGAACCTAGCATTCACATTTTATGCTAAATAATGAAATTACAGTATCTGGTGCAGAAAAGCTGGAAAGTTTTCTGGTTTACTCAGTCATATTCTTCCATGTATATAGCATATTTCTTGCCGGGCTGATGGTAGTAACTGGCCAAATGCAAAACAGTACCACTCTTCTTCAGCATTCCTGGTTATTTTCACTGGAGTAAAGTAGCACAGGGATTGTGAGGCTGTATCTCTTGTGGTATTTTACACGAAGCAAGTATTCCATACATTTTGTTGGACACATCCATTTTGTTGGATGGAGTTTTTTTTGTTGTGGGGGAGGATTTGGGGGTTTCATACAATCTTGGCTCTGCCAACTGACTTCGGCCAAATTGTTTATCTCTCTTAGCCTTATTTTCTTCATCTGTAATGTGGAGAAAATAATGGCTCCTGCCCCATAGGTCTCTGTGAGAACAAAGTGACCACGCAGGTGAAGCTCTTTGCACAGTGCCCGCACACGGTACTCAGTAACTGTTGGGTGTTGTTGCTGTTTACTTGTTTGTTTTTCTTTTTTCTTTTTCTTTTTTATTATGTTCCATTTGTTTTTTAATTTTAAGATGGGTATTCTTTCAACTTCTGTCTAAAGATAGTAAAGATTCTTTTGCTTATACTTTCAGAAAAGTAGACAGACATGCTACTAGCGTAAGTCAATTAGAACTTGACAACTGGATTTTATCCTTTCTCCTATTAATGTTTCCACAAGTATTTTTGAGTTCCGACACAAGACCCAGTTGCTCCACCACAAACAGGTGAGACCCCACCCCTGGGCACGCAAAGCTGACATGACTTGCAAGGTAAAGTGCAGTTGGACAGTTCAAGTGCAGTCAGACACGGCATAAATGGGAAGTTCAGACGGTACCGATTGCACAGCAGGGCACTTCGCTCCAGGAAGGCTTTCTGGAGGAAGTGACCCTCCACTTACAGCTGACAGATGCACAGCAGCTGACCAGCTAAGGGAGGAATAAGAATTACTGGGACAAGAGCATACCAGGCAGTGGAAACAGCATTAGAGGACTGGAAGATTTTCAGAAAGACTGAAACTGAGAAGGCTAAGTAGGAGGAAAAGAAAAGGAAATGTGTCAGGAAGAAAGAGGTTCGTTTAAAAAAGGCAAGGAGGAACCAGTCCATCAAGGCCATATGAACTGGTCTTTGGACTTTGGACGTTATCGTGAGGGTAAGGAGAAGCTATTGAATGGTTTTAAATTTGAGTGTCAGACCAGACTTTGATTTTGACTATCAAGATCAGATTTGTATATTAGAAACACCATTGTTGGTACACAGTGAAGAATGGATTGGATGAGAACAGGACAGGAGGCAGAGGAAGACCAGTTAGGAGGTCGAGAGAGGGAACAGGCTAGAGGGTAGCTGTGGTGTGAGGTCTCCACAGTAGGAACAGGGAGAAGAGAATGGATACAAAGTACCACACTTGGAAATCTAGGATCATCCCCATATTCCTGGCTTGGACAATGGGATGGATAGTCATGGTATTAGGGAAGGAGGTGGGGGTGGAAGATGGATGTGTTCCACTGGGGCCTGTGAAGATTGAAGTGCCTGTGTTATCTAAGTGCCAGAGGCCAGTAAGTACTGAATAAATATCTTTGAGTTCAGGAGAGAAGTCTTAAAGGAAGGTATAACTAACATGGGTAATTCCAACAGCCAGGAACATAAGGCAGGATGCTTCAGCAGGGTTTATAGAGAGAAGAGAATGGCCTAGAACAGAGAGACCTGAGGAAAAGCCATTACATAAGATAGAGATGGAAGAAGAGGCACCTCAAGGGGCACTGAGAAATAAGAGCCACAGAGGTGGTAGGAAGATGTGAAGAGTGTGGGTATCATGATGACTGATAGGATAAAATGTTTCCAGAAGAAGGGAGTGAATGGTCAGTAGTGTCAGATACTGCCAAGGGTGTGAAATAAGCTGGGTATTGAGAAGTGTAACCACCAGATTTAGTAACAAGTAGATGTGTGGAAACTTTGCTAGGAAGAGGCTGGCTTTGAGCCAGTTAGGGTGCAAATAATAAATGGAAACGTAACTAAGAGTTGATGGACTTTCAGATGAATATATTACTAAATAGCATGTTACATGGCTATATTAGTAAGACCGTTGAACTAAGACCTGTTAAATATAGATTTTAAGACTTAAATACCAGAACTACAAAATACAACAACTCCAAAATACATGCAACTTTCGATCATGCTTTTTTTTCTTAATGGGTCTGTGTCAGTGGTTTGACATTTACCTTTGAATTCTAGAAATGTTCTGTAGAAGAATCTGAATTTTATGCCCTAATAGAATTGTTAGAAATTGGCCTCTTAATGAAACTCAGCTGCAAATTCTAAAGAAACAGGAATGAACAGGGTGAGGAAGAAATTCTCTTTGGATAAGTTCTTTTTGAACACTTTTTGTTAATGTTGGAAAGAATAGGATATGAAAGCACAGCATAGAGGAATTCCAAGTGGAAAACCAGCTCCCTTGCATGTACATATATGCAGAGTCCAACTCAGAGAGAGGATGAACTCCTGGAGGAAAAGGCAGTGATTCATTATTGTGAGTTAAGAGGGGACATGTTATAAATCACAAGCAGGAAAAGCACAGTTCTGTTTTCCCTGCTCTGTTCCACTGTTGAAAATTAATTTTCCTCAGGATTTTTTTTTTTTTTTCCTGGTGGCTGTTATTTACAGTATTGTCCACCCAGACCAGCTCATTCATTTACATGGGCAGCTCTTGTTGGGGCACCAGGGTAAAGCATAGCACATTAGTTCAGGGGGTTCTAGGAACTCTAGGTGGATGAAGGGTGTGTTTATCCTCACATTTCACATCAAGCCCAGTTTAGTACGTGAGATTCGTGTTTAAAGAGCTTTGGGGTATGTGCTATGGTGAGCGCTGTGACTTGTGTAAGACTGATGAGTCACAGACCTGTACCCCTGAAACAAATAATACATTATATGTTAACAAAAAATAAATAAATAAAATTGGGAATCAAAAAATAAATAAATAAAATTGGGGGAAAAAATAAAGAGCTTTGGAAAGATTAATGTTTGGGGAATTTTCCTTTTAAAAATACCTAAGGTCACTTTGGTGTGTGATACAATCGGACCTTTCACGGACGTGACACCTTCTCCCAGTGGCTCTGTCACTTAGAGGGCAGACCTCAGGAGCCGGCCGTTGTGTGGAGCCGTTGGCCTGGGGCGTGGCAGGGCCGGGAAGGGTGCCCTTCACCCATCTCCCACCTCCCCGGTCTGAGCACGTGGAGCAGGCAGGCACTGGACGGGGGGCCCCAGTATACTCTGGCCTCATTTATTCGCCAGAGACCCAGCCCTGTGAGGGAACACTAGAATGATGTCCATTTTACCATGAGGGAAGTCAGAGCCTGAGAAATTAAGTAATTTACCCGAGTATACAACAAATAATAAGAGCTGGATTCAAACCCAGATTCTTCCACAGTGGCCTAATGGAACTAAAGAGTAGTATTTTTGTTTGGTGTCATTCGGTTTGGTTTGGTTGGTTGTTTTCTTTTTTTTTTCTCTTGGTTTGTTTTTTGTTTTCCAAGTTGCTGAATAGAGTCCACTGGGTTGAGTAACGGAAGATACATGATTTTGCCTTCTAATTCCACCACAGCTTCACTTTGCTATCCTATCCTTTTTTTCTTTATTCTTTATATGTATTTATATCCTATTTCTATCATTGTGAGCCACTTATCATTGAAAAGAGGATGACAAAGGAGATACTTTATTAAGTCACATGATAAAGCATTATTAAAATTTAGTATCATAATAAAATAAAGCATAATAAATCAAGTCAAATATATTAGGGTTAAGCACGAGAGGTATTATTCCACGAAATAATTAGCATAAATTCATTCAACAAATACTTCTTGAGCGCCTACTACTCTCTAGGGGCTCCCCTGTGTGCTGGGTCAACAGCAGTGAACAAAACAGATGGCCTGCCCTCCTGGAGCTGTCATTCTAGGTTGGGCTGGAGGAGTTAGGGAGGCAGACAGTTATTACATATGTAAAAGGGTAGCAGGGTGTGAGAAAGCAAAGTTAAGTGGGTAGGGGGTGCCAAGGGTGGGAGGAAAAGGGTGGGTTCTTATGCATGCAGTCAGGGGAGACTTTTCAGGTGAGATTTTGTTTGACAGAGGCCACAGGGAGCAAACCCTGGCCACCTGTGGGTGAAGTGCGTCTTAGGAAGAGGAAGCCTGACCAACAAATGCCTGAGATAAGAACTCACTAAGTGTTTATGTGCCCCTCTCCCTGTTTTCCCCGAAGGAAGGAGACCAGTGTAGCCAGAAGAGAGTAGGACAGGGGAAGGGAGAATGGCAAGCTCCTAAGTCAGATAGGCAGGGTAATGGGACAGGGTGGTCTATTTTGTAGGGCCCTATAAGCCACTTCAGTCAGATTCAAATACAGTAAGCAAGTCACATTTGCAAGTAATATTGCTTTAATGCATCCAATCCAAGTTTTACCAGTTTGCCCCTCTTTTGTGTTTCTTTTTAGTTATAAATAGTTATAAATAGTTCCAATTGGATTATCTGTCCTGAATCCAAAAAGAACAGATCAGAAATTAAGCAAGCTCTCCCTCCCTTCTCCTCCCTCAGAGCAGGAAGCAATAACTGGTCATAGAGTTCTCTGTTCACTGCAAAAGGTCAGAGCCAGCCAAGAGATGAACCGTTCCAGATATAGCCCTTAATATGCGGATCTTTCCATCCCTGCCCTTCACCTCACCCTGCTTCATTAATAGACTAAGGTCCAAGACCCAAGCCTCCAGCAGCTGGGTTTGCCTTTGCTTCGGCCCAGTTGCCTGAGCCAGAAATTAAAATGCCCTGACAACCATCCTGACCTTGTGTGCACTCCCTCCCCTTTGGTCCCCTGGGTAATTCCTTACTGCTCACTGTTGCCCACTTGAAGGGATCTGAACAGCAAAGAGCTGAAGGCAAAATAATCTTGACCTTCCCAGGTCTTAGCTTCCTCATTTGCAAAATGGGTCTGATCTTACCCCGTCTGCAGGATTGTTGGGAGTCTGACATAGCAGCTATTAACAAAGTGATGATGGCTGATTCTAGTTGAGTCCTTGATCTGATAGAATAAAAAGAGAGAAGAAAAGTGGGTCCCAGAAACTTGAAATAGAAGAAACAGAGGTGAAAATTACTTAAGTTTTGTACTAGCCTTGTAGTTTTAGTGTTTTGCTGCTTCTACTGTATCTGGCTGAGCACAGAAGAGTTAACTAGTGAGTGAGATAAGACAGAATAAACAGTCCAAGACAAAAGCTTGATGTCTCCATCGATGTGATGTGATGGAGTCTGCCCAGTTGAGAACATGAATATGAAGATGAACATCAGATAATTCCTGCCATCCAGAGAGGACAGAGTTTTCAACTGTGGGGTGGGAAGGGTGATTATGTCAATGAAAATATAGAGACAGACATCATTTGGAAAATTAGGAAGTGCAACAGAATTCCAATAGAAAATATAAGTATTCCAACCTCTCGTCACTTAATGGAAGATTGTTGAACATTATTCAGTAGAGCTAACTGGGCAGACTCAGAGGCCAGGGCCTAGAACTCCCCCACCACCCAGAGACCATACTCAAGAAGGTACATATCAGCTGTAAGTACTCTGAGAAAGTCTAGAGTAGGAGCCAAAGCCTGATATCTAAGTGACAGCAGTCCCCATGTTACCACTAACATAAACATTGGGCAATAAGGTATGTTTTGATGGACAGGTTAAATAGAGCAACTGGAAATATTCAAGCAAATTCATAGGGCCTCAACCATTGGCTGGGGGTCAGAGACAAGACTTCTACTCCTTGTAAAGTGGAACAAGAGGGGTTAGGGGAGACTAGAACTAACATGGGGCAACTAAGGAGTGTCGAAATTATAAGGCAGTTTCCCAGGCAGAATCAGTAAAACTGTGATCCAATAAATCAAGACAAGGCAGAAGCTTTGAAATCACAATCAAAAGCCCAGGCCAAAGTGCTTAGCAACAAAGGGGCACAGGATACTGAGCTCCTACATCCCTCCTGGCTGAGATGGGGACTCACCCGCATTTGCGAGTTGGGCCACGTGAAGAAGTGGGTAGAGGCAGACAAGAGAGCTAGTGCTAGCCCCTCCCACCTGACAGAGTCTCCGAAAAATCCATTTCAGCCTCCAGATCTCCTTGAGCTGCAAGATGAAATTCTGAGAAGATAAGGAAAGTAAATCTGTAAGTTGCATGCCTGTGAGTTTCAAGCCCTTCCTTCTTTCTAAAAATCAGTTCTTCCTTAGCTCATGAGGTGACAGAATTATTTTTCACTTTCTAAAATTTCAACTCTAACTGGATTTCAATGAAAAATGATTTCCTTAAAAACTTAAAATTCTGGAGTTGAAAGTAAACATTAAGACTGTAGGTGTTTTAATCACAGTTCCTGAAGTCTTAGAGTGATGTTTACCGGGTAGATGTGTACGCTGAGAGACACGCAATTGGGTGCTTGCAAAAACTGATTATTTTTCTTTAAAAATACAACCTTTTGTGCTAACATTGACAATTGAGACCAAAGTTTTCTTTTGGGTAAATTAAGGAACATAAATTTGAACTTGCCAGCTTACAGTTTACCCAGCCACAGAAAATAGGATCTAAAAGTGGAGCGGAATGTGTTGAATTGGAAAAGAATGACCTTATAAATACTGGCACAAGAACTTACGTTTTTCTATTTTAATTTACAGTTTGCAAAGTGTTGATATAATTTTCTACATTTTACATAATTTGATTATAAGTGTCTTCTTGCAAAGGGTCTTTAAGTATATTGGAATTTATTGGGCAAATGCTTGTTCAGGAGCAAATGGTTATTCATCTACTTATTGCTTCCAGAGAGAGGTTGTGCTGGTTCATTTAGGTGACTGGTATCCTGTCCACCAGAAAGCTAATCAACAAGATGGCCAGTTACATTCATGAGTATTTCTTTTAGAGGCATTTCGTTTCAATCCCACAGATGGTAGCTGCAGCCCATTAGTTTGTGAGCCAAGCTTTTCCGGGTCCTATTGTACTTAGCAAAATTGCTATTGCAGCAACACGATTATTCCAAATTCAGTGAGACTCAGCAGAGCTAAAACAAAGCTATGTCATAACAATTTAATCCCAGCTCACCTTCCCCTTTACTGGATAAACAACCAAACACCTGCTGAATTCTGTTCCACATAATGAGAACATCTGAGCAACAAAGATCAAAGAACTCTGACATCTGATCTTAAAACCAATACAGTGGAACCCCTTTTTGGAAAATATTTTTATTACATGGTTTCAGATAGCTATTCTGTGGGTCAAATTATAGTACCCAAAATAAACAATACCAAAAAATCCTGACTGGACATGGTCAATTTGTAAGGCCTATACCCTCACCAAAAACATTTTTAGGTGTTTCATGCTATCTAAATCAGCCTTCATTTGAATGACTTGAAAAATGGTCACTTAAAATTTATCGGGGCAAGAGAATATGTGTTTTCTGCTTTAAAAAAGCAGTAAAAAAAATGCAAGACGAAAAGCTATTAAGGATGTTTATCTTTCCAGTTACACTAGAATCTCCACTTTCAAAAACAAGCAAAATACTTTGAGCTTTGCAAATATCCCACACACAAGTTTTCCAATATAATTCACCTAAGACACATCAAGTGTCCCTTCTGGGTTTTTTTCTCCATACTTATAATGAATAAATAAATATGGTCACAAATAACAATGCTTTCTTCCAGGGTTTTTTTTTTTTTTTCTTTTAAAGATTTATTTATTGATTTGAGAGAGAGAGCATGAGCAAGGGGAGAAACAAAAGGAAAGGGGGGGAAGCGGAGAGCCCTAAGCTGGGCTCCATCTCACAACCTTGGGATGATGACCTGATCCAAGACCAAGAACCATACACTTAACTAACTGGCTGAGCCACCCAGGCACCCCTCTTCCAGGGTTTTAATGTAATTACTGAATACATCTCTCCCACTCAGGTGCTGCCTTCTTCTGTGGGTCTTTTTTTATTGCACTGCACACTATAGAATGCAAGCCCCCTTACCTTCTCCTAGTGAACCCAAATGGCTGTAACCCTCCATATTCTTTATAAAACCTTTCCTGAATGAACATGAAATGGACTTTCTACTCCCGTCCTCCATATAGGTCCAATTACAGCTTTCCCCAGGTTCTCTACTCTGTAAAGGGTCCTCGTATAATTTCTTATGTATGAAGTAAATACTTATTTTGAGGTACTCAGTCAGAAGGGCTCCTAGATCTCCACACATTTGCTTATGAGATTGCCTGTCTTAGAAAACTTTAGGAAGGCAAACACAGAACAACAGTCACGCTGTACCTGGAGCCGAATGGAGCTGAATGATGTTTTTACGTTAATGGTTGTGTGGACTGGGCTATGTGACATCTAGATCTGCGTGAATCCTGTGGTGTGTGTGGACATCCAAAGCAGCTCATTGTATTGGAATTATTGTTAAATTAATTCTACTAGGCTAATAATAATGAGCAAAAGGCTAGTTTTCAACAAGAGTAATTGATGGCAGCCAAGAAAAACATAATTAGCCATTCCCTACTCCCTGAAGAATAAATATTCTAGTCTCCAAAATAACCCTGGGCCCACAGTAGAACATCCTCCTGGCACGAGAAGTCTCCTATCTCTTTTAGCCAATGTGTTCCTCTAGGCGACAAAGGAGAACTGTATTTTAAGCCTGTCTCTGTTTGATACTGGAGGGTGCAGAAGTACCAGGATTTTGAAGAATGCTTTAACTCATTTGGGACTACCTTTGAATTGTTGATAAAAATGGAACTTTTTTACACATAATTTCAGGATGGTGATATACCCCAGATACTAAACTCCTGTCGACCTAAGAATTTATGTCTGGAAAAATGACTTTGTGGTACCTAGAACTAAAATTCCAAATTCCAATTACTCTAGAAGTGATGCTTTTATTTGTTCTTACATAAAATCATTCTGAAATTATGATGTCATGCACAGGGACAAAGGAGGATATATTTGCTGTGACAAAGAGAACCCAAGCAACAGAAGCTTAGATACACTATGAGGTTTATTTCTCACCATCCTAACAATTTGGAGTGACCAGTCCAGGTTGGTAGGGTGACTCTGTTCCCATAGGTCATTCCAAGACCCAAGTTCCTTCATGTTGTTTTCAACCATCTTCATCTTCATAATTGAAGCTGCTAATACTCCTGCCCATGGAGAAGCAGAAATGAAGTGTAAGCAACTTTCTTTTAAATAAGTGATTTGGAAGTGGCACCTATCACTTCTATTCACATTCTGTTAGTGAGATACCAGTCATATGGCCACATCTAGTGGCAAGGAAGGCTGGAAAACAGTCTGTGGAGTCCTCACCCAAGTGTCCCTGGGTAGCCAAATCTCGACGTGCTTTCAGAGTCCCACCCAATCTTTGCATCCAGCAAAGTTGTGCACAACTTTTTCCATTAGGACCAGAGATATTTGCCATTTTTTGGTGACCTCTAAACAAACAGTCAAGTTGTCTGGCTCTACCCACAGACCCTCTTTATGTGGTGTTGATGTAGGATTGGGACAACTACAATGACTTCTCCCACTCAGAAAAGAAATAAGGCATCCCTGGTCCATACCAGTGCTGAAATGCTAAGGCAGGAACTTCAGAGATTCCCTACCCTACTAGACTTGTCCCCTTGGGTAGACCCTGGAGGGCCCACTTAAACATCAACCTCCATGGCCTCTGATGTTTCCCTCTGGGTGATCCTTCCTTGTCCGTTATTCTCCTTAGCCACATCTGAGCTGAGATAGAATACCTTCTTTGGGGTCCAGTTTAGGGATCAAATGATCCCAGTCTTTCATCAGCCAGATTTCTGCTTTCTCTAATAATACGATTCTCTCAAAATTTAGTCATGTTAGGCCAGTCTCTGACATAAGAGAAGGACAAAGTTGGTTACTTTTTTGTTCTGTTTTGTTTTAAAGAGTAGTTGCTCTTTCATAACGCTCACAGTTTACTATCTCAGATATCCTATTTAGCCATCTTAGTAGTTGGTCATCAGGATAAGGCTCTACTATAAAGGAATGCTTCTTGTAGAACTATGGTTTAAAGAGGGGCACCTGGGTGGCTCAGTTGTTAAGCGCCTGCCTTCGGCTCAGGTCATAATCCCAGGGTCCTGGGATCGAGCCCCCGCATCAGGCTCCCTGCTCAGTGGGAAGCCTGCTGCTCCCTTTCCCACTCCCCCTGCTTGTGTTCCCTCTCTCGCTGTGTCTCTCTCTGTCAAATAAATAAATAAAATCTTTTAAAAAAATAAATTAAAAAAAAGAGTTACATACAGAAGCAGCTGGATTAAATTATTTTTGTCATTTCTAATGGAAATGCTGTGGACCATCTTATTTCCAAATCAGACATCCCTTCTATTGAAAATGATGAGGCTTTGGTAGCCAATGTCTAATAATTCACTTCAGTGCAACCTTAAGATGTACCTTCCCTTCAGTTGTTCTTTGGTTTAAAGGTGATGAGGCATAATGATAACTCAGTTAAGGTCACTGTCTACAAATTCTTTAAATTCAGCTATGGTGAGTACAACGCTATTGTCAGAAATGGTCAGCCCAGAGCAGAGGGCTGTGACTTAGAGGCACAAATCCTGTGCCTGCTGAAGAAAGCCAGGGCCCTCCCATGGCACACCCAGATGAGCACTCCCTCACACATGCAACTTCCCAGGCAGCATGAGACTGACCTCTCACTTCTGCATCTGCTGTCATCGTTTGCTTTGGTGTCCTTGACCCTGCCTGCTGCACATTCTTGGGCCCTCCCATTTGACATCTACTGTTTGGACAGCGGTCATTTCCTATCCCTATAAACCATGCTGGCCCCTCTCTCCAGTCTCCCTCCTAATCAGGCAGGCTCTGGGTCTCCCTGTGAGCATTCTCATCTTTCCTAGTCTCTGACTTGGCAACCTGCCTTTCCAAACCTAGTATTATCATTTCATTTCAGCCTTGCCTGAAACCAGGGTCCACGTAGGCCAGGCCTACAGTGGGGACCACCACACATAACACTGGAGATGAAACTAGAAGCACACTAAGTCATTTTGAGAAAGAATCTTCCATTATAAAGAAACTCTATTCCTGGAAAGAAGGTGAAAGGTCAATATGAAGCATTGTTTTGTGTTGTATTATTTTGTTTTGTATTGTTTGGTTTTAGTGAGACAGTCTTTGGACTGTGTGTGAGCCAAGACTGGAAGGTGCTCTCAGGAACAACCTAGAAGTACAAAGCCAAACTCTGGGTCTAGAACTTAAAGGAACATGGACAGAATACCAGAACCAGAACATAGTTTGTATGGAAGGTATGAGATCGGATTCAAAGCCAAGATTCTCAGGGTAAACAATGAGGGATGTAAAAAGTGAAGGGTAAGTCAGGGACAAAGATGAACAGAACGAGGAGCTGGGGTGGGGAAGAGGTAAGCAGGGAGAGTAATGTCCATAATCGTCAGTTGAGCATGTTTGAAAGGAGCAGACTGTATGGGCACAGGTGAGACTTCACCTGCTAAAGGCTCGCACTCTTCAGTTCAGGTCCTGATTAACAACAGAGTGTGAGCCAGAGAGACTCAGATCCTGCTGGACAACTATTTTATGTCAGGCACGGTGATAGGAGCTATTCAAAGGTTGCTCATTTGATTCTTTTGAATTGTTTGAATTCTTTTGACACCACTTTGAAGTGTCAACTTAGCATTTTCTAGGTGAGGAAACCAAAGCATGGGTCAGATCCCACAGCTAGTAAGAAGCCCCACTAAGATTGGTGCCCAGATCTACCCTACGCCAAAGGCTTTGCCTTTTCCATCGAGCAGGGGTTAAAACATGTTTAAAATGGTCCATGGATTTTCTGGGCCTGCCACATTCAGGTTCCATTTCTCCACTTGCGTACTGTAGATGTGTTGAAACAAAGGGGCAATTACATTACATTAGAAAATTACATTAATAATGTCACCATCTAGGGGCGTCTGGGTGGCTCAGATGGTTAAGCGTCTGCCTTCTGCTCAGGTCATGATCCCAGGGTCCTGGGATCAAGTCCCGCATCGGGCTCCCTGCTAGGTGGGAAGCCTGCTTCTCCCTCTTCCTCTGCCTCTGACTCTCTCTCTGTCTCTCTGACTCTCATGAATTAAAAAAAAAAAAAATAATTAAAAAATAATGTCATCATCTCATTAAATGTATTGGTCTAAGGTCATCCAAAAGCGGTGAGAGGTCTGCAGTTGTACCCTGCCGGTGTTTGGGAGCACTGCATGCTTGTCTTTGTATTATCCAAAACAGAATGAACATCTTGCAGCTTCAAAACACAGGACAGCAGTCTTCCTGACACTTGAGTCATCTATCTTGTCAGGAGCAGTTCTGTGCCAGTCAGCTCAGGCCACAGAGTGCAGGGGAGCGAACACACTGTCCCTGGGAACACCTCAAGTACATCTGCATTGCCTGCCAAACTCTGGCATTGGAACAGCAATGACACTATACACCAAATCACCTTCTCTTCTGCCTTGGACATGGAAACAGTTCCTAAGAGAAACACAAATCTAGAAGAGGAGCGAGGTGATGACTATACACAGTAATCTCCCACTGAATGCAACGTATGTGTTATAACAACGATAACCACTGTTCTGCCATCAGACATTTATGGACTGCTTATTACATGCTGGGTATTGTTCTAGGTGCTGTATGGATAGTAACTCATTTAATCTTTACAACAGTCTTAGGAAGTAAGTCCTGTTATTATGCCACTATCAAGGGTGAAGAAACTAAGGCATAGACCTGGTAAGTAACTTGCCCAAGACCACATACCAAGTTTTGACGTTTTAGCCACTTTTCAGCAGCTACTAAAGTGATGCTCCTTGTTTGAAGGAACTGATGAGGAGACAGGTGTACTGAGGGACAGCTACTTTAGAATTAGTGCAGGGAGAAGAGTGATCTCTGGAAACTAACACAGTTAGCCAGCATGGGTTAATTCCCTACACTCCTCCATTTGGCCACTGTCCCCCCCGCATCTCTCCTGCTCCAAAAACCTGACAGTTTTTCTCTGTGAATATATTTAGGAGACAAATCTGTGATCATGAGACAGGAAATGATGAATGAGGTGGGAGGATAACTTTTACCTAAAAACAGTTCAAAGGAAATGATACCATTCTGTGCAGCCCTCATCTGTCCCCCTTCCTTGTCCCCTGTAAACAGATAGACATCTAGGAAAGCCTTGACTTGGGATGATTCTTTGCATGGAGTTCATAAGACAAGATCACTTAAATGGCGTTATCTTAGCACCGCTTCTGAGACATTGAAATAGTTTTATTATACAGAAGAGTTTTCCGTAATGGCATTTACCGCGATGTGATTTCACCTGCAAGGGCAAAAAAATGTATCAGGCTTATCAGCGATATAATTATTCATCTTGGCAAATGTTTTTCAAAAACGGCCATGGTAAAATTCCCTTTGCCTCCCAAGGTGTGCATTATCGTCACCCACCTGCAGTTCCTGCCCCCACCACCCTCCCCCCCACCTCTGCCAGCTCCTCTATCTCCCATGACACATGACCACATTCAGCACTTCCACGTGGAGCAGATTCTATGGAATTAAGGTCGATGGCATTCCTTTCTGATGTTATTCCATTTGACCAGTTCCTTTCTTTGGTTGCCAGGCCCAAACTTTAGACCTTACTTGAATGAGGACCTTTTGGGTTTTTTAATTCCTAGTTGCAACCGCACAATGTCTGTAAATGGCATGTTCCTCACAGCCTCTTCTGAGTGTTCCATACAGAGGTGGAAGCTTTGTCACCCTTGAAATAACCAGGCAGCGACGCTCAAATAGAAAAGCTTAAGGGATAAGAATGGTGAAGAAAGGAAGGCAGTGCACGACTTGAAACATTGAAGGGGAGGGCATTACGTTGTGAGGGAGAAAGGAGAGACAACATGGACACCAAGAAATTGCATGAACACTACAGACAACTGGCTGTAGATAATGATGACTAAAAACATGGGATAAAAAAAATGAAGCAGGAAAGTATTCATTTTATTCAGGTAATGTAAGGATCTGAGAGCCAATGGAATATTCTGGCAGTCATTAGCATGACAAGCCTGCAACACATGAATGATCCTCTCAGGTAGAGCCTGGAGGTGGCAAAGGGGCGGGGCTGGGCACCAGGAGCACAGGCAGTCCTTAACCAATGGCGACTGGGCAGGAGCTAATGGGCAGGAAGTTCAAGCTCACCTTCCCACCATCACCTTCCAAATATTCTCTGCTTCCCTGGTACATTCCAACTGAGTTTCATGCATTTGGTATTGTACATAGTGTTAAAATGAAAATTAAAACTGTCATCCTTGGGTGGCTGGTGCACATTTATAATTTATCACTTTCCTTTATAGTTAAAAAGGACAACCAGGGAAATGCAACTTAGCCCTCACTCACAAACTCTCAACACTGCATAAAGTGTGCTTGGGCCTCGTAGGACCGATATACTGCACACATTTAGCATATTTATTTCTCCCCTTATGGAACTTCTTCTTATCCCGGGTATGTTTAGCTTTAAATATATTCAGAGGCTATAAATATTACATGGAATTTTGAGATCTGAAAAATAACTTCTTCATCACTGATTTACTGATATGCTGCAGAACAAGTTTAGTATCTATATTTACATAATAAAAATTTTCAGTTAATACACGGGCTGTTTTTAGCCATCCATGGCTGTGCTATGATTACATTTCAATCCGTGAATGAAAGGGGAGAAAAAGGAATCAGTTGGGAATGATCCCGGGTTTCTGCCCTTGGTCCTTGGGTAAATGGAGATTCTCTGAGTTTGGGGAGGCAGGAAGAGACATGGGCTTCCAGTGGTAGAGTCGATGGGTACATTTTAATGAGGTAGTAAAGCCTGATGCCCAATTCCCCATCCTTCTGATATTAGAATCAGGTACATCATGGTATTTTATTTTGGTTCCCATATGACTAAAAATAGTCATATCCAGAGATCACTCTTCTCCCTGCACTAAGTCCTGAGATCGAGCCCCATGTAGCTGCCATTTATTACCTGATCTGTTGCAGGCATTGTTGCTCACTCCATCTTACTTAATCCTTCTAACAACCTGGTGGGCATTTTCCTCAATTTTACAAATGAGGAAATTGAAACAGGGACGCTAAGGAACTTGCTAAAAATCATTCAGTTAGTAAATGCAAAGAGCCACCAGGCTCTAAACCCTGCAACTTCACCTCTGCCCTGTACAGCTTCCCGTTTGAGAAATAGCAAACTTGCCATTTTTCACAGGAGAATCACACTTCTTTCTGGTGGCTCAGTCCCAGAGCAGCCCTCTCAGTGCTCCTCTGTCCACGGGGTTCTTCCAGATGCCCTCAGAGCAGAGATGAATGCTATCCCAGTTCCCTGTGTGAGGTCCACAGCCAAGGATAGGGTGAGCTGCTTTCTAAATCTGCCTTTGTCTTACAAAGGAATCTTAGAACATTATAGCAAGCAAGAGTGGGCAGACCTTAAAGATTTTCTAACTCAACTCCAACATCGAATGTGTCTCGTATTTCAGCCAGTCACATACCACCTTCATGACTTCAGCCAGATCGACCCACCACTTTTATAATTATTTCATATACCATTTAAATAAACATTTTTTTACCTTAAATATATTTTTTATAAAAGGAATTTTGACATCACTGTTACAAATGGAAAACTGGTATCACTTTCCACAAATTGAAGTTAATCATAAAAATACAGACAAAACAAAGTAATGTTATTAAATTCTAGCCTAATATTGCCCAAACTCTGAAAATGATAGCAAGGTCTTTATTCTGGTGCATATTAGAAATTGTTGGAGAGATATTGAAGACATTGTAGCATCACACTGAGACTTTTCTCCTTGAATAAATAGGAGGATGAGAAAAAGAATTTAGAAGGAAATAACTCTTTTCTCCAGGTAGTTCAGTGTTACTTAACTCTATGTCTGTGCATTACTTATGGTCATTTCTAGCATAACCAGTAGTTTATATTCATCACTTGGAAAACTCTGGTCTTGTCTATTCCTTATGTTTTCCCAAAAAAGAAACTAAGATCCAGAAAGGTGAAATGATTTTCCATGCTCACATATCTGGTACCTGGCATTTAGTAGATGTCAGCAAATGAAGGAATGAGCTGTTTGGACATATGTGGGCTTTAGAATCTAATGTAGGTTCTAATCCTGTCACTTATTGCCAGTATGATCAAAACCCAGTTGGTCTCTTGACTCCCAGCTGTGTTCTTGTTAATTCTGCATGCTGCCTCATAGGTTGAAGATGACACATAAATAAAGTTATAAAAAGTTATAAAGACACATAAAGTTAAAAGAGCTGGATGCAGATTCTGCAACAGATCCAAGTTCTACAAGGGAAAACCTAGCATGGTGTTGAGAATCCAAAGTATATTAAATAACTAGTAGTATATGAATCTTTAGATGGATAGGAATCTTGTAACCTTCATTCTGAATTCAACAATTAAATTCAACTTCAATTTATTGGGCATCTTCTATATTTACCCATATAGATCAGAATTAAAGATGAATGGGGGTGCCTGGGTGGCTCAGTTGGTTGAGTGTCCCAACTCTTGGTTTTGGCTCAGGTTGTGATTTCAGGGTCCTGAGATCGAGCCCCGTGTTAGGCTCTGTGCTCAGCCGGGAGCCTGCTTGAGATTCTCTCTCCCTCTACCCCTCCCCGCCACACTCACATGGTCTCTCTCTCTCAAAATAAATGAAATCTTAAAAAAAAAAAAAAAAAAGATAAATGGGATTACTCATGCTGGATTACCACCCAGAAGATGAAGTGGCCTACAGAGGTAGAGAGCGCTCTCCCCATCACCATCTTTGGTGGCCTGCACAGCCTGGCTCTGCATTTCAAGAGTGGAGCCTGCAGGAAGGTTTCCTTTAAATTCCTACTCTGGATATTTATCAGAAGAGCCACATAGATGGGTCATAGACAGACTCTGAATTGTGGTATTTTCAGCCATTCAACCTCATTGGCATGGGGCAGGTGGGCGGGGTAGAATGCTGGGAAAGAAATTTAAGTATATATAGAATATCCCTAAATGGCTACTTGCTTATTCCAACCCAGTTTCTCCTAACCCTGGCTTCTGCTTTTAAATTTATCTGACCTCTCCCAATGTCAAGACCTCCAGCCCTCTTCACCATTCCATCATTTTAAGCAGGAGTTGGTCTAACAGCAATTACAGACAAGATCATATTAACCCAAACACCGTCTGCTGCTAATTGCTGATACTACACAAGTCCGCCTTTTTGGAGTATAAAGGAAATCCGAAAAGTGAATTTGTGGAAAGAATAATTTTTTTTTCTCTGACTTTTTTTTTATGAAAGAATAATTTTTTAAGTTTAATTCAGTAGCTGAAGGCAATATGCCCTTCATTTTATGATGTCAATGACTGTCCTGTCTCCAGTACATAGAATCTGCTCTGGATTATAAGAGATGCTCAGTAGGTACTTGTCAAATGAATGAATATACATTTGAACATAAAATGAGCTTAGGAATCAGATGGGGATGTTTGCTATCTTTCTTACTGCCACTTACTACTGGTGTGACATTAGGCAAGGTGCCCAGCTCTCTGAGCCTCCATTTTCTTTTTTTTTTTTTTTAAGATTTTATTTATTTATTTGAGACAGAGAGAATGAGAGACAGAGAGCATGAGAGGGAGGAGGGTCAGAGGGAGAAGTAGGGAAGCCCGATGCGGGACTCGATCCCGAGACTCCAGGATCATGACCTGAGCCAAAGGCAGTCGCTTAACCTACTGAGCCACCCAGGCGCCCAAGCCTCCATTTTCTCATCTAGAAAATACTAGTGGTTCTTTTCAAATTAGGGATAAAGTGTGTAGATCATTTTCCACAGTATCTGGCCCATAGGAGGAATGTAATAATATAATGTAATAAATGGTAGCCAAGTGCATCTGTGCTGTGTGCTTATTATTTGGGAGTTTTAAGGAAGTCTAAAAATGCCTTTTCCCTCAAAGATTCAACTATTTTTAGTCATTGCCACGAATAGGACGTAGTATTGGATGGGAGTCATAAGCAGTGGGAAATGAGAAAAGTGGGAGAGATGTCATAGGAATAAAAGATCGAATATAAAAGGCAGACAAAGAAAGGAAGTCAAGCAGAGGAACAGAGTGACCGGCCAACAATGCCTGCGTCGTTAGCACTTGGGACTGAGGGACTTACCTCTCTCACTTGTCCTTAGAGCATCCACTCCCACTCGACTACAGGAGAGACAGAACTTGGGGATTTTGAATGGTCAGCTGGAAAAAGTCTTATTTCTTGCCACCGTTTTGTTTCACTCTTTGGTATGACCAACTTAATATTTGTTTAGTATATCAATTTAGCAGACATTTGTGGAGCAATACAAAGTCCAAAACCTAGTAGATGGTGCTCTAGTAATTTTTAACCTAGGACTACAATCTTAGCTCTGAGACATCCATAGGTGTACATTTCTCTTATCACTTTAACAAAAATAAGTGGCTTTCTCATATGCGATGATAATTCTCTCATATCCAAAAGCCGGCATGCTGTTACTTTCATACTTTGATATTATAAATGGGATATGTGAGAAGAAAGGGAGAAATGGGAATTGTTTTCATTAAGAGAGAAAATATCTTTCCAGATAACTTACTGAAGAAGAGATCATTCTCCGGTTTCTACTTTGGAAACAGCCATTATCCAGAAAGTCACTGAAATCAGATTGCTATGATGCATTATATTGTCATACCCACATATCTGTTTAGGAGAAAAAAATACTTTGGTAACAGTTCTTCAGCAGAATATGTTATGTTCTCTGAATGAATAAGATTGAGAAGGCAAAAGATTGAAGAATGATATTCTCTCCAAAAGTAATTCTTCATAAAAAGACCAGGACTTTTGGCACTCCATAAATACCATTTTTGTAACTAGTATCATTAAAAGAGCAAAAATGAGGCCAGAAACATGTGGAGCTCGATATGAAAAATACCCCCCATGTCTTACTCCATGAAAATGTCCAGAGTGATTTTAAGTACTTGGATTATGCAAATGAAATGAGGAATTTTCTACAGTGACCTCCTCTTGAACTAAACAAGGCTTTTAAATTGCCATAAATTCCTTGAATTGTATTTTCAAGTGAGTGAGTCAGTCAGTGCCAAAACCATATAACAAGGACAATACCTCACAGTAGCCAACAACCAAACAAACTGGCCCCTTAAGGTGGAACTGAAGAATTTCAAGTTAATGCCCAGTTCAGTTCAATACAACGGATACAGGTGAACTTTTGTGTATGAGGTGTGGTGAGAGATAGGAGGGGGATATGGAACAGTTTCTGCTCTTCGAGGTTTATAGACAAGACAGCTACTCTAGCAATCATAGCACAAGGCAGGATTCAATCATTTATTCAACCAGTCGTCCCTAGACACCGACTACATGTCAATCTCTATTCTAGGTGCTGTAGATAAAGCAAAGACAAGTATCTCTGCCCTCGTGGTATGAGATTCTAACATCTAAAATGGAGAAAAACAAAGCAGAGAAGGGGGAGATAGTGTTGGCTTCATGATCAATAAAGTATCCAGGGAAGTCTTCATGGAGCAGATGCATTTGAATAAAGACATGGAGGAGGTAGAGGAGTGAATTTCTGGGATAGCTGGGGAAGATTATTGTAGGCAGGGGAAGAGCAAGGGCAAAGTAAGGAGTGTTGGGAGAAAGGTGGACGTGCAGAGGGGCTCAGCATGAGCAAGGAGCAGTGGGAGAATGTGGGAGCAGGTAGGTTTTCTGTATCTGACCCATCTGTTCCAGCTCAGGTGCCATGGATTATTGGTGTTCCTTACCTCATAAACAGCACCCTGCTGCTACTCTCTGCCCTTAGCATCCTATCCATTTCTTGGTTTTTCTCTGCCCGGGAAGTGCTGTGGTCATCCTGCCCCTGACTCTGGGGCACAGTCCCTCCCCCCAGATCATCCATCTGTTTTCTCACCTGACTTAATTTTTATGACATTCCCCCCCCCAAAAAAAAATCAAATAAAAGGGCTTGGGGGAGGAGACGAGATTGGAGGGTTGGCTGGAGATTAAGTTGACCAAAGCATAATGTAGATAAGAACAAGGAGGACAGGACAGAGAAAATGACATTTAATGCACAGTCTTCTTAGCCCTGAGCATCTCCCAGAACAAAGTCAAAACTCAAGTCCTCCGAAGGCTCGGCTCGCTGGCTTGAAAGGGAGCCTGGGCCTCAGGTGGTGAATGGGACAGGAGCCCAGAGGTCCAGCATTTAGCCCGTCTTTCAGAACTAGCAAACCTAGCCTTGGTTCACAGTAGGTACACAGGCATACTTTGGTACAGACCTTATTTAATATTTACAGAGCTGGTAACCATTTACAAATCTGCCTTTTCTCCTTCGAGCTGGCCAAAAGTCTTGTTTAAATTGGGCCAGGCTGTCTCCATTGCTTCAGGCCATAACCCTGCTCTGTTTCCTGTTGCTCTTATATTATAGGTGGACAGCTTGGAAAATGCTCTGTTTGTGACCACTAGCACATGCTTAGAAAATGCCTGGTATTTGGCTGAATTTTGAATAGCTCTCTTTCTAACTACTTTGGCTGGCCGGCTACTACTGTGAGACTGAGAGGGGGTTTTTTTGTTCATTTCCAGCATTTACATGGCAAATAAAATATGTCAAACTTAACAGTAAGCGCTGTGCATAGATTGGCATCAAAAATTGATGTGTTGGGTGTCTGAAAACAAAAATCACATTTGCCAGTAAACTTTAGTTCATTGTAGGAGCGAGCAATAAAATAAAGAGCATTTTTGCAGAGTTTTGCTGGGAATTCATAAAATCGTGCAAGTATATTAGTTACAGATCAACTGTCTATACCATCCCATACACATATATGGCCACTGCATAGTCCTTATGCTCATTTTTTCTTGGCATCAGTTAGTGGGCTAGTTTTTGAGAACCTCTGCCTTGGGATAGGGAGCTATTGAAAATATTGAGAAGTGACTCATTAGTGTGCAAAAGAAAATTTAAAAGGTAGAGCACAAATAAGATAAAGACCCAAAATGCTTATAAAGTAAAATATAGAAAAATTAAGCTGAAGGGAAAAAAAAACCCACTAAATGGTAGTCGAAGAAATTTCCAAATGGAAGGCACACCACTCACTCCCTTGGCCTCGGTGAAAGGGCACATACTGGAATATCGAATATTCACAGGATTGAGGCCAAAGCTCATGGTGAGCACTGGTGGTAAATTTTACTAGTCAGAAAGAACAACATAGAGGGAAAAATGGCAGAGTAATTTTGCAGAAGTGAAATTTATGGATTTTGATACATGAAAAGAAACTGAATTGGACAAAGATATTTGATAGCTTTCTGACTTCTCAGGCTTCCGAGCAAACTTTAAAGTCGAATGTTAAAGTCTTTCAAAAGTCAGCTTCCTGAAAGATTAAAAAATTTTTTAATCTCATATTATCCCCCCCAGTTTCCAATCATCATATAAAATTATGTTCCCTAGGAACTTTAAGAATATTTTCTCTCCATTCAACATACTCTTTTAAACTACATCTCTTAAGAATATCTTACATATTTTTATACTTGAAAAAATATTGCCAAAAGCAGAAAACTGCTTTACAATTTTTTACTTCTTAAATGTATAGGAAAAGTCACTAATTTTTTCAGTTTACTTCTGCAACATTTTAAGAACAAAATGTATATTTTCTACTTTGTTTCCTGTTTAAGAAATTCTCTCTTCAAATATGGTCTACTTAAATTTCATTTACCTCCTCCTTCTTTTCTTCTGATCATCTATGTAGTAGATATTTGCATTAGATTGCTCTTGAAATGTATGGCAATAGGAACATTAAAGTGGTTTCCACCCCATTTCCAAGATTGCACATGCAACTTTGATGCATCTGGAAAGCTATGCATTCTCTGATGGTGCCTGCCCAATTTTTCCTGTGAAACATTGGTGTGCTGGGGTAGATTTTTCTATGGGCTAGCAATTACATAAGTAATTTTAGAAGTGCATTGGGAAAATTTGGTCATGATGTTGAACTCTTTATTCATTGTGAAATGCTTTTAATAGTGACTAAAAGTTGCTTTTCTCTCTCACTGCATAAAACTAACACAGTGCTGTCTAATAGAATGTTTTCGGATGGTGGAAATACCTTTATATACGCTGTCTGATATGAAAGCTTACTCGTCATACTGAACACTTGAAACGTCCTTAGGTCAACTGAGGAACTGAAGGCTTAATTTTATTTGATCGTCATTATTTTAAATTTAAATAGCCACATGTGGCTAGTGGCACAGCAATTGGACAGCACAGAACAGGTGGGGATTGTTGCCCACATACCTTGCTCCGCAAAACCAAACCTGTGTTTGTGTTTTCATTTGACCTTGTGTTCACCTCTATTTTCTCATTAGTAGAGTGAGTGTGTAAACTATGTGGTCTCTAATGTTCTCTGCAGTTCAAATTTGTCTGACTCCCCTGTGCATCTCAAAATATCACACTCTTTGCACCCAGCTTTAATTTTATCACAGCATTAACATCAAATGGAATAATATGAGCCTATTTTAATAGCATCAGGGAGAATGACTTCATACATGAGTTTCATACACAACTTTAGTGATCAGTGTTATCACAACCACTTTTCACAAGAATGGCAGAAAGTACTCTTTTCTGGAACAGCTTTGGAACAATTGCAGTTACATCAAAAACCAGCACTGGCGAAACCTCCTCCTGCAAGACTCACCTGATTCTCCGCCCTCCTTTCCCTCCCCTGCGGAGAACTCCTTTTCAGCGACACCACTTATCCCTACTATAGCGGTTAGAACGCTTCATTTGTTTGGCATCCCTCCCTCTGCTAGATGTCAGATTCTTGTTGTAGGGGTGTTTCTCAATTGTCTTTGCATCCCCAGCTCCTGGAGGGGTGCCTGGCCAACAATGAGACCAATATACCAATGATGATACCTAGCATTTACTGAGAGCTTACCAGCACCAGACATTGTGCCCCAAGATTTATATTCTCACTTGCCCTCCCAAAATCTATGAGGTACACACTGCAATCTCTCCTTAATAAATGTGTGATGAAGGGACAAAGAAACAAGCCAGAAACTTGGCTTTTTCCTTTTCTTGGAGTTTACCTTGCCCATTGCAGGGGGAAAAAAAAAAAAAAGAATTTGTCAGCAGCCGTTCCTACAATGACAAGACCTTAGTAGCAATTTTTCTTCACTGCAAAGCATATGTGACTACCTAACATTTGTAGCAACTAAGAGTTGAAAGAGTCACATTGCTGGACTATGCTGGAGAGCTATAAAGAGCCTGGATTCACTTGTCGACATTCACACTGGACTGGAACTAATTGTGGACTCTATTTTCCTGTACTTTTTACTCTGAGAGTTGTCTTCATCACTCCGGGGTGCTGCTAATCTTGGTTCAGCACTCTCAACTAAATTGTATGATAAAAATACAAGTTGTAAGATCTACAAGTTTATTTTTTTCTTTTTCTTATTTTTTAATCTATTGTCAGTCCAATGTGTTGCCTGTTGAGAAGTTTTTATTTTTTTAATGAAAACCTGTATTCAGGGTGTAGGCGTAATTGACTTCTTTCCAAGGTCCCCCCTGCTGGAGTGTAAGCTCTGTGAGGGCAGGGATTTAGTCTGGTTTGTTCAACTCTACATATATCTGCAGTCCTTATAACACTGCCTGACATATAGCAGACCCTCCAACACCACCCTTTAGATGAATGATGACCTAAGTTCAAAGTATTCATTTAGCTTCCTCTACCCAATTTTTCTTTGGGGCGGGGGGGGATGGCGATTTGGCCTCCTTTTAAAAATGTTTTATCAAAAACATGGAATAAAAAGGCATGCACATAAAATTTGATGGGTTTAAAAATTCTCCAAATGTTAATTATTGAGCTAGATTTAAATGTGATTACAGAACATTTCCAATGCTCAACCAGGGAAGAGCTTTTTAAAACTCCATAAGCTCAAGTCTCACCCCTAGAGATTCTGACTCAATAAATCCAGGGTGGAGTTTGAAAATCTTTATTTTCGTAGGAATCCTAGGTAATTTTTTTCTTTTAAAATCATCTTTATGGGTGCATTAGTCAGGGTTCTCCAGCGAAACAGAACCAGTAAGTGGTAGAGAGAGATGTATTTTAAGGATTTGGCTCACATAACTGTGGGGACTGGCAAGTCTGAAATCAGGCCAGCAGGCTGGAAATTCCAGCAAAAGTTAATGCTGCTGTCTCGAGTCAAAAGTCCGGTCTGGAGGCAGAATCCCTTCCCCTCTTGAGGACCTCAGTCTTTTCTGCTAAAGCCTTCAACTGATTGCATGAGGCCCACCCATATTACTGGGTAATCTGCTTTACTCAGAGTCTACTGACTTAAATGTTAATCACATCTATAAAATGCCTTCACGGCAACATCTGGTGTCTGAACAGACAACTGGGTACCATAGCCCAGTCCATGCCATACATAAAATTAACCATCACAGTGCATCACATAATTTACATATAATAAAATGCATCCATGTTAAGTATACAGTTAGATGAGTTTTGAAAATGTATATTCCCTGTATCTGCCACCCCATTAAAGATATAGGACATTCCCTTCACAAGTTGTCACCTGGACCTTTTCAACCGCTGATCTGCTTTCTATCATGAAGGATGAAGTTTGTCTGTTCTAGAATTTTCCCTAAGTTGAGCCCTATCATATGTACTGTTTATACCTGGCTTCTTTTTCTTTTTGACTGTTGTACAATATATAAACATAAAACTTAGCATTTTCACTGTTTTTAAGTGTACAGTTCTGTAGCATTAAGTACATTCACACTGTTGTGCACCCATCACCACCATCATTTCCAGAACTTCTTCATCTTCCCCAGCTGAAACTCTGTACCCATTAAACACTAACTCCCCGTTTTTTTCCCTCTCTCTAGTCCCTGTCAAACACCATTTACCTTCTGTCTCTATGAATTTGACTACTCTAGGTACTTCATGTGAGCGGACTTATACAATATTTGTCCTTTTGTGACTGACTTATTTCACTTAGCATGATGTCTTCCAGGTTCATCCATGTTGTAGTGTGTGTCAGAATTTCCTTCCTTTTTAAGGTGAATAATATTCCACTGCATGTATAAATCACAGTTTACTATTTATTCATCCATCAATGTACACTTGTGTGCCTGGCTTCTTTCATTTAGCATAATGCCTTGAGATTCAAGCATTGAGTCGCTTATATGTTAGTTGTTTCCCCAGGTAATTTTGATGGTTCTCAAATTCTGCTAACCAAATGGATGCTAGAACATGTGGGTTTTGTTTTTTGTTTTTTTCTCTCTAGCCGGTCAGATTGTTATGTGTCTCGATGTTAGGAAATTTCTGTCCCTCTTAGGGCATGTTGCATGGCAGGGACACAGACTGGACCGTGGTAATAATTTACAGCTGTGTAGCACTGACCACTGACAGCACTGATTTTCATGCCTTGTGTCATGAAATCCTCTTAATAAACCCTGTGATAGATCATGATCCCCACCTTACCAAAGAGCAAGCCTCTGTCATAAAGGATTAAGTGGTGATGTGCCCAAGGTCACACGACTGGCAAGTGGCGGGACTGTCATCTGAACCTAATTGTTCTGATCCAGGTTCAGCGCTCCCAGCTGCCTGAGCGTGTATCTGAGGGCCTCAAGGCAGGCTCCCTGCCAAAAATTAGCCCGCCCACCAGCCTGTCGGGATGCCTGAAATGCCTCAAGTAAATGGGCATCTTTGAGTCCTGGGAGTTCTGCAGGCCTCTAGAAATGCCTTTTCAAATGAAATGCCCCTGGGAGAGCTGCAGTTAGTTAGTTACATCAAGTTCACCCCGTCAGAATCCGTTCAAAGTGACAAAAGCAGCCGCCGTTTATTGAACCTGTACCACACCCCGGCTCTGTGCTAGGATCCTGCGCTCGTGAGGTACCTCACTTCATTCTCAGAAGGATTCGGGGAGGGTCGGTATTCTCATCCCCGTATTACGGATGAATAAGCTGTTACAGGGCAGGGAACTGGAGGAGCCTGTTCATGCAAGACCGCATGGCTGTGTGGATGGCGCTTTTCGTCGCCGGAGGTCACTGCCTCTTGCCAGCACCTCAGCTCACGAGACACTGAGCAGCCAGCCTGCGAGAGAGGAGCGCTCGGGGCAAGGAGCCGGAGAAAGGAGTCCAGCTGGACTTTTTGCCCAAGTTTGTCTAGGGCTGGCTTGCATTACTACTCACCCATGATTCGCTCTGAAAAACTTACAAAGGCCCCTCTGTTTCCTTCTCCTGTCACTCTCTTTGAAAACCTCTCCCTCCTCGCTGGAGTCTTTGCGCAGAATCTGTGTTTGGCGCTTTTTTTCTGGGCGTATCCAGGGAGTGTTTTTGCAGTGTCTGTCTTGCCGGGGGCCCTAAGGACCTGATGATCGGAATCGCGGTGAAGAAAGAACGAGAATATGAGATCCGTGCTGCTCTTTGATGAAAGCGCCTTCGAGGGGTTTGTACCTCAGAGCTGTGTTGTTTTAATGGCCTCCTACCGGTGTGTTGCTGAGAGGTCCCCAGGGCTGTTTCCTCTTCCTCGCGGCAGAGCCCGGCAGCTTCGAGCCGCGTGCATTGTACTTCACAGGAGCGCCCGGGTGATTTGCCTATTTCTGCATTTTAGAGCAAGTCAAACAATACCAACGAGGCCGTCCGAGGCTGTCGTGTGTTGACAAGAAGTCAGCAGGAAAGGCGAGTCAGCTCATCTTTGAGCTGACGTATTTGAGACCCCAGGCAGTCATTTCAGCTTTGCCTCCCCCAACTGCTCTCCGTGTAGCCTGCGAATCGATGAATCCGGAGGAGTTCAATTTGGGTCCCCCGTGTGCCGTTTATTGTGTTAGTCCCTTCAACGGGAATATGGGATAGGGGGCTCCATTACTGAAATAAAATTCTACCTAATGACCAATTTCTTCGGAATCCCCTGTGATCTGGATGATGACAGAAACAGAGGGTCTTCTGATCTTGCTAAATATTTAGCAACTTTCCCGAAGTGAGAGAAAACTGGTTTTCTAGGATTTAATGATTCTTTTTTCGCCAAACTAAAATCAAGTTTGATATGCTTAAAACTGTTTTTGATATATGGCCCTAAATTTTAGAGCTGATTTTCTCAGAACACTCAAACATTTTTAAATGACCTTTTAGAACACGCCTTTAAAATTGTAGGCATGGGTGAGGGAATTTCTGCTGAAAAACATGAAGTTTCCAAATGGTGTGTGCTATCCTTAGTTGAAAGGGATGTTAGATTGCTCTTGACATATATGATGCTGGAAAAGCTAAACTACTCATTCTAAAGATATTTCACCTTCAGTAGTGTTTTATTTTTTTAAAAAAGAAAAATAAAATCATTTAATTTATTGTCCATATTCCATTCTACGTATTTCAATAGAATATCATATCTTCCAGAGAAAAATCAATCACCTTTTATTTACTTTCCCCAGACTGACTTTAAGGCCAGTCTGAGATAAATAAACCTATGTCTTGGCTGCCTCTCTTAAGAAATTTCTAGCAGAAGCAGCCACCCCAGCAAATTGCTTACACCACACAGCTAGAATCACCCCATGGACCACGCTTTGAAATATTGCATCTTACTTACTTGCTCGTTTTATAGAACATTTTCCTTACCACCATCAAGCAAGTTGCTGGAGAGAAATACACTAAATGACCCAAAACAATGTAAATCTGAAAATCGATAGTTGATTGTTAATAGTATGGTTCCTTTGTCTTTGTCTTCTGAAAGAGGAGAGGCGTTTCAATTACACTGTTTCAAATGTACCAAGAAAGAAGGATGATAAACTTTAATCCTTTGTGTTGTTCTTTTTGCCATTATTGGGGTTTACTTTTCATCAGCTGGTACCATTAGATTTTTTTTTTTTAAAGGCCAATCTTGGGTGAATTTGCTTACCAAACAACTGAGCCATAGGGGTAGAAAAATATAAGCCAAAACCTTTTCAAAACTCATTTACCTAAATCAAAATATCAGTCTGATATAGGAAAAAAAAAACAAAAACAAAACAAACAACCTAACCCATTCTTTTAGCCTCACATGTGGGTGGGCACAGGGAGTAGGTTTGGTTAGTTGAAGTGATTATAGAGTAAGGACAGCAAGAAATTTTTGACTCAACCCCAAGGGATATAGCCTGGCCCGACATGAATTTTTGGTGTAACCTGCATTCCCAGTTTCCTTGTTCTCTCCAGGCTGGAGGCAGTCTGTCCTGTTCTGTACAATTCAGAGCTGGCATGGAAAGGGATAGTAGCCCCAAAACTCGTGGGTAGTACCAAGAAGGACAGGGATCTGAAGTATTAGGTCCACAGTGGCAAACCCAGTCAGAGAGAGAACCGGACAAAAAAGCGGGGACAGCAATTGGAAAAATCAAAGCTGGGGAATTGAGAAACCCTTCCAGGGCCTACTTGAAGCCAGGGGAGGAAGCTATTTGTGGCAAGCTTCCTCTGGGTGGGAGGAAGCTGTTAAGGCCAGCTCTGAACTCCACCTTAAAGAGTAGATGTGATGGTGACCACGTAAAGAGCAGAAGGGAGACAGCTGGTATCCTTGTGTAATGCTCGAAAAAGAAATCCAGACCGCAGCAACAAATTCTCCCTGGTGCATTCTAGCAAGTTGTAAAAAAAAATTGGGGGGTGGGGGAGACAAAGCATTTGGAGACATCAAATGTCAGCATATGCAAAGAGATATTACATTTCTAAAGTAACATTTTGTACTTGCAAGTAAATGTGTCCCTTACAGAGTACATGTGAGCCAAGGATCCGTGGCCAAAGAAAGACCCATTTGCCTAGGAAAAATGAGGGCTGGATTTCTGAGCTAGATGTGAGGAAAGGCAAGGCCATGGATTAGCCTGCTGAATGGTATGATGTATCTATGTGCTTATGGTAAAATGTTAATTGTGTTCAAAAATTGACATTTGGTTGGAGAGAAGAACTTGTGTTGGTAGAAAGGAAAAGGACCTTGAATGTCAAGCTAAAGATTTTGGATTTGATTTAATTGGACAACTATTAATCTTTATTTTCATTTCTTTGATACTTTTTGAAGAATTTTTCTCCTGGGTATAGACCTTGCTCTGTTCACTTTTTTTAGACAAACTTTTAATTGCCTTTGGATATCTTAACTCTGAAATGAGGGAAGCTCAAGCCATTTAACTTTGGCTGGCTTTCCTCATTTCTACAATGAAAGTCTTGGGCTAGAATATTTCTTAGAAATCTTTCAATTTACAATTGTGAGTCTAGACAGTGTTTAAAAAAATACTGTATACACTTGACACTGAAATAGGAAAAAAGTTGTTTTCACCTGCTTAATGATTTAATTTCTAAAAATAGCTATCTGCAGATTGGGAGATCTGGATGGACCAAATGTTATAATCTTGTGTAAAGGATGATAATCTGACCCATGAGTCATCCCTGTTTCTTTGTTTCTGTGCCCCACGCTTTACTGTTCAACACACACTCTTCCAAAGGTGGGGGATGTGTAGGTAGTGGAGGCCCAGTTGGCTGTATGTATGGTAATATATTTGTAACATATGTTAGCTAAAGTGTAGTTTCAATATCCTAGGTGATTTATTTCTTTCCAAGCTCATGTTAACAAGGATTGTCATGAGTTTAAAGGGAAAACCATAGAAATAAAGCACATAGGGCTAAAGATACCAGAAATAGCTGATGCCACAATCATTCCAAAATAAACATGATCTACCACCCTATTGAAGATGAAGATGAATTCCAGAGAGGATTTATTGGATGCAATAAATGTGCTTGCTCTCTGTCTCTCTCTGTCTCTCTGTCTCTGTCTCTCTCCCTCTCTTCTCATAATTCCCCATAACTTCTGAAACGTAGACCCACTCCATGAAGGCGGAGATTGTATTATTCACAATTTTATCCCCAGGCCCAGACAATCTTCCAAAAAGTAGGGGTTCACTAAATTGTGTGATGGGTGAAAGAAAGAATGTTGATGAAATGGTGAAATGTTTAAGCACAACCCCAAAAGTCAGCCACAAAGGATGGCATGGATCCTGCCAAGGTGACTCCTGAGGGATCCAGGCAGTCAAGGCATGACTCCAAGAGCTCGTCATACATTCTGGAAATGGCCAGTAGCAAGGTTGGGTAGGCAGAGCGGTAGAAGATCCCAGCTGGACCTTTCTTTCAGCATTACACAAACCAGGCTCATCCCCAGGGACAGGGGTTGGTGTCTGGGGTGGGCCAGGGAAGAACCCCACTTCCATAGGAGGGGAGGCAAGGACAGAAAAGGCAGTAAGCCCTGGCATCTAGCACTCAGGCTGGGCCTGGGACAGGACTTCCAGTGGGCAGAAGGTAGGATAAGCTGTCAGACTAAGATCTAGCACTAACTTCTTAGTCATCACCCATAACTGTATTCCTACCTCCAAAATGTTATTTTTAACATATGCTAAACATAAACAAATGTATAGATAAATAAGTAAGTAATAACTTTTTAAAAATAAATATTCAACTTTTTTCCAAAGACTGTGATAAATATCTTTAAGAAATGATATTGTAATAACCCAATATTAGAGGCAACCATAGTATTCAAATCCAGTGGTATGTAAAATGATTTGTAAATATTCTTTTGTCATGTTATTAAGTGAAAAAGTGTTGTACTTTTTTATAAAATGAAAATTTAATTCACCTACAAAGCAAAGAATTTAGGAAGATATTATCCAAGATATTATTAGTAGTTTTTGTTCAGTAACTGGATTACATTTTTTGTTTGTTTATCTGGAATTCTTAATTTTTATACAGTGAACATGTATTACTTTTAAAATTTTCAAAGGAGCAACAAAAAGCTGTTTAACATGCAGTAAATTTGTCCTTGAGTCACCATCTTACAGAAAGTCATCTGAGTGGACTGTCATATGTCTTCACAAGTCCTAAGAAATGGGCTGACACTTGGCTGTGTGTGTCTGTGTTCTCAGGAGTGAGCATTACCACAGAAGCCTCCAGCATAGATGTTTCCATTTCTGTTACATGTGAAGAACTTAGAACACTGTTATGTGGCATATAAACTGTTGGTCAGAGCAGTAATACAAAAATAATAAGAGTAGTTTTGCTTCAAGAAATCCAACTTAATTTAAAGTGACTGAATTCCAATTTATAAGCCTGAGGTCCATTAGAGTTTGAATGCTTTTTGTTTCCTTTCAAATATACATTAATATTTGGCTCAGTGCTCATAGGGAAGCAATTCAGCACCAAAGGTGCAATTTTTCTTCCAGAATGCTAAAATCAATTTAGCTGTTTGGCTAATGGTGAGTTGTAGTCTCTGATGCCAAATTTCCCTCCAATTATAGGTGTACATTACTGGGACTCCTGGAAAAAAAAAAAATATTAAGACCTCCCTTTTTAATTCTTAGAATTCAAGTCCCAAAGAAAAAGAACTAATCACTCATAGAAGAAAATTGTGACCTCCAGCTATAAATTTGTAAAACCAGTTTGATCACTGCTTGTCTTTTTAGAGAAGATTTTATTACTTTATCTAAGAATATCCTTTTTTCTGTATAAAATACGATTTCTAGACTCTGCTGAAAAACAACATAGCAGTTTGCATGTGACTGACTAAAAAGATTCTCAAAATACAGCTTATAAATCATTAATTTCTCAGGAATTTCTAAAACCATCTTCCAGTTGAACTGAAAAAAATAACCAAAATGTAATCACACAGAAAAGCAATTTTTTTTTTCTGTTCAATAAATCCATTGTCCAGTTAAAGCACACATGCACACACACACACACACAGGCACACTAACATTTCAAAAACATTTTTAAAAAAATCACATAATCCTGGGAAATTGGGTGGCTCAGTCAGTTAAGCATCAACTCTTGGTTTTGGCTCAGGTCATGATGTCAGGGTCCTGAGATCCAGCACTGCATTGGGCTCTGCGCTTGGTGTGAGTCTGCTTGAGATTCTCTCTCTCTCCCTCTCCATTTGCTCCTCCCCCTGCACTCCCTCTCTCTGTCTCTCTCTCTCTGAAATGAATAAATAAAATCTTTTTAAAAATTACATAATCTTAAAGTTAGATATGAAAGTCATCAGGGTATGTTTGAAAGAACATAGATGTTGAAATCACAGAAAATTGATTTTAAGTCCCAGTTAAGTCAATTATTGTTGAATATAATAAAGCCAAATTACTTCATCTCCCTGAATTTCAGTGAATAACCCCTAAACAGCAAGCTTGTAAAACTTAGGGGAAGAAATTATATACAGGCCATGTCATAATCACTACAGATACTAAGTATTTAACAAATGCTAGCTGGGGGCTTATTGGTTTATTTTCTGTTTATTTGACTATACTGCAGGCTCCTTGAGGGCAGGAACTATATCTTCTTTGGACCGTCAACATTTTAGCACAATTTCTAACTCCTAGTAGTTACTCAATAAACATTTGTTGACTAAATTAATGGAGCAATATAGAATCCTTCAAGGACTGAGGATTCCTCACTAGGATTATTTGTGACTTTGTCATAATGTAACATACTAGATCTTGCCAGATTTCCAATCCCTTTTAAATGTTACAACTTCAGTAACATAAATATCTTTTATCTAAATCTTTTGGATTCACTTCTTTACAAGCTGGAGTACATTTTTTATGTCCAGTGTTCCCTCTTTGGGTTGCTATGTAATTTCCCATGTTTTCCATTACTTCCTTAACATTAAGTGGCTCCTTATTTAGCCAATTTAAATCCCATTTACAATTCCCCTGACTGCCTCCTCAACTTTTAAAAAATCCCACAGTGCTGCTTTTGAGAGATGACTATTTTCTGGATAAGTCAAGAATCTATCAGATTTTATCAGAACAACATTTTTGACATGTTTCAAATGGATAAAGTCTCCCAGTGGTGGTCTGACCACTGTGCCAGTTTCACCATCTATGTTAGGAAAGCATTTGGCTGATGCATCCCTATAAAGTCACTTCTCTTCTGCTCCATTTATCTTCGCTCAGACACTTTGCATTCTACCTTTCCTTTTCAGTTTGTGGGTATCCATTCCTTGTATACCTTTTCATGTGCTTTGTTAATCTTTTTTTTTAAATTTTTTTATTATGTTAATCCCCATACATTACATCATTAGTTTTAGATGTAGTGTTCCATGATTCATTGTTTGTGCATAACACCCAGTGCTCCATGCAGAACGTGCCCTCTTTAATACCCATCACCAGGCTAACCCATCCTCCCAACTCCCTCCCCTCCAGAACCCTCAGTTTGTTTTTCAGAGTCCATCGTCTCTCATGGTTCGTCTACCACTCCGATTTCCCCCCTTCATTTTCCCCTCCTGCTATCTTCTTTTTTTTTTCTTAACATATATTGCATTATTTGTTTCAGAGGTACAGATCTGAGATTCAACAGTCTTGCACAATTCACAGTGCTTACCAGAGCACATATCCTCCCCAGTGTCTATCACCCAGTCACCCCATCCCTCCCACCCAACCCCCCACTCCAGCAACCCTCAGTTTGTTTCCTGAGATTAAGAATTCCTCATATCACTGAGGTCATATGATACATGTCTTTCTCTGTTTGACTTATTTCGCTCAGCATAATACCCTCCAGTTCCATCCACGTCGTTGCAAATGGCAAGATCTCACTCCTTTTGATGGCTGCATAATATTCCATTGTATATATATATACCACTTCTTCTTTATCCAGTCATCTGTCGAAGGACATCTTGGCTCTTTCCACAGTTTGGCTATTGTGCACATTGCTGCTATAAACATCAGGGTGCACGTACCCTTTCGGATCCCTACTTTTGTATCTTTGGGGTAAATACCCAGTAGTGCAATTGCTGGGTCGTAGGGTAGCTCTATTTTCAGCTTTTTGAGGAACCTCCATACTGTTTTCCAGAGTGGCTGCACCAACTTGCATTCCCACCAACAGTGTAGGAGGGTTCCCCTTTCTCCACATCCCCGCCAACATCTGTCATTTCCTGACTTGTTAATTTTAGCCATTCTGACTGGTGTGAGGTGGTATCTCATTGAGGTTTTGATTTGGATTTCCGTGATGCCGAGCGATGTTGAGCACTTTTTCATGTGTCTATTGGCCATTTGGATGTCTTCTTTGGAAAAATGTCTGTTCATGTCTTCTGCCCATTTCTTGATTGGATTCTTTGTTCTTTGGGTGTTGAGTTTGGTAAGTTCTTTATAGATTTTGGATACTAGCCCTTTAACTGATGTGTCATTTGCAAGTATCTTCTCCCATTCTGTCAGTTGTCTTTTGGTTTTGTTGACTGTTTCCTTTGCTTTGCAAAAGCTTTTTATCTTGATGAAGTCCCAATAGTTCATTTTTGCCCTTGCTTCCCTTGCCTTTGGCGATGTTTCTAGGAAGAAGTTGCTGCGGCTGAGGTCGAAGAGGTTGCTGTCTGTGTTCTCCTCTAGGATTTTGATGGACTCCTGTCTCACATTTAGGTCTTTCAACCATTTGGAGTCTATTTTTGTGTGTAGTGTAAGGAAATGGTCCAGTTTCCTTCTTCTGCATGTGGCTGTCCAATTTTCCCAACACCATTTGTTGAAGAGACTGTCTTTTCTCCATTGGACATTCTTCCCTGCTTTGTCGAAGATGAGTTGACCATAGAGTTGAGGGTCCATTTCTGGGCTCTCTATTCTGTTCCATTGATCTATGTGTCTGTTTTTGTGCCAGTACCATACTGTCTTGATGATGACAGCTTTGTAATAGATTTTGAAGTCTGGAATTGTGATGCCGCCAGCTTTGCTTTTCTTTTTCAACATTCCTCTGGCTATTCAGGGTCTTTTCTGGTTCCATACAAAGTTTAGGATTATTTGTTCCATTTCTTTGAAAAATGTTGATGGTATTTTGATAGGGATTGCATTAAATGTGTAGATTGCTCTAGGTAGCATTGACATCTTCACAGTATTTGTTCTTCTAATCCATGAGCATGGAACGTTTTTCCATTTCTTTGTGTCTTCCTCAATTTCTTTCATGAGTATTTTATAGTTTTCTGAGTACAGATCCTTTGCCTCTTTGGTTAGATTTATTCCTAGGTATCTTATGGCTTTGGGTGCAATTGTAAATGGGATCGACTCCTTAATTTCTCTTTCTTCTGTCTTGTTGTTGGTGTATAGGAATGCAACTGACTTCTGTGCATTGATTTTATATCCTGCCACTTTAATGAATTCCTGTATGAGTTCTAGCAGTTTTGGGGTGGAGTCTTTGGGGTTTTCCACATAAAGTATCATATCATCTGCAAAGAGTGAGAGTTTGACTTCTTTGCTGATTTGGATGCCTTTGATTTCTTTTTGTTGTCTGATTGCTGTGGCTAGGACTTCCAATACTATGTTGAATAGCAATGGTGATAGTGGACATCCCTGCCGCATTCCTGACCTTAGGGGGAAAGCTCTCAATTTTTCCCCATTGAGAATGATATTCACTGTAGGTTTTTCATAGATGGCTTTTATGATATTGAGGTATGTACCCTCTATGCCTATACTCTGAAGAGTTTTGATCAAGAAAGGATGCTGTACTTTGTCAAATGCTTTTTCTGCATCTATTGAGAGGATCATATGATTCTTGTTCTTTCTTTTGTTAATGTACTGTATCACGTTGATTGATTTGCGGATGTTGAACCAACCTTGCAGCCCAGGGATAAATCCCACTTGGTCGTGGTGAATAATCCTTTTAATGTACTGTTGGATCCTATTGGCTAGTATTTTGGTGAGAATTTTTGCATCCATGTTCATCAGGGATATTGGTCTGTAATTCTCCTTTTTGATGGGGTCTTTGTCTGGTTTGGGGATCAAGGTAATGCTGGCCTCATAAAATGAGTTTGGAAGTTTTCCTTCCATTTCTATTTTTTGGAACAGTTTCAGAAGAATGGTATTAATTCTTCTTTAAATGTTTGGTAGAAGAATTCCCCTGGGAAGCCATCTGGCCCTGGGCTTTTGTTTTTTGGGAGATTTTTGATGACTGCTTCAATTCCCTTAGTTGTTATAGGTCTGTTCAGGTTTTCTATTTCTTCCTGGTTCAGTTTTGGTAGTTGATACATCTCTAGGAATGCATCCATTTCTTCCAGGTTATCTAATTTGCTGGCATAGAGTTGCTCATAATATGTTCTTATAATTGTTTGTATTTCTTTGGTGTTGGTTGTGATCTCTCCTCTTTCATTCGTGATTTTGTTGATTTGGGTCATTTCTCTTTTCTTTTTGATAAGTCTGGCCAGGGGTTTAGCAATCTTGTTAATTCTTTCAAAGAACCAGCTCCTAGTTTCGTTATCTGTTCTACTGTTCTTTTAGTTTCTATTTCATTGATTTCTGCTCTGATCTTTATTATTTCTCTTCTCCTGCTGGCTTTAGGCTTTATTTGCTGTTCTTTCTCCAGCTCCTTTAGGTGTAGGGTTAGGTTGTGTACTTGAGACCTTTCTTGTTTCTTGAGAAAGGCTTGTATTGCTATATACTTTCCTCTTAGGACTGCCTTTGCTGCATCCCAAAGATTTTGAATAGTTGTGTTTTCATTTTCATTGGTTTCCATGAATTTTTTAAATTCTTCTTTAATTTCCTGGTTGACCCATTCATTCTTTAGTGGGATGCTATTTAGCCTCCATGTATTTGAGTTCTTTCCGACTTTCCTCTTGTGATTGAGTTCTAGTTTCAAAGCATTGTGGTCTGAAAATAGGCAGGGAATGATCCCAGTCTTTTGGTACTGGTTGAGACCTGATTTATGACCTAGGATGTGATCTATTCTGGAGAATGTTCCATGGGGACTAGAGAAGAATGTGTATTCCGTTGCTTTGGGATGGAATGTTCTGAATATGTCTGTGAAGTCCGTTTGGTCCAGTGTGTCATTTAAAGTCTTTATTTCCTTGTTGATCTTTTGCTTAGACGATCTGTCCATTTCAGTGAGGGGGGTGTTAAAGTCCCCCACTATTATTGTATTGTTGTCGATGTGTTTCTTTGCTTTTGTTATTAATTGCCTTATATAATTGGCTGCTCCCATGTTAGGGGCATAGATATTTACAATTGTTAGATCTTCTTGTTGGATAGACCCTTTAAGTAGGATATAATGTCCTTCCTCATCTCTTATTACAGTCTTTGGTTTAAAATCTAATTTGTCTGATATAAGGATTGCCACCCCAGCTTTCTTTTGGTGTCCATTAGCATGGTAAATGGCTTTCCACCCCCTCACTTTCAATCTGGGGGTGTCTTTGGTTCTAAAATGAGTCTCTTGCAGACAGCATATCGATGGGTCTTGTTTTTTAATCCAGTCTGATAGCCTGTGTCTTTTGATTGGGGCATTGAGCCCATTTACATTCAGGGTAACTATTGAAAGATAGGAATTTAGTGCCATTGTATTGCCTGTAAGGTGACTGTTACCGTATATTGTCTGTGTTCCTTTCTGGTCTTTGTTGCTTTTAGGGTCTCTCTTTGCTTAGAGGACCCCTTTCAAGATTTCTTGTAGGGCTGGTTTCATGTTTGCAAATTCCTTTAGTTATTGTTTGTCCTGGAAGCTCTTTATCTCTGCTTCTATTTTCAATGACAGCCTAGCTGGATATAGTATTCTTGGCTGCATATTTTTCCCATTTAGTGCTCTGAATATATCCTGCCAGTCCTTTCTGGCCTACCAGGTCTCTGTGGATAGGTCTGTTGCCAATCTAATGTTTCTACCATTGTAGGTTACATATCTCTTCTCCCAAGCTGCTTTCAGGATTTTCTCTGAAAATTTGTCTCTGAGACTCGTAAGTTTTACTGTTAGATGTCGGGGTGTTGACCTATTTTTATTAATTTTGAGAGGGATTCTCTGTGCCTCCTGGATTTTGATGCCTGTTTCCTTCCCCAAATTAGGGAAGTTCTCTGCTATAATTTGCTCCATTATACCTTCTGCCCCTCTCTCTCTTTCTTCTTCTTCTGGGATCCCAATTATTCTAATGTTGTTTCATCTTATGGTATCGCTTATCTCTCGAATTCTGCCCTCGTGATCCAGTAGTTGTTTATCTCTCTTTTTCTCAGCTTCTTTATTTTCCATCATTTGGTCTTCTATATCACTGATTCTCTCTTCTGCCTCATTTATCCTAGCAGTTAGCACCCCCATTTTTTATTGCACCTCATTAATAGCCTTTTTGATTTCAACTTGGTTAGATTTTAGTTCTTTCACTTCTCCAGAAAGGGTTTCTCTAATAACTTCCATGCTTTTTTCAAGCCCAGCTAGTATCTTTAAAGTGATGATTCTGAACTCTAGATCCGACATCATACTAATGTCCGTATTGAGTAGGTCCCTGGCAGCCAGTACTACCTCTTGTTCTTTTTGTTGAGGTGATTTTTTCCATCTTGTCATTTTGTCCAGAGGAGAATAGATTAGTGAGAGAACAAAATGCTAACAGGGTAACAACGTCCCCAGAAAATATACTCTAAACAAATCAGAAAAGACCTGAAGCAGTGGGAAAAGAAAGGGAAAGAGAGGAAAAGAAAAAGAAAAAAAATAGAAAAAGAAAAAGGTAAAAACAAACAAAAACAGAAGAAAACAAAAAAAAAATGGAATATGATCAAATATGCTCAGGCTGGTATATAGATCAGTGCCACACACTAGATTTTGGGTGTATTTTGGTCTGTTAGAAGAAAGTGCCTCCCAAAATTTTAAGGAAAGAAAAACTTATATATGTACAAAAATAAGGGTTGATATGATGAAGGGATGGAATATGGCTGTAAAGATGGAAATTATAAAAAATTTTATAAAAGGAATTGATAAGAAGTTGTTTGAAAAAAGAAAGAAGAGGATTTAAAAAAAAAGAAAAAAAAAGGGAGAGAATGTGATCAGGCAGGGGAGTAGAAAAAAACCATACACTAGACATTTAGGGTATATTTTGATCTGTTAGAAGAAACTATCCTAAAATTTTAAAGAGAGAACAACTTATATATATATGCCAAAAATACAGGTAACTACTATGAAGGGATAGAATATGACTCTAAAAATGAAAAATAAAAATGTTTTTTTAAAAAAGTGATTGATAAGATGTTGGTTGAAAAAGGGAAAAAGAAAAATTCAAAAAGAAAAAAAACAGTTAAAAAAAAATTAACTTTGAAAGACTACAGAATCATGGTAAAAAAGCCATGGATTCTATGTGCAGTATTCCCCTAGCACTGGAGTTCTGCGGTTCTCATTGATCGGTAAACTTGGTCTTGGCTGGCTGTTCTCACTGATCTTCTGGGGAGGGGCCTGTTGCCGTGGTTCCCAAATGTCTTTGCCGGAGGCAGAATTGTCCCGCCCTTGCTGTCGGGTCTAAGTAATCTGCTCGGGTTTGCTCTCGGGAGCTTTTGTTCCCTGCAAGCTTTCCGTACAGCTTTGGAGGCCGGGAGTGAAAATGGCAGCCTCCCAATCTCTGCCCCGTAAAAGCCGAGAACTCGGGGCCCCACTCCTCAGTGAGCCCCCAGAGAAAAGCAGTCACTCACTCCCATCTCCCCAGTCTCCAGCTGCACTTCATGCTCACTGGGCCTGTGACCGCGCATTTCTATCTCTGGCACCCGACCCCGTCTGGAGTCTCCAAACCCAGCAGATCCCTGCGGTGCACTCCCGCGCGGCTCCTCCCGGGGGAGGAAGGTGAGTCTCCCCGGATCTGCCGCTTGTTGGGTCCCTCCTGGAGGAGCAGTGGCCTGACTGTGCCGCGGATCACGGTTTATGGCCACCCCGAGCTGAGAGCCCATGCCTGGGGTCCAATTCTGCAGCCAGCTTCCCACCTCCGATCCCTGGGATCTCTGCCACACTCAGGCACCCCCGGTCTTTCTGTGACCCCAAGGGTCCTGAGACCACACTATCCCGTGAGGGTTCCACCCCCCGCTTAGCCACCGGAGTGACGTCCCTCAGCGGAACAGACTTTTAAAAGTTCGGATTTTGTGGTCCGTGGTTCTATCACTTGCCAGAAGCGGCCAACGGGGGCCCCTCCCCCACTATCTATCCTTCCGAATATCGCCTTGGATTCACTTCTCCGCAGGTCCTACCTTCCAGAAAGTGGTCGCTTTTCTGTTCAGAGAGTTGTTGCTATTCTTTTCTTCGATCTCCTGTTGAGTTGGTAGGTGTTCAGAATGGTTTGATCCTTATCCAGCTGAATTCCTGAGACCAGACGAAATCCAGGTCTACTCCTCCGCCCATCTTGCTCCCCCCCCCCCGCTTTGTTAATCTCTTATTCCCTTTAGTGTATCTGTTCCTTTTGAATATGATGAACTTATCAGTTATGACAGTATACATTATCTTTTCATTACAAACAACTCACACATCTAAGTGGTTTAATTTTTTTTTCCCTTGCAACCCACCACGGGTTGGGTGCTCTTCTGTTCCATTTAGTACCAGGCAAACAGACTAGCTATTATCTGGAACACAATCAAACACTAGGCACTATGGCAGAGGGAAAAAGACCTGTGGGACACAAGTTCTTAAAGCTTTCATCTATAGAGGCTATGTGTCATTTCTGCTCATATTTCAATAGCCTGAGTGAGCCCTATTCCATGACTGTCTTAAAAGTGGATGGGGCAGTACCGTCCAACTACCTGTCTAAAAGAAAAACCAGAAATAACTGGTGAAGAAACTAATACCTGAGACATAAAACTTTCTACCAATTCATTTTGATTCTGAGTCTTTTCTCACCTGCCAGAGTTCATATTTACTTCCACATTTTAAAATTTTAAGTTCCTTAATTTATTAACCAGAATAGGAAGTTTTCTTGAATAGAAAAATGGAAACCAGCAGTCAAGATAATGTTAAATAATGCTAGTAACCCCGTATCATTATTTTATTATATACAGATTGTTTTTAATACAGTTAATTCTCATCCTTAAGAAAGAAATAGTTTGAGAATCACGAGTCTACTAGAGAGACATCAAACTCTTAAGACAAAACACAGAGTTGCAGTCCTGTTCCTTCTTTGTATTTCCTGCATGACTATAGATCAGTTTCTTTCTACATATCATTTTTCCACTGAAAATTGTGCCTACCTCCTGTGACATGTGGGAATGGATAAGCCAGCGAGAATTGTATACTTGCCCCATCAAACCCTCAACAGTATCTCAAAATCACCTGTTTAAAGACTGGTAAATCTGGTCATACGCAGAAAACCCACAACTAGAGGAATAAAGGAGTCACCCTTGCCACCAAGAGAAGGCCCTGTAAATGTTAACATCAGCTTCAATTCCCTCTGTGACCTGAGGCAGATCACTTAGTTGCTAGCTGTCTTCCTTTTCTGGTCCAAGGATAATATTAACATACTTCTCTAGGTCCTTGTGAGACATAATACATAGAATTGATAGCAAAGGCATTTTTCAGAATTTGAGACACTGTAGACATTTAATGTACTCTGGATTCCCAACAGTGCCGCTCTTTGAGGAGAATGTCTGGCCAGAGAGAGAAATGTCTAAAGCAAGGGGTATTTTTATAGGGCAGAGATGTCTGTTCCTGAATTCCCAATTAGGCAGAATCATTTTTCTATGTTGTGGATTATATCTGGGCTGCTTGATTTACTGATCCGATCTTCCTCTTTTTTTTAGGCATTTTTCTGGTTTCTCTTCCTAACCACTTGGCAGAGGAGATAAAATTCAAATTAGTCCTTTTTTGCTCGGTATAGTAACTCTAGGAAAAAGTTGGTTTGGAGAGCTGGTTATAAATAATACTGATGCTTTGGGTTTAGAGTTAGAATAATGACATTTGTTTAGCATTTAACTCTTTGCAAAGTGCATTCATAGCAGTATAATCTTATTTGAGCCTTACTGTTACTCTGTAAGGTGGGCATCATCCTAATTTACAGAAGAGGAGACAGAGGTCTAAAGGATTCAGTATATTGCCAAGCCTGCCACACTAAGAAATGACACTCAATCCCAGATTTTCTGATTGTGCACAGAGTAATCTTTTGTTCCATTGTTCTAGGCTGCCTCTGTTTTCTGGCAGACAGGTGCCACCCAGTTTTAAACCATAATCAGCTGGAACCAACATAGAGTAGGAAAGGAGGAAATTGATTAAAGAAACAGACAGAAAGAAACTAATCATTTGAAGCCAAATTTAAGATTCTTTTGCTCAGGAAGTTAAAGGACCTAAACATTTCTTCAAGACTAATTTTATTATTCTAATGAGATAAAATTAATTTGGTTAATTAATCAGTTATTCTTGCCCAGAACATTCAGCCAGAACGGGGAGGGAGAGATATTTTTAATTCCCAGTAAAAGTGATGACTTGATTTCTTTTTTTTATTATGTTCAATTAGCCACTGTGTAGTACATCATTAGTTCTTGATGTAGTGTTCAATGATTCATTAGTTACATATAACACCCAGTGATCATCACAACACGTGCCCTCCTTAATACCCATCACCCTGTTATCCCATCCCCCTACCCCCTCCCCTCTGAAACCCTCAATTTGTTTTCCGGGGTCCATAGTCTCTCATCGTTCATCTCCCTCTCTGATTTCTCCCCCTTCAGATTTTCCTCCCTTCCCCTATGGTCCTCCATACTATTGCTTATGTTCCACATATGTGAAACCATATAATTGTCTTTCTCTGCTTGACTTACTTCACTTAGCATAATCCCCTCCAGTTCCATCCATGTCGATGCAAATGGTGGGTATTCATCCTTTCTGATGGCTGAGTAATATTCCATTGTATATATGGACCACATCTTCTTTATCCATTCATCTGTTGAAGGGCATTTCGGCTCCTTCCATAGTTTGGCTATTGTGGACATTGTTGCTGTGAACATTGGGGTGCATGTGCCCCTTGTTTTCACTACATCTATATCTTTGGGGTAAATACCTAGTAGTGCAATTGCTGGGTCATAGGGTAGCTCTATTTTTAATATCTTGAGGAACCTCCATACTGTTTTCCAGAGTGGCTGTACCAGATGCATTCCCACCAACAGTGTAAGAGGGTTCCCCTTTCTCCACATCCTCATCAACATTTGTTGTTTCCTGTTTTGTTAATTTTTGCCATTCTAACTGGTGTAAGGTGGTATCTCAGTGTGGTTGTGATTTATAGTTCCCTGATGGCTAGTGATGTTGAGCATTTTTTCATGTGTCTGTTAGCCATTTGTATGTCTTCTTTGGAGAAGTGTCTGTTCATGTCTTCTGCCCATTTTTTGACTGGGTTATTTGTTTTTTGAGTGTTGAGTTTGAGAAGTTCTTTATAGATCTTGGATATCAGCCCTTTATCTGTAATGTCATTTGCAAATATCTTCTCCCAGTCCGTGGGTTGCCTCTTAGTTTTGTTGACTATTTCCTTTGCTGTGCAGAAGCTTTTTATCTTGATGAAGTCCCAAAAGTTCATTTTTGCTTTTGTTTCCCTTGCCTTTGGAGATGTGTCTTGAAAGAAGTTGCTGTGGCCGATGTCGAAAGGTTACTGCCTGTATTATCCTCTAGGATTTTGATGGATTCCTGTCTCACATTGAGGTCTTTCATCCATTTTGAGTTTATCTTTGTGTATGGTGTAAGAGAATGGTCAGTTTCATTCTTCTATATGTAGCTGTCCAATTTTCCCAGCACCATTTATTGAAGAGACTGTCTTTTTTCCATTGGGTATTTTTTCCTGATTAGTCAAAGATTAGTTGACCATAGAGTTGAGGGTCCATTTCTGGAGTCTCTATTCTGTTCCATTGGTCTATGTGTCTGTTTTTATGCCAATACCATGCTGTCTTGGTGATCACAGCTTTGTAATATAACTTGAAGTCAGACAACATGATACCCCCAGCTTTGTTTTTCTTTTTCAACATTCCCTTGGTGATTCAGTGTCTTATCTGGTTCCATACAAGGTTTAGGATTGTTTGTTCCAGCTCCTTGAAAAATGCCAATGGTATTTTAATAGGGTTGGCATTGAAAGTGTAGATTGCTCTGGGCAAGATAGACATTTTAACAATGTTTATTCTTCCAGTCCATGAGCATGGAATGTTTTTCCATCTCTCTGTGTCTTCCTCAATTTCTTTCATAAGTGTTCTGTAATTTCTAAAGTATAGATCCTTTACCTCTTTGATTAGATTTATTCCTAGGTATCTGATGACTTGATTTCTTAATGATGGTATCAGCCAGTGACTCAATTCCATTCCCCAATCCTCCCCCCAAAACTAATAGCAATAAGGAGAGTTGATTTTCATTCATTGATTATGCATTTATTTAATACCATTTGCCAACAAGTATTCATCTAACATGTGGAGAGAGGGGGAAAACAGTAAGTGGATTCTTATAGTAAGTGCTATAATATAACAAAAAATGATACCAAACCTAGAAGGAAAGGTCAAGAAAACTTCTTGGAAAAGGCAGCCATTAAGGTGAATTAAGCCATTACTTAATCTCATGAAGTGAGAGTTACTTGGATCAATGGTGGGGGAAATGGAGCTCTAGTAAAAGAACAGAAGCTCAAATGGCTCTGCATGGTAGGAGGATGGGGAAGAAGGTGGGAAGTGGAGGGAGATGGGCCAAAGAGGTAAGCACGGGTTGGACCTTAAAAGACCTGGTATAGCCTGCTAAAAATTATTCACTTTATTCTTAATGCTGTTGGATCCACTGATGATCTGACCAAATTAGAAAGATTTGTAGGGCAGATGGATTTGGGCACCTGGTAGTAGGTCTTTGGACTGACTCAGAAACATTCAAGGAGGTGGTTCGTGAAATTCAAGCACAAAACGACTGGTGAAAAGAGGTATGATCTTTGCTGAATGTCATTTACCTCGTACTGGAGCAAATCAGAAGCTAGAACTCAGCTTTTCTAATTCCTTGGCTGGCAGTTTTTTCTCTCATCCCACTGTGCCTTCCCATCTCTTTGGCATTTTCTTTCTTTAGAGAACTCTATTCCTTTTGGAATGTGTACTAAGATGCTAGAACATTTTTAAGGTAATCTCATTCTCTACTAGAACTAAATATTTATCATGGTGATGTTAATGTTCAGACACTTCCCACCAGCAGTCTCATCCATGTGATCTTATTTGGTTTTCTTCTGAGAATGCCAGAGCTATCTTTACTTCTATGGGTAAAAATAAAAATGCTCTAAATTTCTCTACCTAAATATTTTAAGCTTTGACTTTTCTTTATATTAGAGTTTGGGGAAAGCAGTTGTTTTATTTTATTCTTTAGTATCAAAAGATAACTGCTCGATGTTAATGAGAATTATAGGGCCAGTTCAACTGCAGTGGTATGTTCAGAGCATAAAAGATCATATATCAACATGACCTCACTAACCTTCTCTGTCCTAGATGACAAACTGATAGAAATAGCCTTTGGATCAGGTCACGGGCACACTAAAATACTTACCCTTCACCATAGAGCTCTATTGAACCCTATCTATCATTTACCACCTTCAATCACAGAAGCCTGCTTCAATGCTAAACAGAATTTCAAACAAAAAATAAAAGGAGAGACAACTTCCTTCAAATAGTTCAACTTCTGATTTTATTTCATATCTCTTTGAACTTGTAAGATAATATGAGGAAAGATCACAGCTAGTTACACTATGCTTTTTGCATTTATAGAGGGATTATGGTATAAGGGAAAGAATAGGGTTTTAGAGTCAGTGGGTTGCCCCTTCCATAGAGGTTAACATCTTATCATTGCTATAATGATAAGATGGATGTATAACATTACTCTTTTCCTAACAGCAGAACTAAACCCAGCTAATAAAGATTTGGTTAAGCCTTTTAAGAGAATAGTGTGATTCAACTGAGCAGTTCCAAGACTGCCAGGTTCATGTTATACATACTTACTGCACATACTTCATCCCCATCTTCCAATAAACATCGTTGTTCCTTGTTCTGAATGTGTCAGTAAGAGATTTTTCCAGTCTATTTAGAAAATTAGGATTTTAAATAAATTATCTTCAAGGAAATAAATACACTCTTTAACCACTCTAATATTCATGTGTTATTTTCATATATTTTTCATGTGAAAGAGAAATATTTGGGAAAGCATAAAAATTAAAACGTATTCTCATATAGATGGTTGAATTTCATAGTTTGTCAGTGAGTAATAATTGAGATTTCATACATAGCATTTATGCATTTGACTTTGGGACAGCCACTTTCACTAACCTGGGAAACAATACTGAATGATGTAGACAATGTCCTTGGATTTATAAAGCTTACAAGGGCAATAGCAAAGATGATCTGCTGAATGAATGAATGGCCTTTGCCTTCATGTAACCTTTTTTTTTTTTTAATTGAAGTGTAGGTGGCATATAATATGTTATTTTTAGGTGTACAGTATAGTGATTCAACAATTATATACATCATGAAGTGCTCACCATGCTATGTCTAGCCACCATCTGTCATCATACAAAGTTATTACAATATTATTTACTATATTCCCTATGCTGTACTTTTCATCACATCATTTATTTACTGAAAGTTTGTACCTCGTAATCCCCTTTACCTATTTCTCCAATCCTACCATCAAAGCCCCCCTCCACTAGCAACCACTAGTTTGTTTTCTATTTTTATGAGGCTGTTTCTCTTTTTTTTTTTTGTGCTTGTTGTTTGCGTGTTCATTTTAACACATAAAGGGTATATTTTCCTATGACTGAGTCTAAGTTACAACAGAACAGCTAGTCAGTAGAAGTTTTTTAAAAAAACAACTATCTGGGGCCACCTGGGTGGCTCAGTTGGTTAAGTGTCTGCCTTTGGCTCAGGTCATGATCCCAGCGTCCTGGGATCTAGCCCCACATCAGGCTCCCTGCTCAGTGGGGAGTCTGCTTCTCCCTCTCCCTCTGCCCCTCCCCCCAGCTTGTGCTCTCACGTTCTCTCTCTGTCTCAAATAAATAAATAAAATCGTTTAAAAATAAATAAATAAACAACTATTTGTTATACTTTTAACTTCAGCTTTTCCTTTAAAGCTTTTTGTCATCCCCTTAATAATATTTATCACTTCTTTTATAAATTATTCTGTGATTAATTTAGTCAAGAAAAAGAAAAATCGAAGCATGAGTATTGTACCAATCAGAAAAGCACATGCATAATAACAAAATGGACCTATAACCTGCACATAGTCAGATTTAAAGTATTTAAAGTTTTCTAAATGGAAAAATGTGTGACTTTTTGTAATGCCAAATGACTTAAAGAAGTCTTACAGCATTCCTGTTTTTGCATCCCATTCTGTGGGAGATCACTTTATTATGGAGTCCCATTGGATCTTCAGCCACTAAGCCTTTGTTGAAAAGCTCTTAAGAGTTTATATCATTATCATCAAATAAACTTCAGTAACATTCTTTTCTGCAAATCACAAATGGGAATGATTATGCCCAGGCTCATGGCTAACACTTAAAAATAACAGTATGATGAATAAGGTAGGATGTGGATGTGTTGTTAGGTGTGGAGGAAAGGAAAACCCCAATAAAGCAAGCACGAGTCCTGACTCCCTTGAAAATTCACCAATGAATCAAACTATTCATAGAGAACCTGGTACGTACTCGGTACAGTGATTTAAAGAACTATAAATTGATTCCACCATCAAGATTATTCTATTCTAATCTGAGAAGCCAAATCAATGCATGAGCAACAAATGCAGAGACAGCCAGCATTCATCACTGCCTTCGGCTCAGGTTGTGATCTCAGGGTCCTGGGATCAAGTCCCACGTCAGGCTCCCTGCTCAGCAGAGAGTCTGCTTCCCCCTCTCCCTCTGCCCTTCCCCCAGCTCATGCTCTCTCTCTCACTCTCAAATAAATAAATAAAATCTTTAAAAAAATCATTAAGGATATAGTGCCATGGGAAATGAAGACAGGGAGGTTATTGCCTCTGTCCAGGTGAGAGGTAGAGGGGAACTGGACTAGACTCCAGCAGTAGGGATGTGAGAAGTCATTGGGCTCAGGGCACACAGATAATACTTATACATCTGGATGTGGTCTGTGAGGGAGAAAGTGGAATTAAAACTTCTACATGTTTTGCCTGGGCTACTGAGTGTTACTGCCATTAAGGAGGCCCCTGAGAAGTTAAGAGAGTTGGGATCCAGGAGTCAATGGAAGAGATTGGTTTCCAATTGGCTCATGGACAGTTCATCCACTACAACATGTGGAAGACAAAACGCATATGTAGCAATAGAAGCAGATTAGGGAAATGGTAGGAAGATGCTCTATTTACCAACTATTTATAATTATCTTTTTCTGTGAGGAAATAAGCACAAGCGGAGAGCAGATTGAGGAAAGACAGAGTTGGAGATGTGAGGAAAGAAAAGATATGAAATAATCATCTTGGAGAAAAAGTTAATTTATAGAAAAGTGATCAGATTGTCTGGAAATGTCAAGTGGTCACTTTTGACATGGAGTCATATTTTTTTAAGGTTTATTTATTTTAGAGACCATGTGAGCAGGGGGAGAGAAGAGGGGGAGAGACTCTCAAGCAGACTCTGCGCTGAGCATGGAGCCTGATGTGGGGCTGGATCTCACGCCCCTGAGGTCATGACCTGAGCTGAAATCAAGAGTCGGATGCTTAACCGACTGAGCCACTCAAGTGCCTCCATAGTCCTATTTGAAGTGAGGCCAGTTAGCATGGTTGTGTAATTTTTCCAGGGAACAGCTTTGTGGGTTGTGGCATAGACTAAGTAGATAGTTGTTGGATTTAAGCATGGGTATTAATTTGCTACTGCTGCTATAACATACCATAAACTTACATATAACAAACCACAAACTAGTGGCTTTAAACAACACAAAGTTATTCTGTTGCCAGAGGTCAGAATTCAAAAATGAGTCTCACTAGGCTAAATTCAAAATGTCAGTAGGGCTGTGTTTCTTCTGGAGACCCTCAGGAAAAAATCCATGGCTTTGCCTTTTCCAGCTTCTTGAGCACATTTCTTGTCTTACTGCTCTTTTCAATCTTCAAAGCCAGCAACATGCTGCCAGCCCTCTGCTTCTCCCTCTTCTGCCTCCAGTGTGATTACCTTGGGCCCATTGAATGATGCAAGATAATCTGTCCATCTCAAGGTCCACGAATTAGCAACATCAGTTACATTCTGCAACTTTAGTTCCTCTTTGCCACATGACCTAACATATTCACACTTTCAGGGATTAGGCTGTGGACATCTCTGTGGAGCCGTTATTCTGCCTAACACTGTAACTGTCTGCTCTGGCTGCCATAACAAAATACCATAAACTAGGCGTCTTAAACAACAGAAATTTATTTTCTCACAGTTCTGGAAGCTGGAAGTCTGAGATAAGGGTGCCAACATGGTCAATTTCTGGTGAGAACTCTCTAGCTTGTAGACAACTGCCTTCTTGCTCTGTCTTCATATGGTGAGGATGGGGAGTAGTGCTCTCTGATGTCTCTTCTTACTAGGACACTACTTGTATGGGATCAGGGCTACACCCTTGTGCCCTCATTTAACCTTAGTTACCCCTTATAGGCCCCATCTCCAAATACAGTTGCATTGGAGGTTAGGATTGCAACTTATGAATTAGGAGGGGACATAGTTCAATCCATAGCATACACCTTGTTTGGAGTTTTGCCAGGTGAAGAATGATGAAGAGAAGGTAGGAGAGTGAAAAACTTAAGAGTGTTTTCAAGGAATGGTTATAGGGCTGAACCATTGAATCCAAGCTGTAAGTAGAGAGTGGGGATTTCAAAAGGATGGTTAGAAGGGGACAAACTAGTAATATCCAGGAATGATGGATCTCAGTGAGATCAGGAAACTTCTGGAGAAGAGAACTGGAATCAGTAAGCTGGAAGAACAGGAAGCGATGGTCATAGAGCAGCAGATTTAAAAATGGGGTTTCAGAGACTTAGGATTATTGGAAATGGCAAAGTTGATGAGTTTTGAAACTGAAGGACCCAAACAAACTCATCACAAGTCATTTCCCCCTGAATAAATCAGATACCTAGTATTGACCCAAGGAGACAGTAAGGTTCCAGGGTGCTTTTTATTTAAAAGAATAAGTGCCATTTACCCATTTTGAAAAGTAAACCCAGTTTCACATTCTGTCCCTGGCCCCTGGACCTGTGAGAAGGAAACCCCCCTTCTAGCCTCAGGTGGGTGGGAGTAGGAAGATTGTGCATGGAGAGGGATTTGTCACCCAGGGAAGCAGAGACCAGAACAACAATGCAGAAGGCCAATGCTCTGTGTGAGGAGGATAGCCATTCTATTCAGGGACTAGTCAATGGCTTAGAAAATTATGTGTACCTGCTTCCACTAAAGTGTGGCAGAGACTTGGGATGCCTTCTGTGGTACCAAGGGAACATTCTGTATCTAAATTGCTAAGGATGTTTCTATTTTGAACTTAAAACTGTTTCATGGCTTATTTTGCAATACAAATGTGGGTCACCTCATTGCAGTCTTCATTGAAAGACTCCTCTCTAGTGTACTCTGCCCAGAAAGCATTGAATTAGTTCTGCTCTATTGAAACCAGTACAAAATTGTCTGTGAAGTGCATGGTTTCCATGTCACATTATTAAAATATCATTAATTTCTTTCAGGTCTCTGCATATACTTTTTTCCAAGGCAGTACAAAATGACAGCTTACTGAATGCAAGAGTCCAGATCTGTATGTTCTCTATAATTTGGAGATGAATCTGAGTTGGATGAAAAAGCTACTGAACAAAATTGGAGAATAGTGGAATGGCATGTTATGTGCTCCGAGGTCAATAGTTAATTAAATGTAATGATTACAATAATATTATTAGATAATAAGGATTTGCCTTGTGCCTTTTGAAGAGAGTTTAGAAGCAAATTGCTGTTTTAACTAGAAACTACATCTTTTAAATATGTTGCTAAAGTAATAGATGCCACTACATTATGGAATATGCAAATACAAGTTGCAGTGTTAAAAAATTCATCTGATTACTTCCATGACACTTCTAATAGCCTCACATGTCTCATCCCACATCACACATTTGTCCGCATTCTCACATCCATCCTTCCTTCTTTCAGCTTCTTAATTTTCTGGACATCTTGCGAAGCCCAGCTTCTCCACAGAGACTTCTTTGACTGTAGGACCCACACACTGCTCCTCTCGGACTTGCTTTTGGCCTGGGGTTAGTATCACTATTCTCAAGTCAAATGGTCTCTGCTGACTAGTTTTAACATTTAACAATTTTACGTCTATAAGGACAAATTAGACCACATCCCTGCAGAACCAGCCCAGCCATGGGCACAGCGTCATGGTCAAAAGCATGTTTTATTTTTTGATTTAGGTAAGAACTGAAGCATGCCTCAACTCCCCATGGCACCCTCGCCTACCCAGGTCACTAGCTTGAGATTCATTTAGTGATGACGGTGGATAAAGTGTCAGGGGAAATAAAGCAATATATAGACTCTAGGCCACAGTCATATATTTCATAAACAATTTTAATTACTTTAGACAGATTAATTTAGAGTAGACTGAGGGGAAAACAGCCCAACTCCTCAGTAAGCACTCATCTAGCAAAAGGTCATCCAAAAAAGGTGAATGTTATGTAGGTAGGTGGTGTATATGGAAATGCCATCTGCACCATTTCTGAGTCCCTGCCCTTAAGAGGCACACGGTAATTCCAGTTTGAGGGATGACATGACATGTCGAGAGAGATTTCTGCTCATACGCTCTACAGTTTCTACTAAATGTAAGCTCCATCAGGGCAAAGATTATGTCTGCATTGTTCATTGTTTTAGCCTTAATAACTAACACAATACCTGCATCTAGTAGTCACTAAATAAAATTAAATGAATGCAGAATTGCTCTTCAACACACAGGGGACAGGCAGTGAGGGGAAGGGCAGTCAGTACTTTCTAAGACTGCAAATGTAGCAAACGCTGCTGTAACTCAGTCTATGCTCGAAATCTTTGAACGAGCCGCAGCCGCGGACACCACCCTCCGAGAAAGGGGGTCTTCAAGGGTCCAGGGATATCCAGTCACACCAGGAAGCAAGACCTGCCTGCGGAGGGGTGGGGGCAGGGACTGTGCTGTAGCCAGACCGTAGGTGCTCAGGAGAACCAAGTCCAAGTTGAGGCTGGCCCTGGATTTTTGCAAAGGAGGTTTGCTTAATCCCTGGCCCCCTGGACAGACAAGTGGGGGTGAGTTTTCTCAGTCAGAATTGCCTCCCAAACTCAAATCAGAGTGGATCTAGAGGATTTCACTCCGAGGGAAGCAAGGGGCCCTTAATAGTCAGCAATTTTATCTCTTGGTGTGAAAAAATAATAAATACATAAAGACAAACACCTTCCACTTAAGCTTCTAATAGATGCAAAGGTTACTTCTATTGGGAGAGAAGTAGAGAAATACTGTGTACATTTTCTGATAGCTTTATTGATGTATAATTGACATACAATAAACTGCTCATAGTGTAATGTACAATTTGATTAGTTTTGACATATGTCTGTACCTGTGAAACCATCACCACAATCAAGATAATGAACAGATCTATCACCCCCCGCAAAAAAAAAAAAAAAATTTCCTCGTGCTTCTTTGTAATCTCTTTGTGCCATTATTGATTTATCGCCTCTCAGCTCCAAATGCGTCTTTTTTGCCTGCGCCATGAAAATGGACCTGGGCCATTTTTGCAGCGGGCACCTTGTTAGGCTTCGTCAGTAGAGGGTGCTGGAGAGCTATCACAGGAGGAAAGGGTTTTGCTTCCGGATTCGGTTCCGTGCTCTGGGCCAGGCTTGTGCAGTGCCCAGCAGCCTGCAGCACCAGGCGGTCAGAAGCTTCCCCCACGCACCCTTGGCTACATTCTTAGTTGAGTGCCTCCAGTAAGACACTTCCCATGAGCAGCTCCCCAGACACCGCAGAGGATGGATCTCTGTCAGGTCGCACCAATGCCGCACACAGCAGCTTTCTTTGTTTTTTCTTTGTTTCCAGTGAGCCAGAGCTGCACCCTCTCCAGCAAGGTCTATACCTCAACCTTGGGAGGAGGCGGGTGGTACTGGGGCTTTCCCCCCATACTCGAATCTCAGCATACAGGGTGATAGGTGCTCCTTATATCTGCTATTCCTGTAGAGTTCTCTTTACCTCTTACTAGCCATCCCAGGTTACTCCAATCTCCTGGTATACTTAATAATTCTGTGTATTAAACTTTCTCTGTTTGACTTACTTATTTCCCTCTCCTGGTTGGACCTGGACTATCTACCCACCTATCTATCTATCTGTCTATCTATCTATCTATCTATCTATCTATCTATCTATCTATCTATCTATCATCTATCTACCCTCCTTTATATCTATATACCTATATATCTATATACCCTCCTAACCATCCCTTTTTGCTACTCCTCTTTCCCCCAGGCAAACACTGATGTGCTTTCTGTCACTATAGATTGAAGTTCATTTTCTAGAATTTTATACAGATGGAACCCAAAGATTTTCTTCTATGTTTTCGTCTATAAATTTTATAATTTGAGGTTGTACATTAGGTCTAGAATGTTTTGAGTTGATATCTGTGTATGGTGCAGGATATGGATCCAAGTTGTTCTTTGCAAATAGATATCAAGTTGTTGGGACACCTGGGTGGCTCAGTCGGTTAAGCTTCTGCCTTCGACTCAGGTCATGATCCCAGGGTCCTGGGATCCAGCCCCACATTGGGTTCTCTGCTCAGTGGGAGCCTGCTTCTCCCTCTCCCACTCCCCCTGCTTGTGCTCTCTCTCGCTCTCTGTCAAATAAATAAATAAAATCTTTAAAAAAAGAGAAAGAAAGAAAAGATGATCATTTCTCCACTAAATTGCCTTGCACCTTTGTCAAAAAATAGTTATCCAGATATATGTGAGTTTATTCTGAACTCTCTGTTCCATTAATCTATATGCCCATCTTTATACCAGTGCCACATGGTACAGTTGTATAGTTATATATAGTTAGTTAATGTAGCTTTATAAGTTTTGAAATCAGGTAGTATTAGTCCTCTAACTTTGTTCTAATTTTCAAATTTGCTTTTTATTATTGTAAGCCAGTGAATTTCCATATGAATTTTAGAATCCTCTTGGCAGGTTCTTACCCCCCCCCCAAAAAAGCATACTGAGATTTTGACTGGGATTATGTTGAATTTATAAATCAATTTAAGGAGAATTGGCAGCTTGACAATATTGGGTTTTCCAGCCCATGAATATATATCCCCGTTCATTACTGGGTCTTCTTTAATTTCCCTCAGCAATGTTTTATAATTTATGGTTTACAGGTTTGCATATCCTTTATCAAATTTATTTCCTAAATATTCCATATGTGTATGCTATTGCAATGGCATTGAATTACACGTTGATCACTGCTAGTATATACAAATATAATGGATTTTTATATATTGAATTTATATTCTGCAACGTCAGTAAATTCACTTATTTTGGTAATTTTTATAGATTCCATCAGTCTCCATAATCCTGTCGTCTACAAGTAGAGACAATTTTACCTTTGCGTTTTCAATCTGTGTTTTCTTTTTCTTGCTTTATTATCATGGCTAGAACTTCTCAAACAGTGATGAACAGGAAGGGTGAGAACAGACATCTTTGTCTTGTTCTTGATTTTATGGGGAAAGCATTAAATCTTTCATCATTAAGGATGATGTTAGCTATGGGTTTTTTGTAGATGAGCTTTATCAAGTTGAGAAAATTCCCTTCAGTTTCTCATTTGCTCGGATTTTCATCAGGATTGGATGTTGGATTTTGTCACATGCTTTCATACTATCTATTGAGGTGAACATATGGTTTTTCTTTTTTAGTCTATTACTATGATGAATCACATTACCTGATGTTCAAATGTTAAAAGTTTTTCATTCTTAGGATAAACCCCACTTGATCATGATGTGTTTTTTTAATATTTTGCTATTTTTCTTCCTAAAAAGGCAGGAATTGAAACTCAAGCGAAGGGGAAAAAATAGCCAGGAAAATATGGTGTTTTCTTTTTAATTCCTTACTCAATTTTAGTCAGTAATTTGGGCATTGGAGAAGACTATAATTTATGTTTGCTGCCAATTACTTCTCAATATGATTTCTAACACAAGTCTTTTTGTGCAATTTCTGAGATGTGGTTAATGGAATTATTTTTAATATGCCATCTGCTAGTCTTCTAATTTTAGCACCAGTAACAGAAACTAAGATTTGGTAAAATACATAACAACCTTATAGAATTTGTATCTTACTTGTAACTTTTCCATGACAGAAATAATGTTCAAGTAGTTTTTCTGTTATTTTTAAGAATAGATGATTATATACTTTCTCAGAACCTTATCTTCATTTCCAACTTTCACAATATACCTGACATTCCATAATTATCATGAACAAGTGAATTCTTGCATAAGCTTCAACTATATTCAGGTATGAGCTTCAACTCTAAAGTAGTAAGGAATTTTTGTCAAAAGAAAAGTTTCAATTTCATCCTAAATATTCTCCCATACTATTTGGACATCTCTTCTGGGCAGTCATTTTATCTAGAGTTGTCACACATGAGGACAACATTTTTTGTACTGAATAAAAGAGGTAGTTATAGGTAATATGTTTAAAATGTGTGTATAGGGGCGCCTGGGTGGTTCAGTCGTTAAGCATCTGCCTTTGGCTGAGGTCATGGTCCCAGAGTCCTGGGATCGAGCCCCGCATCCGGCTCCCTGCTCGGCGGGAAGCCTGCTTCTCCCTCTCCCGCTCCCCCTGCTTGTGTTTCCTCTCTTGCTATGTCTCTGTCAAATAAATAAATAAAATCTTTAAAAAAATAAAAATAAAATGTGGATATATGTCCATTATATATAGCTTTGACTGTGCTCTTGTTCATGGAGAAATACAAATAGAACATATTACAAATGGAGAAGGATGAGTGTCTTTTATGCAAGTCTTTTTTTGTTTATTCAGTTCAAGGAACGTTTGCGGAATGCCAACTCCACACAGGGTTCTTTTGTTAATAGTATTTCTTAATTTGTTATCCCTCTCTTAAATGATGGTATTTTATCATTTCATTCGATAGGTCTATTTTAACAGAGAGATGGCTACTCTTAGATTAGTCATATGATGGATGATAATGTAATTTATTTCATTCAAGTAGGGAGAGTTTTTGCCTTTCTGGAAATCCCATTATCCTTAAAACTTTGCCCTAATTTCTTCTTCTTTTCATGAAATTACCTCCTTAGCTTAATTACAAGTGTAGTGTTTTCCCACAGGCAATATAATATCTACTTACCCTAAACACCCCAAAGTCAAGAAAACTTAGAGTGTTAAGTAAAATTGATTTGTTCAGTTCAGATCGAAAACAACATTACAGCTTACTGGTTAATCAATGTAAATTTTGCTAATGCCATAAGGAGTCAAGTCCATTTATAAAAGAACACGTGTGCAACCTATTTCATCAATCTGTCTCTTCTCTGCAATGTTCATTTGATCTCACTAAGGTAGTTTTGTAAGACAAGTAAGAATATTTTCTCAAAATATTCTAGTTGTATAACATGAGATGTGTCCAAATGAGGAAGGAGACATGCGCAGGATTGTATGGAAACATCTGTTGACATGGAAACCTGCCTCTGTTTAGGAATTTAAAACCTGAGCAGCTAGTTCTAACACCAGATTTATATTCTCATCCTAAGGAAAATGGGGACAGTGGTGATTAGAAGAACAAGGAATCTACACTCTTCACCGAATTTAATTCTTGAAAATTATGTCTAAGCTGACAATAATATTTCTTCACAGGGGAAAATGTTATTGTGGTTACATTTCCCGATCAAATGAATGTAAATAAAAAGCATGACCAGTATTATATCACAATAGCAAAGACACCACAAATAGAAACTTCGATCAGATAAAATAGTAAAATATGCTAGCCTCTGTATAAGACAGAACAGGTGGACCACTTACGAGTCCCTCGTGGATGACGACAGTCGTACCTCGAGATACCAAGCAATACCAGCTAACACATGCTTTAGTTAAAATTTTACTAAAATTTCTTTGGCTTAGAATTCAGGAAGACTTTTGAGGGATTGTGTGGCTTTTTCAGCTCTCCTAAAGCTATCCATAGACATCTGGGTCGCTGCCTCCTTTTTCCTAGCATATTTTTCCCTCTGCTAAGCAAAACTTGTCATTCCCAATTATCCTATGAACCTTAAAGTCACCTCAACATAATAATGTGGCCACTGTTAACAGCTGTGAGAGTGGTTCACTCTTCACTGGGAGGCCATAAAAAAATTCACCAGGTCTGAAGCACAAACTTTTTAGGCTTTTCCTACGGAGGTTTGTGGAGCATTGATCGTGCTTTTAGGAATTGAGGGGGTGAGAGGTATCGCAGAGCACAAGTACTAGCTACAAAATCTGTCAGAGTTTTAAGTGAATGGATGAAGGGTGCCAAAAACTGAGGCTTTCATTAAGCCTGCATTGAGGAGGAGGATATTCAAAGCCACAAAAATGTCCCATGATGCGCCCTTAATCTTTGGATAATTTGGACCAAAAGTATTCTCCTGTTCCTTTGCATTTGGTCCCGCATCCTAGTTATTCAGAACTTTCTAAGGAAAGGTAAAGAAGTCAGGTGGGCCTTTGGGAGAGCTGCATTAACTTTTCAAGACCACCACCTGCATCATTCATGCCTAACAGAGAGCTGAACAAAATCAAGTCAAGTGTCAGGATAAAATCAGTTCCGTTCAAGTGGCGCCAAGAGTGGCTTTTGAGAGGAGGTGAAGTGTAGGATTCTGCAGGGCCCAAGAGAGTCTAGGGAACTAGGACCAGTCCTGGAAAAACCCCAAACTGAACAAATTGGAGAAAATGCAGAGTAAAATGGCTACAGGGGACCCAGACTCGAGTGACCCAGCACTACTGATGTAAACATTTACTGATGCTCAGAAAAGGAGATGATGAGTGTGATTTGTAGCTCTCAGGGCTTAAACTCAACTTATAATTAGTCAACAGAGGTAAAAGGCAAAGAGTGTCCATTTGTCTGGAAATCTGAATGTGCATAGTTCCTTAGCTGTTAGTACTTTTTCCAAATACACCACCCAGACTAGTTATCAGAGGAAGGGAGTACGATTCCAAGCTTTTTCACTTGCTTGTCATAGGATTTTTAGAACTTACACAAATCTCTGTGGTTTAAGCATCTTTAAAATGCAAGTCAAATGCTTCTCTCCTTTGGATCTCAGGATTGTTTTAAATATCAAAGGGGATACAATGTGTAGGAGTGCTTTGGAAATTAGAGCACTAGATAAGATGCTAAGAATATAGTCAATCAAGCAGTAAGGAATTGCTGACTGTTCTCTGACGTCAGCTAGGGGCTGTGGAATTAAGTTCACAAATGCGGACACCATTCACAGTCCATTTTCATGAGTTTTTTTTATATCCCCCTACCACCTTTACTATTATTTACTTATATTTTTTTTCCATAAATCAGGTCACTTTTCAATTCCTTTTGTGATTACTTAAGTCTCACCCTAAAAGTAATGTTCATTATTTTTCAGAGGTTGGTGTGCTTCTTATATAATTGTAATACGTATTAAAATAAAGGCATACTTATTAAAAAAATTTAAGTTCCCCCTATATCTTGCTTTAACACACACTGCTAGAGAAGAAAGCCTTAAAACTCAGGCAAGAGGTTGAAATTTGAGGTCTCTTCCTAAAAAGTGCGGTATTGATTTTTAACTTACAGTGCGTTGGAATTTTATTTTGAAATGTCTTTACCATAACTAAGTCATCGGAAGTGTAGGGTTCCAAGAAACATTTTTATTTGGGTTTTTTAAATTCTGTCTTGGTCCAGCAACTTCTGTTCCCCAGAAGAAGGGCGCACTGTCATAATCTGCAGTTCAGAAGGTGGGCTTTTCTGAAATGCATGCTTCCAAAGCCCGATTTTACATTTCTTTACACAGTCCTGGCTGTAGTTCCCCATGCTGGCATTATGATGTAATTTAATGATAGAATTTGAAATAGGGTTATATCATGGGACGGTTTGGCACAAGCATTCAACCCAAGAAACTGAGGGTTCTAAAAGGGGAAACCAAGACCATGTAAATCCATTCAAGCCAGAGTGCCTCACTCTTCCTTCCTAGGGTATAATTACTGTCATCAAGGTTTATTACCGCCTTTCAAATTACCCGGGTCGGCACCATCCTCCATCACTACAAGATTCCTCCTGGGCACCCAAGGCGTCCAGAACTCAACCCCACCCTGCCCAAAATGTGTGCAACACCAGTCATCATGCTCCAGAGGGTAGGGGTGAGGAGACAAATGGTAGCGGGCCCTACAGATCTACAGATCTGCTCCCATTTCGGCACCAAATGTAGGGTTCCAGAACCAGCTTATGTGCCAAGAGAATGCCTGATGTCCTGAGGTGGAATGGGTTATGTGCAACCATTTCTAAGCTGGGAGTTCAATAATATATACCAGGATGGGTAGGCAGTACAGGAAATGCTCCAGTAAATACACAGTCTTTTTGATTGAAGGTATTTTTGGAGCCTTTAATATACCATTAGGCACTATAAATCACTAAGATGGGATGTGTCGTTCCTCAAGCTGATTTTACAACATACTTCTTTTTTAGGGAGTATCTGAGGAGACCAGTGTCCCAAGGGAGCACTGCTCTAAAAAAATATATATATATATCATTGCTATTTGGGGATAATATAAAAATAATGCAATATAATATCAGAGGTTACCTCTTCATATATTTTTAAAATATGTTACTTTTGTGCTTTGGAATTGCCCTAGATATATCGTAAACCTTTGTGAGTCTCTGCTTATTCAGCTTAATAACCTCTTTCTTTGTGGCTTCTGAATAATATAAGAATTTTATTCATTATTTAGAAATCTGAGTAGCTACGGTAATGAAGTAGATATTAGATTTAATCGAGACTGCCAAACTGCAGAGCCTGCCAATCTCGTATGGCATCAAACCTAACTGGATTTTCATGCTAGCTTAAAAAAAAAAAAAAGGGAAAGAATTCACTTTCAAAAGTTAGAGAAAACACTTTGCCAATTACTAGTTACCCTGGATGTGACTTTTAGCTTATAGAAAGGCACAGATTAATTGTTTTCAATCCAAATGCTAAGACTCTTAGCTAACATTTTAATTTTAAACAAATCTTACTCTCCATTTTGTGCACGAGACCCTACCTACAAAGCAGTAGGGCTTGTAACGGCTGTCGGCATGGTGTCAACTGTAGAAGCCATATACTATATATGTTTTGGAACTAAATATTTCTTCTTCCCATTGACTCTTGACCCCCTCAGAACAACTGTCGCCTCCTTCAAACACTTTCACTAAGTAAAAAGTCAATTGGCTGTAAGTGGTGATGAAGAAGATGTCGTGTGATTAATGCTACAGTTTAGGTTATTGTGATTAGTCACAGGAAAAACAGTTAAACTTCCTCCCCAAGAAACATGGTATGTTAACAGCAAATGGCCTGCCTGAAGCCCAATAGTAAGAAATAGTTGGGCAGTGTTAAAAGCTGACTATTGATTTGTGCCCCGACTGAAAGCCATGCGCTGATGTAAATGAAAATGTGTCAAGAGTTGATATCGATTTTTTTTTAATCAGACCATCTCTGGGGAAATACTGCTAGCCATACTACTGCTCTTGTCTATGAGTGAAATAAGGTTCCTTTCCACAAGACTACACATGTCCAGACATCAAATTTTCCTCTTTAACTGAGGTAGGGTAGGATGCTAGTCCATCATCTGCAATCTCTGCTTGGGAAAAAAATGGCCCGGAGTCCCTATATCCAGGAATAAAATAAGAAAGAGAATATAAAGTTTAAGAGGGATGTGTATGTGGGAAAGTGTGGGGATCCATGCACACCTACCTACCAATTGGCGTGTTTGTATAGGGCTCATAACGTACACATATGCTAAAGCTAGGAATTTTTACCCCATGTGTCCCAAAAGAAATCATTTCAGAAGGATATGTTTATTTTTAGAAAATTCTATTCAAAGATAACCATAATATAGGGTAGGAAGTGAAATCTATTAGGGTATGAACCATGAATTTGGGGCTTTTCTTCTTCTTCAACGGCCAGTAGGAAAACTAGGCGCACACACACACACACACACACACACACCCCAACCCCGTAGGAATAACTTCCTGAGCTATGCTTTATTCATAGACCATAGTTCTTGTAAATATTGATGAACAATATTAAGAAAAGGCCAAGAGTCGTAATAATCATGCAGCTTTGGGTCAGATCTGTGGGGGTTTCAGCTAAGGCTGCACTTCATGATCCAGCTGGGGTAGGGCATGGACTCTAATATTGGGCAATTAAAATGGAAAATTAGTATGGAAGAGGAGAGAGGTCATCGTCAGCCAATATATGTGGATTATTTGGAATCAACTATTGGGATTAGAGAAAACCCTAATAAACTGATAGGGAAAGGCCATTCCCTCCATGGTAGCTTAAAGAGCTAAATCCACTTAGTTTGATTCACTGGCCTTAGGCACAGACATGTGATAAAAAAAAAATCCACATCGCAAATTGATTAACTTTTGCTGATTACTCAATGACCTTTGAAATATTCTAGATTTTACGATCTTTATACTTTGCCTTTGAGATTAAAGGAACAACAATAGTCTGAAATAGACCCTAGGGGAATGAGAATTATTATGATGAGATCATTCTGTACTGAATGTCCTGCATTAAAATTTAGGAATGTGTAATTACTTTGCTAGTAACAAATGATCTAAGTAGATGGAACTTTGCAACTTAGGCCCCTGTCTTAAAACAGTTAAAATTAATCTCTAGTTTTTGAAACAGGAGGCTTGCTGGACCTGTAGCTTAACTAAGAAACAGGCTTATGGCTGATCCTCCGGGGTTTCCTTGAAGAGCCTTCAAGCGCAGCCCTCCGTGCAGCTGGGAAAACCAGTGTAGACCCAGAGATCTTTGCCCATGGTGGTTCGAGACCAGCTCTTGACTGTTCTGCCTCCTGCCATTCCTATTCTTGTCTTGTATTGTTATTTAACCTTGGATATATGTTTATTAAGTTATCTCTGACAGCACAGTAAGCTCAATAAAGGCAGACACCATGCATTATAGTTCATTGTACTGCCGGCAATGCATCACTTCATTACTGCTCGAGGAAAAAATCTACAAATACACATGCATACATACATATGCTGACACATGTGTATCTGTGCATATATTTATTTAAATATGTGTGTAAAATGCAAGATGAGCTAGCCATCCCTGTGACATTAAATTACCTAGCCACTTTTTACATTTGAAATTAAAAAGCTATATGCATACCAAGGGCCTTACACAGTTATGCATTCTAGGATAAGCTTAAATCAACTCAGAAAATATTATTCAGAATGAAAAATGTGCTTCCTTTCTTGTGGTTTATATAGCTGCTTAATGTACACATTCACCAAGTAATTCTAAGATGCCTTTCTCTCATGCTCAGGCATATAAATATCACTTTCAAATATATATACTTGAGACAATAAGGTAAAATGGCTTGAGAGTGGCTATAAAGTCTGGAAACATAGATAATATTAATTTATTATCTATATGTGATATAATATCAATAAATCATTTATTATATGTTTGCCTGTTTTCAGATTTAGTGGCCACCCGGTATTTTCAAATATATGGGCTGAAAGTATGCATTTAACGAACTAATAGATCTTCTGATTTTGACTTCAGTTGCCAAATTGAAGGGTTTTGTTTCGTTGATTTTTAAGTTTTAAGTTTCAAAGAAAAAAATTTAGCAGAAGACTGTCACAGCCGAAAACTTCCAGATTAAGCAAAAGGTCATAACTTTATCATACCACCTTGAATGTTTTAGGATGTTCTTCACTCAGAAAAAAAAATCTGAGTTGACAGCGTATGTTAATATTTACTTCCCATACTTTCCTTCCAGAGACTGTCTGCTTTGTCAAGTACTCGTGAAAGGGGCAGACAAGTAAATGTCTATACATAAGTCATGTGTTTTTTGTTTGTAGAAAAGAAATAGAAAAAAATCTACATGGATAAACCTAAAATAAGAATGAGTTATTTGCCAGCCCACAAAATTTTGTCACTGCTCTTTTTTTGGTCCACTGGGGAGAGAGTTAGTTTTAAAAATCTGTATTTAAATTTTGAGTGGGGAAATAAAAGTCTGACATGGGCAACAGAAAAGAATGAGAACGGGTATTATACTCTGATAAAAAGAAAACATACAAGGAAGGAAAGCTAAGGACATTCACCTCCCCCTTCACATCCCCCACAACTACCACCCCCCAAATATTTCTGATTACTTCAATTCAAAGGGTACATATTTTCCTGACAAGATCGGGAGCTTTCAGGGTGGTGTGGCCGTAGACCAGAAGGTACATATTTTCCAAAGCACAAAATACACTGCAAATATAGTTCTATGTGGAATTTTCAGATATTCATGCCACAGTATTTGACAAGAATAGAAGCAAACAAGAAATATGTAATGCAGTACTCATAATTTGAACACATCTGAAAGTCTGTGGAAATGACCATGAATCACAATATACTATATAAAGGATGCTAAATATCCAGTATTTCCTTTCCTAGTAGTAATGCTTTGTGTTATACATATGATTTAATATTACCGGGAAAAAGTTTTTAAATGAGTTTTGCATTTTACATGCCTTAGAACAGTAAATCAAATATATCCTAATAATAAAGGTAACCTTTTTTCTTAAGTACATCTACGTAGGATCAAGCCTTCCAAAGATTCCTTTAACTGGTAATATATTAGTATTCATAATTTAACATTTTTATTCTGCATATCCTGCTAAATAGAATTAAACAATCTAATATTCATTTACTTATATATCTATATACAGATATTTATTTTATATCAGTAAGTAGTGATCCATTAATAAGATAGGCTATTTCAGGTGGTAAAAATCTTAATCTTTTTACTTTGTATTACTCAGGATGAAAAGTAATCAGGAAGCTAGATGAAGTTCTATTTTTCCCCCTTTTAATACACCAAAAAAATTGAGATCAGTGAAGCACATTATGCCTTTATCAGGTGCATATTTACATTTGCATTGCTAAATTATTTACCATAAATACATTTTTAACTCTAGCAAACCTTAAAATAATAAAGTTCCATTTTCAGGCTTTATACAAACATGCAAATGTTAATGTTACTAAGGAATATACTTTAAATTACAGAGCATTTTTATTCATTATTCTATTGCCCCTGCTGTGATAGTCAAGTCTCCCAACAATTTTGGAGTATTAGGGGGCCCCCTAGTGGCACCTATATTCCTAGTAAATTTACAAACTAAAGAATAAAGTTCTTTTCCTTAGAAACTAACTACTTGGACCATTCTGGTACCTAAACATATTTTGCTGACTTTTCCCCCCAGTCTTTAAATCCAAGTGGACTCTTTTTCACGTCCCACATATGCTGTGTACATTTCTGGCATCAAAAATATAATCTAATAATTCTCATCCCCAGTTATTCAAATGCACAAATGCTAAAAATCTCTTCTCATTTTTTCTCATCTTGTACAACCTGCATAACCTTAGTCATCTCGGAACATGAAAAACATTTTCATGGAAAATAAAATTCCTATATTAAATGATGAAAACACACATCCACCCGAATAGATGTATGTTTTAATATTATAGAGGTACAGAGGCATATCTTTCTTACACTTTCATCTAGCCGAAGAAAAAGATACACAAAATGACACCTAGACTACATTATCATTGGGGCAGCCATAGAACATGCTTAGAGCTTTCTAATATTACTATTAAGTATGGTGAAGACTTGATGATGAGCTGAAGAATGGTGTCCCCTTGGATCAAATGAGTAGTTTGCAATAGTTTTGATGCCTTTCTGACCATATCCCCACAAAACCTCTATTCTAGCCTAGACCAATCCTCCTTGATAGGCAAGGGACGGCCTCCTGGGGGTTATAATATTTCCACAGAATCTTAAAGGATGAGGCAAAATCAGTCTCAGAGTTATGGAGAGCATTCCTCACAGTGAGGACAACTTCAACAGGAATATAGAGATGGAAATAGCATGCACGTGCCCTGGAAACTCTCCTATAAATGATTGGTATCATAGAAACACACAGCAAGAGGTGGGATCACAGGAGGTGCATCCAGAGGTGGCATAGGGCCAGCCAGATTATGCAAGTGTTTGGGGGCTACACTAAGGGGTTGGAAATTTATCCTGAACACAGTGAAAAATGTGAGATTATCAGATTTGTTTTAGGAAGGGAGTCTAGGAGGATAGTAGGGGATAAATTTGAGGAGGAATAAGATCTAAGTCACAGTGAATGTTTGGTCCGGGCAGGAAATGATGAAAGCTAGTAGAGTAAGTTGTAAAAGTGCCTCTGCAATAAAGTGAGGTCATTTCTGGGCCACCGATGCCCCCGGCAACAGCGGAATTAAGTGGAATCTGAGCAGAGACCCTGGCACCTCCCTGCCTCAGCTCAGCAGCCCATCAGTTTTGTCTTTGGTTATTCGCCCCTTGCTCTTGGCAGTACCACTGCCTCCTGTTGTCTCTCTGAGAGTGAGCTCAAGTGAGCATCTCACAGCCTTCAGCCCTAAGACACACATGCGTTGTGTAGTCTGAATTGTACTACTTTGGGTGGTGTGAATGAAGCATGGAAAAGAACCGAGTAAGAGTTAGATCACAGATTGTGCATATGGAGAGATGTTAGATGTTGGGCATAAAGGATGAAGAGATGGCCAGAATGACTCCTCGGTCTCCGGTCTCCGGCCTCCAGCAGGGGACTGGGAAGATGGAAGCGCTAATCACTGGTTTGTAGAGCCAATAAGAGAGAAGGAGCAAAAGTGAACTGTATCAGTCTTGCAGGGTGTGTAACAATAGGCCACATACTTAGCAGCTTAAAACAACACACATTTATTATCTCATTCCTTTGGGTCAGGAGCCTGAGCACGGCTTAGCTGGACTCTCCAGTCTCGCCCGGCTGCAATCAAGGTGCCAGCCACAGCTTGGTTCTCCTCTGGAGGCTCACTTAGGAAAGGGTAAGCTTTCCTGCCCATGAGATTATTGCCAGCCTTCAGTTTCTTGCAGCTGAGGGATCATGGTAACTTCCTTCTTCAAAGCCAGCAACAGAGACTTAGAGCAAGCCTGATAGCAAGACAGTCTTATACAACAAAACCACAAGAATGATACCCCATCATCTTCACTATATTCTTGTGGTTAGAAGCAAGTGATAGGTCCCACCCATATTCAGGTGGAAGGGATTTACAATGGCACAAACATCAGGGACCAGAGATCATGGGAGCCACCCCAATATGTCCATCACATGAGCCTTATTATAAAGTTTAAAAATGTGAGATTTCTGGGTATCTTTACTTCAAACTGCCAATTCAAGGAAATTCCATTGTATTACAACTTTGACCATTATCACACTGGCTTAGGATCATGAGAATAAGAATATATATCCTGAAAGTAGGCACCATGGGGGGGAATAAGAATATTACACTGGCTTAGGATCATGAGAATAAGAATATATATCCTGAAAGTAGGCACCATGGGGTGGGGATATATATTCTTATTCTCATGATCCTAAGCCAGTGTAATAATGGTCAAAGTTGTAATATAATTTATAGGAGAGTTTCATTTATAGGAGAGTTTCCAGGGCACGTGCATGCCATGTCCTCACTGTGAGGAGTGCTCTCCATAATTCTGAGACTGATTTTGCCTCATCCTTTAAGATTCTGTGGAAATATTAAACAGTTATAGAGGAAAAACTCTATTCTTTCGGATCTTCAGCATCCATTCAGGAGGGGTTATATTGTATATCTAATAAAAATTTGGTCTTCAGGGTTTTGTATGCCTCTGAAAAACCTCAGTTCATTGTTTGGAAAGTATAAATGAGCAAAATCCAGGAACACCTCCTACCAAATGATATTACATAGGATTGTTGCTAGTTGCTTCCTGTCCACTCTGAAGTTTGGTTGACCTGAATATTTCGTGAAACACTAGAACTGACTTTAAATCCTTTCTTTGGGCACCTCTTTCTTGAACTTCCCCTCAAAAAACCATGACTTTTTGAAAACTAGAGACAGTCCTAAAATGCCTTATATTATACTTCTTCCAACTTCTAATTATCTTTTCTTCAAAATACCTGCTCTACTCACCCTTCTTATCCATTCACACCTCTACCTAGGGTGAGCTGTTATGCATCATGTCTGGATAAATCAGCATCATCCTCTTGCCTGCTGTCCTTATTCTAACATTTCCTCCCCTCTCTGTCAGTGCTATTCCAGACTGATTTTTGCTTCTGTATAAACAACTTCTAACAAGCAGGGTTTTTTCCAACCATTTGTGCTGCTGCCGTGTTTCCTACACTACCATCTATATACACTCATGCCTGGCTTTTTCAAAGATCTGCCATCTAATACACCTTCCATTCAATCTTACTTCCATTCTTCAGTACAAACCATCTTTACCCCTCCAAATAATGCCCTTATGGTCACTACACAAGGCACGCTTGTTTCTGTTTCCTTATCACTGCTCATATTGGGCCCCCAGCTTGGATCATTCATACCCTCTCATCATGCATACCCTAAGTACAATGAATAGACATCAAACGACAGGGAGTCCAGGTAAAGAATGAGGGAAAAGCCAGCTGCATATAATAGAGAAAAAAAAAGAAAGACAAAACAAATGTACATCATAACTCAGAAGGTAGTGGATAAGGCAGAGCCAGAAGTTTAGAAAAAGGTGGGTATAATGAGCAACGATGTTATCACATCCTAGAAGTCAAACCCAATCCCCAGAGCCAAGCCAGCTTGGTTAGCCTGGACAAATGTCAATATCGAGAGTCAAAATGAACAGAAAGGGGCAAACAAAAAGTACCAAGAAAACAAAATCCCAGAGGACAAGAGAGGTCGTGTGCAAGGAGTTATTCAGGCTCTGTAGGGATAGGGTAAGCAAAGAGGGTAGGTAGATGCACATTCACCTGCTTGATAAGACAACAGCTTGGTAAGAGATGCAGTATTTTGCATGAGACTCAGACTCTCCCATGACACAGTGTACTTCCTATGCAGGCAACTAGGTGCATGTGGAGGATCATGCTCTTTAAAGCCGGTCAGTCTTAGGTTCAAATTCCTTTTCCATCATTTGTTAGCTGTGTGGCCTTGGACCAGTTATTGAACTTCCTCAAGCCTTAGTTCACTTATCAGCAAAATGTGAATGATTATACCAATCTTATGGTTTTATAAAGATTAAATATATATTAAATGTACATATATATGAAATATCTGACATCTAGCAAGTATATACATATTTATTTTTATTTGCCTTCTGCCAAAACCAGAATGGCTACCAAATCGTATCTGAGATCTGCAGGACCTTCTCTAAGGTCTTGCGATTCATTCAGCCAGCCTCACACATTGTGCCATTTGTCACAGAATGCTCTGTGGGTTCTCTAAGTTTCAATTATTTAAGCTAATTTCCCCAATGATATTATGAATTCCTTGAGGAGAAGCTTCCCACTACTAAGCTCATTATAAAGACTCAGACAGCAGTTGCTATTACAATGCACTTCAAGGCCCCACTTCATTTATTCATTCATTCAACAACTATTTATTGAGCACCCACTATGTGTGATTCATTAACAAGAATAAAGGCTTGGCTTCCTGGAGTGAGGCATGGGTTACATCACCATGGCATGGATTAGATCTTAAAAACGGAAGGACCTACGAGACTGTCTAGCCCAACTCTCTTAATTTTACAAAGCTGTGATTGAGAATCAAAGAGAGGACACTTGGCTTTTAATTTCTTCTTCACTAACCACTTCTTTGCCTATTAAGTCATTGTAGCTTTGAAAAATAAAGAGAAAACTCTAGGATGTTTTTTCACTGAGTAAGTTTGCCAGTAAAGTCTGCCATGTTACTGTGTCAATGAGCCCATCCCTCTCAGAACACTGCCAGCAAATTTGCTTGGCATAACCTACACAGATCTACCAGAAAACTGACAAGAGCTCTCTGAGGCTGCTGTGCTCTGGCTTCTTTGCTTTTACCCCTGTGTGCAGAAAAAAAAAAAAAAAAAAATCCGTCACAGAAACAGAGGCAATTCCAGAAATATGCAAAGACATTTTCTACTTTCTTTGCTGGGGAGAACCAAGATGGTGGCTTCCTCCAGTGGTCAATCTAGCTAAGTATATTTGAAAAGACATATCTAAGCATTTATAGAGAGAGAGACCTTTGAATCAATAATATGGGACTGGCATCTGAAGACTTGGTGGCTTCAGTCAAACTGTTTGTTCAACTGCCTTCAATACTTGATCCACAAACTTATTTCAAGATTAGAATGCCAAGGTGAAGATTAACACCTCTCGTACAGTGGGGCTAATGAGACATGACTTATTAATCCTACAAGAAAATCTTAATTAGGCATTGGAGCACTGCTTATTTCATTGTTAAATACTACCCAATCCCTGAAGAATTGGAAAATAAATAAGGACTAAAATAGAAAGTGGTGTTATAATTAGGGCCCCTGAAATGAAAGCAATACTTATTTTTTCCCACATGGAAAGTATTTGTGACTTGTTTCCCCTAAATAACTCAGTATTAGCATTTGTAACAAAAATTTGACACAAACATTCTTGAAATTGCTAGACATGTGGACATTAGGGAAATAACAGATTATGATTCAACAGAACTCCAGTTTTTTGCTGACTTTCAGCTGCAGCAATGTTCATTGTGTCCAGGTTAATTAGCAAGATGACTCATTATTTACTTCTTGTTCATTTAGTAGTTTCATCCTAGTAAGAGACACCAAAGTTTCATAGTGCAAGTACACGTCTTTTCAAACTGCTTCTTTTTATTTCATGGGCACTTTTTTCAGTCTGTCCATTGTACCCAAAAGGGAAGTGGGGAACAGGAGGAGTAGGGCTGCAACGTAAAGGGATAGTAGACATTTCCTCCTGTGTCCCAAACAAAATGGTAGAACATAGCATACCCATGGTAATATGCATGAGTACTAAGTTTTCCCATAATATGTGATGTTCTAAATTTTGTTTTCATGAGTAGATTCACGATGAGAATAGAAAGGAAGAAAGGGAGGAGAGAAGGAGAGCAGAGGGGAGGGAGAAGTGTTGGGACATTCATTTAACCACTTTAGAATAAGTCTCCTTGCTGAGATCTAGGTGGGAAAAATGTTGGCATTTTACATACAATTACTTACAAAGTAGACTAATAAGCCAGGTTGTCAGATTGTGTCAATCACATCTAAACAACAATAAGCAGATTGCCTTACACAGATGGAAAATGTGTAAGATGCACAGATCTCCTATGTAAACGACCTCAACTAGGATCTATTGATTAATTTTGTCTTATCTATTCTGTTTAAAAGCATAGCCTACATTCTTTTCACCTTCTTTTTTGAAAGAGAAAAATCATTAAAGCCTAATCCTCACATTTCAAAAGCTTCAAGCTTTCACGGGTCTCCTAATCTTTAACAGAAGGGGAATTGTACAAGTACAGAGTTTCCAAAAAGTGTCAATAACTCTCTCTCCATTACTGGAGTTTCAGAACTATAGCAAGTGGACCCCCAATATAAAGTTTGGGGGAGTCAATTTAGCAGTTATTCTGGTTATTGTTATATTAGATAAAATTATTAAGAGAAAGGTTATTTTCTCTTCACTCATACTAAACCCCAAAAGTTGTGTTTTAAAGAGAATATTCTGGGGGCACCTGGGTGGCTCAGTTGGTTAAGCTTCCAACTCTTGATTTTGGCTCAAGTCATCATCTCAGGGTCATGAGATCCAACCCCGCATCAGGCTCTGTGCTAGGTGTGAAACCTGCTTAAGATTCTCTCTCTCCCTCCTCCAACCCCCCAAATAAGTGAATAGAATAGAATAGAATAGAATATTCTGAAGAATAAGAAATTAGATGGTAAAGCTAAGATCATGAGGTTGACCAGTTGCTTCCCTCTGCTCATGCCTCAAATAAATACCTCTTGCCCCAGCTATAATGAACAGGTGTTCTTATTCATAAGTAATCATGGATTATCATAGGGGAAGCAATCAGAATATTTGGAAACAATATAGAAGACACATACAGCCTAATCACTTCTTAGCTGTATGATGTTTGATCAGTTTAAGTTAACTTCTCTGAGTTCCACATTTCAAAGTGGGGGGTGCTAATAATACCTAGTAAGTTTGCTATGAGAATTTTAAGACCTAATATATGTGAGAGAGGAATGCTCCATAAAATACCAACCAACAAATAAATGCACAAAAGGGACCAGGACAAGAAAGAATGAGGGAAATCCATGAAAATCCATCACTGCTATTTTTCAAATAGCTGAAAGCACATACTCTCTTCTGCACAGATGAGGAGCAGCAAGATAAGCACTACTGGCTTGGAAGGGTCATCTGAACAGGAGGGAAAGATGTCATTTACTCTTGTAAATCCACATATGCCTAGATGCTATTGTCAGAAAAAAAAAAAAAAAAAAACATTAAAGGATTAATGTAATGGTTGACTAAGAAGAATGTTTTAAACTTACCTCCCTATTGCTTCCCAACTTGCCTCCCCCTCTCTGTATGGTAGAGTCGAAATCTCGCTACTCTGAATCAGGAGATGTATAGTCTAGTTTCAGTTCATTAGAATCATTAGATGTATAGTCTAGTTTCAGTTCATTCATTATTCATTAATGAATAAATGCATTATTCATTCATTCATTGGACCAGTGTTCATCGACTCCTCTAAGTGTCAGGTCCTGCACGAAACATAGCAGATACAGCAGTCTGCCTTGCACATGGCTTACATCTAGCAGGATCACTCAGCTTCTCCAGCTGGAGCTCTTCATCTGTGAAATGAAAGAAATGGGCATAATGCTCTCCACAGTCTCTTCCAGTTCTGGTATTCTGAGTCTTTTTTCTCTCTGTAAATTTTCTTTTTTTTTTTTTTATATTTTATTTATTTGAGAGAAAGCCCATGCGAGAGAGAGAGCATGAGCAGGGGAGATGGGCAGAGGGAGAGGGCCCTGCTGAGCAGGGAGCCGATTACAGGACTCCATCCCAGGACCCTGGGAACACGACCTGAGCCAAAGGCAGCTGTTTAACCAACTGAACCACCCAGGTGCCCCTCTCTCTGTGGATTTTCATGCGTTATTCTTCTCCAAAGACTCAGAGTCTTCATGGTGAACTTTCCCTCTTCATTAAATTATGAAATAATTTATAAGTATGTGTGTGTGTGTATATATATATGTGTGTGTGTGTGTTCATGTATATATATATCTGTATATATATACATACACACATAAACATGTCAGTATAGGGGCGCCTGGGTGGCTCAGTCGTTAAGCGTCTGCCTTCGGCTCAGGTCATGATCCCGGGGTCCTGGGATCAAGCCCCGCATCGGGCTCCCTGCTCTGCGGGAAGCCTGCTTCTCCCCCTCCCACTCCCCCTGCTTGTGTTCCCTCTCTCGCTGTGTCTGTCTCTGTCAAACAAATAAATAAAATATTAAAAAAAAACACAACATGTCAGTATATATATACACATATGTATATAGAATATAATTTATTTCCTAAATAGAATTCCTCCATTCAATTCATGCATCACATATTTTTTGAGATTCATTGAGGAAAGACACTGTGCAATTATTTGTGGAGGTATATATACACAGATAGGCATGTTGAACAGTCCCTGTCCTCTAAACACTTACTTTGTAAAGAAGAGATAAAATATATTCACAAATAATAAGATGTCAGAATCCTATCTTTAGAAAAAAAAAATCTTTTTAGTTGATAGGACCAGAGAAGGTTTCTTATAGACAGTGGAGCTAACATGAGCCTGGAAGAAGAATAAGCAAAATGAAAGATAAGGAAATAGTATGAGCAGAGGAAGAGAATAAGGACAGGGTTTCTGAAAAAATACTGGCCATGATGGACATTTCATGTGCGAAACACGAGAGGTAAGGTTCTGAGAGGACATTGAGGCCACATGTGAACCACAATGCCAAGTTCGGGCACTGGAACTTTATGCCCTTGGCTAGCACTGCCTAATGCAAGCCATATATATAATTTTTAAACTTTAGTGGCCTCATTAAAAAAGATAAAATGAACAGGTGACATTAATTTTAGTGATACATTTCCTTTTACCCAGTACAAGCAAAATATCTTCTTTTTTAAAAAAAGATTTTATTTATTTATTCATGAGAGACAGAGAGAGAGGCAGAGGCAGAGGGAGAAACAGGCTCCCCGTGGAGCAGGGAGCCTGATGTGGGACTAGATCCCAGGACCCTGGGATCACAACCTGAGCTGAAGGCAGACACTTAACCTACCGAGACATCCAGGCGCCCAAGGAAAATATCTTCTTAATACATAAACAAGAGAAAACATTATTAATGAGATATTTTGTATTCTTTTTATACTATGTATGCCTTTGAAACCCATGGGTATTTAACACTTTCATCACATCTCACGTTGTGTCTTTCTGGCTCTTGACCAGTGACTGTCACACTGTGCCGTATAGCTTCAGGCTTCAGGGAGACACTGCTGGGTTTTGAGATGGAGAGTGGCTCAGTTAAAGCAATTTTTCTGGAGCTGAATAAAGTTTTAGTATGTAGAGTGGACACAAGATGGGGAGATGATCCTGTTGAAATTATCTGGGTTTGAAGTGATTGGGGATGGACTGTGGTGATCAACTCGCAGATTACACAAGTTTGAGAGAAATGTCAAGTCTACACAATCTAGTTGAAGAACACAGTAATGAGCAATGAGCCAATTCATACAGTTAAAGAAAAAGCAGATATATTCCTTTGCATCACCTGATGATCTTGCTTATTTCACTAGACCTGAGCCTCAATTTTACAGATGTGGATCATACATCTGAACTGTGCCAGCTTTGGGTGTGTGTCTGTGTGTGTGTGTGTGTGTGTGCGCATATGGATAGTTGTTCTTAATGACAGTAATTTAGCAATAACATGGGGAAAGTGGACATTTACACAACAAAGAGCAAAAGCTTTGGAAACACAAAAGAGGGAATATACAATTCTGCCTGGAAGAATCTAGAAAAGATTCTTGGGGGAAGTGACATCTGAGCTGAATATTGAAAGATAAGTGCAATTTCTGCAAGTGGAAATGGAAGAGTGGAAGGAAGAGCATGAGGAAAAATAGGAAGATATCTGGCATGTCTTGGAAACAATGAATATTTGCCGAAGTTAGGGTCTGTGTGGTCATGTCATAAGAAATGAAGCTGGAGAGGTGAAAGAGAAATCGGGGGTGGGGGAGGTCAACATCTAGTTAAATGCACAGTGTTACACTGGGTCATCTGGGAGAGAAGCTGCTTCAGACCCACAAGAGTGTTGGGGAACAAGGATTTAGCTTAAGAAAAAAACACAGAGGGGTCAGTTTCTAAGGGAGGAATATGAAGACAGTAGTTTGCACATTATAACTCAGAGTACTGACTTGGTGTCAGACATAATGATCTGCCTTTTCACTGAAAGGTATTCGACATTTCACTAAATTGACCTTTTCTTGCCAATAGCAAGCGCAATTGCATTATCATCTCTGTTCAAAGTTTGAGCATAAGAGCTTGCATTGTTAGGGGTACGATGTATCTCTTGAAGGTGAGCTTTTGCTGTTTGGCACTCAGTACTCCCTAAGAAGAAAGCTTCAGGGGAAAATCAGCACTGCTTTTTTTTTTTTTTCTTAAAGCTACAGATGATGGAGAAATATGCCTGTATTCATTTTTTAATGCTGTATAACAAATGACCACACACAGAGTGACATAAAACAGCACCCTTTATAAGCTCACAGTTGCATAAGTCAGGAGTGCAGGTGTAGGGGCACCTGTGTTGGCTCAGTCGGTTGGGCATCGAACTCTTGATTTCCACTTGGGTTGTGATCTCAAGTTCGTAGGATCAAGCCCCACATCAGGCTCCACACTCAGTGTGAAGTCTGCTTGGGATTCTCTCTCTCCCTCTCCCTCTGCCTCTGCCCTCCACACTGGAGTGTTCTCTCTCTCCCTCTCTCTCTCTAAAATAAAAATAAATAAATCTTAAAAAAAAAAAAGAAAAAGTGCAGGTGGGGGTACAACTGGAGTGTCTCTGGAGAGTCTCACAGGCTGAAATCAAGCTGTCAGCTTGACTAGGCTCTTATCTGGTGACTGTGGGGGAGGAATCTGCTTGCAAGTTCATTGTCCTCGTTGGCAGAATCTGGATCCTCGTGGTTGAAGGAATGAGGTCCCCTGTTCTTTCTGACTGCTGGCCAGAAGTTGCTCTCAGTTCGGAGAGGCTGCTGTCCAAGTCCTTGCACCTTCCAGCTCACAGTTGAATCCTTGTCTTGCATGGACACTAAGCTACCAGCTGAAGAGAACTTCCTGCTTTTCAAGAGATCCTCTGATTAGATTAGGTCCATCTAGATGGTTTCCTTATCTTAAGGTCAACTGATTAGCAACCTTAATTACAATCCACAAAATCTTTTTGCTCTGTAATATAACATAATCACAGAAATAACATCAGGAGCAGAGTTCGTGGGGGACATGAAAAATCCTTCCCTGACTATGTGCCCTTTGCCATCTCATCAGAGAACATCTCAGATGGATCCATTTCCTTTTCTTTGTAAACTGGAAGAAGTTTTTGGCCACTTTACAAGATGAAACAAAGAGATAACATTTCTTTGAATGTCTATGAAGGGAGAGAGTTTCTCCTGGCTGAGTGATTAAGGAGGTGAGCAAGAAATTTGTGTGAGTTTAAGAGAAGAGGAATAAAATAAAAGACACTTTCATTTCTGGCAGTATGGTCAAAGAGATAGTCTGTGTCACACTTGCTACTGAAATAACTAAAATGTATGGTGAAATAACTAAACTATATGTCGATCTCTATAAATATATAACTATATCTGTAAGGCTTCTTGAAAGTAAGGAATCAACAGTCCCAAAATGAGATAAAATCAGGAAACATGATTGGCAAGTAAGTTCCAAAATGAGGATTACTCTGAGCATTTCTGCCAAACTCTAGGATCCTTTAGCATCCACTTTGATGGTTTTATGGGCTTAGCTGTGAGAAAAAAAGCACAGGACCTGGTCAGTGCAAGGAATCTAAACTGAGACACTCATAAAAATAGTATTCTAGAGAATTATACTGTAATTGTAAGAAGGAATTAGAAATAAAAGCTAGTTCCATAAGGAAATCAAAAATTTGGACACAGGATAAAAGGACAAAATTCCCTGAAGATTCATAATCACAAATTTGTTCTCTCTTGAGTATGGGATTCTAATTCATCCTACATATATGGCTCAAAAAACCTCAAGCATGATCCCAGAGGACCATGTCCTCAGGCAACTGGCAGAAAGAAGCAAATTTGTAACTGCTTTGGAAAATTCAACCTCAAGCCCAGCGTCAAAGGATGCCAAAAAATACAGTTCCTTGGAAAATGAACAACTCAGAATGAGAATCAGAACAAACAAGGAAATAAGACATTATGAGTAAAACAACAAACCCAAAGGTCTCAGATAATGAGATTTTTGACAGAGTATTAAAAAACTATGTTTAATGAAATTTACCAAAAGCTTGGAAATATGAGCAGGGAACATGAGACCATAAAAAATGACCAACCATACTTGAAAAATATTAGATTCTAGAAAGTAATATATAATCATTGAAATTTAAAATGCAATGAATGTACTATCCAAAAGATTAGATACAGTGAAGATAGTGAACTGGAAGATAAATCTTAAGAAATAAACTAGAGGGGCACCTGGGTGGCTAAGTCAGTTAAGTGTCCAATTCTTGATTTGGGCTCAGGTCATGATCTCAGGGTCGTGAGATGGAGCCCTGCATCGGGCTCTGTGCTCAGCAGGGAGTCTACTTGAGATTCTCTCTCTCCCTCTGCCCATCCCCCCATTCTCTCTCTCTCAATTAATAAATAAAAATCTTTGAAAAAAAAGAAATGAACTAAAATCTGTCCAAACAGGTAGAAAATACAAAACGTAGGGTAAGGGTTATAGAGAATAGAATGAGAAGATTTAACATAAATTTCATCAGCTTCAGAAAGCAGTAGAAATAACAGAAAAAAAGAATACTCAATGAGATGGTGATTCATATTTCTTCCAAATTTATTGAAACATATGAATCCTGAGAACCAGGAAACCTAGTAAATCCCAAATCGGATAAATGAAAGGTTTCTTCTATACCAGGACCTACAGTAAAGCTACAGATCTCCAAAGGGAAAGAGAAGATCTTAAAAGCAGAGTGAAAAGATACATTGCTTTGAAAGAACCAACAGCCTGATTGTTAACTTCGAATCAGCACCAATGGAAACTGGAACACGGTGGTATAATATAGTTAATAGAATATGCTTCAAGAAAATAACCACTTCCCTTGAATCCTATACCCAGACTTCCTTATAAAAATGAGCGTGCATGATATATGGAATTTAAGAAATAAGGCAGAGGATCATAGGGGAAGAAAGGAAAAAATGAAACAAGATAAAACCAGAGAGGGAGACAAGCCATAAGAGACTCTTACTCATAGGAAACAACTTAAATACCTGTATACTTGTTACCTCTCCAACTCACACTTCTCTATGTAAACACAAGATTAGAGAAGGAAAGATTCTACTTCTAAACTCACCAGCAGGACAGTTTACTAAACTCCAACAACTATTTAATGAAGTGAAAAGAAACTTTAGGGGGAAAGACACCCTGCTTCCATAAACATTAGTTACATATAGCAGTGAGATACTGAGATTAAGAGTAATTGGAATTCTATGCCAAAATACCATTCAGTTCCCATCTCTTTCCTTAAGACATTATTCTACTAAATGAGACCCCTGAACAGAAGCAGAATTAACTGGCTCCTTTTAAGTTCGATCATTACAAATGCAAAATGAGTATCTTCCTGCAGACAAGAGAGCCAGAGGACTACTCAAGCTAACACAATAATGGTAGCTGCATGTGATAAATTATGTATGCATGATATCAAAAGCTGAATGGAGGGAAGAAATGGAGAACCCATTTGAAAATTTGGAATTTGCTCAGAGCTGCTCCTGCAGTATTTCCCAGGAGGATAAGCACTAAGCATAGTGCAGTAATAAACTCCACAGTTCTGTATAATTTATCAACTTTTTTCCTTTTCATTTCTAACATTGACCCTTCATGGTTAACTGAAGAAACAAAGAGCTAAATAGCTTCCTTAGCCATTTGACAGAGCAGTTATGAGCATCCTGACATACATTTTCTGCTTAATCTACTAACAAACGGTGTCCATTTTCCTCTTAATCTACACCCTATCTCCACATTCGACTTGACACACAGAGAACACTGCTTCCATGCCCTTGTTCTTGTGACTCTCTTCATTTGTTTCTTTCTCATTACAGCTCTCTTATGTGTTCATTATAATAGAAGAAAAGCGAATTCTTGATGACAATTTTCCTCAGCTGCCCTTGGTTAATTTTTTCAAAATGTGATTCCTCTGGGTTCTCTGACAGCTGGGCAAATCGAAAGCTAATCAGTAGAATCTTTCTTAAGTGTCGGTATCTTTTCAAAGAAATTTCATGTCTTAGAATGAGAGGATTGTTTTTCACAGGAATAGGCAGTACAATGTGATGTAGCCATTTTGAAAGGGGTCAAACTGTTTAAAACTGGGGGATAATAAGAAAAACTGAGATTTACTTCAGGCACTAATTGCCCCCCCCGCCCACTGCAATGGTCTTTACTTCCTTATCCATTAATCTGTCATTATAAGAATATTCATTTAGTGCTCATCTGGTGGCATCCCTTAGAATAAGAGAACTTTAGACCCAAAGGGATTGCTGAACTTGTCCCTTCAAAGCCCTTTCTTTCTTGGGTGAAAAAAAACAAAAGATATGGGAGGTTAAATGATTTACCCACAGTCACATAGCAGGTGGGTAACGTGGTTTGAACTTGCTGGGTTTTTTTGCCTCGAAGGGAGGAGGGGATGGGGAGATCGTTTTCTGCCCATGGGAAGAGTAGATACCTATGCAGTCCTTAGGTCCCCTTGTTTTCCCATCTGTATGTTAGGGATGATGAGACTGCCCTCTTCATCTCACAGGACTTCCCCCCACTAACCTATTATAATGAAACTCCTATGCTGTTGTGTGTGCGTACGTGCATGTGTGTGTGTGTGTGTGTAAACATCATCCTTGTACGGCACTTGCTCTGCTGTGGATATTAGGACTGTAGAGCTTTGTGTGTCCTGAAGGCAGATGCCATTTTCAGTACTGGGGACCCAGGGAAGATATGGGCCTCAGGGAAGACCACAGAACTGAAAGAAATAAAGGGGAGTAGAATTCCCAGTTCTGTAAGAAGATGTGAAGAGTTGTGTTCTTAGGTGATAGGCTTAAGACAATGTCTGCCTCCTGAAGCCAAGCATCTGGAAAAAGAAGGAGGTGCCCCTGTGAAGAGTTATAGCCAACACACAAGTAATCTATTGTCTGAAGGCTAGAAGGACAGACTGCGGGGCTGTGTACATGATTTGTACAGCCCAGTGCAAAATGAAAACGTGGGCCTCTTGTTCAGAAATTGAGAATTTCAGAACCGTGCATGACAAGAGAGCATTAAACCAAGCATGGGATCCTTCTGAGTACAGAGCCCCATACAAAGGCACAGGGCACATACTCAGGATGCTAGTCCTGTTTGGTCACAAGCACTTAATTTGGTGAAGTCTGATCTAAATATGCTCAGTGAAGTCTTCACTCAGCAAAGGGTTTTGAAAAGAGAAGTCTTGTTAAAGGAAGAATAGTACCTTTTAGAGAGTGGGGTTTGCCTGTAGTGTCTTGGATAGGAGGCAAGGACATTCCATTGGGAAAGTGGATCTTAGGACCAAGAGATGAGTCTCGGAGGTCCAGCAGACCCTGCCCTTGTGGGAATTCTTCATTCACTGCCCTCTAAGAGGGTCTGAGCTCTTGTTTAAGGGAAGACGCAGTTTCCTTACACTTTTATCAAGAATCGGCCCTGAATACTAGAACACTACAGCAGGCATGGTCTGTGTGTCTCTTGTTCTCCGTATTATTCCTGGTGTCTGCAATGCCTGGCACATGGTAGGTACTCAGTAAGCACTTGTTGATGACTGCTGACATAGGTGGTTATCTTAGTGTCAGAATTTAGTGGAGCCCTTCTGGCCTTGAAAGGAAGATCAGAGAGTCAAAGGGAAGAGGTGTCTTTGGTAATAAAAGAGGACAGTTTTGAAGCATGTTAGTAATACTGCAATTTAAGAAGATGCTAGCCTGCCAAGACTGGACAGCTTTTGGTATAATTTTGCATACAAACTAATTATAGATTATTTTATAGATTTGTTCAATCTTTATAAGATTTTTTTAAGACCTTTTGCTATACTATTCTTTTGCTATCCATGTTACTATGAACTATAGCACTGCATTCTTTCTTTGTAAGTTCTGTTCTTTAGAGAACATAGGCAGTGGCAGATGCAGGGAAAAACTGGAAGGAGGCGCTGAAAGCTGAGGAGAAAGACCTAGAAAAGTGAAAACAAAAAGGGGTTGCAGGGGTCTCAGAAATGAAAACAGACCCTTACAGAAAGGCAGGAGTATGAGGAGGCTAAAAGAGAAGGGGAACGTGAAATGGAGGCCCACTCTCTTTCCCACTGCACATGCGGTGGGCACTCAGGAAAGACCTGAATAATGACTGTCCTCAGACAAAATGAATGGAGCATGATCAGTGGTGTGCTGGTAAATACTTAACAACCAGCTCTTGGGGAGGGGGATGCTTTCTAGTAATTGTCAGTTTCAATTGTGTAACGCCGTCTCCCTCCATGTCCAATGTTGAGTTACCAACATGAATTCACTGAATATGGAATTAGGAAGAGATGCACAGCAGTATCTTCACTGTACAGATACAATGGACTTAATCTCAAAACATAGATAATAGTAAAATGTAGTATGATAATTGGGAAATAATGGGGTTTAAAATACTTATTGCCTTTGTTTTAGTTTATTTAATCATGAATTTCTATAATGTAATTCTTAATCATGGCATTAACAACTGGCTTGCCAAGTACAAACCAGCTCCAACACTCCAATGGATGGGCCATCACTGGATGCTCTTGATGTTATGTAGAAAGAGCTTTTCCAATTCTTATTTCTTTAAAGAAACTGAGAAAAGTAAAATATGAGACAGGATAAGAAAAGAAATGTAAGTTGTTTTGTGTGCTAAAGATTGTCTATGTAGGTGTTGGGGGTTGTGTGGAGCTGCAGTGGGAAGGAGCATGGGGTCTTTTAAAACCATGTAGATGATAGGGACACATTAAAGTGTATTAAGCCTGAAGGCAACATGATCAAATTTCTGTTTGGAAAGACCACTCTGGCATCAATATGGAGAATAAATTGAGGCAGGAAAAAAAGTAATGGTGGAGAGAGCATTACTCCCAGTTAGGAGCCCATAGTACTCTAAGGAAAAGAGAACATGGCTTGAAGCAAGGCAGTCACCGATGACAATGCAGAGAAGTAGGTTGATTCTAGGAGTATTTTGGAGGTAGAATTTTACTGGCTGATTGGATGTTAGGGGCCAGATGGAGCCAAGAAGGAACTCCAAGGTTTTCAGTTTGGGCAACTCAGTGGGCAGAGGGGGTGCCATTCACTGAGATAGAGAGGGGAAGAGCTGAGAAAGGTAGGATGAGGATGGGGTGATACGCGAGGTCACTAACAGATTTAACCAAGATCTTATGGAGCTCAGACATAAGAATCAAATCAAGCAGCAGTAAAAAGCAATGTTATTTTGATAATGTGCTATAAAATTTAACAAAAGGAAAGTCAGTTCTTAAATTATGGAGGGGACAGGTGAGGTTCCCATGATTCTGGTTGGTTTTAATTAGAAAGGGTATGGTGAGGAACCTCCATACTGTTTTCTGCAGTGACTGCATCAGGTTGCATTCCCACCAATAGTGCATGAGGGTTCCTTTTTCTTCACATTCTCGCCAACACTCGTTTCTTGTGGTTTTGATTTTAGCCATTCTGACAGGTGTGTGATGATATTTCATGGTGCTTTTGATTTGCATTTCCCTGATGATGAGTGATGTTGAGCATCTTTTCATGTGTCTGTTGGCCATCAGGATGTCTTCTTTGGAAAAATGTCTGTACATGTATTCTGTACATGTATTTTTAATTGGATTATTTGGGGGTTTTTTGGCATTGACTTGTGTAAGTTCTTTATATATTTTGGATATTAACCCCTTATTGTATATATCACTTGCAAATATCTACTCCCATTCAGTGGGTTGTATTTTTGTTTTGTTGATGCTTTCCTTCACTGTGCAAAATCTTTATGGAGGTTCCTCAAAAAATTAAAAATAGAATTACCATACGATCCAGTAATTCCACTACAGGTTATTTACCCAAAGAAAATGAAAACACTAATTTGAAAAGATATATACACCCCTGTGTTTATTGCAGCATTTATTTACAATAGCTAAGATATGGAAGCAGCCCAAGTATCCATTGATAGATGAATGGATAAAGAAGAGGTGGTATGTGTGTATATATATATATATATATATATATAATGGAATATTACTCAGCCATAAAATGAATGAAATCTTGCCATTTGCAATAATGTGGATGGAGCTAGGAAGTATAATGCTAAGTGAAAAACATCATCAGAGAAAGACAAATACCATATGATTTCACTCATACATGGAATTTAAGAAACAAAACAAACAAAGAAGCAAAGAGACAACCAAAAAACAGATTCTTAAATAAAAAGAACAAAGTTGTGGTTACCAGAGGAGAGGTGGGGGGTGGGGGGAATGGGTGAAATAGATGATGGAGATTAAGAGTACATTTATCATGATGAGCACTGAGAAAGGAATTTTTGAATCACTGTACTGTATACCGGAAACTAATGTAACACTGTATGTTAACTATACTGGAAATAAATATATAAATAAATAAGCATTCTAAAATAGATAAATAATCAATCAGGGACATTATATGGTACAAATGACCTCACTTCTCCATCAATGCAAGAAAAAAAAATTGAAAGGACTATAAAGGAATAAAAAAGATGTTGTAAGTAATGTGGCAACCAAAAACAACAGAAGAAGCCAAAGTAAAAGAAATGGTATGGTGAATATGAAAACCACTTTGTAAGGTTTTAAAAACATTATTTTTCCATAAGAACAGTACCTTTCATTTTCATCATCATTATCATCACTTATTAATATTTTCCCTTCGTTTTATCAGGTTCAAAATATCCAAAATGCCCCTGTCACCTGGCCCTCCATGGGAACTCTTTTCCTCTTTTACTTTCTCTCACCTCCCCATCTTCTACTTCAAGGTTCAATGGCAGGTAATCTGGGTGGCGTTAAGTGGTTTTGTCTGCTCTCATCAATCAATAAACAAGTATTTATTAAGAGTCTCCCAGGTGAGCATCCAAAGCTCCACGATGGCATTGTAATCAAGGGACCACATGCTTTGGGGTCAGCTAATTCTGAATTTAAACTCTCCTTCTGCAGTTACCAGGCACATGCCCTTGGGTAAATAACCTGCTCATCTCTCTGCTCTTCGTTTCCATCAGAAAAAATAAAATAGATAATACTTCACAGTTCCGTTGTATAACATGAGATAATAAATGTGAAAGAAAGTAACAGAGAGCATATTGCTCAATAAGTCTGGTTCCTGTCCACTTCATAAGGCTGTTGCTAAATGAGCTAATACTCAACAGACAGTTATGATTTCCTTGGAATAATTCTGCTATGTGAGTTCAGTCGTTTTTAATGAACTTCCATGCTATTCTGTTACTGTTTTTACTGCTACCAGGGGCTTGCGGTAACCATATCTACAGGCTTTTGAGCGGCACTTGAACATATCTTTATTATTATTATTTTTGAGTTCTCTCATTTCTTTGTTTCAGCTTGGGAATCATTTCTTTCTTTGCTTAGTGCTGCTTTCAGGAAACAGCCAGATGTCTATACAATGTGTCGTTTCTGGCCACGAACTCTGTTATTTAGATGGTCTGCTTTGCTCAGCTAAGATACCGTGTCTATTAAAGCTTTAGTAATCTGGGGAGACTGTAATTGTGCTGTTCTTGACACAGTAGATGAAAAACACTGAGAGATTAAAAACTGGAGATGAAGGAGGGCTTAAATGTCACTGTAGGTCTTTAACCTTTATTTTATACATAAAAGGAAATAATAAACTTTTAAAAACTGTAATTTTATATAAATTGCCTATTACCAGTATGATTGCTGTGGTGAAAGATTATTAAGATATCCATTAAAGCTGGCATAGCTAAAGGGAAAGAACTTGGGGGTTGGAGGAGCAGTTAACTTTCTCCCCAGTTTAATACTATTTTTGGTAAACGTTGGATGGTGTGGCTTCTCTTTGGCTTATGTGCTCAGACCAAGAGCAGCAACTCCCAGCTTTTAAGAACCCCAACCTGGCAGATGCTCAAGCACTTCATGATGGTCTGGGAAACCAAAGAGGCATCTTGAATGTTAAATCAACCACGTACCTTTGGTCTTCCCTGAACAGGGTTATTCAGGGGCTGCTAGGATACTGTCTCTTAGCATATAGTCTGAGACTGATTACAAAACAGAATGAGATTTCACTACCTGTGTCCTAGAGACACTTATTAGAAACTCCTGGCTTGGCCTCTTCGTTTCGGAAAAATTCCAAGTGATTTCCGCCTAACACAGTATTAACTTCTTGTCTTCGTTTTTGGTAATTCTTTGCTTTGCCATGCTTTGCCATCTCACTTTGAAGAGAGAATACAGTGTTAGGATTCTAATATCTAACAGTAGTTTCCATTAAAAGTTATTTATATTTAAAAAGGCTTATATTTTTCACAGTCTAACTATATTATTAATGAGAACTGCATTTATTTTAGTCTCTTCCTCTCGAAAATGCATTGCAAGAACAAATATATCAGCCTCCTGAAGCTTTTGTGATGCCTCATTTTTGTAACGTGCCCCAAATATCCAAAGTTCTATCCCAACTTGTCTTACTCAAGGCTCATGTCATAATAACCCTGTGAGATAGACTTTATTATCTTCATTGTACAGATGAGGATAGCAAAATCCAGAGAGTTTCCATTATAAAACCAAACCAAAATGTTACTCAGGGTCTTTGACTCCCAGTCCAGTGGTCTTTGCACTTCACCACGTACGACTCGTTCACACTAGCTGAGCCCTTGAATGAAAATTGTAGTTCTCCTCAGCATCCTGGTAGACATTAGGATGCTTTGGAGAGTGCCATGGGCCTGCCATAAGGAGAGGAGGCAGTGTGAACAAACGTGAGGAGAACCCCACTGGTGGGCCTATCTAAGCCATCTCCAACAGAAGCTGGACTGACAGTACCAGCTAACCCCACAGAGCAAAACCTCCATGGTGACCGTTGGACTCACCATGAAGGGAGGGTCTGTAGGTGGAGTATTGGAACTTTTGACAGTGAAAGATCCCCAGTGGCAGTGGAAAAAGTAGTGGCCTCATATTCAGTAAGGTTTCATAACCTACTGTTTACCAAATGGCACGTGCATCACAGCAGAAGTTCGATAGCTTTGTTGTGATATCTTCTAAATCTCGGCTGTTTCCTCCGCAGCCTTCATAGCCCTGGTCATTTTTCCCCTACATGCAAATGATCACCCTTCATTCCTGTAATTATCTACACAACGGACCTGACCCACTCCCACCCACTAATGGGCAGTATATTGGGATTTCCCCCCAAATTGCCCATCCACCAGGATCACCCTCTCCAGGAAGTTATTAACAGGATCCAGGAGTCTTGAAGGAGGAAATGCAGGAAAGCCATTCTGGGCCAGTGAGGAAACTGGTGGAAGCATAGAGATGAGAGTGAGGAGGTATGAGAAGCAGTAAAGCAGCTGACCAGAAGGGCACAGAGGCTGGTGTTGGGGAGTAACAAGAAGGGAGGCTGACTGTCCAAGCTGGGCCCTCGGAGGGAAGGGCCCATACTTTTCAAGAAGAGATCAGACTTGATCCAGCAAATAACCAAAAAACAGATGAGGGACAGAATATCTTGTATGAGGAAGAATAATCAGACTATACAGGCCATAGGAAATGCACAAGGAGAACATGCCCAAATGTTAAGAAATAAAGGAGGCATTAGGTGCCTCCACAACACAGGGCAAGAAGAAATTAAGGAGAAAGAGTTTACTGAACTTGGTGACTCAAGAAAAAAAAAAGAAAAGACAGTAGAAAATGACTATGACTAAGGTTTATGTGTCATTCACTACACAAAAACAAAAACAAAAACAAACCACGATGCAAGATTAATTTAGACCCATTAAATTGGAATCTCTGAAGGTGGTGGTAGGTGTGCATTTTCTAAAGTTTCTGCAAGCTCACAATAGAGAACCCCGAGCCTATGCAACAAGCAGAGAGATTCTGGGCTCACACCCTTCAGGTAGCTTTCTGTTCTGAGCCAGCGAGCGGGGTTAGCCCATAGCTGGGAGCTGTGGTGATTCCCACGCACGAAGGCAGCTGCTGGCACCAATCCAGCACTTGCAGCAATGGAGGGCCTCACCGCGCCCGTGACCACACAGACCGCAGGAACGCAGAGGCGGTCGGTCGGAGATGACTGTATTGGGCCATCAGCCCAAGAGGCCTTCCCTCCAGGAGCTGGGATGTGGCCCCGGCCTTACAGAGAGTGACCTATAGCTAGAGACAGACCAGGGCGCCAGTGAGCTGGGGAAAGTGGACAAAGCACTGTGTGGTAGAGTCTGAAGCAGCAGAGTGTGGGCCCTCCGTTTCGATGGTGGAGGAGGCCAGGTGACTTCCCCAGCCTCCCTCCAGGTTGCTCCTCTGTATGAGGCTGCTGACCCTCCCTAAGGCCATGGGACAAGCTCATTTACCTTGACTCTTTTTTTTTTTTTAAGATTTTATTTATTTGACAGAGAGAGAGAGACAGCGAGAGAGGGAACACAAGCAAGGGGAGTGGGAGAGGGAGAAGCAGGCTTCCCGCCGAGCGGGGAGCCCGATGCGGGGCTCCATCCCAGAACCCTGGGATCATGACCTGAGCCGAAGGCAGACGCTTAACGACTGAGCCACCCAGGCACCTCTACCTTGACTCTTCTCATCTGTCCCATTTGTAGCTGGCCCTCTTCAACTACATAATAGCTCTTGCTCTCTCACTCTGTGAATACACATGGAATTCATTCACATTAATAAAAGATGACATATAATCCCTATGTTAGCATCATATCAATAAATCTGTGTCGAGTGATGTTCCTCGTAGAAACCTTACTTCATTCTCACTGTGGGCCTACGGAGTAGGGAGGTCAGAGACTGTCCCCACTTTATAGATAGAGAAAGAGAGGCCCGGAGAATCTGGGCAGCCACGCCGAAGATCACAGAGCTACTAAGAGGCGACTGTGATTAGGGGACTTGAGCACAGCTTTCTTTTCTCCACCCTATTGCTGCAGTATTTGCATTTCAACAGGGACCAGAGCCCCAGACTTCGACATTAGACATTAACCTTGAGACACACAAAATGGATTCTTTCGGGGCAGCCCTGAATCACACAGCACAAGTTGCTGCCTTTGCCTTCACTTCACCTCTGTGCTCAGGCAAGTTAGAGAAAATGGCCTGAGCTTCGCTTTACCTGTTCATAAAGTGGAAATAATTTCCTAGGGTTTTCTGATAATTTCCTGAAATACCTCTTTTCCTTCTCTTCCCCATTTTACCTACACACAATGCGAGATGTGCTCAGTCAGAACCACAGGCTCACCCAGTGCCTGCAAAGACCCATTTCCTATTGCCTCCTCTCTGCTTTGGCTCCTAGCCTTTTCTCTGTCCCCCTCAATGCCTGTGTCCAGCCATGCCAGACTTCCTTCGCTTCTCAAACCAGCCAAGCCTTCTTCCCCCTCGGTATTTTTGTGCATGGGAGTTCCTCTGCCTGAAACCCACTCTGCCCTAGTCCTGTCCTCCTTGCTTCTCATCCTCAGCTGTCAGACCAAGTGTCACTCCTTCAGGAAGGACTAAATAGCTTCCTCCCGTTATTCTTTCTCACTGTATCCTGTAATTTTCCTTTGGTATTACAATTTGTAAGTATATGTGAATCCTATGTTTACTGGTTTAATATCTGTCTTCTCCACTAGACCACAGACCCCCAGTTGGCCACTGTCTCTTTAGCACCTGGTAGAGAATCTAGCATATAAGGCATGCTCCATAAATATTTGTTGACTGTGTGTTGGATTAATACTGCTCTGACCTCTCTCCTTTGGGATTTCTTCCTAAACCCTCCTCACCAGGTCATGTACTACATTCCACAGAAAAAGCATTCCCATGGAGCTCACATCCCTGACCGTTTCTTCATTTTTTTCCTCAACATTTATTTATACATTATTACTAGGTTGCATTCTCTGGTTGTTTTGCAATTACTTCTCCCCTTATTCGTTTTTCAAGGGCTAAAACTCTTTCAGTATCTTTTTTGGAATCCTCCATAAACCTAATAGAATAGCTGGAAATGTTCTTGGTGCTCAGTAATCTCTTGACAAGCAAATGAATAGACCAGTCGATCAGTCCTGGTATATCCCTTTCCACATAGCAAACATGGAAATACCATTGCAAGAAAACAATTTCTACCCATGGCCCACTGCTGGAGTCCCTCTTCTCGGGTTACTATTTTGAGTTTCAATAAGAAACAAACCATCTTAGGGCACCTGGGTGGCTCAGTTGGTTAAGCGACTGCCTTCGGCTCAGGTCATGATCCTGGAGTCCCGGGATCGAGTCCCGCATCGGGCTCCCTGCTCGGTGGGGAGTCTGCTTCTCCCTCTGACCCTCCCCCCTCTCATGTGCTCTCTCTCATTCTCTCTCAAATAAATAAAATCTTTAAAAAAAAAAAAAAAAAGAAACAAACAAACCATCTTATCTTGAAAGGGGATTGGATTTACTTTTAATAAGAAAGGCTGAATTGAAAGCTTGCATTTCCCCCCCAAATTTAATAATAGCACTAGTAAAGCCTTACACTCCTCAACCAGCCTTATTTCAGGAAAAAGAGTACAAAGCTTCCCGGCAAGCTTCTGTCGTGATAGAAGAATGAGACCCATATCACCAAATCTGTGTGAATTCATTGAGAGCCAGAAGGGGGTCACACAGCAGGGGAATCTAGTCCGAGCATGTCTCCAAACCTCAGTCAGTCCAATCCAGGACCGGGCAGAGGAGGCGAAGGGCGACATCAGGTTACTTGGAGCCATTGTCCTCCAACGTCTGAGGTCCTGATAGTTGCCACTGATGACCTCGGGGAGTAAAGAACTGGCTCTTGATCTCACCCCCTTCACAATTAGAACAGAACAAAACAAAACAAAAAAACAGGCAAGTAAAATATGTCATTGCTATGCCCCAAATGATCACGTACTGAAAAGGAACTTCTACATTTGTCTGGCTATTCTGGAGCAGAGCCTTCAGTTTATTATTTGCCCTACTGGCAAACCTCAGGTTACCCAGCTGCTCATTTTATCAGTGTTCTTTGAATGACTAACAGTAACAACAAATATACGTACGTCCACACACAGGGTGTATATATATGTTATAATATATGCATTAGTTCACTCTGACGATTGCCCAGCAGGTTCTGTCTAGTTAGGAGCTTCCCCCTAGTTTAGTATTGGATCTTATAACATGGGCCAGGAAAAGGAAGGCAAGTTTGGGTAAATAGCTGTTACACCCTGAACATTGTCAAGGTCAGTATGGGATCTTTTCTCCATGAAGTATCACTTAATCACCTGTACTCCCCCTCTGTGGCTTTGTGACAAACCACAGAGCCTGTTAGAGACGCCTGCTGATGAGTCCCCTTCTCTCCCTGTCTCTCAGGCTGCAGAAGTCCCGAAGGTTGATGGAGGGCCATGCTATTCAAACAGCAGGCGTGGCTGAGACAGAAGCTCCTGGTGCTGGGAAGCCTTGCCGTTGGGAGTCTGCTGTATCTAGTCGCCAGAGTTGGGAGCTTGGATAGGTAGGTAATTCAACACATACTTATGCCTGTGTGACTTCAAGTGTCTCTTGATTTAAACTTCCTTAGGACATAATCCTAAACCTATCCATTTGTTTTCCTCTCTCAAAATTCCCAAGAAATGTGCTTTTCTGCAATATTGGTTTTGATTTATTGAGCCTTTAAAAGAAAGAGCTCCAAGTTGCTCAAACCAAGGTGTTCGTCAAGATCCATTTGTATTCTGTGTGCGTTGACATTTGTTTTCAGAGAAGGGATAAAGCCGTATATGTTAAAAATGTCCTTTACAAGAGCTCAGTGTGGTCTGTGTGCATCTGGTTGTCGACCTCTAGCCGTCGCAAAATAGTGATGCTGTATCTATTTATCTTCATTTCGAAATTTATGAGTGAGCAATGAATGTGCTACTGGGAGAGTTAAAATTATGTATGAGCCTGGAAAGGAGCTCATCAAGTTGGAATCCATTGCTTTGGAAAGATGGCTGCAGGCTTGGGGAGTTTTAACCATGTTAATTAAGTCTGGTTTCCAGGAGCTGAAAGGACCAGATGAGGAGGCTGTCACTCAGAGTAATTGCCCAGAAAACAATGGAAAAATCCAGGGAGAGGAAATTTATAGAACTAGCACTTGGCTCTAAATAAGCAAACTGTTGAGAGGTACTAACTAGACTTGCAAGAAGTCCCCCCAAATATCAGCTGGCTTCACATTGAGTACCTCAGGACTGTCCCACATTTGGTATGATTGGAAAAGACAAAGACGTTAATTTCTGAAATGAGAAGCTCCCTTCTTTGCCCTTTAAAATTAATTATTGCACCGGAAAGATGGAAATATGTTCTCTATGAATTCACTTCCCATTTTCCATGAAAATGCAGCCACACTTAAAATGAAAATATCTTCCTTAAAATTTCCCTTTTCTAATCTATAGGTCTTATCACTAGGTTATTTAACAAATAATATTGCAGTGGTTTTTATTTTCCTTCAGCCAGTGTCAGTTTCAACTAGTAAAGTGAACCCGTCTGATGCTTTTCAATTCAAAATTCCTAAGTGAACTTCCCACTCACTGGTTGCTAACTATGGGAAATGGTATAATCCAGAGCTTGTCACTGACTTCAAGTAGTTCTCTAAAGTGGTACTTAGTTATTAATGAAAAGCCTTGAGGCGGGCACCATTGTCCTGTTCCTGATGGAACTTTTATGTCAAGTTCTTCCCAATACCTTCAGTTAGCTTCCAATCATTTCCTTTTTATTGAGTGATTGATCCAGTGATCATTAACACAGTAGTTATTTAGTGAATGATTCTTTTCATTTTTAACTTGGTGTCTGGTCTCTGATGGGACAGCTTTTGGGCTTTCCCAAAACCTCTAATTTGAGAGTTTGAACAAAATTATGTCTGAAATTGACACACACTTACTTAGGCCTATCCTTTAGTAACTGAAGACCCTGCTCTCTGGGTGGGGGGCTGAGCTGTCCCTTCCGGTCCTAAGATTCCATGGGGTTTTTTTTTTCCATGTCTGAGGCCCATGCTCAGCATCTACTCTTCAGGAAATAGAAATAATATGTTTTCTCCTACCATGAGTTAGGAAGTCAAAAAGCAATTGTTCTGCAAGGTATGAGCTGCCAAGGTAGAAGGTAGAAAGAGGAAGGAAGAAAAGAAAGAACAGCCTTTCTAGAAGTAGGGAAATTCTTTCCTGCTCTAACAGGACAGAGATGGTCTGTTTCAGGCTCTCTTGGCCAGAGTTCTGCAAGAGAATTAAGTCCTTACAGAAAAGGATCGTTCTAGATGCATTGGAGAGAAGTCCATCCATTGCATTCAACAGATGCTGTAGTGAATTAGGGCTTAATTTTCAACCAGAACCCAAGAAGAGCTGAAAGATGAATTTGTGATATCCCCATCAATGTCACAATTAAAAATATCTTTGACTACGTATGTGTTACTACTTTTATATCTTCCACGTAGAGCTCTAGCATATTAATCTTATTAACGAATTTATAAAAACAAAATTCATGTTTCCCTAAAATATTAAATGTGAACCCCGTTATTTTTTATACTATTCCATATTTTCATGTTTTCCACAATGAGCATGAGTTGTTTCTAAAATCATAAAAAACACCACAAACAAATAATATATGAGTATAGTTTTCCATAAGCATTCTGATAGACGTTTAAACAGACAGGCAAACTCTTTCCCCTCAGTTCTGTAGAATGCCGTGGCATGACAAAGTTTCCCTCTTCCTTTAATTATAAACATTACAGAAGATGAGAATGGTACAATAGGGTCTCTTGGGAAAAGCAAGAGACAGCCTCATTGCCACAGAGAGGGGAACATAGACACGAAATAATTAGGATAGCTAGAAGCTTCAGTTGGAGGATTGGCTTAACAGCCATTTTGACTAATCTTACACCCTTTAGCAAGAAGGCTAAAATGCCTTTTCGGATAAACTTAGGGAAGTTAGAATGAATTTCAGTTAGGTTCCAGACTGTTACCCAAAAGGAAACTCCATATGCCACCCATAGACATTGGTCGAGCCAAATCAAGCAGTAACTCTAGTCTAATATCATTATGATTATTACCACGCCTTTCTCTCTGAAAAAAAAACAGTGGTGGTGGTTCATTATTTAGGGCAATGCTGAAGTGGAAATCCTCCTTTCTGGCTCCATCCATTGCACGTCTTCCTTCCTATGCTTGAGTCCCTGATATCCCTGGGCTTGGCAGTGAGAACCCAAAGCTTCTGGCTCTGGCAAGGTCTGGTTGATTTCTGGTCCCAGGCGTGGGAGGTGATAGACAGCACTTGCTGATGGCGTTGGATTTGTTCCTACATTCAGCAAAGTAAAAACATAATCTCGACCTCTTTAGACAGAAAGAGAGAGAGAGAGGCAGAAGAAATAGAGTATTTGCCTAGCTGTCCCCAAGGCCAATGGCAGAAATTCTCATAGAACGAAAAGCTCAGCAAGTGCCAAGATTGGATTTTTGCAGGTTGATGATACAACTAGTCACGGGCAGAGACTGGGACCTCTACTCAGATTAGATCTCAGAGATTTCTAAGCGCCACGTGAGTGCTACTGAGCTGCAAGAACTACTACCCCACGAAACCCAAAAAACGTGGCCTCCTAGCCAGTCTTCGGCCTCCCAGCTGAAGATGGTCATCTTCTGCCTTTCGAGTTTTCTAAATGATGTTAACTGGTGAGCTGTTAAAAGGCTATTAGTATGGCTGGTGTCACTTGTCTGTCCTGTACTGCGAACATCAATGCACGCTGTAGTCAATTAAGCGCTTGGCGAATAAAAATTTTAAGGAGCCCTAATAAAATAATCCCATCAATTATGTGTGCTCCATTTAATACAGGGTTGCTTAAAATAAAATTTCCCAAACATATGTTCATTATGGATTGCAGCAGGCTGGGAACCAGTGGTTTTATTTATGCATCTAAAGTCTTACTCCAACTAGGGAAGCAGAAAAATGACAAGTTAGTCGCCAGGAGCTTCTAAAAGCCGCTTTCTGTTGCTTTCAGGCTGCAGCCCATTTGCCCCATCGAAGGCCGATTTGGAGCCCGTGGCCAGGCCGAATTCCCTCTCCGCGCCCTGCAGTTTAAACGTGGCCTGCTGCACGAGTTCCGGAAGGGCAACGTTTCCAAGGATCAGGTTCGCCTTCATGACCTGGTCCAGCAGCTCCCCAAGGCCATTATCATTGGGGTGAGGAAAGGGGGCACCAGGGCCCTGCTTGAGATGCTGAACCTCCATCCAGCTGTGGTCAAAGCCTCTCAAGAAATCCACTTTTTTGACAATGATGAGAATTATGCCAAGGGCATTGAGTGGTACAGGAAAAAGATGCCTTTTTCCTACCCACAGCAAATCACAATTGAAAAGAGCCCAGCATATTTTATCACGGAGGAGGTTCCGGAAAGGATTTACAAGATGAACTCATCCATCAAGTTGTTGATCATTGTCAGGGAGCCAACCACAAGAGCTATTTCTGATTACACTCAGGTGCTAGAGGGGAAGGAGAGGAAGAATAAAACTTACTACAAGTTTGAGAAGCTGGCAATAGACCCTAATACCTGCGAAGTGAACACAAAATACAAGGCAGTAAGAACCAGCATCTACACCAAACATCTGGAAAGGTGGTTAAAATACTTTCCGATTGAGCAATTTCACATTGTCGATGGAGATCGCCTCATCACGGAACCTCTGCCAGAACTTCAGCTCGTGGAGAAGTTCCTAAATCTTCCCCCTAGGATAAGTCAGTACAATTTATATTTCAATGCTACCAGAGGGTTTTACTGCTTGCGATTTAACATTATCTTTAATAAGTGCCTGGCGGGCAGCAAGGGGCGCATTCATCCAGAGGTGGACCCCTCTGTCATTACCAAATTGCGCAAATTTTTTCACCCTTTCAATCAAAAATTTTACCAGATCACTGGGAGGACATTGAACTGGCCCTAAAATAATAAGTCATATAACACTATGTGTTGTGGCTGGAGACACACAATGTCTCCTCTAGATTAAAATATGCACTTTTCTTAGACACAACTATCCAAGTCATTTTTCCGTGTGTACTTGTACATACACAGTGTGTGACCAAATATAAGATCAATTCTTTTTCTATTGAAAAGTTACAAAAAAATAATTCGCTGTCCAAGTAGTTGCATCATTTAAGATATTTACAAAAAGAAAAGGTGGTGGTATTAGGGGAAAGTGACTTCAGCTATTCTCAAAGAGTTTAGTCTTCCTTTGAGTCAGAATTTGTCGCCCGCCATTTTCATAGAGTTTAAGCCAAAAGATGATGTGTGAAAACGTACCAATGGCTGTGAAGCTGCAGGAAGTAGAAGATGCAGTTATGCATTCTTTTCTAAGGGAAAGCTGGCTCTTTAATTCAGCTCCTGAATTGGTGCCGTGGAAACAGAAAATACTATTTTCTTATGATTCGAAAGAATGTCGTATCTCATAAAACTGACATTGTCCCGAAGTACCTGTGGTGATTTTGCACTATTGTTTTCTCATATAGACCATGGTGTTACTTGTAGCATGTCAATCACACATTGGAAAGTTAAAGTCCTTTTACTTCCATGTTCTGTGTCAACAAAGAGAAATGTCATGTACATAATGTATATTGTTGTAAATACTGGTTTCACACTAAGTAATTCTATTTTGTAAACTGAATATGGCTATTTAATTTATTGTGAAAATTAAATTTATTGTGGTATTTAAAAATGGAATGGATTAAAATTACTCTCTGTGCAACCTTTTTTTTTTTTTTTTTTTTACTCATTTTGTTTTACACACCCCCCGCTGGCTCCCCAAATCGAAGCTGTTTATGTGCATATGAGCGCGCTTGGAAAGAGGCGCTTCCCGGTTGGATTTCTGTACCCTTGTGAAAATGTTTTTATGAAGTGAGGTTGAGTATATTAAAAAAAAAAAAAAAATCTCAGCCATCTGGAAATCTAGTAATAGAGCCACCTCAAAGAATACTAGTTTTTCTGCTACAACTTTGTAACAATTAATTTACATGCAGTTTCTGCTGTGTCAGGAGAGAGACAGAAATACTTTAACATAATCAAGGCATAGAAGAATCAGTTTTATTTGAACCTCTAATCAGAGTCAGACCAGTCGAGAAATTAAATAAAATAAGATTAGGAAACGTGTGTGGCCTCTGTACTGAAAGCGGCTGAGGCTTCAAAAATGAATACAAACTCCCAGAACTGCCTCTTTGAGATGAAAAAAAAAAAAAATCAGTCTGCTCAGAAATGATCAAATGCGTAGTGCTGCTATTACTAACATAAACATATGGCTCATATTTCCATCCAGAGAAATTAATGCTAAATTGGGTGAGTGCTGACATCAGATACACTGTATCAGGCTTAATATAATTCAGAAAACCGTGGAAAGAGGTGTCAACAGCAGCAACAAAAAGAGGGATTTTTCGCAGTCATGGCTGCCTATCCAGTAGAAAATGTTTGAGGGAGTTTTTTGCTCAACATCACACTGAGAGTGCCTAGAGAAATCAGCAAATGACAGTGGGTTCCCTTTTGATTGTAGTAAGTGTTGACTTTCCCCATGAGTTGTTTCTCCTGTCCAGTGATTTGATGGTGAACTTCTCCAAATAAATAGCCCTTTCCCCTCTGGTTCGGTATATATTCCTTCTCAAGTGACACAGCCTTAGTGATCATCTCTCCCGTTTCAGTTAGCAGCGATGCCGTTCTCTAAGCGTGGGATGGGCATGATGGCAGCACAGGGTGACAGGCCAGCTCCTCACCTATCGTGCAGTGACCCTGGAGAGTGTCTCGGGTCTAGATGCCAGTCCCTTCTCCCGTAAGCCGTGAATGAAATCAAACATAATGAATGTAGCATTAGGTTTCCTTGTGCCTCAACTGTCAGCCAGCCGTTAGAGTGAACTCTGAATACTGCGTCCAAGGTCATAATCACATGCTGTCATCAACTCTAGAGCACTATGCGGCTGATAGAGTTTTATACCAGTAACTGTGAAATTATGCCCCACTGGAATACGGATGTTTCCGAAAGTCAGCCTGGGTATTCCACCAATAAAACTGAAAAATGGCAGTCTTTTGCTAGACAACTGGAGAAGTTTTTCTAAAACAATGAATAGAAATTTATCAGTGATCATCTTTTATATTCTAAATTTTTCTTAAATTTTGCTCCTGCTTCCAACAATATAGATCTCGGAGTTTATTCAAAGATTCTGTTTGACTGATACTGACTTTTCTAATTGGTTATTTGGGGCTCAGGAAGCCAGTATTTTTTCATCACGCTCGGAAAAAAAGCTCTGTGATTTCCAATAGTTCTGCTTCCTGAATAAGTTTGAGAATTGCTTTAACCTTGGAGCCTCCCCACAGGGACCTAAAGCAGAAGGCCTGGCCTGGGAGGATGCTTTGGAGGCAGGTTTCACCGCAGTGGGAAAAAAAAAAAAAAAAAAAAAAAAAAAAGCCACGGCCACTGTTGATTGAGCAATGTAGAGAGAAGTAAAAATCCTATAACTTAATAGCGTACCTCCACTGGAGGTTTTAAACCTCCTTGTTTAGAAAAACGTGTCCTGTTGTCATCAAACAGGCAACAGATCTCTAGAGAAATCCTCAGCTCATTACGTTAGCTCTACCAGGGCTCTCTTGAGTAAGTTATTCCTTTTACATTATGAAATCTCTGCATTCTTCCTGGAGGCTTGGTGGCACCATACGGCTTTGTGAAACAGTTCTAACTGCAAAGAGAAAAAAAAATTTAAGCAATGGTGGAGTTGCTGCTGAACCAAAAAAGCTGAAATGACACCGGTGATTTTGGAAGCCAAGGAATGCTGATTATAATGTACACAAACAGGAAAAAGAGTCCCGAGGGGTCGGAGAAAAAAGAGACCTACAAACCCAGAGACACACATCCCCAGTTCCAAGTCCATCCCCTACTCAACCTGAAATCACCTCACAGAAGCCCTCAGTTGATGAAAGCCTCACTTTTCCTACTAACTTCACTGCCGTATAGGAAACATCTAAGACATTAGGGTCCTTACTCACGTATGAGAAAGCAAAGGCATGTGAACCATCATAATCACACCTGATCTTAGATTTGGCACCTTTCATGTGGAGGGACCGGCAAGAACCATCACTGATTGCCACTAAGGCTGACGGCCTCACGAGAGCACTGTTTGGGTGCCGCGCCTGGTAGAAGGGCCCCGCGAGGAGCGATACGTGGGACACGGGAGGCGTGTTGCTGCTAAGGGGAGGTAGGAACCCAGGACAAGGAAAGTCCAAATACCAGCCCCGCCAGTAAGCTTTTGCTTTCTCCAGTTAGCAGTTAGCTAAATCGGATTGCCTTCATAAGCCTAATTTGAGAATTTTCTAGGGATGGAGAATATCAAATGATCGTAAATAGTGTCTTCCTGCCGAAGTCTTTTGTACTTTTTGGCACACTCAGCAGCCATTCTCCACTCAGGAGAACAGTCTACAGTGTAAGCAAAAAAAGAAAACTTCACCAAAAACATTCCCCCTAAAAATGACTAAATATGGCAAAATCTTAGCAATTTGGGCTAACAAGGTGAAAATATAGAATATCTTCAAGCAAACTCATTGCAATTATTCCCAAGTGGATAAGGTGCAAAACTGTACTAACAATATACTGAAAAATACCTAACTGCATCTGCTTTATGAAATAAAAGCCTCTTTTTTTTTTTTTTTTAAAGATTTTATTTATTTATTTGACAGAGAGAGACACAGCGAGAGAGGGAACACAAGCAGGGGGAGTGGGAGAGGGAGAAGCAGGCTTCCCGCGGAGCAGGGAGCCCGATGCGGGGCTCGATCCCAGGACCCTGTGATCATGACCTGAGCCGAAGGCAGACGCTTAACGACTGAGCCACCCAGGCGCCCCGAAATAAAAGCCTCTTAATTGGCATGATTTTTTTTTCCAAATTGGTGTTACTCAAGTATTTCAAAACAGTCTGTTCTCTTAAGCAGGTTCCTCAGGCCCCCTAGCATCTGTTTATCAATTTTCATAGGAAGCCTTTCCTTTAGAGCGAGGCCAAGGATGAAATTTAGGCCCAAACAGGATCATTCGGTAAGGTTCTAATGCAGGTGCCTTATTACACATGTTACAAATACAAATCAAATGCACTTTCAAAGATTTCTTTCCAATTACATTGTATTGTACTCTTGAGGAATAAGAGTGCTATTTCATAATGATTCAGAACGGGGTGGGGAGTTGAAGAGGCAGAACTGAACGGACAGCAATAGGCGTTCCCATAGAAAGCCCCTGACTGGGAGCCCAAGAACAAGTGTCTCTTCTCCAAAGGCAGCTCGGTTGAGAAGAAATACTCCATCGGGCACAGCACGTAGGCAGCAGCAGGCTTGGTGCCTGATGGGCCAACTTCTCTCCCTTCGGAGTCTGTGAACCGCGTCTGTCTACCAGGGCTTGGGAGCTGTTGGTGAAAGGGCTATTGTTTCCAGACATACATGCCGCCCCCCTCCCCTTTAAAAGCAGTCCACCACGAGGGTCAGGGGTTCCCCGTAGATTGCTAACTCTACAAAGAGCCTCCACCGTTTCTGAATGCACAGAATTCGGCTTCACACGTCCTTTTCAGAGGGATGCAGCGTTGCTGGCTTTGACAACCGACGGTGGGAGCCATGAGCCAAGGAAGGTGGGCAGCCTGTAGAAGCTCCAGAAGGCAAGGAAATGGACTTCCCCTAGACCCTCCAGAAGGGAACACCTGTCAACACCTTAACTTTAGCCCAACGGAACTTGTGCTGGATTGCTAAACCTACAGAAATGTGAGAACAAGTTTGTATCGTTTTCAACCACGGACCTGCAGTAATTTGGTACAGCGGCCATGGAAAACAGCTCCAAGAAATACGGAGAAACAGAGTGCTCGCCAAGTGCTGGCGTGTTTGATCAGCTGATGCTGATCATCTTCACAGGGTGATGGGGCAGCAGGCATCGGTCGCAAAGGGCCTTTCCAAACAAAGCAAGCGGAAGTCCTGAAGGACAGGGGTAGGTTCCCGAAGGCGAATGCAGGCAGAGTGACCCTTGAGGTGACACTTCCCTGGTGATAAAAACCAGAGCAAGTCTCACTTCTTCTGGGACACTTCAAGGGGTAAAAAAAAAAAAAAAAAAAAAAACAGTTTAATGGTAACTTGTAGAGAAGTTTATGACAAGGTATAGATTATGTAACATTTTTTAATATCTTTAACATTAAGGTTTGTACGCTAAAAAGAGGAAATATTTCCGGTCTTTTTACAAGTCCATAGAATCTAGCCTTGATCCAGAATATCTGAAGTCTCCAAAGATCAGAGCCAGGAGAGTTGGTCTTTTTCAAATTGGTCCCAGGCCATATTGAGGTCCAAATGGCCTCAAAAATTGTTCTGTAAGGAAAACAGAGACCTGAGATTCTTTCTCCTGGGATTAATGAGATTCAGAGGCACTTATTGATCACCTAGGATGTTCCCAGGTTCTGAAACATCTAGCAAACCATTACTAAAGGTCACTAGAAAAAGCCAGCGTTAGAGGTGTGACCAGAATGCAGCCCTCCAGAATTCCAGCCCAGGGCTGCTTGTCAAGAAGTCTCTAAATGGTTCTCTTAATTATTTATGTCTGCCTACTTCCTAAAAGGATTTGAGGTGGTGATTTTCTAATTAAAATTTGTTTCTAATCTCTTTCTAATCTTGTTTTATTGGCTGCATTTCAACCCTCTTGTACTTAATCAACCTTGAATAGTAACATGTATTGAGTCTGTATAAAAATATGAATTAGCATTAAAATTAAAATGTACACACATTTAGTACACATGTAATATGTATGGGCATATTTGTATTTGTAAGCCTGTTGAAAGAAGCTAGTGATAATGGTTCATTATGGGACTAATCAAAACCATTCTTTTGTTAGCGATTACCTATCAAATTTGCACAGCTGCCTTTTAAAAATTCCATTCCAAAGGTGTCACAGTCCAGCCAAACAAAGTGAATATACGTAAAGAAAAGAAAAACTCAATAAATTAATATTTCACATCAACTGATCTGGAAACAAATACTTTGATAAAAGAATACAACTTGCCTGATTAAAGTGTCGATACCTCAAATATAAGGAGTTTTAATGGTAGAAAGACATATGTCTTGCTGATTCGAGGCGGGTGCTCACACAGGAGGTATTATTCATGCCACCACCCTGTGCATGTGCATGGACACACGTGTGCATGGGTGCGATTCTCAGCGATTCTGGAACAGTGTCTCATCCCCATGTGATTATCGCATTACTTTGGCTTGATCACCACCCTGAGTCTTCCTCCTGAACTGTATCAAGTTTCTCTGAAAGCACAATTAAATTTAAAGATAAATTTAAGAACAACATGTTTACTTGGCATTATTATCTGTAGCTGTTGTGTTTGAGGCACTAATGTAAAAATAGTGTGAAATTCGTAGGGACACAGACCCATGCCTCAAGCTCTGAGAACATGGAATTGATAATTCCCTCCGGGCTCCTGAAATGTCTTTGGGAACTCTATGCTAAAGGTTCAGACAGCACTAAAAACAAACGGTATTTGAGGTGAGTGGTCAGAATCACAAGGACAGAATGGGCCCCAGTGCTTTTCAACTGCAGCCCCATCACGGTAAAGACTACAAAGGGAGTAGACACCCACCGAGTGTTATCTGTATTTATACACACAGACTAACCAGCTGAATTCAGCCACACAAACCCACAGTGTGTTAAATTGGCCAAATTATTGGTGACTAGGGGATCATCTTCAAAAAAGTCACTTTAATCTTTTCAAGTTCTCCTTCAAACAATGTCTTTGAAATATTTAGAGAAACAACTTAAAAATTCATTATATGGGGCCCCCCGGGTGGCTGTCAGTTAAGTGTCTGCCTTTGGCTCAGGTCATGATCCCAGAGTCCTGGGATTGAGCCCCGCATCTGGCTCCCTGCTCAGTGCAGAGCCTGCTTCTCCCTCTGCCTGCACAAGCCGCTCCCCCTGCTTGTGCTCTCTCTCTCCCCCACCCCTCTCTGACAAATAAGTAAATAAAATCTTTTTAAAAATGTTCTTAATTATTTACGTGAAATTAATTATTTTTCAATCTCTTTGGCTGGCTCGTGCCCCCCATGGGTCCCAGCCTCTGCAACGTGCTCTCCGAGCATCCCCAGAAGTCCTCAAGAGCTTCTTAGCCCTGCTGACAAACAAGCCAACCAGCACCACAGTGCACCTGTCTGGTATGGAGGTCTCAGCACCACGGTCAACTTTGCTGGGCAGTGTGGCATCCCCAGTGGGCATTACCACAGCCTCCACATCCCCAGTATATGAATGTATGTGAGGGGGTATCCTTCTATTCTTCTGTTATACCACCTTTTAAAAAGTACCAAAACGTTCCTATGGGGTTATCAACAAAGCAGCTCTTTCCATCCCTATGTTCAAAATCCACCCTCTCCATACGGCCAGGCTAGAGCAGAAGACAAATTTGGGCAATAGACACTCTATCAAACTTAGAATCTCATGATAAATGATCAATAAATATTTGTGGATTGAATGAATAAATCCTCTTTCATTACAGTGATGGGGGCTTCACTGCTGGACTACGTTTGTTTGCCTATCTTATTCTTCCCTAAGAGTGGGTTCTCTGCCAGGAGAGTCTAAGTCCTCTGTGCAACTAGACCTCTGGTGGCCAACCCACCAACAGCAGTGGACATAGTGCAAGCCTTTGCTGGGCTCCCAAATGCCCATTATATGTTTAATGTACTGCAGGATAGAAATGTGAAGGACCAAGGGCTACCTTCAAACTCTGTTCTCTACCTCCTCATGCCAGGCACCAGTGAGACAGTTGAAGTCACTTCACTTCTTCATGCCCTCCTAACATACAAATGGTGAAGCAGTAGATATCAACTTTTATTTATCTAAGAGACCTCGCCCCTCCATAAATGTAGATCTCTAAATGTTCTCTATTAAACTGCTAGGTTTTACACTTAATGAAGCATGAATTAAAACTGAATTTCAGAAACAATAAACTAATTGCCACGTTCATCATAGTAAACCATGCTCTGAGTATCATCGTTTAGGGGATTATAATATGAAAGGTGAGCAGCTCAGTTCACTGGTGGTATAGAAATAGAGCTCTTCGATGTTGTTTTTAATTACACCTGACTTCTACCTTTTTGCATGTGAATGCATCTTAGTCTGAGAAGGTGCAAACACAATATGATGGACAATATGATGGATGAGACGTAGCCAGTTCACAAGCCCCCAGAGTACTGGAGAATAACAGGGATCTACATATACACAATAACTCCCTCGTCATCGAGTAGGAGAAACACCTACTTTTATTTGCTTTGACATGTTTAGAAAATCATTAGTAGATATTAATGAAAGAATTATATTAATTGAATTAATTGAAGGCCCTGTATGTACAAGGAAAACAACCAAATGATAGATGATCTACTTATTTCTGCTTATGGTGAAAATACTTGCAAATTGAAACTGTCGTTCTATGACTCTAGCTGATTCTTGCATCTCAGTTGATTGGTTATATCATACAGACACGGGCACATCTTTTGGGAATATACTTTGGCGAATGAATGATTTTGGAAAATTCACTAACTGAAGAGGCCGCAGCTGTGAATAGAAGAAAAATCTTGACCTGAATATCTACCCAAGTCAAACAGAACCACTCCTGTCAGGGCACGATGGGTGATATGGCTAACGTCGACCCACTGGGCTGCTTATTTCAGTATCTCACAAGCAGTCTGGAAGAGACCTAAAAGAAACGTGTATGTCAGTTCCTACCCCTCGTAGTACAGATAGGCAGGCAGCCCACGTAGAGAACCACTATTTTCTATTCTAAAATGTACATGTTGACTTAAGTTGTCTTAATAAGTGCAGCATAATTAAGAGAATGATGTCTTTGACATTTCTTCTATATCAATAAGCAATTTTAGGACAAGGATTATGACATCTGCATCTCCCCATCCCATGCAGGCCTGAGACTCCCACTCTACACCACAGTAAATGATTTTTTTTAAATCGTTAATGAAAAAATTTAACTATTTAAATAATATCAAGAATAGCAAAAGATCATTGTTTGCTGAAAAGTAGCTTCTGATGCCCAATGCCGCTCAGGGACCACCAAATATGGATGCTCTTAGATGCACGCATTTAGCGTAGGGCTCCTCACTTGCAGCAGGAGGTACAAGAAGGACCACTGGCTCACATTGGCAAAGAGGCCAAAGTTAGACCAGTGGCATGACCTCCAAATGAGACCTCCAAGTGAAAGGTCAAAGTCAGACCAGTGGCATGACCTCCAAATGAGACCTCCATATGAGAGGTCAAAGTCAGACCAGCGGCATGACCTCCAAATGAGACTGCAGTCCCTGAAAAACTCTGACACATATCACATATTTTGACATATCTCATTTTTTAATACACCCACACCTCAGAAAATGGTGGCAGGCCCTGTGACCTCTGAGAAGCACCAGTTTCATACATCCGGACCTAAACTCATTCACAACAGGATGGGCAGGATAGAGGGGGAATCCCTTTAGCATACTCACGTTGCTTGACCTTGTCAATTTGTTTGGGAAACAAGAGGGTGGGACTCACAGGTCTGCACAAGAATGCACTTTTGAACAGAGCAAAGGCTATGGAAGAAGAAGTGCAGGAATGCTAATCCATATTCCTATGGAAATGCTCAGGTTTCAGTATTCCTTTCGAAAAAACGTAACTTCTCTAGTAAATTGGTCACACTCCAAGAAGAATTAAGCTTGAAAGATAACAGAACTTCAAAAGCCAAATTGAAAAGACCAGACCCGGGGCTGTGAAGGGCATTCAGAAGAGAGAGGGGTTTTAACTCAGCTTTCAGAGCATGTTTTCCCTCCTCTTTGAACGTTTCTGACACTTGCAGAGTTGCTGAAGATTTTCCCACCCGTGACATCTTTCATCAGAAGACCATGAAATAACAAAAAGCTGTTTCTAGGTAGAGCAGGGGGAATGTGAAAGTCAGTTGAAGTAAGTTGCCTCTTATTCTGTCGATTCTGGGGTGTGTGTGTGTGTGTGTGTGTGTGTGTGTGTGTGTGTGATGTTTCTTGAGCCTAACAGTCATCAAGAAAGCTCCCTGAGCCTTGCTTATCTCACTTCAAAGACATACATTCTGTGGACAGTGGAACCAAGGCCCCCAACATGTGGCCCCCAACGGTAAGCAGAGGTCTCAGCGGGTCCCCAGAAATGTGTCTCTGTGTCACGAAATACTAGGAGAAAGGAATAAAAGTAGGAGGGGGGTCAATACACAACTCAACACTTACAATCCTGCCTCTTTCGGGTTACTTCTTTTACCCAGAACCCTGGCATCCTACCTTTCCCTAAGGAACCTCTGCTGACCCTGTGAGATTCAACTGAGAGTCATTCCAATTCCTACTATGTGCCAGACCCAGTACCAGGCCCAAGGAACCTGAAAGTGCACAATGCAAAATGCTGACCTTCAGAGAGCTGTGTCCTAGCCTGACAAGCGGGCCCCACGAACAATGTACAAAGAAAGCGATTGTTCTAAGCTTATCGCTTGGCACAAAGAATGCAACAGTGCACAATACAAGATGCCTGCGCACAAGGATCTGAGCACCAGACTCAGTGCTGCGCACATGGAAAACAGCAGTGCACAAGGCATCTACCCCATGAGGAGCTGAGAGCAGGCTGAGTACTGAGCATGAGGGACTCAACAGTGCATGATGCAGGTGCCTGTCCACAAGAAGCTAAGCACCAGGCTCCGTGCTGGACACATGAAGCACAACAGAGCAGAATGAAATGTTCTCACCTTGGGGCGCCTGGGTGGCTCAGTCGTTGGGCGTCTGCCTTCGGCTCAGGTCATGATCCCGGGGTCCTGGGATCGAGCCCCGCATCGGGCTCGCTGCTCCGCGGGAAGCCTGCTTCTCCCTCTCCCGCTCCCCCTGCTTGTGTTCCCCTCTCGCTGTGTCTCTCTCTGTCAAATAAATAAATAAAATCTTTAAAAAAAAAAAAGGAAATTCTTAAAAAAAAAAAAAAAGAAATGTTCTCACCTGGAGGAAACTGGAGTCAGGCTCAGTGCTAGACACAAGGATCACCGCAGTATGCAACCCAAGCTTCCTACTCACAGATGTGTGCCAGGTTCAACATGGGCAAAATGAACAAGGCAGGGGTGCCTGGGTGGCTCAGTCGGTTAAGCATCTGCCTTCAGCTCAGGTCACGATCCCGGGGCCCTGGGATCGATTCCTGTGTCTGGTTCTCTGTTCGGCAGGGAGTCTGCTTCTCCCTCTCTCTCTGCCTGCTGCTCTGCCTACTTGTGCGCGCGCGCTCTCTCTCTCTCTCTCTCTGTCAAATAAATAAATAAAATCTTTAAAAAAAATGAACAAGGCAATGTACAAGGCAATATGCTTACCCTCAAGGCACTGCCTTCCTTGAACCCTCTGACCTGGTAATGGCTTCTACACCTCCCATTTATACCCTGATAAACAGCATCACTTTCAAGCAAAATATTTTCAGTGTCTACTTCCCCCCATGGACAGTAAGTGTATTTATGATTTCATTTATAATTTATTTGTGTTCATATCCCCAACACTAAGCACAGTGACCACCACCAGTGATGACACAGATGTGTGTGGCTGAACAAAATTACTAAATTTCTGCCCAAAACAACGTCAGTGAGGTTTCAGAAAAACATTTCCTTTGCTATATTTTCGTTAGTATGTATGGTTCAGTGTGCAGGAGTGATACTGATCTTCAGTTCTTACTCTTGTACTGTCTTTATCTGGCTTACAGATCAGCGTCAAACTGGTTTCCTAAAAGGAGTCAGAAAATTTCCCTTCCTCTTCAGTATATTAGAACAGGTATCAGTACATTTTTGCCATAACGGATCGATAGTAAGTGACAGTAAATATTTTAGGCTTTGTGGTCCACACGGTGGTCTCTGTTGCAACTATTCAACTTTTGCCCAAAGCAGCCATAGACAATAAGGAAACAAGCAGCTGTGACCGAGTGTGACTGTCCAATTAAACTTGATCTATAAAAACAGGTGACAGTGAGCCAGATTTGATCTGTGGGCCTGGGCTTGTTGACACCTGTTCAGGAATAATTTATAGAGCATGTGAACCATATGGTCTTTGAAAGTTGGGTAGAAATGCGCCTGCACCTGATCTCAGTGGAAAAGACTGCGGTGTTTCCCCAGGAAATAAGATCAGAGGACATCGCATGTTTACCTCGTACTCTCCCTGCCCCGGTTCTGGAATGACCCACTTCTCCAAGGAGCCAGGACCCAACTCCCTTCGTCATAGAGGTTTTACAGTATATTTTAATGTGTGATAGAGCTAGTTGCCCTTTGTAGTTCTACTTCTTTCATATTTCGTCACAGGGTCTTCCCTGCGTGAACCAACCACAGGAAGAGAAGGCTAGCAGGATACGTGACCCAGAGGCCAACTTACCCCCAGGGACAGGGGCTGGGAGGAAGTGACTCAGCCCAGCCGGCCAGCTGTGGGACTTGGTAGCTTGTGTATGGCAATAATATGACCATGGGTCCTGGCATGTCTGGTCTAGGAGGCTGAGTCTAACCGAGATGTCAGGCTCCGAGGGCGGTGAATCCAGGTGCAAGCAAAATCCTGAGACTCACTCGTGCTGGGTGGGCAACAGGTAGCAAGGATCTGCTCCCAGCAGGTTGCTGTCCCTGCAGCAGAAGGTTGGCCTGGCAAGGACAAGGCAGAGGCCGAACAGTAGGGGCTCAGGATCCCGAGACAGGGGCCCCAGCAGAGGCAGCAAGGGAGGTCCCCTTGGCAGTGCTGCTAGGTATCTGAGGAGGACAGTGAGGCCCAAGATGAGTTACCAAACCCGGAGCTCTGGACAGAGCTGACAGGGACTCAGTGGGATTCAAGCTGAACCCCAAATGTCAGGCTAGGGCTCCTAAGTCCCTCCTGCCCAACGTCCTCAGGACTTGAATGAGATTATGTCTCAGATTCCTTCCATGTCTAAGAGTCTAATTAATTAACCCAATCAAGAACAATGAAGACTTAGGGCGCCTGAGTGGCTCAGTCGGTTGAGCATCAGACTTTTGGTTTCGGCTCAGGCTGCGATCTCATGGGAGGTGGGATTAAGCCCCAATTTGGGCTTCACACTGGGCAGAAATTCTGCTTGAATATTCTCTCCCTCTATCCCTCCCCCGACTCGCGCACGTGTGTGTGTGTGTGTATGGTGTGCATTCGTGCTCTCTCTGTCTCTTAAATAACTAAATAAATATTTTAAAAAACCAATGAGGACTTATGTTTCACCAGCCTATTCTGTGTACCATGCATGCACTCTGCCGGAAACTTTACATACATTAAAGGGAAGAAAACTAATGTTTTTTGTTACCAGTGGTGTGTTGGGAAATGTTTAACAACCATCTCTCTTCAGGAGGGTAGACGAGTGGGGCAGGGTGCGGGGGGAAGCCCCGATTTGTAGCATTTTCCAATATCTGTGGTACAAACACTTCCACCAAGATTTCAGGTTACCACCAAGTAGTCATTGAATGCAGAGTTGGGAAGAAATGTGCAGTGGAACACCATTACAGAATATTTCCATCCTACAGATACAATAGATGTGAATAGCTTCAAAGCATAGATAATAATAAAATATAATTAAATGATTAGAAAGTGATATGTTTTGAGTATATATTACAGTTGATTTTAATATAACTTATTTAGTTGTAACTAAATGCTTGTGTTTAACAACCAGCTCTCAACATTTCTGATAATTTATCCATCAGTTCTAGCGAGCTGGTGTGGGCCCCCTACAACACACCACTGAGTATTACTTCTTGTCTGCCAGGTGCCACAAGTGTCATTTAAGATACGTTGGTTCATGAATCCTCACTGTGATCTTCTGAAATAGTTACTATTTTCCTGATGAAGGAAAGGATCTCAGAAAGGTTGAGTAACTTGCTTGGAAGCACCCAGCTAAACAATAGTTGTGTGAACTTCACCTTCCAAATCCCTGTATTCTATTACGCCACACTGTCACTCAGATTGCAAATGTTGGATTTTGAAGTGTTTTATTCTCTTTTTTTTAAGATTTTTATTTATTCATTTGAGACACAGAGATACAGAGAGAGAGCACACATGGGGGAGGGGCAGAGGGAGAGGGAGAAGTAGGCGTCCCGCAGAGCAGGGAGCCCGATGCGGGGCTCGATCCCAGAGCCCTGGGACCATGATCTGAGCTGATGGCAGACGCTTAACCATCTGAGCCACCCAGGCGCCCCATTAAAGTGTTTTATTCTTTAAGAGAGTAGATTGTGTTCCATGGATGCTGAAGTCCACCGAATTCAGCTAGTTTGTAAACATGGATATGTGTGTACAGTCAATGGCACTGAGTCAGTTTGGTTTCAGAAAGTGTCATTACACTGGATACGATGACCGCGTTAGGCAGAGCGTGACCTGTGTTGTAATTTGGAGGAGAATGATAGAGCGCCGGCAAGAAGTCTTTCCAGAAACAGTGGGAATCACCTCAGGCTCTCCTCTCAAGGGGATCTCCCTCGCTGCCTCTTCGTTTCTTTTCCCTAAATTCCTTCCAGCTCACAAAACTAATTTTATTCCTTTTTAATCAAGTCAATGTCTTACACAATGAACTGAAAAGTGAGTATCCAATAACATTCCACCACTGTTTTCAACTAATGCACATTTGCTATGGTTGTGGTTTTTGTGATTCAGAGTTATTTTTTCTTCTTAAAACAAAATATGATGGTGTTTACTTTGTAATAAGCAACATCACTGTAAAGTTACAATAGGAGACCCTAGGAACAAAATAATTGTAAAACATGAATTCAATTATTTCTCACAACAATCCTTTGTAATAGGAACTATTATTATCCTAACTTCATAGTAAACAAATACAAACAGATTAATAATTTATTCAATAGCATCTTTTTGGTCTAAAGATAATCTCCAAATTCCTTTGGTTTTCAATCAAGGCCCTCCATAATCTGGCCCCAAATGCCTTTTCAAAATTAGATCTCACTCCTAACTGACGATTATACTCATTAGGACCTGCCACATCTTCTGCTTCTTGCCTGTAAGCCTCAGTCCCACCACTGTCCCCATCCAAGATGCCCTCTTCCTTGCCCTCTGCCTATCTGGATCCTCCCATCATGCAAAACTCTGCTCTAGTGTCCGCTCTGCCACGGAGACATCTCTGACCATTCTCACCCAATGACACTCACAACCGACTCTTGCCAATAGTATCTTGTAACTTCTCTCGACATATTGCCTTATGTTGTCATTTAAATGTCCATATCACAGTCTATCCTCCAATGAGAATGCTAACGTGCTATGAATCATACTTCCACAGTGCCTAGCACAGTTCTAAGAACATAGTTATCCTCAATGCTTTTTTTTTTTAAGTAATGTGGGGCTCAAACTCACGACCCTCAGATCGAGTCACACACTCCACCAACTGAGTCAGCCAGACACCCCCCCCAATGCCGTTTCCATTAATGTATTCCGTGGCTTATGCAGAGGCTATTCTTTTTATCAGAAATGCACTTTGTTCTTAGACTCGAACATCTTCGGCATGAAAAATATTTATATGCCTGAAGATGCATCCATTCTGTTAAAAAAATTTGGTGAGAGTTATCTATTAATCAAGATATTTGCTGCCTCAAACTCATATTGTTTTTACCTTATTTTTATATGCTATAAAAAATAGAATATTAGAAAAAATTTACCACTTTAAGCAAACCAGTTAATGTAACATTAGAAAAACTCACAGCTTAGGCAAGAAACAAGAAATTGGATATTTTTTCTTTTAATAATGCACCAGACCAAAGGGAAGGCAGGTGTAAGAGAAGTAGAGAGCCGCACTCTGCTGGACTTATTTATAATAACTTCAAGGGTCCTTGGATAAAGAAAAGTTGCAAAAGTTAAAATAAAGAAAGACGGGTTTTCAAATGGCAGATTAATTTGAAAGTCAGGACAGTAACTCACAGCTTTCTGAATGTATTTAAATGAGGTGGAAACTGACAAAATGGAATTGTTTTAGAAAACCTGCCCCAAGCAAAGAGCAGATGGGTGGAAGATGATAGTGAACACATAGCTACTTAACTCCAGTTTGGAAATGGACCATTAGGCTAAGGATGAGAAAGAAAAAGAAAAAAAAAAAATGTTTACCTCAAAATGAAAGAAATAAACCAGCTAGCTACTTTCAGTGTATTCTGCCTGACTTTACTTCAAACTGCTCTTTAAGGGATCAGAAGTACATCAGCTTCTGCGAGCAGGCAGTGGAAACCGTCTTTGTGCTCCTCACAAGGCTCGTTTGCTCATAAAACAAGGGAATGAACAAGACTGCAACATCAACACTTACTGGTCACATGTCAAAATTAGTGTGAACTCATTTTAAAAAGTCCTGATTGGCCAATTTTACAGCACAACACTTAAACACCAAGGTGATTTAATTGGGAGTCCTATCGGTCAGGAATTCAGGAGAAATTCTTAAGGAATTGAAACTAGGTAACAATAATAAAGATCCAGGGATGCTCTAGGTTCAGAAAATCATAGACTGGCTGGTTTAACCTCTGTCCTAAAGAAAGTATTAGGCTTTATTTTTAGAAACCAGTTGGGAATAGTAATGGACAAAGCTTCCCTTCGTTAAGGGGAACTAACCTGGTTGCAGGAAAATATGGCCACTCGCACTAACAGAGGTAATACGAGCTGTCGTTTGAAGATAGCAGAGCTGAGGAAGACAAAAAGGAAAAGCCAACATCATAATTAGATTACCACAAAGAGTAAGAGAGCATCTCACACTCAGAGGAAAGGTACAAAGGTCAAAGTCAGCGAACGGCTAGTAATGACCCTGCCAGCACTCAGTGTTAACTCCCAGATGCAAGATGAAAAGATGCTGCAACCTCCGACTCTTGCAAGGTTTGGGTGAGAGTACCCTACATGTGAACTTGTTATGTACGGAGGATCAGTTTTTATTAAATATAAATAATAGATTACAACTTGCCTTAAAGCATGTTATGATGTGACAGACAATATAATGCTAAGAACCATGTAACAATGTGAGAGACAATATGATACTAAGAACCGTGGCTGAGTAATGAAAATTCCATCCAATACAAAACTTGGTAAGTTGGGGCTATATTTCATCTGTACTGCTTTCTGGAGAAGCCATAAGCAGACAAAAGTACATACGTGGAATCTTCGGAGCAAAAATAAATGCCTTATATTTCTTGTCACAGACTTTCGCTCTAAAAATATATATATATATATATATATATATATATATATATATATATATATATATTTTACTCTGAGCAGAACATCTGGCCAAATTCGGTCCAACATTCCATCAGTCTTAGGAATGTTCCCAGGCAGCTGGAGTAATGACCTTTTTTACATATTGACTCTCCATTTTGGTGTCATGGTATTATTATTCAAGGACATTTTTAATTTTCTAGACTTTGGATGCATTAACTTTTTAATTTTCTAGACTTGGAAGCAGCATATACTACTCTAGATTCGTCACCATCATCAAACATTTATTGAGGAGACAAAACCAAAATGCACGTGAACATGAATTAAAACAACAAAGTGGCATAAACTATCTACCAAATGAATGCTAAGGACAACAAATACCACAGAAAGAGGTAACATTGGTTTGGAAAAGTCAAGAAAGAATTTACAGAGAATGCAGACATGAAGCGAGTTTGAAAGTCCTGGAAGAATTAAATAAATGGAGAAAAGAAATACAGGCATCCAGGGGAAGGAAACTGTGTCAGCCAAAATCTGAAGGTTGTAATTCACCTGGCTTGTCCAATCTGAATACACTGTGGAACTCCTGTAGCAGGTGTAATGAAAAAAAAGTTGGAAAGGTAATTAAAAGCAAAATGATGTTGTTTTTTGAAAGTCAGGTTTAGCAATTTGTACTTAATCTGTGGATAAATGAATTGAAGATTTAGAGAGTTTGAAGGGAGATCTGTGAACGAGATGGTTCGAAAGAATGAAGGTGGAAAAATCAGTAAGACTGTTGCAATAATCCAAGCCAATCAAATCAAATTCATACACTGGTAGCCCAAGGGCCCAGTCTGGCCCACAACAGATTTTATTTAGACTACATACTATTTTTTTAAATTGAGATATAATCGACATATAACATTGTGTAGTTTTAAGATTTACAAAGTTTGATTTTGTACATTTATCTATTGCAGTATGATTACCACAATAGTGTTAGTTAACACCTCTATCATGTCCCATAATTATCATTTCTTTTTTGTGGTGAGAACATTTATGACTTAGTCTCTTAGCAACTTTGAGGTATATAATAGAGTACTGTTGACGATAATCACTACACTGTGCATTAATTCTCCAGAACTTACTCATCTTCTAGTTGCAAGTTTGTACCCTTTGACCAAAATCTCCCCAATTCCCCCACCCCTAGCCCCTGGCAATCACCATTCTATTCTGTTTTTTGAGTTCAGTTTTTTTAGATTCCACATATAACTGATATCATGCAGTATTTATCTTTCCCTTTCTAACTTATTTCCCTTAGCATAATGCCTTCAAGGCCTATCCATATTGTCACAAATGCTTACATACTTCTTTAAAAAATTCAAATAAATAAGTTGCCAACATCTAAAATGAGAATATTTCCCACTAAAACCTGAATTTCCAACTTCTCCAGAAGAACTGTTCAAGACTATCATAGTCCCTAGGGCCGAGGCACTGAATTTGGCAACTCAACCCCATCTTCTGTCAAACATACCCAAGTGAACCCAAATCCCACATTAAGTATAATCTATACCTAATTGTCTAAAAGTTGATTTACATTTGATTAGTTGATAACATGTTAGGTTTTGCAGACATTTAATTAAAATACTTACTAATTTTAATTTGCAGTTTTGTTTTTAAAGTCAAAACCTTTGGGCACCTGGGTGGCTCAAGTCAGTTAAGCATCTGACTGCTGCTCAGGTCATGATCTCAGGGTTCTGGGATGGAGCCCCAAGGCAGGCTCCGCACTCAGCGGGGAGTCTGCTTGTCCCTCTCCCTCTGCCCCTCCCCCCACTCGTGCAGGTGCTCTGTCTCTCTCAGATAAATAAATAAATAATCTTTTTTTTTTTTAAAGAGGAATGATGCATTTCATTTAAGTAGGAAAATCAGAAAGAAAAAAGGAATAGAATGAATCATTTTATATGTGTTGAATTTGAGGTATTGGCAAGAAAAATCAATGTCCAAATAGCCAACGGGCCATCGCTGACACACAATTGGAGGTTGAAAGAGATGGGGCCTAGAGATTTAGATTTTATAGTCATTTACACAAAAGAAACCACTGGAGTCATTAAAAATAAGCCTTGGAGAACATAAGGATTAGCAGGCTGAAAGCAACGGAAGAGTCAATGAAAGAGAGAAAAAGGCAAATGAAGCAATGTAATTGTCTAGGGTTTGGCAGCCAGGAGAATGCTGAGTTTCAGGGGGATCCCAGCTGAGCCCGGCGAGCACTTCATACACGGCAGCCTTTCAAGATGGGGCATTATACCCATTGGACAGATAATACCAAAATACAGAGAGATTTCCTAATTAGCCCCAAATCACACAGCTAAGAAGCGATGAACCTAGCACAGTGTTTCTCAACTGGGGGTGATTTTGCCCCCCCACAGAACATTCGGCAATGTCTGAAAAAATTTTGGGTTATTACAGCCTGGGGTGGGGTCTTGTGGGGAGAGATCAGAGACGATGAGGGTGGAATTGATCGCTACTTGCAACTAGTGGATAGAAGCCAGAGATGGTGCTGAACATCCTAGAATGCACAGGACAGAGAACAGCACCCCCCCAACAAAGAATTACCTGTCCCCAAATATCAATAGAGCTGCTGCCGAGAAACCTTATTTAGCGTCTACTCTTTGAAATATGGTGTACAATCTTTCCACAGCACCACTCTCTCCACACCTCAACCAGATTGCTCCACTACTACCAACATTAGAGTAAGGGAGCCTTGATGGAAGTTTCTAGAATATGTTTTCTGTGTAGCGCACAAGACTGAATTAGAAACTCTGGGAGTAAGGCCCAACTATCTGTGCTTTGAAAATCTTTCCAGACGATTGTGTTACACTCTAGAGTTTGAGAGCCAGTCAGTTTTTTTTTTTTAATGTCTAATGAATGTGGTCATTTGTAAACCATCATTATCTGCTGAGAGTGTACCTTTTGAGAAGGTACTGGCACCAGAAACTGGGGCAAGAGTGGAGGGCAGAGCCCTAGTGCATAAGATGGCTGCATAAATCCCGCTGCCGAAAAAGAGAAACTCCATGGAAAAGATGATTCTTAAGATGAGTTGCAAAAATGCGAAAGCATTCGTCCCACGTGCAAGTTGCGAGAGTGCCTTTTGGGCAAGGGAGCCAAAGCAGCAAAAGTTAAAGAGACCTGTGTCAAGCCCTGGCTTATGTTAAGATAACAATAAGCAGTTTAGCCTGACTAGAAGACAGCCCGGCAAGTTCTGCAGAGAGGACAGCTCAGTCTGAAGGGCAGGAATGAAGAGCTTGGCCATGTAGGCTGGAGGCCATTTGTAGAGCTAATGAAGGGGGAGGGGGGAGTGAAGTTTCAAGCATGGAAATACCTTAATTAGATATGCACTTAAGAAACAGGACGTAGCAGGTTGTTGGAGGGTAGACTTCAGTGGGATAAGAGGCTAGCAAAGAGTTGGGAGGATGCTCTTACAACCATTTATTTCAGCAGTGGTGTCCAAAGAAGGAAGGATGTACCCTGGGAGGGATGCACACCCATCCACTCTGGTAGGGGAGAATGTGAAGACCTTCACTTTTCCCACATGCCAGAGGGCCACGCGTTACTTACTCTGATAGAAGAGTAGAGAGAGTTCCATGATGCGCTGGCGGGGCACTCCTCATCTCACACACGTTAGACTGTGTATTGCACCTCACATTTGCCCGGTCAAGTGGATTTATGGCTTATGTTATCTAATTTCAGCGAAACTAGCCCTGGCCAAGTGAACACACAGTTTTTAAAAGATTCCTGCAAAGAGACATCAGATTGTAGAGGATGTGAACAATTCAAGCACGAGGAAATGGCACAGCTAAAGCTGCTTCTTCTCCTAGCCCAAACTCTCCCTCAACCACTGTGGAGGCATAGATCTGATGAGACGCTGGCCACAATACTTGAAATATTACTTTATATCAATAAAGAAAGCCTTACCTAAATTGTATGCTGTGCTTTGACAGGTTAGCTATTGGTAGGATGAAGTCATCAAAACTAGTAAGATGTCTCAGGGATGAGAATGAAAAAATACACTGTTACAACATGAATAAATCTCAGAAACTTCACATTGAGCAAAAGAGGCCAGACGCGGGGAGGATGCGCTATTTGACTACTACATAAAGTTCAAAACAAGTAAATGTCTGTGGTGGCAGAGGTCAGAGAAGTCAGGCTACTGGTTATCCTTGGCAGTGTGGGGGGGGATGGGGGGTGTACGGACTAAGGGAGGGCACAAGGGAGCTTCTGGGTTCCGGTAATGTTCTATTTCCTGGACCTAATTTAAATTACATGGTCACATGCCTATATTCACTTTGCAAAACTTCACTGAGCTAGAAACTTAATGATTTGTCCTCTCTTCTCCATATATGTTAAATAAAACTAAATAAAGAGTTTACGTGCAAAATTTTTTAAATGTAAGATGTTTAATAAAAGTAAACATATTTCTATAATTTGTAGGAAAATTGCTTTTGTGCTGTTAATAAATTCAGCGTCATTCCTCTGTATCTAAAATTTATTTTTACAAATGTATAAAATGTTAGACAAATAGTGCATGGATTTCATTTCATCAAGTCTAAAAAATAATACGCTGGGGAGATGGAATGCCTCCGTTTACTGATGGGGATATGGCAGAAAGAATCTCACCAGAGCCCGCAGGCAAAGGTCGATAAGAGTATGAACTCCCAGTGCACTGGGGACGAAGGGAGGGAATGGAGAGAAGAAATTACAAGGAGACAGGATCTATAGGACCGATAACAGGCAGGATTGTGGGACCTGTAAAGAGAAGAAGAGTCCCTAGGGGCTCCCAGGTTGAGGTGTGGGTTTTGGCGTGGGCTCTCAGAGGTTGATAAGCCCAGCTCCAAGACAGGAAACCCAGGATGACAATGGGTGTGGAGAAGGTACATTTAGAATATGATAGGTGTACTATTTTTGTTTCCATCCCCAATCATAACCCCCGTCTTATATAGTCAGCACCAAAAAATAATTAATCTATTATTTTCAGAAGGTACCCAAAGAAGTGTCACTCCTAAGAGGAAATCCTGACTAATTAATGTTACACACTTACAGTTATACTCTAAGTATCATTTGCTTTTGAGAGAAAGTCTAGGAAAAATTACCCTAAAATCAAGTGCTGTAAGTGTGGAAAACAGTGCACAGTATTTTATTATGAGGTCTATGGAAAAGGGCAGTGTAATTAATCCTCAATTATAGTCTTAAAATTAGGCTTCTTTTAAAACATAAAAGTCAAAGAAATGCATTTGTTTTTAATTGAGGCTTTAAGAATGTTTTAAAATTAGCATCACGAAAATGTTATTAGGACAAAAGTCATTTGCATTGCCCACAAAAGACCCCATTCTCGGTAACGTGCATCAAATGTATCGTCTCTAATTAAAGACTTCACCTTTACTTGGCTCTTTTTTTAATCCAAAAAGCTTTCATTTCTTTACAGATATTTATCCAGCTCCTAGGTACCTCATTCTCTGAAAGATTAAATGACAAAAGGATGCCTGCCTTTCCCTCTAGTCACCCCGTGAGAGATAGACTAGGTGGCACAGAGCGGGAAGGGACACGTCAGGCGACACTTCTCCATAGCCCATGTTGCTCCCTTTACTACAGAAAAATTTATTCTACGAAGCTATGAAAAGCAGATGGAACCCCCTATAATGTGTTGGAGAACAAGAAAAATAACCCCAAAGAAGAAAAAAACACACTGGAGGAAGAAAGGGCAAACTAGCTCTCGCCTTTGACCCATCATCACTCTCTGCCATGGTCTCTCACTCTTGTTGAAGGGCTTCCTGTCTGCTACACTCATCCTCTGTACCTGTCTGAAGTCTCCCTCCCTTTCCCCTCCCTGCCTCTACTTCCTTCCTTTCATTTTCTTTCTTTTCTCTTCCTTTCCTTCTTGTCCTTTGCTGATCGGTGACTGTCGGTCGTACCAAGCCGGCATCAGGAATACCAACAAGTTTATGGTGCTCACCCTCAAGGAGATCAGAGTTTAGTAAGGCACTTACATTTTAATCAAGGAAAAGACATGCCTTTTATAGTTTTTTGCCCACAAAGCATGTGGACTCTTCAGTTTGACCAGGAAACTATCAATATTTTTTGAAGTCTTAAAACACTGATAGATTGGCATCTTAAAAACAAATGTTTTCTTGGACTGGTCTTCTAGTAGATAAATCCCTCTCACAAGGGATTGAAAGGCAAAGAAAGTCTGCTTTACTTTAGGATGATGTTTTCCCAAGGCTGGAAGTGATTTTTCAATATAATTATTTTTAGTGATACTGAAGCATGCAGGAAACATTTCAGCGTGCCATCCTAAAACCCCAGACTCATAGGTATATGGTTTTTAAAATCCTAGTTATTCACCTCCTCTCCCCTCCATTTTTTTTGTCATACTAAGACTATTTCAGATAACAAATCACAGACACTAGCAAGCATGCTTTCCTTCTTTTTTTTTTTTTTTACGATTTTATTTATTTATTTGAGAGAGAGAGAGAAGGAGCAGGGAGAGGGGTGAAGGGAGAGGGAGAAGCAGACTCCCTGCTGAGCAGGCAGCTCAACCTGGGGCTTGATCCCAGGACTCCGGGATCATGACCTGAGCCAAAAGCAGACGCTTAACCAACTGAGCCACCCAGGTGTCCTGCATGCTTTCCTTCCAATGGGCACTGCAATGTTCCTGGACTATGGTTTCCCTTCTTATTCCTCAATTAGCTATTAATGCTGAAATACCTGGCTTCCCCTGCATAAGCCAGGGATTTTGGGGGGGGTCACCTCACTTTGGGATCTGGGGTCTATAAGTTCTTCTTTCTTAATGCAGAGACCACCCTGGTGTTTGCAAGATCCAAGGCTGATGTTGAAGGTATCGAAATGGCTAACATCAGACGGAGCACCTGAGTGTCCTCCCTCGGGGTTCTGTGTCGTATCAAGTGCTCTGATGCAGGTGGCAGCATGGGACACCCAGAGGACACATCCGCTCCCTAGCGCCACAGTAAGTGTCTTTCAATGGCACAGTCAAATGAAATGGAACCACAGTCATTGTGTGGATAAAGCAGATTTTTGCCTCGTGGCCGGCTGTAAAATGTAATCAGAGCTTTCCTTTAATAGACTGAAAGTCCAAACCAATTAGAAAACTGTCTGACCCAAACTGTAGTTTAATTCAGACTAGGAGAGAGGCTATTGTCTTTAAAGTACTTCACCTCTCCCCTGAAACAAGCTCTGCTGCTTTCGAAAAGGTTACAATTATGCCCAGGCAGCAAAACTAGAAAGGGCCTGCCTGAAAGGGGCAGACATCAAAGTGATACCCTGAATCCTTACCCATAGCGAGATGAAACCACAGACACGGAAGAAGCGGGGCACCCTATTTTCAGGCAAAAGAGCTGAAGAAGTGAGGGAAGAGAAACTTTAACATGTTGATATTTATTAAAATAATAATGAGGAGTTTCAGGTATGTTTTATAGCCCTATTCAGGAGGAAAGCACAAACCCCTGTATGTCCACACACAGAGGGAAAGAGTTTCTATTTTCCGACAGGAGATGCGTGGATATCCTGGGACCTCCCACCCATCCCAGGACCCAGACAATCAATCCGAGGGGACGGTGTGTGTGAGCAGCAGAGATAGTAGCTACAATCCTTCCTTCAAGGACAGGCTAAGAGTGGGAAGAAATTAAGTGTGGAAGAAAATAGGCGTAGACTATATTAACCAAAATATTGCTTTCCTCAGCTGAATCATCTGCTGCCCCATCTGGTTACATGGAAATCCTGAGCAGACCGACAAAAAGACAAGAGCAAGTGTTCTCCAATTATATATGGGAAGAAAATGTACAAGAACAGCTAAGGCAGGTGCTAAGACAGTGAACTTTGAACTTTCCAGTGCTGTGGAGAGGAAAGACAGGCACAATCACCATTATCTGCCTACCCACGGCCTCACGGGCCATTCTTACGTCGGGGGGCTAGGTATTAATTGATCGTCTCACGGTTCCAAATCCGCCCTTCTTTGCCCTGTTTGGTGATGCCGAAGCAGGTCCCTGTAAACACATCTCCTTTGCTGGCTAGATCATATAGGCTTTGCCAACAGAGGGTACTAGAGAGACTCTGCAAGGGCCAGAACAGGAGGCAGGGATGTTCCTTTTTTCCCCTGGTGTGAGGGTTCCACTAGGCCAGAAGCGGGATTTGGTCTGTGTGGTATATAGTGCTCAGCCTCAACCCACGCCTCCAGCAAGATTCGCCAGCACCAGTGGGCCACGTGTATCCTCTCCTCAGGGGTTCTGAATTTCAGCCCCAGGAGAGAAGGAGGAGCTTCTTCTTAGTGTCTAAGTTCCTTCCTGTGCACCCTCTCTCAGTCCAGGGATAGGTGCTGCTTTCTGTACTTACCACTTCCTTACCTCTTGGAGTCCCTTTTTAGCCGTTGTAGTTGTTAATAACTTTTTGCAAGCTAACACTTCTTTATATTAAATTTTCCCTCTTCAAATTGCTGGTGTAGGGACGCCTGGGTGGTTCAGTCGGTTAAGCGTCTGCCTTCGGCTCAGGTCATGATCCTAAGGTCCAAGGATCCAGTCCCGCATAGGGCTCCTTGCTCTGCGGGAAGCCTGCTTCTCCCTCTGCCTGTCACTCTCCCTGCTTGTGCCCTTTCTCTCTCTCTCTGACAAATAAATAAATAAAATCTTAAAGAAAAAATTGCTGGTGTAATTTCTACCTCCATGAGGTCTCCATGGAAATAGGGTTTCCAAGGGTTACCATGATCCAGGGTCTGGTACTTGTCTTTGCAGTTTTATAAACTCAAAAGAATATGGAGAACTTCAGGTGTACTTTATCATTGGAAAGACTTGGATTCAAATCTTAGTTCACCACTTTCTAGCTTTGTAATCAAGAGCAACTCATATAAATAACAATTCTACTTATAGGAGATGATTCATTTATTCAATAAATGTGTTTACGGAGATCCTACTATGTGTCAGGTACTATTGTAGACAAAAAGGGATACAGACAAAAAGCCCTGCCCTCGAGGAGCTTATATTCTGGTAAGGGAAGACTGGCAATAAAAAAAAGCAATGTATGAAATACACAGCATGCTCTATGGTCTAAAATGCTATGGTAAAAGCCTAGGCAGGGAAGGGCAATGGGAAGTGTTGGGAAGGTGGAAGCTTCCATAGAATGACAGAGAAAAGCCTCTTTGTGAATATAACATGGGAGCCAATTTTGGAAGGGGATGAGAGGATTTGCTACAAGGATCCTTGGGGGAAAGGTATTCCAGGTTAGGAATTATTTCCGAAAGTGTTGCTTCAGGAGTTCATGGGCCGAGTGACAGGAGCAGAACGAGGGAGGGAAAGAATCCTTGAAAATAACAGAAGGTAACAGTGAGCACGACTGTGCAACCTGGAAAGCATTTGACCCCCTGCCTGGCCCATGCTCCCTCAGTGGTCACTGTAACGGCCACCTCTGGGGCTGTGGGCTCCCTGCAGAGAGAGCTCTTCCTATTCACTTCGGAATGGCTTGCACCTCCAGGAGCACCCAGCACACAGCAAGTGCCGAATGAATGATGGACAAATTATTTACTCTAATGACACACCGGGACTGTGATGTGAGGTCAGAACGTGAAGTTATTAACGGATAACTGGGGTCCACCTCTCTAATGTACTAATTATGTCAGTCGGCTATCCAGGACACTTCCTACTAGATACCAAGGCAGGTAGGTAGCCAAATCACTCAAGACAAAACTGCTTAATCAGCATGGAGTAAGGTCAAAGAAAGCCGGGGAATCCTAGGGGATGTTACTGTCTTCCCTGCCCTGGCGATTTTACATATCAGAAGATGTGTCAGGCGAGTATTTTAGATCAAAGCAGGAAATGGAATAAACACACAACAGATTTGCTTATATTTAAAACAATTTTGTTTGGCTCTCATATTCGTTTGCTAGGGCTGTCATAATAATATACCACAGACTAGGTGGCTCAAACAACTGAAATCTTTTTTTCCCACAGTTCTGGAGGCTAGAATTCCAACATCAAGATGTTGGAAGTTTCAATGAGACCTCTCTCCTTAGCTTGTAGATGGCCACCTTCTTCTGTGTCCTCACATGGGCATTCCTCTGCATGTGCATCCCTGGTGTCTCTTCCTTTTCTTAAAAGGACATCAGTCATATCGGATCAAGGCCCCATCTTTATGACCTTATTTAACTGTAATTACCTCTTTAGAAGTCCTGTCTCCAAATGTAATCACATTTGGGGTTAGAGCTTCAACATATAAATGAGGGGGAGAGGGGGGGACACAATTCAGTTCATAACAGGTCTCCTCTTACAGATAATATACCACCTCTAAGGTCATCGTGACAATTTCAGGGGGTCAGTGCAGTAGGCTGTGTCACAACATCTAATGGCAATTATAAGTTGCCCATCAAAATTTTAATTTGTATAATTGGAAAATTACTTTTCAAGGTCCTCCCAATTCTGAGATTCCATGAGTACATTTGTTTATTGCTAATATTTTAAAAGTTATAATCACAGTTATGTATCAGTTGAAGTACTTTCAGCTTCAAGAAACAGAAATATCTAGAAAAAATGCAGCTAGAAGGAACTTTAACCACATCACATAAAAGGAAATCCAGAGGCAGAGAAGTTCCAGAATTAGTTAATAAAGTTGCTTAACAAATTATGAGGCAGGGCCAAGATTCCTTCCATCCTTCCAGCCTTCCATTGTCAATGTGTTAGCAGTCCCCCTCCCCATGGTCACAAAATGACTGCAGAAGCTCCAGGTATCACATCACTATATAGTACCTCCACAAGCAAGACAAAGGGAAAGGAAAAGATCTTCCCTTCCTTCCATTTTATTTTTTTAAGATTTTATTTATTTATTTGTCAGAGAGAGAGAGAGCACAAGCAGGGGGAGCGGCAGGGAGAGGGAGAAGCAGACTCCCCACTGAGCAGGGAACCCGATGTGGGGCTCCATCCCAGTACCCTGGGATCACGACCTGAGCTGAAGGCAGACGCTTAACTGACTGAGCCACCCAGGCATCCCCCTTCCATTTTAGTTTAAGAATGAAAAAAGAATTCCATAGTTTCCCCATTAGGCTTCTTGCTAGGCAGACTTTTGTCACATACCTACCATGATGGGTTTAAATTGGCAGACTTCCCCTCATTTCTCATTGGTAGAGCAAGGTAGCACACATACCAAATCATTTAAAAGCAAAGTGGCAGGGAGCGGGGGGCACCCGATTGGCTCAGTTGGAAGAGTGTGAGACTCTTGATCTCATGGTGTGGGTTCAAGCCCCATGTTGGGTAGAGAGATTACTAAAAATAACTAAATAAACTTTAAAAAAATTTTAAAAAGAAGGAAAGAAAGAAAAAGAAAGCAAAGGGGAAAGAGACCTAAACCAAATATGAGTCTCTGGTGAAACAAATGTCCCCTGGAGAAGAATTGACCAAATCAAGAATCCGTTAGCAAGAAAGGATAAGAAGATCTAAGATGTAACAACCACATTACTACAATCCCACGTTAGAGCTGACCGTGGAACTGCATATTTTTTTAAAGATTTTATTTATTTATTTGACAGTGTGAGAGAAAGAACACAAGCGGAGGGTGGGGTGGGTAGGGACAGTGAGAGAAGGAGATGCAGGCCCCTTGCTGAGCAGGGAGCCCAACGTGGGGTTCAATCCCAGAATCCTGGGATCATGACCTGAGCCAGAGGCAGACACTTTATGGACTGAGCCAATCAGGCTCAGAGATGGGACCTACAATTGTTCCCACCCTGGTATTCCCTAGAAATATCAGAAGGTGTTGACAGAATTTTTGAGCTATTTCCAATATCTCAAACACCCCAGGAGAAAAATTTGTACAAAATGGCTAAAATGTTAAAATTATTCTGAAACTAACTGAAATTCTATAAAGTCTGTGTGCTAAGGATTGTTCTATCATGCTATTCAGGAGCTCCTATTGCTTGTTTAGTACTATTTAATAAAAGTTTTCAATAAATTAGTAACTATATTCGAAAAATGGACACTTTTAAAATAAGGAATCCGTGAAGGAAAAATAATTTTTAAAGGTCCTTGTTGAGAAAAACATGAGAGATCATTGATGCCCAAATGACTCTTTTCCTCAAGGAAATGTAAAGGATTTCAGCTAGTCATGACTCAAGAGTGCTGTCCTCTCTAAAGAGACAAGAAGTAATGGTTCACAGACGTTAAACCATTCGATCTTTGCCTGTTCTGTGCCTGGGCAGTTACCTTTCACACTGACCATATGCTCAAAATCACTATCTTCCCATATCATTAACTCTTGACACCACCAGAACTTCCTGAATAAATGCATTAATTAATCTAAATGGAATGTAACAGGCACCCTTATTATCTTTTTTTCTAAGGGAAAAGGACCAACCAACAATAAGCATTTAAAGTAAACTCTATCAGCAAAATATACTTGATATCACAGACATTCACACTGTATACCCTGCAATTACCATCTGCTAATAGTAATTTAATCGTTTAATAAATTATACCAAGGAGAATAAACATTAATGAAATGGTGCACACTCTATAGGAGTCCTTCTAGTTTTACTTCTCAAAAGCGACAATTACACTCAGCAGTTTAAAAAAGAGCATTAATCAAAGCCAGAGAATGATAATGAGAGATCGTTGCATGACTCTTGAAGATTATATGGCCAAAGAAAATAGCTAATTCCGGAAGTGGTGTTTGGGGAGAAGACTAAAGTGTAACAACACTTGTCACGTGTTTTGAGTATGAGTTCTGATGCTGATGTAACTGGGACAAAAAACAATTGGTTAGAAAGAGAATGCACAGAGATTGCATACACATCCTCATACCTTTAAGCTAGCACCTAAGCTTGCTTGGCAGCTTGCAAGTAGCCTGTTCAGGAGTTATCCACAGAGCAGACACTGATCTCAAAGATTGTTGAATGACATCCTGGAAAGAAGGGTTTGTTTCTCTCTTTCCTTTTTTGTTTTTTTTAAGTGAATGACTACGGCTTGTATTCACACATTGGTGAAGTGGACACAGCAATGAACATATCTGATCCTCCATCTCAGACTGGAAAGGCCACTGTCCTAAGGAACTTTCTGGTCCAGGTATTAGGGACATACAAATGGGATAAAGGAAAAGGAATGCCACAGGTATACAGAAACAGAAGTCAGAGTAGGGTTCAAGCTCAAGCCTTGGAGAATAAACTGAGGGGTAGGTCTTAACCCAAGATTTCTCTGGAGTTCTCGGAGTGGTACGCCTTGGCCACAGTAGTCCACAGTCTACAGAGCACCAACTCTTCTCCACTGGCCTTCTGTTTTCTCTTCCTATGAATTCGCTTCTTCACTCTCTGATTTCTGATTCTTTTCTCCATCTTGAGGCGTCTGCTCATTCATAACTATAACTCATGTATAGTTTTATATCACTCGTGACCTAACTCTAGCTCAACGCGTTTCACCTTCTTGCCCCATTGCTAACCCCCTTCTTCCCTTGGCACATCCCACATGAAATGCCCAAGAGAGACCATCTAATTGACTCATATTATCTTTCTGTGCCCGGGTCACTAACTAACGCATACAGTGACTGCCTTGGGGTCAAGTGCCCATCCTACCATGTAACCATTTATGTACAGGAGAGAGAAGGGTACATAGGATCGAATATAACTGCCCAGCGCTCTTTCCTCACTAGGGCCCGAGGATGAGGCGCTTCCCTCAGGAGTATCTGAAAGGTAGCCAGGCAGGGCGACTGGCATCTCTAGTTAAAAAAAAACAACAACAAACCCCCCCCACTAAATCAGGAGAACTCAGTCAGAAGACTTGCCCGTAGGTATCTCTTATCTCGTTGGCAGATCTTCAGTGAATCAGCAAATTGGATAACTATCCCATATTTACTTTATGTAATATAATCATAGTCTATACTTCTTTCAATCTGAAAGTAAATGCCAATAATTATGAGAGATACTTTTCCAGTGCACTGGAGCTGCTCTGATGCAACCAGCTTTTGGAATCAAAACAACTCTAACAGTTAGAGACCCATGGAAATCTACTATCTTCTCTAACTCCCAGGAAATAAACTCCCTTTAGAATCCATGAATCATGACTAGCCATTCCATTATTAATAAATTCTGTAGGAGACATTTCAAAATAAAGGACTGTTACTATTTATTGTTTGTAATGAAGCCTACTCAGCCCAGAGGGGTATTGTGAGGATCACTGTCAGATTTTGCAAAATGCCTTTTGGCTTTTCAACGGAAAGTTACTATATATGATAACAAAAGAAATAGCAGTAATATTCTTGCACAACCCTGACACTGAGTTCATCTTTGTCTTAAAAAATAAGATAGTTCATCTTTAGGCCTTATGGGGATTACTGAATTCAATTTGTTCTGAGGATGCTAAGGCTGATGAAAAAGGATGCTCATTATAAAAGCCCTTTCTCCGGGTCCTGTTCTGTTCAATACTGTTGCTCTTAACTTTTGTTGATAGTGAAGAGTTGACCATCATCTGTAAATGCACAATGGTATTAACTGGAATCCAAACCCTGTAGCACTTTTATGGTACATAGAAAGAACTGTTTTAAAAATAAGGCATCAGGGGGCACCTGGGTGGCTCAGTTGATTAAGCAGCTGCCTTTGGCTCAGGTCATGATCCTGGGGTCCTGGGATCGAGCCCCATGTCAGGCTCCCTGCTCAGTGGAGCCTTGCTTGTCCCTCTCCCTCTGCCTGCCGCTCCCCCTGCTTGTGCTCTCTCAATCTCTCTCTGTCAAATAAATAAATAAAATCTTTAAAAAAAAATAAGGCATCAGAAACTTTGCAAATATGCTTGGCTAGATGCACTCATGGGCTCATGCAGTTATGTTTTTTTTTAAGATTTTTTTTATTTATTTGAGAGATGGGGGAGAGCACAGATGGGGGAGGGGCAGAGGGAGAGGGAGAAGAAGGCTCCCCGCTGAGCAGGGAGCCCCACGTGGGGCTTGATCCCAGGACCCTGGGATCGTTACCTGAGCCAAAGGCAAATGATTAACCGACTGAGCCACTCAGCTCCCCTCATGTAGTTAAATATACACGCATGAGATAGAAACATGCAAAAGAAAGAAAAAGAGCTCCGGAATGAGGCTTTTTTAAGAATAGTACTATAATCACACCTATATATGGGCTGTGCTTATATTGTTTTACAAAGCATTTTGGATACAGTATTTCATTTGGTTCTCCCTGGAAACTTTGGAGGTAGGTGGAGAGATGAGGTGTGTCCAGCTCTCTTGCTCTGAGTCCTGTAAGACTCGAAGGCACTCAGACTATCCAGAGGACAACAGCGCTGGCAGTGAGGAAGGAGGTGCGTGGATAGCTTCCTGCTGGAGACAAAAGGAGAGATGCCATGGAAGCCCAGAGAGCCAGTGAACCTGGACACCAGTGTTGCCATGGAAGCCCAGAGAGCCAGTGAACCTGGACACCAGTGTTCTCCTTTAGGTCCCAACTGGAGATTACCAATTGATTTCCCTTTAGCCCCACATGGGCTGGGGTGCAGAGAAGGATGTATTTGTGAGGCAGTGAGATTTGAAGGGGGTGGATCATGTGGATCATTCCTTTCTAAGCAATTTTCAGGAGTCAGCGGAGATTGAGATAATATAAGCCACAGGGCTGGAAGGAAGGCACCCTGAGGAAGAAAAGAATAAGGGGTCGTTAGAAATCCCAGATTCATGCCAGAGCTCCTGTGGTCAGCTCTCTACGACTAAATATGACTCACATAATTGATGACTCACGTAATTAATCCTCTCTAAACAAACAAGCTATGTTGATCAAATCACAACAAGGAATGCAGTAAACATCTCCAGATGCGCCGGCCCAGCCTTGCCTCCTCAGATACTCTGATCAATGCCTGCCTCTTATGAAATAACCACCCTTCTCTGGCTTTTTGGAATTCTCACTTTTCAGAATTTCCAGGCTGTCTCAAATGTGGCAGCCTAGCAACTTTCTCCCTATAGAAAACTTCACTTTGTCATTCTGCCATTTCTAAATCCAATTTAGCACTGCTTTTCTAGTTTTTACAACTCTTGCTCGGTGTGCTCCTCCCTCCCCTTCCAAATGCATTTCTCCTTATCTTCATCAATCTGTTGCCTTCAGTTCCACCCCCTCACTCCGCTTCTTGGCTTTTCAGGCAGTTACCGTTTGAATGAGAAGATTGAAAATCTCATTTATCACTTTTGAGAAGTCTCACAGAAACATATTGCAAAGCTTCCCTCACACCCGACGGAGAGGGAGAGAGAGAGAAAGCGTGACACCTAAAAATGAATCTCTAGAGAGGGCGTATCCCTAAAATAGAGCAAAATAATAAGTCGATGCTGTTCTGCTTTCTTACAAAATGAAACCACTCACAGTGGAACTTTCCTTCTGCAGATGAGCTATTATCAAGGTGCTCGATAGCGGAGAAATTCCACAAATTGCTAAATTCCCTTTTTAAAAAGATAAAAATTGGGCGCCTGGGTGGCTCAGTTGGTTAAGCGACTGCCTTCGGCTCAGGTCATGATCCTGGAGTCCCGGGATCGAGTCCCGCATCAGGCTCCCTGCTTGGCGGGGAGTCTGCTTCTCCCTCTGGCCCTCCCCCCTCTCATGTGCTCTCTCTCATTCTCTCTCTCGCAAATAAATAAATAAAATCTTAAAAAAAAAAAAAAGATAAAAATCCACGCTCTTTGGACCACTGTGGCAATGAGCCACAACAGAAAAGCCCCGCTGTCTCACTCCCTCTCTCACTCGATCCCAACAGCGCCCAGGTCTAGGTCACAGCTTCGAGAAGCCTCGGCAATTCAAACACCTGTGCCAAGCCGGTCAGAGCGGCTGCCTCCGCTCCTATTCCTGCCTCCGCAGGCTTGACAGATAGACAGGCTTAACCTCATGGCCCCAGGTTACATCCAAATGGTTGCCACAGCCCTTCCTGCGTAGCAAACACTGCTTTCCCCCCTAGGCAGCGGAACTGAGGTAACAGTAGAGGGGTGTGCAGTGCTAGAAGTTGGGGAGCTAGGCTCGAGACCCGACGTGTTCCCTGCTGGCAGCGACACCACACGATGGTGTCTTCATCCCGCCGCACTCCTTCCGTGAGTGACAACAGGCAATGAAATGCAAAGGAAAAGAGAAAGCTGTGCCCCCAGGGTCTCTCCCAAATGCTGGCCAACGGTTTTGTTTGAACTCCCCGGTGGGCCATTGGAGTTGGAACTGCAAGTTCCAAAGAAGACTGCCTGCCGCCATGTTAGGATCTTTACTGATCATCCCCGAGGCTCTTTTGTCTCAGGAATACAATGAAAAATACCTCTCGTCCAGGACGGTGGTGTAAGCTGAGAAATGCAGACTCTTATGTCAGGGTCAGGTGGAAAGATGGGTTCTGCTAGCAGGCTTCCATTTCACTCTATAACTAGAAAGGAAAGAGATGAAATTTCTAGCTGAGAAAAGAAAGCTGCTGCCAGCGAAAAGAACCAAGAGCACCTCAACTAGACTGGGGTCTCCACTTACAGATGGTGGTTAACATAGACTACGGATTAAACCGTGCTGCCATGTATATACCAGGAGTCTCTCTGTCCTTCTGTGGACTCTCTTCGGTCTTCTTTCCTCATAGCCTTCTCTTACTCTACAGTTTTCCAGTTTTGCTTTTTGCTCTACATTGGCATAAGATTCAGATTCTTAAGGGTGTCAGGTTATGAGTATAGAAACAAATTTCATTCTAATTTATTTTTGTGCTTGAAATTCAATATAGAATGAAGTATGTGTATGTCATCTTGAAAGAGGCTGTGAAGAATCTCCTTCTAGTGAAGACCCTGCTCCCTGGAGTTCTGTGGCCCCCGATGTGATAATAGAAGGTGTTCCATTTCTATTTTCATTAAAACTTATTCAGAGCTTTGGCATGTCCCTTTCTGTAATGTGTCAATATTCTTGTCTTAGCCACTATCGAAACCTACTTAAAACATTTCTTAAGAGCGTGCTGCTCAGTTTCCGTGTTCCCCAGGGATACACTTGTCCTCTACACCACCTTTCCCCTCTTGCCAACTGCTATTCCTATTCCCATTTGGCTTTTCATTACATTTTCTCCAATTCGAACATTTCCATTTGCTTTCTTCCATCTCTCATTTCCCCACTAATTCTCTGGAGGGGATGAGATTCTATCATTGTTATTGTTATTTTCTTTTTTCTTCTAAAGACTAGAAGAGCGGAGCTGAAATATTTGGGAAATAACTAGTTCCATAAATATCAAGACAAAGGTAATCAGTGGAAGCTGGTCCAGAAATCCTAACTCCTACAAGATTGTGGTCGATTTTTAGTGAATCACACTAAATACAGGTGGAGATTCAAACTCCAAGTGCCCTTATTAATTTTTTTTTTTTTGGAGCTGAAATCATATCAGGTTTCTCAATTATACATTTATTACAAAATAAATTGTTCCACGATGCTAACCAATTGATAAACTTTATAATTCAGTAAGAAGTTCTCAATAGATTTCTGTAAATGCCATAAGAATGAAACTCCAAGAACGAAAGTAGTTTAGTTTTGTTAGTAAGATAGAGCTTTCATTTTTTTTTATTTTTTATTTTATTTTTTTTTTAGAGATTTTATTTATTTATTTGACAGAGAGACACAGTGGGAGAGGGAACACAAGCAGGGGGAGTGGGAGAGGGAGAAGCAGGCTTCCCGCTGAGCAGGAAGCCCGATGTGGGGCTCGATCCCAGGACCCCGGGATCATGACCTGAGCTGAAGGCAGATGCTTAACGACTGAGCCACCCAGGTGCCCCTATTTTTTTTTTTTTTTAATAAAAAAAGTACCATCGGCATGTTAGCTCAATGGTGTGTCTCTTTAAGCATGAAAGCACAAGAAAGCCCCACTGGCACAGCATCCAGCTGCTGCTGACCTTTTTGTTGTCTGAATCAGTGGCTAAAAAAGCTGCTTAGAACCTGCTTTGGTAGAGTTCAGTGGTGGTGATTTTTTGTTTTAGAGTGAGATTTGAAATGGTTGCCCTTGCTAAGAAAAAGAGGGTATGCTTGCCAAAATGTAAATGCAGGACCAAAGCCTGGCCCCGGAGTGGGGGAGCTAGAGCCCACAGGTGCCCCCGGCTAGTCTCCACTGTGTGAGTAGAGAGCAGAGCTGCGTGCAGAGAGCAGGCCGGGAGCCAGCCGGCTGGGAGCCAGCAGTTAAATGCAGCAGGTGGAGGGTGACCTCCGCTGGGAGAAATGAGAAGTCTCTCCAGCCGAGAGCAGTGGTGTAGTGCTCTTAAAATGACTGTTGCCTTTCCATAAAGAGCAGAGGGCGGGTGTTCTCAGACACGAGCGAGCAGAAGACTCGGGTCAACTGCTTAAAAATTCAGATCTCCAGCCCCACACCTCCAGACTCTCGGGGCCTGGGAATCTTCATTGTATATCATAACACAAGTGATTCTGATGCAGCTGTGCCAGGAGCCACACTTTAAACATCCGTGGCTGGGGCGCAGCATCTAGGACTATAGGGCACAAAGATGGTGACAACTATGCAAGCGACAGGACTACATAGTTCTACATAGGGATCCGGCTTCCGTTGAACCCTTTAAAAAAATATTGCTTACCCATGAAATTAGATTATTTAGGGGCTACTTAATTAAGACACTTCCATTTTCTGGAATTCTGACTTTTTGTCAGACTGTGTGTTTTGATTTGAGATGCTCTAAATAGGATCCTCGTTTTATTTTTTTTTTAAAGATTTTATTTATTTGAGAGAGAGAGAGTGAGAGAGAGCATGAGAGGGGGGAAGGTCAGAGGGAGAAGCAAACTTCCCCCCCCCCCCCCCACCGATGCGGGGCTCAATCCCAGGACTCTGAGATCATGACCTGAGCCGAAGGCAGATGCATAACCGACTGAGCCACTCAGGCGCCTCTATGATCCTCATTTTAGAAGAAACCATGCTCTCTGTTGTTAGAGCAGTTACTTATCTTTGTTGCTGTTCCATTCTGGAAAAGTAAAATTCACATGAAGAGAGATACCCAGGGCACCTGGGTGGCTCAGTTGGTTAAGTGTCTGCCTTCAGCTCAGGTCATGGTCCCAGGGTCCCAGGATCGAGCCCCACACCAGACTCCTTGCTTGGCAGGCAACCTGCTTCTCTCTCTGCTTGCCTGCCACTCCCCCCAGCTTGTGATCTCTCTCACTATCTCTCTCTCTGCGCCAAATAAATAAATAAAATCTTTAAAAATCAATCAATCAATCGATAAAGATGGGTTTCACCACAAGACCACCATCTTGCGATGCACATTTTTTGTGATCAGATGGAGGATATGAGTGGCACAAGATTTAATAACTGCTAGAGGCAAGAGAAACAAATCAAAAGAAAGGGGAGAAAAGGTTGTAGGGGAGTTACTTTAACCATATGCCTCAGATTTGCAACATTTCTTAGGTTGTTCCTGGTGGAAGAGGTAGACTTTGTCCAGGAATGACACCGCTATGGCTTCCAAAAATTTCATATTCTGCTATTGTCTGCGGGTCAGGGTGAAAGTCAGCTCTGAAAGAATCAGCTATAAATTTAATAAGTGGCAAAGAAACTTAGACGGTTTTATAGAAAAGTAAGGTTTTTTTTAGATAGCCTGCAAAAAAATGTGCTGACCTGAAATCAGCAATTACAGGGTAATATTCAAGATATGCAAGAAAACTATTGAATTTTAGGACTTTTCAGAAACACAGATACAAAAATATGAAAGTATCTTTTTTTCAAAGCTCTAAAGTGGATCATCAGTAAATTACCACATAATTGGGAGGTTTAAATACAAACATTGTACTTTGGATATATGTAAACATTAAAGATTTCTGCTACATTGGGTCTTTGGTCTTTTGGGAACAGGCTTTTCAACCTTGATGTCTTATGCTGCATCTCCCTTGGCTCCCTCAGCAATGCTATAGCTGAGGCAAATGGTGAGTGGAGAGAAAAGCAGTGAGACTAACAAGAGAGATTAGTCTGGGAGGGAATTAGTGTTTTTCCTCTTGGTAATCAGAGAATTTGATGCGCACCCCACTTCATACATTTCTTATGGTTGCCATAGGCACTGGACCCAGTGCTGATATTCCCTTTCATCCTCAAATTCTCTCTCCCTGAGCACACACAGACTATGTAACAAGGTCAGTGTCGAACCTATGTGCTAAGCACGGACTAGGAAAAGTTGGATGGCATTAATTTCAAAGGTGAAGTGGTCTGAAAGAGACAATGAGGAGTTAAGAAAATGCCAATGCCAATGCCATCTCTTGGCCCCCATGGTCTCTGGAGGGCGGGCGAATGAGCAGCCTCTTCCAGACGCTACAGAATTGGACCCGTCAGGGAGTAGCAGGAGATTGAATTTAAGGCAAGGAGGTTGAAGATGTAAGGAAGTTAATTAGGTATCCATTAGAGTAATGCTAGACAAACGCTGTAACAAATAAGCTCCAAAATGTCAGTGGCTTGTTTTCTCACATCCAGTCCATTGCAGATTATCATCACTGGCGGCAACTTCACTTCGTGCAGTAGTTCAGAGATCCAAGCTCCGTGTATCTTGTGGCTCTGCCAATCCCTAAAACTACAGAATCCTTCCCATTCGGGTGGGAGTAAGAGAGCAGGGAAGGTGCAGATTGCTTTTCAAATACCACCTGGGAGGTGACCTAAGTCTCTTATTCCTCTGGTGAGACCTAGTCACATGGCCACATCTGGATGCAGGAAGGGCTGGGGGGTACAGTTCCCGGCTGGACAGCCACCTCCCAGTGACCTCTCTACGCGACAAAAGGGAGCTGAGTGTTGGGGAGCAGTTGGCCCTCTCTACCAACAAAGGTTTGAGAGGGCACAATAGACAGGACTGAGCAGGAAACTAGCAACCAAAGAAGCAGCGAATATTCTGGGAATGGGGCAAGACAGTTAACTGCATGGACTGCCATTTCCCTGGTGGCTTTTTATAACAAAGATGAGATGTATGATTAAATTAATTATCATTGATGTTTGGGGGCAAGACTGACTACAGATTCAGGTATGATGAGGTTTAGGAGACATTCATTGCTGGGTGTTCAAGTAGAATGTAATCAAGAACTAGTTCCGGGGTCTCCAAAGAACTTCTTTCCAGGTTATTAGAGAGAACTAACTGCTTTTGAATTGTCCATGTCCTGAAAAAATTGGCTGTTTGCAGTAGCTGGAATGCTCAAGGCTTTTGCTGGTGGAACCAGAAATGGCTACGTACTAGACGAGAGGTATCTAAGAGCAGTGGCTGCGATGATGGAAATGTTCCACCTGTGCTGCCAAATACAGTAGCCATGGCCCCATGAGGCTCGTGAGCACTTGACGTGAGGCCAATGTGACAGCGGACCTGAATTTTTAATTTTAAATCTGAGAAATGTACATTTACAATGAACCGCATGTGGCCAGTGTCCACGTCCTGCACAGCCTGGCTCTAGAAGGGGGGTGATGGGCAGCCCCCATGTTATCTCCGCTGGCCTCGCCTTTCTACCGCCACGAGCTTACTCAGGTGGCTCAGCACAACCAGGTTCAAGTGGTTTTTCCTCCTTACTGGCCATGGTTGATTAAACCTGGGGTGAGCGCTGTACCAAAATAAGCCAGTCAGAGTCCTTTCATAGATGCTAGGCAAGTGACAGAGTATCAGTCTCTCTGTGGGTGGATTCAGGAGCTGCGGCTGACCATGTCTCCTGCAGGGGGATGGGAGAGGCAGAAGAGGCCAGTCTTCAGAGAGAGATGAATGAGGCAGGCTTGGAGGGGGTTGGCTGGCTAGCTAGACGCTCCGTTTGACGGACTCACAGCTGACCCTCCCCAGGGAGGACACCTGAGGCAGGCTCACAGCATGTCCCTGAGTCGCCACAAATCCTGATCTGACCCTTGGCCTCACATATGGGAATGTTCATTCTTTCAGTTCAGCCAGACCTGAAGCAGCCTCTGAGGGTTGAGACAATCTTCCAAACTCAAAAATAACTGATTGCTAAGTAAGAAAAGCCAGAATGCCAACTTCTTAATTGCCTACTTAGTAAATAATGGCGGTATTGAAGGTCTGTAATGACCTGACCTCATTTTCTTTTTTATTAAGCCTTGATTTCCTCCCATGTATTCCACTTTCTGTTGCACACATATGCCATGAATTTTTCCTCTATTTCTTTGCTCCTACCAATAACTCAGCCTGGAATGTCTGACCTCCGTCTCCACCTATCAGTTCTACCAATATTTTAGGGCCCATTTCAAAGGTCATCTCCTCCCAGCCTTTCGGAGTCAGCAGTCTCTCTCTACCTTCTCCTCCCACTTTTACTTTGTGACTCCTTGAGCACGCAGTCTGCACTGTTTTGGAATTATTTATGAATGGATCAGAAGTTCAATACTCCAAAACCTTCACCAGACACACTTCTTTATTAATGCAGTCTATAAATGCATTCACTTTTCTGGTAGCTGCTTCATATCTCCATCTCACATTGAGTTTTGTGGTCAATTTAGACCTTAAGTGTCATAATCCTTGAGGATTTTAGCCCAGAACATGCTGGACGTCATCAGCAGGCTGGTGAGAAAGTAGAAGGGGGAACCAAACGGCAGGGGACACAGGAACAGAGCACAGGAAACTTGGAGTCAGTGCAGGGGTATGAACATCGAATGGGCCTAGTGAGAGGAAAACTACAGCAGGTTATTCTGGATAGCTCCCATAACTGCAGTCACTTAGCTAACCACTTTGTAGTCCAAGGGCCCATTAAAGTTGAAGAAAAACCTAGCCAGCAGCCAACAGGGTTTGGGGAAGGAGCTCCTAGGCCTGACCACCTGAGAGTGGCTAGTAAAGGCATGGTGGGCTTTGGGGGCTCAGCAAGCAGAGGAGTAAGGTAGAAGCACTAGCTCTGGAACTGGAAAACCGGGTTCTTGTCTTGGCTCCGCCATTCACCTCCTGTGAGACATGGCCCAAGTGATTTTGCGGCTGTGGGCCTCCGTTTTCTTATCTGTAAAAGGAGGGGAAATATTCCTGCTTTTCACAGAATTGTGGTGAGATTACCTGAAGGGGCACATGTACGCCTGGCCCATGGCTGACACTGAATATATATTCATCTCCAGCACAGGTCGGGGCGTGGTGGACGCATGTGTCAATCTAGGCTGGATTCCTGGCAGAACCTACCTAGTAGAAGGATCAGAGATCAAGAAGAGAATCAAGGCTGCTAGGCAGGTATGTGGTCTAAAACAGCAAGTGTTAGAAACTCAAAGAGAAAACTGAAGTCAGGAGCAGCATGGCAGTTCCCACCAGCTGCTGAATCATAAATACAGATCCACAGGACACTGGCCGGTGCCTTTCACATGTGATTGCTACATCCTACAACGGCAACCTGTCTAGCCCCTCCTGGCTTCCTCAGCTCCTCCGAGACCACCCTGTCCTATAGCTTCCTGCTTGTCCGACTGCTCCTGCAGGCACCTCTTTGCTCCTCTTATAAATATTGGTGCTGCTTGCAGTTCTGTCCTGGGCCTCGTGTCTTCTCACTTTGCATGTTCTTTCCCTGTGACCTCATCCTTGTGGCTTTGACTTGCTTTCAACTATTTGCTGCTGACTCTCAGATGTGCCTCTTTAGCTATTCAGTCCCGACTCAAAACCTTCAAGGCTCCAGGAGAAGCTTGAGCTTAATTTGCATTGAACTACAGTTATCCCTTTACCCTTCTTCCTGTGCCCCCCTGCTTTTCCTGAAGAACTGGAGCCCTGGCTCAGAAATGATTACTGGGCATCTAAAGGCATCACTGTAATCAATCCCATTATATTACCAAAGTATTAAAAACTGTGGATCACGACCTATTATTAGGACTAGAATTAACTTTGAGAGTCACAATTGGCTTTTTCAAGCATAGAAGAACATAAGGGTGACTGTGTGGCTCAGTCAGTTAAGCGTCTGATTCTTGATTTCAGCTCAGGTCATGATCTCACGGTTGTGAGATAGAGCCCTGTGTTGGGCTCCATGCTGGGTGTGGAGCCTGCTTGATATTCTCTCTCCCTCTCTCTCTGCCCTTCCTCTCTTAAAAAAACAAGCAAACAAAAAGAATAGAGGTGCATAGAATGGAGTAGAAATAGCAGAATGCTTGCCTCCCTAGTAAGAGCAAGTATTGTTTTAGGATTTTTTTATTTAGTGTATGTGCATTGGGTCACAATAAAAATTTAATTTTTTTTTATTATGAGTTGATAGATATATCAAGACAAATGTTGAATACCGACTGGATTAGGTCACTATCTCTTCCAGAGAATCCCAAATCAAACTTTAAGAGGAAAGATTTAGGAATTACCTGGGTTCAATCAAAATCTCCTGTGCTGACTAGTGTGTTTTCTTGGACAAATTACCTCTCTACTTCTTAATTTTTTTTCATCTGTAAAATGGGTATAAAAATAATAATTCCTGGGTGCCTGGGTGGCTTGGTTGGTTAAGCGTCTGCTTTCGGCTCAGGTCATGATCCCAGGGTCATGGGATCAAGTCCTGCATCGGGCTCCCTGTTCAGTGGGGAGTCTGCCTCTCCCTCTACCCCTCCCTGCTGCTTGTGCTCTCTCTCTTTCTCTAATAAATAAATAAAATCTAAAATAATAATCACTCCTCATGGGCCCATTGTGAAGATTAAATGATTGTTATTGCCTGACATGGATGAGTGCTTTTTAAGTATTAACTACTCTTTTTTTTTTTTTTAAGATTTTATTTATTTACTTGACCGAGAGAGACACAGCGAGAGAGGTAACACAAGCAGGGGGAGTGGGAGAGGGAGAAGCAGGCTTCCCGCAGAGCAGGGAGCCCGATGCAGGGTTCGATCCCAGGACCCTGGGATCATGACCTGAGCTGAAGACAGACGCTTAATGACTGAGCCACCCAGGCACCCCTTAACTACTCTTAAACAATGAAAATCTAAATACTTTATCAAAAAAATTAAAAGCATGGAAGTACGTGAGAGATATCCACACATAGGCTTATTTTATATAACATGGAAATGGACAAACTCATCAGATTATTTCCTTTTTTTCATGACATGACAAATATGGAAAAGAATAGTGTTTGCCACTGTGGTATAAAGGGAACAGTCCACTCTGGCTGGAGGTGACTGGCAGGATGTGACAGTGGCCTCTGGACAGGCCCAAATGGCAGCCCCTGGGCATGAAGGGATCAAGAGCTCTACACTCAACCCATTCTCAGCACAAAGTGAGAAGCTCTGGACTCTAAACCAAGAGGTATATGTCTTTTCCATGGCTACATTACCAATTCAGGGTGGGCCTGTGATCAAGTCTGGCCAAGAAAACTGATGAGAAAGATTGACACCCCATTGTGTCTTTCTCTCTCCCACCAGATGAGAGGAAGCCCACTGCCCAATTTGACGCCAGCCTTAAGATGGGGCTGGCACTATGGATGTCGGAGAAAGTGCTCTAAGGAACCTGGTCTCTCACAAAATGGCCGAGCTGCTGAATCAACCAACCCTGAAGTGTGCCCTATTCTGGATTCCCTGTTTGGGGAGGGATAATAAATGTGTTTATTGTTTGAACCATCTTTTGAGTTAGGATTTCAGTTACATTCAACACAAAGCATCCTAACGGATTCAGTGTCTTGTTCTATTTTATAGATTTTTGAACACTATAATTCATGAATACTGTACTGGGAAATGCAAAATATCACACGTGACTTAAGTAGTCAGTGTTATATGGGCCACAGAACTCAGATAATTACAAGGGTTTACATTTGGGTTTTCAGGTTCTTCTCAGATCCTCATTAACTCTCCTGTGGCAAAGATTTCTAACTAAAGACTGGTCCACCTTTACCTCATTTAGATTTTTGTTTTCTTCTTGGTGGATTCAGTGTACTTCCCTGGGTCTGGATAACTTTAGAGCATAAACTGCTGGAAGCCACAGCGCCGCTGTCTGGGTAATTGCTTCCTTGGGTAGCCTACGGGAAGCCCCCTCGTGGAAATGCCATACCTGCTGCGAGAAGATTAAGTTCATGGAACTCAGTAACTGTGAGGACATCTGACTCCCTGCCCTCTAGATGGCCCATGACCGATACTTCCTCTGATGGGTGACCTTCTCGAAGGTGTCGCAAGCGCATGGTGGAGGCCGACAGGAGGAAGCATGGGCAGGCACATGGGAGCATCCTCATAAGCTGCCCACGGCTCTCCCAGCTCTTCTTCAGCCTGCTGCCTGGCATCACCCTCCAAAAGTATAGGCAGGAATGGAAGCCGAATCCATGGAACGCGCAGCCCGGGAATTCCCAAGAACCCCCTTTATCACCACCATTTCGAAGCCTCTCATAAGCGACAGAGGACAGGCGACGGCCCCAGCATGGGCCCCAGCAGGTGAATGTGTCCCAGGAGAGCAGCGCATTGAGTTTACACACAGCACTGAAGAGTGGCTGGAACCATAACAGAGCAGTTTTGAAGCAGAATTCACACTGTCCCTTTATTTTGAGGCAACTCTGGGTGACAAATGGCGGCACACACACGTTTCCAGCCCTGCAATCACTTAAGAGGAACTCCTTCCTCTTCTCCGCCAACTGAATTTATCTGGAAGCAGCCATCTAAGGCATGAGAGGGACTCCCTGCAGCGGCTAGTTCATTCTTACAAACTCTCCCTACTGCCTTTGTTTTTTATTTTTGTATTAGAAACATTTAAGGGCTTCGGAGCTTCGGCTGCTGACCACTGGGCTCCCCTTAAACTATTAACTAGGTTCTGCTCCACTCCTGATGTAGCACCTGGAATTTAGAATCCACATAGCCCCTGCCCCTGGGGAAGGGTGACCCGCATGGGACAGGTTCTGGGAAACTTCACGAGGACCTCTGAATTCCATCCCTTGAAGGTACAGACAGCATGATCCTCTGCCAATCCCAAGGCCAGTTCCAAATTTCTGTCCCTGTAGTGTGTGATGCTTCTTCAAGGAAAACTTGTTAAAATATTGACTTTTCAGCCAGGGAATGGCCTTTTGTGCAGGTAATGGCGGTTTTAGGTGAAGACAACATTACATTTGGGTTTGCTTCCATTCATTTTGGAAAACTTCAGGGAACAATTTACACAAAGATAAAGCTAGCTAGTAACCATCCATTGCCCTCAGAGATTAGTTTGAGGTCACCTTAAATCTGTGACAGATGCTACAGCCTAGGATTTTAAGGATTATAGAGAACAATGAACATCGATTGAGTGTAGAATTAGTCAGAACCTTCCCTCAAAAAAAAAAAAAAGAGGAGGAAAAGTTTTCAGTAAAAGGAAATTTAGGTGGCTTTTAGGGTTATTTAATATTGAATTATATTATCAATTAACAGCAATGCTTTTCTAGGCCATTCGTGTCCTCGGTTGTTTATATGGAGCAAATAATCTGTATAGAGTTAAAGGTAATAGCTTATGTGCACACTTGGGAGTAAACTGAGGTGAGAAGGCTCATTCTGGGCATAATGTGTGGCTGATGCCGGAGCCTTCCTTACCCAACACCCTGAGGACCCACTGGTGGGGACAGCAACGGCAACAAAGGGGCTGCATCTAATGGACCATTAGACTTCCTCACAACGGTAGCTATGGCCCTCATGGACAAAGTACCCTCAGTATTCTTGCATTTATCACAATGAGGATTCTAAAGAGATCAAAGGATAGAGGGAATGGGAATCCCTTAAAAAGAAACGCAAAATCATTTTTATCCCCTAACCAGTGAATTAAAACCTATTCATAGTATAAGCATGTGTCATGGATATATGCAGTAGAGTACATAGTACTCCTTACTTTCCACTTAACGGAGATATTAATCGATGCAGAACAAACTGCATATATTCAAAGTATACAATTTGATAAGTTTTGACCTATGTTCTATGCCTTGAATGGGATGAGACTTTTCAAATTTCCTCTAAAAGCTTCCACTGATTTAGGAATCTCACAGTATGGCACTGAGAAGGGCTTCGGGCAGGAAGGTGGAAGAAGTCAACTGTTAGATATGCACAGATCCCAGCACCAGAGCATAGAAGTGGCAACCAATAGGAACTGAAGAGCAGAGAGATTAAAAATCAACCATTCTTTGTATGTGGCTCTGGGATAGAAGGCAAGAGGACGGTCCTTTTTTGTCTGTGTTCTCTTCTTTGCCAATATGGCTCACAGGAGTGTGCCATCTCTCATCTGGATGGCTGCGCTGGGTGGCAGCAAGGGACACACAAGAAGACTGGGTCCCCAACAAATCCATGGAGGTTAAGGCCAGGGTTCTCAGAGGCCTACAATTAAACGGACTGACCACACAATGGGAGGGCCGGCACTGCTTGGAGAAAAGGGCTGGAGTCAGTAGGCCTGGAGCTGCCTAGTGTGCCAGAAGGCATCTTTCAAAAATGGCTGCCAACACTTGTGATCCATTTTTGTCTTAAAGGTGACCTTCACATTCTACCCATTGTGTAGTGGGCTCTCCATCCCCTAGCCTTGAACTGGGGTGCACCTTTGTGGTTGTCTCATCCAAGAAGTTGCTATAGAAGTGAAGAGAGAGGACTTCTGAGGCAAGATCGTAAAAATGTCATTTTTTTTTTTACTTTGTTCTCTTGGTATGTTCATTCATAGAACTCAGCCACTATGCTCTGAGAAACGCCAAGCAGCCACAGGGAGAATCTCAAACTATCTCCTCACAAATAACTTATTTACAAGGGGAAAAATAAAAACTATATAGTGAAGAAACCTGGTGGACATTACCTTAACCAAGTTAACCAACCAGTTAACATGACCAGTAATTAGGAAAATAGGTATTATGTGACTCCAGATATAATGCACTGACAAAGATACGTCACTTCAGTGGTATTTCTGCAGAAAAAAAAAATTAATTTAATAATTTAATAACAAGAAATAACAGATAAACACAAACAGAAAGCCATTCTATAAAATAACTGGTCTGTACTCAACAATGGCAAGATGAAGAAAGACAAAAAAAGGCTGAAGAACTGTTTTGAATTAAAGGAAATGAAACAGGCATTTCAACTAAATGCTATATATGATCCTGGATTGCATCTTTCACTGGGGCAGGGAGGGATGGGGAATAACTATAAAAATATTATTGGGATAGTTGTAGAAATTTTACGTAGACTCTGGACTGAATAATAGCATTACATAACTCTTGTATCTCCTAATTTTGATAACTCTACTTTAGTTATGTAGGGGAATTCTTAGTCCTTAGGAAACACAGATGGGAATGTTTCCAACCTACTTTTAAATGGTTCAGAAAAAGAAAAATGTATGGGAATAATAGGCAAATTCGGAAGAACGGTATACAGAAGTTTCTCATTACATCCTTGAAACTATTCTGAAAGTTTAAAATTATGTCAAAATACAAAGCTCTTCCTGGGAAAACCCCCCAGAAGAAGAAAAGGACATAAATGTTTAGGGGATGGGGCTGGTTTGGGCACAGGCAATACTTGCTTCTAGATGCTTCTCTGAATCCGACAACCCTTATAGGCTAGTTGTGCTTTAGGAAACAATGGGTGATTGTCAGGGGATGGGGATAAACTACAGAGGATGTCATGGATTCTGGACAGGGGTCTGGGCCAGCAAGGGACTCCCAAAGCAAAGCCATCAGTGTATGCAAGCTCTTGCTTTTGTCACACCTTGTAGCAATAAGGAGCTATTGCAGACTTCAGTGCCATCTCTATTTGCCAGGATTAAGCTTTGAACTCAGTTCTCTCCCACAGTTCTTGAACAATTGGGGAGAAAAGATCTTAAGGAGACGTTACGTTTCCTATTAAATGTGGTAGGTGAGTTTTCAAACTAGAAAATGGGGGAAAAAAGAGATGTAACAGTGTTTGTATCCTGAGTTTATAAGGTGATGCCAATCCTTCGCCTTACCTGCTCCTGGGCAACCGCTGTGTCACAAACTAAGCACATGCCAAGAAAAGGTGAAAACACAGCTGGGTAAGTTCTCATGAATGGGAACAACGCAACTGCATTGTAACAATTACAAAGTTATGTAATAGTCCCTTTGCATAATTTTGTGGTCTTGGAAAGTTACGAGTAAACTGAATTTTTATAATTGAAATCATATTTTCACAGCACTGAGAAGCATTTAGAAGAATATTATAGAATAACATTTTGAAATGTAAAAACATACAAACTTCTTAGTTTTGTAAGCTAAATTTTCAGTCTTGGAAAAAAAAATCACGTTTCTGTAAAGGGCAGTATTCCCGCAAAGTTGGATGTTTAAATAGATAGAGACTATGTTTTAAAATAGTGGACCACATGATAGAAAATAAATGTGTGTATAGCTATTAAGATAATTTATTGGTAAGACTGATATATCTTTATAACTTTTATTTTTTATAATGCTTCATGTATTGTCAAGACTGTTTTGGTTATAAAGTGAAAGAGACCCAAATCAACTAGTTTAAGAAGAAACGAAACAGAAAAAGGAATTTATTGGCTTATACAACTGGGGAATCCAAGAGGTAGTTCTAACTCTCGGGCATGGCTAGATTCAGAGGCTCAAATATTTCCTTCCTTCCTTCCTTCCCTCCCTTCCTCCCTCCCTCCCTTGCTTCCTTCCTTCTCTCCTTCCTCCCTTCCTTCTCTCCTTCCTCCCTTCCTTCCTATCTATCATCTATCACTTTTCTGTTTCCCTCTTTATTTCTCTCAGTCACTCTTTGTACAAACAGCCTTCTCCTTAATGTCAGGGAAGACAGCCAAGAGCAGATAGAGTAAGTCCTTCAATTTGCTCTATCAGCAATGTCTGGGGGAATAGTCTGGTCCAATTTGGATCACAAGCACATGCCTGGGAGGGGAGGAGAGAAGCCATGTGACTTACAACCCTTCCAGAATCATGGCCCAAGATGGGGAACAGAGTAGGATGTTACAAGGTGTAGTTCATTTAAGGAACCAGAAGAAAAAAGGAAAAATGTGGTACATACAAAAACCATAGCTAAAATTTCCCCCATGTTTGATAAAGGCAGAGTTTTAGAATGTAATTCTAATGGACCTAAACATAGATAAACATATATCAAAAGCTCTTTAAGGTAAATATTGAACAAATGCACAAAGATCCATTATAATAGATTTAAAGAAGGCACAGTTTTATAAGAGCCAAAGATTTTTAAAAATCTAATGGATGTTTGGTTAAACAAATCTTACTTTGCATTTATTTATATACAAGTTGTATTATTGAGAGGGAAAGGTAAGTTTAAAATGGTATATATGTATAAAACAGTATATCAACAGTTTTATTTGATAAAACTATTTTTGTTTTGTAATGTATTTTCTTACCTGCTTACATAGTTTTATGTGCATTTATAAAGTAGGACAGTATATGCAACAAAATGTTACAAAGGGTTAGTTATTTCAGGCTAGAAAGAGGTGAATGATAGATGATTTTTTTTTTGGCCTGTTTACATTTTCTTATTTTTCTATAGAACTACATGTAAAACAAAGCTCATATTCTGTATAATTCAAAATTTTGTGCATCAACTTTATTGACTGTTGTAAGTACTTTTAAAGTATTTGGAAATATAGTGTAGAGGGAAACTAAGCAAAATATAAAAATTGAATTATCTATTCAGTTATTTTCTTCTTCAGTCTCTAGTAGTGTCCTAATAGCTTAAAGAAAGCATCAACAGGGGCGCCTGGGTGGCTCAGTCGTTAAGCATTGCCTTCGGCTCAGGTCATGATCCCAGGGTCCTGGGATCGAGCTCCACATCGAGCTCCCTGCTCAGCAGGGAGCCTGCTTCTCCCCCTCCCACTCCCCTTGCTTGTGTTCCCTCTCTCGCTGTGTCTCTCTCTGTCAAATAAATAAATAAAATCTTTAAAAAAAAAAAAAAAGAAAGCATCAACATAAGAGAGCTATGGTCATCTAGATTTCAGTCATGCAATACACAGCTTATTCTTCAGTGACATAGTACTCATTCTATGGTTATGATTTTATCAATCAGAGTTCTCCAGAGAAACAGAACCAATAAGATGTGTGTATCTATAAAAAGAGACTTATTTTAAGAAATTAGCTCCTGCAATCATGGAGGCTGACATGCCCAAAATCTGCAGGGTGGGTCAGCAGCCTGGAGACCCAGGGAAGAGTTGATGCTGTATTTCAAGTCCAAAGGCCATCAGGCTAGAGGCCAGGAGGAGTCAATATTGCAGTTCAAGTCCAAAGGCCATCTGCTGGCAGAATTCCCTCTTGCTCAGGAGGAAGTCAGTCTTTACTGCCATTTAGAAACTTCAACTAATTGGATGAGGCCCACCCACATTATGGAGGGCAATCTGCTTTCCTCAATCAACTGATTCAAATGTTAATCCCATCTAGAAACACCCTCACAGAAAGACCAGAATAATGTTTAAGCAAATATCTGGGCACCCTGTGGCCCAATTAAGTTGGCATGTAAAACTAACTATCATTCAGAAACAACCAGAATATTGTTTGGTCACATTTCTGAGCACTGTGGTCCAGCCAAGGTGACACACAGAATTAACCATCACAATGACCTAAGTTAGATCTGATGTCTGAGATAAACAGTAATTTTTCTTTAGTTTCTAAACAAATGGCTCACTTTCTCATTGAATATAAGAAAAATTAGGTTTTCCAAGTTATTTTATGAAAAGAAAGATGAGCCCTACAGTATAAGACAGAGAAAACCATCAGATTTAATTATATGTCATTTCTTATCAAGAGGCTAACATCTGAGGTGGACACTTTTGGGCTGAGCAGCATTTTGACCCTCTTATGTTTGGGCAGTTGGCCATTGGTGCATTTTAATAGAAGCCAAGCTCCCATCTTCCATCAAAAATGACACACGTGGCCCCCATTGATTCCTGACAGCTAGAGCATATAACCTAAGAACCATTTATTGGATGCTCCTCCTCACGACTTTTGTATTGAAGTAAACACATAGAGAAGGCAGAGACAATGCATGACTCTGGCATGATGGTGGCAGTCAACTCCAGGGTCTTGAGCTGGGGTTGGTGATGCTAGCAATGACAGTTTCCAATGCCCACTGAGGAAGCAACATCATAACCAGACCCCTCACATGAAGGTATTTAGCTATGTTTTATCATCTGTCTTACTGGTTGATTCCTGTCAATTTTTCAAGCATGTCCTCTGGCTTTCCCATCCACTTTGTGAACTACCTCTACCGTTCTAGTGCATTTCTTTTTGTTTATTGTAACCAGAACTGGCAACCAAGAACACTGACCAGTGTAATCCTCTTGTCTAGGAAGTTTCAAAGGAAATTGTTTTGATATATTTTATAGAGTAGTTATAGCATAAGTGGGGCTATTCCGATGCACTACAAAGCCTGGATTAATTTTAGAACATAATGATGTGTACATTTACATCAGTCATCCAAAACCTGAAGACATATAAGATTCCCTCCTGTTATGAACTGACTTGTGTTCCCTCAAAATTCATATGTTGAAGCCCTAACTCCTAGAAATTCTAAATGCAACCGTATTTGGAGCTAGGGCCTTTAGAGAGGTGATTGAGTTAAAATGGGGCTATTAGGGTTGGTCCTAATCCAGTATGACTAGTTGTTCTTACAAAAGAAGAGGTTAGGACACGGACAAAACAAAGGGATGACCATGTGAGGACACAGTGACAAGGTGGCCATCTGCAAGCGAAAGAGAGAGGCTTCAGAAGAAACCAAACCTACCAACACCTTAATCTTGGACTTCTAGCCTCCAAAACTGTGAGAACAGAAATTGTTTAAGCCACCTAGTCCATGGTATTTTGTTATGGCAGCTCTAGTAAACTAATATACATGCCCTGAAGGATCTTATAATTTTGTAAAGAGAGATAAATATAAATAAGAAAAAAATATAGATGCTAAGATATAAACTGCACATAGGATGGTGGAAGATAAAAATGGAGAGTTAGGGAAGAAGGGTTAAGAAAATGCTATCTGAATTTAGATATTATTTGTCTTATTTTTAAGCAAGATCTCTTCTTGAGCCAAACTTCATATAAATACTGGTTGCTTAAGCTTAAGAAAAAATGAAGATGTGTTTGGCTAATTAACATACCATCACAGATGAAATGCAATAAAAGCAAATTATAAAGCAACCAATGGAGGGAAAAGAAGGAAAAAAAAAAAACCCTGTTTTAAAAGTTTTGCCTGATGAATTTTTTTTAACATATTAATATACCAACAAATGTAAATATTTATTATATCAACAGATAAACTATAAAACTAGTATCAAATTATTCCTGTAAAGCAAGGTGGCAAAATTTGATACCAGGCCATCAACTGTGAAGCAAATTTGCCACTAGCTCAACTAAGACCAGAGTCTATAGTGATAGTTTAATGCTTTAGAAAATGAGACTTCATGGTAGGAAAAAGAACAGCACTAAACAAAGTAATCTCTGCCATTATGCACACTCAGGTGGAGGTCACTGTTATATTAAGGAAAGTGTGGTAATCTCTTGGGGCATGGCAATGCAAAATCTGGATGAAAAAGGTCCATTATATCTCAATAAAACTAGAAAAAGGAGAAAAGTTCAGTTAGAAAAGAGCAAGAGAAGGTGAAGAAAAAGTCAGCTGGCATAATCTAACCTTCACTGCTGCTATGTAATATCTGTTCTAGATTGTTAGCATTCCCTGTCCATGTTCATATGAAAAAGATACTGAATCTTCAATAATTTGTGATTCTATTTAAGTGCTCCTGTTTATTACCTCAACTTCTTTGTATTCACATTAGCACAAGTGGGATAAAAGCACATCAATTTTCCTTTGCTAATTACCAATCTGATGCAGTTTTCCAATTAAATCCATCTGAAACTAATGTGCAGTTTTCTAGGAATTTTTACATTTCTCCCTCAAGATCGGAAAGAAGAATCTAGAATTCACCCTAAGCTGGATATATCTGTGGGTTCACAGTATAAGGAAAAATTTCTTGTTGCTAACAACACTTTGGCATTATATGGTCATGAACTGTCAAGCCATGGCGATTTTATCCCCTCTTGCAAGCTAATTAAGTTAACCTGTTAGTTTCATGGACTCTGGCTAAAGTCAGGAGATTCCTGGATCAGACAAAAAGGACTTTACTGCTCACAGCACAGCAAGCTGCATGAGCATCAACCTATTTGTGTCGGTTGCTCTTGCCCCTTTAAGTCCCAGATAGAATATATAACGGACCCAGACAACAATGTGCACAGAGTGGGTTGTACTGCAAAAGAGAAACCCAGGACCAAGGGCCCAGATTTCTTAGCAAGCAGCAAGAAGCCAATCTCTCCTACCCTGAGAGTGAATAGTTAGTAGTTACATATTAGTCATGATATGGTCACCTTCCTAGTTAGGCATCCATGTGACTAGCTTTAGAAACTGCTCAGTCTCAGGAGACAGAGAAGCCTTGCAATCTAGCATACTCAGCAAGAATGTGCAGGACACTCAGTAAGAATGTGCAGGGACCAGCCTCTTCTAACAATCCACCCTACATGTTCTTGACAGAACTGAAATTTTCACATGGATATATAACCCTGTTGACCACTCTGATTAATCTGACTGACAGAGGCTTTATTCAATTTGTCTCATACGGCATTTAATTAAGGCCCTGTCACCAATAGCCAAATGGCAGGATGAGACCAATCTGTCGTATTGTCTGTCCTGAAATCTCATAAACCGTCAGGATCTACCTTAGAAAGTCAGTGGCTTTCTCCTTATGGCTCTGATTTGACCTTCATATCTGCTCTGAGGCATTAATCCAGGTTCGGCTGATGTATTAAGGATGGTTCAAAATCCGCCATCTAGGGCAATTCTATTATCTGTAACAACTCTGGCCAGTGAGTTGAGGCTTCAAAGCCTTCAAAGGCTCAGGTGTCATCACTGATCACTGTAGCTAAACTCAGGGACAAACTTCTTACCATCTTTTCTAACTGACTGACTCACATCATCAGGATAACCAACCAGAGTGCACATAAATGAGTCAGATATCCCTCTGGGGAGTTCCTCCAAGTAACTAAGGGTGGGCTCTGTTTCAGAGAGATCTTCACTGTCATCTGGAGCCTATGCGATCTATTGGGTCCTTAAATACTTAAAAATCTCTTATGACTACAGCTAGGGTGCATCTTGGAAGCAGTAAAATTAATGCCTGGCTTCCATACAATTTTGTATGGAAGTACAGTCCTGGGAGTGAACAGGGTATCCCCAGAAAGAGTTGATTACAATTGTTGGGGATCCCTAGTGGGACTAACCTAAGTCTCAAAGCACAGGTCAGGTTGACAGTGTCTCCAACATGGTGAAGAAGTACCCCCCGCCGGGAGGAAAGTTACACAAGCAGGATACTGCCCAGCCATCTGTCTTTAAACCTACTTCCTGGTTGGGGTGCCTGGGTGGTGCACTCGGTTAAGCGTAAGACTCTTGGTTTTGTCTCTGGTCATGATCTCAGGGTTGTGAGATCGAGCCCCACGTCTCCCGGAATCTGCTTGAGATTCTCTCTCCCTCTCCCGCTGCCCCTCTCCCCCACTTAAAAATAAATAAATCTTAAAAAAAAAAAACCAACAACCTATTTCCTGGTATTTAGCCTGAAACCCCTCAATTCCTCCTCATTAACAGGCAATACAGTGTAGGGCCACTTAATTCCCAGTTGATTATACAACCTGGTCAGGTTTGCCACCAATTCCCATGGACTTCCCTCAACTTCCATTGGTTGACATGGCTCTTACCTTTCCTTTGTTTTAGAAAGCTATGTCTTTCTCAGCATCCTAACCTCACCACCAAAAACTGAAGAAATGTGAAGGGCCTGAGATTTTACCCTATTTGCAAGCTAACAAGCTAGTCAACCACAGTTTCATAGACGCTAGTATAAGACACAAGACTCCTATGCTAAAGACAAAGATAATTTATTATTCACAGCAATAGCAGTGACCGGAGTATTATGTTTTGGGCTGCCAAGCCCCAGTTCCTACAGGTCATGAGGAAGAGGGCCAGATGACACCTACACTGTAGTACATTGCATTATAAGAGATGAACCCTGAATTTAGAACAACTGAATCTTTTGTAACGGGCAGTAAGCGTGCCCCACCTTTGCTACAGAGGAAGCCATTTTCTCTATCTTCCAAAGCTGTCCACTATACAAACATTTTTGGACAGACTGTTTGGGAAAAAAGGGCATTCAGTACCTCCACTCTCAAGATATTCAGAAACCCATAGAGAGCTATCTCTCAACAGAAATCTGTAATTTCTTAGTGGAAATTACCAGAAGCCACTAACCTCTAGTTCCTATTTCACATGAGGTAGGGTTGTACTCAATTGCATTTAACAAAATTCTGATTACAGTGGTTTAACCAATGTTTGTTTTGAATTGGTTTTTTTCCCTCTGCAGGTAACCAGAAGTCCAAGAGGTGGACAGTCCAGGTCTGGTGCGAATATAAATGAGGTGTTCAAGGACCCAGGTCCCTATCCTCCTGTTCCACCATCTTCATCATTTGGCTTTTCACCTGATGGTCCCAACATGTAAATTCCCCCTCCATTGGTACAGTGCTGGTGCTCAGTTGAGAGAAGTAATTATCACATTTGAAGGAAAGTTAAAAAATTGAGAGAGGAAAGATGAAGAATTAAGATACATATGTAGGGTGGCTGGGAGGCAGTAGCAAGTAGATTTTCCCAGACACAGAATGGTATAGAATTTTACTAGAAAATTTGTTTAAGTAGATGGTGTGGATCAAAGTAATACTTTGTTTTAAGGGACAGGAACAAAGCATTAAACAAGCTAACAGGGGTGACTTGAAAGATTTAATTTAACTGAATAATTTAGTAAATAAGCTATGATTCAAAAATGTGTTTTTGGGGTGCCTGCGTGGCTCAGTCAGTTAAGTGTCTGACTCTTGATTTCAGCTCAGGTCAGAAGAGTCTGCTTGAGATTCCCTCTCCCTCTGCCCCTACCCCCTGCCCCCCACCCTGACAGGTGCACACACACTCTCTCAAATAAATAAATCATAAAAAAACCCCACAGAAACCCAAAAATGTGTTTTTAATAAAAATTGGAAGTTTTAAATTTTATTACACAAATGCACAGTTCAAATAGCACTGTAACCTTTCTTGTTGGTGCTACTGTTCAGAGGAATGAGTAATGGCTTATAGTACTGGGTAAAAATAGGAATCATGCTTCTGAGGAAATCAGAATTCAGCTTGAGGCTGGTTTAGTTTGTGACAATACCCTAGTGTTAGTTACTGTACTTCTCTACCTTCTGTATTACCTTATGGAATTGCTACATAGAATTTAACACCAAGAAATCTAAATTTCCTTAGAGTAGAAACAAGCTTATATGAACAATTCCTTTAGAGTAACTAAAAATTAGACTATCTGCTGCAGTTGGTATCAGGGTTTCGTTTTTAGCATAAGCTGAGGCAATCGGTTTCTAAATAGTTTCTAAATAGTCCATCAGTTCTATATGGTCTAAATAATCCATTTGTTTAACAGATCCTTTCATTGAATAATCCCAAAGCACTGAACATCTTCGAGATTATAAACTCATATAGACGGAGAAGAAACTAAAGAAAAATAGTTTAAGAATAAAGACAATCCTCAATTATGCATTCTATGAATTAACCATGTTCTCAACTTTCTTTCTCCTGTATATTGTCTAAAACTTTCTTTTTTTCTAATGGTAAAAAGGTTTGATAGAGATGAGTTTGAATATGGCGAATGAAATTAGAGCTTGTCAATAGGTTTTAATAACTGATTGTATGTTAGCTCTGATAATCTAAAGTTCATTATAGATGTTTAGGCACATAATTCTCTTGGTCTCCTCCTATCACCAATAAGATATCCTTCTCTAACGCCAGTTTCTAAAGGTAAAATAATTGCTTCTATTAGTTTAAAATTATTAAATAATAAATAACAAGTTCAACAATAACCAAAATATATGCCCAGGCTCTTCTCACATGTTCAAAGTTAGGTACCATGGATGCAAACAATAATTATTATTACTAGCATTGTAATAATAATCATAATAAATCCTTAAGTTTACATAGTTCATTGTTTATAAATGATTCCATATTTTATTTGAGCCACTCAATATTCATACGAGGAATTATTCTTCAAATAATACTGCCTCATTTTACAGATAAAGCAATTCAGACCAAAAAAAGTTTAAGTGACTTGCCCCGTGTCATAGGCATAGAGATACAATATATCCAAGACATAGTCCCTCCTCTTGTTAAACTCTATTGTAATGAGAAGTTTGGAGGACTTGTGAGCAACCTTAACATGGTGTTGAGCTAGAGCGCTACTAGTCCCAAGGACAGACCACGGGAAGGACAAGGAAACACCTGGGGGCAGGGAGGTAGGCAGAGGCAGGGAAATTTTCCGGAAGTAAATAAAGTCTCATTTCAGACTTCACTATGTTGGTTCTGAGAAGAATATTAGTTTCTTCTCAGAATCTACCAAGTTGATTTGGGACTTGATAGAGTAAAACTGTGAAAGTCAACGCCTCGTTATTAACTTTAAGCCAATGTTTCTCACACTGCTGCTCCTGTACCAACTGCATCAGTTACATGGGGTGCTTGTTAAAAAAAATAAAGACTTGGAGGGAGAGGGGAAAGGGGTTACTTTGGACTTTCTTAAACTTCTTGGGTGAGATCCAGGAAAACTGCTGCTGTAAGTATAAACACCTTGGGGATTTTGAAGTCAAAGAACAAAATAAAGAAGATATTTCTGGCTCCAAATGGCTCCTGCTTCAGTAAGACCTTTTTTTCTTTCTTTTGGATGGAGTATGGAAGAGTGTGCATTCGGCTATTTGGGGAAAAGAGTACTATATTGCAAACTGTCAGTCCCTCCACCCTTCACGTGCAGTGTGGTTGGCTTGGAGCAGGTGCTTGATAAATGTTTGTTGACTTGCTGATCAGACATAGATATATATTTAACTTCCATGAGTTCTGAAAGCGCTTTCTGCTTCTATCTTCCAGGGTCCAGCCAGCAGCGGCAGTATAATGGAGTAAAGGTGTGTGGATTTCGGGGAAAGACTGAATGAATTCAAACCCCAGGTCCTCAACAGTTGAGAGGACCAAGTTCCTTAATCTGCCCCCATTTATAAAGAAGGGATAGATATACCTCCCAGAGTTTGGGAGAGTTTTAAATGAGTTAACAGGTATCTATGATATATAGGTATCAATGAAAATACTGTAAGTGCAAATGCTTAGAACTGTGCTTTACGTCCCAACGCAAATGCGTTCTACAAATACTCATTGAAACCCAGGCAGTGGACTCTACAATTTATTGTCTGTAATAGGTCCCCTTAACAGGTCAGAACCTCGGGGCAATTATCAGCAAAAAAATGAAAGAACAAACGAACAAACTAGAAACCTGAAGCGACCCAGCCCAGGAACCCTGAGCTGCAGCGTGGCGTGCTCGAGGAGGCCGGAAGGGGTGCAAGAGTGGTCTCTCCCCGCCCGGTTCGCAGCACGTGGTCCGCTCGGGCGGGAGCTTCGCGACAGTGGGGGAGGGGAGCGGCGTGGGACGACGCGGAGGGGGTCTAGGCGGCCAAGGCTACGGTTGGGAAGATGCGACTGCGCAGACTCCGGATAGGCGCAACCACTGTGCGAAGATCGAAAGGGGGGAGCGTTCACCCGGCTCCGCACTCCTTTTATCTGCTTGCGGAGCGATAGCCTGACTTTTTTTTTGTTTCACGACTGCATTTGGCGTCGCCGTCTGCAAGTTGGTCATAAGCAGAGGCCTCTTATTTCAAGACTGAAGAGACCTCTTTTTCTAGTCGGACCCCTTTCTCCCCCGTGAAGGCCACAGTGGACACGTCCCACCTCCCCTCGGCCTCCGGAGGTGGTTTGGCTGCCCCCTCCCCCCTCCCCAGTGTCGCGAGTTGGCGCCGCTGCCACCCCCCGCTCCGCGCTCTCGGCCCCTCGGCCGGGCGGTACCGAGTCCTCCCGGCGTCCCTTCATCTCCTCCCTCCGGCCAGCCGTTCCTTGCGGGACTGCCACCCCCATCTTCGCCCCAGTCCTTTTCTCTCCCCGCCGAGCCGCGGCGGCACCAGCAGCAGCTTCAGCAGGAGGAGGAGCCGGAGCCCGGAGGCGGCGGTGGCCGGAGAGCCCATGGCGTACAGTCAAGGAGGCGGCAAGAAGAAAGTCTGCTACTATTACGATGGTGAGAGGCCCGGCTGGCAGGAGGGTGGGTGGGCAGGGCTGGGGAGCCAGGCCCTGAGCCGCGCCGGGTTCCGCAGCCGCCGACGCGGGCGGGCGCGGGTGCTGAGGGGTGGGAAGGAGGAGGGACCGACGTCTGGGAGCATCTTAACCCATTCCCGACCCGACGCCGTCAGGGAGAGCCCCTCCGCGGCGACCGGCCGCCGCGGGCTCTGCAGCGGGAGCCAGGTGGGCACCCCCTTTTCTCTCCTGTCGCTCTCTCTCCGGCAGTAGGGTCCGCCGCCCCGAAGGCAGCCGCCTGTGGGACGGGGCCGGCCTACCCCGTCTAAGTGGAGGCGGCCAAAGGGATGGCTTGCCCTCTCTCTCCTCCTGCTCGCCACTTGCGGGCGCGGAGGTGTGGGGGTGCTCTGCTCCGGCCCCGACCCTCCCCCCGGGCCAAAATATCTACCCCGGCCCGGACTTCACACAAAGCCCCGCGCCCGCTGGAGCCCCGCCCTCGGCCCCCGTCTCTCCCCGCCCTTCTCCCCGTCACCGCTCGCTCCCGCCCCTCCCTTCCTCTCTGTCTCGAGCTGGCCCGCTGCGTCTGCTCCTTTCTCCGCCTCCAAGCTTCAGCCCGGACCCCTCGACCGGGTCGGGGCTGGCAAGAAGTTACCAAGGGTGGGGACCCACGTCCTCCTTGGGACACACTGACGCTGCCGTTTCGCCTTGGGCTCCATCCCTCTCCTTTGTTCGCCGCGTTCTTTGAGCGCCACTTTCTCAGGATTCAAATGAAAAGGCTTCACTTCCTCGATAAAAATTGGGGTTTTCGAGTTTGAGGTAGTCTTCGCGGGAAATGGGACGGTGTTAGGGAAACGTGGAGCTGTACTGCTTGTGTTGTAGACCAGACTCGATGGGTTCTGGCTTGTCTCTGTGAGAGGCGGTTACCACCCACTTCTTTGTTGCTCTTTGTTCGATCAGGAAATACACCCTGCTTGGGAGGTTTAGGATGCATTCGCATCTTGCTTGCGAAAGCTGTTTCTAGGTGTTGGGAGTTTTGGTGTAGGAAAACTTGGAGGAGTAATGCAGAAGTACTAAATAATCAGGTAAGCTTGAGCTTGCGGTGCAGTAAATTATGAAAGTCAGATGATTTTAGGGGTTCTCTGATTTGAAATTTGAGCAGTAACATTAAATCTCTTGAATCCTGTTTCCTGTGGAAATGGAGTAGTAACCTGTTTTGCAGATTTCACAAAGACATTCATTTGGTAAATATTTCTACTGCGTTACTCTCCAGAAAAGGATTTCGAAAATTTTACAAAAAAGCTAGGCTCAATGACCTGCAAGTCCTTGATCTGTCTAAAGCAATACAAATCTTGGAAGTTGTGTCCTGTATATGGTGTATTATGTGTATATTACAAATCTTAAGGTGGTGGAAAGACCTAAGAGGTCTAGGTCAGAATAAATCTGATTTTAATTTGAAAATGACCATACCATATTACTTCATTTAGCAAAGATGAATCTTTTAATGCCTGAGTATATAAAATGACCACCTATGTCATTTGTGGAAAAACTTAAAATCATAAAGAAGAAATCTAAATTGTTTGCTATTTGATGGCTAGTACTAAATAGTTAATAGCTGTATTTTAAAAACATTTTTTGAGAGCACTACATATATGTGTAATACAAATCGAAATTACGGCATCCTGGAGGAGTAAAGATAGTACATTTATGGATTATATTTGTTAAAATCATTCTTTAAGTTTTCATGCATATTTTGAGACAGTGGTAAAACCCAAGCCCTGCATTCCCTGATCAAATTGGAAAATAAATAACTGTGTGTGTGAGTTAATTTTTAAAATGATATTGTACCTAAAGTTTAGAGATTTGTTCTTGTCAGGAGTTGGGGTAGAAGGTTTAAAAAGTTGGGGAAACTGGTGCTGAGGCTCTTCCTGCAGCTCTTAGTTGCTACTGACAGTGATAGGCTCTGAAGAAGTAAACTGCTTGTAACTTCTTGTCACCAGACTTGAATTGTAGAGCTGGGAGGTACACGTAAGTAGCAGTTTTATGAACAGCTGTTTCTGGGCCCTTAAGAGCCTTTGCTGAGGGAGTGGGATGCTCAGGGCAGGATGCAGACTTGATAGGTAGAGTGGAAATATTCAAGTCCCATGGTTGTTGCTTAATACTATACTATAGACCATTTAGCTGCTTTACTTAAGGCCAACACCAGTGTATAACTGAATATTTGGAAATCTCTTCATTAGGTTATATGCCTTTCGTCTAGGGCTCATGCCTCATTTTCAGAATGGAATTTTTATTTGCTTTCATTTGGAAATATTCTTTGGGTTTGGGGGGCTAATAAAATTGTTTTGTAGAAATTATTAAATGGGTTGGGTATCATTATGCTAATTATTAGTATGTGATAGTATATATACTAAACTTTCAACAATTCCAAAAGCTTACTTTTTCATTATTTAAAAAACCCTATTTTGTCAGCTTAAAAGGGTAGTGGTGTTTTTTTCTTTTTTGGGGAGGAAAGAAGATGCAAGTAAAGCAGCTTCTGCACCAAAGAATTGGGAGATTTGAAGGTATACAATATGGATTGGATTAGAATTAAAAATCTGCTACCCTAAATTATCTTGTTTTAACTTGATAAAGAAAGTAGAAGAAAGATGAATACAGGAATGAAGTAGTGGATTCTATAAGATTAGGAAACCTACCTTTAGGCTTAGTGGGACCATTAGGCATACTCTTGACAACAGAGAGTATCTAGCAAATGAAAGGAATTTCTAAAGACATGTATTTTTCTCTGTATGCTTTACAGTGTTCAGTATTATACCCTTTAGATGACTGGAATGCTGGTTCCAGCTAAACCTTCAGGCATTGATGGATGAGGTATCCTTAAATCTTTGAGGAAAGTAAGAGTTCACTTTTCTTATTGTAGATACTGACCCATAGTCCAAAGTTTTCAAAAACTTAATTCTAAATCTTGGTCATCTTGTATGTATTGCGTGATTATCGATACTCTGTAAAATGATATACCTAGTGGCTGAGATCCCTTCTGACTTTAAAATGATGTGGTTTCTGTACTTAAATGTAATTAGCAAACCAACTGTGTTAGTCCGGTATTACAATACTCAAAATTGTAATACTTTACCTAGGGGGCGCCTGGGTGGAGCAGTCATTTAAGTGTCAGACTCTTGGTTTCAGCCCAAGTCATGATCTCAGGGTCTTGAGATGGAGCCCTACATTGGGCTTCGTGCTTATCAGAGTCTGCTGGAGATGCTCTCTTCCTCTGCCCCTTACCTTGCCTCTGCGTGCGCACGCTCTCTCTCTCTCTCATGTAAATAAATAAATAAAATATTTATTAAAAAAATAATTTATGATACTTTATCTAGAAATATTAAGTGTACTTTGTTTTGAATTAAGCTTTAGGCCAATCACATTTCGTGCCGGTTTTACAATGTATACAATATAATAGGGTTGTGTGTAAACATAATTTATATAATTGTATAGATACTGCTCTATGCTCTATTTTTTCCTCTTTTGATAGGGTGCATCAAAATGTTGGAGACAAGTGGTTCAGCAAAAAGCACTTAACACTATACAAAGATAGAATATAAAAGTTACCAAGGTCATGCCTCCCAGTATACTCATAGTTTAGGAGATTATAAGGATTGATTTGGCAGCCAACTAATTGACAGATTTTCTTAGACCTTTATTTGCAACAGCGGTGCCAAAGTCTTTTTGGTAGATAGCCTGTAATAAATTGCATGGGTTCTTAGCTGTAATATAAATATTATCCATAAAATAGGTATCATTTCATCCAAAATAGGTAATCAGCAAATCAAAGTGCTAAATGAATTACAGCAGCAGTTCATAAATATCAGTAGTCTTTTTTTTTTTAATTTTATTTATTTGAGAGAGAGAGCCAGCGAGTGGTGTGGAAGGAGCAGAGGGAGAGGGACATGACCTCAAGAGTTGAAGAAGAGTTGAAGAAGAGGAAATCAAGAGTTGACCCTTAACCAACTGAGTCACGAGGTGCCACCATAAATACTAATAGTCTTAATTGCACATCATTGTTTAAACATAGTAGGGTGTAATGCTCAAAAAAAACAGCTTTTCTTATACTCTTCCCCAGCTATTCTTTAGTATTCATTTCCTTCAGATTTCACCTAATCAGACTTTTTTCCTATTACCTTAATCCTCCTTACTGCTTTTCTCCTTATCACTTGTACTATTATCCTATTTCTAGCACCTAAATTTTGTCCTCCTAACTAGAATATAAGCTTCGTGAGGACAGAATCTGTTTTGCTTATGTCTATATCTCTACCATCTAAATAAAAATTAAAGGTTTTTTTTAATTATTGGTGATAAATGATTAGTACCTTATTTTTATGGATAGAGCACTTTCATATAACATTCTCTGCTGCTTACAACCACTCTGAGTTATGGACAGGTAGGATCAGTGGCATTTTGTCTGTTTTACAGATGAAAATAGATTAGTATCCCTGTTTGATACACTCCTTATCCTTTACCACACTGACTTGTTTTAAGGTCCAAGAAGAGGTCAGTACCTTGCACCTAACACGATTTTTCTTCCTTCTTTTGGTGACACAAGAGTGGAACTCTTTGCATTGATACCAAAAAAAAAAAAGAGAGTATTAAGTAATTCTTTCTTTTTCCTAACAAAAATATGTAAATTATTCAGTTGACAGATACTTAAGGAAATGGTTGGAACTGGTAATCTCTTAGGGAATGATGATAGCATTGAAACAGATCAGATTTAGAAGTTAAAAGTATAAAGGGGCGCCTGGGTGGCTCAGAGCTGGTTGTCTGACTTCAATTATCTGCCTTGCGGCTCAGGTCATGGGTCCTGGGATCAAGCCCCACATCGGGCTTCCTGCTCAGCGGAGAGCCTGCTTCTCCCTCTCCCCTACCCCCCGCTCATGCTTTCTCGCTCTCTCAAATAAATAAAATCTTTAAAAAAAAAAAGTTAAAGTATAAGGATGTTTGTACTGGTTAATAAGTCTTATTCCTCTCTAATAACAGTTGGTTAATACTTGTTCATGAAATCAACTTTGGGTTTAGAAATATCAAATGGGCTTAAAGTCCATACTGTGTGCCAGGTAGACAAAAGATTATATTTAAGCCCTAAGAACGAAATAAACTGTATGCTAGATCGTAAGAGTGGGGACGTTTGTAGCGTACTCAAGACAAGGAAGGCCTGAAGAAAGAGAATGGGCCAGCCTTAAAAGAGTTTTCCTGTAGGGGCGCCTTGGTGGTTCAGTTGGTTAAGCTGCTGTCTTCGGCTCAGGCCATGAGCCCGGGGTCCTGGGATCGAGCCCCACGTTGGGCTTCCTGCTCAGCGAGAGCCTGCTTCTCCCTCTCCCTCTGCCTGCCTCTCTCCTACTTGTGCTCTCTCTCTGTCTCTTTGTCAAATAAATAAATAAAATGTTAAAAAAAAAAAAAAAAAGTTTTCCTGTAAGATACTGCAAGCTGCAAAGGCCACGTAGTTAGGATTTGGCACACTAAACAAAACGGAAGACATGGGGGAATAATGGGATGCCAGGCTAGGTAGTAAAGGGCCAGACCACAAAAACTTTGTAGTAAGAGATTTGAACTTGGTTCAGGGAGTAGAAAACCACTGAAGCATTTTTAAATAGAACTCAGGTGAAGAAAGGATGGTGAAGAGTGATGATGAATACTGAAAGCAAGAACTGAATGCATGTTGGTCCACGTAAAATATATTGGTTGTGGCTGACAGAAATGGACACATTTAAGAGAGGTTTTGGGAGTGCAACAAATAGAACTTGTTGATGGATTAGAAATGGAGCTGGAGCTGGTTGATGGTGGTACAGAATGAAGGATGGACAACTCCTACTAATTTTCTAGATCGAACAGTTAGGTGACTTATTGCTGAGAGAAGAGGATTTTTAGGGCATCACTCTTGTTCACTGACTTATCCAAGCACCTAGAATAGTGCATAGCGCACGGTAGGCTCTTAATTTGTTAAATGAATGAATGAACATGAGAAACTCCTGATACTTAAAGGTTGGTGCAGAGTGGCTATCAGGTAGGAATACAGTCCATGACAGTGGTATTATGGAAGCCAGTGGCCAGAGTGTTTAAGTTAGTAGTGGACTAAGTCAGTAGTGTGTGGAAGGTGAAAATAATACTATGGCTTTTTCTTGCTTCCTTTGGTTTTTTTCTTTGTTTTTCTGGATAATTTTTATAACGTGCTTATCTTTAGGGGTAAAGGTACATTTTACAATCTTAAAATTCAAAGTTATCTGAAAATGGGAAGAAAAATCTGTAACTTATTTGGAACCAAAAGCTTAATCTGAATTAATATTTATAATCTTTATTCTGCTTACTGTGAATATTCATACATTTTTGCTGCAAAAAATATTGTTTGATTATAGAATGCTGTGCAGATCCCAGGGTATCACATAATATACAGCAGATGTAACATACTACATTTATAAAACCTGAAAAAAAAAAATCTGAAATACATCCAGTCCCAAGTACTTTGGGTAAGAGAGTGTAGACCTTAGTAGCCATTTCATTCTGATAGCTTCTTTTGAAGAGTGAGCAATTTCTAAAATTTTGCAGATAACTAATTCTTTATGGTAATTTCTTCACATTGACAAAGTTTGTTGTATTCAAGGAACGACCTTGCACTAATTTTTCTGGATGTTTGCTTCATTGATAATGCATTTTTGTGTATTTTGATAAAAATCAAGATAACATTTAAAATGCCTGAGTTATGTTACTAACCATTTAAATCATGAATGGAATTCATAGGTTCTTAAACTAAGAAAAGACATTTTATGTTTAATAAAAAGTGGATGGCTACAAAGCAACCTTGTAGAGAATTTTGAGATATGGGATTAAGCCAGAAAGTGTTGGGCGATGTTTCTTTTATAACCCAAGGGGGTTATTTTGGAGGAATTCTTAGTAAACGAAATGGCACTTATCTTTGGCTTAGCTCCCCTTGTGTCATTTAGGAAGTGCACATATTTTTGATGGGACCCCTAAATTGTAGCAGAGAAACTTGTTGAAAGCTATATGTATTCATACAAAATTTGAGGACCCGATTGGTTTAAAAAAGAGAAGTGTTACTTTCATGAATTGGATAGGTGGTTTCTTGTATTCATTTTCTGATCCTAAGCCTTTGTTAAAATATTTGTATTACATATATCCTTTTCTTTCCAGGCTTTCCCCTACCATTTCTTTCTAGTGACTGAAAATGCCATTGCTTTCCTAGTAGCTACTGCTTAATATTATCTGCATTGCTCTGCATGTGTTTGAATCTAGCTCCTCTAGGGCATGCTAGTTGGGTTACTTTGGCAGTGTTACCCGATTCTGCTGCATCTCACCTTTCTTTACTATAGGAACAGTAGTAATAGTACCTACATCATAGGGTTAATTGAGAAGATTAACAGATAATACACGTGAAGTGCTTAGAATAGTACCTCCTAGTGAACACTCAATAAATGTTAATTATACATTATATGTTAAAAAAAAGATAGTAGGAAGGGAGAAATGAAGGGGGGAGGAAATCGGTGGGGGAGATGAACCATGAGAGACTATGGACTCTGAGAAACAAACTGAGGGTTCTAGAGGGGAGGGGGGGTGAGGGGATGGGTTAGCCTGGTGATGGGTATTAAAAGAGGGCATGTACTGAATGGAGCGCTAGGTGTTATACGCAAACAATGAATCATGGAACACTACATCAAAAACTAATGGTGTAATGTATGGTGATTAACATAACATAATAAAAAAGAAAAAGACCTATCTGAGAGATACATGGGAATCGCTGATAAGTATTTGTACATCCAGCAAAATATATGTAAATTTATTGCAAATGCACATTAATTTATTTCCTCAGGGAAAAAAATGTTAATTACTGCTATCGTCATTTCTTTTTAAAAAACAGGCTTGCTGAGAAATTGCAACTGTAGTCTCCCTTCTGTAGATTATTGACATTTCCTATTATATTATTTGTGACTTTCCACTGGATTCTCAGTAGGTCTATAACTAGAATATTTGATCTTAAAATGTGATGGATGTTAGAGACATTTCATGTTAGTAAATCTTACACAGAAGCATTTGCAAGTTCTGTGAGGAGTAGTTTCTTTATTCCAACTCTCGTGATTTCTTCTGGTAGTGATAATAACTTAGAAATACCTTCCTTGCATTAACTTGGGTACACGGTGCCTTGTAATTCTAGTGGGCTTTCCATACCTTAAAGAATTTGAGACCAGGGGCACCTGGGTGACTCAGTCGTTAAGCGTCTGCCTTGGGCTCAGGTCATGATCCCAGGGCCCTGAGATCGGCCTGCATCGGGCTCCCTTCTCCGCGGGAAGCCTGCTTCTCCCTCTCCCACTCCCCCTGCTTGTGTTCCCTCTCTTGCTGTGCCTCTCTGTCAAATAAATAAATAAAATCTTAAAAAAAAAAAAAAAAAAAAAAAAGAATTTGAGACCAGGCTGCTTTCAAGGAGCTCTGTGTAGTGCCAGCCATGTAGAGATGGGCTTTACAGCCAATCCTTATAAAGGTAGTTTATTTTATGCATTGCCTCTAAATTGTGATAAATGTAGAGGAATGTTGCACATCCCCATAGCTCTGCTTAGCTACTTGTCTGTATTGTCTTATTTGTTTGTTGGCTCTTGTTTTAAGAAAGGTGGCTTTCCCTTAAAATGACTGTGTATATATTAATTGTTTTCAGAAGAGAGTTTGTGTTGGAAATGAATTAAGTAAATTAGTGGTATACCAACAAAGTCAAGCAGTAGTGGTATTTAGAAATAGGGAGGTTATAAAATAGGCCTGTTATGAAGTAGGAATGTTCATCCTAGACAATTATCAAATATATGAAAGAGAAACACAAGTTTTTGAGTTTTCAGTTTCTAATAAACAAAGTGTGTATTTAGGCAGGATTTTGAAAGATTTTTTTTGATCTTGAAGGTGGGGAGATGGAATTCTTTATCCCTCACTTTTATATAAACCTGTGTTGAAAAGATTAACTTCAAGCCGTTAAAGTCAGCTTGACTGTCCTAATAAAATTTTGGAATTACTTACTTAAAGCCTAGAATTAATACTAAAAGTAATTTCTAATTTAATACAGGCTGTTGCAAAAAGTGCTTGTTACATTTAAAAAATAGTGTATTTCTAGGGGTTTCCTTAATTTTACTTTATTATAAAAACAAATACTTTCAGGTCTTTACCTGAAAGTATTGATTTCATTGAAATTCGGTAGATGAAAATTTGGTTTAAGACACTGGTAATATAAGATGTCATAGAAAGATAGGCTGGCAGTTACAACTTCTAATCATGAAGAATGAGACAAATATCCTTACTATCTTAAAAAATGTCATGAATATGTCTTATCAGAGCAAAACTCTATTTAGGATCTAAGTTTCATTCACCAAAAATTTTCTCTTATAGACTGTGATGGATGTGTAGAACGTTTTAACCCCCATAATTCCAACTATAAAGAATTTCTGGGATGCCAGTAAATATTCAAGAAGCAATATTTGCTGTAAAATTTTTAAATAATAACAGTGAAACTCAGAATTTAGGCATCTGAATTTGCCTGTAAATATGAAAAATAATTACCAATTTAAGTAAGTAAAACTACTTTTGTGAGTATGGAGGATTTTATTAGGGCTAATCCAAAACTTTGGTAAACTGAAAATCAGAAAAGCTTGCTTGCTTTAATCTGTAAATAAACATCATATATATTAATGGTATTATCACACGTAAACGTGTGCACAGTATCTTGGTTTTCTAATACAGTTTGAAAGTTGAAAAATCTAAAATCATTATTTAAGGTTTTAAATCTTGTTTAGGTGGTAAGTGCCTTCTAATGATGAACATACATAAATTTAGATAGTGAAGACTTTCTTGTCTATATTGTTCAGTTTGTCTTTTTTCTATTTTAGGTGATATTGGAAATTATTATTATGGACAGGGTCATCCCATGAAACCTCATAGGATCCGCATGACCCATAACTTGCTGCTAAATTATGGCTTATATAGAAAAATGGAAATATATGTGAGTATACCTTTTGATAAATATTCAGCAGTGATATTTTTTTTTCCTTAATCTGCTTTGAAATGATTATTCCCTTTGAAGTGCATTTAGCAGATGAAAAGGCCTGGAAGAAAACAGAAAATCCTCTTTTTGTTTTATTCTTCAGAGAAATAGAGTGTGGGAGTTATGACCTCTCTTGTCCCTCTTCCTCAGCCATTTCTTAAGTTTCTCGTACCCTATCTTTTCACATTCTGGAGAACAACTCAGTGTAGCATACTAAATATCTTTGTTACAGTAGTGGTTGACCTGGCTGTGCTGCTGAAGAGTTGACCTGGGACTATTATAAAAGAACTATGTAGAAAATTCTACAAATATTTATTGGCATATGGAACAATCTGTCAGTGGGCATGCACACAGTACATCTAACATTTAGGATACAACCGCCTTAAATGTTTTTGCACTGATGGAAGTATATATAAACAAATGCAAGACACAACAATTCTTGCTTGTTTGAGGAGAAAAGAAAAACTTGAAGCAGTTAGCAATATTGGGTGTCTGTGGGTTACTTTCTTTCAAATATAAACATTTACAGAAGAGGAGTTGGATAGGTCTTCCTGGAAGCCTTTTGGGAGAAGTGTGTGAATGAAATTGAGCTCTTGGGAACAAGGCAAAGGATAGGCAAAGGAAAGGAAGAGAGATCATGAACAAAGACTTATAATTGAGAATGAGTCTCATTCTCACTGGTTATAGAACAGAAGGTTTATGATGGAAAATGAGAGAAAGTAGAGTTTCTGAACACAGATTCAACTTTATAAGCGTTGACCCATTTCCACTAAAATAAAAGGAGTAATTAATATAATTATATATAGTTGGGGTCATACCTGTCTAATGCTTTTAAAGGAGTAGGAATTAGCTTTGGAATTGATTACTGTTTTCTGAAACACACATGTATAAATTTGGATTAGCTTTGGAATTTATTTTGTTCTGGCAGACCTAGTTCTTTTGAGAGGACAATTAGGGGAAATTGTATACCTTGTGTTTGATGACTCTGATATAACCAGTTGTAGTTACACAATTCTGACATTTGTTTTTCTTCACAGAGGCCCCATAAAGCCACTGCTGAAGAAATGACAAAATACCACAGTGATGAGTACATCAAATTTCTACGTTCAATAAGACCAGATAACATGTCTGAGTATAGTAAGCAGATGCAAAGATGTACGTTTCTATGTTAAAAGTATATATTAGTATTGATAAGTATAAACGAGTATTCTTAGAAGCTTATCATTAGAGTTACCCAAATCTAGGTATACTGCCTGATCTAAAATACTTTTTTAAAGTAATTATTGGTTTGAAAAGTCAATGTAAAAATACTAATAAAGCTACTTTATTTTTAAAAATTTTTTTAAAGATTTTATTTATTTATTTGATGGAGAAGAGAGAGAGCACAAGCAGGGGAAGCAGCAGGCAGAGGGAGAAGGAGAAGCAGACTCCCCGCTGAGCAGGAAGCCTGATGCAGGGCTTGATCTCAGGGTCCTAGGATCATGACCTGAGCTGAAGGCAGACACTTAACCAACTGAGCCACCCAGGCGACTCGGAAAGCTATTTTAAATTAAAATAAATAAATAAATAAAAACGGGCTCCTGGGTGGCTCAGTTGGTAAAGCGTCTGACTCTTGATTTCAGCTTAGGTCCTGATCTCAGGGTCTTGAGATCAAGCCCTGAGTTAGGCTCTGGACTCAGCACAGAGTCAATTTGAGATTTTCTCTCTCCCTCTCCACCCCCCCTCTCAAATAAATAAAGAAATAAAATCTTTAAAAAACAAAATCTAGGGGTGCCTGGGTGGCTCAGTTGTTAAGCGTCTGCCTTCGGCTTGGGTCATGGTTCCAGGGTCCTGGAATCTAGCTAGCTCCTGCTCGGCGGGAAGCCTGTTTCTCCCTCTCCCATTCTCCCTGCTTCTGTTCCCTCTCTTGCTGTGTCTCTCTGTCAAATAAATAAAATCTTTAAAAAAAAAAACTACCTGAAGCCTGTTGGTCTGCCAGACTGCCAAAGAGCTGTTTGGATGTTCCTCTATTCTTTGTTTTGGTCCCTTGTTAACTTTGGGATAATGGATATTGGTGGGGAGACCTTACTCCCCTGCTTTTTTTTTTTTTTTTTAAAGAAAAGTAATTATACCTCGGTTGGCCTTAGCCTGGTATATATATTTCTTCTATTTGTGTGCTTTAGTTAATGTGGATTGTAATATATAATCTGTTTCTTTCCTTTGTTAGTGAAACTTTTGATTTTCTTCTATAGTTTTCTTTTTTATATAGATAAAAAGTATTTTATTGTTAGCAATTGGTTGGCTTGAAAAAGGAATGCAAAATGTCATCATACAATGCTTGGAACAGTGTTTTTTTTAAAGCTTGATACTGAAGTTCATTCTCATCAGTGTTTCTGTTCTGTAGACTTCTGTAGTCTTCAGTGATGATTTTTTAAAAAAGAACAACTTCAGTAATACTAAATTAGTGTAGTTGCTAGACATCTTACACATTTATAGAATTTTGTATACATTTCTACTATAGATTATTTCATTTACTCAATAAAATGCTATAATGTCAATAGAATGTATTACTTATCCCTGTTTTTTTGATGGAGATTCAGCCTTGGATTAAAAGTTATGGGTAGATAGGGCAAGTGAATTAACAGGATTGATTTAATACATAATACTGAATTATATTAAGATTATGATTATATCTGAGCGGTAAGAAACTAAAATCCATTCATTATAGTGCTAATAAATTATGGGTATACAAAGCTATGTAAAATAATTACCCCTGTTTTTTTAAGAGGTAATAATTTGGGGGGTGGGAAGAGGCTGAGAATGGTCATGTACATAATACGTCCCTTTTATCCTGTCAGTACTAAGGAACTAAATACATTGCGATGTGTCATGTATCTGTATGTGTCGTTTCCTTGTGCTTTATATACCCCTTCCTTGTATGTCTTGGCTGTTAAGAACCTAGTTAATTCCTACCATCCTTTAAGATTGGGTAGGCAACTAGCTGCTTTATCTTTTTAGTGCTCAGTAAAATACATTTCAAAGTTAATGGATATTCTGTGCATTTAAGAAGTTTTAGAGAAAGTAAATCATAAAGGAATTAAAATTGCTTAAATTTTTTAGAATCCTGATTAATTTATTGTATGTTTAAGGAGAAATGCCTCAAATTTAAGTGCATGTTTTAATTAAATCAAATGCCTTTTATATTTTGATGGCTATTTTTTTAGTAATAGAGCAGAGATTATTCTATAAATAATCCTGGTAAGATTTGGTGGTGGTGTTTTGTATAGAACATTTTAATTACCTTGGATAAAATGATAAATTATATTTTTAAATAGCAAAGTTTAGATTTCTTCTGTGATGTGTGTTCTATGATTGCATCAAATAAAAAAGTATTTGTAAGAAATCATTTTTGATGGGCGCCTGGGTGGCTCAGTTGATTAAGCGACTGCCTTCGGCTCAGGTCATGATCCTGGAGTCCCAGGATCGAGTCCCGCATCGGGCTCCCTGCTCAGCGGGGAGCCTGCTTCTCCCTCTGACCCTCCCCCCTCTCATGTGCTCTCTGTCTCTCTCATTCTCTCTGTCTCAAATAAATAAATAAAATCTTTTAAAAAAAAAATCGTTTTTGAAAGAAAACCTTCCATTAATTCATAGAATGGATTCTAACTGAAATCCATCTTTCACAGTTAATGTTGGAGAGGATTGTCCAGTGTTTGATGGACTCTTTGAGTTTTGTCAGCTTTCGACTGGTGGCTCAGTTGGTAAGTGTGCTGATTCAGATTTAAAAATTGATTTAAACCTGGTGTGTAACTTTTGGGTTATTTGTTTAAAGCAAAAGTTTTTAGTGGTAGTGGATTTTGATAACAAAAAGTAGTCTGTATGTTTATAGTAGTACAATTGTCTTTAAAAAAATTCACATGTTTGGGGCACCTGACTGGCTCAGTTGGTAGAGCATGTGACTCGATCTAGGCATCATGAGGTCAGGTCCCACATTGCGCATAGAGCTTACTTTTAAAAAAATAATAAAAGTAGTAACCTTCTTTCTTTAAAAATAAATAAACCCCATGCTTTGTGAGCATTATGACTTAGACTTTTTGTTTCTTACTTCTTACTTACTTACTTTCTTACTTTTTGTTTCTTACTTCTGTTGTATTCACTTAGAGATTTCTCTCCTCTCTAGTTACCACTTTCCATAAATACTCTTATTTAATCAGATCACATCTATAGGATAATATTTATCCAAGGAAAAACTGTTGTTAGTGTCCCAGACAATGATCCTTATCTTTTTGTAATTTTAAACTCTTTTACTTCTACATGGCATACTCTTTCCTATAGGGCTTTTGTCTAGTTGTATTAATTTTTTTATTTTAAACACTTTGGAAGACTACCCTGTCTTGTCTTTTAGCTGGGGCTGTGAAGTTAAACCGACAACAAACTGATATGGCTGTTAACTGGGCTGGAGGATTACATCATGCTAAGAAATCAGAAGCATCAGGATTCTGTTATGTTAATGATATTGTACTTGCCATCCTTGAATTACTAAAGTAAGTTAATTTATGTTGATATTTTTCTTATGAAAAAGTTTTAATTAAAACAATATAAATCTATAGCCTTTAAAAAAATATCAAAGAAACAGTAGGTTAAAAGTAGTTCAGTGGTGAGTCTTCTATGGATTTATTACAAATGGTTGTAGAAATACAGGACATTTTCCCATTCCTTGGATTAATAAGAATGAGAAGTGCATATACATGTTTAAAACTCCCATTAAATACTCTTTTTAAAAAGACTAGAAGTAGTTTGGAGATTTAGATTTGAGTTACAGTTTCAACTAATGAGAGATGACAGGGTCCTGGAAGTTTATGTTTTAACATTTTGTAAGTTTTAACTTTTGAAGGCAAAATTTGAAACCTTGTGTTAAAGGAAATTGGTTCATTGAATGAGTCTAGCCAATTGCCTAGTTTCCACATGGAATGGCCTTTGTTCTCTACTAATGGGTATAATTATGTCTAAATTACTAAAGGAGTTAGTTTTAAGGTTCCTTGACTGCAGTTTGAGAGAGATCTATAGAGGGACTTAGGAATTGAAATTTACCAAGTTTTTTTTTTTTTTTTTTTTAACCATTATCAGTTGTAACATGTCTTAGCAGATTCCACTTCAGAATGTAGTGATTTAGTTTTTTCTCGGTATCAGAAATGTTCTTGCCTCTAGTTATTCTATGCATACTGTTTATAGAGGCTTATTTTTCCATCATTTAAAATTTGGTTTTGACTCCTCAGATAAACAGCTAAAATGTTTCAGTTAACTCAATGAGAGCCAAGGAAAACCACTTGAAATTATTTGCCTTGGTTTTTAATTCACTGTTGATTTTGGTTCTTGTATTTTCATCTCTCAGAAGTGGTTCTTGCCCACATGCTTATAGCCTTAAACACGTTTTAACTTAATTTGTCTAGATATATTTCTTTAAGTGGTGTGATCAATCATGATTTAATTAATTGACTATTGATAAGCCACTTATGAAACACTCAGAAACTTATTTGGCTAACAGCTTTTTTATTATTTTTGTGAAGAAAGTCTACTATGATGAGACATTCTGCTTTTTTTTTTTTCCGTAACTGCTGAATGGTGCTTTCCTGTGAGTTGAGAATATTCTAATGAGTTCTTAGTTTGATAATGTCAGTTTATATTATTTTCTTTTAACATAGTGGTGGTATCTTTATATAATAAACACAGAAAGCTCTGCCATTTAATTTAATAACAAAATAATCCTCAGTTCACCATGCCATAAAAGTGTGACATTCAAAGTTCATTTCCTTTTCTCTTGTTTTGACATGGTAATAAGATGTCACAGTATGGTGATATACATGGCTCTTAAAACGCATTCAAGCTATAACTGCATCACAGCAATTTGTAGCGTTCCAGGCAGCACGAGGAAGTGATGAAAGTACCAGCTGTGGTTTCTGTCACAACTACTCTACTTTGCAGTTGAAAGCACAAAACAAGCCATAGATAATTTATAAACAAATAAGCATGGCCATGTTTCGGTAACTATTTATGGACGTTGAAATTTGCATTTCCCTTGTCACATATGAAATACTCTTGTTTTAATTTTACTTTTCAGTGATTTAAAAATGTAAAAACTATTCTTACCTCAAGGCTTTACAAAAAGACTCTTGCTCAGATTTGGGCTATGCACCATAAATTGCCAACCACTTTTATAATACTGAAAATTTACTAGAGAGATGTTTTAAAGTAATCCTGTAAGTACTGTATAATCTTCAGTTGTTAATATATAGAAACATGTAGTATGTTTTTAAAACATGTAGAACTGGACAGATTTCACGGGGAGAGTAAATACATTTTCTTACCTAGTTTGGGGCCAAGGGAGGACTTAAAGATCTAAGGCTCAAACCTGTAACTTTAGATATTTGAATGGTCTCTTAGGCTGGAAATAAAGTAAGAAAGGGGATTAAACATTCTGAAATGCAAGAGCTCAAAAATAGGTTTTCTGAACCCATGGTGGCTCTTCCCATCTTTTAAAACCTTTTAAAAAGTTAACTGATGGCTTCGTTTTCAGGTATCATCAGAGAGTCCTATATATTGATATTGATATCCATCATGGTGATGGTGTTGAAGAAGCTTTTTATACGACAGATCGTGTAATGACTGTATCATTCCATAAATATGGGGAATACTTTCCTGGAACAGGAGACTTGAGGGTAAGACTGAACTTCAGTCTGAATAAGAATTATGATATAAATATTAGGAGACCTGAGGAAGCTAATAATCTATCTAAACTAATACTGTTCTTGAGTTACTCATTTGAAACTTGTATGCAGAATTGAGTCATTTTACATGCTATAAAACATTTGCTAGAGTTCACTTTTGTTGACTATAAGCAAAAATTTAGTGATAACTGAGAGGATTTTTTTTTTTTTGCTCAGCCATTTTCTTTGGTTGAGTAATTATTTTTGAACATCCCTGAAGCACAAAGAAATTTTCTAGATGTTTATTTGCATCTTCAAAACCTACTTGATAGTAGCCAACATTGCTGTTGATTGTAAAAATTGGTAGAAGAAAATAACTAAATCTTTTAGGTTCTTGTACTTGCCCTCCTTTTATAATCAGTCTTGATTTAATAGGCCTAATTTTAATCTCTTCTTCCTTAGGCTTCTGAAATTTGTAGTCTATATCATTTGGAGAGAGAAAGAATACCATAGCTTATCCTGCCTGCCTGTTACATTAAGTGCATTTATTTCTTTTATATTTCTGTTATCTTCTTCCATTTAGTGCTTTTTTATTGTATGAATGTGAAAATCACTGGTCAAATCTTGTTTGTACAAAGTTCCTGAAGTTTTTTTGCTTCGCTTGTTTTTCTTGAACCAGACTATGTACATGTTGAAATTTATTCAAAAATTTAAATAGCCTTTTTTAATTCAGCCTGGATTATATGGGAAATTTCTCTTATCATGGCATTCAGTATTCTAAGTTATTTTATTAAGGTTATTTTTCATATCTGTGGTATGTAGTTAGAGCTACTTAGCCACCAGAAGTTTGAAGAGTGGCCTTATTTTTCAAGTATGTGTGGTTTTTTTATTTGACCACAAGATGGTGCTCTTTCAGTAAGAGTTGTGATGTGAAATCTTTCTTTACTTATAAATGGACAGAAGGTCAATTGTTTAATTTATTTGAGTTTAAATTATGTGGCTTTTAAAGTTGCAAATGTATATTTTCAGTTCCATGCCTGTTAGCTCCTTCAGTGCCTTTTCCCCTTGGTCTTTTTAAAAAAATTTTTTTTTTTTAAATATTTATTTATTTGACACAGAGAGAGACAGCGAGGGAAAGAACACAAGCAAGGGGAGTGGGAGAGGGAGAAGCAGGCTTCCCGCGGAGCAGGGAGCCCGATGCGGGACTCGATCCAGGGACTCCAGGATCATGACCTGAGCCGAAGGCAGTCGCTTAACCAACTGAGCCACCCAGGCGCCCCTTTCCCCTTGGTCTTAACTTACATACAGTATTTCTTAGAGTTTGACCCCCAAACTAGCAGTATCAGCAGCTCCCGGGAACATACTGTCAGGTCTCCGAAACTGGTTCTGCACACTAACGTTAGAGAACCACTGCTCTAGACCGGTAGAATTCCTTGGTCTACAGCCATTGTACTCAGTGAAAATTCAGCAAAGCCTTCCCAGTTTTAAGCTTAAAGAAAGTCTCTTTTCAATATAATCGTAGTTAATCTCAGAAATGGTGAAACTGGCCTCTGTTCATTTCTGACAGTATTCTTATGATTGAAGTTGTTAGAAAGTATTGGAGAATGGGTGTTTTTTAAAGGTTTTAGAATGACTTTCAATTTCTCTTTTACTCACTAAACATTTTACACTTACTATATGAAATGTCATCATAATATTTTCCCTTTGGTTATTATAAAAGTGTCCCCCAAATTTTGTAAGGAAATCAAAATGAGTCATACATGGAATTATATTTAGAATTTCATAAAACTTATGTGTATCTTTGATGTTAATTTAATAGACATTCCCTTTCTACCTACCAATTTATTCTAAATTAGAAAAGAAAGCTACTTTGAGCTCAGGTCATTGTTAAAACTGCTTGCATTTATTAGTTCAGGAGTCTAAGTAGAGGAAAAAAGGGTATGCTAAAGGAGCAGTTGAGGAATAAGATACGGGAGGGATAAAGCTTGGTGCAACAAGGGCAGCAGCTGAGGTGCCAGCTTTCGGCTAGAGTGAGATGTGCTGACCAGCTTTCTGTGTTCTAAACTCTTAATGTCAGAGTATATTCCAGCAGTTTAGTTTTTAGTGCAGAATTTTAAGGATTCACCATGCTTTAGTTTATCCACATCTGAATGGTTTGTATTTAGTTATATATAAACATTTAGATTTCTTCAAGAAAAATTGTTGGGGGGAGATAGGTAATTCCACTTACTTTTTTTTCCTTGGAAGTTGGGTCATGATAACTCTCATATTGGAAAATAAGCTATGTTTTTTTAAAATGAATCAGAGATAAAGGAAGACTTGTACAAAAGCATTAGTAATCCTAAAGATTCATGTATATTGAGACATAACTTAAAAGACATAAGAATTAGGCTCTTGGGTGGCTCAGTCGTTAAGCGTCAGCCTTCGGCTCAGGTCGTGGTCCCAGGGTCCTGGGATCGAGCCCCATATCGGGCCCCCTGCTTGGCGGGAAGCCTGCTTCTCCTTCTCCCACTCCCCCTGCTTGTTTTCCCTCTCTCACTGTGTCTCTGTCAAATAAATAAAATATTAAAAAAAAAAAAAGACATAAGAATCCGTTACTGCCAATTCTTTGGTGTTGCAGGTAAAGAACTATTTTGTAGCAATTTTTGTGCTATACCATTTCTTCTAGGAATTAGATGTGTGTGTGCACTCCAGTACATTTACACACATGCATCTGCGCATTCATAATATATATACAAATAATATATGTAGTGTGTGTGTGTATGTGTGTGTATTTTATAAGTGTGTATGTATTGCTGAACCCAGCTCTCAGTTTCTCTTGCTTTGGGAAGTACTAATACCCAGAGTGGAATTTATTCAACAAATAGAAACAAAATTTATTTCAAGCCTAATTAAAGAGTAGATTTTGGTGCTGTAGTCTGCAGTTGTCAAAACTTGAGGAAAGTAGGAGCTTTTCTTTCATCATAAATAAACTTATACCAGAATGTGAGCCACAAGAGCAATTCTGCATTATAGAGACAGTTGTCCTGCACAATTCTTTGGCTTAGAGTATTTATTTTCTGTAGTTTTACATATTCTGTTCATGATTAATTTCTTGGCCTAATGTAATTTTGCCTTTAATTGTTAAATTTCTTTTCTCCCCAAAATAACCATTACACATTAATTGGAATTGGTTCTGTTCAGCTTAATAAAACAATCCATTAATATTGGAATTTACACCTATTCTGTATTACTTCCTTTCTTCACCTAAAAGATGAATTCAGAATTGGATATTGTTACCTAGTTTTTTAATCTTGTAAAAAAATATTTAATAAACATGTCAAGCATTTTTACTATGAAACATTTTCTAAGAACTGTTTGTGTGTTTTAGGATATTGGTGCAGGAAAAGGCAAATACTATGCCGTCAATTTTCCAATGAGAGATGGTATAGATGATGAGTCCTATGGGCAGATATTTAAGCCTGTAAGTATTATTATTTTCAAAATCAAAACGGAATTTTAAAATAATTTTACAGATATTAACATTTGTTATCTTGCAATAGATTATCTCAAAGGTGATGGAGATGTATCAACCTAGTGCTGTGGTGCTACAGTGTGGAGCCGACTCGCTGTCGGGTGATCGGCTTGGTTGCTTCAATCTGACGGTCAAAGGTAAGCAGTTTAATGGGTGATAGTCCCAGGAACATGTTGGTTTTTTTGCTTTCTGACAACTTCCCGTAAAAATTATCATTATAATTTTTTGCCTCCTGTATTAGCACATGTTTTGTATTTTTCATTGTTTTTTGTCGAATATATGTATGCATTTGGAATTGATTTTTATAACTATAATTTTTTTTTTTTTTAAGATTTTATTTATTTATTTTAGAGACAGAGCACAAGAGCGGGGAGGGTCAGAGGGAGAAGCAGACTCCCTGCTGAGCGGGGAGCCCGATGCGGGACTCAATCCTGGGACTCCAGGATCATGACCTGAGCCGAAGGCAGTTGCTTAACCAACTGAGCCACCCAGGCGCCCCATGATTTTTATAACTATAATTAATGCTGTTTCAGTAAACTAGGTTTTTTATTTTATTGATACATTCATACATGAGTAGTTTTATAAAGCTTGCAGTCCTAACCAAGGCAGCCATTTTCAGTGTTTTCGGTTGCTCCTTTTGGTGTTTATCTTTCTCCAAGTACCATGCAAACTAACTTTATTTTATTTTATTTTTATTTTTTATTTTATGTTATTTTATTTTCAAGTAATCTCTGCACCCAACATGGGGTTCGAACTCAAAACCCCGAGATCAAGAGTTGCATGTTCCTCAGGGCTCCTGGGTGGCTCAGGAGGTTGAGCATCTGATTCTTGATTTTATTGCAGGTCATGATCTTTCAGGGTCGTGTGATTGAGCCCTGCATTGGGCTCTGCGCTCAGCGGGGAGTCTCCTTGAGACCCTCTCTCTCCCTCTACTCCTCCCCCTGTTCATGTTCTCTCTCTCTCTCTAAAATAAATAAAATCTTAAAAAAAAAAAAAGAGTTGCATGCTCCTTCAACTGAGCCAGCCAGGTGCCCCAAACTTTGTTACTTTCAATTTTAGCTTTGTATATTCACTTCCCATCATGGAAGAAGAGGGATTTAGCCCTTTTCACCACTTTGTCCCCAACACATGCATACACTCTTCAGTATCTTCCTTTTTACAGTTTAAATCTGGTAATTATACTAGAATTTTGGTGTGGCATTTAGTGTTTACAAAGTCATCAACATTAAAGCACTTTTTAAAGGCTTATCAAATTGTTCTTTATTGTATAACTTGTTTTTCTTGCCTAATTTTTTCATTACTTGGCTTTCTCTTTAATCATTATTAAACCACCGGTATCTAAATAGCTTCAAATGTTGAGGTGCATCAAGTATTCCATCATTTTTACTTTCTCGAAGAATAGCCTTCTGACCTGTTATTGTTTGGATGAGTATCCCTTATAGACTTGGTAGAAAAAGAGCTCTTTGCTTCTCTTTTATATGCCCTCCCTCCCCCATTGCTCTTTCCTAAGTCTTGCTCTTAATTTTTGTGTCATTTTGGTGGAGCACATTCTCAATAGCTTTCTAAGAAAAGATGTGTTGGGGGATCAGGAGTGTAGCACCAAAAATTTAAATTTGATCAAGTGTAGAAATTTTAGTGAGTTCTTAAAATTTGTTATATGGGGATCAGTAATGAATATTGTACATGATTTTGTAGTTTTGCTTTTGAATTTTCAGTTAACAAATGGATGTGCTTGGATTGAATTGCCTCATAAGATGTGAAGAATTCTCAAATAGAACTTTCCTAAAATGACTGTTGACTTAAATGGAATTAAATAACTAAATCCAGATATTAAAGTCTTTTATTTAATGTTATGATTGCTTCTATACCAGTTAGCATTAGAATTAATGGTATAATCTGTTCTGCTTTTATTAGGTTGAACCTACAAACTTGATTGCCCCTTTTCTTGGTAGGTCAACAGTGGTCAAATAGCAGTTTCTTATCGTTGAACTTAGTGTGTTGAAAACCTTCTGTTGGCCTCAAAATGGACATGATCTTCCTAATGTACAAAATGGGTATTAACTGTATGTTTTCATGTCCTAGCACTTTGAGAATGCTTTGATGCTTTCATACTTAAAAGTAGTAGCATTCATAATCATAAACTGCAGTGTTTTACTTTTACAATAATCTATGTTTCAACTGTTAGAATTTCTGTTGTATAAAGCACAAAGGATATTTATAATCCCAGATCTTAAACTTGATTCTGTTTTCTCCTCTGCCAGCTTCAATTTAGATTTCTCAGGTCTTTTGAAACCCATTACCTCTTGTCCATCTCTTTTCTACCTTCATTTATGTTGTTACTGTATGTTCTCTGCCATTCTTCATTTTTTACAGGTTTCAGTTTTAGCCTTTAAAAAATTCCCTTATACTCATTTTTATCAGGTTTTGAGAAGAAGGAAAGTATTTTTGTTTAGCTATCTTTACTCAGAAGTCTATAAAAGCTAACTTTTTGTTTATTTTGTCTTTAAAAATAGCGAAGTGGTTTTTATCTATTATAAGAAGCCTGTGTTTTTCTAGTAGCAGTAATAGAAATTAGGTTATGAATTTTATAGTGCAACAGTTGAAGAATACTCAGTGGAAATGCTCACAAATATACAATTACATGAGAAAAAAATCATTAAATCTTACTAACTCAGAAGGAATTGGAAGGAAATACTTCAAAAACTATCTTTGGATGATGGAGTTTTAAAGTTTTTTCTTTGTACTTTTTTGATTTTTTTCCAAATATTCTTCAGTAAGCATGGATTTCTTCTATAATTGAAAGTTTTTTTTTTTTCTTTAAAGACTGATTTGTATGCCTGAATGATTGCTATATTACTAATACTGGTAACTAACTTATAATTAATTATTAAAAATCATATTTATCCAAAGGAAATATTTCATTTTTATATTAAGTTTACTTTCTATTCAAATTTCTACACATAGGTGGTTGTTGAATAGTAATAGTAATAGTAATAGTGGTTGTTATAGTAATAGATAGTAATTTTATAATCTTAGATAAGTTAAGAAAATTACCTAATAGTACTGCTACCTGAAGATAAGCTACAGTTAAACTTTGTTGTATAGCTTTTCATAATTTGTCTGCATATGTTTATATGGAAAAGTGGTAAAATTAAATTGTGCATGTTGTAACCTTTTCTTCCCCATGTAATGTCACATGAACATAGGATCTTCATACGACATAATGTCTTCCTATGTTAATAAAGATAAGTGTTCTGTTCATATTTTTAATCTTAATTTAGTTGTATAATTCACTTTTCTATTAGGGACACTTGTTAAAATAGCCAATTATATCTTACTGTGTTTTATATATCATTGTGTGAAAGGTATTTAAAAAACTTTAGAAATTTCTTGAAATTTTTACATATTCTTTAAATACTTAGAAAAGCCGTTTTGGTTGAATAAAACTTTTTGTTTGCATTTATTATCTTTTTAAAACTTATTTTTCAAACTGTTAAAATATTTAGATTTGTTGTTACCCAAATCTTTTTTTTTGTCTCAGGTCATGCTAAATGTGTAGAAGTTGTGAAAACTTTCAATTTACCATTACTGATGCTTGGGGGAGGTGGATACACAATTCGTAATGTTGCTCGATGTTGGACATACGAGACTGCAGTTGCCCTTGATTGTGAGATTCCCAATGGTAAGTGTTCTTATTATGATATCTTTATTGGATGGAAGTGTTAATATATACAAGTGGACAGATGGATGATTACAGTAGATTCCAAACCATACAAATAGGAGAGCAGTCACTTATAAACATTTTCTTGGGGAATATTTCACAGCTTGAATCTGGATTTTGTGCATGGGTTTGTGTGAAAACTGAGCTTTTAATGTGTCACTTTATTTCGTTGTTTTTAATAGAATTGCCATATAATGATTACTTTGAGTATTTTGGCCCGGACTTCAAACTGCATATTAGTCCTTCAAACATGACAAACCAGAACACTCCAGAATATATGGAAAAGATAAAGTAAGAGATCATTGAAATGATTTGATAACATTTCATCTTTATTTTTATATAGCAGATGTTTCCTTTGTCTTTTTCAAAAGCATTTGAAAACCTTAAGATTACTGATTTCTTTGTTTTTTTCTGAGATAAAATGTATGGGCTTCATAGCTCAAAAATATTTCCATTTTCTATTACTTATGGATTTTTAAGTTTCAGAGGGCACTGTAAATTGTATACATTCTTGCTTTACATGAAATTTTCCTTTTCGGAACATTTTGGAAAAGCTTTATCTCCAAGAACAAAGTGTTTAGAGAGCTATTGTAGTACACAGACCCAAGTTTGTATCCTCTCTCTCTCTCTCTCTGCCACACACTAGTTTTGTGACATTTGGCAGGTTAATTTGCCTTTAGGTTATATTTTCTCATCACTGAAATGGGGGGATGAAATAGAACCTACGTTCTAAATTTTGAGGATTAGATGGGTTAATGATAGTCTGTGAAGTATCATGCTTTTATGTTATTATTTCAACTCATAGGTTAAGTCAGATAAAAGATGAAATTTTTGCTTAATGTTTCCTCTTACATTTAAGAGGAACTTGAAAAGAAATGAATTTTTTCTAATAAATTTGCATGTGTAATTTAGACAGCGTTTATTTGAAAATTTACGCATGTTACCTCATGCACCTGGCGTCCAGATGCAAGCTATTCCAGAAGATGCTGTTCATGAAGACAGCGGAGATGAAGATGGAGAAGATCCAGACAAGAGAATTTCTAGTAAGATAATGCCTTGATGTGTATTCTGTTACATTCTTCTGATTTGTTAAAAATATCACTACAGATTAAAGGTTTTAGTGGTCCAAGAAATTCGCTATGGGTTATGTTTCATGAGGACACTAATATTATTGTCCTTTTTTTCCCATTTTTAATCTTACATAGATTTAACTTTTTTTTTTTTTTTAAGATTTTATTTATTTGACAGAGGAGAGAGCACAAGCAGGGGGAGCGGTAGGGAGAGGGAGAAGCAGGCTCCCCGCAGAGCAGGCATCCTGATGCGGGGTGCGGGGTTCAGTCCCAGGGATTGGGATCACGACTTGAGCCACCCAGGCGCCCCTAGATTTAACTTTCTTATGCCTTAAAGCCTGATTTGAGCGTCAGTGTTTTTTAGTTCATGTGACTCTCTATATAGGAGCACCTAGGTGGCTCAGTCGGTTAAGCATCTGACTGTTGATTTTTGGCTCAGGTTATGATTTCAGTGTCGGGAGATCGAGCCCCACGTTGGGCCCCGTACTGGGTTTGGAGCCTGCTTGGGATTCTCTCTCCCTCTCTCTCTACCCACCCACACATGCATGTGTGCATGCATGCTCTCAAAAAAAAAAAATTTAATGTATATTTGGGAATGAATTGGAAAGTAATACCATTTATCCAAAGGAGAGTGAGTTCAATAACATTAAACACCTGTTTGATTCTCTAGCCTCTCATTCCACTTAATATTGATTGCTAGAGTTGTAATACAATGGTATCTCTTGTGGTGTAGACCTTCTAACATACTTGATATTAATGATATTTTTAATGTTGTCTATCTACATCTCCTTTTAGCTCTGAAATAAATGGTCACTCCTTAGGTAAAGGCATTATCCCTACCTCCTGTTAGTAAAAAATAGTTTTTCCCTCCAAATTTTTTTGGTGAGATTCCCCAAATGTTTTTCATGTTTCTTTGAATTATACTTCTTCCTAGATCAAATCTAAATTTTCAGTATTGAACAAACCATGCATTCAGTTCTAATCTTAAGATTATTAAGCATTTGTTACCCTGTACTTTTAGATGTGGAAATTGGTTGGTACATTTTACATGAGTGTGTAACAATTATAAAACCTGTAACTGCCTTTGTGAACTTTTATTAAAATCTTTAATCAGTTCGAGCATCAGACAAACGGATAGCTTGTGATGAAGAATTCTCAGACTCTGAGGATGAAGGAGAAGGAGGACGTAGAAATGTGGCTGATCATAAGAAAGGAGCAAAGAAAGCTAGAATTGAAGAAGACAAGAAGGAAACAGAGGACAAAAAAGCAGGTAAGATTTATTTTTTGGTAAATGTGTTTTAATTGTAAGTTTTTAAGATGAGCTTCACTGCAATTTTTTATGAAATCCTGAAGTCAGTTGCACAAGTATTAAAGGGATGGTTATGCTAGGTAGATGACTTTTTTCCATGTGGTAAGTAGTGCTTAACCTTCTAAATTTTTTATTTAAAGCTCTGTTAATGTTACTAGTCACATTTGCTCTTACAGAAAACCTTCTTACCTTCTCTTGCTGACATAGACATAAAATAGCAAACACCACACTGTGATACAGATTGGGTAAGAAGACAAAGTGGTTATAGATCCATTTGTAGTCTGTGAGCAGAGCTCAAATTCTAAGATAGTTTTCAACTACCTGAAGTTTATTTGATGGGAATAAGACACAAAAGAAGAGTTAACCTTAGACCAGTTTCACCATTGTGAAAAAGCTGAGAGAGTAGACTTTGCTCAGAAATTGTTTGGTGAAAGCATAAAAACTCTGAGGAAAGATAGGAAGGTATTTGGAAGCTGGGTTGGAGGGGGGAGGTATAATACTTTGATGCCATAACTTAACTTAAAAATGCTGCTAGCTTGTCTCATGACAAAATGATGCTTTAGGCAGAAAATTTACTACTAGAATCTATTACCTTTTATCTGAGTTCCCAGAGCACTTATACATATCTTGGTCATTTTATTTAACATAAATTATAATGCCTCGTTACAGGATTTTATGTGCCTCCATGCTAGATTGAGCTCCTCGTGCCTAGGGAACACAGTATCTTAAATATCTATATTCTTAACAGTGTGTTTCTTGATTGAATGGATACCTGATACCTGTATATAAGTAATGGTGATGAAGATGAGTTCTAGTTGGCTGTTAATTTTGACCCTGTGGCATGTGGAAAAACTAATAGACGACAGACATACTTGGCCAGCATCCTTTTCCCTATATCTGTCACATTGAAGTTTTTTTCTTTTTTACTAGAGAGGTTAGGATTCCCCAGCATATCTGACACTTGCAGTTCTGTTCTTTTACTTGTGATTCACTCCACTGTAGGCTACCATTCTCTACCATTTTATAATTTTTTTTTTTTTTTAAGATTTATTTATTTATTTATTTGAGAGAGAGAATGAGATAGAGAGAGCATGAGAGGGGAAGGGTCAGAGGGAGAAGCAGACTCCCTGCCGAGCAGGGAGCCTGATGTGGGACTCGATCCAGGGACTCCAGGATCAGGACCTGAGCCGAAGGCAGTCGCTTAACCAACTGAGCCACCCAGGCGCCCCCCATTTTATAATTTTAACTTTTGAATGTATCACAATGAAGGCTCCAATCCGCTACATACTAATTGACATCCAGAAATTCCACTTATGTCTGAGGTAAGGAGGGCTTAGCTTTAGCTGTAGGGCTTTTCTAGTATTTTTCATTTCTTTCACCATCAGTACATATTCTTACCATTTTTGGAGTTTCTTCTCATTTTAAAAATCTTTAGCTGTTTTGTGCTTTTTTTTGCCCCCCCCCCCCAAATGGGAAAGCACCTTCACTAGGGTGCTACTTGTCTGTCATTGCTATTCTAGCTAAAAATGAGAGTACCCTTTGATCTGGCTTAATGACCTCGTAGTGGATTAATCTCTTAGTATTTAGCTCCTCAAAACTGCTGCTACTGATAATGATAATTTAAAAAAAATTATTTTGTGGTGGCTCTTCTTTGTTTAAAATCCTTTGTCTTACACATAAAGAAATACTACCATAGAAAACTTTTTTTAAAAATCTGTAAATCAGAACCTAAAGTTGGGGCCATTTCTTTTTTCTTCCTCCCTTTCCCAGTTCTGTTTTGGCCCTTTGAAATTACTAAGTTTACATATCCAAAATTAAGCCAGAAGTTGAAAAAAAGTCATAGTATCCTTATTATCACACACATTTTTTGTATTGTAAGTGAGACCAGTCCCCTGAAATGTCTATGTAGAATGCTTAATAACAATGTTTATAATCAGATATCTTTATTGTCAGGTCATTGCTTCACAACTTCAGTTCATGTTTCTTTAAAGAAATTGAGCACATTTGGGCTAATTTGTTTTAGTAATCTTGGGTTTGTAGTGTTAATGTTACCATTTTATTTATTTTTATTAGAATGGTAAAGTTTTAAGACTTACAGAGTCTGGGTTAAAAGTGAGTGGTGTAAGCAGGAGGATTTAGCCTCTACTGTGCCCCTGGGCTTATCTTATACTTCAGTCCCAGTGGTCTTTCAGTTCTTCCTTCTAAACTGTTAGCTCTGTCTTGGCTGGGGTGCGTGGGTGGCTCAGTCTTGGTTAACCATCTGCCTGTGGCTTAGGTTGTGATCCCAGGATGCTGGGATCGAGTCCTGCATTGGGCTCCCTTCTCTGCTGGGAGCCTGCTTCTCCCTCTGCCTCCCTTTCTCTCTGTCTGTCTCTCATGAATAAATAAATAAAATCTTTTAAAAAGTTCTGTCTTGCCTCGAAATCCTTTTAAGTTTTCCTTCTGTTCAGGTTACTTCATCCCTTTTCCCACCCAAAAGCTGTTCATTCTTAGGACTCTTCACAAATGTCACTTGCTGTGGTAGCCTTTCCCAACCCCCCTCAGTGCTGTGCTCATATCTGTAGGCTGAACTTCTCCACAGCACATATCCCAGCTGTAATATTGTAGTATAAGGGAAACAGAACTTCAGAAAGGCAGGACTTATGTTGTCACATTGACCCCTTGAACCTCTGTCATATTTAGCAAAGCTTCTATAGTTACTGAACTCATGAATAGTAATATTGTATATGACAGCTTTTTATATTTCAAGTATATTTTAAAATGTGTATATTTTGTATTTTAAAACAGGCTTTAATCTCTTCCCAATTTTTGTTTTTAGATGTTAAGGAAGAAGATAAATCCAAGGACAGTAGTGGTGAAAAAACAGATACCAAAGGGTAAAGTATATTCTTTATCCTAGTAATTTTTATATATTATAAAAATAATAAATACATTTACTTTGGGTGTGTATGTGTGTATTCTTTTGAGAAGTGCTGGACTGAACTTGCTTGAGAGCATCAGTAAGTTGTATGAGGTGCTCTAAATTTTAGTCCATATTGGTGCATAAGGGAATATGCCATCTTAACCATCAGTTTATGTGTTGGCTGTTCATCTGTTACTTACGTAGCTTGCCTTAAAAAATGATAAGGACTCGAAATAATACTGTATAACTGCACATAAATCAGTTTGTACTCTTGTATGTATTGTATCTGAGACCTTTTGCTTTTAACTTTATGTGATCTTTTCATGGTTCTCTTAGTTTCTATATATGTGAATTTTTTTAGTGTTGGGAGATGGATAAATTTAAACACTGGGCTAGCATAACACAATTCATGATGCAGTTATGTTTAGCAAAATCATTATTGAAGTTTTTATCTCAGAAAGCATATAAATACTTGACCACATATAATTTTGTGCTAGCATTTGTAGGATAACTTGGAATAGATTGTAAAATCACTGGAAAGATTAAGGGAGTTAGTACTCCAAAAACAAGGCATTATCGTGTGTTTCTGGGCATGACCCTACAGGACCTTAATATTTTTTATGTTGCCTCTTTTAACAGAGCCAAATCAGAACAGCTCAGCAACCCTTGAATTTGAATGTCTCACCAATTTCAGAAACCATAAAAGAGTGAGAAAATATTGGGAAGAAAAATTTTTTCTTTTTGAAGACTTCTGGCTTCATTTTATACTACTTTGGCATGGACTGTATTTATTTTCAAAATGGCTTTTTTTGTTTTTGTTTTTCTTGGCAAGTTTTATTGTGAGTTTTCTAATTATGAAGCGAAATTTCTTTTCTCCACCATGCTTTATGTGATAGTATTTAAAATTGATGTGAGTTATTATGTCAAAAACTGATCTATTAAAGAAGTAATTGGCCTTTCTGAGCTGATTTTCCATCTTTTGTAATTATCTTTATTAAAAAATTGTACTTGGATTGTCTTTTGTCTGTTTATTACGACATGAAATCCTTTTTCGGGGGCTAATAACATGACTTTCTGTACAATTAGAATACACTAGGAGTGAAAGATAACTGATTACAACTTCAAGGACATCCATTTACTGTTCAGGAAAGAGTATTTTACAGTACTTATTTCTTAATGCAATTGCAGTTCTACCATCTTGTTTTTTATAGTTTGGCCAGTCACTACCCGTGAAGATTGGCATCTCATTATAATAATTTATCTCTACATTAATAATACAAGCTGTGCGATTGAAATACAGGAATTATATTTGAGCTGCACCAAAGATACCCAAAAATTGGAAATGAAAATTCTGAATTGAAAGAAGAAATCATAATCAGAAGGAAACTGTCTTCCATACTGAGCAATATGTGACTTTGTTGCTAACCCCACTATGTACCAAGTAGAAAAGGAATTGTATGGTTGTGTTTGATCAGAATTTTCCTGTATTCATATTACGTCTGTCTAAAATAAAACCTATTTAGACAAAACCTGGTCCTTTTACTGCATTTTACATAGCATCCAGGTTCCACTATTGCACACAAGTTTCCAAACCAAGGAAGTAAAGTAAACACTTAAAGAATTAGTTTATTTTTCAATTTATTGAGTATCTGTTCATTTTAATGCCTTGCGTATACAACTGAAGGTAATGGAAAAATGCCTGCACCCACAGCTTACATTCTAGTGGTAGAAAGCAGACAAGTGGGTAATTTATACTTAACTCTAGGATATGCAACAGAAAAAATAAAACGTTTTAGGAACTTGTCAAAATGAGTGAAATTACTTTTTTGCTAGACCTACAGTGATTGTTTTGAGGTAAAAATCATAAAATTCCAGAAGATGATGATGTGGAAGATGTTACTCTATAAGCCCATGTGTTGAGAAATACTTCAGACATTCACAGAAGCACCCGGATTTAGGTAACGAACAGCCATGTACCCTCTCAGATTTAATAGACTTTTTTTCACTTTTGCCATATTTGCTTCAAGTGGTTTTTTTTTTTTTTTTTTGCCTTTAAATATACCAGTTTGAAGACTTCTTTATACACTTTGCCATTTAACTCCCCTTTCCCACTTTTCAGAAGTAACCATTACTCTGAGTTCATGGATATTTTATCCATGTTTTTATTCTTGCTACAAATCCGTCAGGATCTAAGCCTTTATGACTGGTATTAACTCAGTCCTTCAGGGACTAAGGAAATATATTTAGTGTTGGAAACAAGAAGTATAACATACATACACTTCTGTAACTTGGTTCTTACATTGTGATTTACCCCTGTTGAACAAGTGTAATTCATCTTAACTGCTATGTATTACTGTTCAGTGTGTCTAAGCACACACCAAACATCTGTTTCAGTATCATAATGGACCTCCGTGGGCACATTTACATTGTGTTTTCCTATTTACAAATACAAGCATTATGTATAACTGAAGCTTCAAGAGAATTATGAAACAAGCACATTCAGCCTGAGTGACTTGGTACAACCTCCAAACAACTGCTGAAAGAACAAGGACCCTGTTCACAAAACAGCAATAACAAAAATTTCTAGAAATAAAATTATAGAGAAGCTATAGTTCTGGTGTATAATGAGAAAGATCAGTGTAACAGTAGATAGATATCAATATACGTTTGGAAATAATGGATAAATATTTCAGATTGGTGAGGGAAGAAAGGGTTATTCCTTAAGGAGTGCTGGGATAATTGATAGTCATATGGGAAAAGTTTTATACCTTCCACCAGAAGAATTGAATTTAAATTGGAAAGGGAAAGTGAGACCATAAGTACTAGACACTATAAGAGACTTAAAAATGTAATTGGAGTAGATAAAGTCTGACTCCAAACTAAAGACGAAACAATTGATACATTTGACTAAAAAAAAACTGAGGCTAATAACACTTAAGTTGAGGAAAACACGTCAGGGAGCAGTGTGCAGAAAGAATTACAGTTTGGCCACAGTTCGAAAGGCTAATATCTAAAGCTACTTAGAAGGACTGAAAAAGTGCATGAAGGATATGAACACTGGGAAAGAAATACAAATAGTTATTAAATATAAAAAGATCTTGAACCACTTAGGAAATGCAAATTAAAATCTATGAAGGTGATTTTTAATTTTTTGACCATTTTTTGACCATTTTTTAAACCTATCATAAACTTGGAAAACAAGTGTTGGCAAGAGGATGAGGAAATTGTCATACATTGTAATAGAGCGTGTGAGTCACTATAACCTATAATGACTCAATTTAACATCCTATATCAAAATTTCAAAAAAAAATCGAGGGCCTGGGTGGCACAGTCGGTTAAGTGACTGACTAGGTTTGGGCTCAGGTCACGATGTCAGGGTTGTGAGATCGAGCCCTGCGCTCTGCGGGGAGCCTGCTCAGGATGCTCTCTCCCTCTCCCTCTGCCCTTCCCCCTGCACTTGCTCGTGCACACTCAAATCTTTTAAAAATTACAAATAATCGGATTCAAAATTTCATTTTGAGAAATTTAACACACTTGTGCAAATGGCTTTCAGAAATCTTCATTATGCAACGTTGTTTGAAATAAAAGATTAAAATGACTTAAACGTTATGTAGAGGAGGAGTTGAATGATAGTTCTGAAAGAATAGAGCCATAGCAAGTATGAGAAGTACATGCTATATATGGAAAAATCTCAACATCTACCATTAAGGGAAAGAAGGAAGAGGTGGAATACATGACATACTACCTTTTTTTTGTGCGTAAAAAGACAAAATTGATTATACAAATAACATCTAGGAAAGATGATAATGAAATGCAGCATTGGGGCGTTGGCTGCTTTCATGGGGATTCGAATGTTGGGCCATGTGAACATTACCCCAAAATGTTAATTAAAAAACACAAGCAGGGGCACCCAGGTGGCTCAGTTGGTTAAGCGTCTGCCTTCGGCTCAGGTCATGCTCCCGGGGTCCTGGGATCGAGCCCCGCATCGGGCTCCCTGCTCTGCAGGAAGCCTGCTTCTCCCTCTCCCACTCCCCCTGCTTGTGTTCCTGCTCTTGCTGTGTCTCTCTCTGTCAAATAAATAAATAAATAAAATCCTTTAAAAAAAAAAAAAGAAGAAGAAGAAAATATCCAGACTCAATTATACTCCGGAAGAGAAACAGACATACTTCGGACCCTTTAATTTTATAGCAATAGTGTTACAGCTGAGATAGACCTATCTACTGAACTTATTAAAAACCTTGGGAACTCGGGCGCCTGGGTGGCTCAGTTGTTAAGCATCTGCCTTCCGCTCAGGTCATGATCCCAGGTCCTGGGATCGAGCCCCGCATCGGGCTCCCTGCTCAGCGGGAAGCCTGCTTCTCCCTCTCCCACTCCCCCTGCTTGTGTTCCTGCTCTTGCTGTGTCTCTCTCTGTCAAATAAATAAATAAAATCTTTAAAAAAGAAACATGATTTCTAGTCCAAGGGATAGAAATTTTACACAACCTTACAGCTTCCTTTTCCATGTCTCAAAATTATCTTTTGAAATGACTTGCAGGTTCATGCAGTTCCGTTGCTGAGACAATAGTGACTATCCTAGTTTCATTTCTTCGCAGGAGAAGAAAGGCGTGCCATGTGGCTTTTAAAGACATTGAGCCTAAACTGAGATTATATAAACCATCTGGAAGAATCATGTTCCTGATCAGGGTAGAGTAGCTATCAACTCTCACTAGCATTTCATTTTTTAAAAATGCACTTTGAAATTAAGACCTCAACTCGGGAAAAAAAACCCAAAGCAAAACAGTGGCCCTTTAATTTAATGAAGATGTTGCTTTGTTCTTAATTTTTCACATTTCCTCATGACATAGGTGAATGCTTTCTCCAAGTCAGCACTGGTACTATAAGGTAGTTATATAATAACTAATCTTTGCCCTTCTACCAAAGCTACTAGCATCCTGTCTAAATAGAGGGAGTTTCTGACATTCTTATATTGAAGTAATTTACCTGCGTCTTCCGGCTCCAGTGCCTTCAGTAAAAGTCTTTCTGAAGCTTCTCTGTTCTCTGGGATTCATAACATTTCTTATTTATATGGTGATATAAATGACATGGGTTTTCAAGGTTTAAATAAAAACTTTGATTTGTGTGCTATCACAAGTAGTACATTTCAATACTGTAAGATCTCTTTTTCTTCACCATAATCTTGTGTAAGTTACTAATCTCGGTGCCTCCATTCCTTTTTGATTTAAATGAGGAAGATGATAGTCGTCCTTACCTCATAAGGTTATTGGAAGGATTGAGTTGATACATAGTTAATGCTCAGGAAGTGTTGTTAGCTGCTGCTGTTAAAGAAGCCTGGCTGGCTCAGTCCATAGAGCATGTGATTTGGTCTCGGCGTCGTGAGTTCGAACCCCACGTTGGGTGTAGAGAGTACTTAAAGAAAAGAAATACAGGAATCAGTAAGTGTCAGCTGCTATTGTTACCATGTCAGGTAAAGGGTGGTAGATAAGGCCAAAGTGATTCAGGGGAAAAGTCTTGGATCTTCAGGTATTCTTTATTTATTTATTTTTTTTAAGATTTTATTTATTTCAGAGAGAGACAGAGAGAGGAGGAGGAGAGGAGGGGGAGGGGCTGAGGGAGAGGGAGAAGCAGGATCTCCGCTGAGCAGAGAGCCCGATGTGGGGCTCAATCCCAGGACCCTGGGATCATGACCTGAACTGAAGGCAGATGCTTAACCGACTGAGCCACCCAGGCGCCCTACAGGTGTTCTTTAAACATCATAGGTTGCCTTTGAGCCTTTTGGTGCAGTCTGATGCCTACTAAAACTCCTAGGTCATAGTGGATAAAGAAGCAATCTTTTGAGAACTGATTTTCGCAAGGAAGCTAGCAAGATTTGGCAAATTTAGGAGGATATTAATGCCCCTACAATTTACTTAATGATAATCTGTCAAGCAAAGTTGTTGTGAATGGGTTATAGAAAAAATAGGACTTATATTGTTATTGGCTATTCACATGAGTAGCAATGTTAATGTGAAGAAATAATGCTCAGGAGAGTTACAGTATTTAGAACTGCTGAACAATTGCTGCATTTCCTCACCTCACCACAAGATGGCATATATTCCACTGTTTAAATGCTGTTCTATCTGTGCTTTTTCTCCTGTAGTCACTTGGTCCATTTAACAAGCAGAGTAACATATACTAACAAGTTCTTTTGGATGCAGTATTGGATTGAATACTATTTGAATTAGGCTACAATTTGGTGTACTCATTTGGGCTTTTCTTTAAGTAATAATTATAACACTAATTCCTGAGTTTTATATCCATAACACACAAGAGAATGTATCTGGTAGTAAATCATGCCTTCTCTCGTAAAAAGTAGACTAGAAATGAATATTAGAAGAAGAATTTTCTATTTTTTCCTGGGGGTTTAATCATTTAATATAGGAGAATTGAAATTTAGTTCTAGGAAATACAGCTTAGTACAGTGAAGGTAATATGCGGGGCGGGAGCATTGGATTCTTGTTCTACAATTTCTGTCTCTAAACTATGTACCTAGCCTCTTTGATCTTTGGTACTTTACAGAGTTATGATTAGGATTATTAATAAATTCTGGTGGAATAAATTATAAGGGAGAGCAGATTCCTTGGTTAGATTGTGTTATTAATAGAACTCTGAATAGGTAAAATTTTTTGGCAGGCTCACCCTGTAACAAGTAGTGTGTGTTAGGGTTCAACAGTTATGATTGAAACTCTAATTCCTTTGGGTTGTGAATTTTGGGTTCTATTGATAAATCAGAAGCTTCCAACTTCTCTCATGCATCATTCAACTAGTTACCTTTTTTTGTTTCTTCAGAAATCAACATTTCAAGGGTGACCTCCAGTCATGTGGTCTATACTTAATAGACTGATGTCTAGGCAAGTATAGACAGGCATTCCTAAGTTATCAATAAAAGGTCACGCCTTCTGCTTAACAGATACCAACAAAAGGTCACGATAGCCTGGCAACCAATAAGCTGAATGTTTGATTTGAAGAGACAAGAATTTCTCCTTTGCCTTTTTTAATTGCACTTACGCTATGTTTTAAGTGGGAAAGACTTCAAAAATCTCATTATTCTGCAGGATAGCAGGAAAGTTCGAACTTTGTTGTCTTTGACTAGATTGCAAGTGAGACTGAGATGCTCGAGGGCACCCTTGTCTGCTCCAGTGGTGAGCAACAGCCCCCTAGATGCAAGAATGGGAGCACTCATCTCAGTATTTCAAGAGTTACCCTCTTCTAAATGGGCTGGATTTCTCATCTCCATAGGATCTGCCTGCAGAGGACATACAGTATTTTTCAGGAAAAGACTTTCTCTATAATCCACAGTCCAAACCATTATTAGCTATTATCCTCCCTATCAATCAAATGCAAACAAAACTTCTTTTTGGTGAAGTAAAAGAAGAAGGTATTATTTTCAGGTACATTTATTTGTATAGTTTAATATTTACATGCAATAGGCTTAGGTATAATTTCTGTGCTATTCCCTTCAATGGTGAATACCCTTTCAAAATCTGTTTGAAAATCAAATTAACATAAATCTCATGGTAAGGCATTGGGCTTTCTTAATGACCCTTCTACCATCCTTTTACCATTAATTATAACAGGATTAGAGTAATGAGGGATTGCCTAATAAGAAAATGAAGAGAATATATATTTTTTAAAATACAGGAATAACAGATGTAAGGAGTAGCCACTACTCCCTAGCGCTGAACGTGCCCAAAGAGCCACCTGCCCTGGCCAAGACTCTGAAGAGGGCACACTGACAGCTCACTCGATGGCGGAGGCGTCACTGGGATACCGCATAGGTGGGGCTTACTGGAAATCCGCCCTCGAAACTTGCCAGAAATCCTCCCTGTAGGGTGCTAGCAGAAGCTACTCATAGAAAGGTGTCTTGTGGAAGGGACGCGGCCATGAAACTGCTTGAGCTGCCTGCCTAGGAACAGGCGAAACTACCAGCTGCTGGACGCTGCTGATCACCATACACTACAGAGGTCAAGGGCTAGACAGCTGACTGGTGATGCAGGAGCCCAGAGCCGGAGAAGCTGCCCATGCTCCAGGCACTGAGTGCGAGAGGAGCCGTGGACCCGCAAAGACCTGCTGAGAAGAGCGCACCAGAACCAGAGAAGCCACGTCATCCTCTAGCGCCCTCTACTGACAGAGCTTAGTATTGTGCCAGCTGGCAAAAGAGAAACCTTTAAAAGCTTGAACTCTCACATTGCAGTGCAGGCGGTGAAAGATGTGTTTGGAGCCGAGAGGCAAATAAACTGATAACTGTTCCTCTTTCCAAAGGACTCTCTGGTGTTAGCTGTTGTGTGCGACGGAGTAGTAAATCATCAACCATTCTCTGTGGACTCTGGTTGGCTAGACTTGAGTCACTTTTGCCTTGCCCTCCATTCTTTAGAAGTAAAACCATTGTTTTTTGTGTTTTGGGGTTTCTTTTCTGCACAACGAGCATCTCTCTCAGCCATATCACCACCAGTTGGTTTCCTCTTCACTGTCTTTTGAACCGTTGCTGGTAAATGCCTAACAGGATTCCTGTGTCTAGGAGTATTGAGTATGAGTGGAGGTCAAAAAATTCAACCTGTCTAGTCTTGAGGTATGAGCACTAGGAGGATAAACTTGTTGAACCTTACTTAGAGAACATAGGGAACTCTCAAACACTTGTTTTAGACACTTGCTGAAGCCAGATGGCCCTGGAGCCGATTGTGTCTACTTTTGCTTCGTGAAACTATACAAGGTTGTATAAAGGCCACTGAAACTGGGAGCCACCATTTACTGTCTTTGTGACTTTGGACAAGTTTTCTAAACTCTCTGAGCCTCAGTTTCCTCCTCTATAAAATGGGGATAGTATCAATTTCAGGTAGACATAAAGAGTAAATGAGGTATGACTCTATCTCTGGTCCTTCCCAAAGCTTTACTAGTATACTAAAAAGGAACAAAAATAAATCCAGAAGGAGAATGTAAGAGGAAACAATAGTAGAGAAGAGAAATGATCATTTTGGAAAGCTAGAGACAAGTGGTAACTGAAACCTACTCTTGCAAGGGTGAAAGCCAGGAAACAGTCAGTTCCCTGCCAGAACTTCGGAAAGGCTTAGAATGGGAGGCATCATGAAAGCTGCAGTGCTGATTAGAGGTGAAAATGGGAAGATTGGTTGATGTGTTTAGGAGGAACGATTAGATCCCTAGATACCTTTCTCTACCCTGAGAAGCCTGGCAGGCACCCCTTCCCCACCCCAATTAGTAGAGGTTTGCCCTCTGCAAAAACTGAACCAGATTGGTTCTGGGCTTAGAGACACAGGAGGTGAGGTGACACATTGAGAAAATGAAAACCTTCACACCAAACTGTGAGACCCTACTGAATGTAAGTCTCTTTGTGAACTCATAATTTTTTTTTAATTTTTTATTTTTAAGTAATCTCTACACTCAACATGGGTCTCGAACCCACAACACCGAGATCAAGAGTCCCATACTTCACTGACTGAGCCAGCCAGGTGCCCCGTGAACTTATAATTCTTGAGTTCATTGAGCTTCATGGGTTTGTGGATTCATATATGTCATCAAATTTGGGAATTATTTGGAGAGATTAATAAAACTGACAAAATTTTAGCTAGGCTAAGAAAAAGAGAGGATACATAAATAAGTAAAATCAGCAATGGAAGTGGAGACATTACTATCAACCTTACAGAAATAAAGGCATGTAAGAGATAGAACGAAGAATTGTGTGCCAACAATTTGATAACCTAGATGGAATGGAGAAATTCCTAGAAATACACAAATTACCAAAGCTGACTCGAAAAGAAATAGAAAAGTCTCAACAGACCTATAACAAGTAAAGGGATTGAATCTTTAATAAAATCCTCCCAACAAAGAAAAGTCCAGGACCAGATGGCTTCACTGGTGAATTCTATCAATCATTTAAAGGATTGACACCAATCTTCAAATTCTTCCAAAAATATAGACAAGGAAGGAGCACTTCCTAACTCATTTGATGAGGCCAGTCTTTTCCTGATACCAAAGCCAGACGAAGACGCCACAAGAAAAAAGCTATTGACCAACATCTCGTATGTATATATGACATATTACTCAGCCATAAAAAGTAATGAAATACCAACACAGGCTAGAGCACAGACAAACTTTGAAAACATTACACCAAGTTAGAGAAGCCAGACACAAAAAGTCACCTGTTTTATGACTGCATTTATATAAAATATTCAGAACAAGTAAATTCTTTGCTTTTTTTAAAAAAACAACAAACATTTTATTTATTTGAGAGAGAGAGCACAAGTTGGGGGAGGGGTAGAAGCAGAGGCAGAGGGAGAAGCAAACTCCTCACTGAGCAGGGAGCCCCATGCAGGGCTCCATCCCAGGACCCTGAGATCACGACCTGAGCTGAAGGTAGACTCTTAACTGACTGAGCCACCCAGGGGCCTCATTTTTTATGTTACTTATTATTATTACTTAAATTCTACTCTATAGATCGGAACAAAATTTGGCAGTTGAGGTTATTCTGTGATTTCTGGGTTTGCTTAATTTTTCAATAGTATGCCAATGTAGAGATTCATTATTGCTAGAATATACTTTTAAAAATTAAATATATCATGATTTGGAAATTTGCACATCTTGTCATAGGTTAAAATAACCTTGTCTCCAAACACTCTCCAGGTACAAAAATAAACAACTAAAACTGTACATGGGAATGGAATACAAGAGTTAGGGAATGAGGATATGAAGGTACATTGAAATCAGGCTGCAATGTTTTGATGACAACAGTTTGGCTATTATATATCATCCTCCCCTAAGATACTGACTCCAGAGTGCCTTAAATATACCTGGAAAACACAGCTCAGGAGAAGGAGAAGGCTCATCCTTTTTCCTTCTTTGATCAGAAGTGTGAAGACTAACCGGTCTTCTTGTGTCATGCTCTCCAAGAGAGAGTCGTGCTTGTAAATACGAAGAATGTATGAAACTGTAAATTTTTACAAGTGGTTTTAAGCCTGATTTAAAATATTGTTGGCAAACATAACAAAATTAGTCCCAAGATGTTCATTTTAGTGTTGTTGATGATGACAATCTAAATAGTCATTCTTGTAAATTTCTGTAAGGAATTATAGTTTATTAATTCACTGGAATATTTATTATTCCATAAAAATGATGATATAAATCGGTATTCTTGACATGAAAATATATTTAGAGATATTAATTAGTGAGGGGGAAGCAGGTTACATAACAAATATATAACTTCGCTACATTTTCGTTCGAGTGATAAATACACATGTACAGAATCTGGAAGGACAAAAGTCCAAATATTAACAGTGATTGTTTCTGTATGATGGGATTAATGTGATTTTTAATTTCTTTTGTTTATTTCTATTTTTGAACTTATCTACAATGAAAATATATATTAGTTTGATAAAATAATTTCTTAAAACAACTCACTGACTGCAAGCTGTGATTAATTTCACTTTCTATCACAGAAATATTGTTAACATTTTCTAGCTTTCAGATAATGAAAGAAAAGCTAGAGGTAAAAAAAAATCCCCACAGAGAAGCAAACTTTGAGATGCCCTGTGTTTTATTTTCAACCAGAATCTTAAAGAACTCCAAAAGAACACCTACGGAAAGCCCAGAACCTGTTGCTGAGCCGGCCTCATGAAGACTTGCCACAGAACAAAGGGAGAGGGTGGGTTACTGACCTGCCTTTGGAGAGGCTGCCCTCCAGCTGGTCGATCTGAATGTCAATGTAGGACAAGCTGAAAATCCATAACAAAGCCCAGCATCCACATTTAAAGAGATTTTTTTTTTTTTAAGATTTTATTTATTTACTTGACAGAGAGATAGAGAGAGAACACAAATAGGCAGAGTGGCAGGCAGAAGGAGAGGGAGAAGCAAGCTCTCCGCTGAGCAGGGAGCCGGACATGGGGGCTCGATCCCAGAACCCCGGGATCATGACCTGAGCTGAAGGCAGCAGCTTAACCTACTGAACCACTCAGGCGCCCCAGGATCCACATTTAAACTCGTGTCCTCCATAGTCTGTTCTGCGGACTCTAGTCCCATGGTATATTAGCAGTTGCTAAAACAAGAAAAATGTTCCATGCTCAAACAGTTTGGGAAAGACTTTAGATTAAATGTTGACAAATTTATTTTCAGGAGCTCCTGCACAGAGCCTGGAATGCGAAGCTGTGCTTGGTGATCTCCCAGAGAGGTATCATGTTCACACGTCTCTAACTAGTGTCCTCTGAGATTCCTGGTGGGGAAAAAAAGTGTCCTGTGGTCAATAAAGTAGAGAAATGTGTGTTAATGGGCTAGATACCTTCTCATATTTGTATATCTTTCTTCTTCATTTCCTGTATTCAATCCTCTAGCATTTATTTGTTTCTTCCTTCACAATCTTTTTCAGATGTGTCCATTTAAAATCATAGATTAACATTGAGCTTCTATTAAATACTAAGCATTTAAAAAACTTTATAATTTAGTTTTAAAACCATTATAAATGCTTGCTTCACCTCTGTTTTCTAAGTAGAGAAACTGAGGTGTAGAGACATTGGGTCAACGGGCTCATAAGTGACTGAACTTTGCTTCAAGAAGCACATTTCGGTTCTACTTCAGGGACCTTTCTTTTTCCCCATGGACAACAGCAACAGTCTGTCTTCCTTCCCTCCAGTCTCTTTCGATCCACCCAGCTCTGTTTTGTCCCTGCTGCCAGGCTAGTTTCTCTCACACGCATGTATCCCAAAGATCAAAGTCCCCCAAAGCTTGTGATTGAATCTGCAGGAGAGGGAGCTGTGAGTTTCCAGTGACTTCATAGAACTTCACCTGTGGGAAAAATTTTTCTGCTGCCATTAAAACTTTTAAAGAAGAAAAAAAAATATAAGTTATCAGAAGAAGGTGAGACAGTTCTAACTCAAGAGTATTTGGATATGAGGCGGGTGGAATGTAGAGAGGGGCAGGATATGGAAGGGATGAGCTAACAGGCCGGCTATTGCCTGACTTCCCTCTGTGGCCTCCTACACACCAAGAGGAGGTGGGTCCCTTTCCACCGAACAGGAGATCAGGTCTGGGAAACCTACCAAGAGCCCATGATGGAAACTGGAAAAGGAAACTGATGTTTTGATTAAACGAATATTTGAAATTATTTCATTCCAAAGGAAAATATCCCAATTAAAGTGCCAAGCATTCAGTATTCACAAACAGAAAACAGATGCAACATGTGTTCAGTTTGAAAGTGACTTGGGAATAACTCTCCTGAAACAGTGTGGACATATTTAAACAATATAATTCATAACAGAGCTCTAGAGGGGTTTCTAAGAGGAGACAAAGGAGTACTATAGACACACATTGAGCTATCCCAAGAGTATGGGCATGTACCAAATGTAATAAATAAATGTCTGCTATTTAGCTCTGCAATTTCCACATGCTTTTTAAGTGACTGCATTACTGATTACATAAGACACTAAAATCTTCTTTAGGAATATATATAATGGTAATGTTTTTAGAACCAAATTATAAAAATAATTAACCAGTGTGAAAAAAAGTTGTTTCTACTTCTCAAGTTCAATACTATCCTAAAAAATTTTCTGCTTCCTGATTCGGAAAATGAACTTGGAGCCAAGATTTACTTTCTCTTAGAAAGGAAACTTCAATAAAGTTTTGTCGTTCTTTGATCCTTTTAGAAAAATAAGGCTTATTAGTCTTCAGAAAACAAAATTCTCTGATAATTTCTTGCATTCCTTTTGCATAAACGTAAGACTGTTTTTGGAGGGCAAAATAATATCGTAGTTAAAAATAATTGCTATCAGGTTTGCTAAATTTTAGTCCATCTTCCATCCAAGTGAATTAAAAATTTTAGCAGGTCCATAAAATGCTTCCATGTATTTCTAGCCAGAAAGTTGATGGTGGAAACCAAATTGTAATGTTTTGCAGTTAATACTGTCATCGGTATTTTGTATGTATTTTTTTTTCGTTTTCCTTTGTTTAACAAATGAGATTTCTCACATTTTTTAATGTGCTGTTTTAGCAACAGTTCTCACATTCAAAATAAATTTACAAGAATCTACTCAGCAAATATATATTGAATGCTCACTATGTACAAAACATTATACTGTGTTATTATGAACTTTCGATTTGAATTAAACTTGTATATTCATTAACCTATGTGTTAATTTCATAGACTGATGGTTAGAAGCAAATTTTCAATATGCTTTTCTTTATTCTAGTTCCTCACTAACCTACTCTTCAATTGATTCTGTACTGTATAGTCCTGATTAATAAAAAGAGTGGACTTAATATGGTATATTATACATCCAATGAAATTTAAAATTATTAATCCTATTAAAAATGTGGAATAAGATTAAACATTAAATAACATTGAAAATATATAGATATAGTATGCGATTTAAGTTCATATAAACATATGTGAACATCTAAGATATGATAGATTACATTATTTGACCCAGTTCCCTCCATCCCCCCTTTCCCACTGCCATATCCATACTCTGTGCTATGCCACTTTGCAATGCTCTCCTACAGTAGATATACTTCTTATTGACTATAATTTACATTGTGTTTGATCTCTACCTTTGGCTTAGTCACGTGAATTGCCTTGGCCAATATATAATATAGCCTTATTATTATTATCGTATTATTGCCAGAGCGGCCATAACTGAATGCCACAGACTATGGGGCTTAAACAAGAGAAATTTATTCTTTCACAGTTCTAGAGTCTAGAAGTCTGAGATCAAGATGGGTTCACAGATTTGGTTTCTTCTGAGGCTTCTCTTCTTGACTTGTAGGTTGACCATCTTAATGTTCACATAGCATTCTCTCTCTAGGCATGTCTGTGTCCAAATTTCCTCTTCTTGTAAGGACACCAATCATACCGGATTAGGCCCACCATAATGACCTAATTTTAACTTAATTACTTCTTTAAAGAGGCTTTCTCCAAACACAGTCACATTTTGAGGTACTAGGGGTTAGGACTTCAACATATGAATTTTGAGGGGATGCAATTCAGCCCATAACATCAACCAAACTCAGCCTAGATCAGGAAATCCTCAAGTGTCAAACAGATTCATCACTTATAATAATAATAATAGATCTGCATTTTAAGGCAATAAATTTTGGCGTGCTTTGTTACAAAACATTACAACTAGCATGAAAAAAAATTTTAAACAATTATTGGTGATGAGATTTTGAATAATTAAAAAATACTTTAGGATTGTTGCTACATACTCTTTTAAATTGGCTATATTTTTTTCTGTGTGTAAAGTAATACTTCTCCATTGTTATCAAAACAGAAAATGGGGTAATATATAAAATATAAAAACAAGAATCAGTTGTAATGTGCCCCTTTCCCCATGCATGGTAAAAAGCCAACGGTTAATACCTTTCAAATACTTTCCTATTTACAAACACACATACAAATACATATTTTTATGCATATAACCATACCTATTTTTACAAAAAAGGTATTGTATTTTACATGTTTTAAGTTGCTTTTATTTTTGTAAATAAAAAATTGTCCAAGGGAAGTGTTCTGTTAATATAGAAAAAGTTATAAATTATAATATTATAAAAATTATATCATAATTTTAATGACTACATAGTATACCATTTTATCAATTAGCATCATTTACTAACTTTTTACTGGCTATTATTTAGGTTGCATTCATTTTTTATGGTTATTTTATTTTTCCATTAAAAATAAAAGATGCCATAGTGTTTCTTCCTAAAATGCTTTGGGATCTGGGGTTAAAAAAACAAAATACATGTGGAGACAATTACTAACTCTAGTTTACTGTGGGTTTTTCTGCCAACTTTACATAGATGGCTCTAACAAAATGTAAAGACGATAATGTATTTGGCTTCAGGATAATGGTCAGCGAACTGAAATAAGGATGGTGGTAACAGCAGAGCTGATGGTTTCATTTTAAAACGTTAATTCCATCGATATCTATCGAGCCGCCTACAAAGTGTGTGACGCTAACCTACATTACTACAGAAGTGAAGCAGACACACATTGGCTTCAAATGTCTTCCTGTCGAACAGAGGGAGCACACGAGGATGTGTACAGGCGATCCCAAGGGCTTAAAATACCAATCCAACCTTAAATCCACAAGGTTGCCTATGACATGATGAAGTTCAATGTAAGGGTTGGAAAGAAACAGGTTCTCTACTTTTATAATTAATAAACTGTTCTTAAGAGCAGTGCTTTTCTTCTTGGTTTTTCTTTCTGTATAAGAAAAAAGTAAAATTCTCATTTTCTTAACATCAGGACACATTTAACAACTCGCAACATCTTTCTAAGGAAGAGCCTCTGAGGCAAATATTTGCTGTGAAGTTTCTGAGATGGTTATTTTCTCCCTGGAGCGTTGGCCAATCCGTCAATTGTGGGTCTCGTTTCTTTCCTGCCTTCTGTCACCTCATCTCAGTCGGCCAGGCCACAACCAGAAGTCCACACTGACCACGCGAGGACACCCTCTATTGTCCACTCTCCTGAGGCTGGCTGCACTCCTGGTGCCATCTGTTCTGTCCTTCTGGGGACTCCATGTTGGTTTTGACTCAGTGCCAGAGAATCTTTACTTCTGGAGATGGTGGTGGTGATGTTCCTGGGTAATTTCTCCTCCAGAATGCAAGGTCACTCACTGTCTCAAGTACTGTACTTCACAGAGGCATTTTTCTCTGCAAGATTGGGAACCTCATGGGAGGAAACAATATTTTTAGCTGAATACACTGTTTGCATTTAGGTTAGTGCGATCCAGAAATTGTACAAAGTCCATGCCAGCTTATTTTCTTCACCTCCATCAGTAAATTTAGAAAGCACAGTTTAGTGTAGCTGTACCAACTCTTATTTTATTTAATGCTTTTAGCAGTGCTATGCGTTTTCAATATCAGGGTCCTAGGGAGCAAATACTCGCACTGTCACATAATGTAAATGACAAGTGTATTTGCCATATCCTTACTTACCTCCAGATATACACCCGGTCAAAAGTCTGAGATGCAGGACAATGAGGCTGGGGACCAACAAGCGTATGTATTTTCAGTCCAGATGACAAAAATCTGAGCCAAGGTGGACATCAGATTTTGTATTGTGTGATTTGTTAACAGACTAAATACGGGAAGTGGAAGATAAACTAGAGTCATAACAATATTAGTAATAACGATGGCAACAATGATGGTGATCATGAAGACAGCTGGAGTTTACTGGAAGCTACCTATTTCCCAGGATCATGCGAAACACATTATATAATCACTTTGTTTCTCCTCCCCAACAACATTATCGAGGCAAATGCTATTATTACCATTATTATTCTATCTTTGAGGTGAGAAGATTGGAGTACAAAGTGTTTACTTGGCTTCCATCGCTTTAAGGGTAGAAAGTGCAGAGCTGAGATTTTTACCAGATCCTGGACTCTTAATTACTGCACCACACTACTTATGGGCATTTATCTTTCACTGTTCTTTTCTGTACTATGCAAGCTATTATTACTTTATAATAAGGTAATTCTATCACTTAAGGGGGGGATAATGTTGCCTAGGGCTTCTTATTTGAAGAGGACCACCATTGCTGGGAGTTAAAACCCAGGCCTGCCAATGGCGTTTATTATACCCATTACAGCCATTGCCACATTTCCATGTCTAGATCTTTCTAAACTCATGACTAGATAGGACTTTTAAGGACTCGCTTTGGGACTTTTGCACAGAGCTTCCTATCGACGAAATGTACTGTACTTACAGAGTGTGCTCTCTACAGTGCAGGTCCTGGGTTGTCCTGGGTGGGGTGTTTGCAGTGGCTTCTCTCTCTCTCTCTCTCTGTGTTTGTCTCTCAGAATCATTAATAACGACTTCACTATCCATCCCTTCAGCATAAATACCCCACCACTGTTCTTCCTACGCCTACTCCTAAGTCTCCCCTTCCTCCTTCACTTCTCTCCACCTGGCTCATTCTACAGTGTCACTGGTGCTGGCCGTGGCCTCATCCACCTTTGCACCCAGCCTTCTGGGTAAGAGTCTTAACTTGGATCCACAGACGATGCATGCTGTGACCCAGGCCACCAGGCAGCTGGAGAGAGAAGACAAAAGACACACGGCCACCGTTTCACCTGCTCGCCCAGGCCTGCAGAAGCTGCCTTCTTAGGAGCACAGTGAGATAGCCAGCCAGTCCTGTGGGAGTGTGTGGTTGCTGTCACAGCTTTAATGAAACTTCAGAGTGATGAATAGCTTCGACAAGTCTTATGGATGCCATGTCCACACTCAACCCAATCCACGTTGGTGCTTACAAGTTGTGAAACTGACAGAACATCTGGGGTAGGCGTTGCCTGGCCGGGTAATTAAATTGATCTCAGACCTTCTCATTAAGGCCAGTAAGGTCTGTTACACCTGGTGTTTTCATTAACTGCAGAGGAGTCTTTCAAAATTCATTATAATTTGTCCTTTTGTGAATCTGGGCAGCAACCAACTCCAGGTACAAATTCTATGTTAGTAACCAAAGCTCTCAATAGTAATTGACTCTTCCCCTGTTGAGGGCCAAGAGTACACAGGCAGATGGGTTTGGCTATTGGACATTAGAAATGATACAGTGAATGAAGAGGGAATTCTAAAGCCATGGCCTCTCGCCCCTGGCCTAGATTTGCATGCGTGTCTATAGTCACATGCAGAGGCTTTGAATTTTAAAATGTTGAAAGAGGAATCCTCTACTCTGGAGACCCAGAAATGAAATTATTTCTTTTTGTTTATCTTTTGCAGAATCATTAATAACCATTTCCTTAATAAATGTGTAAACTATTTTTCCATTGATTTCTAATATATACCATTGTCCTAAATATGGGGCTTCATTTTTCTTCTTACTTAATACTTCGATGTAGTACATAATACATTCACCTTGATCAAAAATAAAAGATATAAAACACATAAACTTTCTTTCCTACTTCGGTTCCCCAACTTTCCCTTGTCATCATGGCTAATGATTATTTTCTGAACTTTGTATTGTTGCAGAGCTTTTAGTGCATAGAAAGGCAAATACTAATACACATGTGCACATACACATAATCCTTAAGAACAAATGAGGCAGCATTCATCCATTCATTTACCTAGTCATCCAACGAAGGGGGGCATCATAATGTGTCTAAGGACATGGACTTTAGTCAAACAGACCCAGGTTTGAATTCTAGCCCCCTCGCTTTCTAGTCATTTAACTGATGAAGTTACTAAACCTCTCTCGGCCTTCATTTCCTCAGCATCAAAATGAGGAAAAGAATGTCCACCTACAGGTGTGTGACAATTAAATGCAAAGAAACATATAAAAAACACTGATCATAGTGCCCACCACATAATTAGTTTCCAGTCTTATTATCATATATTTACAGGTACCTATGATGGCTATGCACTCAAGATGTGTAACTCAGGATCCCTACCCTTATGGAGTTTGCAAATAACAGGGAGGATGGAATTCATTACATTTAACTTTTTTTTTCATAGAGAAAAACAGCTAAGGAATCAAAAAGGCAAGCCACAGAGTAGGAGAAAATATCTGCAAAGCATATCTGACATAGGACTTTTATCCAGAATTTATAAAGAACTCTTACAACTCAATAAGACAAACAACCCAATTCAAAAAATGGGTAAAGCACTTAGGCATTTCATGAAGGAAGATATACAGATGGCTAATAAACACCATGAAAAGTAGCTCAACACAATTAATCATGAGAGAAGTGCAAGTGAAGACCGTAGTGAGATACCACCACATCCACTAGTATGGCTAAAATTAAAGACTGACGATCAAGTGCTAATGAGGATGTGGAGCGACTGGAACTCTCATGTGGTGATGGTGGGAAACAGTTTGGCATTTTCATATGACCCAACAATCCCACTCCTAGGTATTTACCAAAGAAAAGTGAGAACACAGGTCTACACAGAGAACTATATGCAAATGTCCATTGCAACACTATTCATAGGAATTAAAAACAGAAGCAATTCAAATGTCTGTCTACCAGCACATTTTGTGATATATCTTTTTAAAAAGGAACAAAATACTGATACAAACAGCATGGATGAACCTCAGAAACTTCATCCGAATTGAAAGCCATATAAAAAGACATCATACTCTATGAGTCCACTTACATGAAATTCTAGAACAGGCAAAACTATAACAACAAGAAGACCAGAGGTTGCCTTTGGCCAGAGTTTGGAGGAGGGGGTCGACTTCAAAGAGGCACAAACAAACTTTGGGGAATAATAGAAATGTTTTATATCTTGATTGTGGTGGTGATTATACAGTTGTATGTAGCGGTCAAAACTCATCAACTGTGCACTTAAAATGGGTGAATTTTATTATGTGTAAATTATATCTCAACAAAAAGGAGGGGGACAAAAGAGCCTTACCGCAGGGGGGAGAGAAATAAGCGTTATGGAAATCGAGAAGAGAAAGTTAGCTTGGTGATTTAAAAAGTTGTTACTGAGGAGGTGGCATATGTGGGCTGACTCTGGAAGGAAGAGTGGAATGTAGACATGGTATTGTTTTTATGGGAATGGTCCATTGGATGGGAACAGTGTCAGCATGGAACAGGATCTTGGGGCAATGCTGAGGGAATACCTAAGACCCCAGCTTGATTCAAATTCAAGTTGTGTGCCTGAGGAGTAGAGGAGAAAGCTGAGATTGGAGACATAGGTTGGGGCCCCAAATCCTGCAGTGCTGTGAATGGAACGGAAGGAGATTGGACTTAATTTGGCAAAAAGGATATAAATACATAAAATAAAGGTTTTTGAGCAACAGCACAAAGTGTCATGGGTTGTTGGCAACGTAATGTGATTTGTGCTTTTGATCAGGAGGCAACTAATTCTGGTCTGTGGACCAAATGCAGTCCACTGCCTGTTCTCATCAGTGAAGTTATATTGGAGTAAGAAGCCATGCTCATTCTCTTATGTAATGTTGATGGCTGCGGGTTCTGACTGGTTTTTTACAGAAAAAGTTTGCTGACCTCTGCTCTACTTTGGATGAACCAACCTGTCAGACTCTTTGGAAAGTGAAAAACTCTTTTTTTCCCTCAAAACAGTTTGAATTAGCAGAGAATTTATACTTACATGTTCTTGTCGAAATTCTTGTATGAGTTTCTTTAACTTACATGTAGAAGCTTGAGGCCCAAAATATAGGCACAAATTGCCCATTTTGGTAGGATTACACTATATGTATTCATTTGTGACTAGTATTTTTTGCCTAGTAGTACGTTTATAAGATTCATTCAAGTTGGTAAATAGATGTGCCTTTTGTTTATTTTCATTGCATTATAGTATTCCACTACACAAATATGTCACAATGTGTTTATCCTTATCACCTTTATGTAATGTATAAATGATATCACTAAACATATTCTTATAGTCTGGTGCACATAGTGATCATGTCTTTAGGATATATATTTAGGAATGGAATTGCTGCTAGTCATAGATATATATATATTCAACTATATTAATAAATGTCACATTATTTTTCAAAGTCATTTTTGGGGGTGAATTGTGTCCCCCAAAGAGATATGTTGAAGTGCTAAGCCCTGGTACCTGTCAATGGAACCTTATTTGAAAACTGGGTCTTTGCAGATGTAATCAAGTTACGATAAGGTCATACTGGATTAGGGTGGATACTAAATCCATTGACTAGGGTCCTTATAAGGAGAGAGTGACGGGGAGACAAGCAGACATACCCAGAGGGAAGCTGGCCAAGTGAAGACAGGCAGAAATTGGAGTGATGCAGCTACACTGTTGGCAACCACAAGAAATTAGCAAAGACATAGAAGGAGTCCTCTCTAGAGCCTTTAGGAGGAGCTTGGCCTTGCTGACACCTTGATCTTGGACTTCTAGCCTCCAGAACTATGAGATAATAATGTTATTTTAAGCCACTCAGATGTGGTAATTTGTTACAGCAGCTCTAGGAAACAAAAACAGTGATCGTATTGATTCTATTCTCAATAGCATTTATGAGTATTTCTTTTCCTGTGCATCGTCATCAACAATTGATATTTTCAAACTTTTACTTGTTGTAATTAAGAGCATATAGGATTGGTACAAGAATAAAAATTATACCAATGGAACAGAGAAGAGGGCTCAGAAACAGATTCTCACATTTATGAACTATTTATGATGAGAATATACTTCATAGCAAGGGGGGAAATAGAATGGGCTTTTTGGTAAATAATGCTGACACAATTAGAAATCCTTATGGGGGAAATTGGACTCCAATTTCACACCATAAACAAAAATCAATTCCAGGTGGATTAAAGACTTAAACAGGGGAGGCCACAATATAAACCTTTTAGAAAACTATATAAAAGAATATTTTCACAACTTGGGGTAAGCAAGAAAAAAATTAATTAATTTTATTACTTTAAAATTAATAGTTTCTTGGGGCATCTGGGTGGTTCAGTTGGTTAAGTGTCTGCCTTAGGCTCAGTTCATGATCCCTAGAGAGAGTTTTTAGGCTACAGCCCAGGGAAGGGAAAACACAAGCGGAGTTCAGTAGTCTCCCTGAGTTGAAAAGATGGAGCTGGCAGTGACAGGAGGTCAGATGACTAGAGTTCACAGGACAGAGCATATACACACGTATATGTGTATAAAGAGAGAGCCTCAGAGATCTGCACCAAGTTTTCAGCTAAGTACTGATCAGCGTATGCTTGTGAGAAAATACCTGAGACTAGAGAAAGAACCTTCCAAAAGAAGCAGAGAGAATAATACTTGGAGCTCAGACAGGGCAGAAAGTTTGTGTTTCTTTTAGCCAGACTAGAAAACCACATAATTCAGCATCAAGTAAAGCTCTCAGAAGGGCATCACCTCAGTAATGGGCCAAAATCAACTCCAGACTAATGGTTGCTCAATGTCATCTAACAAAATTGAAAAACAAGCCTTGAAAGATCAAGTTTTTTTCCATAAAATACATCTCAGAGCAAAGTTATGATTATTTATCGGAACACAAAAATCTAGTCTCTAACAAGGTACAGTTCATAATGTCTGGCAAGCAAAAAAATAAAATAAAAAAATAAAGACACAAAATGAAACAAAAAATTAATCATTGGAGACAGACCCATAAACTATACAGATAAGAAAATTAGATATGTAGACAAGGAATTAAAACCTTTATTATTACTATGTTCCACATGTCTAAGGTGGTAGAAACAGGATTGAACATGTTTTGTGAGGACATCAAAGATATGGAAAAGATGCAAGTAGAACTTCCAGAGATGAAAAATTACAATGTCTTAGATGAAAAAATACTGTCTGGGAGTAAGAGCAAATTAAACACTGCAGATGAAAACATTAGTAAACTTGCAGATAAGCAATAGAAACTATTCAAAATGAAATATAGAGGAAGAGTGGGGAAAACTGAGAATTTTACTGTACTGTAGGACTGCATTAAGTGGTCTAATAGACCTGTAATTCTAGTCTCTGAAGGAGAAGAGTGAGAGTAGAAACAATAATTAATAAAATAATGACAAAAATAATTTTAAATTTTGACAAAAACTATAAACCTACATATCCAAGAAGTTCAATAAACCTCTAGCCCAAGAAACATGGGGAAAAGGTCACCAAGGAATATAGTAAACAGATTGATTACAACCAATGATAAAGATAAAAATCTTAAAAGCAGCTACAGAAAGAAGGCACATTATTTACAGAGAAACAAAGATGAGAATGACAGTAGACATCTCGCTAGAAACAATGCAAGCCAGGAGAGAATGAAGCAGCATCTTTAAAACATGGAAAGAAAAACTGTCCAGCTAGAATTCTATACCCAGCAAAGATACCTTTTAAAACAAAAGCTAAGAACTTTTTTAGATGTTAAATTAAAAAAAAAAATGTCTATTTCTTTAAAAACTAAACAGACAGAAACAGAATGGAGAAAGTATTTAGAATACATACAACAATAACAAAAAGTCTGGTATCCAGAATGTTAAATAGTAGTATAAATCAATAAGCGAAATGGCCAGAAGAACTGAATAGGCTCTTCACAAAAGGAGAAATCAAATGGTTGATAAATATATGAAAGATATCAAAATATGTAAGTAACCTGAGAATTACAAATTACAACCATATCATTAAACACCTCTCTGATTGGAGAAAAACTTAAAAGTCCATATTTTATCATTCTTTTTCTGATTTGTGTAAAGAGAAAAAAAATATTTTTTAATACTTTTCTATTCAATAAAAATAGATTCTTATTTTTCCCCCTGATAAAGTGATAACAATGTATTGAGATGATAGAAGTGTTTACATAAAAATTCCTATAAACTGATTTCCTTATTAGTGAGTTGTGAGATGTTCTTAATTAGAACAGATGAACTAGAACATTGGATAAATTAAATTATATTAACTTTTATTAGTAATGTTAGCAATCATGAAGCTAGAATATTGAAAAAATATCCTTAATCTAGTCATTAAATTAAAAAGAATTGTTATAGAAATGTTGATTAATTCAATAATAATTTTATGATCAATTATTTAATTTAATGAGCAGAGAGAAGCAGACTGTGGTGAGTGCATCTTACCAAAAATAACTGCTTTTATGTTTGAAAAGGAGAAAAAGAAAGACATATTCTCTTTAGGGTTAGAGAGCTATCTATTATTAATTTCTTTGTCCCCTCTTGTGCTTCTGGGAGCACTTGGGACATAGAAAGTTTGTTGGATAGAATTTTAATGTGCCGTGGTATTTGTAGTTACTTTAGAAAAGGCAGGGCAAAGGCTTGATTAGAGAGTTAAACTACCTGCCTTTCTCTTACAGTGTCGGATAATGCTTATTGACATTGATCAATATATATATATAACTAAATAATTGTCCTCTAAATTCAAAGAAAGGGAGCAATAATTAAAGTCCACACATGTCCATGTAACTTGAAGCTGACTTTAGCAACAGCAAGTAGGTCCAACTACACTCAGGAAGATAGACAATTAATGCCGTAGTATATGAAGTTGATTGATATGCAGGGGAACCATCCATGAAATGCCAACCAGGAAGACAGGAAGAAGGTGGCCAAATTCTTTTCTACAACTTCACAAAGAATATGTGAATATGGGCCTAAGGGAACAAAATTCAGACTTAAATCCAGCAAACATTATTGAGCATCTATTATGTGATAGTTAATGTGCAAGTTACAGTCCTCTATAACCTCTGGTTTGATCCTTACAACAGCAACAGTTCATCTGTCCTAAATGGAAAGAATTGAATTAGAACACTGAATAAAGTAATATACAAAGTTGAAGAGGATTTGTGTTAATACAGAATGAAATAAGCTATGCAGGCAAGCAGGAATATTTAGAATTTTCCACTGATTATCCCATTCACTGGGATTTGACAGCTATCTTAAAGGCGGGATAGATCGAACACCCGCACATCTGCATCTAGGCTCTAATTTTGTGCTCCTCATAGTATAGAGGAGTCGTCTTCACATGTCAGGGTTTGTAGGATTCATGGTACTGGAGGTATGTACAAATCTGTGTTTATATGGATCATTTTATGGATGTTTCGAAGGTAATTTTGACTACACACTGCTCCCTTTAGGTCTTAGCTGGCTACCAGATGACACGGCTGCAGGGGTCATCGCCCCGGAACGAGGCAGCTGTATCTGAACTTACGGTCCCGATCCAAGGCTGGACAGCCTTTGAGTGGAAAAGCCACCCGCTCTTTGCACTCCTAAAGCTAGCTGTATATTTTCATCATAACTGGCTACCAAACCCCTTCTGGTGTCTACTTTTGCTGAAAACAAACAACTCTGGCAATTTTTAGCTTCAAAGATAGAGGCATTTTCAGAGGTGGGCCATAATTCCTTACTTCGGCATCAACTCCTCCTGGCCTTCGCCTTGATCGGGTCTGTCGTTTCCCTCAGTAAAAAAGGTCGAGGTGAACAGCAGGCAGCGACGCAATCACTGGGGCCCCACTTTTGTCTCAGCGGGATTCTTAATTACCATCTCAGAGTCAAATAGGTCGTGTGGAAAATGGGAGATTAATCGTTCACCCACTCCCTGTGTGTCGGCCAACCTGAACGAATGTCCCGCCCTGACTCTGGGCCTTTGGACTTACTGTCCCTCTGCCTGTCCGGCTCCTCAGCATCCTTCAGGATTGCACTTAGGATCCCCTCCTCCAAGAAGGCAAGTCTTCCCTGTTGCTCCCCCCACCCCGCCCCCCGCCGGAGTTGGGATGGAGAGCCACACCTGGGATTCTTCCAGGGCTCTGAGCACCTCGAAAGGCAGAGATGGCGTCTCCTTTACTTTGGTGCCTTATTATGACTTGTAAGAGTTTGAAAATAATATGTTGAATACAAGAGAAATAGAATGATATCTCTCCCGGGCTTTAAATGAAATAGCAAATGTAAAACGTGAAACCTACTACCTGTCAGAATCGCTGCTCAGGCTTTCCTTTCTCTCCCCACAACCCTTGCCAATGCCTTCTTCTCAGGGGCTTTGCCCGACCCTCCTCCTTGGTGTGAGAGGTGATTTCAGTGGAATCTGCTGAGCGCGACCCCTTTCGGAAGGAATTCAGGTGGGATTCAAATGGGAAATGTTTATTTTAGGAATCGTTTCAACTTGAGCTCGTTGTGAGAGGACATTGTATAGAGTGATAAATGATGACTTCACTTTCTTGGAAAATTTAGAGTAAATGAGCTCTACATTAATTAGGTGATAATTGTGTTTTGGTGTGGTCTGAAACTCGATAAAGACACTATTGAAAACTGATAATTACAAATTACCACAATAATAGTAGATGTTGAGATTAACCATGAGTATTATGGATCCTCTTCAATACAAAGCAAAGAAAAATTTTAAAGTGCAAATTCAGTTCCAGATGAAGTTAAACTTTACTCACATAAATTATTTAAATATAAATGCATGGGGCAGATTTGATCAAGTGTAAAGACTATTTTGACCACTAGAGGGAGCTCATACCTTAAAAAATGTTTGGAGCAACGACATTGTCCCAACAGGGGCCACTGTGGGTTTTGCTATTGCCCCGATTTTTTTGCGGGGGGGGGGGGAGGGGGAAGTGTCTTACACTACTAACGTTTCAGAGGGATGAATAAGTGACAAAAATTGTATATCAATGTAAATATATTAGAACTGAGCGAAAAATGTGCAGAAGAAATATCTGTAATCATACATACATTAACTTATGGATTCAATGTACTTTTTTCTCCCAGAACGTAAAGTATTTTTTAAAGATACTTTCTTTAAGGAAAAGAACCACACATTTCTTTCAAAAGCGAAAGCTGTGGAATTATTTATTTTGCTTTCACTTATTCAAGGCATGGGGGAATTTGTGTTAATAATTTTATCATTACATGTATGTGAAACAAGTAATGTTTCAGGGTCATATCAATCTTTGGAATGTCTCTTAAATCTATTCTCTTTACCCTGTTCTCACTACTACAGCCTTGGCTTAAGGATTCTTTGTTCTCCCCTGGATTTTCATGATAGTTTCTTTTTTTTTTTTTTAATTTCTTTTACTTATTTGTTTTTAAGATTTTATTTATTTGAGAGAGAGAGAGAGAATGAGATCACAAGGGGGGAAGGGTAGAGGGAGAAGCAGACTCCCCGCTGAGCAGGGAGCCTGACTCGGGGCTCGATTCCAGGACCCTGGGATCATGACCCGAGCCCAAGGCAGACGCTTAACGGACTGAGCCACCCAGGCGCCCTTTCATTATAGTTTCTTTATTGGTCTCCCCACCTCCACTGACCAACCCTGCCTCATGTCCCTCAAATGCAACTGACTTTGTACATCACTTTCAGACTCATTTTCATGAAATGTATTTTTGATCACATCACCTTTCTGCTCCCTATTTCTACAAAACAAAGCCACAAATGGCATTCAAGATCCAATTCAATATTACCTCCTCCTCACACCCACCAGCTCCAGGCTGCAATAATTCTTTCCCTCTCTTTTTTTGGGTTCTCGTGGCACCTTTTTGCTGTACTGATCTTTATTTTATAGTTGCTTGTGAGCATATCTTACCTGTAAGCCAACTCCCTTAAAGGCATGAGTCCTTGCTCAGAAACTAGAAAGCAAGTTTTGCCTTAACAAGTAAATGGCATTGAAGGTCTGCCAAGAGAACCAGATTTGGGAGACATTCTGAAGTGGAATTGATAGAACCTGGTACTCTGGTTGTCTATTGCTACTTCAAGATGTAGTGGCTTTAATAATTTATTATTATGTCTCAAGATTCTGCGGGTGACTAGACCCATCTGGGTGGTTTTTACTTGAAGTCTCAAATGCAATTGCAGTCAGAAGGGAGCTGGGCTAGAGTCATCTGAATGTTCAGCCAGGCTAGACATCTAAGACGGCTTCCTTGTTTATATGTCTGGCCACCTAGACTAGGATGGCCGAAATCACTGGGGGCTGGCCACACATTTGCTCTCTTCCTATGGTTCCTCCACGTGCCTCCCTTCCTCAAAGAATGGTGGGCTGAGGTTAGATACCTTATCCTGTGACTTTCCTCAGAATGAGCATTTCAAAAGACTCATTTTTTGGTCTTGGTGGAAGCAGCAAGTCTTCTCATGACCTAACCCTGAAAATCACACAGGATCATTTCCTCCACAGTGGCAGCCCAGAGTCAGTGTTGGAAGGGACTGCACGAGAGCACAATACTGGCCTGGTTCCTCAGGCAGCCATCTTTGAAGCCTAGCTACCTCACCTGCTAACATTTCCAGTGTGGAAAAAGCCTTTATTTGAGGTGTGGAAGGTAGAAGCTTGAGGATGAGACCACTCAAAAGAACTGGAAAAGATTGGGGTGAAAACAAAAATTCCAAGACAAAGAGGTGGCCAGTCAATATTGTTTGATACATCCACGAATCCTTTTACACTCTTCTCATCAGGAGGAGCGTCTATGTTCCCTCCCCCTGAAACTGGGCAGGCTTTCCTGACCGTTTGGTCTAGCCGAGTACAACAGAAGTGATGTGTGTAACGTCCAAGGCAAGGTCAAAAAGGATGACAATGAGATTTCCATCGTGCTTGCTGAAATCCTTGCTCCTAAAGCCTTCAGCTTGTGTATAAGCAAGTGTGACTTCATCAGGCCACCGTGCTTCCAAGAAGCCCGGATTAGTCTATGAGGGACCCTGAATGTACTGTCATCCGTGGGTGTCATACAGAGTGGGGGGATGGGGATTCCCATTTACTCACTCTGGAGAGATGTCTAAATTCTCAGATGCTTAACAAGGCCACAGGAGTCGGTTGGGAGGCAGTGGGGGTCCCTAATGACCCTTGCAAAACGAGATTGAAGGCTGCTTAAGACTTGGGACCGGCAAGTACAAAGTTGTAGGCATCCATCCCATACTGGCAGACATTCTGTTTTTCACTTCCATCGGAGGCTACGTGCTCAGTGCCCCGTTCTTTTTTTTCGTTTAGCCTTTGAAGCTTTTTGTTTTCCCCCCAAAGCTCACTTAAAAGTTAAAGAGCTGAGATAGGCCATATACGTGTGAAAAGCCTGGGAGGAAATAGTACTGGCAGGGTTGGCTGAAGCTAAGGTTGGAGGGACGTTCAGTGCCAGGGTACATGCATGGATTCCTCCTGGCTTTCTGCCCTGCTGTGTCCGTGTAGCACAGTAGAACATTCTTAGGGAGAAACAACGTCCACTGACTTCATTCCAAGAGAATCAGCAACAACCCCCAGTTGTCCTTGAGAAGGAAAGAAGAGGACATTGAGAGACAGGACAGCTAGGGGGAGGGGCACAGCCGGGCACTCTTTCAGCCATCCCAGTGGGGACCTGGCGCCTGGGATGAACAAAGGTGCTGTCAGGAAGGACAACCACACACCAGTGGACAGGCTGACAGACCGCAGCTAAAGCAAGGGCAACTGGATGAGAAAGCCCGGGGAGGATCCCTAGTTCTCTCCTCCAGCAACTTCTGGGCCCCCTTTTCTGAAACAAGGCTCAAGGAGGATGCCTGGGGGATGTGGGTGAAGCTGAAGCATCCCAGAGAGCAGAGGATGCAGGTTTTGCACTTGCAACGGTGAGGAAGTCGGTACTGGAAGTCATTGAGGTTGGGGGTACAGAGACCTTCTTGCCAAACCCATTCCCAGGCTTTCTGACTCTCTAGGAACGGAGAGTCAGCAAGAGAATGCTCTGGCCAGTTTCCTGTCATTCAGTCGGGGAGCCAGGGCCCCGGCAGGCCTCACTCTGAGAAAACACATGCAGAAGAGAAAAGGACTAGAAGGAGGAAACGCCAGCTAGGAAACTCCAAAGGGTTCTGCGGCTAAGCTCACGGGCAAACTGCTTCCGCACAGGAAGTAAGTAAAGCGCAAACAGGATCTGAGCGAGGTCGTTTGTTTGGGAGGCGAGAGAGGGAGGCGGAGGGAGGGGCGGGCGGCAGTGGGAATGTGCAGAACCGTGTGGGAGCCTTCTCCCATCCCTGGCACGTCCTGCCTGCCACACACTGCAAACCGCCCTCCCTGCCTGTTAAGCGCGAGGGTCCTACAGGCCTCCCTGCATTCGGTCAGGGTGATTACAAAATCACCATCCCTCCCATTGCAAGATGCACACCAAGGGTCACTTTCCCGGGGAGCTGCCCCGGGGGAGGGGCGAGTGTGGATTCCTGAGAGACCCTTGGTGATCTGCTCAGAATATTCTAGGAAATTCTTTCTTTTTATTCTTGCAAATTCTTAAATGTATTCAGTAAGTTTCATTTTTATGAAAATGCCATTCCCTGACCAGATTGTACTGATTTTTCAGAGCACCCTTTTCAGTGCCTTTCTACTTCATGAACCTTAAGAGCCAACTTTCTGTGTGTGGTATTTTGGCTGAACAATGGATAACCAGAACTTTCTCAGGGACTGTTTTGCTCAACACTTGACTTTTCTAGAGACAATTTGAGGAGCTTTAGGTGTGAAAGCATATTAGCATGGTCTTACTACATGTGCCAAAAGATTAACAAGTTTAGGTATTAGAAAGAAGAAAAAGCAGCATGGATCAAGAATCCAAAGTTATATAGCTCACAGTTCTTCAAGAAATGGGGACTTTTTTGCTCTTGGGTGGTATTTCCCATTGTTTCATGAAAAGCAGTACCTTTCTTTTGACTTCACTCATTCTGTTCATTCTTTCCAGAACTCCAGTGTAAGGCAGAATTCATTAACCAAAAATTGCTTGTGTGTGTGTGTGTGTGTGTGTGTTGGGGGTGGGGGTGTCAAATGCACTGATTAAAAAAATACCTCTAGGACTCCTGGCTGGTTCGGTCAGAAGAGCATGCAATTCTTTTTTTTTTTTTTTTTTTTTTTTAAGATTTTATTTATTTATTTGAGAGAGAGCATGAGAGGGAGGAGGGTCAGAGGGAGAAGCAGACCCCCCGCCGAGCAGGGAGCCCGATGCGGGACTCGATCCAGGGACTCCAGGATCATGACCTGAGCCGAAGGCAGTCGCTTAACCAACTGAGCCACCCAGGCGCCCAGAGCATGCAATTCTTGATCTCAGGGTTGTGAGTTTGAGCCCAAAGTTGAGTGTAGAGATTACTTAAAAATAAAATCTTAAAAAAAAAAGGTCTCACCTAAGGACTCTTTAAGTGGATTCAGCTGGTCTATCTCAGCTGATAACTACTACCTTCTCTGGTACTTTCTACCCTGTGGACTATGACAGACAAGTCACACTGTCCCATTTCAGCCCAGGTGTCGCCTCTGTGGCCTTAGGAGGGACGCTAGGAACACCTCTACGCAATGAAGAGTCTGGGATAGGGGAGCAAAGGGAAGGGGCAGCTGGGCAAATTAAACGGCCAATCTTGTACCTAGGGAATTTACAGGATGCTTCCGGGTCTAAATAGGATGCAACACAATGATTTCTCTATAGAGTCCCTGTACATTCCACAGAGAAGGCCAGCCTCTCTTGACATTTTCCTTTACACATTTCTTTCCCCCGCTTGATACTCTAACTTAAATTTCTTTTCTGGAAACAATCACCTGGCAAGGATTAGTCCTAGATATCATTAGGGAGTCATTTAACACAGCTGGGTTCTTACAGTGGTAGAAATACGTCTTTTAAATGGAGTATCCTGAAATGATTCATGGGGAATTCAGTGCACTATTTGTGGTGGAAGACTTTGTTGCATAGCTTTCGGTCAAGGTCTGCTTTTTCAAAGTGGTAAAAGTTACAATGGAAGTTTAAGAGAATTTAAAATTTATCACTTATAAAATGGATATGTATGCATACCTGTTTAAGACAGTTGCATAAGAGAGACATAGGTTTTTTTAAATTTTTTTATTTGTTTATTTTTTTGTGACTGCATTCCCTTCTTTAAAGGCTGATCTTTGACTTCATTGGCATTTCCTAATATAGATCTTCCTCAACTTAATATGGGGTTCATTCTGATAAACCCAGAGTAAGTAAAAAATATCCTTAAGTCGAAAATGCTTTCAATATACCCAACATACTGAACATCATAGCTTAGTCTAGTCGACCTTAAATGTGCTCAGAACACTTACATTTGCCTACTATTAGGCAAAATCATCTAACATGATGCTTTTACAATAAGTATTGAATATCACATGTAATGTATTGAATACTAAACTGAAAGTGAAAACCCAGAATGGGAGGAGGTAGCCTCATTCTACCTTTAAAGCATAGGAGTCCTGCTGTGATTATTCACGTCAAAGGATATTCTGTTGACTATTTTTGGCTCAGTATTCTAGTTTCTAATCTACCACAAAGATGCACTGACAAATACAGAAAGATGTATGCACTGCACGAGGCTATTCATTGGAGCACCGTTTGTTTATTAGAAACAACTTACATGTCAATCAAAAGGGGAGTATCAGCTATGGTAACATCCCCATATAATACACAGATGTAAAAAGAAATAAAATAAAAGAAATAAAAAATAACATCTCTATATACTTTTATGAGAAGATCTACAGGATAGGTCGTTAATGAACTAAATATGAAGACACAATCACTAAAAGAACAAAATGAAAAATTGAACCTAACTATAGATCGAGTTGATGGCACATCCCTTCAGAGAGGAAATATTTTTTTTTTTTTAAGATTTTATTTATTTGTTTGAGAGAGAGAGAGAGAGAGCACAAGCAAGAGGGGTGGCAGGCAGAGGGAGATGGAGAAAGACTCCCCGCTGAGCAAGGAGCCCAACGGAGGGCCTGATCCCAGGACCCAGAGTTCATGACCTGAGCCGAAGGCAGATGCTTAACCGACTGAGCCACCCAGGTGCCCCGAGGAGGAAATCTTTCAAGTGACTTTAAAACATGGGAATTGACTGTAGATCCCAACTAGGATATATCCTTAGAACAAAAGGAACTGGCAAAAAAAACAAAAAAAAACTTCAAATATTTCCAGCAATTATATTCTTGCTATTGTTATTCTGAGACTGTTGTATGTGTTTTGTGGAGTAAAACAAATGAGTAATTATGTAGGTGTCATTGAGAACCAGGATTTAGAGTATGAAAGGAGATGTAGATAAAAGATTGACAAAATCAAGGAAAAGCCATGCAGTCATGAGCTAGAATTTGCAGTGGAAACATTAGTATAAACACGTGCTGCTTTCTCTACATCCATCTATCTACCTGCCTGTCTATCTACCTACCTGTCATCTGTCATCCATCTATCTCTAACCCTCTAGCTTTGTTCCCTGAAGAGGCCTGGAAACAACGAGTAACCCATGAGGAATGAGCATCCCTAACACACACAGTGTGATCTCCTCGGAGCTGGGGCTCCTCAGACAAATACGTGGCTCCTGGTCTGGGTCAAGAAATTCTCAAGGTGAACCTCTAACTTCTGATCACGCCTGAAAACACTCCTGACAACTACTATGATTGTGTCATAAAGAGTCAGGAGCCAATATGCAGGGCCTTCCATTGGATTATCCATAAAAATAATACTTGCAGTAAGCTGAAGCACATCAACTACACTTAAATCTGTGAACTTATAATGAGTTTATCAAGAAAGAAGCTCCTGGGACCTGAGGTCAGGGTGGCAGTGACCAATCCCAAGGGCAGGTAAAGGATGGCCCAGGTGGTTAGGGGCAACAGGGTGACCACCTCACTGACAGCCACAGGGCGGCCGAGCAGGGGTCAGGGATGGGCCCCGGCACAGCCGCCCCCCCAGCCGCGGGCAGCAGGAGGCCCGAAGGAGCATGGGTGTGCCAAGCTACGTGCAGGCCAGTGGACAGGAGGCCGACAGGGGCGCTGTGGGGTTGTGGGCCAGGGGAGACTGATGAAGACAGGAAACCACAGGTTTCGCCTCCATGTTGCCTTGTTCCTGACGCTCTGACCCAGGCAGTTGTACCTAGGAGTATTAACATGTAGGAAATTGAAGCCAGTTACCCTGAGAGTCTCATATTATTGTGGAAGAATCTAAACTCAGGGTTTTATTATGAAAATCAATCAATTTTATTAGAAACCAAAATGGTTTTTTGCTCTCTTATTTCAAGTAGAAAATTTGTCTGAAAACAAAGGTCCTCTGCAGCCATCTTGCTGGGATTCATATCTGAGAAGGGGTTTTTATTATCAACTGAAACTCTCCACAGTCACCAATAATTCCTCTTCACTTCTGCTCTCCAAGAGCTAAGTAAGGGACTCAGCTCAGTTTGGCTTTAAATTGGAGATGTGATCAGTCCTTCTGTGCGGGGTATGTTTGAGCAGAGACTGGGGCTAAGCTTGTTTGGCTCCTGAGGCCTGATGCTTTTCCTGACTGAAGTGCTATGATTGAATTTATATGTTTTTTGACTGCAGGCTTATTTCCTGGTTTCTCAGATTTAAAGAAACTATTTGACATAATAAACTTCCTTCTTCTTGTGATTGAATCTATGGTGGTAATAATAAAAAATAACACCATCTCTCCCTCTTCTTCCTCTCTCCACGTGTACCCCTTGGCCCCTAATGAAGTAAATCTCCCAACACCTGGCCTCACCTCAGACGGAACACAGGAGAGTGTTGAACACCGACTTAAGGAAAGCATATAGAGTCCTTATCGTATGTAGGGGGATGTAAAGTGCATAAAAGCATTTTTATTATGTAATTAAAATACTCAACTTGTCTTGTATCTAATGATATGCATTATTATTATGCTGGTACCTGCGTCTTAAAGAAAAACAAGGTTCTGGAATGCCATTTTGGCGTACATGTGTGATTGCATGATGGTGCATGGGAACTGAAATTCTGGCCCGTTTCCCCTAAACTTGCACTGGTTATACATGGTTTTCTGAAATTGAGCAGGGCCAATTTCTGATGTCTGCAAATGGTTCATATTTACACAAGGGCTGAGGAGATTGCTGAAATGGTTGTACCCTGGGAAAGCTTTATAAGAAAGATGATTTATGAGAAGTGTTCAGTGAAGGAAAAGGACAGACAGGAGGCCAGAGGGAAGTTCGGAGGAGAGCAGAAGGCTAGGCATTGCGAGAATAGGTGTCAAGTGACGGGGAGGATAAGTGGAATTTACTGGCTAGAACAGAGACATCTTGTCTATGCATCAAGGCAAAGGGATGTCATTCGTGGAAGTGGCGTTTAGTAATGAGCCTTAAACTCATGATGGGAAGCTCTAATTTAAACCAGTGGAAAGCTTGCAACTTGAATCTGTGGAATGATTCAGTGGTAGCTGTTGGTAAGTTTCTGAGTGAGGAATGATGTCATTAAAGAGGACATGAAAAAGAACATTCTTAGTCTCTAACATCTGGATGAAAGGAGTCCAGAGGAGCTTGAGGAGTCTACAGTGGGGGACAATGGACCATGACTTGGGTCAGGGGGTAGCAAGGGAAGGGTTCAAAGCACCGTATGTGGGGAAAGAACCAGTGTGAGAGAGAAACTTCAGGATTAGAGATGAGGCAGAGAAATATTTTGGTTGAAGGGAAGCCCAGGTAACAAGTCGGGAAAATGAGAGAGAAGTAACCCCACCGACAACAAGGGAAAAAGTGGGAAGGCAGAGGGGTTGCTGCAGTAAGGAATGATCTCTGCATGTAGAACATGACATATGATAACCTTCTGAGAGGTGAAAGTTGGCAGAAAGTTGTGGTGCATGAATCTGGTTGCTGATGTTCAGAGACCATGTTTCAATTCTATGTGGATTATATAAAAGACTTCTCAGGAGGTCGTTTATTTGGGTGTTGACTCGTGGTGGTTTGGCCCACAAACATGTCTTTTAGCAGTTGGTGGTTTCTTCCAGAGAATCAATTTCTGGGCCCTGGGACGGCACGCTTGGAGAATTGTAAGGACCGCAACATGAGGGCACGAGGGGCAGAACATAGATGAAACTGGGAAAGCAGAGAGGTCAACACAGAGTGAGTATATATACCAATGTCAGGAGGTTTAGTGTTACTCAGTGAGTACTGAGGAATCAGTGATGCTTTTTCAAGCCAGGGAATGACATGGTCGAATGTACGTGTTAGAAAAACCTGGGGCGCCTGGGTGGCTCCGTTGGTTAAACATCTGCCTTTGGCTCAGGTCATGATCTCAGGGTCCTGGGATGGAGCCCCGTGTCGGGCTCCCTGCTCAGTGGGGCGTCTGCTTGGGATTCTCTCTCTTCCTCTGCCCCTACCCCTGCTCGTGTGCTTGTGCTCTGTCTCCAGAATCTAAAATCTTTAGTTAAAAAAAAAAAAAAGAAAGAAAGAAAAGAAAAACCCAACCGGCAGTGGTAAGGATGGCAGATTGAAGAAGAGGAGATGTTATAAGCGAGACCACTGCCTGGAAGGGGATTATTTAAAGAATGGCCAGAAATCCCATTTGCCAGGAAATATTAGTTATGAGAATGCCAAGCTTGGGACAACTCAACAACATGGGCTAAGTTCCCATGATTTTTAGACTTAGTGCTATGCTATCTATTGTACAATTTAAAACACTGAGGGTCTTGAGACAGTTAGGGGTTAATTTACTCCAGAAATTGCAAAGAAGAAAGCAAAAAAGCATTTGAGTGACTAGAACCTTAAATGGAGAAGGGAGCAAGAGTATTGTGATTAAGACATACATTATGAGAGGGGCGCCTGGGTGGCTCAGACGGTTAAGCGTCTGCCTTCAGCTCAGGTCATGATCCCAGCATCCTGGGATCAAGCCCCACATCGGGCTCCCTGCTCAGCTGGAAGCCTGCTTCTCCCTCTCCTACTCCTCCTGCTTGCGTTCCCTCTCTCTCTGTCTCTATGTCAAATAAATAAAATTTAAAAAAAGAAAAAAGACATACATTATGGGAACTGCCTCCCTGGCTCAGGGTTCAGCCAGAGAGGCAGAGACTTGGATCTGTGTGTATGTACAAAGAGAATTGGTTTTCACAATTGCAGGGGCTGGCCAAGCAAGCCCCATGCCCGTCAGACGGGCAGGGGGAAAGAGAAGGTCAGGAGCCAGCTGGAAATCCATAAACTTGAACCTGAGCTGAAGCTGGGAGTCTCTGAGCTTCAAGAAGGGCCGGCTCCCTCTTGAAAGGGCTTCTCCTCGTCTCAGTCAGACCCAGCATCGATGATGGCCCTTTTTGATTAACTCAAAATCAACTGACTTGGGACTTTAATTATGTCTGCATAATCCCTCAGTGGCAGAACTTAGATTAGTGCTTGATTGAACAATTGGGGGATGATGTGTGCACGCTTCAGAACAGGCCCTGTCTCCTTGCTCCTTCCAGCTCTCATGAGGAGTACGCTTGCAGCCTGCCCAATCCAGAACCTTGCTAGAGAGGGCATGTGCACAGAGTTCAGACTAGCTACCCCGACAGATCACAAAGCCATGAGCTGTCATTCTACGGCAACTTTCCAGGTGTTCAGTGTTCAGGAGAACACTATTCTGGAGACAGTGAGAGCTGGCAATGCAAATTATATTCCTTCCGGTTTTAATAGTCATGAGGCTTAAGTGTCTCCATGCAGTATTGCAGGACTTTACTGCTATTCAATGAGAATGTTTTCTTTCAGAAAATGTTCGCATTTTTGTTACGTCTTCTTCTGTATTAAATAATATACACATTCATTTTAATAAAGTAGAGTAAATATTTATAATTACAATAAGGAATATTCATATTATAAAGCCAAACCTAAAATCGGGATACCTGACTTTCCAAGAAAAGTCAAAAGACTTCTATTTTCTTCCATGGCTTAGCTTCTAATTAGTTTGGTCACCTTGGCCAAATCATTTACCCCAAAACCCACGCCTGAGTTTTCTCATGGGTATTATGAGGTAGCTGACTCCAAGGTCTTTTAAGATCTAGAAGTCTATTGGCCACATTCATAAAACAAATTATAAATTATTTCTTAAAAATTGTCTGTTTGGTATTATTGCCTAAACTGCTAATAAAGAAGTCAACTCAAACAATCCAGAATCTCCTACTAAGTTAGCAACACTATCTATTGTTTTTTATGTCTATAACATTCTAGAAATCTGTATTTCACCATGGACTTATCAATCTCCTACAAGTTAATCTCCTTAGGGCAGTTTCAGGATGCTTCAGACCTCACAGGATGGGAAATATGAACTGTAGTGGGTTCTCTCCATCAAGATGGAGCTGACAGTCATACATCATGTAATAGCTACAGAATAAGAGAAGCCCATCATGGCAGTTCCTAAGTTCTAAACTACTGTACATCACAGACCAGATCATTGCTTGCCAGCCAGACTTGAAGACCATTTACTGTTTATTGTAGTGACGTTCTGGGATGACCTTTTCCTGGTTTGTTTCAGGATCGCAACACTACGAATTCATCAGTGTTATTTCCCTGGAGAGAATGAAGACGCCTGAAAGGAACTTCACAGCTCTTATTTTCCTTCACGTGCATCAATTTTTTTTTTTTTTTTTTTTTCTGGGAGGCTATCTATCCATGAGGGGGTGTGATCATCTCTCTGTTCCCAGTATGAGGCCCCAGGACAGGCTTTCCTGAGAACAAAGATCTGAGTGTTCTGAGGCAAATTCTATCAAACTGTTACTCCCACTTTTGATGGGAAGAAACACGAACGAGCCCCAAATAGTGTTAATTTCTCATTCTTTTCAAAAGCCAGCCTTTTTTTTTTTTTCCTGAAAAAGAAAATGAATGTAAAATACCATATCAGGCAACCTGTTAAAGACCTCAAAAGACTAAGACAATGTAACCAAGGAGACAGAGAACAGGAGACTGCTGGAGGACGAGAGAGGAGGAGGGAGGGGCGGGATTTAGGACAGTGTCTGACCCAGGAGGCCCTCCCACCCCACCCCCTGAAATCTAGCTATATTGCTACCTTCAAGTAGATAGGACTTCTTATTGGAGAGTTGGAAATACAATAAGCGGTCCTCCCCTTACTTTTCTAGAGCAATTCATTCACTCAACAAATACTCATTGGGCCTGCACTCTATACCAGGCCTATCGGGGACACAGCTGTGAATCCAGGAACACACTTTGTAGCTGATTCTCCTATACTGTGTCTTTTCTCAGGCCTTGCATAATCTAAGTAGGAACAGATATTAGAAATAGGAGATATTTTTGCCTCCTAGCATAAAATCAGAATATGAACTAAAAGAAAGCACAAAATCGGACTACCCAGGGGCTTTTATTTTTTTATTTTCATAGAAAGAAGTGATGGTTAGTACTTCTTTCTAGACATCTTCAGTCAGACATTTTACAGTTTGTCTAAAATTATACTTGGCTCCAGGAGGGCAAAAACTTTGCTTAGTTTCTGTTTTTCTAGCTCCCGAAACAGTGCCTGGAGCATAGTCAGGATCTAATAAATATGTGTTGAATGGATGCAAAGGACCAGAAGTCCAGATGTTCTAGAACATCAACATTGATTATCATTTAAACTTTCCAATCAGGTATCTGTTACCATGCAGACACTGTCTCCTCAAACACTGTTCGTCATTTACTCTGTGTTTATGGAATCACTTGACAAATACTTTTATTAAACATATGGTCCAGGGCGCCTGGGTGGCTCAGTTGGTTAAGCGACTGCCTTCGGCTCAGGTCATGATCCCGGAGTCCTGGGATCGAGTCCCGCATCAGGCTCCCTGCTCAGCGAGGAGCCTGCTTCTCCCTCTGACCCTCCCTCCTCTCATGTACTCTCTCTCTCTCTCATTCTCGCTCTCTCAAATAAATAAATCTTAAAAAAAAAAACATATGGTCTGTGAGTTCATCAAGTGAGAGCACTCACAAAACATGCCATATGACAACTCACAGTCCCAATTTTCCATTTGGTAAGTAACATTGTTTGTCTTGTATCTACGATCTCAATTCACAGAGTGTTTTCATTTCTTCATGGACACCAAATGTTCAACTTGGCTATTGAAACACTTTTGTTTATTTTCCTCCCAAATTAGTTGAACAGCTGAGATGTTACAGGTTTTTCTTTCCTTTCCCTTTTTCTCTTTGTCTCTTTTGAGTTCTCTAATTTTTTTCAAGAAGATCACCCTCAAGGCTATCACACATGACATACTGTTGTAAAGACCATTGATTTGACTCTGAAAATTGCACAGGCATATTCATTCAGAGGGTTGAAAACACTGTTGAAGGATTATTGTGGCAGGGAGTGTTCTTTTTCTGTAGATTGAATTCATCTGTCATTCACATTCTGTTTCCAAGCACTCAAGAAAGTCCTGCAATAGTCTATATCTTACATATTAGGCATATTATATATCATGCATACTGCATTATTATATGTAATCTATGTATTACAATATATGATAGTTTAAAAAGTGTTTTACCTTGGGCATTTTCAAACAGATCTAAAGTAAATGGAATAGTATAAGGAATCAGATGCCTGATTGGAAAGTTTAAATGATAATCAATGTTGATGTTTTAGGACATCTGGACTTCTGGTCCTCTGTAGAAGCAGAAACAGGCAGTAAGGAGTACAGGAGTTGAAGGGAAGGATGTGGTCGTTTTTAAAAATGTACTCCAGTAAAAGCTCAGCAAAGAAGAGACGTATGAGGAAGCCACACAGAGGCGTGCTGGGAGGAAGGATTCCCGGTGGAGTGCAGCAAGTACAAAGGCCCTGAGGTCCGGGGTGTTAGAGAAGCACCAAGGAGGCTAGTGTGTCTGGGTCAGGGTGAGCACCGGGAAGGAGTGGGAGATGAGGGGGAGGTGAGACCGTGACCCAGTTCTGACAAGGTCCCTCTAACCCTACGGGGTCTCTGCAGTAAAGACTGCCCATCTGAGTGATCATGGTCTGGTAGAAAATGATGAAGCTTCTGTGCTACTCCTTGGTCACTGGCGGGGGCCACTGAGAAGACCATGAGCTCACTGGAAAGCTGGGGAGGACCCTATTGATCCAGCAGCCAGAGGCTGTCAGCGCAGCCCACTCCCCACGGCGGAGTAATGACAGCTCTGTTGAAGAGGGATCTGAGCGGCTCACATCCTTTCATACATAAGCAGAGCCTTATTCCAGTAAATAAAATAAAATGTCCAAGCTAACAGAATATCTCCAAATTCAAGTCACACTGAAAACTCTACCCCTCCCTTGGCTGAGATCTGCTTCAGGCTTGGAGGCCTTCAGGGGAGGAGATGAGCGACATAGCTGGCTTCTCTCTCCCTTGCTCACCTCCTCTCCGGCTTAATGAGTCCAGCCAAAGGGGAGAAGGGGCTAGAAGAAAGAAGGGCCCATTACAGTGGAGTTGGGGCCCCCTGGGCCTAGTAAGCGTTCAGGGAGGGCCTAGTGAGCGAGGCACGGAGAGTGAGGCACCTGCCTCAGGCACAAAATTTAAGGGGGGCATCCAGAAACTCAATAATCAAGATAAATATTTTAATGGAATGGTTTTTTAAATAAGAAGTAATGCAAAAAACCCAGGATGAGCTGGTATCCCATTTTCCCCAGGTGGCCAAGGAGCTATTGAGGCGATTTGAAGAGCTGCATTTAACATTACGTTCTCTAATCATGGGGAATTACGTGTAGCTCTGCAAATCTGCCTTGCCTGCCAGCCCTCACCTCTGTGAGCAAGGCCTTCCTCACCTTGCCAACCTGGCACGCCTCTCATTCCTCAGGATCCAACTCAGGGGTCTCCTACTCCTCCAAGCCTTCCTTGACTACTGTTATAGACTAAATGTTTATGTTTCCTAACGTTCACACGTTGAGGCTCTAACTCCCAAAGTGAGGGCGTTAGGAGGTGCGGCCTTTGGAAGCTGATGAGGTCATGAACTGGAGCCCTCCTTCGTGGGTAGGATTAGTGCCCTTATAAGAAGAGACCCGGCAGAGCTTGCTTCTTTCTCCCCACCACAGAAGGAAACCGGGAAGAAGCCCTCACCAGACCAAATCTGCTGGCACTTTGACTTCCCAGCTGTGGTATTTTGTTATTGGAGCAGAGCTGACTAAGATGGCCACCCCCACCCCTCCCATTGCTCCATGGCTCAGAAGGATTTTCATACCCTTCAGTGTACCGCCCATGTACCTCCCACACCCTCTTCACAACCATTCATACAGCCCTAGCCCACGGTGATCTCCTCTAAATCACAAACACCTTCCCTCCGTTTCGAGAGAGGAGCTGGCACTTCACGGATCCCTTAGATTTTTCTCGCAGCAATACTTTGGGCATCGCTGTTTCTTCTTTTAAACTGCATAAACTCTTTCAATGTATTGATGTACCATAGTTTGTTAAACAGTCACCCTAAGGTGGTTACTTAAGTTTTTCTATCTTTTGCTATAAAAATAATGCGGCGATGACTCTTGATGTATCCACATTCCTTTGTACTTGAATTGGATATTTGATCAAGAATCCAGTGACAAGGAGGAATCACATTTGAGATCCTGTTCAAGCTTTATGTTTTGCTCAGAGATCGTAAGCTTTTAAATTCTCACTATGTAGCACTCATCTTAACTTTTTCTTACTTTCTTTCCTTTTTTTTTTTTGCATATTCTTAACTCAGAACTCATTGTTTAAATCCTCAAATAGCTTTGACATATACAAACAAATTGGATGTCCCCTGCATCTTCTTTTTATCCAATTTTCTGATGAGGACACACTACGAAGCTCAGCGTAAGATCAACAAAAGAAAGAAAAGAAGAGAAAACACAAAGTTCCATGACTTCATGATGCCAAGGTGTCTCCTGTTGAGCGGCTCTTCTGGGACAGAGCAACTACATGGAGCTGCCTCTGTGCTAATTCTCAGATTTAAGAAGATAGAAGCGCATGGAAACAATTACATAGAAAAAAAAAATCAAGAAAAGTTAAAAGAATTCTTAGGATAATGAAATGCAACAAAAACACAAGCTTAGAAACATCTTTGAAATTCAAACTAGATTTCTTGTTATTTGGGAGTGGTTGAAGGCAGATGGAAGAACCACACAGGTCTGACACCAACAAATCCCCCCCAAGTTCCATTGCTGTTTTGTAAGGGATAGTGTATGTGTGTGTGTGTCCGTATGTGGATGTGTGTGTTTAAGAATATGGTGTTCAAAACAAAAACAAAAACAAAAAACCCAGACCAACCATTTATAAACAAATCTTCCCAAGTTTCAAGAATTTTCTGACAAAATATCTGATGTCATCTCAGAATCTCAAAGTCCCCAAGAACAAGCTGATTAGCTGAAGGCTGACCTCAGAGGGGACTCATTCATTAGCCTAATGTTTCGAATGCCCATGGCAAAGGGATGAAGATGAACGTTGGAACTCTCATTCCTCCCTCCTCTGGGAACTCGCCCCTCCATTGACTTCAAAAATGTAACCCCGAGGAAGCCTCACCTTTGGGGATAACTCACTGATCTTCCTCTAGTCTCAGACCATGCCAAGCAAAGGGGTCAGGTGGACTGCTGGGTTTCACCTGGAAGAAAAATTTCTCCCTGAAGCATCACCTTTCCCCTCCGCCCCTCAGATGCATGAACATGGTCTGGTGGGCTTATACCATGGTCCATGGCCCTTCCTCATGAGCCACAGTGACATCGAGAGAGCCCCTGCACTCCTATAGGGGCAAGGCACCCCAAAGCCCAGAGCCCCTCAGCTTGGGTTTGCATGTGAGCACACGTCACTTGTGCTCATCCATGGGCACTCCTGGACTGGGGCCTCTTTCCCTGGGAAGATGCAAAATAGATTCCTGCCTTCTTCCTGCTTCTCTTATCATTTCCCTCCTACCCTCACTTTGTTTTTCTGTGACCTCTAACTCCAGCCTCTCCAGTCTGATACACTGGACCAAATATTAGCTTTGCCGTCCAACAGATTAAGTCTTAATCTGGCTCTGCCACTGAGACGGTGTGGGATCCCGGGTATGTAATGCCATTGCCTAGAAGAGTTGGTTCCTGGGGCGCCCGGGGGGCTCAGGCATCAAGCACCTGCCCTCGGCTCAGGTCATGATCCTGGGGTCCTGGGATCGAGCCCTGCATTGGGCTCCCTGCTCAGCGGGGGGCCTGCTTCTCCCTCTCCCACTCCCCCTGCTTGTGTTCCCTCTCTTGCTGTCTGTCAAATAAATGAAATCTTAAAAAAAAAAAAAGCGTTCGTTCCTATTTCCTCTTGTCCCACCCAAAACCAAAAACAGGCCTAAAGCTTGCATATTCATAAGGATAGTCCAAAATGATATATAAGACACTCATACAGAGGTTACCTGCTGGAGGGGCATAGGAGCCAGGCAATTTGGGAACAAAAATAGGAAGGACAATTTTGTTGCATATCTTCTTAAACTTCTAGCTTTTGAATTACATAAATATATTATCCATTCAACAAAAGTATAATAAAAAAAATAAGAAATACTTCTGCAGAAAAAAAATCACCTCGTGTAAATCAAATCTGACTTTGCCACAGATAAAACATTATAATAGGTTTATTTTGTTTAATGTTGATTAGTTTTGACAAATGAATTTTTTTCTTAAAATGGCCATAAATATTAAATATAATGAATTGTATCTGCATTATGTATAAGGTGATAAATAAAAACTGTATTACTTCTGTTCTCCTTTCTTATTCCATCCACTGAGTCACGAAAATCTCTTGAGTAAAATGTTAACATTCGTAAAGCACTTCAAAGTCTACAAAGGCCTTCATATGCTCAGTCTAATTAAGATCTTCCAGCCACAGAAGCAGCCAGAGCAGGCCCAATTCTTCACGTCCCAGCTGAGGAAATGAGTTCCAATTCATTCAAGGTCACAGAACAAGCAAGTGACAGAAGTGGCATTTGAATCCAGTTCTCCTGGCTCTTCATGATGCCATGATGTTTCCTCCAATTTCAGGGCAGAATTCATATGTGAAATGTTCAAATTTAGCTTGAGAGACTGGAAGAGAAAAGTAAGACTTAAATAACTATTCTGTTGACAACACCATCATAATTCAAACATGCCGTATTTTACACTTCACTGCTTCCATTTCTCTATTCTTAGCTCTCCAGTGTGTTGCCCAGGAATGCTGGACACCGTCTCTGACTCCAAAGTGTGTGTTTGTAGTGTGTCCCTCCTTTGAAAGGAGTTCAGAGCAGAGAGCTGGAAATAGTTGGTCTGGATGCGAAAAGAAAATCAAACTTTCTCTTACTCTGCAGAGCGTGATGAGCTAGGATTAATACCCTAAGATGGCAAGACATGCAGCATAGCACCCTCGGGAAAGATTATGCCTACATATTTGGTTTAATTTAAGGGAAAATGGTAAATTGGATTTTTATGTGTGTAACATATTATGAAAAAAAGGTACAGAAAAGGAAAATTTCACTGGGTTTTTTTTTTTCCACTCCCACAAGCAGTTCTCTTTTTAGCAGCAACTGGAGAAAGCTAAACATTTATTTATATCTTTTCACTGTTCCATATTGTCTTGTCATCATCTTTGGTTGAATACAATGGAGTTTTTCAGTGAGAGGGTCCTTTGTTAAGGACAAATCTAACTGCAGAGATTAAACACACATATACACACATACACACACGTACACATGAGCTAGTATTCCACGCTGCAGTTATTTTAAGGATTTTGAAATCAGAAAGCCTGGCTCAAGCCCTACCCTGGTCCTTCCTACCTGTGAAACTTTGGGCAACAAACTCAAACTTTCTGAACACTCACTTCCTATCTTAGAATCATGGGGCAGTCAAGAAAGATAATGAATTTAAAGTAAAAATATACTTCTTGGAATATAGCATTCATTCATTCATAATCCACTCAATGGATACTTAGCACCTCTTCTGTGCATGTCCTGAACCCATCCCTGGAGACATAGCAGGGGGCGAATCAGCAGCTCCAGCCCCAGGAAGTTCACATTCTCTGAGGGGGGACAGACAATAACAAGATAAAATTTTAAAGAGTAGCCATAAAAATATTGGGGTTAGAGGAGAGAACGTTAAAGGTTTTAAGCAGATTGTTTAGGGAAGACTGTAGTAAGAAAGAATAAATTTAATAAATGTTATTTATAATGATTATGGTGGTGACATATATTCCACATTCATATATTATATTTGCAATTGTCTGTGAGTAGACCAATGAGTTTAACTCTATTACTGGCAAACGTAGAAGATAATCATACACACACATTGACAATGGTCACGCTCTTCCTGCTTTTCTGCAAATAATTTAATATCCTAGAATTTTTCTATGGCTCCCTGTTATTAAACACTTGGTTTACATATAATTTTATAATACATCTGGTATAGAGGTTATAATAATGTTATGATCAAAACCAGTCTGAACCTATCAAAATCAATATATAAGGTAGATCTAGTCCTTTTTAAAAAAATGCTGTCTGCAGGGTGGAGTGTCCATTTTGCATTTCCTTGACGTAATAACCTCGCTTGCCCCCCGTGGGAAGTTCCCTTTGAAGCAATTTTCACACCCAGAGAAAACAGGCCTCTGTGCCGTTCGTTACTTTTCAGAAAATAGAGTCTTTATCCACATCCCTTCTGTGATGATGACCCCACTTAACTCTTCCCTTTATTTCTTACCTTCTGGTGTTTCTCTTTCTCCTTTCCCTCTTCTGTTTTACCTTCTCTCAGATTCCTCCCTCTGGTCCTCTCCTCCTTCTTTTTTCAGCCTTGTCTCCCTGTAAGTTCCTTGGAGAAGAGGAGGCATTTTATCATCAAGTGAAGACATCTCAGACTATGCAGAATAGGAATCCCTCCAATTCTTTACCCTCGGCAGCTTGAATCATCGGAAAGCTTGGCTCAAATCTCTAATGGCAAAGAAGGAAGAATGGCGCCGTGTACCAGCCGTGTGGCCCCAGGTACCTCGACCTCTCTGAATCTGTTTCCTCAGTGGAACACATATTTTCGGCTTAAAGCTTGTGTTATGGCATTGCAAGGCAGCAACTGCTGAGTGGTGTAAATTAATGAAGTCTTGAAGGATTATGGTCATCTCATTTCATGTTCCAATAACTACATTCATAACTTTTTTTTTAAGCGTGTGGTGTACTGTAGGCCCTAAAAATGAGTTACCTCACTTAGCACTGTTCTCAGCAATTTGCTCTTTGAGCCCGATCCTTCCCTTCTGCCCTTCCCAGTGTCTAAAATGAGCTCTACTGGGGCACCGGGGTGGCTCAGTCGGGGAAGCGTCTGCCTTCGGCTGGGTCAGGATCCCAGAGTCCTGGGATCGAGCCCCACGTCAGGCTCCCTGCGCAGCGGGAAGCCTGCTTCTCCCTCTCCCACGCCCCCTGCTTGTGTTCCTGCTCTCGCTGTGTCTCTCTCTGTCAAAGAAATAAATAAAATCTTAAAAAAAAAAAAGGAAAGGAGCTTTACTTTTTCTGGTATCTTTGGGTTACTGAAACAGCAGGTCCTTTCTTCCCAACCTAAAAACCCTTGCTTGGGTCTGGAGCGTTGTCTTTACGGCCAGGTGCTGAGAGGGCCAGGGCAGGAACGTGGCCTGGGCTAGGGCGCTGGGGCCCCTCCTTCACCACACCATATGGCCTCGGAGGACCAGCACTGGAGTTTCATTTCATTGACATTCTTGTAGAAAATCATTGACAATAGCATTAGCAGTCACCGGCTCTTTTCATTGTCCGAATAATCCTTGTCTGTTTTTGTGCAGACGTTGCCTTGCTCCTCGGTCAGCTGTGAGCGTGTGGACTCCTCGTCAGTGATGTGGACACTGCCCAAATAGTAATCAACGCAGAAACTTTAGAAAATTACCAACAGATTACGGCTTCTGTGGGCCAGCACTTTCGATGCCAGCTAGCTGGGGGGCTTTTTTGTTCGGGTTTGTTTGTGTGTGTGTGTTTCTGTGGGGGTTTTTGGTACTGGAGCAGGTTGTGATTTACAGGAAGCCTTTGTGGAGGTAAATGAACATACGGGGCTCACACCCAATTAACAAGCTTGGACAGACGAGGGCACATACATGGTGTATTTGCAAGGATAAGCAACAACTGAGAAAACTGGGGATCCTTTTCTCCCTTTCTCTTACCATAATAATCTGGGACAAATTTAATACAACCCTGTGTTACCCCATCATAGCGCTCTATGTTGTGAGGAATGCCAAAGAAGTAAGGGACATATCCTGCCTGTCAAGGGCAAATGTAAGGAGGTTGGATCACAATGACCATAGTAAGAGTCACTTACCAGGATAGAAAAAAAAAATAAAAATAAAACTGCAAGTTTCTATTCACATTTACCTACTTTGAAATCCAAAAGATAGGAGTGACATACCACCTAAGTTAGATGCAAAAGGAAATATCTTCGTCTTACCCCTGCTTCTGCTACACACTCAGTTCCCCCCGCCCCCAAGGGTCCTTCAGCTGGCCCTCAATGACTGCTCTCACCTATATTTTATAGGTTCCCCAAAGAATTTCTGCTTCTGTGAGGCCACCTCAACCATGATGAGATGGAAAACCACGGAGAGCACTGCAGAGTCCCACAGCATCTGGCAAATCACTAGAGCTTTCTGCTGCCCAAGGGCTCCAGACCTGGGCTTGTCCCATGTGGTCCCTGCCCACCTTCTACCTCAAGGAGACTGCTACTTTATTCTTTTTTTTTAAAGAATTAACACTATGGCTATTTAAACAGCTATACAATATTTTCTCTAGTCTGACCTATGTCCTTCCTTTACACGCATGTTTAAACGGTTTCCAAAAAACTCAACCTCCCGTGAAGCATGAATTTTTAATGATTTAGATCAGTTTTGTCATCTCTACTGATTTTAGCTGAAAGATGTGTCCTGGTAATAATGCGAATTTAGATTTAACAGGTCAACTTTTATTTCAACCCTATTGAGTTTGGAAAGAGCCCTAGAAACCAAACCCCAGGGATCCTGGGTGGCTCAGTCGGTTAAGCGTCTGCCTTCAGCTCAGGTCATGATCCCAGGGTCCTGGGATTGAGCCCCACGTCGGTCTCCCTGCTCAGTGGCGAGTCTGCTTCTCCCTCTGCTTCTGTGGTTGCTTTCATCTCTTGCAAATAAATAAATAAAATCTTAAACAAACAAACAAACAAAAAAACCAAACATCTCAAGAAGTCTGGTAAGTTCCTCTACTCCATTTTCCCATCTGTCAGCAGGATGCCACTTAGGGCCACACAGTTTCCATATCGCACAAATTCCAGAAACACGGTTCACATCATGGTTGAGCAAAGGCAGCCTGTCTATAATTGGACAAGGGGTGGGCAAATTAAATGATCTTCAAAATCCCTTTGAGCTAAAATTTAATTATTATGTCAATGTGGTACTCCAATTTTTCTCTAAATTTTCTTCACATTTATTTTTAAAGTATCATTTTACCAATTTTTTTCACATGTGTTCTGGACAAAATTTGCTTTAAAAATATTTTGAATTTAAGTTCATGTGCTACTTTTAAGAAAATGAAATAATAAATATAAAAAAAATTTAATGAGTTTTAAATCTTTACGAACCCCACAAAAATCAAAATCCTGTAACTCGTATAACATGTCATAGAGATAATCTACACAGTGGTTTTTTTCCCTTTTAATTTTTATTTAAATTCAATTAATTAACATCTAATGTATTATTAGTTTCAGAGGTAGAGGTCAGTGATTCATCAGTCTTATATAATACCCAATGCTCATTACATCATGTGTCCTCCTTCATGTCCATCACCCAGCAATCCTGTCTCCCAACCCCCCTCCCATCCAGCAACCCTTAGTTTGTTTCCTATGATTAAGAGTCTCTTATGGTTTGTCTCCGTCTCTGATTTCGTCGTTTTATTTTTCCCTCCCTTCCCCTATGATCCTCTATTTTGTTTCTCAAATTCCACATATTAGCGAGATCATATGATAATTGTCTTTCTCTGATTGGCTTATTTCTCTTAGCATAATACCCTATAGTTCTATCCACGTCATTGCAAATGGCAAGATTTCATTTTTTGATGGCTAAGTAGTGTTCCATTGTGTATAGATACCCCATCTTCTTTATCCATTCATCTGTCACTGGACATCTGGGCTCTTTCCATAGTTTGGCTGTTGTGGACATTGCTGCTATAAACATTGGGGTGCAGGTGCCCTTTCAGATCACTACATTTGTATCTTTGGGGTAAATATCTAGTAGAGCAATTGCTGGGTTGTAGGGTAGCTCTATTTTCAACTTTTTGAGGAACCTCCATACTGTTTTCCAGAGTGGCTGCACCAGTTTGCATTCCCACCAACAGTTTAGCAGGGTTCCTCTTTCTCTGCATCCTCGCCGACATCTGTCGTTTCCTGACTTGTTAATTTTATCCATTCTGACCCATGTGAGGTTGTATCTCATTGTGGTTTTGATTTGTATTTCCCTGGTTTTATTGTATGTGTTGGCCATTTGTATGTCTTCTTTGGAGAAATGTCCATGTCTTCCGCCCATTTCTTGATTGGATTATTTGTTCTTTGGGTGTTGAGTTTGATAAGTTCTTTATAGATTTTGGATACTACCCTATTATCTGATAAGACATTTGCACAGCAAAGGAAACAGTTGACAAAACCAAAAGACAACCCACAGAGTGGGAGAAGATATCTATACAGTGATTTAAACTGAGGTTGCTAACAAATTTAAATGGATTACTAGAGGTCAAATACTGTTGCTTTCCGTTGTAATCCATATGGAATATTCCTAGGGCTTAACATCACCATAAATACCATGTGCTCTGGAATGACCTTCCCTACAAGGATCATTGGTCTTGGAATCCAAATAAGGGAGTTTAGTGACTGAATCATTAACAAGAAACCCTTGATGAAATGATTCTCCCTGTTAAGTGGTCCTAATAGTGTTAGAATCCAGCTCTTTTCCTTCAGGTAGTAGCATATTTGTGTCAAATCACTATACTTCGTATCAAACCAAAAGGACACAGGGAAGCTTCAAAGTTTATTAAAACCATGTTGACTGACATCAAGTAGCTTTTCCTTTCTTTGTAATTCCCAGATCAACAGTATCTTACAGTGCAATGTGCCAGGAAATCTACAAACTCAAAGCGTAGCTTTTCCTGCTATAAATTAAGCCCATTTCCTTATTGTTATCAACCAAATGCTTAATTATCACTCTCCTCTTTCACAATCCCTTCATAGAACTCAAGACTCTTTGGTCTTCCTCTACTTTTCCATCTCTACAAAAGGACATTGTTTTAAAACATCCTCCATTTTAATGACTCATCCAAAATCTACACCTAATTTAAAAACCAGGTAGAATATTCTCTGTGATGCCTGACTGCTCACTATGTACCAGGCACTGTTCATGATACCGTATATATATATATATATATATATATATATATATATATATATATATATATATATATATATATAATGATTACCTTATTTAATCCTCACACCAACTCTAAGAGGTAGTTCTGTTATTCTCATTTTACAGGTGAGGAACCTGAGGCACAGAGAGGTTATGTAGATGGCCCAAGGTCACACTATTGGAAGTCAGCAGAGCGAGTCTACTCATAACCACTGTTCTGCAAGCCTCATCCCTACGTTGAGCTTACTTGTTTGGTAGTCAACTTTCTAAACACTGATGATCACACGTACCTAATTGCCTTCAGAACATCCTTCTGGTAAGTAAATTATTGCAAGTCTAAAAGCTTGCTTGCTAATGGAACACACTCAAGTCATCAGAGAAAGAAATTATGCTCTAAACATGTCTAGTTCAGTGCCCTCCCCTCCCAGACTACTCCCGCCCTGCTTTTTTGTTTGTTTGTTTTGCAATTGTACCTTTGATTTCCAACTCCTTCTTCGTGTTGAATACATTGAATTTCACTTTAATTACCAGATACTGTCTGTGCAGCATTTAAAAATGAACTAAAAATGTAGAGATTACTACATAAAGAACTATAGAAAATTTTAGACTAGTACTGGTAGTTAAAAGTAAAAAACAAATGATAAAATGAAAAATATAAAAATGATATTTTGTTTGGAATTTTGCATAAGACAGGCTAAAAATCTTCCTTAGGAACAATTTTCTACAGGCCATATTCACGTTAACCACTACATGGTGTAAATGGGTATTTTCAGATGACTGGGGCAAAGCTAATAACTTCAAAGTGATAGAAATAAAAGCAAAGTGAAACCATATAACACTAAAACCCCAATTTCCAATAAGTCTCAATTTTAGTCCCTACTCCACCACCGAGTGCCCTTGGCCTTCCAACTGAGATTCAGTACACACCAATGACCTCTCCGTGTCACTGGTGTGCTTTCTTTGGCTCCCTAGCTCTTGACTGGGTTTCCCTCAAGTGCCATAGATGTTCTTGCAAAGGCCACTAAAGATAAAGGCTTTTATCACAGCTAATCTTTTCCCAAGGCAAATAGTATTCAGGGTGAAAAGAAAGCTCCTGGCTAATTTCTGTTGCTTAGAGAACCAAAACAGATAAAGGAATCGCCTTTAAAAATCGCCACCACACTGTAATATAATCAGGAACTGGGTAAATTCAACAATAGAAGGAAGTCAAATAGGCTGACCTTTCCCAAGTTGTTTTAAAACTGACATGTGAGTGGAAGTTACTGGTGTGGTTTTGTTGCAGCTTCTGTTTTCCTAAGGAATTTGGAATCTAAGCAGGGAAGTAGCCTGTTCTTTAAACTAGGAGTAGAACAAGAAAGAACACACCCATCCTTGGGGGGATGGGAGGGGTGATTATTCTAGCTGGGATCCAACTCCCCAAAAGATACAAAAAAAAAAAAAAAAAATCACCAACCATTAACTTAAACAAGAAGTATTATTTATCTTTTACTATTGACCTGCACTATTCCAAACACTGGTAGAGCCGGAGGGGAACAAGGATGCAAAAGGAATTTGGAATACCCTGAGTGAAAAAAAAAAAGGTCTCTCCTCTCAAGAAGCTTACAGCCTAATTTAGTATTGTTGTATTTTAAATATGTTTGAAAGTATTTAATTTTTTGCATCATCATTTGTCATTTTTAAAGTTATTTCTATAGTGTCGACATAAATTGGGATTCCTAAATTTTCTAACACGGTACCAAAATACTATGTATGTTGTACATTGTGTTTTCTTTTCATATAAATACTTAACAAGTTACCAAGAGGTAGGGGCCATTGGTAAGCCACATGTTTTTAGCTGGATTTATAAAATATGGTTCCTAGAACCATGTCCCAATGTGGTAAGTGGACTTATCCAATTTATACTTACCAGTCAAAAAGTAATGCCCCCAAGTGAAACGTGGCCAATACACTTCTAGCAACCAATACTAGAAGCAGAACCCCATGGTCATTTATTCCTTGGATTGTATCTTCACCCAGAATTGTTGCTGTGTTTGAAATTTTCAGCATCAAACCCGTCATCAAATTATGTTCTGTTTGTCTAGCTTTACTGCCCTTGCTTCCATTACTACCGCTGGAGTCCTCTGGGTCATGCTGATTTCCCATATTTCCTATTTCTTCTGGATTCTTGTCCAGTGTTACATGGTCCATAGCCTTAAATCTCTCACACCACATTCCACATTCTTTTGTCCTTCTCCCACACCTGTCCTCTGCATCCTTGATCTTAGATCACTTCATTATCTGTTTTATCTGTATCTGAGTTGGCAGAGAAAAATCTAATCACTGTGTTGAGGGCAGCATTGCAAACTCATATTTTTTAACCTAGCTATTCTACTTGTTCTTACTTCTCTTACTCATTTCCTGCAAAAATGCTGCTGACTTTTCATTCTCTTTAAGCCTTCCTCTTTATCCCCAAAACTCACATCAAGGTATGACCTTGCCTCATCTTTCATATAAAAAAATGACGCCATTAAGGCTTGACCCTTCTTGATTTCTCCTTACTGCAACTCACCAATATTTGCAAGCTATCCTTTTTATTTATTTTTTAAGATTTATTTATTTATTTGAGAGAGAGCAGGAGTGGGGGGAGGGACAGAGGGAGAGGGAAAGAGAGAATCCCAAGCAGACTCCCCGCTGGGCATAGAGCCCAATGTGGGGTTCCATCTCAGGACCCCAGATCATGACCTAAGCTGAAACCACGAGTCAGAGGCTCAACTGACTGAGCCACCCAGGAGCCCCTTGCAGGCTGTCTTTTCACTTCTGATATAAAAGCCACTTCTTTGCATGGCCACCCTGGGTCATTCTCTCCCAATGCAGGCAGTCAGTCCTCCGTTTTCTGAGCTCCAGTCACATGATGAATATAATCGCTATCAAAATTGATACTTTTTAGGGATAGGTTTCAAATTTCCTGCTCTCTACTAAACATATTTTAATTTTTAGCTCAGAAAATGTAGCCTGTAATACTTATAATATTTATGGGTTAACTTTTTAAAATAGGTAATACATTCATACTGTACAAAATTTGAAAGGTACAATGAGAAATCAGTAACATTTTTCCACTCCTGGAACTGGATACCCAGTTTCTTGTGTATTTCTCTAAAGATAATCTCTGGCACATGTAAGCAATTAAGTATATTCTCCCCCACCCACACTTTTTATACACATAGATACTATCATATTATACACACTGTTATACACCCATCACTTAACAATGGATACCAGAAATTATTCCGAGTCAGTATATAAAGTATTAACCTCTTTCTATCTTACAGATGCATGATTTGGTAGATTACGGATGGTCACAAATTCTTTGCCCCTCTTCTACTTAAAGAGATGGAGTCTATTTCCCTTCCCTTGTATCTGGGCTGCCCTTGTAACTTATTTTGTCAGTAGAATGAAGTAGAAGTGATGTTCTATAACTTCTTATAAGCCTTAAACAATCTGCAGCTTTACGTCCTGGGAACACTCCCTTCTGGAAGCTAGCCATCACGCTGGAAGAACACCAAGCGGTGAGGAGAGGCCACATAGATGAGAGTTTATGCTAATGCACTATGGTCAACAATCCCAGCTGATTTTCCATCCAACGGCCTGTACGAACTACCAGCCATGTGAGTGAGCCATCTTGGACATTTCAGCCTAACTGAATCTCCAGATAACTGCAACCCCAAAAGACATCACCTAGAACAGAACTTCTTAGCTAGGCCCAGTCACCCATAGAATTTTGAGAAAAGGTCAATAATTGCTATTGTTTTAAGCCCCTATGTTTAGGGTGGTTTGTGAATAACAATAAATAACCGAAAGCACATAGTTGTCCATCATATGGATGTACTTTATTTTATTTTATTTTTTTTTTAAGGTTTTATTTATTTATCTGAGAGAGAGAATGGGAGACAGAGAGCATGAGAGGGGGAGGGCCAGAGGGAGAAGCAGACTCCCTGCCGAGCAGGGAGCCCGATGCGAGACTCGATCCTGGCACTCCAGGATCATGACCTGAGCCGAAGGCAGTCGCTTAACCAACTGAGCCACCCAGGCGCCCCTGGATGTACTTTAATATATATAATCCAGCCTCTATTGATGGACCTTCAGGTTGTTTTTTCTTTTGCTCCTCTTTTGTTATTACAGATAATGTTGCAGCTAATCAACTGTGTGAGTGTATCTGTGGGATGAGTTCCTAAAGGTAGAATTGCTGGATATAAGAGGATATGCATTTATAGTGTTGATAGATATTTCAAAATTGTTATCCACAGAGATTTTACTAACTTACACTCTGTCAATAATATAAGAAAGTCACTGTTCTCGCACACCCTTACTAACACTGTGTTATCAGACTTTCTGATTTTTGTTAAATCTAATAAGCAGAAATATAGAATTTCTATCTGTAGTTCCATTTTTATAAATGAAGTTGAACATGTTGTAATATACTTTAGAGCCATTTATGTTTTCTCTTAAGTGACCAGTCCCTGTTCCTTGCCCAGATTCTGTTGGGATGTTGGTTTTTCAATTAACTTATAAAAATCCTTCCAGGAATTTAACCCTTTATTTATCATATAAGCAGTAAAGGGGTGCCTGGCTGGCTCAGTTGATAGAGCATGTATATGACTCTTGACGTCAGGATCATGAGTTCAAGTCCCATGTTGGGTGTAGAGCTTACTTTTAAAAAATAAATAAAATAAATATAAGCAGTAAATATTTTTTCCCAGTTTGTCATTTTTCTTTTGATTTTGCTTAGAATTATGTGGTCAAATTTATTACAGTGGAGTAGGGTCTTTCCCATTCTGATAGCAACGCTGCCTTAGATTCTTCTAGTACTTCTTTTTCATATTTTTATTTTAATTGCTTTTAGTATTTAAATATTCTCTAAGATATGGATCTACTACTTTTTTTTTTTTTTCTTTCCAGATGGCTTTCTGCTGTATTTCACAATCTATTCACAAGTCTTGCTTGTAGCCCTGGTATTCCTTAAGGACAGGAAACTTGTCTCTTTAATGACCTAATCCTGAAAACCTAGCGTAACAGCTCATACATAGAAGACTCTCAATAATATTGATAACCATTTGAGAGAAACTCTGGTTCTGCACTGAATTCCACAGATAAAACCACTCTCTTCTGACATCATCTGGGAGAATTTTGTTGAGAAAGAGCAAGAAAGCTTCATTTTAAACACCCATGTTGGAAACACTAGGACGTAAGTCTGGATGATACGGGAATACTTTTGAGTCTTTCTCTTCTCTAGCTTTATTTACTTATCCACCAGGTGTGACTGCTATTTCTTTTAATGCTAATCAATTAATACTACAAATGTCAAACACTTATTTATCACCTGCACATACACACCTCTACTAAGGTCTGCAATGTTGGTGGGTGGGTAGATACTTTAACCTTATCTAACCTCTGTACAATAGTTAATTTTAATTGCTTTTCACACTGGTTACACGATCTCCTAACTTCTTGGTAGTGGTATAACTCTGTAAAGAAACTGATTAAGAAGAGAAAAGAAAAAAAAACCAAACAAACAAACAACAAAAAACCCTGCTATGAAACTCTTAAAAAATAGATGTGAAATATGTTTTAAACACTATGTAAGCAAATATAAAAATACGTAAACCAAAGGAAACACGTTGCTTTCATTGCTTGCTTTGGGTGCTGCCTCTCTTCTCCCAAGGAGTGTCACTGCCTTAAACGGTATTCCTCAATAGACACTACCTGCTTCTGTAAATCACCTTCAGATTTATCTGAGGATCAAAACTCTTTACCACCCGGTCACCGCTTTAACTCTAGTATTCCACGTGACTAACCTTTTTAATGGTTCTTTGTAATCTCTCCGATCAGGGAATATATGAAGGCGAGCACGGGTGCACGCAAACAGATTCTATCTTGCTTCTTCTCACGCCTGTGTGCTTCAGTCAAAAGAGGAAATGTTTTAGCAATAAAGGATGGTGAGAAACTTAAAACACCACTGAAATATTACTTGAGATGAGCTATGGTTGAGAGGAGCCAAAAGGATGACACGAGGTCGTTCTTTCTTTCCAAGTACGGCCACTTCCCTGTTAACAGAAATATTACAAATAATGATTAAAACATTTACTCAATCCCCCTTAAATGAATCAGGTACCCCTTTTCCATGGGCCAACTGTATTTACACATGGCTTTCCCTTGTGTTTCCCAAAGACTGCAATAAAAACATTCTCCTGTGGTGCTTAAGTTGAGTTGGCATATTTCTCTAACTAAAATTTTGGTTACTGGCTTTTATGCTAGATGTACACATTTCACATAGTGGCTGAACATATAACAATGGTTTTTGAAGCTTGATAATAATTTATATGGCTAAAATATACTAAATATTAAATGACACAATATTCTATAATAAAAAACAATATTTACCGTATTACTTGATCATATATATTTATATCCAAATGCACCCATTTATAATATATCAGGGCATAACAGCTCCAGTTTGTTTGAAGAACATCGCTTGATAAAGAGCAATGAAGACAGAGGAGTTGATGGACTTTCTTCTACCTCCTTCCCCTGCCACGGCCCTTATAATTCCCCCAAAAGAGTTTATTCATGTTTTCAATTTGAAGTCCCCTTTTAATCAGGAATATAGCATATTGAACATGTATTGTAGTGATTTAGAATTGGTCAAAATTTCTTTGACATTTCTCCCACCGAGAGGTGGTGTCCACGTCCTTCATTCCTAGAGTCTGAATGGGCTCCGTGACTATTTTGACCAATAAAAGTGTAGCGGAAGTGAGCTGTGCCAGTTTCTGAGACTAGGCTATAAGACATTGGCAGCTTCTACTTCCTGTCCCTTGGAACACTCTCTTAAATTCCACCCCTGGGAGAAGCCAGTGGCCATGCAGTTAGTCTGACTATCCTGAGACAGCGCTGTCCGCTGTCCCAGACATCCCAGCCCAGGCACCAAGACCAGTGTCAAGGAACCACCTTAGGCCTTCTAATCCTAGCAAACACCTCATGAAGAAGAATGAAGATCCCAGACATATGACCCCAATCTAGCTATCCCAGCGGTCTCCAGCTATTCAAGCAACCCCAGCTGGTGGGGCGGCCACAAACATGTATCGGAGACAAGCTGTCCCTACCCTGTCTGCTCTAATCCCTGACCCACAGAATCATCATGGATACTATCATTATCTTGATTCTGGTGATGGTTTCACAGGTGTGTCATATGTGTGTGTACCAAATTGTGTCCTTTATGTGTGCAGTTTATTGTATATCAATTATACATCAACAAAGCTTTAAAAAAGAAAAAAATAAATTATTGTTGTTTTATACCACTGAGTTTTCAGGTGGCTTGTAATCTGACACTAGATCACCTGAATATGCATCTTCTGCATTTTATGTTTATTTTTTCCTGTTATTTATTAAAATGCTATTAAAATATAAACTTGACATATAAATTTAAAATATATACCAAGCATTGTTTTTTATAATATTTCATTTGTTTTCATCTAATGTCTATAATCAAGGCTATACAATAATTATATGTGTTTGACATTTAAAAAAAAATCACATTATAGATTATTAGTAGTAGTATTGGTATTATTTCTGACTTGTGATTTTCCCACCAGAACAGATTCTAGGCATGCAGTATATTCACATATGAAATGTTTCTAGATTGTAGTCCTTTCCCTAGAACATATTAGGTGTTCAACAAATGTTTGCTAAAATAAAAAATGAAGTATGGCAGATTCTTAAATAGAAATCTGTCCTTTGAAAAGAAATCTTTATCTAAAGCATCTTAATTAAAACATATTGCAAATGATTTCAGGGTACCAGCAGAGTATCTAAGGTAGATTACTCAATATTGAACCAAAAAGTGCAGATACTAGGAAATAAATAATAGCAAACATTCCTAGTAATGCCACTTTTTATTCTCAGCTTACACATGAGAACACTGAGGTTCAGATAGATAAAGTAGTGCAGCTAATATTATAAAAAGTTTGCAGAGCCAGATCGTGACTCCAACACCCAAGTGCCTAATCACTATTTCATTCTTGTACTTTCATTAGGAAATAACATTATAATCACAAGTCTCACCAATAAGATCTATAAAAGAACAAAAAAGAAAAGTCAATAATCTTTATTCTGCCTGTTTCTTCTTTATCGTAGGTCAGATGTGCATGATGATTATTATTATAACTACATGTTATGAAAAATTAATGAGTGGTAAAACTAAATTAAAGATTTTCACACAAAGAATCTTTAGAAAAATCAACTTCTGGTCAAAATACCCTCATTTAACCAAATCTAAAACCACATTCAACCATTGTTCTCTATTAATAATCTTAGGAAGCATTTGGAAGATACCATATTTCCCAAAGACTTCAAGGAGCAAATAAGGGAAGTGACAAAATTAAAAATAGAGAACTTTTGTTTAAAAGTTTTAATATTAAAAATAGCACACATTCATATTTACGCCTGATTTGATAATATATATTAGATATATATTTATATTAAATACATATCACTATAAAATATATTTATGTATTTATAAAAATATATATCAAATCAGGCATAACTATGAATGTGTGCTCTATTATTAATTTTTATATATAAATTTATATATATGAAATATGTATTTATTACTTGCAAGTATACTTTTGATAACAAAATTTGAATTCAGAACAGAAAGTAGGGAGGAAACATGCTTTATGAACAACTAGTTTTAACAAGGCTTCTTTTTTTTAATATATATTTTTTAAGATTTTATTTATTTATTTGTCAGAGAGCACAAGCGTGGATGGGGGGAGGGCAGCAGGCTTCCCGCTGAGCAAGGAGCCCAATGAGGGGCTCGATTCCAGGACCCTGGGATCATGACCTAAGCCGAAGGGAGGCGCTTTGCCCACTGAGCCACCCAGGCATCCCTTAACAAGTCTCTTGACCTAAACAAACAAAAAAATCATGCATTTTCTCAATAAATATGCTTATTCTGTGTTTTAAGTCTCAAGAAATTATGGCAGAAATGCTTCAGAAGAAATAGTCTTTTTACTGATTGTATATTAAGTTCTTCTTTGTTCACTAAGCATTAATAAGCGTGAAAAATCTTTGTGCTCTGTAAGAATGCTAAAAAATGTAGATTTTCTCAAGAGATTTGAATAATAACTTTCATTATTGTTCAGAAGAAACTCTGGTATTTGCATATTTTTGGTTTGTTTAGATAAGTTCATCATTGGAATTCTGATATTTCACTTCTAGACTGCAAAGAATTTTAAATTTAGAAGCTATATACCAATAAATTAAAAAAATTAAAATTCTCATTCAAAATTTTTCAAAATTCTTAGCAATAACTTATGCTTTTTAAAGATTTTATTTTTTAAAATTTATTTATTTGTCAGAGAGAGAGAGAGCACAAGCAGGGGGAGCGGCAGGCAGAGGGAGAAGCAGGCTCCCCGTGGAGCAGGGACCCCGTTGCGGGACTCAATCCCAGGACCCCGGGATCATGACCTGAGCTGAAGGCAGACACTTAACCAACTGAGCCACCCAGGCATCCCAATAATTTATGCTTTTTAAAATATCAGGAAGCATATGAGAAAAGGAAAATAAGACATTCTTTGCACTATTGTAATCCAATTCATGAACTAGTTAGCACACTAAAGACAGGGGAAAATGACCCTTGTAAGATAATTCATTTTTCTAGTTAATAATTAATATTTTATAATATGACCTGACCAAGTCTACAGGCCCCTTTTTCTTTACAATTTCACCAAGTGTCTTCAAATCTATTAAAATGTTATCTATTTTAGATGATCTATTGCCTTATCCAATGTTTGCCAATTTTTCAAAAACATTAAAATAAGTAGCTCTAGTTGGTAGTTTGCTTAGAAAAGAATATTACCTTATGTTCAGTTAAATTCAACTTCTTCAAAACTTCTTCACAAAAGCCGCTAATTAATCCTGCCATAGGAGCCTCTGGGCTATACAATGAATATAATTTTTCTTTAAAAATTACCAATTTCACTGACACATACCCCTGTTTTAGTATTTTGCTGGTGAAATTAGTAATGTCTGTTCACCAACATGTTCTATTTAGTGCACTGCTTCATCAAGTGCCAACATGGAAATCTGCATGACTGGTGATTGCTGAGTCTTCTCAAACTTATACATTTCCAGACATTTTTCTTACTACATGGGTAAGGTGCTATGTTGATAAATGTTGATGACATTTAAATATGATTATATAGCAGTAATTAGAGGGTAAGAAAAAAATTGCAATGCTTCCCATTTCTTTGAAATTGTATAAACAGACGGCTTCTCGGCGTGAAACCCCAACTAAAATTAGGGATGTGCCAGCACTTAAATGCATAAGCCCATTTCATTTGAGTAAAATAAATATTGAGTTTCATCTATCTTTTAGCACATTCTCAAGTAGCATCTTAATAAAATTTAAACTGATTCATTTATTGAATTCTATAACTTTAAAGCATAATCTACCGTGAGCCAATTTGAGCATCATTTATATTACTTACATTAAATAAGTTTAAATCTATAAATGTATAATGGTATTCATCAAATATCATCGTTGGTCACCTTTGAAAGGCATTAGGGAATCAACTCATTATTCTGAAAATCAACAAATAAAGGGAAAGAATTAAACATTTACTCTGCCTTTCCATTAAGAAAGGACAACCCATGGACAACCAAATGGTTGATGAAGGAAAGTTTCTCTTTATAGAAATAACTGAACAAATAAATAAAAAGGAATGAACACCATTTGGCAACTCTATATTAATTAATGGATTTAAGCAAAAATCAATGGCTTTAAATGTCACAAAAAGAGAAATGACTGAACATTGTGTGCCTCCTGAAAGAAATACAACATCACCTGTGATATAGTCCTTTGAATCTGAATCTGATCTGATCAATTTACAGAAAATATAAGAAATATAGGAAAGACAAAGTAATGTATTAAATGATAGCATGAGGTGCAACCAGCAAAATCCATACCGTGGACATTTAATGAACAAATAACTCAGTTTCTGGTACAAGTAAATTGCAAGGGAAAATAGAGATGGATAAATTCAGACATAACATTACACAGTGTTTTTAGACATTTTTTTACTATTTGTGTTCCAGAGATCTTTCCTATCAACTCATTAGTAATTAAGATAGCAATATAATCTACCTTTCTAATTTTTAAGCTATCATTTCTCTCCTTTCTAAGGTAACAGTAACAACAATAATAAAATTCTCAAGCTAGAAAGCAGTTTCTTTTCCATTGAGGGAAGAGCAAAAGCAAGCCTGTAAAATTCTTTACATCCTCAAGTAGAGACAATCTTTGCATTCTTACCAAGGAGTCCTGTATTGGTTTACTACGGCTGCCATAACAAAGTACCACAGCCTGGGTGGTTTAAACAACAGATATTTCTTTTCTCTGAATTCTGGAGGCTGAACATCCAAAATCAAGGTGCTGATAGATTTGGTGTCTTCTGAAGCCTCTCTCCTTGGCTTGCAGATGGCTACTTTTTCATTGTGTCTTCACATGATCTCTTTTCTCCATGCGAGTGAACCCCTGGTGTCTCTCAGTGTGGACAATCTATTTCTTCTTCTAAGGACACTAGTCATGTTGGATCATCCTAACACTTAATCTCCTCTTTAAAGACCTTGTCTCCAAATACAGTCACATTCTAAAGTACTGGGGTTAGTGCTTCAACATGAGTGGGGGACGGAGAGGGCACACAGTTCAGTCTATAACAAGACCATTCAGAATCTCACCATATTTACTGATAACACCAATGCTTAAAATGGTTTGAAATTTAGAAAAAAAACCCTTCAATGTGGGCTCAAAAGCTAAACCCTTGAAGCTCATGAAATTAATCACATAAGCTACACTTCGCAAAGTCTGTACCCAACATTCCTCCTCACTCCTTGACTCTCAGCTTCTGGTTCTTCAGACCTGTGCACTCCAATGTGGTAGCCACATGTGACCAGAGAACATTTGAAAAGTGACTGCTCCAAACTGAGGTGTGTTTTAAGTATAAAATACACTGGATTCCACAGACTTGGTAAGAAAAAAAAGTAAAATATCTCAGTAAGTTGATTACATATTGAAGATTTCTGGATTATTAATTTCACGTTTGTTCTTATTTTTTTTTAAAAATATTACTAAAAATTTTAAAATTACATGTGTCTTTCATTATATTTCTATTGGATGATACTTTCCAAAATACGGGTATATCATTTGACCTGAGACTTGCTTTGAGAGCTTTCTTACACTTCCAATATATAACTCTCCCCAAGAATCCCTTTCCTTTTCTCACCCCTACACAGGTATAGAATTGTAGCATGATATCCAGTCCTTAACTTACATTTCAAACCTAAGGAACAGCGTCCCACTTGTTAGGAAGAAAACCTGTAAGGCTAACTTAAGGAATTCAATTGAAATGTGTTGTATTGAAATCCTACGTGACAAGTAGTCCCCTCGCCTTTCACCTTTCCCAGAAATGAGAGAGGTTGTAATTAACAGCAATTGACAAAGATATGTATCTTTCACTTACTAGTAGTATTTAAAAAGTCTTATGTTCTAATTTTATCAAAACACTAGCACTGGGTTATCAGGATTCCTAGAAATTTTGCAGTAATTATTTTATATATTTGCAACTGCTAGATCTTATGGGGTAGTTTGTTTTGTTTCAAAGTTGCTGTTGAGGGGCACTTGGCTGGGTCGTCCATAGAGCATGTGACTCTTGATCTTGGGGTTGTAAGTTCCAGCCTTAGGTTGGGTGCAGATTACTTAAAAACAAAGTTGCTGTTAAGCAGTTGAGAGGAAATATAGAAAGAAGTATTTCAGGGATCAGTAATTTATCACTCTTTTCAGGTACATAAAACATAGTTAACATTCACATCTTTTAAAAGTATATTTATTTCCCATTTTTAAAATAGCACTGTTGGATGTAATTTAAAGGAGTGCTGGAACTCGAATCCCCAGCAAGGACTGGAATATTTACAGATTTAAAGCATTTTAAAATTCATGTTTGCTACATCCTGTTTTAAGCACTTTCATATAGCTGGGAAGTGGAAAGGGGAAAAAAATGGCTCAATATTGCACAGTGAATGATTAAAGGAAAAATAAAAGCTAATAGCCCTGTTACTGAACCACTTTTCTAATTTTCAAAGCAAACTTAACTATGTTAAACTACAACCCCTTTCCAAAGTATATGAATGTAAAAAGCACCCTTTCCCCAAATTTTTATTTGCAAAATTTTATTGTTTATGTACACGAGAGGAAAATGTAGGTACACTGCATTGGTTCTCAAACATTTTATCAAGCCCTATCATTGAAATGTTTACTTGTTAACATAGAACTCACCCTCAATGGATATAACTATATATCCTAAGTATAATGTCAAGCATACCTCCCACATCCCTAAGTAATAGTTATACTTACCATCAACTTAAGATTTTAAGTTTTTCTCTAAAATTTGCATTTTAAAATTAAATTTGTAAAAAATCCTATTTTAGCAAGCTTGATTATATCAACTGGTAAAACTTTATTTTACAAGCAATAGGAATTGAATCAAATGATAATTATAATCCAGAGGAAGTATTTTATAACCATAGCAAATGCCATTATACATACTGCCAATACAGATTTAATAGACAATACTGAACTGTACAAGAGTTATTTATTTTTCCTTAATCTCAAAGCTATTGTTAGTAATACAAAAAGCCATATTAACATTTTTCCATTAGAAAACAATGTGATGTACAAAACTTTGGATGAAAAGATATACGTCAAATTTCATTTAATCACTTGGTGGAAAATCCACCATTCCATCAATACCACCCAAAGTGTTTTAGGCAATTAAAATCAAAATAATGCATCTTAATTCCAGCTGTTAAAAAAACAAGCGTAGCAATATAGTTGGCTACACAGTATTTTTGACTACTCAGGAGTTAATTTTTAAAATCCATTTTTTTTTTTTTTTGAGTCCTCCCACACACTAGGCCCTGTAATTGGCCAAGGAGGTATTTGAGAAAAGTTGGTAAGGTTGCAAAGACCCCATAAAGCAGTCCTTTGGTTACCGATTTGACTTTTAACTTTCAAACATCCTTCAAGATCAACATACCCCAACTAAAAGTACATACTCTTCCAAATGCTATTTTTATTAGTGGGGAGGGTATTTGGTAAGGAGAGGGCATGAACTATTATTTATGATTCATTATTCCAATTAATAGCACATGTCAAAAGCTAATTTTTCTAAGGAGTTTAAGATTTGTGCTCAGTTGTTACAAATGTGGTTCACTGACTGTGAACCCTACAAGGCAAACTGCTCAAAAACAGCAAAACAGGGTGAACTATTTTCCTTTGCATTTAATGAAGTAAGGGTATTTCATATACACCTTTATCTTCAAATTGACTTCAGTTTAGGATCCAGTGAAGAAAAAAAATAAATCCAGTTATGGGGTGGTTAGGAGCAAAGGTGAAACTAGTAAAGATTATTACTATGTAAGGAAGTATTATTCTCTATCTTTTCCTTTGAGTAACAAGATACTAACACACTACTTTCATTAAAAAAAACTGCAACTATTGAATTGAGGCAAGTTATACTAAAAGGCCCATAAACTGACAATGTTGCCCATTCGTCACCGTTACTCCTTCACATAAGCCAGTTTTTCTAAGGTGTAACACATAATCTAAGCAGTATTTGGAAATTAGCCAAGCACTAAGCAATTACAATGGCAGGTAATACACCATCAGTTTTTGAAACACATTTGGCCACTTTTATGGCCCATCTGCAGTTTGGATTAAATACTCTCAAGTTTCTGGACCTGCATGACAAAAAAACATATTTTATGAAATTTTCACATGACATTTAAATAAGTCTTCGGGTCATACCATTTTTGTATTAAATGATTCATTCTGACATGCTATGTTAACTATGATAAAAATAATTATTCAATTTTTAAATGAAAACTCAATGTCAATGCAGGTAAATGGTAACAGACATGGAATGTTGTAAGATCTTCCTGTATGTAATCTGACACTGCTGATTATGAATTTCAAACTTTGGAAACTTCAGATTAAAAACCACAAGAAAATTTACTCTTGATGGCATGCAAGATGTTCCTCAAAATTACCCTTACGACCTACAAGTCTCAGTATTTTATCAGAACATAAATAAACACAACAAATTTGTACATTTTATTCACATTTATTTTTCGCTTTTAGTGTGCTCACAGAAAATTAGAACACCTTAAGCAGGAGTTTAATAGCAATTTTTGTAAGCAAAGTTACATTCCATCTCTAAGTCAAATTGGTCAAAGCTTCTCCAGTATTTACAAAACATGATAGACAAGATGCTACACAAAACCATTGCATCTGAAGATTTTTTCCTTTATTCTCAAAGACGACTGGAAAAGAAAGCATTGTCTGCTGTAATCAAAAACATACCACAGTATAAACAGTAACCATTCCACTTATCACAGCTTGGTTGAGTTTAAAATTTGTGTTTAAAAGGTCCAAGATGACTGCAGTTTTACAAAAATGGGCAGGGTGGAAAGTTGCAAACTTCATGTGCTTCTGGATATCAAGATTTGTTTTTATACAATAGTCACAGTTAAAAACACCCTGCTGGTAATACATAATTACACTTTATTAAGGTCATAAACCAGCAATAAACAATAAAGCCTATACAACTTGTAGTTCTACTTAATCACTGACTGATACAGCTAACATGAGATAAGTGAAAAGTTCCTATGGTTTAAATGAACTCCTAAGACTATGATCTTTTTTTAAAATCTGGGTATTGGTGTTTTTTTCCTCTTTCCTTCTTAGTCAAGACTTGTAGTGTTGTAAACCTGCCTCACAAAATACATCGTAATAACTTTAAAAAAAAAAAAAGACTAAGCCTTTACACCATCATTTCTAGTGGTACATTATTCTTGGCAATGTTACGCACCACTTCAATTTCCCCATCGTGGCCCCTATCACTTCATTTGCTATCCCTTTTGACCCACCCATCTCCTTCATATATGGGCATGTCCATAGACTGACAAAGAAAGTTTACATTTTTGAATAAAGATGCAAAGTATGCAAAAAACATTAATACTGATGCAAAAAAATAAAAACAAAAGAGAAACAAGGCAGAGGAAGGTGTTTAAGCTCTCCTCGACCTGTTGGAATGGTGGTAACAGAATGATCTGAGATGGGATCTGTGGGGAAGGAGGGGGAACAAAATTTGCTGCTTAAAAAAAAAGTAAAATAAAAAAAGACATCTTTAAAATCAATCCCTGGTTGTAGACAAGTTCTCCAAAACCAGTACCTGGCACCACTCCAACAAACAAACGGGGGGAGAAAAGTTCTTCGATTAGCTCAAAAACCGGGCCCGTTTACTCTGCCGCCTCCGCCGGGGGGGCTTCTGGACTGCACTCCGGCTGGGCCTCCTGTGAGGGGGCTGCGCAGGCTGACGAGGCTGACGCGGCCGCCGCCTCCTCCGCGGGCGCCGCCGCCTGCTCCGGGGGCGCCCCGGGCCCGCCGGCTGAAGGCGCCTCGCAGGCAGCGGCGCTGGCCGCGGCCTCCTCGGCCTTCTCCTCGGCCTTGCTGGGCTCCTCGGGGGCCTTGGGCTCCTCGCTGGCGGGCGGCTTCTCGGGCGCGACGGCGGCCTCCTCGGGCTTGGCCTCCTGCGGGTCGCCGCCCGCCGCCCCCTCCTCACCCGCCGCGGCTTCCTCGCCCGGCGCCGCCGCCTGCTCCCCGGAGGCCGCGCCCGCCTCTGCGGCGGCTGGAGCGGCGCCCCCGGCGGCCTCGTCCTTGCCGCCTTCGGCGGAGGCGCCGGCTGCGCCCTCGGCCTCCCCGCCCTCTCCCGCTTCCTTCTTGTTCTTCTTGAAGGAGAAGCCGCTCAGCTTGAAAGACTTCTTGAAGGAAAAGCGCTTCTTTTTTTTTTTCGGGGTCTCGCTGCTGGGCGAGGGCGTGGCCCCGTCCTCGGCCTTGGGCGAAGACGTCGAGGAGGCGGCCGACGCGGCCTCGCCCTCCGCGGCCGACGGCGAGCCCGGCTCGGCGGCCTCGCCCTCCGCGGGGGCCTCCTTCTCCGCGGGGCTGGCCCCGGCTTCGGGGGCGGCGGCGGCCGGCTCCTCCTTGTCGGCCGCGGCGGGCGACGCCGCCCCGCTCCCGGCGGCCGCGGGCTCCTCCTTGTCGGCGGCCGGGGCGCTGCCGTTGGCCTGCAGCTCCTCCTTGGCGCCCGGCTCGGCGGCCGCGGGAGAGGCGTCGCCGTTTACCTTCACGTGGCCATTTTCCTGCGGGGCAGAGAAGGTGGGAGTGTCACTGAAGCGGCCCGGGCGCCGCCATTGCCGCCCCCACCCCTGGGCCTGGAGGGACCAGGCCCCCCCCCCCGGGCCCCTCTGGCTTTGGAGTCCCTCCACCCCCTTACGGGGAGGCGGGGTTGCCTGCCTAGACAAGGGCTCTCCGAAGAGACGGGGCAGTGCCGTTGGGGGCGCCCTAAAGAGAAGAGCGGTAGCCTCGACCACTCAACAAACGGATTTAAAAGTGCCGAGCCCCAGACGTGGAAAGCGAGGGATAACCCATTCCAGCCTTCGCCTCAGGGGCTCTACAAAAAAAGAGCCACATAACACAGGATACACCAAACGCCCTTCGGGAGAAGGCACGGAGCCAAAGCCGGTACACATCCCCCTTTTCCCTAAACCCTGAGAGGCCCTTCAAAACGCCGAGAACTCCCAGGGGCATCCCAGCGCTCCAGCCAGAAGCGCCTGGGCTGCGCGCGCACTACGCCCCCTAGGGCTTGGGGTCGCCAGGGGGCGCTGCGCCTCCACCGCGCGGAGCTGGGCGCGGGCGGGCCGGCGGGCGGGCGCGGAGGGGCGGGGCCGCGGGGCCACCCCGCCCTACCCAGCGCGGCCCTGCCCGCCGGCCGAGGCGCCCCCGAGCCCGGATCGCGCAGCCCAGAGTCCACAAACAAAGCTCAGGTGGCTTCACGGCGTCCTGGTCCGAATAAAACCAACAAGGCAGGGGGAAACCCATGATTTCTGAGGTGTTGCCTCGGCTTCCACGCCCACCTTCGCCTGAGGTTCTGTGAAGCCGGGGCGCGCCAAGGCGGCTCATTTTGCATTTTTAACGGGTTCAGAGCCTCTTGGCAGAGCTCGCCTTCCCCATTAGGTTACAGTAGGCGAAGCTACACGGCCTCTACTCTAGGAAAAGAGGCGTGGTGGGTGCCCAGTGTTTGCGAAGCAGCCACCCATGGCCGACCTCTCGAGCCCACCCAACCGTGGCCATCTGCCTGGGTCCGGGCAGCTCTGGGGTGGCCCCCCGCAGTGGTCCAGGCGCCGCCGCGCACACGAACAATCCCGACCGAAACACACGAACCGCCTCTTCTTGACCATCTGGACAGGTTCTCTTCAAGGACCCACCGAGTCTTCCCACCCAGGGATACCATTTCAAAGTCGGATGGGTGTGTAATTCCACAGACAGCTGGCGAATAAAGATTCAGGACAGTGGGAAAGCCCCCACGGAAAGATACCGAAACCTTCCTGCCCAGTTCCAGCCAGCCAGCTACCTTTCCAAGAACCCAGGGCATGCCGCCTCGGCATACAATAAGACAGCCTTTCCCCTCCCTGCCTTTCTCCACCACCATTCCCATTCTCCCCCATCCTGCCCCCCATCACACCAGTTCAGAAATTTTGAAAGCGACCCAATCTCGACAACAAACACGAGAGCCGCCCAAACACCTTTGTGCCCACCAAACACAAATGCAACCTGACTGGGGGGAGGGGGGTAGCACCTAGCTAGTCACGTTCTGCCAAGCTCCAAACACGCCATTTTAGACGATTTATCACTTCTTTCCTCGCGTCTACACAAGAATTTGCCAGGCTTCTCCGGGGACCACTCCTTTGGGGTGGAGAGGAGGACCCCCCCCCCACCTCCTATGAGAAATTGACAATTTAGGCTATCGCTTTCCATTCAACTTTCAGACTGCAATCTGGCCGCACTCCTCTCTCCGCCGAATGCGCCTTGGGCGCGACCGGGAGGGGAGGAGAAGCGTCGGGACTACGGAAAGACACCAAAGAAATGACCAGAAACACAGGTAGACTTTACCTGCCCGTTCGCTTTGGAAGGCGACGAGGCCACAGCCGCCTCCCCGGGCCTCTCCGCGGTGGCTTCTCCCTTCGCAGCGGTCTTGGAGAACTGGGCACCCATACTGGCTTCTTCAACAAAGAAACTCAACAGATCCAAGGGGGGAACAAAGAGCCTCCGGTTGGTGTAACGACGGGGCGAGCGGCAACAGCAGCGGCGGCGGCAGCAGCGGCGGCGGCAGCAGCACACACACCGGAGGGAGGGGGGAGTGGGGGTGGTGAAGAGGACAGAACAGAACCGATTAAATACACTCCGGGTAAAAAGATTTAAGTCGAAGAGATAAAAAGCAGCAGCGCAGGAGGGAGGGAAAAAGGGAGGAAAAGTCGAGCACAAAAAAAGGAGCCCAAGTGTAGTTTAAAAAAAAAAAAGAAGTAATAAAAAAATCCCAGATTTGTAGCCGCACTGTAGACAAGAGGAAAATGGAGAAATCTCCCTGGTTGCTAATAAGATGCGGGGTCCAACGCCCAAGTGCACAGATGAATGGGCTCGCGGGCGCTGACGCGGCCCCCGCGCGCGCCGGCCAATCCGCGCACCGCACACAAAGCAGGGGGCGGAGCCTGCGCGCCCGGCGAACAATGGAGCCGCGCTTTGCAAATGGTTTGAAAATCAGCCTCAGACCGAGAATTAACGTCCTCCAAATAAATAAATCAATTAAAAAATACATGCCTCTCGCCTCCCTCTGCTTGAAAATAATAACGCATCACTTGATTGGCTTGCTTTGTTTGGAATTAATTAACGCGGGAGGGGGGGTACTTGTGGTTGGGGGCGGAGAAAGCGTTAACTTGACTCGCTTTGACTCTTGTCGGTCTATACCCGTGTCTGTCTCTCTCCACTCGCTCCCCTCCCCCATCTTCCCTGTGTATTTATGTGTATGAGTGTGTGTATGCGAGCGTTAAAGACAATGGTTGGGATTTGTGTGCAGCATGTTTTCTTTCTCCGTGTTCCGTATTGGTTTCACAGATACTGCACAGGGTTTGTTTTTTTAACGGTTGCAAATGTTAAATCGCCCCAAATTGAAAGGTATTTAAACCACGAAGATCGAATTTCATCAAACGACATCTCGAGTTAGAATTAGGTCTGTAGGCCAGATGTGGAAAATGCAAAAGCGGCAAGGAGCCTAAGCCACACTCCCTACCCTATCCCACACTGGCATGAAATAAAATAATTCGATATTGGCCTGCGATGCTCATCGAAGTCCCTCCACCCCCGACTATTCCCAATTCGTGATTTTTCCCCCACAATATAAAGCGAGGGCCATTTACAAAAGATCATAACAGTTTGCATTTTATCACTGTATGAAATGACAATTTTCCTCTATGGTGAAACGAGACACAGCCTCGAGTATATGTATCCATATATACGGTTAGGATGCAATTCGCGTAGACATGAATCGTTTTTCAGCCTACTGCCAGGATCGGATGGACTCTTTCTGAACATGTGTAAGTGTGCATGCAAGCGAGTGTGCTCCTGGAAGGGAGGGAGGCAGCCGCAAAGAAATTCTAAACCACCGGATTGACGATTACAGTTCTAAGGAGAAACTGCATGTTGAGAAATAGCAAGAAGATCCCTGACGCTCCAAGTCTAGCTTGGGTTAGAGAAAAAGCTTCTATAAGGGGACACAGAGTACCTCCATCGCACCCCTTGCCACGGAAGTACCAGACGCTATTTGTGTGTGAAAGACAAGGCACTGATTTAAAGAAGGGGAAGAGGCGGTAAAAAAAAAAAAATCAAGGATACAGCCTAATAAACATTCTCCTACCGCCTACATTTTTGCTCCCAAAGTTTTCACTCGTTTCCACATCAGACCCTTTTCTCGTTTACATTTAGTAATCCTGAAATGAATAATCTTTCGCTTATGGAAGCGAGAAGCAGTCGAGAGAATGGTTCATTTCTCCTGGTGTTGGCTCTGAATTCTCAAGCAGTTTTATTTTCTGCTTATTGTAGGGAAATGGGTCACACTTTGAGTGAAAAAGATGGTTGGTTCAAGGCAATAACTCTTTGTTCAAATATTGCTTTGCAAATCACCAAGCTGTGCATCGTTACACGAAGCTTCGTCTTCTCACTGCCCACTGCCTTCAGATGTATTATTCGATCACGAAGTCATATTCTCCAGAGCTGATGGAAAGACGTTTCCGTAGAAGTATATCCTGCCAAACATATTATCACTCTTAAGGGAGCCCGCTGGCCTGGCCCAAGACCCCAGCCGCCGAGGTGGACGCGAATCTCTTGTATTAGCGGAGTTCCAACTTGAAAAGCCAGCTGGGCTGATCCAAAACCACCATCCAGGCGATTCTCAAAAGCTCATTTAAGGCTGTTGATTTCCCCCACCCCCAACGTGAATCATGCCCCTTCCTCTGCATCCCCCTCCTGGTTTTAACTCGGGGTGATTGCTAGCTCGCTTTCGGATTTTCTCGCAGACGCGTCCCCAGCCCTCCATTTGAGGACTGCTTTTATTGCTCCTTTGTTACCAGACTGCCGTGTAGCTTTCCCCCCTTTTCTTTCGCGAATGCCTATTTGCCTGGTATCGGCCGGTCTCCCTGGCAACGGCCGCGAAAGATTCGGAGCCCTGGACTGGGGGGGGGGGGGGGCGGGGGGGAGGGGGGAAAGGGGCGGAGCCGGCGGGGGGGCAGGGAGTGGTGGAGGGGAAAGAGATGCTGAGCGAGAGACAGCGAGACAGACCGCGAAGCAGATGGCTGCGCGAGGGGGCGGGGTCCAGGCGGAGCGCGGGGGGACCCCAAGCGTCGGGGGCGCGGGGGAACCAATCAATTCCCGCAGCAGCTGCGGGGCTAGGAAACAAGTGTAGACGCAAAGGTTCACTCCCCCCGAGCTGTCCCTAGTTTTACAGTAGAAAACATGATTTCCTTTCGATAACGAAAGCGCGTTTCTAGCCTGAGTTGGGAAGCCAGTGGTCCCCAGTAACGGCGGTTTGCGGCTGCCGGGGGCGCCGAGCGCTGGGGCAGTTTCTCCCAACCTCTCCCAGCGTCGGACCAACCGAGGGAAAGCCACGAATGGGGGAGACGGGTGAGGGCAGAGGATGGGGTGAGGAAGGAAGGGCCTGAGAAATGGGAAGAGGCCGTTCTGCCTCGAAAACTACATAATGGCAGGGAAGGACCGCCAAGACTGGAACCAGTACAAGTTGTACAGTGTGAGTATATAGCTCCTGAGGAGTTTGGTGCTCTCGCACCCAGAGCTAAAGGTTTCCAATAAAACGCAGAATGTATAAATATGATTATTTATGCAAATATGTTTAAAGAACCCAGTAATTCACAGTGAAAATGTGAAACAGGTAAATGCCTTTGTCCAACTCACCAAGAGGAAACAGGCATTTATTTTTCATTTGTATTCTTTTCACCATGAACTGGGGTATTTATTTCTCAGATGATAATCTGTATATGAGTCTCTCTAGTAAAAGAACTATTTATGTAGAATACCTCAAAGTTATTTTTTTCCTTAAAATCTTAGCACTGGAAGGAATTTTTAGAGAGATTTACACCAATTCCTGAGGGCCTACTATGTGCCACACATACTGATCTAAGTAAGCCTTGTTTTCACACCAGTGAACAAGACAGATGCAGTCTCTAGCCTCAGGGAACTTATATTTTAGTAGATCATCTAGTTTTCTCCCCTCACCAGATGAAAAACCAGGCCCAGGGAAGTTGCCAGATTTTTGTCAGATGGTAGAGGTATGAAGGGAGCTCATCCCCTTGATGATTCCAAGTCCCCAGCTTCTTCCACTACTGCATGGTGCTGTCTAGCCTTCACCTGATGTCACATACTGGGTAGATCCCCTCATTTGTTCCTGATTTTATTTATTTATTCCTCCTGCTAAGTACCAGGAGGAGGGCTAGACATCAACTGACACCGGAAGTACATGGGCATAGTCTTCCCTCTCATGTCACTTCCACTTCATATTATTATCTCTTAAAATTTTTTAGAATGTGGAAAAAGAGAACAAAAGACAAGATGGACTGTGTGCTAAAACAAATAAAAACAATTAAAAAAAAAATGAGGGCCACTGTTCTAGATTCCAAAATAAATATGCCTTATTCATCTGAAAGCATTCAATTTAGCATTCATTCATCATTCACAGAATATGAGATCCTACTGTGTTTATGATATTGTGCTCCATTTTTCATCCTAGATTTTATATTACTGGAACCTTAATTACACAGAAATTGATTAGTTTGGAATATAGGGTATAATAAAACAGACACAGTCCCTCATTCATTCAACAGATATTTTTTGAAATCGTATCATGTGCTGGGCATTTGGAACATATCAGTGAACAAAAGAGACAAGAAATCTTTATGGAACTTACATTCTAGAGTGGAGAGAAAAACAAAAAGTAGTAACTATAAATAAGCAAATTATATGGAATGTTAGAAGCAGGTAAGTGTGAGGAGGGGGGAACTAGAGCAAAGTAAGGGAGATGGCAGAATTGAACACAAAGAATACAAATGGGTATGTAATTGTAAGTGGTCATGTGTGCTCTGAAGGAAAACGCAGAGTGCTATAAGATAGTCTAATTTAGTTAGGAGGGTTAAAGAAGGCCTTTTTGAAGCAATGACATTTGAGTAGAAACCCAAGAGAAAGCAGGCATTAGTCAAGTAAAGAGGTTGAGAGTTGTGTTCAGATGGAGGAAATAGCAAAGTGCCTGAGGAGGGATAGGGTTCAAATGGGTTTGGGAGGAAGCTCGAGAGATTAGTTTGGACATATTTTGACATGCCTATAAAACATCCTAGTGGAAAAGTTAAATGTGCAGATAAGAGTCTGGAGCTCAAATACTGGTTTGGAATATAAATATATATAGATTTGTGACCATTCCCTATGTAAATATTTTCTGAAGCCAAGAAATGCAAAAGACAAGAGAATCCAGAGTCATATCCTGAGTATCTTCTGCTTTACGAGGCTGGATAGAGATTTGTCAATTCTACTTCAAAAGAGCTGAAAAAAATAGAATAAAATAATATAACACAAAGTAATAGAATTTAAAAAATGAATTAAAAAAAGATTGGGTAGAAAAAGAGTCTGGCTCGCAAAGAAGACCGAGAAGGAACCCCCAAGGAGTAGACAGAAAACCAGGAAAATGTGGTGTCAGGAAAATCAGTGGAGATCATGTTTCAAAGAGAAGTGGTTAGTTTTGTAAAATGCTGTTGAGAAGTCAAATAAAATAAAGACTGAAAAGTTTCCATTGGATTTTGCTGGTTTTAGAACAGCATTCTGTATACAGAATATAGAAGTTACTAGTTAACAGACTTGAGAGCAGTTTCTACAGTATGTTGAGAGTGGAATCCAAATTTAGTATTGAGGAGTAAAGAAGAAGATGACAGAGTAAATGGCCCTTTCCCTATGAAGCTTGACTGGGCAAAGAGTGTGGAGAGACAGGTAGTAGCTAGAAAGGGATGGAATAACACTTTTTTGTTTTGGGTTGTGTTGCCTTGAATGGAAGATATTAGAGCAAAGTTGACTGCTCTGGAAATTAATCCAGTAGAAAGGAAATGCTATAGATATAAATGAGAAAAGGAGTAATGAATGGGATGAGGTCCCTAAGAACCTAGGAGGGGATGGAGATATAGGGCATGCTGAGAAATTGGCTTTTGAGAGACCCTGTTGCTTTGCTATAAAGGATGGCTACAGATTTACTAGAGGGAAAATGAAAGCATTCCCTTCTGATGGTTTCTGTTTGTCCTTGAAGTCATACGCTAAGAGCGAGGCAGCACTGGAGTTTAATTTTATTACAGAAGTTATGGAATGAGGATTGGGAAACATAGGATTGAGATTTAGGGGCACAATAAGACTTCAGAGCAATCATGAGTGCCCATTTGAGGTTGATAAATCCCACTGATATTTAATCAGCATATCAATGTTTCTCTCTTATATGAAGTTTTAACTGAATAATAGTATCCATTACAATTCTCCTTAAAATTACCAGCCGTTCACTCTCTCAACCTATAGCCAAGTTGTGTTGCATCTATACAGTCAATATCTGCACCAAAGTCAAGTACAGATTGAAATGGCTCTGCTCGCATAATGCTCCCTTTTAGCTAATCCTGTATGGTTTCATACAGATATGTGTAAACATAATGAGAAAGGGAGGAGAACTTAGCATGTGTCAGGCACTGCATTGTGTGAGCCTGTGCTGGGCTTGTATTTCACTCTTACTACAAACCCCATGGAATCGTGCCATTATCCCCATTTTACATTTGGAAATTTGGCAATTGGTGCTCAGCAAGGTTTGAAAAGTGAAATACAACTAGTGTGTTAGCTTGTCCATTGAGGGCTATCTGATTTTAGGAATCTAGTAAGGTCTCCAATGGTTGTAACAAAGCAGTGAGATCTCATATATTGTATATAGTAGGAGTGTTATTAATTTTTTAAATAGTACCATATACTGAAATTTTCTTTAACTTTAAACTTCGCTTTAGTGTTCTTTATCAACTAGGCAATAGCATTCAAAGGGAAAGATTCTTTCATAGTTAGGAAACATCAGAGTCACTGTTTATCTCATCTGGAGACTCAAGGACTAACACAATAGGAATGAATAGGAATGTACAATAGGAATGAATAGGAATGTACAATAGGAATGAAGTTTCTGGAATGTTGGATGCCCTCCAGATACATAGGTGATTACTGCAAAACCACTATAAGCATGGGTCTATTTTTAGTCACTGTTCTTCAGGCATATCAATTGAATTAGCAAAAGTTTTTATATTTGAAAGGGTTACCAAAGGGTGGGATACATTCTAGATTAGGGAAGGGTAAACAAAAAGCAGGAAAAAATAAATTTTAAAGAAAAAGTTTTCTCCAGGAATTCTCAATCAAAGCTTTTCTACAGTAGCATTTCCTAGAATTTGTATTATTTGCCCTCCAGGGACAGGCTGAAAACTTCCCATATCAGCTCTTAAAAGAAGTGAGTTGGGGGAGGGAGATAATTCCCCTCCCATCTTTTTTTCCAGAGGTAACAGGCAAGTAAATAAAGATGAGCAATCAAAGTTTACATTAAAAGGATCAGGATTCTTACAGAATTACCTCATTAATTGGCCGAGTAGACGTGAGAATACAAAATTCACACAGAAAAAAAGTTGACTTTTCAGGGTGATAGCACAGGAACCATGCAAAGGGTAATTTTTCATCATTATTTGAAAGTCATACATACTTTCTGATACTAAATACTAGATTAACTTCCTGGCTAGAATGAGATACTTGAAGTGTGTTTCTTGAAATTAATGTATAAAATTATATCAAGCATTTATTTTTATTCTAAATGATAATGTAGTTTTTTTAAAAAAAAGGATATGTTAACCTTTAGGAATCACTTGTTTCAGTCGATAAATTGACAAGTTTTTATTAAGCTACTGCTAAACCAGACCTGTTAGGCCTGCTCTGGTTTGATAGATCTTTCAGTGCATTCAGCACTCTGTTAGGCTTTCTGATGGGCTGATTGGGAAGGACACTGACATTTCTTTGCTTAACAAATAGTTATTAAGTGTCTACTTTATACCAGTCCCTGAGTGATAGTGCTTTGCCTAACTATGCCTCATTGAATCCCCACAGGTAGAAACCATTACTTCTATTGTGTTCCCAAACAAAGCCCTTCAGGCGTTACATAACAGGCTCAGGTTCTGCGGCTCATGAGTGGTCTGGGCTGGGTTCTGACCAGCCCTTGGTAGTTCCAAAGCCTGTGGCAGTTTCCCTGGATACCATGCTGCCTTAGAGAGTAGAAGAATTTTATGGGATGTTTCCAGTTCTCTTGGAGGCTACAAAAATGCCCAAGAGACACTGAAAATTAACCAAAGGATATGAAAGTGTATTTATGCATCGTGAGAGAAGTATCTAGGGCCACATCTATAAAATGAGAATTAGCATTTAAAGACACACACACACACACACATATATATGCGCGTGCGCGCACATAGAATCTGACCAGTCAGATTCTTGAACCTGGATACATACTTAGTAACTTCATCCAGAATATTGTCACCACAAATTAGATTTTGTGTAATTGAATAAAAACGTGGTTAGGTTGCACCCAGAACTTACCTCTACCTTCCCTAGGGACAAAAGTGTGAGTGCTGCCTAGGGCCGAGTGAAGTCACTCGGAATATAGGTCAAAGAGTGTGTAGAACTATAGAGAGGAAGTTACACTCGGGAAGGAAATCCAGACGTGAGATGTGGCCAGGGGGTGAGATTAGGGATGAGGAGGTGCAGACCTTCACAGTGCCGCTGTAAGAAGACTGTGAACATGCCTGGGAAGGAAGAGAATCTCAGCAGTAAATGTAGGGGTGATGACAGTGGAGCATTCTTCCACTAAAGCTACGGTTGGAATTGGGTTTACATTTTGGTGGTAGGTCTAAATACTTGTTAGTTTTTAAATTTAAAGCAGTTTTGCGTGTGTTTTTTTCATTTAATACCTACAGTAAATTCAAATACCAATTAAGTGAATCCCCAGTTACAAGAGAGTTAAGTAATTTGCTTGAGGTCCTAACGGTAGCTGCCCAGAGCAGCTGGTATCTTGTAGTCCGCTGGGCCGGGCAGACTTTCTCACTGCCCTGTCCTGTCTCTGCCCTTGTGTAGCCTGCCTTCCACTCCCATGCCACGCTGGTAGTCAATAATAAGATAGTCACGACTTGTGTCTAATTGATTTTGAGTTTTAGTCTCATTGCTTGGAATACTGCTTCTATGCCAATGACACTGCGATCAGCATTTCTTGTCCTAACTGCCCCCCAAATCCCAGATCTGTGTTTGCTGCTGCTCATGATCTGGGCATTGCTATGTGTGTATTTCTTTCTTTCTTTTTTTTTTAAGATTTTATTTATTTATTTGAGAGAGAGAGCACACGAGAGGGAGGAGGGTCAGAGGGAGAAGCAGACTCCCCGCCGAGCAGGGAGCCCGATGCGGGACTCGATCCCGGGACTCCAGGATCATGACCTGAGCCGAAGGCAGTCGCCCAACCAACTGAGCCACCCAGGTGCCCCCCCCCCTTTTTTTTAAGATTTTATTTATTTATTTGAGAGAGAGAGAATGAGAGAGAGCACATGAGAAGGGGGAGGGTCAGAGGCAGAAGCAGACTCCCCGCTGAGCAGGGAGCCCGATGCGGGACTCGATCCCGGGACTCCAGGATCATGACCTGAGCCGAAGGCAGTCGCCCAACCAACTGAGCCACCCAGGCACCCACTATGTGTGTATTTCTTAACGCTGCCTCAAACTGAGGTTATCATTTTCCCATCCAAATTAGCATTACCTTCTGGAAGAATTTTATTAGGTTTCCTGGAAACATGTTGGACTTTCCTCTCCCTCTTTTTCCAGGCTAAGAACAGAACCAGATATAAGACCTCGTTAGGGTTCAGTATGGCTAAACACTCTACTACCAATTAGAAATAAAAACGAAAACAAAAAATTACCCAACAAACTAAAAGCTTCAAGCTTGTGCCTGTTTGGGCCTCCTGTAAACCTCTCTCCACCTCCACCATCTTTCTTTCTTGGACACGCGATCCCTCGTGTTGCCTTTTCTCCCTCTCAAATTCCCATTGATTTGACTTTGCAAAATATAAAAATAATTCAGTAGCAAGGAGAGGACTGGAATTCTCACTGTATGATTTACTACAGCCTAGAACACCCCATGGATCATCCTTGTCAAGTCATGTTGATTTTTTTTCTTTCAAACATCTCTGGTATTTTCCCCCTTCTTCAGTGCCAAACTTTTCAAATCGAGGTTCTTGATGCTTTCTCTCTGAATTACCTCCTAGGTAGTCTCTCCCTGCTCCAGAGCATTCTATGCCACGGACATCTCCCCTGTAACTCCCCTGACCAAAAACTGACTTTCAGCTGCCTGGGGTCTAATCCACCCATGCCTGACTTCTAAGATTCTTTATAATCTGTCTCTATAATTTCTAAGCAGAAGGCTAGTTTGGGTCACTGAGTGGCAATGTATTAAACTCTTCCTTACAACTGTGTTATCTGCCTCCTGGCAAAGAACTAGTAAGTACAAGTTTTTAGTATAGCCCCCTTAAATATAGTTTATAGAGAGAAGAGTGAAGAACTTCTTCGAGATAGTTCATAATTTAAAACAATTGAGGAAGCCAGGTCTCCACCAGCTTCTTTTCTTAGGGGCTGAAAAGGAGACAGTTTCAAGGGGGATGTCGGCTAATTCCCCTTTCTGCTGAGGAGAGAACCCTGACTTTGAACTTTTTTATGTCCTTTTCCAGTCTTATATGTTTGACTCAACCACAGCAATAATTGCATCAGAAGGGGCAAAACGTTCCTGTAAGAGGTAGAGAAGAAAAAACAGCAATTAGTAAATAATAGACATTGGGTAGATAAGACAGGTTTTTCCTTCTTGATCAAAATATTTTTTCATATTCTTAACATTTCATTTTCTCACACTAACACTTTTTCTGTCCGGGTCTCTTGTTTTTTTCCACTGTACTGTCCTAAGTATTTCTAGTGAGTTTAAACTATATAGTGTCTGTTAATTGACTAAAACAGGTAGCGATTTTCCCTACATTTGTTTTGTATTCTTTTCACCAGAGGCAAAAAACATCTGCAACTTTTGAATTTACATTATTATAATTGTGATGTTATGAGAGTATCCCATAATAAGCAAAGAATTGTTATATTTTAGACATTGTCAGTTTTTTTGAAAATTATTTGATTTTCAGTTTATCTTCTTTTTACCGATATAATCGAAAGATTTGTTCCATTTAGTAGGGAAAAGCAGTAAAAAATTGACAAGATATAGGCAAACATCTACTTACATTGTTTTTTCCATATCTTTTCACTTAATTCCTATTTAAGAACTTAGTATTAGGGCCTTAATGAATCTTCAGGACTATTTCATGAAACATATTAAAATGTAGTTTATGTCATTGTATGGTTATATATATATATATATATAATGTGTTGAGTATTATATATACACATGTTACATAGTATATTGTTTATATAATACATTATATATTATATATCACAATATAATTATTTAAGTCTATGGCTATGCGTAAACAGAATAAAATATGAAGTTAAGAATGTTGATTTCCATTGTCATCAAATCAGCACTCATAGGAACATCCTTTGAAATGATCGCTTAATCAGAATAGCCAGCAGACCAATACCAATCTTCAAATCAGTTGGGGAGACATTTCTCTTTGGGATGGACTTCACAAGCCACATGAGAAACTCTGTCTCCATACTTTATAATTGTACTTTGTGATGATGATTTTTATTATTATAAACTATATCACCCACTTTGATCACTCACTTTAATAATACTAATGCCTTCTAGGTACATTAAACATTTCAGTATTCAATTAACTTTCAAAATATAGGTTTATTCACAGTGCTTTTGGCTGTTTCTAAAATTAATACTTGTCTTTAGAGAATTTGCCACTCCCGGGGTGAGACAGCTGTGGTGTAATGGGACTACAGGATTTGAGGACAAGAGTTCAATTTCAGGTTCAAACAGGTAGCAGCTATGTTGTGACCTTTCACAGTTGACTCAGGTTTCCTGAGCCCAAGTTTCTTCCTTTGTGAGATATGGATAAAAATTCATATCTAAGGAGCCGTTAAGATAATGTATTGGGATGTCTGGGTGGCTCCCTCGGTTAAGCATCTGACTTTGGCTCAGGTCCTGATCTCAGGGTCATGGGATCAAGCTCCACATTGGCTCTGCATTCAGTGGGGGAGTCTGCTTGTCCCTCTGCCTCCCCGACCCCAGCTTGTTCTCTCTCTCTTTCTCTCAAATTAAAAAAAAAAAAAAAGATAACGTATTATTGTTGTTGTTTTAAAGTATGCTTTGTAAGATGTTTTCTGTTGGGAATTGAATGAAAATAGGCAGGAGATTGAGTGTTCTGATATAACGCATGTGAATAGCCTGGGGTGGCACTTCGTAAACTCTCAATAAATGCGGGGTTTTCCCTTTTCATCTTGGATTGAGAGGGATTTGGTGAAAACCTCTGAATAGAGTTGGAAGTCAAAGAAACAAGTAAATTCTGAGAGAAGCTGACCAGAGACTTCCAGAAGGGCTTAGACGGCCTGTAATAGAATGGGTAATTCCATGTAAGTAGTTGTGTTTTTCTTCCAGCAAGCCAATGGCTCTCATGAAGCAAGTGGGATTGTGTTTCTTAATTAACATCAATTGTAATTAACATTTAGACTTCTACATGATTAAGCAAATGCTATATCCCCACATTTTGCTTTTCTTCTATCTTTACTTTTCCTTAAATATCTTACAAACCAGAGTTGTTTAATTTAAGTAGGTGTTTTGTCCTCCCTCCTTGGTCATCTCACCTGGGCCTTAGTTGGGAAAGCCAGCAAAGAGAGTCAGGGTAAAGAGCAATTAGAAAAATTTGCATTGGACTTTTTTAAAATCCCACTTTTCTCATAGAAAATCTAGAAAGAGTAATGAGCTTTCTTCAGGTTCTCTCTCTCTTTTTTTTTTTCCTGGGTGTTAATTAAAATTCTTGTTAACAGCAGTCTGTTAATTTATTTGTACCCTGGATTTCTTTGGGCAATATTTTGTTATCCATATGCAAATTTTATTTTTACAGGTTTTGGTTTTACCTTTAATTTTGAAAAAAATATTAAAAAGATAATTTATAACAGTTATAATCCTCATAGTCATTATTCTTGTCATCATGATTATAAAACGTGAAATATGTGATTACCCCAGGAGGCATGGCTCTGTCTAGTGTAGCAATTAAGAGTTCTGAAATCGAATACACTTAGCTTTGGGTCCAAGCTCTGTGAGGTATGCATTGATATCATTTCATTTTTTTGTTTGTTTATTTTAAAGATTTCATTTATTTATTTGTCAGAGAGAGTGCGCACAGGCTGGGAGAGTGGCAGTCAGAGGGACAAGCAGGCTCCCTGCTAAGCAAGGAGCCTGAAGCCAGACTCAATCCCAGGATCCTGGGACCATGACCTGAGCCCAAGGCAGATGCCTAACCAACTAAGCCACCCACGCCTCCCCTGCATTGGTATCATTTCAATGATGGGATAGATAGGAAGGCTTGGAAAAGTGAAGCAGTTTCCCCCTAGATCACACTGCAAATAAGTAGAAAAAGTGGTCTCAAAGGTTTGGTAACTGAATTTAAACATGCCCTTTACCTTACAGAGCAAGAACCTTGGCATTTCAAAGAAGGTTGGACATCACATTCAAATCATGTTCTCACTGTTGCAGCGCATCAGTATCATGTGATTCAAGGTTGATGTCCAGCCCAGGGTTGTTTGTCTTTTTATTGTTGATTTGAAGGCGCTTTTTCCTCTTTAATATTATAGCAATTCCCCCTTTTCTGTTCCATGTTGCAGAGACTTTCTTCCCAGTCTGTCACCTCCTTTAACTTAGTTTATGGGCTCTTTTGTTGTGCAGAAAAGTTTAGTTTCTGTCGGTTTTCCTTATGGCTTTGAGGTTTTCTGTCTTATTTAGGAATGACTTTGCTGCCTTAAAAGTTCATTCTATTTTCCTCATGTTTGTTATAATTTTTAAAATGTTATGATTATTCACTCAGTTGGAACTGATTTTGAAATGTAGTGTGAGGTAGGGCTCTCACTTGATTTTTTTTCCCATCTTCTACCACAATTGATTGGAAATGCTATCATTGGTTTACACTAATGTTCTCCTAAAAGCATGGGTCTGTTGCTGATTGGCTCTTCTGTTCATTAAACTATCTTCCTATTTATACACCAAGAGATCTTTGTTTAATTAGTATGACTTTGTAATATATTTTGATAATCCGGTAGGGAAAGTTATCCTTTCTTATTCTTTTGTTTATAAAGGTCAATTTTCGGGTGCCTGGGTGACTCAGCTGGTTAAGCGTCTGCCTTCGGCTCAGGTCATGATCCCAGGGTCCTAGGATAGAGCCCCACATTGGGCTCCCTGCTCCACAGGAAGCCTGCTTCTCCCTCTCCCACTCCCCCTGCTCATGTTCCCTCTCTCGCTGTGTCTCTCTCTGTCAAATAAATAAATAAAATCTTTAAAAAAAAAAAGGTCAATTTTCTTAGTCATTTATTCTTCCAGGTGAAATTTAGGGTCAGCCTTTTAATTCCAAAAACATTTTCTCTCTGAATATTTGATGGGATTATGCTGAATTGAAGATCAATTTGTATAAAATTGACATCTTGATAGTACAGAGTTTACCTTTTAGGAACATCAGATGTCTCTGTTTTCAGGTCTCTTTTACATTCTTAGGTACAGATATAGAGTCGTCTTCATTATATGTTGAGTAAATTATTCCTCGATAATCTATTATTTGATCTCTCCCCTATTGTCTTATTTATTTATTTATTTATTTATTTATTTATTTATTTATTTATTGCTGAAGTATCATTGACATGTAAACGTGATGATTCAATATTTGTGTACACTACAAAATGATCACCATAAGTCTAGTATACACTATGGAATGATCACCATCACAAATCTAGTTACTGTGTGTCATCATACATAGTTATGAAATTTTGTGTGTGTGTGATGAGGTCATTTAAGATTTAGTCTCTTTTTTTTTTAAGATTTTATTTATTTGAGAGAGAGAGAGAATGAGAGACAGAGAGAATGAGAGGGAGGAGGGTCAGAGGGAAAGCAGACTCCCCACTGAGCAGGGAGCCCGATGCAGGACTCCATCCCAGGACTCCAGGATCATAACCTGAGCCGAAGGCACTCGCTTAACCCAACTGAGCCACCCAGGCGCCCAAGATTTAGTCTCTTAATGTATTATTAACTACAGCCAGCATGCTATACAATATATACCCTGTTGTTTTTAAATGGGTTACTACATACGTGCTACAAATAAGGTGCTAGAAATAGTGGGTGATCTGCCTAAGTTTAACTGGTTAATATCAGAATAAAGATTAGAAACCATGTCTTCTCACTCTCTGCTTCCACAACAAGGCAGCTTCTTCCCACAGTCCCATTCTTGTCGTTGTCTCTCTTTTAGAGGTAACTTCATGTTGAGTATTGAACCTGAATGAAAAAAATATCACATAATTCCGTAAGTCCCTGAATCACAAGACATTGGAAGAATAGACTCTTATATGGTTAAAATTTCTCAAATTCGATTCATGTTCAAAATGATTGATATGTATGCTGATAGAGTTTTTGGAGATTTATTTTAACCTACTCTTTCTTTAAAGGATTCACATAAGTGAAATCTCAGTAAAACTTAAATGTTAATTTCAAACTTCACCTACAAAATAAAGCTATAAAATGGCATCCCATCCATAAAATGGAAAAACATTATAATTATAACTAAGCTTAGCCTTTGTCTTTTATTTAGTATGGTTGCAAAGCAGAGTTGTTTGATCACTGTCAACACTTGACGGATTGAAGGGAGTTTGAGCAGTTATCAGGACACTGACTCATCAAGTACTTTGATTGGACAAATCTGCAAATTTCAATAAATAAATATGATATCAGTATTATTTATCAAAACCTAAAGTAAGGGCAGTAAATGGATAGATTCTGGCCTAGTGGTGCATCCTAACAATTTCTACAGGTGGCTAGTCAGGAGGAATGCCTAATGCATTGTGTCCCTGGATTATGCAGAGGTCTCTAGACATTTTCTTTAAAGTAAGTAGGTATGTATGCTAATTCTATATTGCAAAGAGAACTCAGAAAGATTTAACTGCCTCTGTATCATTTTTCTCACTTAAACACAGTGCCTCAGGTATGATACCAGTGGTGCCTGTTAGATCAAATGTAAAAATAAAAAAAAAATGAGATGTATAGTGTAGTCAGCTCATTTAAATGTTAATCGAGTCAAAAATAGATTTAGTAGATGATAAAAATGTGGCTTGCTCTAAATACAAAAAAGGTAGGAAAGGCACTGACTGAAAGGATCAAAGATGAGGGGAGCTGGATTGCATAGAATGGAGGCCAAATGAAGAAGTAAAGGTCACAAAATAAAATAAAGACATGATTTGTCTTGACTCAGGAGGCATCTGAATTTCCAGCGCTTGTGGAGATTGTCATCAAATGCTTGAGAAAGTCTACGTGCCTTTATTTAAGCAATGTGTGAGGATGAAGATTCTGACATCCTTATTTTGAGGGGTGGCTTCTACCTAAATAATGAGTCAGTTATGAATCCTCTGTGACACCTGTTGGTGTTCAGAAGCCAAGTGGAGTCTCCCACAAGTAAATGATGGGATTTGGAGAAGTCTTGTATTTTAATGAAATCTTTATGTCACTATTCACAGGAGTCTCACAGAATTTTTTGTCTCCTACTATTGGTGTCTGTGGCTCTTCTCTGGTGAAATGGATCCCGGGAAGATGTGGTGCAGAAGGTGATCCAGTACATGAAATATGATTTCTGTTCTTTGTTTTGCTGTTCTTCATTCACTTCCTCTTGACAGAAAATGTATTATTTTAAAAAATGAAATGTTCTTATTTTAAAAATGGAAATGTTTAAAAGAATTACATATAGGCTTCAATATCTTTACTCTTTGTCCCTTGTTCTCATGGCTGCACACACAGAACCCATAAGCTCAGTCAGGTAAGCCTCCACTCTTTCATGCGGCAGCTATACCCGAAATGAGAGTAGTTGGGATCTGGTGCCCAGACAGGAGCTGGAATTGGTTGTCTCAGGCTATCAGTGTATCAGCTTTTCACTGGGGAACTGATGTTCTTTGGCTGACCCATATCATCTCTAGTGAAGAACATTCGGAAGGGAGCTTTGCATCATGTAACTTGCCTGGTTGGCAATTTTGTTTTTTTCTTAGCCAAGAAGCAAGGGGCTCATCAAACCAAATTTGAACCTTCAGCTCCACTTGGAAAATCATGGTGGTTGGTGTAAGAATCAGCAAAGTCTTTGAAGTTCTTCGTCATGCGAGGCAAATTATAATTTGGTTTGTAACTGCAATGTGAGTTTCTTTTTGAGTTGCTTGGTGTCCTGGGCACAGAGTTCCCAATCTTCCATAGCCAACATCATGGGTATTTTTGTGTTATAATTACATGTGAAGTTTCATCGTCCTCTCACTAGGTATATTTCATCTTTCATCTGAGTAATTAAGCGAAGAGAGTACCAATCTAGTCTTGAGCCAGATAAATTCAGGTTACACAAGAATTAAGTAATTATTGAGAAAGAAGCATTTTGTTACCCTCATATTGTGTTTTTATATCCAGTAGAACACCAGCAATGGAGATTCTTGTAATCAAATATGATAGAAGTTACTAAAAACCTGAGTCTTCTTTAAATACTACCAATAAATAGACATGGATATTCATTAATCAGTCAACATAGATTTATTGAGGGACTCTCAGTTTAAAGATTTTAAAGTACTGCTTTTAAATTCTGTAGTCCTGACAACAGCACTTCCTAGAAACTGGAAGGCAGTAGCATTCTTACTGAGGCAGATTTAGGTGTAGTTACAGGGGGTCACTCCTTAGAGAAAGTCAGCTAACCTCTCCCACCCCTGCTCTTGATCTCTGGCCTCACATACTAACACACTGACTTCCTGTCACACTCACGGAAAGTAGAACGGTGAGGTACTCATGAACTTTTAAGTTGAGGTGCTATTATTGAAACTCATGCAGTGCGCCATAACAGTGTGTGATCAACAACTAAAATAAATAATTAGAATTCTTTACTTCTGTGAAATTAAGAAAAACTGTAAGTTAAGTATGAACATGTGTGGTAAGACCTGCCTTGTCCTTTAACTGCCATGTGATTTTTCTAAATGCTTTTATGCCCTTTTTAGACCCATGGTAGCCCTGATGAAGTCGGCCTGGGGTAACTTACCTGTGTTGAGGTTTTTTTTTTTTTTTTTTTTTTTTTTTCCCCAGGGCACAATCCTCTATATCAAGAGTCAGCAACATTTTTATGGAAAGGGATGGATATTTTAGATTTTGCAGATATATTAGTTTCCTAGGCTGCCATAAAAGAACACCACAAAACAAGTGAAATTTATTTCTTTTGCTGGTTCAAAACAACAGATATTTACTCTTTTACAGTTTTTGGAGGCTCTGATGGAGAAACCATTCCATGCCTCTTTTTGAGCTTCTGGTGGTTGCTGGCAATCCTTAGTATTCCTGGGCTAGTAGATGCCTCATTCCAATCTCAGCCTCTCTCTCCATGTGAATTCTTTCCTTCTGTGTATCTGTGTCCTCTCCTCTTTTTATAAGGACACCAGCCATTGGATTTAGGGCCTGCCCTACCCCAGTATGACCTCATCTAAACTTAATTTCATCTGCAAAGACCCTGTTTCCAAATAAGGTCACATTCTGAGGTTCTGGGTGGACATGAATTTTTGGGAGATATTGTTCCACCACTACAGAGGGCCATGTGGTCCCTGCTGGAATTACTCAACCCCATTGTAGCATCAAAGCAGCCGTAGACAATACATAAATGAATGAGTGGACTGCGTTCCAATAAAATTTTATTTATGGACACTGAAATTTGAATTATATGTGATTTTAACATGTCAGGAAGTGTTGTTCTTTTTTTAATTTTTATCCAATAATTTAAAAGACTATTCTTAGTTTGTGGGTCATACAAAAACAGTGAAGGGATGGGGTGGGGAATAGCCAGATTTGACCCACAGGTCATAGTTTGCCAACATCTGATGTACAGTATTGGTAGGCAGACAGAGGTAACTATAGGGTAATTTTTCCTCCTTCTGCTCATAAGCCAAAGAGCCAAATTTGAGAAAACCTGTTTGTGATTTGCATCAAGCAATTTTTGTTAGATAGCTTTATGTTTCAGCAGAGAGGAAACCAGAATGATCAGTAATGATGCCTGTTTGGCAGCATCATTCCCAGTGTGCCTGCCAAAATTTTGGTGAGGATTTTGTTGTCAAGATTCAGAGGTGATGCAGGCTTAAATGAAGAACATGACCTGAAGTCCTTATGTTGAAGGATTAGAACATTTCCCTCATGGACTCATAGTATTCCCTGTGCCAAATGTTTGAGTATACTTTTGAGGTGATTTAAATTAAAGGCATTTTGTGACTCAATACTACATGGCATTCTGATGAGATGTTGTCAATCCCTAGATACCCATTCTAGGCCAGATATTAGATAATACTCTGCACATCTGCATTATCTTCCAATGCTAAGAGTTGCTAAGTCATCCAGGGACAAAATAAATCTAAACTTTCTGATTTATCGTGCATATTGTTTTTAACTAGATTTATATGATACACTTTTTTGAAATCATTATTGAAGATTATGATTATATATATGTTTTTTCTAATTACAAAACCATGCATGATCTTTATGGAAAATTTAAATGATGCCAAAATGAGTAATATAAAGAGTGAAAGTTTCCTATAATCCCAATTCCCAGAGATAATTTCTGAGATATTGGTGTTTATTTTTCCCAAAATTTCCACCCCATGTAATTGTGAAAGTGCACTGAACAGATATTTTCCATGTTTTAAAGACATTTAGGGACAAAACACATGAACATAAAGAGCAAAATATGATGAGATACGTAGATAGTCCCCAACTAACAATGGTTCGACTTCCGATTTTTTGTCTTTATGTTGGTGCGAAAGTCGTATGCATTCAGTAGAAACTGTACTTTGAATTTTGAATTTTGATCTTTTCCCAAGCTAACGATATGCAGTACAATACTCTTTCATTATACTGGGCAGTGGCAACAAGCCACAGCTCCCAGTCAGCTATGTGATCATGAGGGCAAACAACTGATACACTTAGAACTGCTCTGTACCAATACAGTCTTTCTGTTTTTTCACTTTCAGTATGGTATTCAAGAGATTACATGAGATATTCAACAATTATTATAAAGGAGGTTTTGTGTTAGATGATTTTGCCAGACTGTAGGCTAATACAAGTGTTCTGAGCATGCTTAAGATAGGCTAAACTGTGATGTTCGGTAGGTTAGGTGTGTTAAATGCAGTTTCAACTTAAGATATTTTCTTAAATATGGGTTTATCAGGAGGTAACCCCCTGGTGAGTAGAGGAAGATATGTAAATACCTAATTATGCATTGAACTCATAGTATGCTGATAACAGGATATGAAAAAGTCATATTTCCCGATCTTAAGGGATATAGCTTTTGTTTTGTTTTTGTTTTGTTTCCAATAGGCAGAGAATGACCCAATATAAATAATAAATTACATATGTATATAATAAAGTCGTGTTATTCAGAAACTTACTATGCCTTGGGTTTGGCAATGAATCTATACTCCCTGTTACAGAGACTCTAAACAGATATCCACCTTCTTCAATGACATTAACATTTTAATGAAGTTTTACCATCAATAACGTAAAACCAGTAGAGATTGAGAAAATCCTGTGACCTTCAGTCTTATTTAGGGAGAAGTTGATTGCCAGGATCTCAAGTGGATTTCAGTTATTACTGGTGTGGTATATGCGCTTAGTAGCCCAGAACAGAATGGCTGAATTATCACCATTCTTTGATGACATGGAAATCTTGTATACAAAAGTGGATAGATAATCCTCCACTTGTATCCAAAAGTGGATAATCTTAACACTTAACGATATGCCTACAAGTTGCCAACATACTCTATTACTAGTGTCTTAGGGAATAATGTGGGCTTTGGAATCAGGCAGAACTGAGTATGAATCCTAACTTTATTCTCATTATCTGTGGGGCCATAAGTTACTTAAACTAAATTTGAATTTCCTTATCTGCAAAATGGGAATAAGCAGTACCCACTTTGTAGGAGTGTTATAAAGATTGGTGTTAATGTGAGTGTAAAGCACCGAGCCGGTGTCTCACATTTAGAAGGAGCTCAAAAAATGTTATTTCTTTTTTATTGCTACTATTTGGGAGATCTTTAGATGATCCAATCCAACTCTCTTACTTAACAGGAAGAAATTGGATTCAGAAGGCTTATTTCTCTTAGGTTACTCAGGTAGATGGTGACAGGCCTGGAAGGGTAATTTTGACACTTTGATTCTTACCCCAGTCTTCATCATTCACTCACTCTTTCATTCATTTATTCATTCTTTATTCATCATTTATTATGCGGCCATTAGATTCCAGATCTTGTGCTGAAACTTGAGAATATAAAGGAGAATAAAAGACAGACTGTCTTGAGAAGCTTACAGTCTAATGGAAAACAAATGCATAAACAGATAAATCATTCTTCAGTTTGTTAGATGCTATAATGGAATTATTTTATACATATTTATTAAAAATGGTTGAAATAGTGGTCTGACTTAGCTTTGGGGAAACACCAAGGCTTCATAAAGGCGGTGTGGTATTTGAATCTAGTCTGGAAGCATGTACTGAAGATTTGAAAAGCAGTTCAGTGTGTGTTTGTGTGTGCAAGCATGTGTTTGGGAGGGTGACAATGGCTAGAAGTGGTGGAAAAAACAGCCTAGGCAGAAGTTACGATGGGGTTAAAGCATGTGGTATATTCATGGGAGCTTGGATAATTTAATGTGGTTTATGTAGCGGGAAGAGGTGAGACCAGAGGATGCCACACAGAAGTGCCTGTAATGTAGCACCTCTTTTTCTACTGAAATGCAGCCGTGCATTTTGTGGTAGCTGGAGTGCTAATAAAAATTAAATGTACCTAAGGGGACGAATGAGTTTTTCTGATAAAACTCATTGGGATGTTTTGGGATAAAACATGGTCCAACTTCAAATTAACAGGACTTAAAACATTTGGAACCCAAACTGAGCAAAGAAATTCTGTGTAATGGCTGACTTACAGATAGTAGGCACTGAATAAATAAATACTGGTTAAATATTTTTATACAATGGTCCAGTTACTCTAGAGTTACTTTTGATATGAAACGTCAGGACAATATAATAATTACCCAATTCTGCAAAGTACAATAAAACTTTATGGGCTTGTATTATAGTTAGTATTATTATTTATTATATGTATTGTATTATGGTTATTAATTGACCATTACAATCTGATTAATGTAATTTGGCTCATTTTTGTGGGGCTTAATCCAGATAAGTTTGCTTTTGATGGTTGCTAATTGGGCAAGGGGAATAGTCTGGAGTGTCATAACTCTGTGTCCTTATTTAATTACATCATATTTCCATGTTTAGTTGAAGTTATATCTCTTGTGCTCAGCATTTTACTATATTTATGTATACCTTATATGAATAAATATTCCCCATTTTTTATCTTGTTGAGGTGATTTATAGAAGTTTTTTGTATATGTGTGATTAAAAAATTCCACCATGGGTCTCTTTTTAGTGCAATTTAAATTATATCATCTTTGGAAAAATGTTATCTGCTTTCAGTATGTTATTCTAGGCCTAATATCCTAACATAACCATATTTCCACATTTCTTCACATTTTGTTGATTCAGTGATTTCTTACTCTTCTTTTCAGTTTCTCATGGACTTATCACTGTGGCATGTTTATCGTACTGAATTTACTCAGCAAATCTTATAACTCTGTTGATATAATTCCGAATATGATCTGATTATAGAAACTTTAGGCTTTGTTTTGTTGAAAAGGATTTCTTATTTCCATTCTCAAATGTGGAACAGTCAGGACTATCATCCACAATTCAGAAATAGGAAAATCTTGATAGGTCGCAGGGAGCTGCTCAGAACTTTGCTAAGTGAAGGGTAGGGGTAGGTGATAATGGATGAGGAGGGTGGAATAAAGAATGAATTTGAGGGTTTAGTTGAAGAGAAATGGCAGTTAAGGGGGCCTCTGCTAAAATTTCTGCAATTGGCTTTTTAGAAACTTAAGCAAACTACTGTTTACTTCCTGGGTCATCTTTAATGATTGTAAGTCTTACAGGATTTGCTTGGTTCCTTTAGTCAAATAACTTTTTCAGATAAAATGATAACTGCACACAAATATAATATTTTAAAGTCTTAGAGGTCTTTTGAAAATAGGAGTAGTTATTTCCTAAACAAGTCACTGAAGAGCTGTTTCTGGGAATTTCTGTAGCTATGGCAACCACTTTAGGCCAAAGTATCAGTTAGCTTTTACTGCATTAAAAAACACTCCAAAATTTAGTGGCTTAAGAAAATAACATTTATTATTTCTCATGTTTGAGGTTGGATGATCAAGGATGACCTCACCCACTCCCATGTCTGGGGTGCCATCTAGGTGGGTTGGATGATTGAAGAGCCTTTCTCCACGTGGCATCACCCAGAAGGCTAGTGTGGACTTGTTCATAAGGTCCCAGCAGCAAACGAGGGCAAGTCCTAATGTGCCTTTTTCATATCTGCTTGAGTCACATCTTCTAATATCTTGTTGGTCAAAGCAGATCATACAGCAAAGCCCAGATTCAAGGATTGAAAACATAGACTCCACTTCTTGATGGGAGGAACAACAAAAGGCCTCGCATACAGTGCTTAGAGAAATTGGGGTCATTTTGAAATGCATCCCAGCCAGTCACTGTAGAAATTAGTCTATGTGTTCAATAAGATGTTATAGCAGTGAGTGCAACATGTATGACTTCAAAAATTACCACACTTACATGCAATGTTTGCCACAAGCTAAGTCTATAAAATTTAGGGAGAAAAGCTACCTATTTAGAAAGCTGAATTTAATAAGGGAAATAAGAAAATCCACTAACATTTCTATGTTATTTCACAGTTTACAAAGCATGTTCACATATATTGCTTTTCAAGAAATCTTTCAAGCCTTTTTAGAGGGGGTATTAGATCATTATCCTCATTTCATGGATGTGTAAATTGATGCACATACATGTTAGGAATCTTACAATCACTTACCTAGTAAGAGCAGTGGGTTTTGAACTTTCTTTTTTTTTTAAAGATTTTATTTATTTATTTGACAGAGACACAGCGAGAGAGGGAACACAAGCAGGGGGAGTGGGAGAGGGAGAAGCAGGCTTCCCGCCGAGCAGGGAGCCCGATGCGGGGCTCGATCCCAGGACCCTGGGACCATGACCTGAGCCGAAGGCAGACGCTTAATGACTGAGCCACCCAGGCGCCCCTTGAACTTAGTTTTTTGGGAGGTAAAGCTGGTGGCCATGCTTCCATGTTGTACCCAGGAGTCTCTGGGGTGTCTCATTGATCATGTAATGCAGCAAGGGACAAATAAAGGTAGTTATTAGAGATCTTTGTAATTTTAAAGCCAAACTGCTTATACACCATGCTGTCATTCACTGAAAAGTCTGAAGATGTGTAATTCTTTTTGGGGGGGAAAATTTCTATATAAATAATACGCTTATTAAGAACTTGGTGTATTCTATCTTTTATTTCTGGAGTCTGTTAATACCTATATTCGGTTCCACATTACACTTATATGTTTACTGAATTTTACAAGAATTGCTGAATTTCACACTTTTTTCTGGATCCTAAATATTAATAATGCCTGCACCCATTTTACTGTAAGGAAGTGGTTTATCCTAAATATATACACATATATACACATATACATGCACACATATATACTAAATTTATATTTATGTATGTGTATGTGTGTGAACATATGTGTATATATATATATAACTTCTTATCTTTTATTTTACACAGCACAGTCATGGGTCTGCAGCAGAACCTGTAGACTTTTCATGCTTCTATTACCTCGCACCAGAGAGAAGTAGGTTCCCAAAGTCTTCTTTAGTGAGAGAAGCCCTTCCTTAAGCCCACACAGACACATAGTAATGGAAGAATACATATCCTTTCTCATCTGCTTTTCACTGAGATTATCTCATACGTGGACTAGTGACCCTGGCCATCGTGTAGTGTGCAGCCAGCCTCCAATACCTTCCTCGGCACAGTAGGTCACCTTGATGGAATGACGCAAAGACGTTCTAACTGGTGAACCCCCCTGAGCCTTCAGGGACATTAGTTGGCCTTGAGCTAGCTGTGTAAATTTTCTCAGCCTCTTAATTTTCTTTACACACTTGGTGGGACTGCAAATGTAGTCATATAGGTAAAAATCATTTGTAAACCTCTATAAGATACAGAAACATGAACTATTAATATAAACATGCCTCCTCAACAAAGTACCAATAAGTAAGGCCAGCGTAATTATTTTAAATTCTTAATGGTTAAGTTTATAAAAATTCCAGGATTTTTGGAACCATCCTCTGTACCTTTCCTATATCTTTAAGCTTAATAGTACTTGAGAAATATTCCAGGTTTGGGAATAATCACAACTGCTCTTGATTGCACGAAGCCAGGAACTTAGTCGAGCGGTGGAATTTTTATCATTAACTTCTTCCCATTCCCATCACGGGGCCTTATCCCAAAAGAGGATGAATCTCCTCAGGGCTATATTCAAGAGGCAATTAACATTCCTACCCAACCTTTCTCCGGTTGGTCCCTTCCCACCGCTGAGTACTTAGACCCCCTCCTCACCCTGGGCCTGGATTCTGTTAGTTGAGTCCTAATTATATTCATGGCCTGGGCTTTTAGGTTGAGGTAACCTTTATGACCAATTTATGGGCTATTTTCAAAGAAATTTCCTAGTGTTTTACAGGGGCTTTATTTACTTTCATAAGACTTCATCAATGTATTCATTATAAAGAACCACATTGGTTTGCTTTTCTACTCTTCATGCTGCCACCTCTATAGGAAATTACATTGCCAGCAGAGGCTTCACGCAGAGAAAAGATGTCTTCTCATTCAGTGGAAGCAATTTCTGTCTCATGTGTTATTCCGACTGTCATAACATTCTCAGGCATGAACTTCACTCTCTTGATTAATATTTATAGCCTGCTCTTTAGGTACCTGTAATGTCTGTGCCTGTGGGGGTGGGAAGCTCAGAACATGGCAAGCGGGAGAGTTGATACAGTCTGTTAGTACATAGACCAGGATCATCGAAAGGTCCCACTGTCAGAGGAAGTCCTGGGACAAATTCTGCCTACTCCAAGTAGTTAACTGCAGGTGGCATGACCCCCTGGACTTGGGGCAGAAGACCCCGGCCCCTTGATGTAGTTTCTACTTGGCACTGGTTTGCTCTGTGACTTTGAGGAGTTCCCTGATGTTTGATACCTTTATTTCCCCAACTGTAACGTTGACTGAAGGACTGTCTCCATGGAAGTTGTTAGAAAAAGGACAAGTGGCATGCCTGTGAAGCTGCCTTCAAGACCGTCTTCTGTTCTCAGAAAGGCTAAAGCGAGAGTATTTTCCTTCCCCTGGAAAGAAGAGACTTCCCGGAGGAACTTAGAGGTACAGGCACCGAAAAGGCAGGTCTGTGCCCTTCACTCTACTGGCTCTCAGAGACTGCCCATCGCTGGAACAACACAACAATATTGCAGATGTCTGGTAGATCATGATACAAGATCTGGACGGACTTGAAGGTCAAAGGAAAAAAATGCTTGAATGTCTACTTGGATTGAGAACTGCTCAAGAGCCATTTACATAAGCTTTTCTAATCTTTTCCTTAAGTTAGCAGGTGATTTTTGATGAATTGCCTTGTGCTGTGTATCAGATTTCATGGTTTATTAATTCATTGTTATTTATTCAGTCAACACGTATTCTTGGAGAATCTAGTATGTCTAAGATATCATAGAATGCTATCCAAATTTTAGGATTCAGGTCAAATGCTGCCTTCTGCATATTTTTTTTTTTTTTGATACCCTCAGTTGCAGGTGATTTTTCTTTGCGCTGGTTTCCTGCTTTCTAACTTTCTTATCGTACTTACCATGTGATGATAAATATTAATGTTATTGTGTACATGTTTACTTCCTATACTATAATTCTTATTTATCAAATACCTAAACTGTACATCCCCTTGAACTTTGCAGATAACTCAGTATATCTGTAATTGAAGATGTAGAAAAATAACAATAGTATAAGACAGTATATGATGTTATATGAGCAGATGAGTGGTACAGATAATAAGTGTTCCGGGAATTAGGAGAAGGTGAATTGATGAGGAGGGGCAACCACTTGGAAGTAGGCAGGGTGGTAATGGGTGGGGCGGAGTGAAGGCACTTCAGGTAGAGGAAAAATATTAGCATATGGCACAAGTGGAAAAGAATCCATCTTTGGGGAGCCTGGGAAGATGAGAGACAGTGAGTAACCACTAGAGGATGGGACATTGCAAATGTCAAGCTAGGGCAATTAGATTCTTCTGAAAGAGGCTAGCTTCTCAAAAATGTGTGAGCAAGTGAGTGACAAGATCAGAGAGATATTTTAGGAAGACTTCTCCTGTAATGGTATGCAAGGTAGTGAGCGAGCGTGGCAGCAAGGAGAATGAGAAGAATTAGTTACTAGTGCTTTCTGCTTCTGCCGGTAAAGCCACCTGGTGCATGGTAGGCATTCTGTGGATCATGTCTCTGGAAAGCTACCTGGAATCATAAGCAGCTCTGGGCTACCTGGGCGTGTGTTCGAGGTACAAAGCAAGCACTTAAATGCGGAATTCACAGACCCATAAAATATTTAGGCAACAGTCTGAGTCTTCTTCCTCTCTTGGGAAATGCTTTATTAGTACAAGTTACCAAATTAAGTTTTATAACTTATTTTAAACATAAAATAAGTTGAAAGGCTTTAAGCCTGTTACAGGCAGGATGCCTCAGTTAATTGGTATTTTGTACTTGCTGAGTTCTCAGATCCCTTAAAATCCTAAGAAATCTACGTTTCTGGAAGTCAGGTTAAAAAAAAAAAATAGAACTTCGCTAAAACAAGAATCGTTGAAATATTTGAGAGTGGCCATTACACCACACCCCTCTCTGTTTTGGCCCACGTCTCCCTGTAAAGTAATCCAGTACTGAGAATGATGGCCGAGCGCTGTGAAAGGGGCTGTTCTGGTTCAACTGGGGTAGCTCCGTAGTGCGCTTCTCCCCTCGCAGCCTGGGCGCGCTGGAGCGATGCATCCTTCCCCAGGCGGAGGGAGGACGGCAGTTCTCAGAGGTGCTGGACCGATGCCTGGTTGCTCCCGGAGAACTGTGCGGCGGCCAGTGCAGCTGCGCGCCTGCTTACACGCTGCCCAAGAAAGCCCCTTTCTATGCCCTGATTTCTTAGCCCGCAGACACGGAGGCACCAGGATGTTGTAGGGATTGGAGAGGCACTCTGCCCTATAAATATGACCTCCCTGAGGTGCTCCCCTCCTCCTTGCTAGAGCCTAACCTCTGGTTTACACTGTCACACCGCACAGAGACTGCACTTCGGAGACTCGCACCCCCGCCAAGCTGCCGAGGAAGAAAGCACGGTGGGATGCTAGAAAAGGGCCTTTTTTGGTTGCGCTGCAGTGGCTGGAGGACGTGTGGCCCAGCAGCAGAGCCCTGAATTAGGACACAGCAGGGGGTCTGCTACTTCCTAGCTGTTTGCCCCTTTTCAAGTTGCTCTCCCACTCTAGGCCTCCATTTCCTCTTTGCAAAATGAGGGGCTCTAACCAGATGATCTCGGAAGCCTCTTTGCTCTCCTGATACTGTGTTTTAAATAATTTTATGGGATGAACGGTGCCTGGGTGGCTCAGTCGTTAAGCGTCTGCCTTTGGCTCAGGTCACGATCCTGGGGTCCTGGAATCCGAGCCCCGCATCAGGCTCCCTGCTCAGCGGGGAGTCTGCTTCTCCTTCTCCCTCTGCCTGCCGCTCCCCCTGCTTGTGCTCTCTCTCTCCGTGAAATAAATAGATAAAATCTTTTAAAAAAATGTTATGGGATGAAAGAAAGTCAACACTTTAAATTAGTCTTGTCTTAATACCACTGCAACGTCTAGGTCAGAGATAAACACTTCTCTATGCTTTATAAAAGTACTTTGGGAAGAATCAAGAAAAAGAAAAGCTCAGAGGATAAAATTGATCTTAAACTTATCTATTAAAATCAGGAAACTACGACTTTGAACTAGGGTTCATAAATGGTCCGGAACCGGAGTTTTGAGGAGGCAACACTTCGAGGCTGCGCTTCGCTTTTACACGGGTCTTGCAGTGTACATGAAAGGGCTACCTGCCTGAAGGACTGTGTTGCAGCAAAGAGGCAAAGTGGCTTTTTGATGACACTCTTCCACCCAGCTCTGCGTCTGGTTATTAGGGGGCGAGCTTTCAGTTGAGGAAATGGAGTCCGCATAGACACTTGGCAAGGGTTGGCATCTACATGGTCATGTGTGTTGTTCGTGCTGAAATCCCATAATATCACCAGGCAGTTTAATTCTGTGCTAGAACCAACTTGAATAATTAAACAAAGCAAAGATTTGACAACACTGTACTTGGGGTACAACACAGCTGTGATTCCGTGAGCTCAGCGGGGAGAAGGAGTTGGGGGCATCTGTCACAGCAAAAGCATGCTTTGTAGCAAATAACAATTTAGCAGACATCCAATGTGCCACAGAACAGAGGCTATAAAGAATATGGTCCGTCAGGAGTGAATGGGTCATGACGTCTGTTTGGGGGGTGTGAACGGGGTAGTTCACGTCTGCTCGGTCACGGGCATCTTAGGAAATGAATCTCTGTGCCAGGGGTGGGTCACCCAATGTTACTCTCCTTCTATAAACACTAACTAACTGGTTCATGGATGACCAGTAAGTAAACAGCTGGGGGGAAAAGATCACTCTTTGGAACTAAACATTTGATACCTTTTCTGTGTGTTTGTGATAACCCTAAAAATCGAAAAAAGACTGCAGACTCTTTGTCTGTGAGATGTAACAGAAGTTTGTATATTTGAAAGAATTTCTTCCCTGCTGCCTTTTCCTATTGGGTAAGGCTTTAACAAAATAAAAGTGATTCATAAGAAGTAACTAATTTTCTGATGCTCGTCTCTGAGATCTCCACTGCAAAAGGATTCTCTTTTATTTTATCCGAATGTGATGGCTCTTTGTGTTCCCAAGCAGTACAGGGGATGCTTTTCAATGGTTGTTTCCTCCCCAGTCACATCCAGTTCTGCAGAAGCCGTTTGTATAGCGAGCATGATCTGCCCAGCAAGGGAGAGCCGGAGCATGCTGAGCATTGGAACAATTCTACGTGTCGCTGTATCTCCGCAGAGCAGAGATGAGCTCAGATCTTAATGTTAAATACCTTTGAACTGCAGGGTTCAGCTACATAAATAGATCAGCATGTGATTCTAAAAAGCAGTAATATTAATATGTGATGTGCACGCTCTGACTGCAGAAATCTCCAAGAAAAGTTAAGTTACCGTCGTGCTTTTGTTTTGCGATTACTATAACTGCAATCACGGTTGTTTTCCAAAAAAAAAAAAAAGTCAATGTACCCCAGAATTCAATTTTTTTTCTCATTGAAACATGGGCAATTTGTGTAGTTTAAGATCACAATAAACTTCTGAAAGGACATATTTTTGATATTATGGAAGATGTGTGAAAAATACTAAATATTGATTTTTTTTTTTAACTCTTTAAAATCTTCCTTTTGACCTGAGCTGTCTTGTGTTGATTTTTTTCCCTCCTGCGTCCATTTAGTTTCCCTGTCTTGACTTGTATCTCCTCTCTTGGAGACCTACCCCCTCCTTGTCTGCTCTGAATCCACACCTCTTTTTCTTGACTTTCCAACATTCAGTGTCTTCATCCTAGTCTGGTGACCACAGCACCAGCCAAGTATCTGCCCATCGCTCTGGTTCTTCCTTCGTCAGACTGCTGCTCAGTCACTGCCTGATGGGTTGGTCTACAAACCCACGTCATTTTCTACAGAAAGCTGTCTTCCCTCAGTTCCTCCTGTTGGCCTCCCTACTCAAAACACTGTCCTCTTTTCTCGCCTGGCCAGTCCCAGAACCCAGCATTCCTGGGCCCCTGACGGGCCCTGCCGTTGTTCTTAGTTATCCCACGCATATAATTTCACTTGCTCTCCCTATGTGAAGTTTCTCAAGTTTGATCACTACAAAATATTTCAGAACAAAAATTTCTTGATCTTCTGGTGTGTTTGCAATCCACTTTGCTTCAAATTCTTTCATCAGATTTTTCTCACGTTTAGCTTTACCTTTAATTTATCTATACATAATTTTGCGGGCAAAGATCCCAGACTCCCATTACTTAAGTTTCTTCATTGTGTGCTACACGTACTTTTTCTGTAAAGCCTTGCCCATTGTCAGTCACATCCCTCCCACAGGCTGACTGCCAAATATGCTTAAGGTCTTCTCTGTTCTGGGCTGTACGCTTTTCTTTTCTCTGCCAAACCTACTTCTATATAGAGCGGTGGTTTAGAGCTTGGGTGCCAGATAGCCTGGGTTCCAATTCTAGCTCCACCATTTACTAGCTGATTCCTGTTGTGCGGGACACTTAAACTCTCTGAGCCCCAATATCTTCATCTTTAACAGGGAGATGATAACAGTAGACCTTACTTGATAAGGTGGTTGTGAGGACTCAATGAGTCAATACACAGAAAGTGCTTAGAATGGGTCTGAACAGGGTGAGTACTTCTTTTTCCCACACATTCCATGTTTCACTGGTCTTCACTGTCTAAGGCTGTATCTCTCCCCAGTCTCTTTTCTTTTCATCCTCTGAGGATTGAACACAAGATTCTGCACATAAAAGTTGCTCAACAGATACTTATTGAAGTAATCTATACAGTGTGGGGAGACTGTGGATTTGGGACTTGTGTCTTAGTTGCCTGAGAACAGAACAAGGTACAGCATAAGTCTTACACTGCGTCCTTGGTCCCTGTAAGAGCTCCTGACATATGGTAAATGCTCAAAATTAGCTATAAATGTTAGAATAAATGAATGAATGAAATGAATTGTCGAACTTCTCCAAGTTTAATTTAGGAACCACTTGAGTCGCAATGAAATAATATAGTTTATTTTTAAGTTAAAAATAATTTTTATTGTTACTAATAGTATATGTAAAATATAAAAATTATATATAAAATATATATCCACATATGAAACAAGCATACATACAGTATATATTTGTTAAGTATATATTATAATATATATATATTTTGAAAATTTAAAAAAAAGATAAAACATACACAATCCCATAACTGAAAATATCTATTTGGTATATGTTCATATTTTGGGGGCTTTTTTCCTCACATGTATGTATAGATTTTTTTTAAATGTGTAGATTTAAAAATAATGAAATTGGATCACATTGTACCTAATATTTTATAATCTCCACCGTTTTGTTTATTTTTCACTGTAGAGTAAACTAGGTGTCTCCTCTATAAAAAACACCAAAAGTGGGTTACAAATTTTTGTTTTTTTCCTTCGTTTTACACATCTCCTCTTTCAGGCCAACTTTCTTACCCCTACCGTGTCTACTTGGAAATGTTACAATTTAAAATACAATTTCCAAGGAGGGGAGGTCTAACTTCTACTAGAACATATTAGCATTCCAGAAAACATGCTTAATAACTTTCCCTCACTCTACTACTTTGATTTTCCTTTTAGCTTGATTTTATTCTATTTTATTTTACATGGATTTGTAGCTGAAATGCCCCGTTGATTTTAGAACAAACACTGAAATTAAAGATTTAGGAACAGAGCATACAGCTGGTGCACACTTTGGTAGATGTTTTCAAGGAGATCAAAACATTTTGTTTTCTATTTAGCAACTGTACCATTCAACTGTATGGGGCGGGGGTGGGGGTGGGTGGGAAGTGTCTCACAACTAGCTCTCTCTCTCCCTCTTAGTGGTGTAAGAGAAAGTAAGGACACTGCTGCTTCTTCCAAATTCCATTTTTGTTTACAAAGGACTCTCAATTTTAAAGGTCAGTATAATGTCAAAATGGCTGAACAAAAGGGCATAACAATTGACAGAAAAATGACAGTGATTTAATCAAGAAGCCATCCATTTGCATTGTAAATGGGATAGAAGTAATAGAGAATGTGTTGAATCAAATGAACAGTTTGGGCCCCACTGATGAAATCCTCAGGTGGTAACTCCTGCAGGGAGCATACCCCTTTACCTAGCCTTGTGTGTGTCCAGGGAGAGATTCATGGCTGTGCCTTGAACCAGGAAGCCTTAGGTTGTCTGTAAGCCATCTTGGCTTTCACAAATATTTTTGAACCACTACCCTCTTCTCATTGTCATAGAAATGAAAAAAACAAGGGGAAAAACAATCTAAAAAGTAACATGAATTTCAGTTTCAGATTTATGAGGTATTATAGATAAGGAGTTATACTTAAGGGACCTTTTTTTGTTTTGTTTTAAAATAGCAAGATTTTTGTTCCTCTTGATTCACCAAAACAGTGTAACAAGTAAATGTTTAACAAGAGCTCAAGGTATAAGGGATGAATTTCAGGTAGAACCTATAAGTGAAATTTATATACCTATCCAATTTCCAAGTTTAACTGAGTTTTGAGTCTGGAGGATAAGGGGGTAGAATGAGGAGAAAGGGTAATAATACTGACATATCTAATAAAGGGTTGATTGGGGTAATTTAATGGTGCTAAGGATAAATAATATTTAATGAAATGACAAAGATAATTAACACTGCAGAAATGGACAATTTCTATAAGGTCCCTACACTAACCAATAGCTTTAACTAAAAGAAAATCACAATGTGTATATACCAAAGTGTCCTTGTAATAGTTTTGAATAACTGTGGCATGTTTTCTTAGTCTAATGGTTTTAATATCATGCCCAAGTCAGAGATATTTCATTACTACAAAGGTTGTGTGAAAGGAATTTTTTGTAATGTCTCTATAGCTACTAGTAAAAAGCACATTTTTGTGACACTAAATTTTAATTTGCTTGGACTTTGTCTTCTAAATGTGTAATGTGTAAAGAGAATGACATTCTGAAAGCACATTGCAGCTTCAGCTGGTCAGTTTCATTTCTCCCTGCCTTTAAATCTGTTTTAGGCTTATGTAACACCAACAGAATGGAATGATTACTAACGTATTTACTTTGTGAAGATACTAATTTTCCAGCAGACTTTCATATATCAGAAGGTCCTTGGGAATCAAACCTTGTCTGACTCTCTTTTTCTTTCTCCCTGCCCTCTAGCCCCCTGTTTGATAGAACTTGTAAAGCAAATTGTTTCAATGACCTTGAACATTTTGTTCACGTACTTTGAAAAAAAGCAGGGGTGCAAAATGATGTTTTTCCAGGTACTATATTACAGAAAAAAATGTCCTTGTTAGTCCAAGTTCTATATAATATTTCTCAGGCTTCCAATTTATGAATGCACACTAACTAGAGTATTAAAGCTAGGTAGAAAGACTTTTAATGATAACATCAAAACCCTTCCATTTACTAGAATTAGAAGATATTTAAGGGGTGCCTGGCTGGCTCAGTCAGTAAAGCACATGACTCTTGATCTCGGGGTTGTGGGTTTGAGCCCCATATTGGGTGTAGAGATTACTTAAAAAAGTAAAATCTTAAAAAAAAAAAAGATATTTAAGAGATCACTTGTTCTGCTCTGAACCTAAACAAAATATTATCAATTTTTTCTTAATATAAATACTATATAGAAGTTCAATGTAAACATTTGTGAAAAATAAGTATGTGCACTCTATCCAACTTAAATATAAAACATTTTCCTAATCAATATACAGTTTAGTTTTGTCTGTTTTTTTTTTAACTTGATATAAATGGGAATCATTAAGGGCCACCAACAGAATTTAAGTTCTGATTGTTCCATGGTTCTTGCCAACATTTGATATCCATGAACTTTTTTTTTTGAGTATAGTTGACACACAATGTTACATTAGTTTCAGGTGTGCAACTTAGTGATTTGACAAGTTTATACATTCTGCTATGTTCACCACAAGTCTGGTTACTGTCTGTCTGTCTGTCCCGTTACGTCACTATTACAATATCATTGAATGTCTTCCTCATGCTGTGCCTTTTATTTCCTGTGACTTATTCATCCCATAACTGGAAGCCTGTGTCTTTTTCACTCCCTTTCGCCCATTTTGCTGAACGTCCCACCCCCTGATATCAATGAACTTAAAAATTTTGCTTCTCTGGTGTTTGGAAATGGTATTGTGATTTTAATTTGCATTTCCATGGTAACTAACAAGATTGAACATCTCTGAACATCTTTTAATATTTTTTCATACATTTTTGTTTTCTTTTCAGTTATACCAATTTTTCTATTGGGTTGTTTATATTCTTCTTTCTTCTTCTTCTTCTTCTGAGAGAGAGAGAGAGAGAGAGAAAGAGAGAGCGGGTGCATGCCTGTGCACGAGCCAGGGGGAAGGGCAGAGGGAGAGAGAGAATCTTAAGCAGGTTCCATGCTCAGTGCAGAGCTGACACTGGGCTTGATCCCTCGACCCTGAGATCATGACTTGAGCCGTAATCAAGAGTTGGATGCTTAACTGACTGAGCCACCCAAGCGCCCCTGTTTATATTCTTCTTAAAATACATAGAAAATTTTCAAACATTTGGATGCTAATCCTTTGTCATTTATGTTTTGCAAATGTATTTTCTCAGTTAAACTTACAATGAGAAAATATATTTTAAGATGAACGCAACTATCTTTTCAGTTAATGACTTGCCCTTTGGTTCTCTTCATAGTGTCTTTTGATAAACAGATGTTCTTGATTTTAATGATATACAATTTATAATTTTTTATAATAATGTTTAACATTACATTAAAGATTCATGTTTAGGAAATCTTGGCCTAAACCAAGGTCATATGTTCTCATCTAGAAATTTGACTGTTTCAGCTTTCATGTTTTGGTCTATAACACATTTTGGAATTTTTTTGGCACTGTAGTGTGAGGAAGTCAGGTTTCCTATTTTCTTTTTCTGTATTGATACCCAACTGACCCAGAACAATTTGTTGAAAACATTTTCCACTGAAGTGCAGTAACATCTTTGTCATAAATCAGGTTATTGTATGTGTGCTTTTCATGTGCTATTCTGTTCTATTAATATATTTGTATCCTCTCTCTGTACCTTTTGATAGGTAGTATTTCTAAAACATAGATATATCAATACTTTTCTTTATAGCTTGCACATTTTTATGTCTTCCCTAACTCAAAGTAATAAAGATGTACTTACATATTGTCTCCTGAAAGCTTTATAGTTTCATCTTTCAAAATTTTAAAAACTTTTAGAACTTAAGTATTTAATCAACTTGCAACTGATTTTTGAGACTGGTTTGAAGTAGAAATCCAATTCTATTTTATTCCACACATATTCCAGTTGCATTATTTATGAATAACCCCTTTTTTTCCTTTGAGCTACTATTGCAGCTCTGCCATGGATTACATTTCCATATACTCATGGGTTTGTTTCTAGGCTCTATGTTTTGTTCTATCGGTCTGTCTAGTCTGGCATTAGGACCAAACCACTCTAATTACCATAGTTCTAAGACTTCCAACATTTTACTTCTTTCAGGAGTATCTTGACAATTTTTGGCCATTTACAGTTCCATATGAATTTAGAATAAATTTGTCAATTCCACAAAAGTCCTTGTTAGGATTTCATTTGGGTTTATTTTGGATCTATAAGCTGAGCGAGATCAAGAATATTAGTCGCCCTTCACTTTGCTTCTACCGTCAATCTAGGAAGTCCTTTGACCTCTTCCTTTTCTTGCATCCCTGTTTTTTGGAATCTCAAATCTTCCTCTTATTTTACTCCCTTGTTTTGGTAGCATATATTCCTCAGTAGCATTTTTTTTTTTTTTTTTAGTACTCTCTACACTCAATGGGGGGCTCGAACTCACAACCCGGAGATCAGGAGTCACACGCTCCATTGACTAAGCCAGCCAGGCAGCCCTTTTCAGTAGCTTCTTATAATATTTCTTTAATCATGTCCTCTCTGCCATTTTATCTGAGCTTTCTTTTCAGAATTTCTATTATTTGGATATTGATCTCCTGGATTGATCCTCTAAGCATCTTATCTTTTCTCCACTATTTTCAACCACTTTCTCTTTTTTTTCTACTTTCTTGGAGATTTTCTCAACTTTATCTTCCAGCCTTCCTCTTGTTTTTGCTTTGTTTTATCTTTCCACATACATTTTTAAATTTCCAGAGCTCTTTTTTTGAATGACTTTTCTTTCTTCTTTTTTCTCTCTCTCCATCCTTCCATCCCTGTCTCCCTTCTTTCCCTCCTGTCTAGTTTTTTTTTTTTTTTTAATCTTTTTATTTGTTCTTCTTCCTGCCTTTTCCCCCTATGTGCTGTTTCCCCCTCCTATACCTTGTTAGGGGTTTTAGCCAAATGTAAGGATCCTTGACTATTTATTCATATTATGAGTGAAGCACTACAAAGCTCATTAGAATCTGGAGATGTGGGTCTCACTGTTATAACTTCTGCACTAGAATTCTAGTAGGTGCTCTACAACAAACTTATTTCAGAAATTTTCTTTTCATCACTAGCTTGCTAAGGTGAAATTAAAAAAACTGGGATCGATTTTGTATTTCAACAATGTTTTCTTGGCATGATTGAAATTATCATATACTCTTTAACCTTCAATCTGTCAGTGTAATTTCCTAAGGGTAGGGTTTTTAGCAGCCGCATTTCAGAAGGGCTTTGCTGCCCTTCTCCAAGGAAAAGCTAAAATTTTCTACTTTTTAAGGAAAGGGTGGGAAGGTTCACAATGCTGCTCATGCTGCCAGTGTTTAGGGCTGGCATTGCCCTCTCTTTGCTCTATGCCATGCAGAAGTTATGATTTTCCATTTCAAAACAAGGCTTTGGCCAAGAAAAACTGTGGCATACTTTAAGGAGTCAACTAAGTTTGTTGTTATTCTTACATGTTTTGTGTTGAATATAATTCTTGCTTCATAAACAGCCCACATGGAATTAAATCTCCTCATGATAGATAAGGCATTGCATGTGACACATGTTAAGGGTAAGAAAAGGTATTTACGAAATGTTTTTTCCATGAGCTCCTCATCTGTGGTTTAGATACTTTCCTTACCACAGCATAGTTTTCCTCCTACTCTTTATCGTCACATGGCAATCAAAAGACCAAGACTTTTTTTTCTTTCTGCAGTTCTGTGCTCTTCCACATACTTCCCCAAAGAAGAAGGAAGAGTCAGAGGCCTGTTTTAATCATTAATATTAGCTGTGAAAATGTGTCTGAGTTGCGTGATGTGCCAAAGGACATTTAGCTAAGCTTCTTCCTTAAGCATTAAGCTAAGAAATTTTACACAGAAGTCTAAGAAGTTATTGGTAGAGTGAAAAAACAAAATGAGAGACAGCCATAAGATGTGACAGAAGAGGCCTGCCCCTGAGAACCAAGCCAGGAGGTTCTAGGCTTACTTCTGTCACTCACTGGCAAGTCACTGGCCCCTCTGGACCTTAGTCTCTGCATATATAAAATAAAATAAAATAAGGAGGGTTGACTTCATTAGATCATCCCCATGGTCTTTTTGGGCTCTGACATTCTTTTGTGCTCAAAGCACTATCAACCCTAGAAAATATTCAATAAGACATTTGTACTTCATTGTCTAATTGTGAACTTCATTAATATTACAGTATTCCAGAATTGAATATTTTTCCTCTTCGCTACAAACACTGTTTTGTTTTTAAATATATGAAATGGAAGCCTTCCTGGAGAACCCTAAAATCTCCCCCATAGTAGGCACAAAATGACTCCCCTTGAGAAGCCCATGTCCTAATCCCCAAAACCTGTTAATGTCTTACCTTATGTAGCAAAAGGACTTTGTAGATGCAAGGATGTTAAGGATCTCTAGCTGGAGAGGTTGTCCAGGGTTATCCAGGTGGGCTCAATCGAATCACAAAGATAATTATATGTGGAAGAGAGAAGCAGAGAGGTCAGAGTGATGTGATGGTGAGAAATGAACCTGCTTTCATTGGCTTTGAAGATGAATGAAGGGAGCCAACAGCCAAGGAATGTGGACAGCCTCTACAAACTGGAAAAGTCAAGGAAATGGGTTTTCCCCTGGAACCTCCAGAAGAAATGCAGCCCTACTGAAACTTTGATTTTAGCCCCGTGAACAACATTTCAGTTTTCTAACCCCCAGAGCTATTAGATAATAAATCTCTTTTGTTTCAAGCCACTACATTAATGATAATTTGTTGCAGCAACAATAGGAAACCAATACAGTTCATCACTTCTGGCCTTTATTATATTGAGCAAATGGGGTTTATTTATTTATTTATTTATTTGAGAGAGAGAGAACACGTACGCATGTGAGCTGGGGCCCGCGGGGGGGTGGGGGGTGGAGGGGCAGAGGAAGAGGGAGAGGGAGAAGCAGACTCCCCAGCTGAGCAGACTCCCCTGGGATCATGACCTGAACTGAAGGCAGACGCTTAACGGACTGAGCCACCTAGGAGCCCCTATATTGAGTGAATGTACTTTAGGCTTTAATGTATTTCTATGCATGTTGTTCATGTGTATAGTAGCAAACACTTCATTCTGCCTTAATAATCAAGAATTATGCCATCTTGCTTGTTTATATTATAGCTAAAGGAATAATTAGAAAACTGATTAATTATGCTTCTGTGTACCATTATATCCCTAAATTTAATTATTCCCTGGGACTATGTTTTATTCTTAGAATTCACAGAATATTGGATCTGGAGAGAACCATAAATATGATCTAATGAAATGCAATACTCTCTTTTTACAGGAGGGGAAATTTTTACCTGTTGAGGTTAAACCCGTGAGTTTCCCATAATTATCCAGCTAGTTGCCTATAACACTAAGATTAAAATTGAGGACTTCTGGCTCCCAGTCTAGGGTTTGTCCCACTATATCATATTCTTTCCAACTGAAAGTGTTAGGACATGAAAATATTTAATAAATCTGGCCTCTGAGTGTGAAATATGAAGGAGTGTGAAATTCAAATGTGCCTTGTGTAGTTCAACTCACTTTCGCCTGAGAAGCAGTATAGCACAGTGGTTCTGATCCAGGACCCCAAAGGGTATATATAGGACTGCATAAGCAAATCTCATCTCCAGTACTTCCCAGCAATGGGCCCCTACATGAGTTATTTAACCTCTCCATGCCCCCTTTCCTTTTCTGTAAAATGGAGATGGTAATTGCACCAAACTCATAGGGTTGTGGAAGATTTAAATACATTAATAACTGTAAAGCTCATAGAAAAAGGCCTGGACCACCTTGACTACCAAATCATTAGGAGCAATTATATTATTAACAGTAGGCTATATAATAAAGACAAACTATTTTAGTTAAACAGAAGAACACATTTTATTAATATTCATATTATGACTATTGTTCCTGTGGTACTCATTAGCCACCTCCTGTGGTGGAGGCATGAACCCTGAACCCTAAAACAAGGCCCATTGTTCAGATCAATTGCTCTGTAGACTGAAAATCTTGTACTCTTCCGTGCCATCAGACATGTTGTGGACAATTAGCACATGACTATCATGAGTGCTCTTGCTAATTACAGTCACATTACCACCAAAGAACTGTACCATGGCTGCTTCTATACTGTCATTTCTGCAAGCTGCATTGTTTCAAGGACAAAGCGGCTGATGTTCTGTTTCGTTTCTTCCATAATGCTGAGCATAGGTATCTGATAGACTTGCTTAGGCTGGCAAACTTCTGAGCAGAAGTGCTAGATTTGTATGCATCTTCGAGAAGGGGGCAGTTCGAAGCTAAAGTGAGCTAGGAAAGAAATAGGAAGTGAAAAAGTAGAACGGAAAGACATAGGTAGATAGAGGAAGAAAAAAGAGGAAGGAGGAAAGAAGGAGCCATGAAAGGACATGAAAGATAAATGAAACCACTTAAATGGAGAAGAGTTTAAGAGGCAAACAGGAGACGCTCCAGGCAGAAGGGTTTTCTATGAAGTGTTCCTGATGCCAGATCAGTGCTTCTCAGATTGGAATGGGCATCAGAATCAACTGGGGGACTGGTTAAAACAACTTCCCTAGTCCCATCTGCAGAGATCCTGATCCAGTAGGTCAGAGCGGAGCCTCATGCAAATTCCAACAAGCCCAGAGCGGACATGGAGACTGCTAGTCTGAGGACACTTTGAGAACCTCTGGGTTAAACTATATTCAAACAAAATAAATGGAATAGTTCTCGGCCTTTTTAAAATATTGAGCTATATTTAATATATAGTAAATTGTACGGATCTTAATGATCGTGATTTCCTAGCATAAGCAATCCCCTACTCAGTCATATAAAGATTTACCTGTTCCCATATATACCATCCTTGTCAAGGATAGTAGGAGACTTTATTGAATACAGTCCTAGTGTCCTAGAATGATGAAATGAACTTCAGTAAGTTTTTTACCTTTTCGAAGAAAAACATATATTCTATAACCTGGAATTGAATGCCAGAGAACTAGAAAGCACCTACATTACTTTGATTACTCCAGGAATATTCCTGGGCTCATGTAAGCTATGGCCCATTGTCCACACCTTATTTCTTATTCCATTTGAGAGGAGGAAATATGGCATGTCATATTGAATTCTTTTCCATTCTTTGAATTAGCAATTCCCTGGATTTATGTAATACGTAATCTGAGATGTTGGGCAGGGAAGCAAGGATTGAGATTGAAATCCTTCAGGACTGCTTCCCACACTCCCATGTGCATCTGAACCCCTAGGATCTTGTTACAAATGCAGATTCTGATTCAGTGGGTCAGGCATGGGCCTCAAAATTCTACATTTATAACAAGCTCACAAATGGTATTGATGTGGCCAACCCATGGATCACTTTCTCAGTAGTAAGGCCCTTTCTGGTGTGAGTAGGTGGTTCTCTAGCCTTAAGCTACTTTAGCAAGTATCAGAATAGATGGAGGGCTTGTTAGAACATGGAGTTTTTGGCTTCCACACCTGAGTATCTGATTCAATAAGAGTGGGGCCTGAGGATTTGCATTTCTAAATTCTCAGATGATGCTGGGGAAAGTGCAGGGAACACACTCGGGCAGCTACCAATCTACTGATGACCCCTTTCATTTTGCGGATGCTAATGGACTTGCCAGCAATGGACACTGCTTGTTGATAACATCTACCCTCAAACAGCTCTGACAAAGTCACCAATGGTCTCTTCATTGACAAACCCGATGGACTCCTCTCAGGTTTCACATTTCTTGGCTTCTCAGTGGCTTCTGACTGTTGGTTGTCCCCTCTTGATACTCTTAATTCTCTTGGTTACAGTAATAGAATTTTCTTTGTTTGCTTCCTACTTTTCTAACTCAGACTCTGTTCTATCTCAGACTCTTGCGTAAATTTCTCTTTTTATCCCTCCATGTGCTTTTGCCTCACAATTGGGCCTTAGTTCAGCCTCTTATCATCTGCCACCTAGACCATGTCAGTACTTGTCTAATAAATCCCTCTGCCTTGGCTGAGTCTCCAAGCCACCCTTCCCACCTGTATTAAAAGGATCTTTGTAAAACGCAGGAGTGATGATAGTTTCACCCTGCTTAAAACCCTTGGTGGCTCTCTGTTTGCCATGTGATGCATTCCAAACTCTTCAGCCTGGCTAATGTGGCTCTCTAGAACCTGGCTGTTATCTACCCTTTCTCTTGCCATACCTACTTTGGAATTTTACTTAAAAACAACCAATTCTCATAGAGGCTACATGATTTCATGCCTCCATACCTCTGTTCATGCTCCTTTCTCTTCCAAGAATTCTTTCCTTCCCATTCTTCCCAATCTGCTTACCCAGGAAACACCTCAACTTTTGCGTGTCTCTCCTCTTGAACCCTATTGTAACCATCCCAGGAAACAGTGACCTCTTTCTTCTTGTGCCCACACATTATGACATCAATAATACCAGATTATAAAGCTCTTGAGAACAAAAAGAATTATTTTTTCAGCTCTGTGTCCCTTGTGCATTGCTCAGTGCCTGACACATCACGTGCTTGTGTTCTGAACAAATGAATGAATAAGTGATTGAGGGAGAAACAACTGATAAAGACCTTCGGTGACTGCATTAGTTTCCTAAATCTGCTTAACAAACAGACCACAGAACAATAGGAATGTATTCTCCCTGAGTCCTGGAGGCCAGAAGCCTCAAATCAAGGTGTTGGCAGGGCTGCACACTCTAGAGACTCTAAAGAGAGATTTGTTCCTTTCCTTTCCAGACACTGTGGTTTCTAGCTGTTCCTTGGCTTGTGGCTGTATCAGTCCAGTCTCTCCCCCCATTCTCTCCTCTTCTCTTCTCTCTCTCTCTCTCTTTGTTTTTTTAATTTTAAGTAGGTTCCACACCCAATGTGGGGCTTAAATTCATGACCCTGAGATCAAGAGTCAGAAGCTCTACCGAATGAGCCAGCAGGCACCCCCTCTTCTGTCTCTCTCTCTTTTTTTTTTTTTTTTTTAAGATTTTTAAATTTATTTGAGAGAGAGAACACAACCAGGGTGAGCAGGCAGAGGGAGAGGGAGAAGTAGGCTCCCCACAGAGCAGGGAGCCCTATGTGGGGCTCCATCCCAGGACCCTGGGATCATGACCTGAGCTGAGGGCAGATGCTTAACTGACTGAGCCACCTAGGTGCCCCATCTTCTGTCTCTTAAAAGGACACTTACCATTGTATTTAGGGCCCATCTGGATAGTCCAGGATGATCTCATCTTGAGATCCTTAACTTAATTTCATCTTCAAAGATCCTTTTTCCAAATAAGATCTCATCACAGGTTCTGGTGGCTAGGACATAGACATATCTTGCTGGGGGCCACGATACAACCCATTGCAGTGACCATGAGCAAAGCAAGGATGGTATCCATAAGTAGAAATTGGAAAGAGACAGATAATCCCCATCTTCCCTCCAGATCCCATGTAATAACAATGGATAGAAGATGGTAGACATGTACTCTGTTACTCTAATTATCTTCAAATCAGTTATCATCCAGAGACAAACTCATTTTTCTTAAAAAAAAATCAGTAAGTGTGTGTGTGTGTGTGTGTGTGTGTGTTGGGTGCCAGGCTTCAGGACCAAGAATATTCTCCTTTTTTGCTTAAATCATACCAAATCCTTCTCCTTAAGCTTAAAAAATAAAACACAAGGATCTCATCTACTGGTCTTTGAAAAGTAGTACTTTCTGAACTGATTTTGGTGTTCCTGTAACTTCACATTTGTCTTGGAGGAGAGGAACCTATTTCACTTCCTGGTACAATACCTTGCCTTTTTCACCATTATGCACTTAACAACCACTTCTGATGAAAGTGTTAATTGGTATTGGATGAGACGTGGGGTTGGGAGAGACAGTTATGGAAACTGTGAGGACCGGAGACTGGGCAAAGGCAGAGGGAGGCTGTTCCAGGTTCCAGGCCAGCCACTTACCCTCCAGTTTGCACATGACACCCCAGCGCCGAAGCCAGGGTTTCCAGAGTGGACAGATTTCATTTCCATTCAGGACTGACTGACAATCGCCAAGACCAAACCTTTCCTTCTGACTTTATAGCTGATGTTTGAAGGCTTTCTCATCTAGGCTACAACGAGGGGCAAGCTCAGGAGAATTGGGGAAAATGAGAGAATATAGGACGAAGAATCCGTAGCGTTACATTTCCCCTTATTTTTCCACAAGACTGGAGAACAGCACAGGAGACTGTAATTTGTCAAATCCCCAAACAAAACAAAACAGGTCTGTTGGTAATACAGACAAATGGTCACAGCTGCAGAAAAGTTTCCACATGAAACCTCTCAGTCCTCACTGGTCTTTTTGCAGTTTTGTGATCACTTTTCCAGGATTCTTTTTTCCGTCAGTGTTTCTTCTTGTTAACTATCTGTTGCGTGCTGCAAGCTCCCCTCCGGTCGATGCGCTCCTGATGGTGCTGCTTTCTTGCAGGTTTCTAATGTTCTACTCGGTTCCACCAGCACACACGTGTGAGGTGGCACCATAGCTTCAGCAGGAAAAGTAAATGGTTTGGTCATACGGTCTGCTAGAGGAACTGCTGTGAGTCTCCTCCATGTACCCCCATTCTCAACATTCGGGTTGAGATACAAGCCACCCCCAAAGCGTGCCCCTAACGTTTGTGCCACAAATGACCGCGGAGAAGCTTGAAAGCCGGCCTGTGGTCCCGCTCCCATGGAGGCCGGGGTGTCGAGAGTTCTCCAAATGTTTGCCTATATTTTGGTGAAGGGGAATGTTCTAAGCTGGCTGCAAAAGTGAGAAAGCCACACCGAGAGAACTGGTGTTTGATCCTTTAAGGCTGAAATTTCAACCTCAAGCGAAACTCGGGGAATCCAAAGGCAATTCAAAACAGAAAGAAGAAAGTTTTAGGTGACATTTCTGTGATCGAAACTGATGAGTTATAAATTTTCACTGTTGATACTTCGCCTGTCTTCCTCTTTTGCCAGTATATATTTATCTCTTCGGGCATAATACCCTGTTACAGTAAAACTGCTTTCATTTTGACTGCATTTGTGCTACTCAGACATAGAAAGGTTGATGTTTACTTTTGAACTTACAGCAGTTTCCAAAAAATGGTGTACCAGATTGTGACATAAATGTTTTACCCATGCAAGGAAAAAGGGATCTCTGAGCCTTTGAAAAACACTTTACCAGCACAGAGGTAATTAGAATATAAATAATTCCAAAGCTGAAATGACAAAGCATTCATATCTAAAAGCAGTGTCCAGAGTTTTCTACTTGGCAAATTTTATGGATTTTCACAATTATTCACTATAAGTCAAGGTCATAAAAATGGAGCTTAAATATAAAATAATTTTTACAATACTTTTTACAATGTGTCCACTTACTCAGATGGACTTCTACTTAAATCGGTAAGTCATAACATAAATTTTTTAGGTTACATTTATTTATATGCATTTAAGCTATAATTTTACAGATTTTATGTTACAGTTCAAGGAAAAGAGAAAAAATAAACATGAGAAATTAAACATTTTATGCATTTTTCATTATAAAGTATTACAGGTTCATTGTTAAAAATCAAGGAAATACAGAAAAGTCTAAAGAAGACAAGAAAACCACTTATAATTGTACCACTTAATAATAATCATCACTAACATTTTTAGTATCACTTTTAGCCTTTTTGTCTGTATGTTATCTTTTTAAAAAATAAATCAAGATCAACTAATGTGCCAAATCAATCCAAACGATTTAGCAATGCTGCTGGAACAGCTGAGTATCCATATGGAAGAAAACAAATGAACTTTAACCCATATCCCACTCCATACATAAAACATTAATTTGAGATAGATCATAGATCTAAACTTAAGATCAGAAACATAAAGCTACAAGGCGAATATCTCTATGATCTTGGGTGTAGGCAAAGATTTCATGGAAAGAACACATCAAGCATTAGCCACAAGAGAAAAAAAAGGTTAAATTCGATTATGCAATTCTCTTTGCTCATTAGAAGACGCCATTCAGAAATGACTAGAAAGGGATCCCTGGGTGGCTCAGTCTGTTAAGCATCTGCCTTCTGCTCAGGTCATGATCCCAGGGTCCTGGGATCAAGTCCTGCATCCGGCTCCTTGCTCCGCGGGGAGCCTGCTTCTCCTTCTGCTTCTCCTTCTGCTTGTCACTCTCTCTCGGCTTCTGCCCTTTCTCTCTCTCTCCGACAAAGAAATACATAAAATCTAAAAGAAAACAAAAGAACACCAGAAATGACTAGACAAGTCATAAACTGAGGAAAAAATAGTCTCAGCACATATATATGACAAAAGACTTGTTTCCAGAATATATAAACAACTCCTAAAAATCATTAATAAAAGGACAACTCAATTTAAAAATGAGTATATTATTTATTGCTGCATAATGAATTACTCTAAAACTTAGTTTAAAACAACAAATAGGGGCGCCTGGGTGGCTCAGTTGGTTAGGTGTCTGCTTTCGGCTCAGGTCACGATCCCAGGGTCCTGGGATTGAGGCCCGCATCGGGCTCCCTGCTCTGCGGGAAGCCTGCTTCTCCCTCTCCCCCTCCCCCTGCTTGTGTTCCCTCTCTCACTGTGTCTCTGTCAAATAAATAAATAAAATCTTTAAAAAAAAAAACCCAAAACAAATATTGGGGCACCTCAGTGGCTCAGTTCGTTGGGCGTCTGCCTTCAGCTCGGGGTGCAATCCCATGGTCCTGGGATCCCTCTGTGGGGAGCCTGCTTCTCCTTCTCCCTCTCCTCTGTGTGCTCACTCATGCTCACTCTCTCTCTCTCAAATAAATAAATAAATCTTTAAAAAAAACATAAAACAACAAATATTTATTATCTCATACTTTCTGAGGATCAGGAATTTGGGGACAGATTAACTGGGTGGCTCTGATTTGGTGTCACTCATGAGGCTACAGTTGAGATACCAGCTGGGGCTGCATTCAGCTGAAGGTCTGACTGGAGCTGGAGGATTCACTTCCAAGATGACTTACTCACACATGGCTGTTGGTGGGAGGCCCCAGTCCCGCACTACGTGGGCTTCTTTCTAGACTGCTTGAATGTCTTCGTGATATGGCAGCTCTCTTCCCCTAGAGTGAGCCATCCAAAAAAGAGAGCAAGAAGGAAATCACGATAGCTTTACGTTCTAATTTAGACATCCACACCACCACTTCTACCGTAGTTTATTTATTAAAAGCAACTCACTAAGTACAGCCCACGTTTAAGGTGAGGGAAATTAGGCTCCACTTTTGAATGGAGGGATATCAAATAGTTTTTGCATATTTTAAAGCCACCACAAAAGATGACATATAGAAATGGGCAATATGTATAGAAAGAAAAGCGGCCACTTCATTAGTCAGCAAATTAATGCAAATTAAATCCACTACAAGGTATTATTTCAACCCATTAGGGTGGCTAAAATGAAAAAATTTGACAGCACCAAATGTTGGACAGGATATGGAGCAACTGGACCTCTCATCACTGCTGGTGAGAATGTAACATAGTACAAGCATTTTGGTGAATTGTTTAGCAGTTTCTTATAAAGTTAACTTTACACTTACTCCACTTCTGGTATTTTCCCAAGAGAGAGAAAAACATATGTCCACAAAACCTTAGATGTGGCAATATTTATATTGGCTTTATTTATAAACACTTAAAACTGGAAACAGTCTAATGTTTATTGACAGGGAGAAGGAAAAACAAACTTACACAATGGAATACTTACAAAATGGTCTGATTATACAATCAAATATTACTTTGATTACTGCAAAAACAGTCAACAAGAATGAATCTCGAAGCATAAAGATCTAATGTTTAAGCAAAAGGAAGCCAGAGAGTAAATATTGTATAATACCATTTATATGAAGTCCAAGAACAAGCAAAACTATAGAGATAGAAATAAGAAAAAGGTTGCCTAGTGAGAATGGAGGAAGAGAATCAGTTGGAAAGAGGCAAAAGGGGACTTTGTGGGGGTGATGCAAATGTTCTATTTCTTGTTTTGGATGGTAGTTACACTAGTGTACACAATTTCTAAAACTCCTGAAACTGAACACCAAGATCTGGGCATTTTATTGTATGTTAATAATGCTATAATAAAAAATAAAAATGAAGATTACATAGAGTTTTATTTACTGCTTCTTTGACTCAATATTATATTGTGAGTGTTTTCTGGTGCTCTTCAGTACTTTTTGAAAACACGTTTTGATGGTTACATATTGTTTTGTGATATAAATATATTAAAATTGAATTTATAAATATTAAGATTAATCCCAAATTTTATAAAAAGCACTGATGAATTTTCTTTTATCTCAAAGTATCTTGTTTTGTGTGCATTTGTGATTATGGGAACATTATATTTAAGCTTTTATATCAAGGAAATCTAGTGTTCTTGATTGAGCAATGAGGATTAAAGGTCTTTCATCATTAGATGTTTCCTGCTGGACCTTCTTCCCTCCCTCTCTCTTTCCTTCCCTCCTTCCCTTCCTCCTTTTCTTCCTTAGCTTCATTCCTTCTTTCCATCTTTCCTTCCCCCACCCCTTTTCTTCTTTTTCTCTCCCCCTTCCCTCTTCCTTTCTCTTTTTTCTTTCTCCCTCCTCCCCACCTCCTGCCTATTGTATTTTACCCAACTTTTTATTTTGAAAAAATTCAATTCTGCAGAAAAATAAGATGAAAGCAGAGTTTAATGAATACCTTGTATATCTTTCATCTAGGTTCACTAGTTCTTAACATTTTGCCATATTTGTGTTCTCTGTGTGTGTGTATGTGTGAGTGTGAGTGTGTGTGAGTGTGTGCATACATATTTTCTTAAGTTGTACATGTTACTTCAGTGTGTGGAAACAAGGGTAATCATCGACGAAATCATAATAAAAAGGGTTACTCTCAATAAACTTAACATTGATGCAAAAATGTTGTAAAATATAGAGTGCATATTCAAACTTGCTAAATTGTCCCCAACTGCCCTTTATACTTTTTTTGACGCAGGATCCAAACAAAGATAATGCATCGCATTTGGCTATTTCCTAAATCTCCTTTAACGTCACCTAGAATAATCCCTCTAACTTTTTTCTGTCTGACATGCATTGATATTTTGAGGGGTCCAAAACAAATGTCTTGTAGAATGTTCCACAACCTGGATTTGTCTGGTTATTTCCTCATGATTAAGTTCAGGTTAAATATTTTGGGCAAGAATGCTGTATGAGTGATGTGTATTATGTGTTATATAATGTCACTGTGTTATTTTACTGGTGAAGTTAAGTTTGATCCCTTGGTTAGGATATTTTTACCAGATCACCATCTTTCTCTTTGGAACTACAAAATCATCTGTGGGGTGATCATATGACCATCCTGTCTTCCAGTACTCTTCACCCAATAATTTTAACATTTACAAATGATCCTTACCTGACTCAGTTATTACAGTGATGGTTACAAAATGATTTTTTAATTTGGTCCTGTTTTTCACATTTACTAGCTGGCATTCTTCTGTACAACAGTGTTTTTCCTTTTTCCTCCTCTATTTTAGTATCATGGATTCTTTCTTTTTTTTTTTTTTTATTTCTTTCCTAAAACAAAACCAGGTGCATCCTCTTAAAAATGACTAGAATTATTTACATTATAAGGAATTAAATTTTATATTTAGGCCTATGGAAATTCAGTCCTAAATATAAGAAGAATTTAGAGAACTTTATTTACTAGACCTGTCACTATAGATGATGACATACGTACACCATACATACATACATACACCAAGATATATGTGACTGTACATAAATATACATATATGTATATATACATAGAGATAGAGACATATTTTTCTCTGATTTAAAAATAATATGTGTCCATTGCAAAGATTTTAGAAAAAACAGAAAAGTACAAAAAGGAAAAGCATATACTTTATCCCAATATCCAGAGATAACTAATATTAAAATTTTGCTATGTATTTGTGGTTGGCTTCCAAGATGGTATCCAATGATCCTCATCTCTTGATATTCACGGCCTTTAGTAACTTCCTTCCATATGGAATCTGTGTGAGCATTAAAGTAATTTGGAAGTGACTACATGTAATTTCCAAGTCTAAGGCATTAAAGGAATTGCAGCTTCTGTTTGGTCTTTTGGATTGTTCCCTCTGAAGGAATCCAGCCATCCTGTTTGAAGATAGTCAGGTATCTTTGGAGAGGCCTATGGGGAGAGGAACTGAAACCTCCTACAGACAGCCAGCATCAACTGACCATACATGTGAGTGAGCCACCTTGGAAGTGGGTCCTCTAGTCTCGGTCAGACCTTCAGATGACCACAGCCCCAGCTAATATCTGCTTGCAACCTCATGAGAGAATTTAGGCAAGAACTGCCAAACTAAGTTACTCTTAAATTTCCAAACTACAGAAGCCATGAGAGATAATAAATGATTATTGTTGTTTTTAGCCACAAAGTTTTGGGGTGATTCGTTACACAACAATAGATAAGTAATAGAATATTCTCTCAGTTTTTTTCTATTATATTTATTTTTTAATTCAACAAATGTTCATTGAACATTTGCTACAACATTCAGGGTTGAACCAGAGAAACAGAATTAGAAGGGAAAGTATATATGTGGCCATCATGGGGGGTCACTAAACAAACCTGAAGTCCATAGGGCAGGCAGTTAGGAAGGAAAGATCATGACCAGGCTGGAGCTCCAAGAGCTTAAGCTTGTCCACAGGAAGCAGTCACTCAGGAATAAAGATCCAGAGGGAAGGAAGAACAGTTGCACACCCAGCTGCTGTTTTTGAAGTCTTGTGGCTCAGAGAAGGGCTAAGCTTTCTTTTTAAGGCCTTCCAACTGACTAAGCCAGGCCCATAAGGGTAGTTCCTCCTTGGATTACTAGAAGGGGAATTCTGGGGTCTGTAGTTTAGCCTAGCCAGGTCGACATTTTACAAAGCCAACACACTTGGTATGCACTAGGCTTAGTTCTAGGTCCTTGGGATACATTAATAAGTAAAATAGACAAGATGACGTCCCTAATGGAACTTACATCTTAGTGGGAAAAGACAAAAAAATCAACACATTAAAAAAAACCCTATAAACAAACCTACCAACAAATAATAAATACAATGTCAGAAAGTGAGAAGTGTTAAGAAAAGAAAATGAGATAGTGGGATACGAGGTGACTAGAGAGTAAGATGTGGGGAGACTAGTGAGTGGAATGTGGGGAGACTAGACCGTGGGATGTGGGGAGACCAGACAGTTGGAGGTGAGGAGACTAGAGGGTGGGAGGTGGGGAGACTAGATGGTGGGATGTGGGGAGACTAGATGGTAGGACGTGGGGAGACCAGACAGTTGGGTTTGGGGAGACTAGATGGTGAGATGTGAGGAGACTAGAGAGTGGGATTTGGGGATACTAGGTGGTAGGATGTGGGGAGACTAGAGAGAGAGATATGGGGAGACTAGAGAGTGGGATGTGAGGAGATTAGATCGTAGGATATGGGGAGACTAGGCAGTGGAATGTGGGGAGACTAGATATTAGGATATGGAGTGAGAGTTCACTAAGGTAGTCAGGAAAGGCTTCTTGGAAGAGATGGCATTTCAGCAGAGAGCAAGCAATGAGAAATTACTGTCCAACCATTTGAAGAACAGAGGAAGATTCCTCTAGTGGGGAATAGCAAGTACAAAAGCTCTGAAGTGGAAATGAGCTAAGCTTTTTCAGAGGACAGCCAGGAGGCAGTGGATGGAACCAGTGGGAGAGGAGTGGAGGGTGAGCTCAAAGAGGTAACAGAGAGCAGGGTCAGGACGTTTATTCTGAGCGCTATGGGAAACCACTGAGGGTTTAGAACAGAGGAATGACATGATCTGACCTAAAATTTCAAAGGGAGCCAGAGCTGAACAAGGAGACCAGTTAGCAGGCCCTTGCTGGAATCCGAGTAAGAGATGATGGTGACTTGGACCAAGACTTCTGAAGCACAGAAATTTCTAATGTGTTCTGTAGTCGAACAGGTTTGAAACAGCAGGAAGGTATAAAGCCAGACCCTGTCAGTCCTGACATTTTCTTTCTTCTAATGCTAGTGAAGGTTCTTCAGAGAAGGTTCTTCAGAGAAGGTTCTTCAGAGGAGCCTCCATACTGTTTTTCATAGTGGTTGATCCAATTTACATCCTCACCAACAGTGCATGAGAGTTCCCTTTTCTCCACATTCTTGCCAACACTTACCTGTTCTCTTCTTGATGATAGCCAACTAACAGGTGGGAGGATATCTATATATCTATATAGAGAGAGGTATGTATCTATATATAGACTATATATAGATCTCCATATATATCTATATATGGAGGGGGCAGGATTTATAATGAGGAATTGGCTCCCATGAGTAGGGAGGCTGAGAAATCTCAGGATCTGCTGTCTGCAAGCTGGAGACCCAGGAGAGCTGGTGGTATAATTCAGCCTCAGTCCGAAGGCCTGAGAACCAGCATTGCTGATGGTATAAATCCCAGTCCAGGGTCAGAAAAGATGAGGTGAGATGTTCCAAACCAGTTAGTGAGGCAGGCTAAAAGGGACGAATTCCTCCTTCCTTTGCCTTTTGTTCTATTCGGGCCCTCAAGGGATTGGAAAAGACCCACCCACATGGGGAGGGTAATTTACTGCATCCACTGGTGAAATGCTATTCTCATCCAGAAACTACCCACAAAGATACACCCAGAAATAATGTTTAATCTGGGCACCCTGTGACCAGTCAAGCTGACCCATAAAATTAACCACCATAGCTGGTTTCTCCATATTATCACCCAGTATTGGTTACCATGCTACTTTTGACTAATTTTGCTTATTCAGATTCACTTAGCATGAGCTGTGTGCACAATATTATACGTTAATTCTGCATCTTTCTTCCATGCCATATACGATTTTTAGAAGGGCTTTTAGAAATGTTCATGCTGTTTTCTGTATCGATTAATATATTGAAGACATCAATACAGAGCTAGGAAAATTGACTCAAGAAATCATCCATAAAAATTAAACAGTCTTCAAAGAAAGCAATTTTATTGTTTACTATCTATCGATTAATAGCGGTGTCTTGCATTTGGACTAGGGTTTTCTTCTCATTTTCAAACACTTTCAGTTCATGCACCTCACATGATCTCCACAACATCGCTGAGGGTGAGCAGGGCAAGATGCCACATAACGAAATGGACCAAGCTTGAAGGAGGCCTTCTGGTTCCTTGTGAATCTACTAGGTATAAGACTTAGAGCAGAAGGTTCAAGGATGAGAAAGATTGTTTCGATGTTAAGAAGTCGTCAAGCTTGTAGAGAAGAGCAATATGCAAAGAGTTATGAGAGAAGATCAGATGTGATAAGTCATGTGATGAATAGCAGACAGGGGTGGGTTTGGGGAACATGAAGGCAGAAGAATCAGACTGAGCAAAGGCACAGAATGTGCCTCAACTATGCCTCAGCGGAGAGCCTGTTACAGCGTTCTTGGCACATTGTTGCAATGAAAAGTTGGGCCAGTGGAAAGTCATGAATGCAAACAACCAAAGTAATGTCTGAGTCTGCCTCAAATAATATTTCTCTGAAACTAAGCATAGAAGATATTATTTTACTCATGGAAAAAAAAAAGCTTTTTGGAAAATGTTAACCTTTCCAAGGCATCGATGAAACTATGAATTTTCTGTGGCTGAAAATTTCCCTCAGGATTATAAATGACGTAGAATAATACTGGATTTTAGAGAGGATCGAAATCTTTTAATACTTGAAACACATTTACTCCTGACACAGAATCTGTGAGGTTGCACCCAGTGGAGCAGGACAGGAGATAAAAAATGATGGGAGTGTGGAAACCCTTCGATGCAGTGACCAAGCACGGGACAAGGCCTGAGAACACATTTCTGGCCCTGAAGTGGCAGGACACTGTGGACGTGGGAGTGGTGGAGCCACAGGCCCTGCCTCCCTGGGAGTCATGTTGGCTCTTGTAGGCACTGCTAGACTCATGTGTGTGTTCCCTCGGGCAAGGTCCGTATGTGGGCTGATTGCAGTCAGGATAGCCTACCATAAAGGCAGAGGTAAGGGCTAGCTCTGTCCTTTCTGTGTTGGCGGCAATGAAACCAGTGGTCGTTTACTTGACATATTTATCTTTTTTTTTTATAAAGATTTTATTTATTCATCAGAGAGAGAGAGAAAGAGAGAGAGTGTGCAAGCAGGGGAAGCAGCAGGCAGAGGGAGAGGCAGGCTCCCCGCTGAGCAAGGAGCCGGATGGGGGGGACTCGATCCCAGGACCCTGGGATCATGACTTGAGCCGAAGGCAGATGCTTAACCGACGGAGCCACCCCGGCATCCCAACATATTTATCTTTTAAGAGTATTTTCTTCCGGGGCACCTGGGTGGCTCAGTCGGTTAAGCGTCTGCCTTCGGCTCAGGTCATGATCCCAGGGTCCTGGGATCGAGCCCCGCATCGGGCTTCCTGCTCCGCGGGAAGCCTGCTTCTCCATCTCCCACTCTCCCTGTTTGTGTTCCCTCTCTCACTGTGTCTCTCTCTGTCAAATAAATAAATAAAAATATTAAAAAAAAAAAAGAGTATTTTCTTCCAACTGTAGCTGAATATTATTGTCAGTAAGTCAGGATACTTCTGTCACAAGAGGCTAGAAACCTCTCTCAGCATGATGGTTCTTCTGTTGCTATTCTAAGGTGTTTTATGGGGCAGTTTGAATAATCATTGGTTTTTTTTTTTTTTTTGAATGGCCCCCCAGGAGTAATCTTATTAAAGCAATGTATGTATATGTGTATGTATATATATATATGTGCATGGATGTATACATATGTGTATAGAAATTCCATTGCAATAAAACCCATTAGATTGCAGATTTCTACACAATGGAACTTTCTGACAGCCAGTTTATTTCAAGCATTCTTTCCTTTAATAGTCTTTGACCTCCTCCTACACACTTAGATTTTCTTAGACCACAAAGTATATAATAAATTATTTCTAACATCTGAAGAAGAATACAATTATTCTTTTTATTGTATTTTATTATGTTCAAATTCATTTATTTTTACTAATCTCTACACCCGAGGTGGGGCTCGAACTCACAACCCCCGAGATCAAGAGTCGCATGCTCTTCCAACTGAGCCAGCCAGGCACCCCAAAAATACAATTATTCTTGAAACTATTAACAGCCAAAAAATAGGGACATACTTAGGACTTCAAGGGAATGCTTTATCCTATTTTTTTTACATAAAGGACCTAAATAATACACATAGGTTATTGCACAATAGGATTAAGCTGGATGAGTCAAGAAAGAAATCTTTCTGTTTCATGTGTATATTATCTTGATTCAGATTTAGAAGCCTGTAACATACACACAGAAAAGCAACTGACTTCAAAGACTACAAAAGCAACAAAATAATTTTGGGCTACCCATTTCTTGAGGTCAACATAGATTCACATCAGCGTATCACACTTTCCCAGTTAAATCTGCATCACCATGTATTTGTAATTGTCATCAGACAATAACTCTGAGGTGCTGTAATGCTTCAACCATAAAAAAAGATTAAAGCAATTTTTATATGCCCTGTTTACTAAAGTAGAAAATCTATTACAAATTTTCAGAAAAATTATCAACCACTAAGTTTGAAACAAAAAGGGATTCCATTTGAATCCATCCGAAGTTTTCATTACTTAGGAGTTCTTGTTTCTCTAACTTCAGGCAATAATTGACTTACCCTTCCATTTTGTTCGGGGCTAGGTATTGCTATGTCTAAAATGAATTACACTAGCTAAAAGCATAAACTATTTAGGAATTATGAGAACCATTTCCTGAAATTCTGAATACATTTAAAATTTCAAAATTAGCATATCATGCAGTTTAAACTAGCTATCTTTCTGCTCCTAAATTAATTATACATGTAGTCATGATCAAGTGATCATATGCTTTTAACAGTGTATATATGTGTTGATGTAGTTTTTAACTGGTTATTAGTGCTAATCAAGGTCCCAAATAGCTGGAAAAATGTTACTTGGTTTTGTAATATCCATCACAAAGGAAATTTAGCCAAGCGTCCCATTCCAGATTTAGTGTGGATGACAGTCTTGGCAGGAAGAAGAATATAATTTACAGACTGGAGAACAGAATATCAAAGTAAGAAAAATTTTTAAAAAAATATTTAAAATAGGCCTCTATGTTTATAGAGAAAGTTGATGAAAGTATTGTATTAAAAATAGGAGCTAGCTCTTTAAATTGATTCCTGAGGTCTTTCACCTAAGGAAAACTATTTTCTTCCAGTGGTTAACTCAACATCACCAAGCAGTAGCCCTTTGGGTCTAGTTTACTTCTCTGTGAAATGAAGGTTTGCAATGGCTAATTGCTAAACATCCTCTTTTTACTTTATGATTCTATAAAAACAATTATCTTTGAAATGTCCTTTTTAAATAAGATATGTGGGATGTTAGGGATCTTTTAGTGTAGGAAATTAAGAAAATAGGAATCAGGAAGATATAAATAGAAGTTAACCGGATATATACTTTCATGGTAAAATTCTAAGTCAGGATTAGGTAAAAATGAAAATCCCAGCCTTGGTATGTGCATGTGTGGAATATTTTTTTTTTTGGTTTTAATACCCTTTAATATGCTATTGTGCCAGCCCTAACAAAATGAGTTTTCAAGCAATAATGTTTTCCCAAAGGAAAAAATTAATCATCAGTTTTGGTCTGAGTAGGCAGTGTGTAGGCAAGACTCTCAACTTCCAGGAAAATTTCTGTCTTTATAGAAAGAGATTTTCCAGCTACCTTTCGAATTGTTTCCCTAAAAACACGACTTGCCTGATGACAGAAGTGGCCTGCAGCTGTGTCCACCTTTACCAGAGTTGTGAGCAGAAGCTGATAGGAAAGAGAAAGGAGGTGTGTATGGTGGGACTGGGGCGGCGGTGGGACTGGGGAGGCAGTGGGCCCAAAGTCGTTGCAGAAAATCATCCTATTGACCAGATCTCCATGAGGTCTATGGATTATTGACACCTGGAATGGGTTGAACCCAAATTCATATGTTGAAGTCCTATCTCCTAGTACTTCAGGATATGTCTTTATGCAGAGACAGGGTCTTTACAGAAGTAATCTAGTTAAAATTAGTCCATTATATAACTGGTGTTTTTATAAAAAGGGAAAATATGGAAACAGATACAGGTACAGGAAGAATGCCATGTGAACATGAAGACAGCCATCCGTATGTCAAGGAATGAGGCCCGGAGCAGACCCTTCCCTCACAGCCCTCAAAAGGAACCAATCCTGCTGACATCTTGATTTTGGATTTCCAGCCCACTGAACTGTGAGATAGTAAGTTTTTTTTGTTTAAGCAACCTCTTTTGTGGTACTTTGTTCAGCAGCCCTAGCAAACTGATACAACACCTAACTTGAATACATTTAAGGAATAAGTAAGCAGAAAAAATTCTGATTGTATTTTAGTCATCCCACAGAGTAAAGTGAAATTTATTTTGTTTGTTTGAGATGAAATTTCATTCTTTTGTGGTATCTTCTTTTTTTTGTGGTTTTATGTGTAATCAAAAGATTTTTTTAACTGAAAAGCGATTATACATACACACACACACCTACACACATACATATGCATTCATATATACTCATACATATGTTGTTGAAAATTTTAAACTAGATAGAAATATCAAATGTAAAATGAAAGCCGTTTTTTAGTCCTCTTTCCCAAGTTTTCATTATCTCCCTGGTGGTTAGCTGTTTCAATCTAGCATTGTGTTTTTGTAGTGCTGGATTCTTAATATTACACTGCACAAACTTGAATATGATTCCAGCCTGATACTGGAGTTCTACTAAAACAGTACATTTAGAGTCCATACTGCGGGACCATGTTATAAGGGGGCTTTTATACTTCTAGTATCTCAACACCATCAATAAGCTATAAAATAGGCCTAGTATTTTAAATTACATCCTATAATAGGTCACATGTTTAGAATTTAGTATAGTATAAACCAAGGAAGAATTTTTTTAAAAATCAACTATCAGCTGTGTTTTTTCCTGGCTTTGCTTTGTTTACTACTTAAACTATTTTTATAGTTAAGAAAAGAACAACTGACTCCATCATGTTAAAGCTTTTTTCTAGGAACCAATAATAAATTACCTGCCTTCTCTGAAGTTTGAGTCAGTTATAGCATCGTAATACACCTTTTTTTATGGAGAACTTCAAGAAAGCAGTAGCTTACCTACCTGAAATGATAGACAAGGACTTCAGCCATAAAGGTCTCTCAGTTGACTAAATGAATGTTGCCATATCCACACAAGAAAGCTCATACCTTTCCCAATAGATATGTTCCCCAAGTCCTTAACTGGTGTCTGTGGACTCATGTTCCTATATAGCTCCAACAACTCCTCTTGAGTCCAAAGTAGAGTAAAAGTCATAAGAAGGAGGCAACATTTTACTCTTCGTATTCACAATGATAAGAATAAGAAGAAAAGTTTAAACTCTCAGTGGCTAGAAAGGAACCAAAAATTATAAAATGCTACAGTAAGTTGAAAACAATTGCATGGAGTCATTTAATAACAGGGAAAATGGTGCTTTAGGTCTTGAGGTCATTCTTATATTAGAGTACTAAACAATAATTGATGCTTTCAAGTGCCCCCGAGTCATTTTGAAAAAAAAATTGTATTGCAGTCAATATGCCCTATTTAAGGTGGTAGAAAATTGTGTAATAATTTAAGAATGATTTCTGCCTAAAATTGCTCAAACATTAAAAGCATTTGGTGCATATGGAGTAAAGATTTGGTTATCTAAAAATTTTGCTCTGTAGATATTTGAGGTTTCATTAGTATCCCAATTAAAGCATTGCATTTGCTAAGATGTCTACGTTGATGATTGTACCTTTATTTATTGGACCTCAGTAAGATAGAACATTTATTCCATTGGTTGAAAGTAAATTTTGAAACAATACCTAAAGGTTTGTAGTACTCTTCCTTATTTAGGCAAGTTGAAAGCTACATTGTATCAGAATGAAGGAAGCCCCACAATCTCAGCATACAGGGGCAGTTCATAAAGATGAATGGACTTCAAATGAAGAGACCTCATTAAAATGCATGCTTCTGAAAGCATGATAAAAGGCGAAGCAAGAGACCATAAAAAGGATGGTATATTTTTGGCAATTTTATAGGTATCTTCTTTTCCTCAGCATCATGTCAACTGGTAGATTGTTATTCAAATTATATTCAAATAGTCCAATAATGCCATTTAGGGTTGAAAAACAATATTCAAATAGTCCAATAATGCCATTTAGGGTTGAGAACATATCAGATGAAGTTTTCAGTATTATAAGTAAAGGAAGGCAATATTTGTAATATTGAACTAAGAAACGGTGTCATAAAATTTACACCAAGTTCTGAACAATGGGCTTATGCTTGCATGCTATTTGGTGATTCCTGTTTAATATGCCTAACTGTGAAACTCGGTGCACTATGCTGAAAAAAAAGAACAACTTATTTATAACAGCATGGTAAGCAGAGGTCTTTCAAAGTGCAAAGATACCATCTTTCCTTCCCAAGGAGCAATTGCTTTGCACATATGTGCTACAAATACCAAGCACAGGGAACTTGGTTTTTAATTACAAAGTAAAATATCATTCCAAAATTGCATAATTGGTGGTTGCCTTTTGCAATGCAATGAACATAAGGGAACCTGACATTAAATATTTGATGCGGTGCCATGACATTTTCTGAGATTTTATTTTATGCGGCTTTTAAGCTGCAAACTGTGTTAAATTTGAATTCCTTGGGGGGTAATAGAGTGATACAGAATTAAAGAACCTAACTCTGATGTTGGAATGTCTGTGCTCACAGATTGTACAGTTCAGATTTTAGGAAAAAAAGTAATTATAGAAATAGAGACATACTGGGCTCTTTATTCTCTCCTTACAGTAGTTACATGGTTTTATTTTTTTTTTGTTTTTTGCTTTTTTTTTTTGGATATAGAGACCATTTAGTCAGGGAGGGATGTCTCTAACTTTCCCTTTGAGTAAAGGGAGGAAAAGACAGTGGCAGTCAGTACCCAACACATTTGAATGTGCAGGCCACTGAAATTAAGACACCCATGTCACAGACCCAGACCCTTGTATTCCTGTGTGTCACCAAGTTGCTTGCAGGAACAGTAGCAGAACTGATGCTGCCCTAGTTCTCTCGGTTCCAGAAAGTGCCTTTTGGAGTTGATGCTATTTGCTCAGCAGGGTTCAATACTACTGCAGATGATGGCACCACCCTGATAAATTGGAGGATAATGAACATTAATTTGCCCCTTTCGTACACCTGCATTTACTACCCAGCACCTCCTTTGGTGCCTTACTCCACAAAGCTCTCTGACATTTTGAAGAAGAGAGAACCCAAATCTTAAAGCTGAAAGCGACTTCAAGAGGTCATCTGTTCCGTCACTGAAAGAGCAAAGGGCAAATAAGTGTTGAATTTTCTTCCTTATAATAATGTAATGGAAGAAAATAAATTTTTAATGGTAAAAATAAAAAATCTTGGGTTAACTGATTTATTCCTTCCCACTCTGAGAAATACGGAAAAAAGCCTTCTTGGGTAGATAAAATACAGCTTGAATACTTCATTAATTCTGAATGCTTAATGTTCATATTAACAAAGTATTGTCAGGAATGCTGAGAATGAATTGGAACCCAAGGAGGTGGTTCACAGTCCTGCCAAGCCAGTTCTTTCATTTTCCTAAACATTCGTGCTTTGCGCTTAGTCACATTTTGGGGTGATTTCCTCTGCACCAAACAGACTTTTTTGTTTGTTTATTTCAGTGTTACTATTTTGATGATCCAAATAACAGAAGTAGGATGACTTAAACACACAAACAACCTATTTCAGCACTTTCTTTGATCTTAGAAATACTGTAAGCAGAGCATGGCTGGGACCTCTCAGTCTGCTGAGAAATGCTCAAGGCCAACCCTCAAATTCTCCCATTTTTTCTTTAAAATGATGATTTACTATTTATTTAAAATATAAATTTATTTTTGTTACTGATATTACCAATAATATTTATTGCATTTTTAAAGCTATATATCTATAAAGTATTTATGAAGACATATTTCTATTTGCTTTTCACAAGGAGTTAAAAGGCTTTCTCAGAATCAGTCAGCTCTAGGACTACAATACCAGAGCTACTTTCTATTCCAGGTTTATTTTTGCCTATAGCCCTGGGTACCATGAAAAAAAATTAATCGTCTCTTAACAAAAATTTCCCTTTTACATCTTTCCTTTAAATGTCATGCTTTGGAAACAAAAGGGCATCCAAGTTAAGTCTATAATGTCATGCATATAGATTGGGTTAATTTGAAGGCTTCTAATTCAACCAAGTGGTTCTACTTTTAAAAATTATGAGTGCTATTTTAATTGGGTTGAACACCAAAATAATTGATTTGATTATGTGTATAAGTGACTTGAAGTAATTTTATAGATGGACAATTTGAAATCATGTAAAATTCTTTGGCCTACATATATTTTCCAAGAGTGGTTGCTGATTCAGTGAAACATCTATGAAAGATAAAACAGAGGATGAGAACATCAGATTAGTGAGGGGTGAAGAATCTGAGGTTGAAAATGAGAGTTTTAGGAGATGTTATAATCCCAGTTATGTTTCTTTCTGATGTCAAAATGCAGAAATGAGATGTTTTACCAAAGGAGAAAATACAAGTATCAATAGAGAATAAATATATGTATTTGTAATCAGGATTGAAAACATTTCTTTCAATAAACGATTGGCTGCTTTAATTTGTATTAAAAAGCTAAATTCAGCCATTAGATAAATGTAGTAACTCTATTTTACTCAATGCACTCTCATGAAGCTTTTTCAATAGTGATAATTTATAGTGCCTTAGCCCATGAAACATATAAGCAGAGAATCTCATTTTCTGAAATTCAACCACAACCACCACAACAAAATCTATCTGAAAAGACAAACCCATTTAGAAAAGACCACATCAGTTCAAATGGAGTGAAAGCAGACATAATAGATTTTGGTATTCACAGTAGATGGGTATAGGAATTATGACCCAATTCTATTTCCTTTTGTTTACAGTAGGATAATGGCATAGAAAGTCCCATAATCGTAGTTTTTAATTCCTTATTCACAGTTTTTGGCACATATTCCAAAATATTTGTTAAATTTCTAATAAAGGAATGAATAGTTTTGATGAATGAATAACTAGTTTTATTGGCATGATTTAGAGTCTGATTTTCTTTATACCACTCATATTATTAGGAAATTTATCAACAATACACTCTCATGATTATAATGTGGGTTTATATACATGAAACATATAATATAAAAAGCTGGGTCATCCTACTTGAAAAGGTTTTCAAAGGTTCAGTCTGGGTCAAATGTCTTTGACCTCTGAGACACCCAATACAGCCAAAAATGATACAATTTAGTGAGTAAATAGTAACTATTTCATAGACTATCTTAAGCAAGGTTGATACAGAGATTTCAAAAACCTATTGCCTTGTTTTAAGTTTCACATCAATAGCCCATGAATGCACTTTGATTCCAACAGACAGCTAAATATTTGGGAATAAACCTTTTCCTTTTCTTTCTTTCTTTCTTTCTTTCTTTCTTTCTTTCTTTCTTTCTTTCTTTCTTTCTTTCTTTCTTTCTTTCTTTCTTTCCTCTTTTTCTTTCTTTTCCTAGAACATTCTTGCCTTCCCTTCTGCCTGTCCACACCTTCAGAGCCAACCCAAAATGTCACCATCCATGGACCTGTCTCCATGAGACCTTTAAAATTTAACCTCGATATTATAATCTTTGTTGAGCTTTAATATTATTTGTTGTACCTTTCTTATACCACTTTCTATATTCTGTCTTCTTTCTTGTATAATTTGTTAGACTGCTGTTGTTATAAGCTTCTCGTCAACTCTTACTTATTTTCTTATATTCCACTGTGCTTAGCACAGTGTTTTGCATATAGCAATTACTTAATAATTATTTGTCAACCAGAGTCAACCGCTACCTTTCTGTCAACCTTAAGATACAATTTAGAATTTTCTTAGGGTCAGGAGCTAAGTCATCTGCCTATTAACCTTCTACTCCACAGTAATAACATGTATTCTAAAATAGAAAGATTGAGCTCACCTTGGTGCTTTGTTAAGAACTTTAAAAATTAGATGTAATAGCTAACATTTATTTAGATTTTACTATATATCAAGCATAATAAGGTCACCATGCTAGGACTTTTATAATCATGATCTCATTTATGTCTCATTATAATTTTGTGAAATAGGTAGTAGTATTCCCCTCATTGAGACCTAGATTCATTAAAATAATTTGCTTAACGCTATTCAGCTCATTAGTGGCAAAACAATGACTTTAACCCATGCACTTAACTGATTCTATTGTACATATTGCTGTGCCCAAGCAAGTCAAGAAATAGGAACTGCTAAGTTCTAAGAGTTCTTGGTGCATGGACGAGCAACAGATCATTTTGATTACTTGATGCTTTTTTTCTAACCTAATATTATAAATTCAGTAATACATATGTAATGCTAGGTACATAGAAGGCTTGTGGCAGTATGGAGCCAGCTTCTAAATAATGGTATTTATGGAAACATGACACTTAAATTCAAATTTTAGTCCAAGAATTATGTTACATTTATATCAATGTTATAATTTACAAATTATTTTCTTTTATATTTTCTCATTGGATTCCTACAACCACTGAGTTCATAAGCTATATATTATGTGGCTTTACTGTAGAAGATTTGGATTTGAGAAAGGTTAGGTAACTTCCATCAAATCACACAACAAGTGTGTAAGAATTAATTCTTTTTGTTATACTATTCTGATTCTAGAATATCTCAACAGGTATTAATATCTCAATGTGTATGTGCACTCATAATCAGGACTCCACTAAACTACCAGAAATACATGTGAATAATTTATGGATAATAATAATAATAGCAGCCTTACTACTTTCACACAGGTGGGGCACATGAATTATCATCCAAGCCAGGATGCCTTAAGAATGACAAATGCCAGACTAATTGGAAAGCTGAGACAACAAGCATAAATTGGGACACTACCAGGCAAACTGAGACATGTGATCCCCCAATTTAAATAGCACCTATCTTGTGCAAAGTCCTACTCTACACATTTTGCATGAATTAACTCAATTCTTAAACCTTATGAAGTAGGAATTCTCTTCGTTTTCCAGATGAGCATTTTATGAATGTGCCCAAGGTCATACAGCATTTGTGGATTCTTTTCTGGGCACTGTGCTCTACCGAATCTCTTTGCTTGTCCAATACAGGGGAAGGGAGAGCAAAGGCCAAGAAGATTTAAGAACCTGAGAACAGGCAGGCAATGGTTATTAGAATTTAGTGGCTGAAAGAGATAACTAGCTATTTTCTAATGCCAATGCCAGAGTTGGGAGGATAGAAGTTTGTGGGAGCAATGGCAATTAATTAAGAAAGTAAAGCTGTTACACCCAACAATCTTGCTGGTTACCCTTTTTTTATTGCCCACTTATACACATTAGGTCAATCCAGTGGTTTTGATGTGCTTAGTATTCTTGGAAAATTGTTTTAAGATCTGGGAACAATCAGCTAGCTGGAGCCTTTAGCCGATGATTTTTGTATGTGTCTAGGTGAAAGGTGCAAACCAGTCAGGATTAATTTGTTAGCATTAATTGGATCCAACCTGGGATAAATCCCAATTTCACACTGTGGAAAAATCTCAAGCTTATTCTGCCTCTGCTAAAACTAAAGTTTGTTTTTTTTCCTAAGCATGTGTCATCTGTGTGAAGTCCTGGACCATTTCTTTAAGTACATTTCTTTACTTCTCTGCTCTATCCCCTCTTAAATTTGTTGAGAGAAGGTCCTCCGCATTCCACTTCACTTGTCACGCTGTACATAAAAGCAAAGATTGGAGATCTACAAGTGAAAAGAAGTATTTCAACAAACAATGCCTGGTACTTTCAATCTGATCACTTTACAAACAAGTGAATGCTTTCTCTATTGTACAAATGACCTCATCAAAGAAAGTAGATTAAGCTCTGGATCACTCTACTCAGAGCTATCTTCCAGCACTCCTCCCAATCACATGCCTATTCTTCTGGCCTACTCTTCCCTTAAAAAAACAAGAGCAACTGTAAATACCATTCATGTCATTATTATTTTTTTTAAAGGGTAAATATTTATATCTTAAATAGTTAAATGTAAATAATGTTTTGTTAAGTGTGATAAATTGCATTCACACTAACTTTAAAGCAGCCTCTCTTTTGGGCAGGCATTATACTAGAACCTCTTCTATAACTTATTTCTCACAATATTCTAGGCAGTACTTTCCCATTTTATATATAAGATAATCAAGGGTCAGAGAGATTACATAACTTGCTCAAGGTCAACAGTAATCTCTTCAAGCGTAAATGTTACCTTGGTTTCTACCAAAATATTTTTAAAAATTAAAAAAATGTGCAAGAATATTTGCACTTTTCTCTAATAATATTTCATATGATATCACTTTTGTGGATTTACTAAATACTAATTATTATGCTAAGTATTTTCCATACATATTTGTATTTTAGTTTTGTCATAACCTTAGGGAAAATTCAATATTATCTCATTTTTACAGATGATAAAATGGTAGCTAAATAATTTATGCAAAGTGGTAATTATGTAGCAGAGCCGAAATTCAAACCCAGGTTTGCATAACATCAAAGAGATCTTAGTTATACTTATAAAACTGTATTTAATAGTGCAAGTGGAGTCCTTTCATGAAGCATTGATTTTGCACTGCATTGATAAGCTTTTGCAACTTTAAGTTACATACATTTTTTTTTTTTTCTCTTCCCACAAAATTAGATACAGGTTGATGACCTGAAAGTTTCTGTCTGGGATTCTTAAATATTTCTGCCATATGGTAATTTTTTCCATATTAAGTAGACTCAAAAAGATTTTAAGTGTCTGGAGTAGTGATTTTTTAAAAAAGATTTTATTTATTTAAGAGAGAGAGAGAGACCACACTCGAGTGAGCGAGTGTGGGGGGAGGGGCAGGGGCAGAGAATTTCTAGCAGACTCCACACTGAGCATGGAACCCAGCCCAGGGCTCGATCTCACAACCCTGAGATCATGACCTGAACTGACTGAGCCACCCAGGTGCCCTTGAAGTAGTGATTTTAGAAATCAACTCGTTCAATTGGATGAAGAAAATGACACACGGAAGCGTGAGTTCTGTCACCGTTACGCGGGTTCTGATTGGTTTCTATAATTTCTTTTATGGGTCTAGCCATAATAATAATAGTAATAACAATGATGTCATTAGAACCACTGGCGCTTATGGAGAGCTTAACTGTATTATATGGTTCTTTACATGTTCCTTCTTTAGTACCTCACTGAAACCTCTCAGTAACACTGTGAGGTTGGTAAACTGAGGCCAGTCTAGGTCACATTGGGGCTCATAACCTCCATGCTATAAAGTTTCTACAGGCCACCCTCAGCTCTCAGTTTTAGCTCTTCCCTCGCTTTAGCAAGGGGCCCTTCTCCCAGAATGCTGATGCCTGTCTCAGCCACTAGCGCCAGTTCTGATCTGTAACTGAAGAGATCGGAAGTCCCCTCTGCTGCTAGGATGGCTTTCATGGTATCTGCTTATTTCGGAGACCCTTCTCCCCACCTGCACCTCTTGCTTGTTCTCCTCTCCTAGCAGATGCAGGCCTCCGGGGAGGGACTGGGAGCCCCTGCACACTTCTAGTAGCATCTGAGCACTGACTAGTTGAAGTTATAGCCACTTTCACGGTTCACCGCTGGGTGAGGAGCCTATTGTACAATAAACAAACAGTATGCATTTACATATATGCATATGTGACATATGTATATATTTATACATATTCATATATTTACATGTTTACACGTATATATATATATGTATATGTATATATGTAAAATCCAGGATGTTAATTAGCAATGACCAGTTCTAAATGAAGAGCTGATCCTTAGAGTAAATTGATATATATTTAATATGTTTTTGTTTATATATTTTGTTTATAAATATTTAATATGTTTAATATACAAAATAGAAATCATTTTGATTTTCTCCTTTTTTGGAAAAATGACCTCTTGCATCCAGTGAGTCAGAATATATTGTAGAACGTTACCAAATTAAAAGATAATTTCTTTTTTTTTTAAAGATTTTATTTATTTATTTATTTGAGAGAGAGAGAGAGAAACAGCATGAGAGGGGAGAGGGTCAGAGGGAGAAGTAGGCTCCCCGCTGAGCCGGGACCCCGATGTGGGGCTCGATCCCAGGACTCCGGGACCATGACCTGAGCCGAAGGCAGTCGCTTAACCAACTGGGCCACCCAGGCGCCCAAAAGATAATTTCTTTTTCAGAATCAATTTTTTGAAAAAAAAAAAAAAAAGAATTGATCTTTTGCAGGTGTGTAACTTCTGCAGAATGGATCTTCTGTTAACTAGAGCCACATCATTCATCTCCACTGCCAAACTTGATTAAGAGAGCTCTACTGGTGAAGAATTTTGGGCTTAAAATGTATTTAGCCATTTTTAAAAAGTAGTAAAGATGACTATGATTTCTTAAAATTATGTTTCCGGGTGAAATCTTACCGTTTGTGGAAACCCAAGAAAACGAATGTTCGGCTATCTCAGGAAATTCAAACCAAGCTTATCTATGAAAAAGCATTTTAGGGGCACCTGGGTGGCTCAGTCGTTAAGCGTCTGCCTTCGGCTCAGGTCATGATCCCAGAGTCCTGGAATCGAGCCCCACGTCGGGCTCCCTGCTCCGCGGGAAGCCTGCTTCTCCCTCTCCCACTACCCCCTGCTTGTGTTTCCTCTCTCGCTGTGTCTCTCTCTGTCAAATAAATAAAAATCTTAAAAAAAAAAAAAGAAAGAAAAAGCATTTTAAAGGTAATTGCTATTTTTAAATTGTTTAATAAAGAAAGATCATTATTTGTCATTTCTAAATCCCTCCAAAAATCAGTTAAGTGGAAAGTAACTGAAGTCACTAGCTGCTGAATCAGAATCTAGTTTCGGAAATTCAAAGTGATCTCAAGCTGCCGGGGGCAAAGGTGAAGAAGGGAAGAGATAGATAATAAAAATCTAGCATGCAATTTCTACAAGATTTTTGGTCAGTAAATCTCAACTCTTAAATCTCAGCCCTGACCTGGAAGAAACATCCAATGAAGTGTGCCAACGTTGTGTATTGTTGAGAAGTATCATCAGGTCACCCACGGTTCAGAAGGAAACTGATGGAAAACCGCTCGGTTCCTTTTAGTGAGGATTTCAGAGACATTTAATTAAAATGAATTCTCTTCTGTCTGGTCAACACTGATAACTTGTGAAAAGGAAAAGCCATCCATCCTGCTATTATTAAAAGTTGGGAATCTGGAAATTGCACATACCGATGAGGGCACAGATGTTTTTTGGGGGCATAATGCCGTTGCACTTATCGGTAGAATTACATAGAAAATGGCATTTTCAGTTAAGTATTTCATGTTATCAGTGTACTTAAGTAGAGGACTGCAGTAAGATAGTCCCTAAATATAAGAACCAGGTCAAGAGAAGTTTATATTCTCCATGGCTTAATATAGTAAAAATCAACACAGAATGACTGAGAATATTCACGTGAAGAGAAATCCACCTTGCTGATAGAGAGTTTTTCCCAAATCTTCATTTAGAGAGTGAGTGTGTTCTCCAAGAATTTATGACTGGAATGTGATGATGTAGTGAGACTGAAGTCAACTCAATGGTGTTATCTGAGATAGGGATGAATTAAGTGTAGGAGTTGTTTGGAGTCCAGACCTACCTCCCAGTTTCTCTTGCCAGTAACCAGGAGTAACTGCTCCTAAATGAAATGTTGATTCCCTTGGACTAAATTTATCCTGGAGATAATTGTATATTACCACCAGTTTAGAGGAAATTTCCTTGGGAAACTTTCCAACTCTATTTTCTCTAATTTGTTCCTCACCAGTAGTTTATCTAAACCCCAAGCAGGAAGAAATCTCAGGATATATTACAAACTCTATTCCTTTGCAGTAGTTCTAGTCCTCCTAAATAAATTGATCATATAAATCATTGTATTAATTAATTTCTTAAGAGTTTGGTCAAGGTGAGTCCACAAAGGTAGAAATGAGAAATTTCAAACTATTGCCAATGTTTCAAAACAACTGATAGAAATCATACGCTTACCATCAATAGGGTTATACGAGCCAGTTATTCTAGCTAAATTCTCTTTGCGAGAATTATGTCACATCATAGGGCAGCTACACTGGTTATTGTTCAGTGGTTCTAGCAATTATGTTTTTGATTAATAGATGATTAAATGCAGTTCGGTAGGGACAAAGTGTATGGCTGGGTGTAAAAAGAAAACAATGACAGGAATCCTTCTTGTAAACAGGATAGGAATCACTGCTGTCTGAACAGATAAACGGTGGTTGAATTAGTAAAGCCAAGTCCCTTGACCTATAAAGCTGAAGATTGCACTGTGTATTTTTTTTTTTTGTGAAGGGCTTCCCATTTACTGTCCTGTCTCTTTAAAACACAAGGAAGAGTAAATAATTTAGAATTTAGAATTTGGGAGGAGGTGGGGAAAAGTCTCGGTATCATAGAAAAATAAATCCCATTTTTGAGTTAAATAGGAAGTGAAGTTGAAAGATCAATCCATCACTGGGGATCTAAGAAGAAAGAGGGGGTGAAGAAAAAAAGCATTTAGAAGCTCCGGTATGAATCTAGAACAGTCTAAAAATTTACTCTGGACTCTTCTGTCAGAGAGTAATATGCACTCTAGGGCAGGATTTCTCAACCTTGGCACTGTTGATAGTTTGAGCTGGACAGTTTGTTGTGGGGGCTGTCCTGTGCTTTGCAGGGTGCGTGAGCAGCATTCCTGGATTCTATCTACTAGATGTCAGTAGCATTCCCCAAGAGGTGGAAAGCAAGTGTCTTTAACATTGCCAAATGTCGGGAAGGGACAATGTATGAAATTTTTCTGGTTGAAAACCAAGGATCTAAGGCTCTGGGAAGATTAGGGCACAATTCTCCAACAAAATAGTTTTTCTTGGTGTGTATCATTTTCTTTTGATGTATTATACCTGCAAGTGTTGGAGAAACCAATTAATTAAATACAAGATTTGCAGATGTTAAGAGTCTATTTACAGCTATCAGCTGGCTTTGACTGATGCAAATAACGCAGGTACTCAGATCACAAAGGAGCCCAAGACATCAAATGATACACAGTTGTGTTTCATTATCAGTCATTAATTCTATCCTTTTCCAGATTATCTGGCAAAATATGCCCTTTAAAGGATTAGGGGCACATTTCTCTAGGGTGAGCTGCCTTTATATTTTGTTCTTATTAATCACTTAACAAAATGAAAGAGGAAAGGTATCTTACCCCACAACTTATTTTAAAACAATGTCTTATACAAATGGTTTTTAATTCAGTATATTATCTTGATTGTTATAATTTTTAGCATAATTCTTTCCTTAAATATCTGTTAGAAAAAAATCAGTATATAAAAGATAAAAACAGGATCTTATGGTTTGTAAGATGAAATTTATAGTATTTGCTTATTATAAAGTCAGTCATGTTAACGGAGTGTTCCTATGAACACTGGTATTCAAAATCAAGAATTAGAAAAGATATTGTTGAATCACTACATTGTACACCTGAAACTAATACAACACTGTATGTTAACTACCCTGGAATTAAAATAAAAAACTTTGGAAAAAAAAAAGAAAAGAATTAAAAAAAAAGAGGAGTTAGGAAAGAGAGTTGCAGGATTATAACAGTTTTACATCCAATTAATTTCTGTATTTTTATTTTAAAAATAAAATTGATTAAAGAGAAGTTCTAATTCATACCGATAGGGATTAGTATCTGAATTTATAAATTTAGCTAGACCGATAGAAGCTGTCTTGAATACAAGGAAAAAAAAATCAGAGCTCTACCTAATCAATAAATAATGTGTTTGCAGTAAATTCAAATGTCTATCTAGAGATAGTAAGCTAGCGTATTGGTGGCTTCTCATTCAGTATAGAACATACTTCAGCATAGTGTAGATTTTCTTTTTAAATTATAATTTTTATATATTGTTGAATGTATTTTTATTGTTTTTATATATTTTTGTTTATTTGAAAGCATATTTTTATAATGAAATTTGAACTAAATATTTGTAAACACTTGAGTCACCTTCTAGAAATTCTGGGAAAGGCAGTTTGAAAACCATGACCTCCTTTCCTTTTCCTTTTTTTTTTTTAATATTTTGATTATTCTTTTTTTTTTTAAGATTTTTATTTATTTGTCAGAGAGAGAGAGCACAAGCAGGGGGAGCGGCAGGCAGAGAGAGAAGCAGGCTCCCTGCTGAGCAAGGACCCCCCCCCCCCCCCATCGTGGGACTCGATCCCAGGACCCTGGGATCATGACCTGAGTCAAAGGCAGATGCTTAACCAACTGAGCCACTCAGGTGTCCCTTTTTTTTTACTTTTTCTTTTCCTTCCTTCCTTCCTTCTTTCCTTCCTTCCTTCCTTCCTTCCTTCCTTCCTTCCTTCCTTCCTCCCTCCCTCCCTCCTCTTTCTTTTTTCTTTCTTTCTTTTCTTTCTTCTTTCTTTCTTTCTTTCTTTCTTTCTTTCTTTCTTTCTTTCTTCTTTCTTCTTCATTTATTAGTTGGTTTTCTACAATTGGATAGATATTCTTCTCCTCCTTAATTTATTTATTCATTCAATCATTTATATCCATATAGGTTGATGGGTTCCTATTTTATTCAATGGATTGTGATCTATTACTATCATTATTCATTCTGATTCTCAAAGTTTTCCAGATTTGGCCAGTAGGAACCCTTATAAGTTGACTCTCATGTCTCTTTGACATTGTTTACATCATTCTTTGAGCACTTCCTTACTTTCTGGTACAACAAGATAATCCAAATTCATTTTATATCTTCCTTACCCAAGCACTGAAATCAATTGTTTATCTAAGGAGTTCCTTCCGGTAGAGAATATTATTTGGAAACCAAAATGTGTTCTCAAAGTGTTCATTGCTACTGGAATGTCACTGCTTCTAGACCTTCTTGGGAAACAGAGCTGAAATTCTATATGTATATGCATACAGATACATATATGTATGCATATATATTTATACACATAAATCTATATCTATCTATCCATATGGCTATCTATTCACCTATCGTTTATCTCTCTAAAACTATGAGTTCACACCAATATTTCCACTTCCAGTTCATAATCTTAAGCTATTTCTAGCTTTCCTCTTTCCTTCACTTTCTTTAATAATGAGGAACCTGGCTCTCATGACTGACAATATAGTCCTATTTTCTCAAAATGATTGTCCATAACTAACCTTCCTATCATGCTTTGTTTTTTTTCACCATCTCAAAGGAAAGGGAAGAGAAGGAAAGAGATGGGAAGGGAAGGACAAGAGAAGAGGGAAAAGAAGAGGGTAGGGAAGAGAAAGGGAGGGAAGAGAAGGAAATGAAAGGTACAACTGCGCTTTTCAATTTACTGGGCAAATATGGCCCTGAGCATTCACTACAGCGCATTCCCTAATTATTTCCCCTTCTTCGAATTTCTCTCTGGCTCCAGGTTTGGTGGAATGGTCAGTAATCTGTGTAGATGCTGTTTCTAAATTTTAGCCCCCTTCCACCTCTTCTGTTCTATCACTGCCATTGACTTATTTCTTGCTTGAATTGCTTTCATCGGCTCCTAAATGTTCTCAGTCTTGTTTCCCTCAAGATCTTCTTCCACATAAATGCCAGAGTGATCCCTTTAAAACACAAAGCTGAGTACAACATTGTACTGCTTTCAAATGTTTCAATGGCTTCCTATTGCTTTGAACACCTTAATGTGATTTATGAGGACTTCTGTCACTTGATGGATTCTTGTTTTCTTTCCAGATCCATCTCTAATCACTTCACTGAACTTTCTGTGTCAGTTACCAGAGGGGCTTGTATGTATACAAAAGAAGTCATGTTGCTTGGGAAGTGGCAATTAAAGAGAATTGTTGAATCGCTATGTTCTAAAAAACAAAAACAAAACATTGTGTGTGTGGTTTTTTGTTTTTTTTTTTTTTTTTTGATTCCAGACTTTCTGGATTTGAATTCTCTTTTATTGCCTGCTTAGGCAAGTGTTCTTGTGAACCGGTTACTATTGCTGTACCAAAACTTAATGATACAAAATAATAACCATTTTAAGGCCACAAATTCTGTAGGTCTGGATTCAGAAAAGGGCCAGTATGGACAGTTCTTCCATGCTGGATATGGAAGAGCCAATTCTATTTTTTTTTTTTTTAAGATTTATTTATTGGCAGGGGGTGGCAGAGGGAGAGGGAGAGAGAGAGTCTCAAGCAGACTCCGTGCTGAGCCTGACGCAGGGCTCAATCTCTGGACTCTGAGATCACGACCTGAGCTGATACCAAGAGTTGGACACTTAACCGACTGAGCCACCCAGGCGCCCCTGGAGGATCCACTTCCAAGATGACTTCTTACGTATCTATCTGATATCTGGGCTGGGATGGCTGAAGGATACACTCAGCTGGTACTGTCTGCAAGATGAATCCCGTGACCACTCCAGCCTGGCAATTACTCAGCTTGTGATATTTTATTAGCAGTTCAGGGATCCAACACATGTGTTTCCACAAACCAGGTGGCAGCTGCTTGGCTTCTTAGCACCTGGCCTCAGAAGTCACGTTTCACTGTGCTCTTTGGTCAAAACAAGATTCATGGGAAGCGGACGTAGGTTGTTTTCACTGGTTTAAAATGGTCACACCTTGAAGATTACTTACTATTTCTGTGTTCATTTTTCTTGTCTGTAAAATGGAAATACTCATACTAGAAGTATGAGTTAAATGAGGTATTATCTAAAAGTGGCTGATATCCGGTAAATGGTTGATAAATATAAAATACGTTTGGCTTGCAATGACATTTCAGCCTGGAATTTGGTTACTCATTGTCTGTTGAAGGTGTAGGCAGGTCAGCACCTCTTTCAGGAAGTCTTCTCTCACCCTTCAAGCTGACTTAGGTACTCCCCAGATTCCCTGACCTCTACAGAGCTTTATAAATGCCTATTTATGTGTTTGTCTCCCCTACTAGCCTGAGATCCCTAGGGCAAAGAGTTAATACATTATTTCTAGCGTACATCATAGTGTCTGGTACATAGTATTTGCTTAATAAATGCTTGACAGATGAATACCTTTATTCTTAGAAGTCAGGGTCCCAAAACCTTGAGACAAGGTGACCATATATCCTGATTTGCCTGCAACATTCCTTGTTTATGTCTGCTTTTGTGGAACAATTATTAATATCACATATTCTCAAAACGTTTCCACTTTCGATAATAAATTATAAAGTACCTACTCAAAGAGCATTCTAGAGTCTCAATAATGTTGATAAAGAAAAGACTGCCCCAGACCTCTGATACTCTCTCCTATCATAGTAGAGGTGCTTATGGGTAACACAACAGGCTGGGAAACTCATCTCTTACCAAGGAGGTGGGGAAGCTGTTGAGGGAAATATCCTTTATGATGTCCTAGTGAGCCAGCCTGTAGTGCTGAATCACTAGCAACATTTCCCAAAAGTGAGTTAAGAAACTATTTCCCATTGACTCAAAGGGTGTGGGGCTGTCACTGGTCCATCCTGACTAGAAAGGAATCACCTGGTTAGCTTTGACTTATGTTGAAAGTAGCTTAGGTCCACTCTGAAACCCCATTCCCTGTTGTTCCCCAAGGGTCTTTGGGTGTTACCCCATAGATATTTTCCAGGAAGTATTGGCTGGTGAGTGCTCTTGGGTTGTGCTATGGAAGAGTTTGAAATGGGACCAAATTGGATTAGGACTGGATTATAAATGACCTAATGCTCTGATGTCTGATGTTTGCACTTACCTGGCAAAACAGGTTTAAAAGATATGGAAAACCAGGCCATGGGATCACTCAAAAAAGAATTTTGAAAGAATGTGTCATCAACTTGGATAGTCTTGCCAATTGCCATTTCGGGAAGTGAATAGGGACTTTTTTTTGCTTTTTGGCCGATCTTCCTCATTTTTCAAAGCCCAGTGTAAATCCTGCTTTGTCCAAGAAACTTTCCTGGGTTGCCACAGACTGCCTCACCTTCCCTTGACCTCTGCTTCTCCCCAACTTCGAAGCAAGTCTTTATTTTAAAATTTTACTTATCTGGCAATTTTTCTGTAATGATAATAACCTTTGACAGAACACTTCTGTGTGTCAAGCATTTTGCCAAGTGCTTTGCAATAATCATTTTTCTATTTGTTACCACCAGGTAAGTATGGTAACCTGTGTTTTATAGGTAAGGAGACACAGATAACATTGTATTGTTATTTATGTTATTAGCATTACATCACCCCTTCCCTCCTAACTTGTAAATTTCTCAAGAAATACAAACAGGTTTTTTACTTCTTGGGATCTTAATTTCCCCCCATGTAGTAGGAACTCAAAGGAGCAAATTGTTGATGTCAAGGACTGATATTACTTTCTAGCTACTCCATTAAGACAGGACATAAATGCACAGAGGTGCTCCACAGGCCATCTTTAAAGTCCTGGAAACCTCCTATAAAGCCAGGGAAATTAAGTGTGAAGAGAAGGGATAATAACTATGTGGGACCTGCCATTTTGAGCGTCCATTGATTTCGCTTTTGAAACACAGGAAGCTTTGCTCAGCATTTGTTTAAAAGGGGAAGAAAATGTTTAAAATGTTAAGCACATTGTGACTATTTGAATATTCTCTGGTTGATTTCCTGTATTACATCTTTGAAAGTGTTCTGATTTTCATATGTATTCCAGTGCCGAGCAGTATTTCCTGTCTTAGTTTAAAAAAAAAATGGGATTCGACTCCTAACGGGAAGCGTCAATATCAGGATCAGCTGCAGTGACAGAGATGTTGAAACAGTGACTAGTACGGGGAAACACATTTGAATTTGGATCTTAGAATAAGTATATAAATGTGTATAAAGAAGTATGAATACCTTATCATAACTTGAAGTCTGATCTTTATCGTCAAGACTGTTTCCTTTTAAAGTTCTTCAACTCTTTCCTTGAAGAGTTGGCCAAAGATCATTTTTGTGTGTTTTAGTCTCCCATACCCAAATTGTCAGATATTATGTGTGAAGAGGTCATTCAAGGCGGAATCATGAAAATTACAGACAGAAAATTAGATCATTTTCTCTCTTCTTTTCCAATACAGGCTGTTTCCTTATGAAATACTCTCAAATATTTTTTCTGTGCTCATTTAGAATTACTCGAGTGATGGGGCCATTACCGATTCCCCTGGGAGATTATTCTAGAGAATAATGGGACTTGCTGCAGGTATATTTTTTTCCCTGATTTTCAACCTAAAATTTCTTTCGCTCAATTTCATTCCTTACCCCTTGGACCACCTATACAGTTTCTCACAGAAGGTTGCAAGGTGCTCTGTTTGGGAGGAAATGGAACCCTCTGCCAAAGTCCATTAAGGAAAAAAGAAAAAAAACATATGGAGTCTCAAGTCAATCATAGCTACAGAAGAGCATTTTGAAGAGAAAATTCTTAGCCCTTAGTTGCTCAGCAGTAATCAGCTCTCTTGTATTTTAGATTCAGTTGAATGATTCTTTTTTTCCAAAGAATTGAGGGAATTCTGGTTTCTATAAGGAGTGAGGGATATATGGGTGTGTGTGCGTGTGTGTGTGTGTGAGTTGCATGGAAAAAATAAAAATATATTGAAAACTTCCTTTGGCCCTGTGTTCCCTTTAACTTTTTAATTTTATGCTTGTTCCCCCTCTCATCCTTTCTGATCACTGAGATAGCAAGAACAAGAGGAAGCTCTTCATCTATACCTTTCCATCTTTCAACACAGAATACTGAAAATAATTATGGAGACCTGGCTCCATTCGCATTTGATTTGCATAAGCCTATGTTATTTATTACATGTTTATTGACATGGCATAAAGGGATATTATGATAGTGGGCATTTTTTTTTTTTAAGATTTTATTTATTTGACAGAGAGAAAACACAAGCAGGGAGAAGGGCAGGCAGAGGGAGAAGGGGGCTCTCTGCTGAGCAAGGATCCTGATGAGGGACTCGATCCCAGGATGCTGGGATCATGACCTGAGCTGAAGGCAGACTTAACTGACAGAGCCACCCAGGCACCCTGATAGTGGGCATTTCTTAAACATAATCACAGAACTGGATTAGAAAAGGTTCATAAGTAAGTATCTTTTTAAGTAGGTGTAAAAAATATCAGGCCCCTTCTTTTAAGTATATACCAGACCTCTCATTTATGGGTAAATGAATGAAATAAGGGACCTGATCAATTTGGTCTTGGGGTGTCTAGAATTTGTTCTCCATTGAGTTAGACTTGTATCATTATGTTCAGTTCGGCCTCATATTTTAGCTATAACCAGGGCCTTTCCAATTTGCTGTATCCCAGAGACACTGACCTCCAGGCTTGATCTGTGCTTTATTGGTTCCTTTATGTCCATGGCTGAGCCTAGTGCCTGGCAGACATCAGATGCTTTGTTGGATAATTGAATAGTGAATCATGTACCAATTAGAAAAAAGTAGTAAGAGCAATCATGTATCTAGTATTTTTGACACCCAGCACTCATCACTTTTAGTTCCCCCAGGTAAAAAATGTGTTTCAGAACAATTGTGATATAAAATTACTAATAGCAGTCAGAAAAGAAACATAGATAACAAAATTTAATATATATAATCACACAAACACATAAATAAAAATAAAAAAAATTACACAACAAAAATATTTTAGCTATATGTATGTAAGTTAGTATATAATACATTATTGATTTTTTGAGAAAAGGGAAGATATTTTATTTTTTTCCATTACTTCTAGAGGCAGAACTGAAGTGACTCAGGTTTTCCTTCTCTTCATATTCATTGTTTGTTTGTTTTTGGAAAAATCTATTGTTTTAAACATATGAAGCTGAAATACCCCAGGGGTTGGTGACATTGACCGCCCCTCAGGCAAGCTCAAAGGATTCCAAACCATTTTGAACTTACTCTAAAAACAAATGTGGGCAGCTGAATCCCTGGGTGTACAAATGGGAGTTCTTTGATTTAATTTCTGCATAGAATATAATGTTTATTAAAGGATAGTATATTCTTTATACATTTGAAGATTACGTATGTATCATTAAAACTCAACAGTAACCACAGCAATTGTTTAGAACTTGGACCCACACTATATTTTGGGTGGGAGGAGTATTTTATCCCTGACATTGGTTAGGGTTGACAGAGCATGGGGAAAATAAAAAGCCACATGCCTTTGAGGTCATTATTTATTTTAGTTTATTGTTTAAAATTCTTCTTCTTATTTTTAATTTTTAAAATTCTCTCCAGACAATGATGAATCGCTGCCACTGTCATTGCCCTTTGCTTGGAACACCACTGGGGAAGAGCTTAATTTTGCTCTGAACACAATTGTAGGGGGAAAAAAAACTGTTAAAAGTCTCAAGTTATCCACTATGGATTGATTTCGACCATTGGCAGGTACCCAGTAAATATTTTTTGGATGCCTAAGTAAAAGAGAGGGTGGAGGATGGGTGAAATCTCGCAGAAGGGGTCTGCGGTCAGTCAGAGTGGCGCAGGCCAAGCATTCGGCCCCCAGAGACAGAAGAGCAAGGACATCAGCAATTTAGAAAGGGAAGTGAGCAGTAGAACAAAGAACTGATGGTCCGTTCTGTTGGTGATCATCTTGGACTGGCGGTGGGAAGAGCAGAAGGAAGTCAGTTTTTCTAGGCTTAACTTCCCATCTTATTCTTTTAATTTCTACCTTTGACCAGGGTTAGCCATACATGTTTTCCCCTTTCTGTCGCCCAGTTCCTGAGAAGACCCCTCCCATTCTTCCTTCTGGGGCTTATCTGCTTCTGTCAGGCAATACCATAGTGAAAAGTGTGCAAAACAGTGAAGCACTAAAGTGCATCTCAGGGTCACCAGAAGATTTGTATGCCCTGTGCGCGGTGCAAGTAGGGAGGACTCTGCATTCAATTCCTTCTGACTTTCTTCTCTTCTCAGGTTCTGTTTGCTCTCGCTGACTTAAGAGTTGGCAGGGAAACCCCCGCCACCCTTTGTGAGCATTTGATGCAGTTCCCCTCCAGCTGGAGCGAGGGTAACCAAGAAGTACAATTCTTTGAGATGGCCCTTAGCCATTCTGCTTTATTAAGAGAAGTCTTGTACAAATATATGAGAATTCCCTGTATCATGTTTGATCTTAGCCCCTCTATCCACTACGCTCTTATCAAAAATAGAATTTCAACATACCCATTAGGATGGCTACTATAAAAAACAAAACAAAAGCTAGACCAGAAAATAACAAGTGTTGGCAAGAATGTGGAGAAATTGGAATGCTTGGGCACTGTTGGTGAGAATGTAAAATGGTGCAGCCATTATGGAAAACAGTATGGTGGGTCCTCAAAGAAATTAAAAATAGAATTAATATATGATCCAGCAATCCCACTTCTGGGCATACCCAAAAGAATTGAAAGCACGGTTGTGAGGAGATATAAACACCCATGTATGTAGCTGTTTTATTCTTAATAACCTAGAGGTGGAAGCTGCCAAGTATCCATTGATGGACAAATGGATAAACAGACTGTAATACAAATGTACAATGACATATTAGACAACCTTAAAAAGGAAGGACATTCTGACACATGCTACACCATGGATGAACCTTGAAGACACTATACTAAGTGAGATAAGACAGTTACAAAACAACAAATATTGTATAATTCCATTTATATAGGATACCTAAAGTAGCCAAATTCTTAGAGACAGAAAGTAGAATGGTGATTGCCAGGAGCTGGGGGGAGAGGGAAATGGAGAGATGTTATTTAATGGGTATAAAGTTTCAGTTTGGGAAGAAGTTTTAGAGTTGGATGGTGGTGATGACTGCATAACCCTATGAATGTACTTAATGCCACTGAACTATACACTTGAAAGTGTTTAACATACAATTTAGTTCTTGTACAACATTGTGATTATACTTAACACTACTGAACTATACCCTTAAAAATGGTTAAGATGATAAATCTAATGTTCTGTGTGTTTTACCACAATCAAAAAAAAAAAAAAAAAGAGAGAGAGAAAGAGAGAGAATCTGATAAAAGTTATGTACCTTAATCCCAGAAAACCACATGGGAAAAATAGTTATGTGTATTTTACCAAAAAAAGATAATTTTAAAAGTAGAATTCCAAGTTTGATTGCTATATGTCACTCCGAATATTAAATAAAAAAGAACTATTTGGGGGGAGTTTGAATCTGATGGTATGAATGGCAAGTTTGGATGCTTCAGAGTGGGCAGGGTTCAAGTAGGATAAGGAGTTGAGCAGTGCCACCTTAGTCTTTCCAGGTCAAAGAGACCAACAGAAGATAAAATCAGAAAAGGCAATGGGCACCACTGTCTCATGGGACGGTTATGCTCCGAGATTGAGAGTTTCCATCTCAAACTCATCTTTATCATATTTAATGATCAGAATGTTTACTTTAGCTCTGGTTGTATCTTAGTTGAGGTTGCTCATGCAAAATAATTTTTGGCAAAATGAAGTAAATGACTTTAAGCAAAATTAGATGTTATGTGAATTAAGAGAAAAGTTTTAAAGAACAGAGGCCTTCAAAAGCTGTAATGTGATGTCCATCTTTTGACATTTAGGTTACCGGGCCAGAGGTGGCATGAGTTCTTAGTAAAAGAAAGGTATGATTACCATGGTGACTATTTGCCAAGGAGAGCAATAATGGTGCTTTGATTTAAGCCTTTCCTCCCCGGGGCTCACATATGCAATAATTTCTACTCACAATATACTAAGAAAATAGGGAGGAATGGGTATTGTTATCCCCACTTTATAGAAGTTGAAACTGAGGCACCGAGAAATAATGAGTTTGAGGCGGTGACTCATTGGCAGGCATAGAAGTAGAAAGCAGGGCTTCTTCTTCCTGACCTAGGGGCCTGCTGGATATAAATGGCTTGTCTTCTATTCTGTTGATCCTGCTCAACAAAGCTATACCCGAAAGTCCCCAAACCACAACAGTTGGCTCCCTTCATAAGCTCTCACAGGAGAGAAGCCACACCAAGAGATTTGGTCTTTGCAGGTCCTCTCATAGATAAGTGAATAGGTGGATGACAGTAACGTAACTGCAGTTGGGTTGGAGAACCCCAATTTCTCTAACTGTCGTATTTTACTGTTTCTAACTTAATTTGAGCAGGAGAAAGACAAAATTGGAATTTCAGTGAACTCCATTTTCTTGGTTTGGAAGCCACAAGCTCTAGCTAAGTGCCACCCTGAATAAGTGGTTCCTCTGTGCCCGGGGAGGAGGGGGGGGACACCACCTCCTGATCCAGAGATGCGGTTTCCCCACATGCAGATGGAGGCTTTCAGAAGCCCTCAGCTGGAGCAGCTAAATATGACTGCGACAACACAATCCCATAGACAAAGGTCAGACCTATTTTAATTTTGGAGTGAGGCTGTGACTCTGGGACAAGGCCCTTCTTGTCTGATTTCCTGCTATTTTGAGTGATTCACAAGCCTAAATCTCTTTCATCTGGGAGTACACAGCCACATCCCCCTTTCAGATTTGTTTGCAAGTTAAAATAGTTCCCATCCTCAATCCTCTCCGAGCGTCTTCTTACAGCCATTGAATTCCTCAGGCTGTGAGCCTGGAGGAGTGCCTGGGAGGGAAAATCCGGCCAGGCTTGGAATGCAAACCCCTGGGGAGGAATCCCAGTGCAGCCGGAAGTGGGGTGGCTGTTGGTCAGGGTGGTCCCACTGAGGCTCCCAGTCAATAGGTCAGCTGGGGGCTGACTTCTCCGAGACCGGAGAGCATCCGGGAAGGCGTCCACGCACGCCTGTGCGGGCTGGTCCTGTACTGTGGGCTGAGGTAAGACTCCGTGCCATCATTCCTGAATCCAGGAAGAGTCAGCACGGAAGATGCTCCCTCGGTCTCTTCTTAACACAAAGCCTCAAGTTCGGGAATTACTGATCCATTGGATTGCTTGCCCTCATACGTACCGGTCCTTTCTCCAAAGTGAGTGCCGCATTATAGAAGCCTGCTTAGGCAGTCCTCACATACCCTGTGGTTTTGGAGTTTGCTAGTTTTCTCCATGTTCTTATAACTTTATCTACTGTGGTAGGAGTTCCCATCACTTTCTCTTAATTGTTTAATACCCCAGGTTGGTGAGAAGAGTTAGAAGTGTAGCCAAGCCAGCCCTCAGGGAATCTGCCTAGAGTTATGATAAGGATGAGTTACCATTTATTGACTCTATACTCCTTGCCAGGCCCTGGGCAAAAGCTTTATATATATGTGATCTAATTTAACCTACATAAGAATCCTGTGAGATCATTTTACAGAAGACAAAACAGAGTTTAGGGAAGTTAGGTAATTAGTTTGTGGATGGAACTAAGATTCCTTCTCAGATCTTTATGCTGCTATTCACAATAGAGCAGTTCTGCTGAGATTTTGAAAATAAATGTTGGATCTTCCCAATGTCATGGTCTTTGTGGATATGATAGAATTAAATATTTTCTAGATTTTCTCATCTCTCTCTCTCATTCATTTTGAAGATAATGTCCCTGAAGTCAGTGAGGAACTCTGGTGAGTTGCCCTTTCCATTTGTTTCTAAGAGGAAATGTGAACTTTGTGATTGTTTCACACATTCTTGCTGCTTCCCTAAATTAAAGGAAAAAAACCCCACAAAAGCATGGCTGTAATGCATGTTTTTATATCAAAAGGTCAGAAATCAAAGATCCTTTAGCTTGCCATGAGGTAGTGGGAAGAGCACGTCGTCACAAAATCACCAGGAGCTGAACAAACAAACAAATAAATAAATATATAAATAAATGGGAGCGTTTTGAGGGGGATGAAGGAAGGAATTAATATTTTGTTTCTGAATCCTGATGCAGATCTAATGTTTTCAGAAGTAACAATCCAGCCAAAGACTGAGGCATTTGGATTTGGTTGTATCAACACTCCACCCACAAAGTAAAATTAAGGACTGATTACCACCTCCCCCTCCTCCCCTTCTGAGGTCAAGCAAACAACAGAATGCACTATTTTCACTATGGGCTATGTCTATACCCAAGAGCAATGTGGAGAGTTAAGCCAATTATCCAAAATTTCAGGCCAAAGAAAAAGTAAGTTGGCCTTAATTATCTGGTGAAAGTGTTTGGAAACCTGAACTATTTACACAAATTCTTATCTTGGCTGGGTATAAACAGAGTGACTGTGTTTAGGCCATTTCAGTTGATAATTATTCAAGGCTTTTTAGTTACTAGACCTAGCTATTCGAATGTCAGGAGAGGTAGCTTCACGATCCACAGGGACAGAAGGGCTGAGGTCTGAAATTTGCTTTTTACGTCACTGCCAATGCTGGGGAGGATGTAAGCAGGGCTTCTCAGCCTCAACTGCACATGAGAATCACCTGAGGGGCTTTTAAAAGCACACCAGTGGCCCTGGTCCCATCATCTAAGGCCAACCAACACAAGATCTCTTGGGATGAAGCTTAGGTCAGGATATTTTCTAAAAGCTCCCCAGTGACTTGAAAGCATCCATGGTTAAGAATCATTTGACCTATCCTGGGTATCCTCATTCCGATGGTGGGAAGTATAAACAAGATGGAGAATACTTTAGCTCAGTTGCCCAAATGGTCCCTAGACATCTGACATTTTAAGAATACTGACAATAGATGAAGCAAAATGGCAGTGTAGGCTTACTTTCTGGCCTTTTTCACTAGTGTTGTGGCCTCCTCTATGAGTCGAAAATAAAATATGCTTTACAGTTCTCAAAGCTAGTGATGGAAACAAGTTCTAAAACATAAAAGTTGCTTCAGAAAAATGAAAAACAAAAATCTCTATGTTCTGAAAAGAGAAGAACAACATTGATCAAGAAAGTGTACTTTAAAATTGTTCAGGAATCACTTTCACAAAGTCCTTTTGCTGTACACTTGACTCTTTGCACAAACTTAATTATTTGCCGTACCTACTTAATGTCTTCAAGCGGTGGTTCTCAAACTTTCACGTGCATCCAAATTACCTCGGGATCTTGGTAAAATCCAAATTGCTGGACCCCCTTCTGGGGATTTCTGGGGTGAGATCCAGTAGTTGCATTTCTAGTGAGTTTCCAGGTGATGCTGGTCCTGGTGTCTCTAGCTGGACTCCAAGATCTCCTTTGCTGTTCACCTGTTTGTACTCACTGACCTTTGTCCTGCATTTTTCTTTAAGCTCTTCTTTCCAGTTTATCTCTTAACTCAGGCAAAAGACTCTCCAGCATAGCATCTGTGATGGAAACCGAAACTAGCCCTCAAGCAATGACGACTCCTTGGTTGAAGAGCGCTGGCAGCCCACACCACCCAGACCAGATGGAGCTCAACCCCTAACTTAACCTCCACAGATGCAATCACTGAGTGACCCATGGAATGACTGACAGTTACGTTTACCTTGTCATAATACTAAAATCTGTGCCCAAGGAGGAGCTCAAGCCTCATTTACGTAACAGACAGTGTATGTGTGGGCACGTTTCCTTAAGGAGCACGCGCCACCTCACGCCTGCCTCTACATGTGATCACAGGGCTCCCCATCGAAATATTCATCCCAACCCTAAATAAAAGGAACCCATTCACCCTTGCTTTGGGAGTCACAGCTTTGGAAGTTATTCCCTGTGATCTCCTTGTTTGCTGCCAATAAAGTTTCCTTTGGTGACAGCTCACCTGGTGTGGTTTCTATCTGTGACTCACCAAGCAGCGGACTCAGGTTAGGTCAGTTACACTGGAACCATAGCAAACTAATGTAGAACTTGAACTGCTCTCCCAAAAAAGCTCATTATAAGTGTGTGAGGACTAATATGAATATTTAATTTAGTATTATTTTGTTTCATTCCAAAATGGATTTGAACAATCTCTAAAAGTATACACAATAGATCACATTTTTAAGTTAAATAAAGGTAAGAAAATTTGGGTGAGAAGTAAGATTTAAGCAGCAAAATTCAAACAGCACATACACATAGAAATGAATTATCTTAAAAAGATAAAGAAAATGGGGCGCCTGGGTGGCTCAGTTGGTTAAGTGACTGCCTTCGGCTCAGGTCATGATCCTGGAGTCCTGGGATCGAGTCCCGCATCGGGCTCCCTGCTCGGCAGGGAGTCTGCTTCTCCCTCTCATGCTGTCTCTCATTTTCTCTGTCTCAAATAAATAAATAAAATCTTTAAAAAAAAAAAGATAAAGAAAATGTATTTTATTCTTTATTAAAATTATTCATTTCAAATTCAAATATTCATTTCAAAATTATTATTTATTAAAATTTCGTTATTCATATATTTTTAAATATAATTTTGGTAAATAATATATTATCTGAGCTTCTTCTTATTTCTGAATTGCTTTGAATCTTAAGTATTACAATATGTAGCTATTCTAAAAGGAAGTAAAAATGCAAAATTGCTTGGCCAATCCTAGGGATACCAGTCAATGATGTGAGATTTTATTTTGTTCTTCCTTATGTGTATAGATTTCAAACAGAATACAGTGAAATGGAATGAGTGGTGACATGTCTGGTTTATTTAATAAAGCCATGTATAGTCGATAACTAAACTGAAAAAATTATTTGGAAGCTTGATATTTTTATTTTATTTTTTTAAAAAGATTTTATTTACTTGACAGAGAGAGAGGGAACATAAGCAGGGGGAGTGGGAGAGGGAGAAGCAGGCTTCCCGCTGAGCAGAGAGCCCGATGTGGGGCTCCATCCCAGGACCCTGGGATCCTGACCTGAGCCGAAGGCAGACGCTTAACGACTGAGCCACCCAGGTGCCCCTGGAAGCTTGACATTTTTAGACTTATGATCTACACGGGAACACAAAGTCAAGAGCAGTAGTCAGTGTAAGCAAATGAAGCAGGTCAGGTGAGGACTGAGATCTCCAGACATGGCACCCTGTCTAACAGGGGCATCGATGGCCCTGAGCTGGACAGTTGATTTATTGAGGGAAACGAGGACTTGGATTTTTATACAGGATATCATGAATTTTAAATGTGGACAACAAATTCAATAAAAAAAAATAATACTATGTGAGTCAAACAAGACACCTGTGGGCCAGATTTGGCCTTGCTAATCTGTAAACTCCAGCCTTCGGGAATTAATTTTACCTGGATAATTCCCAACTCCTCATTGCACTCAGGGCAGATTTCTACCCAGGCAGCTAATCAAAGTGGAGACAAAACTTTGCTGACTCCTATTTGCGTGGTTTTTCTTTAATCTACTGTTTCTCAAAGTGTGATCCTAAATCACATCATCATCAGGAAACTTGTTAGAAATGCACATTAGGTTTGCCCCCCGCAAATAGGCATATTTCAGATGACCCACCCCAGCTCTACTGAATCACAAACTCTGGGAATGGAGCCAGAAATCTGTTTTAACAAGCCCCTCCATGTGATTCTGATGCCCACTAAACCTTTGAGGGCCCCAATTTACTTGAAGAGGATTTAAGGCAGCCTCATTAAACCAAAACAGATCTACTGGGTTGGTAATAAGATGAATTCCTTACCAGCATCCAGAGCCAGGACTCACTGGTTATGTGACATTCCAAATGGTGCTGGGTATTATTACCCTGTTAATAGATACTTTGACATGTCTCTTTTAAAGCGATATAATTCCAAAGTAGCCCAGAGCGTCCCATTTAAGAAGTTAGCTAAAGAACAGCTGTCTGTGTAGGGGCTGGTGTCACTGGTCATTCACGCATTCTTGCCACCTCCTGCAGTTGCTGTGGTTGGGATCCACTGAAGATATTCTCATCTCCTCTCCCAGCCACACTTTGCAGAGCAGCCCTTGAGTATTTCTTGAGGATCAGCAGAACACGATATAGATACAGGTCTAGATCCTCTCAACTACTCTTAGCTTCAAATATACAAATAAAGAGCCAAGATGTGCTTACAGGAGGACACTTACTCTGATGAAAGGAATTCAACCTGAAATCAGTGTGTTTACCAATATCCAGATGCGTGGCAGCAAATATCAAAGTTTCAACATACTATTGAAATTTGGGTATTTGAACACGCTATTTTCTTCCGTATATATGACATCTTGTAGGTAGCATGGAGTGGTATAAGAAGCATTGGTGGGCACTTAAAAAGACTTGTTTTCTTGTCCCATGCCTGTTAGGATCCATGCCTGTGCCTTGGACTGGTCATTTGTGACTTCCCCCTTTCTCCATCTGTAAAATAAAGGACTTGTACTAAAAGATCTCTGAGAGCTTTTCAGCTCTGAAAACATTCGATGATATTAAAGGCTTAGTGTCATGTGGGTTATGAGTCTTAGCTGAAGCTTCTTCAGTTGTTTGGTTATCTGGGGATTGTGTATTCACATGCATTCCATTTAAATCACATGCTATGAGCTCATTTACTTGAACTTTTATAGTAATACTTAAGCATTTATATATTGCTTTTCATCTTCAAAGCACTTAGCGTACTTATGAATCCTTCCAGCAACACTTTGGGGTAACTAAGTATTATTAAATCAGAGAGAAAAGTTAAAGAGGAGGGGAGCAAGAGGACACACACACACACACACATACACCGCGGGGATTGGGAGAGCCAGTGGGAGGGTAGAGAGTTTAAGTCACTTAGTGATTTGCCTCTGGCTAAAGGAAGCCACTATACCAGGGTGACACAATTAAAAATTAAAAAGAAAAAATTATTTTAGGGCCAGAATAAAAATGGATTCCCTGTTTCATATTAGACCTTGGTATTAAAACTTCCTTCCTCTAAACATTCTTAAGGGTTTAGAATCCTCCCAGCTCCACTCTAGGATTTTCTCTAATCTTTCAGGATGAAGGCATTTTGATGTTGTCTGCCTCCTTGGAGGGCAGAGACCACGTCTTGCATAAGTACAATGCTCAGTTTATAACTGAAATTTGCTTATGGTGATAGTGTCGTGGGTCCTTTCCTATTCTAAGCTGATCTAACCAAAATCAGGAGGAAATACACCTGCTGTAAGAAAGTGAAGATTTCTATTGCAAGAAAGCAGCAAATCTATGGAGTGTATGCTTTTGGTTGCCAGCTTCTAGGTTTGCAGTGTTACATTTTCTCTGTAGCTTTCCAGGGAGTAATGCCTTTTAAAATAATGCCAAACACATGTTGAACTTTGGTAACCTTTACTCTTTAATGAAAATGTAACTCTGAGCAGGGTGTATCATCAGAGACCAAATAATAAAACTATTGCTAAAAAAATTTTTAGGGTAGTTCGAGGATTCATAACTCGGCCACTGCAAGAGCAGTGTGAATGGAGTGAGAGCAGAGAGATGGCAGGGAGACAAGGGCACGGGGAGGAGAGGAGAATGAGCTCTCTGGAGAAGACTCGGGTCCCTGCAGAAGAATTCGCTATCTCCCGGTGTCCTCCAGACATGTTCCAAGATAAGAAGGCTAGTACTGGGAGATAAATGTCAAAAGTACCCATATGAATGATGCTCTGGTTAGAAATGAGATTACGCTGGACACAACGCTATGCAGTCTACTTTAAAAATGAATTCAGACTTTTTTGGTTGCATTCTGCTTTAAGCCAAGAGTTAATTTCTTTGCTAATTCCCAATTCACTATTACAGTTTTAGAAGTGTTTCGTGGTCATAGAAATTTGTGAAATTTCTGTTCAAGCTACACTTATATTATGTGCTGATGAAAACAAAACAAAACAGAACAAAACCCCCCCAAAACCCTCAAACAACCTGAAGCTAGTTATCCATATTTAATGATTGGCTATAAAAATGAAGCTTTGCCGAATCGTGTTTTTAAGTTGGATAGTCTTCTGGCAAATATTTTAGCGTCTGCCCTGGGCCTTGTTATAACAGCCTCGCTCACATTGTTGTAAAGGCATGCATTGGCTTCAGAAAATACTTTCCTTTTTTCATATTTGTTGGCTCACCAAGGTTTGGTTTCCAAAGTATTAAAATTTGCTATCGGATGAAGAGACGTTGTTGAGGAGGTGGCTGAGAGAGGCAGCCTGTGTGTTTCTCACTGAGCTGTTCCCGGTGCCCCCATTTCCCTGAGGTCCCAGTAGGCCTTGTGCCTGATGCGCATCTCAGCAGGCTCTGAAATGTGATGGTTTCTGTTCACACAGGGTTGATTGGGCTTGGAGGTGGCTCTTTCATGCTAATCTACCTATGAGAGACTTGTTCATAGAGAGTAATTTGTCGTGTGAAATAGAGATAGACCGCTGTTGAAACTGGACGGCTTCAAAGAAGTCTTGAGTCTCAAGACATCCTATGTCAGTAATCAGAAGGCTTCTCAAGGAGAAAAGAATCCCCACATACAATGGAAGCTGGCAGATCTTGGGGGCTATTTTGTCTGGGCGGTGGGAAACTGTCTTATCTTCCTTAGTCCTCAGAAGGTCTCTCTTCTTGGGGCGCCTGGGTGGCTCAGTCAGTTAAGCAGCTGCCTTCAGCTCAGGTCATGATCCCAGGGTCCTGGGATCGATCCCCACGTCGGGCTCCCTGCTCGGTGGAGAGTCTGCTTCTCCCTCTCCCTCTGCCTGCCTCTCTGCCTACTTGTGCTCTCTCTCTATCTCTCTGTCAAATAAAGAAATAAAGAAATAAAGAAATAAAGAAATCTTAAAAAATAAAAGAAGGTCTCTCTTCTTTACACAGTGGTGAAGTGCTCAAGAATTTTGTTTTCATTTCTTGTTTTTTTTTTTTTTTTTTGACACTGCAAGTATCCAGGTAGAGGTGATTTCTTTCTGCTCCATAAATCTGCTTTTTATTTATTTATTTAAAAGATTTTATTTATTTATTTGACAGAGAGAGACAAAGCGAGAGAAGGAACACAAGCAGGGGGAGTGGGAGAAGGAGAAGCAGGCTTCCCGCTGAGCAGGGTTCCCAATGTGGGGCTCGATCCCAGGACCCTGGGATCATGACCTGAGCCAAAGGCAGACACTTAACGACTGAGCCACCCAGGCAACCTATAAATCTGCTTTTTAATGACTTACTACATTCCGATTGGTATTTTGATGAAGTGTATATTATATCTTATTTACTGTATTAAATTTAAGCTCTTTTAAGAAGGAAGCATTCTATTACCCTATTTCTCTTTGATCCTATAATTCTGCCTTGCACACTGTAGAGAATCAAGACATATAGCTTATCTATTTATTTTATTTATTCATTTATTCAATGAACATTTATTACCAGGCCCTCTTCCCCCCCACCCCCCTTCACTTAATAGTTCCTCCTAGAAGGTGCCTGGGGAGTGACCTGATTAGAAAAAAAATATACTCCTAGTGTTTAAAATATTTTGTGTCATGGATCTGCAATAATTTTCAAAGAAATACAACACTACCTTCCTTCTATTTGGCCATCAAGTGTGAAACCATATGGTTGGAAATAGATTAACCAGTATGGCTTTTGCGAAAACAAAGGAATGCAATATGCCATTATTTCTTCAGACATCATAGGAAATGTATCATAATACCAAAATATAACTTGCTATATCCCCAAATTCTTCTCACGTACTTACTCTTAAGAAGGTGCCAGGAAATAGTGCTCAGGGCCTATATATTTCAAATGTGTTAGAACACGCTTCATTGGGATTTTGCTTAGCAACACTGTGAGATACAATATCGATTTAGCCCACACCATTTCTCCAGAGTGAGTTTTAAAAAGGAAAAAAAGAGTGAAAATGTCTAAGGTTCTACTTATACTAATCTCAAGTAGACTTTGAAAAGTAACTTAACTAACTTGATTTCCTACTCTGTTTAACCCCAGACCGTTTAAATGGTCTCTTCTTTTTGTACTAAAATTTTTTGACTAGGTAATATTATTTCATGGTTCTAAAACTGAAAGGTATAAAAACTTCTGAGATCAGATGAGATTGGACAGGTTCAGGGTGATATGGTAAGAGACAGAAAGGTATAAAAACTATTCAGAGATAACTCTCCTATCCTTATTCCTTACCTACCTACACCCCCACTGCTATCTTTTTTTCACTAAACAACATTCCTTTATATTGTACATTAAGAGTTTTCTCATTCTCTTTTATAGCTACAGAGTATTTGGTTGTAAGGATATACCATAATTAATGTAACCAGTCTTATATTGGAATACATTTAGGTTGTTTCCAATAGTATTTTGCTATTGTAAATAATGATTCAATGAACATATTTGTAGAAATGTCATTTTGCAAATAAGCAAGTATATTGGTCAAATAAATCCTCAAAAGTAGAATTATTGGGACAATTTCTGTGTACACTTATTAATTTGTTAATATTGACAAATTGTTTTCAAAGGAACTGTCCAAATTTACATTCCTAACAGCAGAGATTGGCTGTTTCCCATAGGCATATTTTTAAACCTTTGAACTTTTGCCAGTCTTCTAGATGAAAAATAGTATCCAAGTATAATTTTGATTTTTGTCACTCTTACCATGAGTGAGGTCAGTGTCTCTTTATATGTATGACTCATTTATTTTTCCATTTTTGAATACTCTCTTCATATAATTCTCCCACTTTTAGTGTCATTCTTTTTATTATTGATTTTTAGTAGCTCTTTATATATTAGGAAAATTAGCATTTTGCAGTTTAAGTTGAAAAAATTATTTTTGCCAGTTTGTTATGTCCTGCTTGTGTGTGTGTGTGTGTGTGCATAAGTATATGTTTCAAAAGTTCTTTTAAATGCTTTTGGTCTTACCAACTTTTTCTTTCATGGCCTCTAAATTTTGACTCATCTTTAGAAAAGCCTTCAGTACTCCAAGGTTAAAAAGGATTCTCTCTCTTTTTTAAAAAAATATTTTATTTATTTATTTGACAGAGAGACAGCAAGAGAGGGAACATAAGCAGGCCGAGTGGGAGAGGGAGAAGCCGGCTTCCCGCGAAGCAGGGAGCCGGATGCGGGGCTCGATCCCAGGACCCTGAGATCATGATCTGAGCCGAAGGCAGACGCTTAACGACTGAGCCACCCAGGCACCCTGGATTCTCTTTTTCTTCTAAATATTCTATGTTTTAATTTTTTATATTTAAATCTCTGATCCCTTTGAAGTTTATCTTGGTGTACAGCATCAGATATAGATCAATGAATTATCTTTCAACATAATCAGGAAAACTAAAATAAAATCTTCTATAGCTTGAAATAAAAACTGAATCTATCTATGGAATGAATGGCTCAGATTCGTAGTCTACAATGATTACTCAACCAAAAATACCTTTCACTTTATATTATCTGTATATCTTCCAACTTCCCCAAACTCAAGATTCCAACCTTGAATTAACAAAGAGGAGTAACTGCTTGTGAGGCAAGCCCAATTAATCATCATTAGTATAATTCAGCATATACTGAATGCCTTTAAATGTCCATAGCCCTAGATAATAAATTACTTGGCTTGAGTTCCACATTCAAATTTTAATAGTCTAATATGATGGCAAGACCAAGAATCACCTAAAAGTGAATACAGAACAGATATGGAGTTGGATATAGAAAATCTATGTCATATAGTTTAAATGGGATATAAGGGTCCAAAGGATAGCATAATCCATAGATGGAAGGTTCTAGTTTTTACTTCAAATTTATAAGTTTAACTTCAAATTTATTATAGTTTAACTTCAAATGTATTGAAGACATAAATTTTGATGGTACTTCTGGCTGGGAGGACCTACAGGACTAAGTGAAACAGTGACATGAAGTAGCCCCATAGTAGAATGAGCTTCTTGAAACTCCTGGACAGAGGACACAAAACAGGTGTAAAGTGTTGACAGAATTCGCCATCACTTTTAAGGGCAAATAAAATCAAGTGTGGAAACCAAGTGTGAAAGAGCCCATATGTTCCTAAGATAAGACTATACAATGGAACTGTTGCTAGAATCCTCTATCTCAGCCCAGATAACACGCACTTGAAGATGACCAGGCCAACAAGAACAGATGAAAAAGGGCAAACCCTATTCAATCCCCAACTCCACGCCACCCAGTTCACATCAGGAGGGATGGCTCCTGGTCAGTACGGTCAGTAACGACCATAATGAGTGAAAGTTTCGTGGGCTATTAGTAGCCTGTCAGTTGCCCTCAGCGTATAAGGAAAAATTAATTGGACAAAGCTGTAGCCATGCAGTGAATTGCTTTTGGGGATGTTCTAAATATCTCAGTAAAATATGCTGTGTAGATATTTACATTTGTCATTTAAGAAATATTGAGAGACTACTGGACTGAGAGAATACTGCTGTGGTTTTGGACTGGAGGTCAAAGGAACTACCTCATTGTACAAACCTGAGCAAGTCACTTATCCTTTTTGGCTTTGTGTTCTAAATTATCCAGCTTTGTTCTAGTAATGAATAACTATAAAAATCTCTGTGGCTTACAACAACAAAGAATAAACAAAGTTTGATTTTTATGTTCTTAACATGTGAGAAGATGGATTAGATGCATGTTTACTTCAAGTGTTGTTTTTATTCCAGGTGAAAGAGCTGTCCCCTCCAGGAGCTGTTCCCTCCAGGACCTTGTGGCAGAGGGAAAAGAAGAGGGAGTTGGCAAAACCCCATGATGACTGTTAAAGCTTCTGCTTGCCCATGGTACGTGCAATGTCCCCTCACATGCCAATGGCCAAACAAAGCACACGGCCAAGACCAATGTCAATAGGGTAGAGATATGCACCTCTTTTGTACGAGGCATGTTAGATGGCAGTGGGTGGAATTCATTAATCCTTTCATAGGAAAAGGAAGTGAATATTGGGAACAGTGATATAATCTATCCTAAAATCATAACTTTATCACTGCTTCTTGAATGTGCAACACAATACACTATCTGATATTCAGCTACTAAATGGGGAACTTCAAGTCCCCTCCTTTAAGATCTCCATCATCCTTTCTGTTCTGGAGTTCTATGATTCTGGAAAACATTTGTTTCAGTTTGTTGTCAGAAGAAAGGAGTGCTGCCTCTGGACTGCAATTACCTAACAGCAGGGCTCTGCATTCTATCTCTGTTCCTGTGAGTGCTTAGGATATGATGAATGACAAGGATAGTTGGCTATAGTTCATTAGATTATCTCGTTTTACCAGGTGGTGAGTGATGGAGTTTGGCTTAGAACCCAAACTTGTTGGATTCTCTAAGCACCAATGTTCTTGCATGTTTGGGTCTAAATCTCCCAAATTCATTTGGCAATACAATACTTTTTTTTTTTTTTAAGATTTTATTTATTTATTTGACAGAGACACAGCGAGAGAGGGAACACAAGCGGGGGCAGTGGGAGAGGGAGAAGCAGGCTCCCCGCGGAGCAGGGAGCCCGATGCGGGGCTCGATCCCAGGACCCTGGGATCATGACCTGAGCCGAAGGCAGACGCTTAACCATCTGAGCCACCCAGGCGCCCCCGAAAGCAGACTCTTAATGACTGAGCCACCCAGCCGCCCTGGCAATACAATACTTTTAAACACAGACTATAGTGATAGGACAGCAACTGGCGCTCATGAGGAATAGAACTGGATTAACAGAAATCATAAAAGGGTGTGAAGAAAAAGCTAATTGCAATTAGAAACTATCAACTTTTGATTTATATACAAATATCCAAATGATGTTGAAAAACATTATAAATACATGCTGAAATTATAAAATGAGATATGACCATAGCCTAGTGATAGTAGTAGAAGGCAGAGTGTGGCACCAGCGGAGCGATGGTGGACCTGGCTTCACATGGTCTGTGTTCTATCATCCCGCCAGCGACTACTTGACATCCTTGCCACGCTGCTTTTAAAGGAAAATTAACACACAAAAATAAAAATAGCTACACCTGTGTTTGAGATTCCTCTCCTACATGTTCTATAGTAATTTGAGAGGAAACATTGCTAATGTTGAGGTTCGTTTTGTTTTGTTCTGTAGAACACCCATTAGTACCTCACAGAACACTAGCAGGGTTTTACTCCGTTAAAAGATAAAGTGAGGCATATTAAAAATTTTTAGAGTTTATTTGAGCATACATTGATTTAAATTGGGCAGCTTTAAACCAGAAGTGGTTAGGAGTACTCTACTAATAGGAGTTAGGAATATGAGTTTTATAGAGAAGATAGGGAAGCAAAGCAAGGAAATTATTTGGCTAAGCTCTTGCCTTAGCCGGGAAAGCCTACTTTGCTGTTTGTGATTGGTTTTCCTTAGGTTTTGATTTCTTAACCCTGAGGTAGTTACAGGCTACAGTTCCAGTTTGCTTACCTAGGCTGCTAAGGCATAAGAACCACCTCAGCCTAAAGGCCTCCTTGTTTGATTAATTTAACACTTTTAAGCTTTTGTTTGAGGAACGAACCAGCCAACCAACCCTGAAAATCCTTAAGTTTTAATCGATTGACATCTGATTGATTAAAACCTTTGACTAGTGATTTTTGAAACCTATGTGCCCAGTCCTGTGTGCAGGCTTAAAAGAATGACAAAGACCACCTGGGATCCAGTGCAGTTTTCATTCTTGTACTTGGCACATTCTGCTGAATATTATTTACATCTGTATGACTCCCACTTTGGACTCTTAACTTGTTGAGGGGACTGTGATTCCTTGCATATAGTTGGTGCATAACAGGTGTTGATAAGAACTGAACTGAATTCTATCTACCTTGAAAAGAAATGCAATCTGGTTGGTTAAAAAAGATTTGTACACCTAAGACATTCAGAGAGATGCTTTTTATAATATACATGAGTAGGATAATAGGTATTTTTTGTTTTAGTTACTAAATGATCCTTCAGGGAACTTCATCCTGAATGGGGCCTACAGGGACTGAGAGGCACAGAGAAGGAAAGTCAATTTCAGGTAAGCAGAACAGTAGTGCTAAAATTTTACAAAGTTTATTCTAGTTCACTTGATTCTATACCTTTAATTCTACAGAAAGAGTCCTTCATGCTCAGAAGAAAGACACTCATCCTTCACCAGTTATTGGACTTTTTTGGCTGGTCTGGTTTTCCAAGTATACTAAGATAAGATGGCCCCCTCATCTCCTGGTATTCTTACTCTTGTATTCCCTTCTCTTACGGAATAGAACTATATAAACAATAACATATAGTGTAAACAATAGAATATTGAAAAAAATGATGGTTTCTGAGGCTAAGTCACAAAAGATATTATGGCTTCACCTTATTCCTTTGGATCACTCACTCTGGGGGAAGCCAGGTGCCATATTGTATGGACACTCAAGAAGTCTTATGGAGAGGTCTGCATGGTGAGTAAATGAGGCTACCTGCCAACAACCAGGCATGTGAATGGGCCATTTTGGAAGTGAACTTTGAGGCCACAAAGCCTTCGGATGACTGCAGGCTCATCAACATTTTAACTGCAACCTTTGATAGATTCTGAGCCCAAATCAGCCAGATTTCTGACCCTCACAAACGGAATAAGATAACAAATATTTATTATAGCTTAAGTTTCTAAATTTGGGGTAATTTATTATTTAGCAACAGGTAATTAATATATGTACTGATATAGAATACCAAGATCCCCGAGGATCTGGTGTTAAAATACACATTCTATAAAAAAAAGGCAAATCTTTCTTGGTCTTAATAAATCTCATGCCATTTCTTGCCAAGCAGGTGCTTTGCCCCTTTGGATCTTCTTCCTTGTTTCATTTATGACTATATATACCTATAATCCCTTGTCCACATTCTTTATCTGGCACACTCTTTATCAGACTTCAAGACCCAGTTTATAGAAGCCTATCACTGGAGGCTGAGTGTATGTGACTAAAGAACCCCAATTAGCAAAGACTGAAACAGAAGTCATTGTTGTAGTTGTCCTTTGTGTAAAAGAGTACTGGAGGTAGTCCATTCATTCTGTTACAATGAATATGTTACAAAAAATATTGTAGACACAGTTTCTTCTAGCTTACTGCTCTGACTGTGGGTCCCTTGCTCAAAGTCTAAGATGTCAGCCAGAGCACCAGCCTTCACAACTGATTCCAGGTAGCAAAATGGAAGTTGGAGAAAAGGAGGGGTGAAATATGTGCATTAGCTGTTTTAAAATAAATTTTGTTGAAGGTGCCTCTCAACATTTCTCTTATGTATCACTGGCCATGAAATAGTCACACGGTCACGTCTCATCTACAGGGAAGTCTGGGAAATGACTGGTCTATTCTGACCGACCCTATGCCCAGCTAAAATTTGGGAATTCTGTTGTAATTGGAGAGGTGGGCAGGTTCAATCTGGTACGAATGTGACAGTGGAGTAAACAACAGCAGCCTCAGTCATTTCTTCCCTGTGTCCCTTGTAGTTCTTTGCATCCTCCACTGGGTTCCCACCAGCTTTTAAATGCCTCACTGGGGGGACTTATTTGCTTTTAATAATCCAAGGAAATTGTAAGTTCTCACTAAATGTGTGTTGAATGATTGCATAACTAAATAAATGCTGTGTCGCCCAGGGTTCTGAGTCTTGCCTTCTCATTTCTTTGAACTCCTTAGCAGAAGTCTTTATTTCTTTTTTTTTAATTAATTAATTTATTTTTAAGTAATTTCTAACCCAATATGGGACTCAAACTCAAAACCCTGAGATCAAGAATCGCATGTTCTTCTGACTGAGCCAGCCAGATGCCCCCACTAGTCTTTATTTTATAAAAATTCCCAAGAACAGTCCTATAAAATGCCTGGTTCTTGACTGGTCAATCACTAATCTAAGATCTTGTTTATGGTGAACTTCCCAGGACACTTACTTTTGACTGGAGAGAATTCTTTAATCTTGCTATAAGACAAAATATCATAGTGAGGGTCTGTTATGGTAAATCATATTGCTTTGGTCATATTTAATCACAAAAATAGAATTCAGAATGTGAACTTCATCTGAGAAAAGGTGCTGCAAAACTACATGATTCTCATAGGCTGTTAGAGGCATGTTGAGTAAGTATAACTGTTTAGGATAACAATGGTAATATATGGGATTCACTATAAAAATGTTCTTTCCCTTTGACCCAGTCATTCCAATCCTGGAAATTCATTCTAAAACAAATAATTCAATAGAAAAAAAAAAATCCATGAACTAGGATGTTCCTTGTTGTATTATTCATAATGCAGCAGCAATCAATTGTTAGCAAATAACCTAAGTATTATTCAATATTAGGGAATTGGTTTAGTAATGCATGGTGCTTTTATACAATAAAAAATTGAGGTAATTATAGACTCATGGCAAAATAGTCATGATATTTTGCTAAGCAAAAGAGAAAGAAGGAATATGAAAGGACATGTTCTCTGTGATTACAACCATGCAAAATATGCGCATTGAGAAAAACCACAATAGAACAAAAAAATGAGAATAGTTTGGTGGTGAAATTTTAGGTGATTTTTCTTTTGCAAAAAAATTTCCTTTGATATTCTTTTTTTTTAAGATTTATTTATGTATTTATTTAAGATATAAGATTTATTTATTTATTTATTTATTTATTTATTTATTTATTTATTTATTTATTTATGGCAGGAGGAGAGAGAGAGAATCCCAAGCAGACTCCCTACTGAGTGTGGAGCCCAACTTGGGGCTCCATCCCACAACCCTGAGATCATGACCTGAGCTGAAACCAAGAGTTGGATGCTTAACTGACTGAGCCACTCAGGTGCCCCTCCTTTGATATTGTTTTGTTGTTTTTGACATAAACATATGATAGAGAATTCTGTGGAAGTGATAGCTGAATCCTGTAACAAGGTAGTGGGTGACATACTACCCACTAAAGGGTGGCATGACTAAAGGCCTGTGATGTGATTCTGGTGGCTGGAACAAGGTTACACTAAAGAAACCATTTGACCAGTTCCCTGGACATTATGCTTTTAAATTTCTCCTGCAATCCTGGCTCTGTCCTTCCATCTGATGAAGAATAGATGGGGGGGTTCCGAAATGAACCATTAGTTAATATTTGCCCTCTCTTCTTTAGAGATAAATTGTTTAAGTCAACTTTAGAGCTCATAGCTTATAGCCCTACATGGGGGAGCTATTACATATACATTATATATATATATGCTGTAAATCTAGAGAGAATTTTTTAGGGGATTAACTTGAGCAGAATTATTTTCTTCCTTTTATCCAAATTATGAGGTGACCATTTCACTTGTGACCATTTCACTGAAGAGTGACTAGGATAAAAGATGTATCTTGTTTGACATTATTCTAAAAGTTAATAGGATTGTAGAATTCTACCAGAAATTGAGCAGTTGATTGCCTGAAGGCAGGTAGATGACGTCTCAAGATGTTCTCCTTTCTCCAATATGACTTGCAATTCACAAGAGGTAGGGAATGTTGTTTATAAGACATATAGTTGCATAGTAGGACTTTTTAAAATAATAATTTATTCAGATATAATTTATATACATGAAACTCACATCTTTTAAAGTATAGGATTCAGTGGATTTTAGTCTATTTACAGAATTGCACAATCATTATCACTATTAATTTAAAACATTTTCGGGGCACCTGGGTGGCACAGTCATTAAGCATCTGCCTTCGGCTCAGGTCATGATCCCGGGGTCCTGGGATCGAGCCCCGCATCGGGCTCCCTGCTCGGCAGGAAGCCTGCTTCTCCCTCTCCCACTCCCCCCTGCTTGTGTTCCCTCTCTCGCTGTGCCTCTCTCTGTCAAATAAATAAATAAATAAATAAAACATTTTCATCACCCACAAAGAAATCCCATACCTATGAGTAGTCACTCCTCATTCTTCCCCATCCTCATCCCTGGCAAACACTTATTAACCTTATATCTCTCTGGAATGGTTATGGACTATGTGAACACTGGTATAGACACTGGATTGATCATATATGTATTTATATATCGTCAATATATGCATATATACACATGCATACACATCCATTTATGTACATATATATGTATGTATACATATAAAGTCACTTCATTAACATAAACCCAGGTGTGGTCGAAAGGGGTTTGTTATGAATATCAAGGCACATTTACCACTCTTATCACTTAGGAAATTCCAAGGCTTTTGGGAGCCCTGTGCCAGAACCAGCATGAAGACTAAATGTATATTTCTTATACAAAAAAACAGTATCACAACCATGGAACCAGCCCACCTGGGTCTGAATCTTTGGCAAGTCTCTTAACGACTTTGTTCCTCAGTTTTCCCATTTTTAAGATGGGGATGATAATAGAACCCACACCTTAGGGTTGATAAGGTTGGATGTAGAGAACAGAGAAAAACCTGATGCATAGTAAGGTGATTTACATGTTAACTATTCTTACAGAGGATTTAACGTTTCTCTACTGACTCAATTATTTGATCATTTGCTGGAAGTAACTATTGGCTCTGACAACGGTTTCATGTTCGAGTAACTCAGCTCAATGTCAGTCAGTGAGCCACACTTTCTCTCTACTCTACTCTCTCTCATGATCTCGATTACCTCATGATTCCTGCTTTATTGCCTTTTCTGTGGTTTTCTCTGGGTTTCCTCATCACTTCATCAACCCCCACATCTTACTCTCTGTAACCTGTGACAAAATCTGACAGATTCACCAAGTCCGAATAGAACGGAGTGTCTGCGTAGAGTACAATGTCAACCCTGGTCCTGAATCAGCCAAGGGTGGCAGGGCCACACATCACAGAGCCTGGTTACACACACACACACACACACATGCATGCACCCCCCCCAGGCCCCCCCAATGCGTGCACAAGCACAAACATGCACACACCCTCCCACACACACACAAAGAGGTATGAGTTTGGTGAAAACTCTGTGGCTTCCAAAAAGAGGTATAATTTTCAGGCATCTTGCATGGAATGTCCAGTACAATGTCGTGGGGAGATATTTGCTCTCTTGAGAAAAGTAGAATAGAATTTTTTACAACACAATACAGCGGGAGAAAATCAGAAGATATAAAACTTAAAAAAAACCCAATTTGATTTAGGCGGCGAATCAATGATAGTTTTCCTTTCTAACTTATAGTATAATCAAATTCTCTTTCATGTGCAGATACTACTTTATACAATGTACTTTACAGTTTATGAAGTCTAAATAAAAGTATTCTTTAAAATGTAGCCATTTCTGAGGCACCTGGGTGACTCAGTCCATTAAGCATCTGCCTTCAGCTCAGGTCATGATCCCGGGGTCCTGGGATGGAGTCCCCATTTGGGCTCCCAGCTCAGGAAGGAGTTGGCTTCTCCCTCTGCCCCCCCACCCTTGCTCATGCTCGCTCTCTCTCTCATGCTCTATCTCTGTCTCTCAAAATAAATAAATAAAATCTTAAAAAAATAAAATAAAATGGAGCCATTTCTCTGTCCATGGAGAGGCAAACTATGCACAAAGGAAGCAGAGTGGTAAGAATCATTTAGATAATTTAGGTTGGGGATTTTACAATTGAGAAAGAAAAAAATATTTTAGATCAGACTGATTGTGTTGTCCAGTCCTCTCCTCTTTGCTTACTAACACAATTATAGAATCTTCATCATATTTATTTTTTATGAGCATGGAGACCATGTAAAGTCCTTGGTTCACCCTGTTTGTTCTGGACGTGCTGACTCTTCAAAACAGAGTTAAAAAAAAAAAAACTATCTACTTAGAGAAATCTATGACATACGGCTCTCTGGTTTATTTTCCAGCTGTTTTCTATTAACCTTGACTCCGAGAATTTTTTTCCCCAAATAATTTATATATCAAGGCAGGATGCAGGTCAGTGGGGAGTTTTACTTGGGATGCGAAGATGCTGAGGCACAGAGATTGGAAAGAGAACAGGATTATTTCAGCACATTATAGATGGGTGACTGTTCACAATTTTCAGTTCTTTCTCACTCTCCCGTACTTTTCCTTCTCTTTTTCCTCTTTTGCTTTTATCAAACTTTCACATAGTCTCTGGTCTGCCCCCATCCGAATGATTTGTGTTTCTGGAATAATTCTAAACCTCTATGAGTGGCACCCCTTTTAAAGTCCCAGGATCACGGAAGCAATTAATTAAAAACAGCAGGCTCTTACCTGATGTCTTCAGGATGACTTTTAATTATGCTAAATGCCCTACTTTTCCTAATGAGGATGTTCTGTAAACCTGAACATGGTTTTCCCACACTGCACTTGCAGACAAACCCTGTGTCCCGCAGGACCGCTGCTGCTTGCCAGACCAAATCCTTTCTCTGCGACAAAGCCTGCCATTGTGTCCCCACGCAGCCCCACTGATCTTTTCCAAAGGGCCTTTTGGAACATGTGCACATTTATTTCCATTCCCTGATGTGCTGGACGTAATAATAGCCAAAGAACCATGGTAACTTGCCTGGACTCAACGCTGTCTACTGTTCTCTGAAAGCCATACCTGGCAGCTGGACTTCCGTGTGTGTATGTGTGTGTGTGTGTGTGTATGTGTGTCTAGTTAGGGGAGGGTGATCTCTGGTCCTTTTGTTGGAGGGTGAGAGAGGAATAAAGGGCTTGAAGAAGTGACAAGGTGTCAGTGTCCTACTGACTCAGCTGTTCAGGGGCTTAATCCCAGCCCACAACTGGATGTCCAAGGGATTGAAGGAGAACATTCCTCCTGGCTAATTTCCAACTGTTTCCAAATGCACTTGAGAAAGTTCCATGTGATTTTTTTTTTTAATGTAACACCTGCTCTAACAATCCCAAAGCAACTTTTTTCTTCTCTATTATACTGTACATCTGTTATTTTGCTGACATGGAAGCCAGCATAACAATTAGATTCATTACTTGCCCGATAAATTGATTCCAGCTGAGCTGAAAGACCTCAGTGTACTCTTGCAGCATTTATCCGATGAGAGAACAAATTTTAAAATCCTGTCTATAAAGGTTTTTCTTTTTCCTGTTAGACCAGTGACATGTCATTCATATAAGCTTGTTTCATTTCAAGGTGGTGATGAGATGAAATTAGAAAGCCTGAATGATGGGTAAGACAATGAGAGGTGGCTGGGAATCATTTTTACTTTCTCTTAAGCAAAAGCAATTCTGGGAAGGTACTTTACGAAATCCTTAAATTTTCTATCTGCAGAACAATTTTAACAAATGAAGACCTTGATGGGATGACAGTTACTTTTCCCCCCCACTTTTTCCAAATAAAAATAAAGAGGTAGGTTCTTCTCTAGAGCTATTTTTTTTCCCCCTTAGAATTAAAAAAGTCTACTTTATTGTACTGGGTAGGGTGGAGGTGGGGAAGGAAAGAAGGCAATTTGAAAACACTCTTCCATGTTGAAGCACAGATCTTAGTTCAGCCCCAGACACTGTGTGAGGCTGTGTGGTTACAGTGGAGTCTCACTAAACACATCTTCTGAGAGAAAGAAAACAAATAAACTGGTTAAAGGGGCTCTATGGCTGGAGGTGCTAAGCCCTCAAAAGAGATGCTGAGAGTAGAGATGAAGAAAGTACTTATCTCCAGTGGGAACTTTAAATTGACAGGATCAACTTAGACACCAAACACAGCCAGCTTGTATGGTGCAGATTCTAACTTAGAAATTATTTCTGCTTTAAATGTTTGCTTCCAAGGGGTTTAAAAAAACTGATGAAGCTTTTTTTTTTCTTGAGAAATATTGTTATACTTAAATTCTATAAAACAAATATAACTGAGAGCCTATTATGTTCAAAGAATTATGCTAGTAAATGCAGGGAATAAAGATGTATAAGAGAGAACCTTCTTGAGATGTTTATAGACTAACTGCAAAAGATAGAGGTAGAAAAGAATAAGCCCATGCCGTATACCTCTATTGTAGGGCAAAATAAGGTTAAGTCCCACAGTCAACATGTATTTAAAAAAGTATCTTGGGCTTCACAACACAGAAAATGTACTGTTTGATGGAGGGTCAGAGAGGATTTCACAGAGAATGTGGTACTTTACATGTTTCCTTGAAGAATAGATAGGATTCCATCCCATGGAAGGGGTACTCCAGGTCCAGTAAACAAGATGAGTTCAGGCTGGAAAGTTCAAGCGTGTTTATTTTCTAACTAACCCACAAAGATCCAACTTATAAATGCAACTTTAACAGTACAATTAACATTCATATATATATGCATTGTAACCTGAAACACCATCATAAATATTGTTTCTCTGTGAAATAATTTATCAGATCATCAATGGAGGGGAAGAACATTAAAAGGAAAGGAATGAGCTGTTCTCTATACTTCTGGGGAAACTTCTGGTGTACTTAGCTAATGTAGGTATAAATGTTTGAAATTTGAAATTTGGGAGTTATTTACAAAGATTTGAAATATTTATTTTTCATGAGTCTTTCAACAAATATCTATTGAGCACCTAAGATATAAGGCACTGGAGATACAATAATGAACAAAGCAAAATCCTCACTGTCCTGGAGCTAAAGTTCTAACTGTAAGAGATAATAAACAAATGAATAGGTAGATATATGATATGTCAGAAGCTGATAAGATCGATGGAGAAAAATTAATTAGATAAGAAGAGAAGAATAGTATTTTATATAGGTGATTAAAGAAGATAGGGCAAAAAGAAGAAGAAGGAGGAGGAGGGAGAATGAGAAGAAGGAGAAGGAGAAGGGAGAAGGACAAGAGGAGAAGGAGGGGGAGGAGGAGAAGGAGGAGAAGGAGGTGGAGGAAAAGAAGAAGAAGAGGAGAAGAAGAAGAAGAAGAAGAAGAAGAAGAAGAAGAAGAAGAAGAAGAAGAAGAAGAAGAAGAAGAAGAAGGAGAAGAAGAAGAAGAAGAGGCATTCAAACAGATACTAGAAGGAAGTGAAGAAACAAACCATGCAAAGATTTGGAGGGAGAAAATACCAAGCAACAGGAAGAGGAAACACAAAGGCCCTGAGGCAAGAGTGTGCTGAGTGTGAGGAACAACTTGGAGACCTGTAAGGCTTGATTAGAGTGAGCCAGGGGGAGAGGATTGGGGATTGAGGTTTGACAATTTGGGGGATCGGAGTAGGATAAGCCTTTAAGTCACTGTAAGAACTTTGGTTTTTACTTTTACTGCAATGGAGACATTGGGTGGCTTAAAGAGAGGAGGACCATGATCTGATTTCTGTTTACGTAGATGCAGATGACTTGGGCCAAGGTGGCGGTGGCAGAGTGAGAAGAAGGGACGGAGTTTGGAATATTTTGAAGAAAGATTCAACAGCATTTAGCAATGAATTAGAAGTACATAGTCAGAGAAAAAGAGTCAAGAATAACTTGGTGGTTTTCAGTTTAAGCACCAGGAAGGAAGAAGGAAAAGAAGGGGACAGTAGGGAAGCCATAAATCAAAGCCACATCCCAACCTCCAAAGTAGGTTCCCAAATTTCCCAGACACTCTGTGAGAAGTGGTAGTTTTTCCAAAAAGTAACAGTAGTCAGACCCCCACACGGCACCCTTCATGCAGCTGCCTCAAGTCACACATCCATGTGCACAAAACCCACAGTCCTCAAGGAGCCAAAGCAGAAAAGGCCTTCCTACAAAGCTTAACTCATGATGGAGGAGGGCAGATGGATTCTGAACTTTCTGTTATTTCACACACTGTGGGTTTATAATCCATAAACTTTTATTTATATGAACTTTATTTTCTAGTGGCAGAAGAGAGGGAGATAATAAATAAGTAAATATATGATATGTCAGGTGTTACATGGCTGCTGGAGATCTCTGCTCAGCTAGTCCCGTATACTCTAGAATAAGAAAACATTCCTTTTTCACAACTGAATCAACATCTAGACTAGTGCTGTCCAATAGATATATAATGCGACTTACACGTATAAGCCACATATGCATTAAGAAGGAAAAAGAAACAGTTGAAAGTCAATTTAATAAGATAATTTTACCTGACATATCCTAAATATTATCATTTTGACATGTAATTAAAATTATGACTTTACATATTCTTTTTCATGCCATATCTTCAAAACGCACTGTGCATTTATTTTTGTTTTTGTTTTTGTTTTTGTTTTTATTCATGAGAGACAGAGACAGAGAGAGAGGCAGAGGGAGAAGCAGGCTCCCAAGGAGCAGAGAGCCCGATGCGGGACTCGATCCCAGGACCCTGGGATCATGACCTGAGCTGAAGGCAGACGCTTAACCATCTGAGCCACCCAGGCGCCCCGCACTGTGCATTTAATACTTAGTATGTTTCATACTGCATTTTAACTCAGACAAGGGGTCAGTAGCAACATATGTCTAGAGGCTGCCATCTTGGATGGCATTTAGATTTAGACAGTCCACTGTTTTGGGGCCAATTCTTTCACATTTAGAAACTGCAAAGAGTGATTCAACCCTTCTTGGACCTGGATAGGTTCCAGATCTTGAACCTATCCAGGTCTTGTAGATAAAAAAAATTTACATCTATGAAGTTTTGATACCTGATTGTGTGTCAAAGGTATGGTGCAATTGACTAAAAAACAACCAAATGGAAGCAATATATCCCCTTCTCCAACTTTTCTACTTTGGGGATATATCTTTCAAACTAGAGAAAGGAGGAAGTCTTACTTTGGGGTTAATGGGTGTGTGTATACATTTGTATGCGTGTGTGTTTGTGTGTGCATGCTCACTTCTGTGTTTATGTATCTCTGTGTTCTGTGAAAGATGGGTGGCCTTGTTGTTTAATGGAAGTCAGAATGCCATGGAAGAATCAGTAAAATTCCTGGCCCTGGGACATAGCAGAGCATAGCTTCCTGATGCCATCCCAGCAGGGAGAGACCAGGATAATTATCTCTGATAAATAAAAGCTATCTGTACATTCCTGAAGTATATGGGGATATATCCTTCTGAAGGAGAATGAGTCTTGAAGCTCTGTAACTATAATCATCAGCTATAAAAAAGTGTTTGTGGCCAACAATAATTTTTTTTTTTTTTTTTTGGCACAGGGGATATTCATTACAATGGAATTGTTAGCCTTAAAAACAAACAAGCTTGTAATCATGAGTTTGAGAGGGGAATGCTAAAATACAGCATCTAGAAGAGTGGTTGGAGGGAAGTGTGAGGAAAAACCCAAATGTGAGAAGGTATTCAGAGAGGGAAGTGAAAGGACAAGGCAAACATCCCCTCCTTGCTGTTTTGCCTGAGGTCAGCTCTACCCCAGTGCCTCACCACACGCAGGGGAGCCCGCAGTTCCCTCGACGCCTGCCCCTCACGCCAGAGAGGGCAGGATAGGAGGGAATGCCCGTGAGCTTATTTCTCACGCATTGCACCAACCAGAACATCACTAAGCTGTGGACGTCTTTTTACAACAAAAGTCGTGAAATGTATCTGTCTTGCTAATTAGGTAATCAAGCTGCTCAGGAAAGGGGAGCAAACATTAGGGGCCTATTCTCTACCAGCTCCTTTATACATGTCATGTCACCGAACCATCCTTTACTTATGTTTGTTTCAAAAGTTTTTAATTGCACAGATGATAAACGAATACATCTTCATTGTAGAGGGGAATTATGTATGAACCCAATTTACACACGAGACCACTGAGATTCAAGGAGGCTGAGCAATTTGGCCTGTGGGTAGAAACTGGATCGGAAGCTAAGCTTTACCTCCTTATCATAAAAGCGTCCTGAATGATTTAGGTAAGCTATGGGCATTTTGATGGAGAGCAAAAAAAAAAGGGATGGAATGAGAGCTACTTTTGTAGAACAGGGACAATGGGACAATGTGAGGCAGGGCAAAGGGTCTTGGGGAAATGGGAATGCCACATAATACCTATGCGAATGGTCAGTTTTCTTACTCTTGCCTTCTTTGTGTGTATGTCTTCGTCACAATCTTTGTCTTGTGGATCCAAAAGGGTAACAAAGGACCTTCTAAAACCTGTGAAGTAGTATATGGTAATAATGCTATAGTGGTTGACATTTGTCAGAGTGAGAGCAAAAGTGGAGGCTTTGGACAGGTGTGGGGCAGTGTGTAATTGATATTTCGGGGCGGGGGTGGGGTGGGGAAAAAACACCCCAAAAAGATTGAGAAGGAAGTTGGGACTTGCTGAAGATACGCGTGCCATATTACCAGTGTCGCCGTGGTGCTGACCATTTACGTTTCCGTTTGTTCGCCAGAGTTTCACTGGGGGCTCCTCCAGTCAGACACTGTGTTGGCACCGGCAATGACACGTTGGACACAGTGATCCCCATCCTGGAATTCTGGAGCCAGCCACTAGGACAGGAAGGGCCCTAGTGCTGCTGAGAAGCTTCTCTGGGAAGCAGCGTCTGAGCCTGGTAAGGCGGGTACTGTAGAATCTAGATCACTGGCCACACCACCCGAGTGAGTACGTGCAAATTGTTCACACCAGGAAAATCCAGGGCACTTTTAAAAAGAAACAGGTGATCCCTTGTAAAACATAACAATACCGTCCAAAATATGTAAACAGAGCAGCTAAAAGAGTACAATGAGGGGAGTAGTTATTTATCTTTGCTTTACTAAAAAACTTCAACAAAGAGCTTTCTTTGAATCTGGAACTGTCTCAGTGCTCTTAAGTGTATGTTCAGAGATGATGAGCCACTTGATTGAGAGCCAGATGGAACCAGCCCACGATGCGGGTGTTGGGATTCACCGCGAAAAGATCATCCATCGGCCAAGAAGATAAAGGATTTCTGGAAAGACAATGAAGCCCGTGGGGGCAACAGCAATGCAACAGGCAAAAATAAAACTTCTATCAAGTTTCAGTCACTTGTTCTTTATTGAAAAGAAGTTATTTTCGGGGCGCCTGGGTGGCTCAGTTGGTTAGGCGACTGCCTTCGGCTCAGGTCATGATCCTGGAGTCCCTGGATCGAATCCCGCATCGGGCTCCCTGCTCAGCAGGGAGTCTGCTTCTCCCTCTGACCCTCCCCCCTCTCATGCTCTCTCTCTCATTCTCTCTCTCAAATAAATAAATAAAATCTTTAAAAAAAAAAAAAAAGAAAAGAAGTTATTTTCAAGTCAGTTACCTGTAGATATGAGGATATGTTTATGTCAAGCTGGAAGAATTTTTGAAAAAAAATTGTAATGCAGACAATTAAAGTTTCCTCTACTTTCAAATATACAACCCCTCAATAGAAATCTTCATGTACTTAATAACCGCTCACATATTGTAGCAGATATTTTTGACCATTGGAATCTGAATCATTTTCTCTGATTTTAAGCTACTCTCTCCTGTTTTCTGCCCCGTGTCACTCCCTCATTTTTGAAGAAATACAGTATATCAGATCTCAAAATGCTGCCACTGAATTGGGACAGTCCCTGTGGTCAAGTAGGAAAAGACTCAAAATGAAAGTAGGAAACACTCTGGTCTCGTCCCAACTTTACCACTATCCAGCTCTTTTGAAAAAAATAACTTATACTTCTTTTTAACTAAAATAGAGCATGGGATTTTATAATTTTTAATGATCTGAAACAGTTTCAAGATTCTGCTAGTTGACTGTTTCAGATGCTATTTTTAGGTGACTGAATTACTCAGTATTTACATCTGAGCATAGAGTTCTCTCCCCTCCCAAAAGGTTCCCGAGGAAATCTAGATTGTAATGGACAAATAGTTACAGAGGTGGAGTTTTAGTTTCCTTTTTTTTTTCTTTCCTGGCATTCTGCCTGATTTCTTAAGTTCATTCTGGCTTCTTTGAAGCTATGTTTATTGTCCTTGCTTCCACGGAACACTTATCATGAACCCTATCATTATTTCACTGGGAAAAAAAAAAGTTTATTGCACACCTGTATGCCTTCTACAACTTCTCTGATGAGACTCTAGCAAACGTAACCACATTTTCCAAGGCTCTTCAAGGCTCTAAGCCTTGATCTGTGCGGTTCCCTTTCCTGGTTATTCTCTACAACCCTTTCCAGCCTTTCAAACCAGGCTCAAATATCACTTCCCCTGCAAAGCCTGCCAGAGAACTTCCATTTTTGCATTCATCACATTGCGCACTATAATTGTTTGTTTACACATCTGTTTCCTCAACTGGACTCAGAGCTCCCTGAGGTCGGAAATCTTCTCTTGTTCAACTTTGCAGCTTCCTGTCGGCGGCAGGGAAGTCCAGAGGCAGAAAGGTGGCCCACCCTAAGCAAGTATGTGACCCTTCAGCAAAGGAGTTTTCCTGCCTTCACAGTGGCCCCTCTTCTCCCTCCCTTGGTCTTATTTATCTTATCTACCTCTAATTCCTGTTATCTGACAGTGTTATTTACTTTGTAATACAGCTGAAAAAAATTTTTAAACAAGGTAGAGGGTTTAAAAAGAAAATAATTTACGTATTCCTGGGACTTAACGTAGCACTCTCCTTGGAAGATACTAAGATACTAAATAAATGTATATTTAAGAAGTGATATAACACTAGCAATATTTGATTGTTGCTATGGACTAGGCACTGTCCTATGCAGTTTATATGTATTTACTCATTTAATTTTCCCAACCCAGGAGCAGAAACTGCTATTATTCCCAATGTATATATAAGAAAACCGAGGCTCAGAAAGTTTAAGTAACTAGCATAGATTCCACAATTTGCAAGTAGCAAAGTCCGTATTCAAAGGTGATATGACAGGAAAAAGCTAATTTATTTCTCACTTGAATTATCCTCAGGATTTCATAAATAAAAGTTATGCATGCTAATTTAATACTGAAGGACCATGGATCAGGTACAGTTTTGGTTTCATATACAGGTTGATGTGTGGTGTTTTTTTTTCTTTTACAAATCTACATTTTATGGAAGTTTGTTTGGGCAAACATCACCCAAACAAACTGGGCTGCTATGCTCTTCATATCTCTGGGAATATTGACAGCAGGAGGCAAAGAACTGAGCAGCATGCCGGTCTGTCTTCTATGACACATGGGCCCAAAGCAGCATCTCAAAGCCCTGAATGATGCAAAAATGTGTGGAATTAGCAAATTTCCTAATCCTCATTTTAACGTGGGTTGTACAACATAAAAGATATTCTTTCCGTGATTTCTAAACTGACTGACTGAAGCTTTTCAAGGATCCTGAGTTCCAGATCCTTGGGCAGAGTGGGTCTTGTTGTGGAGAAAAGGCAAGAAGAAAGTTTCCTTCCTCTTTCTTGCAACCCTGCCTGGGTCAGCTTCCTTAAGGAGTTCTTGCTGTTCACAGTCTCATTAGTCTTGCTTCGACTTCTAAATCTCCACTCCTGGGGCACCTGGGTGGCTCAGTTGGTTAAGCGTCTGCCTTCGGCTCAGGTCATGATCCCAGAGTCCTGGGATCGAGTCCCGAGTTGGGCTCCTTGCTCAGTGGGGAGCCTGCTTCTCCCTCTGCCTGTTGCCTCTCTCTCTCCCTCTCACCTTCTCTCTCTAACAAATAAATAAGTAAAATTAAAAAAAAAATAAATCTCCACTCCTGTTTCAAGTCATTATCACCAAACTGGCTCTATGACCCCTTTTCCTCCTCCATAAAATGAAGGTAACTGTAGTAAGCTTCTGGCAAGGGAGAAACAGGGAGGCACTAGGTGCAGTGGGAACTGTGCAGGGGCTGGAGGGGAGCCTAAGGAAGACAGGATGAGTTGGAGACACCAGTAGGAAAGCTCAAAAGCTAAATATGAGTAAATGAGGTATGGATGGGGGAAAGCTGGGCTATTTCAAGTAGGGTTCCTGACCTAAAAGACAAGGCTGGGCTGATTCCAAAGCTCTACACTTTCTCAAGCTGAAAACAGAACATGCAGATCCTGTTCTGATACAAGTGGAGGACACCCAAGGGGCTGCTGGGGTAGGCTGGGGGAAAGAAGAGCCAGCCATAATCCCCGTTCTTGGCTAATCACCAGACTGTCATGACTACCACACAGATATGCTGAATGTGCCCTAGTACAATGACATTACTATACTCTACACATTTGAATCATTCGTTGGATATTTTTCTATGATGATCATAGATTCTAACCTGTGCATTTGTATATCTAATATTGTACTCAGGAGAGGGCTGGTGGGCCACACCAGCCCAGATAAAGTAGAATGACCCTGAGTCATGCTTAGGAGTGGCAATGTTGGTTAATTTGTCACTATCCTGATGAGACTTTCCCTGCAGTAAAATTGCAACCTAGACCTAGGAGGGACCTTGAGAGAGTCATATAATCCTTTTCACGGCAGATAAGGTGATTAAAGCCCAGGTAGTGATTTGAGGACTTGAGTGATGGAGATGTTTCCATGTGCAGCTTTGTTTGCCATTAGTCGACCAGATGACTGTAGACAAATCTCTTTTAAAATACTAGAGTTTTTTTTTCTGAGTGGAATGAATTTTAAAGACTTATAATCTCCTATCCCTGCTTTGTAAACAGTGAAGGGCATGGACACATGCTTTGCAGATGGCTTTGCTGTTTCTGCAGTGAAAGGGATTTTCTAAATGACCATCTTCAGGCCAAGCAGACTGGGTTTGAAGACAAAACCGACGACACCATTCATCTCATTGGCATCCACTCAGAATGGAGGATCGTCACTACGTGTGACAAATAGATGGGGACAGCCTCAGGCACAGACATAGTGTACTGCAGTTGCATTTGAGATGGATGGAAAAGCCCATTGGACCAACATAACCTTGGATATATACAGCCCCCAGAGAGTCATCCTTCTTAATGGGCTAAAATTTTCAAATAGAACCATCTCTTGGAACATTAATGCACTGTAGCTCTATCAATCCCTCACACCTTAGTGTGACTTCGTTGAAAATAGACAATGAGAACCAACCCTACCGAGGAAAGGACAGCTGGAGTGGGGAGATGATGCAAATGCTCTGTCCCCTCTAAGGGCATCCTGAGGAAGAACCTTATTATTTTGGAAGAGAAAGCAAGATTGAGGAGAAAAGGATATTGGAAAACAGTAACGGCAAAATCAGGTAATTTCGCGATTTCCTAAAGATAAAAGTAGGATCACTGAGCTAGACAGCAAAGAAACACCTTATACATATATATTTATTTTTAGTTGCCCCTTTTCCTTTTTCTTATTATTCTTCTTGGGGGACCTAACTCCATATTTTCTAAGGAAAATCCCCGAATCCCAAGTGACCAAAATCTCTGCTCTGGCTGAAAACATGCATAAAGAAAGTTACTTATGAGCTCTATCTAAAGAACAAAGACATTTGTTGGGGCTCCTTTCTATGGGAAAATTTCTCCTATTTTGAATAAAGATGCTTAAAAACAGCTTTATGGAGATAAAATTCCATACAAGGTACCCATTTAAAGTATATTTGGGTTTTGGTATGCTCTATTATTCATTTTTAAAAATTGTAGTAAGTTTATATGACATAATATTTGCCCTCTTAACCATTTTTAAATATACACTGAGCAGAGAGTTTTAAAATTATTTTTTTATGGAAGAATTTTGTGACTTAACTCTTGCTCGTAATATGAATCTGAAAATAAAATAAATCTATGGAATATAAAAAAATCAGTTAAAAACACTCGCCGAAATGGATTCTTCTGTAAATGAGCAGCAAATCATTAACCAGTCTTAAGAGACTCCCATCAGTCCCCAGGTGCCTTGTGGTTCCCAGGAGCCTTCTAGATCCCAGACTCCCTCAGCACCATCTTCCCAGAAGCACTGCTCCAGGGTCATTACCACAAAGGTGTAAGTGTTCAAAAGGTGAGGGTTTCTCACAGCTTCATGAGAACTCTGGCTTATTAGAATGTCGAGGAAGCTCTCTGGATGATTCTGAGTGGCTCTGGCTAAGAGCCGCTCTATCCAGTGGTTCTAGTACTCAAATTGTTGATTGCCATTGACAACCATTATCTGAGGCTTCCTTGTTTCAATAATTCACAGCAGCATAATTTTTATGTTTTGTCCAAGTTTTTGGTTGAGAATAGTGATAGCTAACAATTCCGGAGCACTTCCCAGATGCTCTCCCAAGTGCTTAACGTACATCATCGCCTCGAAATCTTGCAACAAATCTGAGAGGAAGATGCCGTTACTATCTCCTTTATATAGCCCAGGAAATTGAAATAACTTGCCAGCCCAGTGTTATGTCACATAGCTGGTAAGTGGCAGAACCAGGACTTTAACGCGGGCCCCACTCTTCTTGGTAGGTCAAGACGCCAAGCCAGAAGGACGGAGCCCACGTGAGATCTTCGGTCATTCCTCCCAAGTACCTGCTGTGGAAAAGTCTGTAACATCAAAAGGTGTATCAGGAAAGGTCTGAGCCAAGCTGGCCCTGAAATGTTGTTCTTCCTGCCCTTCAGTGGCTTTCAATCCAGGGAGAAAGAATAATATATAATAACTATAATATGAGGTAGGCACCAAGGAGTTCTATAATACAGCTACCAATAAAGTTAAGTGGGGAGAAATTTTCACAATTTAAATTTCTCAAAAACAGTCTGAATTTTTATCCCAGGTATAATGATATACCATTAAAAACAGACCAAGGTAAAAGGATATACAATATGAAAATCTTTTTTTTAAAGCGTATTTTGTAACTTCTGAGACTTCCCACTGTGGTAGTGGCTGAGATAGGAGGCCTTCAGGGTTCTTGAGTAGGTTTGAGAAAACAATGCTTGCTCCACGCCCCATAGCAAACACGCTGGTCCTCCAGTCACCATTGTAATGAGTCTGTTTACTCGGAACTCCTGAAGCAGAGTTTACAGGGCTGCTAACTAAAGCCTGCTTCACTTAAGAGCTGTGCCCCTCCCTAAGAGAGATGTCAATTGTTGCTTTGCAAACTGTATCAACTTCTTGACAAAATGGCAGTCAGCTGTCAATGTGGACACAGGATGAATCATGTAACTCAAGAAAGGTAGAGGTATTTACAAAAGCAAACCTTCCCAGGAGCTGAACAAGCCTGCAAGTATAGCTTTCGTTTCCTTCATCCTTCACATCAGCGAAGTATATCATGCTCAAGGAACATACAAATCCTTTTTAGTTCCCCAAACCTGTATACAATTTTCTAAATTGCCCTTTTTTTTAGACATTGTTTGCCTCTACCTTTAAAACGTGCTGAAGCATAAATGCTATTCTAAACTGTGTTACTTGTAAAAATACTTTTAAAATGATTTTTGTTGCCAAAAGTAAAGTAAAAATGTGATGTGTGTGTGGGGGGGGGAGGAGAGTGGGGATAGGGAGGTGGGGGTTATGTTATTTTAATCATGGATTTAGAAGCCAGGGATGGAAAAGAAATAATCAATGCAGGATAGATATTAAGTGTTAACCTCAAATGGTTAGGCTAGCAGAACATAAACATCAGTATTTTTCAAGATGTGGGCTTCAGACCCTCTGCTTCAAAACCTCTTTAAAAAACAAACTCCACCCAAAACCACCTGAAGTCAACTCTCTGGGAATAGACTGCAGTTATCTGCATTTTTAAAATCAGAATTCTATCATTCAGTAGCGGATTGTAATCTTTCTGTTCTTTTATGATTGTAAATGTGCTGGAACAAACCGCAGTTCCCGGCAGCCAAGATTTTCCCCAGTGACTGTCGTGGCTGGCACAGTGGGGACTCCTAACCTTTTGTGTTCCATGCACCCCCTGGGAGTCTGATAAGCCTATGGAGCCTTTTTTAGAATAACGCTTATAAATGAATAAATACCTACCATTTACATCGACATGGATGGAACTGGAGGGTATTATGCTAAGTGAAATAAGTCAATCAGAGAAAGACAATTATCCTATGGTTTCACTCATATTCTTATATGGAATATAAGAAATAGCGCAGAGGATCATGGGTGAAGGGAGGGAAAACTGAATGGGAAGAAATCAGAGAGGGAGACGATCCATGACAGACTCTTGATTCTGGGAAACAAACTGAGGGTTGCTGGAAGGGAGGTGGATGGGGGGATGGGGTAGCTGGGTGATGGGCATTAAGGAAGGCACGTGATGTGATGAGCACTGGGTGTTAACTCAACTAATGAATCATTGAACACTACATCAGAAACTAATGATGTACTATATATTGGCTAATTGAATTTAAATTAAAAAAAAACCCACATAGGATTACCAAGAAAATAAATTATGTTGAAATGCAGTCATCAAAGAAAAAATGTCAAATCTGCCTTTTTAAATGAATACACAAAAGAATAATACTTAGTGGTAGCTGTAGTAATTATCAAACTTTCAAAGCAATGATGAGCATAAATGAAATTTTGATGTCTTTAACAATTGATATATCTATGATTCTATTAATGATTTCTGTTTCTGTTATGGTATTGCTAATATGACTGGTTTATTTCCATGCGAAATAGAAGGAAATGCTAAATGGTAGTTAGAAGTTAGGGAAAATAAAGATGTGACTTTTTTCCTTATCTTTCCTTATCTGATTTCATGAGCTCCCTGAATTCTAACCCTGAATTTGTGTACAGCTGGAATTCAAATCCCAGCTGAAGATTTCTTTTCTAGAAAGAGGTAGATGGTAGTCACATGAAAACTTCTCTTGCTTCCCAGTTAAAATATGTCACTCTTAAGAAATTTCTTCCTAATGAATTAGAGGAAAAAATCTACTACATACAGCACATGGCAAGGCAGCAGACACACAAAGGTGCTATTCTTATTTGCCTTGGGATTGTGCTGGGTGCTTGACTTCTTATAGACCTCTTAGCTGCCCACCTTATAGACATGTGTTAGTTGGGAAATTTGGACACCCATTGGGCAGCTTTTCCTCTTGGACCACTCATTTTCAAGATCCCTGGAACAAGCTAATGCCTCTACAGCTTCCCACACTGAGTTGGGAAGGATGAAACAAGATTGTTTACATTTTGCTAATTGAAGCTTGGTCCTTGGCCCTAGAGTTGAGGCATCTGAAATAGGAGTGTGAAAACTAACCATACACGCATTGATTTTTAAAGCTTCCCCCATAGCTCCATCATACCAAGATTCACACCAAAGGGCCTCAACTATTGGTGCCTCACCACGTGATGGTGAATGTAGTGTTGAGAGACCAGAGGATCCATCTTGTAGGTGAGACCTGGGTCTGCCACACTGAAGGGCCATCATGGTGCAGAGTTGCTGAGTGAATGCGGGTTCTTCAGTATGACCCCTGCTGTTTCATTAGAAGTGACCGTCAATGGTCAATGGCCTCCTGAGAGTGGAGTTGCTCACCTGGGCAGGTGAAGGCACACTGAACTAGGCATCTGGGACTCTGACAGACTGTGTGACAGCTCATTTTTCTATCCTACTGCCTCCAGTTCTTCAGCTAGAACCAAGAGAGTTCTATTAGGTGATGTTTTAGGTAGCAGTTGAATTAGTTTGCTAGGGCTGCTGTAATAATGTACCACAGACCAGGCCACTTAAACAATGGGAATTTATTTCCTCACAGTTTTGGAAGCTGGAAGTCTGAAATCAAGGTGTCAGCAGGGTTGGTTCACTCTGAGGGCTGCAAGGGAAGGGTGCGGTCCAGGCCTCTCTCTGTGGCTTGTAGATGGGTGTCTTCATGTCCTCTGCCCTCTATGCATGTCTCTGTGTTCAAACTTACCCTCTTTATAAGGACACCAGTCATACTGGGTGAGGGCTCACTCCAGTGACCTCCCTCTAACTCAGTTATCTCTGTAAAGACCTTATCTCCATATAAGGTCACATTCCAAGGTACTGGGGGGTTAGGACTTCAACATATGAATATTGGGAGAGGGGTGAGGGTACATTATTCAGCCCTGTCACAGCCATCTTTCAGATCTCCTTTATGTCTGACGGTCTAAGATATTAGGTAGGTGTTCAGCTCCCCTGTAGACACGTGTAACAATCGATTCTGAGCCTCTCCTATAGGGAAGAGCCTGGGCCCTGGTTACTGAGGCACCAAGAGGACAGCCACTCTCTCCGTCCTTGGCAGCTCTCTGCGGCGGCCAGAGGACACTCATTCCTCACTCCACAGAGAAGAGGATAGAAAAAGGCGACTTTCTCCTTTGGGAAATCGCCGACAGAACGGCGGGGAGTGCAGCCGCCATCATTGCCAAGGCAAACTGAGAGAGAATCTTCCCTGTGACAAATCCAATAACAGCTTGATTCACACTCTGCCTGGGGGGGAGAGAGGCAGACGGCTAACGAATAAATTTCCCAGCCCAGGGGAGGATCAGAATCCCACCTGGCCTATACCCCTTCAGCCCCACCTTGAACACCCAGAGCTAAGCCACTCTTCAGGAGAGTGTCCTCATGGAGCTGACACCAGCTTTCACAGGCTAACCCTGGGTTTTAGCATAAATTGCTGGGTGTTCTCATAGTGTGTTATTTACTCTACGGCACTTTGTGTTTATAAGCCATGGACTTGGTTTTCCTGCCAACTTCAGTGTGGGATAATTGAAATTAAAAAGGAAGAAACCAAGTGCCAAAGCCTGCAAGTCTCATCTGTAAAACAAAAAGAGAAAAAAAAAACAAAAAACAGCTGAATATCTGAAGTAAAATATGTTCTATCAAATATAAAACAGTTCTAAAATAGTTTTTAAAAAGACTCTTAATGAGGAAATGTCTTTCAATTACCAAGGAATTCTGTACCACTGATAGGATATAATCATAAAATTTCATGGTGATTTTTATTTCATTAACGTTTCCTTGTTTATTTTCCATGGTAGATACATGCCACAATCTATGAAATCTGGACAATTAAAAGTTATCTAAAATTATATTATGCTATGAGATAAAAGCAGTTTTAAATTGATTTGAGCTGTCACTTTTTAACTTCTAAACTTTTACATTGAAATCGATCTAAAACTCCATGTTAAGCACGCCATATTTTCCCCCACAAATAAAATCCTGTTACTGTTCTTCATGACATGCTTCTTTAACTCACTTTTTTTTCTAAACTGAATTCAGTGACTTTGTTCACAGCCTCTGCGCAATCTGAAATTCAGTTTCATCTATTTCATTTCTAAGCTTTTGCCCTTGTGTTGGCTTTGGGGAGTATTTTTCATATATCCTTCATGCTTTGTTTTTATATTACTCATAGAAAGGGTAGCAGTAAAATTTACATGTCCAGTTGTCTCTTTTTCACAGCATTCTAATATTAATCTGTTAAATCTTCTGCAACTCTGCTTTGCTTGTTAGCCACTCTAGTTCTTGTCTGACCTAGGGACCTAGATCTTAAGCTCCTCAGGAAAGGGATCTTGTCTCTTGGTGTTTTGTAATGTGTTCTAGACACTTCTTACCAGACTCTGAGTAATCATAATACGCAAACTAGTGTAATTAGATTATGAATCTGTGAATGACAGTATATCTTGCAGATAACATTCCACAACTAGGTTAGGGTGTGGACTAGTAGCACAGATTGTCAGAGGTGGGTAAAATGATAAAGTAAAGGCAAAGTTGGAAATAAATTTATTAAAAGGGTAAGGGAAACCAAACCTCTAGCAATGTGGCTGTTAATGCCAAAGAGAAGTCAAAGGTAGACTGTCAGGCCCTGGAGAAGGCTTGTACTTTAAAAAGTTGCCAAATAGGCTAAATAGGAAAACACAAAAGCCCATGACTACTCATTATGGACTTGTTGGAAACTGGAAATGAAAAACTGTTCCTCAGGTACAGAAAACCAATGAATATTTGAAAAACATGGTGGTAACATACTGTCTCACTTGGAAACTAATCTGATTAGTCTGTGACCCAAATGAACTTCTTCCCTTTTTCTATATTGTTATGGCAATAACCGCCACATCTCCTAGACGCTTGGAAAGTGACAAGTTAGAAACAGAAATTTGGAGACACTCCTTCTCTAGCATCAGGTCACTTCTGGTCACTTCCTCATGGGCATCATTAAATCAACTGAACAGCTATCTTTAAAACCCCCTTAGGTTTCTGGGGACCAATATTTATAAATATTGAGAGCCACCTTTTCCATTCTTTTTCAAAAACAAAATAAGATAAATTAATAGAAAATTCTTAAAAATAGGGAAGAATACAGAGTTAAGTTTTTTAAAAATTGTGTTTATGAGACTAAGAAAGCCCTCCCCATGGAACCCTGGTTACTGCCTTGGGGCTATTGCTGCAGTCACCCCCTGGGAATGTAGTGTGAAGTGGGGGGTCTCTGTCACATCCCCATTGCCCTGGGGGAGTAAGTATTAAGACGCGGGGTTGGGATGCTATGGCAAAGAAAGCTAGGCGGCACGCCATTTAGCTTGGAAGTGTCCTGAGTTGCAGTCTCTCCTGGGGCTCTCATGCTCATGAAGAATTAAAGGGGTGTCAGCACAGGGTCCGATGAGGCTCTCACCTGTGTTGACTCAGGCAACAGTAAAGTTAGTGACTCCTCACAGTACAACATGACCTCTTGCAGAGGAATGCTTGCAGCCTCCGCCAAGGTCTCAGAATCATCTCTCCCTGGGGGAACCAACAGGCACAAGAGGACATAAAGGTGACAAAATGAAGAATGATAACTTTTCATCTTTCCCGGAGAGCTTTCTGAGGTGACAGGGTGGATGAGATACACTAAGTAGGTCTGGCAAATCTACATGATGCTGGGCCCTTAGGGGCTTTAGGCCACTTTTTAAAGTCATTTAAAATAAAGTAAAATTAATGTAGGGTGTTACTGAATGTTTGTATTCCCCTGAATTAATGTTGAAATCCTAATCTCCAATAGAACAGTGTTGGGGGTGGGGGGCGCCTTTGGGAGGTAATGAGGTCATGAGAGTGGAGCCCTCCTGAAGGGAATTAGTGCCCTGTGTAAGAAGAGAGCTTGCTTCCTCTCTCTGCTCTCTGTCACGGGATGATACATATGTGAAGACAGCCATCTACAAGTCTGAGTGGGCTCTCACCAGACATCAGATCTTCTGGTGCCTTGACCTTGGACGTCCCAGCCTGAAGAACTGTAAGAAATAAATGTTTGTTGTTTAAACCACCCAGTCTCTGGTATTTTTGTTATAGCAGCCCGAATGGACTAGGCTATAGGGTATGCCCAGAACCCTTTGGGAAAGTATTCAGTTATATTTTTGAGTTGTTCAAAGAAACTAGCTCAGGTTGAAGTCATAAATTACAGAAACAAAACAAAACAAAACAAAACAATAACCCCACAAAACAACTAGCTCAATATCTTTGAGGACAAAATGAACATGATTTAGTATTAAAATTGGAATAAAGACTAAAACTAGGAAAACCTTAATTTAATATCTTTCCTGTTTATTATCTTTGTATGAATCTTACTTATCATCTAAAAAGGTCCTTCATAAATTAATCAGGAAATTTATATTCTGAAAACATTATATGGAATTGATTATTCTGTCATTGTTTCTAACTCCGTGTGTATATGTGTGTGTGGTGTAATATATATATATATACACTAGACACACAGACACGCACACACATATATATAAACACACACTATATATATGGCAGAGTTCACAGTATGCATATATTTAAAAATTTAATATCGGGAATGTCACACAAATGGAATTGTTTTTCTTAACTATAATCAGGGTTTGTCCTCTTACATCAAATATTACCAACTTAAAATTTCTTCTTTATGGTTGATTGTTACACAATTCATTTCTTATAAAACAAGCCGTAGAACTTAGTGTTACTTTATGTTCTTAAAGTGAAATCTAAGCAAATATAGTTTAAAATTCTCAGTTATAATTGTTAAAATTGAGATTAAATCCACTAATCTCAGGTGACCAAATAGAATGATTAAAATTAGAGATATTTCAAGATATATTACCTACAACAGTTTTAAGACAAAGCTGTCACAATTTCTAGAGCTCAATTTCTCAACAAGATGTTTTGAAATATTTGAATATTTTATGTACTTCATAATTTAAGGAGGCCTTAGTAGATAAGATGGTTATCCTTATTTGTAAACTTATTTGAATATTTCATGGTTAAAAGGTAAGCCTTTTAGTGTTTGGTTATTAAGCCATCCCTTCATAGATGTTTATAAAAGAACCAAAAGCAATACTATTTGTCACACAACTTTCTCATTTTCTTCGTGTGTACCCGGTGTTAGATTGGACAGAGTTTAGGAAACTCAAAGCTTTAGAGATCCAAACAGCACAGGAGGTTTGAAGTGTTAAAGTAATACTTCTTTGCAGGAGTGTCACCTGTGAACTAAGGGAGTAAGTAGGTGTGTATGTACATAAATGTAGATATACAGACACATGCAATTACATACATTTTCTTTTTTCTACAATCAGCGTTTCTTTTTGATTCTCTACACACATGTTGTGCACTTGATCACACATTTCTTTCCTGGGATTCCATTGAGTCATTGAGTGTAAAGCATGTAAGAGTTGAGGAGGAAGAATTTTGGGCTGATATTTGGTGATGGGTTCTTGGGATAAATTTATTATGTCTGACATACTTGCAGTTCCTTAGTTGTATAGAACCAGCAACCTTTCCACATTACCTTTAAGATTAATGTCAACACCTTACTGAGGGGTCAAGATGCCATAAATCTTTGCTTCCCAGGATAGTCCAAGAGGAGCCTTCCCTGACAAGGCTCACCCCCTGGAAATAATTCATTCTTTTCGCCCCCTCCGCACTTAAAGTTTCAAATTGGATTTAGTTTTTTCTACATAGCTATTTTCCAACTGTCACCTATGGTTTTGTCCCTGTTACTTCCCCCAAATTCTTATTTTCAAGGTTACAAGCCGCCAACATTCTTGTCACCACATCCAACAAACACTGTCAATCAGTATCTTGTCTGTCCACAAGTTGTCAACGCTGTTGATCACTCACTCAATCCCCGGGCTCCCGTGTTAACGTTCAGTGTTTGTTTACTTCTTCACCTCATGGATATTTGTCTTTCTTCAATCCTTCCATGTTGGTGGGTTGCCTCTCAAACCTGCTCTTCATTCAAAATTTGCTGCCTTAGCGTCAGGACCCATCCACCCATGGTGGTATGGATGGTACAATATTGTCTGATGGGTAAGGCAACTGGACATAACCTGGCTCTAAAAGGTTTTTGCCACTTTGGGTGCTCTTGTGAAAATTAAATCTCTGACACTATTTTTCATCTGAAGTTGAGGTAATAATACCTATATCACAGTGTTATTATGAGGATTAAATAAGGTCATGGATACGTAAAACTAACACAATGCTTGGTCTATAGAAAACATTTAATAAGTATAAGGCTTTTCTAAATGTTTTCCTAATTGCCTTAGCCAGAAGCTTAGAGTGGTCTTAGACCCTCTTCTCTCTATAATTAAATTCTATGATACAACTATTCACAAAGTGCTATTGATTCAACCTTTTAAAATTTTCTAAAAGGCATTACCTCCAGCTGTACTCATGGCTTCATCATATATTGACTGGATCACAATTTCCTTGATCCACTCACAGCTAAATAAAGTTCTCAAAATGCAAATCTAATCTTGACTGAGCCCAATTTAAATCCTTCAGTGGCTCCCTGCCAAGTTCAGTCAGGTCTGCCTCCACGGTGTGGTGGGTGGAGTGCTTCCTGGTCAGGCTCTCCATTATCTCTTCATAGTTAACTCCTACCACTCCCTGTTACAAATTACATTTGGATTTGCTTGAAAGTTTCTTACTTTCTGTACCTTCCCACATATGTCTCTCTCTTCTTAGCCTCTTCTCATTCTCCTTCCCTGATTCATCTGATTCACCCCTAGACTTCCTTCTAAGTCAGCTCTGGGGAAGCGTCCTGATGAGCCAGCCTGGGTTAAGTGCCCTTTTCCCTCTGTGCTCCCCATCACCATATGCTTGTCATGGCCATAGCTTGGATTACATCATTTTTTTTCTCATTTATTTAATTGCTCAGCTTCCCTACTAGCCTGGAAGCCCCTTGGGAACACGTTATAGCTCCTGGATATCATATATGCCTTATACATACTATGTCTTAATATATATATGTTGAATAAATTGAATGTTGAGTAATTCCTTATCATGTAATGAATGTTGAGTTAATGAATAAATGGAAGGATGGATGCATGGATTAATGAATGACCTGAAGTTTTCAGAATTGGCCAGACTGGAAGGCATTCACTTCTTTTCACAGGTTGTTTCCATATCTGTATCTACACTTCTCTATCTGTCTAACTTTTGCCTTTCCAAATGTCATGCTCTTCTACACCTTGTCTGAGAGGCAAAAATAAGGTAGAAAAAGAATCACATTGTATTCATTTCAATTTTTATGCATGTGACTGCTGGATCTAAATTAATGATAGTCTAATTTTCTGGTACTTGACTGATATATGCAGTTCTCATTAGACATTTTAGGCTAATGTTATTATTTCCTTTAACAACGGCAAACCAATATGAACTGTTTCCTTCTTGTGTATGATCAGTGAGGAGAAAGAAAAGAAGTGGATTACAACGGTTTACTCATTTTGTTGGTTTGTAGCCTATTTCATATTATTATCCACAATAATAAATGAAGTACATATTATTATTTCTGAAACAGTTGTGTTTGAGAGTTGTGATCAGACAACAGAAGAAAGACCCAAATATATTGAGATAAAATTAATTGTTTCAATTAATTGGTGGTGGGTCTTTGCTGACAAATCATTTCTTTTTTTCTTTATTTTCCTTCTTTTCTCTCTTTCTTTTATTAAATCTTTGTTCCAAACCCCTTTTTCTACCATACTGAAGGGAGGCTTCTAGACAAAGGCCTTGTTTGGGTAGTTAATGGCCTCACCCGGACAAGTTCCCACCTTATCTTTCATGTCTTTTGTGTACTCTAGACAAATAAAACAGATGGGGACCGGTGTTTTGAGCCAAAGAACACAGTGCAGTTGGAAATACTTGCCTCATGTAGCCGCAGCCATGTTTATTGTTGCTCTTGATAATAGATGCTAAAACACTACAGAGTGGAAGATAGGGGTCCCTAAAGAGACCATCTTCTTTCTCACATCCACACCTTTGGTCCTGCTGAGATCTCTACATGGTTACCCTTTTCCGCGCCCCCCCCCACCCCATGAACTCCTCTCCATCTTTAAAACTTTAGCTCCTCTAGGAAACACTTTCTGATCTACCTGTGCTCCTTTTTTGAGCAGCACAATTTGGGCATAGCTCAGGGGTACCCACCACCTTGAATCATAGCTGTGTCTTTGCACATCTGTCTTCTTCACTAGGTTATGAGCTCCTTGGGAGTGATAGACAGTGACTCACAACCAAAACCTCGGAGCCAAATTCAAGCCTGGCACATAGTAGTCACTTAAATATTTGTTGAGTAAATATTGAATAAATGTAAAGATCTGTCCTTAGTCTGAGGTGATGTAATATTCGTAACCATTGAATCAGATGATAATATCCTAAGCTGATCTGTTAGGTAATGTTAACAAAAATGATCAAGGTTCTTTGCATTTATTTAAAGTATATTGAACGAAATTATTTTAATGCCCAGATGAATATTTTGATTGAAATGTATTAGCTCTGCAGAGCAGGTTGGAGAGGTGGAGGTTATATAGAATGGCATAATGGCTAAGATGAGCAAACTTTTCATTTCCAGAGTCTCCAGGTACCTCTTCTGATCCAGGCTTGTTGTAAAGGTAGAGAATAGAAAATCAGATGAAGCCTCATTGATATTTAAGAGAAGTGTGACAGTGAGTTTATAATTTGTATTTGTTATGGACTGCTACCCAGAGGATTGGTTCTGATTGGGTGCTGCTGACGTCAGTCTCAGACTCAATTCTTGGCTCTAATTTGGGGTAGAAGAATGGCAAATACGAAGATCTAGGGAAAACATTATCCTAGTATATAGCTTCTCTCTCCTTAGAGAGCCAGTGCCCACTTTCCTGATGCGACGAGTGACCCTAGTTCGTCTAAACTATTTTAGAGAAAACAAGCAGTTTGGTATACTGAGTTCCTCTCTGTTCAGGAATGACCATGATATTTAAGTCATGAATATTTAATCAAAGAGTACTGAGCATATATTGTTTGAAAATATAGTTGAACACTTTGGACAAATGAAAATAATTACACAGACTAGCATTATACAGATGATAATGTGAAATTCACGGCTACTGATTTTACTTAATAGTATTTAACTCCTTTCTTGGGAATAAATTTAGTTTGCTTCAATCTAATTGAGGGGCTTGTCTGAACTTAGTGCTCAGCAGGGTGCGTATTGAAAAAGGTAAAAGAAAACTGATAGTAAACCATAAGTGTACTGGACATGTATGTGCTTAAAGCAGCATTAGAAAAATGTCTTACTGCTTTTTCATTAGTCATTCACTTTTTAAAAACTGTTATAAATATCAGTGGCTGAATATAGAAAGAGGAAACGGATACTGATAAGTAAGAAATGCTCTTGATTCTTGAGAAACAAATGTTTGCTGGTTTCTCCCTTGTATTTCTAGAGCCACCTGCCAGGCTACTTACTGAGGTCTTTATAGGAAGGGTCTCACGTGAGAGAAACGTTAAAAGGAGAACATTTTATGATCAAAAGTCAGCCTAGTTCTTTTAATTTACTGTTTCCCATTGAGTCAGACAGAAGACATGATAGTGAATTAAGGGGAAAATATTTTAAAATGTGTTCCCTCACTTTTCTCTAAACAAACGGGTTTTGCTACCTTTGTGCTCTGACTCACTTCCCATTCTCCCCCCATTTTACATACCTGAATACTGAATGTCTCTCTGCTTTTTCTTGTCTTTCTAGCATAAGATAACTCTTCTAAATAGTCAACAATCTGTTTTCATCTCAAGGGATTTGCTTACATAAAATATCATGAAGGCATAATTATTAGAATAAACCTCCTTAACACAATTATGGAGAGAATTATGGAGAGACTCTGGGTCTAAAGATGTGTGTTTGAGTTTTGACTCGGCCCCTCTTTTGTGATCACTTTCGTGATCTCAGGAAAAGTGACTTATCTTATCTGAACCTCAGGTTTCTCATCCATGAAATGGGATGCTAATACCTCGCAGTGATTATAAGGACTAAATGAGATAATGTCACAAAAGCAGAGATACTTGTAAATTCTAACTGTAAAGCTTTTAGATTTTTTTCTACTAGAGTATAGGGACAGTGTCTCAATCATTTTTTTTTTTTTACCCTCAGCACTTAGGAATGAGCAAAGTATACAGTAGGCCCACAGAAATGTATATTGAAGGAGTTATCCATGTCACAGGTGCTTGGTTCACATCAAGGCTTCCTTACCCATCTGGGAACTCCTCTGGGACCAAAGCTGAGTTTATTTGGATGTTTCTCATAAGTCCTGACACTGTGTCTGGCATAGAGCAGTTGTCTCCTCAGGAAGGAAGGAAGTTGTCTCCAGAAGGAAGCAAAATAATCTACTGTATCATATATATTTAGCTATTTTCTGTAAGTACATCAGTGAACAGAGAGGTTTTTAAACTTCTCTAGTGACACAGAAACCCTATCTAGACAAGTGATTGTAGTGAAAGTATCATGCGTAAAGCTGGGAATAATAAGTAATCCCAGCAAGATCACAGATATTCTGTCATAAGTACTTCAATAAAATGTATAAAATGGTTTCCAGAATAAAAACATCCTCTAACGGCAGTAATTAGAATCTATAATAAAACCAAACAAAGAACTGGGAGCGATCACGTACTGTGGCCAAACAAGCCAGGTATGTTTGCCCAGCTACGTTTTCTACAGCTTTGTAAGAGACATATGAGCCAGGGTCACGGCAGCTGAGAACACTGTGCTGTCTGTTCTTAAACCAGACCCTGTGCAGCTCACCTAGTCACTTTTGTTGCTATATGGGCATAAAGTCCAGAGGAAGGGACTAGAGATGTGGATTCCAATTCTGATTCTGCCACTAATTTATAAAATGAAGGAAAGCAAGTCAGTTGATTCCTGTGCGCCTTAATTTCCTAAATTCTACAAGGGTATTATGGGTATGTTTGCTCTAGCTGCCTCATGGTGGCTGTGAGGATTAAGTGGGGGAATATAAAAAAAGTGCTGGGAAATAAACATTACAGTCTCTTTATCCAGACATTTTGCAATCACTCTGGATATAGCAATTGCCAATTACAAGCCTATGTGATTCCTTTCATCATCTTCAATGAAGACACTCCAACTGCTACGCCTTCAATTTCAGTTGTTATGTTTTCTCTCCTGATAACTATGTTGTTTCAGTGTTGTGATATTTATAAATCCATCCTGAAAATCACCTCCTCAGCGGATGGTTCACCCTTGTGAAAGTGGGAGCTCTGGCTGTTGAAAACCATGGTGATAATGTTTGTTTAGTTTTTTCAGTAACCCTTATTTAAAGTTTTTATCTCCTGGCAAAAAGAGTGTCTGTCTTATTCATTACTTTATCTTTGTTTTCCAGCATAGGGCAGGGCATATGGTCTGCGTCTAGTCAATATTTATTAAATAAACGAAAGAAAAAACTCTATTTTTTGAGTGATTTCTCCAAAGAAAAATTTTAAGCACACTACCAGTTTCTTTGAAAAATTAATGATTAACTGAGGAAGAAGAAATGTTTGAATGCATGTGATCAATCATCATATAAATATTCAAATAGTTGGGCTAAGAACCATATGCATGAGCTGCTAATTTGATGGATGCTGAGTTCAGGCTACACAGTGGACAAGCCAAGAAGATCTGAAACTGAAACCCAGGGAAGTCAAACGGTACATTGGTTCATAGGTGGAATTGTTTGGGGACATATGAGCTCAGAAAAGTTACTATTTCTCTCTCTCTCTTTCTTACTAGTGAATGACATTTTCACAAAGATTTAAGAAATGTAGCTGTATATTAAATGGAGATTTTTGATGTATGAGTCTTCATTTAGTGAACAAATATTCAAGGTCCTCTTATTTATCAGAAGTTGGACTATATATTCAAAGTTAATGATGACGAAGAAAGACCTTGTGGGTCTTTTTGTAAACTGGTGATGCAGATAAATAAACAGGCAAGTGCAACCTTTGTGATAAAGACCATCGGAACACATAGTAGGGTTACCTGATAAAGATTAGGCTGGAACAGAGAGTCAAAATAGGCTTTCAAAAAAAAAAAAAAAAAAGCTTTCTAGAGGAAATACTGCCTAAACAGAAAATAGAGGAAAAAAATTGCCAAGTGGCATGAAAGGTGAATGAACAGTAGGGAAGATACATGGAGGAGGGAGAGGTGAGTGGGGCAAGAAATATTCCTGTAAGTCATCTGGGGTAGGTCATACAGGCCTTGAAAGCAATGTTAGAGTTTGGACTTCATCGTAAGACTGATGGTGAGCTCTTATAGGTGTTTAAACAGGGGAGTGATGAGATCAGATGAGCTCTTTAAAGATTCTTCTGGCCCACAGTAGAGATAATGGATCAGAGAGGGAGGCTAAAGAGAAGGCATTGTAGTCATCCAGGAAGAGAGGATGGTGGTCGGCATTGGGTGGTGACAGTGTTGAGAGAGAGAAGCAGAGGAATCTGAGAAATTTCAGGGAGTAGAATCTAAGGGTTACCACAAAGCCAGGCCAGGGATCATGGCTGTGGATCTGTGTATAGTGCATGGGAGACCCTGGGACTAGGGTTTATGAGACCATGCAAACTTGTGACCAGCAAGCTGTGTGATCTTTGAGGAGAAAACTTATGGAGGGCCTGCTTCATGGGCATATTCCCTGTGCAGTCACACAGAGCCTGGCACTTGGAAGGTCACTCTGCTTGGTTTAATGCTCTATTGCTGTCATTTTGAAATTCTTAATGATTATTGAACAAAAGGCCCTCCCCTCCCCTCTGCATTTTCCCTTTGCTTTGGGCCCCACAATTTATGTAGCAGGTCTGGATACTACCACTAGTTAAAACATAGTAGATGCTCATAAAAGTCAGCTGGATAAAGGAATTCTTCTATCTGTAGCAAACATCCTCAGTCAACTTTGGAGTCATGGAGCAAGCAGGAAGTAGCAGGCTCTGCAAGACAGGCAGCTCCAAGTAGCAGCAAGGTCTCCTGTGTTCTGCTGTGTGAGGGTCAAGAAGGACTGGAAAGTGTGTGCTTGCCCCTAAAGCTGAGCCAGCATGCCCCAGGGGTTTGTAGATGGGGTCTGCCTATCCAGCCAGTTGAGTCAGCTTTTTAGGTTGTCTTTTCAATTACTTCTAGACACTAGTCTTTATTTATTTATTTTTATTGTTTTTCTTCCTCTTCTTCTTTTTTTTTTTTTTTAAGTAATCTCTACACCCAGCATGGGGCTCAAACCCACAACCCTGAGATCAAGAGTCGCACGCTCCACTGACTGTGCCAGCCAGGTGCCCCTGCACCAGTCTTTATTTAATACTTACGTAGATTATCTAGCAGGGGTATTTTTTTTCCTAACATATTGACTTCTAGTTTCTCAGACTGTCTCTGAACCGTTGCTTTTCTTTTGTCTTCTTTTCCATGCCAAGTATTAGTTCGCTGCATTCAATTGTCATGCCGTATAATTATTTTTAGATCAAGTGTACTTACTGCTTCAGTTGCTGGGAGTAAATTATATACCGTACATCCTGTAAGTCTGTTGTTAGATTTAGGTATGGTAGAATTATTTTAAAGCAAACTTAATAGCTCTTTCTTCACGGTAACTCTTAAAGTTTTCTCTTCTATATGCCTTTTTGCAACCCCCTCATAATCTTCACTGACATAAGTCCTTCGGAAGAATCTTACTTCTTCCAGGCACTTTCTACTTCAAGCTTTGCTGAAAGAGTAGTCATTGGTTAAACAGGGTGTCAGTCCGTTTGATGTGCTATAATAGAAATACCATAGACTGGATTGCTTATAAACCACAGAAATTTATTTCTCACAGTTCCAGAGGCTGGGAAATCCAAGATCAAGGCGCTGGCAGAGACCGTGTGTGCTGAAGACTCATTTCCCGGTTCCAATTCTCACTGTGTTCTCACATGATGGAAGGGAACAAGGAAGCTCTCTGAAGCCTCTTGTATAAGGGCAATAAAGGGCGCCTGGGTGGCTCAGTCGGTTAAGTGTCAGACTCTTGATTTCAGCTCAGATCATGATCTCAGGGTCAAGATCTCAGGATCTTGAGTTCAAGCCCCACATAGGGATTGGAGCTCTGTGGGGCGTCTGCTTGAAATTCTTTCTCTCCCTCTCCCTCTTCCCCTCCCCAGCTTGTACACGTGCGTGCGCGCGCGCGCACACACACACACACACTCTCTCAAATAAATAAATAAATCTTAAAAAAAACCCAACACCTTTCTGTTAGGACAAATCTTCCATTATGTTTGTTCATTCCCATTCCTCTAGCAAAGGCAAGTCATAAGAATTTTTGTTGGGCGCCTGGGTGGCTCAGTTGGTTAAGCGACTGCCTTCGGCTCAGGTCATGATCCTGGAATCCCTGGATCGAGTCCCGCATCGGACTCCCTGCTCGGCAGGGAGTCTGCTTCTCCCTCTCCCACTCCCCCTGCTTGTGTTCCCTCTCTTGCTGTGTCTTTCTCTGTCAAATAAATAAATAAAATCTTTAAAAAAAAAAAAAAGAATTTTTGTTGGTCCCTGGGTTAGTTTCAATTCAAAGACAGAGGTTTTCTGAGAGAGAGGGCAACTTGGTTCTTGGAAGTGTGACTTCATAGCCATTGTAATAGAATGAACCAGCAGAGGAGAAAGACAATTCTTAACATATTCAAGCTTACCTCTCTAGCTCTTCTACAAGAAGGCAGCAATTTATTCAGACTGATTTTCTCCTTCTTCAGCATCTCTTTACCTATCTAGCACACTCACTTGTACCTCCCTTTTCCCTTCCTGACTCCAAAGCCTTCCTTATTCCACCTGTGACAATTCTGCCCAGCCTCAGGTTTCACCTTGTTTGTGGACGTCCCTGAAGACGTCAGGTCACCGCTATTTCAACCTTCTCTGAATTGTTGCTGTACCCCTTGGATGCATCAATTTATTGAGCATTATCTTACACTGTTGTTCAAATTGTTTTAGGTGATTTGTATGAAACAAGACTTAGACTCTGTACAGGCAAGGTCTTTGAGAGCTTAATAGATGCCTGACATATTTATTAGTTGATGATTTTATTTATAGTTGTGTGTCTTTGAATAGCACTGTGCTGACTCAGTGCCTTTTACTCAATTGCATTCAGCATTTGTCAACAACAACAAAAAAAGTTTTTACAACTAACACACTTACTGTCAATTGTATTCATGTGCTTCGTATTATTGGCTTGTCTTTGTCAAAGTATACAGATCCCGGGGCACCTGGGTGGCTCAGTTGGTTAAGCATTTGCCTTGGGCTCAGGTCATGATCTCAGGGTCCTGGGATCAAGCCCCGCGTTGGGCTCTCTGCTCAGTGGGGAGTCTGCTTCTCCCTCTCCCTCTACTCCGCTGGTCCTCACTCTCTCTCAAATAAATAAACAAAATCTTGTAAAAAAAAAAAAGGGCGGTACAGATCCAACATTTGAGTCAATCAGTAGTGGCATCTTCATTTGGGCACAGGTTTCAAAGGCAGCTGGATGCCAGGTGCTATGATATCACCCAGACTGCTGTGTGGCCAGAATGATACAGATGTTTAAGTAACTGAAATAACTGGATTTTCTCATGGTTTGCTTTGTTATTTCAACTTTATTATTGCTTGATTTGAGAAACAGTATGCTCCTCAACTGCTTTACTTCTGGAATCCATATTGTTTAAAATATGAATGGATATTTTAATTGGTTCAATTGGGCTCTACTGGGTCTGTTAACAGACATGAAAAGTTTCCTAAAATTGTGAATCTTCCATTCAGAGATGGTTGTTTAACCACTGTGCATTTCTTAAAATTTTTAATAAGGCTTGTTTCCCTTTTTATGATCATTTTCAATGATTTGTATTTTTTCTAAAATGCCAAGTAAACTTTCAGTCTCCCCAAACAGCATGATTTGTTTAGTCATAAAGTAACTCCATTTTGGCACCATGATTTTCGTTAAAATTAAAGCAGGAAGGGGGGTCTCTTTAACTCATTTTCCAAGTGTGCGCTTGAAGGGACTTTGCTGTTATTCTCCAAGTTCGGATGCTCTTTCGAATTGTTGTATTTCCGGAATTCACAAATAAATTATTCCCTGGGGTTGAATGTGCTTTTCTTAGCAGTTTTCCAGGAATCCTGTCCTGCTCTCCATATCCCAGTGCTGTGACAGGTGGATGTCTGAGTCACCGGCTGACCACCTTGAGGCAAGCACCTCCTCGCTGTAGACCTTAGCCTGCTCTTGCTTTCTGTCTTGAGGAAGCCTACTATGTTTTCAACACATGAACTTGATGTTTAAACATACAAATGACATTTCAGCTTTTTCCACACACTTACCTAAACTTACATCCCACTGAATTTAGTAGAAATGAAGCAAAACAAGTACAATGGTTTTAAAGCAGGCAGATTGGTTAATTTGACCTATGTGACAGTCACAGTAAGTCGTTTGACTGAAATTTTTCATGGTCCAACCGGTTTTGAGGACACCTTTCTATAGCACTTCATTATAAGTTCAGAAAGGTCAATGAATGTGAATCAATCTCTTCTAATGCAGTGCTCTCTCATCATTTGCCGTTGTTTACATTTATATATTTTAAACTTTGCTTAGATGCTATCTCCACAGTTTGCTTTAATATTTGATAATATATAGAACAGTGTTTAAGAATTGACACGATTCTTAGATAAATGTCAAGCTTGTTTCTTCCTGAATCCCTGTCCCGAGCGACTTCAATTTTCACATTGATGTTGATGTCAGGGAGTGATAAGGCTCTACTTACAGAGCTCTTTGGGGACTTTAGCTTTCAGGAAACAGGAAAGCGGTTCCTGTAACACTTACCTTAAATACATAAATTGTGGTGAGCCGTTTAAATTATGTGAGTGGTTTAGCTTTTAAGAATTCCTTGAAATGCTTTGGTATTGAACTTAGATTCAAATAAGGCATATTGGGTGGAGAGGAAATGGGAGTAAAAGAGGTTGAAAATCATCAAGAGCTACTGAACTAATATACTTTCATACAAGTTATAATAACAGAAGAAAAGGGGGTGCCTGGGTGGCTCAGTTGGTTAAGCGACTGCCTTCGGCTCAGGTCATGATCCTGGAGTCCCTGGATCGAGTCCCACATCGGGCTCCCTGCTCGTCAGGGAGCCTGCTTCTCCCTCTGACCCTCCCCCTCTCATGTGCTCTCTCTCTCTCATCCTCTCTGTCTCAAATAAATAAATAAAATCTTAAAAAAAAAAAAAAAAGAAACCTAAAAAAAAAAAAACAGAAGAAAAGTGATATTGTATATTCTTTGATGATTATTTGAAAATTGTCCGTTTCTTCTTTCCCTGCCCTCCTTTACCTTTTCTGTTCTTTTCCAAGTCACTTTCATGAAAAGTCATGTATTTCTTAGAATAATCTAGTGCCTTTGTTTTCAGCTAAGAATTGAAACATGGGCATTTTTGTCATACCAAAATTATTTCTTTTCTTCTCTCTTTGCCTGCCTATGTCAAATGCTGGGAAGATAGTCTCTTCCTTGGCTAGATCCTGAAGAATGTTTGCTTGTTTGTTATTAAACCATAAACATTTCCCGTAGTATGATTTTATGTATTTGTCTTAAATTTTTTTGCTGTAGTTTCAGAGAAAAAAAAATTCAAGGGAACTAAAATCTCTTATTGTCTCTTATCAAGTGAAAGCATCTTAAATTCTAATTTCAGTTTTCACAATACATTCCTGTTTTCTGAGTGGCCTGTGGATTGCTCTTCTTTCTATACATTTTCACTCCTGTGTCAATAATTTTAGGTTTTTCTTGCCCATTTGACAATAGTCTATCCTTGTTTTCTTATCTCCTTCTCCCTGTTATCTTAACCACTTCTTATCAAGACCTCATTCTGGACAGGGTTTTAAGGCCCTATCTATATGGCTTGTACTAGATTTACAACAACCTACAAGTTTTACAGATAGGAAACTGAAGCTAAGATAGAGTGGTAGGCCAAATCACAGCCCCCAAAGACATCCACACTCATCTCCAGAACACGGAACATGTTTTACCTTATATGGGAAAAGGGACTTTGTGTCTGTAATTAAGGTTTGGACCTTGGGGGGGGGGCGATTTTTTGGGGGTTATCTGGGTGGGTCCAATCTAATCACATGAATCCTTAGATACAGAAAACCTTTCCTGGCTGGGTTAGAGAGAAATGTGATGAAGAGGAAAGTTGCTAGCTTTGGAATCAAGGAAGAGACTACAAAGAAAAAAAAAAAAAATACAGGCAACCCTAGAAGCTGGAAAAGAGAAGGAAACAAATTCTTCTCTAGAGCTTCCAGAAGGAACACAGCCCTGTCAACAATTTAATTTTAGCCTGAGTCTCACCAGAAACCTGAGCTGTGAGATAATAGATTTGTATTGTTTAAGTTACAAAGTCTGTGGTAACTTGTTCCTGCAGCAATGGAAAACTAGTACAGAGAGGTTAAGTGACTTGTTTATGGTCACACAACTTTTTAAAAGTTGGAGCCAAAATGTCATTGCTGATCAATCTACCTTGCCTTCTTCCATGCCATGCTGCTTTCTTAGTAGCCAGAAGAGAGAGAGAACTGTATTTCTCTAAGCATGTGGAGCTAAGTACATTTTCTTCCTTTATTTTCCTTTCCAGCCTCTGGGCTGTTAATTCATCTTTGGACTTAAATATCTAGCACAGTGTACGCCTCTTAATAGAACCCAGTTTATGAATGATAGTAGAAAAATACACATAACTGATGTGACTCTGCTATAGTACTCCATCAACAATGAGTTTGGAAAGCAAGAGATGAAAATTGAAAAAAAAATAAGTAGAACCTCTGTCATGTAGTATTTGCTAATGGTAAAAAAGGCCTTTGGTTCAACATTGTTACAAGAAAAGGTACCTTGCATTCCAGAATGCGCTGGAGGTTAAATGACAAGTTAACTTAGTATCTAGTTTGTGTGACAAAGTCTGTTGCTAAATCTCCGACCCACACCCCCAGTTCACCACTCACATTATTTCACTGTCTATTGTTCTATTCACGCAGGAAAAACAAAGGTGATTTGTAAATATTGACTAAACAAAGGACACTTTAGAAAGGATTCCAAGAACTCCCTGTACTTTCATTACCATGACACTGGAGTTACCTTCTAAAGAGTTGAATTATAGCTGACAGCCTTTCAGCGGCTTCCACACCTGAGCGACTGCCTTGCTGCAAGGGAACATTCAGGACAGAAAGCAGATTAGGGCCCGGCAGGAGTAGAACGGAGAGAGTAGTTAGAGAGTTGAAGTCACTGCAAAACTTCTTGTTTTGCACAAATATTTATGTAATAAAGTCTCTTCTTTTCTACAGTGGGAATTCCTGAACATTATGTCTGAAGTCTGAATAAGTAAAGGATTAATAAATATGTAAACATCAAACAATTTTCTTCTCTAAGAAAAAAGGTTGTTAAATACTATAACAGAATACTAAAGGTAATCATGAATTACCTCTTCATTTAGAAGTTTTTTTTTTTTTTGTAAGCTCTATGCCCAGTGTGGGGCTCAAACTCATGACCCTGAGGTCATGACCTGAGCTGAGATCAAGAGTCAGACACTCAACCGACTTGAGCCACCCAGGCGCCCCAAGAGTACTTTAAAAACAGTATCTGTTCTCTATCTATCTGTGATTCTTTTTTTTTTTTTTAAAGAATAGCTTTTGTTTGTTTGTTTGTTTGTTTGTATTTATTCATGAGATTCAGAGAGAGACAGAGAGAGGCAGTGGCAGAGGGAGAAGCAGGCTCCCCACCTAGCAGGGAGCCCGATGCGGGACTCGATCCCAGGACTCTGGGATCGTGACCTGAGCCGAAGGCAGACGCTTAACCATCTGAGCCACCCAGGCGTCCCTATCTATCTGTGATTCTTAAATGAAGGCCGATTCTGAATTTGGAGGAGTGGCCTATTGACTCCTCAAGATTCAATTTCTGTGGAATTATTCCATGATCACTTTTTTTTTAAGATTTTATTTATTTATTTGAGAGAGAGAATGAGAGACAAAGAGCATGAGAGGGAGGAGGGTCAGAGGGAGAAGCAGACTCCCTGTCTAGCAGGGAGCCCGATGCGGGCCTCGATCCCGGGACTCCGGGATCATGACCCGAGCCGAAGGCAGTCGCTCAACCAACTGAGCCACCCAGGCGCCCCTCCATGATCACTTTTGATGGGTACTGCCATTTCCTCGGCCCTGACCATGAAAACCAAGGTGGTTTCCTTCAGGTACAAAAGCATCCTCCTATCAACATAAAGCTAAAAAATAGGAAAGCATTAGAAAAAGTGAACTATCTTATTTAAAAAAATTTCTAGTCCCAATATTCATTATATAAAGGCCTATCATCCAGGCCCTCTGTTGCTAGCTGCTCACTTTTCTAATTTATAGGACTGATGCATGAAAGGTGATTCCACCTAAGACATTGGCTATGGTGTCCTACATGGTGTTCCAAGTGAGAATGGAGGTTATAGTCTTCTCTTGGTTTTGACAACCTCTGTAAACTCTGTGGTAGAAGTTTCTATCTGAGACTGATCCAAGGGCTCTTTAAGATGGGAAGTCTTGGGCCGTTTGGAATTTGACATTTTACAGCTGGAATAAAGAGAAAATAAAGCAACATGGAAGTAAATATCTGGTCTTGTCCAAAGTCATCTTTACCAGATAGATCTGAATAAATTTATTTACCTTGAATAAAAACCTATTGCCCTTATGCATTTTAACTTGGCAATATTTATTTATTTAAAAATGAATTTCAACATATCTTTTTTCTACGTAAGATTGACATTTGTGTGTCTTTGCTTTTCTCTTTCAATCTCTAATAAGCTTTAATAAATACAGTGCAGTGTATACCCAGAGACAGATGTGTTCTATTTCTGGGCATTTGAATGGCAGCAACTTCCTCTTTTAAAACAAAGAAGTCGACTTCTTTCCAAATATCCCATCATGCCAGGGCTACTGACCTCACATTTCACTGACTTTTTGCTCCCTAGGTTAGGTCAGCCTATCCAATGAAGCATCTGTGCAAACTGGGGCTGATCCACGTGCCCTGCTACTGTTCCCTGGGCGTGTATCTATTGTTTTGCTGTCCAATATCCACTCTTCTTTCTTCTGTTAGCCACATCCAGATTATTCTTTGGGGAGTCACCCTTGTCCTAGACCATGTTGTTCAGAAAATGCAGATCTCACTTCCTGTCAGGGCTGGGCCTATGTCTCACAGCTGGTCATCTGTCGGGCACTAGTGATGCTCGAGAGATGGGTATGTGATCTAAGATATCCAATATGTCTGCTCTAAATCATTTACTGGCATAACTGGGGAAGAGATATCCTTTCTTCTGGTTATTAAGTTAGTAAGACATAAGCCTAAAACTGTTGAAGACAATCTTACCACCCCAGGGATGAACTCACTGTGAAATAAAGTCCTGAGTTAATCAGAACTGAGGATGGAGACATACTCCTAATGAAACTGTCTGAGAGTGGAGATCCAGCCATGACTTTGCCCTGGACTTCTGAGATATTGGAACCAAAATTGTGTTTTTTCTCTTATGTCTCCTTGCAATGCATTTCTTTCACTTGCAACTGAGTCAAGTCTTATTTGATGAAGAGAAGATAATAAATCACAGAGGTGTTCTAATTGTATCCCCAGGATCCTAGAGTGCATCAAATGACTTCATTATTCATTTCAGAAAATAGACTCTGGAGAGGTATCTGCAATATCATTTTTCTTGTGCTCACAACAGACATTACTAATCAATCGATATGGTGCGCTCTGAGTGTTGCAAGGGGCCGCATTGTGCACTCCAAGAAGGTGAGGTGGTATATAAAATGAACCTATCCTGGTTCTAGTAGCTTTTCAGTCAGGAAAAAAAAAGAAAGGAAGTATGCCTAGGGGATCAACTTGTCACTTGCTTGCCCCGAGTAATCAACACTGTCTGATCTCAGGGGCCATGGAAGACCCTACAGTATTCTCCCAAATCCTCAAATCCTCCTCTCCCAAATTCTACTCTGTGCTCTCTGACTCCTGAAATTTTCCATCAGAGCTTCAATCTTTGTCTTTACATCTCAGTGGTTGTTTACAATATATGCATAAAGCATTTACAAGAAACTTACTATCATAGTATCCTTTGGGACAAAGATCTGGAAAAAATGGAATGAATGGTTGGCTCTTATTTTTTATTATGTCAGTTCTGCAGGTTGGACTTACAAAATAAACTTAAAATTGAAGCATAATAGGTTGAACTTTCTAACCTTATGCATGAATTGTTTTTATTTTTAAACAGGAGTAGACAATCTGTTTTCTTATTTGTATTTCTTTGAATTAATAAGCCTAATAAATGTCATCGTTTCTACAGGCCTAGCCCTGTGCCCATTCATCCATTCAACAAGTGTTGGAGGCTCTACTTTATATTGGGCTTTGTACTAGGTCATAGGTGCAGCCGTGACCCCAGCAGACATTCTCTGCCTTCACGAAGCTTCCACTCGAGTGTCCAGAGCTTCTCTAAGGAACTCACGCAGATTTTCTCTTATTTTTATCACAGTGCTGGGAGGATGGTTTTATTTTATTTTATTTTATTTTTTTAAAGATTTATTTATTTGAGAGAGCGAGAATGAGAGAGAGAGAGAGTACATGAGAGGGGGGAGGATTAGAGGGAGAAGCAGGCTCCTCACCGAGCAGGGAGCCCGATGCGGGACTCGATCCAGGGACTCCAGGATCATGACCTGAGCCGAAGGCAGTCGCTTAACCGACTGAGCCACCCAGGCGCCCCAGGATGGTTTTATTTTATAGATGAGGAGGGTATAAAGGTAGAGGTGCTAATTCCTTTGCCTCAGGTCTCAAGAGTATTAAGTGGAAGAGGTGGAATTCGAGGGGAGGCAGTCTGACTCTCGAGGCTGCAGATAACACGAGGACACAAACATGGCATCTGATGTCTGGGAGAGACTATCCCATTAATGCCCGTTACTGCGTCAGTGTCTTTGGGGAAAAACGTACTTAACATCGTCTTTCAATCACTTGAGTTTGGCCAAAGGACGTGAGAACACATTTTTCTGGAGCAAGAAGCTAGAACTCAGGTGGCAGCGAGCGGAGGAAGAAGAGGAGGAGGAGGGGGAGGAGGAAAGGAAGGAGAGAGGGAAAAAGGAAGAGGTGGGAGAAGAGGAGGAGGTAGGTCAACTCTCTGAAGGGCATGATGACATCATCAACATTGGCTTAGCATGTTTCTGGTGTTTGGTCCTTGGTGGTTGGCACTTAATACATTATATCATTTAATTCTTGGCGCAGATCTGGATGGATCCAGAGCTCGTGTTCTTGCAGCTCACCTCCAGCCCTGGCATGGTTTTGTCTGGATTCATTTCTGGGGTGGACCAACGTCGCAGGCCCCACAGTGAGGATGTGAAGATTCAGAGGGATGGCATCTAGAACTGGCCCTCCCTGGGAAGAGCATCAATAACAAGAATATTTGCTTTTGAAATGTTAGTATTATTTGGTAGTGACATTTCTGGGTGTAAAGTTGTGGTGAGCTCCAGGACTGGATTCAGTCATTTCTCAGTGATTATAACCAAGAATTTAGTCTCCTGCCAGGGAGAGTAGCTTCTAACCAGGAAAATTGATGGTGAATAGACGAGGACTCCCATGGATGGTGGCTTCCTGGGCAGGCCCAGCCCCTGGAAGCTGAGAGCATAGCTTTTTTGTTTGTGGATTTCTGGTTTAATGGTGGGTGTGAGTGTATTTGTTTGGGCCTGAGATTATGTGAGACAGAATGGGTGTGTGTGTGTGTGTGTGTGTGACACCAGAGTAGAGTTTTAGAAAAATCATTCCCCAGGGACGTAGTAGATCCCCCTCAGAGTTGAGGGCTCTGTTGCTAAGCTATCTTTCAGACGGCAGTGTAAGGAGCTGGACAACCTTTATTTAAACAGTTGTTGTTTCTCTTGACCCCAGGTTAGCCTTAGAAAAGTTCTTCTTCCACAATTATTTTAGAGTGACCAAGAGAAAATTCCAGGCATATTTAGGCCATCCTTAAAAAACCCAACCCTCCTTTGTGGTTATTACATTCAGATATGAGACTAAATGTGACCTCATTTAACTGTTCAGTCCATCAAAAAGGAGTCTAGTGCCCACCACTCTTATTTTAAATGGGTTCCTGCAAAAATTAGGCTTTTATGTATAAGTTCCAGCAGGCAATATACAATCTTTACTCTGCAGCACAAATTATAGCCCCGTGTTAATTATCTAGTACTATATAACTAATTACTCTCAAAAACTTAAGAGGCTCAAAATAGTAAACATATATTATCTCAAAATTTCTGTCCAGAAGTGGCTTAGCTGGGGATCCTGGCTCAGCAGCTCTGAAAGGCTATAGTTAAAAGCTTGGCCAGGGCTTCAGTCCTCCCAAGGCTCAGCTGGGGGAGGATCTCCAACCAAGCTTACTTCTGTGACTATTGAGAGGCCTGAGAAGATCCGCTTCCCAGCTCACTTACGTGCGCCTCTCAAGAGGGTGGCCTTACAAAGGCAGCTGACTTCCCTGAGCAAGTGATCCAAGAGAGAAGGGAGAGCCTCCAACACAGAGGGCAAACATTTTATCACCTGATCTCAGGAATGACACCCATGCCTTCTGCTATATTCTGTTCATCAGAAGTGAGTTACTAGGTCCCGTTAAAATGGCTAAAATCAATGACTCAAGAAACAACAAGTGTTGGCAAGGATGTGGAGAAATAGGAACCATTGTGCACTGTTGCTGGGAATGCAAGCTAGTGCCGCCAGTGAGGAGAACAGTTCAGAGCTTCCTCAGAAAGTTAAAAACAGAACTACTCTACCATCCAGTAATCTCACTACTGGGTATTTACCCCCAAATTACAGAAACACTAATTCAAAGGGATCCATGCACCCCTATTTTTTGTAGCATTATTTACAATAGCCAAATTATTGAGGCAGCCCAAGTGTCCACTGATTGATGAATGGATAAAGAAGATGTGGTGTGTATATCTATATATATCTATATAGATATCTATCTCTATAGATATAGAGATAGATATCTATATCAAACTCCATAATCACCTGAGCCGGTTCCTTATAATAAATTTCTTTCTATATGTGTGTCCATGTCCTATTGGCTCTGTTTCTCTGGAGAGCCCTGACTCATACAGGCATATAAAATTCAAGTCCCCATTTTTTTAAAGATTTTATTTTTATTTATTTATATGAGAGAGAGAATGAGAGACAGAGAGCACGAGAGGGAAGAGGGTCAGAGGGAGAAGCAGACCCCCTGCTGAGCAGGGAGCCCGATGTGGGACTCTATCCCGGGACTCCAGGATCATGACCTGAGCCGAAGGCAGTCGCTTAACCAACTGAGCCACCCAGGCACCCCCCCATTTTTTTATTATTAGATTCAAAGGCATGCATTTTCTGGGTCACATTGTGATAAAAGCTTCTAAAGGTTTCCTCTTAATTTCTATACTTACCTCATTGCAGACCAGTTAGAGGTTATGACGTGCTACTCTTCTGCAGACCACTCTCTAGGTGGAACTGCTCCAGGAGGTAGGATAGGCAGGAAGATCCCCATGTGTTGTGTGGCCAGAGAAGATCAGATTGAGCTATGCCCTGCAGGTCAGGCGCTCCTACAGGAGTACCCTGTCACTCTATGTTCATTCTAAGAGCATACCTGCATCTGTGTGTGTGTGGGTGGGGTGCGGTGGTAGGAGGTTAGGGAACAATTGAGATAAGGTGAATCAGGTCAAACAGCAAGCTTTCTCTTCATTAGAAAGAGGAATTTGAGCTTAGCCTATGAGGCAATGAGGGGTCACTGTAGATTTTTCAGTAAAGTCATTTTTGACATGACCAAAAAAAAAAGTGTTGCTTTAGGAATATTAATCTGGAGCAATGGAAGGGAAGAGTTGCTGTGTTGTTGGAATAAGCATTCTTGGGCAATGGGTGGGTGGGTAGTGAGAGATGATGCTGGAAATATACGGGGAGGCCATATTATGAAGTAAAGGAGTAATGGAAAGATTTTAAAATAGGAGCAATCTTGACCAATTAAGATCAATGAAGGGAATTTTGCACGAATCCAGGCATAATGAAATGATGAGGGCCTGGATTAAAATGGCTGCCAGGGCTCTATTCATGTTACTTAGCTCAAGATTGGCTTAACGAATAATTCGATGGCTCCGGATGGTGACAGATGAATATGTCTTTAGACCTGGAAAGTAGTTGAGTATCTGGTATCAGACCAGATTGCATATGAATAATAAGGCACACTTATATACATGAACTATATGCATAATAGTGTTTGGGGCTGATGTTCTTTTCTTCTAGTATTGGAAAAGGCCCCTTGGATAATCCTCTTCTGGGGTTTAGATCTACTATGCAAATGCCATTTGATAGTTGCCTTTGTCTCTTTGATTGGCAGACTATCTCTTAAATTAGTTAGAACTCATAGGCTTTATTTTTATTTATTTATTTTTTTAAAGATTTCATCCATTTGACAGAGAGACACAGCAAGAGAGGGAACACAAGCAGGGGGAGTGGGAGAGGGAGAAGCAAGCTTCCCGCAGAGCGGGGAGCCCGATGCAGCGCTTGATCCCAGGACCCTGGGACCATGACCTGAGCTGAAGGCAGACACTTAATGACTGAGCCACCCAGGTGCCCCAGAACTCATAGGTTTGAAGATATAAGCAAGATGCTATAATTTAGAAATTTGAGTTTACGTGCAAATGTTTAAAATACAAGATTATGATTGACTTACAGTAATATAATCTAGAAAATTTGTCCTATTACTTGTGTTTGGGAAACCAGGCCCTTACTTTTCATAAATGCCATTAAAAGGAGTTTTCTAGGGCTCTCTTTTCCAGAAGGCTGGGAGTAAGTACCTAGACATATACTCCAGGCTGTGTGGCATATATCATTCTAGAGTAGAATTGCTCAGGCCAACCCAATTCCTCCATCTCACTTGGACTGGTGGGAGGTGTCATTCTCTACTCTCTCCCAGAAAGGGAATAGTCCATTTGTCCTCTTTCTCCTCCTCTGAGTCTAAGGATGGTTGGACTGATGGAGGAAAGCCAGCTTTATCTGCGTACACTAGGTGAGTTTATATTCTCAGCAGAACAGCCAAACATTGTCTCTAGATCAGCATCATCAGATTCACTTGGGAACTTGTTAGAAATGCAGATTCCTGGATTCTAACTCTGACCAACTGTATCAGAAACTCTGGGGGTGCAACCCAGCAATCTATGTTTTAACAAGCCTTCCTGGTGAATTTAATGCATGCTAAAGTTTGTGAATCAGTGGGTTAGAAGAAAAACCTCATTCTGAGTTTAATTTTTTAACCCGGGGATTTTAGCCTTAAACCAGATCAATGGATCTCTGAATTTGTTTTGGCAAGAAACAGAACAATACAATCATCATCAAGGAGTTAATTATAATGTCAAAGAGAGACTCTGAATGGATAATTGGATACAATAATGAGGGAATCCGTTCCCCGGGAATTCCTGTTCAAAGCTGTTTGGGGATATTTCCAACACAGATTTTTGCAAGCCATACGGGAATATTCTGCACTTTGAAAAAGGATGCAAGTTTGATAAGCAATAATGCATTTACTTATCAACAAACACAATCTGTGGCTCCCAAAACTCCTAACAGTCAGCTGGAGTGGGTCAGCTCTGCTGGGCTAAGGAAACCATGAAGAGTGTTGCCTGAAAGGGGGGCACACAGGAGACCTCACGTACCTTGTTTGTTTCAGTTTGCTACGGACACTCCTCCTTTCTCCCTCCTGTGTCCTACTTCCTTTGGGAACAAGCTATTAAAAATGAGAAATTAGCCAAATTCAAGGGCAGGGATAAAAAATATCTTTTTTCTCCAGAAAATGTTACTGAGACAGATTTTCCCAGGATCTAAGCTATTCTTTGGCCGCAAACGTACCTTTGGAAGAGTTACCCTGCACAGGAAGTAAACCAGCTGGGTGCACTTCACACAACAGACAGATTTTGACCAAGTTTGAAGAATCATACTTTTGTAAATCAAATAACATTTTAAATTTAGCAGAGAAATTGCCATTTGAAAGGAATTTCCTGGCAGATCTTTTGCCAAGAATATAATTATCTCATTATTTCTTAAGAAAAAAAATTTCCATATTGCAATAAAAGCTCAGAATTTTCAGGGAATTGGAAGATTCTTGTTATCAGTTCTTTCTTTTTTTTTTTTTTGATCGACAGACTTAATTAAAAGAAAAACTCCTGTTCCCAATTTTTGTTGAAAATCTTTCTAAAATGCTTACCATTGACTTTTTAAAATCAGTGGGCAGCGGTTATAAATCAAAACTTTCTTGGTGATTAAAGATTTTGTAGCACATTTCTATCAGCAGGACAATGACAGAAGTTGCTTTTGTGCTGTGCATGAAAGGAAACACTGAAAATTACTTATCTAATATTGGAATAAAACTTCTAGCTTTCTTTCTTTTCAGTTGGTGTTTTACTTAAATGTTCAGCAGAGAATGTTGATTTACTCAGAAACTTCTGCTGGTTGGGTCATGGTTGAAGTTTAACTCTACCAGGTATACCTAATGAGAGTGTGTCTATGTTTGGAAAAACTAATACTTAGGAAATGAACTGAGGTGAAATATCTTTGGGTTTGACAAGGCATCAAATTCTCACTGGAAAGAAAATCATTGTTTAAGCCGGTGGTCTTTGTTTTAACATTTGGTTGTTGTTTTTAAGATTAAATGAGAAATGGCTCACTAACAGCCCGTCTTCAAACCAGGGACTTGGGGCAGCCCTCTCTAAGTAAATGGGACAGGAGGGAAAGCCAAGATTAGCGCCTCGCTCATTCCCCTACACTAGGATTAATTTAAATCCAGCAAAGTTTACACAGTTATTAGGGTTATTATTAATCCCTAATTCTTGGTGCCACTGGAGATATAACAATAAACAAGAGATGGCCCCCAGCCCTCAGGGAGCTCACGGGTGGAAAAGCTGTTGTATTTGGGTGGGGTGTGGTTGGGGGGGTGGGTCCAATCAAGAGAAGAATAGTCTGGAATCTTTAACCGGCTAAGGTGGTGGAGGATGTGAATGCCAATGAGGAACACTAAGGAATGCCGATCCGTTTTATTTCACCACAAAAACTAGAATCGATCTCACAAGTAGAAAGCATGACTACTTAAATCTATATATGAACTGTAAAATTACAACTGTGAACTCCCAAGCCCACAAAAATAACACCAAGTTGTTGAGCTAAGCAGGATGGACTGTTCCCCCATTTTTCTGTTAATATTAATATACTACTCGTTAATTGATTTTGTCATCTGCTAGCACTTGTCACCAGACAAACAGTAACAGGTGCCACAAGCTGAAGGAAAATGAAGACCTGAGAAAATTCTTTCCACGAGCTTAGCCTAAAACTGCTCTTTGGGAAATGATGATCTCTCCATTTCTGGAGCAGCTCAGAGAGCCCCAGCGTTCTGTTGAAAGGATGTAGGAGCATCTGAGGTAGAGAAGGAGTGGGCCTTATGTCCAGAAGGATTTATTGTTATTCCAGTACCAGCCAGGAAGTCCTTCCAGAAAGTACCCTGCTGCTCCTTGGGGCGGGGTAAGGATAGAAGTTCCTAAATGCTGAGGATGTGCCTCGCTCAGCTTTGCACCTTCCCTTAGTACTAATACTGTTTCAGAAAGTCACTGCTTAATAAGTAAACTGTTGAATGGCACCACAAGCTGGAATTTGGAACATATCTCCCTATAAAAACAATGTTATAATGTTTATTAGGTTTAAAGGAAATAGTGTTAAATTAATAATAAAAAGATACAAATGGATTAAATAGATTTTATGGGCTGATCTTGGAGGTCATCCTCCTATTTATTACATTATTTATACAGAGGGGTGCTTTCTTACATCTTTAGATTCAATTAGCAAATATTTATCTCAAGACGATCATGTTCCAAGCACCTGAGGGACAGGCTGGGTCTCCGTTTCCTCTTGAGTTAAAGGGAGATAAAAACAATTCTTGGGGCACCTGAGTGACTCAGTGGGTTAAGTGTTGGACTCTTGATCTCAGCGCAGGTCTTGATTTCAGGATCTTGATCTCAGGATTCTGAGTTTCAGCCCTGTGTTGGGCTCCATGCTGGGCGTAGAGCCTACTTAAAACAAACCAAAACAATTCTTAACCTCATAGGTTTGTTATGGAGATTAAATGAATTATAATCTGTGAAAGTGCTTTGAAGAGTGCCTGACTCACAGAAAGTGCTTAAGAAATATTAGCTAGCCATTCTTAGTGGTATCACTGGTTTATCCCACTATCTGAAAGTAGAATGCTCCTAAGAAATCTTCCGTTAGCTGAAATGTTGTAAAGCAAAGAAACAATTACTATGAATTTTTATGAAAAAATTTTGAGTGTTCCCAGACTCCAAAAATACCTTCTCCTAGGCTTTTCTGATACCTTAGGACACATCTTGCTAATGGACGACAAAATTAATGGAGATAAAGCCCAGACGCTCACAGACACAGCTGGAAGCTCTGGCCGCTGATGCAGAGATGCAGAGTGTGGTTTCTAGGGAAGGAGCTTGGTGGGGCCAGGCTCACTGCTCCAGGCGCACCGCCTCCGTAACAGCCTGCTGCAAAACAAACAGTACACGCAGTTGTTGCTTTTCATCTTTTTTCTTAAAAGTCCTCCGTGGATTTCTTTTGGTTAGCGAAACTAGTACATGTGTAGGGTTTTCGTAAAAGCAAAGTGGCCTAGCACAAGCTTTTGAAAAGCAGGAGATTTCTGTATTTCACAGCAATAGGACACAGACAGGGTCCCTTCCCCATGCGGAAATTCAAAGAAATTTCTATAACAGAACATCTTGGTAGCTGAGGCCTGTATTACGAGAATTTCTTGGTGTTCTGGTCTTTCAGGGACCAGCTGTTCTCTGTGAAGTTGGGGCTGGACTGCCCCGTGAGCAGTTGGTATTTGTCTGTGTGGTTTGACTGGTAAGCAGAACCCTTTATGTTTTCCCCTGGGGCTGAAGGATGGCAGCGCAGAGAAGTGGCAGAGGTCTGCTGGCTGTCTCTGGAAACTCTAACTAGCGGCCTTGCCTCCTGGGACTTTGCAACTCTACCCTCTGCATGTTTACTTGATGGCCAGGAAGGGCTGAGGTCTACCAATGTGAAGTCTACAGGCCTGCACGCCTATTGTCAGAAGCTCTTGGCTTTGGGAACATGTGGGTCTCACACTGCCTGCATAAATCCTGCAAAGGCAAAATTTGATAGTTTGATAGAAAGATTTTCTGCCCTGATCTGGACGAAGCAGGCAAGAGGAAAAGTTTGACTTCTTCACTTTTCAAAATATGTCTAAGTCTTGTAGTTAGCTTCTTCAATTATGAAGTTCCAGAATTGTTTTGGACATCCTAAAGCAAACACACCAGTTTCTGAAGCTGTCAGAGATCTGGGATGGAATTTTTACATGCTTCCTGCCACTACGCCTTGCATTGCTCAAATTAGTCCCAAGTGGATTGAAGGGTGAAAGAGCTACACTTTCATGCTGTTGGTGAAATGCAGCCTATTAATACCCGAGTAACACCAACGTGTACAGATCTGACAAGCTTAAGGCAAGCTCTGACCAAGGTAAACAGGAGCTGTCTGTTGCAGAACAGAATGGAGGGCTGTCCTCCACAGCTGATGTTCATTTCACCATGGAGATTCAACGTCTGTCTTTTCTGACTTGTTCTTCATAATTAGCCCTTCCGGTCTCAGGGGACTTCTGTTCATTTTGGTTGGGGTCTCCCTAAGTGCATATTCTTTACCTTCACTCATGGTAAAATAATTTCCATCCATTCATCAACTTCTGCGTTTTCATTCTGAACTAATTTAACATGTTACCCATGAAGACTTGGCTTTTACAGGGGGAAATAAAACAGGTGTAAAACCATTTAACCGAGAGTATATAGATTCAGTTTTCAATCTTGGTAGGATTTGCAGGATTTCATTTTGTTAACTTTTCAGCTTAAAAGTTGAACAAAGAGTTACTAAGAGGGAACATTTTTATTTTGTCCTCTGCTCTCAAAGTTTCTTAAAAAGAAACTGTCAAGGGGAAAGCCTATGAAAGTATCTCTGTATCAGTATTCACTATGGGGAGTACTGGGCATCTTGAAGAACTTTTGTTTTGCTTTGTTACCATCTTTAGATACCAAGCTTTGGTTTAACTGGTACTGCAATTAGATTTGGGACCTGAAACTGGTTTTCATCAGCACAGAGAAGCTGTAGTAGCAGAAACCCAAGAGCTGGATACTGCCTGTATCTTTTGAGTGATGGGGATGGGGGCAGGTGGACTTCAGATAAGTCCTTTCTATTATTAGATCTCTACAAACTGACACTTGATACAGTGATCCTTCAGATTTAATATAAGACTGGTGTTTGGATTTGCAAACAGGATATATGAAAAAAGGAAGAGCAACTACTTGCTGAGATAATGTTGCCTATATTAGTTATGGTACCATGTCAAACATCTCAAAAGCCTTTTGAGATTCTACAGTAGAACCTTGACACTGCTATGGCTGTGGGGTATTCTTAGGCTCAGGAGCAAGGGTCTCAGTAGAAAGAGAAGTAGAAGCATGGGGTACACACTAGTAGATTCTTACTTCTGGTGCTAGACCCACAGTTGGACAGGGACAGAACAGCTGTGATGGTAAAAGTGACTTTGGGGTCTATTTGAGAAGTGCTAGACCTCTGTGACCCACTCACCCAAGCTGTTGAAGGAAGAAGTACAACCACTTGTAATCAAGACTGATGAAGAAAGAAAACTCTACCTGCCATGAGATGAAAAGATTGAGAAAGAGACTGAGGGGCTGCATCATGCCATGGGTTCACTGTACACTTGGAATCCGCACCCTTCTGGTTCTGGCTTTGTGACACTGGTCTAGTTGTTTAACCTCTCTGGCCTCATTTTTCTCACTGTAGAGTAAGGATACATACATGAGGTTACTGTAAAGTGAAATGTAAGAGGGCTCAGCCCAGTGCCTGGCAAATGATAAACACTCGAGAACTGTTAATGGTATTCTTTATCATTTTATTGGTATTTCAAGAATAACTGAACAAGCATGAAAAAGCAATTTTAAGAACAGAGAAGAAAAAATAGGTACATATACTCTATTAGGAGGTAAACCTGAGACGACTAATGTCATACATGGAATTCACTCATGATTTTCGATTAGCACCTTAAAGGAAATGCCTACTGTAGTTTCACTTTCTTAAAAGATAGTTTCATACACCAAAGTCATTTTATTTTCAAGATCCTAAGGAAATGTGGAAATTAGAAAAGAAATAGCGTATGAGTGTGACTGTATTATAAAACAAGTAGCAATCATGAATATGGGAATGCATTTACCTTTTTAACTTGTCTGAGTAGATGAAGATTTTATGAGTACTAAGTGGAGAACTCAATATCCTTACTCTTTAATTCTTTGGGGTAGAGAAAGATATTGTTATAATTAAGCTACATTTTTTCACTGATACTGCACTCATTTTTTTTAAACTTTTAAAGCTAGATGGCTAATTACCTTATATTTTTATCTGAACTCTAGCACTTGCAAAATGCTTTAAAATTTTTTTGAAGAACTTTTACATTCTTTTAATAATTTGATCCTCAGGATGACATTGTAAGGTGATCAGAACAAGTGTGGAGCCATTTTTTACATTCTTCAAATAAGAAACAGGAGAAAAGGTTGAAGGACTCAGCTAGTGGGGGCTGAGGTTGGTGTTCAATAATCCTTACTTTCAGAATTTAAATTTGTTTAGGTATTTCTAGTTTGAGACAGTTTAAAGATTTTATTCATTTATTTATTTAAGAGAGAGAGAGGGAGAGCACATGCATGCTTGGGGAGGGAAGAGAGAGGGAGAGGAGAGAATCATAAGCAGTCTCCATGCCCAGAGCAGAGACCCATGTGGGGCTCGATCTCGTGACCCAGAGATCATGACCTGAGCCAGAATCAAGAGTTGGATGTTCAACTGACTGAGCCACCCAGGTGTCCCTGAAACAAATAGTTTGAATTGATCTACCCAACAATCCCAGATGGAAGGCAGAGTATTTTTAAAATCCATTTTGCTCCTTAATCTCAACTAATGCATCTTCCCACTTAATCATACAAACTCATTATTATAGTTCTGTATAAATTATATATATATATATATTTTTTTTTTGAAAAATGGTATCTTAATCTTCAATCTGATTATGTGGCACCTGGATACCATTTCTTTCTTTCTTTTTTTTTTTCTGGATACTATTTCTAATGAATAGTTTTTACTATTAAATTGAAGACAGACCTCAAAAGTGTCAAATTTACTGACTAGTTGGGTAGAGAATTGAAACTCCAACCTCACATTTGGGTGAAAACTGAGAACTTTAGTCATCCAGGAATCTATAAACACAAAATGACTAAAATATATATTTAAAAGTTTTCATATAAACAAATGGTTTCATATAGATAGGACTTGCAAGAGGAAAATTTGGGCAATGTTTCTGAGTACCACATCAAGGGCCTGTTGGTTTTAGATGTTTTCATATGCTTCTTTTTGAAGAAAACTTTCACTCTTCGAAGTCTGGCCATGCTTGGAGACCTGTTGGGGAATGGATACTCATCTGCCAGCTCCTGGTGGGGTCCCAGTGTTGCAGGGTTCTTATATCATGGAATTGAAGAATGAATCTCAAAAACACAAAAGGGTGAAGTGAAATGAAAATTTATTAACTGAAGGTTAGAACAGAAAGGAAAGGAAAGGAAAAAAGCTCTCTAAAGTGAGAGGCAACTGGAATGGGTGGCCACCGAGGGCTTTTATGGTTGGTCTTTTATAGAAAACTGACCAGGGAACTTGGTAAATACCTTATCTATAACATTTACCACAAACAAGGTGGATTTGTAAATATCATGAAGATATCCTGTTTATATTTAAAGCTAACAAGATAGATTTATAACTATCAGGTGAGTATCACATCTATATTTAGAAAAAACAAGGGGGATTTGTTATGTTCCCTTCTCTTTCTTCACATCTGAGATTTCTGTGAGCCTGGTTACATAGCCAGCCTCCTGTGTAGCCTAGTCACCTAGCCCCCTACCTGTCTCTTCCTACCTAGTTTTGCCTGTCCCTTACTCACCAGTTCATGTGACTTTTACTCATTCCTAGAGAGGACCCCCATATAGGATCTGCTGAAAACTACAGTGGGGGAAAAGAACCTCAAGGTGGCTGCCTTCCTTCCCAAGGTAGACTGAAGAGAAACCCTTTAAAAAATAATCATGTAGTGCTCACTTCGGCAGCACATATACTAAAATTGGAACGATATAGAGAAGATTAGCATGGCCTCTGCGCAAGGATGGCACGCAAAAAATAATCATGTAAGTTTGAGATGACATTCAGAAATCGAGGGTAATTTCTTTCTATCTTTATGCTACTTTGGAATGCACTCTCACCCCTGGACCCCTACCTGGCCTGGATCAGTTGAGTCACAAGGGATGGGAATTGAATGTTGTGGAAGCTGGAACAAATGTTTAAAAAAAATTTGGGAAACCTTGCTTAGGGCTTCCCTGATCAAGGCAAAAAAAAAAAAAAAAAAAAAAAAGAAAAAAAAATGTCACCTCTTCAGCCCTTGGTAACTTCTGATTTATTGCTTTGTGAACACCTGTAACTCTTATGGTCTGTAGCACTTTCTTTGAGGTTTGTTACCTTGCATTGTGTTATTACTGTTCTTATCTTTTTTTATGGACATGCCTTGTTTTCCCAATTAAATTGAGGGAGAAGACACATTTTATAGTGTATTTCTTTGGGTTGTGTATTTCTACACAGATAGTTGTGTATTTCTTTGGGTTCTTATATATTTACCCTGCTAATCTACACTGAGGAGGTATTCAAGACAAGGGTGACTGCTAATAGTAAGTACAGATTCCCTATTGGAGATTCTGATACTTCCCATTCCCCATGAAGGGAATGGAGAGCACATCACTTTCCTAGAGAGGCACTTATGACTTCACTAAGTTGACATGCTGATGTCTACAAATACAGCTGAGTTGGAAAAATCAGCTCAGAAATAATTTAGAGTTTAAATATCAAAGAGTTACGCCATTCCCTTGCTTAACAGTTCAAGTTAGATTAGTCAATAACGTAACAGCCCAAACTGAGTTCAAGCATGTGGGGATAGTTGAGTTTTTCCTTCCTTGTAGTTAGTTCACTGTATTTTAGGAAGATATAGCAGGAATTAGATTCAGAAGCTTTGTTGGGAGACAAGATAAATTGTTTAGCTGCAATATAGCTTTATTTGGAAGAAAACACAGAGACATCTTTTTACTCAAAGGACCAAGAGAGACACTCAAGCTTCACTTAGGAGCCTACGTAAATAGTATCTTAATTACTTCTCCAAACAAGCCACATTGAGCTGATAATCACACCCAGGAAGCTGTTTCAGCTCACAGCACTAATTACAGTACCTTAGACAGTATCATACCTCTACCTTTCCACCTCCCGTTCTTGTTCTCTCTCCGAACTTTGGATTTACTTTCATCTTAGTGGGAGGGGCAACTTGCCTTGTGTCAGCGACTGGTACACTGGAAGCCAGGCACTCTGGGAAACAGCAAGCAAGAAGATCCTAATGGAAATGGAGACACTCCCTTCATGGGTTAACCATAGAATCAAGCATTTCTTCTGTTTTTCTTTGCTCAGGAGGAGAGAGAGATCTGGCTTCACGGCATGCGTGCGTGTGTGTGCCCGCGCGTGTGATATCGGAATAGCAGCACAGACTGTTCCAGGAATTTCAAAAGAATATATGGCAATAAAGTGGAAAATAGAGGCAATTACTGTATTAGGATAGTTTGGGTCAACCTTTTCTTGACCTATACAGATAATTGCCTTATTTTTGCCAAGGCAGTCTGTCTGCTTAGCACAAATAACCTTAGCAAACCTAAGGAATGCCGTGACTGGGAACATTATCCCTCCCCATATTATGTGCATGATAGCATTTAAGGTTGGCTTGAGAATTTTAAGATATATTTGCATACTGTGTGTATCTCTAAAAACAGCTACACTGGGGTGTGTATAAACACAGCTTGTTATGAAGAACATTGGAATTTCTGCCTGCCCAAAATACCTCTGCTAGACCTCACGTCACCTTCGTTGGAAATTCCTTTCGTTTGTCACCAGTCTGATCCCAGATACTAATTTGTTTAAACTGTCTTAGACTCAATTTCCTCAATCGTAAATTGAGGGGTTGGATAAACTCTACTTTCTGTGGTCTGTTTTCCCAGGTTCCTTCTCTTCTTTCTCCCAAGGACTTAGTTTTATGTTTAGTGTTTAGTATTTTCCTGTATTCAACTTGCAGGGTGTTATAGATAATTTTAATTATACTAGAATCAAAAATGTCAAATTCTAATCTTAGAAAAACAGATTCTAATTGACTAAGATTGCCCTTAAGCACTTTCTTATTGTTCCCTATGCAAATCTTGATAACCTTTCTCTAAAAGGACTCAAAGAAGTTCTGAACCTCCACCTTGACTTCGCCTTTCTGTTTTTTTCAGACTTAACATCTTCATCAACCGCTCTGCTTCTACTAGTGGGTTAAAGTCTACCAATAGTTGAGACAGAGCTAACCTCAGTTTGATCAGGTCTTACTTTTTTTTTTAAAGCCAGGCAGTATGAGTACAGTAATTTTTCCTGCTTTTTCATAACATCTTGAACTTGAGAGCACCATCCCCACATTGTAAGGTAGAGATACTTAATTTTTAGGGGGAGCAAGGCCACGCCTGACTTCTGTGCCCACCACTATAGGCCTTTTGGTCTTAATCTCAGAAAATCTCAGCTGGCTCTCTCTCCCTCAGTTTGTGTCTAGGAACAGCAGTTGTGCAGTGAAGGAAACACATACTTAAATACACACATACACAGAGTTCATGAAGTTTCTCCTAGCAGAGCAAAATACCACCTTAAGGGATGCGTTTGGAAGAGGAGGGGATGAAGAAGGAACTGTCAAAAATTTTTTTAACTGTGGTGTAATTGACATATTACATATATACATATTATACTAGTTTCAGAGTTTTATGACCTCATAACATAATGATTCAACATTTGTATATATTATGAATGGTCATCACATAAGTCTAGTTAACATCAATCACCATACGTAGTTACAGCTTTTTTTTTCTTGTGGTGGGACCTTTTAAGATTTACTCTCTCAGCAACTTTCAAATATGCAATACAACATTATTAACAATAGTTGTCATGCTCTATACCCTCATAACTATTTTACTTTATTTCTTATAGATGGGGTCTTTTTATTTTTTAATTTTTATACAATTTATTTAAACTAGAAAGCCACAACAGTTTACCCATTTCTCCCACCCTCTATTCCTAGCTTCTTACAACCTTCATCTGTTCTCTGTATCTATGAGTTTGTGTTTTATTTTTATTTTTTGATTCTATATAAAAGAGAGATCATATGACACTTGTCTTTGTCTGACTTATTTCAGTTTTCTCTTAGCATAATGCCCTTGAGGTCTATCCATGTTGCTGTAAATGGCAGGATTTTATTCTTTTTTACGGATGAGTAATATTCCCTTTTATTTAATTAATTTATTTTTTAAAGATTTTATTTATTTATTTGACAGAGAGAGAGAGAGACGAGAGAGAGGAAACACAGCAGAGGGAGTGGGAGAGGGAGAAGCAGGCTTCCTGCTGAGCAGGGAGCCTGATGCAGGGCCTGATCCTAGGACCCTGGGATCATGACCTGAGCTGAAGGCAGACGCTTAACGACTGAGCCACCTGGGCACCCCAAATAATGTTCCCTTTTAATGCATGAATAATATTCACATCTGCCTTATTCATTCATTTATCAATGAACACTTAGGTTGTTTCCATATATTGCTATTGTAAATAATGCTTCAGCGAACATGGGGGTGCATCTATCTTTTCAAATTGTGTTTTCATTTTCTTAGGATAAATACCTAAAAGTGAAATTGCTGCATCCTTGCCAACACTTGCTATGTCTTGTCTTTTTGCTAATAGATGTTCTAGTAAGTGTGAGGTGAGATCTCATTGTGGTTTTGATTTGCATTTGCCTGATGATTAATGATATTAAGCATCTTTTCGTGTGTTTGTTGGCCATCTGTTTGTCTTCTTTGGAAAAATGTCTGTTCAGATTGTTTGCCCATTTTTTAATTAGATTGTTTGTTTTTTTGTGATTGAGTTGTAAGTTCTTCATATATTTTGGATAGTAGCCCCTTATTGGATATTTGATTTGCAATCATTTTCTCCCTTTCAGTAGGTTGCCTTTGCTGTGCTGAAGCTTTTTAGTTCGCTGTAGTCCTACTTGCTTGTTTTTGCTTTTGGTGTCAGACTTAAGAAGTCATTGCCAAGACCGATGTCAAGGAGCTTACCGCCTATGTTTTCTTCTAGAGTTTTACGACTTCAGGTCTTACATTCAAGTCTTTAAATCCATTTTGAGTTAATTTTTGTGTATAGTGTAAGATAGGGGTCCAATTTCACTCTGTTGCATGTGGCTGTCCAGTTTTCCCAGTACCATTTATTAAAGAGACTATCCTTTCCTCATTGTGTATTCTTGGCTCCTTTCTTATAAATTAGTTGGCTATATGTGCATGAGTTTCTTTCTGGACTCTCTCTTCTCCTCCATTCATCTATGTGTCTGTTTTTATGCCAATACTGTACTGTTTTGATTACTATATCTTTGTAATATAGTTAGATCAGGGACTGTGATGCCTCCAGCTTCATTCTTCTCTCTCAAGATTGCTCTGGCTCTTCAGGTGAGACTGTCAATTTTTAACTCTAGAAGCCTGAAAGTATGTCTCAAGTTATAGTCAGTAGTATTTCTACATGGCACACAGACATTTATTGAGTATCCACTGTGTGTTAAGTCAGGGGGCTGGGTTCTCAGTGGGAGATGTACAAAGCTAAATGGGGTGCTCGTCAAGTTCAGTTTCCAGCAGTGGGGCTCCCCTCACTCCTAAATGCCTCATAATTCAAGTACCATTAAATACATAGTCTATTAGTCTTGAATAGCACCTGATTCCCACCTGAAACTGTAAATAGTCTCAGGTTTACTCAGAACTTGGCTTTCATACAGATACCTCAAGTTCCAGGCTCAATGAAAGATGAGTAAGCCTTGGGGATGCTCTCAGCATTTCAAGCCTGAGCTTAGAAAAGTTTAGAAATGGACATCCAGACAAGGACTGTCAATTGAGAACACTTCATATCACGCTCCAAACTGAAAGTGATTGAAAGAAGACATTTCCTCCTTTCTTTCCTCCCCCTCTCCCTCCCTCCCTCCCTTCCTTTCTTATAAAGGCTATAAATATTAGTATAATCTGTTGGAGTTTCCAGAAGAATAACTCCCTGCCCCCGATATTGTGCACTTTCTTTATTAATCAGAGTGAGACTATGAAGTGTGAAGTACACCTTGTGTACTTCTGAGACAGCCCAAGAAATCACTCAAAATGTCTCCACTTTGTGAATTACTTTTACAAGTGACAATTTAGAAGCACACAATCCCAGGCTACGCTAAAGTAAGGTACTATCCCCAATTCAGCAGTTATTTTTAACAAGACCTCAATGCTCTCTTTACAGCTCTCAGTTGAGCACTCTTGCAAACTCATGCTGTCATTCCAAACTTTTCTACCAAGTTGCTGCTGCCAGGAGCTGTTGAAGACTTTGCTAAAACTTTCTTTAAGACATTATGTGTTTTCCCTCTGATGAGTGATTTAATCTGATTTATTAAAGGAAATCATTCTTTGAGAATGATTTAGTATCTTAACAGTAATCCTTTGTCATTTTAACTTGCTTTTTAAATGAAAGGATTTTACCTTTATTGTAATTTCCCTTTTTTAAAAACTTAATATTTGTTCTAATCTTAACTTAGGGACAGAAGTTCAATCTCTTCCATTTATTTGAACATTTGGGGGTGGATGGGCGGGTGGGTATAGTTAAAAGGAAAGAGTTTCATGAAACATCGTCATAGATGGGGAAAACAGTCTTAATGAGAGTAAATACGACTTGACCTATTTCAAAGTCCTTATTTAAAACTCTTCAAATTTTACTTTCTTTGGGAAACCTCCCCAATTATATGAAGTAAGGAGTTGGAGGAAAAGATAAAAATAATCTTTCTAAAATTACCTTTAAGAGTCTTCCTATTTCACTCATGACTTATAGGTATATATTTTAAGAGCAATAAATTATTCATTTTTTTAGCATAGTGTTTAAGCTTTTGAAAGTCAAATATGTACGTTTTAATCTTGAATATAGAACCCAATGCAATTTAGTTGGCCTTTATACGTAAAGTACCAGATAAGGTCTTAACTGTTCTTCTTTTTACATTGTAAGAACTCCATGTCTTACATTGATCTTGGTGACTCAGGCTAACGATCAGGCATTCCCATAAACAAATAACAACCAAGCAGATAGAACAAATCCATCGTGAGGACTGAAGCAGTAGAATGGGTAATCATATTAACTCTTGGTCCATGGCAAGTCTATGCATGTTCACAAGGAAAATCCATTTCCTTGTTCATTCATTCATTCATTTAGAATTTTTTTGCAAGCTTTTTTTTTGTATAGCAATAGTCATTCCAGATCAGGGGTTGTTAGACTATGACCTGCAGGCCAAATCTGGACAGCTGCCTGTTTTTGCATGGCTCATGAGCTAAGAATGGTTTTTACATTTTTAAATGGTTAATGGTTAAAAAAAAAAATAAGAAGAAGAATATTTTATGAAACATCAAAATTATATGAAATTCAAATTTTGGTGTTCAGAAATAAAATTTTAATGTAACACACACATTCATCAATTACCTGTTGTCTATGGCTGCCTTCATGCTTCTAAACTAGAGCTGAGTAGTTGCAACAACTACTATATGGCCTGTAAAGTCTGAAACATTTACTACCTAGCATTTTACAGAAAAAGTTTGCTGATCACTGTTCTGGACACTGGGAATTCAACAATGAGCATAATAGGAAAAAAATTATTTATGAAATTACATTCTAATAGGAACATAAGAAAAATGAACGAACAAGATAATTTCAGGGCTTTGAATGTATTACAAAGAAAATGCAACCGAACAATGTGAATAGAGGGTGAAGATGGTTAATTTAGGAGGTCTTTGTGGCAGTGGAGCTGAGAACTGAATGACAAGAAATCAGCCATGAAGAATCTGGAAACAGAAAGTTCCAGTCAGAGAGAACAGCAAGCAGAGGGTCTGAGCAACAAGGAAGCAGGGTTGTATCACAGAGGAATGGGGACAGTAGCAGGAGGGGGAGATCTGATAGGGAGCTAGAATTAGGCAGGGGCAGGGTCAGAAAAGGCCACTTAGGATGAGGCAAGTTTGTATTTTTCTCTATGGGCAAAGAGAATTACCTGAAAATTTTTATGCCCAGGAATGATATGATCTGAATTAATTTTAGAAAGATCAATTTGACAATTGTATGGAAAAGAGATTCTTATGGAAGTCAAAATGGATGCCCTGGTTAGAGGCTGTTGCAGTCAACCCAATGAGAGCTGATGGTGGCTTGCATTAGGGGGACAGCCAGAGAGATGGGAGAAATTGGAGAGATTTAGAATCTAGATTGGAGGTGAGCTGTCAAGGCTGCTGTGGGGGAAGATGAAGGAAAGAGAAAAATCATTGTGGATTACACTTGGGTTTTTGGCTAAACTGGCCATTTCCTAATGATACTGTACTCAAAACTACTGAAATATATGAACTTATGTCTCAAATAGGACTTTCTGTTCCGTGAGTAAACACAATTATTTTCTACTAAAAGTGTAGTTACACATATACCTTAGTGTTTTACTAATTTTTTTCCTTTCCCATCTTTCCTGAATGTAGAAAATGATTGACATCATCCACTAAAGTCATATTAACTAAAAGGACAGATGGAGAGCTTTAAACTGAAGTCCCTGTGTGGACATCTTTCTACAGAGACTGGGGAAGAGGTGCAATGGCCATGGAAGACCACCCTAACACCACCTGTGACCTTTGCCTTACATAGGTGATCTTTTGTTCATTTGTAGGTAATAGGGCAATGAACAATCAGATTTCCTTGTGACATTCTCACTATTGCTCTTAATTCCAACAGATACCTGTAACACTGATTCACTTATTTCAGTTCAGCCTGTTACACATAAATAGTTAATGCCTCCAGCCAAATACTAATAACCTGTATTTTTCCAGGCTGTAGAAATGTTATGTTTGCAGAAAGAAAACACATTCCTTCCAGTTTTGTCAGCATGACCAAACATTGATGATGTGTACCTGCAAAAAATTATTGTGCAAAAATTGGGGATGTGATCTTAACCAACATTATCATTAAAAAGATGAAATGAAGGAACAAAAAGACCTTTCCTAGATTTTTTTTCAATCTCTTATAAAAAGGAAACCAGAACTTTAAACTTGTGCACAGATGATCCTTCTAGGTACACTAATGACTTAGGAAGATGACATGACTTTAAATAGTTTCAGTCACTGAGGTGGTTGAAAAAATGAACTGGGTGATAGGAAGGTTGTAGTAATCAGCATGAGATTCAGTAGACTTGGTGGTAGACTGAGTGTGTGTGAGGAACACACACACACACACACGCACACACAGGTGACTCTTGATTCCCTACTTGAGCAGCTGGCTGGGTTATGGCAGCCTTCCCTGAGACAGGAAACCCCAAAGGGAAGCCACTTGGTTGATGAAGGGAATGAACTTAGTTTGGGACCTATGTTGAGTCTGGGTTGCTCATGTGTCTCCACTTAAAGACACTCAAGAGAGAATTGGAGTTATATGGACTGGGAGCTCATAGAAGAGATGGAGATTAAAGATTTGGGATGATTTTGGAATCTTGGGAATAAATAAGATAGCCCAGAGAAAATGCAAAGAGTGAAAAAAACGTAATATTTACTCTCTAAGGGGTAAGGATAAGAAGAGAAACTTGTAAAGAAGATTGAAAAGGAGGAAGCAGAAGGTAAGTAGTAAACCGCTAGTGTGGGGAGCCATAAAGCCACGAAGAATATTTTCAAGAGTGATCAACAGTTTCAAAGGCTGAAGAAAAGGCAAGTGCTAAAATAACTGAAAATAATCACTGAATTTATTTATATATAGACTTTGGTGATCCTGATGAAAGCAATCCGGGTAGAATCATGGCAGAGAAAACTAGATTACAGTGGATTAAGGAGTATGAGTGGCAAGTGAGAGCAAAATGGGTATAGTCAAGTTTTTCAAGAAGGTTGACAAAAGTAGAAGAGGAGGATATTTGATTCAAAGGATGTTAGAAAGAGGAAGGTCCTTCCTCCCCAGTCATAAGATTTGAGTTTGTTTAAATACTGATGAGAAAGAGTAAGAAAGAGAGAAGGTTGATATGTAAGAGAGAGAGGAATTAATTACAGATCAGTGTCCCAGACAACACTGGGAATGAAATTTACAGTACATGTTGAGGGACTGGCTTTATATAAAATGATAGATTATGCTATTTTTCCAGTATGAGAAAAGAAAAGGAGGTTTGAAAACAAAAGTAGATTTGATAGATTTGATGGTCAGAAGTTAAGAAGTTCTCTTATGATGACTTCTGTTTTCTCAGTGGAGTAAGAGGAAAGGTTCTCAGATGGAAACGCAAGGTAAAGTGTAGCTGTCAGACTCGAGGGGGGTGGAGAGAGCTTGAAGCAGTGTGAAAAGTGGAAGCAACGCTAAGGAATTTTGGTCAACTCCTTGACAGCCAAGTTGGGGAGCCCAGCTGAGAGTGGTGATCACAGATTTATGATGGCAAAATGCCCAATTGTTACTTCTCACCAGCATCACGCAACACTGAACCAAACCCACTAGTTGCATGGAAAAAGTAAACAGTTGAGTTCACCTAGTGTTGGGGTTTTGCCAAACAGACGCTATGGAAAGACAGTGGGGCGGGGGAATCCAGAGCATTGGTAAGACAGAAGTCAGAATTTCAACCACCAAATCTAAGCAGGGTAATTATAGGAGTAAAGATAGGAGAGGGCTGTTAGGCAAGGAAAGAGTACGAGGGGACTGGAGGTCCCGATGAGTTCCAAGCACTCATTTTAGATCCAGTATACATTTGATGAACACTCAGTTGACAGTATGGGTATATAGATGCCCATTTCCAAGTGCAAACACCAAAAATCACTGGACTCTCATCTGTACATCCATTTCTCTATTACCAACACCACTACTCGAACTGAGGGGGTCAGTTTATTGAATCAGAATATGTCATCCTACCTTTGAATCTTTTGTCATAATAATATCCTGTGTTAATGCCTATTCCATTCCCTTTTGTCTACTCAAATCTTCCCATCTTTTAATGTTTAGCTGTGACTTTCACAAAATGTCCTGCTGAAAAAAAGCATAAAGGAAAAACAAAATCCTCTAACATTTACTGAGCACCTATTATGTTCCAGGAAATGTACTGTTCTAATTCAGTTTGGGCATTGGAACACTCATCTTCTTTTTGAATGTGAATTGTCTTTATCGTGTCTTTATGCACTATGTGGCAGTCCTTTCAGTTTACTTGTATCAAGAGACTTTTTTTTGTCTTTGTCTTAATTTCATATTTTCTTGATGGCTTAATTATGTTGTATTTTCCATAGCATCTTTCGGAATGGATTGGACATAGAGACCTAAGCTCATAAATCAAGAATATGAAAATACAGATGACAGACTAAAGAGTATGGAAAAAGGAAAAGAAATATGGGTGCCAATTGTCGTTCTTTGTATGAGCTAGGGATTGGAAAAAAATGGAGAAATATTGTCCTAGTGTCCCAAAATCATTAACCTACCTTCTTTTTTTTTTTTTTTTAAGATTTTATTTATTTATTTGACAGAGAGAGACATAGCGAGAGAAGGAACACAACCAGGGGGAGTGGGAGAAGGAGAAACAGGCTTCCTGCGGAGCAGGGAGCCCGATGCGGGGCTCGATTCCAGGACCCTGGGATCATGACCTGAGCCGAAGGCAGACGCTTAACGACTGAGCCACCCAGGCGCCCCTAACCTACCTTCTAAAAGTGAGTAATTTATTGCTGTTTCAGTAGACTCAGACCTGATATATTTGTTACGGAATGTCTTACAGTCAATTCTACATGACTCTTTCACTTGAAAAACAGTCAATAATGGGTAGAGACACAGATTTCTCTTTATTAGTTGTGTTTCCATATATTTATGAGTTGACAATTCAATAAAATATAATTTGAAAAAATTATACAGTATAAATACTGTATAATTCAGGTAGTTCTACATTAAAATTTTTGTACTGTTGAGTAAAAATAGTATTTAAATTAAAGTTAGCTAAAACTTTAAAAGACCTGACCCATGTAAAGTACACTGGTGTTTATAAGTCAGATATGAATGCCAATAGTTCAAATTTCAGCAGCAGTAGAGTAAGGTTTTGGAGTTAAATCACTGGAATTGGCTCATTAAAGATATTTTGTGGTATCTCGTTGAGAAATGGCTATGAATTTTTCTTTAATGAATCATCAGAACTTTCTTTTCTTCCTCTTCCAAATTCTCCTCCTACTTGATTTTAAGGAGGATTTATAATATTTTTACATTCAAAAGCTAAACTTCACTTAAAGGCTTTGCCAACATGATGTTCATTTCATAGACAAATTAATTCAAGCACAGACAAGTTATACTTGTCTGAGTTCCTGCAGAAAGTTTTTGCCGGAACCAGCAATAGAACTGGAGTTTCCTATTTGCAAATGAGGTAACTATTTTAGAACACTCTCTGCTGTATGGTTAGTGGGTAAAACTGTCAAACTTGTTATACAAGACGAATGGATCAAGGCTTTTTTTTTCCTCCCCTTTTTACAACACCACCTTTTGTATGGAGGTCTTCAGTTTCTTCATTAACCTCAATTAAGTTTACTAAAGGAGCGTTGATTTTAGTGAAAATGTACAAAATATTTCAGTATTTTGAATGCTTAGCAAGCTCTTACCATGGAAAAGGGGGGCTTTTTCTATTACAAATTTACAGTGACAGATATATCATTAAGATGACAAAACCTAGGCCATTTTATAATTCATATGTGTATATAGTACTCTGATCCCTGGATATACCATAAGAGTGGAGTCTAGGTTTTCATACACTTCATTGTGCTTTCTAAAGGTAAGGTTATTTTCACTTGTTATAATAGAAATGTATGCATATTATAGAAAAATTAGAAAACACAGACATATAAATAGAAGAAAAATAAAATACATTACTCCGAGTTAAACTCTTTGGACACTTAGGTGAATATAGTTCCATACCCACCTCACTTCTCTATGTAGATGTTTATGGCTATATATATCTCCCTCACATCATATATACAAATTTTTTACTTGCTTGTATACTTAGTAATTACCTTTACATGCCATTATGTACCAATAGCTATATTTTATATTTTCATGTTATTTTTAGCAGCTGTGTAATATACTATTATGTAGGTACATTCCAGTTTATTTAACCAGTTTCTATTATTGGACATTTGATTGTTTCTAACATTTTGTTATTACAGTCAGCACAGTGGTATACATCCTTTTCCATATATCTTCCTGCACTTTCTTAATTATTTCCCGAGGCTAGATTTCCAGAGGAATAACTAGGCCAAAGTTTGGGGCATTTGTAAGTCTGATAATTACTAGCTAAATTGTTCTCCAGAAGGTCATATAATTTACACTCTGACCAAATAAATATGTGAATGCCTTTTTTCTCTCACTAACAGAAATGAAACTATGAATTTTCATGGTCTCATTCTGATTAATACAGTGAGATAGCAGAACAGATTGGAAAAATTGCTAATGGTCACACATCTAGAAAGTAACAAGAGTGGGAGTCAAGTTTTCTGAACAGCCATCCCACATATTTCTTTTATTTTACACATTTCTTGCCATCTTGCTGTTGATGGTGGCAATTCCAAGAAAGCCATCAGGAAAGAACCTGAATGGGAATTCTAACACGCCACATCCTGACTCCTGCCTGTGTGACTAGCAGTGCCCTGGCCTCCAGCCATTGGAATGTGGTGGCACAATTCTAGTGCTCTGAAAAAAGTCTATGTTGTCACACTGCTTGTCCAGCGGGCCCTGAAGCCAATAGAAAAGGGAGGAGGAACAAAACAGTTGAGGGTCACCAAATTATAGACTTTGTAACGTGGCCCTAAAACCTTTTGAGTCTTGCCTGGATTGAAATAATCCAGGCCTTCCATCTGATCTGAGGGTTTTTAATTGGTGGGTTTATTTTTTTTTTTTAATTGTAAGATTCATACAAACAGAATCCTGTTTTTGTTTTCATGTATAAAAACACTCAAGTATCCAAGTTCTCATAAGTGAAACCAAAGAAGAGGTGGTGAAGGAGAAATTTCCTTTTGGATAGAAAGATGTAAAAGTGGGATTTTTTTCTTGGTATTATATGGTTAGGTAAGTATTTAACTCAAGTTTAAAGAAAGAAAAAGAGCAATAATGAGTTCAATCATGTTTGCAAAGTAGTAAAAACTATTTGGCTATAGAATCACATAGAAAACTGTTATTGCAAAGGGGCAAGTGATATTGATGAAAGATTAATAAGCCTGTGGGACTAGTAGGCACTGTGGAAGTAGTAAGATGACCAGTTACAAGCTCTGTCTTCAGGAATGTCTCATGGTGTAGTGACAAGAAGGAAGCTTTCCTGACCACGAGTTTTGGCTTGGTTCAGTTGTTCTCTTCTGAACTTCAGTCTTGCTCTGTTCTCCTGTCATCAAACCTACATCATAAATTGAAGTCATCTATTCCCTTGTCTGTTGTGTCCGTTGGACACTGAGTTCCCTGAGGGCAGGAATTGTGCTCTGCTGTGTACCGTGCTCACCACGAGAGGCTGCATAGAAGAGAGACTGTGGGAACTTAATAGACAGAACCAAATTATAATATAGGAAACATTGCATCATATTTTATCATTTCAGGACAGTAATTATGTTTTGGTTATTATATTCTCTGCCTTTCAACAATATTGGGCTATCCTCTTCAAATTGATTAAATAGATTTATATTACTTTTATAAATTTCAGTTTTTATTAATTTTTCAAACTTGGGCAAATTATTTAATCTATGACCTCAATTTTTCTCATCTTCAAAGGAAGTGTGTTAGACTAGACCAATAATTCTCAACTGATGTTGGTGAGACCAATCCTGGTATTCAGAGATGGGGTAGGATATATTAGACTATTCATTAGGATATTTGTGGTTTGAAAAAACATTCTCAGTATCACTATATAATTTTATATTTGGAAAAGAAAATGAAAGGTACTTTATTTCTGTAATACTAACAGTAGAAAAAAAGCCCTGGAAAATGTTGACTCCCAGGTTTCACAGAGGTTGGGGGCCAACTATTTTTTGGGAGGTGTATTAGAATCTCTAGGGCAGGTGTGGGAGGGACCATAATTTACATTATTTGATGTTTTTCAATGAATTCAATAAAGGTGAGAGATACTGCATTAATCTGAAGAAACTCTAATCACCTAGAATTTCATCATGGCTGACATATACCTTGTTTTTCTTTGAATTTATTGAAAAGTTCAGTCTCCCTCCCCCCCTTTTTTTTAACTTCCTGTATTTTTTTAAAAAGCTTTTTTTTTTTTAAAGCTTTTATTTATTTATTTGACAGAGAGAGTGAGAGAGCACAAGCAGGGGGAACAGCAGAGGGAGAGGGAGAAGCAGGCTCCCCACCAAGCAGGGAGCCCGACGTGGGGCTCGATCCCAGGACCCTGGGATCATGACCTGAGCCGAAGGCAGACGCTCAACCATCTGAGCCACCCAGGTGCCCCAAACTTACCGTATTTTGAAGAAAGGCAAAACTATAGGTCACATTAAGACAAGGCTCAGAAAAATAAAGAAGATAAGAAAAAGAGTCAGACTGAGTTACTGAAGTATCAATGTGTAGAATTGTTGTTACTTGTTACTTCGTGGACTTGCCCACATGCTTAAGGGCCAGGCTGATAGTTTAGTTTAATTTAATTTAATTTAATTTAATTTAATTTAATTTAGTAAGTTTAATTAATTTTTTGAGAGTTGAAATACAGCATAGCATGTTTGGGTGATTGGTTGCTGCCTTTTTGAGGGACTAGAGGCTGTGTTCTTATGGTGCTTGGGGTCTCTACTTGAAGGAGTTTTTTAAGGGTTAACTTTCTGCTGTTTGGTGCCTGAATGACTTCTCCATACAATCAAATGCTTCCAGGTTATACAACCCTCATGATTTCCATATACCTTTCCCGTCATGAGTAATCCATAATCACAACAAAAATATAAAATGATTTGAAATGCCCAATACAAATTTTTAAAAAATAGATTGAAATGTCACCCCATTATAGGATGATACACAATTCACTTCTTGCAATCTCCTCTTCTCTGGGGCTCTCTTCGCCTGGCTAGTGGTGGGGACAGCTGGGCTGTTTATACTCTGTAACTGTTGGACACCTGGTCCGCGCTCTTCAATCCCTCTGGTACCTCGATGACGTGGCCACACTCCTGTTGTCCCACAAGTCAACTGAGCCATGACATTTTTCACATTAGTTAAAGGCCAACCTGGGCTACTTTTACCCTCTGTTTTGCCTGTGTGTATATCAGATATACAGAAGCAGAAACCATTTGTCCTGTTTCGTGGTATTTTTAGCTCTGATTCTGAACTACTACATAGCTTTAGACTAAGGGTGTTGTTAAATTTTAAGCATAGTTTACAGATTTAGAGTTAGCAAGTCTAAAGTTCGATTTTTAGACTTAATCTTAAGTACTTTAAGTACTAACTCTTAGTTCAGAAGCCCAGTTCTTCTGAAGAGCAGATGTCAAGGAGGGATTAGATGGGCGAGGGGGAAATACTTTTGAAGGAAAAAAGGGGTTGGGGTCATGAATAGGCAAGAAAAAGCTTCAGGAGAGAAGAGAGGATTGGGCTGGAAGCAGCCTCAGACCACAGTGCAGTTCTGAGAAAGTCTCAGCTATGTCAGTGGGGATCCCTGAGCTCCTCGAGCTCACGTCCCATCAGAGGAGTCCTCTGTCAGGCAGAAGTGGCCCAGACTTACTACTCCCACTGTGTTCTCATTGTCTGGAGCAGCCAATGGGAAGGAGACCTAACTTGAATGCTGCAGTGGGTCCAAAGTTATGGCAGTTTGAGGTTGTCAGACAGCTATGTTCCCTGCAGCAGGTACTCTGGAAGGGAGAATTGAAAGGGGTAACTCCATTGCCACCGAAGTGCCCAACCATGTGACCTTAAATCCTCAGGATTCTCAGCAGAACTTTCCAAAGGTTATGAGCATTTTTCCCTCTGTTCTCCACTCCCATCTCCAGCCCAACTCATGGTGATTCATTCCATTCTTAGACTCTCAGTCTCAGTCCCTTCAGAACCAGTTTAGATAAGGAAGCTACACCTCTGGAGGCTCACTGTTACTTGGTTTTTATTTCCTAGCCAATAAAACCACTCCTTTAAAAAAAAAATCCTAATTCTACATGCATTTCAGGGATGAAATTCCTAGCACTGTGTTAAATACAGAGAACACAAGATAAATAAGACATGGACCCATACCCTAGAGAGATATGTATGTACATATTAGCAGAAATGTTAATAATGTGATAAACCAGAGGAACAGACTGGACACAGAAGGGGTCTATCTTGACCAGCCTGGGCAAAGTCTGAGCAGAGTCTTCAAGGACAAATACAACTTACTCAGACAAAAAATGCAGTCAGAGGCAAGTCTAGGCAGAAGCAAGAAAGTACGTACTATAAAAAATGGAGTGTTCCTGGAGGATAAAGTGTCAGGCTTAGAGGTAGGCAGGATCCAGATTTATGCTTGGGAACTTGTACTTGATGGTGTTAGCCATGGTCACAGGTGCTTTTTACAAGTGTGGCAGAGGATTTGGGTGGGTAAGACTAGAGAACAGTAGGAAGCCAATGCCTATTGGATATTTATTTCCATCCATTCATTGATATTTTTTTGTAATAGGATAAGAATCCTGGGGAAACATCGATTTACACTCAAAAGACGTGGGTTCCAATCTCAGCATCATGGCTCACCATAGTTTAGACCAGTCATCTAATTCCAGAAACAGAAGTTTCTGTTATTTATAAATGGGAAATAATGACACTTGGCCTGACCCCTATGGAAATATTGTGAGGATCAAATGAGCTGAGACAAGACTTTCTGAACACACTTTGCAAAGTTTCAGCCTGTAAAAATTAAGGGACTGTTATCATGTACTGCTCAGGAAATAACAGCACCTGGGAAAACCCACAGAGTGTGGTTTTGTAAGAAGTTGCTCAGCCTTCAAGGGAGAAAATGCCTGGCTCAACATTGGCCAAGAGGAACAGGTCTGGGAAATTACGACACTAGGTAAAGCAAACGGGGCTTCTGTTTTGTTTCTGGAGATCACGGGTTCTTAATTGTCATTCTCATTGTTTACCTTTCCTCACCACAAGTGGTTCTGAAATGAGAGGAAGTTCGGTCAGGGAGTACTAATAAGGCAGAGGAGATGGTTCAAACTTACTTGATGTAACAGATAGAAACTAAACCACTTTAATGTGGGGAAAGGTAGTAGGCTAGACATTGGGTATGTGAGTGGGCATTCATATAAGGATGAGAAACAAGTTCAGCTTTACCAGAAAACTTTCCAACTTTCTAGGAGTACTGTGGGATCCCTGTCTTCTCATATTCCCAGGGAGAAATAGTGTATATTATCAGATAAATAATATTTGCCCTTTTACTTCTCCTCTGGAAAAATTAAAAAAAAAAAATCCTTCCCTTAATAGCTTTGTTTTGTTGATGATTTCTTTAATTCTCAGGGAAAAAACTACTAAAAATATAATCAATACATTCATTGTTGGTGAGACCCAGAGGTGAGGCCTTATACATAGATTATCAATACATGTATAAAGATATGGAAAATGTTCATGTAAAGAATCCCATTATAGAGTCTATTCCTAGAATAGCATCATTTTCCTAAAAAAGTTATCTATTCCATGAAGAAAAAAAATTTTATAGAGGAATCAGCCTAGAAATACTGGTGTGTCAGTTTAGATAACTGGTTGATTCATAAAAGGGACTTGCTGGCAAAAATGTTAATTATTTTCTTTTGAGTCCTTGTATGTTAGGTTGATCTTTGCCATCTTAAAAAACCCAAACCAAAACAAAAAACTAAGGGACTTTTTAAAACTTATCATATGTCCTATGAGAGACACGGACTTTTGGAAAAGAATTCCCCGAAGAAGATGGCTGCTGATATTAGAGATTGATTCACTCAATACCAACACCAGTCACTTCTGGCTTTTTTTAATGAAGTTTTGGAAGGCAGAAATTGAAAAGGCATTGGAGTTTAATTTTGAGGACCGACCTGGCTCTGTCATGCAAACACAAGTATTCATTTTCTTGTGTAACAAATTACACAGATTTGGTGGCTTAAAATAACATCATTTGTTGGCTCACAGTTTCTGCAGATCAGAAGTATGGGCAGGGGGTAGCTGGATCCGCTGCTCAGGGCTTCACAAGGCTGAAATGACGTCGGCCAGCGCTGCACTTTCATCAGGGTTCTCTTCCAAGCTCACACCCTGGTTGTTGGCAGAATTCAGTTGCCTGTAGTTGCAGGAGTGAGCTCCTTTTTCTCTTGCTGGTGGTAGAGGCTCCTTGCCATTCTCCGCCCCAGGCAGCTGTCTACAACATGGTAGTTTGCTTCTTTAAGGCCGCCAACAGGAGAGGGTCCCTGGCTTCGAATTTCTGACTTCTTCGAAGGACTCATTTAATTAGGTCTGACCCAACCAAGATAACTCCCTCTGGATTAACTCCCAGTCAATTGACTGGAGATTTTAATTACATTTGCAAGATCCCTTTTTGTCCTATAATAATAGGTAACCATGGAAATGACAGCCCATCATATTCACAAGTTCTGCTCACACTTAAGGAAAGGGTATTTTACTGGGCATTTACATCAGGGAGCAGGACTCTTGGGGGCCATCTCAGAATTCTGCCTACCCTTACGTTCCATTTAGAGGCAGAAGTAACCAAGGTGAGGGAGTGTTCACATGGCAGGGAGCCTGCACCTTTCAGCAAGCCCAGTGGCGAAGAATGGTGCTTCCAGGGTAGCATGAGTAGGGTTTTCTCCTGTTTCCTAGTGCCACATGTGCCAAGCCATGGGCAGCAATGGAGGTGTTTTTGCTAGAACAACTGATGTGGTTGAGCATTTTTTTCTGGCCCACTTTTTCCTGCATTTTCCTTGGTATTATTCAAGACTGGTTCTTTGGTCCTCCTGTAGATGGTATAAGCTAATGGTAATAATAAGTCCCTTTCTGCTTGAACTAGCTCTAGTGGGTACTTTTACTTGCAACATAAAGCCTTGATTGATAAAACAGGCTCATAAATGACCTCTTTATATATCCATTAAATGTGTATAATTCTGCATTGCCTTTATAGATTCATAGTACTGAAAGCAGGAAGAACACTTCTAGTTCTTCAGCTTTTTTCAACTATATTCTACAGAACACTTGCAATAGAGTCCAGGATATGAACTTTTTTGGGGGGGAAAAGTGTTCAATAGTCCTGTCAGCTGGGGATTCACTAGATACTTTTGGAGTTCATAGTACTCATTAGTATAGCTAAGCCTCAGGGAGATCCTATAGGAAAAAACAAACACACAGAAACCAAAAAACAAATCAAAACCCCAAAACTTTTCTGAATCCAAACAAGGGTTCCCAAACCAAGGCCCAGAAAAATAAGTTACGTCTGTTAGTGGTAGAGTGAAGGCTTAAAACTAAGCTCCCTAAGCTTTCTAAGTTCCAGAAACATTAAACTTATTCCTTACTCCCTACATCCCTGAGAGGTAAGCTTCAATGAATACAAATAACTTCATGAAAAAGGAAAATATAATATGTAAGTAGTTCCGGCAAATATATTAATGATGTCTCCATGGGACCTGTGGTGTCTCTTTGAGAAGCTTGGAATCCCAGTCATGTTTATTCACACACCACTCAGCAGAGGAGACAGCCCAGAGAGTGGGCCCAGGACTGATGTATCTCTAACCTCGCTGTTGTCCACACCGTAGCATTTCCTGGGTGTAAAGCTAAAGGCTCTTAGACCACAGGAAGAAGGAGCTTGTGAAATTAGTCTCCAGGACATTTTGAGAACTGTAGCACAGTTATCTTCTAGGCAGACATTTTTTTTTTCAAAAAAAAAAATTTTTTTTTAAGATTTTATTTATTTGCGAGAGAGAGAATGAGAGACAGAGAGCATGAGAGGGAGGAGGGTCAGAGGGAGAAGCAGACTCCCTGCTGAGCAGGGAGCCCGATGTGGGACTCGATCCAGGAACTCCAGAATCACGACCTGAGCCGAAGGCAGTCGCTTAACCAACTGAGCCACCCAGGCGCCCTTCCAGGCAGACATTTTGGGCTTAGGGCTTGATAGAAAATGAATCATTTAAAAATAAGTTCAAAAAAAAAAAAAAAAAAAAACACAACACCACAAACTATTCAGGTCACTACAAAAGGCAATACTGATCATGTATATAATAGAAACCTGATTCTTGGATCAGAACACTTGAAAGCGCATGCCTGTCCTGCATTCCGTAATGTAAATCACATCCCGCACATCTGACCAAGACAGAAGAGGTTCCAAGAGGTGCATATTTTCAGCATGAAAACAAGGAGCCGTTAGTGTTGCAAGCACGGCGCATGGTCAGCTGGCTGGCCTGACCCACCTCGGCACTTACTGCTCCCCAAGGCCACGTGGGTACGCCTTGCAGAGGCTGGGGTGGGTGTGGGCGTGCTGAAGTCGCTTCACACGCTGAATCCCCACTTCGCTGTTCTTGGAGGGACCTAAGACTAAATAAAGAATCTGGACCCCACCACCCTTTTATTATTGGGAAATAGTAGCGCACCCCCCCACCCCCCACGCCAGGGCAGAGGGGCGGAATCACAAGTGTTTAGACTTTGTGCATTCTCTCCCGGTGCTTCACCACCCCCCCTCTTCCCGGGCCTCAACCTCCCCCACCTCATAGTTTTTTCTTGCTTTTTGAGGCAGCTGCATTTCAAAAAGAACTGGTGCACTCCTTGAAAACACAAACTAAACCCGGCAAACTATCCTCACCGCAATGTTTCATAGCCACTCAGACCCTTAAAAAAAAAAAGAAATGTCATTTAGTCATAAAGGGACTCAAACCACAACATATACCCAGCACAATCCTCTGGGAGCATTTCCACACATGTGCATATTCTCTGGGGTTTAGGGTATCTCCCAGAGCTCCCACTAAGGCATGACTGGGGCAGCACCCTGTGGAAGGCTCCGGGCTTTGTGGGGTTGCATTTATTGTGCTGGAGGCATCAGGAAAACATAATTTAGGAATTTTTCTTTTAATAGTCTAAGGCAATTTCATTCTTCGTACATGCCTGGTATTCAGTAGCCATTCTCTAGCCTTTTTGGTTCCACAGTTGAGCCCCCACCCAATGCTTTCACACCAAAACTGTTAGCTCAGTGGAAGTTGGCTGTGTGGATACTCTTGAGGACCACAATAGGTCTTGTTTCTTTTAGCAAACTATTGAAGTAAGCATCCAAGAAATGGGATGTATTTCAGCTTTTTTTTTTTTTTTTTAAGATTTTTTTTTTTCATTTATTTGTTTGGGGGAGTGGGGAGAAAGCATGAGCAGGGGGAGGGGCAGAGGGAGAAGCAGGCTCCCCGCTGAACAAGGAGCCAAGGCAGGCTGGATTCCAGGACCCTGGGATCATGACCTGAGCTGAAGGCAGACGCTTAACTGCCTGAGCCACCCAGGTGCCCCTGTATTTCAGCTTCTATTATGTTAAAAAATGCTGTTTTGGGACAGTAAGGTTTCCAGGCTTGAGGTGGGGCAGGTTGACCATATTTCCATTCCTCCTCTTTCTTTTATCTAACAGCTTGAATTTGTTTCAATCTACCAAACCAAAATAAAATTGCTTTCTTTAAAGTTCTTGATTTCCTATAATCTGAGGAACAAAAGGAAGATGTGTTAGGGGTTCCCAGTAGAATGAATAGGTATTTTCCCCATCACTACTGCACACCGGGGCTTTCAGTTCAAACTCCAGGAAGGAGACAAGAGATGTTGAGAGTGTGGATAAATTTCCTGAATTATTTTTTCTTCTTTTATCCGGCTGTAACTTTAAATGACTGTCTTCCTGGTCCAAAGCAGGCATGAGGCCTAAGGATTTCAAATGAGTATACAAACAATTTTATCTGATCCAGTAATGGACATATTTTCGATAAGTGAATGGGGAGAGCTGATATCCCCATTTCAAAGGAGCCGGCAGTGGGCCGGAGAGAGTTGGCTAGCAGGAACTTTCAGGAAAATACTCATAAAGTACACTGTTAGGCCTCAGTGGGTGCCTTGGGGCTGTACTTTGGACTCTTCACTGCTGGTCTAACAGGTGAGGCCCCAGATGCAAATATTTGGTTTGACCCTTTCTTACTGTCAACACTACAGCCCTTAGTATGATGGAAAGTATAGAATTTATGGCTGTTTGCACAGACATTATCAAAATAATTGTAAATTCTTTTTTCTTGTTATTTCTGAAAGATTACTAGCCTCGCTGGTATTTTAGGGAAGGGGTTTGGTGAAGGTAGGTGATTAGAGGGTTAAAGAATGACAAATGTCAACAGTACCAATGGATTCCAGAGCTCGGCACTAAATTCAGACACAGAGTTAGAGCGTGGAACAGTGACCCAATGAATCCAAAGTTCATATCAGCACAGGAAAGGCAACTCTCCGGAGAACACAGAAGAGTTGCCTTAGCTCCCCACTTTGCCTGTGTAGATGCAGCCTTCATGTTCTATCCACATGAGTATGTCTAAATCTGGAAGTCAGTTTGTTGAGAGGCAATAGCAAGGTAGGGAGTGAAGGAAGAAGACAAAGTAGGGAAAACTTGGCAAAATATCCATGTGAGGGAAAATAAAGAGCAAAGCCCTAAAACAAACTAATAAACCAAACAATATAAACACTGAATTAAATACATGTGAAACAACAAAATTCCATTTGAGCAGTGGGATTCTTGTAGCATATAAACAGTGAGGCTGAAGACTTGGGTAGACACCCTCAAGTCTAGTTCATACTTAGGTGTTGAAGTATATCTGTAAATGTAGATTCCCCAGGGAATTAGAAAGCTGGAGGGTAGGACAGAAAGTTTAATATTATTTAAAATTATATTAATCATAAAATTAATTAATTTATATATAAATTATATATATATATAAATTTAATTATATATATATAAAATTATCATATAATTAAATTAATCATAATTTTAATTAAATTAATAAATTAATCAATTCTGCAGTCTTCTTGGGAGCTAGCTTAGATTATGCTGTAGAGAAAAAAAAAAAACAGACAAATTATTTTGTATATCATTTGAATTTGGGGTTGTAACATTTTGACCTGGCCTGTTCTGGAAATCATGGACTGAGGTGTGCCCCTTTAGAAGAGAGCATATCAGAATATTTGATTAATGGTTTGGGGAGGTGGGAGGGCTTATTGTACTCCCATCTCTATTCCTGTGCAGCTGAAATTGATTAAAAAAAACTTACTCAAAATTTATAAGTTCAAAAAAATTATTCAAACTGCAAGAAGGCAAGCGTTAAGAGGTAGATTTGGAGATCCACGTTGAAGGATAGCTATGGGCTTCACTCCTGACCTTGCTCTCTATTCGGGAAATGGGATCATTTAAAGGTAGCCCTTGTACCTGGCTTGGCCTGTAGTATACCCCTGCCTGGGTCTACAGAGAGGTGGGTCACTGTGCACAGAAGTGTCAAACCAGAAAAATATTTTTCCCCCTTGGGAAATGGATTCTAATTATGTTACGAAAATGAGCACCAACATTTGTCTTTCGTGTTTCTCAGTGGTTGGGCATGGGCACAGACTCTGAATAACAAGTTAAAATTTAATTATGGACTTAACAAACTGTTTTGAATATTTAAAGGCCAGGCATTAAAAATCATGTAGAATCATTAAGAAACCATAGCTGCCTGTCCAGGGTGTACAATGTGCTAAAAGGGAAAAGAAAAAAAACATAGCTCTAAGTTGTTTTTACAGTAATTTGGGAAATAAAATTAAAGTAAAAAGGCAATGCCCAAGGTTTCTGTTTGTTTTTTCTTCCTGTGTCTCTAACTTTTATCTTAAATCTAACAAATGACTGAATGGATTTGTCCAGAGGCAGTGATAAAGTGGGGAGTGAGAAGGAAGTGTAGAAAAGCTGGCAAGGAATCAGCAAAAGGAAAAACAAAAAGGAAAGTCATAATGAACAAGCTGAACTACACACATTTAAAATAATAAAACTGCATCCAAGTTGATGTGAATACTGAAGAACCCAATGAAATCAAAGTTGCAGGCCTAACTTGTTTTGCTTAAGTATAGAAATTAGTTAAGGTGCAAATGATCTGACATGCTCTCTGAACTCTAGCCGAATTCTTAATTATATGTCAGTTTTAGCTCTTGTTTAGTTTAATAAATATTAATTGAGCACCTGCTGTACTCCAAACACAGCCAGAAACTGAGGACCGCACGTGAGCGCAGGAGGAATTACGGTGTAGTTGGGAAGATGGCAAGGAAGCAGACACTTTGGCTACAATAAAACAGGAGGCTAGGGGCGCCTGGGTGGCTCAGTCGTTAAGCGTCTGCCTTCGGCTCAGGTCATGATCCCAGGGTCCTGGGATCGAGCCCCGCATCGGGCTCCCTGCTCAGTGGGAAGCCTGCCTCTCCCTCTCCCACTCCCCCTGCTTGTGTTCCCTCTCTGGCTGTCTCTCTTTCTGTCAAATAAATAAATAAAATCTTTAAAAACAACAACAACAAAAAACCAGGAGGCTATAAGATAAAAACATATAACAAATGGTTGCTAATTAAAAAAAAAATTCTTGTTTAAGTCCAATTTAAAAGATGTAAATGACCACATACAGGATGAACTAGGATTCTGGAAACAGCAAAAGACAGTCGTGAGTTCTGAAGGACTCTGCCTGTCTGCAACTGAGCAAATTATTTGAAAAAGATTCATTATATATAAAATACAGGCATTAAAAATACATACATCGTATGGTAATTTTGAAGCTCAACCACTGCTACATATTAGTAAACATTATTATATTCAGTTATTAGTTATTGAACCAATACTATTTTGCCAGATTTACGGAAAGTAATTAGATCCAAGCAGATCATAGAATGTTTTAACTTTAAATGCCGTGGTTTTATGAAATGTATGTTCAGTCTTCCAAAATATCCAGATGTTTGGCTTTTGCAGGAAAAATTATTGCCTGTGTTTTTCTCTTTTCATTCAGATGCTTTGACATTATATAGACCCTAATGTTTTTGTTGTCAAGATGTGATTAGAACCTTCTAAATTACCGTCTGCGGCGTCCAGTGTTATTTATGCCCACATTAGATCTGACATCACGCATTTAATAGTCACTTCAGAGTTTTCACAATTTTGGTATTGTATACAATTTGATGCCAGAGCCTTTATCACAGATGTGTTCAATAAGAAAAAGCTTACGAGAAATTCTCATCCGTGTATTAGTCATCTCCCATCAATGTGCTTCTTCCTGATACAGTTAATCTCTGTCTCCTGAGGCCGTACAGTTAAAGCGCCTTTGGCAAGGTCGTTGCCATGCTGATTTCATTAAGAATTAGGATGTGACAAAGTCTGGCCCCGTACTCAGCCTCAGTCATCAACTCCTCTCACAGACAATAGACTTGCTTTCGCCTCCCCGGAGCACCTCCAGGTATGGTTGGGTCTTTCCTCGTCCCAACTGACCACATCTCAAGGGCCTCCCCCAACACTGTCACCAGCCTCAGGGCCCAGCTCCTTTGCTTTCTGTTTTTCTCTCTTTAATCCGAGCATCCTTCTCACATTAGTCTTTATGGCCAAAGGTTTATCATGTAGTGTTCTTTTTCAGGTTCTGTAGAAAATGCACCCATATCTCCCAAATTTGTTAACTTGATTTCATTCTCCCAAACTCTTAAAGACTCATTTTGTCTGAGAAAAACTTCTGTAGTCTTCCTTGTCCCTTTGGTCTGACTCATCCGTGGAATCTCCCTGTCTTTCCTCGCCTTTGTGTTAGAGTCTGGTGGAAGCCCACCAGGAATTTTCATAACTTCTTGTGGACTCTGAGGCTTACAAAAGTGTTCGGCTTACTTCCTCATTTCAGTGATCACTGAACTAACCCAACAAAGAACCAAAATTTCGAGTGGCTGCCATTAGAATGGTTTCTAAACCAAAGTTTGAATGATGCTGTTTGCCCTTCAGAGATCTTATTCACCACTCTCCCCCAGCATCTTCCCCTTTCAGATCAGTAGCCTTTCTAGTTTCCCTTTGCATCTTCCTTCTCTACCGTGTTATCAATCACCAAATTTTCAATCCTCTTAGCACTTTCATTGGTCATGGGACCCTTCCCCAAGGCCACACTAAGAGGTTAATGGTAGTTTGGTGGGCTTCCCTGCCAAGGAGTCTTTAAAAAAACAAATACAGACTTTTTGTAGATGGAAAGAGAAGTGAACACACCTTTAAAGGAAAAGTGAGGCGAACAACCAATACTCTCCTTCTGTGTAGGAGAATTTTGTGCATGGGAGCATCTAGATGGAGAGTGAATGTAAGGGCGTTAGTGGTTTCCTGTCCTCAGGTAATACCCCATACCCAGGCCTGTATTTTTTTTTTTTTAATTGGTTGTGCCAAATATTTCCTTGTGCTTCTGACAGCACTCTTTGTCTGAAAACTCAAGCAATTGCCATGCCCAAGCATCTCTGCTCAGCCCCGTCTCTTCTCCTAGCATTCCCTAAAGATCTGGTTTTGAGTTCTGTAGACAGAGCCCTTGACCCTGCATTGCATAAGTGCCCTGGAGGGAGAGATGTTCTCTCCCCTTCACATAACCTTGCTCTCTTCTAGAGAAACAGCTCTGCAAGATTACACACACTTGAGGGAGAAGAACATACTGAGGAGATGATATTTAGCTGTTCCCTTAAAATCCAAGGGGCCATGATCCAAAAACATTTGGAGAAATAGAAGTAACTTGGTATAAGCCAGCCAACCAGTGGCCTAAATTCTTTTGCTTGATGAAATCTTCTGAGTGCATAGTTCAGTTGCCTTAAGACCAATCATGTTATTAATGGGCTATTTAGGATTTTAACAAGATTATTTAGAGACTCAAAACCTTTCTGAGCTCTTTTATTTTATTTTTTAATTTTAATTTTAATTTTTTATTTATTTATTTTTTTATTTTATTTTTTTAAGATTTTATTTATTTATTCATGAGAGACAGAGAGTGAGAGAGGGGCAGAGGGAGAAGCAGGCTCCCAAGGAGCAGGGAGCCCGATGCGGGACTCGATCCCAGGACCCTGAGATCATGACCTGAGCCGAAGGCAGTCGCTTAACCAACTGAGCCACCCAGGCGCCCTTAATTTTAATTTTTTAAAGATTTTATTTATTTATTCATGAGAGACAGAGAGAGAGAGAGAGAGAGGCAGAGGGAGAAGCAGGCTCCCAAGGAGCAGGGAGCCCGATGCAGGACTCCATCCAAGGACCCTAAGATCATGACCTGAGCCGAAGGCAGACGCTCAACCATCTGAGCCACCCAGGCACCCTCTGAGCTCTTTTAATAGATGAGTTCTATCGTGACAGGCAAACTGTAATGTCAGTGATCCCAAAGTGAGGTGCACATATCCCTTAATTTATTGAGGTATGGGGGAAATAATTAAAATAAATAAATGTATCTTTAAATATCATTTTAAAAATTCATTTTTTGTGAATGCTTTATATTATTCATAGTATATTAGTTGGCAACACAGTTATATAATTTGTAGGTAAAAACAGATCTATTGGGGTAATATTTTTTTAATGATAAGCAGGGGAGATTAAATAAGGTGAAGCTTACTGATTAGGTAGCACCTTGCCTGTAATACCCATCCCTCCACTCCATGCATTGTGTGAAGATGCACTCTATAAGACACTATCTCTCCTGTAAACAATATACCCAAGAAAATCTGAAGTTTTCCTCTGAACTCCAACCACCTTGAGAGTCTAGTATTAGTTCAGATAAAGTTGATGGCAGCCCTTGAAAGAGAACATTTATTTTTAGGACAGAGCACCTGCCTTTTTGCATAATCCTTCCCTGTCATGGTGGTCCAACATCCTAGATACAGCCACAAATGCTCCCAAAGTAAGGATTTGAGAAAGCCAGAGGAATGGAAATCAGAAGGACGAATACAGGCGCTCATGTAGATTCCCTGTGGTCTGTCACCTCTAGGAGAGAAAAACTGGGATCTGTTTTCCTCTGGACATCAGAAGAGAGGACCCCCTGTGAGAGAAAAGTTTGCCTGCTTTGAATTGGCAAGAGAAGGTGTTAAAGACACAATTCCTGCCTATCTGTTTCTCTGGAAGTTTGATAACTAAGGGACTCAAGATGGAGGGGAAGAAAGAAATAGAAGGGTTTTTTTGTGTGTGTGTTTGTTTTTTCCTCTTGCTTCATCAGCCTGCTTCTGCTTGCAGAGAGAGGAAAGCACACTCCGGCTTTGAAAACTTGCGTATCTGTTTTCAAGTTCCAGGAGGACCGTGTCACTGCTCTGTCACAAGTCCACATGCACCATTCCCATCCCAGGCTAGGTGGCCGGCGACCCCTGCATCTTGCTCTGTGTGGCTGTCTGGCTGTAAGTGCCTTTTGAGCCTCAGTGCTTTAACTTACTTGGTATATGGTCTTGGATGAGTTGCTTATTCTTCCTAATGGTAAATGGAGTAATAATTCCTCCCCATAAAGCTGGGTACATTGTGTGCCATATAATTTAAGTATTATAAGTGCTAATTCTCTTTTCTCATTTTAATCCCCTCCCCTGGTCGGTTTAATCCATCACCTGCATGGTGTCTCTTGGCTACCCCTCTTCACATTAGGATCTTACCTTTTTGGGCATCACTGATCAGGAACCTTCTGTGGATCCCTTTCCATGTAAATTCTTCCCCTTATATTTTTCTTTCTCATCATGACACTAGTCATGAAGCACTAGTTGTACTGGATTAATGGGTGTCACATGAAACCTAAGAAGGGGAGGGGCATGGTTCTGAGGTCTTCAGTAACTTCGGGAAATGCTAGGTCTGACAATGGTGCCAGGTTTCTCCAACAAGGTGGGTGTGGTGTGGAAGACATCACTCTGCAGAGTTCTCCAAACTGCTTACTTTGGAGTATAAAACCTTCCTTATGCAGAGTGGCTCAAGGGCCTGGAGTTCTGTGGAACATACTTGAAGAAATATTCTATACTTATCCTACTAGCATGAGGAAGAGGCTTCCATTCTCTCAGTTTTTCACATCCAAAGACCTACTGTTTCCTAACATCAGTTAAAGACTAGTTAACACTGGTTTCATTTAATTATTCCAAGTATCTTCGCTCTAGCTCCTTAATCACAAACCACCACCCCTAGACCATATCTAACAGCCCCTCCTCAGACTGGGAGAATTTAAAAAATCTTCCCTTCTACATCATCGCCACAATGAACTACTTTCGCTACCTTTAAGACATTAAAGAAAGTAGAGAACAATACTCAGCACAGATAACAGATCAATTTTCCTATTGCTTTTCGTAAGTTCCTAGGATTTTATATATGCGATATGTAATTTTAACTTTCTATGCTTTTGATCACAAAATAGCTCTTTGTTCAAAGGACATCATTTTTAAGGACATCAAAGACCATGTAGAAAAATATAATAGAAAGTGTATTTATAGTAGATATGCCATAGCTTACAGCAACAAAGGAGAAGGGATAGCACAATATTTGCTGAAACCACAAGGGAAGGTGTTTGCGGTGTCTGTCTCTCATGTATTTCTATTCTAGAATATGAATGCTGATGTTGAGCTATTTAACTCCTCTTTGTGAAGTTTGCTGGTGTTTCCCGATGAGGAGGATATCTCTTACACAAGCGTTAATTAGCCAGCTGGTTGCCTGTCAGGACAAGCCGAGGGGTGGCATTATTTGCATTTTGCTGATCATTGCCTCTTTGGGGCTGTAAAGACTCAGACCCAAAGAATGACTCAGAAAGTCAGGGGCCCATGTCGTTCTGCTCTGGACTCGGCCCCACAGCATAGCAGCGTGGTGACTCCACTTTGCCCTGCTGCTCACCTAGCTTTCAGTTTTCCTCTCCTACGGTGTCATAGGTGAAACTGTTGGCAGTTCAGAGTCCTCACCCCGGCTTCTCAGTCTCCCCACCTTTAGTTCTTGCTTGATCAGGGGCCGAGGATGACTGTATAATGAGTCATAGGCCCTACCTCCTGGCAAGTAATCATTTTCCCACAGTAAGTGATGATTTATGCTGGGAAGGGGCAAAGAATGTGGAGTGTTTTTTTTTCCATCCAGCCTTTCTGCTACCAGAGGGTTGTCTGGGAATGCTCTGGCTCCATTCTCAGGGCCATCTAAAACCCCATCTTAAGAGTAGTTTTAATTTCTAAGCATGGGATCCTTCCATGCATGGTGTCCACAGAGAATTGGAATATGATAATCCTATCATATATTCTTGTTAAAAAAGAAACACAGCTTTGAAATTTCCTTCCTTTGGCAGGGGAGGACTAGGAATGCCTCACAGAAGTTGAGAACTGAAGAGCCCCCAGCACAGACCCATTTTATAGATGAGAATGCTGGAGACTCAGAGAAGTCGCATGAGTTATCCATTTCCACAAAACTGGTTAGTGACTGACATCTCAGGGCTGAAATTGGCCAATTTTAAGCTGCTGTCTTACCTAATATTAAGCTTACTTGTACCATGTCACAAAGGAAAATCTGGGCATAAAGAAGATTGTGATTTGCACAGTGGCAGAAGGGTCAAGGGGAGAAGCACGATCCCTGGTATCAGATGGGCCTCAGTTTGAATCTTGGCCCTGGAACTGGGTGATGTTGGCTGATTTCCTACTGCATTTCTCTGAGTGTGTTTCCTCCTCTGTGCAGGTGAGAATAGGGATAATAATGTCTCTTCCACATCATATGCTGGACGGAGAAGAGGTAAGGCATGCAGAGCTCAAGGCACGTAGTAGGCCGTCCAGAAATGGAGGCTCTGATGATGATTTACTCCTGAGTGACGTGTGCCCTTCCTCTCTGCTGTTCCCCTTTCAAAGCAGCACTTGCTACGGTTCACACTACCTGAGAGTTCTGCCTTGTCAGACTCGGTGTGGCTCAGTTTGTTTGCTCAAGCCACTGCTGAATTTCTTTTCCTTTGTGATTTGCATTTGGGTTGTCTCATTTCCCTGAAGCCCTGTCACAAGCCACGAGGTTGTTGCAGAACATGATCTGAAACCTCACTCGCAAGGGAAAGTCCCCTCCGAAAGAGGCATTTCCCCCACTTCTTGAGTTTTACACTTCTCTTTCCCACTGTGCAGGCAACCCCTCAGCCCAGTGTCTGCCCCAGTGTCCGGCGGGCTGTTTGAGCACGGCGGGGAAGTGAGGGTCGACCATCTTTGCTCCTGGTGTCTCCATTGCCCCGGATCCTGTCGCTGTGCCTCCACATTCCTTAGGCATCCCCCAAAAGGCCTTTGCTGCTGTTTCTCTTCTCTCTCTTCTCTCTGTGTCACCTTCCCCTCTCACCAGGGCCACCTCTCAAAACCTCCAATGGAAATTTAGAGGCTTCTGTGGCTCTTAGGGGGTTATTAGGTCTCTGAATTTTCTGTGTCCTCACTTCCTTTATAGCTCACAGGGATTTCCTAAGAAGCCTCTTCCTTCTCTTCTCCGCCCAGTAGTTTGGGCTGGCTCCCCACCCCCCACCCCGACAGGGGATTGCCACCTAGGGGCATAGGCCCTCTTCTTCTTCTTTAAATATAGCTTCAAAAATACATGTCTTATGTTCATTCAGGTCTGACAATGAAAAAAAAAAAACAACTCTCCAGTCATTCTTGTGACATTTTTCTCTATTTTGATATACATATACATCATATACATATGATGATAAAATAGAGTCAGTTTAATCAAATAAATTTGTCATTTTACCCCAAATGCATGTGTGTGTGGGTATTTGTCTCCTCAGTGGCCTACTTTCTAGATATTTTGTCATCAGGGAATTTTCCCACTTGAGGATATGTTGCAACACAAGTGAATTATCTGCAATAGTTTAAAAAAATAGCAATTTATGCCAGTGTTTTGAAAATACTCTAAATAACATTAAACATTGTATAAGAATTTTTTGAAAAGAGAAAATATAGCTCCCATCCCACCCTTTTCATCTAATGACTGATTTCATTTTCAAATATTAACTTTCATTTTTTATTCACTTACTATTTATGTGTTATGATTGCTTAGGGTAGGCTTTAAAAATTTGTGCCATGAAAGTGAAACTAGATGTTGCCTCAAATTTATTGCAGTGGGCCTGCCCACTTCTCTAACTTTTTTTTTTTTAAAGATTTATTTATTTGACAGAGAGAGACACAGAGAGAGAGAGGGAACACAAGCAGGGGGAGTGGGAGAGGGAGAAGCAGGCTTCCCGCCGAGCAGGGAGCCCGATGCGGGGCTTGGTCCTAGGACGCTGAGATCATGACCTGAGCCGAAGGCAGACGCGTAACGACTGAGCCACCTGGGTGCCCCCCCTACTTCTCTAACTTTATGTGCACTCTCCTCTCAGACCTGTCATGCACCAAGTTAGGTTGAAGATAATATTCTTTCGTCCTGGGGATTGGTCCCCTGTGAGGCCCTGGGATCAAACTCCATTTCTGGTGCTTCTCTTCCTTTTAGGAATGAAAGAGAAAGATTCCAGAGAAAGAGGGAAATCTTTATTTCATTTATTTCACAAATACGTACTGAATGCCCAGTGAGTATTGAGTACAACTACGTTGATTGGGACAGAGTTTATACCATCATTCTGGCATGCTGAAGATGGGAGTGAAAACGATGAAGGAAACTTAAGTGTTGGTTTTGTGATTCTGCAAATGGCTCAAGGCCTATCAGAATGGAAAAATAATCTCTGCTGTCATGTTCTGGACCAAGGGAAGAAGTGAATGTGGAAGTGATAAAATAAAACGAGAAGGCATTGTAAGCCATGGGCTGATGGTGGGATTGAATTTGGACTTGGAGATGGGTAAAGTAATGGACCTCAAAAATAAGAAAGCCAGGTTGATTCAGTAATCATAGAATAGAGAGCTTAGTATCTGGGAGCAGTTAACTAGTGTCTTTGTTTGTAAGGAGAGTTTACACTGAATTAACCAGATTGACTCTCACTAAAAGGAGAGAAAGACAATTGTAACAGGTTTGCACAAAAACTAAAATTATTCCTTATGTAACTAAAAAATCCGATGAAAGAATGTCTTCCAACAAAAGTTGTTGTAATTCTGTCTTTTTCCAGATTTTTATAGTTTTCTTCCTTGTTGGCTTTCATCTTAGGTAGGCTTCCCCACATGGTGGCAAAGATGACCACTACACAGATTCCTTCAAGTATTTGATGAAACCTATTTCTAGAAAAATTTTCATAAGCACTTATGAACACAGTATAATTCTGCTTATAATTTCAGAAGATCACAGAACTTCTGAAGTTATATATCTTTACCTTAGAGTTCCATAGACCCCAGGTTAAAAAACTCTCCTTAAAAAACCATGACTTTTTGGACAGGATTATCTCCCACACCTAATAGAGAGACTTGTACAAATTGAATACATCGAATGAATGATTCAATCAATGAATCAACCAAGCAATCAGTCAAATAGTACTTTGGGGGGATCTGTTGTGCTGTGATATGTTAGGTGTTTTATGTAAGTTATCCTCATTCATTCTTCTAACATTACTTTATGGATGATGAAACTGAAGCTAAGCTAGGAATAAAGTGAGCAGAACACCTAGCATGGAGAGGAGATCTGAAATTCAAGGGAAGAAAGCCTGCCTACATGAGCAGGGTATTGGTCTGGCATGTCAAGGAATGTTGTTGGATTTACTGTTGTGGCTCATCTGACCCTAGTTCCCAGCCACAGCCATGGGGGCCACCACCTCTAAGGCATTCTCAGGCCACTCTGTGCCTTCTGACTTTTGGGTACCACTTATCAGTGGCCAAAAAGTACTTACTATGTGTTCTCTCTAATAGCCTTTTAAAACAACACTTGGGTCTTTCACATTTTTAGCTTTCACTTCAGAACTTGCAGTAAAACGAAAGCTTTTTGTTGTTGTTGTTGTGATTGAGATTTATTTGCAATCTAGGAAACCATCAATAATTGTTCCAATTAGATTATACTCACCAATGGGAGATCCCAGAATTGTCAATGTTGTTCTTCAGAAAGAATATTATGAACTGTAGGTCAGCTGTTAGAGTGCCAGCAAATTCGACAGCCCATAAAAGTGAATTTCCTCAACCTGTAAGCGCCGGGTCAGCAGAGGAAAGTGCTGGAAAAAATGACCATGGAGTCACAGGGTTTGGTAGAATTGGGAGATCACACTTTTTTTTTTCTTTCTTTTTTTTTTTTTTTTGAGAGAGAGAGAGTGCATATTGTGGGGGCGGAGGGGAGCAGAAGGAGAGAGAGAATCCCAAGCAGGCTCCACTCCCAGCATGGAGCCCGATGCAGGGCTCCATCTCACAACCCTGAAATCATGACCAGAGCAGAAATCAAGAGTCCAACACTTAATTGGCTGAGCCACTCAGGCGCCCAAGGAGCTCACACATTTTAAGGGGAATCTTTACTGTTTTTTTTTTTTTTTAATCTCAGGGCCCATGTGAATTGGGGAATATGAAAGCACCAACAGAATAGAAGTAGAGGGAGTTGTCCTGCGCAGACCCCAGACTGAGAAGAGTGAAATAATGGACTCTTCCTTTCAGCAAATTGTCTCATATGAGAAGAATGAAAGACAACTGATAAGCAACTTTCAGCAAGAAGACATAATAGCTCATATTCTGATTAGTAACTAGTGATTTGAATCCATGCAGATGTATCAAATGCTGACATATGTATGTATAATATGTGTATTTATATGAATCGTCATAGACGATGCATTTTTTCATATTGCTAAAGACTTAGTACTAAGTGCCAGTGTGATAAAATATCTTACTTCCTTTCCCATTAATTTTGATCAGCCTGAATCGAGCTACTTTAAGTTCTCCTATTCTTGCTTTTGTGAGAGGCATTACTTTTCTCTCTCTGTGTGTGTATCTTCATTAACCATATTGTTTGTGCTCTTGATAAAGGAGATATGACACAGTGTACATTTGAGCTAAACATTCATTTCTTCAGCAAGGGTTTCTATTTAAGACATTGTGCTAGGCAAGGGAGAGAAGGGGTGCAGAGTGGTGACGAAGCAAGATGGGCCAGATGATTTAAAAACACCCACTGTGAATGTTACCTGGTGTGGCAAAAGGGTCTTTGCAGATGTGTTTAAGTATTTTGAGATGGGGGTGATTATTCTGGATTATCCTTGTAAGCCCAGTGTAAATACAGGGTCCTTATCAGAGGGAGGCAAGAGATCAGAGTGAATGGGTAGGAAGTGTGATGATGAAAATGAGGTTGAACTGATGCTTTTTGAAAATGGGATAACAAGCCAAGGAATACAGGCAGCACTAGAAGTGAAAAAAGCCAAGGAAACAGACCTCCCCCTGAAGCCCCCAGAAGGAACACAGCCCTGCTAACAGTTTGATTCAGATTCATGCTCTCCAGGACTGTAAAAGAATACATTTGCATTATTTTCAGTCACTTCCTTTGTTTTGGCAGCAATAGGAAACTAATACACCCTTTAGATTCAGTAAGAGAAAATTTCAGAAGACATTTAATCCAGTATATGAATGTGTGAATTTTTCTGTCAAGGTTATATGTATATATAGTCAATCCAATCATTTGCTTTTCCAGGTGCTAGTACCCAATATATTTTTAATAGTTTTCCTAAAAAAACCAAAACAAAACAAAAGTATGATTCTAAGTTTAGTAGCAAATTAGAGGAGAGAATGGACAGTTTGTGAGGACATGCTTAGGGAACCCAGGGAGCTTGGTATGGTAAGTCTTGGTGGTCTCTGTATTGGTTAGAAAGTCTAGGCCATGTTGTGGTAACAAATAGCCCTAAATCTTAAAGCAACAGAAGTTCCTTTCTTATTCATTTGAAGTCTCCTGCATGGCTGGGTGACGCCCTAGAGTAGCCTTTCACATGACGACTCAGTGCCATGTCTTCATATCTATATGTGCTTCTACAGTAACCAAGGCAGGGCTTGTAATGGTTACCAGCCATTACATGCTTCTGCCTGGGAGTGACCCTCTTTTCTCATTGGCCAAAGCAAGTCACGTGATTACATCTAATCTCAAGGACACGAAAAGTATAATATTCCCCTGTCCGAAGAGAAGAAAGTTGGCAGTCCTGGTAAGCAGCGTTTACATCTATTCCATAACCCCAATTTTGTAAGGTAGAGAAGCATTTTAAATAATTTTTGAATTTACCTATATCCTTCCAATTACAATGATAACTCCATGCTCAAGTCCAAGGTACCCATCTTCTTTCATAAAAATGTTTGTAAGTCTTGAATTGTCTCAGCATTATTGCAGACCCAGATTTCAGTTTAATAGTTAATGCTGAGAAAGCACTATGATTAACGAAGCAAATTGATTTTGAATATTATATTCTTTTATTTTAAGGGGCTTAAAAAAAAAAAAACACCTACAGAGAACTAGACAAAATGAATACAAGTAAGCTAATAATAAAGACAGCAAGAACCCAAGTGCTACTGAATTAAATATTTAGCAACATTTGTAATGAAATGGAAAGTCATATCTAATTATTTCATTGTGCTTACCTTTCCTTTGTCAGGAAGTCTTTGGCATGCAGTGCATTTCTATAGGCATTCCATAGTGATTTAATATCAATTAATATCTACTTGCAGCAAAGTGTTGACAGTAAGTTTTTAAATTCACAAGCTTGACATTTTGCAGTGTAACTGGGCATAAGTGAAAGAGCTTTCCAGGTTGCTGCTAAAAGCAACGCAGAAAGATGTGAAGTGAATTTTAACCCTTTGCCAAGGAGGCCAGCTGAGACTTGCTACTTCCGTAGCAGATTTTTTCTAGAAGAGAAGACAAGAGACCAACCAACCCGGTTTTTTAATCTACAAGTTGTACCTTGAGGTTTCCAAAGCTCTGGAAAGGCATTTACTTATCCGAGTTTACATTGCTGGTGTGTGTAAAAGTTTGGATTTAAAGTCAGGTTTCCTGACTTGAGTTCTGTGTTTGTTTGACTCTGCCACATGTGCATCTAAACGTTGGGGGAGCCAGAAGGCTCCAGCCCTAGAGAGCTCTAATGGGGCTCCCTCTGTGTTCAGAAGTCTACGTTTCAGGGTTAGGTTTGTAAACTCAGTGCTTAAAAGGCTTACTTTCCCTGAGTTCTTCTAGGGCCCATTAGCTGTAATTTAAGATACGTTGGATCCAGGAATCCAACACTGGATATGACAAAAGAATTATGTTTGTTTATTTCTTTTGTTTCTCAATGTTACACGCTACCTAGTGTCCCCAGCACCCAGGAAGAAAATTAAGCCTCTTGTTCTTGACAAGAGCATTCTGCTCTAAGCGGCTTTCAAATGCCTCTTGGTGGAGTTACTATTTAATTTAGGCAGTTTATTTTCTCAGAAAGAGTCAACAGATTCTATAGGCTTTGCCAGCTAAGACCTTTAGTTTTAATCACCTCCTTAAAAACATTCTCCTTAATCCACTCAGGGCAAGACAGTGGGTTTCTTTGCACCTTGGGCTTTAACTTTGACATGATTAATCACTGAATCATTGAATATACTACTACTTTTCTTGCCTTGCTTAGGGTCTAATTGGAAAGGAATCAAACCTGGAGTCCCTTTGAATTTACTGGGAGTGCCAGGTGGTCAGAGCAGTCAGATAAGAATTAGGCTCCTTTTGACGTAAATACTCTGCCAAGTATGAGGTCTGAATGACATTATTAGTATGTATTTAATGTGCATAGAAAAACTGATAGTGCGATCTTCCAGAATGCACCAGGAGTTTGAAATGTACTTATTATTGGTTCTATTTCAGATCAGTCAGTAAATCAATAAGTTAAAAAACAAACCCCACAACAATCCCCGGGGGAATTACTTTAGAGGTTTCTAGACCCCCCATTCTGTGTGGATCTCATGATGAAAGGGAATCTGCTCTCACTGGCCACTGGCACCTTCCTATCAAACTTCTATCTACAGTTTCTGCCTCACCCCACTTCATACAGAAGTTGCCTTTTCCTGATCATTAAAGCAGCCAGTAAGGTTAGGAAAGGGAAAACCCACTTCTAGCTTTAAATACAAGGTAAGAAGTATTTTTCTTTCCAGTATATCTCACTCACGTAGGAAAAGTGATTTCGTGTAATTTATTTTTCAAGGCAGGCATTAGCAAATATTTTCTGAGGCTAACTATGTGCCAAGCATGGGGCCAGATGTCGGAGATTAAGCTTCAAACAAAATAGATAGAATCTTTGTTCTTAAGGGGGAGGCTAGTAAGAGATTCAGAAAAAAAGCCAAGGATAACACAGCACGATAAATGCAATCACAGAGAGAGTACATACGCTCTGGGAATGCCAAGGAGTGGACATTCATCTGTACTTGAGGGTCTGGGAAAGGCTTCTTGGAAGAGGTAGAGCTAAAATGAAGGATAAGCAGGGGTTATGGCAAAACTGGGGACTGGGTTTGGGGAGCAGTGTGAGACGTTGAGGAAATACTCAAAAAATGAGAGACAGTACGGCACATTTGAGGTAGTAAAGACATTTAGGGGGGCTAGAAAGAAGGTTAGCACTGGGGCTGGGGTGGTGGGACTGAGGTCATGCACGAGCTTGTAAGCCAAGTTAAGGAATTTTGCTTTATCATGAAGAACAATGGGATGTATTGAAAGATTTTTAGGCACAGAGTGACATGATCAAATTTATACTTTAGAAGAGGGGCACCTGGGTGGTTCAGTAGGTTAAGGATCTGACTTTTGATCTCAGCTCAGGTCTTGATCTCAGGGTTGAGAGTTCAAACCCCCACTGGGCTCCATGCTGGGCATGAAGCCTACATAAAAAAGAAAGAAAAAAAAAAAAAGGAAAGAAAGAAAGATTCCTTTGGTTTCAGCATTAAATAGCCTGGAGGGCTTAAAACCATACTTACTGAGACAGAACAGGACTTCTGTAATATTGTGAGGGATGCTGGCACCTGAACTAGCCTAGCGACCAGTGAGATAAAGAGGTATGTGATGGGGGCAGAGCTAACAGCCATTGATGATTGGTGGTTAGCCAGGCCAAGAGGAAAGAGTCTGGTTTAGGTAATTGGGTTGATTGTGGTGCCATTTTCAGAGATCAGAAACAGGAGTAAGATCAGGTTTGAAGAGGGAAGGTGGTAATTCTGGTTTGGGTCATTTAGGGGGACATCACATGGAGATGTCCAGTAGGCAATTAGTTACATGGTTCTAACATTCAGAGGAGAGAGCTCGTCTGCGAATAGAAATTGGTAGTCACAGCCTGTAGGTGATAATAAAAGATATTACCTGGAGTGATTGCTGAGAGAGAAGTGCGGGGTACACTGTTGAGGAACACCAATAACCAAGGGGTGGGCCATAGGCAGAAACCCACAAAAGAGACTCAGAATGAAGAGAAATAGGGAGAAAGCCAGGGAGTGCCCATTGGCTGAATCACGGAATCCAAGAAAATCAAGATGAAACTAAGCACAGGCCCAATTATTAATATATTTTACCATAAGAAATCAAGACAGGCCAAGGGACTTTAGGGGTCGGAGTAATGGAAGTGAAGGATAGACTTTGCTTTTAGTGTCTATAGGAGTGTTTGTATGTCTCTGTGTATGTGTGTGTGTGTGTGTTTGGTATTTATGGAAGGAAACAGAATGTGGGAAATATTGTCAGCGGATATTATGTTCCCTTAGTTCAGTCAGATATGAATGTTTAGTCATTTAGCATATACTTACTTAGAACTTAGATATAGAGCATTGTCCCTAGAGCAGTGGAATATATACAAGAAGTATAAGCTATAGTTGCTCCCTGGAAGCCTATGAACTAGGAATGTATCACAGGCACAATAGAACCAATAACAGGGGCAGCACATAGTGAATACTAAGAGCTTATATAGAAAATAAGATCTACAAGAATTTAGAGGCAGGAGGTACTAATTTTCACCATCAGTGTGGACTAGCAAGACAAGAACCAGGGCTAGACATCTAGCTCTGTGTACTGATTAGAACTCTGCAGGTTTAAGATTGCTAGAAAACGATCTACAAGTAAGATAGAATCCTAGTCTTGATCACCAACAGGCCCTTTTCTGAACTCACCAGGGTTATTGCTCCATCTTTTCAGAAGTGCCTCTGGCTTTTCAAAGCAATATTCATCCTGAGGAGAACAGTTAGTCATTGTCTCTTAGTAGTAATAGAACCAGCAGCTCAGAAAGGAAAAGCCAGCAGTGACTTTTCGATCACCCCTTCAACCCCCAAGGTTGTTCTGAGAAATCCCCAAATTTCTTGTAGGCAGAACATGCAATATATTTAACAACAAGTTCCTCCTTGCCCTGGAGTACACCAAAAACATAAACTTTGAAAACTCATGGAAAATAGGAGAACTTGTGGTTTTGTTACTTGGCAACTGAGATCTGAAATGTTAAAATAGGAAATGTGCATTATTTTATAATTCTGAAAATGCAATACATGTTATTTGCTATTCTAGGAGGGGAAAACACTGTAGTTTTAGTATCCGATTGTTTCAAAAATCCACACTTGTTAAACTAGCTTTGCTGCTGTTATATTGTTGTCATTCTAAGTGGATACCTCATGGGCTGGTAGTGTCCAGGTAAAGCAGGAGGTCTAGCTAGAATTCCCAGGAAAGCCAATATTCAGAGAATGAGAAGAATTTTGCCAGGAAACTGGAAAAGCTCCCTTGCATGTGGTGGTGGTGGTGGTGGTGGAAGAAGAGAGCATTGGAGAGACAGAGACCGGAATAGTGACATCAGCCTGACTGAGATTATGCGGGGGGGGGGGGGGGGGGGGGCGGGGGGGAGTGTTGCATCTGTTCTACTTGGGGGAAATGTACAATCCCTCTTGCTGGCCAGCCCCACCTCCCTTGCTGCTGCCCCTCTACCTCTGATGTTGCCCCTGACTCCACGCCCAATGCAGAAGAAACTATCATTGTGGCAACCCATATTCCTTAAACCGTATCTTGGGATTAGTGCCCTGGCAAGAGTGAATGAATGATGATGGAAATGGACAGAATATTTGACATAATTTCTTGGAGAAAATGGGATGGAAGACACTCTTCTGTATGGATCAGACTTGGTTGAATGACTAACTTGAATGGTTACCTGAAACTCTAAATTATATTAAGTATGTTGGACACTTCTGGATTCAAGGGTGTCTCTTACCGTATCTCTGCTCCCATTCCAGTGTTATTATATCTTCCACTGATATATCCCCAACCACCTAGAGGAGTTTTTATTACATGATGGATGTAAAATAAATATTTATTGAATAAATAGCTCAACTGAGTATACTAAGTGTAGATAAAATAAAATTGAGTGATTTTTCTGATGTTTCATAAAATTAAATTCTCACTCAAGTTAGTGGATTATATTTCTAGACAAAGATCTTAGATTATTGGCCATTTGTAAATCACAAATTCTGCAACTTTAGGTGTAAGTTATGACATTTTGTTATCTGTTAACAGAAAAATCTTGAACCATCTTCAACAAAATGTTATCTAAGGATTCTTTTCATTCTAAAAGCCAACAAATCCATGAATGTAGATTATTTCTCAAGCTGCTTCCATTTATAACATTCCATGGTTCTTATAAAAATATACAAAAGAAGAAACACACCCGTTGACTCTATTTGACACCTCCTTATATGTTAGGATTTGAAAATTAAGAAAAAGCAATGCCAGCTTACCTTTGGGGGTGATCCAGAGCATCACCACATATAGATGAAACATTAATTATTGACTTCTGAAAAGTTTTCCCAGATTATCTGGTCAGGACAATTCATTAACAATGATGACCTACCATTTATTAATCCCCTTTCAGGCACTGTGCTAGTTCTGGTCCAGCGGCACTTTGACTATAGTTGAGAAGACAGACAAAAACCAGTAACTAATAGTTACAAATTGTAAAAAATTACTAGGACAAAAAATAGTGTGGCCAAGGTAGAGGTTGGTTATTTTGATAGGGAGATCAGGTAAGGTCTTTCTGAAAAGGTCTCATCTGACAGATGAGAAAGATTCAGCTATATTCAGGGCAAACGGGTAAGCATTTCAGGCAGAGAATACAGCATAAGCAAACAAATCACAATTTTAGAGCTTCTTGTATTTACAGATGAAATGATAAGACACCTAGGATTTGCTTTAAAATATTCTTTGAGAAGCTGGGGAAGGCGAGCATTAGGGTTATAGACAAACAAGATTGGCCATATAATGATGATTTTTGAAGCTAGGTGATGGGCACATAAAGATTTCTTATGCTGTACTTTCTTTTATGTATGTTTATAATTTTCCATAATAAAATGTTTTTAAAAAGCTTGTGGAACTTGTCTAGTTTGTAGGTCTAGTTATTGTCTAATTTTGTTGGTAGTTTTAGAATATGACGCTCTTTTACCACTCACCATTTAAAGAATATTGGAACAGTTAAGAGAATAGTATTTGGCATATCTGAGGCTCAGTAAAATTCCCTCAGAATAATCTCTAACTTCAGTATAGACTCAGTATAGAGTGGGTAGCCCTCAGTATAGACTAATGTCTAACCTAGAAGAGGAGTATCTTCACAAATTTTTATGAAGTGAGAGAAAAAGAATATTTAAAGAAATTTGACCCAGTTCATCTTTTAAAATATCAAATTTTTTGAAGTATAATTTACATGCAATGAAGTTCACACATTTCAAATATACAGGTTGATGACAGTGTGGAATGATACCCCGATCAAAATATATCAAGATACTTCCACCTCTCCAGAAAGTTCTTTTGTGCCACTTATGGTCAGTTCCTCCTCCTCCACTTTAGGAAACCACTAATCTGACTTCTATTATTATAGATTAATTTTGTCTGTTCTGAAATCTCATATAATGGAATCATACCAGTTCTTGGTATCATCTCCCTTCATTCAACATATCTGTGTGATTTATCCTTGCTGTGGTGTATATTAATAATTCATTCTTTTTTATTAGTGAGTAGGATATTCAGTTGTATGACTATACCACAGTTTGTTTATCTATTCACTTGTTGATGGATACTGGGTTGATTCCAGCTTTGGACTATTATGAATAAAACTGCTTTGAACAGTGAACATTTGTGTATAAGTCTTTTGTGTGCCATACATTTTCATTTCTCTTTAGTAAATACTTAAAATTGGAATTGCTGGGTCATATGGTAAGTACATTTTTAACTCTACAAGAAACTTCCAAATTGCTTTTCAAAGTACTTGTATCATTTTACACTCTCACCAGCAATGTATGAGCATTCCAGTTGCTCCCCATCTTTGACAATATTTGATATTGCCAGTCATTTTAATTTTAGCCATTCTAGTGGGCATAAAGTAATATTCACATTGTGGATTTAATTCAATATACATTTCCTAAGTGACTAATGTTGAATATATTTTCATATACTTATTGGATACTCATATATCTTTGTGAAGAGTCTACTGAAATCTTCTACCCTTTTAAATAAATTATATTATTTGTCTTCTTATTGGGTTGGAAAAGTGCTTTACATATACTGGATGTACTCCTTTATCAGTTATATGTGTTGCAAATATTTTCTCCCAGTCTCCCTTTTCGTTTCCTTGATTTTTCTCTTAAAGAAAATGAAGGATTTAATTTTGATAACATCCAAGGTAATAAATTTTATTTTATTTTTAGTGTTATTTCTGACTTAGTAAAGAAATCTTTGCCTGACACAAAATCATCATACATATTTGGGTCTATTTTTGATCTCTCTATTCTATTCCACCCCCTTGATTGCTTCACAGTAAGTCTTAAAATCAAATAGTGTAAGTTCTTCAGTTTTGTTTGTCTTTTTTAAAATTATTTTTTTCCCATAGATCCTTTGCATTTTCATACACATTGTTGAAACAGTTTATCAATTTCTTTTAAAAAAAATAGATCTGCTGGGATTTTGATTGGGATTACATAAAATCTATAGATTACTTTGGTAAGAATAGAGAACAATACTGAGCATTCTAATTCATGAACATAGTATGTATTTCCATTATTCAAATCTTTAAACATCTCTCTAGCAATGTCTAATCTTTTTCTGTATGATGCTCTTGCACAGATTTTGTCAAATTTATCCCTAAGTATTTTATGTCTTTTGATCTCATTGTACATAGTATACTTTTGAATTTTAACTTTCTAGTTTTTTGGTTTGTCAATTTAATTTTTAGAAAGTCATTTCTAGCTTTACTATTTTGAGATTAATACATTTGCAAACTTAACAAATCATATCACTTACATGAATTATTTCTCATAAAACAACAATTAAATTGACTCTATTTTACCACTAAAAACTGAGGCATCACATGAAAAATAATTTGAATCAAGATATGCAATGCACACAGTCCTTCCCAGCTTTTTCACTATGCCTCTCTTGGAAGAAAATTGGATAAATGTCACCATGTTCTCATAGTACTGGAACTGGGAAAAGGATAATTTTTTTTCCTTTATATTGAGAATACTCCTAGAAGGGAGTATAACCTAAGGAAGACTGGAGAAAAAAGCAGCAGAACTCTTTGTCATGATTGCTCACAGAATGTGTACTAAATGTTCACATTGTGTTTTTCAGAACAGTCACCTTACCCAGAGCCCAGTTCAGGGAGTCATTGTACTTTCCCAGAAAGATCCCGATTCTCTGGGTTTACACCTGAGCTTTGTGCCTTTCCAGTTCAGTAAGTTTGATTGAGTAACTTGTTCTATAGAGGACTTACAGTAGTTTTTATTTTTTCCTCTAAAATTGAAATGGTAATAATTCTTGCTTTGATTCCTTCATGGAACTTTTTCTAAGGATCAAACATTAAAGCTCATAAAAGCCCTTTGTAAACAGAAAATCTTTAATCAAATGTTAAATATCAGAATGATTAGAACCCTTTTCCAATGGCTATGCAGAACAATTTAATTACTAGTGACAGTTTGTTGATTTTTTTTTTTTTTTAACATTTGGCACAGAAAGAAGTGAGAAAAGGCAGCCTTAACATATACTGAATATCTGCTGTGTGTTAGGCATCTTACATAAATTGCTTCTTTTAAACTTTACTACAACCCCATGAGGCTATGGTGGGGACACTGAAGTAGGAATTGTTATTCTTTTGCAAATAAGAGACTGAAATTCAGAGACATTGACTTGCTCAAGGTTTCTTGGGTATTAAGTATCTGACTTTAAAACTTTGCATCTCCTACAAAACAAACTGTCTAATTGAAAAACTGGTCAATGTTGGAAGTGAGCATGCAAGGGGAGTGTTGGGATGCTTGAGTAGCAAAACAACTCCGAACTCAGCTAAGGGCCATTGGGTTTGCTCCCACTTGTCCTTGAATAACCACCCTTAGGCACCACATGCATGTAGAGTCTCAAAGGGGCAAGGCAGGCCAGACTCTTAATACAGCTGAAATCACACATCTCAGATTATTATTGAGGTGTTTTCATAGATTTTAAGTTTATTTAGTATCTGTACCGAAGTTTATTTTTGGAAGCTTCAGTCAAATAGTGTTTCTTAAGTATCTTTGTATGCTAGTCTGGTAATAGATGTTGGGAGGAAGTCCCTGCTATAGCCCCTACCTTCAAGAAGCTTTTTCTCTAGACATGGACACAGGACATACCCCAGGCAGATAATTCATGATAACTCCCAGCAATATGCAGGCAGTGCTAGAGGAATGCATAGAATGTTATGTTCCAGGATACAGAAGAAACTGAGAGCATAAGTGGGCTTCTATTCGTTGCTACAATCTCACCTGGGCTTTGAAAAGGCAGATAAGTTTCAAGAAGGAAGCAGGGAGGGTGTACCTCCAAATAGGGCATGATGGGAACGGGAAGACATGTTTTCTACTGGAGGGACCTCAGGGAGGCCATGTGGTTGGAAACGTGACTGTCGTGTGGTGGTCAAGCATTGGGTCTGGAGGGTGACTATCTACATCTGACAGCCCACCAATGCCATCTTTGAGGTTCTGGTCCACTGATTCACTCCCCGAGCTTGTGCATGCATGTGTGCATGTATATGTACATGCACGCACGCACACACAATTCCCTACTGGGAGATAGTGCTCATTTCCTGGTGTTATATTGAAGATTCAGTGAAATGGTACATGGAGGATGCAGCAGGCTTCCTGATTAAAATGATAGCTGTCTTCATTACTAATGGTCTTAGATGCCTAGCAAAGGCAAGAATTTGCTCAAATTACTGAACATCACCTTCCAAATGTATTTGTGTTTGTAACTGTATTAGTTTACTAGGGCTGCCATAACCAAATACCATAGACTAAGTGGTATAAACAACAGAAATTTATTTTCTCATAGTTGTAGAGGCTAGAAGCTCAAGATCCAGATGTCGGCAGGTTTAGATTCTCCTGAGGCCTCTCTCCTTGGCTTGCAGATGGTGTCTTCTCCCTGTGTCCTCACATGGCCTTTCCTCTGTGCACCTGCTACTTCTCCCTCATCTCATAAGGACACCAGTCATGTTGGACCAGGGCCCCACCCATAAGACCTCATTTAACCTTAATTGCCTCTTGAGAGGTCCTGTTTCCAAATGCAGTCACATTCTGAGGTCCTGGGGTTTAGGGCTTCAACATTCAAATTTGGGGAGGGATACAATTCAGTGCATAATGGTAACCGTTCTTACTTTCTCCCCTCTGCTTTCAGAGTACTATTTTTCCTTTTCAAGATTAATCCTTCCGCATGGCCCACATCCCATCAAGCATTGCCTTCCACCTCTTTTTTTCAGTGGCTTGATATCTGGGGCTCTATGTCATATAGCTTTCAGATATTTATTTATTTCAACATTTTTCTTTGAAGAAAGAGGTAGATAAATATGAATCTTCCTACCTCATACACCTATTAATGTAGAGATGGAAAGGCTTTTTATTTTTTTCTCTTTAGCTAAACTGAGAAAAGATACTTTAACATTTTTATATAGTGCAGATCAGGGAGCAGCAAGTGACGTACTAGCAGTGTGTGTGTATGTGGAGGTGTGTGCATTTGGCATTTAGCCAGAAAACCGGGAAATCCTAACTGATATTTGGATGAACAATTTGAAAAAGCAGCTTGCTCTTCAGATGAAAAATGTGACTGGGGAAAACCAACTATAGAAAAAAGTAATCATAAAAATATAAATGCTAAAGAAGATTATCTATATGAAAAATACAGATCACTGCTTTTAAATAGAATGGAAAATGTAAACTTTAAAAATGAATATCAAATAAATGGGCACAAATGTATAGCATCCAGCTCCAACAAGGAAGGACAAAGGACAACGGAGAGTGTTCCAGCAACAGGAGCCCTGCCAAACTGTCAAGTGTGCCCACATGCTCAAGCCCTCTCTCTCATCCCCCTGCCAATCTCGCTGCATTCCTGCCATTTTAGACACACTGGAGATACGGTGTTAAACGGTTCTCATGCAAAAAAAAAAAAAAAAAAATGCACATGTTGCATATGGAGAAAAGCCTAAGTTCTTCCTTGTTTTATGAGCGGCCAAATCTTGCTGCTGGTGTTTACTTTAACAGAGGAATGTGATATTAATATTTAGCTCACTCTGTAGAAATATGCATTTAAATAGCAATTTCAGCATGCAGGCTCCAGAGCAAGATCTCTGTCTCTCAGTGTCTTTCTTATACACACACACACACACACACACTGTTTTCCAGCTCACATGGCTGGGAATCCTCAGTTAATCCAAAGAATCACACATGGCCAACAGAAGGAGGGGATGGAGTGAAATGGCAATGTTTACGGCTGCAGGGGATACCCAGCGTGCATGCGAGCTTTGTGAACCCTGCTGGAGATGGAAGTCCCACACGGACAGCTGCAGCATCAAAGAATCCCGGTGACCTAGATTCAGCTATAGATCGGGGACTGCTCTGGCCTGCTTTGCCACCGCGACACCAGCAGCCTGCTCGCAGGTTCACGGACTGCCTGGCAAACGGCGCTGACCCATTTCACCATGACAACCGGGGCTGATCCACGAGAGGCTGTGCACAAGGCACCCCTCACTGCTGGCACGTTAAAGATTTCAAAATTAAGTTTACTCAGAGGTTCTGAAAAACACATCTAGAAGTCTTGACTAAAGCTGACATTCTTTGACAGCAGTGGAAGAGTTGGGAAAGTAAAATGTGAATAAAAAAGTCGCCATTAGCTTTTTTCTACATTCTAAACTATCAGCAAAGCTATCCATTTTATGTTGTCCTCAGCCAATAGCTTTGTAATAAAGATGTTTCCCATCAAAGTGAAGTGATCAACAGAGAATAACTATGTGAAAAGGCTAATGGATTAAGTTCCCAGGCTGTGTATATTTTGGTCTATTAAAACAGAATATATAGAATGAAATAATTTAAAGCCTCCTGATAAATAAGTGGAAGTATCTAAAGGTGGATTTATTACAGCTTTGGCTCAACCTTGAACTGTACAGAATCAAGTTTCATTGGAGAATTTAAATAGTATGCCCTTTAAAGGGGGAAACGGGGCTGTGCTTTGGTAAAGGCATTCCATTTAGTAAGTGCAATTTTGGAAAATCAGGGCCTGGTATGTGCACGTGAGCACATTAAAATGCCCCGTGTGCTTTTTTGACAAAAAGCATAGCGTAGAATCGAAAGCATTTGCAGGTCTTTTTATTAAAATCCGTGCACTCTTCTCAGTCCTGCTTTTGTTGTTGTTCTTAAATTAGCTCAGGAGGTTAAACTTTAGAACTTCCTGAGTGATACTCTCTATTTCCGACATGGAGAACACAAAATCAAAACAGGTCACACAACTCCATGTGCTTCAGAATCTCTTCCCGGCCACAGATCCTCTCCTTAGGGATGATAAAAATCACACAGTCTTTACTTTTTAAGTAGAGGAAGGAGAAGAGTAGCCAGAGTTTGGCATCATGGGAATCTGTCCGATGCAGCTTCGGAAAACGTGGAAATAAAACTGTAGCACATCTTTGTAAAACAAATAAGCCAGTCACTCTTTTTGTCACAGAGATTTTAGGAGCTCTCCTTTTCATTCTTTCTTACTCAGCATTTTCCTTCACTGCTCATAAAGGTTTTTTTTGCCTTCTGCAAGGACTCAGCCTCCTTTCCAGATCCTTCGTGTCTCAAAGTCTTCCAGGAGCCATCTCTCTCCCGTGTGAGAACTGACTTCCTGTTGGGGAAGCATCTGACTTTTGCAGCCCTCTGTGCCTGCCACTCATCATCCCAAGCAAGCTCTGGGTCAGTGAAAAGTTTATTGAGTTAACTAAGCAGCTAATACATTATGGCAAACTGGATCAGGAACTCGAAAAACGAATCGCATTTGTAAACAGTGGTAGTGACGGAATCAATCCTTCAACTCTGAAGGGCAATGAAAGATAAAAATTAATTATCCAATATACCAGAAAGATAGCAATCATTTTTCATGGCTAAAACTGGATGTTTAGGTAAGATAACCATACATTCTAGTCTACCCGTCTGTCTGTCCTCTGATAAAAATGGTAGCCCTTTTTGGGTTCCCATTTGAATGATAAATTACATGGTTTTCCTAATGATAATATTTTCAGTGCTTAAAATGTCTTTCTTCAGTGTTTTTCTGTAATTTCATTTGTTGCGTATGACTTTGTTTTCTTTCATATGACTATGGTTTTTATCTCAAGAGGGTTTTCTTTAAGAACTTGAGGTCACCACCTCTACAGAAGTTCCACTGATTTTGTCTTCTGGCTTTTGCTCTTGCCAGTCCCCTTCCAAGGCCTGGCGCTCTCAAATCTTCCACTATCACCAATATACAAATGACTGATATGTGCATTAAAAGTCTGTTTTTTAAAGGGTTGTTCACAATTTTAAAAGGAGCAAAGACTTGAAAGACAAAGGAAAGCTTTCTTGGTTGAATTTCTGGCATCCACCCTTAAAACCACACCACTCAGCCTCTTCGTTTACTCTTATATCTACGCCATCAAAGTCAGTGAAGCCAACGGACACCAGGTGATCAACAAGACTCCTCGGTGCAGATGATCTGAAACACAAGGTCAAAAACAGCTTTTTCGTTTCATATACTTTTCATTCCTTGATCTATGAAGCTATGTATAGATTTCTGAAAATGAAATTTATGGGAAAGTGCACACAGACAGCCAGAGTGTGTCTACCATGTCGTACTTGGAAGACAGGGAATATTTGAGATCAGTGCAATACCAGGACTTTTGATATAAAAGAATAATGTATGCATGGCGTATTCAAGTTGATTTCTTAATTAAATTGGCATACAATTGGCAATCTAATTATATAGTAGTTACTTTTTATTGTGTGAAAAATTAAGCCTTATATCAACAAATTCTGGTGGATTGTTTCTCCTGGAAAAATTTAAAAATATAGGGTAAGGTATTTCATTAGATCATTCAAAAGCCTTCTAATGGTTGTGATATTGTCTCTCTTCCACCCTTCAATCATTGATTTATTATCTTCTAGGGTTTGCCTTGCCAGAATATTTAGGGACTAATGTAAACATTGTCTTTGCAAATGCTTTCAGACTTTTAGCTCTGAATTTCTGCACAGCTTTAATGGAACTTATTATCCAGACACGCACTATCTCGTGAACTGAATCATCTTTTTGAATTGATCATGGGTTCACTGATGCTTTAACTACAAGACATTTTTGAGGAGGGGTATAGTTTTCATGTTTTATTGTACACATTTGAATTTCATTATGAAATACTGAGCTGAAGTGTATGCCTGCCTTGGCTTATGTCCAGATGTTTGAATTATAAAGATAAAATAGATGACTTTATATTAAATAATTAGAGACTCTAGTGGGTGGTAAATTCTGTCTATACACTTACACGGTTAGTGGCCCAAATAAACTCTAAGGACCGTAAGATCTGTAAAACTGCGTTGCAATTGGAAAAACCCATTCAGGACTGAAGGGAGAGGTCCTTGGTTGCTGACAAGGATCTCCCCTTGACTTCAGACTTCAGACACACTGAAAGAGTCTGTCAGTATACAAAAGCCACTGAATTACATCAAATCTCCAGTCAGGAGAAATGGTAGCAACAGGAGAAGGAAAGGAACTGGTTCAGGCCTTTTTGGGTGGTGGAGGCTGGCCAGTCTGCAGCGAGCAGACCTGACTGGGCTGGAAGTGGGAAACCCAGCTGGAGGCTGCCGCTCACGTCCAGAGTCTGTAGATTAGAAGAGCAGGCTGGAAAGTCTAGGGACAGAGTGATTAATGCATTCCTCAAAAGTCTTTGCTTTCTAATCAAGTTCCTAAGATGCTTGCCTCAAACAGAGTTAACTACAAGATATTTAATGATGTAAATGAGCAATCCATCTCTGGCATATCAGAGCATCCACCAGGGGTAAAGCTTTGTTTGCCTTGACCTGCAAAAACATGGTGTTAGATTGAAAGTATTTAGTTCTGATGCAGGCCAGACACATGTGCATTTAGTTCTGGTGCAAAGTTACCATCTTCCACTTGGAATTTTCAGAAGAAATGGCTTATAGCATGTTTGTTCACATTCTATGTGGTCATCTTACTGACAGATAAAATGATTTTCCATTCTTTTAAAGAGTCACGGTCCTTGCTTTGTTTCTTTCTTTTTTCCCTTAAAGCTCTGCTTTTATTTTTATTAATTTTGTTAATTCATTTACTAAGTGAATATGTAGGCAGCACCATCTTCCTTCTCCAACAAGGCATTGTGTGCCAAGTAATATGCCATGCAAGAGATTTGGATTGTATTCTGGTGGGAGGACTAGAACTTGTACCCATACATATAATATTCCAAGCAGTGATGACATGCCATATCTGTGATGCAGACCATGAGCTCCAGAAATCTGAAATGCAAGGGATTCTGGCTGTAGTGGGAATAATATTTAGAGAGTTGAAGGGTAGACTTCCTTTTGATAAAGATTGGAGGGCAGCGCTGGGCAGAGAAGCTGCAGCTGAGCAACAACATGGAGGTGAGAAGAGCATTCAATGATCGGGAAATAATCCAAAATAAGTTGCATTTAGAGCTCAACCTTGAGAAGGAGCAGGGCTCGAGACTGGAAGAACAGTTGGCAGCCAGAATTTTAGGCTAAATGGTTTGGTCTTAATTTCATCGGCAGTCAAAAATTTTAAGTAGGATCTTGGGGATCTTGTTGTGCTTTAAGAAAATGATTAAGTGCAATCTTCAGGATGAACCACAGGAGCGAGGAAGGCCGGTTGGGAAACTATGGTAACACTCAAGGTGTGGTGTGATAAGATTGGAATGGTGGTGGTAGCAGTATGAATAAAAGGAAAAGAGAAGATATGTAACATGGGAGTGTTATTTTATTTCTCCAGAGAACTGAGTTTGTGTTGATCAGTAAAGCAATAAAATCAGTTGTGCTGCTGGTAAACTTTCAATAAATGTAGCAAGTTATTTTGCAGAAATCGTGCCCATGATTTACTTATGAAATGGACTCAATCAGTGATTTAAAAGACATACATCAAATGATAAGGAATGATTATCATCATCTTCAGCCCAATAGACTTCTTTTTCCAACCCTCCACTCCCCCTATACTCTCTAAGTGCAAGGGACCATAGGGACATTACCTGTTCAACTCTCATCTGTCCCTCTGAGAAGGATGAAGCATTTCTGTTTTGAAGATGGGAAAACTGTAGCATAGAATGTTTAAGTAGACAAGGTGACACAAAAGCAGTATTCTCATTACACCAATTTCCTTTAGCAGGAGACAGGTCAGGATAGCTTTAGGTGGCAATTACTTAATAGTCAAATAATTTGACCAGACCAAACTTTTGATGAAACAGCCTAATTGGGAATAATTAAGGTTGAGCATATGTGGAAGACTAGGTCTTCTCATCTAACAAGGAATTGTCCTTAATTGCTGAAACTGGAATGGATAATTTAGAAAATTTAGGACGATGACATTAAATTGTTGTCATGGATTATTTGGAGTAATTTTTGTTTCTTATTCAAATTAAAATAAGAAAAAGACGTGCTAATGCTTCATTTTGTGTTGAGTATGTCCCAATCTACAGGCTGCCTGCATGAGACTGTCTATTTAAGGATCATCCCTGACTCATCAATGGGAAGAGAAAATCAAAATATCTGAAAGAACATATAGATCAGTTGAATACAAGTTTTGATGGTATCACCGACTATACCTCCCGGCAGATGACACCATTGGTTTAATTGAAACAATTACTGTGAATATACATCGGTTGTGCATTTGTGTATCTACCTGAGAACACAGAACTTATGGTTTTGCACGTGTTATGATGAGGCAGGAACAGGGAGGGGAAAGAAAGATAAGAAATTTTACCTAAAAGCAGAAATTTCTGAGTATCCCTGTTTAAAGCATTTTTTCCTTAAATCACTTAAAGACTTACCTTTCAGGTGTTTGGCATGGAAATCATTCTTTCAGGATCCTATTTTATAACTCATTTTTGTTTGTAGAGTTGCCCAAGAAAGCCTCACTCTAATGGGTTCCGACTTAGTCTTTCTCACAAACAACAGAATACTGGGCTTTGAAAGCTGACAGGAGGGAAGAAGGGGGAAAAAAAGGAAATGTTTATACCTCCTCATTTTGATATGGCTCCTTCAGAAATCTAATACTCAATATCTTCCTGCATCTGGAGGAGGGAAGAAAGAGACCATACAGGCATTCTGTACGTAATGTTGAAATAAAACCCTCTATTGTCCACCAAGACAATAGAACTAGTCTATAATAATGTAGTACAAGTAGAGCATAAACTACACAAGCTGGCAATGCAATCTTTGTTCCGGTGTAATCTTCCATATCAACCATCGACAATCCCCAGAGGTAAGAGAAAGGCCTTTCTCCTATTTCCCATAACCTGCCACCACTTCTCTCTCTCTTTCTCTCTCCTTGCTGTGTAGGAAGCAGTAGAATAAAGTTCCCCATTGGGATGGCTACACATGTTTGACAACATAGGAACTGTCCTAAATCTTGGCCAAAGCCTCAAGCTAAACTTGAACTCTTTGTGTGGCTCATCAAAAGGAATTAGCTTAGTCATCTGTTTCAAAGTCTGTAGGATGTATTTATTTGGTGGGGAAGAGAAGTAGAAATACTGAGAAGTAAGGGGTGGGGTGCTCACAGTCAAAGCGCTGCTTGAGAAAATAGCATTTTCACTTCTATCTAGAGAGATAGCACCATAATTTTGGGGAGGAGGCGGTGAAGACACAATACAGGACTATTACAAAGTAAAATATCCAAGAATGTCAGGGTGAAGGGGACGCGCTGAGCGAGCATGCTGAAGCCGTCACAAAACCAATTGCTCAATAACAGATTCACCAAGACCTGGTGCTCTGGGAGTTAGCAGGTGGCTGCTGCGCTGATGAGTAAGACCAGCATGCTGCCATCTGGGTGGGGCGGACAATCGTTGTGGGCATTCTCTTTAAATGCACAGATGAGCATCAGATAAATACCTTAACTCCTGGTATTTTTCCTGAGCCTAGACCAATTTCAACCTCTAAAATGGCTTGAGTTTGTCTATAATTGATCTTTGCTAGAAACCATGACTTTAGGTTATATGCAAGAGTCAAAAACAATGAATTAATTCACAAAATGTGTCATGTCCATTTGTAACCATAAAATTTCCCTTTTATGTAAGAGAAAATTCAGCCTGTTAAAAATATTTTATGAATGAGAGAAATTAGTCTGAAGATAAAGGGAAGACCACTAAGAATTGCAAGAGCAATCAAAATAGGACACTTACATTTTTAAAAAACTGAAAAGACTAAGGAAGAAAAAAGTTTATACTCTTTACCTTTGCTTGGCTGGAGAATAGAAAAGAGAGAAAGGCTCACAAAGTTGATGGCCCCTTGGCATCCTACCCTTCTCACTGGAAATGTTTGGTTCCACATCTTTCTGGTACACCTTTGATTTTGGTATGTCTCAGCGTCTGTCACATAGAGATGTTCAATAATACTTATAAAAGAGTTATAATTGGTGTTGAAGATATACCAGTAAACAAAAATAAAGTCCCTGATCTCGTAAACCTTATACTTGGAGACATACAATAGATACATAAATATTTGAAGAAAATAATGTTATGGGGTGCCTGGGTGGCTTAGTCGGTTAGGCATCTGACTCTTGATTTCAGCTCAGGTCATGATTTCGGGGTTGTGAGATTGAGCCCCACATCCATGCTGGGCGTGGAGGCTGCTTAAGATTCTCTCTCTCTCTCTCTCTCTCCTTCTCTCTCTGTCCTGCCCCAGGCTCTCTTGCACTCACACCCATATTCTCTCACTCTCTCTCTGTCTCTCAAAAGAAAAAAAAAATGTTTAGAATGGGAAAGAAAGGTAAATGGAGAAACTTACGGAATTGAAAAATTGTAGAGTAGCTTTTTAAATATAGAGATATCAGAGAAGGACTCTTTGGTCAGGCACATTCAGCAGAAACCTGAATGATATGAGAAAACATGTTAGGTAGATATCTGTGAACAATGGCTCTAGGAGGAATAAACAGCAAATGCAAAGGCCCTGGGAAGGTACATGGTTAGTGTTTTTTATAGCTATCAGGTGTCATGTGCCTAAAACAGAGTAAGCAGGGACAGAGTTGGAGGAGATGAGATCAGAGAGGTGAAGAGGTGAAGAGAGAGATTTTGGATGGGTCTTTTAGAAACATTAAGGGGTTGGAATTTTATTCTGAACGAGATGGATACTTTTTCAGGGTGGTAAATGAAGACGTGAGGACACTTATGTTTTGAAAGTGATCTTGAGCAAAGAGAAAATAGGTTTACAGCAAGAAAGTTTAGATTAGATGTGCACAATGATGTTTGAGTTTTAAAGCATTTAATCATTGAAAAAATTTGTCAAAGAACAATGAGAAATCTCATTCCTTAGAGATACTTTGGAAAGACCATGTTTATTTGACACAAACTACCACCCAGAAAAAAGGATCAATGTGCTTTTCTCCCCAGCCATTTAACCTAATCCAGTCAAGTTGATTAACCATGTAATCAAACTAATTTAATAGTTAAGACCACCAGGAAAACTGGAATATATTCAGCTTTTCAGTCTATTATTTTTTATCAGTAGGTACTTTCCAGGGGAAATATCTATTTTACTGTCTTTAGGACAGTGGTTCTGCTATATTTGGCCCATGAACAATTTCAATAGATCTTCAGTTATTTATTCTAGAAAAAAATTTTTTGTTGTTTGGAAAGAACACCAGCAGGACTGACTAGGACCTGAAGCAACTTGAGTCAGTGCCTGCTTTAATATTCTTTCAAAATAATATTTTACAAAATAGCCCAATACTCATCTCATTGGGAATGCAGAAAAATGAATCTTTTATTAAATATTATATATAAACCAGGTTCTTACCAATTAGTTCCCTTTCAGTGTCCAATAAGAACATTTGCTAAAAAACATTGGCAACACTTTTCCCAATCTCCAGTGCTTTTTTTTAACTCCTTTTTTTCTCTGCTTTTTCTAAGCCTCAATTTATTGATGACATAATAAAGTGTTTAAAATTTAGATGACAAAATAAAACATGCCTCTAAAGAGCACTGTGCTGAACACTTTTCATTGTCGGAACTCATCCATGATCGTGATTTTCAGTTGATGACCATCCTGCTTTTTCCCAAAGGTTCTCAACTGTAATAGGTTTGTCCTAGCAGGGAATGTTTTCCTTCTTCCTCAAAGACACTGAAAATGGGATCAATGCACATTGATTCTTGTGACATTTTGGTGGCCTTTATAGATTAGTGATAATTAGTTTCCAAGCTGACCATCCCCATCTGAACATGTTGCAGATGATAATGCTACATAGGATTTGCCCAAGGGCATGGAACGACTTCTCAGGCCAACTGAGACTGAGGGCAGGGTGAAGCTGTGGGAGAGCTCTGTCTCAGACTTCTACCTCGGCTTGTGTACCAGGCATCTCTGAGATGATGTATAGTTGTCTTCCTATTCCTGTGAGTCATTGCTCAAGAGGCTTATTTTATCCCTTGTGGAGCACAATGCCCACAAGAAGTAGAGGATTAATTCTTGTTTGTTGGTTTGGGTTTCTGTGTATTTTAAATGACGATGGATTCTCTAGTTGCTTCCAGAAACTGGATTCAGGGGTTAGATGGTATTTGTGCTTGTTAACCAAGGCTTTAGAAAAGCAACATGTCTCCAGTGTCCAGAATGCTCACCCTTTCCCTGGGTCCAGGCAGAAGAGCCACACAGTCCCTCTCACCCTGCTCTTCCTTTCCCATCCCAGGCTCATTGGACAGATGCTTTATCAACTTAATCTGTTGAGAGTCGGTCCATTTACATACATTTCCACCAATAACAAATCCAAGTTCCATGTTAGTAAGAGATGAAGTCGGTTCTGGAAAGGGAAAGTGAAGATGCCTCTTGTCTACCTCCATGAATTTCTGGTAGATCCCTAAACTAGATGAGATAAAGACTGATAAAAATTCCCTATTGCCAATGAATGAGATCTGGGCTGCTTGTGCAATTCTAACTATCCATTTCAAGCTCTAAGCAGTTTATTCTGTCTGAGCTGACAGTCCATCCCGCTCCTGCTGCTGCAGTGGCCCTGGGAGGAAGCCAGTGTTGGTGACCTTTCTGTAGGGTTACATACAAAGAGCCTGAGGCGAGACTAGCTGATTGGTAAGTCCTCTGCTACTCAGCCCTTTACTTATTTGCATCAATATCAATATAGAAATACAGACAGGACCTCAGCCTCCACATACTATGGCACCGGGGGAGACGGCCCAACCTGAATCTGGAATCCCACTTTCCTGAGAGAAGCATCTGGTCAGGATGCACATTTCCAGTGCCACAGCATGGACTGCACAGTGGGGAAAACAACCATTCTTCCCTAAGCAGATGAAACCTTAGCCTTTTATTTCATAATACTCATCACCGAGTAAACAGGCTTTTTTATCCTAACATCTGTGAGAGGGTTACTTCCCATACCAGCCTCCTTCCGGCCTGCCTGTTCTCACCGAAATACCAGCAACTGCCACATTTCAGGGCCACTGTAGTCCTTTAGGGCACCCCCCTCCCCATCCTCTGGCTGTCCTAGGACCTATGCCTTGCTCCCCAGAGGCTCAGGCTCAGGGACTTTCGTTTCCTCTCAGGGCCAAGCCACCCCTCCCCCTCCCCAGGCGTGCAGTATCCATGAGCTGCTTTGGCAGCTGTGGAGATGGGTCTCCATAGAATTTGCCTGGATTCTGGAATTTCCTACCCCTGGGGGTTCCTGGCTAATTCATTGGCAGAAGTGACGGCCTGAGAGTAACTCTTGGTTTGTTTCAAGTTTCTTCCTTGACTGATATAGGCCAGTTCAGAAAGCAGTTCACATACACCGATGCTAGATCTATCAAATGTGAATTGATTCTGCCTTTGGCCTACACTGCCCAACTCCCACCACTTCCCTATTGTAGCTTCTCTTAAGACATAGCCACGCTTCCCTTCTATAACCCTAGTAAATCCTGCCAGATTGACAAATGGGGGGAAGGGGATGATGATGAGTTCTTATACATTTTCATATGTAGGCTATAAACCAGTTCTTGTCCTCTGAGAGCCTCCTTACAGCGTTCCTAGGGGACCAGAGCAGTTATCCTGCTCCAGGTTTCATAAGAGGAAAACACCATTCTTTTTCTTTCCTGCTGCCAAAAAAGTAAACCAAAACAAAACAAAAAAACAAAACAAAACCCTAAATGAAGTGAATTGAAAATGAAGTCAAAGGAGCAGAAGCTTTCTGTCTTTCAGCTCAACACTTGGTGATCTGCTTGCTTGCATTTTCACAGCCCCTCCCTTAAATCTCATAGGTACAGACTCATTCCCCCATTAGGATTTGGCTGGGGAGGCTGAAGAGACAATGAGAACATAGCCCAAACCGGTGAGATTGCCAGAGTTAACAACCTCTTGTGTGCAATAAAACCAGACAGCATTTTTGATGGACCACATTCTCATTTCATTTAAACAGTTTTGGAAAACTTCCATGGCTGCTGATTTCAAATAAGAAAACATCCTGGAGCGAAGCAGGGCAAAAGATGTGTCCTTTGGGTTTGCCTCTAACATTCGTGGGGCCCCGGGTAAGCATACAAATGGAGGCCAAAATGCCACATGCTTAAATACTTAAAAGTTATGATTCAAGCTTGAAAACTCTTAAATAAAACATAAAATATGTTCTATCATTGCTCCATGATATTTTTATTGATAATTTAGATGTTGTGTTCAAATTTAGGGTTCTCTGACTCCTTGGAGTTCCATTCTGGAACATAATGGCCAGTGAGAACTGGCCTCTCACTGCTCAGCCCACTGTCCTCGGTCCCAAGTCCACCCTTCTCTCTTCATACTCTGGCTCAATCCTGCAGTGTGTGTGGCCTCTCAAACTCATGTAGGTCACTCTACCCCATGTGTCAAAGTTCCATTGACACTCCCACCAGTTGCCCCCCTGAGCCACTCCTTTGCCTAGAGGTGTGTCCAGTTTGTACTCAGGTAGACAGATCCAGGAAAGAAACCTTACACAGATCCTGGAAATGGACTCTGGCTGGTTGAAAAGGGAACTCCAGGATCCATAGTTGAGGGTGTATGTTGAGGGTGTATGTGTGTGGGACTATCCCTTTGGCCTTGTAGACTCTTCTTCCCATGAATAGAAACACCGTTGAAACACCAGACTGAGCCTAAAAAACATAGGCCACAGAGCAGTCAGCCCTCCTGCTTGGATTTATGGATAGTATATATAAAGTAGGTCCTTTATAAGAGAATGTTTCACTTAGAAAGTAGACACTTGCTGCAGTGCCTGAAGATGGAGGAACAACAGGGTAAGGCACTCTTTGCCTCATATGTTTCATGAGAATAGAAGTCTAATTACAATGGTTCTGAATTCTGAATGCAGAGTGACATCACTTGGGAAAGATTCACCATGACTCCACACAGAAATTCTGATTTAATTCTTCGAGGGTGGGGTCCAGGCACAAATATTTTTTTAAAAGCTCCCCAGGTGATTCTGTGTGCAGCCAGGATTAAGAGCCTTTGGGTCTAGCTTAACAACTTTGCTTCTCATCTCCATTGTGCTCCATGAAGGATGAAATTCAAAATATTTAACATTTAACAACCACTACAGCAATCAATCCCAACAGACTCCAACCATAGAATACTGTTGGCCTTGAGTGCCTGACAGGTTAATCTAGTTACTCCTCCCAGAAATCCTTAAGGATGGACATTACAGTGAACATTTATTTGTCAGGTGACTTTCAAGAAGGTGGTGGATCTGGGACTCACACTCAGGTCTTTCAACTCCAGCTTCTGAGACCTATCAGTTATACCAGGCAGCTTTCCATAGCACTTCTGGTTGGCAAAGCTGAGTTCTTTAGTTTATAATATAGGCCTAAGCCAGAACACTTGAAGGAAGATATATTACTGGCCTCATATAAAGCAGTATCTAAAAAATGGATCATCTAGCTTAAATCTGCACAAACACAAGGAAGGAAATGGCAGTTCAGAGCCTCTATTTGAATGACATTTATTTCTGAGACTAGAAATTGGCTTTTTAATGCTGAAGTTCATGTATGAATTCTGACATATGCTCAGGGCTGTGCTTAACAATTGGTCACACTCATGTCCTCCAAATGTAGGATCTGTGATTTTGAGATTGCAGCTACCATGTGATCTGGGTTAAGTGTATCAGACACTTACACAGTATGAGTATCTGATACTTCAAAATTATGAAATCACAGGACAGAAAGGGATCTTTCATGGCTATCTAGTCTACCTCTGTTTCTGAGAAAGTCTGCATTTAAGTCATCCAGGAGACAAAACTTTCCCACTTGGAATACAATTTCTTTCTTTGCTCAGCAGGAGGGCCCTCTATTCAAAGGTCAGGTCAGGGCCTATCTCTGTGGCAAAATAATTCATTTCGAGTCTCTCCCCACAGCAGGGGAGAGTCAGGTTCTGGGAATTGGAATTTTTTTCAATTTAGGGGGGATTTTTTTTATGATAAAGAACACAAAAGTAGGTAGAGGTTACTGGAGCTACTGGATCCTTGGAGATTCAGGCATCTTTCCTCTAAGATCCTGTTAGGCAGTTTTCCAGACCTACTTGCCCAGAATGCTTCCTGCTTGCGGCATGATGTTCCCACCTTACCTTGGAAACTCCACAAAGCCCAGCAGATTCCGGCACCCTCTGTATCTGGTAAACCTCTGCATATATGTATGGCTATTATTTATTTACACACATTGTTCCTTTTCTTCACCTCCACTTTTTCTCATCTCCCCTGCCCCGATTGCAACCTGCCCCAATTGCAATCTGTCCCAATTGCGATTGGCAAAATCTTGTCCTTATACCTGAATCATACAGTTCATTAGGTTTACCATACATTATCTTGTTTTAAGATATTTCTTATGGGTAAATCTTATCTTTTAGCTAGACTGTAAGTTTCTTGGGGGAAGAGACCATGTTTTATACTTTTTCTCTATTTCCCATCTACTTTTGCGGTACTAAGCATCTAATAAATGCCCAATAATTATTTGTGGATTGATTGACTACCAATTCTTGTAGATTTTTATATGGTTTAAAGTAATATATTGATTAAGGTAGGGTGGGTTTAATAAGGGAAGTTTTCTTATGGAGGTGTGCTCAAAGCTGATTTTTGAAGAAGAAAAGAAGGACTATTTGATTGGGAATGAGGGACTCCATATAGGGGATAAGAAATTAGAAATAGTTGTTTAATGATACTTTTTTAATTTATTAAGAGAAATATGAGTTTATAATGAATATCTTTAATGAAATATAACCCACTGAGTATAAGGACATCTTTAGATTGGTTAAATGAACTATTTTGGGTAAGACTTTTAAAACCATGGTTGTGATTTTAAAAGTAACTAGAGTATAGTGGTATCTGATGATCAGTGGGTAACTCTCCCAAATGGTTCAATAGAGAGAGTGAAACACACACACACAAAACAAAAAAACTGATGGATCAATGATTGCAGTGAATCAAAATTGCAGAAACTCCTTAAGGCCTCGACAAGTCTCCAAATAATGATGGCCCAAAGAATGGCGGCTCGTCTTGCCTACAGAGGCCTTTTTGTGTGTGACAGAATGGCTTAGGGGCTCACACAGGAGGAGATGTTTTAGATTTTCACATCTATAATTTCCATTCATTTCTGTTTGGGTGGTGACTGGGAGGGTGATGAGATGCCATAGAGTGGGCCTGGGCTCCCCTTGCACAGCATCTTTCTCCCAGATGTGTAATAGGAGAAAACCACAGGAACATGGAGGCTGCAAAGAAGTCCTGATAGCTTTAACAATCATATGAGTGTGTAAACATCTGTCTCAAGTCCAGTAGAAGGGCAACAAGTATACAGGAGACAAGCATGGCATTTTACAGATTCCTTATGCCAATCCCAGTTAAGCCAAATCCTGCATCCTGCCTCTGCTACCATGGGGGGCTTGCTGGATATTACAGAATCCAGGAGTGTCATAGGGCAATAAAGGAGCCTAAGCTCCAGGCTTCCTTTATTCGGACCCAGGCTAACTCACTGCCTCATCACTTTCTTATAGACTGTTCTGGTAGACAAGAACCAATTTTATTTCTCATTTCCCCCCCAGCTGTATGTTGAGAACTTATTATATATTATTTCTATCATCTGATAGCCTGGATGTTTGTCATTTTTTCTCTTCCAATGCACAAAGCACAGTGTGGGTCACGCGGTAGGAACTAGGGGAAAACATCCTGATTGGTTGATTTTTATTTTTTAAAGTGCTTCTTCTCAATAAAACTGGGCCTCCCCTATGTCTCTCCATCACTGATCCATTCCAGCCTGTCTAAGACTTCACAATGCAAGGGTACTAGATAAATTTTTACTGAAGCACATTTTAATATTATTCATTTTTATGGTAATAAACACACTGCTACTACCTTCATTAGTTTAGATGATTAAGGAAGCTGGTTATTAGAGAAAACCTGAATTAACTTGAGTTATATTTCATTTCAAACATGGAAGAGTAAAGGCCTGTGTGGATTATAAAGTAGCTACAGATTTTGTCCATTCTCAGGAAGCTTTCTCCTCTCTCCTACTATATAATGGATATGTAGTCTCCAGCCACAAGAGTAGGCTGTAACAAGACAAGCTTTAAAGATACAGTTTAAAATTGGGCATATAAGCCAACCAGGACCATCAGAATCTTTCCCCGATTTTGTTACATGGGAACCAGGCGAAAGGAGTGGATGTGCGTCTGGAACTTCCTTCAGCCATTTTCTTGGGTTACTCAGAAGAAGTCTTCATTGTGAGGGCTCCTAAGGCAGCTCTTTCAGAAACAAGTAGGGCCAAGAGATGAAGGCAGTGAAGGAGGGAGGGGGATAGGGTCAGACAAATACTGGATGTTTACTGACATCAGATTTAGTCATACTTAAAGTCGGTGCCTCTCTTGGATTTTCTACTTACAAAAGTTGATTACTATCTTCCCCTTTCGTTTTCTTACTTACTCATTTGAATTTGTTGTTTGCCACCGACGACCAAAGGAATCCTATTTAACATTATCCGTGGAATACCCAGGTAGATTATCCAAATCAACTTGGTCAAATTTGGTATATTTTACCAGAATTTCTTTCCCTAAAAGAAGGTTCCCAATTGAGTGTACTAAGTCCCTGAATTGAAGAAGTGATCCATTTTTGTTCCTCTGATTGTTATGAGTATTAAGTCAATCATAAAAGCTCTTAGCACTTCATACGTGGCTCAAATCATTTGTTAACTATCATTATCTCTTCATCCTATCATCTGTGTTCAGCAGAAGTTGTTGCAATAGAGACTGTTGAGAAATTGCCTGGAAGTTGGAAAGTGGTAAGTCTATATGCTGGACAAAAGTATTTAGCAGGTGGATTTGGGGGTTTATCTACATAACTATAGTATATGGAGTATAATGTGCTTCATGAGATTGTTGTTTTTTGTCCTAAGAAGTCTCCTCTCTCTCTGTTAGTGTTCTCAGAGTCTTTCCAAGTCAGTTACATAAATGTGTTTGGGGAAAGTTGGCAAGATTTATTTTTACATGGAAACACAATATATCATTTTGACTATATACACAAGGAGAGACAAGATGTGGCTTATTGATAGGGGCTAAGACAACTCCAAAAAGCAAACACAATCCTGGCCTTTTTCATGAGCTGCGGTCCAGATAACCAATAAGCTTACTTTAACAAAATAAAATAAAAATTTCTGCCACTTCCAGAAAATTTTAAAGAAATTTAAAAATTATTCTAAAGAAAATTGTGAAGTGAGAATTTTAAGGAAATTTAAAAATTATTTTTAAGAAAACAGAAGAATTGGCCATGGAAATTAACCCTAAATTAAGCAAAAGCTGTTGACATAATACACTGAGAAGCATGCAAGTCTTTCCCCTGACTCATGAAGCAATTAAAATCAATTCTGGTGAATAAATCGGTTGTAACAGGGTAGGCAACTACAGTTACCATAATCTAGAGAAGATTCAGTGAAAAGGTAGAAATTGAGAAAATTCCAACTAAAAAAATCAACCATTTTTGCCCCAGAGGATGCACGTTGAAAATGTCTTTGTGTTTTTCACCCACAATTTTATTTCTGTTCTCACACCCCACCCTCCTTTACATGAATATTAAGGACTAAGGCTTTAGCAACAGGCTTTGGTGGTGGGGGAGGTAGGGGTGAAGGGAAAAGTGTTGTGTATGGCTTTTCATATGTTAATAAGTTGATTCCATGACAACCATTGAAAAAGAAGGGCTGGAAACAAAAGCTACAGCCAGAGAGGATCAGTGCTCTTTCACGGGCCTGTGAGAATAACAGCCGAGACGCCCCCCTCTGAAAGGTATCTGATGGCCGCTTGTCAAAGGGCTTTGTTTTAATAGTGCAGAGTCAGTATATAATTAATGCAGAGTTTTATGAGTCCAAATTTCACCCTCAATGATCCTTCCCTCCTAAAAGTTTCTAAATAAGAATCTGAAACCAAGAGAATGTGTCACCAATTCCAGTAGGAACCTGGAATGTACATAGACTATCAGTTCCTGTGATCTTGCACTTCAGTTTTAAGTAAAAAGGTCAAGGGCTTTTATCTTTGAGTATAAGAAGGCGTTCAGAGCTGGGCACTGGGGGAACAGCAAAGGGAAAGGCTTGCTCTCCTCTCCAGGAAGCCTTTGAACGTGGTTCAGCACGTTATCCCCAGCGACATGTTGAAACTGTACAGGGCGCACCCATCAGCCGACTAGAAGACACTATGGCATTCCTGGGCTCTCTTAACCAATGAAAAGCAATCCTGGCTGGCTGTTTATCCTTCCAGATACATGAAGTGACCTCCTTATGCCAGATTTCCTAATGTCTAGTACAGCTAAGTTTTTACTTTAACTTAAGTAGTTACACATATCAATTAGTTGTATCATGCTACACAGTGCATTCCTTCTAGGCAGTTCTAAAACACTGTAAAGTGTTGCATTCAGGAATAATGCTGACTTTACTAATTTTCTGTCCAGCCTTGTTTTTCTCTCATGTGTATTGCCGACCTTTAATTGAATTCTATTAAATTCCTCTTATTTGTCCCCTGTAAGTGGTTGCCAAAAACTTGCCATGAGTAACTTGTGATACAGTGTTTTCTCTGTTTGGATGGACACAAGAGCTTTCATCACAATGGAATGCTTATGGAATTACATATTTCAAAGGACACTAACACGAAAATACAACTTCATTCAGAGTCAGGTCACAATGATGAATAGTAATGCCAAAATGATCCCTAAAAGAACTTTCAATTTGCTTTTAAAGTATTGGCTTTGGTCTTCACCGTAATTCATGTTTTTTTTCCTCATAAATTTCATGAACTTAAAGGAATCTCACTTTCATGCTCTTAGTGACTGTAGCTGTGTTGTTCGATGAAAATAAAAGAGATATTGTAGCTATGATAAATCAGAATTTGAGATCTGACAATATTGTTACCATGATTGTATCAAAATATGCCAGTTTCTATAAAAAGATCTCATTTCCAAGTGCATGTTTTACTTAATGTTTGCAGCATGAAATTTATCATTGTCCAATATTTTGGTAAAAATCATTGAACCATTCATTCATTCAACAAACTTTTAATAAATGCGTATTGTGGACCAGAACTGGGTGGAATTCTGTAGGTACAAAGATGACAATATGATTGCTTTTCTTGAAAAATTTATAGTTCAGTGGGAAATGGATAATTATATTAATAGATAATTATGGTTTTTGTCATTTTTTATATCTCATCTCTTCTGAAATTAAAATTTGATGTGGCTTAAATAGACATTCATGACAAAATATTTTTTCAAAATGAAGATAAATAGGTGAAGTAAAACCAAGACAGAAAATAAAATAAAATGAAAGTATGCATAGGGTGAGCTCTAGACACAGACCATAAAATCCTATATGTTTGCCAGAAGTGACTCACAGATTTAACCTTGAATTTTTTAGTAGCCAGTCTAAAAAGTATTGTTTACAAAATTCATGGTGTACACAAGAACAGAGCCAACAGAAACTAAAGATAAGCCAAGCTTTTACTTGTATTGAGATATAAGAGAAATTTCCCTTATGGATCTGTATAAAGAGTACATAGTTAGCTTGACCACAAATAGCCGTGCTCTGCCCAGGGCAACCTTTCTTCCAACGCGCAGGCACGCACACACACACACACACACAGAGTAACCCAGCCTCCCAATTACAAACATTATGGCCACAGCTAATTGGCCTGCAGATGGGAGGGCACTTGACTCAAGAGTAACTGATGTTTACAGACTGGCTGGTGGCCTACAAGGACATCTAACAAAAAAGCTTTGCTCAAAAGGGATGATCGAAGTTGAGAGGAAACAATTGGATGTTTTCTTTTGGAGCATTTGAAGATAAGAGATACACAGAGGGAGGCAATTATTTGGAAGTGTGAGCAGGAACCAAAGGGCACAGAGAGAAAAGTTGGGTTGCAAAGGCCAAGAGGCAGCTGAAACAATAAATAGGCACAAAGTGAAAAGGACACGCAGAGAGAGGGATGAGGTGATGATTTCGTAAGGACAGAAATGGTGTAATCAATAAGCTCCTGCTGCTGATCTGGGGTCTGAGATGATCGCCGGAACCGGGGTGCTTTCTGGATGACAGGGCAGGTTTCCCTGGGGCCTAATTCTATCGTGGTTCTGCTCTTCCTTCAAGATATGAGTTTGTATTTGTTACTGGAGCTAACCTGAGAGAATTGTTGATTTTTGTCCTTGTTAGAGAAGCCAAAGAAGTGTCTGGTGGCACAGTCTGAGGTACAAGCTGGTTGAAGCCCAGTGTAAAAAATCCACAAGGTGGCAAACAGCATAGTCAGATAGGTAGCCTCTGAAGGTCTGGCTTGACCCAGGAAAAATTTGATTTTATTGATATATAATGATGGGATTACATGTCCTTCAGAAAATCTCCCATAAGTATTATTTCTGTGATTTGTAAAAAAGTTCTTCAGTAAGAATTAAATGGCAGAGGGGCGCCTGGGTGGCTTAGTTGATTAAGCGTCTGCCTTCAGCTCAGGTCATGATCCCAGGATCCTGGGATGGAACCCCGGATGGGGCTCCTTGCTCAGCAGGGAGCCTGCTTCTCCGTCTCCCGCTCCCCCTGCTTGTGCTCTCTCTCTCTCTCTGTCTTACAAATAAATAAATAAAATCTTATAAAAAATAATTAAATGGCAGAATGTCTGGGGTTGTGCTCTGGAAAGAATATTGAGCGCAGATATCTCCTATGTCGTTGATTGAGGGTTAATCTGTATGTGTTGCCTAGCAACAAATTGGAGGATAGGCTGAGGTCCTTTTATAGAAATTTTAAAAATATGGGTGCTTTTTGTCTGTTCATAGGTGGGTTGATCCATTGTTGGTGGGCTAGGGCAGCATTTCCTAACAAAACAAAACAATCTCCCAATTCTAACCTTAAACACACAAATAAATACAAATTCAGAAACCCAAAGCTTGGTTCCATAAGACAGAGATACAATGATGTTTATCTATAAACATTTTAAAGTATGGTAGGCGATGATTGCCTCTCATGGCCATGCAACAAAATTTCATTATATCTTCATAGAAACTCTTGCCTGATATGGCATTAGTTAGAAAGAACCAATTGAATTTTAGAGTTCAGCTGCCTACAGTGATGGTTTTAGTTTTAGTAATAATATAAATATCAAAATCTATTATGTCTATCCCTGCTGGTCATCACAATGAGAGATATGTGAGAGATATAAAGGGAGGACTGGGAAGACACATGAAGGGAAACAATAACTCATCAGAACTGCAAGGGATTGGGGCATAACTCTGGCACTGAGCCATGATAAATAAGGGCCACATAAACAACCTGCAAAGCTCTGGACCCCTGATGGTGGAGTCTGTTCTCCAATTCCCATGTCCCAGCTTAATGTCTGGTCTACAGCAGCCTTTCCATTCTTCCCTTCCACTATGCATGCGGGAATAATTGTAATGTAGATGTAATCACATGTAGAAGTAGGCAAGGCAGATGAGTGGCTGATGTAGAACCAGTGTAAAAAAAGGTAACACATGGGTGATGAAAATGGAGGAATATCTGGACTAGAATCACAGAAGACACTGACTGCTCTAGCAAATTCAGGCTGACACATCATCCAGTAGCTCTTAACCAAGATAGACATCAAATCACATATGGGAAATTTTTAAAATACATATGTCCAAGCCCTATCCTTTAGAAATTGGATCGTATAGGACTAGGATGGGGTCTGACCTGCATAATGAGATCATGTTTTCCAAGTTTCTGATCTGCTTCTCTGATTAATAGGATCACATGACAAACTCCTGGTGAGAGACCAACACCTAGATGTAAATTTCAGAACCACTTTGGGTTCATATCTCCATGTTACTTGGAATTTACTTGGTTTGTACTCATGCTTAACTGTTTAGACAGCTATATGTAAGTAAAATTCAAGATAAAGATTAGACTTGCATTAAATTTCTAATTCAAAGAACCTATTCAAACACTAGGCTCATTCTATTACATGATGATGTTATTTATTTGTGCCTAGCACAACATGGGAACAATAAAAACAATCTATTGGATTTAATTGATTTTGTGAAGAATAAGGATTCTCAAATATGATTTTATTACCCTTTCTTATTTTCTCCTTAATTTCCCTTTGGCTGAGTCAAGCTACTTGACTTTTAAAATTAAGACTTCTAACTTACTAGCAAGATATTGAGGGGGTGGAAACTAAGAAAGTTTCCAAATGTTTTTGATACTACTAATTTAGGGAAGATGTCCTATATCTTAAGGGCTCCTATACTAAAAAGAGAAAACCACCAAAAGGTATGATTTTTCAATTTCCTGATTAGAAATTTTTGTCATCTATGTCTCTATAGTGGATAGACAATTGGGTTTGATATCAAGAGAATGAACTGGTTCTTCATGTATTAAAGTTTGCTGTTGGACAAATGTCTTAGTTTTGTTTTAATCGTTGCTGTACTTGTCTGCAAAATAGATGGAATGGTATCTCTGTATAAAGGATTTTTTAAAAAAAGAATTAAATGAAATAAACTTTAATATCCTGCCCCTCATAGTCCTTGACCTAGTAGGTGTTCGATGATTATTTTTCTTTGCCTAACTTTGAAAAGTTGGATAAGAGAGGGAGCATTGTGAATGCCAACTAAGATTTGAGTCAGTCATTCTTTTAGTATGGAACTGTGAATTGATGAAGTTTAGGTCACTGTAGGACCATCTCCTTTTTGAGATGACTTCTCTAGCCTAACAAATTTCATGTTTTGAGTGAAATGTGAAACTGTTTAAAATTCCAATGATGGTTTTCCTTTTATTTTGTATGATCTCCACAGATGGAAAGTGAAGGGGAAAATTGAGGCAGCTGCCTGAATAATTCCAGCCAAACCAAAAAGAGACTGTAATTGTGTGAATTATTATCAGCAAAAGTGGTCCTTAGCCTAAATTATCCAAATAATTGCCACAATTCTTATTCTACTTTGTGTACAAATACATAACCTCAGTATTGGAGAAATGTGAGGGACAGTATTCTAGCCAAATTTTAATTTTCAAATTGTTCTCTCATGAGCTTCCTTGCTCTGTTGGTTTAATAAGCTCATGGAGTTACCTTATTAGTCTTCTGCCAATTGTTGTACCCTACTGGAGAAGGAGGTGTTGTATACTGTTTTATGCCGAGTTTCAAAACAAAAAATGACTAGCACTTTAAAAATATTTCCTGAAAGACCAAGTTGTTTACATTTCCCTAGGGAGCTAAGAGTACTCTAGGCGATGGGAAGATTTTGAGATCTCAATATCTGTGTTTCATGTATCTCAACAGAGTACTCAAAATAAATAAAACAGTCAGCCATAATATATACACTAAACACTCAGACACATAGACGTCGATATAGTTTTTACCCCCAAAATGAAAACATTTAAGAGTATGTACATAACAACTAAAACTTCTGGATAAAAATGAAAAAAATATTATCAAATATTTAGATATTGTGTGTATAAAATATTAAACAAGAGGTATTTTTAATATTGAAGAATTTTAAACTATTACAGTTACAACACCCAAATGTTAGACTAGAACATCAGTGTATTTGTTTTGTAGATGTCTGCCCAAAATGAAGCTATTTTCAAGAGAGGAGGTTCTGTGGAAGATGCTAATTAGATACAGTATGTTGTCAAGTTTTGTAAGATGTGGGTACCTAATATAGAAAGGCAGTTGGAAATACAGAGAAATAAGTTTTGGTTGGAAAAAGTCTGAAACTACAAAACGTGGTGTTGTCTCCTGGTTGGTGCTGGGACTTTGGAAAAGAGCCTTCTGTTGTGCCTCAGGATTGTCACTTGTGTTGTGGTTCTGAGAGGGCTCTGGCATCAGAATGGAGCCCAAACGCCTGGGCTCCAATGCTAATTCTTCATCTTACTTGTCTGACCTTCAGAAACTTACCTGAAAACTTTGCAACTTAGTTTATTCATCTATAAAATGGGGCATTACTACTACGACGACGACGACAACTACTACTACTACTGATCTCATAGATTTATTGTGAGTCTTCTCGAGTCATAGTAAGGCATTTAGAATGGTGCCTGATCTGTAGCAAGTGCTGCTGGTAGTTTTGTAACAACTGGGTCCCATTGCGGCAGACTAGTACCTTTTATAAAGAACTGCATTGAAAAATCTATTAAAAAAATTACCGTTTCATTTTAAACATTTGTAAGAAAAGAAATTCCTAGCAAGAGAAATTAACATGTGAAGAAAGCCAGCAAAAGCGGAGTGAGGAAATAGGAAGAAAGGTAGGGTCTTGGGTAACTGTTGGCACACGAGTATTATTACTTGTATCCCTTCCAACATCTCTATGCTTCAATCCCCATCTTCCAGATCCATTTATTTAAAAATATTTATTAGTGCTGAGGATTGTGAGGCCAGGATGTGGGTATAAGTCATGAAGACCTCATGGAAAACAATGAAAATGGACAAGAAAATCAGAACTGTGGGAATGTGGGTGTCATGAGTTTGGACACATATACATTTTTACACTTGGATAAGAGAGCTTCAAAAGGAAGGGATCTAAAGGAAGAGCTAAAATGAAAAGCTAATGACAAAGGCAGAATAAAGAAAGAGAAAAGGGTAGAATGGAGAAGAATAAAATGAAAACAAGAGAAGAAAGAAGTAACTATCAATTTATCATCTTCTTTTAAAAGGATTATGGAAGGAGAAAGACTCAGAAGGAAGAAAAATAATAAGATAACCCCTGCATTTTCTGGAAGGGGAGATGAAAGTAAGAAGATGCTTAAATGCAGGTTCTAAAATTGGGGGCTCAGAGGACTGAATCTTGCCCCACATAGTATTTTACATTGAAGTTGGTAGCAGCTCTATGGGTTAGTGTTGATTAAATGGTCTGACCAATAAAGTCAAATGTAATTGCTCTACTGCAATTGAAATTGATTTTCCACTCAGTCTAGACTGGATGTTCCTATGTTCCAGGTTAGGAAGTGGAGAAAGGACTCTATTCAGGCAGTCTTTCAGGGATCTAGGATGAAAACAACTCCATCATCTTTAATACTGCCTTACATGGATGCTCTGGTTATCAGCATTGCAGGCAGTGGAAGGGGAAAAGATCTCATGATGTGTTATACACCAGACCTGGAAAGAAAACACATCAGTCATTTCTGCATACTTGCTATTGGCTGGAACCTGGTCATGTGGCCCCAGTTAAATGCAGAGAAGCTTGGGAAATGTGGTCTCACTAAAGAGGAGAATGTACTTTGGTACATGGCTAGCAGTCTCTGCCACAGTTGCTGACACTTAAAACCCGCAGATCACACACACACATACACCTATTTCCAGCTTCTCCCAAATGGAAATATCTGGACAATTTGGTTGAACGCCACATGTCAACAATTTGCTGGAGTCAATTAGTAGCTTCCCTTTGCAAAGCCCATGCTGTCTCTGGGTTACTAGAATCCTCACCACTTCTATTTTTGCCCCAACCCCAGTCCTACTTTACTTCACCCACACATGATCAACTCATGCTTGAAGGGATTATAGTTAGAAACCCTCTTAGCCATGTAATTGAGACCAATATTTGTTTGGTTCATTAAAAAATAAAAATAGGCAAGGGCGCCTGGGTGGCTCAGTTGGTTAAGCAACTGCCTTCGGCTCAGGTCATGATCCTGGAGTCCCTGGATCGAGTCCCACATCGGGCTCCCTGCTCGGCGGAGAGTCTGCTTCTCCCTCTGACCCTCCCCCCTCTCATGTGCTCTCTCTCATTCTCTCTCTCTCTCAAATAAATAAATAAAATCTTTAAAAAAAAAAAAGAATAAAAAATAAAAATAGGCAAATCAGGGAATAATAATAATTTAAAAAAGGTCCTTTAGACATTCTATACTATCCTAAAGCATATTAATTTACTTTTATTTGCTATATTTATAATTTTGGGTCAAAGGCTTTTCTTTAAATATGTCTACCAGTTGGAGCTCAAAGTCGTCTATTTTTTTCTACAAATCTCACACATAATATCATCCTTACAATACATATATTTTTTTAAAGTAAAGGGAGAATTTAAAGACATTTGTGAAGCAGTCTGAGGGAAGAATCCTTCAGATTTTGATGATTTTCTCCCCATCATTTCCAATTGTCTCGTTCACACCTAATCTTTAGTGAATTGCTCTACTGAATTGTTCAAAGGTATTCAAGTTAGTTTCCATGGAAACAATAACTTCTTTTTATTCTACACTCATATTTCATCAGGTAAAATAATATTTTTTTAAAAATCATGTAATTATAAAAACAAAAACATTTGTCATAAATAAGGTTGAAGACAAACACAACTGAGTCTTGGTGTGTGTATTAGTTAAGATACAGGTTAAGTTGCTATAATAAAGAAGTTCAACAGAGTGGCTTTAATATGATAGAAATATATTTTCAGAGGACAGTTCAAAATCAGGTGAGCATAGTTAAAGGTGAACTATGCTACGCCTATATTCCAGTCCCCCCAAAAAAGAGTGGGGGGAGGGGAAATGAGAGAGTCCAACACAAGCATATCATATTTAAGAATACACACTGAATTTGCACTTGCCATTACTATTCAGGTTCTATTGGCCCAAACCTAGTTACGTGGCCTTCATAGCTGCCAGATGGCTGGAAAATGTAGTCCATAGCTGGCCATGTATCCAGATACAGGGGGAGCATCTGCTACTTAAAGGAAAGGAGAAGATGAATTCTTGGCACCAGCAGTCTCTGGCCCCATAAACAAAGAAAGTACGTAGCAGAAATAGAAATCAGTCTTGTAGAATATTGTATTGATAAATTTTGTTGCATAACAGATCTTCCCAAACTTTTTTGCTTGCAACAACAAACATTTATTCTCCACATGATCCTGAATTAGTTGAGTACGTCTGGCCGGCTAGCTTACCTGGGCCTGCATGAATTAGAATGGTCTCCGTAGGATAACCAGTTTCTGATTCACATGGCCTCTCTCCTCTAACAGACTAGCCCAGGCTTCTTCTCAGAGATATCTCAGAGTTCCATAAAAAGCAAGAGTGAAACTCTGAAGGCATAAGCAATTTCCAAGCCTCTGCCTGCATACACTTACTAAGGTCCCATTGACCAAACAGTCACCCAGATATCCTCCAGATGTAAGGAGTGGAAGGATCAAGACCATCACACTGTGGTAGAGACAGCTATGTCACATTCCTAAGAAGAGTCCGTGTAGTGAAGGAAAGCATTCGCCATCGTTTTTGCGAGATCTACCACAACTGAGAAGCAATCTATTAACTTCGAGAATTCAATTTATTTATTCCTTAGAGAGAGAGAGTGAGCGAGCAAGCATGAGCCCGAGGGTGGGGGCCAGGGAGGGGCAGAGGGAGAAGGAAAGAGAAAACCTTAAGCAGCCTCCACGCCCAGTGTGGAGCCCAGAACCCTATGGGGGCCCAGTCTCAGGACCCTGAAATCATGACCTGAGCTGAAATGAAGAGTCAGATGCTTAACTGTCTGACCCACCCAGGTGTCCCTGAAAATTTCAATTTTTTATAGAGAAAATAAGGAGTGTTGGTTATTCAGGCTAGGCTGTTAGATGAAAATCATACAGTAGAGCTTCTATTTGCTATGATATTTGCTCGTCAAAGGAGAAGTAATTTCTTACCTTTACTCCTACTCAGAAATAGGAAAAAGTTTTGCAGATAAGAACCCACAAGGGTAAGCCCCAATAAAAAGGTTGATTGCCTAAATACACTGAGATTAAGAACTACTTTCACTAGAAGACATAAAAAACATGAAAGCTGAGTACAGATTGTCAGTCATGTTGAACTAAAGTGGCTTATATAACCCCAAACTCCTAAAGATCAATAAAATAAAAGCAGTAAGATAAACAACTCCATAGAAATATGGGGTCAGGAGGAGAGGAAGACTACCTGAATGTCATTTCACAGAAGAAGAAACTTAGAGGCCAATAGATAAATGATAAAAACTCAATCTTATAACACACTGGGGAAGGGTAAGTTGAACTTTCAGATACAATTTCAACTCTAAAGATTGGCAAATATCAAAAAGCCAGACAATGATGAATGTTGTAAAGGATATGAAGCAATAACAACTCATGTATTTTGGACAGGAAATAGTATAAATAGTTTGGAAAATGATTTGGCACTATTCTGTAGAGTTAAAAATGTGCATATCCTATGACCCAGAAAATCACTTGTAGATAAACAGAGTAATCTCTGCTCATGTGTACCAGGAAGCACGTACAATAATGTTCACAGCAGCAATATATATCTGTATCTATATATCTATATATAGATATATATAGTCAATATAAAAGTGAATATCTGGAAACAACCTAAACGTTTATTGACATGAAAACATATATAACATTTTTTATCCTTTTTGCACCATGTCAATTACAGTGGGAAAAATCAATAAACAAGAGATACAAGTATCAATGTGAGTGAAAAAGTCTATCTTCATCAGGATAATACAGTGGGAGCACCTTCATAAAAACTTTTCAATATGCAACCCATGCAAAACCAATATATTGCTTAGGGTATGTGTGTATCATAAAAATATGTAAAAATTCCAGGATAGAGGTATGGCGGGCAGGATAAGATACATGAACATGTCAATAGTAATGCAGTATTTCATTGTATTATTCTTGATACCTTACATATACGTGATATGTATTCTTTGGTATATATGTATACTTTTTGTTTTAAGAAAGGGAACGGTGGCATGTGGGCTGTTATCACTTAGTTTTTAATTAGGACTTCTCCAAATATTTCATTAAGCATCCATTACTCCTGAGGTCTGGGGATAAAATCAAAGCCCTTGCATTAAGCACAGAATGTCTTTGAATTCTCTAGTGACATTAAAAAATTTGATCATTAATTTTGCATTCTACTCCATAACATTTTAGTGATTATTTTAATATTGGAATAAAGCCGTTACTCTAAAAATCTAGTAGAATTGAAGTTCTTAGAAAATGAATCATTTAATTCTATGGCTTTAAGGACTCCCAGAAAACTATAGAGTATTTTACATGGTAAACACAGGGTTTGTTATATTATCATAAGAGGAAGTGTTTCAAGTTTTAAAATTCTGTGGTTGTTATAACACAATAAAGAAAGCCTTACAAAGGAGAGACAAAAAAAAAATTGCCATAGTATTGAAAGTATCAAAGATAGACTCTCAAGTACATATTATTATCATGTCACATGCTACATATTATTGCTTGTTTCATTGGCTACTTGCTTTCCTAGAATGTAAGCTCCTTCTGGTCAGAGATGTTCATTTTTTTATCCTTCTATTCAAAATAAGTAGCACAGAGAATATTCTGTAGGTACACTCTCCCACCTCCCACCACCAGCTCTCTTAATAATAGCAAGTTATTTGATTGCAAGTTTGGCAGTAGAGGACAAATCCCAGTGTAGGGAGGGTTGCTGGTATTCAGAACACCAACATATCCCAGGAGCTGGGCCTTTACTTTGGGATCTCACTAACCACAACTGCCATTTCCTTCTTGGCCTCAGGAGCACTGTGCTCTCCTTAACTCTTTCTGAAATGAGTGGACATGGGGCTGTCTCTTAATACCACACAGCATGACTGGTAGCATTTAACAAAATTCTTAAATCTAGTGGAGTATAATTATTACTCAGAAAATAAGTTACTGACTGGTTATTGTTGCTCCTCAGTCACTAGTCCAAATTTTTGCTGACCACCTTGCCTAGATCTCATTTTGACTTCAATATGGCAGTAGCCATCTTCTACCACCCCATGGTATTCTCAACAATATCTAGATTCTAGGTTCAAGAGAATGTGGTTGCAGAAGAGAAAAGAATTCAGTTTATCTACTCTCTAAACTCTGCCTTTCAAGTCGTAATTCTCAGTTTTATAATTTACATCATTTCAGTGTAATTACCAAAGAGACCACCTTCCAACTTCAGTGGATACCATTTCCCAAAGGACAATCACATAGCTTCAAAAATGTTTGGCATTAGTATAAGAGATAGACTAATTTCCGAGAGATTAGAGTCTGTCTGGGAAGGAGCATGGGGAGCAGGGTTGGTGGCAGGTGCACTTTCCACAGAGGTGGTTTAATAAAAGTTTGTTGAGTACATGAATTAAAGGGCTAATAACATTTTTGGGGTATACTGTGATGAGAAGACGACGCAAAAGAAAACAGATGAAAACGTAGGCAGTAGAGAAGTCAGCAAACCAATATTTAAAAAACAGTAATATTGATCGAACTTTTTTTGTTGCCAAATTGTTTTTAAACCTTAGTTGAGTGTAATTCCACTAATGGGGTGTGCCAACCTTCTGATGGGGCCTTTTTCATGACCTAATGAAACAACACTGCAAACAGGAAAGCAGCTTACAATGTTTGCCAAAAGAGAATGAGATTCCAGGCACACCAATTTGGATGTTTTTCAAGTTTGATGTGTATATGTTTACTTTAGAAGGCTGAACACATGAGCAATTATGAAGGCACTCCTTGGATTCAGTCTGCTCATGTCAAATGACTGGTGAAATAGGCACATCACTTAAAAAGATTTTTTTTTTTTTTAATAGTAAGAGGGTACTATACAAATCTGGTAGAAGAATCATTCATTCATCCAACAATTTGTTGTGCCTTTCTATACTCTGCTGGGTTGTAAGAATATACACATAATTTAGACTTAATTCCTGTATTCCTAGTAACCTAGCATTTAATGCAGATAAAAAGTAATATAGATTATGTAAGCTTGTGTAAATATAAAGGACCTCAAAAGGGTTACAAAACAGCAAAAAAGAAAAAAAACAACAACAACCAAAAAACCACAGGAATGTGTTACAGTAAGAACACTCTAACAAATTTGTATAGTGATTGTGAAATCGAAGTCAATGAACTTGGAAGTTTTGAGTATTATGATTGGCAACTGTCTGTAAGAGATCTAAGAATTAGTACAAAGCAGATATCAGTGGAATACCCTATGTAATGCCTCTGGATTAAAACCATGTAGAATTCTATGGTTGTAGAGACAGTATCTTCCTAGAGAAGGGTACAGGTGAGAAGGAACACAGCAAAGTCTATTTTCTGCATGTGTCTTATGGAAGCAGGATCCAGAAAACAGAGCCAATTGGAGATGGAGAGAGAATGAAGGGCAGCCTAGTTACAAAGGGAGAGTTTACAATATTTTATCCTTACTGGTATGAGGAATAAGAAGGAATCATGGTATTAGGGTAATGATTTCCTAGAAAAATAGGAAGTCCAAGTATATATATATATATATATATATATATATATAGGGGTGAAAGAGTTTTAAAGTAACTGCTAAGAAGGTCAAAAGCCAGAGAAAAGGTGAGGGTGAGACAGATGACAGGGAAGAACCAACAGTTAAACATTTCAGGACACACTGCTTGCTTTGGTAGTGGAATGATCATACTAATTTACGATTAATATGTAAATATATTTTATAATTTAACTTTTTGGAAGTTAAACTTTGAATATGGCAGAAAGTACTTAGAGTTAAATATTATTCACATGTAAGGGATCATTATTATATCTCTTTCATAGGGATTTTCCCCCCCAATCTGATGTAGAAAAAAATAAACCAAAAATGAATCTTTTGAAAGTGATAAAAATAGTTACTAATTCATACTATATACATTCATTAAATGCTTGTTATCTGTAAAGCAATGTTCTGGAATAGAAAACTCCTACAATATTATGTCACTTTAATTCTTTTTAAGCATTTTGATGTCTTTCATTTGCTTTTACTTTACAGCTAATGCTTTTTATGGAGATGACAATGTACAGTATATTAGTCACATTATCAAAGAGATCTGTTTAATTCCCAGTGAAATCATACCCAACTGCATTAGATAAAATAAAGCAAAAACCATAGCCTTCCATGTGCATGTGGTAAGCATACTACTTCGTACTTTGGAACTTTAAGGACTATAGAGTAGTAGTAGGTGGGCTACTTTCCTACCAATAACCATCTTCCACTTCTTTCTTTATCAAGAGAACCCCAATTTATCAGAGAAGCAATAATCCCAGTGAAAAAATATTTCTTTCCTAAGACCCTTTTCTAAGACCACATTAGGTTCGTCGTACAACCCAGTGTTTCCCAGTGAAATGTAAGAAGAAATGTGATGAAGAAGGACTGGTGTTTCCACGATGACTTTCACCCTTTGTTCTTTCCCAGGTCCTCTTGGGAATGCGGCCAGGATGCAGCAGCCATCTTGCAACCATGAGCATGTGATAACATCTGAACCGCAGAGAAAGACAGCAGCATGGAATTTTGATGGCACTGTGGTGCCTCCCACTTGCCCTAGTGCTTCCACCTGCAGTCTTGTTATGTGAGAAAAATAAATCCCTATTTGACTTGGTCACTGTGGTCAGTTTTCTGATTCGTGGAATTTAAGAGAGTCAGAGACAAGTAGTAATTCCAGAGGAAGAATGAAAAACAAAAACAAAAAAAGATGGGACAAAATACAAATCAACAGAAGGCTATCTTTTCATGTTTAAAACTGATATCAACTTCTAGGAGCTAGTAAAATAGTTCTACCTAATGAGTTATAGCTCTTTCAATAAGCACTACATTTTACTGATTCTCAGGTGTATATTTTTTCGTATTTTTATCTCTGAAGTTAGGTGTTTTACAATTGCTGTTGGCTAGGTGGCACTCCTATTGTGGATGCTATTGTTTGCACATGTGCATAAGAACTGACAGAATTAGGGGGCGCCTGGGTGGCTCAGTTGGTTAAGCAACTGCCTTCGGCTCAGGTCATGATCCTGGAGTCCCAGGATCGAGTCCCCCATCGGGCTCCCTGTTTGGCAGGGAGTCTGTTTCTCCCTCTGACCCTCCTCCCTCTCATGCTCTCTGTCTCTCATTCTCTCTCTCTCAAATAAAAAAAATAAAAAAAAATAAATCTTAAAAAAAAAAAGGAACTGACAGAATTAGTGCCAGTGGCTTGGAAGAAAATCCTGGACACAACGATAGAGCTCTTTTGTAAGAAATGCTGCGTCCCCAATGCTCTTAATGGCACAGATGATGCTATTGTGTGGAAAATCATAGGCGTTAACAATTCTTGTACAAAACATGATTTAGTAGATCTGAACTTGAAATATGAAAAAGTGTTTCAGATGCCTTAACCTATCTATTTTGCTTATGTTTTCTTTTCTATATATGCATTAGAGTAATATGTAATCCTGAAGAAGTCTAACAGGGCTCTTTTTGTATGTATAAAATTAAAGTTCTAAGAGAAAATAAGTATGGGTTATAATTTAATTGTCAGCTTTTTAGTCTTTCTTAGTGATATGTAAAATAATGGTATATTATAAGATCTGATATCCTGGATGGGGTGAAATATCATAAAGCTCTGCTCCTCCAGGAGGAAATGTCAGCCTTCTTTTTCACAGCACGATGTTGTAATAGAACATAGGGTTTGGGGAAAAAGAGGCCAAGGCCTGGTCCAAAGTAGTATTTTGTGGATTACATGCAAAGTGCCCAGTAGACTGCCTGGCAGTTACATTGCTTTAGGGACTCACCCTGTAAGTTGCTCCCATGGGGAGCTCTAAACTCTGGTCTAAATCTCATAGGCAAGTCAGATCCCAAACTTGACAGATACGCAAGATATATATTTGTGGGATGGATTAATTTTTAAAAATTCAAATCAACTTCATGTATCAGGCAGGTTAGTCATATATTTTTTTAACTTTTCTTCAAGTATAATGTTTTCATGTAATATATTTATAATGTTGCCCTCTAAAACGTTTGTATTTCAACTAAATTTCAGGAACTTTGTTGATTTTTCTTGTATAGAGGCAGATTTTTATATGCTTATTTTAAAAGGGAAAAAACTAAACTTTCAAGAAAATAAATGACTTGCCTAAGGTCACAGAGATAATCAGTGGCATAATTAGGATTAAAATTCACATTTACCTGTTTTAAGAGTCCATGTTTTGTATACTACATGTAAGTTAAAACAAGCCTCCCACTTCCTAAATCATCCCAGTAAGATGTTGGAATCAGAGTAAGTTGCTGACAGAAGAAGCCAAAAATCACAACTAAATTATGCAAAGTTCAACTGCAAAAATTTAAACAAAAACTAATCAGTTTGACCAAGTTGGTGTTATTCAGGAAAAGAAAAAAAAGGAAAAATAAGATGGAATGGGATAAAATTTCCTACATAATGAAGAGAGAATAAAGAAGTTATGGTTATGAATGACAAAATATCCTGTCATTTTTTTTTTTAATGTTGTGACAAGGGTAAAATTGGGTCATTTGATTACCAAAATGCTTTTTATAAAAAATAACCTTTGTGAAGAAATTCAAAAGGGCAGAACCTATTTTGGACAATCATAAAATTTCTTCACTGAGAGTCCAATTTCCCAGCTACTATCAATTTAAATGTGAAGATGTAGAATCATTGGCTATACACTGGCAGCAGAATTGGGTATGACAAAGACTTGATTAATCTGATTAACTAGCAGTTATTAAGAAGATAGGTACAATTTATTATATATGATTGTGATAGATAAATGCTCAAGCCTGTCTTTAGATATTGGTTGCATTTGAGACTCACAAATTGATTTTCTACATATGAAACCGAACAAAACTCTCCTGTGAACAAGAACTTCATTCCCAAGGTCTTGAACATAAGAACTGTTTTCTTAATAGATCACAACATCAAATATCCTGTTGTGCACCTGAGCACAGTACAAAGCATATATTTGACTTAAAAAAGAATGTGAAAAAGGGAAAATTTCAGGAGAATATTCCAATTTATATAATTGTATTTTTTAAAAGAATTATTTATTTATTTGAGAGAGAGTATGGGAGGCAAGAGCAGAGGGAGAGGGAGAGAGAAACTCAAGCAGACTCTGCGCTGAGTGCAAGCCCAATGGAGGGCTTGATCTTACAATCCTGAGATCAGGACCTGAGCTGAAACCAAGAGCTGGAAGCTTAATGGACTATGCCACTTAGGCACCCCTGCATAACTGTATTTTTTTTTGTAAAGATTTTATTTATTTATTTGTCAGAGAGAGAGAGAGCATAAGCAGGGGGACCAGCAAGCAGAGGAAGAAGCAGGCTCCCTGCTGAGCAAGGAGCCAAGGTAGGACTCGATCCCAGGACCCTGGGATCATGACCTGAGCTGAAGGCAGATGCTTAACTGACTGAGCCACCCAGGCATCCCTATAATTGTATTTTTTTAAATTAAATTTCTTTTTAGCATGTTGAGTTAAAGACAACAATGCTGGATACCTTGTTAGCTATGCTTTTTATTTATTTTTATTATTTTTTAAACATTTTATTTATTTATTTAGAAAGAGCACAAGAGAGTGAGGGGTGGGGGAAGGAACAGAGGGAGAGGGAGAGAAAGAATCTCCAGCAGATTCTCCACTGAGTGCAGAGCCTGACTGGGCTCTATCTCATGACCCTGAGATCATGACCTGAGCTGAAATCAAGAGCTGGACGTTCAACCAACTGACCCACCCAGGCACCCCTGGATATGCCTTGTTAGCTATGATTTTTCAACCTCTAATATATCTTAAAGAAAAATTAGTCTATTTACTTACTTCTGTTTTCTTGATAATTAACCCACAAAACTATTGTTTGATGAGAATTGTCTGGCATATTAAAGGATACTTTTAGGGGAGGGGTAGGGGGATGGGTATCAGGGTGATGGATATTAAGGAGGGCATGTGCTGTGATGAGCACTGGGTGTTATACGTAACTAATGAGTCATTGAACACTACATCAGAAACTAATAATGTACAATACAGTGGCTAACTGAACATAATAATAAAAAAAAGAAGACAAAAATAAATAAATAAGGGATATTTATTTTTATTTTTTTGACTTGAAAAGCAACCTAACAAAGAAAGTTAACCCTAAAGGCTATGGTCTACTCCTATAAAGATACGTTATTTGTTTTTTAAGAATTTTATAATTTTCTAAACTTTATCTTAAGCGAAGAACATTTTCTCTCTATTAACCTTCTCTATGAAACTTAGGAAGAGCCTGGAGAAGCTAACTAGACTCTTCCACCTGAGAAATTGACTAGGGGTAATTATGTGAAAGTTATAATCAGGAGGCTTTTTTGTCTGCATAGAAATAAATGTCTTAAAAAGCCTCTCTTGGTAAAGTCTACTATTAGGTTAAATCATATGCAATTTCAATTTTGATGCTTAAAAATGGATGAATAGCAATAATTTCATATACTTCAGCAAAATACATTGAGAAACTGAAATAAATTTAAGATGTAATGGTTATTGGCTCAAGACACAAAATACAACTTGTATCTGGAATAAAAAATTAACTTGTCTGTGGGAAGATCAATATTAAATGAAAGTAATTATGTCAAGGGATGCTAAAGTAGTTCTCTAGACCACCACCAGCTGCAGTATGTGGAAACTTATTAGAAAAGCATATGTAGCCCCACCCTAGATCTTCTGAATCTGACATTCTAGAGTGAAGCTTAGAAATCTATGCTTTAATAAGCCCTCAGATGATTTTGATATATGCTAATATTTAAGAACCACTAAACTATGTCTTTTCCAGCATATATGTCTTCACTATCACTGAGAATTGAATTGAACTGAATTGAACTTGTATTTATTAAATATCCATGCCAACTGATATAGAAAACAACAGCAACACAATCTTTCTACTCTATACATTTGAATGTAAGGGTTAGTATATACTTACAGCACCGTCTTTTATGCTATCCTTTCATTCTCCCATTTAGAAAGGATTTGATGGTAGTAAGAAATCATACTTCCTTATTATCAAGGAAGGGAGTGAGGTTTTGAAGAAAGGAATAAAACCACTTGACATATATATAATCCCAAATATAAGGAAATAAATGAAGACCTAAATTTATGAGATGTGTAGCTATGTGGAAAAACAGAAAAGTGACAAAGAGAAAGGAACCAAGGGACAGAGATTTGAATATAGTATAGTGTTTTGAGAATTTTCAGATAGTGGAACAAATGTGGGAACATTAGTCTTATAAGTAGTTCAAGGCTGGTGATCAAAGATGAAACTAGGATTAGAAGCTCCACTGTTAGAACATACCGAGGTTAGGTATGTTACCCCGTTACTACTGGATTAGAGGAAAGCAAATGCTTTTTGTGTTTGAAACTTACGTTTTTCAAGTGAGAGGCAAATAAAAGTAATGGATACAAAATATTATCAAAAAGATTTTGGATTCATATCTGATGAAGTGGATGTCAACAAGATGATGAAAACATTTTTGATTGCTAGTATTCTGAGATAAACTCACTCACTTTTTTGTAATGGTCTACTTGGAAGTGTAGACTTTTATGGTTTTGAAGTGTCACCAAATGATTTGAACTATTTCAGTTCATAAGAAATACTAGGTATGACAAAGCTATGTGACAAAAACCTACAGCAAATATCAGCTCTAAAGGAGGAGTTCCAGGTCCAGCCCATTTATAGTTGGGGAGAAGACAAGGATGTCCACATTCAATTCTGATAAGAAAACATTCTGGGAGCTTCTAGCCAGTGAAATAAGATAAAAAAAGAAATAGCAAACAAGTACTAGAAGGGTAGAGACAAAAATGTCCTCAATTATATATAACCGAAAATTCAAAAGAATCAATATGCTATTTATTAACATAATAAATGGACAAAAAGACTTGAGTAAAATGAAAGATATATTTAATATTACATATGTATTTCAAATTTCCATAATTTAATCTATTCATTATATCTAATCCAGTCAAAATCTAAGGAGGATTTTTGAGTAAACTTTAAAAATTGATTCTAAAATAAAGGAATGTAGAAAGATAAAGGTCCATGAATAGTTAAAGAAATTTTTACAAAGGAGCCAAGAAAGGACTTGTCCAAACAGAACTTAAGGCATATCACAAAACTATTGTTAAAAAAATGTGGTACTAGCGTAGGAACATGTAGGTAGATAATGGAATAGAATAGAGTCCAGGAAGAGGAGAAAGAATATGATCAAGGTGACATCATAAATTAGAAAAGATAGATTCTTTAATATAAGCAACAGAAGAATTAGGTCACCACATGAAGGAAAATGAATTTGAAATTCATACTTTATACCACATAAAAACAAAAGAAGAAAAATTCTAAATTTGAAAGACAAAAATCTAAAGCATTTATGAAAAAAACCCCAGAAACTATAGAAGTTTAACTTTGTGATTTCATTTGGGGAATCCCCCAAAATGTCCAAAGCACAAATGAGAAGAGGAAAAGATACATTTAGCAAAATCCAAACATAAACATTCTGTTTAACAAAGGACTCCATAAGCAAAGTTAACAAGCAGGTATAGATTAAAAGAAGATATTTATAATGTGAAAACCAACAAGTGATAATTATATTACATAGACCCATACAGTGTGTAAGTTGGTTTTCTGCAAATAAGTAAAAAAGTCTGTAGATTCAGGAACAATTGATTAAAATAAATGGAATTCACAGAAGCATGGGGCTAGGGATCAAACTGTAAGTAGCAGATACTGACTAATTTAAACAATCGTGAGCTATCATTATCAGACTGACAAAAATTTAGAAAGCTTCATAACATCAACTGCTGGTGGAGGGCAGATGATGTAGTCACTTTGGTCAATAATGGCCAGTATTTGGTGAAATTAACTATTCATGTAACTATGATCCAACAATCCCACTCTTGATGTACACACCAGAGGAACTCTCTCCACTTCAATAGAAAGATCTGTTCATTATAATGTTAGTTAAGTTAGCAAAAGGGTAGGAGGCAACTACACATATTTATCACTAGAGGAATATCTAAGTATCATGTGTAAGATTTACCAAAGCTATTGGGGTCTCTCAGGAGGCCCCCCAGTAAAGAATGATCCCCTTCCTTACTTCTGAACACACTGTGGAATAAAAGCAAGAATAGATGGAGATCTACACACTGCTTTTAGTACTAATAGCAGAGTACTGGAAGATATAGTTTAATGTGAGACAAAAGGGGTACAGTAATTGAAAACCAAAGTACGGAGACTCTTCAACTCTGAGCAGAAGATAAAGCGAACAACTCCCTGCAGGTAGCCTGGGCCGATGAGGAAGCAGGCAGAACAGAGCAGAGCATATCAACCATTCTCAAATTACAGATGAAGTCACTCCACCTCCCAAAAGCAGAGTGAAAAGCAGGGTAGAATGAGGCTCTTTATGGGAAAGTGACATCCTGTGTGGGGAAGATAGCAACAGGGGTAGAACTAAAAGCATTATATTGGTTGAAAAAGTTGGGAATGATACAATGTATAGTTATATATAACTGTATATACATATACATGTATAACTTAAAAAAAAAAGAACACAAAGTAAACATAGCACATTTTTCAGGGATGTTTATCTAAGGAAATATATGGAAGGTCAATTAGAAAGGTAGAGATTACACATAACTTTGTGGATGTTGATGTCTATGTCTATGGGGGATTGATACTAAAAATTAAAAAAATAGTAATAAAAGAGGAGATGTGCACAAATAGAGGAAGGTCATGTGACTTGAATTTAAGCATATGAACAACTTACTCCCATACCTCTGGAGAAAACATTAGGGATGAGGAAATGATGTGGCATACTATGATTATGCTTTCACTTGCATTTGTATACAAAAAAATAAAACAACAAAAATAACAAGTAACAGTTATGAAGTGACTGCAATGGTCCCGGGACTCGGCGATGGACCAGGTATTGAGCCTTCCCTAGAGCCTGGAATCTTTGGAGTGACAGCTTTCCTGTGTACATAAAGACCTTTACATCTAAGGAGATTTCATTGTTACTCAGGAGTTACGATGTTTGTGAGAGAGAAAGGAAAGCAAAATGAAATCATCTCCATGATCCAGGCATCTTTTTCTCTTTACGACTGTGCTTTTCACTTCCACAGTGCTCTTCAACCAGTTCTCTTCTCTACTCCATCAGTCACTAGGGATGGAGACATGCTGCTAATTCAGTTCATCTTGTTCCTTTCTCAGAATCTGCAGGGATAAACAGAACCAGTTTTGCTATTTTTGTTACATAAATATCTTGTGAGAAATCTGCTAGCAAACTGCCCCTGCATGGAGCCAGGTGGGGGCCAGGCCAGGGAGGAGAGGGGCTTGCCAGCTGGGGTGGACCTCCCTGGCTCAGCGCTTCCCCAGACTGGATGCCATCTTGAGGCAACTCATGTTTGGGCTGCGGGTACAGCACAGGGCTGCTAAGAGGCACAGACTACAGGACTTGGAAAGTACCACTCAGCCCTACAGTAGACAGATGGTATTTCTTCTGCGTCTGTGTGGAGGGGGTGGGGGAGTGGTGGTAACAATAAGCAGCAGTAGCCACTTGACAGGCTCCCTGCTGCCAAGAATTTGCATGACGAGCGCTTGCTGCCATCTGGAGAACTTGAGCTCATTAAGGAAGAATCAGCATCTCCGCTTCATTCTCTTTACCCCAGTCAGTGCAGAGGATCTCCCTTCCCAGGGGAAGAAGAGAGCAAAAGGCAAATCAATCAGATGAACCTGGCCTCGGGGAGGCAGGCTGTGCCATCCCTTAGGGGAATTCAGGGTGAGCTGGGCGTGCTGGTCTAATCCAGAGGATGTGTGGACAGGTCTGGCACTTCGGGGCAGATTAGGTCAGTGGAGTCCGTCACCTTTGGAGCATGAGTTTGTTTGTACGCCAGTAGCTGGTGGAGGAAATGTGGAACTAGGAAGGAGAAAACTCAAATAAGCACCCCCTTTCCCATGACCTCCAGAGTGGAGTTCAATGAGGCAAAAGTCTGACCATCCACCCCAGGGAGCTGTTCACAGGCCACACAGTTCTGTGTACTATAAACACATGTGTGGGCCATTTAATTAAACATATAACAGGTTTCCAGCTGCTGAGATTTTTGCCTGTTTAAAGCAAAATGTATTTTCAAAGTATGAAAAACATTCACTAAATATTAGTTTTGCATTTAAAATACTGTCCTTCCTTTCTTCCTTGTTAACTACCTGGGAACCTTATGGGTTTTTTTTTTTTTTTCTCTAAAATAAATTTTTCTCTAAAAAATATATATATTTTTTTCTCCAAAATGCCTCTAATTGATATTTAAGTTTTACTAGGATCAAATGCTATCTTACATGAAACAACATTTTATTAAGAGATTATATCCTACAGCTAAACAAATGAAGTTATCAGCATTAGTTAAAACCTATATTTAATACACATAACAATACAGTTTTATATATGCTCTATCTTCTCAGAATTTCCAGTATCAAACACCACCAAGGGGATTCTTCATAGGAAGATAAGATATGGGCCCATTTATATTAGTTATGGAATAATCAAAGAGGTTAGAGTAATACCACATTTAGCATTGATTGATGCTTTGTGAAATGTGCAAATGTGGCAACTGTATTATGTCTGTCCTCATTACCCTAGCTCCTAGCACAATTCTTGCTATGGAGGAGAATCTGTTTCTGTTTCAGCTTTGGGAGTTACAAGGAAGAAGTTAATGGCAAACTTCAGCCCAAAGGGGGATTTATTGAAAAGGTGATGAGCCATCATATGGACTCTAAGTGGTGAACAGCTAAGACCAGGAAGGAAGTGCCAGCACCTTGACTGCTGGAATGTGTCCACCCAGTCTCTACAAGTTGGCGGTAAGTATGCTCACGTTCTGGTGACCTCCAATCTCTGGATCTAAATTTCAAATTCTCTGAAGGTAGAATTTGATGGACCCAGCTTGTGTCAGGTGACTGCTCTGGACCAATCAGAAAAGGGGAAAGCTCATCTACATATAATGTATCAACAATAATGTACAATAATTGCCCATCACGTAGTGGTATCGGAGATGAGGCATTCTGGTTGACTGCATATTTCAGAGAATTTGAGGTCAATGTTTGTTTGCCAAAACTTAAGACTTAAACTATTTAAAACTTTTAAGTGTGTTTCCCACTCTTATTAGAGAGTATTACTGTAGTAATTTAGTGTCTCAATGATTCAGAATAATCATTATGCACATTGATTAATATATAGTATTGTAACAATGCTTCTCTCAAGAACCACTGGGGGATGTATGAGAGCCGGTTGGGACCAGGGTGAGGTGAGAGGCACCCAGAACATAACATTTAAGGAGGTACTCCATCCATCATGAAGTGAGTTAAAAGTGACTATTTCCTTAAATGTTTCATCTTAGGTGCCTCATTTGCCCTACTCCCAGCCCTGATGAGTGATATATTTATCCCCATACAAAAATGACTCCATATTATTCACTTTGGTATTTTTGTCACCTGTCACTTATTGAAAAACAACATGTTTTTTGTAGAGCCCTCATTATAATCATTCTCACTTCCCCACACATTCAAGCTTTTCTAATCTTTTGTTTGCCATAATCATAGTGTCATGATAGCTCTTTAGCCCCACCCCACCGGCAATCTAGGGCAATCTTGGCTTTAAATATTCCTTCCAACTGTTCCATTGCCATATAACACCATGAATGTCAATGTAACACTCATATGTGCATAAGAATCCAAACCAATTTGAGATTTTCAGAAAAGGGTCATTTTGAAACAAACACTGAGTTATGTGACAACATATTGGGATAAACATATTTCCTATTAGAGCATGTATCCTGATTTTTAGATTTGAAAATATGGTGGTCATAGCCATAATCTAAGGAGAACTCAAGATTTAAAGGGGGAAGCAGACGACTACAATAATAAAAGTATATAGTATATTTTCAATAAAGCTCTAAGACAACACAGCTATTGTGTGAATCCATGAAGGTGATTGTAGTTCTAGCCTGTGCAAACATAGATCATGACCTTTGTGACAGATTCTAAACTTATTTCTAGGCTCCATGTAGCCATTGAGGGTCTAACTCTGAGTGTGAGAGGTGATTCTCAGACAAGGTGATGTGATGGTGATATAGCAGCAGAACATCATTAATCTGGAGGGAAAGCCAAATCTCAGGTTATTTTCCTGGCTCTTTTCCAGTTTGCTAGAGTACCTTGAACAAATCACTTACTTGCTCAGACACATAGTTTTCAGATCTATAATTGGACTAGCCAGTTTTGAAATCCCCTTTCAGTTGTAATATTTTCTACTTTCTATTCTATTCTGTCAATATAAATTAACTACTGTAATACAAAACTTGGAAAAATTCTGTTTCAGGGAGTGCTTGAAGTAATCTGCATACATCAGACAGTGAAACCATTGATTTTAAGAGTTTTCTCTGTGAGGCCCACTTGATATTCATCACTAGAACAAAATGTTGTGCCTCTGTGACCTGTGATTATAGCTCTGAGTCATTCTAGTGGTCTGGCAGTTTTAGTTTTTGCTGTGTCTACACGTTGTCTGTTCAGTTTTATGAAAATTGAATTTTAAAAAGGTAACCAATGGGTTATTTATCTCTGAAACACTAATCGGTGAGCTAGCTCAATCTGAGGACAGAATTAAAATGCCCATGGGTTTTGGTATTATAGAGGACTAATCTTTGTATAATAAATAAATATAGACATCTGGTTTGGTTAAATATGCTTGCTTGCTTTTCTATCTTCCAGTCTATCGAAGTAATCATTCTTTTAGGGCATATGTTATTGGTTCAATTCTATCCCCACCCCCAAACCTCCTGAAAAAGATAGGTTGGTATCCTAACTCCTAGTCGCAGAACATGACATGATATGGCGATAGAGTCTTTACAAAGGTAATCAAATTGAAATGAAGTTTTTAGGGTGGCCCCTAATCCTATATGATTAATGTCCTTATAAAAAAAAAGGACACTTGAACACAGACATGCACACAGGGAGCATACCATGTGAAGATGAAGGTAGAGATCTAGATTGGTTTAGATCTAGATCTAGATGCTTCTCTGAGCTGAGGAATGACAAAGATTGCCAGCAAACCACCAGAAGTTAGGTGAGAAGCATGGAACAGATTTTTTCTGCCAGCTCTCAGGAGGAAACGATACTGCTAACACCTTGATCTTGGACTTCTAGCCTCCAGAACTATGAGACAATAAATTTCAGTTGTTTAAGCCACCCAGTTTGTGGTATTTTATTACAGAAGCCCTAGGAAACTAATACAGGTATTGTGTTAGTATTGTGTATTAGAACAGTGTTTGGATCAAAATCCCTTATTAATTTCAATGCTAGTTTTGAACACACAATCACATTCACACACACTGAAAAATTATACATATTTTTTTAGGTATCATAGTGAAACAAAAAATGTGCCTTGAAGGGGGCTACATGGAATTTGTACTTTATACACACGCTTACCAGTGGCTTAGAAACCTAATTGCTTTCTGAACCTCATTTTATTAGCTGGATGGTTACTATTGGAATAATTTTCAGAATCCTCTGGCTACTCAAAAGAAGAAAGCAAATTCATAATTTAGTCTAGAGCATTTATGAACTATTCATAGGCAAATTATTTTCTGTAATAAAGAATGTCCTCACCCTTCATTAAAAAACCAAACTATAGTGTCATGCTGTCAATGAGTTTATGGGATATGAGAGAATTCATATTTTTTATTTCTTTATGAAATATTGTTGATAAACTGTCCTTAAAAATTGTTACTTTCTTCTGTATAATCTCATAAAAAAGAAAATTTCATAAACTTCCTTGTTTCCTCTTCCAGCATTTCAGAATCCCCTAAAGGAAGATAATTCTTCCTAATATCTAAGTAAAATCCCCTTTTTTTAGGATTTGTGCTTGAACTTTTTTACATTTAGTGTGAAACAAAGACCTGATTACTGCAACTATCACGTATTATATGCTTTCGCATAGAGGTAATGAATGTAGAGATCAAAGATATAATATTTTTAGTCACTTCTATTTGCTTTGCCAGTTTTAAAGTAAGATTATATACTTACAGAAATGTTGTTTTCCTTTCTGGCTCACTAAGCTACATTTTTTTTTTTCCTTTTTGATATAGAGGGAATAGAAGTAGGGCAATTTAAATATATCTTTTGAGCCAAGAAAGCTAGCAAGAAATAATCACAATTTCAAGGAAAAATAAGAAATGGTGATGGTGTTTAAGTAGATTACATTGTGTTTGGATTTTGTTAATTACTGCTACCAGTCCACAAGCTGTTGCAAAGGTCCCCTGGAGATTATTTCTAATCTATTTATGGAATCTTCAGAGAAGCTATGAGAATGTCTTTTTATGACATTCTCTTTAGATTTTCATTTTCAATAGCTCACAATTAGTTGTCTGGAATGAGGATGTAGATTAGGCTAAATATACAGAGGTCATAATTTTCTGACCCACTTCCTTCTTCATGTCCAAATACATTTGGAAAGAATTCTTTCCAGATTCTGTTTGTCTGTTGTATTAACTCACAATGACATCTTTTCAACTGCCTTGGCTTTAAGTGTCCTGTATCTTTAAAGTAGCAATTTCCTATTTGAAGGGATCCATGACCATGCCTACAAGAATGTGGGTGGATTGGAAAAGCTACTCCACGATAGCAACTTGTGGGGAAAGCTTAGACCTGAAATGAGCAGCTAGAATAAAGATGGGAGAAAATGAATGCGGAGAAAGGAGGTGAATTGAACACGGAAGCTGGATGTAGCCATCTTGGAGAATGAATTCATTTAGGCAGATTTCTTTCTTCAAGTTCCAGTAGAAGTTTTTGTCTCCTTTATTAGAAAATCATACTTGATAATTCCATTTATTTATAGTTCTTCTGTAAGTAAAAAAGAAATATTTTGATTTTATTCATCAGCTTCCACAAAGTAAAATTTTATACCTTCCTCTTTGACACCATATGTTCATTTGAGAAGTACAGGGCTTCCTTAATTCTCTAAAATGGGCTTTGTGTATGCCAGAGGGCAGCATGTGACACTCTCCCATCTGGCATGCAAGTTGCCACTTGGCTGCCACCTGTGCTGCTACCCAGGACCCTTGCCACTCCTCCCCCATCCAGTGCTGTTGATTCTAAGTCTCCACAGCCCCTACTGGCTCCTGTCTCTTCTGCTGTGGCAGATGTTGGGGTGGGAAACATTTTGAAGGCCAAGCATTTGCTATAACTGGCCTGGCATAGACTCAAATCTTCCTCTACTGGAAAAATATAAGAACATGAACTATGTTTGCTTCTAAGTATATGATGACTCCTCTCTTTTCTCCCTAACCCAATGTGTTCCACGCTAGTAAACCTTACTTTAATTCGACTCCTTGCTCTAACTTGGAATGTATCTGATTGGATTTATATTGCACCCTGTGCTTGTCATCCCGAGACTTCACCAAAGAGATCTTTTGTGAGGCCTCCTTTGGGTGAGGAGGAGTATTGATTCATGCTATCTCTAATCAGTTGAGCTTAGGTCCCTTTTTGAAGTACTCCTGGTTTTTGGACATGCACATCCCAGATCATTCAGTTTCTGCAGTCTGAATTCGATCACCTAGCTGGTGAAAGTGCCACAGAAGCCATCAGAAGAACAGTTGGAGTTGTGAATGAATTTGATCATCTGAATGATAAAAGAACAACTTTAGGATCATAAACTCATTATTTTTGGAACTGGATGTAATCTTAGAAGCATTGATTTAATTTATTTTACCAATGACAGAACCAAACTCTCCTGTGGCTTGGTTAAACATTATTTACACATTGCTACTATTCTTTATTATTTATTTTGACAGAGAGACATCGAGAGAGGGAACACAAGCAGGGGGAGTGGGAGAGGGAGAAGCAGGCTTCCCGCCGAGCAGGGAGCCCGATGTGGGGCTCGATCCCAGGACCCTGGGATCATGACCTGAGCCGCAGGCAGACGCTTAACGACTGAGCCACCCAGGCACTCCCTCATTGCTACTATTCTTACTGATACTCTATAAAAATACATGTCATGAAATTTATTGTTATAAGTACCTGGGATTTATGCTCATTGTTTATGCACATACCCTTTAATTGAACCTGGAAAATCTTAGGAAAAAAGTACTTCATTGGAATGAAGCCATATGAGTGCTAAGATTCCCGCCTTGGCATGGGGTTGGGACATTTTACACACTGAGAAAATGTTATTCTTCCACTACTTGAAAGTCTATGGAAATATCTTTAGGGAAAAAAAAAAAGCAGTATTCAAATCCATAACTATTCACTAATTCAACATGTATTTATTGACTATTTATTGGAAAATGTCAGGCACTAGACTAGGTCCTGCAGATACAAGGGGGAACAAAACAAATAAGATTCCAGATGCTAAAATTGAGTGGCTTCCATTTTTATTTAATGGGCCAGTGGATATGGTCTTATAATATAAGCTTAGTTTTTGTTTTTTGTTTCAATTTCTTTAATGTCACCATCATTATAAAGTGTTTGTTAGGTACTCAAGTGTATTAGAATGCATTTGGCTGTGAATGAAAGAAAAGTCAATTATATTCAAACTGACTTAAATAATAAAGGGCTTTATTAGCTCAGTAACTTAAAAGTCCAGCTGGAAGGTGGGCTTCCAGCATGGTTTAATCAGGGCTCTGGGTCAATTGCTCTGTGACTATTCCAGCTCTGTCCAATTCCATGCATGTATCGTGTTAGTCCCTGGCAGGCTTCTGTCATGGTTGCAAGATAAATACCAGAGAAAACAGTGTTTGATGTTCTCTTACTCATATATAGGGGAGAAAAAGTATTTGTATCTTAGGATTTCAAACAAGATCTTAAGATTACTCTTACTGAAATTGATGAGATCATATGTATATACCTGAACCAATTTTTGTGGCCTGAAAAATGAAATGTGACATTTCATTTAAACTATTCCAGGGCCTAAGATTGGAATTGGAGGTGAAATCAGTTTCCCTCAAAGTAATTCAGCTGGAGGGAGAATAGCAGATACGTGAACCAAATCTGAATGCTGTTAAAAAGTGAGAGGTAGATAATTGATACTAGGTAGAAAATCATCAAATATTTACTAGATTAATTTTGGGGCATCACATCAGTTTCTATGACCTTGCTGGGTCACTATTCATGGACACTTAATTAATAAGTTCAAAATGAATTTACATTAAAGGCAATGATACCAGTGTTATGGAACTTGGACTGGATTGCCTGATGGAAGAACCAAGCAGCACTAGGAGATCTTGGAGGATGGGAAGTTTATTTAACTCCAGCAGGCTCAGAGGAGAGTGATCTCCAAAGGTCTGAACCCCAAGCACAAACAAAAGGGGGTAATTTATACACTTCTACTTCCACATACTGGGCACTCTTGGCACGTGTGAAGTGGGGCAGGGAGAGGAACCTGGATTGGCACCCATGGAAAACAGAGAGAAGAACCCAGAAGAGCCCCAGGGCAGGGGCTGGGACTCCCTTGCTGGCTCAGTCAGCCATCTTAGGACACAGATTTTTCCTTATCACAAGCACTAAAGAAAAGATAAACAGATTAAATATTCAACTCAATAAGAAAAACTACAATAAAACAAACCAAAGAAAATGTACTAAGGAAATGGATAAAGACAAAAGCAGAAATTAACTGGTGAGAAAACAGAATGAAAAATATACCTTTGTGGCCATGGCAGACTATTCATTTTTAAACCAATTCTACACACTGGAAAAACTTAAATAAGCTAAATATCAACAACAAAATCTTTTTTTTTTTTTTAAGATTTTATTTATTTATTTGAGAGAGAGAGTGAGAGAAAGAAAGAGCACAAGAGGGGGGAGCGGGAGAGGGAGAAGCAGACTCCCTGCTAAGCAGGGAGCCCGATGCGGGACTCGATCCCGGGACTCCAGGATCATGACCTGAGCCGAAGGCAGTCGCTTAACCAACTGAGCCACCCAGGTGCCCAACAACAAAATCTTTTTGAAGACATTGAAAATCTACCAAGGTAGCAAGGACTTGAGGACCAAGATCCTGGAGAAAAGAAGAGCACAGAGAGATGAACCACATTTTTGGCACCACTTTTCATCTTAAGGCATTTGCTACTTAGAAGCATGGGTGAATTCTGAGAGGCTAGAAGTTTTGCAGAAAGTAGTATATGAGAGGCTGAGAAGTTGAGCAGAGTTTGGGGTGGTCTGATGAGGCTGGTGACCCCAGCTAGAGTTGAGAGCCCACTAAAGAAGAGTTGCCATGGGAAATACTTCAGGCTTTCAAATGGAACTCCCAAAAGGTTACACCCTAGGAGTGTGGGTTAACTGGTCAGCTGTCACAAGGAAAAAAGATACCAGTTTTGAGTCAGTTCAATCAACTTTAATCAACTGGATTAAAGTGATATACCTTTGCCTTATTTCACTGCCAGAAGCAGAAGTAAATCCTCTCTGGAAAAAGACAACATTGTTCAGAGCTTCAAATTATTTTTCATATACAATGTCCAGCATTACATTAAAAAAAAAAAAAAAGTTGGTCATATTGGTCAAAACCCAAGAGAAAAAAATTAAACAGACAATAAAATCAGACCCACAGTTGATCCAGATTTTGAAATGATAAGGCATGGATATTAAAATATCTGTGATTCATTTATTAAGAGAAAAAATGGAGAATTTAAGCAGGAAACTGAAAAAATATAGCTAAATTAAAAAGAAATTTGAGAACTGAAAGAAATGTAACTGCAAGTAAGAACAGAATAGATAGGTTTCATTAAAACAGAATTAGAGAACTGGAAAATAGGAAAGAAGTCATCCAAGTGTCTTGACCAAAGTATCAAGAGACAAAAAGATGGAAAATACATAAACGAAACAAATGGTAGTAGTAAAAAATCCAAAAGCAGTTTTTTTTTAACCAAACAAAATAAACAACAACAAAGTGACAAAACTTTAGCTAATCTAATCAACGGGGGACCAAAGCTAAAATAAGAACCTGAAATTGACATAACTATATATAATGGAGATTAAAATTATAAAAATAAATCTATACTTGTAAACTCAATATTTGTTGAAATGCACAATTTCTAGAAAAATTTAAAGTAATGACATTGACTTAAAATAGAAAACTAAAGAGTCCAATAATTATGAGGGAAAAAAAAGAACCCACCAGAAGTTGTTGATAAATTATCTCCAAAGAAGCATGGCTTGGATGCTTTCATGATGAAATTCTGTAAACTTTCAAGGAACAGAGTTTCACAATATATATAAAATTGTTTAAGATCAGAGGAAAAAAGATGTCTAATTAATTTTCCAACTTACTTTCACTATTTATGATGATACAGTGATATGAACATCTGTCCCCAGATGGCATAGAAATCTACAAAAGGATCTTATTTATAAATAGAGAAAAGTTTTGTGACTCATATCTGGTGGTTTATTGAAACAAAAGGGAAGTGTATTTTAGCAATACAAGAATGGTTTAATATTAGGAATAGTATATTTTTATCACATCTTTGGATAAAAGAAGAAAAATTATAGTGTCTATTTGGCAGTTAGCAATTTTTTTTTTAATTGGCTCACACCATCATTGATTCTAAAATAGGAATAATCCATACCACCCCTCTTACCTTAGGAAAGAAGAAAGTGATGGGATTGATCAGAATCTCACGTATGTGAGGATATAGTCTAATTTGAAAAAAAACCCATGATTGATTCTTCTATAACCTCCCATAGAGTATTTTCCTTACTTCTCCCTAAGTTTTCGCTATTGAGATCACTGAAATAGAAAGTTCCAAATTTGTTTTATAAAGTTAAACATTCATGTTTAATTTTAAAACAAAGAGAAACAGCAACCTACACAAAGTCTTACAAAAACAGTAGAATAGTTCTATAACTTGGTAAATAATATCAATCAAGCTAATGGCCAAGAAATATAGAATGTCACTATTATTATTTACTATTCAACATTATTCTGGACATACTGATCTGTACCATAAGGCAAGAAAAAAAGTTACTATAAGTATTGGAAATTATCACTATTTGTAGATAAAATAACAGTCTAATTAAAAATAACAATAAAATCAACTACCATTCTGTTGAAAATTAGGGTAGAGTTAAGTGGCTGGGAGCAAAATAAATATATTTTTATTTTTATTTTATTTTATTTTTTTAAAGATTTTATTTATTTATTCATGAGAGACAGAGAGAGAGAGAGAGAGAGAGAAGCAGAGGGAGAAGCAGGCTCCCAAGGAGCAGGGAGCCCGATGCGGGACTTGATCCCAGGACCCTGGGATTATGACCTGAGCCGAAGGCAGACGCTTAACCATCTGAGCCACCCAGGTGCCCATAAATATATTTTTAAATAAATTTTCTTATATACCGGTTATAACCAGTTGAAATATAAAATAGTGTGACAAACTGTCCCAGTTTGCCTACAATTTTCCCAAAGTTCTATGTCTTTTGAGACCTCGCAATCTAGGTAAAGTGGTCTCCATAAAAAGGGAAAAATTCACAATCATAACAAACATAGCAAGAACATTGATTAAAGCTCTGCAGGAAACTTATGCGGAAAGCCAGGAGACTTAACTGAGCACTGTAAATAAAATTTTAAAGTAATGGAGTGTTCTATGAGTTCTATTAATAGCATGACATTGGATGGGAAAAATTCAGCATAGCAAATGTATAAATGTTCCTGTATTGATTCATAATTTGAATGTAATTCTAATAAAAACCCAAATGGATTTTTCTTTTAATTCAGCAAAATTATTCAAAAGTTTATATGAACGAAACAACTTATAGAACAGAACAATGAAAGGAAGAGGATTTGGGTTGTGAGATACGAAAATATATTAGAAAGTGAAAATAATTCTGATTGTGATAATATATGTTTAAAAAACTAGACAGGAAATTCTAAGGAACAGAAATTCTGCAGTGTAGGAAATTAAGAAACAGGCCCAGATATATGTGAATGCTTAGTATAAAAATAAGATAGCATTTCAATTCAGGAGGAAAATAGATTAGTCAAAAATGGTGCTGGACTAATTGGTTACAAATTGAAGTATAATACAGTTAAATTCCTACCTTAAAAGAAGCAATAAAATCAATAGCAGTTAAATTAATTAAATGTAAACAACCATCCCTCTTCCTCCCAAAAAGAGAACTTGAAGAAAGTAGATCTAAATAGAATAGAATCATCTTTCAAAGTAATGAAGCATAGAAAGATCTCAGTGATAGCATTGAGATTATTTGATTGCATACATAAAAATTAAGAATATCTGCAGATCCCTAATAAACACCATAAGCTAAATCTAAATGCATATGGCCAATTAGGTATCATTAGTCAAATTAACTATGACAGTTTTTATTTTCTGAATTTGTAAATAGCATTTATAATATACTATAAGCCAACTAAATACATCCCAATAAAATATAGACAAAGAACATAAACTGGAAATTCACAAAAGAACAACAAATGACCAATACACTTAGGGACACATGTTCAATGTCCTTAGCAATCAAGGGAGTGGGAAATAAAGCACTGATAAGATTATATAGATTCCATGTCTTTGATTAGATTTGACTGTTGTGCCTAATACAGTGACAGAACTAAACTGCTTTTATTGTATTTAATGTGAACGTTTAATTGATAAAAGAGTATTTTAAAATGTGGCAAGTTGGTGCTGTTTGCTATCATTTTGGTTTCAGCAGTGTATCTTGTATGCATATAATAGTTCATAAAATTATTTGAATATCTTATTATATTTTGCTTTATTTTACAAAAATGAGTGGAAATGGAAAAATAAGCATTATTTATGTTATTGATAAAAGATATATAGCTCATACTGAGGCCATAGAGACAAAGATGGAAATCATTTAGCACTTTAAAAGCATTCAGTATCTAGTTTTAATTAGTTGTTTGTTAGACTTAAGTCAGGCTGTCCAATTCAGTGTACCCCTGTGAAGGGCATTATAAAAAGAATATATACCATTGAGAGAAGTGTTGGAAAAAGCAAAGGACAATAAGGCATTTTATATTTTTTGTCTTCTTTGCAACCCATAATGATGTGTTGCTTAATTAGTCAATTTTTGTACATTTGAATTTTGTATTGGTTGGCAGAAATGAATCATGTGGGAAAGTAATGCAGAGGATACATTTCAACTCATCACATGGGTAGATATGAAATTATTTATTTTAATGAAGTTTTAGGCAAAAAAGCCATTTAACAGATTGTTGGTGGCAGTATAAAATTGATAAAGTCTTCTTGGAGGTCAACATGGCTGGATGTATCAGTTTTAAAAAATATTAAGTCCCTATGCCTTATTAATTCCATTTCTAGGTATTAATGTCAAGGAAATAACTGTGGTGTATAAAATGTTTTATGTACCAGAATATCCTTTTCACTGAAGCATTATTATGATAGTAAAAAACTGGAAACCACCTAAATATCAACGACAGGAGATTGATTAAGTAGATTATGGTGTAGCCAAGATTGGATATTATGCCTTAAAATAATATTGTAATGGCATGAAAAATAATGGTTATGTACTGATTAAAAGATCAAGTCATAATTTTGTAAACACACGCAAATTTAAATTATACATGACATAAAGACAGAAAAGATATAAAACAAAATCATAACAGGGATTATTTCTTTAAATAGTATAGTTGCAGGTGATTTTCATTTTTTCCTTTGGGTGTTTGTATAATTCCACACTTCCAAAATTTCCACAATAAACACGCCTTGTGTCTATCTTTGTCTTTTAACATCAAAATCTTTGTGGTTGCTACCTTGAACTTGGACCTTGGTCTTCAAATTCTGTAAACTTGTCACTCTACCATGTTATCTCAAAATCACTTGGTAGATTAGTTGATGTAAAAGCAACTTATTCCATTGAAACTATTTTTCTTTTCTGCAGCTCTTGGCAATGAAGATTTAACTACCGGGCTCTCCCAGAACGGGTTTGGTGCTAAACAGTCCACCCAGTTAATAAAATTAAGAATTCAATGTCTTTCTGTCTCTCATGTTCCAAGGCCTAGTCTTTGCTCTGGCTGGTACTGCACCAGTGAGCTGTTAACCCTTGAGTGTATGGCTTTGATTCTGGCAAAATACTTACAGCTATGGGAAGAATGTTTCAACATGATTATTAGCCATCGACATACAAAATATTCATAAAGATTCAAAGGACAGATTTGGAGTATGTTTATGTGTGGGTTGGTTTGGAGGATGGACTAGGAGGGGAAGAATTTGAGGGGAGATACTGAAGAGAGAGTCTGGGGCACCAATAAAACTTTGCAGCCTCGTGTTTTGTCTGATAGCCCTAAATAGCAGAGCTCTTTGGAATTTCTTTATACCTGTGATAATAGGAAAGTAAAAAGAAAAGTATATCATTGTTTTTTGACTTAGATTCTTATCCACAATGGAGAACGTGATAGCTCGTTTGCAAATCATTTATTCTCAACTAAAGGAGCCCCCATTGTTAATGGCTTCCGGAGCTGCAACGGAATACTCTGGGATTTTACTCAAAGCCACTTGCCCTGCTGAGAGAGAAACATAAATTTAGCTTGTACCTCAAGGCACATGTTCTAAGAAATACTGCTTTGGTGAATTTTAAAAAGCTCTTACCACTTCTTTTTATCCTGGGTCCTTCATGGTGGAATTCAGAACAGGCTGGCGCTTCGCTCCATTTCATGCCAGATACATTATTGAAAGTTAAAATGCTCCTGAAGGCAAAATGACGAGGGTACTCACCACAGTCAGATTCTCCCAACTTGGTCAGCAAAGAAAAAAAAAATAGTAAGATATTTTAATAGCTGAATAGTCTAGATTTGCCCTGGTCAGCTTCAGGTGGGAGTGTGTGATCTCAGTTAGGACTTCTTATGACTATTAAGAACTAAGGAAACCAAGTAATCATGAGACATTATTTAATTCGTGACCATCTTGAATTTTTCCTTTGTAATCTGCGCTGTGTCATGTGACAATTTAATTTTAAGGACTTAACATTCTACCAAACTCAATTTTCTTCAAACACTTATTTTTATACTCATGACAAGCAATGAAGTAGATCCAGTTAGTTGGGGAAAATTAAAATATTTGTGTGATTATGTGTTTTGTTTTTCTCTTGGGTTGGTGATGTAACATTTCTAGAGTCTTTTAAGATTACATCACCTAAGAAGAAACAATAATATGTTCTGGTCTCCGTTTTCTTACTACCTACAGGCTACTCTATTCACCAGTCGGACTTCTTCTCCTAGTACTGTGGGCATTTGCTCCCTAGTCATCTGTGTCACTAGAGCTAAGCTAATAACTGCAAGGTGAAGAGCATTTGTCATATTTACTATAAAAGTATGTGTCCTTTGTTTCCAATTCATTTTTCCTTAACCATTAGAGTTTCCATGTCTGTTTCAAGTTCAAAATGACATTGTATATTCATATACCAGTATTTAAGCCTTAAGGTTACAAATAACTTTTTTCCCAGTCACTTCAAATATTTTATTAATAATATGGCCAAGCTTTGTAACACACTCCTATGCTTTCTATAACATAAATACATGTATATTTACATAAATGGTAGGGGTAGGAGATTGGGGATTGAGTGGATTTCAACCCTAAAAGAACTAGTAGAGAGAGATTTTAAATTGGTGGTGTGCAAAAATGATTTCCCCCTCTTGTTCTCTCACTTTCTTCTACCTTCTATATATAATATACATACATGCACACACATATATGCACATGTCCATTCCCTCATTGTGCCTTACATTATGTATGTCTGATAAAATGCAAAAAGAGAAACAATGCTGGGAAACTTCAGGGTCAAGGACTAGAACTGCAAACTATCCCTTCTTTTCTCATCAGAGATTGTCAACCTCTTTTCTTCTAAGGCAAATAAATACCATTTTGGTTTTCCTTAAACAAAGTAAAAATGAGTGGTTATCTATAATTCTTTTCATATTAGACTCATAGTTCTTCCCTCCTTGGCCTTATCTGGTTTTAACTGCTCTTTAGAATGAACATTGCATATTTTCTTAGTCCACAAATACAGACAAAGCTCCTACTCTTCTGACTTGCCCAAGAGCAATTCGGTCTGCATCTCAGAGTGGTGCTGTAATATATTTGTATGAATAAGAGCATCCTTGGGTGAGTCACTCTGCCTCCCACAGACCCCTGTGCAAACACATGTAGTTTCAGAGAACTGGTCAAAGAAGAGAGGCTAAATCTTGCCTTGTCTGAGCTCACTGTGAACCCTGCAAACAACATCAGTGCCTGGGGTTATTTTAAACTTCAGCATTTTAGCGTCTGACTATTCTTTTTCACTACTATGAGTAATTTAATGAGGGTCAGTTTTAACAGACTAGGATATTAAAGAGCCTTTTGTATTTATGAATGAATTATTTAAAATATACTCTATCTTTAAAGCAAGCCATTTTCTTTTTTCTAATTTCCAAAGACAGAGATTTTAATGTACATTTTAACTTTTTGTACTCTATAAGGTACCATTTTGGAAACACATACTTATTTCCAAAAGGAAAAAAATAATAAGCAAAGCAAAAAGTGTTATTTCTAAACTTATTTTTTATTCACCTGTTTGTTAAGAATTCCTTCCGCAGAGTATTTGTACCCTCTATGAATACTGTATTAAGCCAAACTTTAAGTTGTAGGGTGGCCCTAAAATATATATTTGGTTTAAGGGGCTATTAACACTTATTTCTACCAGTAACTAAAATTTTTCATTAAAAAATACATATCATTGTACTTTTTCATCACTACAAATTGGAACTGTAAGATTTTCCTCTATTAACTTAAAGATAATCATTTTTGAGTTTCTGTTATATTCAAGACATTGCATTATTCATTTAGGTTTCAAAACGCAAGTACCACTATCCATGTGGTGGCATTATTAAATAAATAAGGTTCTAGCTCTTAAACTGCTGATGTTTTAGTTTGGTACCATAGGAGTCCAGAGAAGTAAGAGCCAACTGTGTTTGGCTCTGAAAAATGGAAAGAATTGGAGTAAAAAGAGGAAAGGGATTTCAGGAAGGGGTAATAGAGTGAGCAAAAAGTATGGAGACAAGAAATAGGAAGAGAGGTGTTATGGTGTGAATGTTTATATTCCCCCCCAAATTCATATGTTGAAACCCTAACTCCCAATGTGATGGTGTTAGGAGGTGGGACTTTGGGAGGTAATTAGGTTTAGCTTAGGTCATGAAAATGGAGCTCCATGATGGGATTAGTGCCCTTAGAAAAAGAGAAAGAGGCGCCAGAGCTTCCTCTCTCCGCCATGGAGGACACAACAAGAATGCAGCTGTCTGTAAGCCAGGAAGAGCGCCTTCACGAAAAATTAAATGTGTCTACACATTTTGGACTTCCCCGCCTCCAGAACTGTGAGAAATAAATGTCCATTATTTAAGCCACCCAGTCTGTGGTATTTGCAATAGCAGTCCAAGATGACTAAAACAAGAAGGAAGAAATAAATTCGACTTAAGTGGATAGTTTAAGGATTGTATTACTTGTCTATTGCTGTATAACAATATTAGCACAAACATAGTAGGTTAAGAAAACACACATTTATTGTCTCACAGTTTCTGACATCCAAATTTGGGGCACAGTTTAGCTCATATCTCTTCTTGATTGTCTCACAAGGCTGCAATCACTGTTGGCTGAGTCTGGGAACTCACCGGATGTTTGACAGGGGGAAGATCCGATTCTAAGATCAAGTGATTATTGGCAGTGGTTATTTCATCCCTTGTGGGCTGTCAGATTCCATTTCTTTGTTGGATGTTGGTCAGCCTTCAACTCCTTGTCATGTGGAGCTTCTAAACATGGCTGCCTGCTCCCTTAAACCAGACCTGAAGGGATGGTCTCCTAGCATGAAGGGAGTTACATTTTTATGGAACGTAACCACAAACATGTAATCACAAGCATCCCATCACCTTTGTTGTATTCTATTGGTAAAACACAAGCCATAGAGTCCACCTACACTCGAGTGTAGGGCTGCTACACAAGAGGGGCACTCAAGGGCCTGTCCACCACAATGACCAAACAGAAAAATGCCAAGAAATAAATAAGGGCCCTTTTTCGAAGGGGGGATGGGTAAATGTGAATGATAATCTTCATTCTGAGTGGAAAAGCATCTGATTTCTTATCTCTTAATGATTTCCACCTTGAACTGATCACTGAGATATACAGGTAAGTGATAGTACCCTGAATTTATGAACAGATACTGTCTAACTCTACGTAGGCAATTTGACAAGCAGTGCTTCAGCATTTCAGGCCCTCCCTGTCAGGTCGTGTGCCCTGCAGCCCTGGGATGTTGGGCGATATGGAGAGGAAATGTTGTGAAGTGTTCAGAGACAATCTGATGACGAGGGGAGAAAGACCATTTGGGAAAGGATTCACTACACATGCATCTGAGCAGAGTGTGATGGACATGAGGGCCATATCTGGGGAGAGAATAAAGAACATATTACAGAAATCAAAGCAGGAAAGTGGTGGAGCCGGCAGTCAAAACCAAGCAGTTTAACCCCAGAGCCTGCACTCTTAATCACGTAGGGCCTCCAAAGTACCCGGGTTCTCAGTGAGAGGGGGACCTTGGAGGTCATTCAGTCCCACCTCACTGACATTCAGATGAGAATGCTGAGGGCCCACAGGGGTTAAGTGTCAGCCCCAAATCATGAAGAGTGAGTTGTCTGTCATAGCCAGTACCAAAAGTTAAAATAAAACAAAACCCAAAGCACTGCTTTAAAACTTCCTTGGATTCTTATTTTAGAGGAGGAGGGTCCTCAGAATAGCACTGATTATATCTTATGGTTTCTAAAGAAGAGGCATCCCACATAGTTGAAAGGAACTGGGTATCTGAAGAATGTCCTCAGACCTCTTCTGCTTGGGAGATTAGGATATAAAGTAATGTAAGATATGAAGTAATTAGGATATAAAGTAACTCTGTAAAAGCAATGTTTTAATAGTAACAGCACCATGTCTCTGGAAAGAAGGGAGATATATATATATATAAAGCATATCATTTCTCAGCCTTTTTTCTTCTTCATCCTTCCACCTCTTCATTACAAATCCAATGTCAGGCTTTTGAAAGCGACATGGGATGAGGGTCAGGGGAGAAGCTTAAAAAATCTAATCAAGCATTCTTGTCCGCTAACTTCAAAGGGAAGCCAAGCATGAGGGACATTTGTGAAGATTCAGCAGGCAGGAGGCTTTGAGATATCTTATGACAGTTTGCTTGAGTAGGTAGCATTTTTAAGTGTTGGGAGCATCTAATGAAGCAAGAAGAAGCCTTGGGGAAAATAGGTCGTTCCAGAATCTAATCACTAAAGAGGTTCAGGTATCTTAGTAATAATCAAATCAGGTTGATAGATTTTCTGAAAGCTCTGTGTGAAGTGCTTGTTATTCAAAACAATGATCTGATTATATCTTCATTGGTTTGAACCAATTAACCACTGTCTCATTACTGTTCATTTTCACTAGATCAATAGGTTGAGAGGTTTGGTGGCAAAGACCAGATACAGAACAGAAGATGAAAGGCTTAGGGAGAACACGCATTTGAATGGCAGTGCAGGTGTTTGCTATTTAATCTTCCCATCAGTCTGAGTCAGTTCGTATTGATCCCCCTATTGAGGCTCTAACCAGTGACTCCAGTGGCCCCATGCCCTTCACATGTGCACAATCTGAGGCCCAGAAGGGTCAAGTGGCTTGGCCATAGGTCCAGATGGCTGCAAAGCCAGAACTGTGCCCAGGTCTTTAACAGTTTATCAAGGCTCTTCATTCCCAATTCAGTTCATGCACATTGACTTTACAAATGAAGAAAAGAAGTAAAAATGAGGTGATGTCCTCTACTTGAGAAGAGGAATGAACTTCAGTGAATGATGTATGACTCCCATCCAGGCATTGATCTTTAGGCTTAACATTCTGCAACTCTTCTAAAATTAGGAGGCTGACTTGGTACTATAAGACTTAATTACTGACTACAATATATTTAGAAATCCTTAGATGAAAAGTACTGCATAACATTAAAGCATTCTTATTCCACAGTAGATGCATGGAGCCGGGTGTGTGTTTGGATTGGATGTGCGTCACCTGGTTAACTGGCAACCAGGTTATTCTGGGAGATTGTGTCTACCTGTTGGAAAAACAAGAACAGAGAGAGGGCAGCACTGACACTGAGTCTTCTTAGACAAGACCCTGGGGTAAGCCTGACCCAAACTTCTCCTCTCTCTAGTTATAAGTAAGCTCCTTCCTTCTTCCTTCCTTCCTTCCTTCCTTCCTTTCTTCCCTCCTTCCTACCTTCTTTTTTTCTTTTTTGCCTTGTATTAAATATCTTTATGTTTCAAGGTTATAATAGTGTGTCTGGTCTCAATAACATGTTCATATAGATGATCTCTTTTGAGAATCTCAAAGTCTGTAAGGTGTGCAGGTGAGTATCACCATGCTCTCCGTGTGTATAAGTTTAGGCAATTATTAGAGATGCATGTCAGAAAATGAAATTCCTTTCCAGAACAAGGCTGCTTCCCTAACTAAAGGTTCAGCCCTGAGCAGAAGTAACATTGATGTAATCCTTCCAGGGCATGCTAGGGCATCACCACCGAGTGGGAGGTTGGCAGCTCCAGGAGGATTACTGAGAATTCAGGTTATCCTGGTCATAAGTGCCAGGAAGTTATATTTCTCCCTTATTGTTTTGTCACTGTGTGTTACGAGGTTTTATGGAAGAGTTGCCTCATTCCTCTGGGCCTCAGGTCCATGTCTTACCTCATCTAGGTGACTCTGTGCACTGGAGCAGAGAAAGGCACTAGGAACAACTTCCCAGGGCTGCCGTGTGTGGTTGTGCAGGCTGTATACTAGACAACTCTAGGGGCACCATTCACATCAGAGATGTTATAGATGTTCACATTTATTACATTGTTCCAAAAGATTGAAGCAAAGTGTTGAAGAAGAGGTGCTTTTTCTAATATATATGAAAGCTCAAAGTAAGCAGGGCCTGAATCAGAACAAAGTTATGGAAAAAAGGTGAGAATTAAGCTAAAAAGAAGGGTTATTAGGATTCTTATTCATGGTCAATTCATTTAGAAGCAATTAATAGGAATATAATCCAATTTATATTTGAGGACAAGAAGACAGTCAGTAAATTCTGCCATATTATATGTGTCTCATCAGCCAACACTGCGAATACCAAAATTTCAGGTGTCACACTTAGTTTCCAAAAAAAATTTAGAATTAATTAGAAAATAAGTCTACATAGCTTCAGGTATCAAGAAATTTAAGAAAAGAGGAATTCTTTCCCACTTAAATTTCACAGGTGACTGAGGGGCCTAGTTCTACATTTCCTAGGTCATTGGAGGAACTTGTCTGAAGGATATTTCCATTTTTTTCCCCATTTCTGTAATCCCATTAAGAGCGACTTCTTTCATATCCAATATTTCCTCAAATTATATCATAGTGAAAAATGAATCTATTCATAAAGGTGTAATAGTTTAAAGTATTTAATTAGCTTGGATGGGATTTGATTGAACTGAACTTGACTAATAGGAGTTTGGAGTCAAAATTGAGTGTAAAATTATAAACAGTAAACCAAGGAAAGCCCAGAGATACCAAGAATGAGAGTATCAAAGAGAGGTGAAATGATGAATTTTGCATGTTGACTTCAACAATAAGTAAATGCAGCAAAAAAGCAGCCACCAAGCATTTTTCTCCAAAATCCTATAAAATTCCTACTTTCTCTTTTTTTAGTTGATATATAGGTGGCATCCAATGTTACATTAGTTTCAGGTGTACAATGCAATATACAATTCTATATATTATGCTATGCTCACCACAATAAATGTAGTTAACATCTGTCACCGTAAACACTATTACAATGTTATTGACTATATTCCCTATGCTGTACTTCTCATCCCCATCACTTATGTATTTTATAACTGGAATTTTGTAACTCTCAAACCCCTTCACCTATAAGTGGAAGTTTGTACCTCTTAAACCCTTTTACCTATTTTTCCCATCCTCACCAACCTCTACCCCTCTGGTAACTACCAGTTTGTTCTCTGTATGTTTCTGTTTGTTTGTTTTTTAGATTCCACATACAAGTGAAATCATATGGTATTTGTCTTTCTCTGATTTATTTCACTTAGCATTATACCTTCTAGTTCTATCCATGTTGTTCCACATGGCAAGATCTCATTATTTTTATGGTTAAGTAATATTCCATTGCATATACATACCACATCTTCTTTATCCATTCATCTGTCAATGGACACTTGGATTGCTTCCATATCTTGGCTACTGTAAATAATGTTGCAATAAACATAGGGGTGCATATATCTTTTTGAATTAGTGTTTTTGTTTTCTTTGGGTAAATACCCAGTAGTGGAATTACTGGATTATTACGGTATTTCTATTTTAAAATTTTTGAGGAATCTCCATACTGTTTTTCACAGTGGTTGCCCCGAATTAGAGTCCCACAAATAGTGCACGAAGGCTCCTTTGTCTCCACATTCTCACTAACTTGTTATTTGTTGTCTTTTTGATACCAGCCACTCTGACAGGTGTGAGGTGATATCTCGTTGTGGTTTTGCATTGTTTCCCTGATGATTAGTGATGTTGAGCATCTTTTCCTGTGTCTGTTGGTCATCTGTATGTCTTCCTTGGAAAAGTGTCTATTCAGGTCCTCTATCTGTTTTTAAAAGGGGTTTTTCAATGGGGTTGTATTTTGGGTGTTGAATTATAGAAGTTATTTATATATTTTGGATATTAACTCACTATCAAATATATCATTTGCAAATATATTCTCCAATTTGATGGGTTGCTTTTATGTTTTGTTGATGGTTTCTTTGCTGTGCAAATAAAATTCCCATTTTCTGATTATATTTCCAATTGATTCCTTACTTCATTTGCAAAGGATCACAGGTATTTCTCTAAAGACTGCAATAACTCTCATTTTTCATAACCATATTTACCAAAAAAAAATGGCTTCAGTTGCTCAGTTACTCAAGGTGAAACCTCTTTGTGATGTCCCTCAAGCCAAAGGTACTCTTTTCCTTCTCAGGCTTGATGCTGTTCTAACACCACTGACCCCCTTCTCATCTTAGATGCTCCTCATTTCAGAGTTACTCTGCTCTTTCCATCATCTTCACACCTCTTATTTTTTGTTAATTTACATTTTCCTGGACTCTCCTAAAATCCCATCTTGTGTTCTATCTACAGGCCTGCATTTTTCACATATCCTTCCTGAGCATCTTCATCTGTGCTGACTTTTCTCCAGGTTACTTTTTGATCCCTTTCTCCATCCCTATGTTGTTGGACTCATCACTGTATTGTTTTGCTTGACTGTCTAGCATTCAGTGTGCTGTCCATCCTGTATGTCTTCCCCTCAGCTGTTTCCTGAGTCCACTCTTGGCATATTTGCCTCCTACAGCCACACAGCCTTGAGCTTGTTGCCTTCAGAAACCTCCTTGCCAATTTCCCTGCCTTTAGTCTCTCTTCATCTGATCAGCTGCATTCACACCAAAAATACCATTTTCTTTATTTTACATGACCTCTTTTGTAGTAGTTTCTAGTGACCTATCACATCAAATTTAAGCAGCTTGTCAAGAGATTCTGGTCCTCCTCTTGCCCTCTTCCTTCAAATCTCATTATCCTCTGCTCTCTGTAAGGAGTTATATATTCCGCCTTGCCCAAGATAGTCCTGGTTTATGCCTGCTGCCCCCGAGCAATTGTTAATTGTGCTCTCTTACTCTCAGAAGTGTCCTGTTTGGATATTAAATTATAGTCTCAGTCTATCTATGTGGGACTTAGGTCATGACGATGCATGCCATACAAATTTACTTTGCAATCCTCTGTATTTGAGTTGCCCCTGTGCTTGTCAGTAATAATATATGCCATCTGTTCTGATTTTTTTTCTCATGCTCTCTTAATCATGACTCTCATGTCTATTAAACTGAGCTCAAGAGTGGTCATGTTGTCTTTCTCTCCTTTCGTCACCAGATTCTCTCCAGAAACCCTAGTGTACTCCATCTTCCATATAGCCCATTTCATTAAGGCTGCACCCCACACAACAGTGAGGACCAGGAAGTCCTACTTTCTCTTCTTATTAATGGACCAGGGTCCATTTTTTTAACTGGGGCTATAATCACTTTCTGTGTATGACTCATTATTAAGTCACTACTTGTAAGGTTCTTACAAAATTAAAAATTGTGAATAGAAATAAGTAGAAAACAAAGCAAAAAATAAGATTTTGATCTTAATCCACTTATGATTTAATGATACAAATATTCAGAAGGCATTTTTGACCCATGTCTTAATCAACTTGTAATGTTACCGGATATATTTCTGTGTGAAATGATGTGGATCTGAGCTCTTTTATTTCATATTTTCTGGAACAGAGTCCTATACGTTTTCCAGTTAAATTGTATCCCAGCTATAAACAATTATAAAATAAAACTGTATTTTTCCATTTCTAATAAATACAGGAAATTGGACTTTTTTCTTTTACAAAACGTAGGATTTTAGCACCTTTAGTTTTGCACACTGGTTGAAGGTCAAACATGATCTAGAAGTGCTCTCGCTTCCCTCTTGGGTTCTTGCCTTTATAAAATAGCGAGGTTGCCAAGTGTTCAGTTAGGATCATACAGATTTGTCATTAACTACAAAGTGTTTCAGCAGAATTCAGGACAAATGTTAGTCAGCATTAGGGAGGGACAGATGACTGAAATCTACAATTTCTGTCTCTTTTCTTGTTCCTAAAGGAATTCTGCTGGGCCTTATCAGTGTTGCAGGAAGAAAACAGCTGAGGATTGAGCACAGTGAACTAATTTCCTCACATCTTTAATGTGCAGTAGTTGGTGAAAAGGAATGTAAACATTCTTGTGGTAAAAGGAGTTCAAAAAGAAGCCCTAAATCCTTAAAATTAATAAACTAATAAACCAAAACATAAAACTGCTCAATTATTTGCATGGCTGATAAGAAGGAAAAGAATTTCAGATACTTTTTTGAAGAAAGGAACAGTAAAACAAGTATATTAAAAGCGAAAACAACATTGAATGCTATACAATAAAAAACAACATAGAAGGCACCAGATGAAAGTAAACATAAGCTTCTATTGACAGATAATGCCTTTAAGAGCGATGAGTCAAGTTGTTGACTTCCTTGACTTCCTGATCCATTGCCCAGAACTTCTGATTTTTTCCTTTTCTTTTTTTAACTTCTCTTGTACCTTTCATCTTTCCCTGTTCATCAGGGCGTTTCAGAAAGCTTTATTTTCTGAGTGGTTACATGTTTTTCAGTTATTGCCACTCTTACCGAACCCTCAGTAGCTCACTTCTTCCTCTTCTTTTTAAAAATGTAATCCTTTATTTTACTAAGATGACACAACCGATGAATTGTCAGTATTAAGTGCTTCAGGTTGATTTCTGGAAGTGCTGATGGGTCTACACGACCCACTCATATTTTCCCAACACTGTACCCTGGCAACTAAGGGCATTAATTGAAGTGAGGTTTTTTTCAGGGTTAGAGGTGTAGTCTAAGGTCATGGAACAGAACAGTGGTTCTTAAATTTTGCTGCATACCTGAATCATGTAAAGAACCTTAATAAAAATCTTGATATCTAGGTCATACTACTTATCAATTAAATCCAAATTTCTGGGTAACGGACCCAGAATCAGGTTTATTAATGTTGTTGTTTTAAACATCTGACAAACTGTTTTCCAAAGCGACTGTACCATTTCATATTTTTATCGACAGTGTATTAGGGTTCTAGTTCCTTCACATTTTTGCCAACACGTAATATGACCACTTTTTAAATTTTTAGTCATTTCTAATAGATTCATAGTCACGTCTCATTGTGGCTTTACCTTGTACTTGCCTGATGACTAATGACGTTGAGCGTATTTTCATCTGCTTATTTGCTAATCATATATATTCTTTTGTGGAGTGTCTGTTCAACTTTTTAAAACTGGGTTATTTGTCCTTTTATTATTCAGTAGTAAGGATTTTTAAGATATTATATATAAAAATCCACTCTTTGAACTAGCCTTTTCATTTTCTTAAGTGTCTTTTGAAGAGCAAAATTTGTAATTTTGATTAAGTCAATTTATTGACTTTTCCTTTTGTGGTTTTTGCTTTTGCCAAACTCAAGGTCACGAAGATTTTCCTTGAAATTTCTTCTAGACGTTGTGTGGTTTTTACTCTTATATTTAGGTCTACGATCCTTTTGAATTAGTTATGAGGAAAGGGTCAAGATTTAAGTGTATTTTTCCATATGAATGTCTAATTGTTCCAGAACCCCTTGCCAAAAAGATTATCTCCTCCCCCATTGAATTATCTTGGCATCTTTGTTGAAAATAAATTGATTACAGCCATACTTTATTTTATTGCACTTTGCTTCATTGTGCTTTGCAGATAGGGTGTTTTTTACAAATTGAAGTTCCGTGGCATCCTGTGGCAAACAGGTCTATTTGCACCATTTTTCTAGCAACATTTTTGCTCACTTCATGTCTCTGTCACATTTTGGTAATTCTCATAACATTTCAAATATTTTCATTACTAGTATATTTGTTATGGTGATCTGTGATCAGTGATTATGACTTGCTGAAAGTTCACATGATGGTTAGCATCTTTTAGCAATAAAGTACTTTTAAATTATGGCATGTACATTTTTTTAGATGTAATGTTATTACACACTTAAAAAACTATAATATAGTGTAAACATAACTTTTATATGCATTGGGAAACCAAAAAAATCATTTAACTTCCTTTACTGTGATATTTGCTTTATTGTGGTGGTCTGGAACCAAACCTGCAATATCTCAGAGGTATGCCTATAGATATGTGTGGGTCTTTTCTGGACTCTCTTCTGTTGCATTGATCTTTTGCCTCTTTTTTCTACCAGTGCCACACTGTCTTGATCTTGTAGCTTTACAAACTTTACAAGTCTTTAAAGATTTTATTTATTTATTTGAGAGAGAGAAAGAGAGAGTGCACGAGTGGGGTGGAGGGGCAGAGGGAGAAGGAGAAGCAAAGCGGGGAGCCCCATGCCCAGGACCCTGGGATCATGACCTGAGCCCGAAGGCAGACACTTAACCGACTGAGCCACCAGGCGCCCCCAAGATTTACAAGTCTTAATCGGGTAGTGCTAGTTCTCTATCTTCTTTTTAAAAAAATTTTGGCTATTTGGGTCCTTTGATTTCCATATAAATTTTAGAGAGTCAACAAGCTTGTTGAACAGATCATCAACAACACATATATTGAAAAGACAAAGACCATTATATTAGCAGACAGACTAGGGGAAGCACATTATAAGCCAGGTTCAAAGATGACCTAGCCGTGGTTTTCAATCCTGAGTGCAAATTAGAATCACCTGGGAGCTCACAAAAATTTGATCCATATGTTTATACTAACATAATTAAATAAATGAATAGTTAAACAAATGGGAGGAGTAGGGATAATGTTTCCCTCCAGATGAATTTAATAATGGTGGAAGAAACAAGGGAAATAGAAAATTGCCATTAGAACACCATAGTAAGAATTGTTGCAGGCAAGATCCATGGATATGTGCTAAAGTTAGTTTCAATGTTTGAGGGAAAAAAATTGAGGAAACAGAGTGTATTTGCAGAGTCTCAAATTATTTTCCCCAGGAATTTCATTAATTAACATTGGTGAAATTAGTAACATCGCAGTGGAGAAAACCTGGCAGATACAACCTCAACCAAGTGATCAAGATTAATATCACCAGAAAAAAAGACATATTGACATAATGTACCAACTGACATTATGTTCTGAGAAGGGCACACCACTTCTGTGGTATTCTGGCAAAAATGAAAAGCTTCAATCTAATAATCAGAAAATGAAATGCTCCCAAATTGGGGAGCATTCTACAAATCAACTGATCAATACTCTTCTAAAGTGGTAAGGTCGTGAAAGACCAGGAAAGAATGGGAAATGTCACAGATTGAAGGAGACTAAGGAGACATGACACCTAAATGCAATATAGGATCTTGGACTGGATACTGGGACAGAAAAAGCACATTCCTGCAAAACTGGTAAAATCCAAATAACCTCTGTAGTTTAGTTAAGAGTTTTGTGCCAATGTTAATTTGCTAGTTTTGATAGTTGTAATACGGTTTTATAAGATGTTAATATTAAGGGAAGCTGGGTGAAAAGCATACAGAAGCTCTCTGTTCTAATTTTTTTTAAGATTATTTATTTATTTATTTGAGAGAAAGAGAATGAGAGATAGAGAGCACAAGAGGGGAGAAGGTCAGAGGGAGAATCAGGCTCCTCACTAAACAGGGAGCCCGAAACGGGACTCGACCCTGAGATTCCAGGATCATGACCTGGGCCAAAGGCAGACGCTTACCCAACTGAGCCACCCAGGCGCCCCTCTCTGTTCTATTTTTGAAACTTTTCTGTAAGTCTAAATATATTTCAAGATAAAAAATTAAAGAAATGTTTTTAAAAATATAGATGCCTGAGCCTCATCACAGACCAATTAGATTAGGATTTCTGGGGTTGGGAGTTGGAAGTTTTTAAGATCTTCAATGTGACAGAGGATTGAGAACCACTGATTTAGGTTACCAAAACAGTAATTCTTGGAAGGTTTGACATTCTTTTACAGAAGCAATATGTACTTACACATTTTTTTTTTAAAGCTTCAGCAATAATGCCCTTATAAGAAAAAGAAAAAAAAATAGAATAATTCAATGTTTGTTAAGCATCTTTTTTTTTTTAAGATTTTATTTATTTATTTATTTGACAGAGAGAGAGAGGGAGAGAGCACAAGCAGGGGGAGTGGCAGGCAGAGGGAGAGGGAGAAGCAGGCTCCTCACTGAGCAGGGAGCCCGATGCCGGGCTCGATCCCAGGACCCTTGGGATCCTGACCCGAGCTGAAGGCAGACACTTAACTGACTGAGCCACCCAGGTGTCCTTGTTAAGCATCTTCTATGGTGTAGCCACTGGGGATGAAAAGATGGCTGAAACCTCCACTCTTGCCATTGAGTATGTAGTTTAGCAGAAGAGATAGAGAAGTAAACAATAAACTGTGCAACCTGTTGTATTTGAACTTTGTACAGGAAAAGTGGGACAGGAAAGATGGGGTAGGTGAGTCCTTCCAGGTAGAAGTGAGTTTTAGAAATGCCCCAGCTCTCAGAAGTTCCACTCAAAGATCATTCATCTTCCTAAGAGTTACTCAAGTGCTTTTGGTCTGCCTGGGAAGAAGATAATGCAAAGCAAGATAACCCCAAAGCCATGAAAAAACAATAACATTTAAGGACCTTATGGATTGCAAAAGGAATAAAGATGCTTTGAAATGACCTTGGAATTGTCAGGGGCCTTGGGATTCATTATTTGGTGGGTTAAGAGTGTGGGGCACTTTTTGGAAAATGTGTTTAAATGTCTGGCGTGAAAGTGCTATCCAACCATGGCTTAGAACCAAATGCATTAGTTGAATTGTTCATAGAGACCTGTCAGTCTCAGTGAATCAATGTCAAACCCATTTAAAAATGTTCAAGTTCCATCCATACCATCCAGGTGAATATAGACAAAATATCTTTCAACTTTTTTTGACCCTAATAACCAAAAAAAGTTTGTTTTAAACTAAATAATTAAATCTTGTAATTTCAAATGCTTTACATTTCATCCAGGATTTTTAAAGGGTAATGTAATTACGGAAGCTTTCTTTTGTGTGCGTGGGGGGTAGTTAGTGTAAAAGGTGGGGGAAGGATTCTTGTTATACTAGATGAACTGAAATGTGGAGTTTTAAAACATGTCCTCAAATTCTATGACATTCCTCCCATGGAGAGGTGGGGTCTGTGTGCTTTCCTATGGAATCTGGGAGAAGCATAGGAACCAGTTTGTAAGCAACAGAATGCCATGGAAGGGACAGTGGGCAACCTCAGAAGCTTGATCCTAAAAAGCCACGCATCTTTGTCTAGTTTTTCTTGGGACGCTCACTCTGGGGGAAATGGCTGCCATACAGTCTCAACCTGAGATTTGCCAGGCTGGAGACCTGAGCTGGCGCTTTGGTCAGCCCCAGGTGAATGCCCAGCAATAGCTTGAATCAACTGCCTGCCCTGTGGAGACAGACACATGGGATGACCCGCCGAGTAAATCCTTAAGTTGGCTCCAACTCCTAGCCCACATCTTGCTGTGACCTCCTGAGAGTTCCCAGTAGAGAACTACCCAGCCAAGCCTTTGCTGTGCTCCTGATCCACAGAATATTGCCCTAAATAAAGTAATTGTTTCAAGGCCCCAAATTTTGTGATGATTTGTGATGGAGCAAGTGTAACTAGGGGCACATCAGAAAATTTATACGAGACTAAAAAAAAGAAAATTTGTATGAAACCATTCATTTATATATTTCTGGAACAATTTGTGGGTTTGAAGGATTACATACCCACAAAAATTGGTTTACTATATTGACCAATTTTTGTCTAATTTAATTGTATTCTAGATTTTACATGCATTTATCTAAAAGCAGTCACTGATTAATTGTATTGTTAGTGGGAGGATTCACAGTTTAAAACACGCTCAGAAGGGCAGCTGCTTCCAGGGAGGAAATGTATTTCAATGGGCTGGAGACTCAGGCCCCAGTTTTTCTGGCTCTGGCCACCTGTTTCAACGAAGCTAAAATTGCCTGTATGCAGAGATTTGGGACGTAGTCATTAGGAAAGAAGAAAAACCATACTCCTTTAGAAAACTCAATTTTATAGAAAGAAAAAATTTAAAGGCTCAATTTAGGGTATAGTTAGGAAAGCAGTTTGCAAATGATTTAGGATTTCTTAGTGGAGAATTTTATATCCAAATGGTAAAACATTTGGCAATGCTGACTGCAGTAAGAATGTGAGGTCGTGTTGAGAAAGATTCCTGGTGAGGGCCGATTTCGTGAAGCTGCATTGTTGAGAGTGATGTAGTCTGAGTAAGTCACTCTATGGCGTATTAGGCTTCTGTCCTCAGGGAGTATGTCCTCCGAGCAAGGCACAGTATTCACACTTGAATGAATTCACTGTTGAATGAAAATGTCTCCATAACTACGTTATTATAACTCCTGTTCCCAGTGAATTTGGAAGTTACACTGATTTCCTGAAACTTTCAAACTCTTGCTTTACTGCCTTTCCCCCCCACTTTCACTCTGGTTAAACTAAATAGAAAAAAGTAAATTAAAGAAGGGGTAATCTGGGAAAGGAGAAGGAAGAGGGAAGGTTAATCATTTATCTGAGAAAGAGAAAAATTAAGGTGTGAGATAACATTATCAATATAATTTTTAAATAACACGTTGTGTAAGTGTTCTGAGGAGAATATAGGTAGTTTACATTATTAGATATCACAGTCTTTTTTGGGGGGGTGATAGTTCAATTGTTTTTTTCTTTTATTTTGACTTGGAGTACTTAAAGTTTGGTGGTTATTTAAATGATTTATTGAATGGGCTAGATCTTAAGAGCATATAATCATGAAAAACTTTTTCTCCCACCATCTTTTACATTTTCCACCCAGGACCATAGATCCCATTGCTTTTGAAGTTCCCTTTAGGTATTATAACAGTTTTTTTTTTTTTCCTAGCTCTAAAAATGTTTAATTAAAATTAAAAAGACAATTACATTGGCACTCAATTCAAAGGCGTACTCCTTCTCCCTAACTGCGGTCAAACCCAGGATGGCTTCTGCTTCCCCAGGCATCAGAAGCAAAGGTACAAAGGCACCCCTCCCTGACTGTTGTGCACACTCCAGGGGTCAGCCTTCTTTGGGGCAGATGCCCAATGCTTATTCCTTTGCCAGGTATGTTGGTGAGTTCTTTGGGAAGGCCCTTCTGGGGATGTCCACACTGCGATTTCCTGAAACGGATGAGGATTCCGCTCGTTCACCTCTCAGAACCTTCCTCTCTTACAACAGATCCCACCCCTGGGGTTCCCTCCACCTGGCCGGTAATCCCATCCACTGGGATCCTTTCGAGCTGCCTAGAGTCTTGGCTCCCTTCTGCAACTTCCGCTTGACCTGAAGGAAAACTCTGGAAGTTCAGGTCACCCCCACTGCTGTCCTGTCTCCTCACCCTTTCTTAGAGTTTCCTCTAGCCAGCCTCCCATCCTTAGACTTCTCTATGGAGAGGCAGCCTCAGTGTCTATCTTCATGCATAGTGCCAATCTCCTGGAGACACTAACATGTCGTTTCTCCCCAGTCTTCCCTAAAGGCGCAGGCGCCCGAGTCTGCAGCTCGGCAAGTATCCATCTGGAGGCTGAGGTGCCCGTTGCATCTTCGAGAAGATGATTCCAAACTCTATGAGAGCTTCCCCCAGGACCCTCTCTCTTAGTTTGAGGGGTGTGTGTGCGTGTGTGTGTGTGTGTGTGTGTGTGTGTGTATGTAGGAGAGGAAGCATCCCAGGAGGAGGCAAGAGAAAACATCAATTGCTTTCCATTCCTACTAATGTTTTCAAAAAAAAAAAAATCTCTTCTATTGCATCTTCAGCTCCTTCAGGCTGGTGTTGGCTGATAGACTTGGCAGTTGAAGAAATAAGTTTAGCTACTTCTTGGTAAGTTCTATGGGGATGTGTCTAGACCATTTTTCAGAATGCAGAAGGGGATAATAGTGAACTTGGGTCTTAGATTTGAAGCTTTCAGATTTGAAGCCAAACTTCTGCGACAATAAGAAAAGCTTCATTCCATATCTTGTTGCACATTCCATGTCTTGGACATGATTAAATACCAACAGATAGTGAGCAATGTATTTAGAGAGTTCCCAATTTTTAGTTCTGAAATGGTTTTTATATAATTCATGCCTATAATAATCTATACTCTACTTCCTTTTCTACGTCCCTTTTACTGTTTGAATCCTGTGAGACTCTCGTTTCAGTTTATTATCACAAAAATTTAGCTCCTTTCCTTCCTTGCCTTGTACTTTCTCTTTTTTTCCTTTATTTCCTTCCTCCCTTCCTCCTGCTTCTCCCCTGATCTGTTTCCCATCTCTTCTTTCTCCATTCTCTTTTTACCTGACATCTTCTTTCAGTAACAACTGAGATATTTTACAATGAGATAAAAATTATAAGTAGTTGAGAAAAGAAAAAGCAAACTAGAGAGGGGGAATTGCATGGAGCTAAGAACAAACCAAGTACAAAAACACATCCCATAAAAGCCTACACAGTTGGTACAAAAGGACTATGAATCTGGTACTAATTGGCATCCTAGCAGCCAGGAAGAAAGAGAAAGCTGCTTGATCACTTATACAACTTACAGCATCCATGGCATAAAGAGAGACTAATTGGACAGGAAAAACTGAACTATTGCTTGTATTAAGGACAGGCAGGAATTTCTCCCCAGGGCATAATGTTATGAACAGCAAACCCAACAAACTACCTCCTCGTAGACATAAGAATGGGCTTTGTGGGGCTTTTTCATAGGGCAGGCCTCAGTGTGAGCAGATGGCGTCTGGCCAAAGCTGAATTTAGTCACGACAAGTTGGTGAGCCTGAGTCACTACTCCGCCTCTTCTTATCTGCTGGGTCGACGAGGGTGTGACTCCAAATGCTCAGGAGAGGAAATGAAAGCAGACAGTCTAGGTATCCTGGTTTGACCATAGGCAAACACCTAGCTCTTCACCTACGTGAAACGTAAGCCGCCTAAGAGTCATAGTCTACCCAGAGGGGAAGAAAGTATGTCTATAAAATTAACTGAGCTCCAGAGAAGACAAATCGTGGCCTTGCACTCTTCTGTGCAGACTTTACTGACATCCGCACACCAGGAGTTAAATAATACCTGGAGTGAAGTTGGCCCCTCCTAAGACATGGAAAGGCCACGTCCCGCCTAGAGCATACCACTGGCTGACATTTAAGGCTGAACCTGGAAAAGCCAAGAAACATAAAACCACCGTTGCCCTACATTTGAGTTCAAAGAATACACTTTTAATTCAGTAACATCAAGAAGACATTCCAAAAAATAAAGTTATGTTTTCTATGATGACTGTTAGGCAGAAAGAGTTTTTAAAGTGTCTTAGGTGTTTTGCGTATTTTTAAATTGCTTTAGGATGTCTCCCTCCCAGAGCCTCAAATTCCAGAGGGCAGCATCTCAATCGGACATTTCACTTGTGGTTTCTGTTTCTTAGTCCTGATTGGAAAAGAGATTCTGACTTGGGCAGTGTTTTTCAAAACATCTGTGACAAGGACCAGAGTATTTCCCCCTTCCCCTCGTCTGTCAAGGTCTCTCTCATACTTCTATAAAATCTAATGAAAATGAATGACTAGAGAAATGATCATGTAGTTGGATATTGTGGTAATGTCAAATTGTTAGAAAAAAAATTCTGGGGCGCCTGGGTGGCTCAGTTGGTTAAGCGACTGCCTTCGGCTCAGGTCATGATCCTGGAGTCCCTGGATCAAGTCCCGCATCGGGCTCCCTGCTCGGCAGGGAGCCTGCTTCTCCCTCTGACCCTCCCCCCTCTCATGTGCTCTCTTTCATTCTCTCTCTCTCAAATAAATAAATAAAATCTTTAAAAAAAAAAAAAGAAAAGAAAAAAATTCTGGGGCACCTGGGTGGCTCAGTTGGTTACGTGATCGATTCACGGTTTCGGCTCAAGTCATGATCTCAGGGTCATGGGATGGAGCTCTGCACTGGGCTCTGTGCTTGAGATGCCCTCACCCTCTCTCTCTCTGCCTCTCCCCAGCTCACATAGGCGTACACGCACGTGTGCACGCTGTCTCTCTCTCTCTCTCAAAATAAATAAATAAAATCTTAAAAAAAATTCTAAATGCTTACTCTCAGTTTCTGTATTTGTCTCTCTGAGGACTCACAGTTTGCAGATGGGCTTGAAGTACCTGGGCTCTGGAGGTTCATGGCTCCAAGGTACCTGACCTGATGTTCAGAGTCAAATTTTAGTTGCTGTGTGATCAAGCTGAGATGCTGTTTGGCTTAATACCTTCTGACAGTTTTAACTCACCTTCCCGCCCATTTAGAAGTTATTGTGCTGACTAGCACATGAGAAGCTGGAGGTAAGGCAACAACCAGGGCCAGCCCTGGCTACATGTGTGGGGCTCAGCGCAGAATGAAAATATGGGCTCCTTACTCCCTGAATGCGGTCCTCGAATTGCTCTCACTGAACTTAGCACCTTAGCAAGACGCCGGGTGCCTGCACTGCAGATGCTCTCAGGGGCGTCCTAGTGCAATGGATCCTGGGGTCTCCCTGGGCCCATACGGTATCCAAATTCAAAGGAGCTATTGTGGACAGGGTTGTCCCTTAACACGTGTGCATGACCTAATAAAACACAAAAACATGACCAACAGTCCTTTTCACATTGCATTCCAGGGAAGCCAGGTCTGCATTAGAGACTATTGTTTACATAATTCCACCTTCTTAGCCATTTTAGAGGGCACGTACTTAAAACTGGCTCTTGGCTTTCTCTGGTATCTGAATGCCAGGGCAACAAGGATAAATAAAAATTATCATCTTGGTGGCAAGTGACAAAATTATTTTTAGGGACCAAACTGCTTTTTTTTTTTTCTTTCTTTATGAACAAAGTTAAACGGGCCATCAGGCTGTGAAAAAAGGAGCCCAGTTTCAGTCTGGAAGGTTAGGACAGAAAAAAAAAAAGAAGGCTTTTTACATACACTGGCATTTACAATTCGATTTTGAGTTGTTTTACTTGCTGTAAGGCAGACTTGCTCCATCCATCTTTTCAGACCTTTAATAAAGTCAGTTACACACATACATGTCTTGTGTGGTAATCTTTTCTTTTTTCTTTCCCTTTTTTGATCGATCAAATAATGGGGCCGTCGTAGAGTCCATGAGGTACACAATAGAAACAGCACATGCAGGACAGGACAACGTTAAGTCAGCAAAACGCAGTGGAGCAGAACTCGGGCTCTAGAGCCAAGATGCCTGGGCTTGAACCTCAAACCAACACTTCCCAGCACTGTTATCTTGGGAGCCTATTATCTTCTCTGTGCTTTCATTTCCTCTGATAATAGTAATAACCACTCCCTAAGGTTGTTGTCACTAGTTAGTGAGTTATAGTTTGTAAAACTCAGAGAAAATGTGTTAGCTGTTATTATTAATCAATAAACTACCTTAATCTAATGAGGACCATAACAACATAAATCTACCGGAAAGACACAGAAATCTTGACAGGGTATTGAGCCATGAGAATTTATAACAATCTCATCTGCATCTTCAGAGACGAGGTGATAGCAGTGGCCATTGTCATTGTTCTAGTTTAGATTCTTCCTTACTCTATCCTTGTTGGGTTTAGAATGTCTTACAGTGGCCATTTTTTTTTTTTTTTAAAGATTTTATTTGTTTATTTGTCAGAGAGAGAGAGCACACAAGCAGGGGGAGAGGCAGACAGAGGGAAAAACAGGCTCCCTGCTGAGCAAGGAGCCCAATGCGGGACTCGATCCCAGGACCCTGAGATCATGACCTGAGCCAAAGGCAAACGCTTAACCTACTGAGCCACCCAGGTGTCCCGAGGTTGGCCATTTTGATGAGGTCATTTTGATAAAGCAGTTTTGCCATAGACTAAAACAAATCATTGAACTTCACCACTTTTTAAATGTGCTGAAGTGATGTGGCCATCTTTGATTCCTGACATTCATCCTGTCCTCTCTGATGCTCCCTCCTTTGTTTCTTTATTAACTCCTTCTGTAGAAAATATTCTGTTTGGGTCTCCACAGCCAGGCTACATGGCTTACTTTTGTTTCCCTACAGCTTATTTCTTCAGTGTTTCTTTACAACTTTTCCCTTAGCTATTTGCCATCCATCTCCCACTTCCTCAGTAACTGAGTGCCTGTCTAAGAGCACTCTGTCCTTCTTCACCTACTCTCATTATCTTGTCCCATGAGGCTGGCTCATAACATCCTTTTCAGACTGTGCACCTGTGAGGAGAGGCTGTTACCAGTGGCCCTATTGGGCTAGACAATGAAGAACCTGTGTGGAGAGCCTACCTCCGGGTTGAGAGTTTACTGTCATTGCAACAAATACAAACACTTCCCCACAAACAGAATTTAAGAGCAGTTAACAGAGTCCAAGTTCAGTTGTCCCAACATAGTCCTTAAATTATGCTCGTGAGCCATTTCAAAGAGCTGGATGACTATAATAGTAGCAATGCTAGTGACAATAGCTAATATTTAGTAGGCACATATATGCCAGGCTTTGTTTCAGTATTTTATATGTACTAAGTCATTAATTGTCATAGCACTCTTATAAAATAGGTATTGCTCTCCCATTTTTAGATGATTGAATTTTTTTTTTTTTTAAAGATTTCATTTATTTATTTGACAGAGAGAGACACAGCGAGAGAGGGAACATAAGCAGGGGGAGTGGGAGAGGGAGAAGCAAGCTTCCCGCTGAGCAGAGAGCCCGATGCGGGGCTCGATCCCAGGACCCCGGGATCATGACCCAAGCCGAAGGCAGACACTTAACGACTGAGCCACCCAGGAGCCCCTAGATGATTGTACTCTTGATCCCTGCAGCTGGCCTCTGTGTTTGTGAGTGATCTGGCCAGAGAATGCAGTGGTACTATCCTCTAAACCAGTGGTCCTCAGACTTCGGTTTGCATCAGAATCACTTGGAGGGCTTATTATTAAAAGACAGATTTTCTGATTCAGTGGGTCTGGGTGGCGCCTAAGAATCTGCATTCCTTTTAAGTTCCTAGGAGATGCTTTTGCTGCATTGGGCTGAGTCTAGCAGTGGGAGGTTGTGATGCCATTCAAGACCAGGGAAAACTAAGGCAGAAATCCATGGCTATGGGATCATTTCTCACGTAAATGAGTGAAGTTGCAAGACCAGTGATGCATATATATAGTTCTGTTTATTCCGTTGGAATGAGAAAAACATTGTTTACTTCTTTGTAAAACCTAGAAATACATTTATTTGTGTCATGCCAGTCTGCTTAAAAAAAAAAAAAGACTTTTTTAGAGCAATTTTAACTTCATAGCAAAATTGAGTAGAATGTACAGAGTTCCCATATACCTCTTGCCCCCAAACACATACAGTCTCCCCCACTATGCACATCCCCCATCAGAATAGTACATTTGTTACAACTGATGAACCTGACATATCATTGACGTATCATATTGACGTATCATTATCACCCACAGTCCATAGTTTATATTAGGGTTGACTTTTGGTGTTGTGCATTCTGTAGGCTTTGACAAATGTATAACAACATGTATCCAAAATCCTGCTTTAAAAAAAAATAAATTATCTTTCACTACAATTAAGTCATCAAATTTTCTTTGCCTTTGTGGGATATGCAGGAATTCTTCTCAGAGGTAAAATAATATTCATTTTGCTGAAAGAATCCATCTGCTTCCCCCTTCCATCCTCACCCTCCCAAATACACACACAGACTCATACACACATGTTTTTTGTTTTTTTTTTGAAAGTTAAGGAAGGAGCAATAAAAAAATCTTATTGGCTAATTTAAATGTTTTTCAAAGTTAGGAAATTCCTGGTAAAGGACGCTGTGCCTCAGACTTCAATGGCAAATCAGCGATGGGATTAAGTGGATTATTGTAAAAAGCTTTCTCAAAAAGAAAAAGAAAATCCACTCATTTTCTTCTGAGTGAATGTGTGCGGTGATTTCAGTGACCCCGAGGGTACCAGTCTGAAACAGCCAGCACACGGATGGATGGTAACAGCTGTACTCTACCGCCTGGGAAGATGGTGATTGTCGGCACAGTGAGCAGCTCTGGACGGCTTCTTGTCCTTATGTAATACCCTGTATTGTAGGTGGTGGGGATGTCCTTTCGACAAGGCTCCACTTCAGTATATGAGCCATATTTGAAAGGCAAAGTGGAAAGAGCTACATGATTTTCAATTCAGTCAGGTCTGGGTTTGAATCTTAACGTCAAGACTTGGGCAGGTTTTTTTAGTGTCTCAGAGATCATTAAAATGGTGGAGATAAATGACAAAACCGATCTTCTCAGGTTACTGTGAAGCTTAGCAATGTGCTAAAAAAAATGCCAATAAGTGAATACTATTATCTATCATCATTTTTGCCAAAAGCACTTCATGAAAGCAATCATTCAGCTCTCCACAAAGATAATTATTTGTACGTTCATTTACAAATTCACTCGTTCGCTCCTTCAAGCATTTATTCATTTTTAAGGAGCACTTGGGTGAGTGCTCTGCACGAGGCACTGGAGCATATCTACTGCTTCCTCCTTCATAATGATATGAAGATATTCTTGAACATATCAACATAAAATATTTTAGATGGTTATAAAAATATAGGTATAACATGATATTTTATTTTTAAGTTTTAAGAGTTAGAGAGAGAGAGAGATGAGGACCATCTCTAAATGTTACATTGATTTTCTAGGGAAGCAAAATTATGCATATTTTACATTTTCTTCTTTGTGTTTATTTACATTTTCTAACAGTTTTTACAATGAGTAGATGAATTGGGGATGAGGAAAAGGACATCAAAATTTTTTTAAAAAAGATTTTATTTATTTATTTGACAGAGAGAGACACAGTGAGAGAAGGAACACAAGCAGGGGGAGTGGGAGAGGGAGAAGCAGGCCTCCCACTGAGCAGGGAGCCCGATGTGGGGCTCGATCCCAGGACCCCGGGATCATGACCTGAGCCGAAGGCAGACGCTTAACAACTGAGCCACCCAGGCGCCCCAAAGACATCAATTTTTATTAAAAAATTTGAAAAGTGGCTAATTCTGATCATCATCATTAACAATAATCATATTGGTTCCCTCTGTGTATGGGACTTTGTTGGGGGGACAGAGGGAGAGATAAGAAAGTGTTTAAGAGTCTTTTTAAAAAGTTATAAAGGGAGATACTTCTTGAGAGGCTTTTTAAAAAGTTATAGGGGAGATGCTTCTCATATATTTGCAATATGGTTACAGAACCTGAATGTTATGTCATGAATCAGTTGTATCGTTATTATTTTTGTTGCTTGCCACATCTAATTTGATCAATGATATCCCACTATCTTAATCAATTTTTAAAAAGACAACAGATTAAGTTTAAAATTTAGAAATAAAGGACAATCAAAATTACGAGAAATGATAACAAACATCTTGCTTAGAGAAAAAAATCCTCTTAAAAAAAAATCTTGGAAACCTTCCTGATGTTCCAAAGTTAAATATTACATATGTTTGCGCTCTTAGGATAAGGAGTTTTACAAATTTAGTTTCATTTTATCCAGGTTAATGTGCGCATTAATAGGCTTGTCCATTTTAAAAGTATTTACCCTGTTCCTGATGATGTCATTTGCCATGTCTGAGTGATTATGGGAAGAAAGCCAAACTAGACAGGAGATGAAATCACATTGGAGCTCTCCACTATTACTAAACCTGTGACGAATGGTGGGGGGTTGTCTTTTGTATAAAATATCTTGCTGTTTCCCACCACATGTCAAATGTCAATTGCTCTGAGATCACAAATATAAAAACCACCTGACCTTAACAAGAACATTTTCTTAGGTATAAACCAATTCAGCAGCTGGAGTCCAAATATATGAGAATGTTGAGGTCTATCCGAGGACCGGGAAGCCTTGGCAGAATTGTAGATTCTGGAGACACAATATTATAGTTGTGGTATTTGCCGAGAGCTGCGATATTTCTACCTATTCCGGCTACTGGACACCTGGATCACTTGTTGGTGTTGCAAAGACCTCAGCATTTATATTTGTAGTTTGAGACCCCAGAAAGCCTCATAACAGCTGATACCTTTTTTCCCAGCATGAAACCCAATTATACTTCAAGGGCTTATACCAGCAAAGATAATTATTTCTTTTTCAAACCTGACTCAAGTCATTATCACAACTGTCAGGCCTAAAGTGGAAAAAAGTTACATCCGGGATTATGATGATTTTTTAATGGAAAACAAAATGTGATGAATATTGTTTACTCCCCAAATCCCTATCTTTGACGAAAAATTGTGTATAAACAGTATGATTCTTACCAACTTAAAATAGTTTTATTATGGATTTGATTAGTCAATTAAAAAAAAAAAGGAATAGGAAAACTCCACTGAATGCAAATATGTTTGTGGGTGATAAGAAGCAGTTTCAGGTAAAATGGCCAGCAGGTGATCAGTTCAGTGGTTCATGGTGGTCAAAGGTGGGTGATGTGGTAGGCATTTGTGCAGTTGGGCTCAGGGATGTAGTTGATAAGAGAGCATTGATGGCTCTAGCACTGGGTAATATAAAAGCTCGAGGCCCATTGGCCACAGTGCAACTCATTCCGCAAACATGTTTTGGGCTCTCTGAGCTAGGCACCATACTTTATTGGGTATACAAAACCATCGAGGCATATCTCTACTTTTGAGGAGCTGCCAGCACAGGGGGGAGGTTAGATAGATATCAACACCCTGGTAGAGGGTACTGCCTTGAGTAAGGAGTGCTAAGATTCCTAGGGTGGTAGGGAGAGGGTTTTTGCTTTGTTTTGTTTCATTGTTGTTTTTTTCTTTTAGGAAGAAAGGATCCTGAGGCTTGTGAAGGTCATATAACCAAAAAGTGACAGAGCTGGGATTTGAAGCGCATGTCCTTTCTGCATACTATACCCAACCTCTCTGAGGGTAGGAAGGTCTTGCTCGGCCGTGAGGTGGAAGCAGTGGGACAGAGATGAATTGAAAGATTTTAAGAGATAAGATGGGAGACTGATTGAATGTTGAATGTGACTTAGAGGAACAAACCTGGATGACTCTTGGGTGGAGCTCTGGCTTGGACAACTAGGAAGATAGTGACACAATAGTGACGCAAGGAAGGGAAACAGTGGGTAGGGAACAGAGCAGGCATGGTAGCGATCTTGTTTTTTTATCTCTGTGCTGCTACTGCTTGTGAGTCTGGCTGCTATTTGGAGCCTACAGGAGAGCAATGTGAACGGGCAAATGTGTTTTGGAAGGCCTCAGCATGCAGGTGGTGGTTGAAGTTGTGTGTGAGGATGGCATTTCCCAAGGAGAACATGTAGGGGAAAAAGTGGTTTGAAGCTGAGATCCTGAGAAACACTGGAGTGGACAGAGGAAACTCAGCCAAAGATGAATTAGTGAAGAGATGATCTGCAAAGGGGACAGGGAACTAGCAGTAAGAGACATTGGTTTCAAGAATGGTGATGGTTGGTAACAAAGGCTAATAGTTGCATATTGTATGCTAAGCACTGTTCTAGACACTATACAATTCTTCTCTGACTCTCACAACAACTCCATGAGGTAGGTGCTATTGTTATATTCATTTTATAGCTGTAGCTTGACAAGAGCCACGCAGTTAACTCAGGCAGTCTGGCTCCAGAGCTCATGTATTACATTTCACTAAACCAAGAATTTGGCCTTTAGAGTATCCATAGAAGCTGCAAAATGGGATGGCTCCTTTATCCTACTTTTTGTTTTTTATACTTATTTTCCCTTTCAAGGTTAACCTTGAAATTCTTTTAAGCCCATTTTTTTTTTTCTATGAAAGCTCCCATAGGAGTGCCTTTTTAGAGTGTCCATTGCCTTGGGGACTGCTCTGCTTTCATCATTCTCCTGGCATAAGCTCAATCAGGAGTATTTAACACGGCATCTGGTCCATAACAAATGCCTGCTGAATGAAAAAAAAAATGAAGGTGCCTCATCTAGACAACTATCTGTGGTGTTTTCAACACGCTCCTTTAGTATCCACACCACACCATACCATAGCCAGTCTCCAAGATGGCTAAAATGATCCTTGTCTCCCGGTATGCATGCCCTTCTATAATCTCCTGCTCTCTAGTGGGGTCTGAGCTTAGTGTCTTGCTTCTAACGAGTAGACTAAAGCAGAAGTTAGGTTGTATGCCTTGGAGATTAGGCCATAAAATGCAGTGTGGCATCACTGTCTCTGAGGGAAGCCATGTTATAAGCTTGCTTGGGGAGAGGTTTATAAAGCAAGGAACTGAAGCCTCCTGCCAACAGCCATGTGAGTAAACTTGGGAAGTGTGGATCCTGCAACCCCAGGCATCTTTAGAGATGACAGCCCCAAATGACACTCGATTTATGGAAACCAACTGTCTAGGTTTTCCAGGGACTATTGCAGTTTTAGCACTGACATTCTGTTTCCTGGGAAACTCCTCTATCGCGGGCAAACTGGGAGTGTTGGTCACCCTAGCTTGGTTACAACCTCATGAGACCCCCTGAGCTAGAACCATTAACTAAACTGCTGTCAGGTCCCTGACTTTCCAGGAACTGTGTGAGATGTTGTTTATTTTTTATGGTAATTTAGGGGTAATTTGTAGCCAGCAATGGGGAAGTAGTATACATACCGTATCATCCTGTACCAAGAAGCCAGATTCTGTCCCTGTCAAAAAGGATGTTGAACAAGCAAAATACAGGGGAATAGGCTGTATTTTTCTACACTTCTGCTTAGATTTTTCAGATCCCACTTTCCTGTATGGCAGAGAATGTTTTGTTTTTTTCCTGGTACCTTAATTTTTCTTTCAACTGCTATGGAGAAATGTTATTAGAAGAACTTCTTACTGGATTAGTAGGAATACCTGCCGGAGTCCCGCTCCAGCTGGGGTGGATGTCTCGTAGGAAAGGACGGCGTCGGCAAATGAGGAGACACAGACACAGGATCAGGCTGCAAGCATCTCCTCCTGACAGCCTCGGAGGAACTTTATTTATATGTTAGGATTTTTTTGTTTTTCCATACTTTCGTAACATGTGATTATGTTTTTTCACAATTGATTGAGATAATCTTAGATCATTTTTTTTGATTACAGACATAGCCTTCTTTTATTTTTCCTTTGTAATGATTAACATGACCTTTATTGATATCCGCTTATTGACTTTCACTAAAACTAAAAAACAATACGCAAAGAGAAAGGTGCTAGACAGAGCGTGACCATCTTACTATTTTGTTCTATAGCGCAGGAAATACAGTGAACTGTGGAACAGCCTGAGCTGTTCCTTTCTTAGAATCTTGCCACTTCTGAGGCGCCTGGGGGGCCTCGTGGAATTAGTTTCATTATGATTGCTTAGATAGGCGTAACTAAGATGAGTAGTCACTTTATCATGAAACAGCAGAAATATTCCCACAATTATAAAGATTGCCATAAACAAAATGAAAGAGAATAGCCGGAGCCAGCTGTGGAGTCTCCTGTTTTCAGGATCGTCCCCCATACTTGGGCTTTGTCAAAGAGCATGAGTAGCTTGGCTCGCGCCAAATACCCTACACAAGAATTAATGAAATTACTGCCTGGGGACATCCTAAAACAAAAAGAAATGCTTAAGCCAAATAAAATATAGAGTACTGATGCTTTTTCTTCTATCTTTTGCTCTTTTTCTCCATAGCTCATGGAGAACAGCCTGGAGTAAGGGTTTCATGATAGAGTAAGCCGATTTAGTCATGAATAGGATGTTATATTTGTAACATTTACAAGTGTGTTTATAGTTTAGAAATGAAAAAGGTCGCTGTTTTGCATAATAAGCAGATGAATTTAGGATTCCACAATGTAGCAATAAATGTGACTTTTTCAATACCATGCTTTTTCTCCCCCCCGTGCTAGGCCTAAAATATTTGTGGATTATAGATTGTTTTATGTAGGGCTTTGGCTTCCAGTATGAAATGACTTGGTGGTACTAAATTTTAAAGATATTGTCTAAATATCTAAAGATATAGCTTTTATTAATGGTACATATGTACCACGTTACTGCAAAGTATTAATCCAAATCCATGTAATGAACTTTTCAAGCTCAGACCAAACACATTTGCTTTTAATCTAAAATAATATGTAAATTTATTTTTTCTATTTTTTCATTTAACAGAGGGACAAAACTAATCTCTCTACCTATAACTGTCTACCTATAATTGTCTACTTGTATAAGCTTTATTCTATTGTGAAAACTTGAGTCTTTAGAAACTGTTAGTTAAGAAACTTATGACACTCTGAATGACTGAGCCAAATGCCTTTGGAGGAAGGGCATGGAAAATGAAGCGCATACTGAGTCCTTCTGGCAGCCAAAGGGATCCATGAGTCTGGAGAGTTTTGGGGTTGGGTTTCACAAGGGTGCTTTGATTGGAGGATACCCAATGGATGAAAGTGGAATGTAAATCTCCAAGTGCTAATATTGCAAAACTAGAAAATAAACCAGTATAGGTGGAAGAATCTAATGAGTTGTATCTTGTCTAGAATCCAATATTTAAGACAATTTTTAAATTGTTTATTTTTAAAGTTAAATGAATATTAGTGATATGTAACATAAGCTTTAACAAAGGAAGTATTATGCAGGTACAGAACTAAAGACTTTCTTGTCTCTAAAACTGGAAAATTTTTTGACAAAAACGACCATTATTCTCCCTTCCAGTATTTCCTTGTTCCCCATCATCTACCGAAGGATGTTAGATGCATCATCTGCGGTCACTGCTGCAGTCTTTCCATCATTTTTTTTTTTTTCCTTAAGTTAAAAACTCTGTCTCTTAATTTTTCTCTTTCTGTCGTTTTTAACACAGTAGATAGTAATTATATGACTTACCTTGTTTTTATTTCTTGAAGCCTCTTGGTTTCTTTTTCAGATACCTTCCGCTAGTTCTTCCGCCGTCTATGCTTCTCTGCCCTTAAAAGGTATTCACGCATCCTAGTCCCTGAACCTTCCGGTTTCCACGTGCTTCATCAGTGCCTGTGCACCGTGCTGGTTGTAACCTTCCTCGCCTCCGACCCGCGGCGTCCAGATGCTTCCCGTGAGACAAAGCCCGGGCGCTGACTTGGGAGTCACAGGAAGCACTCTCCTTTTTTTCTGGAGTTGAAAATGCTAAAACAGTGTCAAAACGCACCATGTTATCTCTTGATTATTGGAAAGGTGGCTCCCATGCGTTTCGATTTTCCTTCTCTCCTTCTCGGTGACCCACTTTAACCAAGTTTCACATCAGTTACCAGCCCTGTCCCAGGCCAGAGAGAAAGCAGACACACAGGTGAAACTTGTCCTCCTTGTTGGGGTCTCCTATGGAAAATGTGTAACAAAAGGACATGAAAGCTATAGGCAACCTCTGACCGTGTCCTTTCTCAGAGGAAACTTGTCACACAGTTTCCACAATGGGAGCTATTTTAAAATTATTACTTTTGAAATGTAATTTGGTGGCCACATTTAGATCTGGATGCCTTTGGTATTCTGCAAGTCCATAACATTTCAAACAAAAATCATGAGGCTGAACTGTTCAAAGGAAATGAGATAAAATCATCTGTCATATTCCTCTCTGCCTCCTCTACAATGGAAAGAAATGACATCATATCTTAGACTGATACAATGCTAAAAGCCCAGTCAGCAGGAAGCCAACCTGTTATTCCACACTCATTCATTCAACAAATATCCGTGAGAGCCAGTTCTTCTCAGGTATTATGCTGAAGACTGAGGATGATTACGCAGAGGGAGATCTACAAGACACCTGAGGTCTTGGAGGAGAGACGTTCAACTACCCTCAGGTGGAAAGGAGGGTGTTGCTGTCAGAAAAGCTTTAGGAGATTACGATGAGCTCATTCTCAAAGGATGAGTAGAAGCTAGGTAGTGAGCGGTGTTAGCCGAAGTGAGGGGAAGATAAGAAGAGATAGGAATGGAGACAGCTTAAACAAAGACGAGGGCAAGAAATTGAATGCTGTGTGGGAAACTATAGGCATTTTGAATTTTCTGAAATATGAAGTGTGAAACGGAGTGGTAAAAAAATTAAAGGTGTGAGATTGAGTGGCAAGAAATGAAGGCATAGAGGTGGGCAAGGGGCTCTCTTCCATGTAAAGGAACTTGGTGTTCATTGTGAGGAGATAGGGAGCCGTTAAAGGGATAGATATTGTAGATCTAACTCTAGTGGCCAGTGGAAGGTGAGAAGAACATCAATGAGATGGTTGAGGAGGTTAGCACACTGTGTAGGAGGAGACAAGAGCGTTAGTATTAATCCTAGCAATCGGCGTAATAAAGGGTACATTTTATAAGTAAAATCATCAAGATTTTGTGATTTCATTGATTACATGTGAGGGTTGAGGGAGGTGGCAGTCAAGAATGACACCCAGGTTTCTAGTCTAAACATTTGTTTGAATGGCAATCCCATAAAAACGAAATAGAAAATATAAGAATAGGAACAAGTTTAAGGGAGAAATTGATAATTTCAGCTTTGAACATGTTAAATTTAAAGCTTTGTTGTATATTCTCATGGAGTTATCCAGCCTGTATTTCAACATAAGAATCTCAGTCTTCAGTGCGAGATCCGGGAGCTATTAGCAAACATATAACCCTTGAATTATGGGTAGATAAAACCACAGAGGGACAGAACACGGATGGAACGTGGTGAGATAAAGCTCTATATGCCTAGGCAATGTTGAATGGTTATGCAGAGAGAACAGGCAAAAGGAAGACTCACAGAAATATAAGGAAAACCAGGAAGATGTGGTAGCATGGAGGCCAAGGGAGTAGAGTTTTAAGAAGCAGGAGGTAAACAACAGTATTAAAACCAAGTTGCCTCCCACAGGTAAAGACTGAAAAATATCCTTTGGATTTGGTAACTTAGAAGTTGCTTGTGACCTTAGGAGAAACAATAGAGCAATTTCAATCAAGTAATGAGGCAGATGTCAGATTTCACTTGTATTCTCAAGCAAACGGGAGTGTGGGTTGCAATTCTGATAAATTTGGACAAAGGAATAAAAAATTTGAATGGTAGTCCAAGAGATACAATGGGGTCAAAGGAGAAGTTTGTTTTTTTTTTAATGATTATGGGAGAGTCTTTTTTGTTTGTTTGTTTTAAGATTTTATTTATTTATTTGACAGAGAGAGAGAGAGAGCACAAGCAGGGTGATTGGGAGATGGAGAAGCAGGCTCCTCGCTGAGCAGGGAGCCCAATTTGGGGCTCAATCCCAGGACCCTGGGATTATGACCTGAGCCTAAAGGCTTAACCAACAGAGCCACACAGGTACCGCTATGGGAGAGTCTTATACATATTGAAAGACTACTGGAAGAGAGAAGGTACAGAGGAAGAAGCCAGAAGTTAACTTAAGCTTCCAGTATTTCTGATATACTGCCCTAACCTACAGAGCTGTGCTGAGGCCAGAAATTCAGAAACCTGGGCAGAGCAGAATCTGGTTGATCCAGTTCTGCAAACCACTGTTGCTCACTAATGAAATACGTTGTCTTTCTGGTTAGCAGGTTGCTTGGGGGTGAGTTGGGTAATTAGACGGATTAATGGAAGAGGAGTGATCTAACTCCTTCATGTCTACAGAATACTGTTGGGGTCTTAGGAAACAAAAAATTGAATGGAAATTTAAGCAAGAGAATTGGTGAAGGTATTAACAAGAAATGAAAAGCAATATTTATCATGAATGAATTAATTAAAAAGTTGGATGTGGTGTCTAAAATAAAAGTTTTTGGATTAAGTAAACTAATCTTGCCCCTTATTAACATGGATTATTGAGGGCTGCTTCTACTCTACTTTCATCCTATTTTCAAAATAAATGTTTAACCTTATGACTCCCTCTAGGCACTACCTTCTTACTTTTACCTATAAGAAAGAGGGTTTGTCTTAAAAGCAAAAACAAAAACAAAAAATGATTCTGGATACATCAGTTGTCAAGTCCAAGCAACTAGAATGCAAAAGACAAGTGGACTAGGTGTCCCATGTTTGGATAGAGTTTTAACAAGACTTGGGAGAAAACCAGGCCATTTTCTTTTTTATGAGCAAGACTAACATTTGGTATTTTTTCTTATGCTTTTCAAGCAGGCCTTTAAAATTTTTTTTTAAATATTTATTTATTTACTTCAGAGAGAGAGAGAGAGAGAGTGCATGAGCAGGAGGGGCAGAGGGAGAGGGAGAGAGCATCTTAAGCAGACTCCCCATTGAGCATGGAGCCTGATATAGGGTTCGATCTCATGACCCTGAGATCACAACCCTGAGATCATACCCCGAGAGGAAGCCGAGTTGGTCGCTTAACTGACTGCACCACCCAGGCACCCCAGCAGGCCTTTAAACTTTTAAAGATATTCTTCCTGCACTGTTCTTATGCAGGAATACCCCACTTTACCTGTGATAGATGTGTTCCTGAAAATTGGTAAGTAAAATCTTATTCAGATGCAGTAAAAGACCTATTTAAAGAAGTCATACAGCAAATCTTTTCATAAACCCAAGGAGCATTTCTAAATGGATCTATTTAAAAGGTAGGCATTTTTGTGAATCAGGCTTTGTCAGGTGGGAGTGTAACAATGTCTATAGTAGACAAAATCCTACTGTAGACAAAGCCAGAGAACTTCAACCAGAGTCATCTCCAGATTCACTCCAATGACTGAAGTTCTAATCCTGAAGATTAGGACTCAGATCTTTTTCACCCAAGTATAATTCTACTGAGCTATTGGAGGACAAAGAAAGCAAGATGCCCCTGGAATGTTAGTAAGGTGAACTGAACTAGGACAAATAGAGTCCAGAACACAGATGAGCCTTGCCTGGATGTGGATGATAAGAAACTGTAGCTCACAGAGCATTCTAAAGCAAAATCACTAGACTGGATCTTGGGCCAAAGGTTCAAAGTGATTTCACAAGGGCCTGAGTGGTAAGTAGGGACAGTTTCTGCAAACATCAGGTATACCTGAAAAGAGAATTGACATAGTTCTCTGATTTATGCACTTCCTAATGTCACTTCATATGTATCTTGGAGAAGTTAGGTATCATATACTCATAATGGCTTTATTGTCACATTTGATGAGCACAATTATATTTCATTTGTTATCATCTCTACAGACTCCTTTGTTTTCCCAGTTTTTCTAGTTATGCTTTCTTTTCTCTACCTTTATCCTTAGCTTTAGTAGCATCTTCCATCAAATATCATCTTGACATACGTTTTGTCAACACACTCTCTTTTGGACATGGTTTATCTTATTTTTTCCCCCTTGACATGAAATATAGAGCACTTTGAGAGAAATACCACACATCTTATTCATATATTCAGATGCAGACATTTAGTGATATCCTGCTCTATGCACTCGTTTCGGCTTTTCTGTTTTTAAGGGTAACAAAAAGTATTTTGCCATGCCTTAAAATTAATGAAGGACTTTCACATTCACTTGTCTATTCACTTTTCACAACTATCCTAAGAGGAAATATTAAGAATTTTATTTTTCAGAGAAAACAGATGCTCTCAAAGGTCAAGCAACTCTGAGTGGGTGGGCCAAGAACCTGTATGTGCCCTGAATAGTCTCCTAGGGAATCACTTAGGCTATTCCCTCAAGTAGGTTTAAGAAATTCCCATTGTTACTTTGAAATAACTACAAGGAGTGTTGGAAAGCAAGTGACTTAAGGAAGACTCAGAATCATTGTCAGCAGCAGTCACAGCTGCATCTTGGGCCACCTACAAGCTCCCGAGACAAAGGCCTACTGACTGCAAGGTATTTAGAACCCAGAGAAGATAAAAAATTAATCTGGGGACTATATTGGTCGATTCGTGCCTTAATTAGCTTCAAATGCAACTAATATAAAAACAGCAGAGTAAAAGGAAACCTAGGATGTGTTTCTCTGGTATATGAAGATTTCTAATGGAGCGGTGGTGTCCATTTAATTAATTATGAAACAAATGCTCAAGAAATTATTCCCTCCTTAAGTGTTACCATCTTCCAACTGTGGATTTGGGCCTGGGTCCAGCTGGTTATGAAATTCCTAGCTGAGGTAAAGAGCACATGACAGCTGTGTCATCAACATTGTTGCACATTTGAGGTGTGTTGAGGGGCAGTGGGGGCTCAAGTGACTACATCTCTGGGTGTGGAATCTCTTTGGCTCTAATTCTGGTGCTGACCTGGAACATAGTTTCAGCTGTGGCCCAACAGTGAGCCTCATGTGCAGGTAACTCCTCTGGGAAACCTCATTATCGGGGCTGTTATTTTTGCTTAACACCCAGTGCCAACCCTGAAGTTCCAGACAGGATGATAACACTTTTATCTCCCTAACTTATATAGGCTGCAGTGAGAGAGCCAATGAATGTGTGAAATCACAAAATACCCTTCAAGCATGAGGGATTCTGAAAATGAGCAATCAAGTAATAAAAACATCAAGAAGAAATGAAAAACTTTTCCTTCAGGCATGCACAACAGTAACAGCCCACATATAAAAATTCCATTTGGATAAAAGATTCTAAGCTTTTATTGTAATTTCTTTTTCTGATATCTGAAAAGGAAAATTCATCTTAAGCTTCTAGTGTTTAGAAGCCTATAAGCATATAAAAATCATCATCGTAGAAATATAATGTTATCTGTCAATTATATCTCAATTAAAAATAATAATTGTTTAACCTGAACACAGGAACAATGTTATACTTACGATAAGATTAGATTTGATTGGTTCATGGACTTTCAGGAATTCACTGGAAGGACAATGAAATACCTCCACATACAGAAAAGTATGCAACACTTATCTACTGTTGGTGGGAATATAAAATGGCACCTCATTTTGTAAAACTGTTTGGCAAGTTCTAATAAAAAGACGTTTACCCTATGGCTTATCCATTTCATTTTTAGATATACATCCATAAAAAGACTTAAAAAAAATATTCATGGTGGCATTGTTTATAATAGGCCTCTAATGAAAACAACCCAAATGTCCATTGACAGAAGAATAGATAAACCGGGGAGGTGGGGGGATAGGGTAACTGGGTGATGGACATTGGGGAGGGTATTGTTGTAATGAGCACTGGGTATTATATAAGCCTGATGAATCACAGACATGTACCCCTGAAACAAATAATACATTGTATGTTAATTAATTGAATTTAAATTTTAAAAAAATTTTTAAAAATTTAAAAAATGGATAAACCAACTGTAGCAGATATACATGATTATTATTCAGCTAATACATCCAAAAATTTTTTGAGCAAAAGAATCTTGACACAAAAAGTAGATGTATGATTCTATTTACATAAAATTCAAGAATAGGTCAAACTCCTCTGTGGTTATAGAATTTCGAAGAGCGGTTATCTGTAGAGGTGAGAGGAATATGAGGATTATTGACTATGAAAGGACCGAAGAAACTTTATGGAGTTATGGAAATATTTTCTATCTTGACCAGGCTACACTGAAGTATACAAAATTTCATCAAGCTGTACACTTAAGGTTTTGATTATACTGCATGTAAATTACACTTCTATAGAGCACTATGAGCATAAATTAAAGAAAACTCATAAGATATTGTAAAGAAATGAGAGTTAGAAGGGAGATTTGTGTTGGTCCTCAGTGAGGACAGCCTGAAGAAGTGGTTTAGGTAGTGATGAGACATTAGGTTAACCCATATTATGTTTTTTGTGGGGAGACAGCTTGTTCATCACTCCTAGAAGGGGTGGGAGGATAGAAATAAAGATAGTTGATGGTGGCATATTGATTCAGATCCCTAGCTTAGAGAGGTTAGGAACTCAGCCATATTTCAGTGTCTTGAGGGCCATATAATTTCAATTCATGAGGAGACAGCACCTTTATCAAGACAGTGTCATCTAGAAGTAGTGGAAATAATGGTAGAGACAGGGAACGATCCTGAGCATGCTGATTTTCCATTAGAAGCCTGGGAAAGGTTATACTATGTCCAATGGATTAAACTTGTTCCAGAATGCACAGGAGACCCTTGCTGGGGATACTTCCTAAATACATCTTGGGGACAGGGATGTCATGTTAAAGAAGGCTGAAATTTTACATGAAAAAGTGAAAGATGAGTCAGAGACACTGGGTATAAAAATTACTGTGACTTCAGCTATACTCAAGACCAGTGAGCAACCAAGGGCTAACTCATGGGCTCTAGGCTGCCTTAAAAAGAGATAGTATATACTGGTATTTATGTGTGTGCTCTTGGGACTCAAGGTCAAAACTTAATGAGTTTGACTAGGTTTGATCATCAATTTTATTTCTATAACTGTGGGCGGTTAGAAACTAACTTTTAGTTTCCAGACTTTCAAAATAGTAAAGGTGAGCTTGCTAGGAATTTTCCAAAATCCTATAGAAAGTCCAGTAGGAGCTGCCAAAGGTTTGAGTCTCCGTGGCAGCACATAGCTATGGCCAGTAGATCCCCATTTCTTTAGGAACGGCTTCCTGATAGGTCTGAGCTATCTCAAGTGGTAGGACTGAGAGGTTCCCACCCATGGTGTGCCAAGGCAAAAGCAGAAGCCTTAAAAAAGCCTATTTCCTCATCCACAGAAACGGTTCACAAATAGGAGGTGGCACATACCCACGAGCTCAATTAATCTTCCCAAAGCAAAAAGGCAAGGGATTCACTTGAATGTGGGTTTTCTACCTGAACACTCAGGTGATAAAGCTAACCAACACATGAAATCTTCGTGAGGTATCAGTCAAGAGGTATGAGCGACAATTTCCAAGGTATTAGATTAAATCTTTAAAATTACTTGTCGTATAATAGAAGAGACAGGGATCATGGGGAAACAAAATACTAGCCATTTCAGTTTTGCAGTTAGAAAACATTCCTGATCCACAGAAGCTATTGTTTCATTACACATTCTTTCTCAGCATAAAAATAAATTTCATCAAAAAATTGAAAACATAGAGCGATGTAATGGAAAGAGCATGGACATTGGAGTCAACCAGACTTGGGTTTGCATTTTGTCCTCGCCAGTTGCTAGTGAGTCTTCGTCAGCAGAGGTTAGGTTAGGATATACAGCTGCCCCATCTCTGTAGTTTACAACAAAGATTTATTGCTCACTCATGTTACGTTTTATTGGGTTGGCTATGTCTTTGCTCCATGGTTTCTTTATTCCAGAAACCAAAGTAAAGACCCAGCCTGTATCTTGTTATTGAGGACATTGTTGGCCTCATGGGAGAGGGACAAAAGAGGACTCGTGGTGAACAATGTGATATTTCTGCTCATTGGCTTAAACAAGGCCCAAGGCCAAACCTGGGTCAATGATGGATTGTGGATCCTCACCTAGGGGAGGGTCCACTGGAAGTGGAGCATTTGGAGAGTACTTGGAATATAATTTACTTCAGTAATTTCAGTGAAGTTACTTTTCCAAATCTCAACACCCTAAACTGTAAAGCAAGGTTAATAATCTCTGCCTCATACAATAGTTCCTAGTAAACAAATGTAAATTATCTGACATTCAACCTGCTCTGAACAAATCTAGCTCTATTCTTTCTTCTTTTGTAATGTCTATACATGAGCACTGATTTGCATTACTGTGAATCTCAGAGTTCAAAAATTAATCCTTGTAAATCATAATTTCTTAACAACTGTTTATTGGCCATGTGCACTGGAATTCACTTATCTGAAAGAAATATAAGACTTTGTCATTTTTTTCCTTAAAATGTCACTAACCTATGGAGGAAACTAATACTAACGATTAGAGTGTGAAGTGTAATAGTGTTTCCGTTAAGCTTCACACAGGAGAACATGGGAAGGGAAATAGTATTAATAGTCCCATTTTATAGTTAAGCTAGTTCGATAACAATTTTCTTAATTCATCAGTTCACCAATTAGCAAAATTTTAAGACGTTTTTCTTTTGATTATTAGGCAGTAATGAACATACATTACGGAAACCGAAAATATAGAAAAAGATTTAAAGAAAAATAATCATGCATAATCTCACTCCAAGAATATTCATGATTAACATTTCACTACATTTTCAGTCTTGTGTGTGTATGTGTGTTTATAATATTGTACAACTGGAATCATAATGCATATAGCTTTTTAAAACTTGATTTCTTCACTTAGTAGTATGTTTTACTTCCCTGTCCATAAAAACATCATTTCACAAGAATGCTTAATATCCTTCTATCATATATCATATCATATATTCGTATATGTAAATCTTCTATCATTAGATAATTCATGAATTACTCAGCCCTCTGCTCTTGATGATTATTTATGTTGTTTCACTATTTTGTCTTTTTGTTTGTTTGTTTAGTTTTGCAGTTAATGACACACTGGATTGAACATCTTTGCACATATATTCTTGTTCGCATTTGGAATTACTTATTAAGGTTCTAAAAGAATAATTCAGTCAAAGAACACATTTCTTTTTTTTTTTTAAGATTTTATTTATTTATTTGAGAGAGAGAATGAGAGAGAGCGAGCACATGAGAGGGGAGGGTCAGAGGGAGAAGCAGACTCCCCGCCGAGCAGGGAGCCCGATGCGGGACTCTATCCGGGGACTCCAGGATCATGACCTGAGCTGAAGGCAGTCGCTTAACCATCTGAGCCACCCAGGCGCCCAAAGAACACATTTCTTTTTAAAGCACTTGATACATATTACTATTTGTTTTCCAGAAAGTTTTGGGGAACATTATAACAAACATTTTTTATTTTTTAACTACATGCATAATAGTGAAGGGGTGGGTTTGGGAGTAGGTGGGGATAAGGAGTTGGGGTGGAAGATGAGATGTAGACCTGAATAAGACCTTAAGGAAGATCTGGCCAAAGGGAAAAAAATAAATATCAAAAACAAATAGTAAGGAGTATTGTGGAAAAAAACTGAGTGTGGGCTAAATCTAAGAGCAGCCAATGTCAAGGTACTAAATGGAAAAAAGAACAGCATTTTAAAATCCTACCCCAAAAGAAAGGTTTCATTTCCTACTGGGTTTGGAGGGCAAGAGAGAGATGAGTCAGCAAAGTAGGATGTATAGTTCTTCCCCAAGGTCATAAAGCTAGTTAATGACCTAGGATCTGGGTCTTTGCACCACACCACACTGCCTCTCAAGAGGAAGCATACACATGCACGTTAAAAAGTCAAATTACTACACCAGGTGTGGTGCAATTAAATGACGAAAGGCACACCATAAACACGTGCTTCCTGACCCAGTGGTTCTCTATCCAGGGACTCAGAGTTGGGTCAGGTGGATTTCAAAACAATTGCTGAAAATTTGTTCTGTCTTAGTCCCCATGACTTCCTACAAATTGGCTGTTTTCTGCTAACCTTAACTCCGACCCAAATCATCCCTTTAGGGATTCTTACAGGCTGCTATATTCTCCAAATTGGTATTTCTCTTGATGTTCCCTTCCCCTTGTCCTGCAACAAATGTTTGGGATGTAATTCCTCATGTTTAGTGGACAGCTTAGTATTTATCATTATTGGTTAATATTTAAAAACGATTGAGCATTACTCTGCACCAGCAATGTTCTAGCTCCTGGAGGTGGAGCCGTGAACAGGAAAGACATAGCTGTTCTTCAGAGGGTGTTTACATTTTCATGAGGGGAGACAGACAAAACCAAGAAAGCTAACCAATGTAATAATTTCAGCGGGTAATATATGTTATAAAGAAAGCAAAATAGGATGTTGTGATAGTGATGGAGCATTGGACTTATTTAGGTTTATGGACAGGGAGATACTCTTTGAAACAATGTCTTTGACTTAAGACCAGAAGGGCAAGAAGGCACCAACCTTATGAAGACTGAGGTAGAGTATTCTGTACAGAAGGAATATCAATGGCAAAATCTCCCAAACCAGGAACAAGCTTGGAATGTTCAAGAAATGGTAAGAAGGCATGTGTAGCTGTAAGTGAGTGAAGGTGAGAAAAGGAAAAGAGGATCTTAGAAACAGAAAAGGATCAGCTCCTGTGGGGTCAGATAAGCTATGGTAGGTTTTGATTTTGTATTAGTTTCAGTAGGAAGTTATTAGAATGCTTAAGAGACCACAATGAATGTGCCAGTTTAGAACAAATAGTAATTATAGTAACAACAGCAGCAGTGAAAAAATAATGAAAAATAATTTGTGTCTTCTCTCTGTATCCCTCACTCTCTTCCATATGAGATGAGGAGATGAATAGAGTGCCAGGGAGGGAGGATACCAGCAAAGGAGCAGAGACTTATGTAGGGTCCTGAGCAAGGGCAGGGTCTGACCAGGTGGCCAATAAGAGGCTAGTTTTGCCAATCACCGAAAGAGGGAGTCTGGAGAAGGAGCAGTCTCCGGAGAGAGGATGAAGGAGATTGATGGATTCATTTTGGACATTTTAGGTGTGACATGGCTATGGAGTGAGTACCCAGGTGGATTTTTCAGCAGATCTTTGGCAGGACGGTCTGAAACTATTATGAAGACTTTAAGACAGAGCTGTAGATTTGGGAGCCCTAAATATACGTAGTGATCGGCAAATACTTTTTGTAGGTTGTGGATTAAATGTGGTTTTAAAAAATGCTAAACAGTATATTTATTGAAAAAAACACAATTTCTGTGAAGCAATATTTTAGAAGATATTTATCATCTGGAGGTTACAACAGATTACATAGTGGTTACTACAGTTTGGGAGCCCTCTTTCTTACCAAACAGACATGAGGCTACAAGGCTGGCATGGGACAACTGTCATTTTGTGGGTGTGAACACAAATTGCAAATCATGTTTTTTGAGGCCAGCAAGTTGCTTTTTGTTTTTTGTTTTGTTTTGTTTTCTTTTTTAATGAGTATTTTGACTCTACCATCTGTGAGTTGTGAGAGAAGAAAACATTACGATGTGGGAAGAAGGAAAATGGCAGTGTGGGAAAAGGCACCCCAGCAAAAATGAGATGAGCCTTGGACACGAGCTTTGCAATGGCAGCAGTTGCTGGACCATTTAAAATGTGAAGAGAAGAATGTACTCAGAGTAAGAAGGACTGTAGTCTTTGTTTTCGTATGTGAACAAAGGAAGAGCTCAGCTCTGACAGACAGCAATACGAGGAAGACGTCTTTGAGACTTTGACCATTTTTCTTTAAACAATGTAATTTTAAACCACTGCCCTTGTATTAACACTGCTGAATGATGTCTCTAGAATGATAAATGTGTCTCTGAATATTTAAAATGAGTCTTTCTAAATAAATGGGCCTTAAAACGATTTTGCAGTATAGTTTGTCTATTCATATTCTCTCTGTGACATGATTATCCAGGATTTTCTTTCCCACTTGCGCTGGTTAACCTAAAGTTGTTAATGGATAGGAAGCAGTTATGGAAATGGATAGGATTACACAAGACAACTCTGTAGAGCAGTGGTTCTTTGATATAGTTGTGCACCAGAATCACTGGCGAGATTTATTTTATTTTACTTTACTTTATTTTATTTTTTAAGATTTATTTGCTTATTTATTTTGCGAGAGAGGGAGAGAGAGAGGGAGAGAGAGCACTAGTGGGATGGGCAGAAGGAGAGGGAGAGAGACTCCCAAGCAGACTCCCCACTGAACGCAGAGCCCACATGGGGCTCCCTCTCACAACCCTGAGATCATGATCTCAGCTCTGAAACCAAGAGTCAGACGCTTAACCAACTGCACCACCCAGGCGTCCCTATCTTATTTTAAGATTGAAGTATGAATCACTCAAAATCAAGTGAATAAAAATCTCTGGGAATGAGAACTAGACATTAATCATTACAAATAAGTCTCTGAGGTGATTCCAACATGCAATCAACATTGGAAAGTATATAACACAAAGGGAAGAGAATTGAGGACATTATCCTTAGAAATATCTAGGAAAAGGGAACCAGATGGGGCCTAAAATAGGATGGCCAGAGAGACAGACAAAAAACCAGAAGGGGTGGGTTTCTGGAAACCAGGAGAGAGATGGAGAATAGCTAACAGTGTCAGATACTGAAATCAGGAAAGGCAAGGACTAAATATTCCTCTGGATGTCATTGGTGCCATTTGCATGAACCACTCCAATGGAACACAGGATTCTGAAGTGGGTTTGCAGTGATACACAGTAAATATGAGCATAAAGAAATTGGAGAAAGTGTGTATAGACCACTCTTTCATGTAGCATGGCCAAAAATGTATACAAATATGAGGCCACAGATGAATGAGACATAGAATCAAGGGAGAGCTTCATTCTCTCTCTTTTTTAAAAAATATGGACACCTTAAAGAATGTTCATAAGCTTAGGGAGAAGAGTGGTAGAGAGTAAGGGGTTGAAGATATAGGAAGGAGAGGGAAAAAGAACAAGGTTCTTGAGGAATCAGAGGACGATTAATATATAACATGATGTATATAACAAAATTAACTCTGGTTGAAAAGGATATCATTCATTGGGATTGAAGAAAAGCAGTGACATAGGAATAAATAGATTTATTCAGAGAAGGGAGGCCTGATGTTATGGGAGAATAGCTTCTATTTTCTCTGTGAATTAGAAGGTGAACCTCTCTTGTGAGTGAGAGGAGTATAGGTGGAGCTAGTGCCTAGAGGAGAATGGAAACATTTTGGAAAGGTTGTAGTGTGGGATGGGAGAAGTGGGTGACTAGAGTCCAATGGAAAGATGGCAGTGCATTGTTGTGACAGGAGACCCCAGTGCTGATGTTCAGGGGACTTCAGCAATCTGGACACAGTAGTGGAGATGGATGATGGTTGGATAAATTGAAGCTGGGCATTTTACTGGGTGGATGATTTTGAACAAGAAGGAAGCTGATAATGTTGACATTATGGTCTCAAAGGTGGACCACGTGATCTAGATTGGCTAGAAAAGGAAACAAAAAGAAGTGACTGATAGATTGAGAGAAAATGTAGGGAAAGATGAGGCAAAAAGGATGAAACAGGAGAATATTTGTGGTGGGAAGAAGGGGAAGAGAACTGGGGATACAGAGAGGAGTATTGTCAGGGATGGAGATTTTGGAGATAGTATTACAGAGTAGTGATGGGGAGGGAGGGGGCACATCAAAGAGTAGGAAAGGATTTTAGCTATACTGAGTTTACAAATCAAATTGGAGGCTAGACACAAATAAAAATAAAAATTTTAATAAAGGTGATGTTTGCAGGTACTGGAAGAGTGATCTGAGCAATGCCTGCTCTGGAGGTTCAGAAAAGACATCATTAAAAGGAAGAGCTCCCAAAGACTTCACGGTGAAGAAGAAGAAATATGATCTGTGTCTTGAGGGTGAATATGATTCAGAAAAATAGGAGCGGGGAAAGGATTTTAGGCAAGGTAGAGTAGGTTTTAATACAGAAGGAAATAAAATTGTATTTGAATAGACCAGTTTGACTAGAGAAGGACTTGGGTAGGTAAGGTTGAATAAAAGGAAAATGACACTGACAGGATTAGGAAGGCCTTAAATGTATAGCTTACAAGTTTTATTAATGTTATAATATTCCTAATCAATACCTTAGGTAAATAGAACTTCTGCCAAAATGAATACAGAAAGTCCTACCTAAAGGTTAGCTCTTCAATTACTATTGACACACAAAACCAGAAAATTGCCTTCAGTTTTAAATGGCTCTAAATTTAATTTCAATGACAGGTATTTAACTTCCAGCAAGATAAATTCTAAAATTCTTTCAGTGGGTAGTACTCAGTGCTGGATCATGTGGATGAATGTGTTTCTACATGAGCCTTCTTCTTCACCTGATTAGTTAAATCAGGATTCATCTTTTCTGGAAATTGTTTGGAACTCTGACACTCTTTGGGGCCCAGTGTTTCTGGGAGCAACTTCCTTCCGTCTCCTCTACTCTGCCCTCCCACTGCCACATTTGCCACCTTCCAGCTAAATCATTTATCTCCCAGTGGAGTCTCATCCCCACACATGAAGCTCACAACTGAAGTTATTCAGAACAAAGGCGATCATTTAGCAGCTCTGGCCCCACAAGGTTGTGCATTTTAATTATCAGCCTCTGGTCACAAGGTTGTCACATTCCTCTTGTCACCCAAGGAAGAGATTGCAACAGTGGGGCCTTCAAGATCCTCCCCTTCCTAAGATGACTCAGACCACATCACAGGGAAAATTGGTGATGCAGGAGAAAGCCCTCGACTTCCTGCCCCTTCACCTTCAATACATTAACATTTGCATCCACTCAAAGCTTTTCCTTCCCCTCTCAGGAGAAGTGGTGTCCTTCTCTCTGCTTAACTCCAAATCCATTTCCTATACCCTCTTCTCCCATTCTGTACAGCCTTCTCAGAAACCTCACCCATTTATTATTTCCTCTGGCTTATGCTTTCCAATCTTTATTTTAGTGCCTCTTTCCTCTAGGGATATAAACATCTTCTATCACAAAACAGTAAAATAAAACCACCTTGGCGTAGCCTCAATTCTCTTCTGGTGGCATCCATTCTGTCTCCTCTCTCTCATGGTCTAGGTTCATAGTCCACATTCTCTGCCTCTGCCCTTAATTCACTATTTTAGACTAATCTGGCTGCTGCCCTTATGTAGTGCTGAAATTCTCTTCTGAAGTCCCTAATGAACTCCTTGTTGCTATTTTTAAGGAACACTGTTCAGTCCTTGCTTCTCCCCCAAACTATTCCAATTTATTCTCCTCTGTGGGTGGTTTTCTTCTACTCCTCCCTTGAATATTGGCTTTCCTCAGAGTTCTGTTCTCAGGCTACCTCTTTGCTCACTGGGCAACTTTCCAGATTGATCTTCAATTGCCACCCGTATGCAGAAGTTTCCCGAAACCACATCTCTAGCCCTCAGCTGTCTTCTCAGTCCAGATTGACATGCCCCTACCTGATGGAAACCTTTACTGGAGGTTCCACAGGCACCTCAAACTTAACATGAAAAAAACTGAAGTCAGCATCTTTCCCTTTCCCAATTTCCTCCACGTCTTTACTTCTTGTTATATTTAGCAGAGGTGCCACCATCCATGTTGTTTCTCCAACTGGAAAATTGCCAGTCATCCCTGATTCCTCCCTCCTTTGCATCCTCCACCTAAAATTGGTCACTTCAAATCTCAAACTCATCCCTTCGTTATTCCTACTGGCACCCCCACCCACCCTTAGTGGACCCTCATCGTGGCTCTCTATGATACAGATAGTCTTCTAACCGTTTCTTTAACTTCAGATTTCCTCCCTTGAATTCATTCTCACATTAACACTGGAGGTGTTTGTTTTTTTGTTTTGTTTTGTTTTTTTTTTTTTTTTTTAGAGAGAGAGAGTGGGGAGGGGCAGAGGAAGAGAGAGAGAGAGAGAATCCTAAGCAGGCTCCACACTCAGCGAGGAGCCTGAGGCAGGGCTTGATCTCACAACCCCAAGATCATGACCTGAGCCAAAATCAGGAGTTGGCTGCTCAACCAACTGAGCCACCCAGGTGCCCCTGGAGGGGTGGTCCTGAAATGCAGTTTGACTATGCCATTTTAGTGTTCAAGCAATATGAAGAAAAGTCTTTGCAAAGCAAGTAAATCCCTCCTTATTTCTTAGCACACTCTTCTCCTCTCTTCACATTCCTCTCTCTTTATCCCTCCTCATATTTGCTTTATCTGAAGCCATCCAGAGCTTCTCCCCCCAGATTTGCCATGCCTATTTTTGCACTTACACCAGCATTTCCCTCTGCCATGCACACCTATCTTTCTTTCCTACTCTTTCACTGCCCCTGCTGTCATGAAAGATGGAGCTGGCTGCCCTCCCTGTGCTCTAGCACTCTGCACCTGCAATGATTATAGCTTCTGGCACACACGTAGCATTTCTTACATGTCCAGCTCCCTCACTGGTATGGTAGTTCTAGGAGGTAGGATCTGAGTCTGATTTACCTCTCTATTCCCAGAATTAGGATGAGGGCAGTGCTAGGCACAGAGGATGTGCTCCATGAATATGGGAAAGAGGTACATTTCTATTGTGGGTCCTGATAGGTGATTCATTTGAGCCGGAGGGGCCTTGAGGTACTTCTGAGCCCTCCTCTGATTTAACTCTATGGTCTCAAGAAGTCTACTCAAAAAACTATTGTAGTATCAGTCATGGTTTACATGGGAAGATACTAAAAATCTCCCTAGTACCAAGTGTTCTGTCTAGGCAAAGAAGAGGTTAAATAAATATTTGGTAAATTAATGATTGAACAATTTAGTGACTCAAATATTAATTCTTTCTATTCCAAAACAGCCTTGGCAAGGAAAGTACCTTATTAAAGAATGAAACATCACCTTTATTCTCTAAGGCAAAGGAAGAGTCTATTTTCTTCAAGTTGTTTTTCTAATAGCTGTCAGAATGTATTTGATGTTTGGAGATTATTCCCATTGTACCTGAAATAATCATTCACTTAAACTCTTCTCAGGACATTTTACATACTGATCCTAAATGTATTGTGTGTGTGCGTGTGCGTGCTCATGCACGCACACATGCACACTTGATGCTTATTTATTTTCTTATGTCTGTGGAAAGGAAATGCTGTATTTACATCTCACTTCAGCTTTCTCAGCACTCCCTTCCTTTAGTCCCAGGAATATGCATCATGCTGAAGTTAACTATTGACAAACCCAGAGCACATGTTCATAAAGGCAAGGAAGTCAGAATGACAACACTATCTAAGGTAAACATGTCTGCACTGAGATATTGTTTCCTCAGAATTCAAGCTTCTTTTGTGGCTAATTTTATCACATCTAAATGGATGGACTTTCAAAAATTAAAATATTGGCTAAACAAATCTAAGAAAAATGCTCTGAGAAATATTAAGACTAAAGCAGATTATTGATTCATAAAATTAAGAACTTGATCAAATATAACGTAGTGATCTATTAAAAAACATCACAAAAGGGAGCAGATGTGCTAGATATAATTGACATTGACTTACTTACCATCACCACATTTAAAACAATTCTGGTGATTTATTGAAAAAAATCAATGACTGAAGATATGTGAAGGATGCCTTCGTTCTTATTGTGACTTGGATGTTATGTGAAAATTGAAAAGTTATGACTAGTTCTCTGAAACTGGCAGAATAAAGAGGGTGCATCTTGTATATATTAGGAAAACCATAATTCTTGTCAAATGAAATGTCTCTCTTCTGCGTAAAACACTCAAGTATGTTAGTGAATGTAGTGTTTCTTTTTCCTCCCATATTTTAGTGTCAAGCAATATAGATGATATTTTGTGGATGGTATTCCCAAATCAAGATCTCTCTTGACATGTAGATATGTAAGATTTTTGATTAGTATTTAAGAAAACTGCCATATCCAAGACTGAAGAGTAGGAGGAAACAAAAACAAGGGGAATTCTAAAAATACAAATTCATGAACCTAAGTCAAGACCATAGGAGTAGGCCCAGGTTTATATTTTTTTGAGTTCTCCAGGTAATGCTGAAGCATAGCCAGGTTTGGGAAGCACTAGCCACAACCCAGTTCTCTCTGTCTGGAATTAATTTTCCCATCTGTCAGAATGCCCTACTACACTAGGTATAGGTGTGAAACAGTGTTCCTAACTGGTGGCAAGGGAGAGAGGGCAGGTGTTTCCCTCTTCTTACCCTTACGTGATAATAAGTATGTCTATGGTAGGTACATTAGCTGGATGCAACACCTACCTTGCCCCACTGGAATCGTCGGTTGATGGAGCTGGTGGGAAGCATGGAGATTATTTTAGTATAATTTATCATTTTACAGTTGAGGACACATTTATATAGATATTAAGTTAGTTGGCAAGATCCCATAGATAGTTTCAGAAAGATTTGGGAATAGAATTTGGGTTTCGTGTCCTGAGACCACATGTAGTGCTTTTCTCATTTAAAAAAAGAAAAGGACTGAAGAAGAAGAAGAAGAAGAAGAAGAAGAAGAAGAAGAAGAAGAAGAAGAAGAAGAAGAAGAAGAAGAAGGAAGAAGAAGAAGAAGAAGAAGAAGAAGAAGAAGAAGAAGAAGAAGAAGAAGAAGAAAAAGCTCTTTACAATCAGACCCAATCTACTTTTCCATTCTCATTTCCTATCATTTTACTCTAGACACGCTGTTAACTTTTTCTCAGAACTCTGGGCATTTCATAATACAGTAGGCATCAGTTGTAATGCCAGCCCAGTGCCCCTTCTTCCTTATTTTGGTAAAAGTTCTTAACTTGTCATTGTGAAACCACTTATCCGTCACTCTCATCTGGTTTGAGTGGGTTCACCCCAGCCCCTGGCCTGAGGAACAGGATATGACTTAAAACAGGGCAACTGAAGGCTGAGCGATTGGTTTGAGAACAGCAGCACTTCATCCAGGCCAGTGAGAGTCAGTCAGGGAACTCTGTTGGAAACGCTGGGAAAGAGCCACTTTCTCTACTGTGGTTCTCATGAGCAGGAAGGAAACTATTGCTGCTGGTGGTCAGGTTTGGCAGCAGTTAGGGAGTCCTTGTCTGAGAATAAAGCCAATACAGAAGAAAAAGTCATGTGGTAGAGAGAGATACTGATTCTTGGGGTTACAACTAGAGTATCTGGATCCAGTTATGCCATTTCCAGTTCCTGGATTTTTCACTTGTGCAGTCAACAAATCACCTTTTTTCAAAAATTTATTTATTTATTTGAGAGAGAGAGCATGTATGAGTGGGGAGGGGAGGGGGGTGCAGAGGGAGGGGGACAGAGAGAGAAAAGCAGACTCCCCACTGAGCATGGAGCCAATGGTGGGGTTTGATCCCATAATCCTGAGATCATGACCTGAACTGAAATCAAGAGTCACATGCTTTAAGTGACTGAGGAACCCAGGCACCCCAATAAATCAACTTTTGACTTGAGCTGGTTTGACTGGGTTTTTGGTTCTGCAGATGAGAGGGATCCTCCTGAGATACTTGATTCTGTCACTTGGCAGCTATCCTACCGTTTCATTGCAATACCCATTTTCTATTTTTCTTCCTAAAGGTATTTATCAGAAAAGACATGAAAGTAAAGTTTAAGTGTTAAAAATATAAATAAGAAAAGGCATGAAAGAGTTAACCTGCAGCTGTTCTATCCTTCGCACAAACCAATTGCCTGGTCAATAGCCTTGACTTGATATACGCATTAGGGTAAGTATGTGGGAAATTGTTTTCATTACTTTTAAAACACTGGCCTAGGCCTATGAAATGTCATTGAACAAAGATTCCTGCTTTTGTGGAGCTATCTTTTTATGCAAAGAGAGATCATTAAAAAAAAAAAACATGAAAAACTAAACATGTAAATTATTCTGTGGGTTAGTAGGGGATAAGTGCTAAGTTAAAAACGTTACCAACAACAAAGAAATCAGAGTAGGTTTTGTTTTGTTTTGTTTTGTTTTTGTTTGTTTGTTTTTTGTAGGGTTTCTGGACTTCATTGCAATGTGGGGGGGGATTCCACCCAACAAATCACCAAACAATTCTTGGACACCCTGTTGGTGTCAACTCATTTCTGATACTATCTACCTGGAGATAGCATCCTTCCACAGGTTAAGGGTTCAGTCTTATAAGACTGCCCACCCTCCCCATTTCAGAAGCCAATCACAAGCCCCGGGCTGTTACCTGCACTTCTAACCAACCAGCTATAGATTGAAGTTCCAATGACCTCCTCCTGAGGTTCCTTTAATTTGCTAAAGCAGCTCACAGAACTCAGGGAAACACCTATGTTTACCAGTTTATTAAAGGATATGATAAAGGATATGAATCAACAGCAAGATGAAGAGATACAGAGGGCAAGGTATGTGGAAAGGGCTCAGAGCTGTCATGACCTCTCCAGGCACACCACTCTCCCTGTATCTACAAGTGTTCACCAACCCGGAAGCTCTCCAAACCCTGTCCTTTTGGACCTTTATGGAAACTTCATTACATTGGCACGATTGATTAACTCATTGAACCATTGGCTAATTCAACATCCAGTCCCTCTCTGATCCTTGGAGATTGGGGTGAGGGGAGCAGAACTGAAAATTCCAACCCTTTAATCACATTGTTGGTTCTGGTACCTGGCCCCTACCCTTGGGTGGGGTCCAAAAGTCATCTCATTAACACAACAAAAGACATCTTAATCACTCTTATCACAGGAAATTCCAAGGGTTTCAGGAGCTGTAAGTGAAGAACCCACGGACAAAGACCAATACATGTAAGATATACATTTTGGTCATCTGAATGACCAAAATGTGTATTTCTTTTTTTTTTTTAAAGATTATTTATTTATTTATTTATTTATTTGAGAGAGAGAGAAACAGCATGAGAGGGGAGAGGGTCAGAGGGAGAAGCAGGCTGCCCGCTGAGCTGGGAGCCTGATGTGGGACTCGATCCCAGGACTCCGGGATCATGACCTGAGCCGAAGGCAGTCGCTTAACCAACTGAGCCACCCAGGCGCCCCCCAAAATGTGTATTTCTTATGAATCACAATATGGCACAGGTACTAGAAATGCTAGGGGTGGATTTAAAATTAAAATTAAAATTTAAGATAAAATTTCATTAGAAAAGTAACAACTAAGCAAAGACTGAGTGGTGAGTGAAGGTGATCACCTGGGGACTGAGGGTTGGAGGCTCTCAGAACCACCAGTGGCAAGGGCAAAAGGGAGCTAGAGGTATTCCAAGAACAGGAGGCCAGGGTTGCTGCCACAGAGGTAAGTCAGAAAGACCACAGATGTTAGCTCACATTCCATTTGTAGCCATCTGTGAGCACTTTGTCTTTTACTCAGTGAAACAGAGAGCAAATAAAGTTTGTTTTATTTTATTCTATTCTAACAGAGGAGGGACATGATCTGATTTGCATTTTTTACAAGTGTGCCTCTGGGTGCAGTGTTGAAAATAATCGAGGGGATAAGGATGGAAGCAGGGAGATGAGTTAGTAGGCTGTGGCAGAGAGTGCCCACAGATGCCTCAGCTCTATGCTCAGGCTTCTAAACTCTCCTCTGTGTACCATGAGTCTGGAAGCTTCAAACCACTATCCCTAGACTCTCTTGCCAGCTGGTTTCCACATAGAATCTGCCAATGGAAAGGATGGTAGGAGGATGAATGTAGGAGGAAGAGAAAACTCATTTTTTTCTGTTTCTGATGGCACCTCCAGTCTCGTGGTGGTAGGAGCAGTGGGTGACTGGGCACCTAGAGGACAGAAAAGTCATGAACTGATACTAATAGGGAGATGAATGCAAATGGGGTATGTTTGGGATAGAAGTGGGTGGGTGAATAGGAAGGAGAGCAGGAGTTCAATTTTGGATATGGGAAGTCTGAGTTGCCTAGTAGCTGTGCGAATGGGGATATCAAGAAGAGACTGGATACTCTGGAATTGGCTGTAGATATAAATCTGGAAATTAGTGATGTCATTTAAAGCATGAGATTTGGTGAGCTCGTTGAAGAATAAAGAAAAAAACACCACCCGTCGGATCCAGGCTCTCTGACATTAAAACTCAGCCAGGAGAAGAGAAACTAACAAAAAAAGATTGAAAAAGAGTGACCAGTGTTGTAGGATGAAGATCTCAGAGAAGATACAGTGACCAACTCTGTCAAGTGGGCTGATGAGTCAAAACAATGAGGATACTGAATGGACAGCCAGCTTCAGCAACATGGAGGTAACTGGGGACCCTGACCAAAGTAGTTTTTATAGGGTGTGGGAGTGAAAATATTGGCACTAGTTTATTCATTCACAAATTCATTCAAAAGTATTTCTTGAGTTCCTGCTTTGTGCCAATCACTGGGGACTTGAGGTCAATAAGAAAGACGCCGCCCTTGTCCTATTGAAGTTTAGAGTATTCTACTGTAATGACAGGCTATGATTGGATGCAGAGACAAACTTCAAAACAGATTCTTATATGTGTATGTGTGTGCACACACACACACACACTTGAAGGACTGAAGAAAGCAAGATACAGGCTTAGGAAGTTTACTGTCAGGGCCAAAGGACCCACTGAACAGGCACTGCCTCTGAGCTGGGACTTGCTAAATGATATTTATCTTGTGAGTTGAAGCATCTGGCATCTTTAAAAAGGAATTATTGACTCTTTCTATTTTTATTTGGGCAAGTATTTGACCAGGTGCCATAATTTGATTTTAATCTGATTTTATCTGTAGTACTTAGATAGTTTAATTGCTGGTTTGATCCAGCACCTAGAATATGAATTGGTGGAAAAATAACACGTTGCATTCTTATAGTCAGGATTCTCTCTCCTGAATACAAGCAGTTATTCATAACTCCTCAGGGACTAGGACTTGGAAAACAGTATTTTGATCATCTAAATATTGTTTGATAGAACATGTAAAGCAATACCTGAAACCCCAATATTTTCTTGAATAAGTTTTGGCATGAGGTCCTGTGCAAATTAAAATAATGGAAACTGAAACAAAATTTACATGCTAGATACTCTAATGTGTGTTTCAGTATGAATCCTAAATATTAGTCTCCTGTAATTCTCAATAGCAAAGTAATCACTAGTAAGACAATAAAATGTTGGTATAGCTTGGAAGTTATTTCTTTATAAACAAGAGACCTCTTGTAAACTACAGAGAAATTTCACTCATGCAAATATAAGGTGCATCAATATTTTGAGTTTTCTATTTGAATTCTATAAAGACACTGTTAAAAAAACCCCTATATACAAGTGCTTTGGGGCCATGACAAAGTCCCACTGTGATAAAGCCTGTGTATTTTGTTAATTCAGGCAATGAGATTGTCCTGCAAAGAATTTCCTCTCATAAGCATTGATATGATCCATTTTGAACTAATCCTAGGATTATTGACAGCAGCTGGATAAAACTTACCCCACATTCAGAAATCTGAAATGTAAATAAACAATTTGTACCCCAAACATGGGCATTTCAAGAAAGAGATTCCGTCTTTGGGAACTTTTATCAGAAAATGGCTGAATAAATGATAGAATATAGTACTGTGCTAACAAAAAAAGAAAAACAGAAAAGAAAAAGCTGTTAAATATTTTGATTTTGACAGGAGGCCTGATGAACTTCCTGGCCTGGTTTTGGCTCAGAGGATTTGAAATAATTAGCCATGGCCTCCCATGGTCAAGGTGTTTGCCCTGTTTTCTTAGATTGCGGTAATGAAGCCCATGGAATTAGTGGCTAGAATAAAAAATTCTTAGTGTTTTGTTTTTAGTTTTGTTGACTTTTCCTTAGGGATTTTTTTTTTTTAATGTCCTTTATGATGTGGGAAGCAAAGGCAAAAGAAAAATTAAATTTCCTTACTTCTTATAGACCACTGGCAAGTCCTTGAAACAGGCAGAGTGACATTCCTCTAGGAACTCAGCTGCCTCTATGTTAATACTTTGCTAAGGGCAAAAGGCCATCTTAGCCTTACCCCACAGGATCCTGTAAGCCTCCTTTAACATATAAAAATTCCTTTGGGAACTTCCTTTGTCTCTACCCCGCAAGATACATGTTGGCAATCGTCCCCCAAGCATATGGCCCACTGATATCTATCTGAAGGGTCTCATGACTAAGGTTTTATTAGACAGTAATAAATGACCTTTTCCTAATAATACCTAGCCCCCTTGAGGTACTGGAAATCTTGCTTCCAAATTCCTTAGAGACTTGCACTATTCCTAACCCCCTCCCAACTTGAAAGTATATAATCAGCCACTCCTCACGACCCCAGTGCATCTCTTTCTGCCCATGGGTGCTGTCCTTGTGCTTTAATGAAACCACCTTTTTGTCCCAAAGATGTCTCAAGAATTCTTTCTTGGCAGTTGGCTCCAAACCCCACCACTTCAAACCACATCACTCTATTCTTGAAACGAAGATAGAAAGTTGTTTCCAGGAGTATTAGGCATAATTTGAGCTCATTTCTATCCCTAAATGCAATTTCAATCTAGATAGTTTATTAGCTAATGAGACATAATGTTATTCCATTTGTCAAGATTAGATTTGTAGGGAAGAATCACAGAAATATCCTCCCCTTTTGCCCTTTGCATCAAAGTGATTATTAATTCACACTTGGCAGGGTGTTCTGCAAGGTCAGAAGCTCTCTGAGAACAGACTGGGAAATGGCTCTGTGCTCACTTGTTCACTTATCTGACAAGATGGATGTAAAGCAGGACTTGAAGAAGACTTTTCATTATTTAAGTGGGAGAGAGTAATTTTCACTGGTTGTCTTTGACTGCTTAGGAAGCATAACATATTCTTTTTTTTTTTTTTTAAGATTTTATTTATTTATTTGAGATAGAGAGAGGGAGGGAGGACACACATGGTGGGGGAGTGGAGGAGCAGTGGGAAAAGCAGACTCCCCGCTGAGCAGGGAGTCCGACGCGGGGCTCAATCCCAAGACCCTGAGATCATGACCTGAGCTGAAGGCAGATCTTAACCGACTGAGCCACCCAGGTGCCCCTAGCATCTTCTTTTTTGATAAGAAACACTGTGATAGCAGTTTCCAAATTTTATTTCTCAGAATTTTTTTTTTTTTTAAGAATTTATTTATTTATTTGAGAGAGTCCATGAGCCAGGGGGAGAGGGAGAAGCAGGCTCTCCACCCAGCAGGGAGCCCAATGCCCGGCTCAATCTCAGGACCCTGGGATCATGACCTGAGCTGAAGGCTGACGCTTAATTGACTGGGCCACCCAGGTGCCCCTTATTTCTCAGAATTAAGGGACTCCCATGAAGTGAGGTATGGAGAGAAAAGAGGAGACTCAGATACTTATTCTGGCCTCTCAGTTCCAACTTTAACCAAAGCAGCTCTCCCTTCAGCTCTTTTAAATAATATGTTCCATTTGAAAACAGTACTACAAAATGGATTAGTTGCTGTAAAAATTGGTTTGACACCTGGAGAGGGAGGTCTTGTTAAATGAAGAGAACAGCATAATGAGGAGCGGGGATCTGAACCTAGATATAGTAGAGCTTGCTAATTGTTCCCACAAATTCATTCTCCCCTTTTTCTTTTTAACAATAAAGCCCTGAACTCCCTGCTCTCCTCTTATTGTAGCTGGTACAAGGCCACCCAACTAGAAGCCATATTTCCCGGCTTTCCTCGGGCTTGCCCTGAGTCACATGACTAAGTGCAGAGCAATAAGGTATGAGTAGAAGTGATGTGTGTACAAACTGTGTCAAGTCTTTGGGAAAAAAAAGAAGCTGATTGCCCTCTGCTTTCTTTTTTCCCCTTTGCAATGACTGGGAATAGCCCCCTTAGTCTCTAAGACCGAAGCCAGGCCTGCTGATGATGTAAGAGCCACCCCACCAGAACTTGACTGCTATTTTTGAACTGATATGGGTGAAAAATAAAATTCCATGTAGTTGAGTCCCTGCATTTTGAGGCATTTTGTTTTTGTTTTTGTTTGTTTGTTTTGTTTTGTTTTGTTTTGCTTTCTAATAGTAGCTCAGCCTTTACCCACAGTAATGCAACAAAGGTCGTACAGAGTTGTGAGGTCAGTCTCATTAGAATGGCTGACTTTAAAGAATTTAATCTTCAATGTAATTGAGTTTAATGTCATGTTTACTATGAAATAACATGGTATAGAAGTATATCATTCCAATCAGTGCTGTATAGGCCAAAAGAGACAGATTCCAGTCATTATTGTCCTTATTATTTGAGACAGCACAAAAGAAAAGCAGGATTAAAGGCAAAGGCACATCTAAACAAACATGGGCAGAAATTAAGAAGTGGAAGTAGTATGGAAGTGTGAAAAGCATGACATGAAGAGAAATTTGGGCAAGGTTGCAGCTGGGAGGAATGTTTTCATTATTTATCTTGTACTTATGTTCTATTTTTCCCTATAAGAAGCTTCTGAGACTTTACAAAATAGTAACAGTTATCTTACAGACAGCTTAGTGCTTCACAGTTTCCACAGCTTCGCTGGGATCTTAGTGTGGTCTCTTGTCCAAGATAGCTCCATGCTTATGACATACCTGCCCTCATATGTCCTGCCATTGCCCCCAGATGGACACATTAAAACTTGAACTCCCTTTCTGCCCATATTGATTGCTTCCCTGTCTGTTGTCTGCTTGTCTTTTTTTTTTTTTTTTTGCCATTTCCAAGATTTTTTTTCTTTTTTTTTACTTTTCTTCTCCCTTCATTTGGTTAGCCAATGTCAACATGTACTCCTTTTCTTCTTTTAGACTGGTTTTTAGACTCACCCACTGCCCTCTGTTCTCACACCCACCCCTTGGTCTCAGACCAAAACACATCAAACCCTGGATATGGCCCACAATCTTCTACTTGGTCCAACTGATTTGGTCATAACCAAATTCTGTTTCCCCAGGTCAGGATCTGAGAAATTGCTCTAAAAGCTGCCATTAGCATTTCACTTCCTTCCTTAAGAATCCATAAGGGTTGGCTGCATTTGCCTATTGCTGATAACCCCTATTTACCTTCTTGCCAGGCCTTCTGTAAAATGACCCTATTGAAATCGTTCTGGGGTAGTAGCTAAGAACACAGGTTTTGGAGTCTTCATGAACTAGCTTCAAATTTTAGCTTCACTACTTACAGGCTCTGTGGTATGGCCTCAACTATGATCTGTAACTGATGGTAATGCCCCCTGGCAGGGCCTTTTGAGGTGTATAAAATTGGGTAGCCTCTGTGCGATGTGTAGAATAGTCTACAACACACAGTGGGCATTCGATTCATTTACTTACTGCAATGGCGCAGTTCTGCTCCCTCTGCTGCTATCCTCTGGAACATTCCTCGCTTTCCTACACAGCGTCTTCCCTCCTCTTTCCCTTGCACTTCAGTGTCCCTCACCTTCAGTTCCCGGTTAAAGTCCTACTTTCCTCATGCAGTCCTCTCTGAATTCCCACTGTTTCTTTAACTGACCAATATGTTTTCATTTATTTTCTTCAGCTACTGATGAAGTATACCTTGAGGGACGGGAATTATTATTGTTCTTTTTTACTCTCTTCATCTGGCTAAAACTGGTCACATATCATCCGCTCAACATCTAATATGAAGGTATTAAAATAGATGGATTCACAAATATTCTGAAATAACAAACTCTTCAAAATTACTATTCTAGGAAAAATTTTGGAACACATGTCCTCAAGTTGCCTTGATGTTGTTATGATCCCACTTTGCCCCTTCTTTATACAATTTCCCATGTGACGTGACTAATCTTGAGAGTAATTCATAATATGGTGAAGCAGCTAGTGGGAAGGCTATTAGGTGAATGGGATTTAGAGAGGAGGTTGAACCTGAGGGTTGAAAGGAGAAGGGGGCAAAGGGAAGAAGAAAAGATACGCAACTGAGAGAAATAAAGGAAGGTAACATAAGTAAGGCTAACATATAAGACTAATTCAGCATTATGCTGAAACCCTGGTATGGATGGTCTCATCAAACTCCAATCAGAAGCTTGAAAGATAGATGTTAACAAACAGTGAGACATAAGACACTTATAAAAGGGTACATTAAATCTAAAACTTGCGTTATGAATGAACCTTTATTGAGCCATCGTTTTCCCATAGGCATAGCGCTCCCAGGAGCCTTAGAAAAGCTCTCGATCCAAGTGCAAGGCTGAGGTTCTCTGGAATACCCAAAGCACTGCAGGTTTGTGGGAGGGCTGAGTGACTTTCAGTCCCCCTCATCCTGAGGGTAGAGGGTTCTAGGTGAGACTGGCAGTGGTTTATCAGAGTCCCCAGCTTTGGTAAACTCTGGGCTTTAACTTTTCCCTCTGAGTCTCTAAGACTGCCAAAAGCTCAGCTCAGTTTTGCTACTATTTTATTTTTTCTAAATCAGCAGATGACTTCAGAGCAAAAGTGGCTTTACTTCTCTGGAATCTTTTCTTTTAGACTTTGGTCCAGTGATTCCTCAGTATCTTATTATCTCTTTGATGTTTTTAAGAAGCAATTACTATTATTATTATCATAAATATTTTGTTCAGCAAATTTCACTTGTTCTCAATAAAAGCGTAGGTCTGAATTACCTCAATTGGAATTATTAGAAGGAAGCTTGTCATTGCATTTTATGGATGTAGAAATTGAAGTTTAAAGAGAGTTATCCCTCCAGCAGAGCCAGAATTTGAATCCAATTTGTTCTTATCCTAAACCTGCTCATTTTGCTCTGTCATATAGACTGACAAGTGAATTTGGTAAAATCTGGCTATCAGGTTAATATATTGGATAAAAGTTATAGGAAGCAGCTCTCTGCCTTTATCTCTCTTTTAGCCTTGGTTCACAACACTCCCTCCTCCAATAACATTAGTTACTAAAGAGATAAAAGAAAGATTAATAAAGGCTGCTGGCTGTTGCCAACTCTATACCTTGTGCTTCAAAGAAAACTGTTGTTTTCTTTTTCTTTTTTATCATGCACCCAGCTGGTGAAATGATGGAATCTATCTCCGAAGGGCTTAGAGCGCTTAACCAACGCGATCTCATTAATCCTCACAACACGATCATAATGTCTCTGTTTTATAATGGGTGCAATTTACCAGTAGGAAGTAATTAACTCGACTCAAATCTTGATTTTAAAAACTCTTCTTTTTGGATCCCCTGATTGTTATGCACATGTCTTGGGCTGCCTCTCCATATTGAGTACTTTGCGATTTATCTAGTGTGACATTTAAAAGTAAGACTTTACGTGAACACTTCGTACGACCCAAGGTAAATGATGTTAAAAGGGTGGAGTTAAAAAGATATGTAAGGGATGGTGTTACGGTGGTGGTTCTGGGGTTGGGATAGAAATTTCTCCTCGTCTGATACAAAATGAAAACAGAGAATTGGAGGCAACTCAACCATGAATCAGGCCAACAGCACAACATTATCTTCGATAAATGCAGAAAATTGTGATTAAGGATCTTCTGCTTCGACTCTATGGACAATTATCCTAATTCTGTGCTATCACTTTTCAGCATTTAGCAAATGGCACTATTATACACTTGTGTGCATTATGCTTTGAAACCAAAGAATTTGACACTTTAATATTGTTTCTTAGAACCATACCGAGGAGACGAGATGCTAATCAAAGATTGACAGAGTGCACCTGAGAGTTTTTCACACACCTTTAAAAACGGTCAATAAAAATATTTTTTTCAAAGTTTAACAGTCACCCACCCTCTTGTTCAAAGCTTGCTTACGTGCCTGATATCTACACACCAGAAATGATACATACCGGAATCAGAGCTTTATCCCTGACCCCGCCTGAACTTTGGATGGGAAAGGTCACATATCCAAAGCATGAAGAAGCAGGAAGCTCAGATTGCCTTTTTGCCACATCCTGGTAGTTTGCAGAGTGAAGTTTTTGTTAGGAGAGCTGCAAGGTCACCACAGGGCAGCACATTAACTTGGTCATGCTTATGTAGCAAGAAAAAATGACCGCTAGTCTGGCTGAGGCACCTCTAACAAAGTCGGCCTGAGTTAAATATAAGGAAAACAATTAGGATAGCATGGACTAGATTAGCCAGACATTTTCTACGGCCAGAGTCCAGGAAAAATCACATGCTCTTATGACACACTATGTCAGAGCAAGGTCTCATGGTGAGCTGGGGGTTTAACTAGCCGATGGTGGGGATTCAAGGTCGCACTGCATTGTATCAGGCAATTACTTCTTTTGTTTCTGTTGTCAGGGTTATGAGATATTTCTATTTCTCAGAAATATCTGTGTTGCTACAGGACATTTCAGAATACAGATAATGGCCATTTCAAAGCAGAACACAGAAAAGATGACTTCATGTCAAGACAAGGCTTTGGGAATAAGCTGAAATCACTGGATGTTAGCATATTAATGAGGGGGAGCAGGTGAACATCACCAAATGGAACACAGAGGGTGGCTGGAGAAATCGCTAGGGGCTGTGCAGGCCCCGAATGACTTGCTATTAAGTACAAGCTAATGGAGTGATGCTTTAGATTCTACCAGGCACAAATGATCCATAGGAAGCTAAGAGCTAGGAGGACTCATTTCCTTTCCTCTTTATAGTGTAATATTTCAGCTGGTATTATAATAGTAATCAGAGATGGGATTATGACATAGAAGTAGTGTTAATTTCAGCATAGAGCAGAACAGTAAGAAGTTACTGAAATACTAAGAAGTATCTTGATTTTATTTTATTTTTTATTTTTTTTTAAATTTTATTTATTTATTTGAGAGAGAGAGAGAATGAGAGACAGAGAGCACGAGAGGGAAGAAGGCAGAGGGAGAAGCAGACCCCTGCTGAGCAGGGAGCCCGATGCGGGACCCGATCCCGGGACTCCAGGATCACGACCTGAGCCGAAGGCAGTCGCTTAACTAACTGAGCCACCCAGGCGCCCGAAGTATCTTGATTTTAATATAGTTCTGTGTCAGAATGGCGTTATCAAGGGCACAGGGTTATAGCAGGCTGTGGAGTCAAAGGGCCTGGGTTCAAGTTGGTCTCTACTATTCCCTAGCCCTGGGATTTTGGGGCAGTTACTCACTTGCCTTTTCTGAGGCTGAGTTTTCTGTAAAAAGTGGCGGCAATACAGTATTCCCATCATTGTTATAGTATAATCTGACAGAGGTGATTTAATATTGTTAAGCAAAATGGATAGATAAAAATCTATGTTAAAAAAGTAATTTTTTACCAAAAGACTTTTAGTTTCTGTCTTTCAAGTAGCAGTGTTCTGGTACATTTAAAATATTCTCTGATTTATGCAAATCTTGACTTAGACACATTCCAGAAAACCTCCTGTAATCATATAAAGTATTTGCCCTGTCCCTTGGTCTGGCTTTTGTCCTTTCCAGAAGGCTTAGCTCAGAACAGGGAGTCCCTAAAGGGAGACTCAGTCACTGTGGCAGAAAGGTGAATTTGGGCAGGGGAAATTCTTCAGTTCCTTTCTGTTGGCTCCCAGCAGGTCAACATGGGAATGGTGTTACTCTAAGGATGTGTGTCCAGAATGCAGATGAAACTAGAAGGCAGACATTGGGAACTTGAGTAGTGCCTGTCGAAATTTAACCAATCTCCTATTCTCTGATATAAAAATGGTGGCTCAGTCCATTAAGCGTCTGCCTTAATGATCTCAGGGTCCTGGGATCAAGCCCCATGTCACGCTCCCTGCTCAGCAGGGAGTCTGCCTCTCCCTCTGCCCCTCCCTCTGCTCATGTGCTCTCTTTCTCTCTCTCTCTCAAATGTACAAATAAAATCTTTTTTAAAAAAGGAATCTTTAAAAAAACGATGTGCATGTATTATAAGGTAGAACTCAAAATTCACGTAAAGACTTTAACTTGACATTGGAGGTGGGCATAATGTAAAATGTAAAATGTAGCAGTATTCCTCCCTGACATTAAGGTACTGTGAGGCAACTATAGAGAAAGACTGTTAGCTCTGTATTCCTAAGATCCGCTTCCACCCCAATCCACAATAGAGGACAACTCTTAGTTTCATTGGACTCTTATGAGACTCATCATAAGGAAGGAAACAGTTTTTGTTTGGTTACTTTTTCCAATGAAAAAGAGATAAGTTTTTGCCTTCAGTTGTGCTTTTTAAACTAACCTGGTCAGCTGAATTGTTATTAATTACTGGTGTTTATACTTGTTAATTTAGTGGTTACAAATATTAATTACACATTTTTCTCATTCTGTTCCTCCTCCTCCTTTTTCATAACCAAACCAAGAATTAACATTATTCTGGTGTTTATGGGAAATATATAATTAGCCATCTAAGGCTATCCGAGGCAACTACTGTCTTTCAATATGTATTTCCTGAATTTTCGACAAATAAAGAACATTTTTCTATTTTCGAAGCTACATAATTTTAATTAGACACTACAATAATTGTCTTAAGTTTACTTTCTTCTTTTTGAGATAGAAAAAGAAAAGAAAAACTGACAAGTCCGTCATCCCTTTGACTTGATACCTTGGATTATATTTTACAACATGAAATTTGTATCACATTTGACTATCACCTTATTGAGTTATTTTTAAACAAATAGGAGTCTTGATTTCTAAATCTATATTTAAAAAAAAGAATTGATTTTAACGGGTATAAATTGACTAAAGCAGGGATTGGCAAATTTACAGCCTTTGGGCCAAATCTGGTATATGGCAGGTTTGTGTATAGTCTAAGAGTTAAAAATGGCTTTTAGATTTTAAACTGTTGTAAGAAAAACAAAGGCCAGTACGCTACAGAGACTGTATGTGGTCTACAAAGCCCAAAGTATTCATTATCAGGCTTTTTACGAAAGTTTGCTGACCCCAGGTCTAAAGGATTACGTGATCTATTGTCCTTTAATTCCTACTAATGCTGTCCTCGTCCTTTCCAGGACTCATTGCTGTTTGATGGTCCAACCTCTTCATGGAGAATGGCTTCAATTAACAAACATGATAGCTCAGTTCCCAGAGAAAAAGCTGCGGCTTTTCCGGATTGTTTCATGGCTTGATACAGTAACATCTTTTTTTTAAGATTTTATTTATTTATTTGACAGAGAGAGACACAGCGAGAGAGGGAACACAAGCAGGGGGAGGTGGAGAGGGAGAAGCAGGCTCCCTGCAGAGCAGGGAGCCTGATGTGGGGCTCGATTCCGGGACTCCAGGATCATGACCTGAGCCGAAGGCAGTCGCTTAACCGACTGAGCCACCCAGGCGCCCGATACAGTAACATCTTAAATTCATTCTCTGACCTTTATGCTCTCTAGAATTACCCTTCCCTGATCTTGAGTAGGATCTTGTTTTCTGGCCATAATTTTTCAAGAATAATTCTCATTAGTGGGTGGTAAAGGAAAGCAAGAAGACTGAAGTTTGGAATACTAACTAGTCTTCAAACTATATAAATGCATGTTGAAAAGAAATCCTCTTTCATAGTGAGAAAGAAGGCAGAAGCTCAGGCATTAACCAGTTAAAGTGCTTTTGTTTTTAAAATGGAGACGAAGGACAATCCAGTGTTTTGGGAAATTGCAAACTGCTACTTGTATTGCTTTTTTCTTAAGTGGAAATGTACATGTGAAAAACACCATTCTTCTCCTGCAGGAAAACAGAAAACCAGTTCTCAGTTACTCTCTCTTTTTTGTGACCAGTGGTGATTTACCCCTCGCAGTCCAGAACATAGGCTCCTGCTGACATTCTGGCCCCAGATATCTGACCTTCGTTTGTACCATTTCATGCACAGAATTCCTTCCATTAACTATAGAATGGCAAACAATCCAGCGCAGAGCAAAAGCAGTAACTAAAGAAAATATGATCTAGGACAGGGAGATTTTGAAACAAATAAAAACAATAAAAAAAAAAGATTAACATTGTAAACTGTTATCAGACGTCCATCAGGTCTGTGAAAGATTATTTCTGGAAGTTTTTTGAGAATTTCCTTGTTTGTTTTCAAAAAACTAAAAATAATTTTCCGTATGTGTAATATTAAATATTAAGTTTTATTCAATAATTGGTTAAATCTCAGTTTATTCCATTTGCAATTCTCGTAACTGCCCAATTCTGTTCTCATTTTGACATTGGTCTTAATGCAGAAATGAAAAAAAAAAAGGATTAGATTAACTGTTTTTATGTAGACAGGCAGAATTTGGGCAGGTTCCTTAAAATTCCCTTCAGACCTTGTGGGAACAGTACAATCAACCACAGAGCCATTCCTGGAATATTTACTCTTGTTTGGCTCTGGAAGATTTTTGGTTGTCACATGGCCTTGGAGAAATGCCCCACGTTCTACGCTGACCTTTGATGGAGGTGACAGCCACTTCCTGGCTACCAGTGAGCAACATCCTCGATCCTTCCTTCGAGAAAGCAAATCTCAAGGAATGGATAACCCGGCGAAGAAAGTCAGGAAGAAAGGCAGAGACTGTAACACAATGAAAAAAGAAAGTGGTTTTAGTCACTTCGGGAAGAATACCATCAAGCTGCAGGTTCGGATCTATCCCATTTAGTAGCAGATACATTTTCAGATACGAATATTGCTAGAGAATGTGTGATTAGCAAACCAGCCGTTTATTTTCTTTAGCGTACGATGCCACATCACAGCGGGCAAAGTGCTGGACTTGGAATCGAGGGATTTGGATCTGAACCATTTAGTAGTTGTTTAAATGATAGAACATCTGTCGGAAGATGTGTGGGGTCGTCTGTTCTCTCGACTTTAAGCTCACTCTTTTTATCTTCTTTTAAACTTGCACCGTATTTCTAGACTCTTTTGTTGCAGACATTGATGGGAAATGAGAAGTTTGGAAATGGAGGGAGAGATGGAGAAGCTGCATCACCCAAATATTGTCTCTGAACTACACATGTGAGCATGTGTGTGTGACACACACAGACATGGACAGACAGACACACACACACAGAGCTCTGGCAGCCCCTCCAGCATGACCTTCTCACTACTCTGTTTAGAGCACCTGCATCATGGAATGTGCTCAGTGCTGGTTAGCTATTATTATTGTTGTTGTTGTTTTATGCACAAAAATGTTCCAGCTCTAATTTGGGAAGGCTGCAATCTCCCTGTCTTTCCTGAGATTTACCATAAAAGTCCTAGAGTTCTTTATTTAAAAACCCTGCTTAACTTCAGTGATTCCAGCATTCTCTAAACCCATTTGAATACCAAACTCCCCATCTGCAAATACCTCAAATATCATCTTGTAGAATTGGGGTTCTACAGAAGATATTTTAGAAAATGCTAGCCTAGTGGGACATCTGTGGAACCTCGGGCAGAACAGACCTTAATCCTAGAACTGCCTCTTTACTTGTCGTATGCCCTAAGTGTGCTTTTAAGCTTCACTGAACCTCTTTTTGGTTTCTCTAGAACATGGTTGGTTACTATAACAGAGATGCCTTAGGGTGACCCTCGGTGATCCGTGCCCTTGTATGATCTCCTCCTCCTGAGTATGACTGGTGTCTAACCAATAGGATATGGCAAAGGTGAATATGGACTCGAAGGAGTCTGCCACTACCATGTGAAGAGTTTTGAGAGGACCACACGGCTGGGCACAGTGGGCAGCTTATAGGATCTGGGCCCTCCGTGGTACAGCAGCAAGGATGTGAATCTAGCCAATACTTCAGAGTCCCTGGCAGCTCTGGCCAACTGCAGGCCCTCGCTGTGTTCTTGCGACTTTAAGCTCACTCTTTTTATCTTCTTTTAAACTTGCCCTGGTTAACACTGACATTATAGAGAAGCAAGGCAGCCTGGCTGCATGATTTTGAAAGAAGAGCCTGCTCAGTTCCTTCTCTCAAACTTGCAGACAGAGCACTCGCTCTTCCTCCCAAGCGGGGGACCGAACAGGGCTGGAACTAGGGTGAAGCAAGGGCAGGGTCAGATTCTGTCTTGAAGGAAAATTTTGATATTTTGCTCATTACAGGTGCCTTTTTTTGGCATTCATTTTGATTTTTTTAAAAATTGCATTAAAAATATATTTTTTGATTATTGAATTTTTTGGCACCTCCTGAGGTGAGTGACTCACAAGCCTTACCCCAGTCCCAGCCCTGCAAGTAACTCAAAGGTAACATGAATGAAGCCTTTTCCAGATAGAAATATCAGGAACAGGGCATATATTTCTACCTGGCTGGATATTTAGTAGCTTAATCAAATATACCCTCCTGTAATTGTGCTAAGTTACTCAAATAGTCTGGGAAACGTTTATTTCTTTAGTCAATGTGTTGGATTTCTGGCGTTGTAAAAGGAAAAACAAAACAGGTAGCAGGGATCCTAGAAGGTGATTGTAATATTCAGTGAAGCTACCAAAGAAGGTTGGTTCTAACGCTCTTCAGAACCGAGTTGTTCTTTGCAACAAATACTTGCTATGCCTCACTATTTTCCTTAATTAAAGTCCAGAAAATATCTGGATATATTAAAAAATATGAAAAATGTAAACACAGATTTGGATTTGTGGAGCTTAATGCATGAATGTATCCAACTAAGTCTTGAGGTTATTACGTCCATCAGAAGAATTGCCTGCTCTTTGACAAGTGTGAGCCTGCCTTTGGAATTCACAGCACATTCCAGGAAAATCGTATTCTAACTGATTTGTTGTTTACCCTGAAGAGGATATTTTTGCACCTCATTTTTCAAATCTTTAGTTTGTTTACATTGAAGCAAAACATTCTCACACAGGAAGAGATAGATACTCTTTCTCAATGGAGGGAGGCTTCTCTTTTCAGGGTCAGCAACTTCATGTCTTCAAATTTAATTATCATGAGATTGTAGACCAGTCCTTCAGGCTCCATGTCTCTGTCTCTGACCTTTCAAGGGCACGGTGCCACTAGACACACCACAAGACACACCGCAAAGGATGGAGTCTAACTTGAATAGCCTTGTTAACTTGTTTTCTGATGTTGATATAGAGATTCTCATCATAACTCATTTTGGTGCATTTGAGAGAGCTCAGTTCAAAAGGCAGAATTGTCTAACATCAACATCCTTACCCCATTAACTGTAACACCTTAAACGCTCCCAGCCAGACCTATAATGGAAAGCCTTTTACATTTAGGCAAGATCTAAGCAAGTCATTGGGCCAAGTTTATCAATTTTGTAATTTTGTAAGCTTCGACAAATCAAAAGCATTATTTCTGATTTATAGCTTACCTTTAAGCAAAATCTAATATTATGGCCACTGGGCAGGTTTCAGTCAATTACAAAAGCTGAACAATTCAGAAGAATTTTCAAAGTCTGTAGTTCTGTTCTGGATGGCTTTCGCTAACTGACCATCTGGACCTCTGCTGTTTAATGTGGCAGCCATTAGCCACTGTGACTCCTGAGCACTTGCAGTGTGGCTCCTCTGAATGGAGACGGGCTATGAGTGTGAGAAGCACACGAGATTTTAAAGACAGTGGAAATAATATTTTGGATAAAAAGGACTAGATAAAAATATGTTATCAAAACTTACTTCACCCGTGTTTCTTTTTACTTTTTTGAATGGTGCCACTAGAAAATTAAAAATTACATATGTAGTTCACGTTCTATTTCTATTAGATAGTGCTGTCTCGATGCCTTGGAAGTAAACATCATGGAGAGAGACTCTGGTATACTTTGTGCATTTATACTTCCTTTGAAGTACTCCAGAGGCAGCATTAATTTACACAAAACCCCTGTGAGGAGGATAGAAAAATGCCTCTTACTAACATTTCAAGGAAAATAACTTCAAAGGATATTGTCATCATGACTATGATTCATAAGTCAGAGAAAAACTTTGGGTTCATGCTTCAGAGAATAAAGCACTCAGGGTCAGCTGTTTCCCTCACTGCTAACTCTTCCTCAGGTCCGGTTTGAAACCAGAAAAATCTTGGGGTGAGAGTAGGGAGTGGTGTGAATTTGGGGAATTACAAGTAGGTAGTAAGTTTCACAGAATACCTCGCAGAGAGTAGGTTTTTAAGAAATGTTTGTTACATTGAGAAAAGGGGACTTACGAATTTAGACGTAAAGCCTCATGTTACCAAATGACAACAGGCTGTACGGGAGGCCGTGGTGCAATATGACAATTCAATGCCTTGTCACAGTGCCAGTGGTTCCTGCTCGTCGGTGGCATGGCTACGATAGGTCTAGCGACAGCCACAGACTATGTGGTCACTGGGCAAATGCCAGGCATGAGGAAATAGGACAGAGGTGTAGGGTTCTGAGGGACTAGAAAAGGTGAGAGGTCAGAGGTCCAAATTCATCAGGAAAGCATTAAAAACGCATGTTGTGACAAGAATTCAAAGTGTTTCAAGCCAATGAGCTTCAGATTATTGAAAGGACTCCACCCAGAGGTCCAGGTAGGTACAGTACTGAACCTGACAGAAGAGTAGGTAATGGTGCCATGTTTTAAGCCCTGCAAAGCAAAGCTTAATTCAGCCAAGTGCCTCTGATGTACTTCCTGCCTGAGCAGTGACTGGTTCTGGGTCATGTGTAGGTCTGAATGTTTCCGTGCCAATAGGAGTGATGTCACTTGATTGCAGATGGGATGAGATAGTAGCTGAACGTAGGTTCTGGTTCTGGCAAATTTTCTAAGAGTTCGGAGTCAAATTTTCTAAGAGTTGGGAGTTTTGCCGTTTAAAATGTGAACAAAGCTCCTTTGGTTGCTCAGTGTGGTTCTGGAATGGAGGAAAAGGGACAGAAATGAGGGACTTTGATAACTCTCATGGCTCTTTTCATCATTGTTTAAGAAAACAAAATTCTCCTCTTCCAACATTACCACAGATACTAGGCACAACCTACTAGGTGATCTAGACATATGGATAAACACTTCTCTTTTCTTCATGTTCTTCACCTGCTTAGAGGAACAGAAATAAAATTAAATGGCATATAGGAAGTTATCATATGTAAGGACTATTTGCTTTCACTGTAATAATCAAATAAGCTTAATTGAAATGATCTTGTCTCAAAATGATTGCAGGATATCAAACTTGAAAGCTGGTCTTTTTAACTTTGATATTATAATGTATAGATGATGCCCAGCAGAGTAAATGTCTTTATGATCCTGTGATCTTAATCTTAGTTGAAATAATGGCTTTGGTGCCTTATTGATTTTGACCAAATGGCAAAATTATCACTTTAAGTAGCAGTTGCTTAAGAGATGTGATCACTCTGTTGCTCTGGGGGAACTCATAAAGTCTTTGTGCTGTTATTATTGTTTAAAAGATGACCCACATGTAAGCTAACAGCTGTTGTGAGACCATCATTAATGATTTAGTGATGGAGTCCAAATTATAAGTGCAATGTTTCGTTTCCTCCAAGAATCCGAATCATACCTTTTTCTTAAGTAACTTCTGGACAGAATTGGTTTCTCTTAAAAGATGAGCTTGTCTTCACCCCATTAACCAGTGATGTGGTGAATTATAAAAATAGATGCAGCTCTCAGATCTGACAATTTAATACTTTTCCTCCTCAGTACTGGATTTACTTAGAAAATGGACATCTTCAAATTCTTGGTTATGGAACATCTGAACAAGCACAAATACTTCTACAACCCATAATTGCCAGTTTGGACCAAAAAAAAAAAAAAGAAAAAGAAAAGAAAAGCATGGCTTTTTGTGGATTAAAGACTTAGATTTCATGCACTGACTCCCCCCATCTCCCACTACCAAATCCAGCAGGCTTATAAATACAACATAAATTTGCATGCACTATAATTACTGTGGTCAATTATGCTACAGCAAGCACATAGTTTTTCCTCAAACATTTTCATAAGCAAGGAAGAAATTGCCTTTGTGACTCATTTTTAGAGATGGGCCAACAAATTCGGGTCATGTGAGAGCTGACTCGCTTTTTTTTTTCCTGCCTCCACGTTTAAGATGTGCTCATGTTTAGGGGAATCTAACTAAATCAACTTTCTATTAGTTTGATTGGGTCCAGATGAAAAGTAACTAAAAAGTAGGTCAGAGTCTTTAAATGCTGAGGATATCATTATAAGAAGCAGACCTCTTGCTTATGAAGTAGTTCATGACCATATACCTTCTAACGTAATGAATTGTTAAAAAAAACACAAAAACCAGCTTTGTGGGAGTATAGTTTACATACTGTAACATTCACTCATTGCAAGTACAGAATTCAAAGATTTTTATAAACTTATATAGCAATGCAACTGTTACTATATTTCAGTTTTAAAACATTTCCATTACCCTTAAAATTTCCCTTGTGCACTTAAGTAGGTCATCCTGCTTCTACCTCTAACTCCAAGCAAACATTGATTTGCATTTTCTCTCTACAAATTTTCTTTTTCTGGACATTTCATATAAATGAGTTATACAGTAATTATGCCTCTTGTGTCTTACTTCTTTTTTGGGATTCATCTATGCTATAGCATGTATCGGTTGTACTAGGCTTTGTTTGCTGAATAATATTCTATTTTATGGATATGTCACATTTAAAAAATCCACTTACCAGTTGATGAACATTTATTTTTTTTTAAAGATTTTATTTATTTATTTGAGAGAGAGAGGACATGAGCATGGGGAAGGGCAGAGGGAGAAGCGGACTGCCCACTGAGGAGGGAGCCTGAGGCAGGGCTCGATCTCAAGACCCACAGATCATGACCTGAGCTGAAGGCAGATGCTTAACCAACTGAGCCACCCACATGCCCCAAACATGTAAACTGTTTTCAGTTTTTGGCCATTATGAATAAGGCTGCTATGAACATTCATTTATACATCTTTGTGTGGACATATGCTTTCATTTGTCTTGAATAGGTTCCTGAGAACTGACTTGCTTTATTATATAGTAAGTTTATGTTTACATTTTTAAGAAACTTATCAAATGTTTTAGAAAGTATCTGTGCCATTTTACGTTCCCACCAACAATATATGAGGGTTCTCATTCCTTCCCAATATTGCCAGTATTTGGTATTGTTTGTCTTTTTGATTATAGTGATGCTAGTAGATGTAAAGTGGCATGTCATTATGGTTTTAATTTGCATTTTCATATTGGCAAATGATGTTTAACATTTTTTCATGTGCTTAATCAACTCTTTGCATATCCTCTTTGGTGACATGACTCAAAGCCTTTTGCCCATTTTTAAATTGGGATGTTTGTCTTCTTATTACTGAGTTGTAAGTGTTCTTTACATATTCCGGGTATAAGTCCTTAATCAAACACATAATTTGCAAATATTTTTTTTTGGTCTGTGCCTTGCTTTTTTATTTTCAAGAATGAAGTGCAAATATTTGTAACTTCGATGAGGTGAAATATTCTAAATTTTGGTGAAGTCCAGTTTGTCAGTTTATCAGCTTAAAATTATTCATGGACTCCCCATAAACTCTAAGAGCATAGTCCAAAATCCATAGCATGACATAAAAAGTCATACAAAGACATACAAAGTCAAATCTGACTTCTGTGCATCACCGTGCAGCTTTAGGCCTTGACCTGATTTTGTCTCTTATTCCATGTCCTAATCAAAACATTATCTCCTGCACTCTCTTTTTTTAAAAAAAGATTTATTTATTTATTTTAGAGAGAGAGAAAGAGAGAGCACAAGTGAGGAGAAGGGCAGAGGGAGAGGGAGAGAGAGAATCTCCAGCAGACTCCCCACTGAGCACAGAGCCGTATGCAGACTCAGTCTCCTGACCCTGAGATCATGACCTGAGCAGAAATCAAGAGTTGGATGCTTAACCAACTGAGCCACCCAGGTGCCTCTCTCCTGTACTCTCTTAACTGACCATGACATTTCTGGTCCCTGCGACTTTGTTCAGTTTGCTCCATCCATTCAGAACAACACCCAGCCTTCCTTTCCCTCTCTGGCTAAGTTCTCTGTGTCTTACTCCTTTGCAACTAAGATCCTCTGGAAAACCTTGCCTACCCTCCCTTTGGCCCAGGCTAAGTCAGATGCTCTTCCTAAATGCCTATTTAAGTCTTAGCACATCTTATATTATTCTGTAATTTTTTATTATACTGTCTATTCTCCTTATCCAAGAATAAAGTTCTTTAGGTAAAGGGCTGTATTTTAGTTTTTCTTTGTATTTCTAGTGGCTAGCATAACTACAGTTTTATTATAAGTACTTAATAAATATTGATTCAATATATGTTGTGTTTCAAAAGTAATTAAGAGCCTGACTTATAAGAAAACCAATCTACTTAGTGGATTAGAGATAATCAGAGATAGGCGTTTTTCAAACCTACATGTTCAGAGGAATAAGGATTCCAGATTCAGCATCAAACCATTCACTAAGTTTATATTCTGGAAAGACATTGAACTATGTGCTTTCTAAGCATTTTCTCTAATACTCAAAACATCCTCATGTAAGAGAGGTAACTTGATGTCCCTGTTTTATAGGAAAGGAAACTCAGACTAAATGCTTTGACTGAGGTCACCTAGCCATTTGTAATGGGAGAGAGTACAGGTCATTTATAAACCTAGCATGATAAGAAATCATGGCTTCGAGGAACGCATTTAACAAATGTTCAATGAACTCACACTATGTGCCCGACAACATTCAAGGAGCTATGAATTTAGAAGGAAAAGAAGAGACAACTTTTTCTGCAGTTATGGAGTTTATATTCTAGGTGGTCATGGATACAATGGATGCTACTCTAACCAACATTTTAAAAGAGAACAATTTTGAGCATTAAACTCCCTTGAGATAGTAAAGATAGGAAAAGGTTAAAAAAAAAAATTGAGCCTTACAGACATGAGAAAGCTTGTTTTATCCTTCATTTTTTTCCCCTAAGTGTTAGTTGAGAAACAGGAACAGATTTTCATATACACAGGGCTTTGCCAGCAATATAGACATTATAACCTGGCCCTGGCCCTGGGCCCTGGATTAGCCAACTGTTTGGCCATGATATTTGTCAGAGAGAGCAAGCAATGCCCCTGTGTGACGTGGCATGTTTAGGAAAGAGTCCAAAGGGAAGGGGAAATTGGAAAAGGCAGGATGAGGTAGGAAAATCAAAAAGGCAGTAGGGAAGGGAGGGCAACAAGGACACAATGGCTGCCAAGACTATTACTGGTAACTCCTCTCCCTGCATCCTAAGGGTGGGGCCTTGCCCATACTGATCATTATGGTAGGACTTAGAACCTAGCACAGTGCCTATCGCTTAGCTGGTGTTCACTAAGCATATTAGAAAGATGATTTATTGAAATGAGTCTATTATTTAAATCAAAAAACATTTGTTAATTGCTGTGATATCCTAACCATAGTGTGAGGTCTCGCTCCCTGCCCTCAAGGGATACACCCAGTATTTGGGGAGAGAAACATCAGATTATTGAAAGGAAAGTATGATAAATACTGTAACAGAGAGGTGAATAGATTGCTATGAAAATGCTAGAAAGAGATACTTGCTCAGGACGAGGGGAAGGCTTCATGGAGAGCATGGCATTTGAGCTAGGAAGGCTATTTAAGGCATGGTCTGGAGAGACTTTCCTGTTCAGGATGTGATGAGAATGTCACAGTGGCTAGAGACAAAACACATGGACAGAAGAGGCTGGGGACACGTGCAATTTGCAAGGCTAGGCTAAACATTTTTATTAGAGCCTGGAGTGTCTGGCAGGCAGCAGGGGCACACCCTCTGCTTGCCATCAGAGCTATCTTCTTAAAAATATGTTTTATGATGTTAATACCCTTCTCAAAGCCAAAAAGCCACTCAACCATCACAAAGTATTATGTAATATGGGTTTCTACATGCTGATGAGGTCTCTAGATAGGCATGAACATGAATGTCCCATTGTGGAAGCACACGTCCACATAGGTCATTGAACTTTCATGGCCTCCTGGTATCCCTGCCCTGGTAAAACCCTCACTTTCACTAAATTAGTGTACGTCTGTGTAACCAACGGAACACAGAGGGAATGATGGTATGCCACTTCTAAGGCGAGGTCATAAAATATATTGGGGCATCTCTCTTGTTCTCTCTTGGTTTATTTGCTCTGTGGAAAGCCAATTATTGTGTCTTAAGGACACTCAAGTAGCCTATGGATTGCCCCATGTGGCAAGGAACTGAGGCCTCCTGGGAACAGCTATATGAGTGAACCATCTTGGAGGCAGACTCTCCAGCCCTGCGCAAGCCTTCTGACGGCTGCAGCCCCAGCAGGAATCCTGACTCCAGCCTCCTGAGCCACCAGCTAAGCCACTCCCAAATACCAGACCTATCAAAATTTTTAGATAATAAATGTTTGTTGTTTAAAGCCACTACATTTTAGGATAATTTGTTAGGCGACAATTGATAATTCATACATCATTGATCATATAAAGTCAGGGTTAAAAGGAACTCCAGAGATTAAGTAGGGCAGGCATTGGTAACTGGGTTCAACATTTCTCATTGAAGCTTGAAGAGATTTGATCAGAGTTGGCACACATTTGAGACCTCTTTATGGTCCCCGATTCCAAGAGCTGTAGGGCTTGGTCCAAGCTTTCATGACTAATTAAATGTTAAGAACTTCATTTCCTGATTGCAAGTCCAGGTCTCTTGCCACTATATTATGGTATAATTCATAAAAATGACTCAATTTAACCTTTTTTTGTTTATAGGAGATAACTACCCCCTTGCAGCAGATCAGTCACTCAGTTTGTTCAGCATTTCCTCATCTGGGAAGAAGATACTGTATAGTGTTTAAGAGAGTTGAATACAGTTTGAATGTTCATTATGGTGGGCTGGATAGCAGCCCCCAGAGATATCCAGGTCCTAATCCCTGGAATCTACGCATGCTACCCCTGTATGGTAAAAGAGATTTTGCAGATGTAATTAAATTGAGGGTCTTGAGATGGAGAGATTATCCTGGAATATCTGGGTAGAATATACTCTAAATGTAATCACAAATGTTCTCGTAAGAGGGAAGCAGAAAGCAATTTGATAAAGAAAGGGAGACGGTAGTGTGATGCAGGGTGAGGAGAAAAAAGATGATGTGATGCAGGGCCATGAGCCAAGGAATGAGAACAGCATCCATCCTGGAAAAGACCAAGAAACAGATTCTCCCCTAGAGCCTCCAGAAGGGGCCAGCCCAGTTGACCCTTTGCTTTTAGCCCACTGAGACTGATTTCAGATTTCTGACCTCCAGAACTGTAAAAGAATCAATTTGTGTACTAATACACAGAATATTTGTTCCAACATATTCTAGTCCTGTTAGTTTGTGTAAGACAACCTTTCCAAAACTCTCTTTTGTCCTCTGTAAAATGGGAACAATAAAATGTCTATCTCACAGAGTTGCTGTTAGGTTGAATAGAATCATTCATGTAAAATGCTCTGGATAGGACTTGGCACATGGAATGTTCTTTATAAAGTTGGCTGCTGATTTGGTCTAGACAGGAAGATTGCAACATTTTTTGCCTTCTTTTGAAAATTCAAATAGAGTACTAAGTATCTCTTGGAATATATAAAGGGTTGAATATTTATTAACTGTTCTATCGTTCTATCGTTACCATCCTATCAGGCACCCTGACCCTATTTGCTTCATCCTCTCTGATTGTCTTTTCTCAAGATTTGCCTGCAGGATGCAGAAAAGGCCAATGGATGGGATGATTGGAAAATAACTCATGGATGAGAAAACTAAAGAGGATTCTGAAAGGATCTCTTTGCCTATTATCTGCTTTCAGAGAAAGTCACACAAAACTGTTGAAAAGTTATCCTATTCGTAAAGATCTCTAGAGAGGGAGTGCCTACAAACGTTTCTAGTAATTTCCCTTGGTGCATACGAAGACTGCTCTTGATGTTCAAAGAAGACTTCACTGATGGCTATGATTCTTCTGTATAAAAAAAATAGAATGGTTTTATTTTTGAAAGCTGCTTGATACCCAATGCTGCCTGAAAGAGTCTATCACGAAAGTGGCCATGTGTTAGTTAACTTCTCTAGTTCAGCTTCGGACCACTGAAGGTAAGAAGCAGCAAAATCATGCAAACCTTTTCTTTTCCTTATCCTGGATTCAATTTCAAAATTTCACTAATTAGAAAGAAAAATATAATAAATATATTTACTTATATTATTCCTACAACTCTATTTTCTGTAGATGCTGGTATTTGCTCTTTTCTACAGCTTTGGCATTTGTATTCTGTTGTTTATATGTACTGATTATCTTTGCATAGATGAAGTGCTCTGTGGTTTCTGTCATGAGACCTCATGGACAAGAGCAGTTCCTGTACCATTCTGTCCTGTCGTGCTTGGTGGAACTTCTTGGGCCCCGTGATAGTTTTATGATGATAGAAATGACACTATAGGATGAAGCCAAAGGAACATTTTTAAAATAGGCTCTGATGCTATTGGGTCTTCAGTGGGTATCTCTCCCTTTACAGAGTAAAGAACTGAGGGATAACTGCTGTATCATCATGACAAACAACTGTGGCCAAATAGCCGAGACCAGTGATTTTCTAAAGCCCTGCAAAATCCTGGGCCCGTTAGTTAGAGAGGGCTGTGGAAACAAATGAATCTGGTTCACTGACTTGGCCTGTAATACCACACTGAGGTTTACCGGAAGGACAAAAGACCAAGTTCCCTTCTATCTCTGAACATGTCTCAACCCCAGACATCGTCCATTTCCATCACTGAATCCCACGCTTGCCCACCACCATGGTCAGCAGTTCCTTAGAGGAGGGTACATTTTTTCCTAATTTAGCCTGGATGGGCTGATAATTGTTGAGCTAACAAGGTGTGGCTCCTCGTACAGGAACAAAGTCAGTCTGAAGTCAGCTGACTAGAATGTCTTTCCCTCCAATGCAGACCCAACTACATAAATCGGAAATGGAGGCAGACATCTCTTAGTTGAAGTGGCCTTATTTAGCCAACAGAGATTGACAGTTGAGGGAGAGCTCACCTCCACCGTAGTTTACTGCCTCACAAGTGCCATCTGATGGTAGCAGTTGAACAGAACGTTAGTAGGTCTTTGGTGACAGCTTTGAGAGCCCCTGAATAGAAGCCAGGCACGCAAGCTGGTGCAGTCACTCTGGAAAACAGTGTGGAGGTTCCTCAAAAAGCTGAAAATAGAGCTACCCTACGACCCAGCAATTGCACTACTGGGTATTTACCCCAAAGATACAAATGTAGGGATCTGAAGGGGTACGTGCACCCCGATGTTTATAGCAGCAATGTCCACAATAGCCAAACTGTGGAAAGAGCCAAGATGTCCATCGACAGATGAATGGATAAAGAAGATGTGGTGTATATGTACAATGGAATATTATGCAGCCATCAAAAGGAATGAGATCTTGCCATTTGCAATGACGTGGATGGAACTGGAGGGTATTATGCTGAGTGAAATAAGTCAAACAGAGAAAGACATGTATCATATGACCTCACTGATATGAGGAATTCTTAATCTCAGGAAACAAACTGAGGGTTGCTGGAGTGGGGGGGGTGGAAGGGATGGGGTGACTGGTGATAGACACTGGGGAGGGTATGTGCTCTGGTAAGCGCTGTGAATTGTGCAAGACGGTTGAATCTCAGATCTGTACCTCTGAAACAAATAATGCAATATATGTTAAGAAAAAAAAAAAAAGAAGATAGCAGGAGGGGAAGAATGAAGGGGGGGAAATCGGAGGGGGAGACGAACCATGAGAGACGATGGACTCTGAGAAACAAACTGAGGGTTCTATAGGGGAGGGGGGTGGGGGGATGGGTTAGCCTGGTGACGGGTATTAAAGAGGGCACGTATTGAATGGAGCACTGGGTGTTATACGCAAACAATGAATCATGGAACACTACATCAAAAACTAATGATGTAATGTATGGTGATTAACATAACATAATAAAATAAAAAAAATAAAATTAAAAAAAAAGTTAAAAAAAAAAGAAGCCAAGCACAAATTACTTTTTCTAATTTCAGTGCTCTGGTTGTCCAAGGTAGGTAAGAATAAACAAAAGCACATCTAGAAGGTGATGCTTGACCTCTCTCGAGATAAGAAGCTCACACCAGCTTTTTGCTTTTGTGGGGAATCAAAATTTAACATTATCATCTAAAGTCCTCCCAGCTTTATAGAACTCAGTTCACAGGTTCTAGGAAAGAAGATGAAACTTTCATTTATCTTTACGCTACATGTGGAGAGATACTGTGCATAACTGCTTCAACCAAAAGCTCGTAGATTTTGATGCATTTTATCTGTTTATAGGAGATCAACTCCCACCGTAAACACTGAATTCTGTTTATAACAGAAGGGCAGTATCTGCGGGTAGCCTAAGCAGAGTGCTCCAGCCTCGTTTTTTCCCGTTTTTGCAGAGACGCTGGAGGAATGTGCCTTTGCACCCGCTCACTAGCATCCCTAAATCATGATTAATTTAAAGCCCTTTCTCTCCTTGGTTACGCCTGATACAGGCAACTGCTTTGCTGTCACATTGACTTTTCTGTCTTTGCAGATTCAAAGCCAGCGTTGAGTCCTCCTAGCAGGGTGAGTTCTCTGACAAGGAAGTTTTGCAACCGAATTTACAGCTGGAGTCAAACTTGTCAGGGAGGCCCAGAGGGAAACTGTCGCAATCCACTGGTTAAGTATGCATTTAATAGTGTTTATCCAAGCAAGTTTGTGATTTCTTCACTCTCTCCAACAAATACGTTATTTGTAATACCTATCTTCTCTAATCTAGGTGTTTGAAAAATGTCTCTAACGTGTGTGGGCTAGAATACATTTTGTTTTTCTGTGGGTATATTCATGTAACAAGGGCAGTCTTTGAGGAACTATCAAAAACTGCTTGTCATCTTTCCAAATCAACTCTCTCTGCAGTGACCATGACTTAATCCTGAAGGAAAACAAGGTAATCTTTTCAAATAAACATTCTCAAGGATGTTTAGAGGGAACCTCAATTGCTAGTATGCAGAACCCTCCCTGTGACTGAAAATAGTTATATTGAAGGAGTCCAATTACAGTAAGTTGGAGTGTTTGTAAGCATTTGGTATTTCCAGATGATTAATAATAATAAGCTAAATTGCAAGCAAAGTGTGTGTGTGTGTTCATGTGTTCGAGGAGTCGAGTTCGAAGAGTCTCTTAGGATCTTGTTCCTCAATGCTGTTGGTGGAAAATGAGGCACAGAGTGGTTAACCACTTTCAGTGGTAAGGGAGTTGGTGAAGAACATTGGCAATTTGGAACCTAGGCCCATTAACTTCCACGGGGCTAACCTGCTTCTGGTAAGAGTAACTAAGAGAAGAAGAAACATTTGATCATGAAGTAAAAAGGGAGCCCTGAAACCAAAGAAATTGGTTGTATGCAACTTATTAGTGTACAGTTCCTAGCCTCAAGGAACTTGGCATGCAATAAAAGGAGAAAATGTAGAGTATGGATTGAATACACAAAACTTACTTGGATGATAGAATTAATTAAATCAATACAGACCATGGACACTGGAGTTTATCGTATTACTGATGTTATTTTGTATTACAATTCTTTTTTCCCCAGTCTCTTCTATTCTGGTCTCTGGGCTCTTGCAGGACAGACCTCTTTTCTTATTTGGGTCTGAAGTCCCTGGACTTAAGGCTGATCCCAGCACAGATGAGGACAGGAGGGGGTGAATGAATAAATTTGGTCTTGACTTCGGTATTTTTTTCTTCTATTGTTTGTGGGCCTGATGTTCTCTAATTTATTATTTGTTGTTTAAGATGCCATACATTCAGGGGCACCCAGGTGGCTCAGTTGGTTAGGCGGCCGACTCTTGATTTCATCTTCAGGTCATGATCTCAGGGTCCTGGGATCGAGCCCCGTGTTGGGCTCTGTGCTCAGTGGGGAGTCTGCTTGAGATTCTCTTTCTCCCTCTCCCTCTGCCCCCCCCATTTGTGCACGTTCTCTCTCTCTCTCAAATAAATGAATCAATCTTAAAAAAAAAGATGCCATACATTCAAAGCATCTTTTTAGGTATGTCACCATTTATATGGGACATTAATATATTATTACCTTGTTAAAAAACTTATAGCAGTGCCAGGCAACAGAAATACAATGTGAGCCACATGCGTAATTTTAAATTTTCTGATAGCCACATTAAAAAAGTAAAAAAAAAAAAAAAATTTATTTAACTCAACATATCTAGAGCATTGCCATTTCAACAAGTAAATTAATATTATTAATGAACAAAATTACTAATAAGATACCTTGCATTCTTTCTCTCATACTAAGTTTTTAAAATCCAGTGTGCATTTTATACTTAATGGGCATCTAAGTTCAGACCTACTTTCCACTACAATGTAGACTACCACATTTCAAGTGATCAATGGGTACATGTAGGTGCTGTATTGTTCAGCATGGCTCTAGAGTTCATATGTAGGCATAGGGAAAGTTTCCCCTGCTTAACACTCAACCCCGCTATTATGCACACTCTCAATGCCCGTAGTTCAGAAATAATCCCATCCTTAGTGCTCCATGAAAAGGATGGAGACCAACCATCTGGATTTGCCCAAGGATTTTCTGGGACACAGTACTTAGTCTCAAGCAAAACAGAATGGCTGGTCATCCCACATGTAAACCATACCTGTCCAATCAACACCTCTTATCCTCTTGGCCACATTGATTGGATCAGTCTTAGAACACATAAACCTGTTGCCAGTCATGGGATTGTGTGGGAACCACTGGGAAAAAGAACCTCATTTTCTGCTGTAGTTATCTCGAACTTTAGCTCACCTTCTTTACATCATGAGGAGAGAGCCTTGTTGACAGTAATTCCCACTCCGGAGAAAACCAGAGGTAGAGAAAAACTGAGTCTTGATGACTTTTTCTTTTTTTTAGTTCCTGGATCCAGCCTTGCATGAAGCTTTTCTGCCCTTGAACTTTTCAGTAAGCCAATAAATTCTTTACATCAGCCTTTGTTTACTTTCTTGTTTGTTTAAACCATTCAGGTTAGATTTCCATCACTTGAAACTAGAACAGTCTTAGTTAATAAAATAGGTTAAAAAAAATAAAGGAATGCAAGAAATCTACTTGGAATTCTCCAGGTTCATAAGAAATGTAATCAGAGACTGTCTATTTTTCTTTTACATAGCCTTCTTGAGCTACTATGGGATGTGTATGTGCATGCACATGCATATGAATATGTATGACTGTGCGTGTGTGTGTGTGTGCATGAGTGAGTGTGTATGTGTTCTCTCTTAGGCAGCCTAAGAACATGGGGTCTGTTTGTGACAAAGGGGTTGAAGGCAGTGAAATAGCTACATGCTGGCAATAACCTATGAATTAGTGGGGATATTTTAAAGTAGGAGGCAATGGAGACCTGCTGTTCGTTTTTGTTTTTGTTTTCTTCCTCTTCTGTCTCTTTCTCTCTTGCTCTCAGACCTTTGCACTTTGCTCATGTTGTGGGTGCTTTGCTCCATTGTAATGACTTTCATGATGGATCAAAGTCTCATTCTAGGTATTGGAAGAATCTAAACCTCATGAGATTTTCAGTGTGTGGGCTAGGGTCCCTTGGGAGATTGTAGAGTTGTGAAATCGGGCATCTGAAAATCCATCCATCCATTTATCTCTTCTTAATCAATGAATGCTAAAAGTGAAACCGTTAGCATGTGGAAAGATTATAACACTTTTTGACAGCTCCAGGAGAAGAGTGAGTAGGTATTCAATAGATGTCATTGAGCTACTAATATGTAACTTGACAAGGTTAGATGCCCTATGTGAAGCATTTAACATATGTTATAGCATAATATTTAGACTTCATTATTATCCTTGTTGTTTTAAAATAGGAATATATATATTCTTTATTCATTATTCATTTAACAAATTTATTTTTTAAACTATTATGTTCTTGATGAATTTAACATCTAGTGGAGAAAATAGGCTTACAAACACACGACTACAAAACCATGTGTGAGTATGTAAAGAACTGAGAAACACCACTGCAGAGGGGAGGAAGAACAGCACCTGAGGGCAGAGGTAGGGATGGGTGGGGAAGGGGCTTCGAGACAATCAGAGACGCTCCCCGCAGCATGGTGCCTGATGCCTGACACAATGAAGTGTATCTTGCAAATTTCTTTACCTATTTCAGGTGAGAGTTCCATTATTTTACAATGACAAATTTACTTTGTTTTTCTGCCTCATAGGGACATAAGTGACAGAACCTTGAATTGTGAAGAAGAGTTGGGTTCTATTTTTTTTTTTATGTGATACTGGATAATTTTATTATTATTATTATGTTCAATTAGCCAGCATATAGTACATCATTAGTTTTTGATATAGTGTTCAACGATTCATTAGTTGCGTTTAACACCCCGTGCTCATCACCACATGTGCCCTCTTAACTGGATTTCCTGGATTTGCTACTGATAATGCCTGTGGGCAAAATCAAGATCTTAAGTGTTTGGGGCTGGAGTTTCCTCACCTGTGAAGTAAGGCAGATCCACCAATTCATCCAGAATAGTATCCTTTTCCAAGTTCAGACATTACAAAGCCTTCCAATAGTGTCCTCTGTTTCTACCTTTACCATCCTTCTGTTAAGAGTAATTACCTGGAAACCACAGCCCAGAAGCAAGGCATTGCAACTAGGCATCAAAGGAACTCATTTTACAAGGGAAAAATTTCATCTCATTTTATTTTTACCAAAGTCAAAAGATCATCCCATCACAGCTACAGGATTTCTTCACTTAAATATAGCCTAGGACAGACTAGTGAAGATTTGGCAAATCAGGTTAATGATGGCAGAAAGAGTCTCACCAAATACCTCAATCTAGCATTCCTGGATTCACAAATGAAGAACAATGAGTTTCATCCAATATTTAATAAATATCCCGAAATTTTCCTATCTAGAAACAAAACAAAACAAAACAAAACAAAATAAAAACATTTTTGTATGGACATAATTTGGAAGCATATCAAATTCTTAATTTTAGAATTTAGATTTTTCAAGAAATCAGCCTTCTCGTTGTGTTTAGTTTTCTTGTGCCTGGGAATGCATTTGTGCTGTAGTTATGAAGCCAAGTAGAGAGAGAAAGGGAGAGAGAGACAGAGGTGGGAGGAGGCTGTCTGTTACGTTGTGTTCCCCAGAGTTTAGTGTAGGTCTGCAGCTTAAAGATCAAAATCTTTTTTAAGATTATATGAGAAAATGAGAGTCTAGACAGGGAATAACTATTTATTGACCATATTGGTGCACTTAGCCTCTGACATTGGATTGTTTAGTTTCAAAACACTTTTTAATATTTATTTCATTTTTTTGATGCTGATGAAAATATCTCATGTTTTATGAACATATGTGGCAGTTAATACACATTGTATCTTAATAAACAAAGTAATATACATTCACCTTAAAATCCACGGAAGACTCTATCTGGCTTTTACGAAATGAATGTTTTTCCTTACTGCAGGTTGAAATTGATATTTTACTTCCCTGTAGCTCAGCATGTGATAGTTGTGACGACATGGTAACTCAACAGAAGGGTCATCTACTGGCTCTTACGATTCTCTTCCACATTTAACAGTGTCTTAAAAGGACACCGCTGCAGAATTAAACCCCAAATACTCAATATGTGCATCTGGAGAGTTGTCCTATTCATGATATCAGAGTCACAGACCTTGTGACACTCATCCAAAGCCACCGTATCCAACATCTGAGTTTTTCTAATTATTGGATGACACTCGTATTTTCCACCTAACCTCTGCTACTTTAAGTGTGGCCAGCACGCCTTCCTACTGCATTGTGATTGGCATTGAAGAGCCAATGGACGGTATCATCCAACATTAAAAAGAACTGTCACCAACAACTTCCTGTTTAGTGTGACTGTAACCCCTGAGCATTTATTAAGAACTCAAAGTCTTCGCCGTATCAGAAGCAGGTGTGTCTCTAAGTCTGACTTTCTCTCCATCTCTTGCCTCCCCTTGGTGTCCTTTCTCGCCTCCCCACCCCCACAGCTTTGGCTTCACTTGCTCAGGCTGTGACTGTTGCTTCAGGTGGGGCCATTTTTATCTAGCTGCAAGGCCAAGCAAACCAATCTTGCAAAACAGTTCTGCTACATATCTTAGCCTCTTCCTGCTTGGAGTTTTTACATTAATAACCTGCAAAGCCTTTAAAGCTGAGCTTTTGCACAAAGCTGCACCCAGAATGTGCTGCTAAGTTGCCACTCCATGTCAGCTCCCTGTCACCTAACCCACACGGCAGTAAATAACCTGCAGTTAGAATTTTAGGTCGCTTTCTTCCTTCAGCTGGTATGTAAAAAAATGTGGCTTGGAGGTCTGGTAGTATGAACCGTGGGGTAACTGGCTACGGAGATCCTGCTGCAAATCCTTTAGGACATTTGTCTCTTCTACCTTTTGTCTGTTCTCTCTTGAATACTTTCTGCCCTCCGGCACGTCATTTCTGCATAACTGGAGAAGTGATGGTATTTGAACCAATGAATGGCCATGCTGTTTAGTTCACTCATCTGGAGGCTGGTACAGAGGGAAAAGTCAAGCTTGTCCTGAGCTCTGCTCTGTCAGTCTCTGTCCCTCTACCCACAGTCCAACAATTCACCCTGACCCATGTCTTAAGCAATGTGGCAAGAGAGAGCAGGAAACCCTCCTTTGTTTGTCTGTCATTCATTCATTTGGGGTAAACTGCAGAACTCCTAGCTGCAAAGCACGGAGCTTCACTGTGAGGGTCATGAAGGACCAGAACATCTGGTTCCTGCTCTGAGAGGGTCGCCTCTGCTCATGCCCTTCCAGCATGCCCCCAGCCCCCCACCCCCCAACTTACAATCTAATAGGCAAGCTGTAGAATGGCCTTTCTCCTTTGGAAATCTCTACAGAATTATAAAAACTGGAGGAATTAGAATTTAGCACCTTTTCTAGATTTGCTTTCTTTTGTTCCCCTAAGCACCCCTCACATGGCAACCAAACCATACTGTTTAGTGTCCCCTGAACCTGGCCTGCCCTTGCCATCCTGAACAACTCATCGAAAGGCTGCCATCTACACCCAGCTCCCCGCTCTGTCCCCTATCATTGGGAAACACACCCTTCTTTTTCAAAGGCATATTTCAAATACGTCTTCCTTTCAACTGGGTAAAATTTTCTTTTGCCTGTGGACTCAGAGGAAATGACAGAGAAAACAATAAACTTTAGAGTCTAAAGGATCTCCTTCTGCTCTTGGGCTCTACTGCTCACTAACTATGTCCCATTGGAAAAGCTACGGGGACTCTCTGGCCTCAGTTTCCTCATCTTCAAAAGGGAGATGATGATACTGCAAGAGAGTGATGGCTTTTTGATGGGGGTCATTCACATAAATGGTCTAGCACTCAATATCTGGCACTTAGTGGGTACAAACCAAATATTGGTCAGTATCCCTTCTTGGAAACCTCCTCTATTAAATTTGTTTAAATAGCTGTTTGCAGGATTATATGCTGCGTTAGATTCCAAGTCACTTAAGAATAGGCACTATGGCTTATTCATGTGGGCTTCCTTGCAGCATCGCACCATGCTTCGTACCTATCAGATGCTCAGGCACATTGGATGCACCAATGCACTACTGTAAAAACATAAATGATCATAGGTGTGTGAAGAGCCAGGCTCAGGGGGTGAAAAGCAGGACTGGGTACAAAGCCCAGTTTCTTGAAAGCCTTTGCTGAGCTCAGCAAGGTTCTTAAGGGTAGGGTAGTGAGAGGAAGAAAGTGGCGGTCTCTGTGTGCAGGCTCATATTATTTAGGGCCCCAGGGTGACCTCTCCCTGGGATCATGAACAAGATGAATCAGGAGAAGAAAGAACAGAGATGGGGCCAGCTGTTCTCAGATCCTGAGGCATTCCAAACATGAGGGAGAGACTCAGTTTTTCCTGATTAATCTTTGGTGATTTATTTTTTGGACATCATTTAAAAGGAGCATTTTAAAGTAAATTAATTGAACTCCCATGACCTTTTACCCTACTTGTATCATCAAAAGAAACTACTAGATCTTGAAATTAAAAAAAAAAAAAACTTGATTTATTTTTTTGTGACTTACAAACTACTGAGGAATGTCAGGTTTTTGTTTTTTTTTTTAACTATAAATAAAAACTCCAGCCTTTCCAGCAGCAAGTTGAAATATCCCAAGTTTGAAACATCCCAATTTTAGCAAATGAGTGTTGAGTGAGGGGTGTCATATACATGGATGAATGATTAATGTATAATCTATGACACACAAAAATGAGAAAGTATTAGCCGTCTTTAAAACAGTCATTTCCCCTTTCACCGTACTGACCTGATAATATTCTTGAGTTCACCTCTCTCCAACAATACTTGAGTAAATTCTCATTAGTACAAGCCAGTGCTTTTCAAAGTGCAGGTAGCAGTCTGTTAGGGAGTTACAAAATCAATTTAGTGGGGTTTTTTTTTTTTTTTTTTTGATTAGTGGAATAGAGTAATATAGAGAATAAAATAGAAGACAAACTATCTGAATGTGTCACGCAGTAAGGATGAATTTTATTTTATAAACCTTCCATTTGCATTTTATATATGCATTGTGAAATGTATTAATGCATGTAGTGAGTTGGGGTGCACAATGTAGTTTTCACTGTGGACATATCTCAGAAATGTTAGAAGCTGCCGAATCTGTCTGCCTTCATGGTGCTTTGTTTACAGATTGTTCGGTGATAGTGTGAAAGCTCTGGCCAATGAGATGTCAAGGAAGGTCTGGTGGGAAAGGTAGGGTTTGGGGAAAGATTCTTCACTCAAATTATGGTGCCCTGTGGAGCTACTGTCCTTTATTTCATTGGATATTGTTATATCTATATGTGCTTTCTAGAACTGGGGTACCATATTGCAACCACAAAGGGAGCTCATATGAGATCATGATGGATGTAGCAAAGTGGAAGGAAGATGGAGGGAATCTGGGTCTTAGATTTACTATTAAGCTGGGATATTAAATGCTTCTGGAAATATTCTGCCTCTGGGCTTGTTACATGAGATAATAAATCCCCTAACTGTTTAAAGACTTGAGTTAGTATTTTGTGACTCATAGCTGAATGAACCCTAAAGGATAAAGAAAGCTTATGTTAGGAAGTGCAAGTAAATCAAACACTGATGTTTAGGTGTGGTGGAAGGAAAGCTTGGAAAGGTCGTGGGGGTCAGATCATGAAGGATGTTGAGTTTTAGGACCAAACATTGATATGGATACAGTACAGGCTTGTAGCTATGAGTATAGACTCGGGAATAGACTGTCTGGACTCAAATCTGTGTCTTACTTATTAGCTGGGTTGCCTTGGGAAAGTAATTGTTTTGAGCCGTGGGTTGGAATATTAATTGGGTGCCATTGTCCAGGGTGGATTGAAGGCTGGGAGAAATTGGAGGTGGTGGAACTGGGGAGAAGGCTGTGGTGACAAGCCAGCAGTGAGCAATGAGATTTGTGCTCTGGAGGTGGAAAGAAAACCCATAGGAAGGAGGCACTAAAGCAGGTGGACTTGATAGGCTAGGTATGTGAGACGGGGTTGGGGGAGGGACTCCAGTCTGGTGCTGATTTCAGTGCTGGAATCCTCAGGGAAGGGATGTGTGTGTGTGGTGGGGTGGAAGTCAGGAGTGGGCAGGGGCTAACTTCTCATGATCCCCTTTACAGCATGGCACTGTATGTACTTTTAATTTCCTCATCCCAAGCCTCATTTTATGGATGGTGTGCTGAAGTTCTGAGAAGTTAAGATCTTCTCCTGAATGACAGAGTAAATGGCAGAGCTCAGGTTTAATCCCAGGCCATTTTTACTTCCAATCTCTTGAGAGTTACCCAGGATCAGGACAAGAAATAGGGAAATCATTAGGAGTGAACAAGTTTTAGTGAGAAGACAGAGTTTAAACTATAGATCCATAACACAGATAAGTAAAGGAGGAGAGTGAATAGGGCTTGAAGACAGATCTTTCTAACATGTTTTTTTTTTTATTTGAAAAAAAAAATCAGGTGAGAAAACAAAGACAGCTATTAGTGGAGACAGAGAAGCTTGAGGAATAGTTGCGAGGAGAATGAAGATGGCACAGATGCAGTGAGTTCCAAGGGAGAGTGCGCAGCAAGAGATGGGGCCTCTGGTGTCACTGCTCGAGAGATGAAGGGACTTAGGGGTTGAAAAAAGGGTACCAGATACAATAATAAGTGGTTTCCCCGTGACTTTGAAGCAAGAAATCCCAATAAGCTTGGCAAACATATGTGCTAGGTTATAGGATATGGGAGTGAGTGGAGAGAGATTGTGGACCCTTAATGAAAAGTCAGAATGGAAAGTAAAGATTTGACATGAAAGGGAAGACCTTTTCTTGTTTAGAGAAAAAAAAGGAAACAATCTGAAAGTACTTTAGAAAAGGGGAATACTTGATGGAACAGAAATCTAGAGAAAGTCAGAGGGAGGGAGGGAAGGAGGAAGAGAGACAGAGGAAGAGGAGGAAGAAGAGGAGGAGGACAAAGAAGAAGGAGGAGGAAAAGAAGAAGAAGAGGAAGAAGAATTTGTCCCCAGAAAATAGGGAGAAATTTATCTGTGTATCAACTGCTTTGTAATTTAAAATAGGTGAGTATGAATAAATGAACTCTGGAGTAGTATCTAGGGGTAAGGAGAAATTACAGGCTGTGACTTTATCCTGTGCCTGCAAGAGAAAGTGAGGAGAAAATAGACGCTTCGAAGGGGATGTGGAATTTGCAACCAATGACTTAAGAAAATGCCACAAGGGTATATATAATGAATGCAACACAGAAGTGATGTTGGCATCCACTCTCTGCAGCAAGTTCTGATGTTGTCAGTGGAAAGAGCTCAGAATTCTAGTCATGACTCTGCTGTAATTAGTTGGAAAATCTTATTTTTTAAAAATACGTAAATACTTAAACATTCATTCATTCATTCTGTTAAGGGACTTAGTATCTCTTATTTATATAATAGAACACATTACCCACAGCTCCTTACTGTTTTGCTATGGAAATTCACCAAGAAGACACAGATGATGAAGATGAAGATGATGATGATGGCGACAAATAACAGCAAGAGAAATAGTAATAGTGACTGAAAATTATTTGGCTCTTCCTATGGTGGGCCACATAGTGTTCTAGCTTTCTATGTACATTAACTAATTTAACCCTCCCACCAGTTCTGTGAGATTCTTAAAATTGTCCCCCTCCGCCTCCGGTTGACAGAAGAAACTCAGATACAGTGAATTTTGTTGCCTAAATTTAACAACTAAAAAGTGACAGAGCCAGGATTCAGCCTCAGTGGCCTGGCTCCAGATAAAGAACTTTGGAAATATAAAGTCTTATATTTTGCCAAGAATCATTACAAAAGAAATTATTATATTCTTAAAACACAGGCTGAACAATTTTCAACAAAGGACATTTTTAAAAATCAATTTATTTTGATTACTTAAGGTATCTGGTTTTCTAATCCCATTAGCTCTTGATAACGTTGCATTTCCATGATTTTGTTTGTTTTCCCCATCTTTCTGTGGTTTCCCAAGGACGACAAGCCTCTGAGGGTGTTTTGTGGTTTCTCTACCTCTGAGCAGCTGCGGCGTTGCTGGGGTTGCTGGGGGAAGGATGCGTCTCTTCTGATGGATCACTCCTCAGCCGTGGGTATGGCAGTGGCCGCCTCAAGCTCCCCGGCCCGCGCTGAGCTACTTGGTGTATCAAAGGGGCAAAGGGGTCAGAATTGAAAGGAATATAGCTATTTAAAAGCTAGAGAAAATTCTTTACCGTATCATAAAAGTGTGGAATCAAATTTTATTTTGTTTTTTAAAGATTTTATTTATTTATTTGCCAGAGAGAGAGAGGGAGAGAGAGAGAGAGCACAAGCAGGGGGAGCGGCAGAGGGAGAGGGAGAAGCAGGCTCCCCGCTGAGCAGGGAGCCCGATGCGGGGCTCGATCCCAGGACCCTGGGATCATGACCTGAGCCAAAGGCAGACGCTTAATGACTGAGTCACCCAGGCGTTCCTGGAATCAAATTTTAGATGGATTTCCTCAGAGTGTCACTTTAATGACTTCTGCCTCAAGTAGTCATTGAGCACGATTCCCAGCAAACTGTGTTGGGTGGGTGATATTTTACACCAAGAGCTGTATCGCACCAACATGGTCTCCAGACTGTTAATCAAGCCTCATAAGGCCTCTCCAAAGAGCCCACCGTACCTGGTAGGATATCATTTCTTTCAATACTGCAATGGCTGTAGGAGCTTATTTGTAGTATCTTCAAACTCAATTAGCTGCAGTTTGGAATTGCTATAGTTACTTGAGAATTTGATAAAAGAGAGGTTAAAGAAGTTAAGCCGGGGTGACATCCTCTGTTAGCATCACAAAGAAAGCCCCAGAAACACAGCTTCATCCGTGTATTGCACGTGACTCCCTCAGGGACCGGGCTGGGCGCTCTGTGGCAGAGACAGCAGACAGAGTTGGAACTGGCCAGGGGAGAGTCAACAAATGAGGGGCTCTGGATTTGTGGGTTTTGAAACACCTGTGAGGTGCTGTCAGAAGATTTGCTTTTCAGTTTCCATACATCCTATCATTCACGAATGGCCGCCTCCCGGATGGATGCTCTACAGGGGGAGCAAGAGCCTGTCGAGATGCAGAAAAAGCACATTTTCTCTTTCGAATCTGGCTCCTCTGTTTTTAAGGGAAGCTTCAGTAACAAAAAAGAGGTTATTGATTTAGAGTAGCAGGAACTAGAGGGTAAACAGTAAAAAGTGTGTAGAATCTGGGCAGCAAGGCCAGTGAGGGTGACATCGGCCCACACAGCCGTCTCGGAGATGGGTTAGGCACCTCATGCGGCGTCTTCAGTGATACGATAATTCAGGCCCAATTGGAAGCAAGTCGACTCTGACCTCAGAGGGTCTCTGTGGTCTGGTAACAGGGCCTGACTCTTCAGGTGGCCACGCTGCCTCCTGCCTAGGGTTTAGCTTGCTTCTATAACACATTGGTTTAAAATCTATTTCCACGCTTTTTGTCTAGAGTTTACTCCCATTTTTGTCAAAAACAATCAAACAAAAAGAAATATTACATCGGATTTGAAAATGAAAAAATAATTCTCTAATGTGAGACAGGCTGTAAACATACAAAGGACTTGATCCTAGCTCTGGCAGATCTTACTCAAAATTGGTGGGAATGCTGTGTGCTTTCTCTTTTTGATATTTCAGGGGTTCTGCTGACTTTTCTTAGATGTTAGATTTCCTTAGATGTTAGCTAATTTTAGATATGGAGTATACTTAGGAATACCATGTATTTTCATGCTCTGAAATTCAGGCTAAGCTTAGTGTGTAATGTATTCTGTATAATGTATTTACACTCTATTTCTGCCCCTACCCCCAGACTCCTGCAATGGCTGTGGGCCCAAAGAGTTGAAGTTGTGACTAAAAGCTCTAACTTTCACCTTGTTTTCATACAGAATATGCCAGATCCTACTTACAGGCTGGTTAGACTTTAAGTTGTTCCAACCGTAAAATGAATCTTCTAAAATTTTCTAGTCTTATTTTTTGTTAGCAAAAAATCTGAAGTAAACACATATTTGTACAACAGCCTCTCCTTTTTTCCCCCTATATTTAAGTACTTTTGCTTTTCAGCATGATTACTATTATATTTTAAGTTCCCTTTGAAGGCAGAGGCTTATCCTGTTATCAATGTCTCCTTGATTTTAAAAAAAATATTAATCAGATTGTGGCACTTCTTTGCTTAAAACAATTTGTTGGTTTCTCATTACACTGGGTAAAACAACTAATTCTCTCCATGGGTCTAAGGACCTCCATGATATAGACTTTGCCTCTTTGGAGGCTACAGTCCTGGTCCCTTGGTCTCCATTCAGACAGACTTCTTTCCAGTTCTGCAAGCTCTTTCCCACCTCAGGCTCTTCACACATGCTGGTCCCTCAATCTGGAATGCTCTTTTACAGGGATGACTTCTTCTTATTCGAATGCCGCATCTTCAGCTATGTCTTCTCCAACTAGCTTATTTAACTAGATCATTTCCTGACTTCCACAAGCCCCATCCTCATTTCTGTATTCAGCAGCAATTTTGTTTCTTTAGAATGCTTATCACAGTTCATGTAGTTTCTTGTTTATTACCTGTATTCTCCACTTAGTCATGAGCTCTATGAGGTCAGGAACCACATGCTTATGATATTCCTGGAGCTAAAGAGATTCCATGCACACAGTAGGGATTCAACAACTAGTCGTTGAATGAATACATGTGCCTGGGGGGGGGTACATGGTGATAAATGTGCCACATATTTATTATCTTCAATGTAGCAGGATAGAAAGACAACATTAAAAAGCTAACTTGAGTCCAGATTATAGAAGCCTTCGATACTATTATGTAGTAGGTCACCATCAGTAAAGCGTTTTTGAGCGGGGGACTAATGTCACCTGGCCTGTATTTTAGAAAGATTGATCTGGCAAAAATATTGCGTGCTTGGTTGTAGTAGAAAAATAGCCTTGGGGAGACCATCAGTAGGGAGAAGATTAACACCAAGGGAGGAGCTTTAGATCCGGAGCAGAGTTGCCTGAAAATTGATAAACTAAAGCAGGTAGACAAGAGAAAACTCCTCCTTTTGATGGTTGCTTCATTCAAAATACATGTTTTGGGAAAGTTGTTAGGGAAAATGGAATAAAAAATTACTTCCTGCCCCACTCTCCATCCTGAGGGTTATTTTCAAAGACACAGCTTGATGTAATTCGGCATCATTCAGCATATACTGGGTCTTCCGGTCATGTCTGGGGTAAGAAAGTTAAGCAGTTGTTTTGTTGTTGCCGTTGTCTTTGAGATCTTCTATATTTTCCAATACAGAGCCATATTAGTTGAGATACATTTGATTTTGGAATGCTTTTTTTCATGGAGTTTTGTGGGAAAAGAGGGCCAAGCTGAGTTCCTTTGGGAATAGCAGTCTCAGTAGATGGAATATAGGATTTTGAGTCTGGGTCTCCTAGGCTTGGGCCCTCGCTCTATCCTGCATTAGCTGACTAAAATTGGAAAAGTCATTTAACCACTCAGAGCCCCATTTTCTGATCTACAAAATGGGAATGAATCATACCCTAACTCACAGTAAGGACTTTAAAACTCTAAGCTGCTCCAGTGACTGGGCTACACAAACACTGTGTGTCTCCACCCAGTTACACATCAACATTTTAACTTCTATTTATCCAGAAATTAGTGAAAGGGAATTTACGGATAAGAAGGATAAGGAGGAAGAAAAAGAGAAAGAGAACAGTGTGTCCAGATAATGGAAGAGCGGTGGTACAGGGTTCATAGGCTGCACACCTTCCTTTACAAATAAAATCGTCAGGAAATTATCGGCACCGGACACTAAATTATCAAATATTGTCATTTGCAAAACTTTTTTTTTTCCTTTAGTGCGTTTGTGAGGGCATGGTGAGTAGGAAAGGAGGCAGAGGATTCTCCTGTCATGCTGTTACTGCTATTGACAAACACTATTATCACTGCAAGGCAGTGGTTTCTGACCTCTGTTGGGTCAGGGACTCTTCGGAGTCTCTGATGAGAGGGACAGACGCTAGAAAAATTCCCATGTACATCTTTGTCTCCAGTTGTGCTTATAAATCACCTGCAACCTGTCTAGAGAGGTGGCCATTCTTGGACCCCAGGTTAAAAGACCTGGCCTTAAGACTGCAATTGAATTTTCTGTTTATATTTCAGTCTGTTTTCTGTTTTGTTTTGCTTTGTTTGGTTTTAATTTAATTTTCAGTGGGATTGTTCCTTAGGTTCATAAGCAGTCATGAATGCCTGGCATCACATTAGGAACACACTCAATCTTTAACTCTTTTAGTCCTTTCAGTAATCCTACTGGGTAATGGGGTTTATTCTTTTTTATGTAACATTGGCTAGATGACCAAGGCAAATGTTTTGGATTGCTCATGGGTGAACCTGGGGAGCCTGAGTATGTATTCTATCAGAAGACCATTAGCTAACTTAGCCTTCACCACAGAGCAAAATATATCCCTTGGGCAAGGCTGCCCTTTTCTATCAGGGGTACACCAGACCACCAACCCTGGAAAGGTCCACGCAGCATAAAGGAAGAAATATTACTCCTAGAGTACTCTCACATCTGGGGTATCTTGCAATATGTCAGACCACCATTAAACCCAAGGAGTTTGTGTGTGTGTGTGTGTGTGTGTATGTATTTTAAGAAATACAAAGAGTTCTGCTATTCAAATATTCAAGTTGGAAGAACAAAATGCCTAAGTTTTATTGAGATCAGAACAAATTTCTTAAAGATTTGCTATTCTAGGTCATTAGAATTTCTATACTCCACCTAGAAAGAGATGTAAATATCTATATTTATTCTGGTATCTCTTACAATAATAAATGTTTAACTGTGATAACACCTGTAATCAATTCTCAGGAAGCAAGCTGTTTCTAGAACATCAAAAAGTGCACAGGTATTCTTTAAGCCAAGTATATAAATGGTTGAAATGTTAAAATTGAGGGATTCTGCGTTTTTGATTAATGCTGATATTTGAAGCAACTTTACTGAAGTGCATATAAATGAAAAAGCAGATTTATTTGGGTAAAATCAAAGTATTTATCAATAAAGTCCTCTGAGATACTCAGAGGAAAGGCATTGTAGAGGTATAATGTATCATTATTATGATTATCATACCATTAACAACTAGCCTAGTACTTAATGATTTTCTTCAAGTTGTTTTATTGGTATTATTGACGTTGACTTTTTGGTCTTGGTTGCAATTAGGGCATTACAAACTGCTGATTTGTGTTAATTCTGGGAATAAAAAGAAAACAAACCAACCAAGCACTACCAAACCAGAAACTCTACAAGAGGAGCAAATTTTTCATGCCTCAAGGATACTTTCACATTTATTTCTAAATGTACCATTTCATATAAATTAACATCCCAGAAAGGAACGTTGGTTATATCAGAGAAAAACAGAAATTATGCAGGATCTCATAATGTGAGATAACTCTAGGTAGGTATGGGTAATGACCATAGTTCAGGCTGCATTAAATTTGAATTTCAGTAAATCGTGTCAATAGAAATGACATTATCTTGTTCAAAGTCAGAAAACCCAGTGACTCTGAAATTGGTTTTCTGTAATGGGTCCATATGGTTAGTTAATGTGATTTGATACTATCTGGATGGTGTTCTGGAAAACAAACTTGCTTTTTCTGCAAAGAAAAACCAGATTCCAAATACTCACCTAGTTCTTTTCCTGCACATTGATATTTTGTTCTACTTTCAATCCTTTATGGACATAGACATTTTAAACGATGGCATGTTTAGATAAAGTGATAGTATCCTGAAAGGATGATTATACCGCCAAGTGAAAAACCCAACTTGGAAAAAAAAGGAAATGGTCAGCAATATAAAGTCAGGGAACATGACTTTTAGAGGAAAATTTTTAGTCACACACGCACACACAGGGAGAGAGAAAGAAAAGAAAGAAAGAAAAAGAAGAAAGAAAGAAAGAAGAAAGAAAGACAGAAAGAAAGAAACCCTATTAGTTACAAACTGATAAAAATACTGTTAAGAGAAGTACAAAATAATTATAGAAATGTTCCAAGTGTTAACAATGAATTCCCTTGTTATCAGGTCTTGGATGGATGATTTTACTACTTAGAAACTGAATTACAAGTCTTGGCAAGTGAAACCCAATAGGGGAAAAAACAAAACAAAACTCTTGGCAAATGGAGAGTATTGATAAACTAAAATTTCAAATTAAACAATATTTTAAGGGGGAGAAATGCCTCTAATTTAAAAAAAATATTTTATAAAAACTTTAAAAAATAAACCAAAAACCAAAAAAAAAAATTTATACCATTTATAACTTATAAAATAAAGCCAGTTTAATCAAGAGTTTCTTTGATAATGGAAATGTCCTAAAATATCTAAGGATCATTATTCTAAAAATAAATTTAATGTTCAAGATAATAGCTCTATAACAGCATTTTTTTTTCTTTTTAAAGATTTTATTTATTTATTCATGAGAGACAGAGAGAGAGAGATAGAGGCAGAGGGAGAAGCAGGCTCCCCGCGGAGCAGGAGCCGGATGCGGGACTCGATCCCAGGACCCTGGGATCATGACCTGAGCCGAAGGCAGATGCTTAACCGACTGAGCCACCCAGGCGTCCCCAGCATTTTTTTTTCATATTGAATTATGCTGACTTTTCTTCAGTGTGTGCAAGTTCTATGAGAACTTTTTCTTATTTTGTGTTTTTCATTTCACTGAATTAAACAATGTAAATGTATTGTGGGCCAGATCACCTGAAGGTTGTTGTATAGACTCGGGGTCTCTATTTGTGTTCCTATTGTATTGATGCTGAGTTAGTATTTAATTCTTAATGCTCTTTGTCCAGTTGAATGTCAAAACACATTTGTCTCAACATAGCCATTGAGATGAATTCCTTCTGACAGTTTTAATGACAGAAATGTTCCTAGGTTATATAAAGAATTGAGATTTTGATTGGATACCATAAAAGTGCAATTGAGTACTCATTGTTACAGAGTAGTGAGGAAAATAATAGGAGTGGTCTTATTACATAAATAAATTATATGTTTTTGCTATGTGGAGGCAAAATGATATCATGGAGTACCATGCAAAAGATGGCTTTACCATAATTGGTTAAAGAGTAGTAATGGGAGTTTCAGGCCTTCCCTTGGCACATAGGACAGAAGTTCAACTGTAAAGAGCCTGGGCAGAAGCAGTTAGCCCCATACTCGCAATATTCAGGTTGTGAGCAAATGTCAGGTGTGGATCTTTCTTGCTTGTGTATGAGAAGCTTGTAAAAGTTCAATAGAAATAAATGCAGAAGGAAATATAAGTGAAAGATTTTAAAAATTCACAGATACTCTTTTTTTGACTTAAATAAGAGTTATTCACTGTTGAATTTTATTGATAATGGATTGATGGTAAAGGTAAGTTCACCATCAAAATTTTCCCTTTTGAAGCTGACAGTATAATACTGAAGCTTGAGGAAGACTGATAGGAATTCAACTTAATTTAGACTCACTCTTGAACAATCTGTCAAAGTTGTTTGAAATAAACAAGCATCCTTAATGACAGCATCCTCTTTTCCTTCCTTCGTTCCTTTGTTCCTTGGTTTGGTCATTCCTCCCTCCCTTCCTATCTCCCTCCTTCCTTCCCTCTCTCCCCATCTCTTTTCTCTTTCTTTCTCTCTTTTCCATCCCTTTGTCCTGAAGCTGAGAAGAGCAAGATAACACCCAGTTGTAAATTCTGGATAATCAAGATGTGATTCATCAAACTGAGAGAATTTCTAACACAAATGTAAAGTACATTTTATTTTTCCTTGGGTGTTAAGTATTAAGAATGGTTTGAGTTTCAGGATACTTTGGGCCACTTTTTTTTTGCTTTTTGTTTTTCATATTGATTTACTCAGAGCCTGCTCATGTAAAGACTCAGAAAGTTGATATGAAATTAGAATTCATTACTATTCAAAGACCCAGGTGTTCTTGGAAACAACTTCTACTGGAAAAATTAACTCTTTAAAGACATAAATTCAGTTCAGTTAAATAATATTTGGTAGCTTACTATGTGCAAGACAACAACACTATGCCCTGGGGTAAAAAGATAAGTTGGATGTTATTTCAGTGCTAAGGAACTTAGAATCTGGTGTGGGACACTAGCAGGGAAAGGGGAAGGTGAAAACATTTCCCAAATTTTCAAAAGCGTATTTGTGTATTTTGTGCTAATCTACTATTGTCTTTTACTACTTTTTATAAAAGCTTTCTAGCTTTTTTTTTTTTAACTAGAGTTTTGAGCTTATGAAAGAGATATTTCTATGTTCTCTAATTTCATGACGCAAGAGGAGAGGCATCATTATTACATATATTTTTTGCAAGATGAAAATATCCTCAGGCTGGGACTAATAGAAAGCAAAATAAGTAAAAAGTGAAACACTGATGAAAGAGGGACTGAACATCACCCAGACACATTAGCTGGGGGTTGAATGACAAATGATAACAGTATTGGGTTGGTTTTAGGGATAGTGGCAGGGGGTAGAAATGAGGAGCCCAGATAGCCATGGGTGGTGTGAGCCACTAAGGAGATTTTCCTGAAACTTTTCTTTATCTTTGCATTAAAAATAAATACATAAACCCAAATAGTGCAGATTATAAAGAGAGAGAGAAAAAAAACTATAAGCCTTAAAATAGTCTTTAATGGGGACGCCTGGGTGGCTCAGTCGGTTAAGCGTCTGCCTTCGGCTCAGGTCATGATCCCAGGGTCCTGGGATCGAGTTCCGCATCGGGCTCCCTGCTCCGCGGGGAGCCTGCTTCTCGCTCTGCCTCTGTCTCTCTCTCTGTCTCTCATGAATAAATAAATAAAATCTTTAAAAAAAAATTTAAAAAATAGTCTTTAATGGTCTTTAATTTGCTTTGATTAAAAAAAATGCTCACTATTAATGGAAGGAGGACTATCTAAGTCATGCTTAAGAAAACAGGACACATGAATGAGTACAACAGCTATTCAGAGCCAAAAAACAAAACAAACAAACAAACAATAAAAAAAGTACCTTCCTGCAATGTCTGCTTATGCAATAAGATGTGTATAAGGGCAAGAATATTTGTGAGGTGGGTGGTAGAATGACAGTGGTGAGCCAAGAATGTCCTCTTTAGATCTGAGTTCATAAAGTTCTTGAGGGATGCTAGTATCATGGGGAAGATATCTGTGGTCAAATAAGTTTGAAGGACGTTGAGGATAAATAACTAAACAGACTTGTTTACTGTAGGACTTAGACTTTAATATGCCGATGTACCCTGTAACTGGCCAGGAGAGGGCTATAGTACCAACCTTCCCAAATGCATTCAACTCTAGAATACTTTTAGAAGAGCTCACAGGGGAAGGGTCCTTGGGATACAGTTTTAGAAATATCTATGTTAGTACTGAGCATGTGGAAATCACAATTATTTCTCTTCATTTTTAGAGAAAAGAAATGAAGCCAAATTAATTATCTCTTGGGTCCAACACAGAGTTAGATTATATGGTGTCTTGATATGTGTTTTCTAGTTTATCTTGATCTCTGTGATATGTTATCACTCTTCCCTGGCCACGTACCTCACCCCCATTCCCAACTGGTAGATTAGGAAACAGGATCTGAGAGGATAAATATAGGGTCCTGGTAAACTGGTAAGACTTAGGCAGGGATTAAAATTTACAGGTTTTTTAAAGCTTGATTTTGGAAAACTTGAATTACAACTGAAATAAGTTAAATAAGACACAGATTGGATCACGTGATGGATTCATTGCTGAATTCAAGGGGCATCTACCTGTGATGCTCTGGTAGCGCAGGTGATGAAGATGTGGTCTCTTCTTAGGAACTTAAAATTTGGTGGGAAAGGCAGACCCATGAACATGTAATTTCAGTGCAATATGGTAAGTGATTAAAAGAGGTACATACATCTCTTTGGTTTGTTCATGATATTATCTCTCCTCGAAATATGGGAAACCTGAGCCTTCATCTGCACCCTTTCACACATATCAGATGTTTTAAGATTGAATTCCAATGCACGTTCCCTGGGAAACATTTTTTAGACACCTTGCCTCCTTCCTAGTTGGAATTAATTGTTCTCTATACTATGTTCCCATAGGACTTTCTTTTTCCTCCATCAAAACCTTTATTTTCAAAGTGTGAGTTGAGGTGTATCTGTCTGTTCATCTTCCTCCTAGATTGGGAGTTTGTTGAGGGATGATATTGTCTTAGACATTCTTATAACCTATTCAAGCCTGCATTGCTTGAATAATGCAGGCTGTCAACAAATGTTTTGTTCATTGACTGGTTGTTTTTGAAATAAAATGAAGTTTATTTATCTTTAATTTTACCATTGCTTAAAAATCATTAATAACCTAACTAGAGCATTAAGAAAATTTTTAAGATTTTATTTTATAAGTAATCTTCTCTACACCCAATGTGGGGCTTGAACTTACAACCCTGAGATCAAGAATAGCATGCCCTACTGACTGAGCCAGCCAGGCACCCCCCAAGAAAATTTTTAGAGGCAAAAAAAGTAGAATGTTCTTCCTATTTAATTTATTTTATTTTGTAATTTTATTTTGTATTTTTTACCTCCCTCCGTTTTCTCATTAAGTCATAGAATCTGAGGACAAGTCAGAGGAAGTAGGGAATGGCCTATCTAGCTCATTAGAAAACCCACAAGAGCCTTCTCATGAACTAATAGTCCAGTTCGATTACCAGGCAATTTTAGCAATTACAGAGAGAAAACGAAGGCTAAAAGGAAGTCCTTTATAGAGCCTTTAGCACCAGTCTTTTTTGAAATCTTGAGTTGTAGATAAGTCCCAGGGTGTCTGAGTCAAGCCTGGGAAAAATAAGATTATTTTAATCAGTAATAATTAAATCAGCAAGAATAAAGGCATTTGTTTCCGTCAAATCTTGTCCAGACTTTGTGGACTTTAAAAGAGATTTAAATATATGAGAAGATCTTTCTTATCTGTTTATCATTTGAAATTAGTTGGTTATTTAAAAAGGAAAAAATAGTTGAAGTAGGGAATCATAACAACAATACACGTGACTCTTAAACATTTAAGATGATGGCAAGCCTAGTTATTTGGGGTTCATAAATTATCAAACTTACATAATGGAATACAAGTTTAAAGATGTAAATATATTGCCTCATGTTTTTAGCCTTTGAAAAGGGGGTATAAATGTCTCAGGGTAAGTACAGGAATAAATACATAACCAATTTTCTTTCAAAGAAAACATTTCAGGACTAGAAAGTTTTGTCAAACCTGTAACCGTTTTGGATTTACTTAAGCCAGATTTTAAATCTAGATAATCTCTGATTATTTAAAGCAGGAGTGAGCACATTTTTTTCTGCGAAGAGTCAGATAGTAGATGCAGGCTCTGGTGGCACCACAGTCTTTATAGCAACTATTTAATTCTGCCATTGCAGGGCAAAAATAGCCACAGATCATATGGAAATGAATGTGCTTGGCTGTATGCAATAAAACTTTATTTATTACAAAGTAGGCATTGGGCCTGATGCAAAGCATTGATTCTGCTATACATCAAGATGACCTGTGGGAAGTGACTGAATGTAGGAGTAGACATCTTTGTATGCCCAGAAGAGCAGTCTTGTCCTTCTGAGAAACACTCCCCCTGCACTCATACTGTGGTGTAGGAGTTGGGGCTTGCACTCTCTCATTTGACTGAGAGTCTTCTTCTCTTGAGTCAACTCTATTTCATTGAGTCAATACATTTTTCTTTGGTCTAAGGTGGTGTGAGTTGTACTTCTGTTTCTTGCTCCTATGGAGGTCTTGCCCATGCAAATGAATAGGCACCAACTTGCGGGGCTGGAGATGAGGCTGGAAAGGGGGCGGGAATAGCAGTTGCTTCTGGGTTTAGCTGGTCACACCAAGATCAAGAACCCAGACATCTTTCTGGGGGAGGCTTCCTGAGGTAGCACAGCTGGTTAAAGCAGAGATCCTCCCAAATAGAGGTGATTGTTGATGAGGAATCATCTTTCCCTTGTAGAATCCCCCAAAGAGCTCTCCAGGTAATGCCATTCTTGGCGAGCTATTTGGCATGGTTACCCCACCTACGGACCACAGGCTGTAAACTTGATCGCTTCTCCATGCTGTGCTGGAATTTACACGGGCTTACCTATTCTCCAAATGTCATAAATATCCTAATCCCTTTGGAAAGCTTTTGTAAAGAAGAATATTTTGTTTCTCATGATAATCTTTGATTCCCCTTTCACAATCCTGAGCAGCGTAGTCTTTGGAAAAATTTCAGCAAAGATGAACAGGAGCCACCTCAGATGCTCCTGTTTCTTCTTGTCACTTAAATCATTGTCTGCTCCTACCTGCTGTGAGTCCTTCTCATCCTCTCTCCTGTGGTGGGTATATTTCTGTTTCAAGTGAAGCTTTGAGCAATCGGAGTCCCTCCATGATTGCAGGGGAATACTGCGACTGCATTATGACTGGGTGGACCCCCAAATAGGTTATTCTTGGCCAACATTCACCCATTCCTAAATGCACACAGCTCAGCACACGGTGTGTTTATCGAAACAACTCTGGTTTGTCAAACTGCAGTGAGGCTGATGTTGATTATTTCATTGGGCACTCTGACTGAAAACAAAAACTGTGGGCTGATGGCACAGCGAAAAGTGACTAATACGCATCCAACAAGATGGTGACTAAAGGCAAGTCCAAATACAAGCTGGAAAGAGCTCTAATTATTTGTAGGTCTTCCTATATGATTATTTAAACTTGTTCCAGTTAATGAGATCTGTCAATGCTGATTGGGTTAGTGGTTAAAAAAAAAAAAGATGACAGACCTGCTTTACTCAATCTGACTATGAATGTAATAACAGACGGTGAATTATTAAGTGATTTCCAAGTGGGAGTATTAAGATAGGTTTCTTATCTGATCCTTAGAATGATCCTTTGAGGCAGGTAGTGACCCCATCTTGCAATGAGGAAAACTGAGGCTTAGAAAGGTCAGATAACTAGTTCTTGGCCACAGTGGTAAACGATGCAGCCAGGAACAAAATCTGTGGAAGCACCAGGAGCAATCCTTATTACCTTACAAGAATAGATGAATTCTCGGGCACCTGGGTGGCTCAGTTGGTTAAGCGACTGCCTTCGGCTCAGGTCATGATCCTGGAGTCCCTGGATCGAGTCCCACATCGGGCTCCCCGCTCAGCGGGGTCTGCTTCTCCCTCTGACCCTCTTCCCTCTTGTGCTCTCTGTCTCTCATTCTCTCTCTCTCAAATAAATAAATAAAATCTTTAAAAAAAAGAAAAAAAGAATAGATGGATCCTCAACTTACCTTTTTCCGGTGGGGACCAGGGTTATTTTGTCCTCATGAATTTTGCATCTTTGCTGAATGCATTTGCAAATGCACAATACAGAGTTTATCTGAGAACCCTAATCAATGATTTATCCTCTAGAGCAGCAGATTTTAATCAGCAGCAATTTTCTACACCCCCCCCACCCCCCGCCCCGGGAGAGACCTTTTTGGTTGTCACCACTAGGTGGGAGCCGCTACTGGCATTTTGTGCATAGAGAGCAGGGTTGCAGGTTGCTGCTGAATATCCTACAATGTACAGGACAGTCTTCTCTCAGTAAAGAATTCGTCTCCCCAAATGTCAGTAGTGCAAGTTTGAGAAACCCTATTATAGATGCTCTGGAAACTAATAGTAAACCCTTAGAAAGACAGAACTTGGACAAGCAGTGCTATACATCTCATCTCTTCAGAGAATTTTGTCCCATCTCCAGGCGCTCTCACTTATTAGCCCCTTTAGTATATATCTCCAGCAAGACTAATCTGGGATATCACTGAATATTATAAATAAGCTGAACTGATATCAAAGCGGTGCTCCAGTGCTTCAGAGAAGTGAACTTCAGCACCCGTGTTCCTTGTTTCTTCTTCCATGTTCCTTGGCAGCCATGTTCTTTTTTTCACTCTTAAACTGAACGCTTTTTCCCAAAACTGGCAACTTCTAAAACTATGCCTCTTCTTTAGAAACACAGCATTTGCTTGTATAAGTGCTCCATGTACCCAGAGTTCCAAAAGCAGGGCTTTTCACATTTGTTTCTCATCATTTTTGACAATTAGCCTCCCTTATTTCGACAAACATCTCACTCTTAAAGAGTAGTTCTTAAGTACCATTTATCTTTTCCTGGGTGGAGTAAAGATTTCCCATGAACAAGCATTTCACATTTTTCTTTGCAAAATGTTTTTCCAAGTGTTTAACTCTGTGGGCAAACCTACAGGATAGACAAAAAAAAAAAAAAAAAAAAAAGGATGTTTTGAGAGTTGAAAGTCTTCTCTAAGGTCTTAAATACTAATTCTTTAGTTTCCACATTAAGGAAAGCCCCCGGCCTCTGAAAACAGTCTTGGCTTAACACTGGCGATACAGCTTCCCTTCAACACAGGCTAATAGCATTCTTGTTGGTAATTATCTAGGAAATAATATATTTTAACCTATTTCTATAAATACATGAGCTCGATAGACTTTCACTATAGGAACAATTTCAGAAATCAAAGACAAAATAAGAAAAAGTTAAAATGATTAACTTGTAAATTTTATAACCAATGGCTGGTGTATTGTTTCTTTTAGCGACCAATAAATTTAATCAAATAACATCATTTCTAAGTCCTGGAAAAGTATGGAAATAGCTGATTATTTTAAGTGAGTTTTATGTAATGTATGGTGATTAACATAACATAATAAAATAAAATTAAAAAAAATAAATGAGTTTTAAAAGCCATGTGTGTGAATGCCCCTAGATTATGGAATTACCACTTTAGGGGCACTCCTACATTGGTGTTTGAGAGACTGCTTCTAAGGCAGAAGGGAATTGGCTTACCAAGAGACAAAGTACTTGCGATCCACGTGTAGACAATGAAACCACAGTCTACCCACTTCATCCTAATGTCATCAAAATCAGACAAAGCCACGACATTGAGTCTTTCTCCTTCCCAGGTCTTCACTGTCCCCATTTTAGGGGTGGACTTTTGTATCTATATTCCTTTTCAAGAGAAAGGAATTCCAACATTCAAAATACCACGTTAACTTGATCTCATTATGAATGGGCACACAGAATAATAATACTTGCCTAGGGCCTTGCCCCCAGAGTTGGCTCTGACAATAACAAACGAAGGAAATGCCTTTAAGCTTGTAAATTTAGGAGACTGGTTTAGACTGAGAGGTAATCTTTGGCCCCATTGCCCTGACAGCTGAGAAACAGGGTTCTTATGTTTACGTTGTGTTCCTCACTAAATCAAGGTTGAGATGGCGCATGTGCGTGCGTGTGCGTGCGTGTGTCCATAAAATATATAATAATTATGTGACTTATAGGCAAACTCAGGCAAGAGGTATAATATGTACCATGGCTGTATATATCTTTTATTTGTTCTCCAAGGAACTTCGCATTAAAAACTGTTTATTTTCTCAGTCTACCTTGTAAAGCTGCTGCTACTCCTCCTTCTTTTCCTCTTGTTCTTTCTCTTCCTCTTATTCTTTCTTCTTCTTCCTCTCCTCTTCTCCTTCTCTTGCCCCTTCCCCTCCCTCTTCCTCCTCCTCCTTGTACTACTCTTCTTCTTCTTCTCCTTCTTCTTCTCATTGGCAATCAAAATGAGGAGATTTAAGGACAGATCTAGTCCTTACCTCCATCACAGTGTGAATTTTATGAAGATGTATTTTATAGTCTGGATTTCTTGGTTTGTGATTTTATTGGCTTGCACAGCAGGCCGCTCCTCTCTGGAAAAATTAAGTCTTCAGACTTCTGGTTGGCAAAGTCTTTGAGTCCCTCTGCTGTGCTCCCCTTGGGGGATGGAAATGTCTCAGGTTGGTCTACAATGACTTCTCTCACCGAGTAATGTACTACTGTTCCAGGGGAAATGGCCAACTGGCAACCAGACATGAGTGGTCTGGATAATTAGCAAGCTTCTGTTCAGTCCTTGGTCCTATTGATTGCAAAGCAAGCATGTCACTTGGATGAGATAGGAATTCAGGCATGTGAAGTAACTGGCCTGGATCCAGTGACAACACCCAAGGTAGCTGGGGGCAGTGCTTTTGTTCCCTACCCCAATCTCCATAACATACCCTCCAAACATACCAAATGCATAAAAATCTAAATCAAAACAGTGAGCTTGCTATGCATGCAAATTCAAGACAAACATGTAGTCCTCCTCTTCCAAAATGAATTTTTGCCTGTAAGCTCTTTTTATATAGTAACGTTGAATCTACTCATGATAATAGTTGGGAAGGGAATATTTTCCAGATTAAAAAAGAAAAAAGAATTACGGTTGTTAAGCTTGTTCATTGATCTTTCCTTAGTCATATTCAGCCTCCTTGGATTAAATAGCTCCTGAATCAAAATGCTTCCAAACATGAAAAAATCCACAGAAGTCTTATAGTTTGGGGGGTTATAAGAAGCTGAGCAAACACTCTGATGAGAGGCGTCTTGGATAACCAGAAGAGACATTTAGGATTAAACTAGATTATTAACAGATGGTTGGTAAGCTTGGAGAAAAAGAAGCTGTGATTGTTCAGAAATTCCCTGGGTTCACTGAAAACAAATCATGCCAAAGAAACACCATTTCCTATTTAAATGAGTTTGTTGAGTGGTAGATTAAAAAAAAATGCTACAGGTACAGTGTTTTATTTCAGTAGGACATTTGATAGTTTCCATGGAGGTGGTTGTTATAGAATAAAACAATCACTGGATTTAGAATTAGAAAACTGACCCGATTCTCCCAGTTACTAGTTCTATAAGCTCTCACAAGTCACATAGATTTTCTGAAGTTAGGTTTTTTCATGTCTAAAATAAGCATATTTATTTATGTATTTTCAATCTCATTCCAAAATTACTGGTTTCTTGAGAACAAGATTAAGAACTGTGGCTTGGATGAAACTCTAGTTAGATGGATTCACAGTAAGATAAAAAATGAGGCTCATGTCAATTATACCTCAATTATTAAAAGGTAATAATAATTAGGCACAATGACCATTGGTCATAGATGAATGTCAAGTTTATATAAGGGTCCTAGTGGGTGTCCCACACAACTCTAAATTCTATCCTGCTCCACACATTATCAATACTTGTTGTAGAAATATAGAAGTGATAATTCTTAAAGCCAATCACAAGTATGGGAGGATAGCTTCCAATTATAGAATCCAATCATCAAAATATTTTACGTCTGTAAAACTGAACTAAAACACAATACCAGGTTTATTGTACATAAACATATTGTTATGCACAGGCATATTCTTCAAATTATAAAGTATCAGTAACATTATTACAAGATGGGAGGTGACTATAATAACAGTTCAAGAAAAAAGGCACTGAGGAATGTAATTGAATGTAAGCCAAATGGGTGAAAAATTCAGATGGTTTTTGGAGTTCTTTTCCTCCTCCACTTGTGCAAATATTTCACTTATTCAATTAAACAAACACTCATTGAATTTTCTCAGTCCCTGCCCCTGCAGGACTCACACTTAGCTGGGATAAATTATACTACAATGCAATCCACAATGTAATAAAGATATGTAAAAGGGGCTGTTGGAGCTTAGAAAAGGAGGAGTGAGGCTTTTTGCAGGTGTGTATATGTATGCTTAGTTGTGAGTGTACCTATACAGGTCAGTAGAAGCCATAGAAGCAGGTTTTGTTGAGTTGGGCCCTGAGGAATTAATTGGAGTTACCTAGGTGGACAACGTGGGGAAAGACATCTCAGATAAGGGAGACAATGGCATGGCAATGAAAGCATGTTTTAGGAGTATTAAAAGTTTGACATGGCCAAAACATAGACTAGTGAGTTGTGTTTAAGGCAGGTTACAAAAAGCTTTTAATATAACAAAATGTTTGAACTTCATCTTGTAGGTGATGGGAAAACATTACAGATTTTAAATTGGTGGCATCGCTGGATTTATGGTGGAGAAAAATAATTCAAAGGGCTCAGTGCTACACTGACTGAAGCAGGGAAACATGTTAAGTAGTTGAGTTGGAAGTCTTTGGTTGCAAGAGATAGAAATCTAATTTGATCTAGTTTGAACATAATAGAAAATTGACTGGATCCTATACCCGAGGTAGATGTAAACCGCCCTTAACAATGACTCCAGGAGGATCAGTGCCCTGAGTGCCATTTGGATTTTTCTCTTTCTGTCTCTTGTCTTTACTTCTTTTTATGTCAGCTTTCTTCTCTCATACAGTTTCCTTATTAGGCTTAATCTGTGACTACAGGCAGCTTTCTTGCCAGAGCGTTTCAAAAATCTTGTGTAAGGGCTCTGTTGGCTGGGTTTGGATGATGTGCTCATTGATGGAAAAATCTCTGAGGCCACGGGATCGATGTTGACAGGCTTGGGGCTCACCTGCCTATCCAATACCTAGGTCCAGCTTCTTAATTGGTAACAGAATCCTCAGTTTGTTAGGGATGTAGTGGGTCCAGCATCATGCAACTGATCATGATTAGTTTAAGCTAGGCATTATAATCTTATTGTTTTTTTCAACTTTTTTTTTTTTTTGGCCACTGGATGTATCCTCAAAACCTACTTCATTCCAATTAGATTCCTGTGTTGTAGGAGTTTCTAAAAACTCATTGGCTCTCCCCACCCCCCCATTGGCTCTCTTGATGGAAGGGATTGGACTTGATAGGGGCCCACTTTCCTCCTGCTTTTCTTCTTAGCCTTAGAACAGATGTAATGCTTTGAGCCATAGTAGCCACACTTGATCTTAGCCAAAAGGCTGAGAAGCTATTGAGCCATAGTAGCCAACTAGTGCTCATAAATTGCTCTTTATGTGGAAATGCAAGGGAATTGCAAAAACTACGGGTCTTAATTTTTGAGCCACTATAACTAATGTGAGCAACTACCTACCTCCAGCATTCTTGCTGTGTGAGAAGAACAAACTCGGTTTGCTTAAGCTACTATTAAACAGCTTTGGTTACGTGCAGCCAAATGCCTTTCTAAGTGTTATGCAGTACTTCTAGTTAAATATTGTGGCCAGGGAGGTAAGGTCAAGCAAGAAATTGGCATCTACTATTCAGAACACATGTACAGTAGGATGGGACCCATTTTCCCCAAAGGAGAGAGCGGGTGTATCATAGAAACAGCCACTGTGGGAATCACTGTAAATGGGACAAAGCCCCAATATGAATTTGCTGCAGGGATTCTTGGAAGAATGACTACCTTAATCCCACCATAGAATCTGGACAAGGACGGAGGAAATGGGGCTGGAGAGAAAAGGGAGTTTATGAGGGACATGCATAAGGGGAAATCAAAGGGACTTAATGCAGTTTAGGTGTGTAGTGGCTTCGTGCTAAAGAACACACGTAAGTAGAGGATAGTGATGACAGAAAACTAGAAGCAGGTGACATTTTAGTCTCCCATGATGGAAGCATAATATCAGATTTAAGGAATGTTAAAGAATCTGCTCTCTCTCTCATTGTCATCTGTCGTCAAGCTTGCTAGATATCAAGTTAATTATCTCTTCTCCAAATCTCACTTTTAACAAGATATATGTAATTTAGAAAGAAGTATACATTATTACAAGATAAAATAAGTGCAAGATCAATAAAAATTGAAGCAAAGGGAAAGTCAGCAAAGAACAATAAGATGAAATGTATACAGAACGTGCCTGACATAAAGTCCTGTATGCATGCTTGGGCAGACCAGTAGGGGTAGTTGAATAAGGTATGGTAAGGAGGGACTCCTAAATAATGATTTATATTTTCCATCAGCAAGCTAGGACAAGAATCACTTATGACAGATGTAATATTCATGTTATTAAAGCAAACTAGGTATCTATAAGAAGCACCACTATTCCTTATATGCAACCAGAGAATGGTTTCTCCCAGACATCCCCAGAAAGGCTTTCCTGGAAATATAGTTATGTAAATCTGGGGACAGATTTTATAGAAGTGTTTATCATAGTATCCCCCAGTATGGGATAATGGCACAGTATCAAGTACGGTTCAATATAAATTGACCTTGGGGTTTGGAGCCAGGTAGACTAACAGGTCTGTGCTCCTTTACGATGGTCAAGTGTGTCTAGGAAGCTTCCTACTATTATTAGGGCAGACGCACAATGGTCCTCCATGTGATGACGTCTCCTTGTGTACTGGAGTAGAGGATGCTTGTTGATGCTGGTGTTAGAGGGGAAGGTACACATCCAATTTCCTTGTCACCTTGATTACTGATCCTCCCAATGGAAGATTTTATGAAAAGAAAGAAAAACTTGCTTTTTCCAAGTCTTTCAACTTATTCCCCGTCTTTAGAGACAGCACCCATATGTGGTTGAGAGTCCAGGCTCTGGAGCCACAGGATCTGAGTTCAAATTTTGACTTTGCCACTTACGCATGGTGTGACACTGTGCCAACTACTTAACTATTTGTGCCTCATTTTTCTCATCATTCATGTGGAGCAGTTAAAAGTGACTGTCACATAGTCCTCAAGAGATACTAGCTAATATTATTACTGTTCACGGATGCTTTCTCTTTTGTTAACTTTTGCCTTGTTTAATATAAAAATATTTATAATTAAAAATAAAATCAAAATATTATTGCATATCTAGTATGTTAAAGACATTATCACACTGTCTAGGGAATATTAACATTGCCCTCTAAGACCTTATAATCTACTTGTTGAGCAAAGTACAAAACTCACAGGAAGTAGGAACACATACAAATAGAAGTAGGAACATGTACCACAAGGCAAGCAATATCACATGGCGGTAAACTTACTATTTGGCAAACCACATACATATACAGACAATGTCCATACGATAATATATTATAGACATAATTAAATGGGTTTTTAAAACGCATGTTTACTGAATGAATTTGTGAAAAAAGTTGGTAACATTTAAGATTGTTTATTTTGACATTCCTTTATAGTATATGCTGGGAGAGCAGGCAACTTAAAAGAAAAAAAAAAAACAAATATGAAAAGCAGAACAGGCAGAGATTAAGGGTAGACCTGAAGTCTCCAAAGGTATGAAAAATTACAGATTATGTGGGCCATTAATAAATGAGTAAAACATAAAGCAGGCTTCCAGCATTTGTGAAGAATTACTCTTGGAAGCAGATAGGATGAAAATGTGGTATGAGTTTATGAGGAGTTTATGTATGTATCTGATCCTGAGCCAGGAACAGATTCCAAGCATATCCACAGAGTTGGTCGCACATGTGAATGTCCTGGAAAACTCAGCCATAATTCTATTTCCCCAAGTTGCTCAGCCCCTGACTGAAATGTTCTTGGAAACATAAACATGCAGAACACCGAAGAAATCAGAACGAGTTATAGGATTGTTTTTCTACAGAGGAATGTTTTAAAATCTTTGTAGCAAACAGGGTTAGGATTCCCCAAGATTTGTTCACCATATTCTGATTAAAATCCTAATAGTATTAAGAATCATTTACCTTTTCACTAAAACAATTTAATAGCTTCCATCTTATGCAAAATTACAGTTTGTTTTACTTACAAAGGAAACAGAAAGAAAATGGAAAGTGCCAGGCATTAAGAGAGTTAAACTGGAAAGCCTAGCCACAAAATTCCAAGTATTTTAATGGATGTTCTTGGTTTTCCCTGGGTTTGAAGGAACATTTTGCTACTTTTGCAACAGAAATCACATTAGTTCTTACAGGATAGTCTATTTAGAATCAGAGGTTCACAAAACCTTTAGGTGAGAGGAAGCTTTTGAAATCCCACCTGCACGGAAATCTTTCCCACAGCCTGGCTTGACAGTTGTTTATCCTATTTCCAGCTGAGTCTTTCCAGTGATTTAATAAGTACCTGATTAGTGCACAAGTCAGCCCATTCTACTGTTGAATACATTGGATGGCAAAAAATGTTCTTCCTTATATAATTCAAGTGCCATTCACGTTTTCAGCCTTGGAAAATTTGTAAGATATGCTTCCATTAAGACCCAAATTATGCTGACCTTGAGTCCCTATGGGTCCTTGTAAGAAATTGAGGTTTTGGGGGTTTGTTTTGTTTTGTTTTGTTTTGTTTTAGTACGCTTCTCAGATTTTTTTTCATTCCCTCAGGATGTTGTTTCACATGTGACCTCGGTTCCAGCCCAGTTCTTCACTCTGGTCCTCTTATCAACCTGCCATGCTACTGGCTTAAACCCAGATGGTCCTTGTAAGGTGGCCGCTCTGCTGGACATAGCTGGTTGTTCCTGATGGTTACTACTTTGGAGCTACAATTCTTCCTTTGGTCATCTGTCCCAGGTGTAGAACAACATTATTTGTGTAATTCTCTATAGCACTGGCTGTAACTTTCATCAAGATTATCAAAGATTTGGGATTCTTTGCTCTATGTTTGTCCTTGAAGTCTGCAAACCATGGAGCTTTCACAAAGCACACCCCATATAGACCCTGGTTTTCTTCCTGTGGTGGCCACAGTTCTCCGCCCAAGTGTCCTGGGGCCCAAAATTCCCTAGGCCAAAGGAGAGAAAGATATTAACCCTCACGCCAATCTCGGGTCTACATAATCCAACCCCAAACCTGCTTTTTTTCTAGGTAATTATCTTGTGAGATTCAAGAACAATTACGTCACTATGTTACGACCTAATATCAATAATTTCCTGAAGTGTGGGTTTTTCAGTTTTAGGAAATGCTAAGTAAAGGACCTTCTATCAGGAAAAGTTCTTGCAGGAACTAACAGAACACAACTGGTTAGCTTAAACAGAAAAGAAATTTGTTGGAAGGAGTGTAGGTGGCTCCCCAAATCAGGCTTAGAAAACAGACAGTGACCTGTAGCGATTAGGCTAAAGGAACAGCTGAGGTCCAGCTGCAGCTGAGATCTGGCTAAGAAGGTGCCCTTGGAACAACCACCTCTGGACACTTGGTGTCAGCCATCACTGCCAGACTCTCTGTTCCTTTTACCTTTAGATCTGAAACTCGTGCCGTATAGTAGAAATTTCCACGACAATGAAACTGTGTCTTTATTACTCAACAACTAGCCGCTAGCCACATGTGGCTATTAAGCATTTGAAATGTGTCTGAAAAACTAAATTTTTAATCTCATTTAAGTTTAATTAAAATGAACTTAAATAGCCGCACGGGATTATTAGTTACCATATTGGACGGCACAGCTCTAATCTCTCAGAGCCTATTATCTTGGGACTGTCAGCTTGAATTTTCCCAGGAGTCACTCTTCCAGGTGTAAAAAGTGTTACCCATACCTCTTTCCCTGGCTCCTAAATCTCTGTATTTAGCCTATGTGAGAAATGACACGATACAGGTCAGTGGGTCGGTATAGAGAGTACCCTCCCAAAAAGCATTGTTCCTCAACCACCAGCCTAGGATGGCTCAATGGGTCCTTCCATCATCTGTCAAGGCCAGCAGCACCAGTGATGGGGGTAATGATAAGAGTAGTGGATTGATGGGGCGCCTGGGTGGCTCAGTCGTTAAGCGTCTGCCTTCAGCTCAGGTCATGATCCCAGAGTCCTGGGATCGAGCCCCGCATCGGGCTCCCTGCTCCGCAGGAAGCCTGCTTCTCCCTCTCCCACTCCCCCTGCTTGTGTTCCCTCTCTCGCTGTGTCTCTCTCTGTCAAATAAATAAATAAAATCTTAAAAAAAAAAAAAAAAAGAGTAGTGGATTGATCCATGTCTATAGGGTCTCAGTTAAATGTTAGGGCCCTAAAGCCAGACTTCCTAGATTAGACTTCTGGCTCCACCATTTACCAGCTCAGGGACCTTAAGTAAGTTATTTAACTAAGGTATTTGTGCCTCAGTATCCTTGATCTGATGAGATCACCTAACTCTAACAGTAGATAGGTAAATTTGTATCAAGCCCGGGAGAGCACCTGGTACATAGTAAGCTCTCAATGAATATTGGCTACTATTCTCATCAGTGCCACGGACGCACAAATGATTTGCAATAAAAGATCCAGTGGCTACTAATCAGTTTTCCCATGAAAGCATGAATGAGTATGTCTACCAAAGTACTACGAGTCATGATATAAACTCAAAAAGGTAAAGATGCCAAAAGACATTGTGAACTCTGGTGGCCTGACTCCTAGGGGGCAACGCTTACCTTCTTAAATAGTTGAGAATCTGCATTATAAAGTATTGCCTTCTAAAAACAAGCAGCAAAATACTCAATGATGAAACTTCTACCGGTATGTTGAAAGATTGAAAAAACTTTAAAGTCTGCAGATTTAGAGTTGAGAGTGTGGAAACATACACAATGAAGGAAACAGTGCCAATGAGACTAATCTGTGCTGACTCCAAAAAACACATTAGTGGCTTCAGGAATTATTCCTCTCATTATATTGAGGGTTTTTATTTTTATAAAAACAGAAACCAAAAATGCAGAAAAGAACTCTAGCGCTCAGATTAATACATGGAGCATTGCAGTGGTGAAAGAAACTATGCTTGTCTTGTGTTTAGACATTTATTTCAGTCTTGAACTCTGCTTATACCTCACTGTGGGCCTTCAGCAGCTAGCATTTGGCAGCAGGGAGTCTTGTCTCAGACAAGGTTTTTCTTTTTCCTTTGCAAAAAGGAAGAAAGAAAAAAAGTACTCAATAATCTTAATCTCTCAAAAAAATTTCCTTTCTTTTTAAAAAGATTTAAAAAAATAGGAATCTTTGCTTTCTTTCTAAAATGATTTCAAAAAAATAGAAATCTTTGCTATACTCTTTTCTGTGTCTTTAGAAGACATTTTATTATCTAGACAGCACAATTTCCCATCTGGCTTTACAAACGAATATTTTATTTTAGTTTTCTACCATGTATGCTATAGGCAGCAAATGAAAGACATATGACCTATTCCACAGAAAAAAATGAACCTGGAGATTCTACTTCTTCATATGAGATCAATAAAAGTGCCCCCCCCATGCATGTGTATATAAATTTTGCAAGTCTTTTACACATGTGTTTCTCAAATGCCACTAGCTCATAGAAAATAACAAATCCCCTACTTTTCTAGAGACCAAATCAATAAGACATGGAATTTTCATCAGTCAAGAGCCAAGTACTTTGAAGTATTCATACATACCAGCTGGAAGAAACATACCACTGCTACACTTAAATCTAAACACGTGGATAGCATGATATTACTGCTAAGCTGGATGTATTAAGGTTCACAATTTCTTGAAGGCAACTGTATGTATTTAGGCAATTTCTAGGATGATAAAAAGTAAAAAAAAGGAAGATATCTAAACTGATGCTTTGTTTTTTTTTTTTTTTTTTAGTAATTGATTTTCTAAAAGAACAGGACTTACTATGTATATTTTTAAAATAGGATGTATGTTTTGAGTTGATTTTCAGAAAGGAGATGAGTTTTCCTCCATACCTGTGTGTAATGCTTCTATGAATAATAGCACACATTGGCGAGACAGCTGGCCAAGGCAAGAAGAACATTTATTCATGTAAAGGTAACATGATCAGATCCCAGTGAAACTACGGAAAGTTCACAGCAGCACCATGTTATACCCAAACCATATGAATAAATCTGAGTGTGGAATAATTATACTCACTTGTGTTTTTCATGATCCTCTTTTGAGATGAAAATATCCAGAAAAATCTACCTTTATACACAGAATTTTCCGCTTTGAAATAGTAACTACAGGGACGCTTGTGTGGCTCAGTCAGTTAGGCGGCGGCCTTCAGCTCAGGTCATGATCTCAGGGTCCTGGGATGGAGCCCTGCATCGGGCTCCTTGCTCGGCAGGAAGCCTGCTTCTCCCTCTCCCTCTGCCTGCCGCTCCCCCTGCTTGTGCTCTCTCTCCCCCACTCTCTCGCTCAGTCAAATAAATAAATAAAATCTTAAAAAAAAAAGAAAAAAGAAATAGTAACTACTAGAGCCAACAAAGAGTGCTCTAATGGGGTCAATTCATCCTTGTCTAAGAGGGCAAATAGTCAAGGGAGGTAGTGCAGAAGAAACTGAGGAGACTTCACTTCTCTATCCTCCACTGAGCGGCATTGAGGTACTTTCCCATCCTGCTTTTTGTTGAAGAAATAGGGTTGCTTATCTCATTAGGGTACCTTTAAAAGATATTGGACAATGCAGTGAGACCACAGCAACTGATGGTTCTTCTTCCCTAGCTTTCTCTCGAACATAAACCCTGAACATAACACTTCCAAAAAAAAAAAAAAAAAGTAATCCCCTGTGAAACTGCTTCTTCACTTTACCTACAAATCTCTTCTTCCCTCCCCTGTCCCATTTCTCACAAACACTGCATTGCTAGGACAGTCCCTTGTTACTAAAGAAGGGATTGGGATATAATTCAAATGAATTAATATTCTTTGATAAGTGAGAAAGAAAATCTCAGAGATTAATAAAGAACTTGGGGGCCATTTTCTCTTGTTTTAGAAATAAATTAATAAGAACACATTATCAAGGAGAATTATATAAGCATACATTATATTAAAACACAAGGGACCTGGTAGAAATGCAACCAAAAAAGAATCTTTTAAGTGAACAGCAAGCTTGGGGGCTGGAGGACCAAGTCTAAATAGCTTTCCAAAGCACACAATCAGAGTCTCTTCATAAGATATATTCATACAATGTTTTAACAATTATTTGGATAGTAAAAGTTTTAGCTGGTTAGGTGGCCCTATTTCCCTTATAAAACTACAAGTAGAATGTTTTGCTTGAATGTCTAATTGACTAATTTCTCTCCTTTCATAACTCATGTTCTCATACACACATGCAAACAAAAATACAGGCCACACAACTTGGTATGGTATTGATGTCACACTTGAGTGTGAATAACTAATTTTGGCAATCATTTTGTAATCCGATCACAATGATGTCTTAATCCAGAGGTTTTGTTCTATTTTGTTTTGTTTTGTTTTTAAACACGGACATCTAATATCAGGTTTAACCATTACCTATTCTTGAGTAGGAAAAAAAATGCAAGTAGTCCTTCAAAACACAGTTCTAAGTGTCCGACCTACCCTAGAAATACCCTCGTACTCTGAAGAAAAGTACGGTCAATATATTAAATCCATTCTTTAGAAGATCACTGGGGATTTATGTTCTATCTTTTCCTCCCATGAAAATCTCTGGTGCCTGATGCCTCATGCTGAGGACCAGTAGACAAAAGCATGGTGGTGGATCAAAGTTGCAGTTCAAGCCCTGAAAGAGAATTTTTATTAAAATGGACAACAGATGTGAACAAAGAAAAGAAATAGATCAAAGATGTGAACTCCATTCGTGAGCTTATTTGCAAACACAAAGCATGTAGGTTTTTGTTATTTTTAACTTTCATCAACACAACCTTTTGAGTGGAGGAGGAAATAAGACCAAAAAAAATTAAATAAAATAAAGAAGGGAGCGGGGCAGTTATGGAATAGAAAGAGGTGTATCTGTGGAATGGAATGGGATTTAAAAGAAAGCAATTCCACACACATTTTTGAGCACCTTATGTAGCCACTGGTGGGGAGGCTGAGGCTACAGACAATACAGCATACCATGACCAAGCCCAGAGTAAAGAGAGAATTTAGAAAAATCCAAATTACAAAATTAATATAAGAGAAATGGGAGAATTCCAGAGGATACAAAATCAAATTACTCATTATATATGTTGATAAAAACCACTGGTATCCTTTTCAAAATATTTGAATTGCTTTTATAAAGAATGATCTGAGCAATGGTTAGCTGTTGCATACGAACTGAAACAATCTGGAAACAACACAAGCAATTGTTGCCTCTTTGATTTACTCTACCCTTGTGCTGGAGAGTCTGAAGCAGTTTTGCCAAACAAGAGGTGGAGGCCACAGACAGTGAATTTGGAGCATGTGATTTTCAGTACTTTGCTGGATTGCTGCTTATGGTTAGTCATTTCCTACAACTTTGAACTTCACCACATCTCTCATTTCTTACTGACCAATTAATAGTCACACCACAGCTCACAGTGCCTTTTATTTGCTATTTGGCATTCCCAACCCCAAGTAAATACTCACAAATTAGCACTACTTAGTCCAGCTTTTACAGTTCTTCGGGTGCAATTTTAAGGTTTCTTTTGAAAAGACGGAGTGGTTATTGAATACTTATTTATAAAGCTTTAATTTTTCCAATGAAGTGTTAAGGTCAGTGACAACTGTCAACCAAGTCTCAAAATGGCCCTAGGGTGACAAAGAATGAATAGGGTAACAGCACTTACAATTTTCTGATGGTTATTAAGCAGAATAAGTTATTAATAAGTTATTAAGCAGATATCACACCCCTGCATATATCAAGAAACTTCAGGTGAGAAACTTTATCTGAGGTAGTGGAAGAAAACGGGGAAAGTATTGGCTTTGTCCTTACTTTAAAAACTGGTTTTTTATTTTAAGAAATGTCAACTACATCAACAGTAAAAATACTAACTACTTATTTCAGGACCTTGAGAATGTTTTAAGGTCTATGGGACAATTGTAAAAATGTCTTCTTTTGATAAGGATATTTGTATAAGCAAAAGGAAGACTGTAATTCAAACTTTCCTGGACAATGATCTCAAATGGTGGGGACACCCAAATTCAGTCCAGAAGCTATTCCAGATTCTGAATCAGAAAACAAATTAATTATTTTAAATATTTAAGTAACATATAGTTATAGTAAGCCTATTGTATGAGTCAATGAAATTGTATTTTTAATGTGTCAATTTCTTTTTTATAGTGGGCATTTACATCAATTTTGTTCAGTGAAGAGAATTGCCTTAGAAGGTTAAATAATTGTAGGGGCCCCTGGGTGGTTCAGTCAGTTAAGCGTTGGACTCTTGATTTTGGCTTAGGTCATGTTCTCACAGTGGTGGGATCAGGCCCCACTATGAGCCCTGTGTTGGGCTCCATGCTTAGCATGGAGTCTGCTTGTCCCTCTCCCTCTGCTCCTCCCCCATCTCTCTCTCTCTCTCCCCCCCAAATAATAAATAAATAAAATCTTAAAAAAAATGATTGTAGAGTTTGCTTCTAAAGTATTACTTGCCCAAAGTATATTCACGAAATGAAAGATAAATTTATTTTTGGTTTCTCTTATTCTGAGTAGCTAGAGCCAGTAAAAAAACAGAGATACCTAAGCAAGTGAAAGAAATTAAAACAAAAAAACACATCTCCTGATTTAAATTTATTTCTATAAAAAAAGTTGGTTCCATTTTGAAATAATCTGTTTTTTGATACAGCTTCCAGGAACATACTGTGTTAAAAGGTATGCTTGCACCTTTAAGTAATGTAACTTCATGGATAAACACATTAATTAACTGGAAAGGGTAACATCCAGTTTCCTACCCCTGATGAAATGGAAAAAGGACATAAAGTAAAAGCAAATCAATAGCACTTCAGAGTGATCAAATTATTTTCACAGTAAGTGGATGGATTCATGGACAAAGTGAATTTTAAAAGGAGAGTCAGAAAAAAATAAATAAAAGGAGAGTCAGAACATAAGAAGCAGGCAGCTATTTAAGGTCCATAGGCTTATGAAAGGAAGTTAGAATGGGAATTCAGCCTAACAACATAGTGATTTTGATTATTGATGAAAAAGAGCATATTTAAATGAAAAATATAGAAAGAAAGGCGCTATTTCTTTTTCTAGTGACTTTCAACTTACATCTCCCCACTATATTTTTAAGGTTTGTTTGTTTGTTTAATTATTTGAGTACAGAAGACACACAATGTTACATTAGTTTTAGGAGTGCAACATGGTGATTCAACAACTCTGTACCTTCTGCTATGCTCACAAGTGTAGCGATCATCTGTCACCATACAACACTATTACAATATCGTTGACTATATTCCCTATACTTCCAACTCCGTGACTTATTCATTCCATAACTGGAAGCCCATAGCCCCCACCCCCCTTCACCCATTTTGCCCATCCCCACCCTGTCCCCAACCCCTCCTCCAGCATCCTTCAATTTGTTCTCTGTATTTGTTTTTAAATATTATCTGAGTACACGTAATAAAATTATCCAAAGTCAGTGTAACCTGTTCTTTTCATCCTCTTGGCCTCATGAATATAGCAATAGATCAGAGAAGGACTTAGTTTGAAGGAGAGAAGCAAGGGTCTAGAATAACACCTGAGTGGATGATCAGTTCTTGAGAAATTAAGGACTCACGGTCACAGTTACAAAGGAGACTTTAGGGTGACAGGAATAATGGAAACATTTAAAGACCGTAAGAAAAAGCTGATGCACAATGGCTGAGTGTTGCATAGTAGACTGGATATCAATGAAATGGGGTGGTTTTGTGCCTGCCTCCCATGTGTTCATAAATGAAACAAAGCACACATAGGAAACAAATTGCTTTATCTCTCAGGGGACATCATGGGTCCAATTCCTGGGTTTGTAAAGTGAACTTCCTGCCCTTGCACTTCCCTCTTTTGTCATGACCTGTCTTGTGCTTCACCCTTCCGAAGCACCAGAGTGTTCATTGTGTCCTCACTCCTCCTACCCCTTCCTCCAGCACACACTTAGGACATGCTATTCCTTAAGAAATTCTCTCTCCATGGAAAAATTTCCCATATTTTATCGTTACTCATTCATCTTTTAATAGATGTAGTTCAGGCATTATATTCTCTAGGAAAATTTCCCTAATCCTCTATTTGAACTTAGTTGCATCTCTGGATACTCTAAGTAAAACCTCATGCAATTACATATATAAAAATACCATCCATTTCTTTGTCTCCTTAAGTAGAATTTTAGCATCTCCAGTATATGTACATGCTTTAACCACCTTCACCTCATAGCAGGGCACTGTGCTCAATAGATCCCTAGTGAAATAAATCCAACAAAACTGAAAGTCATCCTAGATCAGTGCTAGTCAGGTGTGGTCCACCAAGTGGTACCAGCTTGCAAATGGTGTGTCTGATGCTCTGCAACGAGATATATACAGAAATTGAGAGCAAGCATTTCGGAGTTTTTACTGCAACTTAATATTGTTGTGATAGTCAAGCTCCTGACTTGTCTCAATGAACAGAGTATAAGCCAGTTAGAAGCCAGCTAGACCACTGTGAAACTTATATGGTGTCATGTGGCATGAGGTACATGATAATCATGCACAGTAAGAATACATTACAACATGTGATATTTTCAGGTTGGTGAACTGTAACCCAAAAATGTATGGATAAGAAAAAACACAAGCATTTGTTTATTCTTATAATTTGTAATTTTCTAATCATCCTTTTTTTTTTTTTTTTTTTTTAGAGAAGGAGGGAGAGGGGAGGGACAAAAGGAGAGGGAAAGAGAGAATCTCAACCAGGCTCCACGCCCAGCACAGAGCCTGACGTGGGGCTCCATCTCATGACCCTGAGATCATGACCTGAGCCAAAATAAAGTCGGACGCTTAACTGATTGAGCCACCCAGGCGCCCCCCCATCACTATCTTTTAATCAAATTAAATTTATAACTTAACATTATTAGCTAAACAACAGACATTACATGTATTATTTATTTACATTTCTAATTAATATAGGCAAAATAAGTTTCACTGGATTATTTTTGGTTAATAACTATCGATACAGAAGTAAACAAAATGCTAATGATGGTGACAATGATTCCAAAAAAATAAAGAACAAAGGAGTTTGTCCTGCTTGTACTTGGAATTATGATCCTTCACACACCAAGTTCTACTTTGTAGCCATAATTGATGGTGGGGTATAAAAAGCATAGTTGGTTATTAACTAAGAGGCAATGGCTAATGATGTAAAGATACCATTAAAAGTTAAGAGTAATTTACATACAAATCATAGACCACAGGTTTAAAAAAGAAGAGTCTAACAATAAGACTATTAAATTCAAAAGCTAACAGAAGAAAATGTTTCACATTTCACATATAAATATTAGTAATTATCAGTTTTTTTGTAAAGTCGCACTTGGGTTGTTAAGAATAAGAAACCATCCAAATGCTGAAGCACTAGTGAGAGGCTGGATCAAAGATACTTTGCTAGAAATACTGGAAGTCTGCAGAGAAGATTATACATCTGTGTCCAACGACATTACAGTTTGATGTTTTCAAGAACTAGTTAGTTCTATAGAAGACCTACGCAAAGAATAAGCAAAACTAGCAGGATATTTTTTATGGCACTTGACAAATGCATATATATCATTAACAGCGCGGTTCTTTTCCTATATGTGCAATATGAACATGATGATGTATGGAAAGAATCACTTTTTTGACCTAGCTGACAATGAACGCTAGCTCTGAGCTGTATGAAAGGAAGAAAACTATGAAGGATTATACTATCAACAAATTTAGTTTGAGGTTTAATTTTTGTGCAGGAGCATGGTCTGATGGTGTGTGACATGTTCTGATGCCAGCTGTGACAGAAGAATGTTCTGGAGTAGTTATCTAGGTTGAGGAACTTGGGTTAGGATGCAAGCAATGCACTGCTTTCTTCAACGAGGAAGGCTCACTATTAAAATAAAAAGACAGCAGGGCGCCTGGGTGGCTCAGTTGGTTAAGCGACTGCCTTCGGCTCAGGTCATGATCCTGGAGTCCCTGGATCGAGTCCCACATCGGGCTCCCTGCTCGGCGGGGAGCCTGCTTCTCCCTCTGACCCTCCCCCCTCTCATGTGCTCTCTCTCTCTCATTCTCTCTGTCTCAAATAAATAAATAAAATCTTTAAAAAAATAAAATAAAATAAAATAAAAAGACAGCAGCACTAAGCAGTGCCCCTAGCAACATAGTAAAAATTATGAATTCTGTAAAGTCTGATGCATTAAATTAGAGATTATTCTCTTTATTACGAGATAATATAGAAACTGATTATCGACTACTATTATTACATGCTGAGGCGAGAGGGTGAACATTTCTGTCAAGAAGGTTTAAACTATGAAATACATTCTCTGTGCATCTGCAAAATAAGAAGCAGTTTGGTCCCAACTGTTTAAAGATGGGAATTGGTTAGCTGGACTGTCTTGTCTTTCTATCTGTTTTTGTTTTTTGAATGGCCTTAATACCTGCATGCATGCAAGGAAAATATGCAACCTGTTTTGCAATGGCAGATAAAATTTAGGAGCAAAAATAGAAGTTAGAAGCTTGAAAGACCAGAGCTCCTATAGGTTATGATAGATTGCATAATGAACCAACAATTTTCAGTAAAGTGGGTGACAATCTTGATATTGCACATTTGTGAAACAGTTATCACCAAACACCTTACAAATTTGATAGAATGCTCTTTTGTCTTGTACAATCAAAAATCATATTTGTAGCAGTTTGTATGCCTTTGTATCTTTTATTTCCTTATTCTAGTAATTTATTTTATTATAGTCTATACAAAAATATAGACTGTAAAGAAATCACTAATAAAAACCACAGATATTTTGAGAAAAATGCTCTAGTTCTGTGCTTCTCAAACTTTAATGTGCATAATGAATCATCTCGGGATCTTGTTAAGCCCAGATTCTGATTCATCAGATCTAGGACAGGGCCAGAGATGCTGTACTTTTAACAGCTCCTGAGTAATGCTAATGTTGCTGGCCTGGGGACTACACTTTGAATAGAAAGTTTCCAGTTAACGGCTCCTGTCATTCTTTAGATAACATTTTTAGTTATTAAAGTCACTACACTTTTATTTATAGAAAAACAGCCTTCCATTACTGATAAATTATTCAAAGAGCACATAGAAGTACATAGGAACATCACAGGGACAAGGTAATTTCCCTGCAGTGACCACTAGGCCTGGTGGAGGGGGTTTGCTCCAACTACGTGCAGCGGTGTCTTCTGATGAGTTCTGCGCCTGGTGGGTTGGATGCTGGTCTGAATGGTGAGTAATCTCGAAGTTTGCTTTGAGGAAAAGGAGGCCAGTGTAACTTTGCAACTTGGCAATAATAGTTCCCTGGGGACTTAAGCCCTGTTGTTTTTAAATGAAGATATCCGGCTCTTTAATAGAACATTTTCCCTGATTTTTTGATGTGGTTCAAGTCAATGAGATGAGTTCCTCCATACTGCATTTCCCCTGAAGGTAAACTGGGTCAGTGTTTTTCTATAGAATCATTGGTTTTAAAATTATAAGTATCAGTACAAAATTTAAGGCCCTGTTTTCCGAGGTGTTACTCACTTTTTTGAGGCTAATGTATGATAAAAATCAGAAACATAATTAGTTCTATATGAAGAGTAATTTCATCTAATAAGTATGGGTGAGACTCTGATGTTGAACTAACATAAATATGTCCTTTCAGGGCCAGATAGTTTTCAGACCATTCAATGTTCATATAAGGTATGTTCAGGTTAAATATAAAAATATAACCAAGAACCTTGGAGATGAAGTGAAATGAAATGAAAGCAGAAGTCTACAAAATCTGCAAACTGATAGCTTAAAGAATAGTGTTTATTGATTGCAAACACAGTATAAGCAGAGCTATGTGGGTAGATCGTGACTTTGAATATAACCAAAGAAATAAATGCAAATGTAAAAGGTATCCTGACAAAGCATCATTCTGATTCCATCAAAGAAATATAATTTCTCAGTGTTATGCCCATCTCTGTACATTATCTTGTTCTATAAAATATGTCATTATCATTCCACCCTCATACTGATTTCCAGTAGTGTTTATTTTAGAAAGAAAATATTATACATATATAGAAAAACACTAATCATTTTAAAAATTGTAATCTCATTTAGAATATTTGAAGAAAAAACACTGATACTGTGAAGCAAAAGGTTTTCTTTTTACTTATCTTTCCCAAAGAGTTTTCTTCACATCTGTATACATCATAAAGCTAAACTTAAATGCTCATATGAAAGAATTATGGTACATGACAGTAATTACCAGCTCTCAAAGCAAATTTAAGAATAAATGATGGCATGAAAATTCATTTAAGTAGCGTAAGTATTGAAAAAACTTAACTTGGTTCATAGAAATTATATGCTGTCATTTGAAGAGGACTTTTAAAATAATAATGATAATGATAAAGAGGTTCTAGTACATTTATTTACCTGTTGACTATAAAGTATATCAAGAATCCTCATTCAACAATGTAACACTTATCAAAATTTCCAAGATGAACACATGACATTATTTTTCCAGCTCTCTGAAGATGTCATTTGAAATTTTATTTTCCAAAATGTTTAAGACAAAATGTCTTTTTAGTTCACATCATTTCCTATTCTTTCCATTGATAGTAAAATCGGATTATTACAAAATGAGAGTACTTTCTGGCAACTAACTGTCACAGATTCCTGTTGGGATTTAGAGAAAAGAAAGTTTGCAAATAGAGAAAAAAATCGACTAACCTCTTGCCTACGTCAGATATATTCATGGAGTGTTTTGAAATAGAGAGGCCAGAGCAAAATTATATTTGTGAACAGATGAAGAGAATATTTTTAAAAATTTTTACTTTCTTATGACCTGAAGTGATATACAAAGCAAAGTAAAATCCAGGAATATTACACTAACTTTCGTCTAAGATTTTTTTTTTTTTTCTAGATTTTATTTATTCATTTGAGACACAGAGATTCAGAGAGCATGAGCAGGGAGAGAGGCAGAGGGAGAGGGAGAAGCAGGCTCCCCGCTGAGCCAGGAGTCCAACGCGGGGCTCGATCCCAGGACCCTGGGATCATGACCTGAGCCGAAGGCAGCCGCTTAACTGACTGAGCCACCCAGGTGCCCCTCGTCTAAGATTTTAAAATCTCTTGAAAAAGAAGAATAATTTGTTGTATTGAGTGAATGATCACAGTAGATTATTTTCAAATAACCAACTGTTCCTTACCTTTGTGTGTGTGTGTTCTTTCATATAGTTGAGTAATCACATCCCTTGTTTTTAGGTGGTCTATAGATATTTTCATGATTTCATATTAAAATATGGCTTTCAGAGATCTCTATTTTTATTAGGATTTTTTTTCACATATTTTATTCTTTAAAATTTTTTTAATTCCATTATAGTTAACATACAGTATTACATTAATTTCAGGTGTACAATATAGTGATTCAACAATTCTATACATTACTCAGTGCTCATCATAATAAGTGTACTCTTTAGTCCCTATCACCTATTTGACCCATCACCCCACCCACCTCCCCTCTGATAACCATCAGTTTGTTCTCTATATTTAAGAGACTGTTCTCTGGTTGGTTTCTTTTTTCTTTGTTGGACTTGATTCCACAAATGATTGAAATCATATGGTATTTGTCTTTCTGTGACTGATTTATTTCACTTAGCATTATGCCCTCTAGATCCATCCATGTTGTTGCAAATGGCAAGATTTCATTCTAGGTTTATGGCTGAGTAATATTCCATTGTATATATATCCCACTTCTTTACCCATTCATCTATCAATGGACACTTGGCTGCTTACATAACTTGGCTATTGTAAATAATACTACAATAAACATAGGGGTGCATATATCTTTTGAATTAGAGTTTCTGTATTCTTCAGGTAAATACTCAGTAATGGAATTACCAGATAACATGGTAATTCTGTTTCCAATTTTTGAGGAATCTCAAAATTTCCACAGTGGCTGCACCAGTTTGCATTCCCATCAATAGTGCACAGGGTTCCTTTTTCTCCACATCCTCACCAACTCTTGTTGTTACTTGTGTTTTTGATTTTAGACATACTGATAGGTATGAGGTGATATCTCATTGTGGTTTTGATTTGCATTTCCCTGATGACAAGTGATGTCGAACATCTTTTCACGTGTCTGTTGGCTATCTGTATGTCTTCTTTGCAGAAATGTCTGTTTATGTCTTCTGCCCATTTTTTAATAGGATTATTTGTTTTTTGGGTGCTGAGTTGTAGAAGTTCTTTATATGTTTTGGATACTCACCCTTTATCAGATATGTCATTTTCAAATATCTTCTCCCATTCGGTAGGTTGCCTTTTAGTTTTGTTGATTGTTTCCTTCACTGTGCAGAAGCTTTTTATTTTGATCAAGTCTCACTAGTTTATTTTTACTTTTATTTCCCTTGCCTCAGGGGACATATCTTGAAAAATGTTGTTATAGCTGATGCCAGATAAATTACTGCCTGTGCTCTCCTTTAGAATTTTTATGGTTTCAGGTCTCACATTTAGGTCCCTAATCCATTTTGCGTTTATTTTTGTGTTGATGTAAGAAAGTGGTCCAATTTCATTCTTTTGCATGTAGCTGTTCAGTTTTCCCAACACCATTTCTTGAAGAGATTGTCTTTTTCCCATTGCATATTTTTGCCTCCTTTGTTGAAGATTAATTGACCATGTAAGTGTGGGTTTATTTCTGGGCTCTCTATTCTGTTTCACTGATCTATGTATCTATTTTTGTGCTGGTACCATACTGTTTTGATTACTACACCTTTGTAGTAAATCTTGAAATCTGGGATTGTGATACCTCCAGTTTTCTTCTTCTTTTTTAAGATTGCTTTAGCTACTTGAGGTCTTTTGTTGTTTATCAGGATTTATTCTTAATTTCTGAAAAGAATTGCTTTGATTTACAGTTCTCCAATTCAGGTTTGTGCCTATATCAGTTTATATCTGTTTGGATCCACTATTGGATTCTTAAGTCATTGCAAATGCAATCATTTTTCTAGGAGATGATGGGATATTTTTGTAAGAATGCTGTTCTATGGTGACAACATTTGATGATGCTTTGCTTTGATTCTTTTTCCAATCTGATTTTAAAGTATCCATTTTTATTAACCTAATGCCTTGGGGGTTATAATTGCCATGGAAAAGACTGTAGAGGAAAAGATGACCATGCATAATTAAGACAGATAGTAACATGGAGGAATAAGAGTTTCTTATGAAGTTTGAACATGCCAACAAATGTTTTATTCACCAATTAACTGACTTGTCCTATACCAAGATTTCTAAAATGGAACTGAGGTTAGCTGAGAAGAGGCTTTTCAATACAAATGCTGTGAAAATAATTTTTAAGCTCCAACTTTCTGGTAATTTTATGATTTTGAACAGTATTTGTGCCTATTAGGAATAATTCAAGTCTACTTTTTATGAGTGTTTGCTGTAAAACATGTACTAAAGGCATAAATTGCACTAGTACTATATATTGTGATTTTTCTCCATGATTTAATTTTTAAGTTACTGTGTTATATGCACTTACTTAATAATAAACATGGATAAGGATTCCACTTGTAAAAGATGGTCTTAATTTGAGACTCCACATCCATTGGTGGTAAACATTTACATTGTTAAACAGAACTTCCCTGATATTGGAGAGGTAAGAACAAGAATAAAATCATATATTAGATATACACTGTATGTCTAAATATTTAAAAGATATAAACTGAGGTATCACACTGTTGATTAAATTTGTTCAACCCTCCTACTTTTTCAAATATACTTCAATACCAAAAGAGAATTTGTGCAAGGCTCTGATTTTTATATATTGAAAGTTAAGATAATATGAAAGACAACTGAATTTAATTAGTTTTGCACATGTTTAAGTATTCTATTTATGATTCAGATTTTTGGATGAGTAATAATATAAATACATAACTTACTTATTTCAGAACATTTCAGTTCTAATCATATTGCTATAATAAAAAATTTTAAGTTATTTTTGTGTATTGACAGTAATGATCTAAAGGATTAGAAGTATATACATTGAATACATCATATCAGGATATAAATTAAAATAAATGTAAAGTATTAAAAATAGTTTTCATATATGATTTTAAGAAAGTATATTTTTCTTCTAAAATATTAAGTTTATCTAATTAAAATGAAAGGCAAATGCACATTTTAAATTTACATATATGAAATGTATTAAAATTATTTAAATATTTTACATTTTATTTTAAAAATTTTATTTAAAAAAGTTAATTGAAGCTTGTTAAGTATTTTTTTTGTTGTTGTTAAAATACTCAAGCATTCAGTACCCATCTAGTTTCCAATGTAGAGTCAATATTGTGCCTTAAGCATGTTATCTGACCACATATGTACATATTTAAGGATAATAGGAATTATTTAATATTGCTAAACTATTGCAAAAGTTACCACATGCAACTTTTGTGTAGGGTAATCTAACCTACAAGTACCTTAAAACCACAAATTGGGACATAAAAGAAGCATAAAAGGATGCTGTCAGCACTCCTGGGAAATAATATTTCATTATGCAAAAATTCATTGCATTTATGCTGAAAGGAAGGATTTGATAAGTTAATTCATTTGTCTTTTTTCTTAATGTGTTTGCCTCCGAATCATCTCCGTACTTGGAAGCAACGTGTACCTCTCATGGCACACTTCACGGACTTTTGAGGATATGGAGCAAAAGATGTGATGAAGCGTTTCCCTGGGGCTTGAACAGTGTTAGTCAGGAAAGCAGGTATTTAGGGATTCAGGTGTAGTTCAGCTTCCAGAACTGAGTTCTGCATCCTGAGTGACAGAGGCACTCATGTTTTCCTTTATGCAGTTTTGTTTTCTGCTTGTAACATGCAGAGTCCTTTAAAATATACGCCCCAAAGCAGGGGCCCTTATTGCTCAGGTTTCAGGCCAGAGTTTTTTCTTTTGTTTGTTATTAAATATGATGCAGTGGGCTTAAGAAATCAGTTTGGGAATCCAACATACAGTCATACTCAGTCAAGACATATATTAATGATGGAAAAGGTCAAACTCACTGAAACTTGGGTTTCCTTTAGGGAAAAAAAAAAAGGAATTTTGGTTTGCTTCATAGGTACTATTATATGATTTGCATTTACGTAAGGTAAAATTGACATGTTTTGGAGGTAAATGGGGTTTGTGCGTAGAACATGGACATTTACAATTAATATTTGTAGATCGATACTGCGCACCTTCCTGTTGAAGATTACCCTATGGGATCTTGAGAAAATTCTCCTGAAAGAATTCTGTGCGCTTTGCAAAAATTTTGTAAAGTGATGTTTTGATTTAATTATTGATAATTAACATGATGCTAATGATATCTATGAATTATAATTCTGCTGAGGAAAAAACCCATATTTTTATGTGAAGGACCAAAAAAGGAAAGAGGAAAAAAATAGAAAGCATGCTAGCAAGCCAAATGGCAAAAGTCTGGCAACTTATAAATCTGCCAGATATGTCCTGCTGCTTTACCGTGTGGCCACCTGCCAAATAGCTCTGCATTGCATCCTCAATAGGTTTGACAAGAGGAAGTACAAAGGGACTTCACTGTAATGCTAGGGCTCAATTAATAAACACTCGTTTGGAAAACCTTTAATTGTTTAAATTGAGTATCCTGTCTGGTGGAATGTGCAGTCTCATAGCTTAACAAGAACAGAGCTAATTCTGATGAGACATCTTAAAATACTTGTTTTAAAAACATCTCTTATTTATTAATTGCATGCTTAGGACTCATATTTTAGACAAAGGGCAAATAAAGTACAAGTCCTAGAGGGTTGGGTTAGTAATAGAGCATAAGCAGAAACTCCTCCTCTATTCCACATTTGAAAATTTATGATTTTGGGTTTAAACCAAATGAATTTTTCAGGAGTAATGCTCCCATCAGAGCCTAGTGTGCTTCCATTATTCCTTAAGTCAGTTACATATAAGATTATCCAAATGTCCAAAGTAAACCATATTGTTCTGTTGTTTTCATAATCATAAGTTAAGAGACATCCTAAGTGAGGGGGAATAAAAGCTTTACAGAATTAAACACTGGAGGGAAAAAAAAAAAAAAAACAAGAAAAATTATACAAAATATCCAAAGGAAATACACAGGACAATAGAAATGTTTAACCTAGAATCATGAAATATCTGTGATGGATGTTAACTTGGAGATGATTTAATCCAACTCTTAATTTTAGATATGAGCTAAATGAGGGTTTAGTGATTCTAGTCTACTGCTATTTTTAGTGCAGTTTGTAAACTTTGATGTTCATTAGAAACATCTAGAGAACATGTTAAAATGCTGGTTTAGAGTCCCAGTGATTCATGTGTTTGGAGTAGAGTAGGAGAAAGCCATATTTTCAATGGATGTCCTAGGTGACCTTCAGGCAAGTGATCCATAAGCCTGATGTTTAGAAACTTTTCAGGACCCCATGTAACTCCACTTCATAGTAGACAGTACTAAAGGTCATGAAGGCTAGGAGGAAGATGGCTGACCAGTAAAATGTAAGCATGCAAGAAAATAAGCATATTAATTTACTCAACTGCCACACCCTGCGAAAAAGGAGTGAAGGGCAGTAATTCCAAATATGACACCAATGCTTCCATTTCGACCCTTGAGGTGGGACGCTTCCATTTCCAATACACACTCAGCACCATTCCCCATTGTCTCCTTTATTTATCACTTTCTATGTGTATTAATGAGTGTGTGTTAATATCTTCCCCATCCCTCAACATCGTGGACCCAACATCATGGACTCCTTTCAAGGAAGCAACTGTCTTACTTTTTCACCTGTTCTTCACCTCTCTCCCCTCACTCCCAGAACTGTTTACAGAAGGGTGTTTCATAAATAACATACTATGGAGAAGACCTGCTCCCAGAATTTTTCTCTCAGCATGTCTTTTTACCAAAAAATCAGATACCTTTCATGTTGAAATTGAACAGAACTAAATACACCCACACTCTGGTGGTCTGGGAAGATAGTTCTAAAGGCAGGGGTTTGAAAGCCTCCACCAAAAAATTTCTAGAACTGATACAGGAATTCAGCAACATTGCAGGATATAAAATCAATGTACAGAGGTCTGTTGCTTTCTATACACCTACAATGAAGCAGCAGAAAGAGAAATCAAGGAATCAATCCCATTTACAGTTGCACCAAAACCCATAAGATACCTAGGAATAAACCTAACCAAAGAGGCAAAAGATATGTACTCTGAAAACCATAGAACACTTATGAAAGAAATTGAGGAAGACACAAAGAAATGGAAAAATGTTCTATGCTCAAGAACAAATATGGTTAAAATGTCTAGACTATCCAAAGCAATGTACATATTCAAAGCAATCGCTATCAAAATAACACCAGCACTTTTCACAGAGCTAGAACAATTCTAAAATTCGTATAGAACCAGAAAAGACCCTGATTAGCCAAAGAAATGCTGAAAAAGAAAACCAAAGCTGGTGGCATCACAATTCCAGATTTCAAGCTGTATTACAAAGCTGTAATGATCAAAACAGTATGGTACTAGCACAAAACAGACACATAGATCAAAGGAACAGAATAGGGAGCCCAGAAATGGACCCTCAACTCTATGGTTAACTAATCTTCGACAAAGCAGAAAAGAGTATCCAAGAAAAAAAAGACAGTCTCCTTAACAAATGGTGTTGGGAAAATTGGACAGCCACATGCAGAAGAATGAAACTGGACCACTTTCTTACACCAAACAAAAATAAATTCAAAATAGATGAAAGACCTAAATGTGAGACAGGAATCCAACAAAATCCTAGAGGAGAACACAGGCAGCAACCTCTTTGACCTCAGCTGCAGCAACTTCTTCCTAGACAAGGGAAACAAAAGCAAAAATGAACTTTTGGGACTTCATCAAGCTAAAAAGTTTCTGCACAGCAAAGGAAACAATCAACAGAACTAAAAGACAACCAATGGAATGGGAGATGATATTTGCAGATGACATATCGGATAAAGAGCTAGTATCCAAAATCTATAAAGAAGTTATCAAACTCAACATCCAAAAAATAAAAAATTCAGTTAAGAAATGTTCAGAAGACATGAACAGACATTTCTCCAAAGATAACGTACAGATGGCCAACAGACACATGAAAAATAGACACATGCACATCACTCGGCATCAGGGAAATACAAATCAAAACCACAATGAGGTGTCACCTCACACCAGTCATAATGGCTAAAATGAACAACTCAGGAAACGACAGATGTTGGTGAGGATGCAAAGAAAGGGGAACCCTCTTACATTGTTGGTGGGAATGCAAACTGGTGCAGCCACTCTGGAAAAAAAGTATGGAGGTTTTTCAAAAAAGTTGAAAATAGAACTGAACTACCTTACAACCCAGGAATTGCACTACTAGGTATTTTTCCAAAGGATTCAAAAATAGTGATTTTAAGGGGCACATGCACCCCAATGTTTATAGCAGCACTATCCACAATAGCCAAAATATGGACTGAGCCCAAATGTCCATCAACTGATGAATGGATAAAGAAGATGTGGTATGTGTGTATACACACACACACACACACACACACACACAGGAATATTACTCAGCCATAAAAAGAATGAAATCTTGCCATTTGCAACAACGTGGATGGAACTAGAGTGTATTATGTTAAGCAAGAGAAGTCAGTCAGAGAAAGATAAATACCATATGATTTCACTCAGATGTGGAATTTAAGAAACAAAACAGATGAACAGAAGGGAAGGGAAGGAAAAATAAAATAAGATAAAAACAAAGAGGAAGGCAAATCATAAGAGACTCTTAACAATAGGGAACAAATTGAGGGTTGCTGGAGGGGAGGTGGGTGTGGGATGGGGTAATTGGGTGATGGGCATTAAAGAGGGCATGTGTTGTAATGAGCACTGGATGTTTATGAAAGTGATGAATCATTAAATTCTACCCCTGAAACTAATACTACACTGTATGTTAACTAACTAGAATTTAAATAAAATCTTGAAAGGAAAAAAAAACTAGGAGTTCATACTTGGGAAGATTATCAGTGAATTTTGAGGTGGATGATCAAGGCTAGAATAACTTGTAGATCAGTGCTTCCAGGTAGGATTTGAGGGCAACTAGTGAGGCCTTCCATCCAAATGTGTAGCCTCTAACATATTTGTTAATGCCTAATATTCATTACTTTGAGTTAAGGCATTTCCCTTGTTAAAATCCAAATAATCCTGGGAAAGAGAACATGTATCACCAGTAATGATATATGGTATGTGATCACCAGTAACAGATAGCTGTTAGTGTATCAGTAGTAGGTAATAGATAGGTAAAAGTATTAGTAGGTAATATATACCAGTAAATGATGAATAAGTAAGCAAATGTTTGCTGAGGGCAACTGAAGTTTCCCAGTTTTTAGAAGACTAAAGATTAAATCCAACAGGCTGTAGCCTAAGGTAGATGTCTCAGGGTGGAGGAGTGGAGGAAGAGCTCAGTAAGGTGGCATAGAGGAGAAGTGTCCTGTTCTTAGCACTTTTTCTACTGGCACATAATTAATGGTATTTACCCAGTTAAGGATATAGATAAGTGAATGATGTCAATTTGGGCTTTACATTATCTCTGGAAAAATACCACTCACACAGCAGGCACCTGCACGATCCTTCTCCACCTTCTGGGAGGAGCCCCAGGTGAGTGGAATTAACAGAGATGGGTGGGTATCCATGAAAATAACTGCATTCATTTGAATATGTTTTGTCTGATTTATTTATAGCACCACATCTATCTGTTAGCAGAAGGAGAAGAGCTAACTGAATGCATTTTTGTTTAGGGTAACAGAGAAGGGGAAACAGCGCAACAACAGTTATGTTTACATTTTCCATTTTGTAGAAGTATCCCAATAATGGAATGACCACAGTAAGTGATCTTTCTATACCCAGTTACTGCCAAAACCCATTTTTTTTTAATGTATAAAATGTGGGTAATGATATTCCCCTAATAAAGTTCTTGAGGTAATTAATGACTTAATATCTGTAATAGTAGCACAGTTCCTGGCTCAAGGTTAGAGTTTAATCAATGGTCACTATGATTATGATATATGTGCACTGTAAATAATGAACAATAACAAAAACAATAGTGGTTGCCCACATTCCATAATACTTTATTGAGTTCTTTAGACCATAAATAAAGGAAACATGCTTCAGATTCTATGAACAAGATTCTTAGGATTTTCGAATATGTGGGCAATTAAAATGTTTGCATCTTAAGCAAAGAATAGAACAAATGAGTATTTGTGTTATTTTAAGAAAGAGTTATCTAAGTAATACTAATTAACCTTACTGGGAAAGTCGAAGGCTAGGTAAAGAATTCCAACAGCCTTCAGGTGCAATCACATCTTAAAATCCACTGGTCATAAGCTGAACCTGAACTCTGGTTTTGGTAGGCAATGAAAAAGTATCTATTCATCTTTAGGACTTGTAATATATAAATGGTCATAAACAAGCTAGACATTTGAAACAAAAAAAATTAGTTAAAACTATTCTTAGATAAGTATATAAGTAGTTTAAAATTATTATGCAAACTAAAAGATTTATATGTCTTACTTTCAGCTGAGTTTGGGTTTTTTCCCCCTGTAATCAGTAATTAGAAATTTTATAGATAGATTTCATAAATACACTTATTCTTTTCTGTAAGCCTTACTTCTGTGGAACATATCCATGGAAAATCACTACTATATAATTCTTGAAACTGGGGATTTTTTTTATTGCATTTGCTGTAGTGGGAAATGCTCTGAGCTCTGGATCATGAGGCCTGTGATTTCATTAATATTCTGTATCTAATACCAGGAGGCACCAGGGAAGTTCCTTACACTGAGACTCGTTTTTTTTTAATTTTTAAAATGAGAGCTATGGTTCCTATCTACTTGACAAAGTCAAATGAGATCACAAATGTGGAATGCTTTGAAAAATCTATGAAAATCTATGAAATGTGGTAAAATGGAAAGTTTACATGAATGTTACTACACTCTTGCTCAGCCTCTGCTATTCCAGCTACTGTTCCAACAAAACCTAATAGGCAGAATCTTTGCTGCCTAATGTTCAGGAACGGATCCCCCCAATCCTAACAAATGCATCACAAAACTTGATGCATATTAGGATCCTCTTGCTTTGTATGCCACTCAACAGAAATAGTTTGGTCCACAAGCTGATTACCATCTTCCTCTTTACATGTCAAAATCTGGCCCTTCGAAGCCCTCGAAGACTTCCCTGTGTGTTTCAGCCTCAATTGCCTCAATTTTCTCTGAATTCTCTTTACTTAGTGCAACTTGAGGTCCAGATTGTTTTTCCATTGCTTTGTGTCCAAGCAGACTTTGGATCCTGAGGGTAAAGACTGTATCCAATGTATGCATTTTACACCCAACAGAATCTAACAGAGTGCCTGGCATCCAGTAGGCACTTTAATAAAGGCAGGCCTTTATTGGTAGAAGCATACAACTTCTACTAGTAGCTAGAGAGGCAAAGGAATGTTGGGGCAATAGGAGGACAGAAGATGAGCCAAAGGTAAATTGAAAAAACTAGGTTTAGATGATGAATGAGAACTACAGTGGAAGATTAATTCAAATCCAAGGTCAAATTCAAGGAAATGTACTGAATAGGAGATTTTTAACCAAGGAATAATGTATAATTTTATTAAACTTCAATTTAAATCGGTTTTCTAGCAATAATGTATCAAAGATGCAGCCAGATATGTGAAAAGAATGAGAAGGGTCTGGAAAAACACTTTCTATGAGCTCCAATTTAAGAGAAAAGATGTGGTTTTCTGTTAAGCTATAGGTAGGGTAAGGGTAAAAATAACTCTACTGATGATACTTAGATTAAGAAAGATGGAGCAATTCTGGGATTTAAATTTTGTGCTTTTTTTTCCTCCCTCAATATCAGAAGTTACAAATGGAGGACAAGCATATTTACCAATACTCCTTAAAAGAACCCAAGAGTGCTGAAAAAATGGGTAGTGACAGATCCCAGGAAATATTTCTATGATTGCTGTACAATTTGCAAGGGCTGTGCATGATCTCTGTAATTCATAAGTAAACAGAGAAATCATGCTGGGTTCTTTTACTTTCTATCAAGCTCATCAAAGTAAGTAGAATAAAATGAATTGCAGAGACATATTTTTGAGGAGAGATTTTTGAACAATATAATGAGAAAGCAGAATGCAAGTAGGTAGCCATGGTGTGTTTTTGTTGTTGTTGTTGTTTTTTAAGGAGTGGGGAGTCAAACAAATAGTCTTCAGTTTTCCTTCTAAGAAAAAGTTGAATTCTAATGGATCTTAGACTACATATCATCTTTTGGGGGCTATTATTTTTTACGTGGAGTAGTTGATAGAATGACATTTTCCCACTGAATCTAGATAAGAATAGGCCAAAACTGTAATTGTTTTCAGAAGTTGGAAGTCACCAAAAACATACTGCAGTAGAGACTGTAAGAGAAAAAGTATGTTTAAGTCATGGGGAAAAAAAAAAAAGATACAGCAGTGACATTTTGAAAGGGAATGGGGTATCATTAAAAATTATTTCATGATAGAGAAACATTCCATTGGCTTTGATTCTTACAGCAGATTCTCTTTCCTACCAAAGTTGGTGTTATCATTGGGCTAAGCAATGTGCAGGTAAATTCTTGCTCTTTTCATACTTGAGTTCCAACCAATCTCAGGATTTGTTTTCACATGTACTATAAATCAGTAGAGTAAAAGATACACATTAATAAATAGCTTGAACCTTCTACACTTGGAGATTTGAGATTTGAGCCACCTGAAAAAAAAAACGCATAAGCCAGTCCAAACTTGGTGGATATCTCTTTTATTTCCTTAAGTAAATTTTGCCAACTGCCAAATAGAAAAATTCTAATTTATTAATGCTTGAATGAATAATTCACTCTCAGACACTGAATGATCCAAAACAAACAAATCAGTTTGTATATTTAGTTATATGAACTTCTAAATGTCTTGCTTCATAAATCTAATACTTTGCTGAAGTTAAAAAAAGAAGTGTTGACCTCTAAGGGCCCCACCATTAATTAGCTCCCACTACAGACATCACGTCTTCCCATTATTCTCCAGGATTTGTCTCCTCCTTATGGCACTGTACGTATTTGACCAGCTTTTTCCCTATTATGTCTGTAGGACTCTTCAGTAGGCATTCACTGACCTTCAGTATGGTCTCAGTAAGTTTTCCTAGGATATTCTGCTCTTTCTGTAAAGATGTTCTGTAAATATTTATTTTCTAATATAAATCTGTGGTAGATAGTAATGTATTTAACTTTGCTAATGAGAAGATTGAACCTCAGGCAGGTTGATTCGTGGACAAGATCACTTCAATCCCAAGTGCCGCACTCTCTTTTGGGGTGGGGGGCCGGGCTTGCTGTTCTTTGCCACTTCTTACCCTGCTGCATGAGCATCTAGCAGGCCGATATTCTCCCTGGTTTCCGCCTGAGAGATGCTTAGAGATGTTTTGTCTGACTCCCTGGCCTGAATTGCAACCTCCTGATACTCTCTTGTTCGCCTGAAACTTTTCCCTCAGCATTTATAACAATTTGGATTTTGCATGTGTGTGATAACGTTGTATGTGTTGTGGACTGTGCTCTAAGCTCCGTGAGGGTAGGGGTGGTATCTCTTTCTCTCTCACTGCTGCACGGCCACTGCCCACTGCAGATACACCATGCAGAGTGAGCAATAAACATGGTAAAAGAATGAATTAAAGTAAGATTCCACCCCAAGTCTGTAAGACTCCAGAGTTAGGGATTCACTCATTGCAGCAGTGGTTGCTGGGTTTCCACAGCAATCTTTGTACGTTAAGTTTTTTTTTTTTTTAAGATTTTATTTATTTATTTGACACAGAGAGAGAGTGAGCACAAGCAGGGAGAGCGGCAGGCAGAGGGAAAGGGAGAAGCAGACTCCCCGCGGAGCAGGAAGCCCGATGCGGGGCTCGATCCCAGGACTCTGGGATCATGACCTGAGCCACGAAGGCAGCCGCTTAACTGACTGAGCCACCCAGATGCCCTCTTGTACAAGAAGTTTTAAGTCCTGGGGGCTACATGCACACTATCCTATATCCTATATGCCATACTGTCATATCGAAACTAGATTAGAAGCTAATTGACAGCAGGTTCCATAGTTTACATTTCTAGGAACTGAAGCATGCAGTTGGTTGGTCCTCAATAAATACTTACTGATTGAGACCTGATCCTAAAGTTTAACCTATTACAGGGCATTCTCTATTTTGCTAAAGCCATATTGCTATCACTGTTCCTTGGCATGCTTTGTTCTTCTGTTTCAATGACTGACAACCATAATCCTGATTATGCCACTAAGCTATACTTGGTGTTAATATTTCGTTTTTTCTTCTTTATTCCCAGACATTTGCAGTGATCAAGCTTTCAAATCCTTGGAAAGCTGAACTGCACTATTTGTGGCGGGCTCCATATTTTTCTTAAGTACCACACGGCTCTTAAACAAATACAGAAATTCAGGGCACTCAGATTGAAAAATGAACACTTTCCACATTTAAAAGAGAAAGAGTTACATATTTTTGGAGTTACATACATTCTGTACCCCCTTTTATAAGATCCAGAACCCATGGCTGGCACAAAGCAGATTTTATATTATTCTGCTTGTGGGTCTTTGTTGCTTTTTTTTTTTTTTCACCCTCCCACCCCCACCCTGTCCCCTCCGCTCTTTTTGTTCTTCGTAGTTTTGTGCTAACTTCAGAGTTGCAGGCATGTCATAGATCATAGATTTATATATATATGAGCTAAGAGCAGGAATGCTAAAATGATTTCTTTCTCAGGCCTTAAAGATAGATGGTGGGTCAAGACACTTGAGTTCATAGCCAAACATACTAAGGCACAGAGCAACATGGCAGTAATTTGAGTTGTGAGTGCCAAAAGTGCTTGTTCAGCACTAACAAGAAATTGGAGAACAGGATCAGTATAATCTCATATTCTTAACTAAACTTAAAAAAAAACACAGAGTAATGCCAAGTTTATGACATGAACTGACAAGACCAAAAAACCAAACCAAAACAAAACAAAACCAAAAACAAGACACATACAACTCAGTTTTTCTAATCCTTCATCTTCTGTTTGCAGGCACATGAAAGAATAAAAATAAGCCCCATGGCATGAGTTATAGATGAAGTATCTGCTGTTAGCTTGGAATTTCCTGGCATTTTTCAGCTTGTGACATAGACTTGATGTGATTAAACAAAGGTTTTTCTCCAAATTTAAAGTTCCTTTTTTTTTTCAAAGCTGAATCTAATACACTCTAACTTTTTTTTTTTTTTTAAATGGGAGCAGATTCCTCTGTTTTCTGATCTGGCTACCAGACTCTGAGGAATGAATGAAGAGTGAAGCTCTGTTCTGCTAGAGGCAAAGAAAGCAGGCCGCCATGTTTGCCTTTCAGAATTGCGTATTATCCCCTAGCTTCTCAGAGGCAGAGCCCCTGTTCCGCCACAGGATGAGGCTGGGGCAGAGGGTAGCTTCCCTTGAATGGGATTTTTTTGGACTCACTTGGAGGAGTTCCCTGAGGAAGCACAGCCTTGGGGTCAAGCTCACCCAATGAGCCACAGCAACACTCTTTCCAAGCAAGAAGGAAAGGGAATCAGAGGGGTACTTCTTACAGGGAGGTACAGGATTGTCAAAATTGCTATTGTCATTTTCTTTTTCCTAAAGAAAGAGGTGGACTAGAGAAATGGGGGGATGGGGGAGGTAAACTGAGTGAAGCTGTAAACTGTCCTGGGAACCTCCTAGGTATACCTGGGTCTGTGTCCTAGGGCATCAGGGATTCTCTGCATCCTTTGCATTTTTGTGGGATGGGTCAGGTAGGAATGGGTTAAAGGGCCAGCCTGATATGCAAAGCCCTTTACCTCTAAGGTAGTGATTGTCACCATCACTGAGGGGCAAGAATTAGACTAGGGCATCAGGGCCTGAGCGAGCAACCAGCAACAAATACTGGGTAAGGGAGGAGAAGATCAGACAAAGCTTACCCCAGTCCTTCTTTCCATAGAGGAGAGTGAAGGGAGCCAGGAATTTCTCCTTGCTTTCCTTTAGCTGCAGTGGTCTTGAACATGCAGTGAAGGTAAGTATGTGATCTCAATTGTTCTGGAAAAGGTCCCCTGCCCCTAAACTGTCTCACTGCAGAAATACCACCACTTACAAATTATATTTGCAGCAGTCAATAATTCTTTAGTAACAATTTTAATAATAATTAATGATAATAAATTTAATTATCACTGAATAGTAATTTAGTAAATAATTCTGGTGAGGGTTAGAAGAAGGGGATTCATATCTCAGGGTAGATTCATTTAATAAAATTATTTTCTCTACCTGTAGATCAGCTCTATGAAGGAAAGTAAAATATGGATTGATGGAAGGCTCAGATTTCTTTCGGTGGCCTATGGCTGGGAACTTGAAGAATTCTTGTCCCAGTGATATGACCATGCATACATCACCAAGCTTCTTGGGGCTCAGAATATGTGTTTGTGTAACATAGGAGTGTGCATACAAGTGAATTTGTTGGCCAACTCAGATGATCTCTAAGGTTCTTTCCAGGCCTGATATTCTATACCTTAATGGGAAACTGCTTTTTGAGAAGGGGACAGGGCACTGGACATCATGTGGGCAGGGAGCTTTGGAGTAGTCTGAGTGTTTAAAATATGCAGTTTTTTGGGGCGCCTGGGTGGCTCAGATGGTTAAGCATCTGCCTTCGGCTCAGGTCATGATCCCAGGGTCCTGGGATTGAGCCCTGCATCGGGCTCCCTGCTCCTTGGGAGCCTGCTTCTCTCTCTGCCTCTCTCTCTCTCTGTCTCTCATGAATAAATTTAAAAAAATAAATAAATAAAATAAAATATGCAGTTTTCTATTGATAAAGACCTTATTTCCCTAAAAAACATATTCTTGATTGGAATCTATACCTATTTATGTATGAAACATGTTTCTTTGGATTTATTATTTGCAAAGAAATACCATTCACAGCACAGTTCGATGTGTGTGTGTGTTATTTGGTCATTATCTTGTTGTGGCTCTTCTAAAGCCTATCCCACTTATAATGTAAATTTTTACTAGTTACTTCATGAATTCTTGACTTTATAGGCTTAACAACTATAGTATAAATATAGTTAAGGCACATTAAAACCTTACATTAAGAAAAACAAAATAAATTGAAAATTGTTTTGCACGAAAATAAACTTTTTTTTTGGTAATTGGTTTCACCAACCACTAATTTTTCTGAATACTTATAAACCATCTATTCAATAAGGAAATTATGTACGAAAATGTTACATCAGGAACTGCAGGGTGATTTGAGAGTTTAAGCACCACCGATCATATGGTTCTTGACACAGTTCAAACAGATTAGTATAAATGCTCTGCTAAAAAGTGCTAGAATTGGTTTAAGGCCATGCTCTCATATTTAGCCTATAAAAGCCTATCAAAATCCCTAGAATACGAAACCTGGAAGTCTACAGAAGCAGCCCATTTAACAACACCATCACAGACAATCTTTAACTCTGTAAAATGTTGATAGCATTAAGGCATTAGCCATGGAAAAATAATTGCAGCTTCCCCTAGTAGCTTTAGAAAATGATGGGCCTGAAAGAGTAATAGACTCTATCCCGAAGGAAGTGAAGTGGGAAGGTAGAGCAGTTTTTCAGAAGAGCAGAATAACTTGGCAGTGAGATATCAAAGGTGGCAGGAGTCAGAATTAGTCACTCCCTTTTAAAGTTTCTAAAGTGCTTTTCTTGGGGGCCTGTCAGAGCAATTGCCAAAGATCTCACGTGTAATACATTCAGCTATGGATGTGACCATCTCTCCAATCCTCTATTGGCTCCTCACGCAAGGGAACAGGGTCATTTATTTCTGTACCCTCCGTAACTACTGTTCCCGCGAAACCATTTGTGTCTTTATGCCTCTGAACTGTCTTGCCAGACTGCTTGAAATTTTCACTCTCAAGTATAATAATTGTCTCAGACTTGACATAGCCATGCACAACTCTTGCTTTCCACCTCTCCCTCTCCCAGGGCTGCTGGCTCCGCATTGCTGTCATTGTCATAACTGTCCACCTAGTTTCACAGTCCAGCCCCCAGAAGCTATCCTTGAAGCTTTTGGCCATTCACTCCTTGTCTTCCGACTCTTCAGCACCACCTGCAAAATTTGTTCTGAAACCCCCTACTCTTCTTCATTTCTAATGGTCACTTTAATTCAAGCCAGCTTGACCACTGGGGGAGCACGTTCCAACTTCCACACTTGTCTCTGTTGGAGCCCAAATCAGTCTCCAGGTAGCAGCCGGAGTAATCTTTTGAAAAGTTAGATCTGAGTATGTCACAACTGTTCGAAATCCTCCACTGGATTCCTATTGCACTTAGAATAAAATCCCAAATTATTTCTGAGGTTACAAAGCCTTGCCTGCCCTGGCATGTCTTATTTCCTCGACTTCTTCTTGTACCGCTCTGCTCATCACTCACCATAGTTCAGCCACCCAGGCCTGCTGTCTCTTCTTGAATACAAGATTCGGTCATGCACTTGTTCTTTCTTGAGCAGCCAATGCTGTGCTCTGAGGGGCCTGGCTCCTTCATGTCAGTCTGGTGTCAGTCTAAGTGTCTATTTCTCAGTGACGTTGTACACGACCTTCTGCCTACGTTAGCACCCACCCTAACACCCCTGATCTCTACTGTATCATTCTGCTTTGTTCTTTTTTTTTTTTTTTTAATTATCTGGAGCATCTTTTCCCTTGTAAATATTATTGCTTGTTCATTTTTTATGTGCTTGTTTGTTGTTTTCTTCCTGCCATGTCACTCCCTCCTTATTAGAAATGGAAGGTCCAAGTAAGCAGAAACCTGGGCTATTTCATTCTTCATTGCCACCCTAGTCCAGAATAAGGCCTAGGACACAGCAGAGCTCCAAAATAATTGATGACAGAATGAATGAAGCCGCTTCCACATTTCCAATTCCACTCCTGAACTTTACTTTTAGTGAGAAGCATATAATGACCTTGTTGGTATGGAAATTGATGAAGGTTGTGAGGGATGATCAGGAAAGCATAAAATGCGGTCTCAGTTCCCTTACCTATCTTGCCGTCCACCACCAGACACAAAGCATGTGGGAAGTGGCCTATATGGAAAGGCTGGGAGGTCTGAGCACCCCTTCCTCATGCCACTTTTCTTGGTATCATGGCCTGATAAATGGTGTTAGAAGTAGAACATGGAAAAGGTCCCTGTCCATTGCTGGTCAGGAGTTGTTTTACTGGGCTTACCATTCTCATTGATTTTGATCAAATTGAGGGTGCCTGGGTAGGCTGACCTTGTTCTGGGGCTCTGGGTAATGGGAAATGGCCAGGGTGCACTTAAATGTTTCTCTGATATGTGCTCACACACATGCATATGTGTGCACGCACACGCATACCAAACACACCACATGCACACATACACACAGCCCTGGCCTTCAGAAGGCGTATGCCTTGCGACATACCGAGACCCTCTGAGGGCAACTGGGTGGCTCAGTTGTTTAAGCATCTGCCTTCAGCTCAGATCATGATCCCAGGGTCCTGAGATTGAGCTCTGCATTGGGCTCCCTGCTCAGTGGAGAGCCTGCTTCTCCCTCTCCCTCCTCTCCTCACCCCAGCTTGGGTTCTCTCTCTCTCTCTCTCACTCTCTCTATCTCAAATAAATAAATAAAATCTTAAAAAAAGACTCTCTGATATCAAAGAGCTTGAAATATATTTGGGAAGACGCAACAGATATACAAGGAAATTATTTATTTATTTAAAGAATATTTATTTGAAGGAAAGACTTAAGAACTATTAAACAATGTAACAATATGTGCAAAAATGACCAGTAAGGGCTAAAGACACTGATGACTTCAGAAGCAAGGAGAGATGACTATGAGTAGAAGTGATTATAGAGGCCTTCATCCACAGCTTACTAAGCATAGGGAATACAGTGAGGCTGGGAGAAAACAGTTTTTCCAATAGATTGGAACTAAATATTCATTAATTTTTTTTTTTTGCAAAGTACTGTGAGATCCAAACTTGAATCACATTCAATTTGCAACAATTAACATAAACAACATATCATTTAAATTTTAAAATAATGGACTAAATGATAAAATGTTTATATATTCTTAACTATTAGGATTTTTATAAGAAAAAAGAATGACTCCCACTTCTATTTGCAGATTTATATTTATTTCTTGTTTTTTCAGAGCTGGATTTTCAGACAGATTATATAGTTCCTTTATTCTTCTTTTTACATATATTGCGTTTCTTTTTCCATTTAACAACTCTGTAGGAAAGAGAAGCTTACCCTAGTCACATTTCTTTTAAGTTTAGCAGCTCTAATGAAACTCTTGGAAAGAGAAATTTGAAATGAATTGTTTAAACAAGACTGTAGGGTTATCTGGTGATTTTCATTCTCTATGCTGTCGGTATCACGAAAGATCATAAAGCACATAGATGCACACAATTACAGGTGCATAATTGTGAATGAGGTCCTGACTTGCCACAGTTTGGGGAATGTGCTTTGGGCTGCTCTCCACAGCGATTCTGTAAGATGCTGGCCCTCTTCTAAGAGTTCCCTTTCACAGCTGCATGGGCTTTTTTCAAATTGTTAGAGAATACTGCTAGATTTGTCTAACGTCTTCACACAGCACTCTTCAGGACTCTGTTGCTCTAAATTAATATCATTTCCGAAAGGGAAATCCTTGTGACTTGAGAAAATGCAAAGTACAGGCAGAACAAAGTGACTTGGTTAATATAAGCTCTCCTCCAAAAAAGACAGGGCAAATCTGCTCTTTGATTATTTAGACAAATTTGATATGGTTCAGTTTTCATTCATTTGCAGTTCTTCAGTAGGGACATTTTTAGCAAAGATTAGTGGGATGAGAGTTTCTGGGGTCATCCCTGAATAAGACATTTGCTGGTTGAATAGATGTTACAGCTGAGTTCTTTATCAGAAAGATGGCACTAGGCAGCTGAATATTTTATTGCCTTTTCTCAGTCTAGTTAACAAGGGAGAATAATCCATTGAGAAGTGCATAAATACATATTCACTTTATACTGGAGAAATTCAAAAAGTATTTCTGGAAATGCAATGGGCATTTTATGGATTGGGAACTCTTTTAATTTTCAAATTTAAAATTTATATCATAACCATAAAATTTTTAATGATCTTAGGGAAAAAAACCCCACTTGTTTCTTAAAACTTACGTCTGAAACAGATTAGCTTCATGAAATTCCTCTTTATGGAGAGAAAATATTATAAAATCTAGGGCTTACAGTTGAATCAAGACCGTTTATATCTTAAATCATGTTTATTTATGCCTGGCAAATACATCCTGGCTTAGACATCTCTTTTAGATCTCCAATTTGTAAGTAGTAAGTGTACAGAGTGTGCATGGGATTGCATCCAGTATTTATGTTACTTACGGTGCGTTGCTTCAATTGATTCTTCCAGGATAAAGGGAGAAGTACCTGAGGCCCCTGCTGGATGTATAACTGATCTGGCAGCAGGAACCTCTTAAGACAACCACTAAGATACATCTGATTAACTCTTACCGTATTGCTCAGCACAATTTGCTATTTTCCAATATATTCATTCACTAGAATTTATTTCGTTACATATAACATGATGATATTCCTATTTATTACAACCTCCTGGAGATATTTTAAACAAAAACTTTATTTATATAACAAGAACACTGTTTCATCTTTATGAGGGTTTCTTTTCCTTTTTGTGGTCCTCCAAATACAAGGTATACCTTGCAAATCAAAAATACTCTTGGTAAAACAAAGCCATTTACTTTAAACAGAAGCTCAAGAAAAATATCAATTAACTGCAATGGGATTCTCTCCCTATTTTCATATAAATTGATATATATATATATATATATAATAAGTATGTATTTTTCTTTCTTCCTCTGTCTTACAGTAGTAAAAATAAGGTAAAATTCAATTCAGATATAAAAAGGAACACTTGTTAATGTAAAACCCTATTTGCTAATCTTAAATTGAATTTGCTTGTTTGTCTTAAATTGGCATGTATTAACCTTAAAATGGAGGATAATTATATATTCCCAATTCATGAAAATCATGGATTTACATCATTAGAAAACTGGAGGGTGGAGGGAAGGAACTGTCTGATATAGGACAGCTGATGTGCCAATCTTAATATTTCTGTATTTCAAGACCCTACGAGATTTTCTGGTTCAAGAGTTCCTACCTAGTGGCAGGCTTATGTTTGGGGGTGGGGGTGGGCATCGTTTCTATTACTTCTGTAACACAAGAGTTTTAGTTCCCAGTGTTCCAAACTTTGGGGGCCAACATTCCCTTAATTGTGAGCAAGAAGAAATAGAAATTCTATTTCACAAAGTTTTTCATTCCCATTATGCCTCTCATATCTTTATTAGATATTAGACAATATAGACCATCTGTAAGCTACATATAATTTCTATTTCGAAAGGTGAGGAAACTGGGACTCAGAAAAGCTAAGCAAATGTTCATGGTCACGGTTATTAAACAAAGCTGGGATTTAAATGTAGGTCTCTCTGATTATAAGACCCATGCTGTTTCTCTTGTGGGATGCTGCCAGTGACCTCAGAGGCTTTTGCTTTCTTCCATTATTCCCAGGGCTTTAAATATTTAATCATTCTTTGACATCTCTCTGAACATGCTCCAAATTTTCTAAGTCCTGGCTGAGAGTGAGGCCTTGATCTGTCTGGAGCCCTCCACTAAAGGGCAAATCCATCTCTGCAGGAAGTCCCTACCTTTTCAGGGAAATGTGGCTAAAGTGAATATCAAGATCAGGCTTAAAGTTGGTGGCACAAGGAGTTGGGAGTTGATGGGTACGAGGTGATTTGCAGGTGGACTTATTTGGCCAGAGGGGAGGGTGGAGGTATTGCCAGAGTCTTTATGTGGTAGAAACTTCCCTTAACCTCCCTGTGGCTCAGGGTGCAGGGACTGAGGTGTTGGGGTAAAACTGAAGAAGCAGGAAGGTCTCCGTGAGACTGTGAGTGGGGTGGATAAAGGGACTTGCGGTGACTAAGGGTAACATGGGTTAGGGGTGGGATGATCTCGCCATCTCTGTGGGGACCACAGCACGCCCTGGTACACCACAGCTGGTACCAGCATTGGATGCATCAGGGCCTGTTTCCAGGAGCACCAAAGGCATGATCAGCACTGGTGGTAGAGTGGCATTTTGGGGAGGGGTATAAGACCATAAAGAAAGAATGCCCCAGAGTCTACAAACCATTAGAAGGGCACACTTAAGGCGGCTCCTCAGACTCCCAGAAATATCCAGAGCAGACTTTTTTTTTTAAAGATTTTATTTATTTATTTGACAGACAGAGACAGCGAGAGCAGGAACACAAGCAGGAGGAGCGGGAGAGGAGAAGCAGGCTTCCCGCCAAGCAGGGAGCCCGATGGGGGGCTCGATCCCAGGACCCTGGGATCATGACCCGAGCCGAAGGCAGACGCTTAACGACTGAGCCACCCAGGCGCCCTCCAGAGCAGACTTGAAAGGGACTCCGTTGGAGTGTGTGTATGAGTAGGGGGTCAGATCTGTGTTATTACTTTTAACTCTTAACCTGACCACATCTGCAGCTAAGGTAACACTGAATCAGTGGAGCATTGGGGTCATAAGTAATGGAGATTGTTAACCCTTTCAAAGCAAAACTTTAGTGTTGCAAAAATTACCGACTGGAGAATTGGGAAGTTTATTAAGAATTCAAGTAAGCCAGAGGATTATGGGTCTTTGCGTTGCAGAAGAAGGACCCACCATCTTCTGGCTACAGGTTGGCATTGGTGATATAACGAAGTCACAGGTCATGGGATTTCTAGCACTCTGCTCTAAAAGCATTACTTAGCTCCTGCTTCCCCTTGTGTCTTCCACACTCCCTTCAGAGGACAAAGAGTTTCCACTGTTAATTTAGTATTTTTAAGACACTCTGACCAATAATTTTGTCTGCTTTTTGCCCTATGGCTTACATAACCTGAAGTTATTACAGTGTCAGAACACATTAATGAAGAAAGCACCTCTAAGTCTGTGGTTCTTGCTTTCAATACTTTTTCTTTTCTTTTTCCCTCATTGATTCAAAATTCCTCCCCTGCAGTTCTGTGTAGGAAAGTTATTTTTTAATCCCTATTCTGGACCTTAAATATTTAATAGAGTGTAGCTTCAATCATCTATTGGGAATTCTGTTGATTGTTTGAGAAGTTTATCGAGCCTGTGTCCTGTTGACTCACCATCAAGACACCTACTACCTCTGTAAAGAATACAGTATAATTATAGATTCAATAGAAAACCTCAAGTAAGGAGGAAGAGAAAAAGTTGAAATGGAACAGAGTATATGTGTGTGGGGAAACCCATGTGATATGTCTCCCTTCTCAGTTTCAGACAGTGCCTGGAATTCCCAGTCACATTTGAACACACATCCCTGTAAACAGGACTAAAAAGAGAGAAGTATACTTAGATTACCCAAGATCAGGCCTTAACGAATATGGAGGAGAAACCCGTGGCTAGCTAGACAATGGTAAATTATTGTAGGATAAAAGTGAAATGTTGTTTATTTTTGTTACACTTCATGTTGAAAAAAAATTAGGTCTCTTTCTCTCTCTTTTTTTTAAGGCAAGATACGTAACCCACTGTTTCTCAAAGTGTGTTCTGGGAAATATCAATTCTGCCAGATGCTAACTAGAAACCAGTTTTTCAGTCTCATGGCCAAATATGTTTGGGAAATATTATTACATAAGGCTAGTCACATTTCTGCACCCCTGGACTTCTTAAGACCTTAATAAACAGGCTCTGTGACTCCCCAGTGGGGGAGATAGCTCACATACACTCTCCTTTCTCCATGAGGTCATTTTTAGGGCCAGTGAAACTACTTTGAGTTAGCCTACTGGAGAGCCACTTATCAGATGCGACTTATCCAGGCAGATTATAGGATCAAGACAGCTAACAAAAGAACTATGCTTTCCCACTGAAACCATTGGCATACAAACACCGACAGGATTCTTCATGGCTAAGTCTAGAAGTAATTTATACCTAAATTAAAAAGTTTCTAAGAAGTTATCTAGAACAAACGCTTCTTAAATATGAGGTACTGGTTTTGTGTTCATAACCACTCCCTAGAAAAATCAACCTTTTTTTTTTTTTAAAGATTCAGACCTTAATTTTCTTTTCTTTTTTTTTTTTTTGATAGAGAGAGCATGTATAAGCAGGGTGGGGGGACAGAGGGAGAGAGAGAGTCCCAAGCAGCCTCCATGCTCAGCATGGAACTCAACACAGGGCTCCACCTCCCAACCCTGAGATCATGACCCAGGGTGAATCAAGAGTCAGACGCTCGACGGACTGTGCCACCCTGGTGCCCCATAGAAAATCAAGCTTTGAAACTAAAACTCTAAAACTGACTTGAAGAACTTACTGTCCCCTCCTTGGGAGGAAATTTTCGAGAACACAGATGATGGCTGAGGATGTTTCCAGACCATGAAGGCAGAAAACAGGAATTAGCATGTGTAGTGTAAGAGCCTGATGTTAAGCTTTTGATTGCTGTGGCAACCATTTCAAAGACTTCCATCTTGAATGAACTATTGGCAGCTGCGTGGCATGGCCACTGGCAAAACAACCAGATAAGGAACAGACCACCTCAGGCGTTCAGTTCCCCTTTTACAAAACCCTCATTAACCTACATAACTGACCACCTGAGTGATTCTGCGTATTCCTTTTCATGCCCTAATTCCAGTTTTTATGTTTCTAATTTCCCCAAACAGAGTGAACCTGCAAAACCCTCCAACCCCAGGAGAGGCAGAGACCCCAGTCAGCACTCCCTCCATCTCTCTCTGTGACTGCACTGTGTGGTCCACAGGTGTGTTGTGTACTTCCAGGACCTAGGAGTAATAAATCTTGTTCTTCAAAGTTCCCTGATGGTTTTTTCCTTAGGTGCATTTTGCAGTCATGATAACCTCAGGGACCCGTCTAGCCACACTGGCTTCAGTTGGGGAAATGTCTGTGGGAGCTCGCCTGCAACACTATGGTCCAGGTGAGTACCCCAGGCACTTCTAGCTGATAGTATTACCAATAGGCTGAGATCGACAAAACAGCATGGTGATAAATAATATGGTTTAGGAACTCTCTCTCTCTCCATAAGAGTCAGTCCTCTTTGAAAGCTAACATTTTCAGCCCCCCATTCTGGGGCATATTGTTTGGGGCTGACATATGGATTTCCAAGTTCCTCTTGGTGCTTGGCTAAAAAGACTTTTTCCCTGGTGCTGTATGCCATGCTGGGCTCAAGACTCAACTGCTGGGGAATTTGCAAACATAGCTTTATATGCCAAAGGAATAGAACTTGATGGTGTCCAAAGACAAATGAAGTGGAAATTTATTTTAAAAATTCATTATTTAAAATATTCTAGGGGCGCCTGGGTGGCTCAGTCGGTTAAGCAACTGCCTTCGTCTCAGGTCATGATCCCGGGGTCCTGGGATCGAGCCCCACATTGGGCTCCCTGATCCATGGGGAGTCTACTTTCTCCCTCTTCCTCTCCTTCTGCCCCTCTCCCTGCCCCCCACCCCACCACTTGTGCTCTCTCTCTCTCCTTTTCTTTTGTAAATAAATAAATAAAAATCTTTAAAAAAATAAAATATTCTAACTCAAAAGCAATGATAATTAAGAAGCATTCAGAAAAATCAGGCAAATGTGCCCTCTAAAACAATGCAGGAAGGAGAATTCCACAGGCATCTTCTTCTCCCAGTTCTCCCGATGGGACCTTGGGAGGCATAAACACGGCTTAGCTTGGAGAAAGGGTGACAATCCCAGCTAGGAGCACCAAAAGAGGCTGTGGAAGCTTCTTTCTGGGCCCTTCAGCAGGAAGCTGCAGAGAAAGACCATGTTCCCCATCATTTTAAAGGCCCTAAGTGCACTACCAGAAATTCACTGGAGGAAAAGCCAGAAGAGTCACCTACATTTTCAACCTTTCTAATTTCTCACTATAGTTTTCTGTTTTTTCCCTTCCCAGGTCAAAAAATATAATCTAAAAACAAGATGGATTGTAGCAAAGGACGATCACAATTAACTAAAATCATGACCATTTCCAGTACTCATAATGTCATTCTTGAAGGCACTGAGGCTTCGTCTTACATTTTGCCAGAGGTTTGTGCTATAGAAAATTGTTGGTCATATAAAATTTTAATTTTAATTTTGAATCAGAAGGAAGAATTTACAATGGTAGAATCATCACTTTAAAAAAAGTAATGCTGGCTAAAGGGGGAACAAGGGAAGAAAAAGATAGTCACATTTTTAGTACTAAAAACAACTGTGATAAATGTTATGGCTGAAGATTATAATTCTGTCTAATATCTTTAAAGGAAATTACGAGAACACTTGAATACTTTTGCTTATCAGTTGCCATTGGTTTTCTAAATGTAAAGACTTGAAAGGCTGCTGATATCTAAGAATGAACAATGCAAGTATATTTGAATTTCCACACATTTCACACTTCACCAAGTGAGTATATTTCGTGTGATGACAACTCAGGTCAAGGAATAAGGAATACTCAAATTGATGGACCATTTGATTTTAAGTGTAAGCATAACTTAAGCGAGTATGGACACATTTCATAATTGTTTTTATATCACCAAGAAGTCCTGAACTCAGGCTTTGGTAAGTAAGTGAGCAAGAGACAGAGAAAGGCAAGGTTTAGGGTCCATTCTTCAAGGACCTTATGGCCTAGCTGAAGGAAGAAACACGAGTCCGTGGAAATTACTTTTACCTTGTGTTGTTTGGTTTTGGTTTGGTCTGGTTTGGTGGCCTTTCAGGGCCTATTAACAAAAAGAGTAAATGTAAAAGGCAAGATGAATAATAATAAAGATCAGTTTACTGATGGAGTTCAGAGGCAAGAGGAAGAAGACCTCATAGCAGTGGTAGGATTAGAATCTGACATTAAAGGATGGATAAGACTGTGGTGATTGGAGGGGACCTAGCTGACCCACTGCACATGAGGGAGAAGGAGAAGGGCATGAAGAAGATTGCAGCAACATTGTGGCTCTAATTCGGGGCTGGTGAATAATATCATTTATTTAGAGCCAAGAATTTCTGTAGGTGAGGGAATAGAGAGCCATATTTCTGAAATAGACAAATGAGGCTGGTTATGGAGAGTCTAAGTGCCAGACCAAATTTGAACTTTATAATGTAAGACTTCACAGGTTGGGGGAATGATGACATCAGTTGTTTTTAGGAAGAGTGAGTGCTATGTGGAGAGGGAGGGACGCCCAGAGGCAAGAAAGACAGCTGCTAGTCTCCCGGTGTTAGCTGACAAGCCTCTGGACTGGTGAGCCAGGGAGTGGGAGTGGGAGAATGGGAAAGATACAGAGACCAGAACATAGCTGGAAGTGGGAGAGACAGAAACCAATGATGACTCCTTCTGAGAGGCCCGTGGGCTGGCTTGTTTTTTTGTTTGTGTGTTGGGTTGGTTTTGTTGCCTTTCGGGACCTTTTAGAAGTTAGTTTCAGTGCATTTTCGCCATGAGTTGACACATTCACTGGATCTTAGGGTTAGAAGGATAAGATCAAGTAACTTTTGAACAGGTCTTCTGTTTTTAGTGATGTTTGTTCACCCCTATTTTACGGACATGGTTCTTAGGAACCAGGGACACTATGAAGAAGTCACATTTGTAGCAAAACACCAGAAGCCACTTCTCTGGGCTTTGAAAATGCACCCTGCCACGTTGCCTTTCCCCAGCAGAGGAGTTATCTGAGCAAAGATCTTAGGTTGATTTTTTTTAAACGTTGGGAACATCAGTATCTAATCTTTTATTACAATAGCTTAAAACAAAATTAAGATCACAGCATGTTCAGCTACATAGTTCTGTTCCAGTGCAATGCTTTTGCAAACCAAAAGAATTGGAGGACAGTTTTCCATCTCCAATACATCAAATGAATCTATCATCTATCTATCTATCTATCTATCTATCTATCTATCTATCTATCTATCTATCATCTATCTATCATCTATCTATCTATATCTATATCTATATATATAGTTAGCAATTTCATGAAAACTTAGCTTAAGCGTATCTATCTACCTGTCTCCGTAAAAAAAAAAAAAAAAAAAGGATGTCCTAATCATTTCTAAATGAATCCTTTCTTAAAAGGATAAAATAAATAGCTCAATCTCCTGTAAGAAAGGAATGTGTGAAGTAAGCTCTGAATTTCTCCAAGGGCTCTTCACAGTGCTGCTATATTATTACAACTTCAATATCCTGTGTTAGCAACACTTATTTAACTTGTTACATTTTAGTTTTATGGGAGAGCCATGAATGTAAAAGGCACATAAAAACCACAGCCAAATGGCTGACATCTGACCTTTAATCCTCTCTCAGACTCTCCTTTAGAAACACACCACTTCTTCTACACACACACAGTGAGTATATCACCTGCTCCTTAATTTACTAAACATCGTGGTATTGCTTAAGAAAAGAAATTGCATACTTTCTTGACCCTGGTTTCCTTCCTCACCCCCCCTTTTTTTGTTTTTAGCACTTATATTATTTTTTGATGTTTGGTCCTGTAAATTGCCATTATTTTTGTAATTAAAAATTAAGGTTGGAGCCTCAGGAAAAGGTGTCAGAAGGTGACTTATTAAACTGTAAGAAGACCAAGAAGGAACTAAGAAGTTTGTTTTGGAACTTGAAACATCATTATCACAAATAATATGGTTCTTAATTCTTACTAACATATAAATAATTATCTGACCTGAACTTAACATATATATATATTAAATATGTATATTTATTAAAAAAATATGTATGGCAGAAAATAAAATATAGGCGGGATTAGCAGAAAGGGACTTCAGTAGAAGCCTATCTACCCATCATTTGGCAGAAATAATGGCTGAGGATTTTGGAGGATGTCAGTTGGCCACTTAGGGTCGGAATTGGGACCAGAACAGTTCTGCACTCCAACACCACTCCCTTACAACTGTACCCCCAATCACGATACCTCTGTCAGAAAGAGAATACTGTGCCTTAAACATACAGAGTGAAGAAGAAAGGTCACACTGTTCATGGCAAACCAGAAACTAGATCCCATCTTTGAGGCAAAATCTCTTGATTGCTGCCCCTGTTTCACAAACATGCAATAATGTATGGCCCCCAACAGTCCTCCTCTGACTTGTTTTGTCTTCAGGGGATGAGAACGGGCATAAAATCTGGAAATCTGACCCAACTGAGTCAATAAAAAGGCTTTTTGTCTGTGAACCTGACCACAAGCAATTCAATGTCACACTGATTGAAATAGCTGATTGGAAAGATTTTTGTCAGGAATACCATCCCCCTTTTATAGAAATAAACAGTTTGAAACAAAATTGAAGTAGCAAGACGGAATCAACTGCCACTTCAAGATAGTGCTGTCTACTACATGTAAAGGTGTTTATTTCCTCACGACGAAACATGTGTTATCTCTTCCATAATATCCCCTTAAATCCACTGTTTGTTTTAATCAAAAATACAGTAGGAAAAATTTTTTACAGAATGTCTCAGCACATTGTAACTTAATAGTTCGATTAGTTAAAAAAATTTTTAAAAAACACCTTAATTTTGTGTTTCTAGCAGATGAATATTTATACTCTTAATTTCAGGCAGTGTTGCATTTTTATTTACTATATTAAAGTTCAAAAGAAATGAGTAATTCGACTTGGAGTTTTATCATTTATTCTTTAATGCTAACTAAAGAGAGGCACTAACATTTTTTAAGAAGTGCTTACTATGTGTGTATTGCATTTCATTTCCATACTATCCTTCCCTAAGAATCATTCATAATGTTTGACCTTTTAATAACTGACTTCAATTCAAATAAGAAAAAGTAGTGGCATTAAACTATATTCAACATTTATTAATATAGCATTTAAACTCAAGGAAAATGCCAGACTCTAAAATTCTGACAATGGAAATTTATCCTAATCAGCCTTTGTCTCTGCCCTTGTGAAAAATCGCAAGAAACTGGTACATCTTCTGTGTTAAATAATCTGAAATATAGTAAGTAGCACCCAGCTGTGAAGTCAAGTCTTTTCACCATATTTACTTTTAATTAAAAAAAAAAATAGTATGGATCCTCTGCCTCTCCAACTTAAGTATGAGAGGATCAACCATGGAAAATATGTATCATTACTACGGACTTGGACAATCTCATGAAGAGGGAAATAAAATATAAATTGTTTGGTGGTGGTAGTGGTGTGGTTATTTATCGTTGGCTTAAAGTTCCTCCTGTAGGATCCCCATAAATGTCCCAGTATTAATCTTCAACTCCCTCTGTAATTGCTTATATATATATTTTTAAGATTCTACTTCACTTGGTAAAAACAAGACCTAAGGCCCTCAACCTTCTAAAAGCAGCATGGGAAAGTGATTCCGATGAAGGTCTTGATTAACACACTCTCTTTGCAGTTCTCTAACAAGTCAAGCATTTCCTGGAAACCCGCCCACAGATTGTGGGACTATTTTTAGTTGCTCACCTCCCTGTAAACGCAGCTATTAGATATCCAGATATCCCTGCTCCTTTCAGGTGCAGTAAAATAGAACATAAAAGGGTGTAATTGGATGATTACAGCTGAAGACTGTGAGCAGGAGCCATAGGGTCTCTCTTTTCCTAAGAGCTCTGGGATACGCCCCAGAAAGGCTTTTTCTCTCTCTGCAGCTGGTGAAACCTATGCACGGAGCAGGGGCCCCTGACCCCCAGATGCAGCGTCATCTCAGAAAACGCACTGTTAGGGTTGTTTCTGTATACACCCCGGGGAGAAAGGCAGGGAAAAAGAAGTCACATCTTTGGGCAGCTCCCATGCGCCAGGTCCTGTGTATCCATGTAGTTGTCACCACAACCTGGAGAGAGAGGTGGATGTCGTTATTCCGGTTTTACAGTGAGCAAAACTCAACCATCAGCCAAGTTCGCTGACTGCTCAAGGGCACGTGGCTAATGAGCTGCAAAGCCAGGTTTAAACCCATTCCATGTTTTGCCCCTTACACTCCTGCCCTTTTGAGGGGAAACTGGAAAGCAGGCTCTGTCACTGGGGTGGCCGAATAGTTGATTGTCCAAACCAGAACGTTTCTGAGAGAGAAATAGAGGGGTAATAATAAAAACACCCGGCCGACACGGGTGGCCTGTCAGGTCTTGGGCAAACCAGGATTTATGTAGTCAGCTTGTGTGAACTCTTCCTTGCTCACACCAGCAGAGCCAAGAGTGGAGAGAGTTCCCTGAAGAAAGCTCCCTGCCCACAGCTCAGCACCAGAATCCTGCCATAGGTCCCTCAGGCAGGAAGAGAGAGAGTTTAAAAAAAAATTCTTTTGAAGACTAGGTTTAAGTGTAAATTTTGTTGTTGTTGTTGCCCCAAGAGCACCAATTGTGCTGAAGTTGTCTTCAATTCCTAATTCCTTAGGAGCAGTGGAACAATATCTTGGGACTGCCACACACTTGCATTATGGGTATATTAAGATGACACAAAAATATCTAACATTTATTGACTTTTTCCTGTGCACCAGGCACGTGCGGAGTGCTTTACGTGCTTTATCTTATTTAATTTTCTCAAAACTTCTGTGAGGTATATACGTTTATTATCTCCATCTTCCAGGTGAGGAAACAAGGACACCCAGTAATGGCCTGGCTGTAATTCAGGCCAAGGCCTTCCGCTTCCAGCGTCTACACTGTTCGATACGACGCTGTGCCTGCGCCGTGCATGCTGTGTTGGTCTTGGAAATGGTAGAGTTACAAAGCAGTGCATTAGGTTTCCTGGCCTCAAAGCTTTCAGATTACTGAGGAGAGACTCCTTGACATTGCAGTATCTTAACTAACAACTCAGTGTTCGTCAGAAGGCGGCATGTATGTATTTTTGCAAATACCATCAAATGAGTGACACAGATCCCTTTAGCATATCGTGTGATGTGCGGCAAGGTGGCATATACTGGTGGGATATACTGAAATTTGTCTTCTTAAGTATGGATCTCATTCTCTCTGATAGCAAGGAAAGCCTAGCAAGGACTGTCCTGCAGGTCCTCAAAGCCTCTGAACCCTCCCTGCACAGTACCTGGCCCATTGTAGACACAAATGACTCTATTCTGCATCATGATTGAAGTTGTCAATCAAACTGTAGAGCATTCAGAGCAGGGGAAATCTCTGGGGCTTGTAATAAAGACATGGAAGTCTTTACAGAGAATATGGGGTTTGAACTGGGCCTTGAAGGAAGAGAAATAAGTCTTTGAAAAAGTAAATGAGGGAGATGAAAGGTATTCAAGGTGGAAGAAACAAATTAAGTAAGTGAACTCAGATGGGAACTTGAGGGGAAAGCAAAGAGACCAGGATGTCTGGATGGAAACATAGCAAAGCAAGTCTGATCTAGAAGGGTAAGATTATGGAGCCCTTAACTGTGGGAGGTGCTGTTCAAGACCCCCTGTGGATGCCTGAAACTGTGGATAGTACTGACCTGCAGATATACTATGGTTTTTTCCCTATGCATTCACACCTACGATGAAGTTTAATTTTATTGGTAAGAGATTTAAGAAATACTACTAATAAAATAATTATAACATTGTCTTGGAATAAAAGTCACGTGAATGTGGTTTCTCTCTCCCGATCTCTTATTGTACGGTCCCCTTCTTCTTATGAGCTGATAAAAATGCCTACATGGTGAGATGAAGTGAAGTCGGTGATGTCGATATTGTAATGATGTAGCGTTAGGCTGCTATTGGCCTTCTGGTAATAGAAGGAAAATCATCTGCTTCTGGGCCACGGTTGCCCACAGCAACTGAAACCACAGAAAGTGAAGCTGAAGATAAGGGGAGAATAATATATAAGGAATAGTGTTCAAAAGTACTCGTGCAGAGCTGATTATCACTGTTTCCGTCTCCCTTGATAACTGTGAACTAGTTTGGACAGTAGACACTGGAGCAGAGAGCAGTGATGAAAAATGGATTTTCAGTGGCTGTTAATCTCATTAAGCAGTTTCTTCTGCCTTTCCTCAAACTCTAAACATTTTAATCTGTTTATTTTAGGAGAGGGTTTTTAAAATTCAATTTGAAAAGTTTAAGGTTAGAAAGCTTTATGAATTTATGAAGGGCAAAGACTGTATCTAGTCTTTGAATCCTTACAGCCTGTTGCATAGGAATAGTTAACCAAGCATGACATGATCTCCCTGTCAACACTGCGGGGAAAGCACTGTGGACCCCGGTTACTATCCAACATTAGCGGTTCACTAAGGTGGCAGGAAGATGTGGCGTGAAGGTAAGAGTCTAAGTGCTTGAAATCAGTCTGATTGTGATACTCGCAGGACTTTCGAGCTTCTTGAGAAGGGACAGCTACTTTGTGATGACTTCCTGGGGTTACGTGACTTTTAAACCAAAACTTTGTTTAACATTTTGTACATAGGTTTTTTAAATACCAGTTCGTGCGTTATAATTAACGTTTCGCTGTACAGAAGGCACCCTTCCTTATATTTAAGCCATGAGATATAACCATGGTTCCAAAAGCAAATGAAAATAATCTGTAAGTGGAAAAGAACTCTCACAAAACCCATGCATGCTTTTGTTTTGTTTTAGGATCCTAAGCCTGGTGCTGTGTATAAAATAGGGCGCAGTGAAATGCCTACACTTTGAAAGGATACATTTAGAGATGATAGCACAGTAAGAAATGGAGATACTGTGCCAGTCCAACAGGTGGAAGAAGCCAGGGGAGAAACATGCTGGGAACCGCTGTGGCGACCACCGGGCTGCCTCTAGGACCTGAAAGTGGCTCCTGGCCAGTAACTAACAGGAACATGAGGACCTCAGTCCTACAACCATAAGGAAACGGCTTTTGCCAACAACCAGCAAGGACTCCAAGTTCCAGATGAGAACTGCAGACAGGGCTGGCACCTTGTTTCAGCCTGGTGAGACTCTGAGCGGAGAATGTAGTCACTCCATGCCAAGACGTTGACCTACAGAAACTGAGATAAACTTGAGATTTTAGAAGCCACTAAGCTTCTGATACTTTGTAATGCAGCCATCAAAAACGAAAACAGGCCATGTTGTACCTTTGCTTTGTCTTGGAGAAATGAGCTAACTCATACAAGGGTTTTTCTCAGATACATAAAATGTATTCCTTGAAGTGCAAACACTTGATGGATATATATTATCCATTTATCTGCCTTATTAAATAGTACTTAGTACACTGCCTAATATTTAAAGAGTCTAATAAATATTTGTTGAATGAAGTATACTTGCTTTTTCTTCATTACTCGGATTACTTAACTTTATAAGCATCCATTATTTTTTTTTAAGCTTTTATTTATTTATTTATTTGACAGAGAGAGACAGCAAGAGAGGGAACACAAGCAGGCGGAGTGGGAGAGGGAGACAGATTTTATTTATTTATTTGACAGAGAGAGAAAGGAAGAGAGAGAGAGAGAAAGCATGAGCAAGGGGAGGGGCAGAGGGAGAAGCAGGCTCCCCACTGAGCAAGGAGCCCAATGCGGGACTCGATCCCAGCACCCTGGGATCGTGACCTGAGCCGAAGGCAGACGCTTAACGACTGAGCCACCCAGATGCCCCATAAGCATCAATTATTGACTGGGCTCTGTGATAGATTGTGTGACCAGTTCTCCGTGCCTGCTTCCCTTCACTGGGAGAGGGCTATACTTCCCTGCTCCTTGGAAATGAGGCTTGTGATTTACAAAAGGAAATAGTAAGCAGAAGCAATGTGGTCACTTCCATGCAGAAGCTTTAAGAATCCTTTTGTGTTTTACTGCCCCCTCTCTCCCCTCTGCCATGGTCCCTAGCAGGTTTCAGGTCCCTAGCAGAGCCAGCTCCTACATGCGATATGACTAATCAGTAAATCTTTCCCGTTCTAGGACACTGAGGTAATAGGGTATTTTGGTACTGTGACATAAACTAGTCCATGTTAACCCACATAATACTGATTCCTTCAATGGTAACCAAGAAGTGAATATCCATCGGCCAGGCCCACTGAAGCATGTGTCTCTGACTTCCTCTTCTACCAGATGGAAAAAAGGCTCTGCTTTTAAAGTGTTCATGTGATTAGGTCAGGCCCACCCAGATAATCTCCATTTTAAGGAGAGCTGATTTGGGATCTTAATTACATCTGCAAAAATCCTTTGCAACAGTAACTAGATTAGTAATTGATTGAATTTGGGGAGGGGGGATGTGTAAACACCACAGTCTGGGAACCTAGGAGGCCCCACTGAGAATGGTGGGTGTTGGTATGGCTTGCCTATGGCAGGACTGATGAGACGGGGCCTGTTCTGGTGTCATTTGGTTCTCCCGAGAGTAAGAACTGGAATTATTTGGAGAGGTAGCTAATTTAGGGCATTCAGTGACTAGTAAAACCCTAGTTCTATGCTTCTTCTTCTTCTTCTTCTTTTTTAAGATTTTATTTATTTATTTGTGAGAGACAGAGAGAGAGAGGGAGAGCACAAGCAGGGGGAGAGGCAAGCAGCGGGAGAAGCAGGGGTCCCACTGAGCAAGGAGCCAGATTCAGGACTTGATCCCAGGACCCTGGGATCATGACCTGAGCCGGAGGCAGACACTTAACGACTGAGCCACCCAGGCATCCCTGGTTCTATGCTTCCGAACTGATTTTCCTAAGAACATAATCCCTTAAATGCTAAGAAAGTTACTACAATAGTCAGTTCTGGTAAGAAAGAGACAATGTTCTCAAATTATGTAATTGGGGAGAGTTAAGGGCTTTCTTTTTTTAACAAAGTTGTGGACAGAGTTTAGGAAACCATCACAGATAATGTGGTGCCTCTCCTGCAGCAGAAGGGGGAAGACGAGGGTGAGGCTGGAAACTTGCGAGTGGGGAGCGGTGTGGAGAGGGACGCCTGTCAGGAACTGTGGCCTTTGGTAGAAAGATGCAACCAAACCATGGAAACTGAGCAGGGAAGTGGTGGGGAATGAATAGCTTGACCTCCTTTTCCTCCCATGCTCTTATCTCTAGCCAAGAAGGCAAAAAAGCCTGTTGGTCCAGTCCTTAGAGGTCAGTTTCCTGGGGCAAGAACAGCTTGGAAAAAGGTGGAGAGCAGATCTAGAAGGACAAGTAAGAGATAGGTAGCACAGTTACCAAAGACCTATTTCTGGGCTGTGGTCAGGGTCACAGGTTCTGTTGTAGATGAAGTGTTTCTTTCTCATCTGTGCTTCATAGAATGTTTTGGCTAGCTTGCTTATAACTTACAACCTACTAAGCACAATCATTAACATGATTGTCCTTTCTGCTATTTTGAGCTCCCTGAGACCAAGGAGCTGTGTCTTACTCATCTTTATGCCTACAGTACCTAAGTGTTTGGCCCATAGTAGGTGATTAACAAATGCTTGTGGAATTATAAATATATGAAGTCAATGGTAAATGACTACTGAAGTCCCAGAAATCAATTTGGTGATAGGGGCATAAACAAATGCATACTATTATGGTTGCCTCTAAAATGTTCTATGGCATGTGGGTTGATAGAAGATTCACTTACCATTGCTATAAATCTTATACTATGAAGATTTGATGTTCCTCTTTCATTTTCTACTTAAAAGTCATCAATTTCAGGTCATCCTACACATTCCATTCTACAAGCACTAAAATCTGTCAACACAGAAGGAACAGTAAATGCAGGTTGAAAGAGACAGCTCAGAACTACCAGTAATCAAATTGCAGTTGGCCGTCAACTAAGGTTGACGCCTTCTCATCGTCACGTGTGATTCTGGCTGCTAACAGGGAGTGGAGCATGCTTAGTCCATGGAAAAACTGTTTTCTTCTATCTTACTTTTTGACATTTTCAAAGCACTAAGTACGGGTAAATGTGGTCAGCTTGATTTATGATAATTGTTTCATACAGAATCACATGCTGAAGAATTGCAGGGACTGACAGTCTGGGGAAAAATATAAATGTCATAATTTTGTTAATTGTTTTAGCATGTGTTTCTTCCACATGTCTGAAAGCAACTGTAATTGAGGGTTGTGGTTTCTGGGGCCCAGCCAAAAATACAATGTGACTAACAACTGAGGAAAATATCATGGGATATCATGTGTTAGAGGATCTTTTATCTCCCCCACCCTGCTTAGCCAAAGTGAGTATTTTCCAGTATTTAAGTATGTTACTGGAGTATGAAAAGAAGAATGATAAAAACTAAATGCTTGGACTGGTATTTTTTATCCGATAAAAATAACATATAAAACACACTTTTCAATTCTGTGGCTATTTCATTCCATCCTGGAGTCCTCTATTTCAAACACTGGATTTGGGGGGGAAAAAAAACAACAACAGGTCTTTCCATTCTTTAAACATTTCGATGATGATAAGGGTTTTTCTCGAGCAAACAAATATCAGGAAATTCAAATACTGGTATGAAACCATAATCTCCCTTTACCTTGTTGCTCCAACACATAATAACTCTATTGAGAACTCCTGAAACCAGTGGGTGATCTGACCCAAAGGCTTCATATACGATTTCTTATTTTTATGACAGGAATTTTGTGATTTCAAGGCAAGGTTGAAAAACACCCTCTTTCCTCTCTTAAGCAAGTGATCAGGTTGCTGCCTGAACAAAGCAAAAGGCTGAGCTCACATGGCACTGCGAGGAGCTCTCTTGCAAGCTTCCTGGTTTGGGATGGACTGCAAATGCTATTAGTATATTTCCCAGGATTTAGGCTCCTGAGAACTGTGCAGTAACCGGATCTTTGAGCAGCAAGCATCTGGTAGCCAGAACCACACCAAGTCTTTCCCATATTATGCAGCAACTTCTGCTGGTTTGGTGGGTGTTCTCTCATTGTTTTATACTATTCCTTCTCTTTCTTTCCTCAGATGCCTGGGATCCACAAATATTTTTCTCACATTCAGAATTGACTGTCCTTGGGTGACTAAATTGATCATCCATGGGTCCAGAAGGTCATAGGAAGGTGCTGCTGATGTACATCCTCTCCATTTCCCCCAGTATATCCACCTCTCTTCCACCATCCCTGCGGACGAGCCCCACAGCTGCTAACTGCAAGCTGCAGGAACAAACGGAAAGTCTGTCCTGCCAGTGGCTGGAGGAAACTTTCCAAAGTGCTATTGGGAATAATGTCAGACAAGAAAATCAAATTGCAGGGAGCAGGGGAGGAAAGGAAAGCCAAGATAAGGGTTCTAGCTTCTTTAGTGAACTGGGTAAGGGCTGTGAACAGCCTGGAATGTTATGTAGATATCTGCATATATAATTCTATATACAATTATGATTATTACTATTATTTCTGAAAAGAGAGTCTAAAACTTACATTTAGATACTCAAAGGGTTTGGGTAACAAAAAAATTTAAAGAGTGATTACTGTGAAGAAAGTGGGTTTAGCTAACTTAAATTTTAAAAAATCAAGAGAGAAGGAGGAAGGAAGGACAGTAAGAAAAAATAAAGGTAGGACAAAGAAGAAAATAGGGACAATAGGAGAGAATAACACTTTACCCCTTTTATCAGCTACTTAAGACTTGGCCTCCTGAGATGGTCTGCAAGGATGCCAGTATAGCTAAATATCTATCTGATTTAGAGATGAGAGAATGAAGGCATACAGAGTTTAAACAATGTGTGCAAGGTAAAATGGCTAGTAAGTATCCACACTCAGCTGTGGGAGGCTGCTCTTAATCACTGTTCCAAACCAATACACTCTCTTTCTCTTTCCTCATGTGTTTTACAAAATATATTTTTTTGTAATGGAGGGTAAAATTACACACCAAAATGTTATTTCCGGATGTTGTGATTATGGGTGATTTAAAATTTTCTTCTCATCTACAATTTTATGTGTATTTGTAATAACCTTGTCTTTATTATGTAATAAAAAGAATAGTAATTTTAAATTATTTTCCCTTTTCTAGAAAACCAGTGATCAGATTGTTAAATCCCTCAGGAACAATTACATTTCTACTGAACTACGGATATCAAATAAAGGCCATGAGCAAGAAACTTGGAAGAACTTGGTATTGATTTATCATTGTCATTATATAGTGAAATGGTGACTTGTTCATAGTAACCAGTGAGATAGCTTGATAAAATCAGTGAATAAAACACAATCCTAACAAATGGTAATTTTAATGTAAAATCATAATATTTGTTCAATTAAATACCTTTTATTCTTCTAATGGATGCATTGTTCCCCACCATTACCACATTTCCTGGCTGTGTCCATGTAGATACAATGAAAGGGAGACCCAGGCCATTTACATGGTAACTTCTGCTTTGAAAGTTTTCCAGGTAAAATTCATCTTACTGGAGATCTTCAGGAGTTCAGTCCATCATTTGCTTATTTACTACAATAGACTGAAGACAGTTGCTTGAAAAAAACAATGCTCATTTTTCCATTAGTTATCTTTTAAGTCACACTGTGTGTAGAAGCTGAACAGTTCTTCTTTGAGGCAGGGGTCTTAGTCAGGCTTCTTTTCTTTCCACAAAGGATTAGGAACTGAATAATTATCCCTTCTCCCAAATCCTAGAGTGGAGGATGCTCCCTCAAAAAATAAACTCAGGATATAGACTTCTGACTCTCACTGTAGACTCTAAATTCTCCCTCTAGACTCCAGACACTCCATGGAGAATACAAATTTGAATTGCCTCCAGTCCCTTCTCCCAAAGCCCTGATGGAGAAGTGACTATGTGGGGGGCCATTGAAAGGCAATTTCCTGGCCACTCAAAGTGTATCACCCATGTATCAGGCTGGATAACTGAAAAGAGGTTCCACTTGGTCCATATTACCTTCACCCCATTCAGAATTACTTTTCCCCAAGTTCTAATGGCACATCTTCCACTTTTAGTTGAAAGATACTATGAAACTACCTGCAGAGTTTCTGTGTGTCATCTTTCTTTCTGGTGACATCTACTACTTAGACTGGACTACATAGTGCAAACTCTTACATGATAAATTTTTTCAGAATTAGCACTAAGAATTTTTTTTCTTGGATGAAGTGACCTGTTTCTTTCTCTCTAATGATAATGATATTTGTGGAGGATAAAGATGAGATTGCGTGGCTTTAGAGGAAGGCAAGATGGGTTTCTACTAAAATTATCACAGGGTTGCCAGTATTCTGGAGTTGATCAGACTCAGTGAGGTCAGCTTACTCTGATCAACCTTCTGAAAGTAATTCCTAATCTGCCCTCCATCTGGAGTATGCTCTTTCTGCCATCTTTAAGTTTGCTTAAGAAACATAAGAGGTGGAGCCAAGAGAGATGGACAATATTAAGAAAAATTTCTTACAGGACCTGGTGCAGTATCCTGGCCAGAAAACATATTTCAAGACCAAGTTTTCTCTCTCTTTCCTTCCAGGATGGTGCTGGATAAAACTGCCAGCTTTTGTGACATTAGCCTTCTCTTAACTTGGTGTGGGAAGAACATACCCTTTTTATTTATTTATTTATTTATTTATTTATTTATTTATTTATTTATAAAAGATATTTACTTATTTATTTATTTGACAGAGAGAGACACAGAGAGAGAGAGGGAACACAAGCAGGGGGAGTGGGAGAGGGAGAAGCAGGCTTCCTACTGAGCAGGGAGCCCTATGCGGGGCTCGGTCCCAGGACCCTGGGATCATTACCCCAGCCGAAGGCAGATGCTTAATGACTGAGCCACCCAGGTGCCCCGAACATACCCTTTTTAGCAATAGAGTGCTTCTGCAAGATCAACACAACATAATTTTTTAGGATTCCTTTGAATATATCCAATAACATTATAGATTTGCTTCATTATGTAGAATTTCAGTTCACCTTAATTGAAGTTTTAGATATTCCAGAGTCTTCTGTGTGTGTATAAAACCCCCCACAGATATATATGGACATATATACATATTTCACAGCTGACAGATCACACTGACTATTATGGATTTCACTAACAACACTCAGAGGGCAAACTTCTTTCAAAATTGGGGCATTGGGAAATGCACATCAACAATTTCCTCATTACTACTAAAAAGACTGTGTAAGTCATTTTATCTCTTTTTCCTTCCACTGCCCCAAACAAAAAGAAAACCAAAAATTACAAGGAATTAAGGTTAGACCGTGGAACTAGATGGGCCCTTAGAGCCTCTGTATTCATGATATTTACTCCAGTTTGGCCTTAAATATCTGTTCTTAGTTACATTTCTAGAAATACAATCTCACTTTTTACTTTCATCTTTTTTATTGTTTTTATTTTTGTGAGTCCTTTTAAATCCTTTGTGGACAGAGGTTAGGCTAACAACATAACATACAGGCAAACACACAAATAAACCAGCTATTTTTCTAGCCCTTCTGTTTGGTATGTGGATTTTTTTTAGGTTTTATTGAGTAAAACCAGAAATCCCCACTTATGCAAATTTTTTAATCTGTAAACTGAGAGCTATCGCAAATTTTATAGTAAAATATAATTTAAATTTGAGCAAAATTATTAGAAGTTTAATTTTGCTCTCTAGAATGTTCAGCATATGGAGTAGTCTGGTAACTATTTTGTTTAAGTGAGAGTTGTCTTTAATTGTAGGCGTAAATCATATACATATACATAGAATATATAGAGGATATATGTAATGCATGTATGTGTATGTACATAATAGAAGTAGATTTTACAGTAAGATCTATACAGGTTTTTATAGTTGTTCCAGGTAATCAAGGCATTGGCTAGAACTGGGAGGGAATTAATCTTCTGAACTTTTACATTCTGGTTTCAATTCCAAATAATTAGCGGTTCAATATATTAAGCAGATGCATATGATATGCTATGTTCTACACAAAGTAAGCAAATAAAACAGCTACTGTGTGCGTCTACATAGATATAAATTCTTACACTCATTGTTTTGCTATCTATTAGACATCAAATAGGATGGCTTTCTTATGACCCATACATATAAACCTCAAGTTCCTCTTGCTTTTCTATTTCCCTCAGTCTCAAGGTTCTGATTATTTCTAAGAACTTCTTGAGAAGGTATTGGGAGTAGATAATTCATCACATTCTTTCCCAAGTATGATTCTGCGAAACAGGGGAGGGGCCAATGACCTAAAACTGTTAACAAAAACACCATTACACATTTGATTTCATTTTCTTCCTCTCTGACAGGAAACTGGGAAGGGGATCTTATTCTAACAGTAAAGAACAAAGTCATTTTTTTGGGAGGATTTACATATATCACCCCGCAATTTTTTTTTTCCTAGAAGACTGCAATCAAGACACAAAAATGCACAATGAGTGGAGTGGATGAGCAAATTTGTGTCATTAATTATATATTTCAATACAGTTTAATTTTGAAAATAGTTTTATGGACACTATAAGTAAATTACAACTGAAATAAATTATATTGAAGATGCAAAGAACTTTAAAAATATATATGTGATCAGCTACTTGAGAAAGGAATGAATCCAATTAAAAATGAATAACAAAATATGATGGCAGAAGGTCTCATCTTGATGTCTATTCTGAAGCCATTCAGATCACTTAAGACCAGTGAACACTGGTCCAGCATCTAGGGATGATGCTTGATCCACTTTTCTGAAAAATTTATTCCATAATTTCACAACTTGGATTAATGGGACAGTAATACCAATGAAGAACATGAAAATTATATCTTTCCTTATAGCTAGGAATAATGGTTATAGCCATTTAGAGGATTTTCAGTGCTGATGACTGGGTCCTCAGAAATTTGGGACCCATCCTTATCCTTTGTGCTTTCCCCACCAACAAAGTACATACTTAAACATATGACCAGCAGAGGAAGTCTTTTGGAGAAAAAGCATGACAAAATGATGAAGACATTGGCAGGAGAGGGTCATGTGTAGACAGCACGGCCAGAGTTTTCCATCTCTAAAATCAGATAGATGTGTGCTCATATTTCAACTATGTCATTTTCACTGATTTTGACAACACTTTTTAAAAAATAATTGCTTCCCTAACTTAGCTTTAGACTTCTTAAAGAATAGAAAGAATTATTTTTCTCTTGAGTCATTGGACAACTACCCCACGCTGATTCAGAATGCAAGATATGCTTGGTGTTTACTGTATATGTTGCAGAAAAGCTCCCCTGGTATTCTAGCCCCTTTACTAAAACTATTCAAGAAAATATCACTAATCAAAGGAACTCAAGAAATCATCCATACTGTCATCATTCAAGCATTAAGGAGCTTATTAGTATTTGCTAAGGCATCTGTCTTCCCAGATTTAATACACACCATGCTGGCACTGGAAAAAATAGAAAACACCTGGATAACCTAGAGGGCATGGACACATAGTTATACACAATCCTTAACTCTCTGAGATGGAGCTACTTGTATATTACTTTACATACTCATAAGGACATATGTAATAATTAATATGAATTAAAAAGGAATCAAAGAGGAACTGTTCTGGGGCAATGCTGAGGAGGGATCTATGGCTCTCCCAAACTGATAGTTTGTGGTCATCACCATTTAGGAAAAAGCAAGAAGCAAGAGTTCACTAAGGACTCACACTAACCCCTACACTGATCCAGGGAGCAAGCTGGGACAAAAAGTATAATATTTTCTCCTAAAAAAAGAGAGGAAGGATAAATTTTTTTTCCAGTTGATAAAATTGAGAATTTGCTATGTCCAAAGTACTCTGTTAGACAATCTGGGTGGTACAGAGTTGTGTAAAACTCAATCCTTTTTCTCAAGAACTTAATTGGTGGATGTGACAGAGTCCCAAATAACTATAATTCCAGATAAACCTGGGGGTAAACATCAGTTACTGGTTAGAAATTCAAAGGGGAGGATGACTCTTAGATTACTCTTATGAATATGGGAACACTTGAGGAGGTAAGTGACATTTGAACCAGACCTTCAAAGATGATAAAATTTGGAGAAAGAAGCAGAGGAGGAAAAAAAAAAAAAAAAAAGCACCTTCTCAGTAGGGGGGCACAGCGAAGACAAAGGCACAGGGCAAAGACATTCGGGGTCTAATTAAAAAATGACAAGTTTAGTTTTCTTCAACAGGGGAGTTATAAGATGGGACTGAAAGAAAAGTTAAAAAGATAGATTTTTTTGAGAGCATAAGGGGCATTGGATGTAAGGCCAATGAGTTTGTTCTTTAAATTAATAGGGAATCATCTTTAATAGGGAAACATTGAGGTTTGTAAACCAGGAAAAGTCATGATAACAACCAGTGTTGTAGTCTTCAAAATTTGGATGAGGTATACATATGGCAGTGCTCCTCAACTTTTTCTGCATTGTCGCCCCTTTAATAAGGAGGCTTCTTATATATATCTGCCTGATTATTCTACAGATTTCCTATTTGGTCATGTTCATCGAGAGGTGATCTATTACATCTTATTTCCATCACTGGCCAGGATATTCTTTTCTTATCTTCTTTAATTTCCTTTGGTGTGTTTGAGCCTTGAGTAGCTGTTGAGATAAAGCAATCCAACATCATTGGGGTACTTGGTGAATATTTATCACTGGAGTGAAATTGCAGAAAGCTAACTTTCCTAGTTTTGAACTCAAGAGCTGTATAATGTTTGAATCAGATTTTTTTTAAAAAAGAAGTTACCATTATCACAAAAAAAATCATAACAAACAGCAGGTTGCAAGCATATTTAGATCATTCTTACTGAAGAGAATAAACATTTATTGCCAACTGTGAAAGGGCAGATTTAATGACTGATGGAAAAATCATGCTGCTTTGTCAGTTCACATAAATAATAATTCATCAAAGAAACATGTGTTGATGAGTGCAGCCTGGTTTGAATTTAAACCACAATGCATTCTTGAGAAATAGCTGAAGTACCTGAGCCTCGTTTAAAAATCTCTAGCACATTATCCAAGCATATAAATAATCCTTCCTAGGTCATGTAATGAATCTTCTCAAAAACATCAAGAATATTCATGCTCAGGGATGAATAGAGGCTGTCTATATTTACCTTGAGAAAAACACATGTGGATGCCCATGAACCTCTGATGAGTACTTAAGAAATATGATCATAGTTCACTTTCTCAATAGGTGCTCAACAAAATGGTTTGGGATGAAATGAGTATTTACCAGACACTAAGAAAAATAATAGAGCTCGCTGATCAAATTTCTCTGATAATCATTGCTTAGCAAAAAAGGATAAAAGGTGATATTTTCTCTGGTAAGCATTCCACTCTTGGGCCACCCCAATATAAAGACCCCCTGTACTGTTGGTGAACTGATGGGATTCGACAAGCAGGTTTGTGAATCTGGTGGCCAGGTGTCTTGGTGTGGGTGAGACAGGAGCTAACGGATCTGACATATGGGAATATTGCTCCCAGATGCTCCCCAAAGGGAAAGAACAACTTGCTTTCAGTGACCTGTCCTTTCAAGATGAGTCCTACAGCAAATGCACTGTGATTAGTGAGCTCTGTGAGAGGAAGCAATGCATCATGGGTGCCGTTCTGCCAGAAAAAATAAGCATTTCTAATGGGTTGTACCCAATTCCTTAGTAAAAACCAGTGGTCTGTGTCTGGAGGTCATCCAAGGCAAATCAAAGAAAGAAATCTTCAGATGTTGAGGAGATAAGGAAGAAAGAACACACTAAGGATGTATGGTGTTGATTTTAAACTGAAGAGAAACCAATCAGGCTAAGTCATGTCATAGATAGTTATGACCCTTGCTGTTAGAAGTCTGTATGGAAAAACGTAACCGGAAGTTGATGTCCATTACACCAATGCTCTAATTTCCATAGGCTCATTGCCTGTCTGGTCTCAAATACTATCATCATGTCATTTGGAAACAAATACCCGTCTGAACATATTTTTTACATTTATATTTAAGAAACTTCAGTACTCATTATGAGTTGCATTAAGAAAGCTTTCTCAATTTGTCAGTTCAGTAGATTTCTCTGCATTCTTATCTTCTGGACTCTAGAATACAATATTTGTCTTCATAATTGATTTCATGTTTCTAGATTACACATCCTGAAAATGAAACATAATATGCAGAACTACACTGACAATATCTGAATCCATGCTGGTAATGGAACAATTTAAGAAAAGGCAGATATAGTTTATACTCCCCAGGTTTCAGGGGAACCAACCCAAGTTGTGACTTGATGGTCCTCTTATATCCTCTGCCCTGTATTCAATGCCTAATAGGTAAGTTTGATTTGTCTTTCTTTAGGATATAAATTTACTTTGTTCCTTCATTCTATTAGGTGACATTATCATTGCTTAGCTGCCAAAAATTAAACATATTAATCTGTTTCTATTTCCCTTTTTTGTTTTTCAGCCTTCTATCTTCTCTTACTACTCTAACACAGAGGAAAGAAGTAACTCCATTCATGAAAAATATTTTCTATTGCAGGTTCTGGTAAAATAGGCTAGGATAATTTTGATAGTATTTCAAATACTCCAAACTCATCAAACTCATAATTTCAGGTTACATAAACCTGCCTTTTTATTTTTGACACTAGAAATTGAAAAAAAAAAAGGAATATGTCTCACTCCTGGGATAAAAACTGTAATCAATTAAACCTAAGCAGTATTACTTTTGCAAGGTTCTATATTAAAATTTTTGTTGTTTTATAAAAGTAAAAATAAAAAAAATTTACAGTTTTCTTTTTAGGAATAAAATATAATTGATTAACTGCCCATAGCAGTTCCACATTATATTTATATTTAGGTTTATATTTATATTCAATTATTTTACATATTAATTTCCCTAATTTAGTTTTGCTTTGAAATTTTTGTCAGTTATCAGATTACTGTCTTTCAGTTCCAAATCCACCCTTCCCTGCCCTGCTTTGTGAGAATGGAACTGGACCCTGTAAGCATTTTTCCTTTGCCAGCATGATCCTAGGCTTTGCCAACAGAGGGCACTAGAGGGACACTGCAAGGTGATTGGGGCAGCCAGACCTTCTTCTGGTTCTGATCCTCCATTTGTTAATGGAGTGTGGAAGTCTAGCAGTTGCAGCCGTATCCTCAGGTCGCTTTCTTCAACCAGGGGCTGCCTCAGAGCAACTCTTATGCCCCATATCTGTGATAGCTTCGTTTGAGCCCTCAGACCACATCCTCTTTGAAGAGATCTGAATCTCAGTCTTGGAGAGGCCCTCTCCTAAGTCTTAGATCCCTTTATTATATGCTTTTCCTCAGCCAAGAGGTAGTCGCTGTTTTTCTGCACCTGCAGATTCTGGACTGCTTGGAGTTCTCTTTAAGTAGCTTCCTCTTATTAACTCATCTCCTTTTACAAATTTCTTTATATTACTTTTTCCTACTCAAAGTAGGAAAAAGTGGTTTCTGATGTGGTTTCTGTCTCCTGATAGTACCCTAACTGATACAAAGTTGTTTAAAGTGTTCTTAATTTGTGCATGCCTAACCCACCTAAATAATTTTTAAATACCCTTGCTTCTGCATTTTAAATGTGAAAAATTCCCTTTAGGTCTTCATATGGTGCTCCACATTAATTAAACCCTTTTGACCAACAATGACAGATAAGACAAGGGCATCAAGAAACTCTTTAGCAGGAGAGAGAGACATACAAACAGGTAACTTCTATTATTAAATTGTGATAGATACAGCTATAGAAGAATGTGCAAGGCACAGTGGTGGCACCCCTAGGTTTGGTGGGGTGGGGGATGGGGATCCAATAAACCTTCACAGAGCAGTTATCACCGAGTGTGAGTGTTCAAGGATTAAAAGAAGGATGGTCCACATAGATCAGGGAGGAAAGAGCAATGAGAACAAAGGAATAAAGTTATGAAGTGTCAAGAATATATGATATAAAGCAAGGCACACTTGAGGAAAGTCTTGTAGGTGAGCACTCTTCATACCTAAGGCATGTCTGTATGTGTGTGTTTGTGGGTGGGTGCTATGAGTCGAGGAGGGAACGACATTGAGAACAATGCACAATAAGGCTGGAGGAGCAGGCTAGCTCCAGACCAGGAAGGACGTTGTGTCGTGCTAAAAAGTTTGGATTTTATTTCATGGGCAGCTTCAAACTCAAAGGACTCAAAGGATGTGAAGACTTTAAAGAAAAAGTTAATTAATCATTAGTTTTACACAGCAAGTATATTTAATCCTTCACTATATGGTGAATAAATTCAAATCCTTAACCTTGCCATAGAGTTAAAAGAGAGGAAATACCTAACTTTTAGCAAGTAACAAGAAGCACTCAATTAAAAGGTAAAGACCAAAATGTGCAGGGGCGTCTGAAGGCAGGAGGGATTGGAATAATTAAGAAGAGGGTAGAACTCCAGTAGGGCTCTCGGGCACTCAAGGGACTGCATTTTAGGAAAAGAACAGAATGGGCAATCTTTTAGGAAGGCGGGAGCATGGCTCTGGAATGTTTTCAGCAGCAGGAGGGAGCTTGAGCTGAAGGGAGGGAAGTAATGAGAGAACAGGCTGAAAATGTAGGCTAGAGGTCTGGGATGACAAACCAGTGGTATTGTGTCTCTACTTAACCCTTCCGTAACCAGGCCATTTATTTTATTCCTGCTGAGCTCAGAGCAGCTCCAGATTCTTTCTCAGTCCAGTACTAAGGGAGTCAAATTTCCAGTTGGGAGTTCATCCTTTAGGATATGTTAAAAGTTTTTGACTGGTAGATTGTTAATTATTAAGATTTTTCTGATTATGTTGTTATAGATAATGAATGGAAGGGAGGATCCCAAAGATGGAAACCTGTTGAAAGAGCTGTTGAAATTTTCTTTTATATGCAAGTTACATTTCAGTCATTAAGAGACTGTGTGTTTCAGCTGTGAATTTGGAAGATATAGGGAGTGTTTGTATTGAATTTACATTGATATTATCACCAAAAGAAACAAAGCTGTAACACCAAATATCATAAATCAGAATGTCATGCTGAAAAAGCAGTGTTTGACATTGCCATTTCTCCTTTAGGATATGGTTGACCTCAGAGTAGGAATTCAGAAATCTCCCTGCCTGCCTCTTTGCCACTAAGAAAACAGACACTGGTTCCCCAACCCCCTGATTAAGAGAGAACCTGGAAGAACATGCAGAAGAGTTTTCAAGACTGTGAGTCCCCTTGCCAAAACTCAGTGGAAGAGTCTCTAGAGAAACAGAGGTCATAGAAGTTTAAAAGTTTGATTATTTTTAAAAAGTTTTTACTACCTTCCCAGTAAATATTGCCTTAATTCTTCATTCTTACTAGCAAACTGTCATTTAGCACCCAATAATTCTCTTGTTAAAGCCTAGAGAGTTATTATTTTCAGGGATGGGTGAATTTAACTGCTTTGCTTTCTCCCACAACTTTGCAAAGTATTTCAGGGGACAAAGTTCTTCTCATTTTTTTCTTCTTGAATATATTCCCACTTTATTATGAAACATAAAACCTGAACTACTGAGAATCAGATGCACAAGAAGAGAAAAATGCTCATGGCAAAGTGAGTATTCAGTGGAGACAACCTTACACATCATTTCTCGCTAGGCTCTGTAAAGGACACATTAATTCTTCCACCTTTGGAAAATTATTTAGCCTCTTCATCTTCTCTTTTTGATTAGTAAATGTAGATAATAAAATTTTTATCTGACTCCTTATAGGACTGTCCTTAAAATGAAATAAAATAACAGATGTTGAGGGTGGTTTTGAAAAATACAATGTTATAGAAACATAAGAAATCCTTCTGTTATTCTAATTTTAGTTACACTCATGATCAAGAAGTTAAGATGATGGTGTTGGGAAATATTTGCCAGTGTTTTGAGGTCAGGCATCACAGTATGTGCAGTGAATTGTACATTTTAGTTCTTTTTGTGCACATACAGATACCTATCAGTCTGCAGATAAATGGTCTGCATGGCTTCATCTTCATCTTCACTTATTCTGTTCAACAAATATTTATTGAATAGCTGAATATTGAATACCAACAAATATTTATTGGATCCTGAATGCACCAAGAATTATTCTAGATATTGGAAATATTGCATTAAGAAAAGAGAGTATGTGCCTGCCCTCATGTATCTTATACTCTAATAGAAGCAACAAAGTTAACAAGTAAATAAGTAACCTGTCAGGTGGTGGTAAGTGCTATGGCGTAAAACAAAGGGGGAAATGAGGCTACTAGACAGGGGTTGACAAACTATGGCCAACTAGCCACATGTTTTTTGATTTGGCCTCCTTTTGTAAACAAAGTTTTATTGGAACACAGCCACTAGTTATCCACTGTTGCTTTGAGTTAAGTAGTTGAAATAGAAACCATCTGGCCTACAAAGCATAAAATATTCACTCTCTGATTTTGTGCAGAAAAAGTTTGAGGTTCTTGGTATAGGCCATTATATCTAGGCCATTTTAAGGATTTTTAACCTGTGTGAAATGGGATGCCAACAGAGGGCTTGTGGGGTAACATGATCCGGCTTGTGTTTTAAAAAATTATCCCGGTGACTTTGTTGAGCATAGACCTTAGGGTAAGAGTGGAAGCATGGAAACCAGTTAGATAGCGATTGCATTAGATGAGAGAAATCACTCCAGGGCAGAAGGATAAGAATGAGGCGAAAATAATACAATTGATTTCTGGATATATTTTTAAATTAACACAGTGAGAGATTTGGGCCTGAAAAACTGGCAGGAGGGAGTTGTCATCAACTGAAATACAGAGGCCACCAGAGGAGCAGTTTTGGGGATGAAAATGAGGAATTTGGTTTGTACATAATAAGTTTACAATATCCTGTAACCATTGAAATAGACATGCCAATAAGGCAGGTGACCATATGAGCCTGGAATTCAGGGGAGAGGTCTGGGCTTGGGTTAGAAATCTCATAGTTATCAGTACATAGTTGAAGTTTAAATGCCATGAGATGGAACAAAATCACAAGACACCACATCTTCAGCTTTATTGCTCCATTTCATTTCATCTGTTAGTACCCAGATGCCTTTATATTTGCTGGACAGATAGAGCTTTATGTTGTGCACATAGTGTGATCCTTGCATATTTATTGATAGCCATCTGAGTCATGATCCTGATCTTACTTTCAGCTTAAAGGAAGTGGGAAAGGGAAAATTGGGGGATTTAAAAATGTTATATTGGACTCCGTTTTGAAAAGCAAAAAGCCTGCAAGATGTGTATCTGCTTCAAGAGGGTGGGATAATTTGTCCCAGGCATACTTTTTCTCAGAATAGGTAAACACGAGAAGAGAAGTTTCATTTAGTTAAAGCCTACCATGTCCCAGGGGTTTTACAAACAATGGTTCATTCCATGGCTCCACTCGAATTTACAAAATTGGGCTGGAGGTACTCCAATATTTCTATCATTTTATTCTTCCAGATGGATATTCAGTGAAGACAGTTTCTGGCTCTTACTGTTTCAACATCTCTTATACCAGAGAGAAATTGAAAATAAAATCCCAAATTAGTACAAACACATTCCTGGCTTCCAAAAGAGTTCACTTTCAGGTCGCTTCTAAATTAACATTCTATTTAATCAGAACAGGTTGGTCCATCCCACTAATTGCTATTCTCTTTCCAAGGCTAAATACAATTCTATAAAGCATCAACTTGAAGGATATCTGTTATGCAAATTCCCTGGCACTGTAATGATTATTTTTATTTAAATAGGCATAACCATGGACTATGCAAGATCAGGGGACAGAGTATGAATTGTTCAGCTTTCTAGATTGAAGTGCATAGATATTATGCTGAGAACAGAGGATAGGCTATCCATTGACTGAGTCATCAATCTGGAATTGCTCCCCATTGCCTAGAGCCAGGTTTCCTAACTGTGGCACTATTGACATTTTGGGCCACATAATTCTCTGTTTTGGGGAGCTGTGTACTCTAGGATGTTTAGCAGCATCCCTAACCTCTACCCACTAGCTGCCAATCACAACCTCCCCTCTCCTAGTTGTGAAAACTTGTCATAAAATTGTCTCCAGAGATTTCCAAATGCTTTTGGGGAGCAGGAGTGTTGAGAACCACTGACCTAGAGGGTAAGTTCTCTCTCCTTAGGCTGGCATTGGAAATTCTCGCGGTTTACCTCCAGAACTTTTCAGATTTTTTCCTCCATAAATCAGTCTTCAGATGACTGGTCTATTTATTATTTCCCCTAAAATTTTTCTCCCTCTGGAGTTGGTGCCTTTGTAAGTACCCATCCACTCCCCATTTATGAATTCCATCCCTTTTTTCTAACTAAATGCTATCAATGCTTATAAACCTGATGAAGTCTTTCTTGTTTCATGAAATTATGGCCTCAAGTCACAGAAATTGGATGGGGCTAGTCTAGTTCTTATTCTGCAGGTGAGGACAATAAGATAAGAAAGGTCATTGTTTACCAAGGTCATAGGTCATAGGGGCTACATGGAGAGCTGGTGGTAGTAGAACCCCAGAGTCCTGTCTCTCTGAAATTCACTGTGCTTTCTATTCTACCTGCTTCTCAGATGTCTTTGGTTCCATTTTATTTTTACCCTTCTCAGAAAATCTTAAGAGATTTTGTTCTTATGATTCATTTCAGTCATCAGTGCCCTTCCACATAGTAACACCAACATGTTGTCATTTAATACTTATATGAGGTATGAGGTTACCCAATCTGTTCCCTGAAGACACTGTGCACTTTCCTCATTTTTGCCCATGACTTTGTCCCTCAGTGTGGGATGTCCTTTACCATCTTTACCCCTTCCTTGCTTGTTGAGATCCTACCTAACTTGTATAACTCAGGTCAACGACAGTTTCCTCTGGAAGGTGGAACGTCCTTCAGGATTGTTCTTCCATTCTCCCTCTGTCTTCACTGTGCCACTCTGTGTCACTGTGTGTGTGTGTGTGTGTGTGTGTGTGTGTGTGTGTGTGTATGCAAGCACTTTGAAGGCATTGGTACTGAACTTCTGATTCCCTGGGAAATACATCTCCTAATTTTTTCTATTTCTTCTGCTCTATTAACACTAACAAAACAAATTTTTCCTTCCTCCTAAATGAATTAATTAAGATGGAATTATTAATTTATTCAGGAGACAAATGTAAATTAAATACAAAAGTTGCCTTGGTACATGCCACCATGAAAGAAAAAAGCATGGCCGTTTCTTTTTCTTAATATAGGTAGAATAGCAGGTTGAATTATAATTATGTGTATTTGTGTGTCTGTTTTTGCCAGTAGGTTACAAACACTGTGAATGCTGATTTTATGTTTTATTCATCTTTATAACCCAGGGCCTAGAACCCGGAAGTGGGACAGGCCCATAATAAGAACTTCATAAATGTTTCTTTTCAGTTGGAATCACTATTTCTGCACTCTGAGATTCAAAATGAATCAGGGCCTAAGGGCTTCCTCCTTTTCCTGAGTCACAGCACCTCCCTTGCCCTCACACACCCACGTGTTCTTGCACCAACATGAGGACATTCACAAGACGAAGACACAGATACGTGTTCATGTGCGCGCAGACACAGATGAAAGCAGCTGGTTAAAAACGGAACCAGCCTTAATCAACCCTGTCTCACTCTGCTAGACGGGAACTACAGTTGCCCCTTGAACAGCACAGGTTTGAGCTGCCTGGGTCTACTTATATGTCAAATGTTTTCAATAAATACAGTACAGTACTGTAAATGTATATTCTTTTCCTTCTGCTTTTCTCAATACTATTTTATTTTCCCTAGTTTATAATATTGTGAGAATACAGTATATAATACATATAACATGCAAAATATATGCTAATTGACTATTTATGCTATCAGTAAGGCTTCTGGTCAACAGGAGGCTATTAGCAGTAGTTGTTGGGGAGTCAAAAGTCATATAGGAGTTTTTTTTACTCTGTAGGGGTTCAGCACCTCTAATCCCCATGTTGTTCAAGGGTCAACTGTACTCAGCTGTCCAAAACCTGGTTTTAGCTAATATTGTGAACCACATTGTCTTATTACATCTTTTGAACAAAGTTACTGATAAATCAAAATATTGACTCTTTGGAGTCTTCCCTTTTCTAATTTCCCAAGCCCAAGTTTTGGTACCAGCCAAGGGACAATGAAATAACAAAAAGTTGACTAGAAAAAGGATGGGGGGCATCATTAAAATACATCCTAAAATAAATCATAAATCTCTATTTAGTTATTAAGTTTTGGTAACTATTTGGCTGTATTTATATAACTATTGGTAAATATTGGTATAACCAGTAACAATGATGATATTTTTCTTACTTAATTAAAGTTAATGTTATCTGTAAATATTGGGTTTAGAAGCTGACAGAATTAGATAGTGTATGTTTAAGGAGAAATAGGACTAAGTAGCTTGCAACTTGCTTTCAGGTAGTTTGGGATGGGAGTTGTTGATGACATCTAGGTGGTTACATCAACTAGAGTGAAAATAGAACACAAAGGTAAAATTGTCAACTGTAAAGGATATTTTCATTCTTTAAACACATTCCTCACATTCCTGTGGCTAAGGCTAAAAGGGACCCATTCGAGGTTTTCTTAAAATAGAAATTCTTAGTAATGTTTGAGCAGATGATGCAGGAGATGTCAATACATGTCATGACTTCATATTATCTTTTACAGATAACTTTAAAGTAAGCCTCCCCCCGTTTTTAAATGAAATAGAAAATATATCTAATATTTAATAGTGATTTTTATATACTCAGTGCATATATTTACATTATTCATTCCTTATTTAGGAAAATTTTAAGTTAAATATCAGCCTGTTGTCTTATGCTTGACATTAGTAGAAGTCAGGAATGGATTTATAAGAGATGTTTTCAGTTTGAGTCCTGGATTCTCTTTTGACATGTTAGCATTTTCAAGATTCTTTTTTCTCATACACAGTTACAGCCCCGACACAACATTCTACTTGACCCAAATTCAAGACCCAGTCCTTTCAAAAGATTCAGGGAAGGTTGTTTCTTATCTGCACAGGGATGTAAGGACTGCTTCACTTAAATAATAATTGCTACTGTTATGGCACCAAGCGTAGGTAATTCTAGTTACCTGCTCTTGGCTGGAGACCAAAGACACATAAAGACACAATCTGGGTGAGGTTACCTGGTTCAAGGACTTTTCTTTATCGGGCCTAAAGGGGTATTGTTGTTTGATTCCTTGGTTAATTTGTTTTTCCTCTAGTCGTTGTAAAGACCAAAAAGACTAGGGAGAAAAAGAGAAGGATGGTATTAACAGTGTTGAATTCATATGTTGTGTTAGACATCATGTCAAGTTCTTTATGTGAATTATTTTGATTTATAAACAAATTATGAGTTAGATGTTATTTTTAGTCCCGAGGCCCCAAATGTAAAGATGAAGAAAATGAGGATCAGAAAGGTTAAGTCATTTGTCTAAGGTCTCAGAGCTAACACATTTTAGAGCTGGGGTTCAGCTCATTTTCCTACTGTAGCATTTAACCCCTCACCACAGGGAGACTTAGTCTCCCACAGTGGAATACACTATGTGTAGTTTACTAAGGGTTAACTTAAGCAAACTTAAGTAGACACATATAGTGTGTGCTGGAGCTGGCTTGTACCAGCTCACAAGAACTGAGTGTTTTTATTTTTATTTTTTTTTAAATTTTTAAAAGACTTTATTTATTTATTTGACAGAGAGACACAGTGAGAGCGGGAACACAAGCGACGGGAGTGGGAGAGAGAGAAGCGGGCTTCCTGCTGAGCAGGAATCGATGCGGGGCTCGATCCCAGGACTCGATCCCAGGACGCTGGGATCATGACCTGAGCCGAAGGCAGACGCTTAACGACTGAGCCACCCAGGTGCCCCTAGCTGAGTGTTTTTAAATTGCAGCTGTTACACATAGACAATGATAAAAATTAAATTCTATAAACTTAAAATCTAATAAATTATATTAAAAACAAAGGTAATGACAACTCAAAACTTATCACTCTTTAGTTATTTTTCTATAGTTTACCATTATCACTGCTCTTGCAATTATTTGTGTCTATTGGGTGTATAAGGTGGAGGTAGTATATGATGTGTACTACTGCACATGTCTTCTTAACTCCACCGTCAAGAACCTCACATTGGTAGCTTGAAATTTCCCATGGTAAGAGTGTTTACCCCATGGACATAGGCAAACACTCTAAATCGGCACTTCCACCCCAGGAAAGCCATTTGTCAGTATTCACCAGCATACCCATGAGCACAGTATTTACATTTAATATGAACGCTTCAATTATTTTATGCTTCCTATTTTTATAAGTTCATGAACATTCACTAAGTATTTACTTAGCACTCATTATGTGCTAGCTATTACAATACATGCTTCTACCATCCTTATCTCATTTATATCTCTAAAAATAGCTGTAAGGTAGATATCATTATTTCCATTTTGCAGACAAAAAACTGAGGTTTCAAGCCCAGTACTCTCCTGAGGTCACACAGCTGGTAAGTAGTGGAGAACAAGCTTGAGTCCATGTTTGGTGGATTTACATTTTACAACACTACGGTTGCGGTGGTGTATTGTGGGAATAGCCCAGGACAAGGTTATAGTAAAAAGACAAAAAATGAAACCAAAACAAGAAACATTTTATTTAAGCCATGCTTCTCTCTATTTTACTACCACTGCATTCAGTGGAATGAATAATCAGCATGTCTGTTTGAATACAACACTGTAGTCTGTAATGTTGAGTAGAAGTGTGTAAACTAGAAGCGGGGATTAGAGAAGCTGAGGGGACAAAGGACAGAACTAGTGGCAATCCGGACTCGCTGTGTCATACAGGGAAAATATTTGCAATGTCCTTGCATTGCAAAGCGGGCAACACAGTCACCATTCTGAGCACACAGTGTTTCGAATGTTACCTTTACTAAGAACAAAAAGAACTGATGGCACTTGTTCTTGAGTTGATTAGGCTATGAGATACCCACCTTATACTTTGTAATACAGAGTTAAGACTTTTTTTAAGATTTCTTTTAAAAAAGGCATTTTAGAGGGGCTTATGGGGAACCTTAGTTTTCACCATTTCAACAAGCAGTTGTATAGTTCAGTAGCACAAACTATAAAATCTCAGAGATCTCATACAACACCCCGGAGTGATCACAGTTTCTTTCTGCTCACACCCAAATCTGGTGCAAGACAGGTGTGAGCAACTCAGTGGCTTTCCAGCAGTGTCTCAGGGATCCAGCTGCTTCCATTTGCAATGACTCCATTTCGCAGTTCTTCACTTCCAGCCAAGGAGTCAATGGAGAATTCACATCTGTCTTACGTGCCTGCAACTGGACTTTCATTCATGGTCTTACCCATGAGCTCTCAGTCACATGGCTACAACCTGACTACAGGGGAGACTGCCAAATGCACATGGGTAATTGGTGCCAGAGACCGGCTCCTCCATGTTCCCTATAGCCTGCAAAGCTTTCTCTTATTCCACCCACTCTTTACTTGCTCTCTAGTCAAAGTGGATTTGCCTGCCAAACACACTAGAAGAAATGAAGCATGACTCATTAAGAATATATCTGTTCTGGGGCACCTGGGTGGCTCAGATGGTTAAGTGTCTGCCTCCGGCTCGGGTCATGATCCCAGGGTCCTGGGATCGAGTCCCACATCGGGCTCCCGGCTCAGCAGGGAGCCTGCTTCTCCCTCTGACCCTTGCCCCTCTCATGCTGTTTCTCTCTCGCTCGCTCTCTAAAAAATAAAATCTTTAAAAAAAAAAAAAAGAATATATCTGTTCTTCTTCCTAATGGCAAGATTTAGACAATATAATTTAAAGTCAGGCCGACGGAGAGTAGTTAGGGTGGCTGTGAAGCTGTTTCACGTGCAGAGCCTTCTCTAACAAAAAGGCTATCAGATTTCTCATTATATTGCTCCTTGGCATTTAAATTCAGGAATTCGAGAAGAACACTGGAGAAATCTACCGTAGCACTTTCATATTGTAGCCACTAAACCACTTCGTTGCTAAAGCTTCATTTCCTTTATGTAAATTTTTTGTTTCTTTAATTGACCACGTTAATATTTTATTGACATTTAATTTTCGCTCATTTTAGTGGGCTCTTGTACATTGTCTCTTTGGAACTCCCAAGGCTGAGTGTAAAATTTGCCCTTATAGATTAACGTGAAATCTTCAACAGCTCCTCCTCCAGAGAAGCTAAATAATCATGAAGTATTAATGTGGACTTTATGTGACCCATTTCTAATCTCTGCTTCAAATTTCACACCAAACACAGCTAAAAAATAGAGAATGATTTTCTGTGAACTAAGGGGGTTCCTAGGACACGGGACCCTCAAAACTAAAACTGGGGAAGTTCCAGGCAAACGACGTTATTTATCCTATGAGTGTTCCTCCTTGAAAGACAGATTTGGTTCCTTCTAACTGACTTTGTGTTTCTCTATCAGGCTCCACTCCCTGTCCTATGGTGGAGAAGAGATACTGATGCAGTATCCTAGGCATCTACAGGGAAAGAAAACAAAAACATTTTATCCAAATGGATTCATGATAAATGTGTTTGGGGCAATGGAGTTTTCATGTTGGGAGAGAAGATTCACCGTAAACAGTCTCAGTGGAGGAAGTATCCAGTTTTCGCAATTAGGTCTTTATACCTAAATAGTTTCTTGATTTTAAATTAAGATAATGTAAAGAATTATTCTCTACCACTTATTCCAATTTGGCCTTGAAACTAGTAATTTTTTTTTTCACAACAAAGAAGATAAACAAATAACCCAGAGAGAGAAGAACTTTTTGACCTAGTAACCAGAGCTTACGCCACCCAAACGTCTCCCCTTTCCTTTTGATGGTAGCTGGTGTATTGCAGTTATCTTCTTCGGTGGCCTCAGGGAGTGAGGTGAAAGGTGAAAAGGCTGGTATGACATTTAGAAGTTATGACTTCAAGTATTCCTCAAACAGGCCTTGCTTTTCAGCTGGCCTCTTCTCCCCACCTCCTTTTTATGGTAAAAATTTGCATCACCCTAGAATATTCTGTCCCTGATACGGAACATAAGGTTTTGTTGCTTTTACAACCCTCCCTGGCACTGCTCTGTAGAAATTCACTGACATATTATTTTCCCTCTGCAAACATGTGTCCCTATGTTATAAAGATAAAATAAAATGTCAAATGAAGTCATGAGAAAGTCTAATTCACCTCTAAACTGTGAACAGAGGAAAGAAAAGTGAGATTTTATGGAGTGGTTTGTGGTCCCTTAAGTATAATTAGGTCAGACTGAGAATTAAGTCAACCTAGGAGAAGGCCGACTTAAGACAGATAAACAGAGACAACGTAAAATAGTGGACAACACGTTGGGGAGTAAGGGAGCCGGCCAGGACAATGGCACTTGTGCCCCTCCATCTAGCTGAGTCTGACCTACCCCTTGAGCCTTTTCAGATAGTGTGAACCCATTTTCCCCTTTTGTGTCTCATGCCAGTTTGCTTTCAAACAAAGAATTTCTGACTGACAAGCTCTCTGAGGAAAGGTTGCATTTTAATTGTTTACATTTGCATGGCTCCCCAGGACTGGGGGATCTTGAATGATACCATCTCAATTTTGTTCCTTTGCACTGCAAATTCTTAATTATTTGTTTACTCAAACAACAAATACACATGTTTACTGAGTGCTTAGAAGAGGCCAAGATAAGGGGTGGTGGAGATGAAGGGCACAGTCTCTGGCAGACCAACTGCCTAAATACATACAGTTCACCCACTTTGACTTTGCGACTGACCCACCCCTCAGGCAGCTGATTCACATGAAGATTGTTTTGAGGATTACATCGAGTTACATTTGTAAAATAACCTATTGAGAATAGCAGGCATTTTGCAACTTGTAGCTATCATTAAAATTGGTATCAGTGTTATTGATATTGTCATTTTTTGATATGTCAAAAATATTCTGCTAGGTGTTCCACGATAAAAATAGAAAAGAGTAGGGGATAGGTTAACTTTACAAGAAGCTGCCAGTGTGGGTTGTAAAATAAACACACATATACTTAATGGATCACAGGGCATTTTAAAATAGGGTATTTAAAAAATATATTTAGGGTGCTTTGTATTAAAAAACAGAAGTTTCCAAAATGTATTCATATATGAGCTATGTAAGCGAAAAAGAAAACGCACAACACATAATGTTTACCATTTTAAAACAATCATATGCCCTTATTTTTGTTCCTTAAATATATATAAATTTAGCATATGATATTCATTGTTTTATAGCTTTCATTTTTTAATTAATAGCCACACCGTGACAGAAGGGTGCCGCCACTTTTATTTTACAGCTGTATTTTGTTGATTAGAAGTCACCTGATTAGTATAACCTGTGTGCTCTAGATAGCCATTTGGGTTGTAGTGAAATTAGGCTATTACAGGCAATGCTGCAATGTCATTTTCTATGCATTATCATGTGCATATACACAAATTTAGCTCTTGAAAATGATGTTGCTGTGTCTATGAGTACATGCATTTGTAATATGGATAATTGTGGCCCACTTGTCCTCCATAGGGCATCCCACCAATAATGTAGGAGGATGTTTGCTTGCTGATAGCATCTCCAATAGTGCAAATCAAAATTTTAAATACTTTCCATTCTGATAGATAAAAAATTGTAATATATTATAGATTTAGCCTTTATTTCTCTTTTTGCAGGTGAAGTTGAACAGTTTTTGATATTTAAGAGTCATTGCATTTCCTGGGGCACCTGGGTGGCTCAGTCATTGAGCGTCTGCCTTCGACTCAGGTCATGATCCCAGGGTCCTGGGATCGAGCCCCTGCGTTGGGCTCCCTGCTCAGCGGGAGGCCTGCTTCTCCCTCTCCCACTCCCCCTGCTTGTGTTCCCTCTCTGGCTGTCTCTCTCTGTCAAATAAATAAAATTAAAAAAAAAAGAGTCATTGTATTTCCTTTGCTATGAACTGTACTCTCATCATTTTTCTACTGAATTATTGATTTTGTCTGTTTTTAGAAGGACTTTATATATTTGGGAGATATGCACTTAGTCTATGATAAAGTGGCAGATTTTCTTCTACTTTTTCTTGTTCTTTTTTTTTCCTTCTTATTCTTCCTCTTCTTGGCCATGTAGTAGTTTGTATTTTGTAATATCATATTTATAAATCTTTCTTTTTGTGATTTATGGATTGTTTCAAATCAATTAGAAAATCCTTTACCTCTTTAGGATTATCAAGGCATTTCCCCATGTTTTCTTCTGGTATTCTTGTGATTTAATGTTTTTCACATTCAAATTCTGATGCACTGGGCTTTAACATAATGTGCAGGGGGAAGGACAGCACATCCCAATATTATTTAGTGAACTGCTGCATTTATTATACAATGAATTATCATTTGCATTTGGGTCTATTTGAGGGCTTTCCATTTTGTCTCATTAGTCTTTCTTTGTCTGTGTGTCACTGTAAAACTGTTTTAAATGGTAAATATTTAAAATCTACTTAAGCATTTAGTTAGTCTAGTCCCAGCTACTTGCCCTTTTCTTTCAGAGTTTTTCTGACCACTTTTGTTTGTCTAATTTTAATGGAAACTTTGAAATCATCTTGTCTATTCCCATCCTATCACCCAAGTTGATGCTTTTGTTGGGATCACATAAATCACATAAATTTAGATATTAACTTTGGGAAAATCAATGTCTTTACAATGCAAAAATGTTCTTTCTTTGCTTAAGTCTACTGTGGGATCTTACAGTGTTTTAAAATTTCGCTTCATATAGGTGTGAAGCATTTATTAAGTTTATTCCTAGATATTTTTTATTTTGTGTTGCTTTTGTGGATTGGAGTGGTATCTCTTGGGTTTTCTGAACATGTAATCATATATCTAAAAATAGAGTTTGATTCTCTATATGTTGAAAAAATTATTTTAAAAATTACGTACTTCTAAGCTTTTACTCTGTTTTCGTCAGTGCCTCCAGCACAATTCTAAATGATGGAGGGATTAAGGGAATATTTATCTTATTCCCAACCACATATAAATGAGTTGGTTGGACAGTCTCTGCAAGACTGTCATTGTGTCTAATACTGGAGTTTGAAGTCTACAAAACCAGCAGCCAGGAAGGAAATATTGATGCAAAGAAGGCAGAGCAAGGACAAGCTGGAACCCCTAAGCATGATCTGGAACCCATGAGGATGAACTGAAACACACGTCGATTCTTAGAGATATTGGCATCCTTCACCTCAGAGCTAAACCTCAGAGCCCAGGAGTCAGAGAAGCTAAAGGACAATCCAGGAGAAAGTAGAGCAGTGGCCCCATGCCACTGAGGTGGGCCAGTACATCAGGATAATGTATGTGAGCTACAGAATGGATGCTGCTTCATCCCTGCCCTTCAAACCTTACAGAAAAATCTCTCTGCGGCCCACCTTAACTAGAAACTGACACAGAAACTGACTCCAGAATTGCGGGGAGTCAGTTCAGTATGGACAAGATTCCGTACTACAGTTGCTTCCATATCTTGGCTATTGCAAAAAATTCTGCAGTGAACATAGGGGTGCTTATATCTTTCTAATTAGTGTTTTTATTTTCTTTGGGTAAATACTAGTGGAATTACTGAGTGGTATGGTATTTCTATTTTTAATTTTCTGAAGACCCTCCACACTGTTTTCCATAGTGTTGTAATAGTGCTCAAGCGTTCCCTTTTCTCCACATCTTTTCCAAAACTTGTTATTCCTTGTCTTTTTGATGCTAGCCATTCTGATGTGAGTCGATGCTTCATTGTGGTTTTAATTTGCACTTTCTTGATGATGAGTGATGTTGAACATCTTTTCATGTGTCTGTTGGCCATCTATATGTCTTCTTTGGAAAAATATCTATTCAGGTCTTCTGCCCATTTTTAATTGGCTTATTATTTTTCTTTTCTTCATTTTTCTTTTCTTTTTCAGTGTTGAGTGGTTCCCTTTCCTATGTTCATACTTATGACATATATACCAACCTCTAGCCTTATTATTTTGTGAGCAACTTTAGATCAAGGAGTGTATTCTTTAATTTCATATCTCCAGGAATTATTATCAATATATATTGTAAATATCAGGCATGCCAAGAATGTTTCTTAAATGAAAAAAATACAGTTAAATGTTCTATTTGCCCAGTGAATTTTCTGAGCCTGGTGAATAAATAAGGCATCTGCCATTTTCATGTTTTATCTGTGTTCCTTTCCTTTCTTCTTTGGGTATATTTGCTTTTTGGAGTTTTTTTTTTTTTTATCATTCTCACTGGTAAGAAAGTGCCTGATTTATTTGCCCTTTAGAAGCTAGCCCTTTTCTCTTTGATTTGTGTCATACAGCCACCTGGGTTATTACTTATTCAGTTTTTTAGTCTTTGATTACATTATGTATTTTGTTTTCTTTTTTGATAGCAATTCAGAGTCATTCAGGCTGTTTTCTATAAGCATTTCCACCCACTTACAGGATCTCATATTGAAGTTACTTCCTGACACCTGGGAATATATATTTACCACTTATCTTTTAATGAGCTTCTAAGACTGTTTCTCTACCAAACTCAGGTGATAATTAAGTAAAACTATTCCTTGTGAATCCTTCTAAATATTTGAAAGGGAAACAAATAGACCACCTCTCATTCTGCAGTTATTTAATCATTGAAAACATGTAAAGTGGGCATTATGTGTCTGGTTCTAAGCTAGGAGCTCTAAGGGATACAAAAAGGAAAATACAGGGCCCTGCCCTTTGGGAACTATGGTTGTGGAGGGAAACAAAGTAAATATGATACAAGGCAAAGTGAAAAAAAGATGTTACAGAGTCTGTAAGAACTCAGTGAAGTAGTGAGAGAGGAGAGATTACATTTGACCTGGGACTTGGGATTCAACCTGGGCCATGAATAATGGGTGATAATTTTAAAGATGGAAACGTGATATCCAATGGAGGAAACAGTAAGAATAAAAGTATGGAAGTCTCTGTTCTTGATTCAATGCTCCATTTTTGATACAGTGAGTGGACAGAGTAGCTATTAGAATAAAATGCATAGAGGGACATGGTGGGAAGTGAGACCAGATAGCATATTAGTTTTCTATGGCTACTTTAACAACCATGAACTTAGTGTCTTAACACAAATTTATTGTTCTGTAGGCTGGAAGTCTCACATGGCTCCTACTGAGCTAAAATTGAGGTGCCAGTTGGGCTGTTGTTTCTAAGGGAGAAGTTGTTTCTTTGCCTCTTCTAACTTCTAGAGTCCCCCTTCCTCCACCTTCAAATCTCCATGACCACTCTTTCATAGCTGCATTTTCCTTTGATCAAAGCTGAGAGAGGTCTCTGCTTTTAAAGATCCATGTGCTTAGATTGACCCATCTGGATAATGCAGTAGTGTCTTCCTATCCCAAGGTCCTTAATGTAATCACATCTGTAAAGTCTTCTTTGCCAAGTAAGGTAACATTCTCGGGTTTCAAGGATTAGGATGTGGACATTTTAGGGACCGTTATTCTGCCTAAAACAGGTGGCTTAAATCAGATCATGAAGGGAATTAGCCGGACATGATCTAGCCACATATTTCAGGCTTGGTAATATGAAATATTGTCCTAATGACAGCAGATGCAGTGAAAAGAGGGGAGAGGGGAATGTTTGAAATAATCAAAGCTAAATATCATTGGAAACTGTGACCTTACAGACAATCAAATCGTATTCATACTCTGAGATCAGCCTTTGCATTCACTTGTGTATTTACTACCATTATTTGCAAACAGACCAAGGAGTAAGATTTATAATGTGTATATTAATTTGAGTCTGTTTTTCTCCTCTCCCTCTAATGCCATTATTAATACAAATGCCACTCTGAGTATCTTTGAACTAGGAAATAGATATTTTTTTTCCTTTTTTTTTTACATGATACTAAAACTTTAATAGACAATATTGTAACATTACTAAACTTCTGACTTATCAAATAACTTTTTACAAATACATAGAAATTTTTGTTAAATGTAATTTGACTCCACAAAGTCACTTTCAAGGAGATAATTTATAAGTATACTATGCAAGGAACTTAATGTCTTTGCTTTTTAATTAATTAATTAAACAGATATTTATTAAGGATCTACTGTGTGCCAAGCACGGCTTAGCCGCTGGGAAGAAAATAGTAAAGAAAACAGAAGAAATCCCTGCCATCACAGCACTTCTAATAGAGCTGAATGACAATATTCAAGATCCACTGAGCGGACTAAGTAATATTTTAATTTTAATTTTTATTATTTATTTATTGTTTAAAATATTTATTTGTTTCAGAGAGAGAGAGAGTGCATGTGTGCATGCAGTAGGGAGGGGCAGGAGAGAGAGAGTCTCAAGCAGTTTCCCTGCTCAGCATGGAGCCCAACGTGGGGCTCTATCTCACAAACCTGAGATCATGATCTGAGCTGAAATCCAGTCGAATGCTTAACGACTGATCCACCCAGATGCCCCCTAAGTAGTATTTTATTTTTTAAAATATTTTATTTATTTATTTGACAGAGAGAGACACAGCGAGAGAGGGAACACAAGCAGGGGGAGTGGGAGAGGGAGAAGCAGGCTTCCCGCGGAGCAGGGAGCCCCATGTGGGGCTTGATCCCAGGACCCGGGGATCATGACCTGAGCCGAAGGCAGAGGCTTAACAACTGAGCCACCCAGGCGCCCCCCTAAGTAGTATTTTAGACAGTGATACAGAGCAAAATAGCGCAAAAGGGGCAATATGAAATGTTAGGGTTTTGAAATTTCTGATGATGAAAGTCACTGAAAAGGTGATGGTAGGAAAAGAGGAAGAAGCCCCATTTCCCACAGTTAGAATCCGAAGCTTCATTAGATTGGTAGAGGTTCTTCTGGCCGCTGGGTGCTTCCTTTTCCTCTGTAGCTCCGGGCCAAGTCCAGGCAACGCTGGAAAGGCTGAGGGAGAGGCAAAGGTGGATCAGACCCAACTCTGCCCTCCAGGAGCTTACATGGGGGGATGACGGGGCTCACATGATTGCGATCCAAGGTACAAAATTATTTCTAAGCACCACAAGGGATCATGGAAGCTGAGAAGTGCTTAAGTAGAAGTTCTGGTTATCACCAAGAATGGCAAAGAGCCAGAAAAAAATTTGATCCTGCAGAATTCTAAAATCATCTCCTCAGAGGAATAGCGGGGCATAGTTCCTTTTTGGAATTTTGTTTCCTTTACCATCAGTATGAAGCAAGAACCCAAAGCAAACGAGAGAAAAGCAAGTTCCCACACCACGTCTCACACAAGAGTCCCCCGTTATCCTTGGTTTCGCTCTCGGCAGTTTCAGTCACCCTTGGTTAACCGCAGTCGGGAACCAGATGACCCTCCTTCTGCCGAATCTGCGGAAGGTCAATATCGCCCAGCGATACGTCACAACCTGCGCCGCTCGCTTCCTTTCATCACCGAGGCGCTTTATCGTCTCGCGGCGAGAGGGGTGAGTATGATTAGATATTTGGAGAGAGAGACCACACTCACGTCATTTCTAATACAGTATATCGTTGTAATTGTTTTATTTTATTATTTGTTATTTTTGTTAATCTCTGACTGTGCCTAAATTATAAATTAAACTTTATCCTAAGTGTATATGCATAGGGAAAAGATGGTTATGTAGGGGTCAGTACTCTCTGCTGTTTCAGGTGTCCACTGTTTTGGGGTCTTGGAATGTATTTCTCATGGGTAATGCGGGGCTCTGTACCTGTGTAATCTGGGGCATGTGAGTGAAGAGGGGTCAGGTTTTACATTACTTTTGGGTGGTTCCCTCCACGTGCAGCAGCTCCCTGGGTGCACTGGCAGCTAGAGTCTGTCATTTGGAAACACAGGACCCTTTCCTGACGTCCTGACCTGTCAGTCAGCCTTCAGCCACCTGGGTTCTTTCCATTATGTTTTTGTTCCTTGTAATAAGTGGATTTTCTTTCTTTGCGAATGAGCATAAAGATACCCAGAAAATAAACCAGGTGCCCAATTGCCAGGCTCCAGCAAGCAAGCATGCAGATGAGGCCCCTCGGCCTCTCCTGTAGGTTTCCCAAGAGGAAAACGCTGCTGCTGACATGAATAGCCGAGGCCAGACAATGATTCTTGGGGAAGATAAACAGGCTTGTGATTCCCTCCTGACGGCTCCGCTCCTCTCCTCAATGACCGATCCTGGAGCAAAAGGTCATGGGGATAATTTTGCACCTGCAGCCTGGGAAGGCCAGGCTCAGTCCTTGCAAAGAGCTCTCTCATAATTGATGCTAATTATTATTGAGCCAAATGCACCCTTTTATTGAGGGGCAGGTGGGAGGCTCTGTCACTGTCAGGGCGATTCTACCAAGGGCAAGTATAGAATTCCTTGCACAGATGTACATATACCCAAGAAGCCCCAAGTGTTACATACAGGCTGTTCATAAAGGGCATATCATTAGAAATTTCTATAGTTCTGTAACAGGATGGTCAGGACTCAGGTGAATGACAAATGCCGCCCAGTACCAACACCAGAATATTGAGAGAAGCATGATTTATTCATCAGGGCTTGAACTCCACTGCTGGGCCTCTGGGCGGCTTGTGAGATTTTGCACCCTGCCATCTGCACTCTGAGAGGGCTTAACAACAACTCTGGAGATCTGGGAACCCTCTGGGGATTTGCTTACACGGACATCCATCTGCTTTCTGGTGACTTTAATGGGAGGACAGGCCCAGTGAGGAGAATGAAGAACAGAGGAAACTAAAGGAAATTCACCCAGCTGTAGGTAAAGTAGGACTGGATTTAGCCGAATGCGAGCGTGGACGTGGGAACTTTCCCTTGACATTAACCGCCCCCTGTTTTGGAGAAGAGTTTAAAAGAATGTTATATTTTCTTGCTTCATCATTTCTACTTTTTTCCTCCTTGGATTATAATTTAATAGTTTTTAAAGGTTGTTGTTCTCACATGTCCAAATGGCATTGCAAAACTGTATAAAGTGGTACATTGTGCTCAAATTTACAATTTGATCTCCAATTCTGATTGTTTTATTTGTAAAAACACAACTGTACCCCTTAAGCCAACCATTGATTGGAGGAAAAAGAATCTATATATTCACTCGTTAATCAGAGAATTACTGCATCCAGACTGCATTCTGGGCATTTACTCTGGGTTCTGATACAACGATGAGAGAAGCCTTATCCTTCTCGTTATTTTTCTTTCTGTAGTTTAAAGATGTTGTTCAACCATCTTTTAGCTTACATTGTTTCCAGTGACACACCTACTTCCATTCTTATTTTTGTTCCTTTGAATGTGATGGGTCTTTTTCTCTGGCTGCTCTGAAGGTTTTCTCTTTATTAAGGTTATAAGCAGTTTAATTATGTTAGGCTTTGGTGTAATTTTCTAGAGGTTTATTGTGCTTGGGTTCCTTGAGCTTTTTGGATCTATGGGTTTATTCTTTCATCAAATTTGGAACATTTTTGCTCATTAGTTCTTCAAATGCATTTCTGCCTCCCACTCTCCACTCAGGAACTCCAATTACACATGTATACTTAGAATTGATTTGCTGATGCCTTATTCACTTTTTTTCGGGTTTTCTTTCTTTTTCTTTTTTGATAGTTTATATTACTGGGTCTTTCTGTAGGTTCACTAAAAAGTTCTTTTCTCTACAATTTTTAAAAAATGATTTTTTTATTTATTAGAGAGAGAGAGTGAGAGAGAGAGCGCACACAGGGGGAGCTGCAGAGGGAGAGGGAGAAGCAGACTCTCCGTTGAGCAGGGAGCCAACATAGGGCTGGATCCCAGGACCCTGGGATCATGACCTGAGCCTAAGACAGACCCTTAACTGACTGAACCACCCAGGCACCCCTACAATGTTTAATCCATTGTTAATCCTATCCTACAGACATTGTGCTTTTCATCTCTGGAAGTTCTCTTTTTACACACACCTTCCATATCTCTTTTGACATGTGCGTGCTTTCTTCTACTTTTTTGAATATATGGATACAGTTATAATAACTGTTTTTATGTCCTTATCTACTAATTGTATCATCTGTATAATTTCTTTTTCTTTTTTTTTAATTTTTTTATTCTTATGTTAATCCCCATACATTACATCATTAGTTTTAGATGTAGTGTTCCATGATTCATTGTTTGTGCATAACACCCAGTGCTCCATGCAGAATGTGCCCTCCTCAATACCCATCACCAGGCTAACCCATCCTCCCACCCCCCTCCCCTCTAGAACCCTCAGTTTGTTTTTCAGAGTCCATCGTCTCTCATGGTTCGTCTACTCTTCCGATTTTCCCCCCTTCATTCTTCCCCTCCTGCTACCTTCTTCTTCTTCTTTTTTTTTTTTTCTTAACATATATTGCATTATTTGTTTCAGAGGTACAGATCTGAGATTCAACCGTCTTGCACAATTCACAGCGCTTACCAGAGCACATACCCTCCCCAGTGTCTATCACCCAGTCACCCCATCCCTCCCACCCCACACCCCACTCCAGCAACCCTCAGTTTGTTTCCTGAGATTAAGAATTCCTCATATCAGTGAGGTCATATGATACATGTCTTTCTCTATTTGACTTATTTCGCTCAACATAATACCCTCCAGTTCCATCCACGTCATTGCAAATGGCAAGATCTCATTCCTTTTGATGGCTGCATAATATTCCATTGTATCTATATACCACTTCTTCTTTATCCATTCATCTGTCAATGGACATCTTGGCTCTTTCCACAGTTTGGCTATTGTGGACATTGCTGCTATAAACATCGGGGTGCACGTACCCTTTTGGATCCCTACTTTTGTATCTTTGGGGTAAATACCCAGTAGTGCAATTGCTGGATCATATGGTAGCTCTATTTTCAACTTTTTGAGGAACCTCCATACTGTTTTCCAGAGTGGCTGCACCAGCTTGCATTCCCACCAACAGTGTAGGAGGGTTCCCCTTTCTCCGCATCCCCGCCAACATCTGTCGTTTCCTGACTTGTTAATTTTAGCCATTCTGACTGGTGTGAGGTGGTATCTCATTGAGGTTTTGATTTGGATTTCCCTGATGCCGAGCGATATTGAGCACTTTTTCATGTGTCTGTTGGCCATTTGGATGTCTTCTTTGGAAAAATGTCTGTTCATGTCTTCTGCCCATTTCTTGATTGGATCATTTGTTCTTTGGGTGTTGAGTTTGATGAGTTCTTTATAGATTTTGGATACTAGCCCTTTATCTGATATGTCATTTGCAAATATCTTCTCCCATTCTGTCGGTTGTCTTTTGGTTTTGTTGACTGTTTCTTTTGCTTTGCAAAAGCTTTTTATCTTGATGAAGTCCCAATAGTTCATTTTTGCCCTTGCTTCCCTTGCTTCATCTGTATAATTTCTGAGTCTGTTTCCATTAATAAATATTTCTCCTCCTTATAGGCTTGCTTCTTTACTATCTTCTAATTTTATATTAGATGCAGATATTATGAGTGTATTTTTTTGAGTAAGGACTATTTCTTGGCTGTTTTGTGATGCAGCTAAGTTACTTGGAAGCATTTGATCCATTCAAGGCTAGATTTTTGTTTTGTTAGATGGAACAATAATGCCATTTGAGCTCAGGCTAATTTTTCTCTACTACAGAGGCAATACCTTTCTGAGTACTTAATGCCCTATGTATTATAGAAATCCTCTGCTCTGGTTGATGGGAACATGAACTATTCCTGGTCTTGTGTGATCTTCAGAAATTGTTCCAACTGCTTTGGTGGTTCTTTCCCCAGCCTGGAGTAATTTCCTCACAGGCATGTGCTGATCAGTTCTTAGTTGAAGGCTTGAGGAGAACCTTCTGTAGGTCTCCAGAGCTGTCTCTCCATTCTGGTACTATGCCCTGGGAATTCTAGCTACCCTGGCCTATCTGTGTCCTCAAATCCGTCTTTTCAATTTTGAACCTGCTTCTGAATTACCTGCCTGTTCAAATGGAGATTCTGAAGCCACCCATGCCAACTGGATTGTAATATTTGGAGTTGAAGCCCAGAATTCTTCAGGCTCATAAGCTCTCAAGGTGCTTATTTAATATTATTGACTTCTGAGAACCACAGTCCTGATGAAGCCTATCTTATTTTATTTTATTTTATTTTATTATGTTATGTTAATCACCATACATTACATCATTAGTTTTTGATGTAGTGTTCCATGATTCATTGTTTGCATATAACACCCAGTGCTCCATTCAGTATGTGCCCTCTTTAATACCCATCACCAGGCTAACCTATCCCCCGCCCCTCCCCTCTAGAACCCTCAGTTTGTTTCTCAGAGTTCATAGTCCTGATGAAGCCTTTCTTAAAATTTATCCTGAAGGTCAAATCCAACAGCCTTCACTGAGTCTTCAGTCTCCTTGACTTTGCCTGAGATACAGCCATGCTCATGCTCTTCTCTTGGATATCCTCAACATTATAATGTACTATAACAAGTATTTCCCAGTTATCGCAGCTCAGCAATCACTCACATATTGAGCCAGGGAGAGGAAGAACTTGGTCTGTGATTGAGAGACCCAAGGCCTAGACTGGGAAGTGCCCCTGACTTGCTCCATTATAGGATGTCTACACTTCTATTTCCCATCTGCAAAATGAAAAATAATAATTAAATCTACTTATCAGGAGATTGTAATGATCAAATTAAGCTGGACATAATACACATACATAGTCTAAAGATCTTTCAACTTTTCTTACATGTGTTTTATCTCTTGGTCCTTTCCTTCTACATTCCAAGAGTACCCCTCAGGGACATATTCCAACTTATGTATTTTATCTTCTGCTGTGTCCAGCATACTGTGCAGCACATTTGTTGAATTGTTTTTATTTTTCTAATATCTAGAATTGTTTCTTTTTCATAGAATCCTGTTCTTGTCTTATGGATGTGTTGTCATCTAGAACATTCTGATGATATGAATTATACCTATATATTGTATATAAGCTGTCTTCTGTCTTCTTTCAGCTTGGTTGCCTCAGGTGTTCTTTTCCTTGGTGAATATGGTGTTTCCTTTTTGTGGTGTTGGTTTTCCTTAAATCTTCAGTAAATCTTGATTGTTCCTATTTGCATGTGATAATCAATGTTTAATTGTTTGTAAATATATGTTCTGATTCAAATAGCCTTCTCTAGAAATGTATGGGAAGATGGTTGTATTGTCTGCCAGATTGTGAAGATTCTTTCAGAGTGTAGGAGCTCCTTATTCATTCCATGATCTTTAGTTGGGGAACTGCTCTACTTATCTGGGCCCAATATTTATCCTGGGAATCTTTTATACCAAAAATATACACTTCAGAAAGTCTTGTATTTCAGAAAGTCCTTTAGCATGGGAAGCTGAAGTCTATTGCTCTCCTTGTTTATTTCTTTTCTGGTTTCTTTGTTGAGGATGGCATTTCTTTAGGCTTTACTCTGTTTTTCTTTATACTCCCATCACAGTGCTAAGAATCCTATCCTGGAAGATCACTCACTTTTTAAGGACCCAGATTTTCTTTGGAGGTAATTAAAGAGAAGATATTTAGAGGAATCATAGCTACTGCCTGTTGCTTAGTAAAAGTGAGCATAAGAGGGGTGAAATTGGGCTAGTTATTCTGAATATGGCACTTTGATTATTCTGATTATTTCCTAAGTTTCTCTTGTTTGTTGACTCTGAGCCTTATTTATATGTGCAATTTCTTTTAACAGTAATTTCTCATCTGTGTGTTTTGGACCATTGTTTTCTCTGATTTTGTTTCCCTGACATTCTAGCTCTATCTGCTTCCTATCTTTCAGGAATTCCTCAAAATTTCCCAGGAGCTGGTGGCATTCTTTCTGTTTATCACTGTTGCTGTGGATTTGTTCCTTTAAAAGCATTTAAAGATGTATGTGCTCAGCACCCATCTTGAAAGAATCTTTCCTGTACTACCTCTAATTTTAATAATCTAAGAAAAATAAATGATTAAATATGTTTAAATATTTAGTATTGATTTTAAATATATTCTTGGTGTGATTTAAATATATTCTCAGAGAATGGTTTTTCTAGATGTGTCCCCAAATTTTGAATGTGCAGCTTATTTAAAACTTGTAACCATGTTTACATAGTTGCTTTATAGAAGACCTCTTATCTGATCTCAAAATTGGTTGATAAATTGAAAAGTTTGTTGAAGCAGGGAATTATAAAAATGACACACAAATATATTTTATTTCACTGTAAATATATACATGTACATTCTTGTGGTAATCTTTTGATTAAGGGCCATTTTCATTTTGACTATAGATGCTATGTTTATAATTCCAGTTCACCTGTCTTGCATAGACCATGTCATAAGGGATCATCTATGTTTTTTAGGTTTTTTTTTTTATTATGTTATGTTAATCCCCATACATTACATCATTAGTTTTTGATGTAGTGTTCCATGATTCATTGTTTGCATATAACACCCAGTGCTCCATGCAGAATGTGCCCTCTTTAATACCCATCACCAGGCTAACCCACCCTCAGACTCCCCTCCCCCTAGAACCCTCAGTTTGTTTTTCAGAGTCCATAGTCTCTCATGGTTCATCTCCCCTTCTGATTTCCCCCCCTTCATTCTTCCCCTCCTGCTATCTTCTTCTTCTTCTTCTTCTTCTTTTTTAATATATAATGTATTATTTTATGTTTTTTAGTTTTAGTTTCTCTATAATGGACAAGAACCTAAAGTCATCTGAGTGCAGGATTCCTCTGTGTCATTAAAATTCCCATTCCCTTTCCTAGTCATTCATAGTTGCCTAACCCACACCTATTGGGCAATAATTATAACAATTCTTCTTATCACAATCCTTCAAAATTGTCTTCATGGAAATAATTCTCTTTGTATTCCCATTTCATTTGTTTATGTAATATTTAAATTACATAGTTGCAATAATAAGTACAGTAGGCAGTAAACAGCTTTGAATGTGTTATGAGTAGCTTATCATCATTCATTCCACAAAAAACTTCTAGGCATTCCACTAAGCTCCAAGGATATAGAGGTCAATATGATGAATAAGAACAGGTTAAAAAAAAAATATATATATATATTTAAAAAGTCTCAGAAACAGGCTAGTATATGCATGTATGATAAAGAAGGCACCAAAAATAATGAAGAAAGGAATAGCTGTCTAGGAGATGATGTTGGGATAATTACTCAATTTATGGAGAAAAATAAAACTGGATCCTTATCTATTGCTATATACAGTAGTAGACTCCAGATGTATTAAATATTTAAATGTGAAAGATAAAATTAGAAAGTTAATAAAAGGAAATATAGGAGATATCTTTGTGATTAATTGATGGGGTAGAGCAGAACTTAAATAAAATGAACTACAATCTATGCGGTAAAATATTATTTTTACATCAAAATTAAGCATTTCTGTTCAGTGAGGGATTTAATGGACGATGTAATTGATGGACAGATAACAAAATGGGAAAATATATTTCAAATGTCTGAATCTAAGAATAGGTTAATATGTAAAATACACAAAAACACTTGAAAATAACTAACAACAAAAAGACAGCAATCCCAATAGAAATATGGACAGTGATGTAGAAAAGAGGAACCTCCAAAAGGCTAAATATATAGAGTGATTCTCAAACACATTAGTAATCTGAAAAATGCAAATTAAAAACAAATATAATTTTACATTGCTACTGAGGCAAAATTTGGGAGGTAAGTAATGCCAAGTGTTGGAGAGGCTCTGAGTGTATTGATATTCTCATGTACTGCTAACAAGAAGTTGACAGATTAAGCCATTTTGGAAGAGTATTTTTGCACTACTTAGTCAAGTAAGTATGTGAGTTTTCTGTGACCTAGCAATTCAGCTCTTGGGAGATATTTATATTTAGGCACACACACATATATGTATATATTAACACATATATGTGTGCATTACACACATATATGTGTATATGCATATAATAGGAAAACATGTATACATCATATGCACACATTATTCACACACACATGCTAAAGAAATTCTCACAAGATCTAAAGGGGACTCATAAATGAATGCTTGCTGCTGCATTTTTGTGGTAATGAAGATTTGGAAACAATCAGTTAATGTCTTGGGAGAACAAATCGTAAACTGTGGCAGCTGTATACCAGAGAACATTATGCACCACTTAGAAGCAATTGATTAAATGTATGTATGGCACCATGAATGGATTTTAAAAATATATTGTTAAGTAAACAAGTCAAAATACAGAATTAGTTTAATCACCAAATTAAAACATACAATATAACCCAGTACACTTATAAAAATGTTAAAGACATATGCACATAAAATAGGAAAGAATTTACAAGAGTGTGCATTATCATATTACACAGGTTGCCTGTGTGATGGCAGAGAGGAATTGGAGTGTGATATAGAGATTAAAGAATTAAATAAATTAGTAAATAAATAGGTAAATCTAGGTGGTGGATGGTCTTCTAAGGACCAAGTGTGACAATGTGCAATGAACTCAGAAGCAGGATTAACCCAGCCCTCCTCACTTGAGGTCCAAATCATTTAGAAGAAAAGAAACCTCCATAAAACATAAATCCAGTTCTCTGAGGGCTCATAGAATGACTAAGTACTCAGATAGTAGAATACAGCAAGGACCATTACTGAGAGAATAAAGTTTGACAAAGGATAACTTGGGAGACTTAGAATGTGAACATGTAACTGAATTCTGAAAAATGACTCTGAATTAGCCAGGTGAAGTGGATAAAAAAGAAAAGTGGAACAATATTTTCAATAAGAAAGAAAATTGGTACATTTCAGTAAGGTAACCTTTATGGTTTATCGTCCCATAAATTGATTTAGGAAAGATTTTATGTCCTGATCTTAGATACCAATTAGGACATACTTGCTGAGAGTTTATCATGTGATAATAATGTTTGAAATTCTAAAATATTTGTGGGAAATCCATATTCAAATATGGTTATAGTCACTATCTCAGTTAGAAATTGCATTTGGCTCTAAGAGACCTGAAAAACAATGGGTTAAATAAGGTAGAGATTTATTTTTCTTTTACATAAAAGAAGTCTGGAGACTTGCTGTCCAGGACAGATATGTGATGACCAAATGTCACCTTGATGATTAATTTTATATGTCAACTTGGGCCATGGAATGCCCAGATATTCCATCAAACATTTTTCTGAGTGTGTCTGTACGAGATTAACATATGAATCGGTTGACTGAGTAAAGCAGATTGTCCTCCCTAATGTGGGTAGGCCACATCCAATCAATTGAAGTTTGAATAGAACCAAAAGGCTGAGTAACAGGGAACTCCTCCTGTCTGACTGCCTTCAAACTAGGACGTTGTTTGTTTGTTTGTTTTGTTTTGTTTTTTTTCTTCCAGCCTTCAGACTCAAATTGAAACATCAGTTTCCTTGGTTTTCAGTTTGCTGATGGCAGATCTTGGGACTTTATAATCATGTGAACCAATTTCTTATTGATTCTATTTCTCTGGAGGACCCTAACTCATATAGTCACCACTCGTTCATCTCTGGCCTTTTGAATGCTGCCATTTATTCTGGAGCTCCAGCCCTCACATTTGTGTTCTAGGCAACAAGCCAATGAAAGGTGGAAGGGCTAACATCCAGCCAAGTCAGTCCGCCTACACCTTCTGCTACATTCTACTGGCCAGTCACATGGCTATCTCTATCTGAAAAGGAAACCGGGAAATGTAGTTTCTCAGCGTGGCACACTGCCATGCCCATCCCCAACAGAAAGCAGGATTCTGCTATTCAGGAGGAAGTGGAGAAGGGATAGTAGATTGGTACTTACCAGCCTCTGTTACGGCAACCAATATCTTTGTGCATAGTAGACATCCATAAATATTACTTGAATAAAAAATTATATTTTCATAAAATTATTTTTTTATCATAGAATTGTAGAGAAACAAAATATTGATCTTTGAGTCTTATTATTCTCCTCCATTTTGGACTAATTCTTGCATGAATTAGTATAAAATATAAATTCTAAAAAAATACTGTTGAATAACTGTTCTGTATTACAAATTTTTCAGTTAAGTTAATGAATTATTATAGAACAACCTTTAGCAAACTACAGATAAAATATTATCAGGCAGATAAAAATGATATATACATATAAATCATTTCGGTATAAATGCTTCTAAGTTGTTTCAGCATGTTTGAAAAAAATGTATTTTTAAGAAGTTTAAACATCACTTCATTGGTCTTAGATATTATTAATTTGCTAAGAAAAATTTCCTTATTGAAAGTAAAAGCCAAATTTCAGTCTAGACTGTGAGTAATCATACAATATAAACAGATGAATACTATCTCATGGAAATTTTACCTAACAGATGTATTTACTCCCAACCCTAAAACATAAAATATACATATTTCATGCATTTTAAGTGTTTTCAGTATTTATTGGTGATTCATTATGTTGAAATATTTTATGCTTTTTTCTTTTTCTTTTTTTTTTTAGGTTTTTCAGAGTAGGACAAAGTGGCAGAACTCTTGACTGAATCGCATAAATCTTGACATTCTATGCTCATTGAAGAGGTAGGTCAATATAGTAATTCATTTGTAATATTAATGCATTAGAAGTCAGTTATACTTAAAACACACACACACACACACACACACACACACTTCATGGCATTAGGTTAAAAGCAAAAATGACCAAATTAATAGCTTACTCATGGAAAAGAGAAAACCCACTTAACCACCGCAGAAATGACACTTTCTGATTTTGAAAAGAGGTCACCCGTGGGCCACCTCGGCTCTTGCCCCAGGAGAGTTCCCAGTGTGAGTGACGCTGTTTCTGGTGCTGCAGGCTCTGGTAGAAGGGTCTCCAGGGCATTAGAATCCCATGGCAACGGGCAGATAAAAAATGACTCCGCCTTCTGCTGTCAAAGCCTTTTGCCAGGCTGTGAAGAGTGAGGATGTATGAACTATGATTAGTCCTTGGTATTAATAGCTGGGAAATGTGCTGCTCATCTGTAAATGCAATCTGTTTAACCTGAATATTCACTGGTCTGTATTCTTTGTCCCTATTAGCTAACCATTGTCACCCTTTACCAACCATCCCACAGAGTATGTGAATCTGTGATGTAAGAGCTAGTCACTGCAATTAGATTATTGCTAAAATCAAATAATATGGATGGTGTGTCATATTCAGAAAGAAGTGATGTCATTATCTAAAAATTTTCTAATTTCTCAGATTTGGGAGGGACAAGTTTCTGATTTAAATACAGAACAACAGAAAATAGTTATTAGCTTTTGATAACACCAGGAAATTTGTTTTTCTACTTTGTAATATATTTCACAATGGGAATAATATTTTACTCTAGTGTTTTGAACCTGAATTATTTTGATTCAATTCTTAGAATTCATTTATAAAACAACATATGTTAATAGTATTCCCTTTGTCTCTATTATCCTTTTTGAAAATAATTGGCATTGTAAAAGCTACATTTAAGTGACAATAATTGAAGAAAACTCACAGTTCCTATTCTATAATTCAGATCATTATGATTACACTATTTTTGAGATTAGTTCTTTTTTTTTTAAAGAATTTATTTATTTATTTGAGAGAGCGAGAGCGAGAGAGAGAGAGAGAGAGAGAGAGAGAGCACATGAGAGGGGAAGGGCCAGAGGGAGAAGCAGACTCCCTGCCGAGCAGGGAGCCCGATGCGGGACTCGATCCTGGGACTCCAGGATCATGACCTGAGCTGAAGGCAGTCGCTTAACCAACTGAGCCACCCAGGCACCCTATTTTTGAGATTAGTTCTATACAAAATTTATGATAGAAACTGTGATTTGAGATGATAAAAAATGTGTAAGGTAACTACTATCTGGATTTCTTTCAACATGTGGTCTATAATTCTGGAAGTAAAATAACTAAAATCCAACTTCATGGGTGAATTTGAATAAAGTTTGGAGCAAAGTTTCAAGCAAGTATTTTCTGTTATTTTTCATGAGAAAGTGATATATTCTAAAACACAATTCTCATGACATTACCCTAGCAAAAGGGGGTTATACGTAGTGCTACCTTTCACAGAGTCAAGTTCCGTAGGAATGCATACAAATGGATATTGAAGACACCACATAGAGAAGTTGAAACATGTCTTTGCAGAATAATATCCCTGGCATCTGGACTTCTAAGCTCTAAAGTTTTTAATGCCTCTTTTGGGGTGTTCAGTACCCATATGTGACTTGGCCATCTGAGCATTCCAAACCTAAGCACTGACCTTCAAATATTTATCTTGCAGCCAGTTGCTCAAAACAGTTGCGTTAAAGAATCACTACTTAACCTTACTTGAAAAGTGAATTATTCTGTATATGTGTCATCCAATTAAGTAAGGCTTAATTACTGTAGTAGTTCTGTCCAAACTGGAGTACCCAAGATCTCTAGCACTGCCCTCTGGTGGCAAGCTTTGCTCATGCATCCTCTTAGGTGTGCTTGGTTGCTCCTTTATCAAGGTCAGTTGAGCTAAACTGTTAGAATGTCTTCTCCAAATTGATTTCCTCATTCAACAGCTCTTCCTCTAGGACAGTGCATCTCAAAGTGTCCTCTCCAGGCAAGCAGCATCAGCATCACCTGGAACTTGTTAAAAATGTACATTTTGGGGGCTCATATCCTTTGAATAAAAAATTCTAGAGATGGGTAGCAACGATCTGGATTCTGTTTTAATAAGCACTTCAGGTGATTGGGATGCCCACTGAAGTTTGAGAATCACTGTCCAGCTGTTCTGGCTAGTAATTAGAACTCTCCAGAAACACTCACACCTATAATGGTGCTTTTCTGGAGCCTCAACTTCCTTCCCTTAGTCACAGCCTCACTTCTTATCCTCCACCAACACCAGAATCCCATGTTTATTAATAGCAACTTTGAGCAGTTGCAAGCAGTGCTACATTGAATATTTGTGGTTTAAACATCTCTGTTCATGTGTGTATTTCCATGGTAGAAGTTCCTAGATGGTAGATTACTGAGACAAAGAGTATACATATGTACATTCATATATTTTCTTATTTCCTGTATTGCTGATGCTCTGGTATCTGGGGCCTTGCTGATCTTGGAGAGACTGCCCCTTCTTGGGTTGCCTAATTTTAGAAATAGCAAACAACTTGCTTGAAAATGCACATTTGATATACAAATCAGCCAATCTGGAGTCCAAACCTGGACTCTGTCTGGCTCTTACACTCCAGGATGCAGTATTCCTCTGCCTCAAATACCTGATAGCCCAGAGCCTACTGAAAGTATTCAAACTATCCAGTCCTAAATCTGCTCATCTTGCTTGCCCTGCCTTGCCCATTCACTGTTGCAAAAACCACAATAAAGTCTCTTGCTTGTGCCCCACCCTCACTTCTGCTTCTTGACTGATCCTGGGGCTTCCCTGTAAATCTGCAGCGCAGTGTTCCCTCTCCTTTTGGGAACTGTGATTAAAAAGCTACTTTTTCTTTTTTAAATTAATTTTTTCATTTTAAAGTAGTTGGCACACAATGTTATATTAGTTTTAAGTGTACAACATACTGATTCATCAAGTCTACGTACACTGTGCTATGCTCACCACAAGTAGAGCTCCCATCTGTCACCGTATAACACTATTACAGTAACATTGACTATATTCTCTATGCTGTGCCTTTTAGTCTCGTAACTTGTTCATTCCATAACTGGAAGCCTGTGTCTTCCACTCTCCTTCACCCATGTTGGTCATGCTCATGCTCATACCCCTTTTCTCTGGCAACCATCAGTTTGTTTTCTTTGTTTACAGGCCTGATTCTGCTTTTTGAACAAATTATGTTTTCAATGTTGATTGTTTTCTTGATCTGTTAGCCTTACCATCTCTGAATGAAAACAAAATCCCAGGTACATTTTCAATCTATGGAACACTATGAGGTGGTATTACAGAGAGGTAGGGCCATGAATTCTGGTGCCAGAGTACCTGGATTTAAATTCCAGAATCTCTGCTTTGTCGGTATGTGGACTTTTTACTAAGTATGTTATTTGACAGCTCCATGGCTTAATTTTCTCATCCATAAAATGGAAGATTATAGCAGTGTCTACCCTATGGAGTCACTAAAAATTAAATGTAAATAAATATAGAGTACTTATAACAATACACAGCGTGTGATAACTACTTGCTATCATTATTGTTGATAAACTTGCCTATTTAACCTCTACCAGTTGAAACAAGTTAGTTTTCATTAAGAACATTTGTGAAAGTCCATTTACCTACATTCCTAACAGCACTAGATAGTTGAATAATATTATTGAATTATACTTTATTGAAATTGAATATTTTTAATCTTATCTCATCTAATATATTTTTAAAAAATGATCTCTATTGTCATTGCTCCGCTGTGGGAAGGATTTAGCACTTTAGGATGTATTGAACCTTTGATTTGCTTCTGCTGTGAATTATCTGTTTGTTTTCTTTACATTATTTTTTTATTGGACTAATGAATATTAGTCCAATATTTAAAATTGAAAATCTTTTTGTGATTGTGTCTTAACATTTTTGTGCCATCATTCATTACAGAAACATTTTAAATTTTATATGGGCAACTGGTCATACTTTCCTTCTGTGGCTCTTGGGCTTTATTTATTTAAAAAATCTCTTGTGTTTTCTTCTAGTACTTATATAGTAACATTCCTTCATTGACAATTCAATTCTTCTAAGCTGGGTTTTAAGCATCTTAAGAAAGACAGTTTCTAGAGGGGAGGGGTGTGGGAGGAGGGGTTAGCCTGGTGATGGGTATTAAAGAGGGCACGTACTGAGTGGAGCACTGGGTGTTATACGCAAACAATGAATCATGGAACACTACATCAAAAACTAATGATGTAATTATGGTGATCAACATAACATAATAAAATAAAATTAAAAAAAAAGGAAAGACAGTTTCTTATATTCAGGCAAGCCAATGTCAACACAGTCATAAAAAATTCCCCGAAATTTTCCTGGTTTACTTTTTCCCTGTCTCACCTCACCTGCTTTTAGCACTCCCCCGTATGTGAAATATGGGACAGAAACCTTACCACAGCAATATATCAAGAGAATGTTCCTATGTGAGCAATATACCTATCTTAACCATCAGCACAGTAAGTTTGTTTGGAATTTAAATTCTCTATGGTGACAAAGTCCAAATCTGTATATGTCCTGGCCCTCACCCAACTGAGTAAATAGATAAAATGCTTCTTATGTTCTTTTCAAGGGTCCCAATCATGCTAATTTTCACAGACCATAAGCAACCCTCTCACCAATGGGCCCTGGTTGGTCTCATCCCTCCTTTTTTCTGTCACTGATGCTGACACTGTTATCTTACTGAAAGTCATTTCTAGATTCACTGGGGATTCTTTCTGATCATTATCCAAATTCCCTTCTCTATTGTATATTTGTACTAATTTATTCATTAATTTATAAAAGTATATGACTAATTAATTATAAAGGGCCTATCTGTGGCATGCACTTGGGATACATCAATGACACAAATCCCAGTGGCAGAGACTCCTGTCCTCATGAAGTTTTTATCTCAGAACTTTTTATAGTGTCTGGAACACAGTGCGTATAGAAGAGTGGAATATGCGTGTAGATAATTGGTTGGAAGTGTTAACTGATTTGGATATTTTCTTCTCTCAGATATATATACATATATATTATATGTGTATATATTATATATAACATACATATACATAACATGTATATATAATATAAAGATATATATTTTTTTTCTCAAATCAATAGGCTTAATATTTTTAGAACAGTTTTAGGTTTATAGATAAGTTGAGTGGATAGTACAGAGTTCCCATATTCATCTTCATACCTTCTCCCCTTGCCACTTCCCCCTAATTTCCCTTATTATTAACAGCTTGCCTTAGTGTGGTACATTTGTTATACTCGATTAACCAAAACTGATATATTATCACTAAAGTCATAGTTTATATTAGAGTTCACTCTATATGTTGTACATTCTGTGAGTTTTTACAAATGCATGCTGTGATATATCTATGATTTCAGTATCATACAGAATAGTTTCACTGCTCAAAAAATCCCTTTGCTTCATCTGTTCGTCTCTTCTCTTCCTCTGCATCCCTGCACCCTGAACCCCTGAAGACCACTGATCTGGTTACCGTTCCTTTCTGTAGTTTTGCCTTTTCCAGAATGTTATATAGTTGGAATTGGGCAGTTTGTAGGTCTTTCAGATTGAATTATTTCATTTAACAATATGCATTTAAGGTTCTTCCATGTCTTTTTGTGGCTTGATAACTCATTTCTTTTTATCATTGAATTATATTCCATTTTATGGATGTGCCACAATTTCTTTATCCATTAACTTATTGAGGAACATCTTGGTTGTTCCAGTTTTGACAGTTACAGTTGACATTTGAACAATGCAGGGGTTAGCACTGTCAACCTCCTTCCCTCACACAGTTGAAAATCCATGTATAACTTTTAACCTCCCAGAAAGTTAACCACTAATAGCTTAGTGACTGAGCCACACAGGCACCCTGTATACTGTATTCTTACAATAGATAAGTTAGAGAAAAGAAACGTTATTAAGAAAATCATCAGGAAGGGGTGCCTAGGTGGCTCAGTCGTTAAGCGTCTGCCTTTGGCTCAGGTCATGATCCCAGGGTCCTGGGATCAAGCCCTGCATCGGGCTCCCTGCTCTGCGGGAAGCCTGCTTCTCCCTCTCCCACTCCCCCTGCTTGTGTTCCCTCTCTTGCTGTCTCTATGTCAAATAAATAAAATCTTTTAAAAAAAAAATCAGGAGGAAAAAAATACATTTATAGTACTGCACTGTAAAAAATCCATGTATAAATGGACCCATGCAATTCAAACTCATGTTGTTCAAGGGTCAACTGTATAAGTAAAGCTGCTATAAACATTCATATGCAGTTTTTTTTTGTGTGTGTGTGTATATATTAGTTTTTATCTCACTTGAAAAAATGAGTGCGATCCCTGTGCCATAAGCTATATTTAACTTTGTAGAAACTTCCAGACTGTCTTCCAAAGTGGCTGTACCGTTTTCTACTTCCAGCAGCAATGAATGAGAGTGGCTGTTGCTTCACAGCCTCATCAGCATTTGGTATTGTCAGTTTTTTAGATTTTAGCAATTCTAATAGTTGTGTAATGGTATCTCTTTTCTTTTAAGTTTGCAATCCCTTAATGATAGAATATATTCTCTTAAAATGAAAAAAAAATTAAGAGGTATTAAGTTGGCATCAGTCATTAACATGGCATTATCAATTAAGGAGACAAACATGCCATTTCATCTCTTCTCCATTCAAATATCTTCAGTGGATCCCGTCACTTATAAGATGATATATTTTATTTAATATGAATTAAAAGACCCTTAGTTGTCTAATCCTAATTCTTTAGCCCAAGTTCCTACCCTTTCTGTTTTTGTTAATAAACCTACATTAAATCTTTTGAATTTTTAAAATATGGGCTATATTCTATCAAAACTCTGTCCCTTTGCACAGATGAATCTTTCTGCTAGAATTCCCCCTTGCCCTCAGTTTCCTTAGCTTGGAAAGGTGTCTACCCATTCTTCTATAGCTGTCTTCCCTTTTTGTGATTCTTCCTTGACTCATACAAGTGAGCTAACATTCTGCAGAATTCTAGATGGCCTTCTAGGTTAATACCTGCTGAATGCGTGGTAAAAGTCCTCCTGACTGGGAAAAAAATGTTGGAGGGGGGCGCCTGGGTGGCTCAGTCATTAAGCATCTGCCTTTGGCTCAGGTCATGATCCCAGTGTCCTGGGATCAAGCCCTGCATTGGGCTCCCTACTCCACGGGAAGCCTGCTTCTCCCTCTCCCACTCCCCTGCTTGTGTTCCCTCGCTTGCTGTGTCTCTGTCAAATAAATAAATAAAATCTTTAAAAAACAAACAAAAAAATGTGAGAGGGAAAATTATTTTTTATTGAAAATTCCTGAAAAGTGTTCTTTGCTGACCCAATGAGGTGATGGGAGTAAGAAAGCAAAACAGAGAAGGTAGTATTAAATTCTTTGTTTTAGAAAAGGCTTTAGGAAAGCAAAGATTAAATGTGTAGGTGGATGGGGCTGGAGCCAAAGGGGCCAAATTTCTAGGGTATGTATACCTTTGAGGTTGAAAGGTGTCAGGAAAATTGGGTGCCAGGAGGTAAATACCCAGCCCCTGGCAACTAAATAGAAACTTGGCAAAAAGAACAACCCGTTTAAAGGTGATTTTAGCACATGGATAATTTATTAAGATTTTAATTTGTATATTTAGTTCCACTTAGGTAAACAGAACCTCTAATTGTTTGTAAAGGGCCCATTGGTAGTGGAGGAATTGGTGGCAAACTCTCACCCTGCTTCTCCATGTGGAAGTGTGGTGGCAGCTTGAGAGAGAGCAAGATCTCAGAGGAGATGGTTGCACATGAGGCCTGTGGAGGCTGGACCCCGGGTTCCCAGGTTTAGCAAAGATTTCTGTACCTCAAGCATGGAACAGAAGCGGCAAAGCCACCAGACCTAAATGGACTCTGTGGCTTGAGGCATGGAATGCATTGTATCAATGGTAGCTAGTGCAGACATTTAGCTATTGACTGATGGAGTCTTCCCTGACTCTTTGGTGATATATAAGATCCTGGGCCATGGCATAATCTGGGGTGTATGAGTATGATGGGGCAATGACCCATAACCACTGAGGTAGAGTTTTCCACCATTTCAGCAGAATGGAGTGTCAGAGTCATATTTAAGTCAGCTTGGGGAAAATAAGGGAATATAAAATAAAATTTTCATTATTTGCTTATTATATATTTATCTACGAAGAAAATATTAGATAATGGGGAAGAAAATTATGAGAATCGATGAGTATTCAGCCAGGTGTTTTTTTTTTTTAATTTTATTTATTTATTTGAGAGAAAGACAGTGAGTGAAAGAGAGAGGGGGGGGGGCATGAGTTGGGGGGAGGGACAGAGGGAGAAGCAGGCTCCCTGCTAAGCAAGGAGCCAGATGTGGAACTTGATGACCTGAGCTGAAGGCAGATGCTTAACTGGCTGAGTCTCCCAGGCACCCGTTCAGCCAGGTTTCTGATAAATATTTAGAAATCAGTTGTATTTCTATATAGTGGCAAATATTTTTCAATATTACAGTAGCAAACAAAATACATAACATACCTAGGAATAATATAACAAAAGATATGCAAAACTTCATGGAGAAAGGGACAAAATTTTATGGAAATATATATAAGATGACATAAATATACGTAATCACCATGGCATGGGTAGGAAGACTAAATATTGCCAATGTGTACACTTCTGATAATTTCGTGTATATATACTGTTTCAATTGAAATCTCAAGGGTTTTTGTGAAAACTTAAAAGTTTACTTTAAATTAAAGTCATTTTGTGGAAGAACAAGATAGTGAGAGTACACTCTGCCAGATACTAAGATTTTAGTGATTAGGTCAAGCTTTAAAATATAGCTGGGGAATTAATAGACATGCTGTTGGTATAGGAATTGACATAAAGGTTATTGGATAATAGACAAGCAAGAAATGGAAGAGATCATGCACTTATGGAAACTTGGTCTATAGAGGAAACATTTTAAAAACTGGGGGGGGGGTTATACTGCTTACACAAAAGTGCTATGGGAAAAATGCTATTTCAAGTTTTAAGAAAATCAGATAGTATATTTTTCATATAACTGAGTTGGTTTGCTAAATGAATACTTAACATGGTTATCCGCCATACAATTAATTTATGATGTTCTGAGAAGTTGGATCTATTTTGAGGATTCATATAGCGTAGAATCCAGCTTCCAGAGAAGAAATAAGGCAAGACAGAAGGTGCCAAGTTAACCTGATGACCTCCTTTCATGCATCTTCTTTGTCTGAACTTCTCAAGCATAGAAACTAGCCTCAAGTCTTTTCTCCTGGCACATTATAAGTACCTGATAGATGGATATTGAATGAATAAACAATGAAAATTAATAAGTGAGTTTCTCTGAGGATAACCACTCAACATAGCATTCTAAGGGAAGGGCCATTATGAAAGAAATTGGTAATGGGTTGATTTTGGGTGGTATTCTCTGAGTCTTCATGTTACATATGGAGAAGACCTGAGGATCCTGAAACAGGGCCTGTTCCAGACTATAGAAATATGTGCTACAATGGAGGTGAAGAGAGAGGGTCTTAGACAAATTTTATCAACTTCACAAGTATGATGGAGCTAGTCCTGGCTTATTCTGGAAATGAAAGGGCTAATAAATAAGATACATTTTCATTGGTGCTGCCAAATCCAGAAATTAAAGGAGCATTATATGGTGATAATTGTCCTAGGATTAAATTTAAAATCCACTTAGAACCCTCTCGCCTGAAACCCTCAGTGAATTGTAATTGGCTGAGAGCCTAATTGGCAGATGCGCATGGAGAGGGAAAATTCCAGTTTATAGTGGAGCCTTGGGGAATGCCTTTCTAGTTTGAAGTTCTGGAAAAGAGATCACTTCATTTCTACTAATACCTGAGCAGGGGACGATGAGGTGCAATTTTTGGGTTACTGAAAAAGCAGAGTTATATAGTACCCATCAATCATGGAAAAAATCAGACATTGCCCTGAAAGCCAAAGTCAGAGGGAACCCATTCCTGCCAGTCACATAGGGTACAGTGTAAATAAATCATGAACGATTCCACCAGTCAAGAGTGGCATCCTTTCCCCTCTTGAAGGATGACGTGCTGTAGTTTTAACTAATTTGGCACTAATAAAAAATGATGGATTAAAATCATATACATGGTGGCATCTAGGATTCCTAAATTCCATTTCTTAAGCAGCAGCAGTGTGTGTGTATGTACGTACATGATCTCAATTTTAACTTTCCTGTGAATAAGGCTATAATTCTATGGCTGTAGAAAAAGACTGGTAAATTTTCTAAGTCCCGGTTGTCTTAGCATCATGACTGGGGAGAATTTAAGATGCTGCCTGGTAATGATGATATAGACTAAGACATATTGAACACTACCCACGTGTCAGGTGCCTTGTTAATCACTTTATCTGTATTTTGTGATTTGCTACTCACAATAACCTTGTGAAGAAACACATAAAAATTGGATAGCACAGGTTGTGGAGTTTGAACGCATGTCTGACTATAAAACTCCAACTGCTCTTAATCATAATGCCATGATGACATTTTTCTCTTCTTAGTCAGCTTTGCTATTAGCATACAGGGCAATTTAGTTTGCTAAATGTGCCTCTTGCAAATTAAGAACATTCCCATTGGCCTGCCTACCTCACAAAAATTCTATGGGAATGAATTAGATTGGGGCATATTTTTGGTTTTTCAGGTAATGCAAAAAATAATAATTATGGGAGAAATGTGACTATTATCATTAGTCTCCCTATTGAGCCTCCATCCCCATGTCCAGTTGGATGCTGAGCTGAGCTCATGAACACTGGAATAGTAACCATCTTTTGCTGCATTGTTTTTCAAAGTACATAATATAAATAGCTATGGTATAAAATTTCTGGAATTTTGCATTAGAATGAGGAGGAAGAAGATTGATAGTACTGACCTATAAGAGTTACCATTAATTTGTCATTTACAAGGGCCTACCTCTTGGTTAAGTATTTTCCATGGATTCTCACCTTGAATCCTTGCTATAACACTATAAGGTGGTATTACTGTTTTAATTTCACCCCTGATTATACTGAGGCTCAGAGTGGAAAAGTGACTTACCCAAGGTCATATCCCAGCAGTATGACTCTAGAAGGTAAGCTCCCATTCATGTGCAACCCAGGCTCTGCCTAATCAGAATGATCAAACCAAGAAACATTGTCCTGATAGGAATGGAACTTGGCTTTTAGGGGTGAAGATGAGGGCTGGAGACTCCTAATGGAAAGGTATAAATGTCATTCTTCAAAAAGTTCTATATTAAAAAGAAAAAAAAACTAATGTATGCATTGGTGATATGTTGAATTAATCTCTTCATAATCTAAATTAATAAGCACCACAGTTTTTTTTTTAGAAGGTAAGGAGGCAGGGAGAGGACTGTCCCCATCACAAGAAAGTCCAGTGAAGCAGTTCCTGGTAGAAAACATGCAGCAGAAACTGAGCTCTTGGGTTACTAAGTGACACTGGGCGGGGTGTGTGTGTGTGTGGGGGGGGGGGCTTGGGCTTAATTAACTAAGCAAGAAAGAAAGCAAATATCTTCTAAAGGATCCTGCCTTCCTTTACTAATTGATTGGTTCAGTAGATACCCAATGCTTTTATTTTCTTTCATTCCTAAGTCTGCCTTGCAATTATGACCTGTTCATAATGATACGGTTTAACAGAGAAGTGATAGTGTTAAAAAAAAAAAAAAAAAAGCAAAACTCCTGTTTGGCCATTATTATAGTTTCTACATTTATGATTCACTCAACAACTATTTATTAAGCCCCTACGATATGCCAGGCTGTCCTCTGAGAATTAGGAGTATCGAATGAACAAGACAAAATTCCTGCCCACATGGAGCGCATGTCTAATGGGAAAGATGGAAAAGACAAATCAAAGATAGAGCTCCAGGAAGTGGCAAGTGCTATGTAGGAAGTAAAACATATCTCTGTGGAGAAGGAATTTGAGCAGACTGAATGTTGTGTGGAATTAGATCATGTGATAAGCTTGGTAAAGTTGTTCCAGGCAGAAGGCACAGTCCGGGTATAATGCAAGGCAGGAATGAACTTGAGTTTGCTCTATGACAGGATCATGGTATTTATCACGTTATATCATGATTATTTACTTACATGGCTGGCTGCCTTGTATGCTTGGCACCCAACATATATTAACAAATGAATGAATGCACTGGGCCTGTTTTTCTAAAAGCTGTTGATGTGAAGTTTTGTTAGCTATATAAAGGTGAAATGAATAATCTTCTTACCCAGCAATCAGTGTGTTTACCAAGATACACTACATTCTCAACATTGTTTGGTTGTTTTGTTCAACATGTTAAAGTTCTGAATAATGTGTCCATGCTCACTAATACAACATTCTGATAATAATTTTGTTATATATTTTCATTTATCAGATAAACTTAAAGTATTAAATCTACTTCATTTAGAGGTATTATTAAATACCATATTAGGATCATTAGGCTTTCTAATAAAACATTTTCTGGAATTTAGATCCTAGGATTAGTTTGAATAAAATGACCTCATGAAAACAAATCTTTATATCTCATCAAATTTTTGTTGTGGTATTTTAAAATTAAATTTTAAAATATTTTTGGTATTAAGTATCACTAAAATGAGCTATAACATTAAATATGGTTATCCTGAAAGTGTGTGTTTTAAACTTTCAGTACTCAATTTTGAGAGCAGTAGTGTATTTGGAATCACCAGTACACTCTAGAATAATGATAAAATAAATTTAGAGGGTCTGAAAGCTTACAGTATTTTTCAGTATACTGTTTGGGATTTTGAAAGTGCTTGGGTTTGGCCTGACTACCTTGTGCTGATAGTTTCCTCATGGAAACGCAAATATTAATAGTTTCAGGGCATCATCAACAACATTGCTGCTACATCAGTAAAAACCAAACATGAAAATTCTAACAGAATTGGATAGATATCCATGAGATATAAATTTATTGATTAGTGACAGACTGAAATGTTTGTTTCCTTCTGCCTTTGCCTTTATGATACTGGCGACCCTGCCAAATATCCAGCAATATATGTAAGTCTGAGGTTTTGTTTTTAAGTCAATTTAATTATTTCCTTCTGTTTTCTAAATTGACTTTGATGATAGCATACTGAAGTCTCTCTTCCCATATTTCACCAAGCCTGACAGCATGGACATCTGCAACCATCCCTCCCATGGGGAACACTTTCTTCTAGAGCAAGGACCCAAAAGATGAGTCTGCTTCAGATTCCCTTCCTTACCTCTTTCCACTCTCTTAGCACAGACTGACAATAAGGAGAGGGCCAATCACAGGGATAACATTTCTACTCTAAATGGATTCAAATCTTAAAGGAGAGAGCTTCATTCACACCATTAATTCTGTTCTTTTTTTACACCATTAATTCTGTTCTTTTTTTTTCTTCTGTTTTTCTTTCTTAAGCTTTCCATTTCCCTTCTAAAAATATATGAATAGATATCAGTATGACTGAATTTCAGTGAAAAGCTATTACTGTAGAATGCTAGCCAGATGTCCAAGACTCAAATTGTTTTTAGAAACCCTTTCGATAGATCTCATGGTAACAAGCTCCTTAGGGAGCATCCTCAATTAGAGGTGAGTTCTGTTACTGTGCTTAAGTCCTGCATTGTTTCCACACGCATCTACATGCAGAACTTTATGCTCCTAAATTCCTCTGGGCCTTGGACTCTCTTTTTATCTATTCTACAATATACTACATGAAAAACTCATTATTTTTTACAGGCCTCCACTGCTAGTAATTATTTTAGTGGTTTATGGATAAATATGCAGGGACCCACAATTCTCTTTATAGATAAAAATTACCTTTTCATATTCCCAAATATCTGGAGGGATTGATTTGTATTATTTGTTTTTTGGTATGTGATTGTATTCCAACTGCTCAGGATTCATGAAAACAAACAAAACAAAACATTGTCTTCATTGACAGTAATTTGAAAGGAAATTTTCATGTGTGTGTGACATTTTTGCAGAACCAAATAAGCTAGTCAGCAGAAAGTCATGAAATAAGCCTAATAAACCCTCATATTGATGCAAAGTTAACATTGGTCATTTGGCAATTGGATAAAAATTCAACTCACAAAACAGCATTTTGGCTGCAATCAATGCTTATGAAAACCACGCGCAGTTTGAGCAAACCCTGCTGGATTTGGCAACGCTGGGAGTCAGCTGTGATTCCTGAGCATAATAAATGCATTGGTTTGAATTCTCCTGTCTGTTGTATGTGAGGTTTGTCTGGAGCTCATTCAGATTCAAGATGCACTTTAAGATAGAATTAGGAGGGGAACTGAAGAAAGAAGAAACTCTTCCATTTCACATCCTTTTATTAGAATATGGACCTACTAGGTGATCACTGCACTGGACATAGATAATTTTCAGAAATGAAAATAATATTGTTTGTCTCCGTTCAGATTTCATCCACAGAAACTACTACATTCTTATCAGATTCAGCGTCAGCACTGGATGGAATCTTAGTCCTTTATGGAAAGGGAGTCATCTGGTCTCTTGTTTCTAAAATAGATGAGAGATTACTCATTTTCTTCTCTGCAATTATAGCCATCTGAGCCTCTCAAATTGTGGAAGGGGAGGTGATGACATGTTTGTAACACAGATCCATATTGAAGAGCCCACTATCTTAAAATTCCTCATGTTCACACACCAAAGGGTTACTTATGAGCTCACTGATAACCATCAAACATGATTATCAACTTGGTGTGTGGACAAAGAGTAAAAATAGGAAATGCATTCTATCATTAACTTCTAGGCTTTGAATATAGGGACACTATTAAAAAAATAATGAGAGCTCTAATGTTTTCAATAGAACATTTGAAATTGCAGGCCTTCCTCTGAAGGAAGGAGGCCTTTCTAGTCAAATGAAAAGGTCATTATTTTTTATAGATGAGATTATGGACAATTCAAGGCAAATTGACCGGATAGATTTTATTTTTTTTTTATTTCTTATTTTTTAAAGATTTTATTTATTTATTTGAGAGAGAGAGAATGAGAGACAGAGAGCACGAGAGGGAAGAGGGCAGAGGGAGCAGCAGACTCCCTGCTGAGGAGGGAGCCCGATGCAGGACTCGATCCTGGGACTCCAGGATCATGACCTGAGCCGAAGGCAGTCGCTTAACCAACTGAGCCACCCAGGCGCCCGACCAAATAGATTTTAGTCTGAAGCTCTGAAGACAAGGAGTGGCGTTGCTCCTCCTTCAGTATCCCTCTACTCCCCGACCCCCTTCTGACCTATTTTGCCTTTCAGCTTGCAAAACCCCAGCATGGTGAAGTGGAGGTTGATAAAAATATGTCCAAGGGCCAGACTTGCCACTATTAAATTTGGATACTTCTCTTCTAAAAGGGATCTAAAATATAATTCCAGACACTTTCTCTTTATTTCATTATTATTGTAATTTGATGTATTGACAAGTAAAAAGCACTGGATTAGGATTTAGGGAAATAAAGTTCCAGTATTGTCTCTGTTGGATACTCACCACTAAGCTTTTTAACTAGTCTGAGCTTTAGTTTCTTCTGAAAATTGGAAATACCTGCTAGCCTCATGTCAAGAAGTTGTTAGGTGAATCAATATGAGACCATATCTTGTGAATTGTAAAGTACTGTATAAAATGCATTTTTATTATTGTCTGTGTCTAATCAATAGACCAGCAAAATGTACCATATGATTCAGCAATATTAGACTCTCTTTGTGCTTTTATTCTTTACTTCCTGGAATACCCTTACCAATTTTCCCCCTTTCCATTTCAGTTTTATCCATTTATGTGATTTTTTTTCTCAAATGCTTTAGCCCATGTAGATTGTGCAACTCTTAAAAATCGTTTTATCCCATAGTAACCACTCCTGCTCCTTTTGTAGTTCACTATTTGGCACTTAATTAAATATTACCTTGCCTTATTCAAAAAGTTCTTTGGCCATAAATATAGTTTCTCCAATAGTTTTGTAAACTCTCAGCTACTTCATTTCTATTCTGCTAATATGCATGTGGACTTAAAATAGTGCTGGGGAGTTTGACTCCTCTATGTCATAGTCAAATTTGACTACTCTATCAGGATGGTTCACTACACATTTTACTCCTTGGCTAACCATATCCTTAGTCGCCTTGCTTCTGCCTCTAGGACCTTGATTCTTTTACCTTACTTAACTAACATGGATTTGAATAAAAATAACTTTTTCATGGTGTGTAAGTGGAAGCAAATTGGAATAACAAGAAAGATACAAGTGGGGAGTAGGTTATACAAAGAGAAAGAAAAGAATGCCTGTCCCTATTACTTTTACTTTTTATTCAAACTTATGCTGTAAAATTGGTTTGGAAAGAGGGATTGTCTTAAGTTACAAAAAAATGATACATTGTCAAAGCAAAAAGAAATAGAGTTCTGTGTCCTGTTAAGCGGTATGGTGCTGCATGCCAAGCAATATTATAGGAAAGAATGCGCTGAGAGGATTTTGTTGCATTTGTCAGTGTTGCAATCATGTCTCTTTCCAATGACTGTGGTTGTGGTTGCCCAGAGGTCTATATTCAAATGGTTCCCTGGAAATTAAAAGATACTGAACTGAAATTACCATTTTTCAGCAGGATCCCCAGGCACAAATTCTGTTATTGCCATCTAGCAGCCAGTATTGCTGTTCAAGCTTCTGTGTAAATTTGCAAACATCATACAGTTGCCTCCTTTGGTAATTATAATCCTCAAAGTGCTGGAAAAAGGTGGCACTTAATAACATACATTACAAAAGCATGGTAACTTGGGCAATGAAAACACTGCTTAACGGACACCATTGTAATGGGAGTTGCACGGTGGGATGCCCATAATAATCAGAATAGATTTAATGTACGTATTTATGCCAACTGTAAAAAAGGTTGCAAACAACAGCAGGAAAGGCAATATGTTACACAGGGTAAAAAACTGAAATAGCGAACAAAACATATTTTTAACATATTCAGCCACAATTTTGTCTCTTAAAGGATGATCTAATGCCATGAGTCTGTCAACAGAATGAGCTATTTGTTTTTAATTCTAGTATGTTTTGGTTATGAACCATGAAATAATTATCCTTATTCAAACTAAATTTTAATTGAATTTCAAAACATCAATATGGTTGAACATGTAAAACTCCATTCTGTCTAACTTTCTTGACCAAATAGATTTAATTTATATGTTTTCTTTAACAAGTCATTTTTTTCCTCTTATCCCAAAAACTATTCAACACAAAATTTCTACCACTTAAGTAAAACTTATTAATCTTTGAACATTATTGCATAGGATAGGATGTGAATTTTAATGGTAGGGAATTTCCTTGTATAGTGTAGTACCACTAATAATGCAGCTTTGCAATGCTGAACAAAGGCATATTCAACTGCTTTTCAAAAAGCCACAAGCTGACTTTTTATGAGTACTGAGAAGTGGCTTACTAATTTCTTCAAGTGATATGAAACAAGGTTTGTAGCAATCTCAGAAATGAATACCAAGAAAAGATTTTTGCTAGTAGAGACTTGATATTGATTTAATAAAATTAGAATTTTTAAAGAAGTCTCCAAAATTAACTAAATTATGAATAGTTTCTAAGTGTCTTTTTTTTAAATGAGGCAACCATCTCTTATTATAGCTATAAGAGCTATAGCTTTTGCTATAGTTATCTCTTGATTCTTGATATATATTTTTTTTAATCTTTGTAAGGTTCATGTCCCTGTGTACTCCAGTCATGAGCAGTAGGAATTCCATTTAATTTCCAAATCACACTAATCCATGATCCCTCCCTTTAAACACAAAAAAGTCCAATCAAATATGATGTAATGTATGGTAATCCCCAGCAATGCTAGCATGTTTTACAAATCGATATTGGTGCCATTATCCTCCCACCAGCTATGTTGGCCATATTATTTATGCTCCAAAGTTTTGTTTTCCAAGAGGCTTTTTTAGGCAACTACTTGTCCATCCCATACTGCTTGGCCCCAAATGCAGGCCCAAGTTCTTTCTTGAATTACTCATGCATGGTTAACTATAGGATGCAATGTTTTTTAAAGAGCTTTATTGAGATATAATTTGTATACTATAAAATTCATCTATTAAAATTGTATATTTCAATGAGTTTTAGTATGCTTCTTGCATCGTACAACCATCACCATAATTTAATCTTAGAATATTTTCATTGTCTTTGAAGAAAACCTACTGTCCATTTACAAATGCTCCCCATTTACATCCCCAACCTTAGACAACTGCTAATCTGTTTTCTGTCTCTCTTATTTCTCTTTTCTGGACATTTTATATAAATGAAATTATTCAGTATATGTCCTTTTGTGTCTGACTTCTTTTACTTAGCATAATGTTTTCAAGGCTCTTTCATGCTGCAGATCTATCAGTATGTCATTCTTTTTCATTGCTGAATGGTATTCCATTATAGTGTATATCATGTTTTGTTTATTTGTTCACAGGATGTAATATTTTAAATCTTCATTGATGGGGGACTTCTTGTGTCATGCCAGAATAAGAGTACCAAATTTGCCTTCCCAATAGGAAAACAGGAAAACATATAGGAAACTATAAAAAGGAAAAATGTTAGCCTAGAATTCTATAGCCTGCAAAAACATCTTTCAAAGTGGAAAAAATAAAATAAAAAACATAAAGATACTTTTAGGCAAACAAAAGTTGTGAGAATTTGTCACTGTGATATCTGTACTCTAAGAAAGGAAATTCTTCAGATGGAAGTGATATCAAATGGAAACTTGGACCTACACAGAAAATAAAAAGTGCTCCCCAAGTGGTAAATATATGAATAAATGTAAAATATTTTTCTTCATTTTAAAATATCTTTAAAAGGTAATTGTTTAGGGGTGCCTGGGTGGCTCAGTCAGTTAAGTGTCTGCCTTTGGCTCAGGTCATGATCCTGGAGTCCTGGGATTGAGCCCCACATTGGGCTCCCTGGTCAGCAGAGCCTGCTGCTCCACCTGCCCTTCACCCCTCTCATACTCTCTCTCTCTTAAACAAAATCTTAAAAAAAAAAAGATAATTGCTTCAAGCAAAATAGTAACGGTGGATTTGGGGTTTCAAAGCATAGACAGAAGTATAATGTATGACAACACTATCAAAAAAGATGGGGAGGATATAAGGTTTTGATATTTACAGTAGTAAAAATAGAACATGAAGATAGAATGTAAAGAGTTAAAGATATATATTGTAAACCCTAGGGCAATCACAAGGTAATCAATCAATCCATCAATAAGCCAACAATGGAGATAAAATATAATACTAAAAATTGCTCCATTAACCAAAACAAAGCAGGGAAAGAAGAAAAGGAGGACATAAAGCAGGTAAATAACAAAAATTTAGCAAGGTGATGGACTTAAATCCAACCACATTGATAATTACATCAAATGTAAATGGTGTTACAATTTAAGTTAAAAGGCTTAGCTTATCAGATTGGATAAAAAACAAGAGCCAATTATATGCCGTCTACAAGAAAGCTACTTTAAATATAAAGACATAGATAAATTAAAAGGCTGAAAAAATGTACATCACACAAACACTAATCAAAGGAAAACTGGAATGGTTATATTAATATCAGATGAAGTAGACTTCAGAACAAGGAATATTTTCAAAAATAAAGAAAATAACTTAATGATAAAGGTGAATTCATCAAAAAGCATAACTATCCTATAAATATACGCATGAAATAATAAAGATTCAAATTTATGTAGTAAAACTGACATAATTGAAAGGAGAAATAGACAAATCCATTATTATAGTTGAAGATTCCACACTGTTCTCTAAGTGATTTATAAATTAGTAGACTGAAAATCAGTAAGAATATTGGAAAGTATCAACCAACTTGACCAAGTTGACCTTTCTAGAATACTAGACAGCAGCATACATAGTCTTTTTCAGTACTCAAGGAAATTTTACTGAGATAGACCATATCCTGAAACATAAAACAAATTTCACTAAATTCAGAATGTCTGAAAACATAGAAAGTATGTTTTCTAATAATAGTGGAGTTAAACTGGAAATATAACAGAAGATTAATGAGTACACTTCTAAACAAATAATTCATAGGTGAAAGAGAAAATAGTAAGGGAAATTTAAAAGATTTTAAAATTAATAATAATGAAAATATAAGATATTGAAATATGTGGAACAAAGCTAAAGCAATGCTTAAAAGGATATTTGTAGATTTACATGCTTGTCATGTTTATGTTAGAAGATAGATCTAAGGGGCACCTGGGTGGCTCAGTCGTTAAGCGTCTGCCTTTGGCTCAGATCATGATCCCAGGGTCCTGAGATCGAGCCCCACATTGGGCTCCCTGCTCTGCGGGAAGCCTGCTTCTCCCTCTCCCACTCCCTCTGCTTGTGTTCCCTCTCTCACTGTCTCTCTCTCTGTCAAATAAATAAAATCTTAAAAAAAAAAAAAAAAGAAGGTAGATCTAAAAATCAGTGACCTAAGTTTCCAAGTCTAGAAACTAGAAAAAGAGTGAATTAAATGCAAACTTTATTTAAATTAAAATTTTAAAAATGAAATAAAAGGCAAGCAGAAATCAATGAAATAGAACATGCAAAATAATAAATAATAGCAATAAAACCAAGAGCTTGTTGTTTGAAAGATCAATAGCAGTAATAAAAATCTAGTCTCAGGGGACAGGGGAGAGCAATAGAGCAAGAGATGGAGAGAGAGAGAGAGCGAGAGAGAAATTACCAATATCAGGCATGAAAGAGGGTATGTACCTATTGATTCTGCGTATATTATAACAAAAAAATTTTATGAATAACTTTATGCCAATGTATTTGACAGTTTTCATGAAATTAACATCTACTTTCAAAGGTACAAGTTATAAAAATGAACTCAAGAAGAAATAGTAGCTCTATTTTCAACTTTTGAGGAACCTCCATACTGTTTTCCAGACATCTCAGGAATCACCTTTTTTTTTTTTAATATGTGGCAAATTGACATATTAATGTTGGGAAACAAAAGGCTCTTCAAGTCCAAAGTTCTTCTGGACTGTTTTTTTTTTTTCTTCTTTAGATAAAATTTAAACTATATGTAAAAATTGTGTTATGGCCCCAGAGGGGAAAAAGTAAACAATCATTCATGAGAAGTCATCTTTTTCTCCCAAACCGGGAAAAATTCTAGAAGACAATGGGAGTTTCATGGCAACCAGCATAGACAGCAATATGGACAAGATGGAAGGGGTCATCTAAATCCTTTAGTGCTGGTTAAGACAGGAGAACTTCACATAACCCTGAGAGGTAGCCCTGAGAATAAGTGAAATTAAAATTCCTAAAACAGGGTGAGGTGGAAAGATGGATTTAAATTAATTTTTAAAAATTTTCATTTACACCTTAATTTATAGAATGATGCTCATTCTCCACTACCAATAACATATATGGAAGAAGGGTTTTTTTGTTTTTTTGTTTTTTTTTCTCTTTTTAAAATTTATCTATATTTAGTGTACTCATGTGAAACTAATATGTAGTTAAATTAAGTTAAATTAAATTCTATAAATGGTACATATTTAATTGAATTTAAAAGTAATGTATAGTATAAAAATAAACCTTTACATTGCTCTGCTGTTTATAGAAACCATTTCCTATAGGTTTGATATTTTTATATTCTTTAAGATAAAACTTTTCAAATATTGACTTTTTTTAATGGATAACAAACTCTTCATCTGCTCTCCTCTCTTTTATCACTAATGTGCTGTGAAATCTTCCATTATTCCAAATAAACTCAATATTTTCAACTATCAAAAAAAAAAGGAAGAAATAGAAAATCCAAATGGTGTTTCTAATTTAAAATTTTTAAATTACTTTGTTTTTAAATTTCAAAATTTAATTTGTTTTAAAAAATATTTTCAAAAAGAGCACCCCAGCAGCAGATGATCTTATTGCTGAATTCTATCAAATATCAAGGGAAAAAAATACCAATTGTATAAAGCTGTCTTTTAGAAAACAGAAGAGGGATAATACTTCCTAACCCTTTATTTGAGGCTAACATTTCTTTGATCCCAAGGTCAGACCTACACATTACAAGAAAGCTAACTATGAATTAATATTTCTCAGGAACACAGAGAAAAATCTTTGATAGTAATAAATTAAATTCAGCAACATATAATAATAATAATATAATAATAATAATGTTTTGACAAGTTGTGACTTGTTTCTAAATTACAAGGTTGATCTAACATTTGAAAATAACTCTGTTTAATGAACCTATTAACAAGAATAAAGATGAAAAACCATGTGATCATCTCAATAGATGCAAAAAAGAACAAAATCCAATTCCTATTCATGCTAAAAATTTCTGATCAAGCTAGGAATAGAATGAAACCACCTTAATCTGATAAAGGGCACTTAAAAAAAGGGCAGCTAACAAGATATTTAATGATGAAAGCTTGAATGCTGACCTCAAAACTGGGACCAAGGCAAGGATGTCTGTTCTCACTTCTATTTCAATATTATACTTGTATTCCTAGCCAGTACAATAAGATAAGAAAAATAAACGACACACAGTTTGGAAAGGAAAAAGTTATGTTGTCTTTATTCCCAGACCACATAGTCATGTAATACAGAACCTCCTAAGAAATCTACCGAAAACCTGCTAAAATTAATAAGGGAATTTAGCAAGGTCTCAGAATACAACATCAATACACTAAACACAAAAACAATTGTATTTCTATATATTAGCGATAAACAATTGGAAAATAAAATTTTAAAAAATTTGTAATAGCATCAAACCCATGAAATAGTTAAAGATAAGTTTAATAAAAGAGGTGAAAACCAGAACACCTGGGTGGCTCAGTCGGTTGAGTGTCAGAATTTTGATTTTGTCTCAGGTCTGGATCTCAGGGTTGTGAGACTGAGCCCCGTGTTGGGCTCCATGCTCAGCAGGAGTCTGCCTGAGATTCGCTCTTTCCCTCTCCCTTTGCCCCTCCCCTTGCTTGTGCTCTTTCTCTCCTCTCTCTAAATGAATCAATAAAATCTTAAAAAAAAAACAAAACAAACCCAAAACAAAGAACAGGTGTTAAATCTATGCACTGAAAACTACACAACATTGCTGAGAGACATTAATGAGAACCTAAACAAATAGAGAGATATATATCATGTTCATGGTTTGGCAGACACAATATTGTGAAGATGTTAATTCTCCTTAAACTCTTCTATAGAGTTGACACAACTGCAATCCAAACTCCAGCAAGACTGAGTTTTTTAAAAAAAATTGACAAACTGATTCTAAAATTTATTTGGAATTACATTGTAAATCACTTTTCGATATAGTCTCTCTAATGTTTCTTGAGCCTGCACCATGCCGAAGAGTTTCTCCCGTCAAAGGAAATTGCTCTGCCCTCAGCACAGCCACCCTCAATTAGGTATTAACAGGACAGCGATCTTCATGAGTAGTGAAAGACAGAGATTCACAAGGCTCACAGACATATTTACATTTCATAATGAGATAAATTGGTGGAATTTTAAGAATGTAACAGATTAACTTAAAAATTCCGGTCATGTACATATAATTTGTTTATCCAGGGAGGTGTCATCATCGTTGAAGACATTGCAAGTGGAGAATATGCCCCAGGGCAACCTCTCTTTCTACATTTCACAGCAACTTTGCTTTCTCCAGAGACCACAGATGTTCCAACAGCTTAAAAAAAATTTTTGTTTTTGTTTTTGTTTTTGTTTTTCACAATGCCTCTCTTGGTACTAGTGACTGTTTCTGAGGGTTGTAAGAGGGATGTTTATAAGAAAAACTGCTTATGTTACAAACATTTCTTTACATTTCCTCATTAATAACTGCTGTCCTCTGACAGTGACAACTGCTTACAAAAAGGCAGACTTCATTCACATTCCTTGATCCTGCTGAGTCTCCCCTACAGCTCTCAACAATCATGATATTTCCAAAAAGTTTGAAGGTCAAAATTCTGCCTCTCCATGTGTAAGAATCACTTCATGACTTCAACCTACATTCAGACCACATGGGTCTCCATTCTTGCTTCTGAACAGAAATCCAGCTAGGACTCACTCTGGTTAGACTAGCCATGTTGGTAGAACAATGATAAATCCTTCAGCTATTCAGTCAAATTAAAAAGGTTTGTGTCATGAAGAAATAACCAGACAATGTACCGGGATGTGACTATGGGTTTGACTTAATTATTTAATTTGTAATTTATGATTTATAGTCAACCTAATTCTAAAAGGGATTCTAGACAGAATGTGTTAGGAAACTTCTTAAAGACATGAAAATAAATATGAAAATTAGAGGCCAAAGCTCAAGATGACCCTATTATTTTATATAAATTTTTTATTTTAGAATAATTTTAGATTTACACAAAGATTGTCCGGATAGTACAGAATTCTCATGTACCCTGTATCAGTTTTCCTTATCATTAACATCTAACATTAGTGTGGTATATTTATTAAAATTAATGAATCTTATTATTAACTAAAGTCTATCATTTACTCAGATTTTCCTTAGTTATTACCTACTGTTCTTTTCCTGTTCCAAGATTCCATCCAAACTACATTGTTACGTTTAGTTCTCATGTCTCCTTAGGCTCCTCCAAACTGTGACAGTTTGTCAGACTCTTTGTTTTTGATGAATTTGACAGTTTTGAGGAGTACTAGGCAGATATTTTGTAGAATCTCTTTCACTGAAGATTTTTCTGGTGTTTTTTTTAACCAGATTAGACTCCAGTTATGGATTTGCAGGGGTCAATGACATTTTCATCACATCATATCAAGGGCACATGCTATTCAATGTAAATTATCACTGTTGATGTAAACCTCAGTCACCTGGTTTAGGCTATGTTTGTCAGATTTCTCCCCTGTAACTTTTATAAGGAGTGCGCTTTTCCAAATTGTACTTTTTTTAAAGAAGCGATTATGCACAGCATATATTTAATGGGTGGGCAGTTGTGCTACACTTCTTTGGGGGCAGATTTTATTTGGAATTCTCCTGTATAGGAGACTTGTCCTTTCTCTTTTTTATTTATTTGTTCAATCATTTATTTATCTCCGCATGGACTTATGCATATATATTTTATATTTTGGGTTATAATCTAATACTACCTTATTTATTTCAGTGCTCAAATTGTCCTAGTGTTGGCCACTGGAAGCCCTCTCAATTGTCTTCTGTTTCCCTTTGACACATTCTAATTGTTTTGGATGTGATCACTTCCTCACTTTCTGGCTCTACAGGATGCTGCAGGCTCATCTGGTATATTGCCTGCCCCAACCCTAGAATCTCTCATTTCTCCAAGGACCCCTGGTTCCTTTTATTGGAAAGTGTTATTAGAAACCAAGATCTGGGTGCTGGGAAGACAATCCCAACTTTTGTAATACTAATTTTGTCCATGTGACTGAAAGGACCTTGTACACTTCCATTTTACCAGTGGATTTTCAAGTCATTTAAATGTATTTTGAAACTGGCACTTAAAGGAGAGTGTCAGATTAAGTAATAACTCATTGTTTCCACTTAATAATTAATGTAAACTAGGTAACATGGAGTTTAAATGTGTACGGATTTATAGAGATTTAGAATTGATCAACCCCTGGGCACATGGGTGGGTCATTCAGTTAAGCGTCTGCCTTTGGCTCAGGTCATGATCTCAGGGTCCTGGGATTGAGTCCCACATCGGGCTCTCTGCTCAGTGGGGAGTCTGCTTCTTCTTCTCACTCTCCCTCTGTGCTCTCCCTCTCTCTCTCAAATAAATAAATAAAATCGTAAAAAAAAAAATAGAATTGATCAACACCTTAGAGCAGTGCTTCTAAAACACAAAACAGGTGGCAGGTCATAGAGCAATGGCTCCCAAATCTGGTCACGTATCAGATCCCTGATAAGGAAGTTTAAACTAGAGTTGTCCAGATTGCATACCAGAGGTGTGTAATGGCATGTGTACTTTACAAAGCTCCATAGGGGATTCTGATGCATGACCATGCTGGGGAGCCACGGCTGCAGAGCACCTTGCCTAGCTGCTTCCTGATCATAACCATCTCCTCTCTGCTTGCACATTTCTAGTTAAAGGAGGCGAACCACCTGGCAAGAAGACTATTCTATTTCTGGACACCTCTAATAATTGCAAAGTTTTTTCTACCACTGTGTCTAAATTTATCTTCTTATAGCTTCTACTTATGAACTCCTTCCTTTCATAGCCATGGGGAGTACATCTAATTCTATTTCTATATAATATTGCTTGTAAAGTATTTGAAGAACGCTATCATCACACTACCTTTAAGTCTTAAATCTTTTTTTGTAGATTGAATATACTCATATCTTTTAAAAGATTTGTACACTATGCACTTCCAACACTTTGTATTCCACTTTCTCTTGTCATTTATTGTACCAAGAACAGGTGAACTATGATCAGTGCAAAATCCTGGGAGACTATTTGCTCCATTGGTTTGACATCTCTATTTCCAGTGATGTTACTTAAGATTACATTATCTGTTCTCTTTCTGTTTGTTCTCTTTCTCAGTCCACATTGCTGATTTATATCAAGCTTTTTACCAGCCAAGATTCCTAAGGCTTTTTCACTGGGAAGTAAAATCAGGTTTCCTTCATTCTCTACCTGTATAAGGGTGTCTTGAATGTGAGTGCTAGGTTATATATTTATCCCTATGAGATTTCTCCTTGTATTTTTAGTCTACCACTCTTGACACTTAAAATAATTATTATTTATCATTTGGGTTAGATTCTTGCAGTAATGGTTCCTAAAGTATTTGTACTTCCCTTTATTCCTGGACTTTGCTAATCCCTTCTATACTGACGCTGGGCTTTGCCATGTGATTCCTTTTAGCCAATGGAACAATAGGACATGTGAAACTGCAGACACCTGAGAAATTATTATAATAGCTTGTCTTTTCTTTTGCTGCTCTTGGAATCATGAGACCACAAAGTGACAAGTCCAAGCTAGCCTGCTGGAGGATGAAGGTCATGTGGAGAACTGAGACAATTGCAGTCCAAGCCAAACTGCAGTTGATTGTGGACACATAAACGAGCCTCTGCCAAGATGTGTAAAGCTCAGGCTAAGTCATCAGACTGCCTATGTGAACCCAGCCCAGACCATTGAATCATAGAGGTATGAGCTAATAAATGCCTGCTGTTTAAGTCACAAAGTATTGGCTAACTTTTATGTAGCAAAAGCTAATTTACACAACGTCTAATATAGCACTTATCCTTTATACTCGCACATCACTCACAAATTTGGTATGTTCCTTATCCAAATTATTGAGTAGATGGTGATTAAATAAAGGGCTCTAAGATGCAACTCTTAAGTTAATATTGGTGAACTCTTTTTGTTCAGCTAGCTCTTAAATACTCTACATTACATGCAGCTCACAATTTGCAAAAAAAAAAAAAATTACATTGGAATAAAAGATGGAATTAGATTGTAATTTGAACATATTTCTGCCTTCTGATTAGTCTAGATGATTATATTCTGTTTTCTAATGTCACAATATTATTTGTGCTCAGAATGTTTAAAATATTTGATAATATATTATCTTCACAATAAAAGTTAAACAAAGCTTTTCTCAGAATGGCAGTCAAAGTGTTTCATATTATGTAAACAACAAGGAGGAAACTATTGGACATTTGAAAAATTCCTTTAAAACCTTCTCATACTGATGAATTTTATAAGCTTTCTAAATGCAATGAGATTTTCTTTCTTTCTTTTCTTTTTTTTAAAGAAATTTGTATTTTTATTTTCCTCTGTAGGTCTCTAACTGTTGCCTACAGTCTTAAATAGACTTGCTGGAATCTTGAGTGTTAAGGTTGGGGAAAAAACTGAAAAAGATACTTCCTGTGTGATTAATAGCAGGAAATACCAAAAATCTCATCCAAAATATTCTTTTCCCTACAGATCCCATTTTGTTTTATTTATTTTTATTTTTGTTTTTAAAAAGCAACATATTATCTGCTTCAGTGCATTTATTCCCTTTCTGCTCAGTAGAATTATTACATTTTAAAAAGAAATAAAACCTTAGAACAACTTTGGAATGATCAGATAGAGCAAACCAATGATCTTATGATAAGACAGAATAATGTAGTGGAAGGAACACTCAGTTGGGATTCAGATAGTCCTGATAAGATTGTCTCATATGCCAATTATTAGCTCTGTGACTGGGCAATTTATCTTTCAGAATTTTTGTTTCCTTATATATAACACTAGAATGATAATAATACCGAACTTATTAGATTCTTGTGAGGACTATATGAGTAAAGTGTCTAGTACATTGTGATTAATCGATAAATAATAGCTATTATAAAACTAATAAGAATAGAAAACATCTAACAAGCACTTATTTTTAAAAGTTTTTATTTAAATTCAATTTAATTAACATATACCCTATTATTAGTTTCAGAGGTAGAATTCAGTGACTCATCAGTTGCATAAGACACCCAGTGCTCATTACTTAAAGTGCCCTCCTTAGTGCCCATCACCCTATCCCCCCACTTTCAGGAACCTGCAGTTTATTCCCTATAGTTAAGAGTCTCTTATGGTTTGCCTCCCTCTGTCTTCCTCTTATTTTATTTTTCTTTCCCTTCCCCTCTGTTCGTCTGTTTTGTCTCTTAAATTACACAAGTGAAATCATGTTATTTGTCTCTCTCTGACTGACTTATTTCGCTTAGCATAATACCCTCTAGTTCTATCCACATCATTGCAAACGTCAAGAATTCATTCTTTTTGATGGCTGGGTAATATTCCATTTGTATATATACACACCACATCTTCTTTATCCATTCATCTGTTGATGGACATCTAGGCTCTTTCCATATTTTGTAACAAGCACTTATTTTGCATCAGGCACCTTGTTAACAGGTTGGCATAAAAGGCACGATAAGGATGGCATCAGGAATCAAGGCTTATTAGTTCTATTCTTACTAGTGCTATTTTTTACTCTGTGCAATCTGTAGATTTTGTTGTCCACCATATGCAGCTTCTATCCTTGGTCTAAGATACCTGCTGGGAATTAAATTATAACATCTCTCTTCATTTGGCAACTAAAATAGTTCCCTTTAAGAACACTTTCTTCTTCCTTATGTGGCCACACATAGCTATAAAGGAGGTTGGAAAATGTAGCTTTTATTCTAAGCAGCCATATGTCCAGTTAAAAGTTGGGAATACCATTACTAAGAGGAGAAAGGAATTTGGGGAGATAAACTAGAATTCTCTGTTAACAGATATTTAATATATTAATTCTTTAAAACACAGATATGAATGTATTCTTGTAACACATTCCTTCATTTCAGTAGGTGAGGTGGAAGCAAAAGTAAGGAGGGGTACCAGTGAAATATTTCACCCAGTTCTAAGTTTTGCCTAGGACTAGCCCAGAGGAAATATCTGATTAGAAAATGATTTTCTTGACATCCTGAATGGTAACACAATATTGTTTCTCCCTTCCTCCCTTCCCTCTCCCTTCTTTTCTCCTCTTTTCTCTTTTCTTTTCTTTTTCCTTTCCTTTTCTTTTCTCTCTCCCTTCTTCTCTCTCTCTTTTCCTTCCCTCCTTCCTTTCCTTTCTTCCTTCCTTCTTTCCTTCCTTCTTCCCTCCCTTCCTCCTACCCTTCCTTCCTCTCTCTTTCTTTCTCTTTCTTTCTTTCTTCCTTTCTTTCTTTCTTTCTTTCTTTCTTTCTTTCTTTCTTTCTTTCTTTCTTTCTTTCTTTCTTTCTTTCTTTCTTTCTTTCTTTCTTCTAAATTAGGACAGGAACTAACATCTAAAGATACTAACACTTACAGGAAGTCTACATATAATTTACCTTTCCATTTTAGAGAACACACAAAATTTGACTTCTTGAATAAAAGCATGTCATCCATCCATAAGATACAAAACTAAATTAAACTTCCTTTCATGATGGATCAGGTAAATGGATTTGATAAGGCAGCCTCAGGGAAGACTGGGGGAAATGACATAACTAATTTACTTTCATTAAGAAACATTCTTAAAATACTTTAATTTATTTTTACTTTTTTTCTTCCCATGTCTTCATATTTTATTCTCTGAAACTTCCTAATTTCCTGATCTCAGTATTTAATTCCCCACCCTGGTTTTATTTCTTTTGTAATAGGGGGCAGTACATGCTATAGACACAGTAGTCTAGTGACAAAGTTTATACATTTCATTTATAAGAAGAATGGCTGTCTTAAAAATTCATGATCCATGCTGTAAATATCTATATTAGTTTTCTGGGGCTGGCATAACAAATTACCACAGACTTGGCTTAAAACAACAAAAATTTCTTCTGTCATAGTTTTGGAGGGCAGAAGTTCAAAATCAAGGTGTTGACAGAGTTGTTTCCTTCTGGAGATTCTGAGGGAGAATTCCAGGCCTGTCTCCTGGCTTGTAGGGGCTGCTGGCCATCCTTGGTTTGTGACTACATCACTACCATCTCTCCCTCCATTCCACACAGACTTCTTCTCTGTGTGCATCTAATCTCACTATGCCTCTCTCTTATAAGGGTATTTGTGATGGCATTTAGGGCCATGGATAATTCAGAGCACTCTCATCTCAAATCCTTAATTACATTTGCGGAGATCCCTTTTCAAAAAAAGTTAACATACAATTTCCAAGGTTGAGGACTTGATGTCTTTGGGTGGCCATTATGCAACATACTACAATAATTTATAAAAAATGCTATTTAGCCCTTAATGTTTTGTGATGTTAAAATACTCCATAGTGGCAGAGTTCAACTCTTTACACTGAATGTACCAAGGTTTACATGTGGTAGACTTGGAATAAAATGTGTTTTTTATAGAATAAATAAAATTCTTTCTGAGGTGGCATCTTATGTGTTTATCATCTGACAGCCAGTTCTGGAAGTAGAAAAGACTCCCAAGTAACGGATGAGCAAAACCATAAGCTTTCTTCCCTGACTGCCTTTCACCTTCTCTTGCAAGTGCTGTAGCAAAGCTTAGAGTGTTGTAAATAATAGCAAGGGAAAAAGATTGTCTTGTCAGGGACTTCATAGTCTTCACTAGGCATTCACCAGCCCTGGGTAGAATGCTCAACCTCTCTGTCTTGCTAAAAGGGTAAATTTCTCCCCATTTGCTTTGCTGGGAGAGGCTAGTATTTATTATCAACATATGTGTCATCAATGTGCACTAAAGTAGTCCTTATACAGACTGTCTGCAAATAGGAACAAGTCCTGGAATGGAGGATGGTATGCCTGGTGGATACCTTGAAGTATCCATGTATTTTAACACAAATAGAAATTAAGTCCAATTATAATTGTTATAAAAATAGGCTATCTGATTAAATTTAGTTTTTTTTTGTGTGTGTGTGTGTGTATTGGTTTATATGCATTGACTCAGCTGATGCATGATTCCACACTGAGGAGTATTTGGACTGCATACTGGGAGGTGGCAGAGATTTTCCACATGCATAATATATTCAATTGCACTTTTAACTCAAGTATTTGTTAATTTTCCTATAGCTCTTCTCTCAAATATTTCTATTCCTATTCAAGAATGATGATGAAAATATAGTTTTTGAACAGAGATTATTGCATTTGTGGCAACTATTTTGATTGACCAGACAAAAAAGGGAAGAAGCAAAGAGTTCAATGAGAAAGATGTGTTAATTCAGACAAGAGATAGCCAGGTGAACCAGTCCTTTCACTATAGATTGAGGGGAAAGGGCACACTTTAGAGATAAAGTAGAAGGAGGAAAAATGAAACATGCTGAACACTTGTGATAAGGGCAAAGAGAGATTACATGGTGGGAGGGATAAATTAATTTGTATAAATTTTTAGCTCATTTGTCTTTGTTACAGGCCAGACTTAGAATTTGGCTCTCTTCTTTAAACTCTTGAATCAGGTCAAGCTGCCAGTCTTAGAATACTCAAACTTAATGGCTGCTCATGGCATTTTTTTCTTTCAAACAGTGTGGTAGAAATAACTCACCTTGATAAGAGTAGCAATTAACAGTAATATCACTTAAGAATCAATCCAGCAATATTTACTATTTCAGTTGATGTTCTATGAATAGATTTCCTTAGAGACCACAAAATGAGAACAGTGATGGGTAAGTTTAAATAAATAAGATGTTGCTGATGGTTACCATTGAAGTATGATTTTCTGTGACTCAGATTTAAAGTGAAACCAGTGCTATTAGCCCTAAAAAGTTTGGGGTATCTGCTTGGTAATGCCTCAGTTCTTAAGGGAGCACAGCAAGATTTAAGAACTGGGCTGGCACATAAATAATTTGTTGCTGCAGTATCCCCTCTTATTACCATTTATTTTCACACATTCCATATTTCTCATGATACAATAAGAGAACCTATTTTCTGGTTTGCCTTCATGTTGAAGGAAGGTCTGGTGAACTGATTTAGTTATTCTGCTAACAACCTCCTTTCAGAAACTCTATTTGAAAATGGAATTCCCATACAGAGCGATTCACCAGACTGGCCTGGTCATTGATAATATGTAAAGATACTTCCAAAGGACGGGTGGAAGTGATCTATGAGGAAAACATCTTGTTTCATATGCTATATATTTTGGCAATCAGCATGTTATTAGATTAAGAGAAATACTCTGGCCTCTTTGAGTGGCAAACTTCTCAAGTATAGAGTTCAGAGCATTAAAATAGGAATCTGGAATTCTAATTTTAATTCTGTCTCTGTTACTAATTAACTGTGGTCTTAGGCAAATTATTTTCTTCTTTCACACTTACAAAATGGAGATCATAATGAATATCTTAATTACTTTATAGAATTACTGGGAAGAACATGTGTGTGTGTGTGTGTGTGTGTGTGTGTATAAGCACATTGAAAATTATAAGAAATATACCAATGTAATACTTTCTAAATAATATTGAATTCTTGTTTGGAAAAAAAATTAACATATACACATATATATGTATATACATGTATGTGTATGTATGTGTGTGTGTGTGTGTGTGTGTGTATAAAACAAAATACATATATGGGAACACTGTTGTTTATTTTTCTTTCTCCTGGCCTCTGTTCCATGCACATTAGGCTATGACTTCATTTAAGTAGTTCCATCTGGAACAAAAAGTAAAGAAAAGTTGAGGAAGTAATATCATGCCTTTTTAATCTTCCAGACCACATCTCCCTAGAGTTCAGGGTCTGGTATGCCTGGGAATAGTTTACAACATTCTATACTTAAAAAAAAATTCCTTCCTCCAAGAATATGAATTCCTCTGGAAAAGGCATCCAGAGCCAATATTTAGCATGTTTAGAAAAACACCTAATGCATGTCTCTATTACTGGACTGGCCGACAGAAACTCTGCTGTGCTGGATCATTTATGGGAAACATGTGCAAAGATGATGCTAATTACAGGGCACTCACAGAGTAGTGAAAGGTTGAATTCATTTCCCCTAGATTAGACATTGAGAAGCAGTAGAACAAATTTAACTCATGGGCTCCCTAGGCAGAAATTTTACCTGTATTGGGTACAAAGTAACTTTCCAGCAGAAAGGACCTTCCTCCTCTGGAGTCTCCTCTCAGTGAGCTTGGTCTGCTGCTCTCTGAGCAGTGTTAGAGTCCATTCTGAAAGCTCTTCTCTGAGCATAAGTGTGTCTTCAGTACTATACAACATTTTTAATGGAGAGCGAGACTTTGGTAAATCGTTCAGTTATGTGATGCACATGATGCGAGGTGCTATTCTTGAGAGTATGTAGATGGGGTAAAAAACATCATGAATGTCATCAGTAGGGAAGACAGCACATACATGTACATGGGGCACATGGGTACACCCATTGTGTGACTGAGAGGAGAGGGAGGAAACAAAACAGAAAAAAGGGGCATGAGAGAAAGGGAAGGAGAAAGCTCTGAGTCATCATCAAGGGCCCCATATGGCTCTTTTTGGAATCCGTGCCATCAGCAGTCCGTGCCTGGTGTTGACAGGGCACCCCCCACACAGATCTGTGGAAATGACCCTTGCTCTAGTATGCGGCTCTGGTTGGTTCTATCCACTCAAAAACGATGAACTATGTTTACAATTTAGCAAGTGAACGGAGAATAAAGTTAATATTCTTACATGCATCATGTCTTCAGCTGCTAACTAAAGCCAGGACTAGCACTCTTTCATAACTGAAAATGTGTACCTCAAATAAAAATTAGGGGATCCGGGCAGCAGGAAATGGTATAAGACAGTCAGGAAACTCTAATGTGAATCTTGTTAAGCACAATTAACTGAACATTTTAAAAGAAAACAGGAGATGGCAAATATTCTTTAAAAGGTCAGTAACATGCTCCCCCATATGTAAGCATTATATCATTTAAGGTGAAATTTGCCTTGAATCCCTTTGTCTAGCAATCGTCTTGACATATATATGGTTTCAAAATTCCATTATGATTTAAATTTAATTACTTAGTAATTATTAGTAATTTGCATTCTATACATTTTCTGATAAAACATAAATTTTAGAGCATGCTTGAACTCTTTTAACCATTCCAACTTTTTTAAGAATTTGTAGAATCTCATCCTGAAGTTTCTAAAGTGTGATCGTTTACAACCTTCTATGGAATAGTTTTTGGTTAATTATATTACTACAAATGCCTGGGTGGTTAAATAATATAGATAAATATAGATAACAATATTTTAATTTTTATCTTGAAAGCTGTACATTTCTTTATTTCCTCAGTCACTAGTAACTGCTATAGCAAGTACTTATCTTAAGCTACAAACTTAGTTTTTCTATAATTGAGCTTAATTTTTTTTTTTTTTTTTTTAGCCCTCATTCTGCCTGGTAATGGACATTTTTCCTAAAGTTGCACCTCTATTATAGAAGGCTTATAAGGTGCCAAGGTATTGCAAATTGACTTGAACCAATTTCCTCTCTGTAGATAATGACAGTCTCCCAAGAAATTTAATTCCAGGGTTTGAAAGAAAGTAAGTCTCAGACCAAATTCCACTACACACACACACACACACACACACAGAACATGAGTGATCACATGTGAGCACTACCTATTAAACCTTTATTAATCAGCTGGTACATGCAGTTTGTAAAACTGTTTTGAGAGCTTCACAGGGTCCTAGTTCTCTGTTTTCTGTTTTTCAGTGTGTTCTTACCACTTATATGAAAGGTGCCCTAAAACAGATATGATAATCTTCCAGTGGCATGATTCCATGACCTTTTCTATCATCAACAAGTGTCAAGAATTGTGAAGGATCTGAGATTTATCCTACTTGCCATCTCACATGTTAATCTACCATAGTTTTGTGAATACTAACAGAAGACATGAGATTCTTGTAGTAGAGACAAAGGACAGTTATTACCGACAACAATAGCAATAGCCAGAACATTTACACTGATTCTCTGAGCCCCAGTTCCCACAGGGCTATATGAAGAGGACCAGATTATACAATCAGGTACATTATAGGAGAGTAAATCTAAGTTTAGAGAAATCTGAATCTCTTATATTGAATAGTAAGCCTTACTACTTTATGTTCTGGAGAAAGATACTATCTTTTTCTTTCAAAGTTGTAGATAAAGGTTTGGCAAATGTTTTTTATAAAGGGCCAGATAGTAAGTATTTTAGGCTTTGTTGGCCAAATAGCTTCTTTGCATTTTGTTTGTTTGCTTGTTTTATGACTCTTACAATTTAAAAACTACTTTAAACTCACGGGACCTGCAAAAATAAGCTGCAGGCTGAATTAGGCCATTGTTAGCTGACTCCTGCTTTAAAAACAAAACAAAACAAAACAAAACAAAAAACACAACGCTGCCAGCTGTCCAAAGGAGAAACCCTTCTTTATCATTCTAGCCTCTTCTCAGTGCAATAAGCCTTGAAAAGGTAGTTCAGAAGAAGGACAGTTAGTGCCTCTGTTCAAAGACATGCAGAGACCTGAAAGACCCATAGAAAATTATCTCCAAATAATATTCACTCCTCATTTCTACACTGTCTTGGTTTCTGGTGAATTTTCCCATGAGTTCTCCACTTCTTCAGTACTCTGATTAATCTAACCTACAGAGGCTGGGACAAAGTTTGTTCAGGTGTCTTGCATGGCATTTCATTCAGGCTGTAGCAAAATTACTCCAAGCATGCAACAATGAGAATATATCTAAAATATTTTATTCAGTTCACATCCTGTAATAGATTTACTGTCACCAAAGAAAGTATATTTCTAATTCTTCATGCTATTAATAAACCACTAATTTTACTAATGAAAACCCATTTTTGACAGTCTACTATTAGCTCAATATCTAGGGTGATCAGAGAAAACAATAATTGTAGTGTTTATAATAACCACCTCTATAGATAGTGACTTTTTTGATATAATGCTAGCTGACCATTCCTGGGGTGAAGATTCTTAATTAGAATGCTGGCTGCACATATAATATCAAATGTCCTTGCTTTACTATTGTAATGAAAATTACAGATATCCTGACACTAGGTTCAGAGGTGGCACCTGGCTTTTGTCTTTGTCTTTTGTCTGTGTAGGCATTTGCTGAACTATCTGAGGCTGAGCAATCATCTGTAATTAGTCTCTACAGGTGCATCCATTTACCCAACCACAAAGCCTTGCAGGGTCCACCCTCTCTCAATTATTTTGATTTCCTCTTGGAGTGGCAGGAAACTCTTAACTATACCTGTTCTACATTTGGGTCTAGAAGAAATAATTTTGACTATTGCCTGGGCCATATCAATATACATGGGAACTCTATGACATCATTTCTGGTCCATCTGTCAAGACAATACCCTCAGTCATTGCTATTCTATGCTTCTGTGCTATGAGAGGCATGGAAAGTTCTGGAATTTTGCTGTTTCTTAGACACTACCTGTGAGAAGTATAGGATACTTCAGTTTTCAGCTTAATTGTCTTCTCCCATGGTGGATGGGTTAACAGGGCTTAAGCATTTTTCAGGGGCACATACTAAAGCCTTACTCTGTTGTTAAATCTCTAATCCTCTTTTCTCTTTTTAACCTCATCTCAGTCTCCAGAGAACTGCTTTCCAGTAGAATTTTCTGTGATGAAGGAAATTTACATTTGTGCTATCCAATATGGTAGCCAATGCAATATTAGGTATTGAGCATTTGAAAGGTGGCTAGTGTGACTAAGTAACTGGATATGAGTTTTATTAATTTTATTTAATTTAAATTTAAATAACCACAAGTGACTCATGGCTACTATATTGGGTAGTGTGGCTCTAAAATTTTTATATAATTTAATAGGAATTAATTAATAGGAATCAATTAATAGGAAGGGAGGCAAATTTTCTAATACACATTCTCTAGGCTTCAAATTTTTTTAAGCCCTAAGTTATTTTGACATTTTAAAGTTAAGAATTTGCTTTGTTCCAAAACAAAGTACCAGACCCAGATGGGTACACTGGCAAATTCCACCAAACATTTAAGGAAGAAATTATACCAATTCTTGCAATCTCCTACAAAGGAGAGGAGCAGATAGCTTACTCCTAACTCATTCAATGCAGCATCACCTGATACTAAAATCAGAAAAAGATATTACAAGAACACTACTGACCAATATCTCTCATAAACATAGATGCAAATAAATTATTAACAAATAGAATTGGAAAAAAAAAAGTATGAAAAGAATATAACCAAATGGGATTATCCCAAATATGCAAGTCTGGTTCAACATTCAGAAATCAGTTAATGTAATCTATCATATCTACAGAATGAAAAAGAAAAATCACAAGATCATATCAATAGATACAGAAAAAGATTTGACAAAAATCCAACACCCATTCATGATAAAAACTTCCAGCAAAGTAGGAATAAAGTGGGACTTTCTCAACTTGACAAAGACTGTCCTCAAAAATCCCAAAGCTAACATTATACTTAATGGTGATAAATTCATAGCTTTCCCAGTAGATCAGGCACAAGGCAAAGTGTCTCTTACCACTTATTTCAACATCATACTGGAAGTCTTGCTAATGCAATTAGACCAAAAAAAAAAGAGGCATACAGATTGGAAAGTAAGACCTAAAACTGTCTTTGTTTACAAATGACATGATTGGGTAGAAAAATCCAAAAGAATTGACAATAAAACTCCTGGAACTAATAAGCAATTATAACAAAGTTGCAGATTACAAGGTTAATATACAAAAGTCAATTGCTTTCCTACATACTAACAATGAACAAGTGGAATTTGAAATTAAAAACACAATACCCTCTATATTAGTGGCCCTCCCCAAAATAGATACTTAGGTATAAATCTAATGAAGTATATACAAGATCTATATGAAGAAAACTGTGAAATTCTATTGAATGAATCTAATAAGTGAAGAGATATTCCATTTTATGGATAGAAAAATTCAACATTGTCAAGATGTGAGTTCTTCCCAACTTTATGCATGTATATATTTAATATGATTCACATAGAAATCCCAACCGGCATTTTATGGGTATCAACAAACTGATTCTAAAATTTTTATGGAGGAGGCAAGAGATCTAGAATAGCTTACACAATATTGAAGAAGAACAAAGTTGGAGGACTGATGCCATGCAACTTCATAAGTTACTTTAAGGAGCTATAATACTCAAGACAGTGTATTGGTGAAAGAATGGACCTCTCAATGGAACAGAATAGAGAGCTCAGGAATAGAATCCCATAAATATAGTTAACAAAGAAGCAAAGATAACGCAATGGAGTCAATATAGTGTCTTCAACAAATGGTGCTGAAAAATTAGATGTCCACATGCAAGGAAATGAATCTAGACATAGACCTTATACCCTTCACCAAAATTGACTCAAAATGGATCATAGACTTGGATGTAAAACAGAAACCTATGAAACTCCTAGAAGACAACATAGGAGAAAATCTAGATGACTTGGTTATGATGATATTTTTTAGATATAGAACCAAAGACATAATCCATGAAAGAAATATTTGGTAAGCTGGACTTCATTAAGATTAGGAACTTCTGCTCTACCACAAAATACAGTATTAAGAGAATTAGAAGATAAGCCACAGAACAGGAGAAAATATTTTCAAAAGACACATCTGAATAAGGACTTCTCCAAAATATACAAATAATTCTTAAAACTCAATAATAAAAAAATCAACAACATGATTAAAAACTGGGCCAAAGACCTTAATGGACACCTCACCAAAGAAGATATGCAGATGCAAAATGAGAATATGAAAAGATGCTCCACATCATATGTCATCAGGGAAATACAAATTAAAACAACAATGAGATACTACTTCATACCTATTAGAGTGTCCAAAATCTGGAACCCTGACAATACTGAATGCTGGTGAGGATATGGAGCAATAAGAATTCTCGTATATTGGTGGTGGGAATGCAAAATGGTACAGCCACTTTGGAAGACAATTTGATGGTTTCTTATAAAACTAAACATAACATAACATAATAAAAAATTGTATATGAAACTAAACATACTCTTACCATATGATTCAGCAATTACATTCCTTGTATTTACCCAAAGGAGATGAAAACTTAAGTCCACACAAAAACCTGCACAAGGATATTTATAGCAGCTTTATTCATAATTGCCAAAATTTGGAAGCAACCAAGATGTCCTTCAGTAGGGGTATGAATAAATAAACTCTGGTACATCCAGACAACGGAGTATTATTTAGTGCTAACAAGAAATGAGCTAGGAAGTCATGAAAAGACATGGAGGAAACTTGAATGCATATTAGTAAGTGAAGGAAGCTAATCTGAAAAGCTTACTTGCTGTATGATTCCAACTATATGACAATCTGGAAAAGGCAAAACTATGGAGACAATAAAAAGATCAGTGGTTGCTGGGATTGGCAGGGAGAGATGAATAGGCAGAGCACAGAGAATTTTTAGAGCAATGAAAATACTGTGTACGATATTGTAATGACAGATTTATATCCTACATTTTTTTTCCATTCCATAAAATATGCAATACCAATATAAGGTAAACTGTAGACTTTGGGTAAATACAATTCATTACTGTAGTTTCATCCTTGGTAAAAAATGTACCATTCTTACGAGTGATGTTGATAGGGAGGCTATGAATGTATGGGGACAGGGAGTATATGGGAAATCTTTACAGCTCTCTCTTGATTTTGTTGTAAATCTAAAACTACTCTAAAAAAACAAATAAATAAAATCTTGAAAAAAATACCCAATAACAACCACCACTAAATTGGCTTTTGTATTCTGCAACATCAATCCTTTCTTTAGACAATGAATGCAAATGTGGGAAGGATATATATGAATGAGTCAGGGGCAATCTTGATCACCAAACTGAAACGTCATTCTTTCAGATTGTTATAACAATTGCACTTTTCTCAGGTCTCAGTTTAGGAAAAATCAGTGTGAGGGATTGCGAGATTGACTTCTGAGATGAATCAGAGAAGAAATGACATAGGTGCTTACATTTTAATCGACCTTTTGCTACTCACTTGCAGTGTTACCTTAGGAAAATCGCTTAATTTCTCAGAATCATAATTTATCAACTTATAAAATAGGGGCTAATAATATTTTTCTAAGATGGTTGTGGTATTTCAAACTGAATAAGACCATTCATAGAGGGGCACCTGGGTGGCTCAGTTGGTTAAGCGTCTGCCTTCAGCTTGGGTCATGATCCCAGGGTCCTAGGATCGAGCCCTGTGTGGGGCTCCCTGCTCAGGGGGGAGAGAGGGCCTGCTTCTCCATCTTCCTCTGCCCCTTCCCTTGGCTTGTATCTCTCTCTAATAAATAAATAAATATAAATAAATAAATAAATAAATAAATAAATAAATAAATAAATAAATAAATAAATAAATAAAATCTTTAAAAAAGATCATAGAAAGTATTGTGACATGTCAAAAAATACATATAAAGTTTAGATACCATTAGCCATTCTTCCTCTGTTTTTGAAACATTATGTGTTCAATAACTGCCCGGTTTGCATTGGACTATTTAGCTCTAAATTTAGCTTCTAAGAAATATATAATTATATATATTTATATATAATATTTTATTAAATCATTGATAATTTTATTCTCCAAATATTATATATCAGAATTAGAACACTATCAAAGTACCACTTTACTTATTTATTTATTTTTAACAGTTTTATATTTCTATGGCTGATATCAGCCTAAATCTAACCTAGAGATTATATAAGTAAGTATTTATAAGAACCTAGGAGTATATAGATTCACACACATAGACACAGTGCTCAGGCACTTTTCTTTTTGAAAAAATTTAATTTATTTGGCAGTTCTAAAAAATAAAAAAGAAGTCAAATCCATATCTGAATTTGCAAGTGTAGCAGTGAAACTAGTTATTTTTAAAGGGCGATTCAGGCTATAAGAAACTTTATTATACCCATAAGCTGATATGGTTGAGAGCCTTTTTGCTCTTGAGAACAAGTACTAAATGGAAGATATTAATAAAAAAGGTAGTATGAACTAACTCAACCTAGAGTGACAGATAAAAGGCTGTTTTACCTTTGCTTAATACTATCAGAAGAATACATACCAAACTCATGGGTGTGAATAGGAATAGGAGATGGCTCTAGTGAATGAACTACTGGCCTCATGAAGCACTGTCAGGAGACTCTAAAAGGGGAAATTACAGGGAGTAAGGGCTAGGGTTATTCATTCATTTATGTGCTTAGTTAACCCATATTTATCATCTATATCAACATTTCCCTCCCAATTTTATTCCTCTCCTATGAAATGTTAGTACCATGGATATGGTACTAAACCTTTTGGAAGGTGATAAGCCATTATATTGTCTAAGATTTTTTTCACCCCCTTGGAAATGCTATCACCCCCATTTAGAATGCATGTACTATTTGCCATAAGCGATGGTGAACAAGGCAGATGAAGTGTCTATTCTCATGGTGTTGACAGTTTAGTAGGGTAGACAGACACACAAATAGACAATTACACATCATGATGAGTTCTCCAATAGGAATAGAAAAGAACCAGCTAATTTACCCCACTGGCAAAGCCATCTCCCAGCCCCCACACTCAGGACCTGAGCCTTTCTTCAACTGAGTGTCCAGTGGGATATTATGAGGCTTCAGTCTGAGCCAGTTTGGTTTTAAATAGTTTCAAAGTGAAAATGCCAATATTATTATTAACAATAAAACAATGACATTCAGTTTATGAATTCCCCATGAAGCATAAGGGGACACAGTAGACTTATGTTTAATGACAGAGAAACGCTCAGAGGCTGCCTAAAGGGGCCGGCAAGCAGAGAGGATTGCTTGTACTCCCACCGTACTATACTCCCAACTGAGATGATCAAAGGCTCTTGATTCTTTAAAACCAGATGTGGAACTTTCAGTAAAAAGGTTGGCCTAAGGCTATTTTAAAAGCAATAATGCCCAGGAGGGCCTCGGCCAGAGCACATGACATTGACAACAGAAAGAACTAAAGGTGAACTGATGGGGTGCCTTAGCCAAGAGGAAGCTGCTGATGGCAGGAAGAACTCTGCCACAGTTGAGGGACTGCATTTAGAAGCTGGTAGAATCAGGAAGACAAAAGTGCTCACGAGAGGCTTTCAACAGCTGCTTTGGCCAGAGGTAATTTGCACCAGAGGACATCAGTGCCAGCCAAATAAAACCTGTCCCACCCTCCCTTTCCCTTCTCCCTTCTTCCTTGCACCGCCCAGTGAGTGGAAAGAAGAAAGAGAAGGCAAAGGTAGGAAATAGAGAAGGTAAACAACCATCCACTTCTTTCCCTCTGCAGGTATCCAGCATGCTATAGCTCCAAATTGGAGGGAGAAAGGATATTCAACCTTAAACAAATTCTAGAAATTGTACCTTTTGTCGGCCCCCTGTTTTGGACATAGTAGTTCCTGAAATGACACTTTCTGTACTGGAATTAACTGCAGGAATTTTTATTATCTGAGAGTTAAGTAGTCAACTATGAAACTTCCAAGATTTAGGAGACACAGGAAGACTAGCCACATAGAGTGACGATAATTCTGGATGGTCCTGTGGGAAGAGCAAAAGGTTGCCTTCTGATTCTCTTCAGGAAGCCCATGTGGTCAACTTACCCATTAGGCTCAGGCATTATGCTGAGAGTCAGCAAACCTGCCATGGGCCCTGCTGGGGCAAGAACAAGGTGACTCCCTACTTCAAAATTTGGTGTGAGACCAACCAGGCCTGCTAGGGCATGTTGTAGAGACTCAGCAGGAGCTAAAGGCAGACTGAATCCACAGAGTAAGGCCACTGAGCTGAAGAAAAGTAGATTCCAGGGGAAAGGAGGCAGCCATCATCAGCAGAGGTAGAATGGCAACTCAGGTGTGGCTAGGCCAGCCACACTTCAGTAATGCAGACCCAACACTTCGGCCAGAAACATCAAGAACCTGGGTGATGCTGCATGGATCAGCAGACTCTTCCCTCCACCGACAAGGTCACACTAACCTCCTCCCCACATACTCTTCATCCCCCGGACTCCAGCATAGAGAAAGGTGCAGAACTAAGCCTGAGCAATGTTCCCCCAAACTGATCATGACCTAAAAGGACTGCTTATTTTATCAGATTAATTTATAAACCAGATTGGACATTTATTATGGTTTTTTTCTCTGCTACCTAGACAGTGGGAATGCCCGAGGAAAATCAGAGCAGTTTTAGACAAAATTAACATTTCCCTTGCCCTTGGTATTGCAATTAAGTACATTCTGTGATGCCTCCCCTACACATTTAGCCTGGGCACTTAAATAACATAATTAAAATGTGGGACATACAGTGTAATTCTTATTTAGTTGCTTTCCGCTTTATGCAGGGACCAGTACATTTTTCCACCATAAATGACTAGAAGTAGGGACAGTCCTGGCCCCAGTTCTCATTTTTAATGTGGTCCTTTCCACAAGGATCATGTTTTTCTTCACAAAGCTTTGTATGCAGCAGTATTCAGTGCAGATGGAATGAACAAACAAGGCAACTTTCATTACAATAATGTGTTTAAAACAGGATGGTTGCAGGCCTCTGCAGATGCCCTTGCACTTCCTGAAGTCTAGTTTCCAGTATATTAAGCTGAACATCTTAAGTACAGCGTCTGCTTTTACTCTTTCTAAAACTCTTTCTTATTTCATCTATCTTTGTCTCTGCATATTTGCACTCTTGTGTTTTGCATTTGGCTTCTGAATGGGAGATATTTCTCTCTGTCTGGTCACAAAAATCTTTTATGCATTTACCTAGAGCTCTGCATTAATCTTTCCTAGGATTAGTTTTCATAAGGATCACTAACTTCTGGGCTTTCATCTTGTGCTGCTCTTTGCATTCTCCTCTTGGAAGTCTTCTATAGAAAGCCCCTATAACCACAGGTCTGTAATTTCAGAGGTCTCACCTTCATTTTGATTTTGCTGATGTCAACCACATGACCATTTGTTGTTCCTACCTGTGGGGGCCCTATAATGGTCACAACTTTGTGATCTGTTAGTACACTCAGACCCCAGGAATTCCCACCATTTCCCTTTGGTCTCAGTGCCCTGGAAAGGAGGTAATCTTCTTGCCATAATTTTAGGCATGAATAACTTTTGGGCAGTGAGTGACTATGAAAACTGTCTCTCTGGGAATTACATTTCTTTTCCTTCTTCTTAGTATTCATGCCTTTGTTTACTCCTCTCCTATACTGAAAAGGGTTGATCTGTGTAACCAATAAGATATTGGAGAAATGAAGATGTATGACTTCCAAGCTAGGTTATAAAGGATATATAGCTTCTACCTTGCTCAGTCTTATATCACTTGCTCTAGGTGAAGCCAGCCACTGCATCATGAAATCCTTCAAGTAACACAATAGAGAGGTTCATGTGGTGAGGATTTGACCCGCCTGCCAATAGCCAGTACCCACATGCCAACCATGTGAGTTCCAACCCTCTTGTAAGAGTCTCATCAAGCCTTCAGATGGTGCAGCCCCAGTTGACATCTTGACTACAACGTCATGAGAGACTGAGCCAGAACCACTTAGGTAAGTCCTGCTTAGCTTCCTGACCCACAGAAATTATGTGAGATAATAAATGTATATTGCTTTAAGTTTCTATGTTTTAGAATAATTTACTAGGCAGCAATAGATAACTCTCACCTTAGAAAGCTCTATATTGAATGTGATGTGAAAAGCATGATAGAATATATTACTGACTTGAGGAAAAGTAATTTGGGAAGTAATAGCAAGGCTACACTTTTCATAAAATGTAACAAGAGGCAGTGATTTATGATCTTGGAATATACAGGACAATGGTGGGGGGGGGGCACCAAGGCCATACTATGAGTCAAAGGAAGCAGCCACAGATTAAGGCTGCCAAACAGAGAAGAAAAGATGATTAAATGAAATAAAGGAGTTTCTTTGGTCTTCAAAGAAAAAGGGTAAACTTCCATTACTTTGCCGATGGAAAGCAAAAGGTTTTGAATGAGCTGCAGGGGGACTCATCATCAAAAAATAGTCTTTACTCTTGCAGGTTTTATGAATGACTTTTGATTTTAATTCCCTTACAATGACTCAGACAGCACTCACGAACCACAGTAAATATGATATATACAGACATGTTACTTTTTGTCCAGAAAAATAAGCAACACATACGTCACATCGAAGATATTTATCAGGTGATAAAACATTTGATTACAAATAATGCATACATTTTGGCAGAGATTACAACGTGATAATTTAGCCCGGTCAGAGATAATAAAGCCCCATTTTAGTCACAGGCAGATTGTAAAACAAGTTCAGTTTTATCAAGTTGACTAAGCAGTGCTGGAGTACATCATACTTGAAAGCAGCTGTTACAACATATTTTTAATCCCCTGGAAATCTCTTCCCACTCAAAGGCCACATGCCATCTAGGAACTATTCTTTCCACTGAAGGTATTCTCGTTTACGCACCAAAGAACCCCAGCAAATGTATTTCATCAACAGGGCTAACAATACGTTGAATCAAAACTAGAACTTTATACCAGCCAGTATAGGAGAATTTTATATTTAAAATCAAAAGATGCAAAAAAAAATAATAAAATCAAAAGATGCAGTAAATATCTTGATATAACTTTGATATAGTTAAAAGCAATAACTCCTTTAGAGCCATTTAGTATCAACAGTTCTGGTTACATACGAGACCCCTCAGAGTAACAAAAATGGAAGGAACAGACTTTTTTTCCCTTACCAGCGCAAATGCTGAAGTAGGCTTACCTGGTATTTCTGTAGTCAATGGCACAATACCAAGACGGTCTCAATAAATGATATTTCTGCTGGTTTTGGCTAAGAGCTTGAGGGGGTGTGGCCAATGTAATTCAATATTTGTGTTGGGTTTTCTGAGTTCTGTTTAGTGTTTCGCTCCCCTCTGTGTTCTTGCAGCTGTTAGCTGCTGCATGATTGAAGGCAGAGTTTACCTGGTGTGCAGTTTGTATCTAATAAACAGCTTTGTTTGGAGGCCTGTTCATTTCCAATCAGTGTCTCACTATTATTCCAAGAAAACATCCACTTATAGGAAAAGCAATTTGATGAAGGGATACTATATAGTGGGTCCACTTAAGGGGGTCTGAGGAAGTGGGGCCTAGAACAGTGGTTTAATTTGGGTGTGCATTATCTGTGTGATGTTACCATCATTATCTGTGAGCTTGTTAAAATACAGATTCTCAGAACATCCTCAGGCTTGTTCCTGGGATATGTCCTGGTATTTATGTATTTTTTAAAAAATGAAACTCCATATAATTCTGAAATGTACTAACGTTTGCGAGCAAGGAGCCAATGTAGAGAGAAGGGCAAACAGGGATCAGAGCCACTGCTCAGTGTCCCATATTTCTCACATTCATTTCCTGAGAAAGGGCTCTCTGCTTTCTGCGCACCAGGTATTTGGTGTCATAGGAGGCCTGGATATTTTCACTATTCAATCTTAGAACCAAGCTTGTCTTCTCTGAGAAGGGAGTGAGAATGAAGCCCCATAGAGTAGTACCTTAAAAAGAATCTGTCGACTTACTTTTAGCGTCAACTTTCAGTGAAAGAGGTTTCGACTTTGCCCATCTTTCAAAGAAGGAATAAACTGAATGACGGTCACCAAATTTCATAAAATTTAAAATAGGGCTATCTAACAGTAAGACTTCTGACCTTCTATAGTTAAATCTTTCTGGTAGCATATTTCTTTTAACAGATTCTATAGCAGAACAGGTGGTAATAGACATTCTACAACATGAGAAGGACAGATTTGCTCATCCAGTCCTGCAGATTTCTCATCCTTATAAATAATCATTTTTGTGATTTCAATCAGATGAGCCACCATCTTTCAGATTATGGTTTGAAGACAGTTTAAGATATACTATTTTGCAAAACATCAGAAACCAATTAATTCTTTCCTTCTCTCTGACTGTAACTTCGCATTCTAGTGGTTGATTAATAATGAAAAGAGAGGATTTCCAATCTCTCGCATCTGGAAACACACAGGATTTGGTTGAAGGAAATGACCAAAACCCACCCACTAGTGCCTGCCCCGGCTTCTGACAGTGTTGGTAGGGTAGCATCAGGATGCTTCTGATGACTTACAAGCCACAGTCAGGAGAGTGCTTGCAGACCTAAGATCTGACATTAATTTAGCCTTCTGCAAAAGCAGTGCTGTAAACAGGTTCTGCTCTAGTGTTTCCTTCCCCACATTCTATGAAAAGTACATCTCCAACCCAGCTGCTTCATTAATATCCTGAATCACAGACAAAATAACAAAGCTCTGCTGGAAATGAGCATTGGTGTTTCTATAGGATTGAGGCTGTGAGTGTGTGCATTTTTGTTTCTGAGCAAATATTGCCACTAGAGATTTACAAGGGGAAGACCGCATCAAGAAAGGCATCTCTAGATATTTTTGCAAGTGCTTAGGTGTGCAGATTAGGCTTAGTTCTTTGTCTCAGGAGTTCTGCAGAGGTTGCCCGTTGTCTCAAATAAATGAATGAGAAGGATATTTGCATTTTCCAAATTAAAACCTGGTCAATAGCTTTTGCCAGATACCAGCACAACAGGGCTAGTCAGACATCAAATCCAGGGGGACTTCAAATGCCAGGTTAGTGATAAGAATAGGAATGAGGTCAAGAGTTAAGTTATTTTCAAGACCTTGGAGGTAACAGGGGAGGAAGCCTAAAGAATAACCAAGTTTGGTAAAAACATTCCACAGAGAATAGCAAAAGTCATTTCAAAAGTCTATAGGAATACAAAGTCCAGACTGTACTGCTGGGTCAGATGCCAGAGGAGGTAGCTGGGTATCAAAGATAAAGAGAGTGGGTGAGGTAGAGAAGATAAGACAAATTTCTCCAAATTATTACTTTTTTTTGCTGCCTCTCCTAGATCGTCTTTGGCCAGCTGTGAATGATGAGGCTCTTGTTCTGGATGGCAACTTAAAGGCGCCATGTAATTCTCTGACACTGCTTTAGCACGTCACCAAGAGACATGGAGATTAAGACAGAGTGTGGACCCAGTTAGCATCTTTTAAATTTTATTTTCTAAACTGGCTATTTATTTTGTATATGGCAGGTAGAAAATTTAAGTGATGCAAAGCTCTGGGGAAGATAAACTCTACACAAAATTCTACTTGGCCTTAGCCATTACTGAAACTAGTTTTATATAAAAATGCCATTATTTGGATAAAAGGTTTTATTATTAATATTTTATCCAAATGTGCAAAGTCAGAGTGATAAGTTGGGAAGATCACTAGAATAGGAGTTAGAAGACTAGGATTCTAATCCTGGCTAAACACAGGTATAAATTTAGGTAAACATTTAACATTTTAGCCATAGTTTCCTCATTTACTACCAGGGGCTAACAAGTTATTCATTGCCTAGTGGACTTTTAGTGAGAAGAAAATGTGCTTATGGACATAAATAACTTTACATTTTTTGAAATCATTAAAATAATTTTAAGTTGTTATGACCTTAAAGAAATTATTGGCTGATCCTTATATTGTACTTTATAAATAAAGAGCCTGGCATCGCCACTTAGTTGGATGATTGAGCAGCTGTCCCTGCCTTCTAGTAACTTACCTTCTAGTAGGGAAAATAAGCTGGGGTAGTGATATCTCCTGATTGCCTCTCTCCAGCATCCATTTCTCCCTTTCAAACATGGTTCTAAATTTCTCAGCTGAATGGGTTTGAGTGAGATTCATGCTTCCACTGGTGATTATAATTGGCTGTCTATCTCTGGTCTCAGGATTGGTTTAGGGGGAAAGGATTTGGTGACCAAATCAAGACTGGTCTACTCATAGTGAATGTCAGAATTTTTTCTTAGAATGTTGGCATATAGACTTCTCTGCTAGGCTTGCTGCTGTAAAGGGTTAGAGGTGTGGTACAGCTACACCCACAAAAAGGGAGCCAGGAGTCGGCTCCCGTAGCCACTTGAATGGAAGCAGATCCTAGACATGGATCCTAGTGACATAATTTCAGTCCATGATAAGATACTGTCCCCCATTCTCTCCTATCCCCCTGGAGATTCTGATACAGTAAGTCTGTGATCTGGGATCCCAAGATATTTTTAAAAGCTCCTCAGATGATCCTCACTTGCACTGCCCTGGTGGATTATTAAAGGATAGAACCAAGTGCACTAGAGTAGTGTTAACTACAGACTGGAAGGTTTCTTCTGAACATGGAGTTCTACAAACCACATTTATTCCTAAGTCTTTGTTTACTTACAATTAATTTGTCCTTTTGATAAAGAATACTTGCACATTATTTACAATCCATTCATTTGCTTATTCCGTTATTTATCTAGTATTGATCGAGTGCCTCTTTAGTGCTAAGTGTGGCCCTGGGTAGTGGCATGATGTGGGAGGAGGCATGGGGAAGGGCTGTGTTCCCCGCTGAATTCTGATAGAGCTGGAGAACTTCCCATGTGGTGCCGTAGGACTTCTGTCAGGAACATGTGGGACTGGTTATAAACCGCATTTACATGCAGAAGGTGATTGGTGTAGATATAATCGGTGAACTTCTTTCTACATCTTTATGAGGTAAAAGAGATTTTCTAAGTGGATAGAGGAAGTGGTCCCTTCCAGTTGGATGAGGGGTCTGGGAAGACATCATGGAAGAAGAAGAATTTCCATTGACCTTGAAAGACAGAATTTGGATAGGAAAGGAAAGTCATAAAAAGCACAGGAATGGAAAAAAGCATGTTTCAGGGACAGTCAAAACATGGCTGGGCTGTTTCAGCTGAAGGTATAAATTTAGGAACAGAAATGTTTACCTTCGCAGCACAGAATGCTTATATACAATTCTACACTTGTTCTTTTATGAAAATGAAGGCTGTAAAAAGATTTTTATATGCTCTTGACACTTCATCTGTTCACTTGGGCATCAGCTTATATCTGAAAGCAGTGTGGTTATAATGTAGCAATGTTGGTTCCTTATTAAGTTTGTTGAGAAAGGGTTCTACCTGTCATGTATAGTCAGCCTGCTTTGGCCAGCTCTTAAATCAACATTTAAACAAGGAAACCAGGAAACCCAAGGGACAGAAAGTCCTTGCTGCGATGTGTATCTAAGGGTTTTCTTAAAAGAAGGGAAAAAATAAATAAATAAATAAGTGTTGAAATCCTAGGAGGGTTTAAGGAGTGCAAAGTGCTTGCTTTTTTGCACGCTGTTCTTGGACCCAGGCCATTTTCACAGTACCCAGTGGTGTTTTATGTCTTCCCTAATTTATTGGTGATTTTATTTCATGACACTTAATCCAGGAAATGCCACATAAGAAACACACCGAAGAAACTTTCCTATCATAAATTTTAAATATACAAAAAATGGTCATCTCTGAGCCCTTCAAGTACCTTGAAAAACTTGTTCCAGAGCTGATCACGGAAAATCATTAAACCTTAAGAAGGCATAGGAGAGAACTTTTTTCCTTCATCTGATCTGATGACAACTATTATAGTGAGCTTTAATTAAAACACATTATAATGCACTGATCATTAATGTAGTGTGGCTTAGCAAATCCTTAGCTACATCAGGAGCAAATGATAGTTCGATGGGACCAGCTGGGATGTCCCAGGTATCTTTCTCAAATAGAATTTGTTGGTTAGCATTGTGCCTCTGGTATCTTTGATACCTGGTGCTGCTTTGACCTGCTCTGTTCCTGTCCCTTAGGCAGACCCTACTCAGTACCCCAGCTGAAATTTGTTCTCATCTGGAAGTTCCTATTGATTCTGACTCCTATTGTAGTGCTCTTGGTTTCTCATCTAATCCAGGCCAAGTGACCAGGTTAGCTGGCTTGGGCCCATGTGGGTCCTGCTGAGCTGGGGAATCTTGGCTATCCCTTCACATGGAATTCTCTTCTTCTGCCTCGTTTTCCAGGTGACATAAACTGCCACCTTCTAACTGAACTTCAACTCTGATTTAACCCTTTCAGATAGAGGAAGACTTAATGCCTCTCATCTGGCAAATATTCTTTTTTTTCCCTTTCACCTAGAATTGATTACCCTTAAAATTCATGAATGACATTACTTTTAAAACAAAACAAAATTTCTTGATATAATCTTCCCAGAGTACATCATCAGAGAGGGCCAAAAGCAGGCAACCTCTTACAATATTAGTATCTTTGTTTCTTTATTATAATTTGGAGTTATAGTTGCCCCACCATTAAAATGTATTCTGCAACAAAGTTAAATGACACTACTACAAAAATTCATCTATATATTCTAAAAGAATTTTTGAATTATTAGAGAATTGTTTCACTGGTTGAGATGTTCAGTATCATTGGTTTTACACTTAGATTGTAGGCATTTCTATTTTTATAAACATAGATGATTCTTAGGTGCAGCCCAGTGCTTCTCTCGAATGTGTTCATGAACCACCTAGGGACCTTGTTAAAACGTAGGGTCTGATTCAGGAGGCTTGAGTTAGAGTCTGGTTAGGGGCTGAGAATCTACATTTTTAATAAGCTTCTAGGCATTGCTAACACTGCTGATACTTTGGGTAGAAAGGCTGTAGACAATGACTTCACATATATTTTTAGAATCCTAAGGAAACAACATCTAACACAGTCTATGCTCAAAATGTACTACTTGAAGGATGGAGTGAAACAGTAAAAACAAATGCTGATGATTTAGGTAGGTTAACAGTTTATTGCATTACAAGACTAAGAACCCTGGAAAATTAATATAGATATAGCTCACTGTCCAAAATGTATTCAGTATTATGACTTTTTAAATATTCTGTGCCATGATTCTAACGTATTTAGCTACAGTTAGCACTTATGTGTGGAAACCATCTACATACCAGAGACTATGCTAGGTAATACAGCAATGACAAATAAGTTGGACAGCCATGTCCGCAAAAAATTTATTTTGTAACATAATTTATATAAACTATTTTTTTTTTAAATAATACCTAGAGATAACCTCATTGTCACATCTACTGCTAGGGTTGATCCAGCTATTGTAGCTACTCAGTCATATCCACTTATTTAACATTGCATGCATTCTATCCTAAAGCTGGCTGCGTGTTTAAGATGAAAAGGAGAGGTTCCTAGGTAGAGTAAGACCACTGAATGACATAAATAAGTTATATTTTATTTTAAAATATTATGACAAAGATGATGATGATGATAATGAATTTAATACGGATAGTGAAGGCTAACACCTATCGAGTATGTGGAATATACTAAGTACTTCACAATAATTATTTTCTTTAGTCTTCCCAATATTCCTATGAGGTAGATACTATAGTTTTCCCATTTTATGTATGAGAATCCAAGACTCAAAAAGATTAATTAACTTGCTCAGTGTCACATGGCTTAGTGAAAAGAGGTAGGTGGTAGAGTCAGGACATGAATCCAAACAGCCTGTCCACTCTGGAGTTCATTGTCTTAACTCCTAACATATGCTGCTGTATGGAGGGACAAACAAATGTGATGGAGATTCCAAGGGAAAAGAGGCAGAAGGGATTAACCCTGGAAAGATGGTGGGATTTCGGTAAGTGCAATAAGGTGGGATGACAGTCTAGGGAGATGTAATAGCCTGGACAAGTGCTCTGAGATTGAAAAAAACACAAAGATAAACTCAGAATGGATAAAAGATCTCAATATGAGACAGGAATCCATCAAAATCCTAGAGGAGTACATAGGCAGTAATCTCCTCAACATGGGCCACAGCAACTTCTTTCAAGACACATCTTCAAAGGCAAGGGAAACAAAAGCAAAAATGAACTTTTGGGACTTCATCAAGATAAAAAGCTTCTGCACAGTAAAGGAAACAGTCAACAAAACTAAGAGGCAACCCACGGGATGGGAGAAGATATTTGCAAATGACATTACAGATAAAGGGCTGATATCGAAGAAAGATCTATAAAGAACCTCTCAAACTCAACACCCAAAAAACAAATAACCCAGTCAAAAAATGGGCAGAAGACATGAACAGACACTTCTCCAAAGAAGAGATACAAATGGCTAATAGACACATGAAAAAATGTTCAACATCACCAGCCATCAGGGAAATACAAATCAAAACCACAATGAGATACCACCTTACACCAGTTAGAATGGCAAAAATTAACAAAACAGGAAACAACAAATGTTGGCGAGGATGTGGAGAACAGGGAACCCTCTTACACTGTTGGTGGAAATGCAAGCTGGTACAGCCACTCTGGAAAACAGTATGGAGGTTCCTCAAGATGTTAAAAATAGAGCTACCCTATAACACAGCAATTACACTACAAGGTATTTACCCCAAAGATATAAGTGTAGTGAAAAAAAGGGGCACATGCACTCCAATGTTCATAGCAGCAATTTTCACAATAGCCAAACTGTGGAAGGAGCCGAGATGCCTTTCAACAGATGAATGGATAAAGAAGATGTGGTCCATATATACAATGGAATATTACTCAGCCATCAGAAAGGATGAATACATTTGCATCAACATGGATGGAACAGGAGGAGATTATGCTAAGTGAAATAAGTCAAGCAGAGAAAGTCAATTATATGGTTTCACTTATTTGTGGAACATAAGGAATAGCATGGAGGACATTAGGAGAAAGAAGGAAAAAATGAAGGGGGGAAATTGGAGGGGGGGATGAACCATGAAAGACTATGGACTCTGGGAAACAAACTGAGGGTTACAGAAGGGAGGGGGCTAGGGGGATGGGGTAACAGGGTATTAAGGAGGGCACATGTTGTAATGAGCACTGGGTGTTATATACAACTAATGAATCACTGAACACTATATCAGAGACTAATGATGTACTATACAGTGGCTAACTGAACATATTTAAAAAAATAATAAAATGTTCATAAAAAAACAAAAAAAACCCCACAACTTTGAAGTTTTAATCCTGGTAAATAAGAAAATGATGGTGCAACAGTAACACTAATGGGAAATCAGGAAAATGAGGTTTCTTGAATTTATTTATCAATAGATCACACTAATCATTAGACTGTTGAAAACCATGTTCTTGGATTCCAGGGAAAAAAATCCAGGTTGAGAATACTGACTTGAGGATTAGCCATGCATTTAATAAGAAATTTCTTGAATGTAACTTTGTCTTGAAAGTGAAAGTAGACAGGAGATGACAAAATTGCAGCTTGTTTGTGTCTCATAAGACAAAAGGCTCACTTCTGAAGTAATTTTAACTATTTAATATTCTTAGTTTTACCCCAAATGAAATGGAGTTCTACATTGAGGAGATTATATATAATTATTAAAATTGAGCAAAAATTATTTTTTTGGTACATTAACTTAATCAAACCTAATGGGAATCATTTCTTAATAGACTGACACATAATTATTAGATAAAATGAGCAACTACTTTCTTTTTTTCTGTCTCAAACAATGACACTTAAGTACGTGATATATTGATGAACTTAACCAGAATGGTAACTAAAAAGGATGGTGTGTCTTTTTGGAAATCATCAATGTAAACCCGGAGCCAGAATGGCAGAGTGTTTAAAAGTCCTGTTGTAGGTTCGAATCCTGATTTGTGGGATGGGCGTTAGTACTCTAATGTAATAATAATAACAATAAACAATAATAATATTATTAATAATGATACCTACCTTTTAGAAATTTGGGGGAATAGTTGAATTAATACATATACATTTCTTGGAATAATATCTGGTATATATATATGGTATATAATATATATGGTAGCTAACATTTATTGAACACTTGTTATCTATCAAGAACTATTTTTAATACGAAATTAAGGAATGTGGTTTTGAGCAAGGTGGCGGAGGAGTAGGAGACCTACATTTCATCTGGTCCCAAGAATTCAAATAGATAGGGATCAAACCATTCTGAACACCTACAGCAGATCGAAGAAAATAGTAGCAACTCTCTGAACAGAAAAGTGACCACTTTCTGGAAGGTAGGAGGTGCGGAGAAGTGAATCTGAGGTGATATTCAGAAGGACAGACGGCAGGGGTCTCCATCAGCCACTACTGGCAAGTGATAGAGCAGCAGAGCACAAAATTGGAACTTTTGGAAGTCTGCTCCGCTGAGGGACATCACAGCAGTGGCTAAGCAGGGGTGGAACACTCGCTGGGACAGTGTGGTCTCAGGACCCTCGGGGTCACAGAAAGACTGGAGGTGCCTGAGTGCAGCAGAGCTCCCAGGTATTGGAGTGGGGAAGCCAGCTGCAGAGACAGAGCTGAGGAGTGGGCTCTCAGCTCAGGGTTACCGTAAACCGGGATCCACGGCACAGTCAGGCCACTGCTCTTCCAGCAGGGACTCAACAAGCAGATGATCTGGGGAGACTCCCCTTCATCACCCAGGAGGAGCGGCACGGGAGCGCACTGCAGGATCTGCTGGGTTGGAGACTCCACACGGGGTCATGTGCCTGAGATAGAAATGCTCGGTCACACGCCAGGGGAGCACGGAGTGTGGACAGAGACCAGGGAGACAGGAGTGATTGACTGCTTTTCTCTGGGGGCACACGGAGGACTGGAGCCCCAAGCTCTCGGCTCCTCTGGGGCGGATATTGGGAGGCCACCATTTTCACTCTTGTCCTCCAAAACTGTACAGAAAGCTTGCAGGGAACAAAAGCTCCCGAGAGCAAACCTGAGCAGATTACCAAGCCTGGCCCCGGATAAGGGCAGGGCAATTCCACCTCCAGCAAAGACATTTGGGAACCACTGCAACAGGCCCCTCCCCCAGAAGATCAGCAAGAACAGCCAGCCAAGACCAAGTTTACCAGTCAATGAGAACTGCAGAACTCCAGCGCTAGGGGAATAAGCACACAAAATTCATGGCTTTTTCCCCCCTGATTCTTTAGTCTTTAAAAGTTAATATTTTAATTTTCTTTTTTTTCCTTTTTCTATTTTTTTTTAATTTTTCTTTTTCCCTTTTTCAACCAACATCTTATCTATCCCTTTTTTAAAAATCTTTTTTTTTTTTCATTTTTAGGGTCATATTCTGTCCCTTCATTGTAGTTAACCTTATTTTTGGTATATATATGTTGTTCTCTCTTTAAAATTTTCAGATACAGTTTCTTCTAACAGACCAAAATATACCCTAAATCTTTAGTGTATGGCTTTGTTCTAGTCTCCTGCCTGATCACATTCTCTCCCTTTTATTTATTTATTTATTTATTTATTTATTTATTTATTTATTTAAAGATTTATTTATTTATTTGACAGAGAGAGACACAGCGAGAGAGGGAACACAAGCAGGGGGAGTGGGAGAGGGAGAAGCAGGCTTCCCGTCGAGCAGGGAGCCCGATGTGGGACTCGATCACAGGACCCTGGGATCACGACCTGAGCTGAAGGCAGTCGCTTAACCAACTGAGCCACCCAGGTGCCCATGTCTCCCTTTTTTTTAATAAAATTTTTCTTCTTTCTTTTTTCAACCAACTTCTTATCTTATCAATTCCTTTTATAAAATCTTTTATAATTTTCATCTTTACAGTCATATTTCATCCCTTCATTGTATTTACCCTTATTTTTATACATATATAAGTTTTTCTTTCTTTAAAATTTTGGGAGGCAGTTTCTTCTAACACCAAAATACACCCAAAATCTAGTGTGTGGCACTGATCTATTCACCAGCCTGATCATATTTGATCATATTCTTTTTTTTTTTTTCCTTTTTCCTTTCTTTCGCTTTCTTTTCCCCTGGTTTTAGGTCTCTTCTGATTTGTTTAGTGTATATTTTTCTGGGGTCGTTGTTACCCTGTTAGCATTTTGTTTTCTCAGTCATCTATTCTCCTCTGGACAAAATGACAAGATGGAAAAAAGCTCAGCTCAAAAAAAAAAGAACAAGAGGCAGTACTGACTGCCAGGATGTAATCAATATGGACATTAGTAAGATGTCGGAACTAGAGTTCAGAATAACTATTATAAAGATACTAGCTGGGCTTGAAAAAAGCATGGAAGATACTAGGGGAATGCTTTCTGGAGAAATATAAGAGCTAAAATCTAACCAAGTCGAAATAAAAAAGGCTATTAATGAGGTGTAATAAAAAATGGAGGCTTTAACTGCTAAGATAAGTGAGGCAGAAGAGAGAATTAGTGGTATAGAAGACCAAATGATGGAGAATAAAGAAGCTGAGAGAAAGAGAGATAAACAACTACTGGATCATGAGGGCAGAATTCGAGAGGTAAGTGATACCATAAGACAAAACAATATTAGAATAATTGGGATCGCAGAAGAAGAAGAAAGAGAGAGAGGGGCAGAAGGTATATTGGAGCAAATTATAGTAGAGAACTTCCCTAATTTAAAGAGGCATCAAAATCCAGGAGGCACAGAGAACCCCCCTCAAAATCAATAAAAATAGGTCAACACCCTGACATCTAAAAGTAAAACTTAAAAGTCTCAGAGACAAAGAGAAAATCCTGAAAGCAGCCTGGGAGAAGAGATATGTAACCTACAATGGTAGAAACATTAGATTGGCAACAGACCTATCCACAGAGACCTGGCAGGCCAGAAAGGACTGGCATGATATATTCAGAGCACTAAATGAGAAAAATATGCAGCCAAGAATACTGTATCCAGCTAGGCTGTCACTGAAAATAGAAGGAGAGATAAAAAGCTTCCAGGACAAACAAAAACTAGAAAATTTGCAAACATGAAACTAGCCCTCTCTAAGCAAAGAGAAAGCCTAAAAGTAACATAGACCAGGAAGGAATAGAGACAATATACAGTAACAGTCACCTTACAGGCAATACAATGGCACTAAATTAATATCTTTCAATAGTTACGCTGAATGTAAATGGGCTAAATGCCCCAATCAAAAATCAGATTGGATAAAAAAACAAGACCCATTGATATGCTGTTGGCAAGAGACTCATTTTAGACCCAAAGACACCTCCAGATTGAAAGTGAGGGGTGAAAAACCATTTACCATGGTAATGGACACCAAAAGAAAGCTGGGGTGGCAATCCTTATATCAGACAAATTAGATTTTAAACCAAAGACTATAATAAGAGATGAGGAAGGTCACTATATTCTACATAAAGGGTCTATCCAACAAGAAGATCTAACAATTACAAATATCTATGCCCCTAACATGGGAGCAGCCAATTATATAAGCCAATTAATAACAAAATCAAAGAAACACATTGACAACAATACAATAATAGTAGGGGATTTTAAAACCCCTCCCTCACTGCAATGGACAGATCATCTAAACAAAAGATCAGCAAGGAAATAAAGACTTTAAATGAAACACTGGACCAAATGGACTTCACAGATATATTCAGAACATTCCATCCCAAAGCAACAGAATACACATTCTTCTCTAGTACCCATGGAACATTCTCCAGAATAGATCACATCCTAGGTCACAAATCAGGTCTCAACTGGTACCAAAAGATTGGGATCATTCCTTGCCTATTTTCAGACCACAATGCTTTGAAACTAGAACTCAATCACAAGAGGAAAGTCGGAAAGAACTCAAATACATGGAAGCTAAAGAGCATCCTACTAAAGAATGAATGGGTCAACCAGGAAATTAAAGAAGAATTAAAAAATTTCACGGAAACAAAGGAAAACGAAAACACAACTGTTCAAAATCTTTGGGATGCAGCAAAGGCAGTCCTAAGAGGAAAGTATATAGCAATACAAGCCTTTCTCAAGAAACAAGAAAGGTCTCAAATACACAACCTAACCCTACACCTAAAGGAGCTGGAGAAAGAACAGCAAATAAAGCCTAAAGCCAGCAGGAGAAGAGAAATAATAAAGATCAGAGCAAAAATCAATGAAATAGAAGCCAAAAGAACAGTAAAACAGATCAATGAGACTAGGAGCTAGTTCTTTGAAAGATTGATAAACCCCTGGCCAGACTTATCAAAAAAAAAAAAAAAAAAGAGAAATGACCCAAATAAATAAAATCATGAATGAAAGAGGAGACATCACAACCAAAGAAATACAAACAATTATAAGAACATATTATGGGCAACTGTATGGCATCAAATTAGATAATCTGGAAGAAATGGATGCATTCCTAGAGATGTATAAACTACCAAAAATGAACCAGGAAGAAATAGAAAACCTGAACAGACCTATAACCACTAAGGAAATTGAAGCAGTCATCAAAAATCTCCCAACAAACAAAAGCCCAGGGCCAGATAGCTTCCCAGGGGAATTCTACCAAACATTTAAAGAAGAATTAGTACCTATTCTTCTGAAACTGTTTCAAAAAAGAGAAATGGAAGGAAAACTTCCAAACTCGTTTTATGAGGCCAGCATTACCTTGATCCAAAAATCAGACAAAGACCCCATCAAAAAGAATTACAAACCAATATCCTGATGAACATGGATGCAAAAATTCTCACCAGAGTACTAGCCAATAGGATCCAATAGTACATTAAAGGATTATTCACCACAACCAAGTAGGATTTATTCCTGGGCTGCAAGTTTGGTTCAACATCTGCAAATCAATCAATGTGATACAATACATTAATAAAAGAAAGAACAAGAACCATATGATCCTCTCAATAGATGCAGAAAAAGCATTTGACAAAGTACAGCATCCTTTTTTGATTAAAACTCTTCACAGTATAGGGATAGAGGGTACATACCTCAATATCATAAAAGCCATCAGTGAAAAACCCACAGCGAATATCATTCTCAATGGGGAAAAACTGAGAGCTTTCCCCCTAAGGTCAGGAGCATGGCAGGGATATCCACTATCACCACTGCTCTTCAACATAGTACTAGAAGTCCTAGCCACAGCAATCAGACAACAAAAAGAAATTAAAGGAATCCGAATTGGCAAAGAAGAAGTCAAACTCTCACTCTTTGCAGATGATATGATACTTTATGTGTAAAACCCAAAAGACTTCACTCATACAGGAATTCAGTAAAGTGGCAGGATATAAAATCAATGCACAGAAATCAGTGACATTTATATACATCAACAAGAGAGAAGAAAGAGAAATTAAGGAGTTGATCCCATTCACAACTGTACCCCAAACCATAAGATACCTAGGAATAAATCTAACCAAAGAGGCAAAGGATCTGTACTCAGAAAACTATAAAATACTCATGAAAGAAATTGAGGAAGACACAAAGAAATGGAAAAATGTTCCATGGTCATGGATTGGAAGAACAAATATTGTGAAGATGTCAGTGCTACCTAGAGCAATCTACACATTTATTGCAATCCCCATCAAAATACCATCCACTTTTTTCAAAGAAAAGGAACAAATAATCCTCAAATTTGTATAGAACCAGAAAAGACCCCAAATAGCCAGAGGAATGTTGAAAAAGAAAAGCAAAGCTGGTGGCATCACAATTCCGGACTTCAAGCTCTATTACAAAGCTGTCATCATCAAGACAGTATGGTACTGGCACAAAAACAGACACATAGATCAATGGAACAGAATAGAGAACTCAGAAATGGACCCTCAACTCTATGGTCAACTAATCTTCGACTAAGCAGGAAAGAATGTCCAGTGGAAAAAAGACAGTCTCTTCAACAAATGGTGTTGGAAAAATTGGACAGGCACATGCAGAAGAATGAAACTGGACCATTTCCTTACACCACACACAAAAATAGACTCAAAATGGATGAAAGACCTAAATGTGAGACAGGAGTCCATCAAAATCCTAGAGGAGAACACAGGCAGGAACCTCTTCGACCTCAGCCGTAGCTACTTCTTCCTAGAACCATCGCCAAAGACAAGGGAAGCAAGGGCAAAAATGAACTATTGGGACTTCATCAAGATGAAAAGCTTTTGCACAACAAAAGAAACAGTCGACAAAACCAAAAGACAACTGACAGAATGGGAGAAGATATTTGCAAATGACATATCAGATAAAGAGCTAGTATCCAAAATCTATAAAGAACTTATCAAACTCAACACCCAAAGAACAAGTAATCCAACCAAGAAATGGGCAGAAGACATGAACAGACATTTTTCGAAAGAAGACATCCAAATGGCCAACAGACACATGAAAAAGTGCTCAACATTGCTCGGCATCAGGGAAATCCAAATCAAAACCTCAATGAGATACCACCTCACGCCAGTCAGAATGGCTAAAATTAACAAGTCAGGAAACAACAGATATTGGCGGGGATGCAGAGAAAGGGGAACCCTCCTACACTGTTGGTGGGAATGCAAGCTGGTGCAGCCACTCTGGAGAACAGTATGCAGCTTCCTCAAAAAGTTGAAAATAGAGCTGCCCTATGACCCAGCAATTGTACTACTGGGTATTTACCCCAAAGATACAAATGTAATGATCCGAAGGGGTACATGCATCCCGATGTTTATAGCAGCAATGTCCACAATAGCCAAACTGTGGAAAGAGCCAAGATGTCCATTGACAGATGAATGGGTAAAGAAGATGTGGTATATATATATACAATGGAATATTATGCAGCCATCAAAAACAAAAACAAAAACAAAAACGAAATCTTGCTATTTACAATGACGTGGATGGAACTAGAGGGTATTATGCTAAGCAAAATAAGTCAATCAGAGAAAGACATGTATCATATGATCTCATTGATATGAGGAATTTTTAATCTCGGGAAACAACCTTAGGGTTGCTGGAGTGGTGAGGGTGGGAGGGATGGGGTGGCCTGGTGATAGACACTGGGGAGGGTATGTGCTATGGTGAGCGCTGTGAATCACAGACCTGTACCTCTGAAACATTTCAAATAATACATTGTATGTTAAAAAAAAACAAAAGATAGTAAGAAGAGAAAAATGAAGACGTTGAAATCAGAGGGGGAGACGAACCATGAGAGACTATCGACTCTGAGAAACAAACTGAGGGTTGTAGAGGGGAGGGAGGTGGTGGGATAGGTTAGCCTCGTGATGGGTATTAAAGACGGCACGTATTGAATGGAGCACTGGGTGTTATACACAAACAATGAATCATGGAACACTACATCAAAAACTAATGATGTAATGTATGGTGATTAACATAACATAATAAAATAAAATTAAAAAAATAAAAAATTAAAAAACAAATTAAGAGATGTTAGACATTATTATTACTATCAATAGCTTTTACAGGAGTATTATTTTATAACAAGAACATGCCTTGTTAAAATAATCATCAATTATCTGAAAAAGAAGGCTGTTGCATGTGCTTTTTTTGTTTTCTTATCTCTCTTCAGGTTTAATCTATTTAATATTTGAAATACTGCAACAGATTCAGAGTTGGTATTTAAAGATTAATTTATTCACCCCTAAAGTTATAGCAGAGGAGACATTTTCCCCAAAAAAGGCACAGTGCATGTTCAGACTTTGAAGTGATAAGACTTGACATTTTAGTGACACAAGATAAATGAGAACTTGTGAATCATAAATTTAGTTCTGTTGCAAAAATTGTGAATTTTTATTTTTTTATTTATTTTTTAAAAGATTTTATTTATTTATTTGAGAGAGAGAGTATGAGTGGGGCCAGAGGGAGGGAGAGAAGCTGATTCCCAGCCAAGCAGGGAGCCCGATGTGGGGCTTGATCCTAGGACCCTGGGACCATGACCTGAGCCGAAGGCAGACGCTTAACCAACTGAGCCACTCAGGTGCCCCCATAATTGTGAATTTTTAAAAAAATTCTGAAAAAAATTGAGTTCTGCTCAAAGTCTATCATATTCCAACTGTTGGAGAAAAATCTAGAGAAGTTTTAACACTCTTTGCACACTCCCTATTATTATTGTCAGTGACTGGCCTGTGCCTCAAACTTCTGAGGCATGACATAGAGAAAGTTTTAATCATCCAAATACTATTCTATTGGTGACATTTTTGTTATTTATTTTCTTGTATTTTACATGGAAGTGACATTTGTTTCCTAGAATTTGAAGACTTCTTTTTATCATTACTTGTTTGTATTTCTATTCCTCCGTTATATCAGAACACCTTTAATTCCATAATCAAAAGATTATTACTTCATTTAGGGAGAACAGATCAGAGGCCATTTTCCCCCTGATGAATCCATGGGCTTGAAGAATTAGAGAGACACTTAAATAAGATTTAAAAAAAAAAAAATGTGTCCATGAAGTTCACTATAATCAAAACCTGAAGTCTTTCCTATAAATGTAACCTAAACAGTCATGCTTTAATATATGTGATGCACTATACCTGTTGTTAATACAACTTCTTATGTTCTATTCCATCAATGTGGGATTGCTTTGTTGTAGGAATGCAATTTACATTTATAAAAGTTTAGATTAACTGAAACTGAGAGAAAGAAATTTGATAAAATACTTGAGGGAAAAAGCAGATTGATCTTGTTTATAGTTCCAAGACAAGTTATAGTAGAGAGGCCACAAATTTAAATTTCCCAGGAGGCAAAGAAGTTAACATAAATGTGTTAGAAGACCTAGAGTAAATCAGGGGGGAGGGGTACAGCTTGAAGATGTCAGCTTGCATGCCACACCTAAAAGCATTATAGAAACATTATGAGCCAAGCAAATCATCTGTGGTTTGGCTATATTTTTATTCACTGACTCATAATCTGTTGCCGCTTATTTTAGGGGATTTGATTTATGCTAGTTTTATTTTTTTTTAAAGATTTTATTTATTTATTTGAGAGAGAGAGAGCACAAGCAGGGAAGGGGCAGAGGAAGTGGGAGAAGCAGACTCCCCACTGAACAGGGAGCCCAACGTGGGGCTCAATCTCAGGACCCTGGGATCATGACCTGAGCTGAAGGCAGATGCTTAACCAACTGAACCCCTCAGGCGCCCGATCTATGCTAGTTTTAAATACAATTTCTTAGCTTCACTGATAAGCATCTGTTTGCCTATTTCTACTCCAGCACGAGAATAATAATTTGTATTGTTAAATTATAGTAGATGTTTAGAAGACAATGATAATTTGACTTAATTCAAGGAGCATATGTTGGATATAAACTGTATGCCTTATACAGTCTGATGAGCATGACATATAGGTAAACAATTTATGATAATTCAGTGTCATTTGTTCTATCAGCTATAGGAATAAGCTTCAGGTAGGCCAGAGGAGGAGGGGTTAATCCATTCTTCCCTCTTCTCACTCACCTGGATCATTTAACCTGGTAACGCATGTATCTTTGTCATCTGTATGTTTTTCATTTTAACAATTCATGAGTGTGAATTATGTTCTTAACTTTGAGGATGGTACGGAGGGGGCAGTGAGGAGAAGCAGTAGCAAAAAGGAAATAAAACAACAGTTGTTTACTTATGAGGCATTCTGGGCATATGAAAGACACAATGTGACAAGGGCTGTGATAGAGTCACTGATACCAAGGGGAGAAAGTGAACCTTTGTGGAAGAGGCGTCTCTGGCTGTGGATTGAATTATCTTTCTCCACTGAATGAAGTCAGGAAATTCTAGGTAGAGGTAACAGCAGGGCATAAAAGTCTGACGACGGCCAAGAGCAGAATTTATTTATAAGTGAAGTACCTACATTCCTCCCTCCAACAATCATGGTCAACAATAAGATGCTTCTGCAAAATATTTAGCACGTGTTCTCAACCATACAAAAAAACGTGGCTGTAGTATATTAATGTATTAAAGAGAATTAAGTAAATCAGTCCCTGAACAGTATATAATAAAAGAGTGGGCTGATGAACACTTTTTTTTTCAATCATTTGCACTTAATGCTTACATTGCCTTCAGCCTTGTGCTGTTTACTTTTATTGCTGAAGACCTCACCCAGTGCCTCTGATGCCTGTGACCAAGAGATTTTTTATGAATATTTTGAGATGGTGATGATAATCTACTGTAAAGCAGCTTAAGCAAAAAAGAAATCATTAAGTAAAAATGATATTTGAGATTCAGTGTTCTTTGATATCCAGTAAATACCAAGTTGCTGTGGGTTATATAGGATTGTAATGCAGCATAGGGAAAATATTAAGTCATCAAGTAACCTTCACCTCAGCCTATTGCTTTACTACCCATAACATATTAATCTCCTTACTCTTGTTGTCCTTCCAAATGCCTCTTCTATCTTTCCCATTCCCATCGCTCCCCACCTTATCTGTAAAATAAGGAGAAGAATGGTGTGCACTCTATAGGATCTTGAAAAGTTTAGGAAATACAACTTACATAAAGCACTTAGCACCATGAGCTCATAGGCATTGGTCAAATTAATAATGGGTGCTATAATGGATAGTGGTATGGACTACATCACCTAAACTTGGAATCTATCAATGGCCTCTTGGCTGATCTTCCTATACTCAGAATCTGCCACCACCTCCTGCCTCTTGTTTTTTAAATGTTTGGAATCAGAATGTCTTTCAGAACATCTGTTTGATGCATGATTTTTTTCCACAACGGGAACAATAAACACAAGACCCTTTGAACTAATAATGGGGAATTTGCACTTTAAAGTCACTCCATGCTGTGTTCATTTAAATCAAATTGTTATGTATCTCCACTTTTGAGCAAAATTCCTCCTTCTCTGATTTTTACTCATTGGTCCTAGATCTATCTTCTTTTTTTTTTTTTTAAAGATTTTATTTATTTATTTGACAGAGAGAGACACAGCGAGAGAGGGAACACAAGCAGGGGGAGTGGAGGAGGGAGAAGCAGGCTTCCCGCTGAGCAGGGAGCCCGATGTGGGGCTCGATCCCAGGACCCTGGGATCATGACCTGAGCCGAAGGCAGACACTTAATGACTGAGCCACCCAGGCGCCCCCTAGATCTATCTTCTAACCACAAAGAAAAAAAAAATCTATTTTCTTCTCCATGTTTGTATTAAATGTATTTAAGGCTACTCTCTCTTTTCTTAAATCATATCTGATCAAAATTTTTATGTGATTTCCATTTGCCCAAAAGTAAATTCCAGGTATCCCTACCAACTGTTGAGAGACCATTATGAGTTAACCTCAAATGACCTACTTTGACTTGTCTCCTATTTTAACATTTGTGATATAGACCTGAGGTTAGTTAACCCAGTCTTCTTGCAATTCAGCTGTTGCACTTCATTATTCACAGATTTCACATTGCTTCTGCTCTTTCTTCAGTTGGCCAAACTCATCTCTTCTTCTCTATGCCCTAAGGGTCTTTGGGCTCCTTAGATGTCATTTCTCCATGAAAAACATCAGTTTCAATTGACTTTTCCCTCTCTAATGTTATGTAGCAAACTTTCCACACTGGCAAACTTTATCTAATTCCAGTCTTTTGATGCTCTCTGCTAGCTTGAAGACTCATGTTTTTCTTCTCTATTATATTTATATGTCTAATTACATACTATCTGATATTTTCCTGACTTAATTTTATAATTATTAGACAATAACTTCTATAGACTATTTTTCAGTATTATACTTTGATTTGTTGTCATTTAACAATTTCATATTTGTGAGCCTGGTTTCCCAAAGAAGATAATCAGTTCTATAAGATAACACTTCTGTCTTATATTCCCTTTGGGGTTCAAAAACGTCTATTACATACTTATATATTACAAATTCAACAATGATTTGATTAAAATCATCAGATTCTCAGTAATTGCCTACTGCATACCTGGTTCTATACTAGTTATTGTGAAGAATACACAGATAAGGCATGAACCTTTCCCTCAAGGAGCTTGGTGTTGGGAATAGATTGTTCTTCCAAAGATGTTATCCTCTTATCAGAAAACCTGATCAAATTATACTCTAATGTGTTTAAACAGAGAAGAATTTGTTTAGTTCATTTTTATCACGTGTATGTCTCTATCTAGTTATGAAGTCAAATCAAAGATAGTCCTGAAAGAAAATTTTATTTGCAATTTCTAGAAGGTCAGATGTCAATGTCCTGGTAGATCTTGGCAGCACCTCATATAATTCTTTTTGTTAGAAATATTTTTTCTTGATTCTAACCTTCTGTACAATTTTAAGAACTGACTTAAATTCTTGTCAGTTTGCAAAAGCCCATGTAAATCAGCAATCTTATCTTGAATATTTAGGCCAATATAATATTTATTTCAAGCTAGCAGTTAACAGTAATTTCTGCAAACCATCTGGAAGGATAACTTATCAGATTACATCCTCTCTCCTCCCAACTTGTCCCAGATAACAGTCTGCTGAATGGAAGATTATCCTTGTACTTCCCTGAGGAGACATTTTGGATGTACACTCCTAAACTAATTGAAAAAGCTTGGCAGTTTACCAAAGATAAATAATAATTACATGTGTAACTTCTGAAACAGGAGAAAATTTTGACTGTTTTTTCTACTTATTTGTTAGTCTTTTGATGGTTTTGCAGAAAGTCAGAGGTGCTAAGTCAGAGGTTTTGCAGTCTGTTTTCCCTAGGTCAGTGTTTTTGGGATTTGTTACAGAGAGCAACAGTGTTTGCAGCGTGGACTGTCTCTGAGAGTGTAGTATTCAGGCGCACCACTGAGTCATAATGTCTGTCTGTAGAGTTTATTTTTCTCCATATGATCATATGATGTAAAGGTTTTTCTCAACTGCAATGGCATCCGAATTTTGGAAAAACTAGGAAATGCACCTGTAGAAGAAGGTTTTCTTTTGAGGACGATTTCCTTCCATTAATACAGGATCAGCTATTTCTGTACAAAATTTTAAAAGAATTATACCAGAAATTAAAAAGGGTTCACAGGAAAAAGTGTTCACTTTTCAGTAGGTTGGACTAAATTATGTTGGCATTTAAGAAAATTAAGTCTCAAGGACTGCATTTTAAAAACACATTTTAAAAAGTGACTGGAGATAGTTTCAATGACTCTTTAAGCTGAACCTGTCTCCTGCTGGATAATCATCTGATCCCTGCTTAACAATTTCCACTAAAGCCTCTGATGGTTTGGATCTGCTTTGCATCTTATGTACTGTAACAACTGTGATAGATTACCATCCTGACCCATGATTAGATTCGTGTCTGTCCCAAAATACTTTCTGTGCCACTGTAGATTACTCAAGAATAGGGGCGCTGGAAAAAATAAATACAGTAAGGACACATTTTATTAATTTCCTTAGAAGGTAAAGTATAACTGATGTATGTGTGTGTGTGCATTTCCTATGAAGACTTTTATTTGTGATTGTGTTTAGAATAGTGGAGCTGTGGTCAGATTTTGTAATTTAGATCATGCAAATTCAGTTTACTTGAAATTTCAAGAAATCATTTTTCTTAAAATCAGTGTTTGTTTTGTGTAGCAAGGATAAGTTTAATTTAGACACAGAGTTTAAATCCTGCTTTCTCATTACTTTTATGACTTTTGGATGACTCTAGTTGTAAATCCGTGAGAGGTTAGGTATAGAATGCTACTCAGCTATCTATGGGCATCTTAATTCATTATTTATCATTTATTCAGATATTCAACAAAATGTATTGGATACTTACCGATATTTTAATAGTTCGCAGTGAATATAAATAAAAAATGTGGACTCTGCCCTCAAGGAGCTCTCAACCTAGCCTACAAGACCTACAGCTTTCACAGCAGGCTGAACTGCAAAATGAGAAATAAACAATATGTTATTAGAGCACAGAGAAGGAAATGAGTACTTTCTCCAGGTTGGGTATATGTGGAAAGAAAGTACATTTCAATATAGCAAACATTTTTCCTAGAAGATGTCAATGGTTCAGAAGACAGGATGGATTGAAATGCATTTAATCTCATCATATGGCAGCTGTGGACTCTAATGAAAATAACAAAAGTCTTATATATTTCATAACTCTTTACAGCTCCAAAGTATTTCATAAATACCTTCTGTCATATAATGACCAAATATATATTAAATGTATCCCAGATACATTTGATTTTCATCCACAGTTACTAGAAATGCTTCAGAGCCATAAATGTGAAATGGACGTCTTGTTATGAATGAAGGTGACTTTTAGACTCCACCCAAGGGCAGGGTCTAGTTGCCCGGAGGACCAGCTATGTGATTAGAGGGTTGGAACTTTCAGTCCCACCCCAACCGCTGGGGCGGGAAGAAGGGCTAGAGGTTGAATCAGCCAATGGCCAATGGCCAATGATTTAGTCAATCATGACTATGTAATCAAGCCTCCATAAAAACCCAAGAATTTTTTGGTCCTTTTTTTTTTGGGGAAAGCTTCCATGCTTGGGGAAGGAGAACACTCTCACATGACACTAAGCCAGTTCCCAAGCTTCACAAGGACAAAGGTTTCTTTATTCAGGACTTCACCCTATGTATCTCTTTATCTGGCTATTTTTTCATATCCTTTATCACATCCTTTAATAAACTGGTAAATGTAGGTACATGTTTACCTGAGATCTGCAAGCAATTCTAGCAAATTAATCGAACCTAAGGAGGAGGTCACTGAAAACTCCATCTCTGGCTGGTTGAAGAGGGGGGCAATCTTGTAGGAATGAACTATAACCCTGTAAAATCTAATGCTACCTCTGTCAGAATTGAGTTGAAATCTCATCACCCTTATTGTGCCTGAGAATTGCTTAGTGTTGTGTGGAGGGAACCCCCCTCAACATTGGAATTGGGTCCAGGAACCTAAAATACCTCCTTATTTGATTCTCAGCAAATGAATGAGATGGACATTATTGTTAAATGAATGTAAACTGATAAGCTTTTGTGCAAAAGGAAATGGAGCATCTTTCCTGGGCCTCTGTTTGGGACACCAGGATGGAAGAGTGATGAAGTTATGACCTTCATTGGTGCCATTTTGTGCTGCTGTTCCTCCATGTAGGAAGTGGTCAGGAGTTGAGTGACTCCTTCGTATAGGAACTAAGGTAAATTATTAATAGCAAGTGATTCTCTCTCTTCATCACACTCAATATACATGATTTGTTTAATATTTATTTTTTTAAAGATTTTTATTTATCTGAGAGAGAGAGAAAAAGCACAAGTGGGGGAGGGGCAGAAAGAGAACTAGGCTCCCAGCAGGGAGCCTGACGCAGGGCTCAATCCCAGGACCCTGGGATCATGACCTGAGCCCAAGGCAGATGCCTAACTGACTGAGCCACTCAGGCACCTCTTGTTTAGTGTTTAAGTTTAGGAGTCTCAGTTATGTGTTGAATCCTGGAATCAAAAGAGAAAAGTGGGTATAAGTCCATTGAAACTATGGTGCTACTTTGTGACAAGTAGTGTTCTTTCCAATTTCTACTCTCTGCCACATTCTTGTGAGAAAGAAAACTGAGAATGAGATTGATCTCTTCCACCTTCTGGGAGAGAATGGGCTCTTCCTAACCTTGCAAGAAAAGATCAGTGTGGAACACATGTTATTTGCTTTCCTTCAAAAATATATAACTGGGAAGAAGAGAATACTATATAATTTTGCTAATCACATGTTCTACTAAGTAAACAAAGAATACTTTACTATAGATTTTATTTTAAAGTCTTCACCTTTCATAATTATTTCATTTGAATCATAATTTCCTAATTAGACAATATAATTCTATGTTGAAATTCCTATAATCATATGTATTTAGGTTAATTATGTTAACCATTAATTACAGTTTAACTACTGAAATGGTAACCTGTGCAAATGAAATACTTGTAGAGAAGCAATTCAGGTTTTAGAAATTACACCTTATAATAAAAACAAAGAAAAGTCTAACATTGCACAGATTAAGATCCTGTAAGAAACTCATTAAATCAAAGAAACTGACAGTTAACTTTTTAATATTTAAACAAATTCAATTAGCATTCCTTTAATGTTGATTTCAGCATGCTAATAGAATTATGTATAGAGGAATTTGTGACTTATAATTTGTCTATCCACAAAACAGCAATAAATGCCTTGGGAAGGAATTAACCAGCATATATGTTATAGCTAAATAGTGAATGTTTCTTAATAGAAAACACAGTGAAGAAAAACTAACATTCATAAATTATATTTTTGCATAAATAAACCTGGAAACATTTGCTGCTCAGTTAAAAATGTCTTTGCCATTGGTAAGTTAAAAGATGCTTGCATTTACATAGGAACATATGAATTTCATGTATATCCATCCTTTTTTCAGAGCCAACAAAGAGAATGGTATCCTTCTCCATTCTGAGGGCATAACCTTATTATTTATATTCTAGGACTGTAATTGAAAGAAATTGGAACTGTTAGTCAATTGGTATGGGTGAGATGGGAGGAACTAAATACAAATTAGGACAAAAATAAATTAACTTGGGCCAGATTTCTTCTAGCATTCAGATAAGTAACAATAAACCCATTTTATAATTTAACTTAGTTTGGGGGGCAGGTACATTTTATTTCTAACACACTATAGTGGAAACAAAGTTGAAAATAAATACAGAGAGATTTTTATAACACAGATGAATATCTGCTTCATAAGTATATCTCAGAAATTATACAGGTTTGGGTACCACTTCTAGATCCATGCTACAGAATTTCAGGGAATCAGTTGTATATTTGTTCAAGTACTTAAATAACTACAAATGTGATTTTGACAAATTCATCCTGCCCAAAATGTGCTCCATGGACCATCAGTGTTGGTGCCACTCAGAACTTCTTAAAAATGCTAAATCTCAAACTCCCCCCAAAACTACTGGATCAAAATTTGAACTTTAACAAGATCCCCAGTTGATGCAAGTGTATGTTAAAGTTTATAAAGGGCTGTTCTGGATTACATTTGTCTTTCAGTTAGTGAAAAAGAACACTAAAGTCATCACCTACCTAGTGATCTTAATTTTGTAAGCCCCAGAACCACAAATTCAAGCCCAGCTAAAGCAGCTGATGTTTGTTGAGTAGGATAGTTTATAGGATAAGTGAATCACTTCATTATATATACTCTAGAATATTTTTATTCAGGGATAGTAGTGACTATCCCTGTTGTTCATGAAGTAATTGAAATATACAGATGAAATTGGGATTTATTTAAAAAATAATACACACATAATTTAAAAATGTAACTTTTAAAAAGAGATTTTAACATAAAACATAACCACTTATTTGCTAAACTTTAGATGTAGGGTCAGGCAATATCTTTGTATATAAGCCCTTTGAATGGAGTTTGAGGTAATCTTTCCTGTTAAAACTGAACTTATAGTACATTATTTGATATCCAATTTCAGTTTTATAAAAATGAAAACAAAACAAACAAACAAAACTAAGGACAATTGCAAAATAATCTGAGTGTAACGTCTTAGACTTTGCCAACTTTAAAAAGGAGAGATGAACCATGAGAGACTATGGACTCTGAGAAACAAACAGGGTTTTAGAGAGGGGGGGGGATTGGTTAGCCCGGTGATGGGTATTAAGGAGGGCACGTACTACATGGAGCACTGGATGTTACACAAAAACAATGGATCATGGATCACCACATCAAAAACTAATGATGTATTGTATGGTGACTAACATAACATAATAAAATTAAAAAAAAAAATTTTTAGAGTAGCAAGTTGAGTAAATCATATTATATATTTTGTGGTCCACTGTTATCATTGTTTTACTTAATCTCACTTTATTGTTTGCATGATTGGCATGAATACTCATCTTCTAATCTGCATTTCTCTCCATTCTAATGTGCTTAGTGTAATGGCAACCATTCTAATGTGTTTAATTGTTGTATGTGTTCTTGTAAAATGTATGTTATTTTGTATGCTGTATTAAAAATTGCAGTATATCTCCTTTTGTTTCTTCTTTCATTCAGCACTGCATTTTTAATATCCATCCATGTTACTTTGTATGCTATTTGTCTGCCACTTCTAATGCTACATGGACTCCTTGGTGTGAATCCATTACACTTTGTATATTCAGTACTCCAATAATGGGCACTCACCACTACAAACAACATTGATATATTAAGATGTACATAAATATCACATGTCTCCTTTTGTTGGTGTGAGAACTTTTTTCTTATATGAGAGAAATTATTGGCCTATAGAACATGCCATATTTCTCTCCAGAGTACCTTTGCCAGTCTGTAATTCCAAGAGTGGTACACAAGATTTCATCATCTCCAACACTTAGCATGTTCCAGGGTTTTAATTTTTGTCAGTCAGATAGATACAAAGGGATATTTCATTTTTCTTTTTTAAAATTTTTAAAATTTTGGAATAATTTTAGATTTACATAGAAGTTGCAAAGATATACAGATAGGTCCTATGTACCCTTCATCCAGTTTCCCCTAATGTTAGCATAACAATAATACATTTGTCAAAACTAACATTGGGGCCAACATTGGCACAAATCTATTAACTAAGCAAGAGACTTTATTTAGATCTCACATTTTCCCACTGAGGTCCTATTTCTGTTCCAGGATTCTAGATTACTGTATTACATTTAGTAATGAAGTCCCCAGGTCTTCTCCTATACATGTCAGTTTCCCAGTCTTTCCTTGTTTTTCATGACCTTGAGAATTTTGAAGAGCACTGGCCATGTCTTTTGTAGAATGCCCTAGCATGTGAGCTTATCTGATGTGTTCACCTTATTTGACTTGAGTTTGGGGTTTGGGAAAAATACCACAGAGATGGTGTTCCTTTCTCATTATGTCGTATCAGGGGAATACATGAAGTCAACATGGCTTATCACTAGTCATTAAGTCAAGTGGATCCCAATGTTTTAAATCACATTTCTTCTTTTACTAATAAGTTTGTGTATGTCTTCATAAACATGATAGTTGTTCATGTTTCCTCTTCTGTAAATTGCCTTTTCACATCTTTTGCTCATTTGCCTTTTGAAGATCCTATAATTTTCTGGTTGATTCACAGATATTTTTGTTTTATTCCAGAGATTAGTCCTTTGTCAGTTTTAGAGATTGCCAATACCTTTCATCTGTCTGTTTATTCATGGAGTTTTTCACTGGCCAGACACTTTATTTTTTTTATGTAATCACATTTTCTTATTTTACTTTTGGTACAGGATTTTGAAGTTTTAAGAAATCCTTCTTTGTCCTTAAATCACAGAGGTATTGTCTAATTTTTAATATTAAATATATAGTTTTATTTTTCACTTTAAGCATTATATCCTTTCTAGTCCACATTATTTGTTGTGTTAGAAACACAGGGTTTTTTGTTTGTTTGTTTTTTGGGTTTTTTTCAAATAGTGAATCAGTTTTCCAAATGTTATTTTTTAAACAACATGTTCTCTCCAATTAATTTATTGTGCCAACTTTATTGTAAATGAAGAGTCTTCCCTGAGTTTTCAATTCTGTACCATTGATCCGTTGGTCTTCTGCTGGCAATATCACAATAATAGTTTTGCTTTGTTTTGTTTTTACTCTGATCTATGCCTTTCTCATATGGCTTAATATGGTGGAGGGCAAATCCTGATTCATACTGGGGTTGCATTGACTTTACAGATTAATTTAGAGGGAGAATTGATGTAAATATCTCTATTTGGATGATCTTTTTGTCCTTTTTTCGCTTGAAAAGTTTTATTCATGGAAGTCTTTCAAACTCTTGGCAAAACAAATTCCTTATAATTTTACAGCTATTGTAAAAAACATCTTTAAAAGTTATTTCTCTAATTTGTTACTGCTGGTAGAGAGAAACATGATTGGTTTTCATAAGTTGATTTAGTATTCATCAGCTCATTTACATTTCACAGCTGCCTTTTCTACATTTAATTCATTAATTCAGCTAATATTTATTGAGAGTCTGTTTTGTGCTAGGTACTCTTTTAGGCACTTGGGATAGTTCAGATAACAGAATGCTCCCAGGGAAACCATATTCTGGTTTCTACCTTATGGCAATAGAAAGACAAGACAAGCAATAAACATAATAAGTAAATTATGTCCTGTAATAAAGTGGAACATGCTATAGTAAAAAGAAAATCAGGGTAAAGGGGATCAGGAATGTGGGGAGGTGTTTGCAATCTCACTAGAAAGGTCACGGTAGACTGCTAGATAAGATAGCATTGAACAAACATTTAGATGAAGTGGTGAATCAGTTATATGACTGTGTGGGGAAGAGCATTCCAGCAGGAGGATCAGCCAGTGCAAAGGCCTTTTACAGCTATGCTGGGAATAAGTTCAAAGGCAAAAGAGAAGGAACTAGACTACCAGTGATGAGACTATTTCAGTAACCCTGACAAAAAATATTGGCTTTGACCATGCTGGTACTGGTGGAAGTGGAGAGAAAGAACTGGATTTTAGGTATATTTTGAAAATTTGGTAGCTTTTTTTTTTTTAAGCTGCATGTTTTGTCTTTCTGAAACCTTAAACTTATTTATTTTTAGGTATAATCTCTTTTCACATTCTCATTTCATAAGCATAAATACAATTTAATTACCTAGATTTTTAAAATAACAAGGGCACAAAATGAAACCAGCTTTAGAACAAACACAACTGATGTAAGTTCATATATGATTCAAGACAAATATATACCAGCAGAATGCAAAGTTACCTTTCAGTAGGAGTGTTAGTGCACCATGGGTAAAAGCTAGACTTTTTACAGAAAAAAGGGAGAACACTGGTTAATCTAACAAATAAGCTATGTGGGGATTAGTTCAGAGTATTTCCTATTCTCTGCTGGTCTATATATGCATATATGTACTTATATATGCATGCACATTCCATGTGGTTCCAGGAAGAATTTAAGATAGCTTTATAAACATAGAAAGTATAACAAGGTCAAATATAATTTGAAGTAAGTAGAGGAAGAAAGCAAACATAGAGAAATGAAATCAAAGATAACAAAGATAAGCAAGAAGACTATTTACTAAAGGCGAATTATAAATCTTGTTCTAGCTTTTGAGGAAGTTCAACTATCACTCTTCAAAATTACTTAGGCTGGTCCCATATGTAAATAATAAACTACACTTTTGGATTTTGACTCTGACATTGTTTTTTTCTTTTTTTCTTTTAGAAATGCATCTTAACTATATGCTATAGGATTTAGTCAAAAGTCAATATAAAATATGGAGATATCTATATATGGAGATACCCATCTATATGTAGTATGAATAATATTATACATTATATTATGTAGTGCTAACCCACACAGTTTCCTTCAAAGAATACATTTTTGTTTTTCTGTGCTGAATTGCAGTGTTTACTTTCAATGAGCAATGGGTATTCTGCAGCTTGTTCTCTTTTCTTTGACTTCTAGGAAGCTTAGAGGTGATTGCTGAGTATTTTCTAAATTTGGCATGATAATTTCCTTCATTCTCAGGCCTTCCTATTATTTGGTTCTTCTGTTTTAATGTGTGTGTGTTTTAAGATTTATTTATTTGTTTGAGAGACAGAAGTGGGGGAGGGAGAAGGAAGAGAGAATGCCAAGCGGACTCTGAGCTTAGCACAAGCCCAACGTAGGGCTTGATCTCACAACGCTGAGATCACAACCTGAGCTGAAACCAAGAGTCAGAGGCTCAACCGACTATGCCACCCAAGCACCCCAATTCTGTTTTTAATGTTTTAAATAATTTTATGTTTTATTTTATTTGTGATATAGCCACTTCAAATCCTTTTTGGAAACACTGTATATCTGTGTGTGTGTGTGTGAGTGCTTGCGCATGTATGTGTGTGTGAATTGACTAATTTATAATTCCTTTCCTAGCAATAATAGAAATTTATCTTCAGCAAAATACATTAGATACTCTTTTAAGGTTACAGGAGACAGGGCTATAACATAGTCCTTGGGAAGAGAGTTTAGAAAGGGATCAGACTCTGTTTCCTATGTTCCTCTCAACAGACCTTTTCCTTTTTCCTTCTCACTATGACTGGTTCCCTTTACTTCCTCATTTCTCAAAATTGGATGGAAGAATTTTGGTTCCTTAGTTCTGTGGCCTATAGGTCAAATCACCCGAAAGAGCTGACTTCGGCCTGCCCCCCACAACCCCCCCCCCCCGATTTTACCTCTCTCTGAAAGATTCCAGATAGACCCAGCATTGGTCAGGAGCCCACCTGTGGATCCATCAGCTGTGCTTAGGGGATGGAATTGTCTGACTATTGGTCCTTTCACTGTCCCACAAGACAAGGCTTCATACTTACAGATTTTCTCTAAAGATGAAAGAAAATGCCATGGTTTAAGGCTGAATACAAAAACCAAATGCAAGCAAATGACACAAACAAAAGAAAACACTAATGCTTTTACTTGTAATATAGGTGCTTGGCACTGCGAATAGAAATACTTTCTTATTTAACATGCCCAAATATTCATGATTTGAAGAGCCTAATATATATTATATATATATTTATTGAACATTATTGAACATTAGTTTGAACTGTGTGAGTCCACTTATACGTGAATTTCTTTTGATAAATACAGTACAGTACTGTAAATGTATTTTCTCTTCCTTATGATTTTCTTAAGAACATTTTCTTTTCTCTAGACTACTTTGTTGTAAGAATACAGTATATAATACATATAGCATACAAAATATGTGTTAATCAACTGTTATGTTATTGCTGAGGCTTCCTGTCAACAGTAGGCTAACAGTAGGCTTCCTGTCAACAGTAGCCTAGTTGAGATTTGCGGGGGAGTCAAAAGTTATACATCAATTTTCGACTGCACAGGTTATCAGTGACCCTAATTCCCTCGTTATTCAAGGGTCAACTGTATACATATATACATACCTATACATGTATATATATATATACACACACACTCACATATAAATACACATATAAATACACACATGGGAATTTGTATATTTAGAAAATTACATAAAATAAGAATTTAATGAAGAAATATTTATTAAGCACTTACTGTGCTTCGGACTGTTCTAAGCTTCTAAATTCTGGGGATATGGCAGTGGATAAAACAATGTTGTTTATGATTGTTGAGGAGTAAATAAGTTCTTATTTATCTGTTCATTTAGAAATGTAGAAAGATAGCTTAATATCTCCTTATAGGGTGAATTTAAGGTGGCATAGATGTTTGTGTATGTTATACTTTTATACATTATATACACATAAACACATTCCTGTTTGCTTTGATACCTTCTATGAAAGCAGGTCAAGCAAAAATGTTGATGAACTAATGGGATCTCATCTTACTTTCCAAATTCCTGAGGCTTATAGAATGTAAACAATTGCAAGATCATTCCTCAGTTTGCATTGTTACAAAGATCTGTGCATTGATATACATTAATTAACATGACAGAAAAGATGTTAGAGCTGGATTTATGTTCGTTAGTGGAAAAATGATGTCACAGTCCTTAGGCCTGCTGGGCCCCTGAGACAGCCCAGATGCTTGGTCATCCTTCAAAGGCTGCAGTTTCTTTTGAGGTCAAGGCTTTGGCCTTCTCAGGTGCCAGAGCCACAGCAGAGACAATCCAGATGCAGTCTGGTTTGGGAAGCAAGATCCTAGAATTCTCCATAGGAGGAATCAGCAGAGATTTCTTAAAAAGGAGGGGCAAGTAAGTACATAAACTTACAAAGATCTGCTCAGGGACAAATCAAGGAGTGACGGTAACATCTTTAATTTAGGTGTTGGCTTTGAGTAAGAAAGATGGTCAATTTGTTCAGTGATACTTTGATATATATTGTTCTAGGAGACAATATGTTATTGCATTAATAAAATTCTCATTTTATGTCAAAAATATTATTACAGTGCTGACTGTACATTTGATTTTTAGAAATAACACTAGAATTTTAGCAAATTAAATTTAAATATTTACTATCTACTATAAATGAAGAGAGATTTTCATGGGAAGCTATAGACCTAAGTTGGTGTTCCCCACAAAGACTGGACACAATAGCTTAACTTTAATATGATCTATTTATTGAGACACAGTCTCAAGTTCCTATTTAAAAGTTATTTTTAGCCTTTTCTATGAAAATTGTGGTGTTTCACAAATTTTTTTTTCCTTTGAAATTTGTTCCCAAGCATTCCAAGAATTCTATATATGAAATAAAAACTAAGGGTCTCTCCATGACCTCTCCAACATTTGTTGTTTCTTGCCTTGTCAATTTTTCCATTCTAACTGGTGTAGGGTAATATCTCATTGTGGTTTTGATTTGAATTTCCCTGATGGCTAATGATGATGAACATTTTTTCATGTGTCTGTTAGCCATTTGTATGTCTTCTTTGGAGAAGTGTCTGTTCATGTATTCTGCCTATTTTTTTACTTGATTATTTGTTTTTTGGGTGTTGAGTTTGAGAATTTCTTTATAGATCTTGGATACCAGCCCTTTATCTGTAGTGTCATTTGCAAATATCTTCTCCCATTCCGTGGGTTGCCTCTTTGTTTTGTTGACTGTTTCCTTTGCTGTGCAGAAGCTTTTTATCTTGATGAAGTCCCAAAAGTTCATTTTTGTTTTTGTTTCACTAGCCTTTGGAGATGTATCTTTAAAGAAGTTGCTGTGGCCGATGTCAAAGAGGTTACTGTGGCCGAAGTCAAAGAGGTTACTGCCTATGTTCTCCTCCAGGATTTTGATGGATTCCTGTCTCACATTGAAGTCTTTCATCTATTTTGAGTTTATCTTTGTGTATGGTGTTAGAGAATGGTCGAGTTTCATTCTTCTGTATATAGCTGTCCAATTTTCCCAGCACTATTTATTGAAGAGACTGTCTTTTTTCCATTGCATATTTTTTCCTGCTTTGTTGAAAACTATTTGACCATAGAGTTGAGGGTCCATATTTGGGCTCTCTATTCTGTTCTGTTGGTCTATATGTCTGTTTTTGTGCCAGTACCATACTGTCTTGGTGATCACTGCTTTGTAATATAGCTTGAAATCAGGCAAGGTGATGCCCCCCAGCTTTGTTTTTCTTTTTCAACATTTCCTTGGTGATTTGAGGTCTTTTCTGATTCCATACAAATTTTAGGATTGTTTGTTCCAGCACTTTGAAAAATGTCATTGGAATTTTGATCGGGATGGCATTGAAGGTATAGATTGCTCTGGGTAGCATAGACATTTTAATAAGGTTTATTCTTCCGATCCATGAGCATGGAATGCTTTTCCATCTTTTTGTGTCTTCTTCAATTTCTTTCATGAGTGTTCTGTAGTTCCTAGAGTATAGATCCTTTACCTTTTTGGTTAGGTTTATTCCGAGGTATCATATGGTTTTTGGTGCTATTGTAAATTGAATCGTTTCTCTAATTTCTCTTTCTACAGTTGCATTGTTAGTGTATAAGAAAGCAACTGATTTCTGTGCATTGATTTAATATCCTGCCACATTACTGAATTGCTGTATGAGTTCTAGTAATTTGGGGGTGGAGTCTTTTGGGTTTTCCACATAAAGTACCATGTCATCTGTGAAGAGAGAGAGTTTGACTTCTTTGCCAATTTGAATATGTTTTATTTCTTTTTGTTGTCTGATTGCTGTTGCTAGGACTTCTAGTAGTATGTTGAACAATAGTGGCGAGAGTGGGCATCCTTGACGTGTTCCTGATCTTAAGGGAAAGGCTCTTAGTTTTCCCCATTGAGTATGATATTCGCCGTGGGTTTTTCATAGATGGATTTTATGAACTTGAGGAATGTTCCCTCTATCCCTATACTCTGAAGAGTTTTAATCAGGAAAGGATGCTGTATTTTGTCAAATCTTTTTCTGCATCAATTGAGAGGACCATATGGTTCTTCTCTCTCCTCTTATTAATGTGTTCTATCACACTGATTGATTTGTGAATGTTGAACCACCCTTGCATCCCGGGGATAAATCACACTTGGTCGTGGTGGATGATCCTTTTAATGTATTGTTGGATCCTATTAGCTAGGATTTTGTGAGAATTTTGGAATCCATATTCATCAGGGATATCAGTCTGAAATTCTCATTTTTGATGGGATCTTTGCCTGGTTGGAGAAAGGGGAACCCTCTTACACTGTTGGTGGGAATGCAAGTTTGTATAGCCACTTTGGAAAACAGTGTGGAGGTGCCTCAAAAAATTAAAAAAAAGAGCTACCCTATAACCCAGCAATTGCACTACTGGCTATTTACCCCAAGACACAGATGTAGTGAAAAAAATGGCCATATGAATCCCAATGTTCATAGCAGCAATATCCGTAATAACTGAACTGTGGAAAGAGCTGAGATGCCCTTCAACAGATGAATGGATAAAGAAGATGTGGTCCATATATACAGTAGAATATTACTCAGCCATCAGAAAGGATGAATACCCAACTTTTACATCAACATGGATGGGACTGGAGGAGATTATGCTAAGTGAAATAAGTCAAGCAGAGAAAGTCAATTATCATATGGTTTCACTTATTTGTGGAACATAAGGAATAGCACGAAGAACATTAGGAGAAGGAAGGGAAAAATGGGGGGGGGAACTGGAGGAGAGATGAACCATGAGAGACTATGGACTCTGAGAAACAAACTGAGGGTTTTAGAGGGGAGGGGGTGGGAGGATAGGATAGTCCGGTAATGGGTATTAAGGAGGGCATGTACTGCATGGAGCACTGGGTATTATATGAAAACAATGAATCATGGATCACTATATCAAAAACTAATGATGTGGGCTCCTGGGTGGCTCAGTCGTTAAGCGTCTGCCTTCGGCTCAGGTCATGATCCCAGGGTCCTGGGATCGAGTCCCACATCGGGCTCCCTGCTCGGCAGGAAGCCTGCTTCTCCCTCTCCCATTCCCCCTGCTTGTGTTCCTGCTCTCGCTATGTCTCTCTCTGTCAAATAAATAAATAAAATCTTAAAAAAAAAAAACAACTAATGATGTAATGTATGGTAGCTAACATAACATAATAAAATAAAATAAAGTAAAATAAAAAACTAAAGGACTCTCTCTCACAAAGGAAGGAAGATAGGTATACATGAATTTGATCCAACTGGTGATGAATTTGGTAACCAAACTAGATTCACTAGACTTTATTTACTGTCAGTTTGTTGCCTTGTATGGGTTAATTGAATAAAATTTCCATTCAGGTGGGTTAATAGTGCTGGTTTAGGCAGTCACTTTATTTAGGCCCCTTTATTCATACTTGTTGGCTTGTGAGCATGTGAAGTCTTGACACATGGTAGGCCTTTAATCCCATCCTTCACAATACCCTCTGTCACTAGAAAACTCCCTCTCTCCCATCTGTTGTTGAATTATCCCTGACCACTGGTCAACATGAATTTTTGGAAGTTAATGGAGCACTTTTGTAAAGAAGAAAAACATAACAGAATCTCCCTGGATTTGCTTGGAAAGTAATCTATCTTCTGACAGCAAAAATTCTGTATCAGATAGGGCCTGTTATTTGGTGGTAATAGAATATAATTCATATTGTTTGCTTCACATGTAGTAGCGAACATGAAACAGCAATGGAGATTTTTCCTAACAGGATGTGGTGTGGTACCTTGGATAACTGGCACACTGACAAAGTTAATGAAGTAAGAATTCCAGGCAAGGAATGTTTAGAAGGTAAGGGGCCTTCTGAAAGCAAAGCTGAGGCTGTAACTCAACACTACCAGCCTAATGGGTGAACCAAATATCTAAGTCAATCAGATCAAGTCCCAAGAGAAGCAGTGGAAGGAACAGGTAGGAATGCAGGGGTTTCTCTAAGCCAAAAATGGCATTTGCTGTCAAAGTCAATTTAATTCAAACAAGGAAATAGTCCATCTGGAATTATGATTTATTTTGAAATTACAGGAAGATTATTTTTTCTTATGTTACTCCCCATACAGTAAGTTAGTCCTTAATGATCCTATTTTAAAATCCTAGTAAATACACATTAAGAGATTGAAGAGATTCATAGTTTATTTCAATACCTCTATATTTTTTCCTTGTAAGTGAAGCAATATTATTTCTGGAAGCTGGGGGAAAAACTGCAACGAACTTTGTCAGTGATGGTTTTTGAAAGAAACTTCCAACAGCAGAGCTTTTATAATCTCTGACACAATGATAAACTATGGTTTGATTCTTCCAGCTACATATTCCATTGTTGTCCACTTATGAGTAGCCTTGAACTCCCTCCTTCAGAAGGAAGCCACTCTGGGTAGACACTTTATTGAGCTCCTAGTGCAGGCAAAATCTCCAGGCCAGGTTATAATATGCAATATCACACAACTCTTGTTGTGTCCATAGTTTGCTGTTGCATTTATTTGTAATTAATGTTGAATGAGGGATAGGGATATTTTGATCTGATCTAATTCCATCAAGAAGATGAACTGCAACAAAGTCACTATGTTTGCTATGATATGGTGAATAATGGAAGATACAGGTGAAAAGAAACTGCTTGTGTATCATTTCAAATGAAGAAATAAAAAATGAAGATTTGCAAGTACTGCTAGAGTCTCTATAAGCCACAGTGAAATAAATTAAGTCTATTCAGAAAAATCTTCAATAGATCAGGAGTACCAATTCTCAGGCTTCTTTATTGGTTTCTCTTTGCGCCATCCCCCACTCTCCCTACCCAAGGTATACGTGGGGCTGAATTCTACCTGAATTCCTTTTCTACATTTAATACTTGGGAAAGGGAAAAAATACACTTAAAAGGAAGGCTTGTTCCCAGCCTTCTATAGGAATGCAATAAATTTGCTCTTTTGAGCTTCTTTCTCCTGTCAGTCTCCTGACCTGCTTTCACCTGAAACTGAAGAAGGGACTCTTCAGAACTTCCCATTTTCAGTCTTGAGCACCTACACTGTCTCAAGACAGTGTTTCCGATTCAAAACCATCTTACATCTATCCTTGCTTTGGAATCAGAAATGAATAATTTAGGGACTGGGAGATTTAAAAAAAGAGACTCTTTGTTGCAACATTATTTACAATAGCCAAGATATGAAAGCAACCCAAAGGTCCATTGATATATGAATGGATAATAAAGAAGATATGCTGTATATACAATGGAATATTACTCAGCCAAAGAAAAGGATGAAATCTTGCCATTTGTGACAACATGGTTGGACCTAGAGGTTGTTACGCTGAGTGAAATAAGTTAGACAGAGAAAGACAAATACCATATGATCTCAGTTATACGTGGAGTCTAAAAAACAAATGAAAAACAGAATGAGTAAAAAAAAAGTAGAATCAGACCCGTAGATACAGAGAACAAACTGATGGTTGCCAGAGAAGAAGGGAGTGGGGGAATGGGCAAAATAGGTGAAGGGAAGTGGGAGATACAGGCTTCTAGTTTGAATGAGTAAGTTACAGGAATAAAAGGTATAGCATAGGTAATATGGTATTGTAATAGCAATATATGGGGACAGATGGTAGTTACACTCGTGGTGAGCATAGTATAATGTATAGGGTTTTTAAATTGCTATGTTGTACACCTGAAACTGATGTAACATTGTGTGTTAACTATACTCAAATAAAATAATGATAATGGTTATCATTATAGTCCTAAAATTATCATAAAATTGATAATAAAATGATAATAAAAAAGAAACTCTGTCACCCCTGCTTCTAAGTTTGGGAGCTGGCAAGGATCTGAGCTATAGGAGGTCAAGGCATAGATTAGATTGGCCAAGAAGAGCAAATCTAAAGTGGTAAAGATAACTAGTCAGAGAAGGCAAGTGGGTGTTATGAATCCAAAAGAGGAAGTAGGGAAAGAACTAAAGTGAATGATGGATCTATTTGTCTATGTATCATCATATTGATGAAGAAATCTGTTTCCCAATGATATGAAATACAACAATAAGACATGCAAGGAGATGATAACTTACTAATGTTTTCTGAGAAAAACACCATGACATTATGAAGCCCTTCTGACATCTGTTAGTGAACTCTGTCTTCATCAGGACCCTGGTCTCCTCTTCCCTTCCTGAGCATCTTGACACTTATTTCCTGCTAACCATAAGGCAATGTGTGTTGAAGGTTTTAGCCGAACACCATTATATAAAAAAGAAAGAGATCCTATAATTTTTATGTTTTAGAGAACTCAGGTGTGGTGATTACCAGCTTCTGGTGGGAGGGTTCTCACTTTCTTCCTTCACTATAGAAATACAAATGGGAGTCTTAGTTCAAATTTTGATTCTGAGGTCTCTTATGTTCCTCAATATTACTATATTCATGCCCACTACACTAAAAAAATTTTTTTAAAAGATTTTATTTATTTGTTTGATAGAGAGAAAGCACAGAAGCAGGGGGAGCAGCAGGAAGAAGGAGAAGCAGGCTCCCTGCTGAGCAAGGAGCCTGATGCGGGACACCATCCCAGGACCCTTGGATGATGACCTGAGCTGAAGGCAGCCACTTAACTGACTTAGCCACCCAGGTGCCCCTAAAATTTTTTTTTTGAGGAAAATCAGCAGGCAAAATATCCTAGACCTAGCATATTTCCACAGAAAAAAATAAAAAAGGGTGGGACGAAGAATGAAAGAAGGAGGGAGTGAGGAAGGGAAGGAGGTAGAACAATCATGGCAGAGCAGATCTATTGTTCTGGCTGCTGAGTTAATTAACTTTAAGTACATTATCCTCTTTGAATCACTGTAAGATTTCTAAGCTAGATGTGACTATCTCTCTTTTATAGACAGGGAAGCAAAGATTTAGAGAAATTAAATTTTCTCAAGGTTATAGACATTGGGACCAAAGGGAAGAGGAGGGGAAAGAGGATTGGGAAGTAGTTGTACCTCTGGGAACACTGTCCAAAATTGATCTTTCCCAACAATGGTCAAAGTTTATGATTATTGGACACTTGGGTGACTCAGTTGTAAGCATCTGCCTTCGGCTCAGGTCATGATCCCAGGGTTCTAGGATGGAGTCCCACATCGGGCTCCCTGCTCGGCGGGAAGCCTGCTTCTCCCTCTCCTACTCCCCCTGCTTGTGTTCCTGCTCTGGCTATCTCTGTCTCTGTCAAATAAATAAAATCTTAAAAAAAAAAAAGTTTATGATTATTGAAAGACTTATGGAAAGGGGAAGCTGAATGAACTCAAGGGTCCCCCCAGTAGTCACAAGGCATAGAACAATGGTGTGTGGAAGAGATGCTAGCATGGTCAGGAGGCAAGGATAAGACAAGTGACTTCTATTCTGGCAGCCCACACAATCCACCCCAGTGTCCCCTTTCCCCCAGTCTACCAGACCATCAGCATGCATGTCAGCTTTGAGGTGTGTGAAAACACAGCCTTTATACATCTAATGAAAGGGAGGGGAACAGTGACTGCAGCTAGGCCCAGCTACATAATTTGTGGGGTTCCATGTACAAAAGTGAATTTCAACACAGTGACAGTAGAGCTTTAACCCAAGTGTAGGCTTTCTGAACACAGGCTCTTGTTATCTTCATATGCATGCCCATGAAGGTGGCCTGGATGCACATGGTTTTTGGTTAGCAACTGCTCAAGAACTGAGAAGGACTATCCAGGTTTCATCACATTCAGATAACAAAGCACTTGACAATTTGTGGTTCCATCATTTGTCAATGATTATCTGATTCCTCTTTTCTAGTCTGTGAGAAAGGGGTTGACATGAACATCTAGCCTTTGGGCCTTGGCCTGCTCACTTTCATCTGCCCCCTTTTGCTCAATTTATTCTTGCTCCCTTATATAAAATTCTATTTTCCCTATAAATTTTCCTGGTAAAACCAGGCAATTTGATAATTTTGCCTCTCATATCATGCTATTTTCTATATTATGTATGTTTGTTCCAGATGGTGTCCCCTTTAACAGTTTGTTTAACCTAATTTATGTCTAATTATTTATTGTATGAGGCTTGTATATCCCCCAAATGTCTGTGTATTTCCTTGAGTCTGGGTTTCCACCAAATACTTACTAGCGAGGGAATGAAGCTAAGGGAGGAAAGGGTAATGGGGGGCTGGGCTTCCTCATATCTTCAACAGGCTTTCAGGGAGTTGGGAAATGCCACCGTGTGGAGGTCCCAGTGGCAGTGGTTTGAGCTGTAAAGCACTAACATAATTTCTGAGTGGTCTCATACAGGAGTGAGCTGATTTCCCTAGAGCTGTCCTTCTCAGTATGGTCCACTATGAAAACACCGAAGAGGCTAATTCCTTTCTGACAGATTTATATTTCCACTTAATCAAATGTCACTGTTAAGACCAGATAGAAAGCTGTGGATCAGCCCAGCAAAGAGAAATATGGGCCTCAGCTCTCCTTTTCCCATCTTGGAGGACAGGCAAGCCAGAGAGGGAGCCACAAGGAGGTGAACTTGGGTGAACTGCGGCTGCCATTTCCTCAAATGTGGGATGATGGGGGAGTGGTGATATCATGTGGAGTGTGTGAATATATATTTAATATATTAAGCAACAATGCTGTGTTGCATATTGCTCCGTATTCTCTTCCAGACACCACACACTGTGGGCATAAGAATAACTGCTCAGCTGTAGAGCTACTTATAATTATACACAGTTGAAAGCTCTCTGAGCCACTCTTCTCCCCGCTGCAGTCTATGGGAGGCAAAGGTATAATGCATTTGGTTCTTCCCATTCATTTTGACAGCTTTTTAAAAGGCATCAGGATAATGTTTGCATGTATTTTGTAGCTAAAAGAGAACTCCATTACAAGATCTGAAATTACGAGGCCTTTTAAATTGACATAAATCGGGCCCTTTTGACATTACCTCTTCAAGCACTCATGTGTCAGGCACTGGGCAGAGTATGCAAATGCAAGATGTTGCCTCCTAGTGACTGAGAGGGTGAATCTTCAAACAGAAAGATTTAGAATGCAGTCACATCTGAAGCCCAAAGGTATGAAAATATGCTTCCTCTCTTTGTGGACACAAGTGAGTGTTTTGAGCTATTTTAATTGCCAATGATCATAATGGCTTCATGGTGCCTTATTGATCTGAGGGTTTAATATCCTTATCTAATGGAGTGAAGACCATATGAGATGTTCATTACCCCTGCACCTCCCAACAGATAGTAATGTACACTTGGCTATATGTAATAAGGCTAGAATTCCCTCATGGGCTTCCAGCACATCCTAACTTACAAGAAGCTCCCATGATTTAGTAACACCATCAGCAATCTAGAGTGGAATTATCTTTAAATATGCAGTTGTACACATGATTGTTTATATTCTGCTTTGTTAAAATTTTAATGATAATGCAGTATCACTTTCCTGCTTCAGCGGTACTTCTTTATTTGCTTTAAAAGGTGAAACTATCTGTTTAATTCTTTAAAACATTTTCTACTGGTAGCTTTACCACCTTCAAAGTTCAAATCATAAAATAAACCATTCTAGAAGCTTATGATTTCTTAATAGAACATAAAATCCCAAAGCCAAATATTTTGGATAAAAGTATTGATATAAAGCCTCTAGTGTGATCTTTTCAAGATGATCTGGTCTGAATTTTCTTAATATTTCTGTTTACCAAAGATATACAAGTGAACATTATTCTATCGGAGTGTGTGTGTGTGTGTGTGTGTGTGTGTGAGAGAGAGAGAGAGAGGGAGAGAAAGAGAGAGAGATGTCTCAGTACCAAATATAAAGATCATCTTTATTTTGAAATACATTTTTATGATAAAAATTAGAAAATCAAAGTAACAAAAATACTCCCTTAACTATTCAGTTTCTTTTTAAAATTAAACATACACATTACCTTCATTGTTTTAAAAGACAAAATCAGAAAGGCTAAGTTAATTTCTACAAAGATCTTTTAAACTCATCCTACCCTCAATATTTTATTTGTCTAGCCATAAACAAAACAAAAAACTGAAGTAAGCTCTGTGTGTGCACATTATCATGTGTGCACAAACACATTTGTGAGTATACTTGTGTGCATATGTGTGAATATCTGTGCTTTTGCATGTGCAAAAACTATTGAGCGTTTGTGTGTGTGCCTCTGTGTTTCTGTGTGCACAATTTTATAGTTGTGTGCATGTGTAGGCACATGTGTTTATGTTCATGTGAGCCCCTGTATTTGTGCATATGCATTTGTAAACATGCATATGTGTGAATCTGTATGTATAAATAGAAACAGCTTGTGCAGATCACATATTGTTAATTTCCATGTCAACATAAATTCACTGAACACATACTTACGTCCCTAGCATTTTGTAAAACACATAAGATACAAAAATGAGTATGGCTCTGTTCTGGACCTTAAAAATGTCAGAACAGAACAAGAGAAATAACTTTGCATATAAATAGCAATAAAGCAATGGAATGCATGTTTTACTAATTTTATGAACAGAGTGCTAGTTAAGCTAATAGGATGGAATTATACATTCAGAAGAAGGATAGACAGCAGAGAAAGATGATGAGTGAGATAACTTTGAACCTAAATAGAATTTGCCCATTGGAGAACGGAGAGGGAGATAATTTAAATAAAGGGAGTTAGCAGAAGGAACAGGAAAATGGAGTTGTGAAAGTTCATGTGTGTTGCAGGGAGGAATGGGTATTTAAATGACAGGAGCATAGGGTACATGGAAACAAAAAGGAAATTAAGATTGCCCAAGTTCCTACTGCCATGTAGGGAGATACGATGGTGAAAAGATGGGCTTAGGCATCAAGTTGCCTGGCAGTGAATCTCATCCCTTTCATTTACTAGCTGTGTGGTTTTGTGCAAGTGACTTAACCTCTCTGAGCCTCAGATCCTTTTTCTGATGGTAACTATAGTGAGGGTTTGTTGAAATAATACACTTAATACAATCACTGGTATATAGCAAACATACAATAAAGGTGGTTATTATTATCTTGTGGTTGGCCTGGAGATAATATTAACTTTGCTAAAAGTTATTGAGCATACTATAAGACAGCCACCAAATTATACATCATTCCATTTAATTTTCACAATAGCCCTTTGACATGGTTATATTACTATCTCCTCTAAGAGATGAGAAAACTTCTTAGGGAGGTCACAGAGAAGAGCAGGACCAAACCTGGGTTTACCTGATTCTGGAAACTTGTCATCATGTCTCCTCAGGAGAAGGACACTGATAAGAAGTAAACTATAATGGGACCATGGGGCTCAAATGGTGAAACACTGTGATAAGGCAGAGAGTTTGGATTTTCTTCCCTTCATGGTAGAAAATAGTGAAATTTTTTTTTTTTTGAGAAGTGACATTATCATTTGTTCATTAGTTCATTCATTTAACAGCTACATATTGAACGCAGTTAGTAAAATATACATAACCTTGTTTTAATCCTTTCAAATACCAAGTTCTCCTGTTTGCTATAGTCTGACATTCTTGAGTCCTGACTTGTATTTTATTAATCTTTGCAATCCAAGTTACTATATGCCAGACACAGTGCTAAACATTGGGGGGAAAATGGTGAGCAAAGGCAGACGCGGTCTCTGCTGTCACAGAACTGACAGTCTGGTTGGAGGGTGGATATCTAATAAGTACAAAATGGTAGAATTGCCCCTGTGACAAATGCTACAAAGGTGAGGTTCATAGTGGTGTGAAAGCAGGTAATAGGAGAATTGAACCAAGACAAGGGGGTCAGAAATGTTTTCATTGAGAAAATGAAGCTTGAACAGAGAGCTGAAAGATGAGTAGAAGTTAAGAAAAAGATTAGAAAGGGACAGGAACAGCACATGCAAAGGCCCTGTGGGAGAGGAAGTGCCATGAATATAAGAGCAAAGAGGGAGCTGGAGTATCTAGAGGAAACAGATCTAAATTAACACTGTCCAATAAAAATATGAGAGCCAGATATGTAATGTACATTTTCTAGTAGCCACATTAAAAAAACTGAAAAAAGCAGATGAAATTAATTTTATTAAAAATATTTTATTTTAACTTAATATATCCAAAATATTATCATTACAACATAAACCCAACCTAAAAATTATTAATTTGATATTTTTACCTTCTTTTTCTAGTACTAAGTGTTTGAAATCCAGTGTGCATTTTAAATTTAATAGCACATCTTAATTCAGATGCTAAATTTTCATTGGGAATACTTGATCTGTATTTAGTTTATAGTTGAAAAAAATAACTGCACACACCAAGTTGTTCCAAAAATAATTTTTATTAAATTATTAAATTTTATTTAATAAATTAAATTTATTAAAAATTATTAAAATTTTCCAAAAACTGGATCAAGTATCTATTTTTAAATTTAAAATTAATTGAAATTGAATAACTTTATTTATTTATTTTAAAGATTTTATTTATTTATCTGAGACAGAGAGAATGAGAGAGACAGAGAGCACATGAGAGGGGGGAGGGTCAGAGGGAGAAGCAGGCTCCCTGCCGAGCAGGGAGCCCGATGCGGGACTCGATCCAGGGACTCCAGGATCATGACCTGAGCCGAAGGCAGTCGCTTAACCAACTGAGCCACCCAGGCGCCCGAAATTGAATAACTTTAAAAATTCAGTTCCTCAGTCACACTAGTTACATTTTAAATGCTTAGTAATTGCAAATGAAACCAGTAGCTACTCTGTTGGACAGTGCAGAATGGGGGAGTGAGATCATGCCAGATCCTATGAGCCTTCTAAATCTCATTAAGAATTTTATCTGTCTTTCAGCATCAGTGGAATACCACTGAAGAGTGCTAAGCATGGGATGACATTAAGAGATTTGAGTTTTGAAATCAGATCATTTAGCTAACAATGTGGAGAATGGTTTGGGGTTGAGCTGGAGGCAAGAAGAGGACTGACCAATAAGAATGCCATTGCCAGAATTTATACTAGGTATTTACCCCCCAAATACAAAAATACTAATTCAAAGGGATACATGTACCCCGATGTTTATAGCAGCTTTATCTACAATCATCAAATTATGGAAACAGCCCAAGTGTCCACTGAGTGATGAGTGGGTAAAGACGAAGTTGTATATATATGATGGATTATTACACAGCCATAAAAAAGAATGAAATCTTGACATTTGCAAGACCTGGATGGAGCTAGAGAGTATTATGTTAAGTGAAATAAATCAGTCAGAGACAGACAAATACCATATGATTTCACTCATATGTGGAATTTAAGAAACAAAACAAATGAGAAAAGGGGAAACACAAGAGAGAGGCAAACCAAGAAATGGACTCTGAACTATATAGAACAAACTGATGGTTATCAGAAGGGAGGTGGATAGAAAGATGGGTTAGATAGGTGTTGGAGATTAAGGAGTGCATTTGTTGTGATGAGCATCGGGTGTTGTATGGAAATGTTGAATTCTATATTGTATACCTGAAACTAATATTGCACTGTATGTTAACTGGAATTAAGATAAAATTTAAAAAAAAAAAGAATGCCATTGCCATAATTTAGACCAAAGATAATGGTAATGTGGACAAGGATGCTATTGATAGAAGATAGAAGTTCACAGATTCAAAAGATATTTAAGGGACAAAATCCACCAGAGTTGATGATGGAATTGAAACAGAGGGAGACATTGAAAGAAGACCAGAGTTGCTGTCTACTGAGGCATTACCAATTGGCCAAGAATTTTGATAAGTCTCAGTGGGGATGGCTTTTCTTTGTTCCATTGGTATCTGGAGTCTCAGCTGGGAAAAATCAAATAGCCAGAAGTGGTTTGAATGGCTGATCAATGGAACCATCTGCAGGTTTCCTCTTTCCTCTCTGTAGGTGGGTTTGAGATGACTCAATGGGTTAAGCTTAAAGAATGACTATACATGTCCTCTACATACTTTGAGATTCCTCATATCATGGCAGCCTTGTGGTTATTGGAATTCTTATACAGTAGCTTTCCATAAGCATTTCATCAAATAAGGTGAAAACTTGAAGACCTTTTATATTCTAGTTTAGAAATCACATACTTTCACTTCCAGTGTACTGTATTAGTTGAAACGGTCACAAGATTACACAGATTCAAAGAGAGGGGACAGAAACCACACTTCTCAATGGGAAGAATTTCAAAGAATTTACAACCTGTTATAAAACCACCTAAGTGCAATTTGGGACATTGTCGTTTTAAGGTGCCTTGGAATCATTTAAGAGAGGTAGTTGGATATTCTTGTCTGGAGTTCAGAGGACAAGTCTAAGATGGAAATATAAGTTTATAAACCATCTGATGTGGTAATTAAGGTATGGATGAAAACCCTTAAGAAGAGAATCTAGGTTGACAAGAGTGCCTTGAGGAATTTCAACCAGTTACTGTTCTACAGGAGGAGCAAAAAGGGAGCACCCAGAGTAGCAGGGAGAAGACAGGCTCATGTCTTGCCCTGGAAGCCAGGAGAAGCATGTGTTTCAAAATAGAATGCATAGTAACAGTTTTGTATCTTCTGAAATGTCAGGAAAGATAAAGGCAGATAAATGTCTGTTGTTTTTATTGACAGGGCAGCTATGGTTTATCTCTTAAGAATGATTTTAGTGTTAAAGAAAAAAAAATCTGTATGCAGTACAAAAGATGAGTTGCTATAGGGAAAGCCTGAAAGCTGGAAGAGACTGGGGACTGACTGATTCTTGCTGAAGAATGGTAGCTGCATTTCATCAAAATGACAATATTAATTGGATCGCAGAGAGGTACAAATAGATGGATAAAATGCACATTTCCTCCTAGTCTTGTATCTTAAATAAATTTTTATCCGTAATAGAGTAAATAAAATTCTATACTGAGTTCAATATTATAGACTTGAGACTTATAAATACTCTTAAAAATCTGACTAAATTTTGTCATCAGATTTGGAAAAAAATGTCTAGATACTATGGGTTTCATTCTGGATGTAACCAATATAAGACTGCTAAAATAGACCAGAATTTTTAGATATGACTGAAATAATGCTTTCCATATCTAGATTCTGTTCATCTGAAAATTTTGTATGTAGTAAAAGTTTCCTACAGTTTTAAAAGAAGACTCAAAGATTAGTTACTTAAAATATACATGTTCAACATGTACACACATAAGTCTAATATTGTGAGATAAGAATATTTTATCTCAACATAAATGTATATATACTTCTAATGTACATTTTGATTTGACATTTTATATGCACATAATTATTCAATGAATTTTAAATATCTGTCATTAATTCTTAGAAACCTAAATTGATATCATTTCCTATTGGAATAACAAAAATTTAAAGAAGATTCTAGAAATGTAACTTCTAAAATCTTTTAAAAACTTGTTATACCAATATGAAATGATGTTTAATGCACTGAAACTGAAGTGTTTTCTGTTTTATTATCAAGATAAAGCCTTCAAATCCCTTTTGCCTCTGTGACTACTTAGCTAGATGACGCTGTATCTGATCCAATTTCATAATTTGTCTTCATGATCTATACTTAGAACTGTTGCTGAATAAATACCGATTCCAAAGAATGATCATAATGGTCACGATGACTGTGTCGTGTTATCTTATGATATGTTTGCTTTAAATTCACATTCCTGCCAAAACCTGGAGGGGAAGTCGTAGAAGTGGAAAATGACAGTTTAATTTTCTGGATAGACTGGCTTCTGTCACAACAAAAAACATAGCTCAGTGAAAAAAAAAATTAATTGTATACTGAACAAAGAGTCATCAAATATGTTCGTTTGTGTTATAAAGATTAATCAACCATTTGATTGATTTTCAACTTGTTTTCCTTGATACACAGACTCAGTTTTCCTTTCTTTTTTCAATCCCTGTGAAAAGAGAACATTTTTGTCTGAGGAGATATCCCTAAATGAAGAAAAACACAGATTAATGAAGCTATATTGGGCACTACCTCTATCTCCATTCCCTCTTTTCCTTTACTAAACCACTTTTCTTCTGCTGTTTTCTTTTATAATTTGACTTTGTTACTTTTACCCTGTTTCTTTTTTTCTTTTCACTCTGCTTCCATAGCCATTAAATTTGGCAGTTCATTGAATCTCCCTATCAATAATAGATTTGTCTGTAGCTGATGACTTTTCTCCTAGCGATGCTAAATCCTGAATATTGCATGATATAGAAGATCACTGCCTTTTAGCATTACTGGTCAAAACTGGTTATTTTAGGATTAAGCCACTATTCTCTTTAGTCTAAAAAGATGAAGGTAGTACACTGAACTACCACACAGTGTCATTTTGCCATGTAACCAAAGATTTGGTTTATTAAAATAATTCAGAAATTAAATTTTTTTTGTGGAAATACCTGTCGAATGTGAATTACTCATGTAGATGAGACATTTTATATTTATTTCTGGTAAAATGATTCAGTATGAGAACAGTAACTTAGATCAGATCTGCTATTGGATCCAGATATATTCACCAAAAGTTAAATATCCTCATGATTACTTATCACAAACATGACTGTAAACAAATACAGAAATATGTACACCAAAATCTTGTGGTAAAACTTAGTAATAAGAAGGTGATCCAGATAAGGTAGAATAAATAATTTTTAAAATAAATTTTTAATTTTAAAGGAGTTTTAGATTTTCAGAAAAATTGAGAAGATAGGACAGAGAGTTCCCACTATACCCCACACTCAGTCCCCCTTATTGCTAATATTTTATATTGGTATGGTACATTTATCCAATTAATGAACCAATACTGACATTATTATTAACCAAAATCCTCAGTTTATTCAAATTTTCTTGGTTTTGCCTAATTTTTGTTGTGGTTGTTCCAGCCTCCCATCCAGGATACTACATTACATTTTATGGTCATGTCTCCTTAGGCATCTTGTGGCTGTGCTAGTTTTAAACACTTTCCTCATTTTTGATGACCTTGACAGTTTTGAAGATACTGATCATGTATAGGGTGTCACTGTATTGGAATTTGTCTGATATTTTTCTCATGAATAGTCTGGGGTTAAGAAAGAGTTTTTGTGAGGAAGACCACAAAAGTAAAGTGCCATTCCTATCACATCATATCAAGGGTACATACTATCAAGATGACTTATCACTATTGATGTTAACCTTGATCATCTCACGGAAGTAACGTTTGTCAGACTTGTCTACTTTAAAGTTACTTTTATCTTCATTTTTATACATTACTCTTTGGAAGGAAGTCACTATGTGCAACTCACACTTAAGGTGTGGAGAGTTATATTACACCTCCTTGCACATCAATTATTTGTAATTCTGCACAAGAGATTTGTTTCTTCTCAATTTATTTATTTTATTTATTGTACTATGGATTCATGAATACTTATTTTAAAATCCAATAGTATGTTACAATCCAGTAGTATTTTATTTAGTTTGTTGCTCAAATTATTTCAGCTTTCACCACTATGAGCTTTCAGTTGTTTTTTGTGTCTCTTTGATATGTTACCACCGTTGTGTTTTTTTGTTTATTTTAGCATTTCTTTACTTCATGGAACTATAAGATGCTCCAGGGTAGTCTTGTATATTTCCTTTGCCAGTCCTAGAAACAGGAATCTGTCCAAGGAATCTGTAGTTCCTTTTATTAGATAATAGTTTTAAAAACTGGTATCTGGGTCCAGTAGTACTAAGGGGTACCTTTGCTATATGGATGTCACTGCTTCTGGGCCCTTTCAGCTGACAGAACGAGGAAATATATGTATGTATGCTAATCTGTGCACACACATATTTGAGGGCATGGAATGGATTCTTCCCTAGAGCCTACAGAAGGAATGCAGCTCTGATGACACCTTGATTTTCACCCCATAAGATCCATTTTGGACTTCTGACCTCCAGAGTCTAAAAGAATAAATTCGTGTTGGGTTAAGTCAGTAAGTCTGTGATAATTTATTACAGCAATAATAGGAAACCAATACAGCTAAAGACAATGTTGAACATCTTTTCATATGCCTATTGACCTTTGTATCTTCTTTGTTGAGAGGTCTATTCAGATCACTTGCTCAATTATTAAATTGTGTTGTTTTCTTGTTACTGAGTTGTTTTTTTTTTTAAGATTTTATTTATTTGAGAGAGAGAGAATGAGAGACAGAGAGCATGAGAGGGAGGAGGGTCAGAGGGAGAAGCAGACTCCCTGCTGAGCAGGGAGCCCGACGCGGGACTCGATCCTGGGACTCCAGGATCATGACCTGAGCCGAAGGCAGTCGCTTAACCAGCTGAGCCACCCAGGCGCCCATTACTGAGTTTTAAAGAGTTAAAGAACTTAAAGGTTAAAGAACTTAAAGAGTTCTTTGTATTTTTTGTAAATTCTATTATACAATTATTTTCACAAACCCTTTTTATCTTTTTATATTAATCCTTTATCAGATTTGTATTTTGCAATTATTTCTCCCCCCCTCCCCCAGTCTGTGGTTTGTCTATTCATGCCGCTAATATTATCTTTTGTAGAACAGACAATTTTCATTTTATTAAAGTCTAACTTTTCCTCATTGATTATGCTTTTGATGTATCTAAAAATTCATAAACAAATTTAAGATCATATAGATTTTCTTTTATGTTTTCTTCTAGAAATTTTATAGTTTTGAATTTCGTATTTAGGTCTATGATCCATTTTAAGTAAATTTTTGTGAAAGGTTTCTGCCTAGGTTCATTTTCTTGCAAAATGACAGACTCCCTTCTTGACCAAACTTTAGTCAGACACCTCTGAGCCTCCTTCTTGACTAGGTCCTGACTTTTCTCACATCATAGTTTTTAATCCCATCCTCCAATAAAAACAATTTTATTTTTTCTTTCTACTTTGCCTAGTTTTTATTTCTTTTTATTTTCTTATTGCACTAACTAGAACTTCCAATATGATTTCAATAGGAATAGTTCTATGTTCCTGATCCTAGGGAAAAAAATCTCTAGTTTATCACCATTGAGCATGTTGTTACTTATATCATTTTACATAGATATTCTTTATCAAGTTGAATAAGGTTTCCTCTATTCCTAATTTGTTGAAAGTTTTTTTTTTTTATCATGAATTGGTATTAGCTTTTGCCATTTGCTTTTTTTTTTTTTTTAAGATTTTATTTATTTATTTGACAGAGAGATACACAGCGAGAGAGAGAACACAAGCAAGGGGAGTGGGAGAGGGAGAAGCAGGCTTCCCGCCGAGCAGGGAGCCTGATGCAGGGCTTGATCCCAGGACCCTGGTACCATGACCTGAGCTGAAGGCAGATGCTTAACCTTCTGAGCCACCCAGGCGCCCCATGCCATTTGCTTTTTATGCATCAATTTATATGACCATATGATTTTTCTTCTTTAGCTGGTTGATATGTAAATTATATTGGTTGAATTTGGAGTGTTGAACCAGCCTTGCATACCTGGAATAAATCCCATTTGGTCATGATGTATAATTCTTCTTATACATTGTTGGGTTAAATTTATAACATTTTCTGGAAGATATTTGTATTTATGTTTACAAGAGATATCAATTTGTAACTTCCCTTTCTTATAATGACTTTATCAGGCTTTGGTATTAGAATAATGCTGATCTCATAAAAGGAATTGTGAGTTAGTTGAGTTAAAAAGTGATCTCTCTACTTCTAGTTTTTTGGAAAAGATTGTGGAGAATCCAAATTCTCCACAGTGCATGGTAGAAGACTGTGGTGATGCAGTCCTTCCTGTGAGAGAAAGTACCTTCCTCATGTTTCATGATACTTATAGATGAATATAATACCTCATTATATTTTCAATTGTGTCTCATTGTATGTAATTAACCTATGTGTAAAGTTATTCCTTATTAATTCATGTTTAAAGCATATGCAGGCTATATTATCTGTTTTTCCTTGTGTGAGTTTTGGTAGTTTGTGTCTTTCAAGTAATTGGTCCATTTCATCTAAGTTATCAGATTTGTGGGCATAAAGTATAACATTTTTTTCTTATCCTTTTAATGTTTATGGATGATGGAGTTTAGAATTAAAGTCTATTCAATAGATTAGTCAAGAGCATCTCATCAGTTGTTTTTATTGGATGAGATAGAAATTGAGTGAAGACCAAAACACCCACATAATTGATAAACAGAGAGACAGCTCAGGTCACTGACCCTGCAAATTATTTTTTAATGCATAGACACATCAGTTCCTCTGATTTTGTCTCCCTGGATGATTTCTGGGATGTGATTTCCATTGGAGTGGAAAAGAAATCATATTTGACTGAATTCCAGAAAGGGATGTCTCTGCATTGTTCTGTGTATGTGTGTGTGCATGTGTGTATGTGTGCACGTGCACACATATATGTACATACCCATCTATGCATACGTGAACAAAGGAGAAGTAAGATCCACTGCTTTGTGCTCAACTTAAATACTTGACTATTACTGCATTGAAATGGATAAGGGTGTCATTCACCAAAAATACCTCAAATCTTTTTGTTTGTTTGTTTTTGACATGATGAGCCTGATGAACCAACACCTAGTGTTTCCATGAGGTAAGAAGTAGACTGAGGAAAGTGGCCTAGGGTTAGAAACTCAGAATGGGACTGATTGCACACTGGTGATAAGCATGCAATGACTTGCATGGAGGCTCTTGCTGATGGTTTTCCTCTTAGGTGGACCACCACAACAACCTCTTATAACTTGCTTTAATTTTTCTCCAACTGAAACTATTTGTACCACTTTTATGATTTTTGCCATGTCTGTGTATCACTTATAGCATTATTTATTTAACATATTTATATCATAAATATTTAATACATGTATTAGCAGCAGTTAATATTATTACAGGACATTTTGTGTTACTTCTGCCAATGTAAAACCAATATCTCATGGCCTTCAAAGAAGAATCTCATTTTAAGATTTTCCTGCAAATAAGCAAAATATCAAAAAACACCTAAAATTAGTTCATGTTCCACTAACAGCACACAGATAATACTTTGGGAAGTATGGACATATAGAATAAGGTCCACACTAGCAAAGCACACAAAGCTTCAGTGATCTGGCCCTGATTTCTCTCCAGCTTCGTTTCTTTTGTAACCATGCTTCACTTATCATTATTTGGCTTGTTTGAATAATTTGTATTTTCCCAATTCACCCTATTTTAGATATCTGGCTCACAACAATTCCTAGGTGCCAGAAAACCTTTCACACCTTTGTTTACTTAGAAAATATCTGTGCACCTTTTAGACTTAGAGCATCATCTCTTCCCTGAAGCTTTTATTGCTACCCTAAGGTAAATTTACTTATTTTTCTGTGTCTCCCCCTGTAACACTTAAATGATTTCCTTGTTTGGAGTCTCTCTTCCTCTACTAGATTACAAATGCCTTCAGATATCTTGTAGGCATGCAATGTGTATAGAATGAGAAAATGAAGGCCGGATAGGTGACTGACAGCATGGGTTGATTTCTGTGGTACCCCCCAAATTAGTGATTCTACGTATTTGTCCAAGCCTGAAATTCTGCAAATGGAAATACAATTCCTTACTTTAAGAATATACGTTTGCTGTTAAAGTTCAATTATCCCTAGGATCAGAATCACTCAATCATGTCAAAATGTTTGCAGATTCATGTGAAGGTTCTACACACCCTCTCCTGAGAGTAAGTTTTGACAGGAGGGGATTGGGAGAGAAGTCCTTATTTCAAGGAGAAGATGACACCAAAAAGACATAAAAAAATGTGGAAAGAGATTGTCCATTTTGAGTGTTTACCTATAGACCATCGTATTGGTAATTTCAATCAGAGCAGACTAGGACAATACGGAGAAGCTTAAGTCATGGGGAAAGTGTTAGCCCCCCACTTCTACCTTGACCACAAGCTCAATCCTGGATCCAGGATACAAGTGGCTGCAGGTTGGAGGAAATTCCATGGAAAGAACACACTGTCTGGGCTAGTAGGGAGGTAGAGTAACACATAGCTCAAGGAGACTTAGTTTCTGATATTTTGACAAACAACAGAAACTGTATTCCCTGAAATTGACCAGAAAGGCAAAGGTGTGGCACCATGAGATGGCAAAGATGTTCAGTGTTCTTTAGAAATGCTTACAAGCTCCTGTGTAAGAAGGGAACAGGAAAGAAAAGAAAATATATTGGAAAATCTAAACATAATTTCACGGTATCACAACTGAAGACTGTACAAGTCCATGGAATTGAAATAATGTTACAGCAAATAGCCTGTGTACCTCTTCAGTATGATTTTCTTAGACCTCAAGCAGAAGGAAGTAATTCTGGCCTTTACTGAGCATTGGAAGGTATAATGCTTCCAATTTAGAACATACTCGTATGTCTGTTTGCCACATGTTTTTGTTTTTTAATAGTCATTTAATTTTGGTGAAATAGCTTTGTGGAGCTATATCTCTTGTTTCTTTGCTTGCCTCTTTGAGACCATTAATTTTCACAAATAAAATAAGATCCTGGTATGTCATAGAACATATTTAAAACATATAGAATCAGAATTATTTCTATAGTGAAAAAGACATAAAGCCATGAAAGAGCCAAGGCAAAACTTTCCCCAAATTTAAGGAGATTATGGCTATTTTTTCTCTTTAGGTAAATTCAGTCCTTTTCTACAAAACATACAGTATTTCCTTCTGTAGTCATAAGGAGGATGTGAGGTTTCTGATGGTGAGGTCTATAAGGGAGAATGTGCTCTTAATTAGAAGACCATGTGAGCCTGTGATAGATATTCTTAGCTGTTATATGGATTATGTTTCTCCCCTTTTTCTCTTTCAAGAATTCTGTACAGTGTGAAAAGAATTGTAGAATTGATAGCTTTCTATATACATATGTATTTCAATGACCTGAAACTAGAAATGCACTAGATTATAGAAACAAATGTCTAAATTAATGAAAGACACTGGAAATAGCAGTTCGGTTACCATCACTGCAAGGGGGCCAGCTGTCATAATTCTGGCTCAGTTGGGTCTTTAACCTGGGGGGTCCTATTCATTATCTTTGGAATGCCACATAATAAGTGATTCTCAGAGGATACCATCTAATAAAAATACCAACCAGACATGTTCTGTTATTTTTGCCTCTTCCTTCCTTACTAGTTCAAGTCTCTAATTACTAACAGCAACTAAATTCAAGAGCGTTTTTACCCTTACAGCAGCTGGTAGCATCTAATCTTTCCTGTTTGTAATCACAACCTAAACAATGGAAGAATAGCTTATATTTTTAAGTAAGCTTTATTATACAGTTGTTCAGAAAATGTAATGCTTGCCTCACCTTAAAGTTTCAGAGAGGCATACTGTGCTCTGACATGTCTAGGCATTATCTTAGAGTGATACTTTGCTTGGACAATATTTTACAGTATCCAGCTTCTTTTCATTGGCAAATCCTTTGTCACTATTATTATTTCACACCAAGAGCCCATATCCTGCTACAAAACACAGTAAATAGTAGCGTATGTAAAAACAATTTGTGTTGTGGAATTTATATCCTAAAATTCCTTTCCTTGGAGATAAGTGAAATCTGAGCTCCAGAGCTTGACACTGTGACAGGTATTCGTGTGCTTGTGTGTGTTTGTGTGTGTGTGTTGGTGGCAGGGTGGCAGAAAGGCAGTGAAACTGTTTGGAATGAAAAGATTCTTGTGACACATGGGCTGATGGAAGTGAAGCATTAAATTCCTGGGCATTCTGAGGCAGCTTTCCTCTTCATTCAAACTCCTAGAGCTTACCATAATTTTTCAGAGGAGTGATGATTTTTTTTTAAAGATTTTATTTATTTATTTGAGAGAGAGAGAATGAGACAGAGAGAGCACATGAGAGGGGGGAGGGTCAGAGGGAGAAGCAGACCCCCCGCTGAGCAGGGAGCCCGATGCGGGACTCGATCCCGGGACTCCAGGATCATGACCTGAGCCGAAGGCAGTCGCTTAACCAACTGAGCCACCCAGGCGCCCCAGAGGAGTGATGATTTTTATTTTCAATTTCCAAGATAGTCAGAATGATGCAAAAGCCCAGTGGAACTTTACCAGGTAGAACAGGGAGAGGGCGTCTAAACAGAAGCCCATCATCATATCTTGTGTTTTATTATATGCTACGTGGCATGAACATGCTTGTTTCATTAAATTCTAAGCATGTTTCCCATACAGAGAAATGTGCAGTCAAGCAGATATTTTAAATAGCTGTAGCATAAAAATATAAAAAGATTCAATGTATCTAGCTCATCCAGAAATGTGGAGCTATGGCTTATAATATGTGCTTCAAGATGAACAAGGAGACAGTTCCCAGAGCCGCACCACAAAATAAAAAGCTTCCAGGGCATTTTCATTTCAGCAGCACTGTGAGCAAATGCCTACTAACCCTTCCTCTTCTGCTAAATTATAACTTCATATTCCAAGCACCTGGAAAATTCCCAGGAGTTTAGTTGGAACAGTTGTGGCCCAGAACTCCTCAAACAATCCCAGGGAGCAAACTCTCTGGCCTGAGAAACCCCAGCGCTGGAAGAATCCAACTCTACACCTCCACATCTGTGCCCACACAGTCAAGCACAGATAGAAACCAACAACAATAAAACCGGGGGAGATTCGTGCCTTTTGAAATCCGTGGTCACCCATCTTAATGGGAGCTTTTAACACTTCATAGAAATTCTAATGAGATTTTTTTGTTAGCTTGCTTCCCCACTCTCTGGAATGGCAATTTAAAACATTTTCCACTCAACTCACATCTGCAATTTGCTTTCTTCTTGTTCTTAGCAGATGTCTTACTTCACAGAAAATTTAAATAGAAACCATGAAAGCAAACCACCTCAACTTCCTGCCAGCATATCTAGGAATCTACCTCAATTGCCCCTTTCCTCTTCTCCTCCACTCCTGTCACAAAGTAGGAAGTGTCCCTTCTCCAAGTTACCTTTCCGGGGTATGGTCACCTTAGCCACATTCCTCAGAAAGGAAAGCTGGGCTCTGCCCAGCAAACCTCTCTGCTGGATTTCAGTGGAGGGCTCCTCCATGGCACCCAGTCTTTTCTTGCCCCTCTACTCTATCCAAATTGCCACCACAATAAACATGTAAAGCATCACTGGGGCCATGTCACTGCCCCGTGTTAAACCTTCTGTTGTAGGTGGAATTGAGTCCCCCTTACAAAATTCATGTGTTGAAGCCCTCAGTCCTTGTACCTCAGAATGTGACTATATTTGAAGATGGAGTTTTAAAAGTGGCACTTAAGTTAAAATAATGGCATTAGGGTGGCCTGTAAGTCAATATGACTGGTGCCCCTTAAGAAGAGGAGAATAATAAAAAGAAAAGCAAGAGAACACAGACTCATATAGAGGAAAGCCAAGAATGGAGGTCTCAGCAAACACCTCTGCTAACACCTTGATCTTGGACCTACTTCCAGCCTGCTGAAGTGTGAGAAAATCAATGTCTTGGTTAAGCCACGCAGTCTGTGGCCCTATGTTCCGGCGGCCCTAGCAAACTGATACACTGCCCAATGACTCTGTCATCTCTAAGGTAAAGTCCATAAACTCTAATGTGCTTTCTAAGGCTCAGGGTGATCTGGCTCATGCTTGCCTCTCCCACCTCATCTTTGGACACTCTCTGCCCTTCATTCCACTCCAGCCACACTGACTTTGTGTAGTTCACTGAAGAAGATGCTATTATCTTCCTTATTCTTGAAACTTTTGGATGTACTGTTCCTTCCGCTTGGAATGTTCCTACTTGCTCATGCTACTTACTCACCTAGTCAGCATGTTCATCTTTCAAGTCTCAACTTAAATATCACTCCTGAGAGAAGCAACACTAGCTCCCTAAGACTAGACTAGGTCCCTCTGTGGTAATCCTCCATAGAATTCTATGGTGCTACTTTATAGCCCATATCACTCCCCGGTCATTTGGTCAAAATACATCTTCTCACAAGATTGTAACCTCCATGGACTCAGGAACCATTTCCATCTTGTACACTGCCTATTCACAGTATGTGTGCCTATATCTATCATATATGGGATATTCTATTTGTGTATGAATGAAGCATCAGAAGGACAGGCAAACGACTGACAGGATCATGACTTCTAGAAGAAAAAATTGGCAACTATAGAACTGCTTTGAACATGGCATTAGTAAGATTTCCAATGCTTAGCAAAATCCAATTACGTGGATATTTGTTGCTGAAGTTGAAGTAGTGAAGTAATTACCTATAAAAAAAAAAGAGTGTTACCAATTCAATTCAGCTTATACTATGTCTAATTTATTTTGGGATATAGATGAAACAATTCTATGAAGGACTGATTTTATTTTTTCACCTGGAATTTCACATCTTTACAGAAGCATCCACAGTGTGTAGGAAATTTGGGCACCATCATTAGAACATATAGTGATGCATATCTTCCTATCACTAGAGACTGGGTTTACTGCTGCTCTTCATCTCTGGTTTCTACCAGAAGGTGGAAACCCTTTAAAGGAACCACTTTGAGGTTCAGAATCTTTTCTTGAGGTGTATTGTGGGAGGTGCTAATCATATAGGAGTCACTGGTATGCAAGTGTGGAGGGAGTACTATTAGGGGCCATTTATTTCAGGGTGGCCCACAGGTACTAGAAGAGGGAACTTGTAGTATATGTGTCTCGCTCTTATGGTCAAGAGGAGGGAGGATGTGACAGCAATATCATGCTAAGAGAAGTCTTTTATGGCACTTGTGTAGTAATAATGGTGCCATCTATTTGTGACTGATATTTTTGATGGGGTTGACTGTTCCTGAGTGGGCTGGGGACAAAAAGAGTAATGTAGCCTGCCATCATTCGCACATTTATTTACGTGTCAGGGCTTTTGTTCGGATTGTGACTGAAGCCCATTTGTAGAGTCAGGCATAATGAAGTAAATCTCATTGAGATTCACTTCAGGACATATCCAAACAAACAAGATCTTCATTCTGAGCCCATCCAAATGTCCGTAATTTGGTAAATTACTCATTCTATTTGAATGCATTAGTCATCATTTATGAATGTCAGTGAAATTGAATGGACTTCCCTCAAAGCACTATCGAACATTTCCATCATGTTACACATGCCTGTTTTTTTTTTTTTCCAAGACATATTTTTCTCCTGCATTTAAAATTTCTGGCCCATAAGCCAAATAGGCATTCTGAAAAATAAAAAATCATGTCCAAGTAGCTAATGGGTCTTTATAAAATACATATTTTTTTAGATTTGAGCAGATTGAGGTCGCACCATATATTACAATGTATAAACCTTCATAATCTTTAGATTTAGTCAATATTTATTAAGCACTTTGTAAATCTTAGTAACCTTCAACATAAACAGCTGTCAGTGAGAAATAAAACAGGAAGCATCTTAAGAAAGACAATGCCTCAATGGTTCATCTCCTTGAAAAAAAATTAAAAAAAACCAACTTTGGAGTGATGAATTGACTGATTGATTGAGTATATTGACTAATAGAAAAAATTAAGTTTAAAATAAAAAAGGCCCTGAAAAGAAAACTTCTCTGATGCCTTGACATTTTATGTTCTCTTTAAAGTCAAAGAGTTTTAGTAAAATAGCAAAGAGAGAAATCTGACATTTTGCCACACATCAAATGTTTACAGTATTTTAAAGTTATACCAATTAAAATGTACTATGCCAACACATTTTACTTGCTGTGTGTGAGCTCTAAGTCTTTATAATGTATTGCAAATGTATGGTGAAGACAGAAGATTGCCAAGCTTACCATTGCATTTCTGAGGACATTTATGTGATTCCCTAAATTCTGAACTATATGAGCCAAAAGGATGTCCTGAGTTCTCTTCTACATTTATTTAAGATGTATAATAGAGTCAGTGGTGTCTATAAAGTATTATTACTCAAATGACTAGAATTCTTATTAATTTAGCAAGGAAACATTCTTCTCAGGAAATGATCTTTTTAACTGTTCTCTTGGAAAATTTCATAAATCAACAGCTGAATTTTTAAATGAAGTGTGAACAAACTGTCACAGGTATACTAATCCAAAGATGGACTTTTGTCCTTATTCTGTATTGCAGAATTTTCCCTATGCTCTACACGGGCACTAATTATTCTAAGGGGAATGAATGCTGGTTATTCTTTTAAAATCTCTTTGCAGAATGTTTTATTTAATTCATTTATTATATTCCAGCTGCACATATACTGTCCACTCTCCCTATGCATTCCATGTATTTTAAATCTTAGAGGGCTTTCAATATAAGAAACATGTCTCCATTTTAATAATTCAGACTTGAAGATGATTTGATTCATGACTATATGTATAGTTTGCATTTGTATTTAAGCATGTGTGTGTGTGTGTAGCAAGTATTTATTAATGTACCATATTTCATCTTGAAATTGAAAGCCTAGATAATTCTTGGAAGGGATATTAAACTTCCTCGTGCAAGCATTCTTAGACTCAAATGCTTCAAGTTTCCAGAGAGGAAAGGAAATGAATAAAATGATTGTGGGCACAGTGGCTGAAGAGCACTTGCCTTGTCTTAATGCATCAGCATCTACTCAGCTGCAGTCAGTTGCTGCCATGCAAAAGTGGTCCCAATGTTGAAAAATCATCCAGGTTACACGAGTAGTCAGAAATTTGGATTTTCATTTGAAATCTCCCAATACGTAAATTTTGGTAACTAATTCTAATTAAAACACTGTGTGAGCCAGACAAATAAGTTTGTGGGTGCCCAGTATGCAATTACTCCTGTAAAACAAAGAGCATATCATATCTAGAAAGAAAATACTATACCATAAGACTTACCAAGTTCATTTAATAGCTATATAAGAGGTCTATAAAGAAACACCAATGTAAAATGCGTACCTAGATAACGTTTTAGAGAAATATCTTGAGTAAGAGAAGAACTCCTTCTCTCTACCCCTGCCATTGAAAAGTTCTGTTTCTGGGAACTGGTTCTATTGAACACCACCTAATTCTTCATCCCAACTCCCACCAGGACAGGTCCAGGGCCTTTACATTCTTCAGTGCCCTCCTCCTTGCTTGCTATGCAGGGAAACATGTTTTTTGGTTTATAGATCTCTTGGAATGGGAGTAAAAGAGGTTACTCAAGGAAATTTTCAGGTTTGGACAACATCATTCATGCTGGGCACACACCAAAGGAAGTGATAGCAGAGAAGAGAACTCCCTACCAGACAGCAGCAGGGAATTGGAAAGTATAGTCCCTAGCCTTGTTGGCCTTAATTCATAGGGGGCAAGCAAGCGCTGGACATACGACCATTCAGCCCTCTGGTAGCCCCAGAGCACTGGTTATCATTGCTGAAAAGCTGAGAATAAGGCTCTCTGCAGGAATATCCCTCTTCTCTGGGTCCTTATGTCTCTCCAGACTTCTCTCTCCACACTACCTCTTAATAGCTCTGCTTTCACCATACTCTTTTATTGTGGGAAGATAATTCATTCTCGCACACCAGATGTTTCTAACCCACATTTTTCTGTGTCCTAAGTTTTCTCCATACCCCTAAGGCCTTAGGATTTTGGAAATAAATTCCAGAAGTTTCTCCTTTTTTCACCTTTTCACCCTGTCACATTCATCTGAGACAATGGACACACGGAATAGGCTGCTTGAATGGAGAGCAGAAAAAACTCTAAACACCAGGATTTAAAAAACAAAAACTGTTAATATCTCAAAAAATGTATCCTGCCACACAAAAATGTTTAAAGCTATTTTAATTTTTATTTGTATTAATTTACAAATCTGGTGTAGTGATCTTTTTGGCCTGTGAAAGAAAAATCACATATTCAAAATAAAATTCTACTTGAATGGACGAACTTTCTCTGCACTTCTTCCTCTTGGCCCCTTTACAAAGGATATGGAGGTTGCAGACAGTCTTTAGGTTTCTGCTCTTCCTTCTGCTCCTAAAGCAGAAGCACAGGAGAAATACATTTAAAAATAACTAATTTTAAGCATCATCTTCTAGTAAGAGTATTACAAAGCATCAACTGCTCTTAAACCAGTGATTAATGAAGTCTGGGTGATTTTAGTACCATACCACAACTGATCATCTAATCGAGAAGAAGCTACATTTTTTTTTTTTCCAAAAGAAGACACATTTGGACCTCTTACTTTTCTGGAAAGTAACTAGAAATCTCCCTTCATGATAAAAAAGAAAAAGAAACATAGGTCGATTTGACTCCACTGATGGTAAATTTGTGTCAGTTTTAAAATAAGAATTCAATAAAATTCTCACCTTGGTTACTGTATCATCAAAGTCATCATTCACATTTTTTTCACTTGCCAGAAAAAACCTCTTAGGAGTTGTTGCCTTAATGCACAAGGAGCTTTAAAAAATGAATAAGTGAGACTTGAGGAAAGTGTCTTCTGATGTTTTTAGAAACACTGTGGTGTGACAGTGGGGAAAATAAAAGAACTTTGTTTTAATGTTCATAACTGGTAATTCTCACCTTTTTCAGACTCCGTGTTAATATTCAGCACCATTATGACCCCTTTATCTTCCACATCTTTCATCTTAAAATATTACTTATTTCACATAATAATAAATTCTTTGTATAGCTCATAGATACCAAGAGTTTTAATGTTATAGAGTATTACATTGTTATAATTACCTATTAATTTATTCAAGTTATTGAACAATTACTATGATAGGTATTATATACTAGATTTTTGACATAAGAAACAGAAGACTAAGAGCTCACAATAATAGATTTGAGGAAGCAGGATGTGTAAATATGGTTATAATATGCTGTTATGTGTATTGTAGTAGATATAAGCTGGTGGCTTACAACTACTGGTTGCTTTGATAGATCATAAGAAGGAGTTAAATAAGGCTCCCCTTCAAGATAGGTGGTCATCAGTCAGAGCAAGTGGAGTTGTGGGACTAGCACATGCTAAATTAGAAGGGCTACATCCCTGCAAGTACATCAGTATAATAGAACATTGAGTGCAATGTGGAGAATACTGCAAGGGAATGTTTACAGGGAGATCAACTATGAAAGACCTCATATTCATGGTAAGGCTTTATGGAATTAGAGGAGGAGTTTAATCAGTAGAATACTTGTTCACATTATCACAGTGGAAAACACTCTCTGGCTGCAGTATAGAGATTGTGTTGGAAACAGGCAAGAGTGCTAATGGGAAGGCTGGCTGTTGTAATCTAGAATGAGACCTGAGTGAGGCAGTGGCAACAGGGATGGAGAAGAGGGGGCAGAGTCAAGGACTATTTAGGAGGTAGAATGGTATACATGACTCAGTGATTTGAGAATGTGAAGAGTGAGGGGTGAGAGTCTAGTTTTCTGGCTTTGACAGCAGGGTGTACAGTGGTTCCAAAAAGTAGTACATGGAATGCAGAAGAGGATGAGATTTTACATGGAAAACAGTGAGGTTATTTCGACACATCTAGTGTAAATGCCTGTGGTTAATCCAAAATCAGACATACCTTGAGTAGCTGAGGGCTTAGTTCAGATGTGGGTGAAAGATGAAGATCTGAGATTTATCAGATCTTAGTTGAAGCTGTGAAAGTGGATGAGAATAACCAGCAAATGTATAGAAGATGGACTAAAAAAATCTAGAACTAGGAAAAAATTAACATTGAAAGAGTAGACAGAGGAAATGGAAACTGCAGGTAAAGTTAGATTTAAATCCAGAAGAGTAGAGTTCTAAAAACCAAGAGGTAAGAGGATGTCAGATATAAGTGAGAGAAAGTAGAGTGGTCACTGGTGCCAAATTCTGCAGAGAGAGTGGGCAATAGAAGAATGAAAAAGAGTTGCTGAGATTTAGCATCCTCATGGTCACTGGTGACCCTTGGGTGGTGCTTCCAATGTATAGTAGAGAAGTAGCCAGAGACTCCGTCCGTGCCCTAACTCCAGGTCTTAGAAAAAGACTTATAATGTTAAGCCATATTATTTAAACTCTAATGAAATTGGAAAATAAGTTATTTAAGTATTCAAGAGCTAGAATCAACTCAAGATCTAGAACACAGAAAATTATAAAAATAAATGTATGAATTATGGAAACAGAAACAAAAACCAACAACAATAGGACTGAGAGAAGTGTTTAAAAAATAGCTCAAATTTTGAAGATGAGCAAAATAGACAAAGCTATTGTAAGATTAACATGAAAAAAAGTACAAGAGTTATAACTATAGAGTGGATATTTTAAATGTATCATAATTTTACATTATTTTTAATTTTTTAAAGTAATCTCTATGCCCAATGTCAGGCTCCAACTCACAACCCCAAGATCAAGTTGTATGCTCTACCAGCCAGGCACTCATAAGATAAATTTTTAAAATCAAGATAATTGCACCAATAAATTAGCAAATTAATATAAAATAATTTTCTAGAAAATCTAAGTAAATGAAATTGAATAGAGGAAAAGTTAAATCATTAGTTAAAAATAATTTACTTCAAAATAAACTAGTTTTAAAAAATTGTTTTAAAGATGAGTTTTATCACACTTAAAAGGAACAGACAATCCCTGTATTATAAAATGTACTTTCAAGAAGGAAAGAGAGAAAATGCTATCAAATTAATTTCCTGTAACTTTAACATGCACCCTAGATTAGGACAGCATAAGAAAATTGAATCTCATTATTGGACATACATGCAGAACTATTTAAGAACTCATAGTCCACAATTCAAATGTTTGCAGGCCAGCAGGTGGATCAGAGAAATGATTGAGGCCAGGTGGATGGGAATCAAAAGGGCGGTGTAGGGACTGTGGCTTACAGGAAGACATACATAAACATGTTGTGAGTTTGTGAGAATATACTTAGTTTTATCAGACTGGCCAATTTTTTTTAAAGGTGAATCTGGAAATTTATATTTCTGTGTATAATTTCCTGATTTTTAAGTGTCGACGGCATATTCAGTTTTTTGTTTCCCAACTTTTTGTGGGCCAAATATAAGTGCCTATGGGCTGGATTTGGTTGGAGGGCCAGAAACAACTCTGGGTGACTTTTCCAACTTTGCCATGAGGATCTGCAGGGAGGCTTGGAGAGAGAGTAGATCCATCCATTCTCCTTGACCTCTCCTTACTCAGGTGACCACCAGAGCCCCCAGCTGTGACTGGAGCCCAGTTTCCAATTGGGAGCCAGGGATGCCCAGGCCTTGTCATTGCCCTTCTCAAAGCTGTTTGGTTATCTTATGTGACCCAATCACTTTTTTTTTTTTTCACAATTTGACATTTCTGTTCAAATGTGTCTATCAGTATTTAAGTCCAGTCCTAAATATTCTTGCCAACATCTTGTAGATTCTCTTGTTCAGCCTTATTTTTTAAAGGTGATGGGAATGACATTGTTCTTTTCCTTTGGGTTAGGTGTGGTCTGTCACTGACTTCTAAAGTTATTTTATGAGCTTTATGGTAAAAAACTAATGTTTGCAAACATCTTCCTTCAAATAAGGATTATCTTTTTAAGAGAACACATAGCCAAAATACTCCCTGTAAATTGTTCTTTATCAGGAAAATCTGGCATTCCTCAATGCTATGATGTCCACTCTGTAGTGAGAGGAACATATGAAACCGATATTCTGGTTTGTATTTAGTAATCATCCCATTATTGGTCTGTTGCTATATGACCCAGTGTTGTAGTTTTATTTAAAAGATTTTGGTGAGTTATTTTTCTTCTTGTTTTTGTTATTCCTAGGATGTCACAATATTGACATATAAGGTTTCTCTCCACATTTGGAGCTGTGCCAGGAACACAATACCAAGATCACAATCAGAAACAACTTAAATATAATCTGTAATAATGTACGGGGCCCATCAGAGCTGGCTCCTAGCTTGCCAAAAAATGTCAGCCTTTTACACAACAGGAAATCAGGTTACTTTTAAGGCAATCCTCTTGTTGGGAACTTCCTTAATCAGATGATGTCGATACACAGAAAAGAAAGGAAGACTGAGGCATTTAGTTTAATCTTTTTAGCTTTAAACTAGCTTTGGCTGATACATTAAGATAACTGACACCAGGGTGATAGCCAAAGGCCTCAATTATCTACTTTGTTTTCTCATTTCTGCATTTTACTTTGTCCATTGTGACACACTCTGTGTCAGGAAATAGGATGGAAAGTACGGTTCTTATTCGAGGTGTATTGCAGGGAGTCTCAGGGAGTCTGGTACGTGCGCTTTTTTTTCCTTTTTTTTTTTTACTATAAAAAGGAAAGACTTTTTAAAAATTAGTTTTTCTGGCCAGTGCGTCTCCTCAGGTTCGATACTGTCTATGCTGTGAAGCCTGACACTATTCTGCCTGCAGAATAAGACCTATATGAACTATGAACATTAATGTCTAGAAATTAACTTAAGCAAGTATATTTTCTCTTTTATTTAGCATTCACAACCAAAAAAGGGCTATTTTTGATGACTACAATCAACTGCCTTCATGCCCAAGTCTAAGCTTCCTAAATCAGAAAGTGCCAGAAATTACACTTTGAACCTCCAAATAGTGTGAGTTGAACAGAAGTGTATTTTTGGATACCAAATGTGCTCTCATATCCTTCCAACTCTGCAAAATCAAACAAGCAGGAATTTCATTATCTGGGCGTTCAGCCTTTATCCCTCACAACTGGCCCTGTCTTCCTGTGACCCTGTTCCACTGCACCAGACAGAGCCATAACTGTTTCTCAGTGTTCATTTCCATCACAGCACCACCCCCTTCATCCTCCTCCCTCTCCCTCTCCCCTTCCAGCAGCGAAATGCTTCAACAGAAGGGAGAGAAAACTCAAAGAATCCCCCTTTACTAACTAGAACTGAGATGAATTGTGTCAAGAGTTCAGAGCCCCGTTGTTGCTTTGGCATGAAATCACTGCCCTTGGTTTCTGCCAAGGCGGGTGTCAGCTGGTGAATTATAACACTGGCAGACAGGACTGAGATAAGCAAAAAATACAATGACGGCTGCTACCCAGAACTATTCTTTCTGGCCTAGTGAATACAAAAATACATTGTGCAAATAAAGACAGACAGCTTCATTATGCAATTGTCTGCTACTGTGTCACTGCTAAAGAACAAGTATTGATTCTGAAACATATATCCAGACTCTTCGAGCTAATATGGTCTTGCTCTTGGCATGCATGGGGTGTTAAGGAAAGTAATTCATCTAATCTAACTTCCTAACCTTAGAGCTGAACCAGTATGTAAATTTAATATAACGTCTCATTTCTTTAGATAGTTGAAATTTAGCTTTTTTCAAAAGCTTATTTTGTATTCAAGTTCATATATATATATATTTAAAAAGTAAAATCCTAGGGCTTTGATTGGGTTTTCATGAATTACAAAATTAAGTGGGTGTGTTAGTCTGTTCAGGTTGCCATAACAAAATACCATAAAGCAAATACCAAATACCATAGAGCAAGATACCATAAAATACTGGATAGCTTAAACAACAGAGATTTATTTTCTTATAGTTATGGATATTGGAGTCCCAGATTGAAGTCTAGTAGGGTCACTCATTTTCTGGTGAGGGCTCTTCCTGGCTTGCAGATGGTCTCATTGTGTCCTCACATGGCAAAGAAAACAAAACAAAAAAGGCATCTCTTCTTATAAAACACTAATCCTATCAGATCAGGGCCCCACCCTTATGACCCCATTTAACCTTAATTACTTTTTGTAGAAGCCTAATTTCCAAGTATAACCACAATGGGGATTAGGGCTTCAACATATGAATTTGTGGCGACACAGATATTCAATCCATAACAGTGTGTTTGGGCCAACTTGATTTTTGTTATAAATAAACTGCTTAATGAACCTAACCATTTGTCTTCTGGTTGGTGATTCCTAATATACTAAATAAGTAAGATATTATGTGGTGACTATCTTTTCTCATTTATAACACGAGAAATTAAGTAGGAGAAGCAAGATGTGTGGACAGTGCAGTAGTCTTCAAAGCATGGTTCATGGACATCAGTGGGTTCCCAAGACCAATTTGGCAAGGTCAGACATATTTTCAGAACAATACTCAGTTGCTATTTGCTTTTTTCATGTGTTGACATTCCCACTGAAGGTGCAAAAGTAATGGGGGCCAAACTGCTGACACATTAACATGAATCAAGGTAATGACAGAAAACCACACTAGTAGTCATTACTACCTACCCATGCAATTTGGTGTCTCAGTCTCAATTCAGGTCAAGGTGCCAGCAATTTTACCCCATAACTTTTGCATATCAGTGTAAATACATGTACATGTATATATGTATATGTATACACACACACGTACTCATATATTTGCTTATATACAAATATGTGCCAATTTCAGTGAAGACTGAACTTGATTAAAAGGTGAAATTGATAACTTTTATTAGAATTTTACCCTTAAGTACTTATCTCTTTAAGGTTTTGTGGGTCAAAATGAAATGTATAAAGCCCTTGCCGCTTACTGAAGTATGATGGTTGATAGTAATCCTGAGGAAAAGCGTTTGTGTGATTGTTTGAGTTGTAAGTCAAACTGATCACTTTTTTCATGAAACACTGTTTTTAGTTGAAAGAACAATTGACAAACAAATCACAGTTATTCAGACTTGGGTATTTGGCAGACATTTTCTTGAAAACTAATGAAGTCACTAATGAAGCATGTCATTTCAAGGAAAACAACTGACAGAATTTGTTTCCAATGATAAAATTCAAGCTTTCAAGGGAAAATTCAAATTTTGGAAAAGCTGTTATTTACCCTTGTAGCTTGAAAGTACTTAAAAGACTTCGGTGATGTTAACAGAATCATTTCTTTTTTTCTTTTTTCTTTTTTTTTTTTTTTAATCTTATGTAAAGAAATGTGTCCATATTTAGAAGCTGCATAACTCAGTGAACCAATATTTTCTATATGGTCAATGATTCATGTTACACAATCATTTGTGAATAAAAGAGTCATTTAGCATACCTTATAGACCAATGGATTTCAAAATGAATATAAAAAATTCCCTGATAGGGTTTCAAATTCCACTGGAGCTAAACTTCAAGGAAACACCTTTGACTGAGTTTTTGGTATAATATCAAAGAGGAAGATATACAATACCTACAAAGGCTATTGACAGACTCCTCATTTATCTACCCACATGTTGGTATGAAGCTGGACTTTCTTTGTATATTCTAACCAAAACAATCTTTTTGACAGATTGAGCAGAAGCTGACATGAGAATCCAGGTGTTTTCTATTAAGTGAGTTGTTCGGGAGATTTGGCAAACATGGAAAAAATGTCACTCTTCCTAGTAACTTTTTTTTGTTTGTTTTGAAAAGAAAGTTATTTTTTGGTTAAAAATCTGTTATCTATGTTAGCACATAATGTGATTTTTATTCTTGATTTAGATGAATTAATAAATAATATTTTATAACATTTTCAGTTTTATAATAAACTTTGAGAGAGAGAGCCCACATAAACAAAACTTCTTTGGGGTCCTTGATAGTTTTTAATAGCATGAAGGGTCCTGGGAACAAAACAATGTGAGAGCCCCTGGTGCAGTAGAAAGATAAGAACATATGACAACTGGAAACTGCTTTTTTTTTTTTTTCCATGTAACTTCTGCTGTTTTTTTTGTGAATTGGGGCAAGTTATGTAATTCTGAGCTGTAGTTACATCTTTTATAAAATAGAGATAATAAGGTGTACTTCACATAGTTTTTGTAAGGATTTATTTAATGAGATCATGAATATGAAAACACTTTATAAACTGTGAAGTGCTAAACAATTTCAGTTACTCTGTTGTTGCCTCTAGCATAGATTTGCAGAACTGGCAAGATATTAAAAGCACACAGATTTTTCCATTACCTTTTTATTCTTGATTTGCCCCTCTTAATCCTGCTCATCAACAACAACAAAACAAAGATGATACATGTTACTCTTTTATTCAAGGATCTCTTCAACACAGCCCCAACTTAACTGTCCCCAGATACCTTCCACAAGGGCTGTGTAAGACCAGGACTCAGAGAGGCTCTGAAAAAGGAGTTAGTTCTTCTTGCAGGTCCCACATTGTGTTTTCTGCTCATGCTGTTCTCTCTGCCTGGGATGGTACATAGAACTCCTCCATCTTCAACACCTGCCTCAAAATCCTTATGAAGCTATTCCTGTCACTCCTCTCTCCTGAATTTGAAAACAATTTTCTCTTTCTTTGATTCTGCATATTAATTTAGCCTCTTTACAGGTGCTTCTTCTGGTCTACTTGCCTTTGCAGTTATTTAAGCTCAGGCCACTTCTCTTGGATCTTGAGTCTCATCAAAAGGAATTTGTTAAGCTCACCCCTATTATTCTCCGCAGAGAGTACTGCTCCTGGGAGGTAATTAATAAATTTGCACTGAGTAGAATTGAACATGCCAAGGGCTTTTTTATGTGGTGGAGAATAATTTGTTTATAAGGAACAAGGTGGCCTATGAGGCTCAAATTCTTTTGAAGTCTGAAAACAATTCTCTTAGCGTGTATTGTAGAGGGAACATCAAAAGATTATTTGTGATTTTCTTACTGAAGTGAGTAAATATTGCTTCCCTCATCTCTCTCTCAGAGTTTTCTGTCACTGATGATACATATGTCATGCAGAGCTTTGTAGCATACCTGCAAGTTTCCATGGGGCAATTTAATGAGTTGACTCAGTAAATTGAACTGAAAAAACCAAACTCATTCAAACCATTTGTATTCCATTTTGGAAACTTTATTTTGCTTTTGTTTTTTGTTTTGTTTTTGTTTTTCACTTTTCAGAAATCTATTTGCTTTTGTAGAGATTATTAAATTTTATTTTTTCAGGTCTTAGAAGATCCCTAGCCTTTAATTCATGTATAAAGATGGCCATACAGATTCCCTATCCTTCTTCATAAACTACAAGATTAGTGCAGAGTAGTGCTGACTAACAGGACTTTTTACAGTAATGAAAATGTTCTCTATCTGTGCTATCCAACATAATAGCTACTAGCCTCAACTGGCTTTTCAGCACACGAAATGTGGTTAGTGCAGCTAAGGAACTCAGTTTTAATTTCCTTTTAGTTAAATAAATTTAAGTGGCTAGTGTCACTGTATTTGACAGTGCAGATGTAGTCGAAAACTTTCACCTACCTGGTACGAATGGCTCATGAAATGGTAAATTGAGGTAAATAATCTAAAAGGAACTAAATTTACTCTTTTTTCTTCAAGAAACACAAAACAGGAAATGTCTTTTATTTTTAAACTGAAGGAACAAGGAAGAAGAATTTATGGTGAGGGACAAACAATAGAGAAAATAGAAACACATAAATAGATATGCAAAATAACCACTATACACTTAAACTAGAAAATGAGGGGAAGGAAAAGGTAGACAGGACACTCCAGGGATTCTGAGTAGTTAATTAGATAAACTTCCATTTTACCCTGCATTTCATTTGGTTGGTGTCGTCAGATTATTATCACTTATAATTTTGCCCTTTTATATTCTTATCATTCCATGCTCATTGTTCCCTATTATAATTGTTTTCTTTCATCAGACTTAAGAAGACTGATGCTCCCTAAGATAATTCTAGAATTTCACTAAGATGAAATGAATTCACTGTGAAGACACAGTAATGTCCAGAACAATATTATCCTGAGGGATGAATAAAAGTAAGTCAAGAGCAGGTGTGGGTATGCATTTATTTAGGAGAATGAATAAAGGAAATATCAGAAAAAAATAATATTCTTAATAACTGAGAAAGAGAAAAATATTATTTTAAGTTTACTGGCAATTTGGACATAATTTTAGAGAACCTATTACTTCTTTGATTCCCTCATTTCTTTATTAAATGATCTATGAAACTATAAAATTTAAGGTGTTGAGAATTGGCAAACGCGTTAGTAAAGGTCACTAGGTTCCATAAAGAAAAGTTAATAGTATTCGCTCCTTAGTAATCTCTAGACTGTGAAGAATATTGACTCAGCTACATCTGCTAAGGCAGGTGGTAGGCTTAATGATCACTTTAGCCGCAAATCAAATCCACATTACTGTAACAACTGATAATGTCTTAAAGACCACCACTAAAGTCAAGAAAGCAGTGAGTTGTTAAGTATTGAGCACTATCTCAGCTAAGCAAACTGTATGTTTGAAAATAGAATAAACTTAATTTATGCTCCTTATTTCTGAGACTACTCCTTCTCAAACATTTTCAATACTCAAAACACTTTAAGCAGTAGTAATCTGTAATATGGCCACAATTTCACTAGTATTAAAAAAAAAAAACTCAGTAAAAAGGAACTTTGAAGTAAGTTTCATTATGTATTAAGTCTAAAAAAGGCAGTGTTTCTTAAACTTATGGCCCCAGAGCACTGTGAAATCAGTTGAGAGGATCTCAGTAGCAATGTTTCTCTGCTTAAACAAAATAGGATAGGATAGACTGGAGTGTATTGCGTGTAGCAAAAGTATATATATTATATAGGGAAATTTAGTTTCATTTAGATAAATATATATTTATTTGTATATTGGTTATATTGTATCATGTTTTCTGTTGTAGTTTACCTTGCCAAAGTCTGTTCTAAATAAATACTCCATTGATTGAGCACTAGTTCAAAATAGGGCTAAGCTTTCTATACACAGGAGCACACATTTTTTTTTCCTTGGCAATGGACAAAATTTTTAACATACTCATGGAAATTTCCTTGTTGATATTTTTGGATTTAAAAGATTGTAAAGTTATGAGAATTTATTGAATTAAAAATATAAATATGTGGGTGCCTGGGTGGCTCAGTTGGTTAAGCGACTGCCTTCGGCTCAGGTCATGATCCTGGAGTCCCTGGATCGAGTCCCGCATCGGGCTCCCTGCTCAGCGGGGAGTCTGCTTCTCCCTCTGGCCCTCCCCCCTTTTCATGTGCTCTCTCTCATTCTCTCTCTCTCAAATAAATAAATAAAATCTTTAAAAAAAAATAAAAAAAAATATAAATATGTGATAAATCTTAGTATGTATCATTGGGTTTCTGTAGTTAACTGGTGCTGGGCACTCTGGGCTCTTTCAGTCTTGAAATGCATGCCATTCATTTCTGTGAAGTTGTCTTGAATTACTTCTTTGGTAATTTCCTTCTCTCCCTTTTGTTCTCCCTTTCTGGAACTTTTATTTTGATGTACTCCTAATGGACTAATTAGCTAATTTCTCATCTTTTGTATTCTACTGATGTTTCAATGTTTTTGCTCTATCATCTGGAAGATTTCATCATCTTTATCATCTAAACCTTCCACTGGGTATTTTATTTCTTCTACTGCCCTTTTAATATACAAGATTACCTCCCTTCCATTTTTTTAAATGTTTCTTTTTAGTGAGGCTATGCCTCTGAACTGTGAACTTCACAAGAATTTCTTGGTGTCCTGCCCCCCCCGCCCCGCCCCCACATCCCCTTAGGTGGGACAGGATGCCTACAGCTGACTGGAGTTGAGTATTTTCCCTTCCCCAACCAGTTAGGTTCGGATTATTAGCCAATGGGTTATGATCTGGTTACTTAGTTTCTCCTGAGGTCAGGCTTTAAGAAGGAGAACAAAATGCTCTGGCATGTTTTCTCCTTTCCCCTGGAAGCTGGAGGGGATTTTTTCACTATTTACCATGAGCGCCTCCTTGAGCTCCAGTAGGTAAAACTCACAAAACTGTGGAGGGAAGGTCCCCCATGCCTGTATCCCCCTGGTGCTTTTACCTCTCATTTAGAATATCACTTCTTAAAGCATCCTTAGAGTTTATGATATGAAATAAGCTTCCTCATGAATATTTGTGATGAATGAACATTTTCTCCAAAGCAGTAGTAATGTTGGGTGATCATAGTTTGTAATAATGATTAGGATATAGCTTTTGCACTGTATTCGTAAGGATTCTTAAGGAAAAAACAATGGTCATCTGGGCTTGTAGTCTAGGACGGTGTTTATAATAGTGATCAGGTATGTAGTATCTGCTGCCTCGTATGCCAACCTACTTACATGCAAAGTCTCTTTTAATGTTCATGGGTAGCCACATAAAGGAGGGGTTATTCGACTCCTTTCACAGATGAGACAGTTAAGGATTACTACAGTTAAGCATTTGACTAAAGTCAGTTGAGTAGTACTGAGATTGAAATCCAAGAAATCTATTTAGAGTGCTCATTCAATGCACTTAAAAAAATAGAGAGTGAAATATTACAGTTCTCTATTATTTAAACAAATGGCATCATGAAACTCAATGTTATCTTTTAGGTGAAATATGTTTATGGCTCTTTACCATTTAGAGCTTTCTGATATTTGAGATGATCTTGTATTTGGAATAGATTTTTCTGAAGACATTTGATAGTCAAAGATACTGCTGAGAACAAATAGCAAGAAGCTTTTTTTAGAGTCTGAATATTTAGAAAATGTGCTAACATTGAACAGTGTTATAGTTATTTTTGTTGACCCCTCCCACCATACACACACACACACACACACACAATGATCTTGTAACATCAACAATAATGATTTCTACTCTTTAAATATATAGTTTACTTCAACACCTGGATTTTTGTTGTTGGGACACATTTTAAATATATTTGTAGGACAAATGGGCAGGTGATACAAATAATTAAAATGACTTATTAAATCCAGGGGCACTCTTAATACAAATAAAGCTTTATATCTAAATAAAACAGAAAAAACCCCACAAAATTTAACCTTCTTCTCTCAATGGTCATGTCATATTCAAATGTTTACTATTTCCTGGAATTTCCAGACAAATAATTTGACTCATTGTAAGTTTTCGTTGTGTTTAGGGAAAGAATTGGCCCTCATTAGGTAAGGCTGATGGAATAAAACTGTATCCTACCCAGGAGGCTGTTCTTTTAATACTTTCAGAAATGCGTTTTACAATTAAAAATAAATTGCTGAAGAGGTGGTGAAAAGTTTAACCATTTTGACAATATGGACAAAAAGGAATGCAAAATTTGGTAGGGAATTATTATTATTTTTTTAATGCCAGGGTTATATAATTTCAAGCTAGTTTTTCCATAAAGATAAGGAATTCCCTTCTGAAGCATAAAACAAAATGTCTAATAGCACCCCATAGGATTGCTTTTTGCAATCTCGGTGTTTATATGGCAGTGAAAGATAAAAATTAATGTTCTTGGATTCTTTTTCTTGTTGTTCATAGCAAAATCGGGTGCTGTGTATGCATGGTGTTTTTACTATGCCAGTATCTCAGGCTATCCATAAATGAGTTTATTATAAAGCATATATATCTTCTTCTAACTAAATTGGAGAGACAAGATGTAATCATCTCGGGCATTTTATTGCTATTGTAGTTTCACGTGATCACTCAATGTGGAATGTAGTTCACAGGAAGACTTCATATAATTTCTTCCAAATTTATTCAATTCGTTTTGCTCTGGAATTCACAATGCCATGGCTATTATTCTTAAATATCTTTACCTCATTTTATTCCCAATCCATCTCTAATTTTATATCCTTCTCAATCTCCTCATAAAATAAAACCAAAACAAAGCAAATAGCTAAAGAAGAACATTACTTGCAAGTGTCTGTTGTTGTAATAAATGAGTTGTTTCACTGTCAATTTTAAGGATATCCAAACAGGAGTAAAAATAAGCTAAGTGACCAACATGGTGCAATTGCATCTGTTCTTTGCTGTACTTTATTGAGAAGCAAGCAGGGTCAGAGTCTACAAGCTTTTGCTTCTAATATATACTAGTATCTTAAAATCAGTTTATATTCAGTTATATTCTGTCCAAATATATACAGGTTTTACTAAGTTTGTATTTTAGAATGGAAGAGCTGGAAGGGCTTTGTATTTCAAAGTTAGGCTAGTGAAGCTTAAAGACATGTATTGTGACTCACTCAAGGGCTCTCAATGACGTGGCAGATGTAAAAGTCAACCTAGGGTTCCAGACTCCCAGTACTCTTGCTAACATCATGCTGCCTTCACTAGAATCTGGGATATATATTAATATGTACACATTCATGCCCTACAATGTATATAAATACATTCTGTGCTTCTCTATGTCTGTAAAGGTAGATATATTGGCACAAGATCAAGCAAGTGGTTAAATCAGAGAATGGGAAAGCATGGAATTTAACCAGTATTTTTAAGGTATAAAAGCAAGGACATACATGGTAAGTGAAATGTATTTTAAGCCATGAAGGTCGTTATGAGCCCATATTTTGTCAACAACAATTTTGAACAAACTGCAAGGAAAGGAAAGTATATCCCCAGGAAATGCTGGTAAGTTGAAAAGTTTGAGCTAGAAATGAACAAAATACAGTGTTTACAAGAAAAAGTTGGTCTGATGTAATCTTTGATTAAAAAAAATTGAATTGTGTGTTTTTCTTCTAACTAATAATTGAAATAATTCATAATGCAGTGTTGAACAATGAATATAAAAAATAATCAATTATTTATGTGAACTATAAGAATCACCGCTAAGAAAATATAAAGTTGCATATATTTTATTGTTTTTCTTTTCTCAAGAGATATCTGCTTAAATAATTCATTCAACCTAGTACTCCTTTTTACCCTTACCTGGGAATATGTCTTACTGTCTGAAACACCAAAAAATTGCTTTTTTCTAATTTATATGTATACATTAAATATACATTTAAGCTATATCTTGTATTTTTTCCCGATATCTATTATCATAACAACAACTTCTTTCCAACTTTTCATGGAAATGTTAAACAGCAAAAGCACTAGGGTGGTAATGTATAGATAATACTAACAAAGATGTCTCGAGGACCTTCAAATTTATCATTTTTCTCTAAGTGATGTAAAAAGTATTTTAAACTATAAATTAGTAGGCACAATATGATATTCAATGAATTCTACAAATATCAGAATATTTGCAATCACCAAGTATCCCAAGTATAACCAAATTTTTACCTTTCAAGCTTTTGTTTTTTAAGATACTCAAAGCTATTAAACCATCCCCATCCACAGAGAAGGATGATTTTGCAGATTAGGCATTGTTTGTGTTGCTATTATTTAGAGAGGTGGTGGGAAGTTCCTTGCCCAATTCCTGCTTCCTCAGGGTCCCAAGTAGTTATTGTTTCCTCTGGACACAAATATTCTGAAGGTCTGCTCTGTCGCCTTGTGTATGCCTCAGAGGAAGGGAGGGGACACTCTTTTCAGTCCCTGATTTTACAAATCATTGAGATGGTGGAATGTGTAGAGGAAAGCTATGTGTCAGAGAGCCTGCTTACCTACACAAGGGAACTTTCCATCTGCCATACTTTGCACTCTCCACACTGTAAAAACATCTCAAATTCTTGCAAAACATTACCCCAATTGTTTAAAAACCTGCAACCAATTATTTTTTTCCAAAATCTAAGCTTCTCCTTTAAAGGGTATAGATTTTTTTTTCTTTAAGATTTTATTTATTCATTTGACAGAGAGAGACACAATGAGAAAGGGAACACAAGCAGGAGGAGTGGGAGAGGGAGAAGCAGGCTTCCCTCGGAGCAGGGAGCCCAAAGCGGAGCTTGATCCCAGGATCCTGGGACCATGACCTGAGCTGAAGGCAGACGCTTAACGACTGAGCCACCCAGGCACCTCAGATTTTTTTTTTTTTTTTAAGAAAATAAACTGATCATGTAAAACTCTTGGTAGGAAGAGACAAATGGCTCAGAACATCTGTTTTTTTCTTATAAACTATATTATATTTGACATCATTTTTAAAGCATCTAAAAATAAATCAAAAAGTATTATTTTCTGATGTGATCCCATGACATTTATTTTTTTCAAAGCATTTGTAACTTAGTATAGGTAAAATGTTTCTTTTTATAACATTTATCTGAATGACTGGAAGCAGTACTTGCTTTTTGTCTCTTTTAATTTAATAGGCCTTTAAAAAAAAGATTTATTTTGTTATTTTTGGGAGACAGAAAGCACAAGTGGGAGGGGCAGGAGAGGGAGAGAGAATTTCAAGCAGTCTCTGCACTGAGCACAGAGCCTGACATGGGGCTTGATCTCACAACTCTGAGATCATGACCTGAGGTGAAACCAAGAGTTGGAGCTTACCAACTGTGACACCCAGGCACCCTGTCAATTTAATAAGCTTTTATTGAACTCCTACTATATGCTAGGCACTATTCTGAGTGCTAAGAATGAATATGAAGAAAACCCTGGCTCACAGAGCTTTCTGATACAAAAGACATTCACACACTAATAATATAGGTATAAAATAAGACATTATCAATCGCGGAATAAATGTAAGGACATAAAAGTCATAGAGGCCGTCCAGAAGAAAGAGGGGAACAGTGATGGTCAAGGAGGGCTTCCTAAGGGCGACATGTCTGAATAGGTTTTCGATAGTTGAATAATAATTTATCCAACAGAGAAAAGCTGATGAGGTGGAGGAACCCAGCAGAAAGATGGTATTATGGGTTGACTAGTGTCCCCAATATCTCAGGATGTGGCCTTATTTGGATCTTTACCAAATTAAAATGAGGTTTTAAGGTATGGCCTAATATTATGTAACTGGTGTTCTTATAAAAAGGGGAAATATGGAGACAGAGTGGCACACAAGGGAAAACACCATGCGAACATCAAGGAGAGATTAGAGTGATACATTTAAATTTTCCCTCATAGCCCTCAGAAGGAACCAACAACCCTGGTGACACTTTGATCCTGGACTTTCTAATCTCCAGAACTGGGAGAATACACGTTTCTGTTGTTTAAACCACCCATTTTGTGGTACTTTGTTATGGCACCCCTAGCCAACTAATACATACTGGTGAAGTCTTGGTGGTAGGGAGAAAAAAAATAAGTTGAGGAACTACCAGTAGTTCTGAATGCTAGGCTCATAACATCATGTGATGGCCGAATACCTAGAAGTAAGGTCCTATTAGTTAACAATGGTTTCCAGAGGGCTGTGTCCAATAGTTGGACTTTATCAAATGGATAATGGGGAATCATCTAAGAATCTTAATAGAGTGATGTCACCATATTTTTGTTTAAAAAAAGGCCAATCTGGCAGCAGTGTGAATGCTTTTGGGGGGAAAAAAGAGTAGTAGGAGATATTGTAAACAGGGGTCTCCTCGGTCACACTGACCTGATTCTAGTGATGCTTGGATAATTTAAAGGTGTCTGCAGGGCAAATTGCTGATGGTACCAAAGAATCTGTCTTGCAGAGACCAAAACATCAAACCAAACCAGTGGGAAGTTCATTCACATTTGTGTCCTCCACATAAACTAAAATCAAAGAACAAGGAAAATGCTGCTTGAGACTTCGAAAAGATCAGAATTTCTTTCCTCCAAATTATAGTGATTATATTCCATGGAAAATACTTACCAGATAGGGATGTTTCTTGACTTGTGAGGAATAAGCTCCACATCATAAGGTGCATTTTGCTAATCGCAAGCTCTCACATACTAATGGACAAGTTCCCAAAGGGCTAACTATTGTTTTTTATTGGCTCTTTATTAAGTAGCCTGCAGTGTAGATAATCATTTTCACTGAATTTGAAATGAAGCCTGGGTGAACCAGCCTGGAGCAAATCGTAGGTTGAAAAGCCAAAGTCTTAGAAGTGAAAATTACAAAGCTGAGAGTACTTTGAGCCAGTTGGTCTATTCAGCACCATCTTAGTGTTTGACAATATTATAAAGGAGCATGACTGAACATAAAAACAACTCTAAAAATACATTTCTGTGTGCTTGGCAAATTATTACTTTTAGTGTGGCTGCTTAAATACCTCTTTGTGCTTTTTTTTTTTTTGGCATAGGCTTAGTACATACGACAGTATATTGACATTTTCATCTGTGGAGGTCACTGAACATCTGTGCAGAGCCTTACACACTGACAATCATAAATTTTCTTGTCCTAGAATCATTTCTTATCTATATAAATATATTTATATATTTATTATTTATTATATATTTATTCAATCATGTCCTATATATTTCCTAGAAGACAACTCCCCTCTTAGCCAGACAATGGCTTCTCTGACTATCAACAGAAATAAGACCAGATTGTCATGTAAACTTTGGAGACAGGGAAGATTTCTGAAGAGTTTACTATAAAAATAAAAGACTAGAAATCTATTTCACTCTTTAGATGCTCCAGGACCTTGAAAGATGTCTGCCAGTTGGCAGCAGCAGCTTCATATAATCAAGCTGTTGACCTCAGCTGTGCCTTTCCAAGAGCTCAAATGGTAACAGAGCTCTTAAATGGGAGTGGGACTGCTCAGTTTAAATATTTTGTTTTTAATTCCCTCACACCTGCTACTGGACCCAGGGAGGAGGTTTGCAAACACTGAGAGATACAGTGAGAGAGCTCTTAGGTCAGGGCTACAAAAACAAGCACTGTTTGTTTGTTTTGCAATAACAAAAAATGGGCACTTCCTCTCTGAAGAGCAGTGATAAGCACTCCTGGAGGCGTGTGTTTGGCTCTTAATGAAATTAATCTTTCTATCTTAAGTCACAAAAAGAGCCTACAGCCTTCATAGTTAACGTAAGAGTTCACACCCCATTTCCTCAATACCAGTCCTTCTTTTTCACAAACCTTCCTCTTCCAGCTCCAACAAACCCAAGGAGGATAAAGAAGAAAAGCAATGCATGCACAACCCCTCACCCCTCACAGCGATACCAGTATTTTCAGAGATTAACAATTCAGCTTGCAAATGGGTTATCTAAAACAAGGCAGAGAAATCTAAAATACCTGCAACTCTTCCTCTCCCTCATGACGTTAGTGTAATAATACACTTGAGTCTACTGGTATGAGGAAAAGTAATTTCAATCCTATAGAAATACTCAGTGCAAGTACTTGTTTATTGCAACAAATATTAAGTGTAGGAAATTTGCTCGCTTTGTATTAGAAGAGTGGTAATTTAACTTTATAACGTATAAATAAATAAATTAGCACAAATTTGCTAATTCTCAGAAGAAAGATAGCTCTTTTAAGATGTAGATTTGAATATATGAGGTTTAATTATTTCTGAGACAAATCATTTGCATATTACATCCACCTTCCTAAAAGACCATTTCTGAGGTAAGTTAGGCCTTCAGGGCAATGTTTGACCTTCCTGGGAAAGAAGAGACAAAAAGTCTCATAGCTACCATAATGTAATTGGAAAAGAGACTGGCTCCTAACAGCACTTTTGTGACTTAAACTGTTTTGTGGGCTTATTTTTGACTTGTAATTTACTGATGTTATGGGGTGGGAGAGTCTACATCGTGTGAATGGAGGTCTCCATTCTGGGATTCCCCATGAAATATTTGTGTGAGGAACCACGGGCTCCAATAAAGATAGCCCAAAGGAAAGTAGCAAGCACAAAGCAGTTTATTAAGGACAGTACACTCTCAAGGTAAGAGAGTGGGCAGCCCAGAGGTGGCAACTGCCCTGAGGCTACAGGGATCTTTTCTTTTTATGTGAGAGGGGGTCTTGGGTCATGGAGCTGGTGGTCTGAAATGGAGGCTGCTTCCAACCTCTCACAGGTTGGGAGGGGAAGATTTTGACTCCTTCTACAAGCGGGTACCTACAAAGTTTGTACAGAAACGATCATGGCATTCTTCCCCCATTGGGGGGCTAAAACCACAATGCAAATGAATTATAATGAGTCTAGGGTTATTTTGGGGCAGAGGTGGAAGAGGAGAGTGCATGTTCTGCCCCTGTGGCTCTTGGTTTGTTAGCCCTGGTGTCTTGGAAGCCCCAAGGCCAGGATGTTTGAGGGGTCTTAGAAGCCACAAAGTCAAGATGTTGTACCCAGGTTTTTAATGTGTAACCTATTTGTCACTGTCCTTGGTTCATGTCTAATTAACTAACTGCCTACTCTATCACTAAGAGATCACAAATACTGAAAAAGGCAATTCTGTCATTGACTCTAACATCATTTCAAAGAAGAAAAAGTCCAGTTTAAAGCTATTTTAAGCCATTCTTGTCACCATTTCCCCAAAAACTTGAACCATTTTTTCTTAAGAAAATTATCATTCATGGAGATAACATTGACAGTATCAGATTTTATCTAACATGTATAGAGAAAGCACAGTTTTCTGCTTGAAAAGTGTACAATATTTTGTACATAATTTTTAATATAAATTATATGCTGATAGTACTTTGGATATACTAGGTTAAATAAGATTTATTAAAATTAATTTTATATGTTTAATGTTACTTTTTAAAGATATGACTGCTAAAAATTTTATTACGTATGTAACTCACATTCTATTTCCATTAGGACAGTACTGATCTAGGCAATTCATCCTATTTTCCATATCATGTGACCAACTATAAGAACATATTTTATAAAACAGGGTTTTAAAATTTTCTTTTCCCCAAAAATAAAACTTTAAATTTATGGTTAGATGTTTGATGTCACTTTTATTTCTCTATAGAGTACTTAGCAGTTATTCAAGGTAAAAATATCAAATATAATTTTTTTATATGTTTAATATTTCATTGTTATATGTGTATGTGTGTTTCCAGTAGAACTAATGGTTACAGTCTGTATTGTCAGATTAAGGTTTTACTCAAAAATATGATCTCATTTTAAGGCTGCCAATCTAGCTAGCTCCTTACTACGTGGCACCACTTTTTTAAGACTTTTAGAAATTCTTTTAATCCTAATTTGTATTTTTGAAATAGTTTTTTGAATATTAACTCTATAGAGAGTAGACTAGTTTGTCCTGGGAAGGGCATAAACAATTAGCAATGTGTGTTAATCAACAATATCCACTACAGGCTTTCTTTAGGCATGGCTCTCAGCTAATGCTTTTGAGTAAGTAGAATGAAAGTCTTCACTCCTACTCTCAAGAAACTAATAGTTTTGTAGTTGAAGACACAAAACACCTTCTGCTAACCTTGAGTGAAGTAATATATGACAGGAAGATTTCATCTTATAAATCAGCATTTTTGGCTTCTCTTGAAAAATAGCAACACTACTGGCATTATTGCAAAGACAACCACTGTCTGAAGTCATATAATTGCTGTCCACATTAAATGGGCATAGAAAGTGCAATGTGTTACTTTAATTATCTGTCTGGTTCATATAGGTACTAGACTTTTCAATTTCTGGTCTAGGTAATTATTTATGTCCTTTTCAACTCCCGGTTTTAATTATGAGATTCTTGACATACTTATTTAAAAATCTTCCTCAAAGGACTGTATTGTCAATGTGGTGTCAGGTTCATTACCATACATAATCTCTATTGAAAAGGCATTGGCCTGAGACTCCTGGATGGCTCAGTTGGTTGGGTGGTTGATTCTTGATTTCAGCTTAGGTCATGATCTCAGGGTTGTGAGAGCCAGCCCCACTTTGGGGTCCAGGCTGAGCTGCTTGGGATTCTCTCTCTCCCCCTCCCTCTGTCTCTACTCACCCCACACCCGCTCACATGCTCTCTCTCTCTCTTTCTCGCTCAAAAAGAAAAAAAAAAAAAAGCATAAGCCTATAAACATTCCTTTCTTCCACTAGAGGTAAGAAATATATCAGGTGGCAGTTCAAAAAGTAAGTAGTATGGAAAATATTTTGTTATCTTGATAAACTTCTTATGGTAGTAAAATTAACTCAGTATTTGAGAGATCTTGTTTCTACTGCTAAGTGTGAAATGCTTTTTTGGGTAAATAAGTACTTGTATGGAATTATTAAAAGTGTTACTCATGTTATTTATGATATCTAACAAGTGGAGACAGGATGAATCTGTAATAAAACATTGTGATGTTATTCTTTACTAGTCTATTCAGAGCTGAGAGTTCGAAGATGCCATGTTGGAAAACTGAATTGCCAATTTTTTCTTAGGTTCTTAGATATCAAAAAATGTGTTTGTCACACAGAATTTCCTACTCAGAACTGAAATAAGCCAGTATTGCTTTTATTGGACATCCCAAGGAAAGCAATATGTTTATGGTTTGTGATATTCTTTTAAATACTGGTGGATGATGGAATTCTATCCTTAAAATAATAAAAAAAATGATAGTAGGAAAAAGGACTATGGTCATATGTAGAAATAAATGTATTATTACAAGAAAATTGAGAAATCTCAATTTTATGAACTAAATAAAAATAAAAATTATTGGATCAACATTATGTCCCTTTAAAAAATGGTAAGTTACATTTTCCACAATGTAGATCAGAGTATTTTAAACAATTCAATGTATAATTTAAAAAGGACTTTTTAGAATTTTCTATCATTAAACAACAAATGGCACTATATTGAAAATTCAAAGCCAGGTCAAAGAAAGCTTTATTAATAGAGAAAATGACATTCTAGGCAGATGAGAATTGTCTGAGGGAGAGAGCATGACCGGACCAGATATGAAGAAACTGAACTCTAGATTGTATTTTCTTTTTTTTTTTTTTTTAAGATTATTTGTTTATTTATTTGAAAGAGAGAGAGAAAGAGAGGGGGAAGCAGGCTCCCCACTGAGCAGGGAGCCTTACGCGGCCTCCCTCAATCCCAGGACCCTGGGATCATGACCTGAGCCGAAGGCAGATGCTTAACCAACTGAGTCATCCAGGCGCCCCTCTAGTTTGTATTTTCTATGTATTAATTTGCTAGTTCCTCATTAGTGAAGGACTGACAAATTAACGATTGATTTTCATGAATTCTCCATATACATTGAATAGCTTTCTAGATTATGTGGGGGATACAGTGAAATACAAATCATAGTTCCTACTTTCAAGAAGTATACACTATGGGGCGCCTGGGTGGCTCAGTTGGTTAAGCGACTGCCTCCGGCTCAGGTCATGATCCTGGAGTCCCGGGATCGAGTCCCGCATCGGGCTCCCAGCTCAGCAGGGAGTCTGCTTCTCCCTCTGACCCTCCCCCTCTCATGCTCTCTCTATCTCATTCTCTCTCTCAAATAAATACATAAAATCTTTAAAAAAAAAAAAAAAAAAAAAAAAAAAAAAGAAGTATACACTATGTCTTGGGATTCAAGTTGTAAACACATAACAGACCCTACTTGAAAATATATTATTTGGTCATGTAGGACTTTAGAAAAGTTCAGTGAAAATTCTGACACTGGAATAGCCTGGGAAAATGTCACAGATGAGGTAGGACTTAATGAGGATAAAGCTGAATCATAGTGCTTGCATATATTAGAAGTGGTACAAATACCAGGAAATTTTAGGCAAAAATTTCTTTTTACTCACCATCTTAACATTTTATGTTACTTTTTAAGAGGATGACAAATTATGCATTCAAATTCTGAATCTACTTTTAAATCTCTGCAAATGAGATATAACTATAATTTATTTTCCCTATAATTCCTTATAATGTAGAATATTAGGAAATCAACCTAGTTCCAACTCAGTTCTTTTATTGATGAAAAACTGAGGACCAAGGAGATGAAGTAATTTGACCATGATTTACTCAGTTGTTTCTAGATGTCCATAAAGAAAATATATTGATAACTACTATCCTGGCTGGATTATACAATTGACAGATTAAGTAAGTTTACAGGACACAATCAGATTTGACCTTAAGTATTTTTGGGGGGATGACAAAGTCTTTTAAGTTGATGTTGAAAATACTATCAAAAGAAAAATCCAATTTTGTTGGATGTTCTTATTTTATGGTTCAGTTTTATTTTAAACTTATATAGATGAGAGGTAATGAGTGGGCATCATGATTTTTCAGCATGTAGGACTTCTTAAAATCTTCATATAATTTTTGTATTTTATACTACTTCAGTCTTCACTTTAAAAACCATCTGTACATTTTTACCATAGAGTCTCACATGAACTTTACATAATTTATTATTCATGTATAAGTCTGTGTGCTGCCCTCTGGCCTAGCTTCTCTGGGCCTTTCCCAAATGTATGTGCTCTCTCTGTGATGAACACCTGGACCTTTAGAGCAGCACTTCATTTCTTTGCACATGGCATGGGTGGGGACAGAACCAGGCGTGCAGATGGAAAGGGTCAGGCCACAGCCATAGGTGAGTGTTCTGTAGCCCCACTTCTGGATTTTGCTCTTCCTGTAACATCCTAAAAGGAGCAGAGCTTTTTGGGGACCCATGGAAAAAGGTCACACACAAATAAGGAAGGAAGCAGCTCTACCCATCACTTGCACTCACACTTGCCATGTCAGAATGTACTTTTATTGATCATGTGCCCCAAGGTCAAAGGGATCATGGATCTAATCTTTGTAAAAGACCATATTACCAAAAGTTGCTTTTAATGGGAACACTGTTATGGAAGAATTGCCACACTAGTGAAAGGAGATGGAATTTTGTTACCCATTCCTTTGAATGATATATTGCTGTCAGTTAAGGGGATGACTTTTTTTTCCTTCATATTTAATTGAATAGGTTAAATGAGCCATATATTGAAAAT